>NC_140602.1:53427951-56305451 GCF_057381915.1 Diplotaxodon limnothrissa | reverse complement strand
ATACTGTTTTACTGGTAACATTTAGTCACAGCTCCCTTTATTCTTAATGCACGTGTTTATTTTATTTTCCCTCTTTTTAAAAATTTTTAAGGCTTGAATCCCTTCATGTCCTCCTAAAAACAATGGAAACTGAAGTTTGCTCCTTTTCAAGCGTCCTGTCAACCCCCACTTCACAGACTCTAACCAGTCAGGCCAACCTGGCAGCAAAACAGAGAGACAGCAGAAAGTCCTCAGCCGCAACTCCTGCCTTCCTCTCCAACCTGGGAAGGGCCACCCTGCGGGGTATTCGCAAGTGTCCTCAGTGTGGGGTCTACAACGGCACCCGTGGGCTCAGCTGCAAGAACAAGGCCTGTGGGGTGTCCCTCCGGAATGCTTCATCCACGGGCAGAAGCAGCAGGAAATGTGCTGTGGAGGTGGTTAAAGTTATAATCGACAGTGAGGTGAGAGGTGGGAAAGAGCAGGAGGGACAAGGGGTCCTGGGCAGTGGCTCAGGCGGAGGTGTGCAGGTGTTCTCGGTATGTCACAGGGGAAGAGGAGTCACAGGCACACAGTGTGGCTTTGTGGAACTCGTTCCCACGGATACTGCGATCGCCACTGGGGATGGCCCCACCCTGCTCACCCGCATCAACCTGGGCCGCTGCTTTTTGCCTTCCTGCAAACAGGGTCAAAGATCGAATCAGGGCGAGTCACCTGCAGCCAAACAGTCCTCCGAGAGCCTCTGTGTCCACATCAAACAAGCCATAGAGTGTCGCAGCTGTGCCACCCCACTGACGTTCAAAAGTTCAGTCCTGGAGGGTTTGAAGGCCTCAGATCAAGTCAAAGAAGAGCTGTGGCGGCTGGCCACGGAGTCTCCGGGGCCCCTGGTGCAGCGCGTTTCTAAAGACACGCTGGTGGTGAAGTGTCACACGGACTCACACCATCCACTGGGGCTGCTGCATCTGACTGTAGGCGCAGGGGGGCCGTCATCAGAGGCTTTGAAGAGCGAGAGAAGCATTTTTCACTGTGCCTGCCAGGTTAACACGAGAAGAAATAAAGCCGGCGTGGACGGAGCAGGCGGCTCTCAGCCGCCTTCCAGCTCTTTCACTTTGCAGCCCTGCCTTCACTTCTTTGCCTGCGTGTGTGCATTTGCAAGCGACGAGAAGCTGGCCTCAGAGTTTTCAGCTTTCCTCAACTACGCCTCCAGCGGTACGGCAACCCAGCTGATTTCAACCAGTTTCGACAGAACCTGGCAGCAGACTGGGATTACATTAGTACTCAAGTGTTGTCAGACAAGAATACTGAATCCAGTCTCTTTATTTATGAAACTTCTCAACAAGCAAAAAGATAAACACATACATATATTAGTGATAATAACCTGTCATTTTGGAGGGCTGCAGAGGAATACTGTTTAAAAAAACAGCAATTGAATGTACATGCACATGATGTTTACTAAGAGACTTGGCGAAAATCAGAGTTACACATTTTTCTCTGACCTGTAATGCTTTTTTTTTTTTTTTTTTTTTTAAATCATTTCTGATTGTTTTGGTGTGAGTTGCCCTGAGCTGTGGGTATGTCTGCCTTTCTGCAATGCAATGAAACCAGAAGGCTCGACTTGTAGTAGTGAAGAAATATCCATATATTTCAGTTGTTCAGAAGTACACCTGTTCAACTGCTCTATAACACAAACTGTCTGATCAGCCAATCATATGGCAGTGACTCAGCGAAGGTGACTTGATGACATTCAAACTGGGCATCAGAATGGGAGAAGACTTTGAGCATGGCTTGGTTGTGTCACTCTGTCACAAGAAAAAGCCCCTCATTATGCTTTTTTTTTTTTTTCCAAGTGCCATTTAACTTAAGCATAGTCAAGAGAAAGCAGATGTCTCCAAGACTGGGTTTCTAACACCAAAACAATCTAGATGTATAAAAAGCACCACAGACCAGCTTACGGCTTTACTCTTGGCCACAAATGCAGCTCAGCCAACTGTTCCTTCATGCTTGATCACATGTCTTAGCATGTCCCTCTCCTTGTGGTTTTCCTTTCAGGCTTGCAGCAAAAAGTTTTGGGTAGAACAATCAGTCCCTGTGAGAAACCTCTGCAGCAGGCTGAACCCGTCGGCTCTCATCCCAGAGCCAAGAAGCTTCACCTGGATGAATCTGTCTCTGGTGGTTTGATCGTAATTCTTTCTGAAAAACTGAGCACAAATCATTGTGCTCATCGATGTTGCTCTAAATCTGCTGTTGTCCTCACTTCTCTTCCTGTCTTATCTTTCTCTGTCATTTCCTGCTGCCTCTGTGAAGCCCTCTCAGTGGCTTCTCTCTCTGGGGTGGGGAAGGAGGGAGTGTCGGCCTCTTGCCCAAGGAAAGCTGGTCACAGGAAAGCCCCTGGTGCTGGTGGGCCGAAGGCTCCAGGTGCTACCTCCTTGCCTTGTCTCACCACTGGAGCCTTTCCACCTCTCTTGTGTGTGTCTGTTAAAGAACCTTAAATCTCCTCAGACGTCTCTCTCTGTGGTTGTCATTTCATCTATCTAATCTTGCAGCACTTACCCCGATCCACTGTTCAAAAAGAACACAGAAGATACTATAACAGTTGTAGCATATTCTAACATTTAGTTCAGGAAAATGTCTGGATTCTTTTTTAATCTGATTTGAAGACTAAATATTTGTATGTCTCAGGGAGCACTCAGGCCGTGGATGAGCATACGGTGACGATGGGCTTTCATCAGTGGCTGGCGAGTATCACAGAGAGGATCCACCTGGCCATGCACTACCAGTGTGATGGTAAAGTTGAAACAACGATTCAAGCACTAAAACGAAAGTATTTTCAACAAATTAGGCCATGAAATCTTGCGTCTTTGAGAGTAGTGTCACCTGTCTCCGGTGGTACAATGGAGACTTTTACATAGAAAATATCCTCATGTTTGACATCATACCGAGCCACGAGTAGAAAAAAGTTCTTGAAACATAGTGTTTGGAGCAGACTGAAGCCTGAGTTTTTGTCTCACAGAGACTTCTTATTCATTTCCTTGTAGAATAGAATGTCTTTATTGTCACTATGCAGATATACAATGAGATAAAGTCAGATACAGAGATAGTATCTCATTATACGAAACTTTAGCCAACACTTAATAAACACTTTCACCCTCCTTTCACTTTTTTGACCAATAATTGCGCCGGGTCTTCCATGTTGCTCTGTCACATTTTTGATCATAATTCATAAATGTTTTAGTTACTTTACATCCAGTGAAACCATAAATCAGTAAGAAGCAAATCACAACAACAAAAATGTATTTCCAAGTTATCAACATGAACAACATAACAGATTATTAAAAATTAATGACGCAAAGAACCTTTATTTGGAATGGTTCACTCGTTTAATTGTTAAATATGCTGTACTTGCTGTATTTAACCACCAGGGGGCAGCGCAAACACGCTGTTAACACATTTTAAATTGAGGAACTGGGGAGCACACAGTTGTAGTAACAAAACACAAATATTATTCTGCTTTTGATGAAAATAGCAGTTTCTAGTTGCTTATTGCAGAGCTGTAAAACAAAATTAAACGATTTAATTAATTTTTATGTAATTTAATAATAATAATGTATACTTTATTTATCCCCGTAGGGAAATTATTCTTTGCATTTCGCCCATTCACTCTATTGAAGCAGTGGACAGCCAATCCAGCGCCCGGGGAGCAGTGTGTAGGGACGGTACCTTGCTCAGGGGTACCTCAGGGTAGCCATTCAGTGGTCCCCATTTTATTTAATTTATTCAGTGAAAACATACAAACTCTCTACATCGACTGTGTTTACATCGACAGTTTAATTCACTATTAGTTATATAGCGCCAAGTCACAACAACAGTCAATTAAAGGCACTTTGGGTAAAGACCCTACAGCAGTGGTTCTTAACCTTGTTGGAGGTGCCGAACCCCACCAGTTTCATATGTGCAGTCACTGAACCCCTCTTTAGTGAAAAATAAAATAAAATAAAATAGATATGTTTTTTACTGGTGCACAAAATGAGCCGTGCATGTCACGGCGGAGGCTCTGCCGAACCCCTGAGATCGACTCACCGAACCCCTAGGGTTCGATCGAACCCAGGTTAAGAACCACTGCCCTACAGTAAGAGAGAGAGAAAACCCCAACAATCAGATGACTCCCTAATGAGCAAGCATTTGGCGACAGTAGGGAGGAAGAACTTCCTTTTAACAGAGAGAAGAAGTAGAATGGGGGAGGCTTTCCCATTCTACCTTTAAATCTCCTAAGGTAGATTTAAAGGTAGAAAGTAATCAGTCTGGGGTGATATGGTACTATGGTATGGAACTTGATCACAGTACATGTTTCTGCAACATGACAGGCTTTAAATTTCTCACTGCGCACAGAAAAAAAACTGTTTCTTTTTTTCCCCATCAGGGAAGCCAGAGCCTCTGGTCTACCACATTCCTCAGGAGTTCTTCAATGCTCTGCAGCAGCGTCTGTCGCTCGGATCCAAGAAGAGGAGACTGCCTAACTTCACAACAGGTGGGAACATATTAGGCTTTAAGTAAGACAGAAATCAAAACCACACAGCTGAGCTCATCATGTAGCTCATCCTGGAAAAGAACCAATGAGCTTATCCCAGGTTGAGGTGTCCGTGTGCTCACAAGTCACAAGATTCGCTACTTCAGAACAGAGTGATGTCTGAATTTAGGTGCACACAATTATCATGTAACGGGTCTTTGCTCAAATTGTGCTTAAGATCATAATGATCATTTTACAGGCAGTAACCTGTGAATTGTGATGCAAACTATGTCAGCGACGTTCTGGTTCGTCACCCAGAAAGTACTTGATAATCTTACAAATTACAGCACAATGGCAGATATTAAACTAGTGACTCATGAACCATCGTAACACAGCCACGCAAAAACCTTGCAAATGGTTTTAAGTTTCAAGCCAATGGAGGTCATTTTTATCATCTCACAAATCATTAAAGAGAAAAGAAAATACTCAAAAAATGAAATGTAGTAAGTCTGCCTTCATCGCCTCGTTACTCCTCTTGTAACCCTTTGCAGTAACTGTGAATGTCTCCTGTGAATCTGGGTACTTCCAGCTAAACAAGCCCAAAAATTCATACTTATGTGATACGTCTCTCTCTCTCTGTCTCTGTCTTATTTGTGTGAATGTCAGCATTTGTGAGAAACGATGGACTTCCTCAGACCTCTTACTCCAAGTACACCTGGCACATCACCAATCTGATGCAGGTCAAACGCATCTTTGACACTCCTGAGGTAAACGCTCGCATCTATAAATAAAAAAAATCACACAGCATTTCTTTCATGAAAGATCTTCATTAGTGGTTTTTTTGGCAGACCCCAGACCTCTTCTTACAACTTCGTACCTCTTTCTTCTTGTCTTGCCCAACAGCTGCCGCTGGAGGTCACTCAGAGTTTTGTGAAAAACGCAGACGGTTCGTACTCACATTTTCGCTGCCCCGAGCCTCCGCCTGAGTTGGAATCACTAGAAGGATGCAAGTCAGATCGGCCGCAGGCGATACGACCAATGGAGCTCCGCACCTTCCTCAAAGTCGGTGAGTAACTTTTCTTTCTTTCTTTAGTTTTTCTTCTTTTACACCTGAAGTCAGCCTGCACAGCCATGTTTACACTGCTGTTTCTCGAGCAGGAGCAGCAGATCAGAAGGAGGCCTGCCCGTTTGTGATTGACTGGATCCCAGACGTTCTCCCTCGCTGTCACGTGGGAGAGCTCAGGATCAGCTTTGAATTTGGCCACCAACAGAGCGGCCAGCCCGAACACGGCGACAAAACGAGCGCAGCAGAGAAAGGAGGCCGTAATAAGTCAGACTGTCCCCAACACAAACTCACAAACACTGTCGAAATTCTACAGGTCGTCGTCTAAACACAGCATGACATGTGTCTCCTCATGTGTCCCACTCATAAATAAATAAATAAATAAATATGTATATATATATATATATATATATATATATATATATATATATATATATATATATCTCCATGTGTCAATAAAAGTATTATGAAACGTGTGAAGGAACAAGTGTGTTACACTGTATAATATTGATCAGTAGAAAGCTAGACTGTACTGGAGTTCTCATTTTAATGTGTATTCCTTTATGCAAAAATATTTAAACTACATATTAAAAATCAACAGTTTATTTTTTGAAACAGATTCAGTTTTATTTTACTTTGTAAAGATAAGAAAAAAGTCTGAAATTGATTGTACAGTAAAAAGTGTGCAAAATAAAATCAGGAAAAAAAAGATGCATTTACTGCCCTGTGTGTCCTGCTGTGTTTTCATCTTGGGAAACTCAGAAATGAATTCTTAGGCCTTTTCGTCATGTCCAGATGATCAAATGATTGATGATCTGGTTCTTATATGGAGCTTTAAGCCTGATTCATTGATAAAAGTACATTTTTCCTTCACCTTAGCACTTTCTATCTCACATTGACACCCCAGTGAAGGCACTGGAAGTTACTCAGGGTTTAGTGTCTTGCCAAGGATAACTTGGCATGCAGACTGGACCAGCAGAGGGTTGAACCATCAACCTTCTAATTAGTTGAGGACCTACTCCACCTGAGCCACAGCCACATCATTCAGTCACGTGATTAAACTGGTGATTCTCAAATTTAGAAGAACAGGTAAAAACAGAATCATATATAGAAACATTTAATCCAGCATTTGAAAACGAATTATCAGCATATACATTAAAAGAGGCCATTTGTGATCTGATGATCAGAGCTGGTTCTCAGGCAAAGACCGAACCAGCAGGTACACAAGGTCAGGTGAGGGACCAGGAGTATGCTGGCCTTTCACAGAGTGGTGTACCTCAGGGTCAAAGCACAAACTGTCAAAGCACAGTTCTGCTGTAATTGTGTGAGGCGCTTGATGGAGGACAGTCAGCAAAAAGGATAAATTGCTGCCATTTAACAAGCTGACTTTCAGCAGTTTGCAGGTCTGGAAAACTGAAGCCAAAGCAAAGCACCTCCCAGCCACTAGAGGGGAACACCTACGGTTGAACAAAGTCTTCCAGTCCTGTAGAAAACACCCGACTGTTCTGACCTCAGTAAGCGCTTTACTGATAAGTTTAATAAACATCCATTTTACTTAGTCAATTATGGTCATTCTAAGAGTCAGAACTTGTAATTAAGTAATTAATTAAGTAATTAAGTAATTAGTGACGTCACAGTGCAGTCCATCTTTTATACCGTCCATGGTTGTTGTCATGCCATCGTGCACGCTGGAGAAGATCCAGCCTTTACTGGAAATTCATACATGCAAGGAGTCAGACCAGGACTTCCAGCCTAATCTAATAACAGCCTCTGTGCTGGGAGGCAGTGCAGTGTTACAGAAGGACAACTTTTAAGGTGTAGACAGCCAGTATTAAATGAGTTTTCTTTTTTAAGAATTTTTTTTGTCATACCTAGCCTGTCTGACTTTTCCTGGTGACATTTGTGAACATGGCTTGGTTTTCTGGCCGTTCTAATCCACAGTCCAGCTACATGTACATTAACAGGTTCATTGTGCAATATCCAGCTGTAAACTGGATTCCCCCATTATGTAGTTATGTGTTTACATCCACCACTCATTAGTATTCCCTGGAGACATCTCCGGTGTATTTCTTTTCTCTATTTGTAGCGTGCAGTTTGGTGAAGATGCTCTCTAAATTTGCATGCTTAGACATCACAATATCACAGTCAAATTCAGATGACTGCAGGATAAAAGACGGCTTGTGTTCTCATTACAGTGGAAGTCCTGCATTACTTTTCTGGACGAATGTACATAACTGTTACCAGCAGATGGAAGCAGCGTCCTGCTCCTTCACCTACAGGATTTGAGCAAACACAAATTGAAGAAGTGTAAAAATGGAGGAGAAATGAGTGTAAGAAGTGCATCGTTTCACTCTGTTCCTCTCAGGAAATGAGTTAATATAGAATAAAATTAGGTGTATAACTGCATTTCATAATTTGGCTTCATCCCTTTTTTCTCCCTTCTGGGCATCACAAAGCGGCGATTACACACTTGCTGTGTGATATATCGCTGGAAACATCACACATGCTTACAAAATGTGTCCAAATGCTCATGAATTAATTAAGATTACAAGTTAATGCCATGAGGACGTAACGCCAAATTATATGCAGCGCTCAGAATAGCAGCTTGCACACTGTGTATCTACATGGTTGGTGTAGGCGTTTAAGAACAGTGCCAGCCCCCGGCCTCGTCGTCCCTCACAGGCCCCCAGGACATCAGTGTGAGTACAGCCTCTGCCTGTGCAGGAGGGGGGTGGAGGGTGGGGTGCAGGTTTCTGCCAGACAGCTCTGAGGAACACATTTAGCTGTTTATGTAGTCTGTCAGTCACAGAGATGGGAGACACATCAATCCTCTCCTGGAAGGAATAGCGAGCACATTGTGACAGAGAGACTTCCTCCATCACCTAAAAGATGTGTTATAGAAAGAGACAGCAAAGGCCTGAGACGGTGGGAGGGCTCGTATGTTGCTGGAAGCCAGAAAAGTTGATTTAAATTTAAAAAGACTAAAGTGGTTTTCAGTAAAATTAATGGTCTTAAAAAAAAGCCTCAAGATTGAAAAGCTGCTAGCAGCATGTCAGTCACTGCACGGTGGCATATGTCAGTTCCACAGTGGTATGTCACAGCTCTTGGATGGCACGCTATACCATACTTTCCAACGGTGTGTGTCACATCAGTATGCAAATTTTATGCCAGTGACATTGTTTCGGGGTGGGTGTTTCTATCTGAGCTCGTCTTTTATTAGAAACGCACCAGAGGCTGATACTATAGCTAACCTTTGCTAAAATGTCCATGGTTTCTTTAACTGCTGTAACCAGTCTTTCTAACCAACGAGAGTGGGCTGATCCAATTTAGGGAAGCCATTTGCTAACAAGAAGCAAACCAAGAACATACAGTGGGTTGCAAAAATATTCGGCCCCCTTGAACTTTGCCACATTTTGTCACATTACAGCCACAAACATGAATCAATTTTATTAGAATTCCACGTGAAAGACCAACACAAAGTGGTGTACACGTGAGAAGTGGAACGAAAATCAGACATGATTCCAAACATCTTTTTTTTTTTTTTTTTTTTACAAATAAATAACTGAAAAGTGGGGTGTGCGTAATTATTCAGCCCCCTGAGTCAATACTTTGTAGAACCACCTTTTGCTGCAGTTACAGCTGCCAGTCTTTTAGGGTATGTCTCTACCAGCTTTGCACATCTAGAGACTGAAATCTTTGCCCATTCTTCTTTGCAAAACAGCTCCAGCTCAGCCAGATTAGATGGACAGTGTTTGTGAACAGCAGTTTTCAGGTCTTGCCACAGATTCTCGATTGGATTTAGATCTGGACTTTGACCAACACATGGATATGTTTTGTTTTAAACCGTTCCATTGTTGCCCTGGCTTTATGTTTAGGGTCGTTGTCCCGCTGGAAGGTGAACCTTCACCCCAGTCTCAAGTCTTTTGCAGACTCCAAGAGATTTTCTTCCAAGATTGCCCTGTATTTGGCTCCATCCATCTTCCCATCAACTCTGACCAGCTTCCCTGTCCCTGCTGAAGAGAAGCACCCCCAGAGCACGATGCTACCACCATATTTGACAGTGGGGATGGTGTGTTCAGAGTGATGTGCAGTGTTAGTTTTCCACCACACATAGCGTTTTGCATTTTGGACAAAAAGTTCCATTTTGGTCTCATCTGACCAGAGCACCTTCTTCCACATGTTTGCTGTGTCCCCACATGGCTTGTGGCAAACTGCAAACGGGACTTCTAAAGGTTTTCTGTTAACAATGGCTTTCTTCTTGCCACTCTTCCATAAAGGCCAACTTTGTGCAGTGCATGACTAATAGTTGTCCTATGGACAGATTCCCCCACCTGAGCTGTAGATCTCTGCAGCTCGTCCAGAGTCACCATGGGCCTCTTGGCTGCATTTCTGATCAGCGCTCTCCTTGTTCGGCCTGTGAGTTTAGGTGGACGGCCTTGTCTTGGTAGGTTCACAGTTGTGCCATACTCCTTCCATTTCTGAATGATCGCTTGAACAGTGCTCCGTGGGATGTTCAAGGCTTGGGAAATCTTTTTGTAGCCTAAGCCTGCTTTAAATTTCTCAATAACTTTATCCCTGACCTGTCTGGTGTGTTCTTTGGACTTCATGGTGTTGTTGCTCCCAATATTCTCTTAGACAACCTCTGAGGCCGTCACAGAGCAGCTGTATTTGTACTGACATTAGATTACACACAGGTACACTCTATTTAGTCATTAGCACTCATCAGGCAATGTCTATGGGCAACTGACTGCACTCAGACCAAAGGGAGCCGAATAATTACGCACACCCCACTTTGCAGTTATTTATTTGTAAAAAATGTTTGGAATCATGTCTGATTTTCGTTCCACTTCTCACGTGTACACCACTTTGTGTTGGTCTTTCACGTGGAATTCCAATAAAATTGATTCATGTTTGTGGCTGTAATGTGAGAAAATGTGGGAAAGTTCAAGGGGGCCGAATACTTTTGCAAGCCACTGTATTTACTTTTAAGCAGTAGTATTGTATTTTGTATGTAAATCTTTGAAGCTGGATTTAAGAAACACGAGTTTCTTAGTACAGAATGTGATGTCATCAGGTTGGTGTGTTGATTGATTTATATTAACTGATAACTACTTCTAAGGTTAACACTCACTGTTGCAGACAGGGGCAGTGCAAAAGTGAAAAACAACAACAACTACTCCACAAATTCATACTTTTGGGGTACCTTGCGAGTACTAACATGAAACCGGAAGTCTCAGCCAGGTAGCAAAAACTTCAGCCTGTAATACCATATTGGATTTAGCACTGTCCATGTAACCGAAGAAAGAATAATTACGTTTCTAGAATTTACATTGTGCAATAAATTTGTCATGTTTAAATATTTTTGAGATCATTCACAATGAGCAGTAATCTCAAAAGGAGCCTTATAGCATCTTTGAGACACTTGTCTTAGTTTTCCACTCCGTTCATATCATGGTCAAGAGAGACTAGCTCTATACTGCATTTCAGTTAAAAGTATCAACCGTATATAAAGGTGCACCTGTTGGTTGTAAGGTTCTTCTACACAGGAAGCAATTCAGTCACTGCGCATTGCTTTATTGCTTTGACAGCTTGTGTTCCTCTAATGTGTTTACCACCCTGTCATGACCAGTGTTGGGTAAGTTACTTTAAAATAGTAACTTAGTTACATTACTAGTTACTTCTCTCAAAAGTAACTCAGTTACTTCAAGTTACTCGTTACTTTCAAAGTAACTAGTTACTAGGGAAAGTAACTTTGGTTTTACTCAGAGTTCTCTTGTTAATGTGTTTCTTCCATAACTTTGCCAGTCTTCTAGCTTGCTTACTTGCCACAAGTGCACTGTGCCACCTACCAATAGAAGGGAAAATATAATGTATAATGTATAATGCATATTTCCACGAGAGAAATCCCACGCCTGGACCGTCATTGACTGCTGCCATGATTCTAGCCTACGTCACAGAGTCATGCGCGCCTTTTACATCCAACACAAAAACTGCAGTCGTGGTGCTTTCGATTGTACTCAGAACTCAGAAATTCTGCCTTCTGAATAGGAAGATGTAGGCAACACCAGACTGCAGATGAGCTGCATACAGGGCTGGACTGGGACTGGGAAAATTGGCCCGGGCATTTTGACTAGAGACTGGCCCACCATTATAGGAAAAATCATAAAGCCTTTGAATGAAAACAAACACTGTTGTGACAGTGATGTTCACTGTTTTGATGGTATATATGCATCAATCTATCAATCGTTTGTTGTAAGATTCAGATAATTATTTTTTAAAAGCGAGACATTTTAAATGAGAATAAGAAAGAAAAGTATTTCTTTGTGCCCCCCTTTCCCTGTTAATGCCCTACCTGGCCCCCTGGC
The DNA here is from genome assembly GCF_057381915.1 of Diplotaxodon limnothrissa. Classification (NCBI taxonomy): domain Eukaryota; kingdom Metazoa; phylum Chordata; class Actinopteri; order Cichliformes; family Cichlidae; genus Diplotaxodon; species Diplotaxodon limnothrissa. The sequence goes on along the minus strand of NC_140602.1, from coordinate 56,293,543 downwards.
AACACTTTGCTAGACCCGCCCCTGCACAGTTACCAGCTGTCAGCTACCTAAAAAAGGATCCTGGTGTTATTTGTCTCTCAGAAACAGTTCATAACTTCCCTTCAACTCATTCATGTCACCTAAAAGGTAAACCTGTTTCTCCATCACCTGTTCAGCTCTGATGATCCAGTAAGGACATCTCCTGGTTTCATCTTCATGTTTCCCTCTCACCAGATAACCAAACCATATCATGACCAGCAGCTTTTTTGCAGCTGTGGCTCCAGCAAACATCAGCTGATACTAGAAATTAATATTAAATAAATTCTAACAACAGCTGATCAAGCTTAAACGTGCTGCTGTTGTTTAGCGCGACATCCCCTGGTTTCCTCTTTCGGCGCAAAGTGAGCGATAAACAAACAAGAGAGCCGATCAGCTGATCATTGATCAGTTTCATGATTGAAGTAGAAACGGGAGAGGGAGGGGAGAGGATGAAAGGAGAAGAGGCAGCTGTGCAGCGTAAAGACACAGAATAACTCCAGCTTTGTGCCTTTTCCATTGTAGCTGAATTACGGGACAAACTGTTCCTTTTCACCTCAATAAGAAACGCGTAATATTTTCTCTGAATACCAGACGGGATGGTTGGCAACTCTAATAACTTATGAACAAAATAAAGTTCAACATCAGTAACTTCATAGCACCCACCCAGCTGTATAGAAACTCCGTCATGCTAGCTAGCACGCAGTACGGAAAAAGTCAGAATAACGAAAATAAACTCCACCTAAACTTGGTTCATATCTGACCCAGAGAGACTGCAGGTCATAACTTCTTACCTGAAGTTCAGTTCACACTTGGACCGGCGGCCGCCTCGGGTCTCTTTTCCTTCTGCGTCCCCTTTCCTTCATCCACCTGCTGCCTCCACCACTTGCTAATGTTACTGAATCTGTGGAAGCTCCGCGATAGCCACCACACGAAGTAACGAGTAACGACCCTATCTAAATCCCAGTAACGACTAACGCGTTCCTGATTTTGGCATAATAACTAGTTACCGTGCTCGTTACCACAATAATAACGTAGTTACTGTAACGCGTTACTTAATAACGCGTTAGTCCCAACACTGGTCATGACTCAATCAACCATATTCTTCAATGTCATTGGTAGTCACTACAGTCCCTCGCTTTACAGCTGAGGAAAACTTAACTCAGGACCTGGCCACTTTGTATCACTAGTGCCTTATTTCGCCCATTGTCACGTCAAGCCACAGAACAAATCAGACTTTCTATGGTCTCTTATTGCTAAATGAGTCAAGGCCTCTATATACTCTGCATTCTGAGGTTTCAATGTTAGAGTTTCAGTACTAGTTTTTTTTTAAAGGCAGATATTAACATTTGAAAAGGAGAGGGCAAAGTCGTTAGCTAATGCTGGCTGTATTCATAAACAATTAACAGACACACACATTTGCTAATTAGTGTCCAGTAACAGAATAACATGATGCAGGTGTTTTCCATAGGACTGGGAGTCTTTACTCAACCACAGGGGTTGCCCTCTAGTGGCTGTTGTGCTCGTATGGGTTCCTGGCTTCCTCCCTCAGTCCAAAGCTATTCATGCTTGGTTAAGTGGTGATTTCAAATGGGCTTGGGTGTGATGTGGATAAATAGGTTAAAGTGTGTACATTAAAGCCCTAATGTGCTTTGAATGGCCGGTTAACTAAAAAAAGCATATACATGCCTTTTCCAGTTGCCTCTCTCTGATATAAAAACATGCTATATGAGCAAATTTTGGTTAGCAAGCGTAGCTGCATGTTGATGAAAGATCACATACTCACCTTAATATCATTTTAATTGGTTTTAACGAGATGCAGCACTTGTACTATTAATACAGAACTTTCCAGACCTCAGACTCACAAATCCATTATCACTTGTTGAAGCATCCCCACGGCCCTCATCACTTGACTTATCTCCGTAATGAGGTCAGAAAAGTTGCTTCCATTTGCACGCGATTAGTGCAAACAGCAGGTCTTTGTGTCCAAGCACAGAAAAACAATATGAAAAAGGGAAAAACCGCGAGGATGCACCAATCATCAGTTACAAAGGTCAGCATTTTTACAAGGCAAAACACATTATCTAAGCCTGCCACGTGGATATATGAGGTGTAACTCAGTGTAAGACAAGGGCGGGGAAAACGATCTGCCAACAAGTAGCCTACCTGCCAACTGGAAGAGATGCAGGCAAACTGACGGGACTTATCAACACGTCCGTGATGACTGATGACAAACCGTGACACGCAACATTTCCACGGCCTGGAAACAAACTGCACTCGACCTGCCTCTACAGAAAACCATTAACCAGACAGAGAAGTCAATGTCGCATGCAAGGTAAAGAGCGAGAAGACCACTTACCCTGTCTGTCAGTCCTCGGGTGAACTGACCGAATCCTGACGATCCACATCTCAATACCTCCACAAGTCCTCCTGACTCCACAGCGGCATGTATTGACTTGTATTAGGAGGGGAAATCAGCCCTGAATGATGGATGAATATGTGGAGTGAGTCGATCACATGTTCATTAGATGTGTGAAGGAACCTTTAAAAACCTGTCCAAAAGTGGTGAAATCTAATGAAGCTCAAGTACATTTTTGCGTCTTGCATTAAATTTTTTTTTCTATGCTTATTCATACTCCACTGCATTTATATGTTTGCTTACTTAATATACATTGAAGAAAAAAATTCTTTCAAGGTATATTAATTGCTTTAGGACTTGAGGACATATTTTCATACATGTTAAAAAACTAAAACTAAAAATCTGTATGTGGAAAATCTCATAACAAAAATGCGTGTTTGAAATTTGATTCATAAACATGTAAAAATGTGGACGTTTGCCAATTGGATTTAACACCACCAAATCTTAGAAGTAGCTTTTTTAAACCTAAACTATTCATTTCAGAACACTGTACTTATTTAACTGCATAAAAAGCAAATTTGTTTGGGCACAGATTAGTAATTGTGACATTATTGTTTATGTCAGTTCCTCAAATTGGGACAAAATCCAGATTATATTTGAAGCTTTAGCTAACATTTCTTGTTTTAAAGTCAACATGACCAATGAAAAGTACAGAATTATCCATTTTCAGTACTTCTGGATTTGTGATTTCTCTAGTGTCCACTGAGCATGACTCCCATGTTAAAATGTTCAACTTTACAGATTTAAAAAAATCATGCTAATAGCCTAGCAAGGAAAATGGTTTTAGAAGAACTAGCATTTCATTAGTCTGTTATTTAAGGCTAATTATCAGTCATTTCTGTGTTTCATCACTCTTACAATGTAACGGATGTAGCTAACTAAGCTTGATAGTATTAGTTGATAACTTATCACTTCACTTCTTCATTCAAATATGGTAACTCTGTACCATATGGCTAAAGATTAAATGCTAGTTTGGAGGCTTTAAATTGAGGAGTCTAAACCGTAGAGTCGGTACCAACGGTTACTGGCTTTGGATTATTTCATACCGTGTGCAAAGAAAAAATACTTAGTTTAAAAATGTATTTTATTTTGATTTGTTATTTTTCTAAAAATGCTACTACTACCTACACCTCACTCCCTCAGTCGTGTTTTTTCTTTCATGCATCAGTAAGTCTGCAAGCTAACCCTTGAAAAAAATGACAAAAACAAATATCACTGGAGAGCTTCTTTGAAAAGGTAAAATGAGACACCAGAGGGGTCTCAGAGTGCCAAGAACAAAAGAAGAAGCTGTATTTAAAAGAAATTATCAAGAATCCTACTTAAATTAAAGGTTCATCGCAACAGGTGATTCACACGCTCTGCAGTTTGAATAATATTCAGTGACCAGGTAGCTAACGATGCCACGAAACAAATCTAAATCATTTTGCAAAATAATAAGTACTGATAGTGCATTATATAAAGAGGCGTAGTTATAGTTACTGTTTATACCTCTAGAGGTTGAGGGTCCATCGTGTCATACCCCGTCCATGCCAAGAACAAATGAAATTCTAAATAAAAAACTAAACTTTTTTTCATTACCTGCTGCAGTAATAGAAGAAAGCAATAAATCTAAAAACAAAATGAAGCAAATGTTCTTATTTTTTAATACTACAAAGAGCCAATGAGATGTGTGTGAGATCTATGTAATACAAATGTGAAACTCAAATAATAAAGTTCAATGACCCTCCACTATAGAACCACCAACCGTTAATCTCATCACCATTAATCTGTGTCCTGTAAATTATGCAGTAGTAATTTTACATTCTTTGGAGAACTGCTAAAAGTTTGGACTGCATTTGAATGGAAACTGGTCACGTGGTGACGAATCTCTGAGGGGAACTGAAAAACAGTTTGAATGTGCAGAAGCAATTTGTTTGTGATTGCCATCAGTGTTTGGATGGATCTCATTTTGTGCAACTCAGCTGCTACACTGCATCATTTAACACAGCCTTTCTTCTCTTATGATTCACGCATCCTCCCCTTCACATGCAAACTTTCTCTCCCCTCCTTCTCCTCCTCCTTCCTTCAGACTGCTTCCTGATCGTTGAGCAGAGTCATCATCAGATCCATCAGTGCACAGTCATTGCCTGAGGAAACACGGGCCAATTATGGCCATAAATAATAATGGGAGAGCGCATCTGGCATGATGACTGATGGGCCTCTCTCACAGCTCATTTACATGGCTTTTGTGTGGCCATCAGCAGCTTCACTCTAATGTAATGCTCAGAAAATGAGCCTTTCATAGAATATTGTATGATTCAAGGGTGGAAAAACGGCACAAGGGCGGTGCATGCTGTGGACTGGAAACAGGGAAGGAGCGAGCATAAAGAGGTCTTAATTGTCCCATTATATGCTGCCATACACACAGTGCGAGCTTGTGGCTTGTCTCTGCTTGTGTGTTACACAAAGAAGTCCATCCATCAATATCAACATGAAGGGGGACTGATTGTGCCTGTGCGGTCAGGTAACAAACTAACCACCTCCCACGCTCGAACACACACACACACTACAGATACTTTACATGTGCCTGTCAGACACCTGCCCACTTATCCTGCCTCCTTAATGCTTTTCATGTCAATTCCTAATGCGCAAAGTGAAAAACGATAGCGTTACTTCAAAGCACAGATTGGTGGACAGTTTTTAATTTCTCAGCATAGGTGTCAACGGTGTTCGGAGAATCCTTAATCTGTCCTTTGGGTCGGTGGCTGCCTAGAGCCACAGAACAAAAGGCTGCAGCATGCTGACGTGTGTCCCAGGAGCTGATAAGCCTGGTTGTTAATGGTGTTAGGGTAGATTTCATTACCCCCTCCAGACTGCTCTCATTAAATAAACATCCTCCTGTCACATCCTTCACCCTGCGAGCAGAGGAGTAACCGAGGCAGGACAGGGCGAAGGGAGGAGAGGGATGAGTGAGACAGACAATAAAGCGGAATGTTAATGAAAAACTTGTCAATCAAAGTCAAGTCGGCTGCAAAATGTATGTTGGTGTTCTTGTAAAAGTACTTGTAGCGCTGTTTTTTTCTTCTTCTGCTTGTTATCCAAGCTAGCACTATGACTCTGACAGTGTTGGCTCCTTCGACTTCATGATTCAGGCTGAAATATCACCAACTGTTTAGAGCAGATATTTTTATGATGGACTCTGGATTTTGGATTTACATTTGTGGTTTGAGAGAAATGTATCAACAGCACTCGCATAGATTTGCATAATATTTATCGGAAAAGTACATGGTCCTTTGGTATGGTACAATTCTATTTATACAGGGCCAAGTTATAGCAATCTACTCAAGGTGCTTTAAATTGTAAGGATAACCTCCTGCAGTATTAAAAAATGATCAGTGAGAATTTGGCAACAGTGGGGAGGAAAAACTCCCTTTTAACAGACTTTCAGCAGAGTCAGGCTCAGGGAGGAGCAGCCATTTGTTGGGGGTGTGGGCAGAAATATACTAACAGGTCATTGTCACTAATACACAGGGGTAGCATAAAATACATATCAAGTAAAAACATTGTAAAACCACAAGCTATAAAAGATATGTATAAAGGAAAAAAGAGTAAGTCTAAGAATCAGGTACGGGCATTAACAAGCAGGAAAAGCGAGATTAAACAAATAGATTTTTAACCGTGATTTAAATGATTGGATAGAATCGGACGCCCGGATAGCAATAGGAAGGTTATTCCACAACTCTGGTGCAGCCAAGGCAAACACACGGTCACCTCTACACTTCAGCCGAGATCTTGGCTGCACCAGGAGTAACTGAGTAGATGATCTTAGTGCTCTGGCGGGAACATACAATCTAAGGAGTTCGATAAGGTAGCTCGGTGCTGTGTTGTTGGTGATTTTAAACGTAAGCAGCAGTATTTTAAGTTGGATGTGGTATTTAATGGTTAGCCAATGCAGGTCAGCTAGAACAGGGGTAATAGAGGCAAACCTCCCAGTTCCGGTCAGAATGCGTGCCGCAGCATTTTGAACTGTTTGCAGTCTATGAAGAAGGGCAGAATGAAGACCGAAAAAAAGTGAATTGTAGTAATCCAGCCTAGAGGTCACAAAGGCGTGGATGAGCTTTTCCAGGTCCTTATGCGGAACCAACTGCCTAGCCTTGGAAATGAGACACAGTTGGTAGAAACTAGATCTGACTACAGCTGACACTTGTTTATCGAATTTGAAAGAGCTGTCCAGCAACACGCCCAAATTGCTAACAGTGTCAGAGAGGGAACTGGTAAGGGAACCAAAGGCATCACGAAGTTGGCCACGAGGAATGTTACTGTCAAATACCACGATTTCAGTTTTCTTATCATTTAGGATAAGAGAGTTTCCTAAGAGCTATTCTTTGACCTCACACATGCACTCTTGAAAGCAGTGCAAGGACAAAGCAAGATCATCATTTAGTTCAAAGTAGATCTGTATATCATCAGCATAGCAGTGAAAAGCGGTGTGGTATTTCTCAAAGATTGCGCTTAGAGGGAGCATATACAGTGAGAAAAGAATAGGGCCCAGCGCAGATCCTTGAGGCACGCCACAGCAGACAGGTGCAGCGGAGGAAGAGCAGGTGCCCAGGTTGACCGAGAAAGACCTATTGGAGAGGTATGATTTAAACCATTCAAGGGCAACACTTTTAATGCCTACAGTATGCTCAAGCCACGCTAATAAGATGTTGTGATCTACCGTATTGAAGGCCGAGGATAAATCCAATAAAACTAGGACTGCAGAGCGTCCAGTATCAGCAATTAGAAGAAGATCGTTAAGGACTCTAAGCAACGCTGTTTCGGTGCTATGATGTGGTTTGAAGGCAGACTGGAATTTATCATTAATGTCATTCTCATCCAGCTACGCCTGGAGTTGTGAAAGAACTATCTTCTCAAGGATTTTAGACAGGAACAGGAGCTTAGAGATCGGCCTGTAATTCACATAATCATTATAATCAAGGTTCCTTTTTTAAGAACAGGCTGAAATACAGCATGTTTAAAAGCTGACGGGACGCAGCCAGAGAGTAAAGAAGAATTCAATAACGATAAAATACTGGGTCCAATTACATCGAAATTTCGAGCGGCTGGCACGTAGGATTTCATAAGATACCTGGAGTTTATCTTTACTCCACCTCCTCTCATCGCGGCGGCACACAGGTCGTAAGGCGCGTATAGAGTCGTTTAACCAACATTGGGAATAAGTTCAAGGGCGCTTCATTTTAATAGGTGCAACAGTCTCAAGGATAGAGGACCATATGGTTAACAAGGTGTTAGCAAAGTCTTCAACCATATGAGAGGTAAAACAATCAAAAGTAGTGGATGCAGAATTCAAAAAAGAGAGAAAAATTTGCCACAGTTTCAGCATTAACTATACGCATAGATGGTAAATGGCCTGTATTTATATAGCGCTTTACTAGTCCCTAAGGACCCCAAAGCGCTTTACACATCCAGTCATCCACCCATTCACACACACATTCACACACTGGTGATGGCAAGCTACATTGTAGCCACAGCCACCCTGGGGCGCACTGACAGAGGCGAGGCTGCCGGACACTGGCGAACCGGCAACCTTCCAATTACGAGGCGAACTCCCAACTCTTGAGCCACGATCGCCCAAGGGCGAAGGAGGGCCTCAAGGTGCAGTTCAGTATTACCTAAGTCCCAGCATTGTTCATATCCTTGATGCAAATGTCCAAGCCATATGAAAAGACCAGGTCAAGGGTATGGCCTTTAGCATGGGTTGGTTCATTAACCCGCTGAATGAGTTTAAAAGAGCCAGTAAATACAAGAAAGTCTTTAGCTAACGGGTCGTCCTTACAGCAGACATGTGTATTAAAATCACCAGTAATAAGAACACAGCCATATTTAAAAAGAACAGATCCTAAAAAGTCAGCGAATTCAGGGGGGAGAAGCTCAGAGAAGGGGATGGACTCACCGGGAGAAATCCAGGTCTCCGTCAGGAGTAAAACGTCCAGGCCTGTGGCGAGGAAAAAGTCATTTAAAAGAAAAGCCTTATTCGCCAGCGACCTAACATTAAATAAAGCCATCCGTGTCCAGGGAGCTAGGTCACCACCGGTGGCATGTCGCAGGACGCTGAGGTTGTTGTGATGGACGCCGTGTCTAGAGGACGTTATCCAGAACCGAACAGGGAGGCAAGCCACTGGAAGGGCTGGGTAGGCTTGAAATCCAGCGGGGCAGATCCACCGATGGCTCAGCAGTTTAGCATCAGGGCGGCCTCTGAAGGAGGGGAGAAAGTGTAGAATATCCCGGCTAGCATATGGATAATCCGCAGCCTTGGCTTTAAGGTAAGCCTTGAGACGACGCGAAGGCCACTCCTTTTACCCTGTTTCCTGTAACGTTTCCTGTGCAGATTGGAGAGGGGTAGGCAGGACATACTGGTGGGGGAGTTCCGCTATAGAGGGGTGGCGTCACCCAGGGTCCAACATGGATCCGGGCGATAGAGTAAGAGAATCGGAGATTTAAAAGCATTTGTCTGTCGTAAGTTATTAGTGCATAGCCACCTGATGAGCATAAAACCAAAACAATAAGGAGTACTATGCCAAGGCGCAGACAAGGACGGCCTGCCATACACACCGGCGCCATCTTGAATAAACATCACCTCATTCAGCCTGCAGTAGAGGTAGGCATGACATTAGACACTATTCATTTAAGATGTGATGGAATCAAAGTAATTTTTTTCAATCAAGACAACAAAAGACAAACATAAGAGAACACAAGGCAAGCCTATAGCAGCATAACAGCATAACTAAGGGAAGGGTCAAATGCATGTAGTGTTTTCTAATGTTGTCTAAGGCGGACATGTATGACATGAAAAGCATCACAGCTCAGAATTCAGAACCAGGCTCCAGTGGAAGGTAGTTTAGTTCTGAATTGGAGGTTGTTATACACATCACAGATGGAAACCCAAAAGCAAGTTTTTTTTCTTTATTAGCTTATGCACAAGGTGAGGATTTTTAAATCAAACCACTATCTTGGAGTCAGCATCCAATCAGCTATTGGGTCAAATCATTGCAGATGGCACAGTAAGATGAACAGTGTTTTGTGTAATGCATTTCAAAGTAACGCATTATTGTAATTACAAGTTTTCCTTGATGCAGTAATGTAATGTGTTTTAGTACTAAATTCGATTAAATTCACTTTTATTTATATAGTTCCAAATGAGAACAACAGTCATCTCAATGCCTCAATTTATATTGTAATGCAATAATACAAAGAAAGCCCCAACAATCAGACAGCCTCTTATGAGCAAGTGCTTGGCGACAGCAAGAAACCTCCTGCAGAACCAGACTCAGTAATTGTATTACAGTTTTGCTGTTTCTTGAGCGCCAAAGAATAATCAGTTATCTGCATGATAAGTGGATAAAGAAAAACAAACCAAAAAAAAGCAAAACAAAACATCAAATATGTTTTTTTCTTACCGTGCACTTGTGCTACAATCAGCTGATTTCAATTCTTGTGCAGGAAGGAGAAAAATATTGGAGCACTCAACAACTTTTGAGACATTGCTTTTATTTTTTATCGCATTAAAGAACAAGAGCATAATGGTAAAATGTAAAGTGTGTACAGGCTAGAAACCGCTGCATTACACTCCCAACAAAAGTTTGGCTCTTTGCAGGAATCTTCACAAACAACATGTTGACAATAAGCTAGAGATAAACCTAGAGTAATGTCAAAGCTGAGTACATGCCGACATAGAAATTACTCCAGCGCATAATTAAGTAACATACTGGATTATTTTCCCGATTCTCCCACTGAAAACGCTACGTCCAGATGAACAGAATCAACTTTTGGGAACATACTGGATTACTTTAAGAAAAGTAATAAGTAATACATGACTTTTTTGTAACAACCCCAATACTAAAAACGATATAATCAAAGAGTGCTTGTTTCTATGATGTAGAAAACTGAAAGAATCTTTGAGGAACTTCACATTTTAATTTTTTCTTTTAATTTCTGAAAACATTTTCTCAAGTTTTGAGTCCATCAACCGGTGGATGGAAACTAACTTGTGAGCATGCTCATTCTAGCATTTAGCTACAGACTTGCAGGGATTTTAGCACAGATTTACTGGACACTGTTCTTGTTTTAAGATACCCACCAATCACATGGTGAGCTGAAACATCTAGGCTTTTGATATAATTACAGTTATCCAGACATGTCCTCGACCCCTTTTACAGTTACCCTTTTCCTCTCCGTAATCTCGTCAATCAGCCTCTTCGCTGATTCCGTCTCTTTTGTCTTCTTCCATTGGTTTTTGCTGCAGTTTCCTTTGCTAGCGACCCTTTCATTACCCCCCTTACACCTCCTCTGACCCTGTGTGGACTCATGTCCCTCCCACCCCTTGCTCTTTTTGCCCAGATGAATCTATGCCATCATCCTCTCTTCATCTATCAGGGTGCTCTCATTGTTTTGACGTCTAGTTAATTCTCGGCTCATGATTTATCAAATTCTTATTACCGCTTGGTGAAAGCCTCATTCATTGTCCTGATGTATGGTAATGATAGTCCTGGTGTAGCTGCCTGAATCGCAACAAACCAGCTCATTTTTTCTTCTTCTTCTTCCCCTGTTTCCTTTATGATTGCCTTTCCTTTGTAAACTGTTTTCGTTTTACTTTTTATGTGCTCATCTCTCAATTATGTACATGAATCTAAAGCTGTCCGTCCATTCATTTTCTTCTGGGTGTAATACACAGAGAAAGACAATCAAACACACCTATGGCCAATTTAGAATTGCAAATTAACCTAATTGCCATACATTTCTTTGGACTGTGGAAGGACACACAGAGTGTCTGGAGTGAACCTGTGGCAGCATGGGGAGAAAGTGAAAACTTCACACAGAAAGGCCCCGGCCAGATGGTGGAATCAAATCCAGGACCTGCAGTGTTGACCACTACAGCTCCCTGTTGACCAGTAAAACTTGTGTATATATTTATTTATATTTAGATTTCTTCATACATTCTTATATAGTTCTATATTGTGTATTGTGTATTTTGTTGTACAGTTATTTTATTTTCAACTTTAATTTATATATTTTATCTTATTCCTTCCTAGTTAAATTTACCCTTTTTAATTTTTCATATTTATTTCCTATCCTATTCATAGCCTTTCCTTTTTTGTTTTCTTTAGGTCACGAGCAGTTGTCCAAGCATTTCACTACATATCGTACTGTGTATGACTGTGTACGTGACAAATAAAATTTGAATTTTGAATTTGAAAATGTCAAAGCTTTCCAAACAGTTTTGTTTGCTATAGGTTGTCAGTAAGGTTAGGTAAACTAGAGTGTTTCTGGTGTTCGTAGTTGCTAGTCTTGACGCCAAGACATCAAACAGAGTGCCCCAACAATGTATTTGTTAGGAAATGGTTTACTGTTGGTCAAAATGAGTGAACATAAACTTTTGTGTTCTATAAAAGTAATTACTATCCAGAAGAATACAAATAGACTATAAAATACATGCCCTCAGTGGGAAAGAATTGGGAGTATGCTACTTCTAGATGGAAAATTCCCAAGGTTATTGTTAATTTGACTCACAGCTAAAGCACCTCTATAGTTTGGATCAGTACAAACTCCACTTGAAGATTAAAGACTGCATTTACTAAAAAAAGTAAAAGTTTTCTATTCATAAAAACTTTATGTAGATGTTAGCTCCTTCTGGAAAAATGTTGCCTTTCATTTGTCCATAAGCATCCAAGCACCAGCTGTATAATTCTGTTTAATGTGGCTAATAAGGGCCAGAAGTTGCCATCACCTGGATTCTGACACTAGAATAAATGGTTGAGTAAGTGCCTGAATGGTGGTGTGTGTGATAGTGAGGTTCCAACCTTGTGTTTCCAGGAACCCAGGAGTGAGGGCAGACAGGAGGGCAGGCAGATTGTGGGTAAGAGAACTAGGGACACAAAGAGACGAGGGTAAATACGAGGCAAGAACATGGCCCGCGAAAGAAGAGGAGGCCTAGTTACCATCATGAGGTTGCTGATGAACTGGCAAAGAGTGGAGGACTGAGCTGGCCTCTAAAGTCGCTCTGCTGATTGCTGTCGATGGATTACAGGTGAGAGAAACAGGTGAGGAACCACATGGGCGGACACAGGAAAATCACAGGACTCAAATGGAAAAACACCAGACACTCACTCGGATCGTGATAAAGGGGTAACGATATAATATTATTAATAATAATAATGATAATAATAATATAATTTTAGGTACTGTATAACTTCATGTATTTTAGAGAAAATGAGCAATAATTACATTTTAGCTAAGTTTACATTATAAGTAATTCTGTGTATTTTACAGGAAGGGAGACAAATGATGCTCTAAGTAATTTTAAGTACTCTGGAATATCTCAGTCATTTTGTGGAAAAACAAAAATATTTACACATCAAAGTAAGCTGTACTTGTTAGGGCCCTGGCAACAGAGTACTGTACAGTTATTAAGATTAAAGGACAGGTTGTTGTTTGTTTTATATAAACTGAGAAAAATAATGTGCGAGTTATAACAGTAGTAGTTGTTCAGTTGATTAGTGCAAATTACAGTGCTGATGTAAAGATCTATGTTTGTTGGGGGCAGCTTTACTTACTTAATTTACTTACAGTATAATCATTTCTTTGTTTACTGTAAACTTTACCCCCTTATTCTAGTGTGTCTCACTTCAACTTTACCTTTCATTTTAATTTAGATTCCATTTTCAAACAAAATACTCTGAAATGACATTTAATTACAGGGACTTACGCCCTTAGTGCTGTATTAGAAAGAGTTACCAGGCTGTCCTGAGTGGATAGGATTTTTTTAACGACTAATCTGACAGTTAGAGGTTTGACTACTTTGACTGAAAGGTGTCTGGAAAAGGCAGTTCAAACCGACTGGTGTTTATTCAGCGTCAACTTGATTATTTACAGTCACTGAACTGAGCTGGGCACTGTGTCATGTTTTAGGGCAATTTAATGGAATTATCCGACATCATGGCTTCCAAGTAGTTTGTTCTTGTGTTCTGGTGGCTGAAATTCTAGTGTTGTATTAGTCTGTCACGTAGCGCTAATTAGCAGGTATCTATATGTGTGCATAGTGCCTGTACAGTTTATAGATGCCATTCACTAATCAAGCTTTTTAGCTTTAGCCGATGACCCCACTTTTTCATCTAAATGTGGGCGAAACAATGCTAACCCATGGGTGATGACCAGCAAGCTAAGCTAAGTCCAAGTAATTTGATGATACTACTTTTTTAGTTTTGCGTAAAATATTGGCATAGAATACTTTTACTTTTCAAGAGGTATTTTTAACATGGTACTATAATACTGAAGCAAAGTTATATAGTAAAATCTGACTGCTTATTTGCTTCATTGTATATCATTTCATTTGTAAAAATGCTATATTTGTTTCAGCCCAAACAAAGTGCTAATTGAGTGTGCTCACAGTTGGTTATCAAAAAAATCAAAAAAATCCACCAAAAAAATCAATTCTCATCCCTTCATTCTCTCCCTTGTTCTTTATTTCCTTCCCTTTTCCCCTCTTGTCCACCCCATCTTCAGTGCCAGTGAAGGACAGGCGCCGGGTTAGAGGAGGTCAAGCATTAGCGAAACTATCTAATCACTAGCTCTACTCTTTCTCTTCCTCCTCTCCCCCCTTTCTCCTCCTCTTCACTGACAAGTCATCTGTCAAACGGGTTGGCGGCTCTGGCCTCTCCATTAGAGCTGTGGCACCTGAGTATTTCTCAGTCCTGCGCCCGCACACACACAAAAACTCACGCACACACACTTTTCCATGCATCTCCCAGCCCAGACACCCTCCTTGTGAGCGGTGAGATCAATGCAGCCAGCTCCATGCATCATTTGTCACACCGCTGCCCTCCCTTTAATGAGCTTGTCTGGCTTCAGCTCCTCCTTTTTCATTCTCCCTTCTTCTTCTTCACCTTTCATCCCCTGTTCAGCTGACTGTTTCAATCTTTTAACTCGGCTCGCCTGCATGGAGAACAACTTCTCTTCTTACTTGTCCTACTGTCAGTCCCCCCTGACTTACTCTCTATTTAGGTAATGATACAAGCAGCATGCTTTATAGTGGGTGGAGATTACAGCAGCCAGTCCGTGGGCAGTGGTGAAGGAAGTCCTTGAAAAAAAGCACCAAAGTTTCAATGATTTTGATGATTAAGATCCTACAAAAACATGCAGCTGCAGCAGTGTAAGCAGTTTAGTGTCTTAGAGCCTGTAAAGATTAAATCTGATGAAATGATTAGTGAAAAAATAAAGTTGTCTATAAACTTCTGAAATTTATTTTGGACTTTTGAAATTATCCATGAAACACTGATAATTTGAATTGCGGATAATTTAGGGTGGTACAGCGGTGGAGTGGTTAGCAATGTTGCCTCACAGCAAGAGGGTTACTGGTTTGAAACTGCTGGCTAGCTTTGGCCTATGTGGGTTCTCACTGGGTACTCCAGCTTCTTTCCACAGTTCAAAGACCTGCTTGATGGGTTAATTCATGTTGCTTTAGCTTTTATTTCACATTATTTATTTGCTAAAATCATTTTGGTAAAAAACAAATTACACAGGCGGCTACAACCCTGGTGCCAGTCCCAAGGCTGTGTTGCATTATGAATGTCAAATCAAAGATGCAGATCATAAGTAAGATTTCTCCATGGTCTGTGATGTTCACAGACAGCATTATTATCTGTAGTGAGAGCAGGGAGCCAGCAGGAGAAGGCCTGGAGAGGCCGAGGCATGTACAAGAGGAAAGAGAAATAAAATGCAGTAGTAGTAGAAGCAAGGCAGAACACGTGTGTGAATGATAGAGACACAGGTGCAATGGTGAAGATGCAAGGAGCAGAGATAGTGAAGGTGGAGGAGTTTAAATATGTGGGGTCAACCGTCCCAAATAACAGACAGTGCAGAGACAAGTGTCAGCAGAAAGACAGCAGCAAGAAAAAATTTAGACAAGAGCGAGACCTGCTATGATGTACGGTTTGGAGACGGTGGCACTGACTAAAAGACAGGAGGCCGAACTAGAAATGGCAGAGCTGAAGATGCTCATATTTGTGTTGAGAGCGACTAGAATGGATAGCATTAGAAATGAGTACCTCAGAGGGACAGCTCAGGTTGAGTGTTTCAGAGAGAAGCAAGGCTGAGATGGTTTTGACATTAGCAGAAGAGGGATAATGGGGAAAGGATGATGAATATGAAGCTGACAGGCAGGAATAAAAGAGGAAGAGGACAGAAAAGAAATTGATGGATATAGTGAAGGAGGACAAGCAGAGGGTTGGATGCTCGGAATATGGTGAGATGGAGGCAGATGATCCATTGTAGAAACCCCTGAAGAGAGCAGCCAAAGAAGAAGAAGCAAAAATATGCACATACTTACTGGACTGTGTGGGACTGCACTTTAAAACCTTTATAATTTTGAGTTAACTGAACAAACTGTGATTTTTTTATAGCATGCAAACACAAGTTATTATAGTTATTATAGTTAACTAAAATTTAGGTAAGAAAACTAGCTGAAGTGATTTTGTGAACCTGGAAAAGTGTAGTCATTATGTTGTAATAAACAAGTAACCTTAAATAAATGACATTTATACACATGCGTTAACATGTTTCATGCCTTACTTCCATGTATGATCTTTGTGCTGTTAGTGCAGGGTGATGATTGTCTAAAGACTTGTTGTTATATTATGATCGTCCAGTATTCAAAGATAGAAATGGGCTGTCATAAACAAGACTGACACTAAAAAAAAGCGTATTTTTTGTGTAAACTGCCATTTTTCTCTTGATCATCATCGGTCTTCCCACGTTTGCTTGAATAAAGACGAATTCTCATTTCTCCACAACAGCAGCTTCTTTGCTCTCTTTGACATCTGTTGGGTGGCACAACCTGTTTGTCTGAAAGTAGCTGCCGTTAGTACTGGATCATTTTTCGAAAATAACAATAACCGACAACAACAGCAGGTGCAGCAGAGCGTCATCTGGATCTGTACGCTGAATTCTACTTTGTGTTGTCACATTTTTCACATCCTGAAATGTTGCTGTTGTTGTTTGTCACCTGTAGCAGCAGTGCTCCACACACAGGGGCCACAAAGGTTCATGTACGCCTGTTTAGGTCAATATAGCAACAGCTCATGATGTGATATGCTGCAGGGATCAAAACTGATAAGGGAAATTGTAAAGTTTATCTCATAGAATCACACAAATTTCTGGTATTATGAAATCCATACCCCAAATTCAGTCAACACATGCACACTCCAGAAAGTCACCTTTAGCATGAGCCGGTCAAGGTGAAATAAATAGCTATCTGTAAAATGAAGCGGTAGTTGAAAGTACAATGATTCCCTGAAATATGTGATTTTTTTGACGCTTTATTATACATAAAACTACATAACCAGTTACACAAATAGAGGTGTAACAGTTAGTCGGTGGACAGAAAATTATTTGGCAGCAGAAACAATTTCTTCACTGCAAAAATACCAGAAACATTTTACAGTGTTTACACAGTCTGTGTTGGAAGTGAATGTGGTAGTAAATCATGAAAATCTTACTGCAGTAGATTCAGAAACAGTCTGTTTGAGGACAGAGGATAAAAAAAAAGGATCAAGATGGATTTGAAGAAACCTAAAAAAACAAGTGAATGAAAAATAAACTTTATGCGTCAAGAAGGCGAAAAGAGAGTTTTATCTTCTTGTAAAACATGAAGAAAATGTGCTGCCATTTCTAAATCAGACATATTAAAATACAAGCCCCGGCAGTTCTTTTTCACATTAATGAAAAGAGTTCTAACCTTGATGAAGGAAGGTATTACATTCTTCAATTTGACAAGGTTATCGGGAGCACTCTTATCTCTGTAGTGACAAAAGGAGCCGACACAGCTTAATGTTAGATTAATATCTATAATAATTCAGGAGTAATTAAAGAATTGAATTATACAAAGCTTACTTAATTAATGTGAAACAGATCAAAACAACCACCAAATACAAAAATAAAACTTTAATGTTTGCCTTAATTGTTTTTTCAGTTATTCAAAGGAGGGAATAGATGCTGCATGGCTGCGAGAGCTAATATCACAAATAAGAAAAAGCATAGAAATAAAATCAAGGAATTTCAGTTGCATAATTACATTTATCAAGCTAATTTAAATTTATAACTGTACAAGTGCATGGGGAAAATTCATCTTATTAATTTATTAACTAAACTAGTTTACATAAAAATACATATAATATGTATGAAATAGTTGTTTTTTCATCTAGTTTATATACAGACATTGTCTGTTTGTACACCGTACACTTATTGAACTTAAGGGCAAATTGCTAATCAGGTCAACACAGAAAGATGAACAACCACACACACTCACTCCTACAGCCAATTTCCAATCATGCTGAGCAGGAGGTTCAAACCTGGAATTTTCTTGCAAAGCCGATAGCAATAACCGCTGCTCCACTCTGCCAGGAATTCCAAAAACAGTATAATGTTTTGGTACCAAAATGGCAAATAGCATTACATACAGGTTAAAGTGGGATGCCTACTAGGTGTCAGGTAGGGCTGCCACAAACAATTATTTTGATAGTCAACTAGTCACCGATTATTTTTGCGATTAGTCGACTAATCAGATCATGCATCCATTGGATGTAAAACACACCGCTTACTGCACCAGCATGCATCTGCTCTTATATAACTATCATTAGCTTACAGCTTTAAGTGTTTAAGGTATGTGCTAACTAAAAATAAAGACAAGATGATAGTTTATTAAATTTTAATGAAGTTTGCAGATTGTTTCGGTGGAGTTTAATAAACTCAGCCGTCTGCTCCTTGCTATCTAAAATATAACAGGACACCGGAGTATATTCTCCAGCATCTCACACTTCTGATAATCAGTTGTCTGCTTGACATTTATTCAGCTGTGTAAAAACTATAACTTTAATCTCAGCCAAACGGATTTACTCAAGAACGAATAAAATACTGAAAAAAGCCAAACAATAACATTTTTAAGTTATCTAAGTGACTTATATTACATGTTTAACCTGATTAGCGAAAGACGATTTGCCGGGTGTCCGGTGTTCTCACCGGCTCTAGTGAGCCTTGAACCCCGGCTAACTATCGAGCTGGTGGGTAACAGACGTCTCTGAAAACGTCGGAGCGCTTTTGAAAATATGTGGTGTCTTGATAAACTGAGCAGATATTTGAAGTTTACACAGCTACGTTCTCGCCTGAAAATATGTTAAATGTTTATTTTATGACCCAGAAAAATAATAAGACTAATATTAAAACTAACTAGCTGCTGCCGTTGTTGGAAACTGAGCAGGGCTATGAATTCCGGGATAGGTCGGGCCATGAAGTATACACCCGACCCATCCTTCAAATCTGGGGAAATGAAGGGCGCATTTGTCAGCCGCATTTGTCGAATATCTGTCTTCAAATATGGACAGTCTTTATCGTGTTGCTGTAACGTAATTGGCCTACAAATGCGGTCACAGGAGGATGCGGTTCCTGAATTTGGACACGGGTACGATACCGGACACAGCTTCTTCTTCTTTGGGGTTTAACGGCAGCTGGCATCCTTGTACATGCAGTGCTACCATCTTCTGTTTCAGTCCGTTATTACACTCTTAAATCCTACTACTTATTCCTGCGTGTTTTGAGATCTTACAAAGTTTCAAACGATGTGTTGACTATTAAATTAGTTGTCGACGATTTTGTGTGTAGCCTCCTCTGCCTGCAAATGACCACACTCCACCATTAGCCGCTAGTCAGTCAACATTACTGATGCAGCTTATCGATATTGGAATCTGTCCACTCCTATAAATCATCATTGGTGCCAGTAACATCAGGATACAGAAGAGTCTTAATCTGTAGCCTCAGGTTTCAGATGAATAAAACTGGACATCATACTGGGACAGGTGCTGCCATTTGACCTGATACATTCAGTGATCTCTATTCCTTCAACTTTTTAGCTCCGGCTTGTAGTCCAAATGTTCACCATCTGGTAGCTAACTCTGTCTAACTGCTTACTTCTAAAGTTACTGCCTAAAAAAACAAAACATCTGAAAGACACCCACAGTGCTAATGGGACTGTTCAAATTACTGGTTCTTATATATCCCAAGAGGAGTTGTTCTTGTATAGTGCTTTGCTACTCAAGCACTGTATACGACGTGCCTCATTCAGCCATTCACACCCATTCATTTAAGTACTTTTTTTTCTACACCTAGGTGCTCTCTATCTAACATTCACACTTCAGTGAAATCATCGGAGAGCAACTTGGGGTTTAGTATCTTTGCCCAAGTATAATACACCTGCTCTACTGTACCTCCTGACGCACAGCCACCCATTACCCAGTTATTTGATCCATTTCTAGTGTAAAAAGGGTCTTCCCACCCAACAGTCAGGAAGGGAAGACAATAAATAAACAGCCCCTGAAAAAGGAACCATTCATGCAGTTGATGTGAGTCGTGCACGACTTGTATTCGATGTTCTGATGAAGAGCGATTTTGTTTGCACTCTGCAGCTGTGTAAAGATGCCAACATTGAGAACAATGGCACCACAAACAAAAACCAAGCACACATGTGCTCACCACACATCGCAGCTGAATGGAGTTGAGAGATGTTTAATAGTATTAGTCCTCAACCTCCTCAGCAGTGCAGTACTTTACTGCTCTTTGTGGAAACTTAAGCTAATGCTTAGTCATACTAAGGATTCTCAAACCTGGGATTGTTCCATAGACTGCTTTTAAAATTATGCTGGATAAGACACAGTCTGTTGTATTTATGGTTTACTGTCATTTTGGCTCGGAACGAGTCCCAACCAGTGATTTATGATATACGTGAGGGGCTCAAAGGATGAGAATCACTGCTATAATGTATGATGTCCTGTGGATACAGATACATAAAGACCAGCAGAGCAGGATACCAGATCCACTCGCTGCAGAGGAGAGAGACTTAAGGGAAAGATTTATCATGCAATTCTGTGCTAAAAAAATGTTTGCGTGATTTAGCTTGTTTTTACTGGAGCCATTTTTTATATTTATTGGTAGATTTATCTTCACTAATACCATTAAATGTGCCTGACATGATGTCATATTGAGATTTTTTTTTGAGCTCAGTTAATACATTTTTTCTGCTTTCAAATATATCAGTATTTGTGAGCTGTATCGCAAATGCTTCCCTTTGTAGTTGGATTTGTAGCGATATGAAAAATAAGGAAATAGATATCATTGCATGCATTCATTACGGGACAAACAAGCAATTTGAGAAGAGTGTCCAGAATAATTTGTTATTACCAGGCAACAGTAGATGAGAAGGATTTGGGTGTTATTCTCCCAATATTTCCTGAATCCTGTCTGGCTGTTATCTCTAGCTGAATGTGCTCCTCCATCTCTCTTTCAAGAAATAGCCAGTCAAACTTTTCTTTTGCCAAACTAAGCACTCCTTTTTTTGTCAGCCTGAATCGCATCACATTGCTGGCTATCTAAGGACAAGCTGTCATCTTTTTTTTTAAATGAAGCTTGGAAAAGTGTTGTTGCATTTGATACTCATAATTTTTTGTTATAGCTCCCTCTTAATGAGCTTCCTCTGTGTTTGGCATTGCTTTGTCTTTTCCAGGCTGAGACTCACATTTTGTTCCCATTCATGCAACAGGCAGCTGTATTTACCAGAAGAAACCTCGTACTGTGTGCAGTACCTGCTCAGCACCAAATAGCAGATAGACGTAGCTAGCAACTAGCTTGGAGCATTTAGCTGCTAAACTTAGCGAACACAGCTAAACAAACCTATAAGATATGACCGACCTGAACTCTTCAGTTAGACAAACACACGCCTACCAATCACTGCTAAAGTGATTACATATCTGTGTAAACATGTATCTGTTTGCTAACATAAAGTTTTTTATGTCTCTCCTGTGCCACAGTGCCAATGTGCTAGTGTCAAAAAAACTGTTAGCATTGTATGTCTTTGGATGGCAGTGTCAGTCAGATTGCTGCTTTTTGTCAAGACTATTTAAACATAAATAGGCTCCACAACTGCTGTCAATAATAGTACCGCGTTTTAAAGACAGATTTTATTATTGTGAATTGTTGTTCACATCTCTAGAGTTCATATATAAGTCACAGGGACAGGATTCCTTCTGTACTTCCATGTCTTTGTGTCAAAGTACCATTAGCTAAAAAAAACAAAAACAGGAAAAAAAAAGAACTTCTATGCAGGTTCAGATGTTTGGAAATGGGGATCGTAAAAAGCTGGTAACTGTTCTCGACACCTGCTACAAACACCCTGAAGGTCCCTGAAGTAAAAATAGTCTGAGACATAATTTAGACCCAAGGGACAAAGGCACTCAGCCCTTGGGTCTAAAGCCTGGCTCTAAATGCTAAGTTTTTGTTTCTTAAGATAAAATATATTTGAAGATATATTTTTCTTACCCACCGGTGGACCTGAGGGGTCAAACGGACTGCAACTTAAAGAAACACCAGCAAAAAGAAAAAAAGAGCAACACTAAGCAGGGCATGTACTGTTTAGGTGGTTCAATCCCTGAATGCTCCAGTCTCCATGACAAAATATCAATGGGCAAGATACTATCTAACCCTAAGTTGCTCTCCAATGCATCCATTGGAGTGTAAATGTAGATAGAAGCTACTTGTATTTAGAAAAAGCATGGTGTATAAAGCGTATGGTGTGTTTTTACCTCTTAGGGCATCCCACAGTTGTAATAAGTTGGGAAATTACTGTGTGACAGCAAGACATTAAACACAACCTTTAACAAAATCATTACATAAAGTAGAACAGCTCAATAAATATATAGTGTTTACAACCCCTTACAAAATCAGAAAAAATCAGAACCTCTTAATCCGCTTCTCGTTGTTGTTTCCAGTGGATAAAAAACATCTCACCGTTGTTACCTCATGTCTGAAATAAAAAAATAAAAAAAATATGTGTATATATATTTGAATATTAGAGCTTTAAGTCACCAAACACTGTGATTGGTAGTAACAGCAATATATCAATTCAACTATACTGACTTATGGCCATTTAGCATTGGCCTCAGATGTTTTACATGGTAAGTGCTAAACTGTAGCATGCTAATACGAGAAATCAAGGTGGTTGAAATGAGAAATTTTTCATTATACTTAATGACAACTACACATTGTTGGTTTTTAGCCCAGTACAGCCTTACAGGGTTAGCTGACATGCTATTAGACTAGAGTACGAGAAGAAAATGATATAAAAATTAGAGATTCTTTCACAGTTCAGCTTCTTGCTGTATTAGCTAGCTTATTATGAAAATTTAGTAAATTTAATTTTAGTATTTTTGAAAAACAGTATCCAGACAAACTGGAGCAAAAGCAAAGCCGAATATTGATTTGAATGAAGAATATTTGCATTTACTGAACTTTGTGTGGGATTAGCTTAACACCCATTCTTTGAAAAGACACTTACTGTGCATTCCCACAGAAGTGTATTTCTCAGAGCTGTGAGCCTCTCTGCTGCCCCTGCCTGGTCTTTATTCGCTGCTTCCTATAAGTGCTCCTTCCCTCCCTCCTCCCCCCTCCCAGTCCACCAGCTGGCCCATTCCTCAGTGTTATTATTGGATTTCAGAAACCCGGGAGGGGGCATATATCACATCTCCCTTCGTCACCCCTCCGCTCGTTCACACTCATTCTTTCATTCATCTTTTTCCTTTTTAATAACTCCCTCTCTGCTCTTTGGCCATTAATAAAGATGAACTCACTCTGCTGTCGCCTCTTGCACTCATCTCTATCTCTGTCTCACAGTCGTCCTCTTTCTCTTTGCACTTTATTGACCCCCCCGTCCTAAAATCTCACCCCCCATCTCACGTGTCTTCCCCCTTACATTTTCCTTTTTCTCCCCCACTCTTCCTTTTCTTTTGCCTTCTGTAAAAAGCTCTTGTCTTCCCTCCATTCCCCTCACCTCTCTTTTCTCCTTCAATTTCTCTCTGCCTGACACAGCAGTCCATCATGTGCTGGGCTCTGGACGCCGGGCCTCCCTCTGACGCCCTCATTCATCAGGACTTTGAAAAGCAGAAATCACTCACTCCTCTCCTCCGCTGGCCGCTGCCACTTATTGCGCTATCCATCACACCTGGCGGATGATCAATACGAGCCCTTCCCCTCTGCTCTCTCCCTCCCGCTCCTCTCACCCTCACCACCTCTCCCTCCTCCTCCTTTACTGCACACTGTATTTCTCTGACGACTTGCTCTCTGCAGCCTGGGTTTATGCGAGAAAACTGAACTTGTTAGCCCTTTCTGAAACAAGGAGCAAGGCCAGAGTAACAGACAAGTTCTCTTTAATGTGAAAATTTAATTTAATTACCGCTTGTTTTGGTGGGAATTCACTAACAAGTTATTATCATGAACATTCTTCCTCAAATTTTGCAATGCAATTGAGCATCTGGTTATGTCCACCACTGAGAGATGTAAAGAAATGTGACAGCAAACTGATCTAGCTTCAAAAACCCAGAGAATAAAATGAATCCGGTATCACAGAAGACATTGGTTTGTAGACCTAGCATTACAGCCTTTGGTTTAAAGGTAGAAAATCTCATCTATTCCATAATTATAGGATGTAAATTATTCTGGATATAGAAAAATCTTGAGTCATCTTATACCAAACTGGGACTGCTGGAGAAGACATCTGAAGCAGATATCCTATCAAGGTTAGTATCAAGATAATCTGGCTTTATATCGCAATTTAATAGAGGTTGTTGATGCAGTCCGAAATGCAAATTCCTCAGTGCAAACAGACAGTAACACATAAGCAAAGCTTAACAATGCCACGACAAAGGACAAAGGAAAGAAAGAACTATTCAAACACAAACAGGGTAACCAGGTAAGTGAACACAGCTGGAGAAAATGAACCATGTGCGAAAGTAATCAGGGAAAATGACAAAACAGGAAGTCAAACTTGAGGCAAGATGCAAAACACAAGCAATAACAAAATAAAACAGGAAGTGACAAATAAAAAACAAACTCAATATAAACACAGGCACAGCAACTTGACACCAAGGAATGCTGGGGAAGGCTGGATGAATAATTCAAAATAACTAACTTGCAGATCCCAACATATCGAGACTCGTTCAGCTTTCTGCAGGTGTTTTTTACTCACTACAAATTACAGGTATTACAGCCAGTTGTTTTACTGCAGTCTCCTCCTCCTGTTCTGCGATGAGATCAGAAAATGTGGTGCATTGCTCCCTCTGGCATCTTAATATCCTGTTATGTGATGTGGGTTAAGAAGAAAATACAAGGAAAGGGAAGGAAAGAAAAGCAAAGCCTTCACTGCTAAATTGTGTGAACAATAAGAACGAGTGCCAGGTTCTGTCCTCCACCTGAAGCCACCAAATGACTACAAACTTTAAATGAACAAATCTTTATGTACAAAGCTTGAGAAAAACTTTCGCTTTGGAATCCCTATGTCAAAGCTCGAGAAAGCTTTGTCCCTGTTTTCTTCGACTTAGATTAACGATACCTAACAATATGGTGGCCAAGGTTGTTTGTAAAACAAAAACTATTTGTTAAGATGCTAAATTTGACAAATGGATAAGTCAGAGAGGGCTCAGTTACTTGCTTAGAACAGTGAAAGCAGAGCAAGTGGCAACTTGTATAGCATTCTAGTCCGATCCATCTCCCATCAAAGACGCTAAGTTTATCCACAATGTGCATGCATAAACAGTCTAGTTCCTGTATGTGTCAACAGGTCATGGGTACACCCATCAAAATGACACAAGCTTTATATTTCGGTAGAACAGTCAAACAGAGTTAAGCCTGCTTTCAGAGACAATAGCCAACTGTGGCGACAAGATGGCAGCCCTTTAAATGCAACTAACTGAGAAGCTTTATGACAGAATACTATTTGACGTTTAAGGAGAGAGAAGCTTTAGTTTTTTGTTGCTTATTGTTAGATTTTACCAGACAAGCACTGTTTGCCCTGCTTGCCCCTTTGGTGGAACAGCACTGGTCTAAGGTTACATTATTTTAAAATGCTTGCATGCACAACACGAACAACTTTTGTGAACCACGTATTGTAATTAATCTAAACTTCTTATGCAGGACAAAGTTTAGGAGTAATATTTGTAATATTAGTTTATATTTCTATTATATTTGTTTTCCCAGTGAATTTATAATTCACTAATAATAATGTCCCTCCAAGACATCTACAGGAAGCGGTGCCTGAGGAAAGCGGGGAGGATCATCAAGGACTCCAGTCACCCCAGCCATAAACTGTTCAGACTACTTCCATCAGGAAGGAGGTTCTGCAGTATCCGGTCCCGAACCAGCAGACTGAGAGACAGTGTTCGGCGAGGCTGCCGAACACTGGCGCCACCGGGTCTTCTGACCACCACCAGTAGGCAACGGGTGAAGTGTCTTGCCCAAGGACACAACGACCGAGACTGTCGAAGCCGGGCTCGAACCGGCAACCTGTCGATTACCATACCATGTGCAAAACAAATGCCATTTGTTTTGCACATTTCCAACTGCCAACCTCTGTATATTTTATTTTATTCTTTCCCATCCATCCATCCATTCGCTTCCGCTTATCCTTTTCAGGGTCGCGGGGGGTGCTGGAGCATGCAAACTCCACACAGAAAGACCCCGGCCTGATGGTGGAATTGAACTCAGGACCTTCTTGCTGTGAGGCAACAGTGCTAACCACCGTGCCACCGTGCTGCCCTATTATTCTTTATTCTATTTAATTTTTAAAATATGTACACACACACACACGCACACACACACAGGTAGATATACATATTTAGTATACACATTCAGTAATGTGCATACACTCTTTTATTGTACATATATTTATTAATATAATTCTCAGATTTAGCCATTCTTATAGTTTGCTTGTTCTTATGTTATTGTATTTTTACACACCTCTGTTGCTTGTGAAGCTTGCACACAAGAATTTCACTTGCATGTACTGTACCAGTGTACCTGCACATGTGATGTGACAATAAAAGTGTTTTGATTTGATTTGATTTGAATTTGATGAATGGCATTAGTCTGACATTGGTATAACTCTTTTAGTAGACCATATCAAAAATATTTACAGAGGTTTATGTATCTTGTGAGTACTGAAGTGAGCAGAGACGGACTGCAGTAAAACATTATTTTTGCATATTTACGAGAATTTGCCATAGATGGACAAAAAATCATGCAAAATCAGGTTCCACTGAAATCTAAAGCTTATGTCAACCATTGTGTATTTATCTCATAACAAAGGCATATCTCTAGGTCAGGGATTGATTAGAGCAGCAGTGCCCAACCTTTTTTGTGCTACGGACCGGTTTATATTTGACGATATTTTCATGGACCGGCCTTTAAGGTGTGGCGGATAAATACAACAAAATAAAACCAGTACCAATACCAAAAAAAGAGAAGATTTATTAATAACACACTAGGAAAAGACCCAGGGAAACCGAGTTAACGATAAAAAGTTATTCTAAAAAACAACAATAAAAACCCTGAAAACCATAAATTTCACACACGAGCCTCAACTCTCGCGGCTCCGTACCAAACGACTCACGGACCGGTATCAGTCCGTTGCCCACGGGTTGGGGACCGCTGGATTAGAGTGTAAGGGAGCAATGGCTTGTTGTACTGAACTTGTGAGCAGCAGTAAAAAGCTACTGATATCAGTCATTACCAAACTGGTGGAGCAGTGGACTGACACTATCATCCATAGGACCAGGCTGTAAGTATTCCTTCTGAAAATATGAGGGAAGTAAGTTGAGCTGTAAGCTATAAACGGAGTGAAACTTTTTTCCATGAACCAACTTGTTACGCAGGGGTCTGAATTGATGGTGTTATTCCACCGATCCCTCTTCAGGTAGGACCCAGTTAATGGGGGTAGGCAATAAGAGTGGCTAACAGAGGCTATAATTCTGCTGAGGGCAGCTTTACTTAGTAAAACTGATTTGTTCAGGACAGAGTAGTCGTTAAGCATCGCGGCCAAGCTTCCCAGATCCTAATGCCTTTCTAATCTCCTTTGGTATTGCTAATTCTTTTCGTTCTATACCGCCATTAAACTTCTTCACAGGTTCTTGGCAATGGATTAAATTACACTGGATGTATTGAGCAAACTAACCACAGATTGGCCTGTGCTGCCCTCGCTGGTGTAGGTGGAAAGCTGAGAATACTTTGGTTAACTGGCTGCAGCTGCACAGCAAATATAAATGGTAAGAAAAATAACAAAAAACCCTTCACTATGCGTCACCTCAGTTTGCACCCCTCATGTATTATTATTAAAGGCAGCATCTACTAAAAGCATCTGGTTCTTTAGGATATAATTACCTTGTGATCTCCGACAAAGCAGTTGTTTATTAATCCTTGGAGACTCCTCAAACCAGCTGGAAGAAATAATTTTTGTCATTTGCATTATGAAAAACACCATTAACTCATTTTCCACTCAGTTTCCTTACTTTCTAAATGATGCAAATAATACATACAAGTAAGTAAAGATGTACCTATTTGGAAATCATCATTTAAATCAGTTTAAATCTCTTTGGATTGTGTAGGGAACATGTGCCTTCCTCAGTTTGTAATCACAATTTGTTATTTTCATATATTTTCATACACAAGATACACAGTTACAGAGGGTGATGGAGGGCAACACACAAAGACAGGAAGGAAAATCTGCCAAAACACACCAAGAACATGACAAACAAAAGACATGATTAAAAGGAAAAGAGACAAGAACTGCACACATGAACACGAGGCACTGGGGAAAGGATAGGCAATGAACAACATGAAACAGAGACTACGAAGATAAATGCAAGATCAAAACTCAAAAATTGACTTAATCTGGGATTATCTAAATGGACAAAAGATACTTAGTGGAACCTTCTGCTTACACCCTTCCATGCTGGAAGTGATTTGCTTGTCCCATATTTAATAGTTGGCAGGTTCTGGTAGCCTGTGGTACCCTCTAATGTATTTACAACCCTGTCATATGTCTTTCAGTAGTTTTGCTGGTGGTCGTTTCCATCGCTCCGTCACTTCCAGATGAGAAAGTTTAACTAGTGACCCACACATTTTGTGTTTCTTGTAGCCACAGAAAGTCACAACTCTCCATGGTCAGCTGCTTCCTGTATGGATGCCTCTTAAGGTTTGCTGATTGTGTAGATTCGATTTTATTTCTATTTAGTCTTGTACTGTTATTCATTTTCATATTTCAATTTTCCCCCTGTGATGCATTAGATTTATATAAAACACTCAACACACTGAGACTCTTTTCTGTAAAGAGATGCGTGAAACCTTTGAGTAATGCAGGCTACCACCACAATGTGACATAATGAGTCAGTGTAACCTTTAATTTAGCGAGGTAAATCATGAAGACAGCATTCTTATTTAAAAATGTCAGCATAGCGAAAGACAAAGTCTCTTGAGAAAACGGAAATATCAAAAGAACAAACAACAACAGGACACATTGAAAAACATCTCCAGATGCTGCCCACAAGTTTCAGTTAAGTTCCGCAGAGAGTAATTATAAAATGTGCCTTTAAGCCAGTACAGTCTGTTTTTTCAGCTTAATTTAAAACCTTTAAAACTGCATGGTTGTAAAAGTCAAAAAGGGCCTTGTGAGCAACAGTAACTGACAAAAGAGCTTTTGATTTTCAAACATTGCTGAGAACCAAATGACGCCTGCGTTTAGCTTTAAAACTTAAATCTAATGGAAGCACACAACAGGCTTAAATTAAAGCTACTTTCGCCCTACTGACACACACTCAAAGCTATGTAAACTGACATGACCCCAGAGTTGCAGAGATGCAATAGAGGTTTTAGATCTTGACATAAAACCAAGCAGGCGGACCTGCCAGCAGCTCAATTATCTGTCATTAGCAGGCAGCGCAGCACAAGCGCAGGGTAATTTGACAATCTAAACTGATGCTCTTTCATGCTGGACTGCTCCACTGGACCAGAGTAAATATATTCTCGGGCTAATGCGTATGAATAGAAGAGCTGTGTTTGAACAGCTGAGAGAATGTAAAGGGCCAGAGAGATCGAAATGAGAGGCTAGATTTGATAGGAAATGGTGATGCGCTCTGACAGCCTGGCTTAGAGTTTTCCTGCAGATTGTTGTTTCAGCGTTGTGAAAAAGGCCAAACCTTCTGATACCATCTCAGCAGACACAGAGGGATGACCAGGGGTTAATCTCCTCTGGACCCCTTGTCTCAGAAGATGGCTTGTTTATGCTGATTGGAAGCTTTTGAACTGAAATAATCCCAGCGTCACAGCCTTATCTCGCTGGTCCTCTCTGTAATTTATTCAGGATTTGTCTCTGCGTGTTGGACAATACCAGGCAGGTGCTAACACTCTAGGTCTTTGCTTATGCTGGAGGTAAGCCAAAGATAGAACAAATTATAAAGAGGAACTTCACACTTTTCAGTTTTGACACTGCATGGAAGATTTTGGAAAATCAGGTGGTTTAGGAACACCCTGGGGGCATTTTTATAAGAAATAACAGATGCAAAGCAATGAACACAGAAATGCATTAGCTTTGTCAATCTGTATCACCCTGGCTGCCCTCAGCTTCTGCTGTCTGGCGGCTGTCAGGACCCTGACTTGAGAGGGGCACTTGTGTCGGACACCTGGGGATCAGGTGGATGCTGTGACATCAGTACAAATAAAGAAATGTAGTGACAGGGGAAAAGGAAGTGACAGAGGTGGAGAGATGCTCCTGCGCAACTACAGCTGTGACTGCATCCAGAAGCTGCAAGAGCCCGCCTCCTCATTTATTACCCACCATATGGCACAAGTCAATGCAAACGCCTCTTTGTCAATCATGTTTTAATCTTTTAGTTGTTATACAGTCTCTTCCTCCTTGACTTATTTCACCTTTTTAATCTACTGCAGAGCAATGTAAGTACACTTACTCATTTATTACTTTTCCATCATCATACTTCACTTTATCTTTTAGGAAAATATGAGGCATTTTGCTGCCCGATGTTTATGTGAAACCTTTTGAGGATTTGAACACAAAAAATACATTTTTTATGTTCAAGAAACTAGTTTGAGATGATATCTTGTGAACCGGATGAAAGCATCCATCAGTAAAATGGGAACATAAAGGGATGGATATGGTCAACAACCATACTCGGGTAGGTTGCGGTATGTAAACAATGCTTCAGCTGATAGTAAAGGGCAAAAAATGTACCACTATTACATGAGCAACAGCCTGAACCATTGATACATGGAAGGATGTTTTCATGTTGTTTCACCAAATTCTGACTTTATCATTTGAATGTCGAAGCAGAAATTGAGACTCAACAGACCAGGCAATGTTTTTCCAATCTTCTATTGAACAATTTTGTGTGTGTGGTCTTCTGCTGCTGTGTCCCATCTGCTTCAAAGTTTAATGAGTGGTTATTTAAGTTACTGTTGCCTTCCCATCAGCTTGAAGCCGTCTGGCCATTCTCCTCTGATCATTATTATACGACCTCTATTAATAAATATAAAAAGTCAGGAGAAAAAAGTGGCATACCTCAGTTCTTGAGCTCCATAAGCTTCACCAGTATAACAATGAATATCTTTCATGTTTTCACTCAACCAGTCAGTTATGATAGCTGAGTGATTGATGTGTCTTTTCTCCGTTAGGGACTCCTGATACTGTCTGCCACACAGGATCAGTGACAGAGTCACAGACTGACCTGTTGATCCTCACAGTCTTACACATTCCTCTGCACTGAGACACTTGAACATTTGTGCATATATGTTATATTTAACTTGGATTTCTTTGTTCATATTGACCAAAATCAAGTCTTTTTCACTTCCCTCCCTCTTAGAACATATGGCATCAATTGTTTTTTGGCTTGATCCTCTCTCTTTAATCCTTCTTTTTGTGAGACAGAGCACAAAAATGGGAGAAAGAAAGATGGGAGTGTCAGCGAGAAGCACACGGCAGCTGAGGGTCATTAATCACTGTCATCACAGAGAGAGACGGAGGATGAAAGACATGAGAGCTGGAGCGCAGCAGACATGGCAGAAATCTCTCTGCAGAGATGAGATGAATCAGCCTATTCAGTGGCCTTTGCTTTGTTGTTGATATGAAGCTGTGACATCACATCCTGCTCAAGAGCGAATACTGAAGCGCTGGAGTCAGCGAAGCAGGAACATCCTGGTCAAAAGGGAGGGGAAGTGAACGCATCACGCTCTGACCAACAAAAGCATATGGATTTTGCATTGAATTACTGCCAGTCTAGAATCTCCCAAAGGCCCTCAGTACCTGGTGAAGACAGCAGAGTTATGGATCATGAAAATATTCAGACTCCAGTGGGAAAGGAAACATATTTAAAAACCTGACACTGACATGTATACTGACATGTAAAGCTAAAACATGGTTATATTTGGTCAAATCTAATCCTGTGACATCTTGCCATGAAAATAGTTCTTGGGTCAAAAAGAAAAATTGCGTGTAGAAGTTTACAAAGAACAAAAAGCACGGATAAACTGAAATGGCAAAACTAATTGATATATTTTACTTTTTTGCTATGAATTAAAGCCTCAGTTTGATGCTCCTATCCGGTCGTTAAGTGATGACGTGACGAATCCTACTTCCGGGCCTAAAGTTCCTGACCATCGAGAACACTCACGTTAACTTTTATCGAGTGGAAAAAAGTTAGCTTGTTTATATTATGCTAACATAGCTGTGTCGCTAGCGGTCACATAGCACATCATTATATACCAGCTAGCCAAACTTCAGTAACCCTACAAACGTCACTGCTGTTTAGTTTTCTGTCTTCATTTATGTTGGAAGTGATAACAGAGCTGTACGTTTTAATTTGTTTCCAAAACCCCGCAGTCAGGACATGCTATATTGTATATAGATAGAAGCTAGCGAGCTAACTTCCTGCTAACTTCTAACTCCGTTAAATGTCATAAATTCCGTTTTCATGGATGCCTGGAGGTTAAACTCAATTGTTACACCTGGTAGAGCAGAACGCTGATCATTTTATTAAAGATGAAAGACTTTAGACAGTTTTTCAACTCTCAGTAATGCCATAGTGATCGTTTGATATATGGACCTGCAGCAGAGTTTAGGCCCAGACACGGCTAGTGACGTCAGACTTAACGACCGGATTACCCTACCAGTGATGCATAAATAAAATAACAGTGATAATGAAAAAAATCAACATAAAATAAAGAACATAAATAAATTTGTCTCTAAAAGTTGATTCTGTTCATCTGGACATAGCGTTTTCAGTGGGAGAAACGTTTCGTCACTCATCCAAGTGACTTCTTCAGTCTCCAAGTCACTTGGATGAGTGACGAAACGTTTCTCCCACTGAAAACGCTATGTCCAGATGAACAGAATCAACTTTTGGAGATTTACTTACCTGGATGATTGAGCATGCATCAAGACGATAAATAAATTTGTTTTCGCTAAAAGCTAACTAGCCTAGCTTAGATAACAACGCAACATAACCTTTCACAAAATATAAGAAATTATTGTGTTACCTTAGTGGGCACCATAAAATCAATTATTAGTTTAAATTAATTTGTCTTAAAACATAAAACCTTACCATACATTTATTAAAAGCATGTATACTGCAGAGTAGCAATAACAGGTTTACAGATGTTTTTGCAGTCTTTACGTCCAAGAGTTAAAGATTCCCAAATGTAACTGGTTGCTGGCATTATACATTTGACAAGCAATTAAAGCCCATTGCTGTCTAAGACCTCACCTTCTGAATTGAGCTTCTTCACAGATTTTATGCTGCTTTTGCCTTTTTTGAACATTTTAAAGGACCCACCGTACAAATAATGTGAGCTGTATTACAAGCCACCCACAAAGTTTGTGCTTAAGTTTTGGTGAGTGAAGTGTTTTGTTAGTCTCTTAGCACTAATTGTCATCAAGCAGTCTAGAGTTAGCACTCTACCCATTCATCTAAACATGCTAGCATCTGACTCCAGAAAAACAGAAAAACCAATAGCTGACACTACAGTGATTCCATTCAAGAAATTTGCCCAGACCAAAGCCATTTATTATATAAAGCTGACCCTTTTAATGGTACAGTAGTCTACAGGGAATGACTTGCCCTTGGAGTCAGTATCAAGTGTCCACTTAAAGAACTTTAATTATGTGGTATTTTTGCGTTGGCTTAATCTTGTCTTTTCTCACGATATCCTTGTGATATAGGAAACCAATAACATTTTAGCTAGCTGGTAAAGCTGGGAGGCCTCCTAAGCTGTGGTTGGTTAGAGGAATGGCAGAAATAAGTGCTATTCCCACAGCTTTTATTTATGAAACAACGCAGTGGAAATGCATTTTCTTGTTTTGGGTCTTTGTAACACTGACACATCACGCCTGTTTTGTGGTTGAGCAGAGGAGCTCATCAATGTTTGATTAACAGCAGCTTGCAGGCTGAACTCAGTTACAGGTGGCACTGCCAAGAAACTTGATCTGTGCCTTACAAAGTTGTGGGCAACCTGCATGTTGTTAGTGGCACCCAAGGCCAATCCAGCATCAAGCCTGACACTTACAGTAATGCTTACATGTTGTTTCTTCTTCTTTTTCTACAACTGAGCAGCTAATTGGAAATCTTGCAGACGAAATGACATCGGCAGAGTATTTTATCCCAATGAACGTGTGTTTTGATCTTCAGGCAGAATGTGTTTTCATTTTTATTACTCAGATACCAAGAAAATGTTACCAAGAGAGCTAATGTGGGTTGTTGTTTCAGACTAACATCTGGTAGTTAGCATGACCGTCTGGTCTGCCACAAGGCTAACATGTCAAGTATGAAATTTTTATTCTCCTCTCGATGAAAACACAGGGCAAATGATTTAGAGAACTGATACGTATGCACTAACCAAAAAATTTAATAACATTTCAGTTGAATTAAATTATACTAATTTTATAAAAAGACGAAGAGGAAATGGAGAAGGAGAAAGGAAAAGCTGAGGAATGACCATGACGGTAACGTCTCTCTCTTGCCCACATTTCATACCATGGCTCTGGCCTGCTCCACTGTGGTTAACTCAGAAATATGAACCAGATACTTGAAATCAGGATTCTTTATTATTCTGACCATCCCGAAAATCTATAACATCCCTTTGCTTCAAAACTGTAACGACCAGATCGCATGTTCTGTATATATTTTTCTAGCCTCCGGCTAAGATGTTATGGTTGGAAAAAAAAAAGAGTTAAGAGTATGATGAATGTGTTCTGGCTAGAGGAAAGTGGGTGGTCTACATCTGTCAGCGCTGCTATTAGAGCAGACAGCAGAGTTACAGGCCAATAAGCCTCACTATCATCACCATCATCAGCAGCAGATCTCCTTACAACAGCTCTCAGCTGTCCACATCACAGCCTTGACAGTCCAAACATGTACTTACTTAGAGAGCTCCACAGCTGAATGTTTTGCATTAAAAGACCAGCCTGTGTTACTGTATGTACTCAAAATGCCAGCTCAACCAAATTATAAAAACATTTTCTCACTAGTTTTGTTGTAGAAAACCATGTAGATAGTTTTGGTCGACTCTGCCAATCCAACCAAATATACTGGATGCCAGGGTAATATTTACATTGTTTTTGGTGCTCAGAACACGAATAGCTAATTACGAAGTTTACTAGTTATTCGGTATGATAAGTCCTCATTTAGTTATTTATATTACTGTGCAAAAGTCTCAAACCATGCTTATTTTGCCTCCAAGGAGCCAGACGGTCTTGTAACCTTTTTTAAAACAATCTCAAGCAATAGTTCTCCAGACTTTCTGAAGGCCTTTGAAAGTTTTTCTTTGGACATTGGGTGCTTTTTGGCTCATTTTCAGTCCACTTTTACCACTTTGACTATTTTAGAGGAGTTTTATTCCTCTCAAAGACAATAAACAGAACTTAAAAGTCATGTCTTAAAGAAATAGGAACAAATCCAGCCAGGACGTGACACAGGACCTGAGAGATGCTTCTGACCCTTCAGCTACTGTTGGCTGAAGCCTCATCACAAATAATCTCAGTGGAAGGGTGGCTGTCAAGAGGCCATTCTTAAGAAGGAGAAAAGGGGAGAAAAGGCTGAGGTATGCCAAATTACACAAGAACTGGACAGAAAATCAATGGCAACAGATCTTATGGAGGGATGACTCTCTTTTAAATCACCATCACAGTTGGGCTCTGTTGTGATTTAGGGCTGCATTTCATCGAGTGGTGTTAGGGATGATGTCAAAATTAATGGAATTATGTGTGCAATAAAAGTATAATTCGATTTGTGAAGTTTGCATGTTCTCCTTGTGTTTGTGTGGGTTTTCTTCAGATACTTTGGTTTCCTGCTACAGTCCAAGGACATGCAGTTAGTGGGGTTAGAGCTTTTGTTTGGTGCCCTGTCCAGGGTGTACCCTGCCTCTTTCCCTATGACTGGATAGGCTCCAGCCCCCCATGGTCCTCAACTGGATAATTTGAGGAGAATGGATGGATGTGTAATACAATCTGGAAATCATCTGATTTACAACAGCTTCAGTTTTCAGCATGCTGGGCATCCTCTGCACACGGCCATAAACAATCAGAAGAGTCTGTTCAGTGACAGGTTGCTTCTCCCCAAGACAAGAACTAACAGACTTAAAAACTCCTTTGTCCCACACGCCATCAGACTGTTTAACTCCTCTCTGGAGGGGAGAGGGAGGGGAAACAGGAGGACAAAGGAGGGGGGAACAACTAAGCTGTAGTGCCTCTTTACCTCACTGTACAATACCTTGTGCAATACTTTTTGTAAATAGTCAACAGTGCAATAGACTCAATACTTGAAATGTGCAATTCACTTGTATTTTTATTTTTTATTCCTATTTATTCTATTTATCCCCTTTGTATATTTTATTTATATTTGTCTCTGTATTTATATATGTGTGTGTGTGTGTGTGTGTGTGTGTGTGTGTGTGTGTGTGTGTGTGTGTGTGTGTATATATATATATAACAGTTCTGTAACTGTAACTTCGGTCGTTGCTGTGCTTTTTTTGGAAGTCGAATTTCCCAGAGGAACCCACCCGAGGGATTAATAAAGTTCTATCTTATCTTATCTTATCTTATCTTATCTTATCCAAAATATACTGCCAGGGTAGTAAAAGAATACCTGGACAGAAAAACACACAATGCTACACAATGAGCCATGGATGGGCCTCCCCTCAACATGTTTGAAGCAGTGTGGGATCGTCTTAGTGAATGGAACAAAAAGAGAGCCAACATCTGAAGAAAAGCTTTGAACGTCCTCCAAGAAGCCTGGAGAACTATTCCTGAAGACTACTTAAAGTAAAGACAATGAGGTTTGCCTACACGAGTTCAAGCTGTGTTGAAGAATAAACGTGGTCATACCATATACTGACTTAAACACCGTATTTGCATTTATGTTTGCATATGTTTAAACAAATCTCTGCACATATTTCCCATTTTACTAGAACATATAAAGCAGATGAGGGGTGGCTCCAGACTTTTGACAGGACTTATGCTATCTAAAAACCAAAATGATATTTTTAGAGGGAATAATGAACATTTTCAAGCCCTACGTCCTGAAATTAATTAAACGTTTTAATCAGTTCCTCTAGCACCCAGTAAACTAAATGGTCTGCCAGTTTTAAAAGCTAGTAAGAAATGTATCCACTTTGTACATTAAAAATTTGGAAAAGTCCTTAAGCTTAAACTGGGCATCCTGTTTCTTCCCACAGACTGCACATAAAAAGTTGATACAGCCCCATGACATCACCTGTTGGTAAAGCCCTGCATCTTTGGGTAGCAATCTGTAAATCACACCTAATATTCTGGCCTATTATCCTTTTGACTCCCACACCATGTTCTTTCGCAGCATCCTCTCCCTGCTCCTCGTTGTTTACCTGTGTTTTCCTGGAGCTGTGACGCTCGTCTGGTGGAATTTTTATGAGAGATTTACTGGAGCAATATGAGCCTGGGTGTTACAATTACTGAGCTAAGCAGGAAAGCTGCTATCAAAACAATGTGACGCTGGTTTGTAGTGCTGATTCATGACTATGAAAACCCGACTCTCACACACACACACACACACACACACACACACACACACACACACACACACACACACACACACACACACACACTTAGACGGCAGTTGTGGAAAATGCAGGCAACACTTTGTTATCCTTGAGATTGGGGAGGAGAATAATGAGGTCACCTCTGAGCCATCTCTGCTGTGTTACATTAATGAGGTTGCTGTCTGGCACGTTGGCCAGCCACAAGGACACACACACACACGCACAGTAGATCACCTAGCATTATCTGTGCTCTGTCATTTGGCCTGGCACCCATACAGAGCTGAAGAAAGAGAGTGTAGCAGAGCATGGAGCAGACTGCACCGCTGCTCTATTTCTCTTTCCAGCTTATGTTAGACACTCTGACAACGCAGCGTTGATTTATGACTCCTGCAAACACACACAGCCAGCAGACATCGCCAGCGTGCGCGCCCGTGTGTGTTTTGAACTCATGTGATTGATTATCCTGTCTGTCTTGTCTGTGGCATTTTTTGAAATGTAATCTCTTTGAACAGCATGGAAGGTTTTGAGACCCCAGAGACTCCCCATACCCCACCCTACCCCACAGCCCCCTGCCATGTCTGTCCAGGCTCTTGGTGTATCCTTGCTCATATTGTATTTTGCATACCTTTGCTCAGGCTTCCTACGAAATTGAATTCCCTCTCTTCACGTGAAACTCTCCCTGGGATTAAACTGTCACTGTGTGATTTACTGTATCCTTGCTATAAACAGCATCAGCCCTCTGTGATTGATGCGCCGGCCAAATGTTTTGTGCAGAGCCCATTGTCACGCCAGCAGACATTTGATTTTGCTTACTGTGCATTGACAACAGAACTTAACACCGTGGAGGATGTTTGCTAGGTGGTGACGAGGAATTTTTAGGAGGCAGAAAAAAAAGGAACAGTTCAACTACCAGTCTTCTAGTGCAGGACACGAAGCTGTGGATTGCAAAGTGTGATAAGCGTCTGATAATTGTGCAGACTTTTGAACACCTGATTATTTTTAGCACTATGAAAGCACATTAACCTGTTTCATGATCATTGTTTCCTAGATTTATACAAACACAACACAAAGTAGCCTTGCAATTTCCAAAATTTCCATAATTTCCTCCCCTCACCCCCAACTGGTCACAGCAGATGGCCGCCCCTACCTGAGCCTGATTCTGCTGGAGATTTCTTCCTGTTAAAAGGGAGTTTTTCCTTCCCACTGTCATCAAAGCGGTTGCAAATTGGGGTTATACAATTGCTGGGGTTTTCTCTGTGTTATTGTAGGGGCTTTACCTTATGTAAAGCGCCTTGAGACAACTGTTGTTGTGATTTGTTGCTTTATAAATAACACTGAATTGAACTAAATTAAATTTCCTATGCTCCAACTTTTTATTTTAACTTATGACTGACTGAACCAGTGGTGTCAAACATAAGGCCAAAGACTGTTCTGGGAAATGTGAAGGCGGGCAAATATTTTTGACTTTTAACTGTATTTTCATGTCATTTACAGCTTTTCCTCCTGATAAAGACCTCTCTCACAGCTACACCAAAGTAATTAGTTTTTCCAAAATCTATTTTTACACTAAATTCCCACTAAAAACAAAAAGCCAGGACTTTTTCTGTTGACTTTCAGTTTTATAATTACAGGACAATTTGGGCAATGAGTTACTGGAAGTTTTACACATTCATTTCTTACAGTGTAAGCCCAAAGAGTTGTGCTGATAGATTAATGTACTACATCAACATTTCTCTATCATCTAGAAAAACGACCAACTGTCTTGTTTTCTGTCGTACTGTCTTTTGAGGGATTAAAAGTGCAGATAACTCCTTTACAGTGAAGTTGACTTTCAGTGGTCTGGCCCGGTGATAATGAAAGTGAGCAGTATTTGGCCCACAATGTACAATGACTTGGACTAAACCATTGGGTTTTTCCAATGTTATTCTTTATTTTGTGTTTCCTGCGGCATCAAACTCCAAAACTGCCACTATTCCACATCTCAGTTATTGCCACCGATGGCAACGACTAGACCAAAATAACACAAAAGTCATAATAAATTGAAATGATCCTTTAAAGCTTCCGATCTGACGCAATCCCAATGGTGACAGCGTCTCATTTTTCTTCCCGTGTTCATGTGTGTGTATGCCGCTACGTAGCAGATGATAAATGAGCGCAGCAGATCCTGAGAGACCTCGCAGAGGAAAGAATAATGGGTATTTAAGCACACTTGTAAATTACCAACACATTTGTCTTAGGCTGTCCCCTTAGGGATGTCTTACAGCGCAGCACACAAAGTATATAAAGCTCACATACATCTGTTCCACATAGCCTTATTGGATCTGCTGACATCACTTAAATACAAACTGTCATGCCATGTACCATAACTCACACTTTGACAAAGTGCATAAAGCAGTCTTTGCACCTGCATGCATGTGTGTATATGATAGAGCCTGCCTCAGCAGGTGTGCGGCAGGTCACGCAGAGTGCACACCGATGTTTATCTCTAAGTACCACGGACAGGCATGCCGGACCGCCTGGTGGGAAAATGGGATTACAGCTATCTGTTCCTCTGCGGCGTGCTGTGCGCCAAGCTTGTGAGTTTTGCAGTTACATATTTCCATCAGCCGCGCACATGCTGCCTGCCACTTAGCTATACGCAGAGGTATTTGACCCAGCGAAAAGGTTGCTCACGTGACCGAAGGAAGCTGTCGATCACCATGAAATGTTTGTTTGTTTGTGACAGCTTTAATATTTTTATTCATTATGGATCTGAAGATAAACAGGACCCAACTTCTCTGACTTTGCTTTGACTTCTCGGCGGACTGCAAAGCTCGGGCTTGTTTTGAGCGCTCTGCCAAAGTTCAGCCGTGACCTGCTGAATGGCTTCCAGAGAAGCCGGAGTCCTTCAATTCATCATCGTCCTTCATAAACAGCCATTAATGTTAATGACAGGTGTCGTGACATGTTTACGGCAGCATTATGTCTGCTTTACAAGACCGCTGTCAAGTCAGGTTTTACAGCCGTGGCACTGGAAGGCTGCGAGGGGATGCCTGGCAGCGCGGCCAAGCGGCTCTGGGATGTTACTCAAACACACTCGCAAATAAAACGAGAGCACAGTGTTTGGCAGGGAAGTCGCTCTGTTTGACAGGGATAGCCATCAAACCTTCTCATTAAACTCTCTGGATCCAGGCTCCCTGAGCTGCCCCTGAGAGTTTTTATAGGAAAATCACTATTCTCAATTTGCTGGCTTTTATAAAAGTGTGTCCCAGGTAGTGGCTGTGGATTCTGGTGAGGTTTAACCACAGAGCCCACCCGTCCCTTCCCTCCTGCTTTATAGCATGCTGTAAAGCTGCTGGCAGGCTGACAGTGGCAGTATCTTTTTATCCGGCTGCTAATTTAAGGAAAGGGATTAAGGTTGTAAATAACGCTCACGGCGTTGGCTTTTTCCTATTTGCTGATGATGAGAAAGGGTTTGGTTTGAGGCATGGGCCTCATACAAAATGTTTTAGCAGTGTTCTTATTTTACGCTAGTTGTGTGTCTCTAACGCTTTACAAGTGGTTAAATAGCCATGCATAATTGATTCAAATGTTTGTTTATATATTTAACTATTGGTATCACTTGAAATAGTATCCCATAAAGGCTTTTTGCTTCATTTAAAGTTAGTAATTAGCACATTAATAATGCTTTCTAAATTAGTAATAAGCCATGATAACAAAGCTCTTTGATGTAGTAGGCTGGTAAAAATAACATTGCCATGTGACCATTACTTCCTTTCTGTGATAAAACATATTTATAAATGATGTATTATTTCAGTTTCTCAGAATTTAGACTTTATCAGCATATAGAACATATATGTACAGACATATTCAGTTCTTTAGGTATAAGGAAAAAATTAAACATCTTTACTAATGGCAGAATGATTTATTTACTTGAAAGGATTTAGAAATAATGCTTTAAAGATGACCTATCTTGAAATAGCCCATCCTTGAGTTGAAACAGTAGCTGTGTGTCAGTAGAGCCTGAACCTGTGCTGCATCCCCCCAACTGCGCCCTAGCAAGCACTTTACAAACAAACGTAAGCAGTTTTATTGATAGGGTAATCCCAGACTGATTAATGGCCCAATAATCAGCCGTAACCAGCAATAAATCAGCTGCTGATCAATACTGCTTGTGCTCTGCAGCCGTGGCCAGATCATTACCATGTCACCGTATATCTACCATTAGCACAGGAAGGCTGAGTGCTAGAGGGAGGAAGAGGAGTGGAAGAAAAAGTGCTTCCTTTCTAATGTGTTAGAAATGGGATTGATAGAGAGGTCATTTTTTTGATTTCATTTGTCTGCTCGGCCACCTCCCTCCCCCTCTCCTTCTTCTTCTCAGTGTGATTAATGACTGTACAGCAAAGGCAGTGATAAAGATGGAGAGGCTAGAGCAGGATGTTAAATTATGATAATGACAGTGCAATTAATGACACTGAGAGACATTATTCTTCAGCCTTTTGGCATATCACAGCTGCCAGGAATGCTGAAGATGTACAGTGACCTCATGCTAATATTGCTACCAAGATAGCCGTTTATTTGACCGTGTGACTATAAAAAAAACCCTAACTTTTTTACAGGTGTGCAGCTGTACGTAGTGTTACAGAAGTGTATAGATGAGTGTTTGACCAGCATTTTCTAAGTCTGTTACTTTGCACTGCTTTGCACCAATCCGGTTGTTCAGTCTGACGTCACTAGCCGTGTCTGGACCTAAACTCCGCTGCAGGTCCATATAGGGGAGAGTGAGGTAAGATGAGCCAGTGGGTAAGTTGAACCACCCCTTGTATCTAGGTAACTGTGTACATGTTTTGTCATGTGACCATAAATCCAGGAAGCACTCATCATTTCCATCCTGCTATATTAAAGAGGAGCACATTGGAGAAGGGGTAAGTCTGTATTACACAAAAAAATGTTTTTTGCTTGTCAAAGTAAAATTTCTGCATATCAGGTAAATTGACTGTAATATTAAAACAAATGTATCTGTGTCTAAAATGATATATTATACATGTTGGTGGGTTTCTAAAATATAATATCATCTGAAGAAGTTTTCTAAAGATTAGCCTAAATTGCTAAGCTAGCCCGTTTTTTTCAAAATGGTGGCTATGGGGCAAAGTGAGCCAAAGGCTATGGGGTAAATTGATCCAATGGTTCAACCTACCCCACCATAAGGCACTGAAATTTATTTAAGGCTCTGACTTATTAAATAGTATTTTAGTTCAGTATACTGAATCCTTTTGTTGTATTTGTCATATGTTAACTATTATAGAAAAGATATCATGCCAAGGACCTACAGACGGAAGACCAGCTGGGGCTCAACACCCCTGGAGGAGATTGAAAGGGCAGCGAGTGAAGTCAAGGGAGGAAAGTCCATAAGATCAGTGGCTAAAGAAAGACAAATTGACAGGTCAACACTCAGGAGATATATTAAAAAGAGGGACACATAGGAGGTCAAATCGGTTGGCTATAGTGGAACAGCTTCAGCAAAGAGAGTCTTCTCTGAGGAGGTGGAGAAGGAGCTAGCAGAGCATATCAAGAAGCTTGCAGAGCAGTTCCAGATTTTTACCAGACCCTGTACATGCATGTGGTTCACGAAGTGACCCCAACCATGCTCGATATGTGTCTCCCACTGATATTCTACCCTTACCCAAAAGTCAGCAGCCCAGGAAACAAACAAATCGAAAGCGTGTGAAGACACGAATCCTGACTGATACACCTGAAAAGCAGGCAATTGAGAGAGCCCATGAAGAAAGGACAAATAAACTGAAAGGCAAAAAAGAAATAATCCACAAAAAGCAAGGAATGTGGAAGAGGAAACAAACCCAGACAAAAATTGCAGTGGAAAGCAGCTCTGAGGAGAGTGATGTTCCCATCCCATTTGAAGACACTTCTGAGTATGAGAGTTCCAGCAATGAAAGAAGTGAACCAGATGTCTCAGACCTGGTAGTTGGTGACTTTGTCATCGTAAGATTTTCATCCAAATCCAGGAGCCACCATTACATTGGCCTGGTTGACAGCTTTGCAGACAACGAAGTGAGTGCCAGATTTCTCAGAAGAATCCGAGGGATCACTAGCAGTAAGAAACCGACGTTTGTGTTCAAGGAAAATGATGAGGCATCTTTCCCACGCAAGGATGTGCTGAAGAAGCTACCTCAACCTCAACAGGCTGGAGGAACTGCAAGGAGGGAGCAACAGTTCATATTCCCCTGCAACCTTGATCATTGGAATATTGAATAGTTCTTTTGAATAAATGGTTTTGAACTGGTCGTTTGTTTAGAAACCACCAGTTTCCAGGTTTGTTCTCACAGGTTTACAACTGTTAAAATGGTTTGTTTTCACAATATGATCAGTTTTACATTTTAAAAA
Organism: Diplotaxodon limnothrissa; assembly: GCF_057381915.1. NCBI lineage: Eukaryota > Metazoa > Chordata > Actinopteri > Cichliformes > Cichlidae > Diplotaxodon > Diplotaxodon limnothrissa. Next base: position 56,249,754 of record NC_140602.1, on the reverse strand, counting down.
CTACATGGTCAGTTTGCCCCAAGATGGCTCAGTTTACCCACTGACTAGGTTCAATTTACCCCTAATCTGGGGCAAGTTGAGCCAAGTTTTTTTTTAATAGGTCATTATTTTGGGCAGCGTCATCAGACATAGATTCTGATCATTACATTTGAAAGGAGACATCCTGAAATAAAGGAATATGTTATCATTCTATTTCTGTGTCATTTTTTCTCACATCCAGGGCAACATGAGTAAAAAGTGGCTCATCTTACCTCACTCTCCCCTACTGTATCAAACGATCACTATGGCATTACTGAGAGTTGAAAAACTGTCTAAAGTCTTTCATCTTTAATAAAATGATCAGCGTTCTGCTCTACCAGGTGTAACAATTGAGTTTAACATCCAGGCATCCATGAAAACGGAATTTATGACATTTAACGGAGTTAGAAGTTAGCAGGGAGTTAGCTCGCTAGTTCTATCTAAATACAATATAGCATGTCCTGACTGCGGGGTTTTGGAAACAAATTAAAACGTACAGCTCTGTTATCACTTCCAGCATAAATGAAGACAGAAAACTAAATAGCAGTGACGTTTGTAGGGTTACAGACGTTTGGCTAGCTGGTATATAATGATGTGCTACGTGACCGCTAGCGACACAGCTATGTTAGCATAATATAAACAAGCTAACTTTTTTTCCACTGGATAAAAGTTAACGTGAGTGTTCTCGGTGGTCAGGAACAAATGTAATCGCATGGCAGGATGCTGTAAAAGGACCAAACTTCGGCCAGGAGAACAACTGAGATAATCCATCCACAATACGAGGTTAGTCATTCATATACTGCTGCATGGGCTGGGCTGTAGTTACATGCTAAGGTTTTAAAAACTGAGCTTAAATAAATGATTAGCGGTAATAAAAGCCTTGGACCGGCAAAAGTGACCCGAAATAGGCACTCTGGTGGAGTTACTTTGTGTGTGTGTGTTTATAAGTAGTTTTAAACCTTGTGATCCACAAAACAGCATAACAGTAAAAGAAGAACTGACTGCGTTACAGTTAGTGCAGGAGCAGCGGCTTCGCTCATGCGCGATTCATTTGCAGTTTGGACGCATAGGTGTGAACATCTCCTGCCCTGATAGCATCAGGGGGAGAACTATCCTCCGCCTGTGAGCGCTTTGGCACGGGTGAGGTGCCCACGGCAGCACCCGCTGCTTGTTGAGAGTAAAAGCGATACGCACTTTCACGTCAAAAGGTCGTCTTAAATAAGTCTCCAATAACACCAGAAAAAGTCGCCAGATTTGTCGCTAGTCGCTTTTTAGAAAAAAAGTCGCTAAGAGGGTCTGAAAACTCGCTAAATATAGCGACAAAGTTGCTAAGTTGGCAACACTGGGTATATGTTAGCCAAACCCAAGCAGGATTGTGGGGAAGAATTCATGTTTTAATGAAACAGAAATTGTAAAGCATTGTGCAATAATATTAATAGTGCGCCACATAATAACAGCAAAATGTTTTGTACCAATTACCCAGCATGCTATCCGTCTCATCATCCTTCGGTATTTTTTTTATTGTCTTCTGATAGATTTAGACTGTACCTTTATAATGTATATCTTTTTAATGTGTCTGTTTTTTCACCCTATATGCTGTTCAGGCTTTAACTTACAATAGCCAATAAAGGGATTATGGCAGGTAAGCTAGGATAACACCCCAGTACAGCCCAGTACAGCCTTTAGTTAAATCTTGTTTGGTCTTAGAGTTAATTCATGATTACCTTGAACAGCAACAAGCTGTCAGAGACATGAAACAGTTGATGTGGGCACAGGAATGTGGAGTGAAGAGCCTAACCCTGACCGTTCTTAATAAAAACAGGACCAAGAATGTTGAATATAATAAAACATGAAATCCGTACCACACACAAAATGTGAGTCTAGTTTTGACGTTTGCTAGGTTTACCACAGAAAGCTGAGGCCTTGTCAGGTCTGGCCTTTCTTGTGCTAACGCATGAGCATGATCACAGCAAAAATAAAAATGAGACAATTAGCCTTGCTGTCATAAAGTTTAGCCAGCGTCTGTGGATTATTAATGAACAATGTGTCATTTTACAATCAGCTCTGTTGGCTTCAAGCAAAGCCAGCAGAGGAGACCGGCTGAAATAGATGCACCACATTTGAATGAAGTGTCCCTTGAAATCAGAGATGAGATTAGAGGTCAGAATTTGGTCAAAGCGCATCCCATATCCATAGCAGAGCCGTTTGCTGTGACAGATGAGGAGGAGCTGTGGAAAGGGAGGGTCACCAAATAAGGGAGAGAAGGATCAAATCAACTAAGCGAACAGAGGAGAAGATAGGCCAGGGCAAAAAGGAAGTGAAGATGACAAGGTGCAGAGGAAGAGCATGTGGGGAGATAAGATAGTGCAGACACAAAAAGGAAGGGGAGGATGGAGAAGAAGAAAGGTAATTTGAGAGAGAGGGAGAGTAGTAGAAGAGGTTGAGGCAAGGCTGACAGTGGGCCATTCATCCTCCATGCTAGAAGAGACAAACTGCTGGCAGAGGAAGACAGGCCCCATAAATCACTTGGCAGCACACACACACATACACACAGTAAAACACATTCATGGCCACACAAGCACAGAAACCCACATGTGAACAGAAAACTCACATCTCCTACAGCTTATTTCAACCACATCTGTCTCTTTTTTCTTCCTGACCATCTGTGTGTCTCTCTGGTACAGTGCTGGAAAGAAACTCAGTGCTTAAGTGTGGTTTTGAGATACTTCATTTGAGTAAAGTAGAGCACTGCAATTCAGATCAATTCAAATGAAAGTGACAGCTATTTCAGCCTATTGCGGCATTTTGTATATGTGCGCTAAATGAGTATTTAATTTTTGTCTTGCTCAGCATTTAAAACCACAATTACTTTTGGTTTACATATTTCAAAATTGTTTCTTGATTTTATTAATGCAAAAAATCCACAAAACAAAATCCCAAATATCGATATCAACATATCCAATTTTATTTAATCCAGTTCATATACTTAGACAGAATGCAATTATATTGACTTTAAATACAAAAGTTCATTTTGGAAGCTGTAAATACAGAGGGCCAAAAAGAGGATTTAAATGAGTAACGTTTAGCCAACTAGCTGTTTGCTCTTCACATTAGAGTTATAACAGTCTCTCAGATTCTTACCCTGTTTTCCTTAACAATACTTTTGTTTCTGTATCGAATAGGATACGATGTTAAATTTTTCATCCTGATTTTAAGTGACTATAGTTTTTATCATACTTTTGCATAAGTAAAGGCTTGTAATAATTCTCCCAACACTGCTTTGGTAGCTCTATTTATGTTATAATGTAGGAGTGTGTGGGTGGAAAAAAGAAGCTGCAAATATTCCTGTGACCTTTTGGATTTTCCGCTCACAGTCCAGTAATACTTAACTGGTGGTGATGTGGACAGACCGTTCTTCCTTTCCGTCTCTCTGCGGCCAATGCTGGCAGCTCTCCGACTGATGGACTTGGTCTCTGTGGGTTCTGTCACTCACAGACCTCCTGCTTTCCTCCCCCGCCCAATGAGGGTGAGGAGTGCCAATTCCTCTTTGCCCAGCCCTGACCTCTCCACTGACACCCATGGCGTGTTTTGACAATGGGCCACACGCTGACCACGGCTGCCGGGCAGGTCAGGGAGTGGCTGGTCTTATGTTTTCACTGGAGGACATTCATTTTGTTGTTATTTCAGTAATTAAGGTCAAACCTTTTAGACACAATTAATGACACAGGGTCAGGAAGTGAATACAATGACTCCAGCAACTTAATCTGTGCCTGATATAAAAAAAATTGTGCTTGTAACCTTTCAAAGAATCAAACTGTTAAAGAAATGAATAATGCCCCACAAAATATTGTCATCAGATCCTGAGTGTGGTGGTGCGGGGGGGGGGGGGTCGTCAAAGGAGTGGTTGAAATGGCACAGAGCAACCTTTTAGAACCATTTAAGACTTTGGAAATACACCATGCCCTTTATTTCTATCTCTAAGTTTGAGTTTTGAGTGTAAATCAACCATATTTACACCCTAACCCTTACTACTAAAAGTAAATCCAAAGTTGCAAGTTCACAAAAATTTGTATATTATTATGTATTTGGGTTTATTATTTCTTATAAATACTTATAAGTACTCATAAGCAAACATATCAAGAATTTAGTTTTTGTATATCTTTTAGGCAGTGACAAACATTAGCTTTTATCTTTCTATTATTAATTAGCTTTTTTCACCTTTATTATAACAGGAGCAGTCAAGAGAGTAAGCAAAAAAAACCACAGCAAATAGGCTTGGGTGGCTTCAAATCTGGATCTCACAACATATGAGTCACAATGACACAAACCCGATGAGTTAAATGTGATGCTAAGGTTATGATTCATCTTGACATGTTTAAACAAAAACATTTCTTATGCTAACAAAATTCAAAAAGGACTGCAGCACTATTAGAAGCAAAACAAAAAATGTAAATACTTCAAGTAAAATAATTCGTTTCAGATCCAAGCATCCTTTTAAAAAAACCCCAGAATAAAACTCTAACAAAGAGAAAAGATTGTTAGTTAGTCATAAGTTGTTGGGGTGGTTTGTTTTGGTAAATTGTTTTCCAAAAACTCATGATCCTAAGCTTAATAGGCAAGGAAATTGTTTTTGAACCATTAAAATATTTGGTGTCGGAACCCATTAAAACAACTTGTGAGCTTTAACAACTTCGCTGGAGGATATTCTACACACGAATAGTACAAATTAGAAGCTGTAGATGCCTATAATGATATCTGAACAGTTTCTGGAACTTTCAAACAAATAACCAACAAAAAACCCCACAAAAAACCACAGGACAAAGAAAAAGAACAAAGCCTGGAAACAGGGTTATGCAAAATCAACCTGAATTTCCTGAAACAAGAGAAGGGCTCTCTCGTTCTTTGTAGCAGTTTACAATAAACCATTAGTATGACACAGGTCATATGTAACCCTAAACACAACTCTTTAGGCATCAGTGAAGACAGTGAATTATATTACCAATGTCACAGAAGAGAAACCATAGATGATGGTAAAATGTAAGAGAAGTTTTACAAAGCTGCAAAGATATATTTCCCTGTAATTAAACAAGCAGCATCTCAAGAGACCAAACAACAAACAGCATAAACAACATTGTGCAAAACATCGAAATCCTATTAATACCTCAGGGATTTTATATACAGTAGTCCCATAAATTCAGTTTCATGTGATCTATCTTTACCTTTCAACTAAATGTGCATGAGCCTATTTTTAAACACCCCAAGTAAAGTTGTACTAAGAAAATAAATATGCCTATTACGTGATGTGTAATATATCCAGTGTACTAAAAGCTTTACAATGACGAATATAATTAAATAATTTCCAACCACATCAGTTTGTCAGTGTCCCTTTCTTGCTTTTTCTATAACATTTGTTTTCCTTCCCTCGTTTTCTTCTTGAGTGTAGGGCCAGCAGTTTGCCTCTTTAACTTCATTTATTGCATTCAACCTTCAACCCAAAACCATCAAAGACAGGGCAAATGTTCTAACATCACCTCCCCAACTCCACTGTGCTATTCCTGTACCAGTAAGCAAAGAATGATCATGCTTTGGTTGTGCAAAAAAACAAAAAAAACTAAAACAGAGATAAGTTCATATTATCTTGAAAAGTGGAAAAATTCTTCGCTTGGGCACATGCAGACACCTTGTGAGTTTGTGGCACAGTTACTGTCACCTATCTATCACCTCAAAACAGCCATTCACTTCTGACCTCTGGCATCAACAACACGTTTTTGCCCAGAGAACTAGATTTTTGTTCTTTTCCAGACTGTCCTCGGTAAAGCCTGGAGATGGTTGTGCGGGAAAATCCCAGCAGATCAGCAGTTTTGAAATGCTCAGGCAAACCCATCGGTCACTAACAACCATGCTACATTCAAAGTCACGTAAGTCACCTTTCTCTCCCATTTCTGGTGCTCGTTGATCTTAAGCAGGTCATCTTGACCATGTCTACACACACCTGAATGCACTGAACTGCTTCTATATGAGTTTTCCATTGGATATTTGCAATAATAAGCAACTGAACATTAGTACCTATGCTGTTTTTAGTGGGAAGATGTCACCACCTTCTCAGGTTGCAGATGAGGCCTAGAATTCCTAGCAGGACAAATTAGTGTGAGGCCTCAATTGGGGAAAAAAGTGCCAATGGGAGTAGAAAGTTCTGCGGGTAACTATGGGTACAATTAAATAGGAATGATAAGAGGAACAAGTGGAGGTTGTTACAAACACGATACAGGTGTTTGTGTCAGGAAAAAAAGAAGTAAGTTCAGATGAAGGCGAGGTAGGGAGAGATAAATGATAGAATATTGATATGGATAGATTTATCGTCGGGCAGAAATTTCAAAGGATAGGTCTTGGAAAATAGGGTTAGTGAAAACCTTAAAGCTGTCAGTAAAGATGCTGGCATCTTGATGATTCATAAAAGTAGTTGTTTCTAAAACAGATTGTCATGAAATAACCTCTATGACACTATGTCCAAAACTATTTTTTTACACTAAAAAGACATCATGGTCTAGAGCAGGGGTGCCCAATCCCGGTCCTCGAGGGCTACCGTCCTGCAGCTTTTAGATGCATCCCTACTCCAACACAGCTGAATCAAATGGTTTGATTACCTCTTCAGCATGCCATCGTGTTTGGCAAAGGCCTGATAACAAGCCATTCATTTGATTCAGCTGTGTTGGAGTAGGGATGCATCTAAAAGCTGCAGGATAGTAGCTCTCGAGGACTGGGATTGGGCAGCCCTGGTCTAGAGTCTTAAGATGGAGAGAAGTGCTAATTTTACAGATGCAAAATCTGTGGAAAAATCAGACCAGTCATTTAAAGTGTGCAGCAAATGGTCTCTGACTGATTTGTTGTTTGCTGTCAAACACTGAGTTGATTTAAGCTTTTGGTTTATTAGTTTCTTAACACCTCGCCAACCAATGGCAAACAGGAGCGTCGCTGTGATTGTTTGCCAGTACAGTCACCACCAATTACAGGCCTCAAAAGAAGAGGCATTAATCAAATCCTTAGTACGGTGGCAGACATCAGATTGCAGAAGGCTGCAAAACAAATATGTCACTGTCAGTGAGACCATACAGCAGGCATTTAGGAGATTGCATTAAGTCGATGGCTCAGCTGAATAGCAACCCAAGCTAATGTGGAACAGGGCCTCTGGAAACTATTTGCACAAGATGGTGGGAGGTGGAGGGTAAGAGTGGAGGAGCGGAGCTGCCTTCCCTCATTTTCTATCTCTTCTTAATTCTTTCTATTTTTCCAACCTTTTGTCTTTTTTTATTTAAGCCGACAGGCTGAACTGAAGGGCGTGGGATGGCCAGTGGAGGAATAAGGATGAGAGAACAGTGAGAGAAGGGAGGAGACAGATGAAATGAAATAAAAATGAGCTGCAATGAAAGAAACAAGAGTGGAAAAATGCCTGTGGAGGAGAGAAAACAAAGAGTGGGACACTGGAAATGAAAGAGTTCCCCTTATTGGATCAGCGTTTGTGTTTCCAGAGAAATGAAGAGGTGGTCATTGCTGTCTTGGAACACAAACTGTATTAAATTTGTGTTTTGGGACAAGCATTTTGAGTACATTTGTGGCTACATATCCAAATATGACTACGCCAATTGTGATTGAAAAGTGATTGAAAAGCCTTCCCCTGCATAGCACAACCAAGCAGAACTGCTATTTCCATAACAAATCATATTACAGTGCACTCTCTATAGCTATCGCCATGATTTTCAAATATTCAAAAAGTCATCAAGATTTTAAAAAATGTAACAGTTTATGAGACTTTTTTTAATACTGACATACACACAGTTCTCTTATTTTTACTGATGTTTGGTATAATGCAATGTGCTACTAAACATCTACACATATACCAATAGACTGGAGGAGTTGGAACTATAGGCTCTAGATAAAACAGTATTAGCTGTTCAACTGATATCTGTCAACTTATTTTAGCTACTTGGCAAACATTTTGACTCTAAATATATTTAGAAATGCTATATCTGCATTTGAATTCTGTTAAGTACACAAACAGTTTGCTCTGATTGTTTAGCAGATCGGATTATACTGATAGACGGTGTTCTTGGTGATCGGAGATAGCTTGCCAGTCAAGGCCATTTATGCCTCATTTCCCCATGAAATGACATGAATATTTTCATTATCGTGAGATTCATAATATACGGAATCTGTTCCACTATATACTGCGTTTCATCTTGCAACACAAACGTGTTTGGGTGTATGCGGGCACAGACACACAGATGCTCAGATTTCTGCATGGTTTCAAATGAAGTGTGTATGTGTGGCGCAGCTACACTGGTCCATCATTAGTTTAATAAAACTAAAGGCCTGCTAATTTAGTAAAACTGTAGGTCCAAGCAAATAAGTAAAGAGCCCCAAATTATATAACTTAATGCTGTTTTAGCTGTTCAGCTTACATCCATCTACTTACTTTAACTCCTGATTGGCTCAAGTAGCCCAAGTAGCTATACATAGTCTTCAACATACACATATGCAACTACAATCCCCAACAATATAGGATTACCTAGCATAACACCTACGATCAAAATGATCTCATCAATGTCTGTCTGAGCTTTTAGATTTTTTTGTAATTTTTGTCTTTTCAATTTCTTTCCCCACACATTGTGTTTTTATTGTTGGAGAAGAACATCTCTACCTTTCTCCTTAAAGCTGTGGGGGACTGTTCCAAAGCTGGTCCAATATCTGCTCAAATCTGTAGAGTCAAAGATCTTCTTTGTTGCTAAAATGCATTTGTAACAGCTAATGAAGCCTCACGATGACTTTGCTGCTTCTGTGTCAAGCTGGCCTCACTGAATGAAAGTCTCCACATTGTCTTATTCAGTCTCGATGTACTCTTTCAGTTATCTTTTGCACACAGTGCTCTGACTGTATTGTGTGACCATGGCACAATCCCTCTTTATCATTAAAACATGCAGACTTCTGTCATCCTGTCTGTACTCAAAACAAAACAAAACAAAAAAATTCCTCATAAGGACAACATGTGTGCAACGTGTGCACTTCAATTTATTGCAGATGTCCACAACACAACTTAACAGACCCTCTGGATTTACAGCCCAATGAACTTTTCACTGATGAAATGTAGCTCTAACTAAATGAAGTCAGTATCAGTGGTATCAACTTGATGACATATTAGTAAGGACACCATTGGATGAGTCAAAGTGGGAGTTTATGGATCAATAGCTGTCACAGCTCAGGAGTCCTATGATCTGTAAAGCTGCCTGCTTAAAAAGATTATGACTGCAGTGTGGGTGTTGGGTTTCTGTGGTTATACAGTGTGAGAGTGTGTGCATGAAAAAGAATAAATTACAGGGTAATGATATTAAAAGCACAAAGTCGTTAAGATGCCAAGTTAAGACACAATAAATCCAGTCATGGCTTCTACAGCCTATCCCCACACAGGGTAATTAAATTAGATTTATAAGCCATATTACATCAGTGCAAGATACTTCATCCACCCTCAGCTCCTGCATCGTCCCTCCATTCTGCCCTGCTTTATTAGATGACCTGACAGCTGGCAAAAAATATGGTGGAATGTTTCAGGTCCTGGGCTGCAAGTGCTCGGCACTGGGCACTCTGTCTTTGGTGGTGTCAGTTGTGTCCACTGATAATATATGAAGCGCTCCACTTCTCTGCGGAGAGGGTTAGTAGCGGGGCTGCTTATGGTGCAGTGAAACAGCTTTATCACCATCCACAGTGGCTGCTGCCACTGCTTCACTGCTACTGCTGCTGCCACCTCACCCTCCTCCACTTCAGCGGTGTGCTCTGCAGTTTTGGAGAACAAAGCAATGGAACCGAAAAGAGCAATGATATCCATCTTGCACATGATTTGCAATGTTTAGTGCCAGTGCAGGGAATGGGAAGCTCAGGAGATGTGTGACACATGATTACAGGTTGCTTTTACACTGCAAATATTCTTCCGTATTAACAATGTTTTGTGCTTGAAAAATATGGATATGTCGCCATGGCAACCATGAAAGTAAATGCAAAGAAGTTCTGTTAACAGTATAATGCAGCTCTTTTTGTTCTAGATGCAGTTTGCACTTTATCATCATACGCTTGTTCTTTCGTACAATAAAAATTAAAGTAATGTCCTGATTTTCACTCCTGAAATCAACTGACTATAGTGCAAGTGCACATGAAGAAAAATGAAGTTTTGTCTGACATCTTTCTGTTTTCTTTTTTATCTGTGTGCAGATAACCGAAGAGCCTTTTTAATGCAAGTAATGACATAATTGTAACGGTAAAGTAATTGTTTATTTTAGTAGAGTACTGTTACATTACTACAATACTGTAAAATGTAACACGACTACAGTAACATGTTACTTTGTGACGTGTTAACTTTTGTAACAGGTTAATTTGCTACCTTATGAACTAATGCTAACTGCTCTTGAATACATAGAAATTTGTAAGGCCAATATTTAACCTAAGCTGTCAGCTTTAGTAGATTGTGCTGGGTTTCAACTATTTTTAAAACTGTTTTTTTTTTTTTTTTTTTTTTAGTGTCGTTCACAAGTCAGATATTTCCTCTGATTTAAACAACCATATTTTTCGGAATATAAGGCGCACTCAAAATCCTTTAATTTTCACAAAAGTAGACAGTGCGCCTTATAATTCGGTGCACTTCATGTATAAATTCTGGTTGTGGTACACGGCGCTCAAAAATCTGTCCAAAAATGTTTTAGTACGACTTTGGAAAGCTACAAAGTCGCACAGCTTGATGGATTGTCGGAGCATTACGGCTAACGTAGTTGGGAGCTTCATGGAGTAATCTGGGTCCAAAACTCTGCTTCAGGTCCCAAAGTCAAACGAACACTGCAGCATCACTGAGAATTAAAAACTGTCTAAATTCTTTCATCTTTACTAAAATCATCAGTGTTGCTGCTCTACCAGGTGTAAAAATTGAGTTTAACATACAGGCATCCATGAAAACAGAATTTATTAAATTTAACAGAGTTAGAAGTTAGCGGGAAGTTAGCTCGCTAGTTTCCACCTAAACATGATATACCATGTTCTGACTGAGAGATTTCTGAAAAAATTTAGCTCTACTATCACTTCCAACATAAATGAAGACAGAAAACTAAACAGCAGTGACTTTTCTAGTGTTACTGAAGTTGGACTAGCTGGTGTATAATGATGTGCTACGTGATCGCTAGCAACACAGCTATGTTAGTATAACATAAACACAGTGAAGCTGGAGGATGAACGCAAACTTTTTTCCACTCAATCAAAGTTAACGTGAGGGTTCCCAATTATAATTATATAATAACATTATAATCAACTCCTTATATATGTCAACTTAAACATGTCGTTTCAGGAGTTGGGAACAAATAACCACTATGATCATGTGTGATGAAACTTGCTTTGGAAGCTTCCTTTTCCTAACTGGAAAAATAAATAAAACCTCAAAACAATGGAGTTTAAAAACATCAGATAATGTGCAGAACACACTATGCACAGCTCACACATCTCACTGGTGAGTATTTCAAGATTTCATGGAGAACACATGGGCAATGCTAGTGATGAAGAAACCTAAACATATAATGAGATAAATGGATGAATATGCCAATCTGAGAGATGACCGTGGGCAGAAAAGAGCTAACATATTATTATTGTGGATGGAGTGTGTGTGGGAAGACACTTATCCGCCAACATCAGAGTTAATTAGTAAAGATAATAACAAATATAATAGCAAGTGCACGATTAATATGATTATAGCTGACATTTCAGATATCTGAGGGAAAACTTAACAAGAAGCGATGCTAAAATTGGAGCTTTTTAAACATGTTAGGCGCTCCTCACAGAACAAAAACACAGAGGTTTATGGGAGAAACAGCGAGTTAAAGAGAGCGGCAGACAAGATAAAAGGGACTGGAGTTAAGCCTTGTGTGGTTGATTTTAATGAGCTGTGGCACTTTTATTATCATTATTAATTAGCAGTTTTCAACCAGCCGTGTGTGATCAATAAGGTGGAGTGAAACAAATTTCAATGGGCCATTGGAATCAATCAGAAAGAGTTTTTATCTACATAACTGCCACTAAGCCCCGCTCATTAGGGCTAACAGTAGGAGATGAAAGATTTGCAGCATTTTTAATTAGAATGACGTGGCTGAGCAGCCATTTTTCTTCTGCTGCTGCTCTCTTCTAATCCTGGCAATGTTTCGCTTTGTTTCCCATGTATTAGTTTTTGGTTTCCCCCTCCTCAGCTGCAGTTTTCCTTACAGCTACATGCAATATACAGTGCATTTTACTCAAGGATGTGAGTACACTCAGCACACCACACCACACACACTCTAATCCTACTCACCTCTTAATCAGACAACCATTAAAATGGGATTAGAGCCTATGTACTAAAATCCCACATTTCCAAGCAGGAGATGTTGTTCCTGTTTACTAATCTGTGATTTTTCTCTTTGGAAATCGACACAATCCCTTAGAATCGACATGCTGAGAGATTCGGACCATTAAGGCCACATGTGAGATTCTAGTGTGGCTAAATCTGGGAAATGTTGCAAGCACAAAAACGCTAAAGCTGTCTATTATCCAAACATACCGCCTGTTTTTCGAATTATTAACATGATTTTTCCTAAAATGTTGACCCACAGTTGGAATTATCCACACATTTGTGGAAGGGAAAGCAAGTCTTCTGTAAACTAGAATTACTGTGGTAATTATGCATGTTTTTGTCCCATTTTATGAAGAGTAAAAATCCACCTATGTTCAAAGAAAATCGATGCCATGCTGCTTGCAGAGTATGTATGCCAAAAAGCTCTGCACTATGTCCTAGGGAACCATTGTTGTGCACCATCATAGTGGCAGCCAAAGAGTGTTTAAACAAACTGTTGTTTGCTAGTATGCAACGGTATTCATTATTCAGTATTACTGAATGTATACTATTTAGAACTGGGAAATGACTCATTACTTGTAAGTCTAAAATGACCTAATAGCACTGTAAACTTAGGTCTGGGTGAAAAATTACCAGTAGTGATGAGCTTATGGGAATGATGTGTTAGAAAGTTTTCTGTGAAATTTTCCATTCTGCTTCAATAGTTTAATTTCTTTGTAAATTCTCGGCAGGTGAGTCTGCATGTGGAAGCCTGTATGGACCCATCTGATGATAAAATTTATGTCACTCTGACTCGAGTGGATCCCAGCATGCTCACAGATGCTGAAAGTATAATCTAAGATTAATGGTGCCCTTTGTGGTTAGTACTAATCTGCAGATATTGCAAGTGTACACTGACATATTCAGTCCAAATAGTTTTAGTTGTTTATTGTTAGGGTGCTAAATTTAAAATTAAAACATTTGGGATGACCTCTTAGGACTTCTTGCTGCCTCTAGAGACAACAGTCACCCAGAAATACCACAAAAAACATAACTTTGTCCACCCTCTTCTTCATCTTTCTCCAAAATGCAGGGTTATAGCAGAGGTAGGGCTAGGGTTACCACTTATTACTACTTAGATCTGCTGCTTCTTTCACGAATCTACTTGGAGACAACGTTAGAGAGGCAAGGATGAGATGGTTTGGAAGTGCAGAGGAGGGATAGTAGATACGTTGGACAAAGTATGTTGAATATGGAGGCTCCAGACAGGATGAAAAGAGGAAGACCACAGAGAAAATTCATGGATGTAACGAAGGAGGCCATGCAGAGGGTTGCTGTGACACAAGAGGATGCTAGAGATAGGGTGAGATGCAGGAAGATGATCTGCTGTGGTGACCCCCAATGGGAATGGCCAAAAGAAGAAGAAGCAGACTGTGTTGGACTGCTTCTTGGCTGTGAGCAACGACCAGATGATTTAAAATGCTTTTCTTAAAACATTTTGTACCAGACGTGTTAAAAATGAATAGTTTTAGAGGTGCTGGTATGTGAGTTTTATTGTCTTTGGGCATAGTTTCCAGTTTCCGTGCTCTTCAAAGATAACCTACTCCCGGCTGGAACTTTGCAGGACAGTACAAAAGTCTTATCAATCATCTCAAGCAGTTGTGGAGCATTTATCACAAAAATGCCAAAGTATTCATTTAAACTTTACAAAATGATGTGATCAATTCTCTCCACACTTCCATCTCTCTTCCGTTATTCCCCGCTATGTTCCTCCTTACTCCTCTCCTTTCATGGAAGTCGGTGGTGGAGGGCTACTTAGCACACAAAAGTTAATACCTGTCTAATTTATTAGCCTCCTGCCCCAGCCCTGAAGGGCCATTAGCAACACACACTGACACAGCACACCGGCCTGTGTCGTAATTTATTGTCTTATTACAGTGCTGCAGCAGCATCAATTAATTATCCATTAAAGCGCTGCTGTCCCAGGATTTATGGAGGGGTCTGTGGGGGCTGTGGGAGATACTGTTGGAGAGGAATGGGTAGACATGAGGAAGAAGAAAGGGGAGGAGAAGGAGGAGGTTGAGCAGATATACCGGAAAGGATGAAAGATGGATTGTTGTTTTTGGGGTGCGCTTTATTTCAAAATTCGGGATAAAAACAAAGTGAGCTGAAAATGCTTTAAATAAAAGTCTACAAATCAAACAGATACGGTTTCATTCTGGAATTATGACTCACATTCAAAACTGAAATATAATCTGTGCAAATAACAGTGGTATTGCATATTTTACTGTAAATATCCAGCCCTCTTTATGGTCTAAAAGGAGGGAAGAAAATACCAAACAGTAGAGAATGAGGCCAGCTGCTGTGGATATTAGCATTGTTATCGCCTGTGGTAAATGAGTATATTCACAATATCAATAAAGACAGCTATATCTGTTGGATGGTTTAATAGAGTTCACTTTATAATGTTTTCATAGACAGTACAAAACATGGACACCCTAAACCTGCATTCTATCTGAAGGCCACCAGTTGGCGATAATTGCAGCTGTGAAAGACTTCCGACCCTACAGATGTTTACGGGAAATCTGTCATGTTTTTGCAGTGACCAGACCCAAGGAGGAGATTCAGCTAAGAGCTTTAAATGGTTTATTTAAAGAATGTTAAAAGTGGCAAGAGTCCCAGGTGTACAGTGGTGAGCTGAGGGAGGTGTAGGTAAATGACAGTCTGTGAACTTCAGACTAATGGGACAAGCAACAAACTTCCAGTAGGTAACTGGGAGGCAAGTAAGGAGAGAAGATAACACACTGAAAAGCGTGACCTTGGTTTGGTCTCGCTGTCTCGGTCTTGCTGTCTCAGATCGACATAGTGGTCGGGAGATTTGGAGTCAACAGTATCCATGACACACAATGTAACGGTCGATAATTTGTCATGTGCATCAGCTCTAAGAGCCGTGCTTAGAGAGTGCTTTGTAGTGAATCAGAAGAGTCGACTCCCATTGAGTGAGAGCCGGCTCCTCACTTAATTTCCTTTTGCTGCTCAGCTCTCACACAGTGGCTCAGCTATGCTCCAATCCCTCCATATTGTGGCCAATCACATGCGAGGATATAGGATAATATCATTATGTGAAAAACAGAGAGGGTGAGAGACGCGGCAGTCAAGTGGAGTGTGCGTCTGTCCTCTCAGTAAGTGAGTGAGACAGTAGACAGCGGTGAGGAGGGCTGTGCAAGTGCATCGCAAAAACATGCATTTTAAAGACTTTTTTGTCTCGACTTTGTCTTGGTCTTGACTCGGTCTTGGTCTTGTCTTGGTCTCCATACCCTCTGGTCTTGGTCTTGGTTTAGGCGGTCTTGACTACAAGTCTACTCTTTTGTTTCTTTTGCCGTATGCTTTGGTTCATTTTGTCCATTTACGATGCACTCTCAACTACTCGCTTTTGAGAGTCTGAAAATGGGGCCCTATGTATGTGTCTTTTAAAATTTTGGGTAGAAGAGTATTTAAATGATTCATACAAATATGATTTACAAAGGTTTAAAATAGGCAGTTTACTGCTAATTATGCTATAGCTTATGTACAGTGTGACTGTGTCGTCACAGCTCTACACAGTGGTCCAAAATAAAACCTGCACAGCAGATAAAAGCATCTGTCTTTTCTCAACAGTGTGCACACTCTGGATCATCACAAACTGACTTCCATCCGTTGCTTCTCTCTCTTTTACATACCATATTGGAAAGCAAACAAACAATAATCAAACACCTGGTTTACAACAGGTAGCACACTTTGCAATAATGGAGCTCAGCTGAAAGCATACCAGTTCTCCTCTCATCGATGTGAACTGCCATGCTGTTTCTGGAGAGAAACACTTGTGTAAAACCTACATTTTTACTACCGTATTTTCGGACCATAGGGCGCACCCGATTTTAAGGTGCATTAAGTGAAACAAAACAGTCAGATAAGTCAAACTTATCTACTACTACTCAACTCATCCTTCTTGCTTCCTCCATTTCCATACCATTGATACCATGTTGAATTCTCTCAGAGTTGCTCTAATCCCGTGTTGTTGCAGTACATTAACAACTAACCTCGTATTGTGGATGGATTATCTCAGTTGTTCTCCTGACTGAAGTTTGGTCCGTTTACAGCATCCTGCCATGTGATTGCATTTGTCCCTAACCATCGGGAACTTTTATTGAGTGGAAAAAGGTTAGCGTTCATCCTCCAGCTTCATTGTGTTTATGTTATGCTAACATACCTGTGTCGCTAGCGATCACGTAGCACATCATTATACCAGCTAGCCCAACTTCAGTAACCTTACAAACGTCACTGCTGTTTAGTTTTCCGTCTTCATTTATGTTGGAAGTAGAGATGGACCGATCCGATATTACGTATCGGTATCGGTCCGATACTGACCTAAATTACTGGATCGGATATCGGAGAAAAATAAAAAATGTAATCCGATCCATTAAATATCACGAAAGCACCTCACAAAACTTGCAACGCGCCGTAACTCGCCTCAGAACGTTAGCAGTATGCATCACGTGATAGAGCGGCTGCCGCATGCGGGACCTGTCGTGGTCTGGATAGCATGTGGAGCTTCGCTAGCAACCCGGCATTTCATCTCCGACAAAGTTATCCCCGAGAGAAGTAAAGCAAGTGTGTAAGTCCATCTCTGAATGTTTGTAAAGCATTCCTGCGTTAAGCTTAACAAACGATATATGGAGCGACTGCCTCTCCGGCTGCTACTTCAATCATGAAACTGCTTAACGATCAGCTGATCGGCTTTTCTGTCGGGAGTCCGTGTCTCTGGTTTGTTTTTGGCCCACTTTGCACCAGAAAGAGCAAACCAGCGGCTAAACAACAGCAGCACGTTTAAGCTTGATCAGCTGTTGTTAGAATGTATTTAATATTACTTTCTACTCCAGGATCTTTTTCTACGTAGCTGACGCTGGTAACTGTGCAGGGGCGGATCTAGCAAAGTTTAGCCAGGGGGGCCGATAGGGCATTAACAGGGAAAAGGGGAGCAGAAAGACATACTTTTCTTTCTTATTCTCATTTAAAATGTCTAGCTTTTAATAAATAATTATCTGACACCCAAAGTTTTAATTTGATGCAAAATGAATAGAAGTCCATTACTGTATATAGTAACTATTAAGTCTAATATATATATATATATACCCTAGTAAGCTATAGTACTTTTTCCTTTGGGAAGGTACCATCTGTGCAGTCTGCAATTTTGTTGAAGAAAGATGTTGAATCTATTTAATATTTTAATATATTGAAAAATAATTGATTTCTGTGCATTTTTTTTCACACTGCATCAAATTAAGGTTGATTACGTCGATTAAGCATCATGAGGTGGAGCGTGAGGGGTGGTTCCTTATTTTTTATTTATTTATTTTTGTTGTTGCTGGGAGTTGGAACCCTATTAGTTAGGTTGCTTAATATTTACGCTAAGTACTCTTTAAAATACCAGAATAGGGAGGATGGTGTAGGTTTAAGTTTATTAGATTGATCAGTGTTGCTGAACTATGAAATATTTTTTTTGCATACAGGTATAACAGAATAGCTTTAGTGTAGTTGTTGTTTTAAACTTGAGTATGAACTTATACAAAATGCAGCAAGATATTTTAAAAAAAACTGTTTTGTTGAAACACACTATATCGGATTCATATCGGTATCGGCAGATATCCAAATTTATGATATCGGTATCGGTATCGGACATAAAAAAGTGGTATCGTGCCATCTCTAGTTGGAAGTGAGAGCAGAGCTGTACGTTTTAATTTGTTCAGAAATCTCTCAGTCAGAACATGGCATATCATGTTTAGGTGGAAACTAGCGAGCTAACTTCCTGCTAACTCCGTTAAATGTAATAAGTTCAGTTTTCATGGATGCCTGGATGTTAAACTTTATTGCTGATCATTTCATTAAAGATGAAAGAATTTAGACAGTTTTTAACTAATGCCGCAGTGTTCGTTTGACTTTGGGACCTGAAGTGGAGTTTGGACCTGGATTATACTCCGTGAGGATCGTGACTACGGTAGCTGTAATGCTTCGACAGCGGCTTCGTCGCTTACCAAAGCCGTACTAAAACATTTTTGACAGATTTTTGAGCACTGTGTACCACATAAAATCAGTCCGGGGTCAGTAAGCACAACCAGATCTCATACATAAGGCGCACTGTCGATTTTTGAGAAAATTAAAAGATTTTAAGTGCGCCTTATTTTGTGAAAAATACGGTATATTATCTTTGCTAGAGGATTACCCGCTCGTTGCACTGCTCATGTTAGATTGTGTCTGTCACTACTGAAATTAACTGCCTGTCTTAAAGTGTTCAAGTTAGTCCAGTGTTAGTAAATGTATACCTATAGTACAGTCTCTACAATCATGGCTGTAACTAAGGATTACAGGATATATACTCAGACTGTGGTACTTGTTCCAGCAAAAATTTTAAGCTTCTTCTGTTGTTTACCTGAAAGGATTCTTGGTATGAATTGTTAACGTTATGATTTCAATTGTTTATAATTAATATTCCCAAAATTAAAAGGTAAATGGACTACTTCTTACATAGCGATTTTCTTCTCTTGTTGAACACTCAGAGTATTTTATACAACATGCCTCATTCACACCCAATCATACAAGTACTTTTTTCTATGCTTTTTCTACTTAAGTGCTTTCTATCAAACATTTACACTCCACTCAACAAATCAGAGAGAAACTTGGGGTTCAAGTTCTTACCCAAGAATACTTCAGCACGCAGACTGGAGCAGCCAGGGATCAAACCACCACCAGATGTCCTGCTCTACCTCCTGAGCTACAGCCACAACTAATTACAAGCTTTGGCATGCTATTGGAGGCTAAATAAGCAACATGTTAGCATTTAGCTAACTATTTAATGTATTTTCTTGTCTTTTTATTTTGGAATTTTTACAAGTACACTGAACATGTTTATTGTTGTTTGGTATTTACATGCACAAAAACAAAATAAACACTTATATACAGTATGTGTGCTGGCACATAAATACACTCAGTTATACAAGGGGTTTGTACAGTTTGGAAAAGACCTTTGTCTTCCTTTGTTTAACTTTCAACCAAACCAACCATGACACCAACAAACCCATCATCAGTGTTTCCACGACAACAGCTTTATCACGCCCAGAGTTCACATACATACAAATGTGATTCCTGTGCTATTGTAATCTCTTTTCATCGGCTCAGTCATGAGTACAATCACAATAGATATGCGTGTCCTTGGGAGAATTAATATATCCAACCATAAAAAAAAAGAAGTGATTTTCCTTCACACCTCCGTTGTGCCATGGTCCCTGGGTGGCGTAGACAGGAAATAGGAATGACTGCTTCCTGCCTGAGCCAGCTTTGAAGGCAGTGTATGAGGGACAATCTCATGGCGAAGCAATGTTCCTGCGCTTTCAGCAGGCTCTTTGTAATATCTGATTTACAGTTTCCCTCTTGCTGTTTCATCTGTGATTTAGTGTTTCCCGGTCAGATGGCTATCAGCTGTCTTACATGTCCGCTCTGGTCCTGCGGGACAGTACATGGAAAAAGAGAAGCATAAGATTACTTTATGCTACAATCAGGATCTTGCTGCTCTGCATTTTTAATGGATAACAATATTGATCTACACTGCTGTTAAAAATGAATTGATTTCTTAGTTTTTTTGCACATTTGTCACACTTAAATGTTTCAAATCGTCAAACAAATTTAAATATTAGACAATAGTAACTGTACTAAAAACGTAAATAAAAAATGTAGTTTTAGAATGATTTCATTTATTGAGAAAAGTAATAAATAAATATAAATTACTCAGCCCCAAAACCTAATAACTAGTTGTGCCACCCTTGGCAGCAAAAAAGCAGTCAAGGGTTTTCAAACATAAATGTTTAAGGTCATGCCAAAACATGTCAATCTGGTTAAGTTCAGACTTTGGTTAGCCCACTCCTAAATCTTACTTTCCGTGTTATTTTTTGAGCCATTCAGGGGCGGACTTGCTGCTGCTAAATAACCCAAATACACTTGAACCTCAGGCCTCAAACTGGTGGCCGGACATTGTCTCTAAGGAGTTTCTGGTAGAGAGCAGAATCCAATTATGGCAATTCATCCATGTCCTGAAGCAGCAGAGGAGCCACAGTCCATCACACTACCACCACCATGTTTGACTGTTGATATCATTTTCTTTTCTTTTCATTTTTGCCCAGTCTCTTTCTTATTGGTGAATCATGAACACTGACCACATGTGAGAGTAGAGAAGCCTGCAGTTGTTTAAATGTTGCTTTGAGCTCTCTTCTGACCTTCTAGAGTTGTCAATGCAATCTTGAATGAGTTTTCTCCATTTGTGGATAATGGCTTCTACAATGGTTCAATGGAGTCCTAAAGCATCACAAATGGCTTTGTAACCCCCTTTCAGACTAAAGTCCATCCCTTCGTTTTTGTTATCTGTTGTCTGTTCTTGAATTTCTTTACATTGTGGCACGATGTGCTGCCTTTGGAGGTCTTTGAGCTTTCTTTTCTTTGTCAGATAGCTGGGTATGGCTAGTGAAGTTGAACTCAGATTTCCAAAACATTTGATTCATTATTCATAATTTAATGAGGTGGGCATGTTTTTCTTCCCACACAGGGTCAAGTAGGTTTGGATAGTGTTTTTTCCCTAATAAATAAGATTATTATTATTTTAAAATAGTGTTTTATATTTACTCTGGTTATTCTTGTCTAATATTAAAATTTATTTGATGATCTGAAACATTTAATTATGAAAAAAATGCATAAAAGGAAGAAATCGGGAAGAGTGCAAATACTTTTTCATGGCTCTGTGCTTTCTGAGGAACGCCGGAGACTTTAGCGTTACACTGCCTCTTGCTGCCCCTCTACAACACACGTTCCTGATAATACTCAGCACTTTCCCCCAGCTTAACCTCTGACCTTGTCCCTTTTTTAACCCTCAACCTTACTATAACCTGAACCCCATCGTAATTCCCTGAAACTATAAATCTCAAACTAACCTTAAATTAAAGGCTGGGGTGATTTAGAGGTCAGCACTTTTATCCTTCACCTGTCTTCTAGTTCAAATTTCACCTATTGATTTTTCCCCTCAACGTTTCAAATCAGTTTAGAAACAGCATTAAATTTTGTGAGTATTGCATTTTTTTCACTTAGTCTTGACATTAACTTGACATCAAAACAGACTTTTGATTAAGACATAAATGAGTTGACGCTCACATTTGTAACTGATCTTTGGCCCCAAAGCTGATTGTACTCACTCGAGACAGTTGTGTTTTACACCAGACAAACTGCAGCTCATATCAGAAGCATCGCAGAACCGACTCTCCACTCAGCATCGATAAAATTTGTACCAGGTCTTTTTTTTTTTAGGGAAACTGCAGATGAGGAGGGAGGAAATCAGACACAGGAATGAAATAGAGCTGATTTTCAGAATAAAATACTATTGCATACTAAACACTCTGCTTCTAAAATCCTCCTCTTGTGATATAAAGCCACGCATGGAATAGAGCAAACCATGTTGAAGACATGACGTCAGAAACATTGTGACTTGTATTCCCAGGGTATTCCCAAGGCTGTGGAGTGATGATTTCCTGGAGAAGTTCAGATATGGTAAAGGAAGCACATATGGCAGATACACTGACTTCCCAAATGCAGGACAGTGGAGGCATAAATGCTGAACCAATAGCTTTTAATATTAAGTTAATGTGAAAGCTTTAAAAACGTCAGGGTCAAAATAAGAATACAAAGGAGAGCAATCAAACCGGTGAATGTACTTGTATCTTCGGTCCCTAGATAAATATGGATTATAATGATAATATTAAAGTATACTTTAAAAGGTTTTATGTTCTTTGATTTTTCTTTGTAATTATTATTTGAGGTTTGGACTTTTTCACACTTCACGTTTTCTGGTTTCAGTGGATTTAGTTTATTATCCACTTTTAACTACTCCTGTGTCTTTTTTGTTTCCTGTGTCATTGTCTTGTTTACAACTGTGTCTTGTTGCCCCAGCTGTTACCACTTCCCTGATTACCTCATGTATATATATTACTATTCCTGACATTCCTCTTAGTCTCTTTCCTAATATCTTGTATCCCCTCTGGCGCTCCGTTTCCTGGCTACCTGTGAAGACGTTTGTATTTCAGTTTGGTCCGGTTTTTGGATCAACTTTATTAAAGGTTTACTTTTGTTTGAATCCTGCATGTTGATCCTTAAACTACGATAGACGAACACATTCACCCCTCTCCCTGATGAATAATTCTGTGATTTAATTGGTGTGGGATTTGATTTGAGGTTTGTTCCATTAAATTGCTTTTCCTGAAGTAAAACTTGGTATTTTATTGCATTTTCATTGTCCACTTGGAACAGACAGTAAGGAAAAAGGAACTTAGTTTGAAGTTCTTTTTTCTCTCATCCACAGTCCAAGCTTGCTCATTTTGACCTTTGACCTTATAGCTGTTCAACCAGCTTCATTTGGGGATTTATTATTTTTTTCCATAAGAAATTTCAACAATAGCCCAGGGCTCAACTCTTATTCGGTCACATTTCCATGCTTATGGCACAAACATTAGTTAAAGGAGCTGTTGAATGTTTACACAGTAGAACAAACTCAGCAGCAGAGGTCTCATAAACATACGGTGACCACGGAGTCTGCGCTTCATCTCTACAGTTTATCACTCAGTGGAAGGAGACGAATGACAGGAAGGAGCAGAAAGAACGATGACAGGAATGTGAGAAAGAGCGAATGAAAAATGATCTAGGTAAGTTAGAGGATTTGGAGTGAGAAGAAAAGCAACTTTTGGCAGTTGCTGTGATGGTTTTTGAGTCTCTGTTGTTCACCCTAATTATTACAGTGTATACAGTTTCAAACAAGTCTCAGCCATGTTAACAATCAGCTCATTAAAACTGAAAAATAATATAAATAGTTGATATTTTTCCATGGGATACCCTTTATGTTGCATGTTTTTTTTTTCACTGAGATAGCAGAAGGGGTCTGCAGCAGCAGCACATTAAATAAAATTGAATAAAAATAAAGTTCAAATATAAAATTCACAGCACTTGAAGAAATTTTTTTTTCCGGCAGTCCCACTTTTTTCAGTATGGAGGCTAAAAGCGATTTTACTTTCATGAAAAGAAAGATTTGGCTATACTGCTAATGAGGGTGGTGGTGGCTATTTCCTGAGCTGACTGTTTGCTTTTCACCGAGGCTTTTTGGGGACATTACCAAGGTAGAGAAACGAGTTCAGGTCCAGGATCTCTGAGAAGAGACATCCCACTAGGGCTGGGCGATATATCGAGTTTTTTAAAAATATCGATATATTTTCATACGAGATATAAGATGTGACAATATCGTTTATATCGATATAGTCTATGTTACGTTATAATTATACTTGTGGAGCCGCAGGTTTGCCTCTCTTTCGTCCACTTTTGTCTCTACGCAACGTTACTCTGCCTCGCCTCTCCTTCACTGAACACAACTCCGCCTCCCCCATAGCTTCACCTGACAATGACAAGGCAATGACAAGATGAAAGCGGAAAATCTCCGTTAGCGAGTTACCGCGGATGGCCCCGTGCGTGGGGCTGGACGGCGTCAACGTGTTAGCGAGCTAACCGCGCTAACGAGCTAACGACATGCAGCCCGGAGGGGCTGGACGGCCTAAAATCCTTTCATTTTCTCAAAACTCGACAGTGCGCCTTATGTATGAATTCTGGTTGTGCTTACTGACCGCGAACCGATTTTATGTGGTACACAGCACTCAGCAATCTGTCAAAAAATTTTTTAATATGACTTTGCTAAGCTACGGAGCTGCACGGCTTGATGTCGGAGGATTACGGCTACCGGGGAGGAGCCTCGCGGAGTGATACGTACTGTGTGTGTGTAAGGACCACAAATGGCACCTGTTCAGAGAGGTGGTGCAGCTGTGAAATCTGTCTCTTTGTTACTATGCTCAGCGTCTATTAGTTTACATTTTGACTGCACAATTGTGAGCTTTTTGTTATGCACAAAAACAACATTTTCTTTTATTTATGGACCATGATTATTTAATAAATGCTGATAATTTATTTTTGAGTAATTTCTTCATGTACATCTATGCTGTATGTAAATAAAAGTGCCCGTGTGACATCTGGGACACAGTGTGACTAGAACTCTCTTTTTGTTCTTAACTTATGGCTTTAAAAAAAAAAAATCGAGATATATATCTTATATCGCCATCCAGCTAAAAAATATCGAGATATGAATTTTGGGTCATATCGCCCAGCCCTACATCCCACTTCTTTCCAAAAAAAAGCTGAACAGATGGACAGATCCAAGAAATATGTGCCTGATCCAGGGAAACCGATCCTCACTCCCACCATCAGAATCAGATTCTTCAAGCAGAAATCTGTCCAAAAACAAGGATTTATTGGAAGCCACGTTTCCTCTAATATTACTCTATCAGTTTAGTTTTCCAAGTCTTGTCTCTTGCCGTTGGTTCATTTTTTTTCACTAAGAAGTGCTTGTTTGATTTTACTATAATGCATTTAATATTAAGTTTGGACTCTTTACCTCCACCAGATCAGATAAGAGTTTCTGAAACCATTTCTTTAGCATGCGGTTGCAGTGTAACCTAAACCCTAGCTCTAGTGCTTCACTGGTGACCTTGTGAATGTTAAGAGGTTAAGTATGTGAAAATATCTAAACTGTTGAAGTTGGAGCAACTTATTTCCTTTAAAAGAAAATAAATGGTGGATCAGCACATAAATCCTCTCTGTCCAGATCAATAGATTCACATAAACCCTGCAAATTACTTTGATTTCCAGCTGTTATTATTTGGCAAATGTGATGCCTTTCTCTGTCCGTACCTTTGATCTTGTCACGCTGGAACAAAGCATGGATCACTGGATGCTGGCCAGCTCAGCAGTTTTATTTCTCTGTGGAGATGAATTCTTTTTCTCTCCATTCAGTCTAACACTGAGGACATCATCAATATACAAAAAAAACTAGACATTGAAAAGAGGAACTGAAAAATAAATGACATTTATTTATTTATTTATTTTTTGACATTTCAGCATTCATATCAATATAAAACCTGTACTTTATGCTTTAAAAAAACAAAAAGTAGAAAGACTAATAGCTGACCTTTTTCATCTGGAAGCAGCCTGTTAACAGTTTTGAGTGTTTTAATGGTAGCCTGTTTGGAAAATGTTTTTTGTCCTGCCATGACTTCTCAGTTGCTGTTGCTCTTGCAATCCATGAGTGACCAATCACGGATAAGAAATGTGCAGCAGTCTTTGGACTTCTTTATTGCTGCTTTTCAATAGTTTGCCTTTAGCATGAGTTACACAACTAGCTATATTGTGTCTCATAGCAATGTGACAGCATAGACTGGGTGTAACTATAATAGCGTGGTTATGACTCAGTCACACTAGATTAAATACAGGATGGAAACCTCCTTGTGAATAGTAAAATTAACGGTTTCCAAGTGATTTCACTGAATATTTTTGCTGTCGGAGGACAATCACTCGTAGTAGCGACTGCTTTCAATCACTAGGGTGCGACCGTGGCTCAGGGGTTTGGGAGGCGTATCTGTAACCGGAAAGTTTGATCCCTGGGCTCTCTGTCCTGGTCGTTGTGTCCTTGGGCAAGACACTTTACCCTACCGCCTACTGGTGTTGGCCAGAGGGGCCGATGGCGCGATATGTCAGCCTCGCTTCTGTCAGTCTGCCCCAGGGCAGCTGTGGCTACAACCGTAGCTGCCTCCACCAGTGTGTGAATGTAAGAGTGAATGAATAGTGGTATTGTAAAGCGCTTTGGGTGCCTTGAAAAGAGCTATATAAATCCAATCCATTATTATTATTATTATTACTAGGCGATTGCACAGGTTGCCTGGTGGGCGTCTCCAGACAGTTGTGGTCTGACAACCAACAGCATGAATGCCGACAGATTGTCAACATGTTGCAGTCTATGTGAGTGAGTCTGTGCTGATGAGTGCAACTCATCTGCGACACGTCTCTGTACAACAGGTCTCAACTTAGCTGGTTGCCAACTGGTTGTATTCTTCTTATATTCCTATGTAAAAGCAAGGCTGCCAAGCACCTATGTCACTTTGCAGTTACATTCCCATCCTGCAACAACTACGTCACTTTTGTAGAAGAATTTATTTGTTTTGCATCCATCAGGTTCTGTCTGGAATGAAAGTAGTTGATATGGATTTGCATCAAGATGTATGGAGTATGGAGATGGTAACAGATTTGCAGCAGATGGCTTATTGTGATTTATTACAGTTAATCACAAACAGATTCCAAGCAATTGCCAGCTTGACCCCATTCAATCACAAACTGATAGCAGACTGACTTCTGCTTGTTGCCATTTTATTGCCATCTTGACACACCAAAGCAGCTTTGAAGACAGCTGACAGCAAGTGGTTGCAGACCTGGTCCTCATGTTCGAAGCAACCATTGCAAGGCAACAAGATTGCAAGTGCATTGCACGGTTGAAATTATTTTAGTCATGCTAAACAGATTAAAAGTGACCAAACCCTGTCATTCCTGGCGTGACCAGAGCATTGACCTCAGTGTGACACCTCAAGCTGAGGGAGCTTTTTGCTGTCGCCATGTTGGTGTTTTGCTTTGAAGGACTGGATCTTACGGAGAAACTAAATGACCAGCTAATCAATAGATGTGTTTGCTTTGAGTCCCAGTATTATAGCTGGCTCAATATACTGATAGGTTACTCTTCAGCCTTTTCACACACATCCTGGCAATGAGAGAAGTACCTCTTTGCAGTACGAGCACCACTGTTCCCTGAAGTAAAATGCATATCCTGTATGTGCGTGCATGGAGCTGTGGTGTTGTGTGAAAAAGTCCAGGGCCAGCCTCATCCTGATCTTTCCCTCTCATCACGGCTGTGTCTGTTTTTAATCTGGGCCAGTGATTTATGAAGGAGCCTGGGCTGTGTATATCTCCTCACTTCCTTTCATTTCTCAAATGGTTTGTGCACCGCGGGATGATAGATTTATCTACACACAACCCCTGCATGACTAATTAACTCTGAAATATCAGGGCCAGATGTGGAACTAAAAGAAAGACCCCAGAGTGCTTTCTCTCTCGCTCGATCTTACTCTTTCCTTTTTCCTAACTGTTGCTTGTGATTTTTCTTCTTTTCTTTGCCCCTTCTCAGCACTTGGCTATAATTCTGCTGATAATATGACAGGCTGTTTTAGGAAAATGTAAATGTTGTAGGGACTGAAATAGCAAATTGACACAGTCGATAGTTTGGATTTTGAAGGCAGCTCAAATAAATGTGTTTGCCTGAAGCAACACTTGTTTTTCTTTTTCTCTTTACAGTCTGGGTTTGTTACACACAAATTTGCAATTAAATGTGCACATGAGGTTCAAATGAAAGCCCAGTGATCACAGACTTAGTGATTAATGGGGGAAATGAAGACAAACATGAGCATTATTACCCAAAGTGTTCTTTGTCCAACTTCAACCTATCAAACTTTTTAAAGCTGTTTTATAAGCAGAATCGGTTTTGAATTTCTTTAAATTGTCAAGAATGATGACAGATATAAAAATCGAATATGTTCATTAGATTTTCCCCTCTTCTACTTTTGATAGAGCTTTACATGCAAATTATACAAATGATGTAGTTTTTCTTCTTTCATTTTTAGAAATACTTGAGCCAGAACATAGCACATCATCTAGCTAGCTCAGCTAGCTATGCTAAGATGCTAACATCCCAATCTGCTAAATCTTTAAAATCTTTTTTAATCAAGTTCGATTAAGTATGCTGATCATTTTGTGAGTGCAGTGGGGTGGGTTGAGTGGATTCCCACTCATTTTCTATGTCACTTGTGACCGGTAACACCACAGATATAACAAGGTTGATTAAAACACTCAAAATTCAATGAAAGAGGTGACCATCACTTTTATATGTTCAAGCGCATAGTGTGGAAGATATAAGGCCTTGAGGCAATCAGATGTAAAACACAATACTTATGAGTGTTTTAAGTTGTAAATCAGTCAGATTTGACCCGAATCCGACAGGAAGGCTAGAAATGTAACCACACATCGGGGACATCAATGCAGCCCACAGTTATTGTGATCGGCCAATTCAGTGCAGTCAATGCCTCCTGTGAATTTCCGGCAACTTTTTCACAGCTAGTTTTGAATTGATCAGTGAGAGAATGTCAAAAAACACAACCAGACAAAGAGTCAATCATGATATCATGTACATGCTGTACATGTAATGCACCAGCACAAGCATATTCGTCACGTCTGCTAATTGACGTCCGCTTAGCTAGTGTGTTTGTGCTGTTGGTGCATTTTAGAGGATTTTAAGCAATTATCTGACAAATAAAATGATTTGCTGTGTGGCACAGACCATCCAAGAAGTTTGCTTGTTTAAGATTTAGTTGGTCAATTTCTAGCATTTCATTGGCATGAAATACGGAAATAGTCAAATAATACCATTTTACACCAGATACGCAAACGGACATTACTTCAGGTCAATTAGCTCGCTGAAACAATTTCTCTGCCTCTCCACATTTAGTCTCAACTTGGGTTCACAATGTTCTGTGAAAAGTCGACATTGACACATTTGGTGTGTGATCCGAAAAAGTCAGAATTTTGTTTTTTATTTTTATATTTCAGTGTGGCCACGGCTTTCTTTTGAAGCATTGAAGTATGAGAAAAATAAGCTTACATGTCACTTCATCTGTGACCTTGATGAACATTTTCTTGACAAGGTTAATGTGCCACTTGCAAGGTTCTTACTGAACAGTACATGATGTTCCATATTAGAGTAAAAAAGAAGATAAAAGAGGGGCTTTGAGTGTGGCTAGCTAAGTGAGTGATGGCTAAAATGCTCAGCTTCAGAGGATCTAAAATGAGCAAACAAAAGACCGCCATGGTCGTTGGTAGTGACGCGCCATTAGCATTGCAAAAAGGGGACATTTCCTCGAAGTACGCTGCCTTATTAGCCTCCACTCACAAAGAATGGTCTCTTATTAGCATTACTGATCTCCAAGGTTATCTTGAAAAAACAACATTTTTCAGACTCCTCTCTGACTTTTTCCGCGTGCTTCATTTTTTAAAATAGGTTGGTATGAACTGAGTAAGTCAGGAGAAAGACAAGGAGGTGATGAGTAAACCTCTTCTGGGCAGATCCACCTTTAAAAAAGCCAGAAGGCCCCTCTGACACGCTGACAGCTTGCCATGAGTGACGTGTGATCTGTACAAATTTCAGGACTAATAAATCTACCTGTCAGAGGAAGGAGACTTGAAAGGGCCGCTGCCCCGCGGCACAGCTTAAATGCAACTGCTGTTGATGAAATTCTGTAGGCTGGAGAATTACAGCTGTCAGGAAAAAACGCCTACATCAGATCTGACGGCTCGCCTGGCTCCTATACCAACCTGTTCTCTGTCTCACAAAGCCTGTATGCTTTCATTTCCTCTGATCCAAAATATGTGAGACATGAACTTTCAAAAACTAGGGTGGGAAATATTATCTTTGCTACGTGCAACCACGCACTTTCCCTACATTTACTATTTGTTCTTTCTCACAACAAAACGTTCTCTGGAAGGAACAAAGTTAAATCATATCGCACACAGCTGTTTTGCTTTTCCATTACAGAGCAGCTCTATTTTCTTTTTGCTTTGAAGTTCAGCTGGACCGTAGCCAGTAAGAGACATATTCACTGCTGGTCCATGACAGTTATAAACATCAGCTCACCCATTCCATCATCTAAAGAGAGAGGCATAAACCAGCTGAGTGTGTTGCTGTATTTATGGCTAAACGAGTGGAAAAGCCATTGCTCCCTCTAATCTGTCATAAAGAGGATTTATGGGTGTGTGATGTGAGGACCTTGTTCAGACTGTATTGACTCATCTCATGCAGGCTCCATAAGGCATGCAGCTACCCCGGCTCCAAATCAATGGATGAAGAAGTCAATATAAAAAAAACTTTTGTATTTCCATTTAGTGAAAAGAAATCTATTACTGACCACAGGAGCCTGTTTTCTTTGTATAACTAAACAACCGAATCTGCAGCCATGCTAACAGCAGGCTACACTTTACATGTTAGCATGATAGCATACATATAACAGCTAGGTGTTGTTCTCTGTCTCCACAGGCTTAGAGGATTAGCTTGATAACATGCCAACATTTGCTTATTTGCACAGAACACTATTTACAGCCGAAGCTTTGACATTCAAATTTTGTCCTTCTGATTAATTAAAATCTAAAAACATCCTGTTAAAGCAAGAAAAAAAGTCAGAGTCAGTCCAGAGGTTTTTCACTGGGGACCATGAACATCTCAAACAAATTCTATCCAATAGCTACTGATGCTGTTGCACTCCAAATCTTTAATATCATAGTAATGCAAGAACCAAGATTTAGCAAGTCGATTGCTATTCAAACTGGTAGCTGAAAACTGTGTGTGGTGCTAGATCACAATGTGAATATGTTTGCCAGAATTCCATTATGATGTCTCAAGGCATGTCATAAAACAGTGTTAACGTTATCATGACACCATGTGATAGTCAGAGGATCATCGAACAATTCTTCCTCAGGGTAGCACAAACATCTGAACCGAAACTCCATGAAAGTCCATCTGGTAATGCTTCAGATATTTCAGTATGCACTGAAGTGGTGAACTGACTGACAATGTAGACTAATAATGATTTATAATGGGCTTTAAAGGAGAAAATATTTGTATCACGGGGAAAATAAGAGCAGTGCTTCTCTGTTACCCCTCTTTAACCCCTCTATCATGTCAGTGACCTTCTGGCCCCTTGTTTAACTCCCAGCATGCCCTGGGGCTTGAGGTTCACGCCTGGGTCTTGACCAACAGACACAGTCAAAGGTCATTCTCTCTTTGCTTAAGGTATCTTATCTTAAGGCATGTGTGTGTCACCTCTTCAACTCCCAAAACACCCTGCTGGGACCAACAAAAAAACAAGCATAAAAATTCCTGCTTACAGCTGAACCTTGTTTATTTCTCAACACTATGTGTATATGCTTGTAAATGTGCGTTGACACTTCTCTGTACTTTTTTTTTTTTTTTTTTGCTGATGTGGGTGCGATGTACAGGAATACAGGGCCAGGGCCTCCATGTGGTTAAAAAACAAACTTTTCTGTACTCTAATCTCCTTTTACACAAATATGTGGGTGGTGGGTTTTGCAAAAAATAAAAACTAAATGAAATAAATTAGGTAACTCTGTGTACTGAAAAGGATCTGAGGTATGAAAAGTCAACCAATGGAGATGCACCATTGAAAAACAAAAAGGAAAAACCTATCTAAGTGAGATTTGAGTAAAAGCATATATACCCAATAGCTTTTTTTAGGTACCCGTTCAGCTTATCTTTAGTACAAATATCTAATCAGGGAATCACATGGCAGTAAATATGTTTGTTCATTTATGTAGAAGCTCAAACTGAGCATCAGAATAGTGAAGAAAGAAGGTTTTTAGATCTTTAAATGCATTGTGTTTGTCACCGGCACACTGAGTAATTCAGAAAGAGCTGATCTACTGAGATTTCCTGCATGGCCATCTGTAGGGTTTACAGAGAAAGGTCTGAGAGAGAAAATATTCAGTGAGTGGCAGTTCGCCGCAGGGAAAATACCTTGTTGATGTCAGGGTTGAGTAGAGAATGGCCAGACTGGGTTGATTTGTTAGCAAGTCAAACTCGTTACAACCGATGTTTGCCGGAGAGCGTCTCTGAATGCACAACTCATCGAAACTTGAAGCAGATGAGCGACGTCAACAGAAGACCACACCACGTGCCACTCCTCATAACAGGAAACCGAGCTGCAGTTCTCACTGCCTCATCAAAAACTGGACAACAGAAGATGGGAAAAATGTTATCTACCAGCTATCTGATTGGTCTTGACTTCTGCTGTGACATCCAGATGACATGGTCTGAATTTGGCATAAAGAACATGAAAGCATGTTTCATGTTCCTATTATCAACAGTTCAAGCTGATGGTGGTGTAATGGTGTGGGGTGATATCTTCTTGGCACCCTCTGGGCCCCTCAGTACTAACTGAGCATTGTTTAAACACCACAACTGAATCTATGTCGAATCTATCTCAGTAAGAATTAAGCCAGTTCTGAAGGCAAAACCCAATTGTCAGGCAGTTCAAGAGACCTGTCAGTGTTACCACAAAGCTGACAGTGAGGACGAAACTTTGAAGTAAAAGACTTTCAGTGGGTGTAATTTTCTCCCTAAGTCTAAGTTTGGCTAGTTATTTAAGAAGAACAGCCTGATTCTGTTGATACAAATGAGTCCATTCACCAGCAGTCTTGATGACCCACAATTGAGAGATGATTTTAAAACCTCTGATGTTTAAAATAAAACAGAAACACAAGTCCCAATCAGCATTGTGTGACTGGGAACACTCACATGATAAACAGTGGTCTTAACCGAGTTAAGGGGATGAATCAGCCATATTTCATTTCATTTACTTAACCACTTAGCAGATGATGGAGGTAGTGCTGCTTTTTGTTTCTCACCATGTTTCTTCGCTTAACCTAAACGAGGTAGAAGTTTCTAGCCTTCCGTCGTAATCTAATTGCAAAGTGTGGAAGGAAAACATTCAAGGCATAAACAGGGAGTTAATCTTTATCTCTGAACTCACCGCCTGCCTGTCAATTGGAGGGAAGGGCGGCAAGAAAAAAACCAAAAAAACCCAACACAGGTATAATTTAGCATGACAGGCTTCTGGTGGCGGCCGGGGTGAAGAGTTCACAGAGAGAAACAGACGCTGTGTGTGTGTGTGTGTGTGTGTGTGTGTGTGTGTGTGTGTGTGTGTAAGGGACAAAGACTACAGCAGTTAGATTTACTATATGTGGACCACATTTATGTATAGCGGTACAACTCTTCCACTATATAGCAAAGGAAGCATCTGAGAGTTTGACAATCGCTAAACACAGCGGCGATTGTTCACAGACTTGGGCACAAAAAGGTCAAGCAACTGTAGCACAAGCACATCTATTCAAAGCCTTCAAAAATCAAGTGTGGCTACCCAACAGAACTTCTTTTATTTCAATTCCAGCCCATTACATTGAACCTACTGTCTCTTATTCGCACACTGACACAACGAGAATGTCTTTTGACAAGGGTGAACGGGACGAAAGCGGAGGATGACCCAGGGCTGGGACAGCACGGACTAGACGGGGTGCTGGGGGCCTCGGAGGCATATGTTGTGGATCCATGACAGTCGATGGGGCCGAAGAAAGAGCAGAGCAAAGCCGCAAAGAGTATGGGTGTGATAATGGATTCCCATATTAGGTCCGTCAAGGTCTGATGAAAAATGGGATATGGCAGCAGCTTGGCACGGGAAGTAGAAAATCTGGTTTGAAGTGCTAAGTTGAGCTTGCTGCTGACTCTATGCTTGGTGGCAGGCACAGGGGACTAGTGCTGGGGATTTTTGGGAGACTGCCCCGGTTCAGAGCGAGGAGTGGAAACACATGGTTTCAATGTGTCTGTCATCTGCAGTACTCTGAGAGCTGTGCTTGTCCACAAGTCTGAATTTGTATCTGTAATTACTTCTGGTTAGTGAGGAAATAGAAACAAAAAAAGAAAGAAAGAAAAAACCCCAAAATAAAACAAAAAATAGAGTCTGCATGTTTCAGATGGAAATCCCGAGATTTCACCATATACTCCAATCTCCCTTTAAACACCACTCAGCCTCCTCCACAATCTCATACACGTATGTGCATTGAATTCCTGTAGAGTTCATGAGTAACATTGCCCAGGAGCCAGCAGGGTGGAAAGACATAAATTACCCGAGAGTGATGTGACGACACCACACAAACTTTCACGGAGGTTCAGAAAAGCAGTGAGCAACTTTATGGGGAGGATATCGTTTAGCCACTGAAACAAATGCAAGACTGCCTTAAACATGCTCTGTTTCTAATGAGCAGCAGGGGGTAACTCCTCTGGTTACAGAAAAAAGCCTTATGGTATGATGTCTATTAGAAAATTAATGTTCGACTAACTACTTTTTGAATTGCTGATGTCCAACTTCAAGTCTCATTGAATACAGCAGGATGTTCACTTTGTAAATGATGGTTCCCATTCGAGCTAACAAAGGACAATAAAGCACCGTATGCTGTGAACTTGCAGTGTTACAGCTCAGTTGAACAACTTGTCTCCAAAGGATTTGATTGTTCCATGGTCCCCCACTCCGTGTGTGTATGTGTGTGTGTGTGTGTGTGTATATATATATATATATATATTAGGGGTGCAACGATACACAAAATTCACGGTTCGGTTCGGTTCGATACTTTGGTGTCACGGTTCGATATTTTTTCGATACAAAAAAATGTTCATGCCTTTTTAATTTGTCATTTATTAAAATTATAAATATATATTTTAACTCAAAAGTACAGTTTTTAAATTTAACCCTAACCCTTGTGCGTGTTTTTTATTTTGACAGCGAATGCGCACCTGCGGACCACTTATGTGCAGCCCTGGTTATTTAGCTCGTCATATTGCATCCACAGAAATTATTTTGTCCATGAAACCATAAAGCTGCACTTTCTTTTTGCCTCATAGTCTGATTTGTCATAACTTCTCCGTTTTGTGGTAAGCTTTTCTTTGGCTGTCACTTCTTCACCCTGACCTGTCTTATTTGGCTCAGCAGAACTAAAATATATATCCTGCTGCTTTTACACACGGACTCACATAAGCTCAGCGATTCTCTGCGCGATCAACCTCTCACATGTTTAAGCTTGCTGCGGGAGATTTCACTTGTCATGTTTGCATAGTAAGCTAACGATTAATAAGACGATGTCAGAGGAATTGGTGCACAAATTATCATCACTCACCAATCAGTGCTGTCGCTCTCTATACACAGTTCGCACGATTGCAAAGTGAAAGCAAAAAACAAGGGCAAATTCAAACGCGATTTCAATATGTCACATATTGACAGTGGCTCACCGATGCCAATGACATAATTACCCAGCTACATTTCTGAAAGAATGCAAAAGCATTGACATATATTTTTCCTACAATAGCCCGACGGGCAGGGCAGAGATAGATTTTGGTAGCCCGACTGAAAAAAATCGCTAGCCCCAGGACGTCGGGCTAGCGATATTGCAAGCCCTGTATCTGATTGAGGAATCACTCATCTTTGGAAAAGAGAGTTTATTACAGAGAAATGTCTCTTTCCAAAATAAAAGCTATACTATCCGCTTCTTCTGGGCTATATTCTCAGCAGCATAAGGAGAATCATGTGCTAACAGCTGTCTAAATGACTCGGCTAAAGTTAGTAGCATGCTTGTTGTTTTTGTCTTTGCACTAGGATGATGTCGGCGTAAATGTGCAGTCATATTCGTTGTGTTCCCACTAGTGTTTTCAGGTTAATTTCGTTGAAATGACCTTAACGCCACAACACGGCAAATCTCCGTTAACGAGCTACCGCCGATCGCCCCGTGCGTGGGGCTAGACGGCCAACACGTTAACGAGCTAACTGCGCTAACACACTAGTTCCCACCCATGTAATTGAGCATTGCATGGCACATCCAACATACTGTTTTACTTTAGTCCATGACTCGCTTACCTTCAGGGTCATACGTCACATGAAAACCAAAATAATTCCAAACGCCAGATCTGAATGAGGGTGGGGGAGGTCCATGTTGCAAGGAGAGCTTAACTTCTGTCTTGCTAGCTTGCCCTGCGCTCTTCCTTCTGACTATGCTGTCTGTGTTGAGGGCTCAGTGGATCTGCGCTCGACAGTGCAGCCTAGGCGGAGTAGTCGAACGCAGATTCACTGAGCGCTCAACACAGACAGCATCGTCAGAAGGAAAGTTGATAAAATAAATTACAAATGTTGTATTGTTCGATACATATGCGTACCGAACCGAAAGCACTGTATCGAACGGTTCAATATCGATACGAATATCGTTGCACCCTTAATATATATATATATATATATATATATATATATATATGTGTGTGTGTGTGTGTGTGTGTGTGTGTGTGTGTGTGTACTGCGTAAACTCATCTCTTAGTTATTAATAAAACTTGTTTCCACAGTGTATCTTTTGTCCTGCATCCCTCTCCTCACCGTCAACTGGTCAAGGGGGATGGCTCCCCCTCCCTGAGCATGGTTCTGCTGGAGGTTTCTTCTTGTTAAAAGGGAGTTTTTCTTCCCCACAGTCACCAAGAGCTTGATTGTTGGGGTTTTGTCTCCATCACTGTAGGTTCTTTACCTTACAATATGCCTTGAGGCTTGAGGCTGTGATTTGATGAAAATGTGATTTGAATTGAATCGAATTGTATAAATCATGCTAGGTTCAGTATAGGAACACACCAATTATACAATGACCTTGTATTTTATGATAGTAACTTTTTTTAAAGGGAAGAGAACTCTTACAAGTAGAAAAGAGTGCTAATCTGTATTGGCGTGTTTGTGGTGGGAAAACAGGGTCCCGCATCTGCTTCACTGGCACTAAGGCAGCACCTGCTGGCTGGCTGTGAGGTCTCTTGGATTTCTTCCCACCTTTGACCAGCTGAAAGAACCGTGATAAACTGTGTTAACCACTCCTTTGTGAAAGAGTACTGTGCAGTGGTGAGTGATTTACGACCAACACGCAGCTTTTATTAACTGTAATTTATTGCGATGTGGCCTGAAAAGTATAAGCCGATTCAAGTAGAGCAGAGAACAATGGCTCTTCTGCCCAGCCTAGATCAATGTGTCGCTTGATTTTAATACCAAGGCGGGTCCAAATGAGAAGCTCAGCTGAATTACTAAAACTTCAATTAATGTGACACTTCTCACCTCTTTGAGTATGTCTTTACAGACAGGTTTTGATTTCAAACCAGGGGGAATGGGGCAAACATGAAGTAAGTTTTTTTTTTTAAAAGTCCCGTTAAACTGGACTTTGGCTTGTTTGCCCCTTGGTGAAGATCCAAACTGCAAAACAAAACAACATCTTAAAGGTCTCTTATAAATAACAGTCTCAGTCTGGTCACAAACAAATTATGAGTTGCTTTGTTATTATGGGGTGGGACTGTGATCTGACTGAGCTCTGACCCAGCCACATGGCACACTTTGCATGTGAGCAGGTGTGCTTTCCATAGTAGGATGACAGGTATACTAAATACCAGAGATTTACCAAATAATGCTTGAAAACACTGAAGGGCTCAGGCTCACTCTGCAGCTGAAGAAGAGGAAATTTGATTCATCCGCAGTGTGATTTATCGATTTAGTTAAAAGGCAACGGTATACTGTGAAAGATACACTGAGCCAAAACGCTGGTGAGTCAAATCAGTGTTCTTATGTGGCCTTTGGTGAGTTATTTTGGTTTGTCTGAATTTTTGAATCCTTTTGTTACCATTCAATACCAGGTGCAATATGTAGCCTGAACAGGTACTTCACTGGCTTAGCTAGTAAAAATAAAAATACCAAATAATGCAAATGTCAAGTCACAGGTGTTTGTGTCATTAGACTGCTGTT
This sequence comes from Diplotaxodon limnothrissa, assembly GCF_057381915.1. Taxonomy (NCBI): domain Eukaryota; kingdom Metazoa; phylum Chordata; class Actinopteri; order Cichliformes; family Cichlidae; genus Diplotaxodon; species Diplotaxodon limnothrissa. The sequence goes on along the minus strand of NC_140602.1, from coordinate 56,211,894 downwards.
CAGGGGAAACAGGACAGTTATTTAGGTCTCCTTTAAGGCTTAAAGCTATATAAAATTAACAGTGTGGCCATTTTGCCTAAAGATGCAGTTCATTCTTGTAGAAAGTGCTCATATTGAGTAAAAAAAGTACCAGTCCATTAACCATTTACTATCCTAGATTATTTCTATTTGTTCTGCTTATTATATTTTAGTATATTTTGTTTGGGCTCACTTTTCAGGAGAGAAAATTGACATCCCATTTGCTGTTACAGTTAATTCTAGACCATGGCAAAAAGAAAATCTACTTTCTTTTGATACTAAGGCTTTTGATTAGCAGCTAATCAAATGCACTTGATCAACTGAGTATGAGCAAGTGTGATCACGTCTATAAAAGCAGAAGTTTTGGCAGTTTGCTGGTCCGTGGCATTCAGGTGGAAAGACGTCAGCAGTGATCCTACAGAAACAATTCTTGCTGCCCATCATTCTTGGAAGGGTTATAAGGCTATTTCCAAATTATTGGAAGAAGGTTTTTTTTACAAATGGAAAACATTCATAACAGTTGCCAATCTCCTCTGAAGCAGACGTCCCAGCAAATTCACACCAAAGACAGACTGTGTAATTGTCAGAGAAACTGTAAAGAAAAGTCAAACAAACAAAGAACTACATCTCAAACTCTACAGGCTTCACTTAGCATGATAAATGTTAAAGTTCATGACAGTCCAATTAAAACAAAACTGAACAAGTATGGCTTGTTTAGAAGTGTTTCCAAGAGAAAAATCCATTCTCTCCAACAAGACCATGGAGGCACAGTTAGCAGAGCTACATCTAAACAAACCACAAGACTTCTGGAACAATTCCTTTAAACAGATGAGACCAAAGTGGAGATGTTTGGTCATAATTCATAGCACCACATTTGGCATGACAAACACCACAAACTAAAGCATACACTGTACAGTATACCAGCTGTGAAGTATGGTGGTGGAGAGATGATGATTTGGGCTTGCTTGGCAGTTACAGGACCTGGGCGCCTTGCAGTCACTGTGTTGCCCACAAACTCCTCTGTATAGCAAAATGTTCTAGAGTTAAATATGAGGCCATCTGTCTGATACCTGAAGCCTAGCTTTAATTAGATCATGCAACAGGGCAATGATGCCAAGGACAGCAGCAAATCTCCAACAGACTGACTGATCAAGGTGTTTCAGTGCTTTTAGGTGCTTTTTTGGTCCTTTCTTTATTTGTTTTGTACCATCTACCTGATAGTAACAGTTAAAATACTGAGTGACCAGGGCCAGATGGATGCTTTTATGATGTTAGTGGCAGTTTTGAGGCAGCGGGGACTGTGCAAGTCCTCCAGAGCAGGGAAGGAGCATCCAGTAATTTTTCTGGGCTGTGTTGCTAACCCCCTGGAGCTCATTTTCTGTTGTACTGTGCAGCAGAACCAAACATATATAGCCACTTTGAGATTACCCACTGTTTCTTTGAAGCCTTAGTGATAGCATTTTGACTGCTGCCATATTACAATTTTATTGCCAGAAGTGACCAAATCCAAGGAAGAATAAACTTCTGAGATAGTCTGTATCACATCACAAACTCTACCGAACTATGCAAATACCATAAAAAATACTGTTGATATAAATTCATTAAAAATACTTTAAAAGGCACCAACAGTATAAATACAGTAGAGAGGATCGGGCAAGTGATTTCATTTAGTGGAGATGAGTCCGCACAGGTAAAATTTGCTAGGCAGATGGCACAAGTCAATGAAAATGGCCACGCTGCCAATAAATCTTATGAATAAATCTTCTTTTTGTTGGTAACGGTACTGGTTTTATGTTGTTGTATTTATCTGTGACGCCTTGAAGGCTGATCTGTGAAAATATTGTCGTACATAAACCGGTTTGTGGTGCATAAAAGGTTGAAGACCGCTGGTCTACAGAGGTATAGTATCCTTTGTGGGTAGTATAAATTAAGTAAAAGGATGCACATGTCTTTAAATTGCTTAAAAATGCTGGTAGTTGGTCACAGAAACATTTTATCATTACAGAAGGACACACTGTGAGCACATGTTTGTGTTGGATAACTCCTTTATGGATTTTACCCATCCTATCATCACTATTTGAAGCTTTCCTTGAGTTGAGAGACAGACCGTAGTCTTTCACCCTCAGGCTATGTTCGTGTCAGGATTCAGTTTAGGGTGTGACAATGAGGATCATCTGGCTCATATCAGCCAAACAATCACGGTTCAGTGCCCTCAGACAGGCGGAGAGACAAGTTGGCCCAGACATGCCACAGAGAGGTGCTGACAGCACCATCCAGGACAGTCTCTGTCTGCGTGATCCGTCTTTATATTCCCCTAGATAAGAAGACTCTGAATTAATTACACTACAGGCATCTCTAAAATGCTGGATAGCTTTGCGCCCTTTACGTCTTGCTGGTGCTGAGAGAGAGATGTTCCTCCTTGTTGTCTTCGCCATGAAGCCGCTCTTCAAAGGTTATCAATCTAAATTCCAAGGCAGGAATTAGAGAGACAAGGAGGATGAAATAGATCTGAAGAGCTTTGATGAGAGAGGTTTACCATGAAGGAAGCTTTCAAAGCACAAAAGGCTTCTCTGCTCCTGTTCTTTGCCTTCTGTCCCCCTTGTCATTTTCAAAGATTACTACAACACTCATACTGCCACAGTCATACTGTAGCTTTGAGCTACAAACTGAACTCATACTGGTGGAAGGTTTCATGTACAACGCTGCTCGCTTGTCTCTTTCTGTTTTTGCAGTCTGTAGTGTAGTGACATGTGCAGACTGCGGACCGGCTCCAGCAACAGATATCCTGCTAGCATTTTAATATCGAGAGATGTGGGAAGTGATAAAAGGAGAAAGAAAATAAGTAAGATGTCATCTGTAATCTCAAACACCAAATGTGAGCTTTCATTATTTTCACTGCCACCCCTTGTCTGGCTCCTAAGCACTGCCGTAACATTAGCCGTGTTGCTTGGAGCGACACCCTGTCAGGTAGAGTTTAGAGACTCACAGTATCCGGTAACCCTTCGGCAGGGTGAGTGTGAGCCGCAGAAAAAACAGCAAGAGAGCTGAAGAGAAACAATGAGAAAGACAAGTAGAAAGAAGAGTGAGGATTGATCGTGACAATTTGGAGCTGCCGTTGTCTCATGTGACCGCCTGCTGCCAAGGAAGCCAGATTAGGAATGTTTGAAAGTTACTCTATTGATATTTGCACAACACAATAACCAGGATCTGGGTTTGACGTTGCTCTCCATAATAATACATTAAGCTGCTCATAAACTATTTAAAGTTGTCCCTCTATTTGACTCCTAATCACTTTTCTGCCTTTAAAGGTTCAGAGGGAATGTGACGTGAATGCAAATTTGAATACAAAACAACACCGGCCCTCAACCTTTCACAGACGAAAGTCTCCATCACAGGTACACTCAGAAGTTTTTTCATTTACTTAATCGAAAAAATGATAATGTCTTTTTATAATTATTCTAATAGGGCGGGGTTTGCTGTTTGTGGAAGCTGTCATGTTTTCCCACCACATTTTAATACAGTGGCTAGGTAAGATGTTCTGACTAACACCGTTTTATGTAAGTGGCTGGAAACCGGCAACAAATGCCTGCTAATGTTAGGTTAGAATGTCCTTAAAATCACACTTTAAACTAAACAAAAAACTGTTTGGTTATATTTGATTATACTCAACCTTTCCCATATTGCTGGCTAACAGTAGCTAGCAGAGGCTAACGCTAGCTAACCGTGGCAAAACAGCAGTGTTTACTGGCACCAAGCTTAAGCATATCCTCAATAACTCACTTCAGTATCACTGACATTGGACAGAAGTCATCTTCACTGACTCATTGACATTAAGGTTTTAAAGCCTCCTCCAGAATAAATAAAGGTGGACACTTCTCAGCTGTCATTAGCAGCTAAAATAAACAATGGACTTAGCATCTAAACAATATGGAAAAAATTTGAGACGTATTTGCTCCAGAGTCACTTTGCTATGTGAGTACACTCACTGCAGATGAAAGGTGGCCAGAGTTTTTGAGGTAAAAAGGTAAAATGCTGTAAAAACTTTTAACTGACCTACCTGTTGATATTTGTCAACCTTTCTGCTGTGTTTTCAAAGTAGTTCTGGACACTCACATCCCATAGAGCAGCTCAGGCTGATCTTTAGTTGTATCAAATAGTCCACAGGACACAGTTATTGTCACCCCAAATAAAGTAAATGTAGGATTTAGATTTGAATTGCAATTTATGAGGTAAATCTTTTAAATATAGAATAGAGATTACATATTATCCTTAGTCTAGATATCAACCACCTCAGCATATTTATATACAGTTAGGTTGTAGTCGGAGGAGTACTGACCAATCAAGTATGATCAGCTTTGGCTGCATGAAAGAACAGTGTACATGAGGAGTTTAGAAAAGAAACTCAACTTTTTACTAGGATATATATATATTTTTTTTTTATTACCCTTATTGAGTTATTTGCAGTCATAACAAGACTGTAAACGATGACAGGCACATGGAACGGGAACACATAGATATCGTGATCTGTTATGCAGATATTCACTGGCTTCACCCACAGCCCTGACACATTGGCCGTTGCCGCTGGAAACTAAGTCACCAGAGGTTTGCCTTGGGTTCCTATGCTGGCGAAGATGAATATGGGGAAATTGGATAAAAGTCTAAATGTTTTCAGGAAATACAGTGACTTAGTCTGACTTCTTCCTGACAGGTTTCTAAAAGAAAAAAAATCTAATTTCCTGATGGTATTCACCTCAGTTTTCACTCTGACTGAATCTATACATCGATACGTCAGAAAATGCCTTTTTATTTTGTCCACATTAACCCTGACTTATACGTGTCACATAGCTGTGTAGCTTTTTCCAGTCTCAGTTTGGATACTTCCTGTCCGTCCCCCCCTCTGTCTCTCGCTCTTTGTTTTCTGTTCATTTTGCTGCCTGTGCACAAACATGTCTGCTGTCTGCCTGCCTGCCTTGCAGCCAGCAGGTTTGAGGCCTATATTTAATCACCACAAGGCTTAACTCCCTCCGTCGGTGACGGCTCATTTGACGTGGCGGCCCTGGGCTCTCTCTTTCCGATCCAGTGCCAAATACAATAACTCCTCTCTTTCGTTACCCTGCTGCATTTTATAATTTTGCTATTTTTCAATGTCAAGGCTGGGCCTTTTGAAGAGTTTTTATTGAATTTCCTGCTGGACCCTGCTGTTGGGGCTTTTTTTTTGCAGCCTTCACTGCCACCACGCTTTCTCCCAGAAAACCTTGCATTTTCTCCTGTTCTTTTGTTGTATTTCCCCTTTTGTTTAAACGCATATTTTTAAGTACAGTGTTTCGTTGTCTGTAATAAATTAAAGCCCAGTGCCCAGCGTGCAGAAAATCCCCTTGCATATTTACTATTAAAGGTTCTTGTTACCCATCTCTTTCCTCTGGGTAATATTATCTATCCCTCCTCAGTTACATGTGTTCGCAATTCTTAAGCATTATAAATCTTCTGGGGAGCTGTCATGAGTGTCTTGAAAGCATTAAAATGCCTGTTGTTTGACCAAATGGAAAGAGAGTGGATTCAAACAGTACTTCACTCTTCCTGTCTCCCGAGTTCGTAGGAGTTAATGCATTTGGCAGTAGCAGATGTCTTTCTCCGTTCAGAGTTGTGTGAAAGATTGTCACCCAAGTCTAATCAAATTATGGCTGTTATAGCAAACGTCAAACCTTCGCTTTAAATTTTAGCCTCTTGCCGCTGATGCTTCGTGCACTTTCTCGCCCCCTTTTCTTGTTGCGATAAAGCGGAGATAAGGCCTCAGCGAGGGCATGTATGGGAGGGTGCGCACTTTGATAATGTGGCTGCGGATCATATGGTTGGAATCAGTGTGTGAAAAAGAAAGGGTTCGTCTCCGTGCGCGCGCGTATGCATGCGTGCGTCAGCTCTTGTGACCTCTTAATATCACATCACATGTCTGATCTTATTCTTGTCTGCCATCTGAACTCCTGTCATGTGCTCCTTTTGCCAATCTGTCACACTTAATCTGAGCGGAAAGAAAAACTTAAGAGGAGAGCCTCCAGTGCCCCAGGAACGCTTGGGGTGGGGAGAAAAAAAAAAGTAAGCGCAGAAACAAAGGAGGAGAAGGGGAAGAAAATCACAACGGCATAGCATTTCAGGGGCATGAATGGCATCAATGAGTCGCTTCGGGGGATAAACGGGGGGAGAGAAAGGAGGCAGAAAGATGAGAGAACAATGTGTCTGTTGTTCTTTAATCTGAAGTAAATCATCTGTCTCTCTCTCTGTCAGGTGTTGAGCTGTGCTCTCATCACACATGTGCTTCAAGGGTTTGTCCAGTACAGTTGCTGTCCTGATGATTAGGCCAGGTCTCTTCCTCTTTCTCATCTTTTCATATGTTTGGTCAATAGCTGGAAATGGCATATTAAAACCTTTTACTTGAATACAGCTTAAAATATAACTTTAAGGGCCACTTTAAGGTGGTCTGAGTCATGCTAACGTTACGCTTTCCAAGACACATGTCAAAATTCTGGCAAGTTGTGTTTTTCGGCAAACTCTTTGTGGTTTTGTAAAAGGAGAGTGCAAACTAAAAACTACTGGACCACAACAACCACACCAAAAATTACTAACAAATTTTACTTAAGGGTCCCTGGTACATTCTTATGTATTTGATAATCTAGCAGCCTTTCACTAATCATCAAGCCCGCAAACATGGTTGAAACGTGGACTTCATATAAACCAAAAAACAAACAAACCAAAAAGCATTTTAAAGCTATTTATGGTTTTACTAAATTCTAATTCATGTGGCATGGTGAACTTAACATGTTGGACTCTTAGAATGATCCCGTCTGTCTGTCAGCATTACAAATGGAGGAATGCTAATCCTGACATGGAGACAATTAGCTCAGTAGAATATGAGCTGGACCCAAAAGCCGAGGACGTTACTTTGAGTCACTGTTAAAGTGTTTTTTTTCCTTCTTTTTCTTACTAGGGCGAAAAAAAAAGTGTATTTCATTTTATTTGAATTGATAAAGAGATAGAATTGAACTGAATTGAATAGAGAACAATTTTTCAGTTATGACTAGATATCGAAATAAGACCGTCACCCGATGGTTATTAAGCACCTAAAGGTTTGCTGGGATGGTGTAGTAATGATCCACCAAACGCAGGAAAGAGCTAATTCAGATAAGTATTTAAAACCTTAAAAAACAGAAACCTAAAGCAGCACAAAATGAGAATACTTCAATACTGAACTAGAATCATCTACCTTTTACAGAAGGAAGACCGGATAAGGGCTCAAGATTGTAACATCATGACAGGATGTCATGGTGTCCGCATTGTGCTAAACTGTAATTTTGCATGCTTCTTTGTTTGATGCATGTGGATGGTAAAAAGAAACTAGTCCCTGGGATGCCAGCTTAGCTTACTTTCTTGCACAACTGCAACGCAATAGCCTGGGTTCGAATCCGATCTGGGGCTCTTTACTGTTTGTCCTCTTGGCTTTCCTGTTCAAATTTAAGAAAAGAGCCCGTACATGAATTTGCTACCAGTAGTATATAAAAGCTTTGATTCCTGGAGAGAGACACCAGTTTTTTCTGCTTTGTTCTCATTAGACTGATACTCAGGTATACGGCATATACAATAGCATCCCAGATGCCGTACAAAATACATGACAGTACATATAATAGTGAAACATAATAGCGCAGGAAAGTCTTGTCTATGTCTCGTCACTGTTTTGTTCCATGCAAGCATGCGGCAGGTGTGCAGTTCACACTATTCTAGCCTATCCTGTGAAGATAAACACCCATGGCGGTGTTCTTTAACAGTTCATAGACAGAACATTTTAACTTGGATATTTCTCGCTGGTTTAGATTCGAGTCCTTGGAAGCTCTCGAGAGCCCCCAAGTCAAACGTGTTCAGATTTAAGCTGTTACAGACTTCACTTCCTCTAACTCAAACCATGAGTTCGCTTTGTGCTTGTCTGCCAAATGAGACAGCTGTTCAGGGTGCAGCTGAGCTGAGCTGCACTTCTCTCTGGGTGAAAAGTTCAATTTTCAAAGTGTCATAAATCCATGTGGGAAAGAAGCTTTACCTGTAATCCATTACCCTGCACATCTGAACCGCACAGGAGTACATTTAGGAGTTTCATCAGCTACATCAAGACATCATTTTCTTACCACATTTCCATCAGTCAGATCATTTTTTTTGATGTAACATGAAATCCATTCTGTTGTAAAAAGGCAGACTTTGTCAGATCTTTACCAACAGCTCTGATCTGGCAAACCTGAAATTGTTCTTTAGCTTTTGAGTTAAAATAACCTTTTCTACACTATTAAAGCCACAACAGTTTAACTGCACATATAGGTTAATGAATTTGCACTTGCAGCATCTTCTTAAATCCATCCTCGGAATGTGCCAGAACAAAATCAGATCCACTGACGTTCAATCCTGAAACCCACACAACTGTGTACCAACTTCCCAGTGCCCTAGACCGCAGCACACCTCTGGGATTCTGTGTCCTTGCCCTAACAGGTCAGAGTTTGGCAGCAGAAGGGGGATTTACTGAATAGCAGGTGTGCATCTACTGGGATCTTATTGTTTGGGGGATTTTGTGTGTGTCCATTTCTTGTGTCTCACTAAATCAAATTTGTAGAGCAGTCTCCTTGTGCTATAGAATTCCACAATTGTCATAAAGTATGAGTTTGACATGTACATCAAAGCACTTTTCTCAGGACTGACAGCTTTGAGTACTTTGGAGGTGCAGCTCAGATGTGATACAGATACAGAACATTAAATATATTAAATATTCACATCTCCAAACACTTGAATGCAGCTTAAGTGGATGACCAAAAATCAGATGAAGTATTCCTTTAAACATGATCTATTATGGTTTCCTTTACTGTTAAATAGCCCTTCGAATAGGTTGTGCTGGCTAGATGTTGTAGTACTTGTCCCATCCTTTCTCTGTTGTGATTGGACTGGGATAGTTTTCTGCAAAAACATATATATAACTTGAACACTAGCTTCAGATAGAGAGGAACCTGAGGGTTAATACAGAGGCTGTTGAAAAATGCAGATAAATGTATGCAGAACAGGACATACGTAACATCGCGCCCCAGCCCTGCAACAACCCACGTGCTTACTGCTGAACTTAAAACAAGGATGGAAAGGGTTAACCAATAAATCCTGGATCTGAACCAGATGCTCCAGAAAGAAAAACTGTAAAGGGCCAAAAGCTGACAAATGTGAGGAAGTCAAGGTGGCAGAGGCCCTTTGTTAAGATGGTCAAGGCAAGTTTGGACACAGCAAAAAATGCCTGTTAAGAGCAAATTCGGTCACCTTTATTTCTCAGAGTATAAATAAACACGGTATGATGAGGTACTCAAATCAGCATTGCAGGTTTAACTAAAGCTATCAATTAATTGTCATTGCTCTGAAAGACAAGTTCAAGAAAGCCAGATCATTTCTTTGTCCCTGAACCCAAACTGTCAGATTGATCCCCCAGAGCAGAGTTACTTGTGAGAGCTTGCATGTCCTCAAGCAGTCACCAAAAAAAAAAAACTAAAAGTGAGGCCACTGAGTTTGAGAAGCTTTTTTGACCTTGAACTGGGAAGTAATGAGGGTTACATGCAGCACAATAAAGTTCCACTAGTTTAATAGTTTGTCCTTTATAATGCAACTAGCAGTGACCAGCGGTCTTTTTAAAGGACGAGGGTGTGGAATGCAGAAACTCACCGTGCAGAGGAGGAAGCAGCATCTTCTGGAATTTGCATTATGGATTATCCTGTGATCTTTGATGCGTGGCTAGCTGAAGCTTCAGAGGAGTTTGCTAGTCAAGCTTCCTGTGTTCAAAGATCGCTTATGACCTTGCACGCATCAATACACATATGCGATGGATGTGGAAACTGTGTACATTAGAAATTACTTCAGCATTCTTTATTTCACTGTCCATTACTAATAGCAAGTAAACAAAAAAAGAAATCATTGCCCCTGTGTCATGGTTCCTAGGATTTTTGTGGATAAGCTGTTAGTCACCATTGTCACGATGGACTTACGGTGTTGTGTGGAGCAGCTTTCATAATAATTCCTTCCTGGAGGAAAGCCTTCAGACAACATACAGATGACTTCTGGTCATCGAGGACTGTAAACAGGTTTGAGCCTGTGGTTTTTCCTTTCTGTTGTGTAAGGTGTGCTGGGTTGTTTTTTTTTTTTGAGCTCCTGGAAGTTGCAGTTTTAAAGACACACTGTCTATGAAGGTTCACTTCAAACAGGTTTATAGACTACGATGCATGGCTGTACATTGAACTACTTACTAGTATATACGTTTAGCATTAAACATCTGCTATAGTAAGAATTAGATTACAACAGAAGTGCTAATACAAGACGTGATAAAAAAGTTCAGGTTATTGCCACCCACTCGCAAATACTATTTAGCATGATGACATGCACCACAGATGAGGTAGATTGCACTTAACGGTCTCCTCTAGATTCCTTGAAGTGTCTCCTCCACATCGACAGTCTCACCCAGTGCAATGAACCCCATCAAGGTTAAAACCCTCCCCAACAATAAACACGCTCCTGGTCACCGTCTTCACCTGACACGCCTCCATCAGGCTTTGAAATCCTGGACTCTTTAACTGGATAGTTGAGTACTCGGCACTGCTTGCCTGTAAAAATGCTCTCATTTATAAACAGACCCAGTGCTGCTCAATTCAAAGCCTGTTTAAATGTTTTACAAGGGCAGCTGAAATTATGGACCCTTACAAAACTGAGAACATATGGCGGTGTAGCTGCGTTTGACCTGATCTGTTGGCACTAACAGCTTGCAATAATAAGTCAAATTAAACCAACAGCGCTGTTGACAGAACACTTTTGACATCAGTCGGAGGAAGCGTTCCTCTTCGTAAAGCCGAAGGCTCTTTACAGACTGCCCTTTTATTATACTGCTTTGCGCAAAATATTTTTTCTTTGCCACATTTCTTCCCCCCACTTCCAATTTAACATGTCCATAATTTCTCATGATTTCATAATAGGCGGTTTATGAGGAGAAGTCATTCAGCTCAGACAGCAATCAAATTTTTGTCTGTAGCACTTAATGTCGTCAGCATTTTGTCACTGATGGGTGCAATTGCTCTGCTCTGCACTTTGTCTAATGGTTCCTAGGGCTCGTTCATCATACAAATTTTAATGTTTTATCTGAAACACACCGAATCCTGTCTCTCTTTGTGTCAGTTCTTCAAGCCACTTACTGGTATTCCAAGGCTGTTTGTCTGTTTTACATTATCATGCTTAAATTGGCCACATTTAAATATTTTTTTTTATTTCCACTTTTATTTCAGCTTTGCTAAAGACTAAGATGGAATTTGTGCTGAGCAGCACATAGCTCTAACTATGCAAGAGTTTGCCCTGCTGAAGTACACTCACTGGCATCAGTTAGCATCATAGCAAGTTCAAACCAAGCATCAAAATGGTAAAGTTGATTTAAGTGACTCTAAACCAGGTGTGTTTGCTGTGGAATTTTCCTGCACAACCATCTCTGGCGTTTACAGACAACGGTTAAAAAAAAAATAATCCAATGAATGGCAACTTTACCCAGCAATATGAGAGTTTATAGAATGAAAAGGTTGTTTTTGGCTGATAGGAAGACAACAGTAACTCAAATAACCACTTGCAACAACAAAGGTTTGCACAAAATCATCTCTGAATGCACAGTACGTAAAAACCTGAAGCAAACGGGCTACAGCAGCAAAAGGCCGCACCAGGTGCTCCTGTTGTCAGCTAAGAACAGGAAGCTGAGGCTACAATTTGCAAGAGCTCACCAAAACTGTAAAACAGAAGACTGGATATGTTGCCTCTGGAATCCTGATGTGATATTCAGAATCAGTCCGACTTTGGCAGATGCAACATGAAAGCCTAGATCCGTCCTGCTTTGTATCAGTATTTTAATCTACGTGTTGCTCGTGTAATGGTTTGCAGGGTATTTTATTGGCACATTATGGCCCCCTTAGTACCAACTGACTATTGTTTACAGCACTTTTGCATACACCACAGTCAACCTGAAGTCTCGTTTGTTGATCATGTCTATTCCTTTGTGACCGTGTTTCCAGTGCAGAAGCTCAGATTATTTCAAGTTGTTTTTGTAAAATGTGATTATCAGTTCACTGTGCTCACAGTCACCAGAACACAATCCAGTAAAGCACAAGATTCCCATCATGGATGATGACATCTCTGCAGCAGGCTGTCATCCTATAATGTCAATATGGCCCATTCCTCTCAGAGGAATGTTTCCAGCAGCTTGTTGACTCTGTGCAGTGAAGAAATAGACTGCTCTGAAGGCAAACGAAGGTCAAACCCAGCATGAGCGAGGTGGACCTTGCTAAGTTTCACAGGGCTGCAATTATGGTTTTTAAAACTGAAGTTAGTTAAAAACAGTACAATTAAAACTGACATTGTGTAAGAGAGAAGTGAAAATTGCAATAATAAATAATATGAAGGTATAGCTAAATATATCTACATATCTTTAGCTTGCCAAAGTATGCATACATTCTTTATTAACAGGAGTTAATACTAGAAATATATCTCTGACTTGTTCAGACCTATTACTCAATATTGAACTGAGCTCAAGATTTTGCTAATTCATAAGCTCAAAATCACAAATTATAACTTCCATCCAGCACTATCTGTTCCAAGCTTGTTAGCTATGATGCACCGCCCACTTCTGTTTGACTTCCAGGATATATCTGCTTCTTGTGTATACTATAGTATACTTTATGTCTTTGATGATTAAACTTATTATATCCTAGATGAATGAGCGTAAGAACTAGCTAGCTCTAAGACTCACTGGCAGTTCCTGTCCCTTTAAAGCAGATGAAAAGGACTGTTCACTGTGGCAAAAACAAAAGTCAGTGGAGAGAACAGTTGTGCAGGTGTACAAATGCATGTGGCTGGTCTGAGACTGTACAGGCTGTGTGTGTTCGTGTCTCCTATCCTCCTGTGTGGGCGTTGATACACCGGCCTCCCGTCGCTGACAAACACTTCACAGAACTCCATCAAAGAGAGAACAGAAGAACGGAAAAGCAGAGAGGTAGAACCGAGTGGGGGACGCATCAAAGGCCAATTCCCCCCACTGTTTTCACATGCTGCAACATCCCAGTGGTAACAGCTGACAAACCTCTCTATAAACAGCCTGCTCAGATCCTGCCAGCAGGATACACTCATTCAAAAGCATTGTGCTGCCTTTTCTTTGTTTATTGAAGTGCTGCCTGGACAGCAGGCCAGAATGAGGAGGGAAAGAGGTGGGTGAAGTCAAACTAGTGTCTGAATGCAGGAATTAGGAAGGTTAAAACAAGTCCATAACTGATATTACTGTAACGACAATCTATGAAATGAGAAAACCATGTAACAGGTTGCTGTAATGAGTCTGCACTTTTAATGTTTTGGTTCTCTTTGTGCATTTGCAGCATAGAGTAAGCGCTTGCAGCTGCATTTGTTATTAGAAACGTTACATGAACAACTGTACACCACTTGATGTTGAGCAACAAATATCAGGGACAATTAACAAATAGACAAATATTTCAATCTGGAGTTGGAGGAGACTAAAAACAGAGCTAAAAGAGACTATTGGATCTAGAGTTGTCTGTTTCCAAAAATCCGATTCTAGTACCTACGTATGTCGACTCAGCACAGCTCAACTTGGTTTTACGGTTTTCCATTGGTGGTAGAAGCCGGTATCAGGTACTTTTTAAATACCTAATTGATCTGGGTTCCAAGCAATCTGAGGTGATCTGAGACTGCCAATTGGCTACTCATTGGTGTCACTCAATGAGTCATGAGTGTCTCTTTTACAAAAATCTAAATTGCTACACAAAAAAACACTGAGGTCCCAGAGTCTGACAAAAAGCCATACAGTGAGCAAATGGTATCGACGTCCTCCATTGTGTTCATGTCGCATACAAATGACACGACAGGACAAATCGAGTGTAGAAATAGAAAGGGCCTGTAAATAAATCTTCTTCTTGTCATGCTGTTTAATGTTGCCTGTTTGCACAGGAAGACCTGAGAAAGCTTCAGGTAAATATTTGCTGTCAGCCTGCTAAATGATCTAAAAAAAATGTTTTCTTGTCAAAAAGACCAAAGAGAGTGGAGATTCCTTTTCCAGATGTCTCTTTAATGAGTGTAAACAGAATGAAACCCTGTGCTTCATTTCACCCTGATGGCTGAAAGGCGTGCTCTTACATTCACGTCTTCCTCTCGCCCACATCAAAGACAAAGATGGGTTTTCCAGTTTTGAGCAATGCCTCCACTTGGTGCGCCAGGAGGTTCTTCTTTCAGCTTTATTTTCATTTCGTTGCCTACTTTCCTACCTTCCTTTTGTCTGGGCTTGCTTCCTTTGCTTTGAGATGGATAGTTGAGCAAGAGCACGAGTTAGAAAGACCCGGTGAGAACAAGACAAATTAAACAAACAAATGGGCGTGCTTTCACAAAATCCACATCTTATTACAACTTCCGCTTTGGGTCAAAAGATCCAAAATCTTTAACTAGAGTCCATCTATTATTGTTCCTGTGCGTGCCTGCGTCTGTCCCAATTACACTTCAAAGATCGAAACAGTGGACATGACAGAATGAGTTGCATTCCTCTCAGGTAATGACGGTAATAATCCACAAGGCAGTGTGAAATCAGCCGAGTATAAATGACAGGGTTGGAGTGACACACTGACAGATACTGATACACATTACCTGAAACCCTCCCATTTGCCTCAGGCCTGATATTTAAAAAAAAATGTGGGTCATGGGTAAAGACTACAAAGTGTAACTCACAGCTGCTGCACACACAACTGTGCACAAATCTTTGTGTCTGCAGCTCTAATCCTTGCTGTCAAATATCGTGACAGCTTGATGGACAGAGAGAGACTGAGGGCGGGGGAAGTTGTGCTCAATGTTAAGTGGCAGGGTGACAGCAAAATGACACTCCTGAGACAACACGCACAAAAACAATAATCACACAATTCCTTCATCACTTCAAAGCCTTTACTGGACGCGTTTTACTCCAGCACACAATCAGAAATTTAAAAAACATGAACATTCACATCACTTATTCATGGATGGTTCTTATGTGTATTACATAAACAAATAAATGTGAAAATTTACACGTTCACATGGTACTTAAAGCTAAAATATAATTATTGTTGTCATCCATGAACTGTCAAATTTGCTGTTTAACAAAAAAACAGAAAAAATAGTAAAGCACATTATTAATTTTATAATTTTTTTTTTCATTAAGATGCCAAATTACAGCGATTTACTTGCATTTCAGAACAGAAAAATTGATTTAGTTGAATAGTATGCTTGACTAATTTATGACTTGTCACAGAAGTCCAGTGTGCTGGCTCAAATGTAGATATAAAAACATGGATTCAGTTATTTTTAATTTTTAAAGATTTTTTGGGGACAAATTTTAAACATGTATCTGTTTTCTTCTTTTTTATGACAGGTGGTTTAATAAATTTGTATTTAATGTAATTATCTTATAGTTTTACTTCAATACCTTGTCGTTGTGTTTTAGTAATTTTGTACCTTACTGTCATCTTGTATCATCTCAAGTAACACATATAACAGATGTGTTATAATTATGATTTATGTCAAACATTTGACTTTAGCTTTTAATAACTTGTTTCTTTGAGGGTACGATAATAGAGCAATAGAGTTTTATGGAAGTGCTAGCTTGTGCAACAACGTTTCCATTGTGTAGTCTCGTTAAGCGTGGAGCGTGGAATAGTTGAAGCACCGAGTGTGTCTCTGACAGATTTCACTGTTCATCCCGTGGAAAGCTCTATACTCCATTTGCTGTTGGATTGCTTGACTGAGGAGCCACTATTTTTACGCTGCTAGTTTGGTTTTGTTTCCAGAAGTGTTTGTATCAGTTGCAAATTGTCATGTTAAGTCCATATGCTGCTGTGGGCGCCAGTGGTTGCAGAATTTCCTTCATAACTCGTTACAATGCATGGCGATCGTTGGCGATTGGCCTCGTCGAGATTTATTCCGCGCTGATGTCATCTTCGACTTGTTTTAGCCATGTTTTCTTCGGTACTGTTCGTTGGATTCTCCACTGGGTGGGTCGTTTTCGCCAGAGGAGTTGGTGTGGTAGTTTGCTCGCGTCCATTTGACACAAATGGCCAAACCATCGCAATCAGCGTTTTTGAATTTGCTCCTCTATTGGCGGTTGGTTGTCGTATCTCTGTCGGATGTCCTCATTTTGAAGCCGATCTCAAAGTTATATTCGTAATATCTGCTGAAACAGTACGAACAGCTGTTAATTGGTGAGAACTGTCTGACAATTTTTTTCTTCCTTTTTAAAACCTCCTTGTTACCATCTGGATACATACTTTATCTTTAGGATTCTTTTAATCTGAATTATAATCTGTTTCCTGTGCTGGTTAATTTAGCCTAGCTATATATATATCTATATCTATAGATATATATATACATTAGGGGTGCAACGATACACAAAACAATATATATTTTAACTCAAAAGTAAAGTTTTTAAATTTAATGTTGCTGAAACAACAAAGTAATAAAAAGATTCATCTATCTGATTGAGGAATCACTCATCTTTGGAAAAGAGAGTTTATTACAGAGAAATGGCTCTTTCCAAAATAAAAGCTATACTATACGTTTCTTCTGGGGTATATTCTCAGCAGCATATTAAACATATCAGGTCCCCATAAGGAGAATCATGTGCTAACGGCTGTCTAAATGACTCGGGTAAAGTTTGTAGCATGCGTGCTTGTTGTTTTTGTCTGCTTCCACTTGTCTTTGCACTAGGATGATGTCAGCGTAAATGTGCAGTCATATTCGTTGTGTTCCCACTAGTGCTGTCAGCGTTAATCTAAAATGACAAATCTCCGTTAACGAGCTACCACTGATTGCCCCGTGCATGGGGCTGGACGGCGTCAACACGTTAACGAACAAACTGCGCGAACGCAGTAGTTCCCACCCATGTAATTGAGCATTGCGTGGCACATCCGACATACTGTTTTACTTTTGTCCATGACGCGCTTACCTTCAGGGTCATACTTCACATGAAGACCAAAATAGTTCCAAAGGCCAGATCTGAATGAGGGTGGGGGAGGTTCAATTTCCCATGTTGCAACGAGCTTAGCTTCTGTCTTGCTAGCTTGTGCTGCGCTCAGTGGATCTGCGCTCGACAGTGCAGCCTAGGCGGAGTAGTCGAACGCAGATCCACTGAGCTCTCAACACAGTTGATCAAATAAATTAAAAATTTTGTATTGTTCGATACATATGCGTACCGAACCGAAAGCACTGTATCGAACGGTTCAATACCGATATGAGTATCGTTGCACCCCTAATATATATATATATATATATATATATATATATATATATATATATATATATATATATATATATATATATATATACACACATTGTTCATATGGTCAGAAATGAACTTCATATCCACCTAAAAACTCTTCAACGACTTGTTTTGGAGATCACAGATATCATCCCTCAACTGCAAGTCATTTCCTGGAACTGACAACCAACTGGGAGTGATAAAAACCTTTAACGATTCCAGTAAAGCACCAGTGCTGGGAGTCACAGCTCCCCGATACCTTGTGTACTCTCTACATGGGTTGATGTGCCAGAGGCACCACCCTCATTTGTCACTCTGTCAGAAAGATGGCTGTAATGCTGGTAATGGTGGGGATATGAAAGAAGTCGGGATCCCTAGATGGAGCAGTGTGGAACAAACGGTGCCTCTGTGTGATGGCTTTGAGTCATCAACAGCTCTTAAGTGTGGCAGAATTGAAATTTACAAGTGCAGAGGTCAAACCCAGGATACATGCTAGTTACAGTGTGTGACATGGAACAGAAGTTTCTTGTGTACAGTAGGCCTTTTGTCTCTCTTTTCTCTACTTTACAAATGAAGTATAAGTACAAGTGGCATCATGTACTGCTGCTTTATGTTGATTGCTCAATGCTGAAATTATTGTCAGACAAAAAATAGTCAAAAAATTTGTATGACATACACCACAGCCCTCTCCCGTTGTACGCTGGCTCCCACCCCCTCTTCCAATCATCGCTTCTCTTCTTTCCAAATCATTTCCGCCAAATCCGTTTTGATACGACACCACAACGCAGCGCAAAGCGAAGATAATCCTTGACATTTTTATCATTCACACACACCCCACCCCTCCCCTTTTATTTAGTCTGCGCTCCCCTTGCCTGTCTTGTTTGCTGATAAAATCTGCCAGCCGATGCAAGCCTTGGTGGATCGCACATCAAAAAGGTCCATTTCTCCCCAGAGGGTGACGAAGTGTCAAAATAATATTCCTCTGTGTGCTCTGGGTGGCAGCCTAATTTAAAAACTTAATTTGATGATTGTCGCCATTTACATGTTGTTCTAGGCTGACTATAATGCTCAGATCCCCTTGCATTCTGGATTACTACTACAAAAAAGCTAGGGTTAATAAATAAAAGATTAAAGCTTCTTTTGACAGTGAAAATAGATATTCTGCATAGATCAGGACAAAAATAATAAGAGGAACTTACTCTAACTTACTTTATTACTTTTTGGGTCCTTTATAGAGGACCTCACAGTTGTCATTTTATTATTTATACTGATTATAAAAAAGATAAACAGTCATATAGACCAGCGGTCCGCAACCTTTTTTGCGCCACAGACCGGTTTATGTCCGACAATATTTTCATGGACCAGCCTTTAAGGTGTTGTGGATAAATACAACAAAATAAAACCAGTACCGGTACCAAAAAAAAGAAGATTTATTCATAAAACACAGGAAAAGACCCGGGGAAACAGAGTTAACGATAAAAACAATAAAAGAAAATAACAATAAAAACCAATAAAAACCCTGGAAACCAAAAAATAACAATAAAAAACAATAAAAACCCTGGAAACCATACATTTCACACCCGAGCCTCAACTCTCGCGGCCGGGTACCAAACGACTCACAGACCAGTTCTAGTCTGTGGCCCGGGGGTTGGGGATCGCTGATATAGACAATTTAATTGCAACATAAGGCAGAGGTTTTTTTTGTTAAGGTTAGCGTCATTAAACGAAAGCCTGTTGCTGACATTTCATCTTAAATTTTAGCACCCGCCAGATTTCAGCTGTTTGCTTTAACTTCCTCTACTGCCACAGGAAAGCTGGAAGATCAGCAATAATTTTGGTTTCTGATTTTAAATTCTCTTATTAATTTGCCATGTAAGGTTATTTGCTGAACTTGAACTTCCCACATTTGAATAAAAACCAAAAAGAGTTCTAAAAACTTTTGACCTCTAAATCAAAACCTAAACTTTGGGCAACTTGCAATATGTAACCTTGTACTGCAAAGCGATATAAATTACCTCTGGGATGTAACATTGTTTCTTTAAAGAGCTTATTGTTGTGGCATGTATAGGCTTCCATATCGTTAGCTTCATAGCATAAGTGCCTAAGTCATTGACTTAGTCAAATGACTTAGGCAATTATGCTATGAAGCTAACGATATGTAAGAAGTTAAAGATGAAAAGTAGAATAGTTTGAGTCTTGGACCTGAAAGACTTTTCACACAACAATAATAGTCCTGATTAATAAAAAGAAAAGTACATGTTCAGAAATATTTTCAGTATTCAGTCTGTGATAAAGCTTACAGTCACTGAGAGATGACAAGAAGCAGAAAAATCAGGGGGGTAAAAAGCTAAAGAGATGTGTCCAAAAATCCACTCAAAGCCTCAGTTGTCACGCTCTGCCTTGAGAATTAATCTCATCTGTTCATATTAAAGCAAAAGAATCTCTTTATTTAAAAAAATGTTGCAACTTTTCAATGCTGGTCCAACATTTTAAAGCTTTCCTGTAATATTGCACAGATTTTTCCCAACTGGTTCAGCGGAATGAACAATCCCGGCCAAGGCCATGGTTTTGATTTTAATAGCAGCGAGCACAAACACTATAAATTTACAGTCACCGGAGAGAGTTTTTTTAATAGGCGCTCAACTTTGCAAAGGCAGTAACTCTCCCGGTGTAACTTTCACTCTGAAATGCTCCCACTGTTTGCTGAGGTAGCTGAGGCAGCTGGCAGGACTCAGTGCTCAGCCTGACAAGGTGCTTTGAAATACCAATCACTGAGTTTATTCAACAGGGAGTGCTCGTAAATATGTCGAGTGGGAAAATATACAATGCCATACTTTGGGTTTTTTTCTGGTAACGAAGGAGAGTTATGGTCTCAGCAGTGTGTACACCTTTCAGGTGATATAATATATGCTCGGTCTTGTTCTAAAACCCATTTATCAAAGATGACAGTAGAAAGAAGTGCTAGTTCTGTTATCCTCCTGACACTCCCCAGTAACCTCACTCCAGCACCACCCACATGATATTCACAAATGCACATGGATACATGAGACACCCGTGCAGGCTGGCTGTGGCCACGATGTGAGTCATTTACAGCAGCATGTGGCAGGAAGTGAGGAGAAGACAAAATAACACCTCAAAGTGCAAGTTTTTTCTTCTCATTTCTAGTCAGCAGATGTTATTTTTATTTTTGCTGAAATGACAAGAGCTGCCCTTTGTAATTGTGATGAAGTTGGTTCCTAATGATCCCTGGGTTGTTTTTAAAAAGAGAAACCTAACTATGTCAAATTCTGTAGATGTAGACATAAATAAAAGAAAAAGAAAAGCAGTTTTTCCCAAGTGAGAGTTGAGCCAAGACCTCTGCTGATTTTATACATGTGTGTAGCATGTTTATGCTTTCCAGTCAAATCTTATATGTACCCAGTAAAACATCAAACTACAGTAGCTTTTCTCTCTTTAATCTGTCTGTCTATTAAAATGAAGTACTTTTCTAAGGTCTTTCAGTTTTCAAGGCAATCCACAAAACCAGCTGTCATGAGGAAATGAGATTCTTCATGCCTCGTGAAACTACAGCTTGCACAAAGAAACTACAACTCTACTACACCCTAACATGGTTTCCTCTCTATCCATGAACCTCCAGGACGCTCCTAAAATAATTGTTCCAACTTTCTTTCTGTAATACCTGCTGTAGAAAACCCAGGATGGAACTGCAAGTTACCTCTTTAAGTCTGTAAGTTACTGTACAATCTAACATCCAGCATTAACTGTTAAAGACGGAGGATGACAATGCCCACTGGTGTCAGTGATTTGAAGAGAGATAAAGCAGGGAGGAGTGAGGCTTACAAATAGCTAATGCATCTTCAGGATGTGAGTTAATGGGAAAGTCGCGCAAGTAATTGTAAATATAAAGTGCAATCAATGTGAAAAGTTCTGGTTTGACATCTTAGAGAATAAGACCATGTTGTTGGTCTTAAAGGTACGGTTTTATCCTGGTTTAAATCTTACCTCTCAGAGAGGTCGTTCTCTGTTGCTATGGGGCAACACTCCTCGCCCTCTGCCCCTATTTATTGTGGTGTGCCCCAAGGGTCCGTACTCAGTCCTGCTCTTTTCTCTTTGTACATGTTGCCGTTGGGATACATTTTTAAAAAATATAACATCTCCTTTCACTGTTATGCCGATGATATCCAGATTTATTCACCTTTGAAATCCGATGTGTCTGCTTCTTTGCAACCTCCAACACTCTTCTCTTTACCGGCTTCAGTTAGGTCAGAATGCAGCTGCGCGTCTCTTAACAGGTACTAGAATCTATGAACATATCCCACCAATTTTAGCCAACTACATTGGCTCCCTGTTAAATATCGCATAGATTTTAAAATTCTTTTGTTCACGTTTAAAATTCGAAATAATTTAACGCCCAGCTATCTTTTCGAACTCCTCCACTTGTACAATCTCAATACAGAACTTAGATCGTCCAATCTGATGATCCTAGCACAACCTAGGTCTCGACTGAAGTCCAGAGGTGACCGGGCCTGTGCAACCGTAGCACTTAGACTCTGGAATAACCTCCCTGTTCATCGTACCGCCGAGTCTATCCAGTCTTTTAAATCAACTCTTACTTTGGCTTTTGATTCTAACTAGTTGGCTGTTATCTGGCTTGTTGTGTTGTCACCTAGTGTTTCCTGTTCTGTTTTTATTGTTTTGTTTAATTGTCTCATGCTTTTACTGACTGTGAAGCACTATGGTCAACTTTGTTGTTTTTAATATGTGCTATATAAATGCATTTTGATTTGACTTGATACAGTGAGATTAATTCAACTTTACAATGTATGTTTCTGTTCGGGGCTGTACTAACATAGTATGCAGCAACTATATTTATTGATGTAAGGAAACAAAATGTGAACTTCTTAGAATAAATCAAGAAAATACAGCATTTAAAACAATGTAAATTGTATGTATTTCTAACTGTTGACTCTTTGTTCTATTTTGTGCATGTACATGCTACGGAGATTATATTGTAGTTCAGCTCCTTTGTTATGCCACATCAATACGTGCGACAGCCAAAAGGTTTGCTGTGTCTTTCAGCACAGTCTCAAGCGCATGGAGGAGATTTCAGGAGATAGGCTGTCCTAGAGCAATTGCCTAACAGGACCGTAGAAGGTCCTAACCTGTCAGCAGGACCTGTATCCTGTAACCTGCAACCCACCGCAGACACTAGTGTGAATCAGAAATAGAGTTCATGTGGGTATCCCAATCTCTTCCAATGAACCCTGCCCAGGACCGTGGCACCTTGTTGGTATTTGCCATAGAATACCAGAATTGGCAGGTCCACTAATGCCGCACAGATGAGAGCTGGTTCACCCTGATCACATAAGACAAAACTGAAAGTTCTTGTTGAAGCTGCGGAGGACTTTATGCCGCCTGTACCATCATTTAGCATGACTGGTTTGGTGGTGGGTTAGTGATGGTCTTGGGAGGCATATCCATGGAGGGATGCACAGACCTCTACAGGCTAGGCAACAGCACCCTGATTTCAAGATGAAATCCTTCAACTCATTGTCAGGCCCTACACTGGTGCAGTGGGTCCCGGATTCCTTTTGGTGCATGACAATGCACCGGCCTCATGTGGTGTTTTTCCCCCTGAGATCTGTTAAAAAAATTTTGAGGAGTGTTTAATCAAACATTTAACCTCCTTGTAATGAAGCCACGTGTGATACCTGCAAAAAACACCTTACTTTTTTCTCAGCTTCACCAGTGCGTGGCTTTTGTTTTCATTTCAGGTAGAGAACTTTCAAACATAGCACGTTCCCACATTTTTATAAGGTGATCGTTCTCCCACTGTCATTGTTTCCCCTGGAAATTTGAAGTAATTACACCATATGCTGTGGGCTGTAATGTAAGGTGTTGTGAAACTGTGAAACCAGCAGCAAACAAATTGTGTAGAGATCCATTTCGACTTCCAGGGGTTATATGTGCGTACTAAACAACAGAGTTGTGATATTTTTACCAGATGTGTTATCAATGTTTCTGCCAATAAGCTGAGTTACACCGAGGGGAAAAAAAGAAGAAATAACTGAGTCAACATCCTGCATGAGTAACTGAACGCAAGTGGTAGAGAATCGGTGGGAGGTGAACAGAGGGGAAAGAGTGATCCATTCTTCATACATATCAGGAGTAATGTGTATTTATGATTCTGTGGAAAATCACGACAGCATCTCACCCTCTAAAGTTCTTGTGGGCTTGGAGCTGGAGGGGAAACTGCCCTACTTCAGTAGAAATCTGAGGTCAGCGCAGAAAATATTTCACGGTGTGTCAGACGGCTTCTGCGCACGGTGAATAATGTTCAACATGACACTGTAATGCTTGTTCAGGTGAAAAACGGTTCCTTCCTCAACTTTCTGGGGCAGTGGTAATAATATTCCATCCAGTGGTGGGGCTCTGTGTGAAATATGGCACTACTTCAAATTCATGTATTCATCCTGGAGAGATAAATTAGACCCCAGACATTTCAATCTAACTTCCTAAATAGAGCATTTTGTCATCACTAACTAAAGGAGAGAGGGGGTGGGGTGGATGTGTGTGTGTGTGTGTGTGTGGGGGGGGGGGTGTTGGCTGATCAGCGGAATAATTCATGATTCGTGACATTTTTAAGCATCAGGAACAGCGGTAAAATATACTGTAAATAATTACCACGCACAACAGGAAGACAAAAATACTACTTTACTGTGAAATAATTCCTCATCCTCTTCGAGTTTGCAGCCGAGCATGAACTGCGTCCTTTGTGCGGACTTCTGCAGTCAAAAATCAAGCAGAAAATAAACTAAGAGTGCTGCAGCAGTCGGGTAAGATTGTTTGTTTGAGGTGACGTGGCTGATAGGCGTTGATTTACTTACACAATAATGGCCTTTTAATTGAGCTCTTCCGTCCTTTCTAACATCAAAGGCTGACAAGTGGTTTGACAACTGCGCTTTCTCTCCCCCCCTCCTCTCTGACTGACAGGCGCAATACGGTTGCCTTCTTCCCACTCAGCTTCCCTCTTCTGTCACGAAGCCTGAAACTCGACACCTTTGCCTAAGGGACAAACTGTATGTCCAAGAGAATTTGAAATTAAAGCAGAGTTTTCCCTGTAGAAAACAGAGAGTAACTGCAGGGCAGTTTGATTTTATTTGGCTCCGCATTAGGCAAAATGTGCAACATGCACGCTCTTGGTTTGATTTATTTGGAAAGACAGAAGTACAAATAAAGAAAGCAATCTCATTTACCACCTTCTAGTGTTGCCATAGTCTGTTAAACCACAAGTCAAGTGTGATGACAGACTTTGTCTGTGTTGCTGGCATGTCTTGAGGGAGAGCAGAGGAGGCGTGTGGTGTGTGGAGCGATGACAGATGTGGGACGAATGCTGAAATGCATCCCTCCTCTGTAATGGTGTGTTTTAAGGGTGGAAATGGTTGCCACTGACCAGTGATTATGTGGCTGTATGCATGCGGGAACACAGCCTACGTTTGGCATAGTTCACATTTGGGTTTCTAAATGGTGCATGGATTCATTCTTGACATTTATGAATGAGGGTTGTGCTGAGGGTTAAGTAAATAAAGCCATCAAAGTGGGGCACATTCAAAGGACAGAGTCATCTCTGCTGCTTCCTCTCATTCTTTCATTTTCTCCCTCGTTCTGCTCTGTTTAAACAACCTACTGGTTTTTCCATCAAAGCGGCTTATTGAACAGGATGAATCAATATGTGACAGAGATCCTGGTCCAGTGCTCTGTTACAGCTAACTGCTTTTTCTTTGATTTCATAGACAGGCCCAGGATTAATGGGATCCAGTATGAGAGCAATTGACTCCTCTGTTACTTGCTTTCTCATCATTAGCACAAGGAATCATTACCAATTTTAAATGGCTCAAAGAGAACACATTTACAACTCAAAAGACTTTAATTTGACTGACTGGCATTACAAGTATTTTTTTTTTTCATTTTTATGGGGGGAAAAGGCAAAGTTTCAGTTAAGTTACAGTGAAAAATCTGGATTTCTTATCTTTGTGCATATTTGTCACACTTACAAGCTTCAGATCACCAAACCAATTTTAATATTAGACAGAAAAAGCAAGAGTACCTGCCAGTCCTGTTAAATCAAAAATCACATAAATTGAACCTGGCTAAAAGTGAAGTAGGGTAACAGGTGGGAAACAAAGTCATTAACATCTATCAGCCTGGAAAGCCAGTTCTAAGGCTTTGGGACTTCAGCGAAACACAGTGAGAGCTTTTATCCATAAATGGAGAAAACCTGGAATAGTGGTGAACCTTCTCAGAGTGGTCAGCCCAGTAAGAAGTAATCAACTCCAGATCAACATCTAAAGAACTGCTGGTCTCACTTGCTTCAGTTAACATTCATGATTCAACAATAGGCAAGAGACTGGGCAAAAATGGCATCCAGGGGAGGAGAAAACCATTGCTGACCAAAAGGCACATAAAGGCTCGTCTCACATTTGACATCCCCAAATGATCCCCCAAACGTTTGGGAAAGATTTTTGTGGACTGACGAGACAAAAGTTTAACTTTTTGGAAGGTTGAGTCGCGTTATATCTGGCGTAAAACTAACACAACAATTCATCCCAACAGTCAAGCGTGGTAGTGTGATTGTCTGTTCTATTTTTTTTGGACAGAACAGTTCTCATAATTTGGCTAAAAGCTGTTTTCCATAACACTTTAACAATCTCCAGCTGGCTGCATGTCAGGTGGTTACAGAACATATGTAAATTGTATCCACATCACCCATCCCCACAACTACATCCTAAAGACTGCAGTGGAATTTTGGCACAGTTACAAACTGACTGGTTGTCACCACAATCGACTTCGTTCTTAGTGGATATGTCAAAGTAATCAACAAATACAGGATAAGTTTCTGTTTAGTTATTTAAGAATTGACTTTCTTGTCTATTTGCAGGGACACATCCACACTTTTAATACCTAATGTGATTCATGCTGTGGCACATCAAATGACTGCTTGCACGTGAGACTTGTAGAGATTAAACTCCATGAACAGGCATTGTTTAAAAATGTAGGCAATCCCTTTCATAAACCCTTTTGGTGAGATTTTCCCAGACGATGAACACTGGCTTTAGATAAGTCAGTGGCATAAACCCTGACAAATGTGATAAGCCTGACCTCCACTTTGCCTCTGTTTTGAACAGAAGATCAGTTGTAAATGATTACGTGGTAAAGGCAACAGGGTGCAAAGGAAACCTTTGTTTAGTGCCTCCAGGGTTGTTCTGTCACAATCAATTTCCCTGCAACTGTCAAGAAAAGGTCTGGAAGACTGTTAAAATGCCTTGAAGAGAGATATTGTTTTTGTGGTTTAGCAAAAGTCTTCCTACTTATGATGTGCTCATACCAGGCATGAAACCCCATATGGCGTTAATTTTGTGCCACTATTCTGAGCGCAGGTAAAAAAAAAAAAATTGAGCGCACGTAAAAAAAGTTTGCAGGTGCAAGTGTTGTATTTTGAGGAGAAATTTATTTTGAGCGGAAAAAAAGCTGAATTTGAGTGAACAAAATTCATTGCTGCTTGCAAAAAATGTATTTCAGTGTTTGCTATTATCCACACACACACAACAGCGTTTGTTTTAGTTCAAAGGCTTTATGGTTTTTCCTATAATACCTGGTGGTGTAGTCGGCCGATTTTTTGTCAGTTCAGCCTTATATATTATGTTTAACCCGAGTGACCACCCGGTCAGCTGGTGGGTAACAGGCATCTCCGAAAACGTTAGAGCACTTTTGCAAATATGTGATGTCTTGATAAATCGAGCAGGTATTTGAAGTTTACACAGCACCATTCTCTCCTGAAAATATCTTAAAAGTTTATTTCGTGACCCAGACAGAGTAATATTTCAAACTCCACCACGCTGTGTTCCTCCGCCACTGCCTTGTTTGAGTTTTGGATGAAATGGATTCTGGGATATTGCATTTCGTCATTTCGAGCTGATTGGAGACCAAAACAGCCAATCAGATTTTTTTGCATCCACGTCTGTGATTGGCTGGTTTTGTGGCACAACTATAACGGTGTAGAGATAGAGTTGAGCGTGCACGGGCAGAAATATTGAGAGCGCAAGCAACACATTGTGATCAACACTTGCACCTGCAAACTTTTTTTACGTACGCTCAAATTTTTTTCACCTGCGCTCAGAATAGTGGCACAAAAATAACGGCATAACCCCACCCCATCCCCCAACACCACCACCACCACAATTCCCATCCCATACTAGAATTAAGTGGTTGAGTACAGCTCAGCTTGTCTCATTCATATCAGTTCGATTCAATTCTATTTATATTACGATCATTTACAATAAATACCTTAAGGCTCGTTATGATGAAAGGTAAAGGCAAAGAAAACGCCAAAGATCAATTTGGTCACTTATAAGCAGCACTTGGTGAAAGTGGGGAGAAAGAACTCCCTCTTTAACAGGAAACCTACAGGGAAACCAGGTTCAGGGAGGAGCAGCTTCCTCCTTTCGCTATTGCGTGCACTTGCAAAGCACAGTCAGGTTGACTGAATGCATACATACCCACATCTTCAAGCAGTTGAACATACTGTGTCTTGGCATGCAACAAACACATTAGTCAAATGAACTGCCCTTTGGAGGTCATACTCTGGCATGGTCACCTAGTGTGAGGTCACCTTTTATTTGTTCAAGCTTCCCCCTTCCTGCACAGTTTACACTTTTTAAAGAGATCTAGATTCATTGTAGAAAACAAATGCCCCCCTATTCAGAGTCAGGAACCACATTTCCAGGTAAAATGACTACCGTGACTAGCAGAGTTTATCTGATCTAGCGATTTCTTCTAAATTTCTCTAAACTTCGTATTAGTATCTTGGTTTCAGTCCAGTCGAGAATGGATTTTTTCTAAAATCAGTCTGGTAAGACCTTGTTATGGTTTCTTAGTGCTAGTTCATTTAGTATTGCTTACTCACATTAGAATTCAAACTGAAAGGTACACAGAACCATGGGCGCAACTTTGTGCTGAACATTTGGGGGGGGGGGGGGTCAAGATCTCTGTCTAAATAAATAAATAAATCAAGGTAAATTCCCAGATAATTAAACATGCCGCAATTTTTCTGGTAATACCTGAATTGAGTAAAGAAAATCAACAGCCTATTTATGCAAGATAATTCAATGTTTTATTGGGGGGGTATTATATTGGTTGGGTCTGATTGTTAGGGGGGGTCATAACCCCCTAACCACCTGTTGCACAGCCCTGCACAGAACAGAAAAAGGCTATAACTGCAAATTTTTAAAAAGTATTTTAAAGGAATCACTTTTGGAATAAATTTAGTGAATAACTAAATTAAACCTGTTGTATTTAGCCTTTCCTAAAATGCACCACAAATAGTCTGCCAACAAAAAGAAGATCAGATCACTGCTATAATAGCTTTAACTCAGTCTATATGATTAGCAATAAAACCATAAACTCAGCCTAATCCCACATGTTGTTATGTAAGTTAGTAACTTGAACTGCTCAGTATAATTTGTTCTAATCCTGTCTTGGGAATTATGCATTATTCTTTCAATTGCACCCATTTTCACAATAATCGTTGGGAAGTTGTATCATTCAACTTAGATAAAACAAGCTGCATTAAACGGTCTACATAATTCCATCAAATCAGTTAAAACAGAATTCCTGCTTTGGCACTCCAACCTTTTTATCTTAGAGTACCGTCGCCAGCAGGCAGCTCAGAGTTTTTGGAATAGGATCTCCTCCCAAAAAAAGGGAAAAAGCACCAAATCTCGAGGGGTGTGAAAAAACATCTTTGATGTCAGATTTCAGTGAACAGCAGAGCAAAATCTGATTGCAGGCTGGCATCCGCTGGCAGCCTCATCTCCCTGGATCGTTCCACCCACAGGAAAAATGCATCTGTGCTTCTGAGAGTGTGAGTCTCCTGCACGCTCATCTAGGTGTGTACAGAAGAGCTGCTTCGCTTTAAATGTGTAAGAAAGACATTTTAAAACAGTTTGAAAAACAGTCTTTAATAAAATTTAAGCATTAAGATGACAAATCTGGTTAATTGCCCAATGAATTCATTTTCATTGCTGAACAGTATTCATATGCTTATGAGAAGTATAAATTATATATATTATATATAAATCTATAAATAAATATTATTTATAAATATTATTGATAAATACAGTGGTCCCTCGCTATAACACCTTTCACCTTTCGCTGTCTCACTGTTTCGCAGATTTTTTTGGTGCAATTTTGCATGCTTTTTTTTTATGTGAGGGCGGTGCAGGACGTGTATGAGGACAGCGAGAAGGTGCCATAGGAGTGACAGATGAGTTTAAGGTGGGTGTGGGATTACATGTTTGTAGTGGTCATGGGCAGGCTGGCACGTGAGTCTCCTTGGGCTATATGGTCTATAATATTGTAATCTGCAATGAGAGTAGGTATATACATACATGTATGCAGGCAATTCTCTTAATCAATTTCACTTAATCTTGATTTAGAATGAAAACTCCATAATAATGAGGTCATATCTGCTGTGTTTGCACAGGGTTACCACATCAAAGACAAAAAAGAATAGACTATCAATCAGTCTTTGGCTTTTAGCAGAGTGCAAACAATGTTTATGATACGGTGTCGTAGAGGGGCTCTTTAATAGTTGTTTTAGTCTGTCTTTCAATTTTAGTTCCATTGTTTTGCCAAGTGTTGCTCCTTTGATTATTTTGAGATAAGGGAACAAGAGGAAAGTCATTTTAAATTAAATAACAGGAAGTAGTTATCGCTGGCTGTGCCACAGCTTGTTAATGATCAACCTCAAGGAAAGTCATGGAAGGTTAAAGAGAAGAGCTTGATTGTTTTCTGGGACCTCTTTGTTAGTATTTGACCTTGGCTATTTTTTCCTCTCTGCTCACCTACCTTTTGTCTTTCCTCGCTCCACAAACATTCTCCAACTTATATTATGAATACATCCACACTTTTGCTACCTTGGAATTGATATACAAGACTGTATATACTGTGTTGGAGGGCTCACGGGTATATTTATGTATTTTATTCCATTATAAGTTTAAGATTATTTATATTGGATTTTTTCCATTTAATATGTTTTAAAGAAAAACACATTTTAAACGCAATGCAGAAACCACAATGTTTAGTCTGCCTGGGGTCTTTTATTTTGAAGGTTGATCTAGATTCTGTACTGTCTTCCTCTGTCTGACTTCCTGCGCCCCTCACCTGCTCCATGCTGCTTGATGTGATTACTTTAAAATATACATATAATAAGTAATAATAAGTATTATTTTAGTAGTAGTTCTGGCGAAATTCTAGGAA
This sequence comes from Diplotaxodon limnothrissa, assembly GCF_057381915.1. Taxonomy (NCBI): domain Eukaryota; kingdom Metazoa; phylum Chordata; class Actinopteri; order Cichliformes; family Cichlidae; genus Diplotaxodon; species Diplotaxodon limnothrissa. The sequence goes on along the minus strand of NC_140602.1, from coordinate 56,181,200 downwards.
CCAAAACACAACATGACCACACTTAATGTATTCCTATGGGTTTATAATGTTAATGTGTATATTTTAACCCAAGCCACAATGCTTTTTTTTTCTTTAAGTCTACCCAGTGATAGTAAAAGCAAAAAAACTTCTGCAAATTTGGACTTTATCACTCTGCAAAGGATCTGATAACTCTTTAAAAGGCGACTGTCAATTGACAGCACCCCATTTTGCTGTGTCCTGTTCACTAAGGCACCAAATTTAAAGACACTGCAACACTAGCATCACCTGACAGAACAGCAGCATTTGATGCCTTGGATATGTGGTTGAGATGTTGCCTGTTATTAGTTGTTTAAAGGTTATATTTAATATGACCTGACGCGCGCTCCATCATCCAGGTAAGGAAATCCCAAAAAGCTGAAAGTGTTGACCTGGATGTAGCGCTTTGCCACGCTGCCCCTCCTTGAGCCTGGCTGGCTGAAGGTTTCTTCCTGTCCAAAGGGAGTTCTTCTTTCCTGCTGTCACTAAGTGCTTGTGCATAGGGGGTCATCCGATTGTTGGAGTTTTCTCCGTATTATTGTGGGGTCTTAACCTTACAATATAAAGTGCCTATTGCTGTGATTTGGCATTTTATAAATAAAATTCAATTTAATTATCCTAAATGGCCTGTATTTGTATAGCACCACAATCCTATGACTGTCTTAATGTTTTCTCAGTCTCTTGTAATGACTTGTGTACTTTTTTCTCCTATTGGTACTTCCCTACCACCATTAGACTGTTTTACCAACACATACATCAAACTGCTCCTCTGGTTTCCCTGCTGTGTGCTCCACAGTGGTGCAGACTCTGACCTTGTTTCCTGATGAGATGGTGCTTCCATTCTCTACTTCTTATCACAAATGTGACATTGATGGATGGTTGTGAGTAGCTGTGCTGCTGTTTAATCCATGAGTTCAAGGTACCAGCTACTTTAACCAAATATTTGCTTTTTTTAGGGATCTGCTGATTCAGGGGTAGGCAATTAATTTTCTCAAGGGGCCACATGAGAAACTTTGACAGTTGTGGGGGACCACACCATTACACTTTTAAAGATATAAAATTAATATTAAGAAGAACTTAATTCAACTTACTGATGTGGCTCTCTGCAACAGTTCCACATGTGGACCTTTGGGAGAATAAAACCCACAGCTCTGTAGCAGATTTTAGATCACTAGCAAGAGCTGGAAGGAATGCCAAAAAAAAGAAATATTCATAGTTGACAACATTTCTAGAAGGAACACAAGAATAAACTTATCACCCTCTCTTTATATTTACATGGGAACCATTGCTTTTGAAGATTAAGGAGGACCCTGCGAGATATATACAAAAATCCGTCAGCTAATTCACATTATGCAGCCTTTTGCCCACAGGTTATGAAGGATTAGGAATGATTTTGCACTCAATTGAGGCTGCAAAGGATTCAGAGAATCAAAGCCCCTTAGATTCAGACTATTTTGGGCTTCTGCTAATAGTTCTTGTCAGCCATAATTTTTAAGTACTTTAACCAATTCATTGTATAATTAGGTTAACAAAATTAGCTCATTGCAAAGTCAGTCAGCAGGCGGTAATGCAATAAAGTTATTAACATTCCAGATTTATATAACCATTAATATGGAGGTGATTTGTCTTTATCACATTTTTCTTCACTGGTGAAAGTGGCATAAATTAATAAAAGAAATTAGACTGCAGTGTGACACGTTCTGTATACTTTATTGATTTTTGTGTGTGTAGAGTTGCTCAGAGCAAAAGCCAGAAGACAAACGATGTGTCACTCTGCACGTCAAAAGTAAACGCAAACCTAAAAGTTGAAGCAAAAGGTTAAAAGCAAATGCAAAGTAAAGTGACATTTGAAGTCTTAATGGAATAAGAATGACTCAATGTGAAGCAGCTTGTAAACAGACAGGTACACTTTAGAAGGGTTAGCATTAAGTATGTGGTCTTCTCTCAGCTGCCTATTATGTTTGCTCCATGTGTTTACTTTTATTATTGTAATAATACCCTGTACAGCGTAATGTATGCAGTATGCGATGACAGAGATATGCAAAAAAAAGAAAGAAAGAAAAGAAGTAGGTCACGCTATTAGATTTACTGCACAGCACATACATGATCCGGTTTTTCTGGACACCATACAGATATAAACATTTCATATCTCCATATTTAGAGATCAAATTACAATCACCAGTGCAATGTGGTTTATAAATGATGCTCAGTGTGCCAGGATATCCATCCATCCATTCGCTTGTCCTTTTCAGGGTCGCGGGGGGCACTGGAGCCTATCCCAGCTGTCATAGGGCGAGAGGGTTCACCCTGGACAGGTCGCCAGTCTGTCACTAACACACAGAGACAGACAACCATTCGCACTCACATTTATTCCTGCATTCATGCAATTTAGATTAATCAATTAACCTATCCCCACAAACTGCATGACGGTGGGAGGAAGCCGGAGTGCTCCCAAGCAAACACGGGGAGAACATGCAAACTCCATACAGAACTCAGGACCTTCTTGCTGTGCGGCAACAGTGCTAACCACCGTGCCACCGTGCTATCCAAGAAAATATCCAACAAAAATACACCTACATTCTTACATCAGCAACACCAGCCTGAACTTCTGATACACTGCAGGATGGATCCATGCTTTGTAGTGCTGTCAGCGTTAATCTTGTTAAAGTGACGTTAACGCTATAACTGCATTAATGTGGAAAATCTCCGTTAACGAGTTACCGCGGATCGCCCCGTGCATGGGGCTGCACGGTGTCGACGCATTAGCGCGGTTAGCTCATTAACGCATTGATGCCGTGCATCCCCACCATAATAGTGTAGTTCATAAATATCTGCATGTTAATATGCTAAACGATGTGCAAATTATTGAATCAGTGTTAAAATATTACCATCGGTTATTGGGGATTTTGCACTAACTTTTAGAAATACAGTACCCACAACCCATGACTTTTATTTTGTTTATATTTACAGTGTACCCAAAGTTAATGGATTTCTTTGATGCTGAGGAACACTGTGTGCACCAGTGTGACAAGACAAGAAAAATAAGGACATAAATATGGGCTCTTTTTTCCTTTTCCTTTTTCTAGAATGATGCTGTTGGCAATAATGGAGGCATGGTGATCTCTGGCAATGAAAAACAAGCATCTGGACTCACAAACCCCCTTTTGGTTTTTGTCCTTTTACGCAATGCTTTGCTTGTCGTCAACTGAAAGATGACTCATGTGTCTGCACACTTTGTTCTCTGCACCATTACCCTCACAAAAGAGCATTTTTAGTTTTAATAAGAGGTTTCTGAACCGCGTCCCAGCAGACTCATGGTATCCCTCTCTGCGAAGTTGACAGCAGACTATTTTCTTGTGTTCGGTGAAAGTTCTCGTCCTTCCCTTTGATCCTTGTTTCATGAAATGATACGATTCGAATTGGCATTTGACTAAAGTTTCGTCTTCCAAATTTGCTCGTGATTGTGTGGTTTTATTTAAACGCTGAAACGCCACATGCCAAATATTTGTTGCACACAAGCTTATGATCCAATGGTTGGGATTTTGTGGTCCCCACAGAGCGTCTACTTCGTTGCTTAAACAAACTTGTTTTTCCATGACCTCAAAAAAGTTCGATTATCAGATATTTTCTTTTAATCATTAATTGTTGACACGACTTTGGAAAAATGCCCACCAATTTCAGCCTTTATGTTTGTGCAAATTGAGATGTAGGAAACCATAGATTAAGCAATTTTGGCTTAAAATGAAGGATAACATCTGTCCAGGGGTTTAGAGCATATAATTATCTGATTTGAAGATGCAGATTATTAATTTGTCTGCCAAAATAAATATTTTTACAGTATTACTTTGGAAGTTCTTTTGCCATTTATGGAAAACAAAGTCAAAGAGTTATAAACTCCTGTATACAGTAAAATAAACACATTTAGTTAACGTACTGTTTTCAGTTTCTTCCATAAAATCGTAAGACTCGAAGATGTAATTTGTAAGATTAAAATCGTGGTTGGAAATCCTTAGATTGTGACCCTGTAGGAAAATGTTGTTTCAACAAAGTTCTACAAATGTTCAGTATATGCGAAAAAGTCAACACTGTATTAAAATCTAATCGAAATTCATCTTGCTCATTTTTACTTTCCATTTAATCATCTCACAACTGCTTAAATTTATTGACCTACTCCTTGAAATAGCCCAACCTCTTGGTTGGTTGTTTTTCCAACAAGACATTTTTGGTTTATTTTTATTTTAACTCTTTTTATGGATTCTGTTAATAATGTTAATGGAGTGTTTTGGAGTGTTGCATTGTTACTTTAAGTAAATGGTTTGAATACTTTATCCAGTTACTTAACCTCCATCATATAAATGTCTTAAATGCAGGATATAACAAACTTATAGCATCAGAAGTAACGTATTCATCCAACAGAAGGTCAGCCCTGTGAGTAATACATTATCATTAATTAAATATTGAAGCAGCTTTAGAGGGAGTTCTTTTTTTCCCCTACAGTTAGTGGTTTCTGACCTTTGGGTTAAGCTTCGCCAATGGGCCAACAGAAATATCTGAGGTTATGAAATTATTAATGGAAGGGGAAAAGAAGAAAACACCGTAAAACAAAGTAATTATGCATAAATTTAAATGAATTTAAATTGATTTTTTTCTGGGATCATGTTGTGCCTCAAGATTTGATTAAATGGGGTGAATTTATTGGGACTTCCAGCAAATTCACCAGCAGGGCTCAAAAAAAGTCCAAGAAACCCCCTCCCCCTCCAAGAGCTACACCTTAGACTCTAGTTACAGGCTTCAGTTAGCATGTTAAATGTTAAAGTTCATGACCGTGCAATTAGAAAAAGGCAGAACAGGTGTGGCGTGTTTGGAAAGATTGCCAGGAGAAAGGCCTCTGTGTTTGTGAAAAGAACATGGCAACATGGCAAACCTTTGCAAACGTCTCACCTGAACAAAGCACAGGATTTCAGGACTAATGTCCTTTGGACTGATGAAACCAACTTGGAGATGTTTGGTCACAATGCATTGCCATATTTGGCAAAAACCAGGGTGAAGATTTGAGCTTGCAGCCGCAGGACCTGATACCTTGCAGTTACTGAGTAGGCCATGAACTCCTCTGCATGCCCAACTATTCTGTAGTCATATGTAAGGCCATCTGTGCATAAACAAATGCCCACATTTTTCTTCTTCACTCTACATATGTATTTTCTGTAGAACATAGTGGAAGACATCCACATCATCAAATCACACACATGGAATTTTGCAGTGTGAGAAACTGTGTAAACAAAACACGTTTCATATTTCAGATTCCTCAGAGTTTGCCTTGATGACAGCTTTGCACGCTATCAGCTGTATCTTAAGCAGCTTCATGAGGCTGTCACCTGGAATGGTCCTTGATAAACAGATGTTTTTCTCATACTCCAGATGTTGATCTTGCAGCTTTGACTTTCCAACTAAAGAGTTCGATCACAAATCTTAGATTATTGCAATTCTCTTTTAATAGGAATTGGGCAGGGCACTTTGTCACGCTTGCAATTAGTGCAAAATGCTGCGGCACGATTTTTATAAAGTCCTTTTATTGGTTTTTAAATCTCTAAATGGTCTGGCACCTGTTTATTTGTCTGACTTGTTGAAGCCCCACGTCCCCACTCGTTCCCTTCGGTCAGCTGAGCAGTTGCTGCTTTCGGTGCCAAAGTCACGGCTGAAACTTAGAGGAGACCGAGTGTTCTCTGTTGCAGCGCAGATGCTTTGGAATAACTTTCCTCTCCATATTAGACAGGCTACATCAGTGCCAGTTTTTAAGTCTTTATTAAAAACCTCTTTTTATTCCCTGGCTTTTAACTCTGTGGGTAACTGATATTTATATATTTTATTTTATTTTTTTATTTTATTGCTATGTCTGGTTTTATTACTATGTGCATATTAGTATTGTACAGCACTTTGGTCTACCAGGTGTGTTTTTAAAGTGCTATATAAATAAATGATGATGATGATGAATTAATCAAATAATTCTACGAATAATTATTTAATCATCAATTATTTATTTCCCAATTTAATAAACTCGGGACACATTTAATTAAATATTTCATAACTTATTCGTTTAATTCATTTTTGGCACTCGTGGCTTTCCATATCCTCCACATACTTGAAAATGATATTTCAGTATAGTATTTGAGTAAATATACCCTGTGACACCACTCCCCCCCCACGGATGATCATATAAACAAATCAAAAGAGTAACGATCGTCACTGGCAGACCGAGGTGGCTCCGCCTTCACGAACGTCCTCCCCGCCCCGCTTATTACCGATGCGGCCACCCAGCGGACGGACGGCGGCTGCTGCACTTTGAAGTCCGCCAGTTGTGATCAGTGAGCTGCTGAAGTCCTGCACGGAGACACGCAGTGGGACGTTTCCCGAGCACTCGGATTCTCAAGTGGCTCTTTTCTCGTTTGCGCCTTGCCAAAAAGGACACCGTGCTCTTTTTTGTGGACTTTATTATTATTGTTATTTATTTATTTATTTTGTGGGGTTTGAAGTCGGAATACAGGAGACGTGTTTGGGACGAGGATGCTCCAAATGAAGTAGCGCACTGGGGCTGAAAGGCTTCTCCGTCCTTCGGGACATTTAAGGACGGCCGTCTGTGTTTCATGTCCGCTGGATTATATTTACCAAACCCATTTTGAATCATTATTTTTATTCATTATTATTTTTTATCCTTTATTTTATTATTACTATTTTTTATAAGTTTTTTTTTTTAAATAAAGTAACGCACGTCCACGGCCACCCCCTGCGCCCTCTCTCCAATGAAATATCTCCCTTCAGGATCAGCTGTTGATCGAGTTAGCGCGCGGATCGAGCTCAGTGAGACCAGCGTTCCTAAGAAGTCCCGTCCCGGTGCTGCGCTCTCTTTGTTGACCCCTCTGGACCCACTTCGACAGGCAAAGCGGCTTCCTATCCGAGTTATCAAGATGTTGACGGCGCACACCGGACACTTGCTACACCCGGAATATTTACAGCCTCTAACACCCGCACCAGTGAGCATCGAGGTATTTATGGACTTTTTTTTAAATTTATTTATTTTTTTAGCGTTCCTTTGTAGAGAGGACTGTTCTTACACTGCAGATCTGTGGATATGTCGCAACACAGGGCTGAAATCTGCTATGACAACAGATAAAAAAAATCCCGCATTTGCAGGGAGCTGATAATATGCTGTGGTCTGTGTTTTTTAACTCCACACGCTGACACACACACGCGCACTGCGATAAACTGATATCTATTTAATTCTATTCGCAATTTACTCCAAAATTAAAAACTGATTTGTTGATAAATTGTTAAAGTTAATGAAGATTTGTTTAGATAATCAAATCCTTTTCTTGCTTTTGTTGTCTGCTAACATGTGATGTAATAATTATTATTATTATTTTCACTTAAGTGAATAGCTTTTTTGTATTAACCTACTTTAGTGTCTAAAAGAAGCCATCCCACCTTCCCAGAGCACAGGGTGAAGTTCTCAAATGTCAGATGTTTTCCTAAAGAACAAAGGCACTGAGTGCAGTGTAATCGATGTTACAGAAGGGCATTTTTTTCTTTGTTTTTATGCTTTAAAAATGCTGATTTATTTGTAATCATCTGAAGCTTAAAGCTTAAACACCCCCCCCCCCCCCCCCCCCCCCCCCCTGACTTCTAGGAAGTTACAAAGACCCCTCTGGCATTTTATGCACAGAGCAATAAAGCATTTGGTACATAATAACTGTCAGCAGGCCTACACAAAGTCACACAAAACTTCTGGGTGTTTTGTTGTTTAGTTTTTTTGGAAAGCTTTAAAAAATGTAGTAAAACTTGTTTAATTTTGTTGTAGCTGGATGCAAAGAAGAGTCCCCTTGCCCTGCTTGCTCAGACCTGCTCTCAAATTGGTAAACCGGACCCTCCTTCTTCCTCCAAGCTCAACTCCTCCTGCAGTCAGGGGGACAAGGAGCCCAGCAGTCGGTCATCTGTCTCCAGCCTGAAGCTCGGCGAGCACCGCCACGCCCTGGAGGACAAATCCAGCTTCAAGCCCTACAACAAAGGCAGCGGTGAATGTCGCAGAGACGGAGCCACCAGCAGCAGCGGCTCCGGCAGTGACAAAGTCGGCTTCAGGGTGCCCAGCAGCAGTAGCACTACCGCTAATGGAAATTCAACCAGTGGCCAGCAGTCCTATCCGCCTCACGCTGTGTCGCCCAGCTCCAGAGCCAGGAGCAGCACCCCACCGGGACATGCTCAGCAGCTTTCCAAACAGAGCCACTCTCCAGGTGGACAGCACGCCCCACACTCCCAGAGTCCCACTGGTGAATCTGCACGTGACCAGAGCAGTCCCACCAGCACGAGCAGCAATAATAATAACAACAATAACATAAATCCCAAAAAAGACGCTGAGGTAAACAAGGCCAGCTCGGACAGCCCGCACCACGCTAACTCCAGTCACGTTCGGGCCAGCACAAACTGCAGTAACGGAAGCTCTGACGGAGGCTCCAACCATGACGCAGGCAAAGCAGAGCCCACCCAGCCTAACCTTGGCCCTGGACACATTACGCCCATTTCTCCTTATAAGACCAGCCAGCCGCTCTTCCCTCTGCCTTCCTCAAATATGGGCTACCATGGATCTGTAGTGGGGGGCTACGCAGGCTACCCATCCCAGTTTGTTCCTGGGCTGGACCCGACCAAGTCGAGCCTGAGCGTGGGCAGCATGGGCGTACCAGGAAAGCACCCAAGCTCCAGCCCTCTTACGGGCGCCTCCCCTCCCTCCTTCATGCAGGGTTTATGCAGGGACCCCTACTGTCTAAGTTACCCAAGTGTATCCCATCTTGGTGGAAGCAACTGCAACTCCTGCATCCACGACCCTTCCTCCACCCTCAAATCCAGCTTCCCCCTGGTGTATCCCTCCCACCCCCTCCACTCTCTCCACCAAAGCTCCTTGTCATCCAGTGCATCCTCCTCCCTCTCTCATCCCCTCTACACGTACGGCTTCATGCTCCCCAACGATCCCCTGCCACACGCTTGCAACTGGGTCTCAGCCGGAGGGCCGTGCGACAAGCGCTTCGCAACGTCAGACGAACTCCTGGCTCACCTCCGCACGCACACAGCCCTGCCGGTGGGGATGGACAGTAAGCTGCTCTCTGCTTCCTCCTCAGGGCCTGCCTCCTGCCACCTTCACCTCCCACATCAGAACAGTCCAGGCTCCATGCACAGCTCTCTTTCTCTCAGGGCTCCCCCCAGCCTGGGTCTGGCTCGCTATCACCCCTACAGTAAGGTCCATCTCCCCTCTGGACCCTCCTCCATCTCCCTGCACTCTCTGCCCACCACAGGTCCATACTACCCTCATTACGCACTCTACAGTCAAAGACTGGGGTCTGCGTCGGGATACCAGTGATGCACCACCTACTTAAATCTTTAGAGGAATGGTTCAACGTGTTGGGAAATAATGCTTATTTGTTTCCTGGCTAAGAGTCAGATGAGAAGATTGACGCCGCTGGCGAATTTCTATTTTAAATATGAAGCCAGTTCATTTAGCTTAGCTTAGCATGGAGAAGGGGTAAAATACTGAACGAGCTAGCAGAGATTTTAGCTGAGGAGCAGGTTAACACGTGCCCCTCACAGAGTTCACTCCATCTTCAGCCTGTACGCTAAGCTTAGTATCTGCTGGCTGTCGCTTCATATTGAGTGTGTGTGTTCATCTGCTCAGCCAGGACGTTAATAAGCGCCCTCCCCAAAACGTCTTGATGGTTACTTTAACTTTAATCACTGCAACTTGCTGCTTCCTTTGACTTCGCAGCAGCTTCAAGTGGAACTGGGAGGGACTTGCGACTCCTGGATTTTAACTTGAGAGCATCTTCAACTTTTTTTTTCTTGGTTCTTTATACATTATCTGTTTATACAAGATTTCTTGTTTCAAACCAGGACCTACTGCTAAAATTCAGTGGACACGCAGCTCTTGCATGTCTGCACATTGCTCGGATGCTTCTGCAGCAGGCGCAACTGCTCTGAGAGGACACTTGCCGCCCTGTGGACTCGCCTGATTGATGGATGGACGCTGCGTGACAGCTCTGGGATTTTCAGGGTTCTCGTTGCAAATGTTGATGATGATGATTTTGAAATGGCAGCGAGCTCCAGCATCGGGATCGGTGTTAGTGTGACTGCAGTGGCTTTCTCCCTGCATCAGATGCCTGTAAGCTCAGCGCAGTGCACACACTTGGTTTGCCCCCGTGGTTTGTGATCATCTGTTTTGGTTCCTTGTTTTTTTTTTTCTTTTATTCCTACGGAGAACTTGTATTTATTTTATAAAAGGGGAGCTGACTGTAAACTTTACCACATAAATCTCTCCTCGTTTTCAAGTGCACACACGGCAGGTGTGGAATGCATTGTGTCTTAAAACTTCTCCGAGAATGAATGTTACAGTCACATCTCTCTCCGAGCTCCTCGCCTCTTTTGATTGTTTTTATTTTCACACGGCAAATCGACTGAGATGTGATATTTTTTGTAAACTTGGAGCACCCTGTGGTGGGATCCAATGAAAGGGGAGGTCATATTTTAGTAAATAAATAACACTGAAGATGTATATTTTGTTGTCTTCATTTCTGATGTGAATGGCTTTCAGTCAAAGATTTCTCTTTATTAGCTTTTTGTAGTGCATTTGTTAACCCAAGGTTTAATTCACTGTGTTGCCTTTGTTGGAAATACTTGACAACCAACACCTGACAAATGATATTTCTTGATTAATAACAAGACGTTTACTTATGTCAGCACTTCTCAGAAAAATCAGTACCGACAAGAAAAGTGTCCGAAACATTTCCCAGACCAGTTCTGCCACTTTGCAGATTCCTGCCTTTTAAAGGAAAAACAAGTGAAGTGGTGAAAGGCAGGCGTAAACCCTTCTGAGCATATATGTCAGCGAGGCGACAGTATAGGTGATCCAGATGTGTACAGGCAGCTATTCTTGCAGCGAAAACAGTTACTTGATTGACGACGTCGGGTGTGCTTTACCGTTGAGCTCCAGCTTATTCCGTGTCAACCTCAAGCTAAAGCATCCTGATTTAATGCTCCCAGATTTAGCGTTCAAGTGCGCTTCGTGAAAAATGGCGACATTTGTGCCTGTCGAGATGTAATGTATATACACTGTAGCCACTAGCAGCCGCTTTCCGTGCGATCGAGACGGAGCCCTGACAGTTGCTCAGGTTACCGCAGCCAGCGCGTGATTGGCAGCAGTAATATGCCATTTCCTAGCAACATGACTCCGTGACACCCTTGGCAAAGTATAGATGACCCATGCTGGTCAATCACAACTCTGACAAGGCTCCCAGAGGGGTCAAAGCGGCCTGTAACAAGAGAGAGCGCTCCTGTTTCAGTGGTCTGACTTGCTGTTGTGGGGCTGTCTGAGTTCGGCAGCCCCCCCCGAGTGTTTTGTGTTGTCAGATATGCCCCAGAAAACAGACACTCTTTAGTTTATTAGCTCTAAGAAATAAGTTGGCAGTTGTTACCAGTTAAGTTTCACTTCTCTCTTTCAGTGCCAGACTTCAGGATATTTTGAGTTGTTTTCGTTGGATTTCTCTCCACATTTCCTCTTCAGGTGTTATCAGTCACTTGTGTTTACTGTAGCAAAGATGCTATGGCGTTGGATTGGGATGCCACCTATTGGTGACCAGTGATATCTGTATGTTACCAGGAGGCAACATCACCTGCCTCTGTGGTAATCTTCTACTCATTTGCTTGAAAATGGTTTAAGTAATGTTAATGAAATTATTCAAGAGGCCAGAAATGGAAAAAGGCCACGCACGCCTTTCTTTTTGCTGAAGGGTAGTAACCCAGTTTTTTATTTCTTTCGGAGGTGAAAACACCTCTCAACATTTTGTCATCCCAAATTTAGATTTAACCCTTTCCTTGTGAAATGTATCACCTCAGTTTAATATTAAAGATCAGTTATAAATTTGAGGTCACAAAATATCAGCAGATCCACTTTATATTAGTTTAGGGTAGCAAAAAATGTTAGGGGGTTCAACCCCCAGTGGATGTTTAGCTCATTCTACAACAGTGATAATAACTCATTCACCACCACAAGTTATTAAAAAATATAGAGCGGCTTTTGGCAACTTCTAATTACGTTTGTAATATCCAATCTGGTGTTTAAACACATTTACAGTCTTCAGATATTAAGGTTTAAATTACACTATGACTTTATATTTACTAATGCCGAGGCAAACTGAACCAGTCCAGTGCTGTGATATTATCACAGGACACTGAGGGGGTGTTTTGCAATGAATCCTGGTGACACTGGTAATTTGTTTTTCCTAGTGGCCCCATGAGGTTAGTATGTTTGATTTAGAGCAACTCAACTCCTATGGGATGAATTACCAAACAATTTTCTACAGACAATAACTTTTCTGCGGTGACCTGGAGGTGAGACAAACAGCATCATTACACAAAACAAAACAAGACGAAGAACACGGTTTCACGAAACAAAAGCATTCAGGATATGTTTCCATTTTATTGTTTTGTGAAATATTCTTTATTTATTTCTAATTTTTCATTTTAGGTCCACCATACCTTGAAGCCTGTTTAGCTAGCTTACAAAAAACAAACAAAATTCTCTGTAATTTAATATATAGATAAAAGTTTAGATCTAAATCAACTAATTTAAATAAGGCAAGTGACATTCAATTAAAATTTACTTATATAGCACCAAATTGTAACAGTCACTTCAAGTTGCTTTTTTATATTGTAAGGTAGAGACACTAAAATCATGTAGAGAAACCCCCAACATCCAGCCAACCATCTATGAACAAGCACTTGGAGACAGTGAGAAGAGAAAACTCCCTTTTAACAGGAAGAAATCTCTGACAGGATTTTCATTATAAAAACACAGAAAAATGCTATGAAAATAATTCAGTAACCACAGAGGTCTTGAGTCCCGCCCAGCTCTTAAAAAAATAACCGCATTGTAATGGTTTTTTAAATCTAATTTTAAACGAAAAATCTAATTAATATGTGCAATAATTCTAATCTCAACTTTTCTTCTTCAGAAACTCACAATCAAATGCAACAATACAAACAGTTTAAGATGCTAGCATTAAACCATCCTTCCACTTGTTTGGCCAGTTGTACCGTTTATTTAACATTAAATATAAAAAAATGTCAAAATGCATTATCATAAATTACTGTTAGTTTAAAGAAAGAATTAATAAATATTGCACTATAGTAGATTCCAGAGAAATCACACTGTTTTGTTGCCAGATTTTTTTTTTTTTGCTTTCTTGTGCCTGCAGCACTTTACCCTCTTCTACCCACATATGAAAATCACTAGACAGCGATAAAGACATCTTATTCCACTGATGTCTTGATGTCCAAGTTTGAAGTCAATAAATGTGTGGAAAAAAAAGACTCACTGCATGAATGAGTCAGTAAATGAAGCAGTGAATGATGGTTAGGTTATGGTTGATCTTTCCACGAAGGAGCGTGACTGTTCCCCTCTATCAGCCCATCGCAGCAGCTGCACCATCACTTGCAAAGCCAACAAACCACGTGCACAACATTTCTTCTTTCTTCAGCGATGGCCCTCACACCAAGGCTTTCTAGCTGCAGGATATTACAGACAGCAACCCTGACTGCAACTAAATAACATGAATTAAGAAGCTAGACGGTCTCAGTTAGCGTTAGCTAGCTTGGTTAGCAAAACCATTAACAAACATACAGGCTAATTAGCGCCACGTAACAGACTAATGAAATATTTCAGTTTTATGGTAAATTCTAGGATGGTCTGCACCACATAGCACATCACAGTATTATTCAGATAAACCATTAAAAATGCTCCAACATAGTGGATGAGGCCTAGCAGACACATGACCGCACTATCACCTGTCAGTCAATGCGGTCATGCACCCAACTCCAGTATTCAGATGGATGTGTTGTTAACAAAAAACAACAAAAAAACTCACTGAGATGTGTTACACATGGGAAGACTATACATAGAGGCCAAAAATTGTATTCAGGTTGTTAATATGCTTTTTTTTATGCTGTATAGTTGAACGTTTTAACATGGGAGTCTAAGGACAATGACTCCATTTAGCAGCCAGCCTGAAATGGCACCGAGAGGATCTTCTGCATTGGGTTCATGTTTTTTATCTCTGGAGAGTACCACTTGGCACAGCTCATTGACTGTATAAAAGTCAGTGAACACAGTCATGTGTGCGCTGACTTGCAGCAACCTCACAGAGCTGCTGACTGTATGAAATCTTCATAGAAAGGGACACAATGTTTACAGTTTTTGCATTTTAAACATTGTAAGCATACTTTACTTATTAACCACTGATTCAGGTTTGTTTTGAGTAGTCGTTATATTTATTTCTTTTTTCCTCAAACCTTTTTTGGGGGGACGAAATGTTCTGTGCAAAGGGAACTGAGAAGCAGCAGGAGGGGAGATGGAGGGCACCCACTGACTATTACATCTATATTTAAACAATATGGTTTACCCATGGTTTCATCCATCACATAACAGCGCTGCTTTTCCAATGTGTTGGTTGCAGACATCTTTGTTTTCTTTTTAAATTTAGCACTCTAATTTAAAACCAGTGTTGCGAACACATTTCGCTGTAATGTATAAAAAGCCTTCTGGTATTATTCTGGTTGATATAAGTGAGTCCTTGGAGCAGCCTGACAGCCCTGATGATTAATGGTGACAGACTGTGGAGCTGCCCCTTCATTACATGACAAGCCTCTAACCTCTCTATCAGCCCAAACCGGTGCAGGTGAAACACTGGGAGAAATTAGATTTTAAAAATGCAGATTTTTTTTTAATCGATCGATTGATCTCCAGAATTTTTTGTTGTGTCTTCTCCTTTGATGTCAGACGCTGTGAAATTTCCTGCATTAAAATCATTAGGCGTAGTCACAAATTACAAACATCTGCCCCGATGCTTCTTTTCTGACTCGTCTCTGAGTTACAGATCACACACTGTTTCCCAGAAATGGACTCCTCTGCTTTCATTTTGTCTTCTCTCCAACTTTATCACTTCATCCATCATCCGACTATGAGGGCTTTTCAAGCAGTCCAAAAATAAAGCGGACACAGATGTCAGCCATGCTGTACTGATGTTTCTAAACCACCATAAACCCATCACTTACATCCACCCACGGGCTGGGAGAAATGTTGAAAATACACTTTTCTTGCTTAAAGAAGAAAGAATAAAAGCTCTGTCACCCCATCCACTACACTACTACTCGTATGTTAAATTACCCACATCCAACAATAAATCTGCCTGCACTGGAGCAGGTATTTTTATTTCTGGAAAAAAAGAATTACTGAGACCTCTCTTGCCTTATGGCTTTTTTTTTAAGTCAACAGAATGAGTTTAGTGGTGTACAAGAGGGCAAATGCAATTATGGCTTCTCTGCTAATGTGCATGGCCCCAGCTGGTTTTTATCTGGCTGAGCTGTAAGGGCTCCTAGATCAGTTGTCAGCTCTCATGCATCATAAACCCAGTGCTTAACAGAGAAACGTGCTTTGGCAGTGACCAGTGGAGGCCTGGAGGCCAGCAGCGGCTGCCGGTGGTTTTGGCACATGGAGAGAGGGGGACACGATCCTCTGCCTTCCGCATCTGGATCCTCACAGCCACATTCTCTCATTCCTCGTGGTTTTTACCCTCTTCACGAACACAACACGCCATAATTGGCTAGTGTAACCCATAGCAGACGCCACACCGGAGACTTTGGGAGGTCAAAGAAAAGGCTCCAAACTACACACATGTGGACGGCAACATAAAGCAAGGCAGAGAGAGCTATCTGATTGAGAAAGAGAGAGAGAGAGAAGCTTCATGGAAATAAGCAGACGTGATTACTCAAATACAGTCATTAAGGAGGAAACGTTGTTTTTCAAGCTGTCAGGATGATTAATGATCGAGAGCAAATTCCACTCAAATGCTGTTGTTTAGTCTAACCAGCAGACCTGATCTTTGCCACTATGTTACAACAGAAATGATGTGTGCGTCCAGCAATGTGGTGTGTTGAAGTGAAAAAAAGGCGAAATACTGAAATAGATACAGGGAAAAGAATGTGTCACACGTTTTGTCATTCCTGTAGTGACTGCTACTAGTATTCCAAGAGGGATGAGAAATGCACGTCACATAATCTGCAAATAAAAAGCAGATTTGCAAACGTGCACAAGAATTTGCATAAAATGTCATGTTTATAACTCCATTACCCAAACAAATGCTGCTCAGTTTGGGACACACTGAACATCAAGTTGCTTTTAAACATTCACTGATTTAGCAGATCATTCGTATGTAAATGCACAGTCATATGCTACCTTTCCACATGAAGTATGAAGGAATACTTCTTTTTATTGCGCTCATATTAGCGCCTTTTATTAGCATGCGTGGCTAGCCACAAATGAACATGTTGTAGGCTTATGTTAGAAAACCAATACATTTATCTCAAACGGCACATTCACTAATTAATATTTGCTAATTTTATGCCAGATGAAAGCTAAGCTAATACCATTAGCAAGGAATGCACGTGTCCTTAACAGTTACCTTGCTAGTAGCTACCTGCATTTAGGATATTTAGGATAAAATAATAAGTGCACTCTGGGGTACATACCTGGAGAAGGGTCAGGCAGTCAAAAGCTGAAGCAAAACACCCCTTGCATTTGTGACAACGAGCACTGACAGCAAACTGCAACTGCACTTTTGAGCATTCAATTCTCAACACCATCAAGCTATTTTAAGCCTGCACCACTACTTGTTGATATTTCCATCCATATACAATTTATCCCTGGGGACTGTTTAATACCAGGTTTTTGTACCCATTCCTACATATGAGCTGCTTCTCTATTTACACATTTTCCACAAAGCTAGCTAGGATTATGAAAGCCATTTCCACGGAAGCCTGCTGTTGTTTATTCTAAGCTGAAATCAAGGACCCATTGTTTGAAATATTTAACAAAATTTCAAGAAAAACCTTGCCAGCATGATCACAAATTGCATGCACAAATTGTGAGTTTAAAGCAGGACATGTGTAGACCAGCAGGGCTTAGCAAACGGTCAGCTTCCAAAATGATTTCTTTCCTCAATATTGGTTATAAAGAAAAACGTTTCCTGCAATTGCAAATGTCGATTTCTAATGAAAAGCAATCTAAAGATGCTGTCTTCTGGTTTCCCTCATGTGCACCACATTCATTCAAAGTTCATGTTATGCTGCAATAGATCACCTGGCCTGAAGTTGTAAGTGTCAACACATTCTAGAAAATTAGCCTTCTTTGTGAGTTTTCCAGTGCACACATGCCAAAGTCCTCAGAAACTCCAGATGTTCGGCAAATCGCGCTGGAAGGCTGATAAGGAATCAGCTTTCAACAGATGTCTTGTGCCTGGACTCGCTGATTTAGTAGCTGTGAATGATGAAACAGTGTTTCAGTGTCTCGCAGCCTGACTGTCTTTTATCATTATTCAAGCAGCTGTGAATCTGGGTGACATCATGTCAGCGGATGGGAGTGAGAATGAGATGGTACATTAGGTTTTTCACATTTTTGTGTGTTTGAATATTTGATGTATTTGACTTGAAGGAGTCTCTGCTGGCTAACTGATCACATACAATGATGGGAATGTGGAACTTAAGCATAAATAATCCTGCTCCAAGTTGCGTTCATCAGCTGTTAAATGGCTAAAAGTTTCCTACTGATAATGAAAATAGCAAGAAATTCAGACCTGAAATATGGAAGGATCCAATAATTAAATACGCATCCGCTAGCCATTGGCTAAAAATATTCCAGATATCAGACTGACTGTATTAACAGTCTAATCAGGGTAAAGTTATCAATAAAAAACTGTGAGCATGAAAGGAAACAGCACCAGAAGTGCTGCTGTTGATCAAGAGGAGGTGGTGTCTGACAGCACCAATGACTGACACAAACAGTGAGGGAGTTGGACAGATGAGAGCCACAGGCGCTGGGAGCGGGGGCGTACGAGGGTCAACACATCGCCTTTGCAATGAGTGTGGCCCAGCAGCTGTATGCATAGGGGAGCCTTGGCCTCTTGCTCTGCATGTCAGGGGCCGTGATTAATGACCCACAGGCCTTGCTCTTAACACCCCCGCTGCCCCGCAGAAGTCACTGCAGCCACTGCACGTTTAGCTAATGGGCATAGCCAGCGACAGACAGGCACAGGAGATGAGGGGTTACGTATGAGTGCACGTGCGTATATGGAGGCAGACTCAAAATGAGAGCAATTTACCGCTTACAAAACACTGCATACCACTGTTGCAGTCTCTATGTAATTTCAGGGTGAGAGCAATGATTTTTTTAGATTAGTGTGTGCCTGTGTAGTGTCGAAGCTGAGAGGGTGCCCGTGCCTGTGTACTGGTTCCCAGCTTGTCAGGCAGCTGTCGAGGAGTGATTTATGACCACTAGACTCCAACCTGTCTTCACTGCCAGTTCAGTATTGTTACAACTGACAGCTAATGAGGCCAGACATGCTTTCAAGCAGAGCACTTAACAGGACTTCAATCTTCCCCCGTCACAAGTACCATTTTTGCACTCTCTCTCTCTCACACACACAGCAGCCTCCTTTCTCTGTGCTTTCCTTGTTCTCTGTCTTTCTGTGGTGGAACATATGACAGGCACTGAAAAGGCTTCTGCCTACAGAAGATGTTTCTTAGAAGGCAACAGCAGCAGAGAGCAGCACTCTTTCTCACACACATGAACACATACTGGCTAAGTTCGACTTCATCTAATTATCACCCTTTTTGATTGGGCTTTAAAATAATGAAAATGTGTTCACGCACTTAGTTGCTGAGTATTACGTGAGGAGATTGGTAATGCTCTCTTGTCCTGTAAACATTATTTAGCTAGAGCGAGGCAAGCACTAGCTTAGCTTTGCTTAGCATAAACACGGGAGGGAAACAAAGATTTCAAAACACGGCTCCACTTCTTTTACTTGACGTGTACAGCAGCAACTCTCTTTTAAAGTTGCCTGAAGTACAGTGAACACAGCAATTAGCTGCCTGGAATGGTAATTTTGCTAACGGCATTAGCTTTGTCAGTATCTAGAACTTGCTAACGTACCTTGAAAAATCCTCTGCTGCTTTATACATATTCATTTTAGTGGGACCTTCAACCAAACTGTCATGCATTTCCAGTTATACTAAGAATTCAATTTCATATTAATATTAATTTATTTAATTGTAAATTTTCATATGCATTTACCATTAAATAGCACATGATGCATTTATAAAATTAAATACTAAATATTAAAGATTAAACTCCTTTTTACCCAGTATTTCACAACTGGTGTCAGTTCCACTTCATTCAATGTCAAAGGTACAGAGACTTAAAAAACAATAATTAATAAGTCTGTAATGAGATTTTCTAACCACCATGTATGATCTCACAGTAAATCTGATTCTCTGGAAGGGCTAAGGCCTTATTTTGGGAACTCCTGCAATAAAACAGCATATAGTAGACTGTGAATACAACAAAATAAAGTAGTATTTTGAAAATAAAATTGAAGTAGAATTTTAAAATTGAAGTAGATTTACATTTTTATACAGATTCCTGAATCAGGAACAAGTGTGTCTTTATTGTACGAGTAATTTGTTATAATTTGTTCAAGGAACAAAGAAGGACAAATATTTCACTAAATCGTACAGCTCCTTTAAGTCTGGACAAATGGTTATTCTTTATATTATGTATTCACACTTGCATTGTTGCATGCATTATTATCAGCCAAAACAGCGAAACTGAACATAGTTTTGGCTGTTAGTTATTGAATTCCAGTATTTATAATAAAAAAAAAAAGAGAGAGAGAGAACCAAACACACAGGATTGCTGTTTTCCAGCGCTCATTCAGTGTAAAGTCACTCTGGCAGCTTTCCTTCCTTTAATCCCGAATTCTTTGTCAGCCATGATTAATGGCAAACCTACTAGCTGCTAGCTTGCATTGCACTGCTGGCCGTGCCATTGTCTCCTGGATACTTAATGAACTCTGACAAGTCTTCTGTTCCTGCACTGACTTTAAATACAGCAACAGCGACCCCTGGAGGTAGAAAAGGGCGTTTCATTCAATTTCACAATAAATTACATGCAGCACAGTGACACTTTCTTCGGTTTTAGTGATAAAGACTGCAGTTATCTGAACTCAACTAGCATAGTTTATAGCAAAATTAGGTTAACAGTACAATGAAAATTCAATCTTCTTGGGTGTATCCACTGTAGTGACATCCAAACATAGGCTACTTTGAGCTGCACCTTTGCCATAAAGCATTACCACAGGAGATAACTCTGAATTATAGATTTTGCAGATTTACACTGGGAGTTGTGTTGCCTCCTAAATCAAACCAGGGATTGTTTTAGTTAATTCAGTACAATGTAATTCACTGCACTGTAAGCTATGGTTGTTGGCTGCGCGCATCCATGACGCAAACATCCCATTCCACCAAATCCCAAAGGCCCCCACAATCAGCTGAGACCAGGTGATTGTGGGAGCCACTGTGAACTCAATGTCAGGTTTTTAAAAAATCAGTTTGAGATGCTAGAAGGACAGGAGGATAGACGTGGCCAGCAAAAATATCTCATGTGAGCTGTGGTGTTTAAATAATGCTCAGAGGGTCCAAAGTGTACCAAAAAATATCCTCCACACACCACACACACTCTCAAAGGCCACTTCACAGAATCACAGGTGATTTAATCACAGGTGATTTAAGTGACTTCAGATGCCAGATGAGCTGGGTTGATTATTTTAAAAACTGCTGATGTGCTGGGATTTTCCCATAAAACCATCTCCAGGGTTTACATAAAATGGTCCAAAAGAAAAGAAAAGAAAAAATATCCAGAGGGTGACAATTTTCTCAGAGATATAATATGTTGAGAACAATAGCCAGTCTGATTCTAGCTGACAGGAAGGCAACAGCAACTCAGATATTGTTACAATCAGTACGCAGAAGAGCATTTCTGGATGCACAGCACATAGTACCTGGAAACAGGTGGACTGCAGCAGCAGCAGCAGAAGACCACACCAAGTGTCACTGCTGTCAGCTAAGAACAGGAAGCTGAGGATCATTCACACAGGTCACAAAACTTTACAGGTTTGAAGTTGGAGTCTAAAGGAGGCCAAGTTCATAGACAAGGATGGTTCTACCCATGATTACTGAGAAGAGATCGGCAGAAGTAAAAAAGACCAACAGGCACGTGTGTTTTTTACTCCACAAATAAAGAGTCTTGATTGCATAATACACAATACTAATCAAACTGGATGTGATCTGAAGACTCAGTTGCAATTTTTTGAAACTATTACATATTTTAAATGTAAAATCTTCTGGAAACTTTCAAGTTTGTTATAGTATATCTGTTACATGACATGTACAATTTTCTCTGCATTACCTATTTACTTGCATCCTTACAATGTGATCATGGATTGTCTCTCTTTGTTGTTGTTTCTTTCAGCTGCTCTGGGATCACTACTTCAGATGGATTCGCATATTTGCTATGGTACAGGCTTTTTCCCCTATTCCTAATACAACCCTCCGGACTTGTGTCTCCTCCCCATCTCAAACCAGAAATGTTATTGTCAACAATTGCCAAAATAAATAAATAATACTGGTATTTAAATTGTTGTAACTTTCTAGCCTAAAATCTGTACACCAAGCTAGAAAGAACACTTCTGTCACAGAAACTGCATTCATTTTTTTTTTTTTTGGTAAACTCACTTTTATATAATCTTTCAGCTTCATAAATAATTATGAAGCTGAAAAGTGTCCCTGACATTAAAACATGTCTCTTTTAAAGAGAAATTGCAACAAATATAACAGCACAGTTCTTTGAAGATATTTTAAGCAGCCAAAAAGGACTGCCCTGATTATAATGTAGGGACAACAAGGGGCATCGGGGATGTCAAACATAAGGCCCAGGACCCAGAACCAAAGACTCAGATGACGCCCACTGATAAATTGAACTTTTTCCTCTTATATTGGGATATCTGAGAGATTAAATGTGCAGTTAAACTTCTCTGCACTGAGAGAAAGACGAGTTTCACTTGTCTGCCCCCCTAAGATCAAAGTGTGCATTATGTGGCTCACGATGTAAAATGAGTTTGACACCCCTGCTCTATTTATCAGTATAAGCAAAAGCATTACAAATAGAAAACAAATAGAAACACTGGGAATCACTTTTCGGCACACAGGCGATCTTTGGTGAACGGTTAACCGAGAGAATAGTTTCAGGTAATCTCACTTGAAAACACATTTATCACGATTTACACTCTGCTGCCCTCTGCTGGAGGTCTACCATAAGTACAATCACATTTCTGGAGTTTTAAGCGTATAAACATTTGGTGAGGGAAACAGTCACTCTTTCAGAGGAGTCCTGGAAACCTTCACTTAAAGCTTACGCAAAGCTTTGACGTAACATTTAGTGTGCGTGAGCATTTTATTACAAGCAGATAACAGCCTGTCCCAGCAGGAGTCCTCTTTGCTCTTTCCCTGTTGCTCCTGACGTTGGTCCCAGCTGCTCCCTCCCCCTTCCCGGCTCCTCCTCTGTGTGGCTTCTTGATCCACAGACAGATTGTCCCAAACTTTAAATCCTTCCTGAAGCTTCTCCCTTATCTGCGGCGCGAGAGCGAAAGCAGAAGCCGATGGCAGAAGTATGAGATATGGTACTGATGACCGAGCAGGCGGACAGACCTCTGACCCCGTTATTCTCAGCAGAACAACTTCCCTGCAAGGACTCCCGAGGGAACCGCTCGACGTGAGTGTGGGAAAGATGCAGCCAGGGCCCGAGGCTGCCTTTCAGTTTAAGTTGGGGGAAAGCGATTGATGGGGGTGGGGGTTTAAGCGTTGGGCTTATTTGCATCTGCATCCTGCTTCAGAGTGTGGATTTGAATTAAAGGCCTCTGCTGGCTCTGTAAAAGCACGAATTTAGCGAGTACGTGGCACGAAATACAGCCAAGATAGGGTTAATTTGCATTCCAGATGGCAAAAGTTATGTTGTAGCGCCGAAGGCCAATTTTACGCCTGCCCCGTCTCTTTAACTCAAAGAGATGTTTCTGTGCGTTTGAATGGGAATCTCCAGAATCTCGGTGCCCCAACATGTTTTGTTCCTGTGATATAAACCATTACAGCAACACCGGGTAATACGAGCACGGGGAGAGACAAGTGGAAACCTGAGGCAGCTGCTTTTTGAGAACGTTTAAAGATTACGTGAGAGGTGTTCGCTACGGCACAAGTTTGCCAGCTTCTCCCAGGAGAACAGAGAGCAGCGACTTAACTGTGTCATGTCTGCAGGTCTGAGGTGGACAATGGAGGCGAAGGGAGGCAGCGGAAGCACGGAAGGTCACCTGGGGACCTCCAGCTCTGTCTGGAGACAGCGTCTGACCAGTCCAAGAGCAGGAGGAAACCACTCGGCGTCAGGTGGACAATGTGTATATTTTTATTGTTTATAAGCACTATATAAACCTTTAATGACAAATAATAAATTAATAACAAGTTCATTTTAATGTCAAACATAAAAGGACTAAATTAAAGTGAAAAGAAAGGATTTTTTTGGACTTGTTTTTTAGTTCAAAATGTGCTAGTTTTCCATTTTAACTGCAGCTCTGCAGCTGCGCCCATCCTCCTACATACCTGCACGACCAGAGAGCTGTTTACTGATTATGTTGCTGCTGTTCAAGCAGCTTTTACTTAACCACGTATGACACGCTGCGGAGCCAAATTAGAGGGGTTTACTTTTTTGCCTGATAACAGTGTTTAGTGATAGTTTGAGTTATAAATCTGTGACAGTACTTTTCTTTCTGCAGTTACTGTTACTCGTCCTCCTCAGGTGTTGCCATGATAGTTAACTGTAAACACTGACCTTTCATTTGCCAGACTGAAACCTGTGGAGCAGCTTTCGCCAGTGCTAAGTCCATGTGACTTAGAAACAAAGTTTGAAAGGAAGAAATGGCAGCCTACCCAGGTAAAAGAACAACAACAACAAAAACAACCCACATACTGATCCATTGACAAATACCACCAAACCCCAAACTGTTTTTATGTATATACATTTGCCATTTTCTTAATTTAAAACTTTGCCTTTCAGTTGTCAAAAACAAACACCCAGTTCCATAAGTTATTTAAGGAGGTCAGCAAAGATGAGCAGCTCAAGCAAAGTAAGTTTCACCTTTTGCTTTCAGGCAAAAAACAAAGGAATGTGACAGTATTAATGTGAAAATGTAACCAACAGGTTACACTTGTGCCCTCCAGAGAGATATTTTGTATCAGGGCAAGTTGTTTGTCTCTGATAACTGGATCTGCTTCCACTCCAAAGTCTTTGGCAAAGATACCAAGGTACGTCACTGTTAACTCTAGTGAGGAATTTATCTGAAATCTTTGCGATTAGCTTGTTTGTTAAAGAACATGAGGTCTTGTCCTTCACAGATTTCAATCCCGGCGATGTCCGTGACACTTATCAAAAAAACGAAAACAGCGCTGTTAGTGCCAAACGCCCTCGTGATCGAAACTCCGAGTGAACAGGTAAGAAAGCATTTGATGCAGTCAGCTTTTCCCCGACTTTCCTCTCAACCCGCTACCTGGCAGATGGGGGGCTGTAGTTGAGTCTTGTTCTGTTAGAAGTCAATAGGGCGATCGTGGCTCAAGAGTCGGCAGTTCGTCTTGTAATCGGAAGGTTGCCGGTTCGAGCCCCGGCTCCGACAGCCTCGGTTGTTGTGTCCTTGGGCAAGACACTTTGCCCGTTGCCTACTGGTGGTGGTCAGAGGGCCCGGTGGCGCCAGTGTCCGGCAGCCTCGCCTCTGTCAGTGCGCCCCAGGGTGGCTGTGGCTACAATGTAGCTTGCCATCACCAGTGTGTGGATGATTGAAAAATGTAAAGCGCTTTGGGGTCCTTAGGGACTAAGTAAAGCGCTCTACAAATACAGGCCATTTACCATTTACTTCCTGTTAAAAGGGGAATTTTTTATCTCCACAGTCACCAAATGCTGCTTCTGCAGTATATGCTAAAAGTAAAATGGAATTAAAATGAAAGTGATGCTAAATCTCTCTTTTCCAGCATGTGTTTGTGTCATTCCTCTCTCGAAACGCCACCTACAAGCTCCTGAAGTCAATCTGCCTTCATTTAGAGGTAAATGGCATCTTCTATACGGGTTATGCAACTTGTTCTAGCGGTATTCATTAGCTAGCTACATTTAGTCTTCTGCAGGAAATCTACGTCCTAATTTACAACACAACCATTGTAAGTTAGAATATATTACTTTACAAAAACACTGAGCATTTTCTCTTCACCCTGCACCACAACCTTCCACACCATTCGAGTCATTGCAGGCTACGTAAACCTGAGGTGTTGTTACATTTGTCGAGATGTGCTCGTCAGGTCATGTGGAACGTTCCAGTTAGAGTTCCTGCTGAACCATAATTCAGGCATTACTGCTGAAACACGTCATGTTCTTTGCACTTTAATAAATCAAATTAACTACATTTTTTAGAGAGTGTCTGTACTTTCTTTCTCTTCTGTGTTTCTTTAAGACTGGGCAGTTACCGGAAGTTACTTTGTATCTTGGACGCAGTATATTAAACATTAGTGTGTTCCAGCTTCCTCTCTTGTTACACTGTAAACTCTGTGTATATTAAATTGTGTCTAAATCCAATACTGGGCTCTAGCAAAGGCCCAGTACTGAAAAGTATCAAAATTCAAAAGTTAGCAACTAGTTAGCAAGTAGCTAACAGAGACAGTTTAGCATTTAGCTGCTAAAGAGCCAGGTACTCAATGCAGGAGTTGCAAGCAAATGGAAGGGGGTGATTTTTAATTTAGTCAGCTAAACAGAGAGAAATATGTTCACTAAATGCCTGTAAACACACAACTCTAGCTTAGCTTTTTTTCCTCACGTGTGTTTAAATAGGCAACTGTTTGCTAATGCAGATGAAAACTTTGCTAAAGCAAATAGTGAAAAGGCAGCGTCTAACCAAAACAGAGGGAGTGACTTCATTTTTCTGCACGTTGTGTGCATAGAAACAGACAACCAAATGAATTCTGCTGCTGGATTCTGTCTGAATAGGCAACTGTTTGCAGACAGTTTCATAAGTCAATACCAGCTAAGTCTGTTGTCATTACAGGTGGATAAGTCCTGTGGCAGCCCCGTGACTTCCTCTTGTG
Organism: Diplotaxodon limnothrissa; assembly: GCF_057381915.1. Lineage (NCBI taxonomy): Eukaryota > Metazoa > Chordata > Actinopteri > Cichliformes > Cichlidae > Diplotaxodon > Diplotaxodon limnothrissa. The sequence continues at coordinate 56,155,040 of NC_140602.1, read as the reverse complement.
AAAACAGCTTCAGAATCAAGTGCCCATCGTCACTTCCTCTGGTCAGTAAGGGGTCTGTTCTTTTTCTGAGATGTTTATTTGTTATTTTCTGTTGCGATAGAAAGAGCTATACACATAGCTTGTTTTCATGTGATACAACGCCTACATTGTATGTGGTGACCCATGTTTCATGTGGGCTGCAGGACTTTTCTAGAGACTTCTCTGACCTCGATGGAGTTGTGCAGCAGAGACGGCAGGAAATGATGGAGAGCAGCAGCTCCGGGTCTCAGACTCCAGATTATGACAAGTTAGCTGGTGTGTCACCCATCTTCTTTCCTCCTGTGTAATTATATAGCTACTGTGTACTCGCTCTAATCTACTGTACACAGTTTGTAGAGTCATTGTTTGTCTCTGTAAGGGGTGTCAGGTGTCACTGTGGCTTAGACAGCCTTTAGTATTTAGCTGGAGTCAAGCCAAGTGAGCCTCTGGGACTTTGTTTTTATTATAGTGAAGACACTTTTCACAGAAAGAAATCTCATTAAATAATTAACGTAATCTCCATTTTATTCTCAATGACAGCCATCAGCACTGACACAATTAGTTGTTTTTTTTTTCTATTTTACAGACTAAAAGGACTTGTCACATTTGCGAGCTTGTTAGCCTCTTAACATTTATTCAAAGTCGCCAGCCACTGGAGTCACAGCGTTTTTCTTTGTTGCTTTGAGCAGACTTCAGCGGCCTCCCAGGCACATTTCTGAACACAGCGAAGAGCGGAGAAGTTTCAGTCCACGCAGATATTCACCTCCAGACTCCCAGCCAAAAGCACGGACCCGCCCTCAAGAGCGGTACTTTGATAATGGCTTTCTAAAAAAGAAAAGATGCTTTGTTGTTAATGCTTCTGTAGTCTTCAATTTCACTGTTTAGCAGGAGCTATTGAATGTTGATAAATGGAAAAGTTTCAGTTGGATATCAGGATAATCCACGCTTTTGCCACTGACCTTTATTAAAAAACCTATTTTGACAAAATTAGAAGAATTATATTTGTACATTATATCTGCAAACTACAAAAGAAGGCCTGAGAACAGCTCAATATCCCAGCCTGCCGCTATCACATCCCAGCTTACCAGTCAGCATGTCATATCTTCTTTGTTTGATAACCAATAGTTTAAAGACCAAGTTTAAAGACAGCTGACATACTCATACTGTTGTATATGCTACAGTTAGAGGCACACGTGTCTTGTGGAAACAGATGCAGAACACAGAAATTAGAAATTTGACATTCTATCATAAAGTATTTGTAACATTTCTTTATTTCTTTCTAAATAGTTCCTTGCCTTGTTGATGAACATTACCAGAGATACTCATTTTTTTCCTTTGTTGCTTTCACATGTAGACCCAAGCAAGCCAACGCGGGGAGCTTCTCCAAAAGACAAGTCCTCACAGCCGATGTCATTACAAGCCATCCTCCTCATCTATCTGTTTCTGTGAGCAGCCTCTCATTATGTGGAATTTGAGAAGCCCGAGCAGTCTGACAGACACTTGTTAGGATGTCAAAATCATTTACATCATTTGGCTTAGTGACTGTTCTTTTTGGCTATGATTTGAATCCTCGTGTTTCACTGTGTTTCTGTGTATTTAACAGAGTCGGCGTTCTTGTCTTGTCCTCCTGTTACATGGCGTTCAAGATTGTGGCTCTCGAGCAACGTTTGAACTCTTTGGTTTCAACAGGAGAACATATGTACAGTGAGTAAGTAAGGATTTAAACTTCTTTAGAAACTTTAAGGATTGTGAAATACACATATTCACCACATTTCCAAATGCATGGTTTTTCTTAGGTAGCGCAACTTTCTCATTATTTGGTTAATAATTTGGTGTAAATCTTAATGCAGCAACACTGCGAGCCAAAGGTCACAGGATGAAGTGAATGCTGAGATCTACGGGGAACTGTCGACCAACCTGTTCAAGCTGGAGAAGGTTTGTCAGATTTTGTGAGCTAAACAGCAGTTATTGGTGCTAATAAAAATTGTATTGTTAGATATAATATTTGAACTTAAAATATTGCAAACTAGATCTGGCTGATTTGTCATTATAATAGAGTCAGCAAAGCAATAATTAGAGCCTGAACAACATAGGATTTTTAAGACTGATACTGATATTTATGTGATTAAGAAATCTGGAGTATTGGCTGATATTTTCTCAGATATCCGAAACAAAATAGATATTCATAGCATTTCTTATATATAGTAACTTACAAGTTATTTCTAAGATTATATGACAATACAGTTTAAAAATATTCTTCCGTTATTGTGCTATCAAGTCGCTCATTTACCTTCTGGCCGATTCTGCTCGGATCAGCTGTTTATTGTTGTGTTGCAGAGTGCCCCCTGGTGGACAAACTGTGCAAACAGCTTTAAGGTAGCTGCAGGGGTTTTTTCTCCTGTTGCTTCTTTACTCTTTAAATTTGTATTTACTGGCCATTACAAATGCTGATACTGATATATCAGCAAATAGCTGTGGGGCCAATATATTGGTCGGGTTATAACTTCTGGCCAAACTAGTGCATTTTAAAGTAGCCAATCACACCGGAAAGCTGTAAGCAGCTGTGCCTGGATGTGCCCTCAGAGGTGCTGTCCTCCTCATATGACATCATCTTAATATTGATGTCCCTCTGCAGCTAGTGCACTTTGCCTCATTCCAAGCAGCTGTAAATGCAATCAACACAGACAGTCAGTACTGCGCAATGCACTGTTGACAGGAGACTTTTAGCAGTGTGATAGAAAAATGTAACATAAACCAGTAATGCTAAAACAAATCCAGGGAATCCAGTCTAATAAATTGTACCTTCTTTGCTTTACTGTCACTCTGACTGACACTGACTGTGCTGTTCTCTCCTGATCGCAAAGTCAGGATTCCCTTTAATACTGAAACAGGTGAAAATACTAAAAACATGTATAAGGGTGACAGACCAGGGATAGCAAACTCATTTTACATTGTGGGCCACATACAGCCCACTTTAATCTTAAGCGAGCCAAACCAGTGAAACTCTTCTTTTTGTTACTGTACAGAAGTTTAACTACACTTTTAACCCTAATGAGAAAGAAGTCATTTTTCTAAACGACATAGAAATGCTAATGTAGTAAATGAAAGAAAGCACGACTGGGAATTGATAAGAATTTAACTGATTCCACTTTCAATATCAGTTATTGATTCTCATTGACCCTGCCTGACAGTCACCACCATCGCCATCAGTAAGGACACAAATATGATCTTTCTCTTAGATATGAACACAAAGCAAAGATCAAAACCAGCATGAAGAAGCTTTAAAGCGATCACAAACAGGAGGCTGCAGACTGACTGCTCATCAGTCTGTCATCAGACAGTACCTGTTGAAGTTCAGAGTCTGGCTGCTAGGCTGGGATCAGGATTCATTCAGCTAACATCACTCTGGGTTCTTGGCTAGCTTAGCATTAGCATGCTATCTGTGCAGGTGCCTGCAAAGAGCTGAAGTTGTGTTAACAGCATAATGCAATTGTTTCTGTCCTGGATGCAGTATGCACTTTACTATGGCGCTGTCATAATAAAGTGCAAAAAACCCCAAAAACGACTATACTATATTTATTTACTACTTAAATATTTATTTATGCACATGGATTTAATTATTGGGGCCAAAGCGCTCACCGTGTGACAATCCTTGTACGCGTGTGTGCACCTCTTGACCTTTGTAACCTGGCGCAGCTGGATTGAAGATGCGAGTGTAGGATCATCTTTTTTGCCCCCATTTTAATGACATCACACCCAGAAATGTGACTCCTTGTAAAACCACAACATTTTGGTTTTTTTGTTTATAGTATTTTTTTTATTTACATTACATTCATTCTGATAGAAACAGAAAGGTACAAAAAACAGAAAAACAGAGATTCAGTAAGACTAAGGTTAGGGTTGCCAACTCCCTGAAAAATAAATAAGGGACACCTCGTGGCCAGGGCCGGGCAACCCAGTTGTCTTCACCCTTCCCAGCAAGGCTGGACTGGGACAAAAAATCGGCCCGGGCATTTTGACTAGAGACCGGCCCACCAGGATAAAGATTGAAATGTGACGTCATTCAGGGATAAAACCGCAAAGGATTCTGGGAACTTGTGGCAAGAGGTACTAGCGCACGCAGGCTTTCAATTGAACTCAGTTACACAGCGATAAAAAGAAACCCAAAAAATGGCAAGAAGCTGTTGTATTATTAACTGCAATAGCCGGTCGCATGACAGCCACGGGAAGCCGATGGGTAAAGAGATCGTTTTTTTTATCGGATTACGTCGTTGAAGTGAAATTTTTTAAGCCATGTTTCCGAAGTAAGAGCCGACGGATGGTCTGGATATACCAAATATAACATCCCAGAACACTCCAGCTCACATGTTAGTCTGATCCAAGCATTCCCACAAAGGTCAGAGTTTTGTAGTAGTTAATGCGTCATTTTTCTTAACATAATTGGTGATGTAGGTTACAAGCAAGTCTGGCGCTGAACAGAAATTGTCGCGCTATGCTCCTTTGTTTATTGTGCATAAATAGTGAATTGTCCTGACACAATATTGCGTTTCGCTTCTGTTATAACCATGGTACACTGACAAAACCATATACTTTTATTCACAAGATAAAACAGTTGTTTTGTATCACTAATTGTCCATTGCGATTACAACATACAATATTATTGTCACTGCTACATTTCTGTAATGCTACTGTAACCGGTTTCTGCTTCATCCCGCTGCAACAGTTCGGCCCAAACAGACTCCTCGACTCTGCGTTGTGTAGTGTTTTTAAAAAGACAAGGAGTCTCTGATCGATCGTTGCCACTTTATTTCCTGAATGGAAACAACGGTGTATTATCAGTGCACAGGCTCGCCACACACCACTCCGCACAGCACACTACGGCAGAACATCTCATTAGCATTCCGCTTTAGCATACAGTTTCACACATTAATAAACAAATGAAAAGTACATAAAACTGGTGTTGGACATGTGTCCACTAAGCACTTATTACACTCGGTGCTCTTCAGCTAATCAAACATGTTTTATGTGTCTGTACTACTTAGCTATATTGTGTGCGGAACAATACAACTCACCTCTCGTATGGCTACGGCAGACTGGCAGCGATTACTGCAGCCAGCCACACCGAGAGGGGGGGCGCTGTTTTCCCATTACACTGATATTTGTGGCAAGTGGAATAATACCACATAAACACTGTTACACTACCAGAAATTATTTCCACTACTAATTAATTACCGTTGAGCTCAAAGCTCCTATTAATAAACTGTTAATGAATGTGTATTTATGAAGACGATTTGTGAGACTGGTAAACTTATGATATGTACAATAGTCTTTCGTTCTACACGGTGCGTTTCAAGGTCCTGTCCGTCGGTAAACTGTACCTGGGCTTGTTGCAGTGACCTGAAGTTACTAAACTTCATGAGTGTATGCACTCACTCCAAGAAGCGTATAATTATAAATCTGAGCGTGGTGAAAGTTGGGCAGCACGCTGACGTCTTTTGTCCACTCTTTCACTCCTTTGATTTTTTCCTCGTATCTTTTCTTTGTCTTTTCGTCGAGTCTGTCTTTGTACGGACCGGCATTGTTCTCCTTTTGTTTTGTACATTCCTTTTTTGTGCGGCAAAGAAAAAAAAGAAGGTATTGGAACCGGAGAATGAACGTTTTGCGGTGCTGCAAATGTTTGCATTTGATGCGGTACTTGGATTGTTTTGCCACGAGTTCCCGGCATGCAATGCGCGAAAATCACGTGATTGCTAAACAAGGGGGAGGGTGCATCCAGCCTCCTCGGCTGTAATTGGTCCAGCCCAGAGTCGATCATGACCAATTGGCCAATCCAACACCTTTCATTATATATACCCTTCCTAAAAAAAAAAAAAAAAAAAAAAAAAAATCCATCGGCCCATAAAAACAAAAAATCGCCAGCGGCCCACCGGGCAAATGCCCGGTATGCCCGATGGCCAGTCCAGCTATGCTTCCCAGTGTGGTAGCTCTTTTTTTGTGTGTGAAATTATTTTTTTAACCATTTGACTTGAAGTTGATTTAAGCAGATGCATATTCTTTGTGATATGAACACATGGGAAACAAATGATCATTTAGCCATTTATTTTTAGCTCAAAATGACAACATTAACACAGTAAAACAGGTCTCCTTCTTAAACAGAAGCCTGTCATGCTTAACTTTTGAGAATATAAGTAAATCTTTCTTTAAAAGAACTCTGTCCTGCTTAACTTAAAATTATATAAATTAATAGAAAACAATAGAAAGAAAAATATTCTTGTAACTGTGCACATATAGTGCATTTAGTACAGTTGGCTTCAGTTGAGGTATTATTTCAGCTTTTCTAATGCTAATCAGCTGCTCCTGTTTGTAAACCCGCTTGTTCCCATGATTACGCATCATAACTCATCATCATTATTCATCTATGTATTACTTTTATGTATTAGTCATCTATTTGTTGTAATCATCTATCCTTACAGATGTTTATTACACAAAAATAAGTTATATTATCACACTTCTGGCCACATAGCGCTGATATTCACTGCACATGCCCATATTAACTTTTTCCAGCCAGGTGTTTTCCTTTTCCCATTCCTCCCTGTGCTTTTGCAGCCTATTTTTCTTTCTCTGAGCGAACAAACATTGCTGCTCTAATGCTGGGCTCACACTGTGCGATTTTTGGCCCATTTTGAGACGATTTCTGAGTCGTGCGACGGATTTGGTGATCAGACCGATTTTGGCCTTCATCGTGCGTCGTGTAGTATACGTGGGGTAACGAGAAGCGATTAACACCTCACGACCAGCTCCCGATCATCAATCGCTCGTGAGGGTGTCACCGCATCCGCTCACACTGCTCACGCGCAAACACGTAAACGTCGGTGAAAAAGACGGAGCAGCACAGCTGTGCAGCGTGTGATCTGGACACAAGCCATGGAGGCACAACTTGTAGAACTTTGGAAAGCTCATCCGAGCCTTTTCGATGTGGCATCACAAAATTATCACGACCACAACAACCGTGAAAACAGTTGGATTTACACTGCTGCTCAATCACAGCTGCCTGATCATGTTTTTCATTAGCAATTTAGCAAAGTTGATGGTGGTGGTGTGTGTGTCTGTGTGAGTGAAAGACAGAGAGAGCGAGCGACAGATTGTCTGTTATAACCTTCATTTTATGGAGGCACAGTGTGAGCTCTCAGGTCGCATCAGAGCATCGGGCGGTATAGTGTGAGACCTGCATCGTGACCTACCAACTTCTAACCCCTGCGAGTCAATCGTGCAGTTTGAAAATCGCACAGTGTTTGCCCAGCTTTAGGTGTACTGTCATCCGAGACTTGCACCGCAGTGTCGGCGTTTGTTCCCCTGTTGGCCATGCTTGTTGTTGTGGTCATCTGTTGTCTTCCGGTATTTTCTCTGTAAGCGACCTTTCCTCGACCAATGAGATGAGCGGTAATCTGAATTGTCATACTCGAATTGTCATAAGTGTGCTGTCAGCTCATTGGTCACAAAGCAGGAGAGGGGCTGGGAATTATGTTTTCAAACAAAGCGTTAATTCCATTAACATTTATAGACTACTTTTGATTCTCACTATATTACGGGACAAAGTGCGTCCCTTATTAGCTCAATACGGGACGTGTACTTTTGTTTCGAAATACGGGACGATTCCGTTTTTTAAGGGACGGTTGGCAACCCTAACTAAGGTGAAGGTGACTTTTATTAAGATGCACATTTTAGAAAAAAGAAATTTCAGAAGTCTTGGCTTCAGAAATATTTTACTGGGAATGAAATGATGATTGATGGTGTCACATTTTAAATCTAACCACAGTTGTACAAAGCCAGCTGTTGCCTTCAAGGACCCAGTCTTTATGCTAAGCTAAGCTAATCAGCGGTAACATGTTTAACATAATTGTGAATTATAAAGTATCCCTCACTTGCGTTTGTTTTTTCCACACCACAGATTCAGAAAAACCTCCAGAAACTCCTGGAGGAGACTTAAAAGAAGACTGTGGTCTGTTGTAGTGTCCACAGAGAAGAGCGAGTGCTGTGTAGAAGAGATCGTGCTTGAGCTGTGCAGATCAGCCGTGATCAGATTTGGTCATAACTTTCTTGCCAAAGCATGGACAGCTCATACACAAAGCATTCTTTAGACTGTGTGAAGTGAAATTGTGCAATAATGACTTCTTTCCCTTTTGCACTCAGGACTATTTGATCACTTTTTTTTAACAGAAAGCTGTGCTGAAGCAGTGTGCTAGTTTGCTAGTGGTAGTGTTAGCGAAGTGACTATGTTTTATTTATTTAGCTTTCATGTTACATTTCACAGTAGTAAGATTGTTAATAAGTTGTCAGGTCCAAAGGTTCTATTTCATGTCAAGGTCAATGTTTTTGTCAGCATTAAAATGTCAGTAAGTTATATTTTTATCATGCTTATGACTCACTCATCAAAAGATTGTACAACACTCAGCTTGTTCTTATGGTGTGATGTCAACAGATATGTATAAATATACACTTTGCTTTGTGAAATCACACAACAGTAAGAGCAAATCAGAGTTTAAAATATATTTTTTATTGTAAGTGTGGGATTTTTAATTTTCATACGAACCAACTGCTGTTTCATTCAGATGCAATTGTATAGTTTCTCAAACCTAGCAGCGTGTACTGCATTTACCCTGTTCCCATTCTGTTTTCACTTTGTTTGTGTGTATGAAAAACAAAAAAAAATTGTGTTTAACTTTAGTTGTGACCCTTCAGATCACAGCTTGTGCCTTTGTGATTGTATCACAGCTCTAAAATAAACGGTTTTTCATGAAGTGTTTCTTGAAACTGGCGTTAACAGCTTTTTTACTTAGGAGCACCAGGTTACATAAGGCTGATCACTCAGCCAGGTGACGCGCCTGCAGACCACAGACAAATGAATGCAAACAGCACCGATGTAACCCAAGAACATGATGACTGGCCTGCTCACAGCAGTGAAAGAAGAACTCTCTTTACTACAGTGTACAATAACACTTTACCACAAATAAAAGACTAATGTGTGCGCTTTTTAAAATTCTGCAGTGGGAGTTTGTTTTTGTTGTAATTTTTCCCCTACAGTGTTTTTATTGGGTGACAGGTAAAGGTAGACCAGTTTGGCATGGAGTAATACATGGAGAAAGTGATTTGGAACTGGCTTCTTGACATAAGCCACACCTTACCTGAAAAAGACGTCATCTGGATGGCAACGTGTTACTCCAAAATTCCCATCTTAAACAAGCTCGGCCTCAGAAAACATATTGATCTTGTTTTTTTAATCTTTGCATTGAATGTTATCTTGCATTTGTGAACTGCTGTTCAGTCACACTTCAGTACAGTTCAGTAATGGTGCTCAGCATTGTCCTTGTGTAGTTTTCTCTGATTTCAATTCAGAACATTATGCACCATAATCGTTGATAATACCACATTATTTGTAATTTTATGTTGAGAAATAAGTGATGGACATTTAAAACTGAAACATAGTTCAAACTGTTCCGATGATGAGGATGCTGCTGTGACTTATAAAGTGTCCCCTTATTTTTATTTGTTCTCTAAATAGTGTCACCAACATTAGCTACCCCAAATCACTAGAGATTATCAGTTCATTTTAACATTCCAGGTGACAGCAAGTCAAAATTATGTTACCTGTCCAGCAGCAGCCTGCATTAAGCTTTAATATTGCTATAAACTGAAATGGATCAGTGTACGCCTTTTATTCACTGTTATGTTTAAGTTTTGGGTGACGGCACAAAGACTGAGAGAGGTGGATAGAGAGGGAGAGAGTAGGATGAACACAGCAAAGAGAGAGCAAAAAGAAACAGGTAAGAGTGGACATGTGGTCAAATTCACCAAAAATTATATATATAGGCCTATTGTATGCCTCTTTAAAATGTGTGACATTTAAGGGATCTTTATTGTGTGATTGAAATTAAAATTGTCCTTAAGGTAAGTTTACTCAGTTACAACAATAAAGTACAAATTCAGTTCCATTCAGTTTTATTTATATAGCACCGAATCCCAACAACAGTGACCTCATGACATGGTATATTATAAGGTAAAGACCCTACAACATTAGAGATAAAACCCCAAGAATCAGATGACCCTCTGTGAGCACTTGGCAACAGTGGGAAGGGAAAACTCCCATTTCAAAGGAAGAAACCTCGGGCTCAGAGGTGGCTACCATCTGTCGTCACTGGTTGGGTGTGAGGGCTCTCTGGATGAGAGCCAGAGTTATATTAATAACTAATGATTAAATGCAAAGTGGTGTATAAATACATGGAGGGTGTAGTTGCAGTTAAGTAAAATGTGAAAAAGTCATCATGTAAATGAACAAAACATTACTTTAAAAAGAGTATTTACAGTGCAGTATTCAGTTACAAAATGGGTGACTTTCAGTATTTGTACTTCATTCCCTACTTTGCATTGTACTTTGTAGAAAGAAAAAAAAACCTTGAGCAGCTCAACATGCTAATCACACTAATACATGTACTTAGTCATTCAACTACTGTACTGTACTGTACTACATATTGGGCCCAATATGAGGCCATGAAAAGCGCAGTGAATGGTTTTTAAAGTACATTTAATGATATATCAGTACAGATGCTCAGAAATTTACAAATGATAGAAATACATATGTTGAAACAGACTGAAAAAAATTGGTTGTCAGGAAAAAAAACTGTCTTATAAAATTCGCGATTTTTTTGCTTCCGGATTTCCAATGGCGTGTCCAGCGGGGTGGCCTGGGGGGGCACAGGCCACCCCCCCCAACCAGACTGGCCACCCCAGGTGCCACCCCAAAGGTAAAACAATAAAATTCAATCAAATATCAAATGTACGATTATGTTTTCACGGTGAAGCTCAGATATCCGAGTGTAAGTGAATGCAGCATCGGCTTCTGCGCTATGCGCATCACGTTAGCAAAGGTAGGAGAGCCAAGCACGAAGGACAACACTGCAGGAAACAATTTTTCGGTGAAAGAAAATGAGGACAGAATAAATGTCCCGGTAAGTAATATTAAGTTTGTTGAGTTTAGTAAACTTCGGTGAAATTAGAATACCAAGGAAAAAAATAACACTTAAAGAATTTTTGCAACCATCGAATATTTCAGACAGTATGCTACTGAGGGCAGCTAACATAAGAGTTATGAGTTATAAGATGCAGGTCGATGTGTAAAAATAACTCAATGGTTTGGTGGTGGCTATGGCGGGGCTTCCACAGAGGCCAGCAGGTGGATGAGGGAAGGGGAGGCAGGAGGAGAGACCCGAGGCGGCCACCAGTCCGAGTGTCAGGTGAACTGAACTTCAGGTAAGAAGTTATGACCTGCAGTCTATCTGGGTCAGATATAAACCAAGTTTAGGTGGAGTTTATTTTCGTTGTGCTGACTTTTTACAGTCAGTTACAATACCTCATACTGCGTGAGCTAGCATGACGAGTTTATACAGCTGTTCGGTTGCTATGATGTTACTGATAGTGAACTTTATTTTATTCATAAGGTTAGTTAGTAGAGTTGCCAACAGCTCCTTAAAAATGGAATGGTCCCTCATTCAGAGAAAATATTACGGGTTTGGTATTGAGCTGAGAAGAGACGCAGTTTGTCCCGGACTTCAGCTAGGATGGAAAAAGACACAAAACTGGAGTTATTCTGTCTTTACAGCTGCACAGCTGCCTCTTCTCCTCTCATTCTCTCTCCTCTCTCTCCTGTTGCTACTTCAATCATGAAACTGATCAATGATCAGCTGATCGTCTCTCTTGTTTGTTTATCACCCACTTTGCGCCAGAAAGAGGAAACCAGCAGATGTCGCGCTAAACAGCAGCAGCACGTTTAAGCTTGATCAGCTGTTGTTAGAATTTATTTAGTTAGAATGTTTGCTGGAGCCACAGCTGTAAAGCTGTAAAGCTGCTGGTCATGATGTCGGTTTGGATATGTGGTGAGAGGGAAACATGAAGATGAAACCAGGAGATGTCCTTACTGAATCATCAGAGCTGAACAGGTGATGGAGAAACAGGTTTACCTTTTAGGTGACATGAATGAGTTGAAGTTATGAACTGTTTCTGAGAGATAAATAACACCAGGATCCTTTTTTTATGTAGCTGACAGCTGGTAACTGTGCAGGGGCGGGTCTAGCAAAGTGTTGCCAGGGGGCCAGGTAGGGCATTAACAGGGAGAGGAGGGCATAAAGAAATACTTTTCTTTTTTATTCTCATTTAAAATATCTAGCTTTTATTAAATAATTATCTGAATCTTGCGAAGAAAGTTTTTATCTGACGTAAAATGTATAGAAATCATACATATACCAAAAAGACTGTACATCACTGTCACAACAGCATTTGTTTTCATTCAAAGGCTTTATGGCTTTAATACCTGGTGGGCCAATCTGTAGTGAAAATGCCCAATTTTTTGTCCCAGTCCAGCCCTGCAGGTTAATACTGGCAGTGTCACCATGCCAGCTGACTGCATTTCATCATCAGCCAGTGTTGTTCTCAATATTACCAAAGTAAGGCAGCATATAAAGTATTTACTTGCTTTCAGGTTTTATTCAAATGTTAGTCTTTTCAGTTGTTTCTCCACTTTTTTCCTGTTTCAAAATCAAACACCAGTTTGTGAGAAGATTATCTTCTTTTTTTTTTTTTAACAGGCATTGGTTTTGCATTGGAATTGGCTAATTTGCCAATTGTATGTTAAAAATGTTCGTATTTTAATATTCAAAAATGTTTTTGCCCAAAACATATGTGCACTACATGTCAGTAAAAATACTATGCAAATATTGATGTCCTTGAATGCTGAATAAACACTGACTGATTGTATCTCTTGTACTTAATCAACACAGTATCTAAACACTTTGCACCGTAGTGGTTAAAATCTCATTCTAATAAGGTTACGGTTATTAGGTTTACAGGGTTATTGAATTATGGTTAACGGTTGGTAGAATTGTTTTTAACATTATCTGCCAATTACATCTGCCACCCTTCTCCAAATCTGTGCCCCTACCTGGCCCCCCCAACAAAAATTTTCTAGACACGCCACTGTACAAATGCACAAAAAGACCCCAAAAAAGAAATCTTTCTACCTTCTGCAAAGTTCATCGCCCCAGAAAAGACAAGTCAAAACAAGTAAAAAAAAATAAAAAATGTAACAGCCTCCCGATTATGACCGATATATCATTTACGTCACTGATACATCCGTAACTGAAATTAACTCAGAACAATTTGTTTATTTTTTTAAATGGTCATTCAGAATCAGAAGATTATTTACGGTGATGTTTTTGGTGGGAGTGAAACAACAATCTACTGATAAAACCAATAAAAATAAGATATGATAATAAGAAATAACCACTGTTGGAAGCCTTATTTACTCTTATCGCCTTAATCATGTGCAGTAATTAAAGTTGAAATGAGAAACTTTGCATTTGAAAGATGCTCTTCTACTGGGCACTCAAAATGCTTTCTTACAACAAGCATCATTCATCCACACCTTCATACATAATGTGTGCACATTTTAAATATAAATTAATATTACTGTAGCAGTATTTTTTTTTTTTTTTTAAAAAGATAAAATGGCCACATTTAAGAAGGCAGGACCTGCAGTTATTGTCCTTTTCCAGACATTTATCTGGCACTTACTTTGGGGTTTTCTGCAGCTCGTCCTCGGGGCCCTCCAGACACAGAGACAGCAGGTCGTAACCCAGGATCTTCTGGGCTATGGTGAACATTTCTTTAATGTTGGGGTATTTCAAAAGTCCTCTGCCCATGCCCACAAACTGGCTGCCCTGACTGGGGAAGAGGAGCACGGAGCAGCCGCTGCTTTTGGGTCTCCGCTGAGGCGCCGCTGCTGGCTCGCTGTTCGGGGGAAAAGCGGGGGCTTCAGCCGGAGGAGGGTAATCTCCAGCCGTGGAACCGGGCTTGTTGGTGGACAGCGTCCTGCTCAGAGAGACCAGCGACCTGACCTTCCCTCTGGAAGATGCCGCCATCCTGACTGCCACTGATGCCAACATGAGCTGTTTCTCATCCAACGACGTGTCTGCAGATGAAATAAGACGCACAGCCCGCCCGGACAAACTGTAATCACCAAAAGAGTCAACTTTGCTTGAACTCAATTCTGATATCTGCTCGGCATGACACCTCACAGGGAGACGAAAACAACCGCCAGAGGAGAAAAGAACAAAATCTTCAGCGAAGGAAGATGATATCTCCAATAAAACTATTTTTGAAGCCATTATGGGACTTGACAAAAAATTTGAAGCACAACTGGAGGATATCAAGGAACAAAACAGACAAAGTGCAGCTATGGTTGCCAGCTTGGCTAAGGCTGTAGAGTTTAACGCTGCAGAGATAGCTGATTGCAAACTGAAAGTTGTTAAACTGGCAAATGCGAATGAACTGCTGCTTAAAGAAAACGAAGACTTGAAAAGAAGAGTGAGAGAACAAGAGCGCTACCGAATGAGGTGGTGCCTAAAACTGAAAGGGGTGAAGGAAGACAAAGACGAAAACATTAGAGTGAAGGTTTTGCAAACGCTTCAGAAGATTGCCCCTGACTTGAACTTAGAAGAGGCTGTTGATATTGTCCACCGCTTAGGGAAACAAGTTGATGGCAGAAACAGAAACATCATTATTCTATTCACACAGAGGCGAATTAAAGAAGAATTGTGGAGGCGCACCAAAGATTCTTCAACCTGCAAGCAAGAAGGCATCAGCTTCACAGAGATGTTGCTGCAGGAGGACATACAAGATCGACAGCGCCTATGGCCTCTGGTGGAGGAAGAAAGACGTGCAAAACTACAAATATCTGTAGTTTCCACTCCGTATATTTTCAAAACAAACTCGTTACTTTGGGTTTAACGCATTTGGGGGAAGTTAATATTTCACGTCACTGCAGGCCTTCAAACAATGAGATTTGAGCCTAAACAGTGAAAGGCAGTCGTGTTTTAATCAGTAGAGGATGTCGCATAAAAAGAGATGAAAGAACAAACCATGTACTGTAGTTTTGATTTATTTATTTTTAGCACAACACCAGAACAACCCCACGTGCCCATAATTTGCGGTACTTCAGAAAAAAAGGAGTGAACATAAAAGGGAGTAAAATGTTGTGTCAGGTAATTTCAAATGCAGCATTTCTATCACCTCAACAAACACTAACTGTGTCACAGTGTGTTGCTATCTAAAGCTCTACTTGCTGTATTTCACAGGAAGAGAAAGAATGAGAGCTAACTTCACTCAGAGATATAGAAAGAAAGAGAAAGAAACCAGGCTGTATTTAAAGGTAAGGACTGCTTAGTGATATTTGATAAAATGTAGTTGTATTTTCACAGGGACATAAAGTGCTTGTCTTACTCCCTTCTTCTAGCTCGAAATTACTTGCCAAGTGGTAAGGACCGTTCATGGTCACACGGTGAGAACATTGGTGTTGACTATGAAGAGATAGGGTCAGACAGGGGAGGGGCCAGTCAGATTTATCAACTCAACCTCCTTAAAGCATGGAGAGAGGCTGAAACCAATCTCTGGTGAGCCCGGTTAAGGAAAGAGATGAGTTGGTGCCTGAGATGCCAAATTCCAACATCCTCATTCCCGCCATTGAGATAACACTCTCACACAGGCCCAGAGAGCAGATGTTGCTGCATTGCAGATGTGTTATACCCCCTGCCCAGCCGAATGACTCTCAAAAAGAAAATTTTGCAGAAAATCAATGTGATCGCTTGGATCACTGGAATTATCATCTCGATATCTCTTGTCCTTCTTTCATTTCAGACGTCTTGAAAACAAGTTTTAACAAAGTCCTGGAGAAGTGCCCAATGCTGGAGGACCTCCTGCTTTACCCCTGGCTCAGATAAACTCCTCTCTGACACAAACACACACGCATACTGAATTCACATCTTGCCATACAAATGTGATACAGTAACCAACTTTCTTTCTTTCAGAAAGAAAGAAAATTGGGAGATTCAAAAATTTCCTCACAGTAATGTTTGCATCAGTCTATCAGACGAATCCCCTCCAAGTCCAATATTTACATCAGTTACAGTGATAATGCTTGGTGTCTACTTTCAGCCACCGCAGTAGAATGCCAGGAATGAATCTCATTGAAATTGTAGTTGCATTTGCTATTTCATTTAATTGTCATGGATGATACACAGATAACCCAACAGCAAACAGAGGAAAACAATGGGCTTAAATACACAGAGGGATAAATGAGGGAATAAGACACAGGATGAGAGCACAGCTGCGAGAAATCACAAACAACAAGACCATGGGGAAGGAAAACTGAAAACACTAACATAGTCTAAGGAGCTTAGAAAGAAAACGTCTGGACTTCTTTAAGTTGCTTGAAGACGTTCAAGCAAAGTTTAAGTTCTTTTCATCCGAGAAGGTGAAACATCTTCAAGCAACTTCAAGTCCAGACGCTTTCTTTCCAAACTCCTTAGACTACGATGACCTAGATGACTGAGAACCTTCACAGACATGAAAACACTAACACAGCACACATGACTATCAAAGTAAAACAGCAAACAAGAGACTTTTACAAAGACACAGAGTTGACACAGAGACATGACTGACTGGGGAGAAATTGGGGAACATGGAAACAAGAGTGACTAGACATGACACGTGGGACACAGGGGCAAGGCAAAGTAACAGAAACCTAAAGCCTAAGAATATAACACAAGAAGAAAACAATAAAGAGAACCAAAAACATACATAAGAATAATCAATGAATATAAATGAACAAACACAAAACACTGGGTCACAGACTCACTACCATGACAGTTAAATGTACATAATAAATACTTTAAATCAGATGACAATGTAGCTGACACTGTGTTTATTATAATGTGTGTGGTCAACCACAAATCTTCATACTGTCATCCATAGATGAGGTCTTTATACAAATGATGAAAGATAATGAAAGAAACTGTTTAATTGATATGAAATGATTGAATTATATGAAATATTATGGCTTTGTCTGCCAGTGTTTTTCTGTAAACTACTTTGAACTACTGGCAGTCAGTGAAGTCACTGAAAGGCAAGATTCTATGTTGTGTTGCCGTAGTTTCCAGAGTTTACTTATAAAGCTCACTTACAGAATTCAGTTAGAAAAGTCAAGCATTTGAAGGGTGCACATTTGAAGGAATATTAACTCAATCTTAGCTCATTACGGTTTACATTTTCGATTTTAAAGGGTCTCCGAAATTACAATGAAAAAGGAAACAAGAAAAATTGCCACTCCAGCCGATAAGAAAGATTCAGGAGATCAAGGTAAGTAAAATAATAAAATCAAATCCTGGTAAAATCCAAATCCTAGAAATGTTGACACTGTGTGAATCATTTTTGGAGCAATTGAATCATATGTTTAATTGAAAATAGCTTTAATACAAGATGTCTAATCAAAGAAAGGTTACCGGTCTTTTGGTAAAATAATGTAATAAGTTTATTCTTGGACTCAACAGTAAAAACAGACCAACAAGTGCCATCAAGATCTAAGACTTAGTAAACCTAGTATCAACTCGCACTGATCAGTTTTTTTTTTTCATCCCAAGATTAAACTTGTGATCATTTAAGCAAAAGCAATTTCAAATTCTTTGCCATCAAACTGCTTCCAGTCTTGATGTCGGGGACTCTTTTTCACCACTGTGTTGTTGTCGTTTATAGATCGTAAGAGCAGGACTGCTAAAAGAAAGGCCAGTCCTGAAAAGAAGACCCCAATGAAAAGGAGGAGGGTCGCTGAGCAGGCTGGTCCTTCCACCAGCTCAGATGTGGTCAAAGGAGTGAAGCGCAAGGTTGTGCAAGATGAAGAGGACACAACAAAGAAAGCAAAGAGGGCTAAACTTCTTGACCATATGAGCGGTGACAAGGAGCAAGCATCCTCCTCGTTGGACTCTGGTAAAGGTAGGCTAATTAGTTGAATAAGGGGGTAGATTAAGTGTGGTTGCTAGGTTTAAGATATTGGTGTTTAGTGTTTGTGTCTATCATCCAGTGAGCTGATGTGCTTTTGGTGTTTTCCACATCTCCAGACTTGAACAACAAACAGGTGTGCGCAAAAAATGGCAAAAGAAAGGCCACGGGAGACAACAGAGAGCCACCCAAGAAAAAAAAAAGGAATGTGGACCAGGACAAAAAATCAGTGGCAGACCAAAAACGTAAGTAGCAAGCAGCTTGGGTTTTATATTCAGGGGAAGGGCAAAAGGAACATTTAGGCTACAGAGGAGAGTAATTTGTGTCACAGCTGTAATAAAACAAGATTTGCTGTTTTGTCTGTTCAGGTGAATTCCAAGCCAGATATGTGGAGGAGCACCAGCTCGGAGAAGGAGGCTGCGGAGCAGTGTTTTCTGGCTACCGGATAGAAGATCGTTTTCCAGTAAGTGTTCAGATGATGGTAGTAAGACAGGCAGTAACGCAGATAATGGATAATATCGTAAACTGAGACGTCTGCTGTGTTTCCACCTTTCATTATGTCATACTGAGGAAATGCTCACCAATGCTCTGTGTCTTCTAGGTTGCCATCAAACACATTCCCAAAAATAAAGTCTACTGCAAAGTGGCGGTAAGCGTCCAACACTTGAATTAGTTTTACATTACTGGATTGAATGCGGCGTTCCTCATCATCCACTTTGTTGTAATATTTCAGGATGAAAGCGGGAAGATGCTCTCGGTGGAAGTGGCCATTATGGTTAAACTTGCAGGTGAAGCAGAAGGGTCAGTGGGAATATCAGCACCTGTGTCCTTGCTGGAGTGGTTCGACCTTGGCAAAGAGCTGATCCTGGTGCTGGAGAGACCTGTCCCCGCTGTGGACCTGCAAAAATACAAAGCAGAAAATGGAAGAACTTTACCAGAGGACAAGGCCAAGGTAGGTTGACTGGGAGAGCCTTAGACTGTACAGCATTCAATCAAGGCAGAAAAGCATTAACTCATTATTGTGTTTTTCATCTTTTCCAGGTCATTCTGAAGCAACTAGTTGATGCTGTAAAGGAACTTGAGGATAAACACATCTTTCATCGGGACATCAAGGGAGAAAACATTCTGATTGAGACCGGCTCCGATGTGCCTCGAGTTCGCATCATTGACTTTGGACTGAGCTGCTTTGTTAAACAGCGATCTCTGTATCGCGTCTTCTATGGTAACATATTCTGCTCCTGCTTTTCACAGATGTAACAATTTGTGTCTTTTGTTTTAGAAGAAATTGTAATTGTGTCTGTTTGTTAGGCACTCCTCTTCACACCCCTCCCGAGTGGTACAGGAGGAGCTGCTACAGGTGTGGACCCACCACGGTGTGGCAAATGGGAGTGGTGTTGTATGAAGCGCTTCATGCACGGCACTTTAGTACCGAGAGGTTCCTCGCAAAGAAACTGAGCATCAAAAAGCGTCTGTCCACAGGTAAGAAAACTTCACACTTCCAGATTCACTGATGTCTTGGATCACTAGAACTATCATCTTCATCTTTTGGATCTTTTCTTTCTTTCAAGAATGCCAGAATTTCTTGGAGGCATGTTTAACTACAGCCCCGGAGAAGCGCCCAACACTGGAGGAGCTCCAGCTTCACCCCTGGCTAAGATAACACACACAAACACACAATTCACACCTTATCATATAAGTGTGATACATTGTGGTAACCTCCTTTCTTTTTTCTGTTGGACAGGAATGGGTCAATCTTAAAAAATAAATAAATAAAAAATTAGCTTTTTCGGACTTCCTGTAACCCCCCCAGCCATCCCAGGAAAGGGGATCTCTCTTTGAATGGGCTTTCCCGAGGTTTCTTCCCATCGATCTGGCCCCCTGGGGAGTTTTTCCTCGTCTTCATAGAGAGCTTGGGCTGGGTCAGGAGCTCCATCAAAACTGTCTTTATTTGATGACATTAAAGTCATCAAATAAAGATGTGTTTTACTTAAAGTAAAATTGGATCAAAATAAAACTTGTTTAATTCATCTTTGCTGAGGATTCTCCTTCATTACTATTTTGTTTTGTTTTGTTTTTTTTTACCCATGGTGCATTTTGACAAATAAGAAAACTGAATCAGGTTAAAGTGTGCACAAAGACAGTCACACTGCAAATGATCTGAAGACTTGCATCTGTTGCTCTAACCCCCAACTAGTTTAGACAGATTTCCAGGTTCTACCAGAGGTTTTTTCCTTCAAGAAGGGAGTTTTTCCTTCCCACTGTTGCTGAGTGTTTGCTCATAGTGGGTTGTAAAAGCATAAAAGTTAATAAGAGGCATTCATAGCAGAGTTATCACAGAGGGAACTATATAGCTTAAATGTACAATTTCTACAGGACGAATTATAATTTCATTATGTATAAAAGCTTCTGTGGATAATTACTCCTATTTGTAACTTTACACAAGAGAAAGTTTGGTGTCACACTATTTATAACAGGTTGGGTTTTGTCCTCTGAGTTGAGCCTTTGGTTGCAGTTTATTGAAGAATTTCCTCTAAAGTAGCTGTTGATAAAGATTTAAAGTCCTGTTTATATACGGTACAGAAATATGCTTTAGTTCATGTTTTTTACATGTCTGCCTCAGTGGATCAGTAGAAGATCTGGCACAGGAAACTAGATGATGAAAAAAGGGTACGAATACACATATATATCTATATCTATATAGATACAGATATATAAACACACACACACACACACAGGTTGCAACGTAGTATTTTCATTTTTTCTTAGCATTTCTTTAACGCCTTGGTGCAAAAGAATACCTGCATCTGTGTGTTGGAAAAAAGAACTACAAATTTGGAAAGGAATTTATTCATGTTCTTACTCATAGATGGAGTACATGGTTTAAAAAACACTGAGGAAACAGATATGAGGCGGCTGTATTAACATAAAAACATTAATACAGTTAAAAATGAATAAAAAGTTGCACGCTTAAACTTATTTCTCTACAGTTTGTACAATTAATCCATGTAACAATAGGTTCTCTCTTAATATAGTAGTTATTAAAAGATCTTTACATAAAAATACATTTTTAAGTACTCTCCAGTGGAAGTCTGTTGTGGCTTATGTTTCTAAATGACACAACCATAAAGCAGCCCACAGAATATACAAATATGTCTTTGATAAGTGAATGTTGGCTCCCACAATGGCCTGTTAAGTTATTGCAAAAATAATTTACTGCATAATATGTCAGATTAGAACATGTTATAAGCACAAAACTGAAGGGGAAACAATAAAAACAAAAATGAAAAAACAAATACTAAATTAAGTTAAAGGATATTTCTTACTATACTATATAATTGTATAATGTTGCGTTTGATTGCAAAAGAAAACCCACCAAGAAAAAAAGAAAGAAAGAAAAAGAGAGAATAGTTTAATATATTCAAAACACATTCTTTTCTTTTATTTAAGCTGTAGCGAGATTCAGATGGACAAAAGAGAAAGAAAATTATTACAGATTTGTTTTATTAATCATGAATAAACTTTATTATACACAACTCTAAATTTCAGTTGGTCTTAGTCAGATGTGTTTTTAATTAAATCCTGCAACACTGTGCTCGCTGCCATCACTTTATATCTTAGTGTGCAATTCAAATATATACTTATTACAATATTTTTCCCCCTTAACTCTCAACTCGCGTTTTTAAAATGTCTGTGATCATATTTGTCTGTTGACTTCTGTCTGGGCCTCGAACGATTCATCAGACAGGTTGGCAGCCTCCAACTGATGCTCCAGACTTTCATCATCGCCTCTATTCTGATCAACTCTTATCTTAAACTTAGTGATGAACTCATTACTGGCCAGCGCGTCCTCCTTTTTAGGGCATGTGGGCTTTGATAACAGCCGGCTTTCCAGTCGCTCTCCAAAGAAAATTCACAAAACATTTCTTATTTGGTAAGCTTGTTAACAAATTTTAGTTCAGTTTTGCTGAAAGTTATAGCATGCATCAAGTAAGAAGCAATTGGTTTTTAAAAAGCATATACATTCCCCAAAACATTTTTATTATGTGCATTTTGGAGAATAAAAGATTGTACACAATTTCCCTTTTTAAAGTAAAAAGATTATTAAGTCTAATTCTTACTTATTCAGTAGATTAAAGTGTTGAAACATCATTATTCATAAAATATGCACATTACAAAATTAAAGTTATTCAAAAACTACTCAAGTACTTACTCCAATACTCACATTATTCAAGTAAATTAAATTTTTGCCAATGTAATGTCACATAAAATCTTAATCTGAATAAGGGATTTGAACCCCACTGTCACGGCCAGGGGATCAGCAGGCCGCTGACTAGTAGTGTTCTCTCTCTCTCTCTCGCCAGGGCGGAACTCATGGTGGGTTCACGCCCTCGGCCCACGCCCCTCTGAGGAGGAAACACCTGGGCCTCATCAGTGCAGCCAGCATTTAAGCCAGGGAGTGGCTTCTACTCATCACTGGATCGTTGTGTGTGACTCGCGTCAGTGCAGCCCGGCTCTGAGCAAGTTCTCTTTTGCTTCCCTGTGCAAAACCTCTAACGTGTGTTTCCTTCTGTACATAGATCCCCTGGACCCGACTCTGCATCCCCCGAGCGGTGTTTGGAGAGAGAGTCAGAAGAGGAGCAAGTGTCTTTTCCCTACCTGGATTTCCCCAGAGCCTTTTCCCTGTCACCGCTTTGTATATAGCACTATCCCCTGCACTGTTTGTATATACACCTGGTGGAACTGTAATAAATACAGACTGTGCCTCTGAGTCCTGCGTGTGAGTCCTCAAGCGAACCGTGACACCCACACAGATGAGAGCTTAGCAGTGAAGCTCTCTCTTAAAATTTGAGTTATAAAGTCAGAAGTTATCACTGACAGAGATCCATGTTCTTTTAACATAAGAAAGAATATTTGCTGAAATTGACATTAATCCAAGCCCTTAAAACGCCATTTTGGATTAAGCATTTCCTTTTAGAAAAGTCTTCAATGAGCAGGAAGCTCCAGTACTGAAAAAAGAAGCCAACATCAACTGCTAAACGTGCTAAAAGTAAGTAAGTCCCCGTAGACTCCTATGATCAAAACACATACAGTATAAAAGTTATAGGTTACAGATCTGAAAAGTAAAACAAATGTCAAAGTGCAAAAAGACTTATGGTCCCATAGAAGTCTATTCCATTTGCCTGGAATTAGGTGAACACCTTTGTGACAAATTTAATGGCTCAGTCATTTGTTTCATGTCATATTTAATAAAAGACTGACATGGTGGCATGTGGAATTGTCCATTTTGCACATATTTGGTCATTCTAAGCGTCAGAAGGGGAAAGATCATTCTGGGAATGCCTACTGGCGAAGGATGTGTGACTGACAAGTCCAGTGTGTGAAGTTTAACTACAGTCTAAGGAGCTTGGAAAGAAAAGCATCTGGACTTCTTTAAGTTTCTTGAAGATGTTTCACTTCTCATCTGAGAAGCTTCTTCAGTTCAGAATTTCTTCAGAGAACTGAAGAAGCTTCTTGAATGAGAGGTGAAATGCTCTTCAAGAAACTTAAAGAAGTCCAGATGCTTTTCTTTCCAAGCTCCTTAGACTACGATGACCTGAACGACTGAGAACCTTAACAGACAGTTCTTCCCTTCATTCATCATGCCTGATTTCAAAACACCAAGATGGCAGTCGTGAAAACACTCATCTTGAGTCTTCATGGGACTATGGTGAGATCAGTTATGCCTCTTATGATGCTGTCCCAGACTTCAAAGCAGTATAAAACATGTTTGCAGCCTGTAACAACTGTGCATGCGGTTATTTTTCGTTTTAAGATTTCCGTGTTTAAATCATAATAAGATTTATTTTTAATTTTAATTAACTTGAGGTGAGTCAGATTCTTTCATTCAAGTCACTGAATGAATCTCTTGACATGTTTGGGGGTAGGTGCCTTTTGTAGCATTTTAATGCAATTATCTGACAGATTATATGGTCTACACCATAGGTGTCAAACTCTGGCCAAATTTGGCCCGCAACCTAATTACATTTGGCCCGCGAAGCCATACCAAATTACTATTAGAGCTGGCCTACTGGTATTATACAGCTAATATATATATTGTTTAGTATTAAGCTTTGCTTGTTCCATATTCAGTTTTTCAGCAAAATGTGTTTGAGTCCATAAGAAAAGATTCATTCTTATATCTGGAGGAATAAATATATTTCAATAAATATTAAAGTTAGCCCGCGACTTTGATCCAGTTTTGAATTTTGGCCCACTGTGTATTTGAGTTTGACACCCCTGGTCTACACTGTTATTAACTATACTAACACTCTGTTCCAGAAGTCTGTGCTGCAAAGAGGCAAAGTGAATACCGCACCTGCAGGAGTAATGGGGGTCATCAGTCGGTTCAGCTGGATGTTCCAGTGCCGTACCTGTTGACTGGCATTCCTCAGCCTCTCCTGAACCTCCTGGAAACAAAAATCATGCAGGCATCTTCATCAGTGTTGTTTTAGAAGAGCACTAAATAAGATGCTGCTCACAAAGCCAGTCAAAACAAACTTGTTCACCTCCAGACGCTGGTGACTTCTTTGGCGAGATGCCTGCAGATCCTGGAGCTCCTGAGAGGCAGAGTTGAGGGCTGAGGGGGTGTCCTCATCGGGACTGCCATCTGACAGCTCCTGTATGGGGCTGAGGTTTTGCATTGTACGTTGCTGCTCCTGGAGGAGCTGGAAATGTTTCCTCTTTTCATCTTCAGCCTGCAGCAACCTGAAGGAGGGGAAAAAGGGAAGAAGCAACTGAAAATGTTAATACTTCTCATGGATATCTCAGATCTCCATCACAAATAAAATAATAAAGGGCCATAATAAGAGTTAGAAATCCATTGTTACCGCTCAAGCTCCAGTCTGGCCCTCTCCTCCTCCAGCCGAGCCTGGATCTCCATATTAAGGGCAACTTCCAGCTGCTGCTGTGTCAGCTCCAGCTCCCTGATCCTCTTCTTCTGTTGTTCAGCCTCCTTTTCCTTCACCTGCATCTCAGCCTGCATGCTGTCTTTTATCTATGCACACACACACACACAGCTACATAAACAGATGCACCAACAGAGCGGTATAAACTGACCTATTCCTGAATTACCTTTTCCTGGACTGTCATAACCATTTTTCCAAATCATTAAAGACTAGGTGTGAATTTTATAATGACAGTCAACATTTTGCTGGAGTTCTCAAAGATCAAAGTCAAGGAGAAAAGACTCTGTACATAATTGGTGTCAAGTGGAAAACTTTTTTTTTTACCATCACAGCCTCTTTCAGCTGTCTTTCCAGTTCCAGCTGCACCTCCCTCTGCTTCCTCCGCTCTCTCTCCTCTGCCTCCCTTCGGCGAGTTTCCAGTTCCCGTGCATGCTGTGAAACAGATGAAAGAGACATTGTTTGCTTTGTGTTTTCACCTCTATCCAGCAGGTGACACTAGGCCATCAGCTTCGAGGTTCAACGTATTGTGCTTTCAGCGGTGCTCTTCTTGATAACTTGGTTGAAGTAAGTGGGTATTTGAGTTCATGTTGCTTTCCTTACAGCTGTAAGTAATCTGCTCATTCCGCTTTTGATCTTTGGCACCAACAAGTGATTTTTTCCCAGAGAAGTGCTGCTCACAGGAGATTTCCTCCATTTCAGACCATTTTCTATAAACCGGTTAGATGGTTGTACAGTTTCTGAAATACTCAGACAAGCCTGTCCGACACAAACAACAATGCATGTTCAAAGTCATTTAAATCCCCTTTGACCTTCAGCAGGTCATCTTATTAATGTATACATGCCTAAATGCACTGAGCTGCTGCTATGTGATAGGCTGATTAGGTATTTGACCTAATGAGCAGCTCAACAGGTGTATCTAACAAAAATTTGGCCAGTGAGTGTACAGTGGGGCAAAAAAGTATTTAGTTAGCCACCGATTGTGCAAGTTCCCCCACTTAACATAAGAGTTATGAGTTATAAGATGCAGGTCGATGTGTAAAAATAACTCAGTTGTTTGGTGGTGGCTATGGCAGGGCTTCCACAGAGGCCAGCAGGTGGATGAGGGAAGGGGAAGCAGGAGGAGAGCCCCGAGGCGGCCACCAGTCCGAGTGTCAGGTGAACTGAACTTCAGGTAAGAAGTTATGACCTGCAGTCTATCTGGGTCAGATATAAACCAAGTTTAGGTGGAGTTTATTTTCGTTGTGCTGACTTTTTACAGTCAGTTACAATACCTCATACTGTGTGAGCTAGCATGACAAGTTTATACAGATGTTCGGTTGCTATGATGTTACTGATAGTGAACTTTATTTTATTCATAAGGTTAGTTAGTAGAGTTGCCAACAGCTCCTTAAAAAATGGAATGGTCCCTCATTCAGAGAAAATATTACGGGTTTGGTATTGAGCTGAGAAGAGACGCAGTTTGTCCCGGACTTCAGCTAGGATGGAAAAAGACACAAAACTGGAGTTATTCTGTCTTTACGCTGCACAGCTGCCTCTTCTCCTCTCATTATCTCTCCTCTCTCTCCTGTTGCTACTTCAATCATGAAACTGATCAATGATCAGCTGATCGTCTCTCTTGTTTGTTTATCACCCACTTTGAGCCAGAAAGAGGAAACCAGCAGATGTCGCGCTAAACAGCAGCAGCACGTTTAAGCTTGATCAGCTGTTGTTAGAATTTATTTAGTTAGAATGTTTGCTGGAGCCACAGCTGTAAAGCTGTAAAGCTGCTGGTCATGATGTCGGTTTGGATATGTGGTGAGAGGGAAACATGAAGATGAAACCAGGAGATGTCCTTACTGAATCATCAGAGCTGAACAGGTGATGGAGAAACAGGTTTACCTTTTAGGTGACAGGAATGAGTTGAAGTTATGAACTGTTTCTGAGAGATAAATAACACCACGATCCTTTTTTTATGTAGCTGACAGCTGGTAACTGTGCAGGGGCGGGTCTAGCAAAGTGTTGCCAGGGGGCCAGGTAGGGCATTAACAGGGAGAGGAGGGCATAAAGAAATACTTTTCTTTTTTATTCTCATTTAAAATATCTAGCTTTTATTAAATAATTATCTGAATCTTGCGAAGAAAGTTTTTATCTGACGTAAAATGTATAGAAATCATACATATACCAAAAAGACTGTACATCACTGTCACAACAGCATTTGTTTTCATTCAAAGGCTTTATGGCTTTAATACCTGGTGGGCCAATCTGTAGTGAAAATGCCCAATTTTTTGTCCCAGTCCAGCCCTGCAGGTTAATACTGGCAGTGTCACCATGCCAGCTGACTGCATTTCATCATCAGCCAGTGTTGTTCTCAATATTACCAAAGTAAGGCAGCATATAAAGTATTTACTTGCTTTCAGGTTTTATTCAAATGTTAGTCTTTTCAGTTGTTTCTCCACTTTTTTCCTGTTTCAAAATCAAACACCAGTTTGTGAGAAGATTATCTTCTTTTTTTTTTTTTAACAGGCATTGGTTTTGCATTGGAATTGGCTAATTTGCCAATTGTATGTTAAAAATGTTCGTATTTTAATATTCAAAAATGTTTTTGCCCAAAACACATGTGCACTACATGTCAGTAAAAATACTATGCAAATATTGATGTCCTTGAATGCTGAATAAACACTGACTGATTGTATCTCTTGTACTTAATCAACACAGTATCTAAACACTTTGCACCGTAGTGGTTAAAATCTCATTCTAATAAGGTTACGGTTATTAGGTTTACAGGGTTATTGAATTATGGTGAACGGTTGGTAGAATTGTTTTTAACATTATCTGCCAATTACATCTGCCACCCTTCTCCAAATCTGTGCCCCTACCTGGCCCCCCCAACAAAAATTTTCTAGACACGCCACTGCGGATTTCACCTCCTATTTCAATTGAATTTTATTTATACAGCGTCAAATCACGACAACAGGCGCCTCAACGCGCTTTATATGATAAGGTAGACTACAATAATACATAAAGAGAAAAAACACAACAGTCATATGAGCAAACACGCACACCAGCGCTGTTGTGGCGGGTGTGTCTAAACAGCGACACCTGCCGTTCAGGAGAATACTGCAGGGAGTACTCGCGCCCTCAGCTCTGGAATAAATGGTACCGACGTCACTGTTTGCGGCCAGTGTAAACGGGCCCATTACATTACAGTCTCCGGCAGCAGAGCAGCCCGCCTCCTCTGGATTGTGGACCAATGACTCGGACGCCTCTACATCTCGTCTGCCTCTCAACCCGCGTTCAGCCCCTCGCATGACGTAACGCCCAATCTGAAAGTGCAATGGCGATATTGGACAATAACAGCCATCGCGCTTGGGGTCCACATCTATATTATGTGGCTAAGGTTCAAGAAAACACCTCCAGCCGGCTGCAAAACCACATATAATATCGGCACAGAGCGCGAGCGTCAACCTGCGACCAGGAAAGGTGATCGCCCAGCCTCTGCACGCGATGACAGCTTAGAATAAATCGCTGGTGAGTCCAAACTCTGCTGATTGCAACAGCATTCGCCAAAGGGGAAAAAAGGCTTTTCCAGTAAATGGTCTCTTGCAGGCAGCAAGCCTGAGATTTCAAAGGGGCGTGGCGGTATGCTGGGTACTACTTCTGACTAACGGATGCTGATAGCTTAGCAACAGCGACGGGGAAGGAGAGCAGAGACAATGGATGTGCCATTTGTCAGCATCGTTACTGGGCAGGCTGAGCTGAGCGCGTGTTTGCTGGACTAGAGAGAGAGACACGATCCTCGCCACTTTGTTCCAAGTGAGCAGCAAGGAGCCGTGGATGCGGAGTGGAAATGTAAACAAAGGGTGTGGGCCTTCCAGCTGGCCTGTGATGCTCTGCCACACACATGAGCATCATGTAGTCATGTCAAGAAGAAGGCCAGCCAGCTCTGGATCACAGCTGCTCTAGAGCCCCAGAAACCCAGGGGTCCCAAACATTATACTGGGTCTCTGCAATAGTTTTCAAGCTGCCAGCTTTTATTTGCCGTGCTGGATTGCTTTTCTATTGTTGAGCAAGCTATTTTAAATTTCATTGCCTTGGACTTCAGGACAGTCTAAAACGATTTTCACTATTTTTGACATTTTATAGATCAAACAGCAATGCTTCCTTCATTTTAAATAGCTTTAATAGCCGTGCAAACATCAGTAAGCCATAGTTAACACTGTATTAATTAGTTTATCTGAATTCAAAAGTACAGCATTAAAGTTATATTTGTATTGTTTAATAGCAAAGCCACTGAAATACACTCACATCATAAAACTCTTCAGATTTTTTGGTTACAGTAATTCTAGTCCATGCGTCCACCAAACGTTTAGGTCAATGAGTTAAAATCCTAAGATTTTATATATATCTTATTGTGCTTGGAATAAAAATAAAACAATGTTTCCATCCGTCCACCTGTTCATTCCCCTATTTATCCATCCGCTGGATTGGTTGGGCTTAAGTCTACCTCAGCCATCATATAGCAAGAAGTAGGATACACCCTGGACAGGTTGCCCGTCTGTCACAGGGGGAACGCAGACAATCACTTACATTTACTGCTGATTTAGGATCACCGGTTAACCCTGTATTTGGACTTTGGCAGTACACCACTGACTGAACACACTGAACCCAAACAGAGAGAGGACCTTATGAGGTGATGGTGCTAACCACTGTGCTGCCCTGAAAGACACTTTTATTACTTAAAAGTAACAACAGCACCCACAGTATAAAGGTAACAAAGTAACATCCATGTAAATGCCATTGTATTCCAATGAGAAAACTTCTATTAGTCACTTGGCCTGTCAGGTGGTTTTAAATTTGTGGCTAATCAAAAGGATAATGAATGTGAATATGAAGGCATGGGTTAAATACCAACCAGAAAATGCAATCCTGGACTTTTAATGGCCATATGAATATTGAAACTTGGTTTTAAAGATGTAGAGTATTGGTTCCCTTTTGGGTGTGATAAAAAAAACAATGACAATCCAAATGGACTCTGAAAGTGAAACTGTTGCACCTCCCAGGCCTGACATTTCGCTTGTTTCCTAGGTGTGACGTGTGAACAGACACCATGGCCACACAGGAACCGTCCCCTCCTTCATCCATGGAGAGCAATAAGCCCGGCTTCCCCAAGAAGATCCTGGGCAACAAGCTGGAGGACAAACACCTGTGCAACTGCTGCCACAATATCCTCAGACGGCCTTTCCAAGCCCAGTGTGGACATCGCTTCTGTTCCTACTGCTTTAACAGGACTGTGAGGTGAGGAGTGGAATGGCCAAAGGCTAAAATAAGTGCTTTGGAAGTGATTGTAAATATTTAGATTAAAAAAAAACAAAACTTTAATCATTTAATATATAGTAATGTTGCTCATTCTCCTTTGTTCAGTTTCAGGGAGCTGCTTTTAGAGCTTCTATCGGGCTAAGAGAAATGAAAAAGTTAATTACTACTTAAATGATTCTAATCCAGCACTATTTAATTCCAGCAGTAATTAGCGCTCAACTGGTAATAAATTAGTGCTTACACTGGATTAGTGTTATTAGTGTCCCACTGAAGTGGGAGACTGATGTGTCACTGATTCTTTGTGTGTTGCTTATTCTTTGTCAAAAGCTGTAAAACCACATTGTCAGCGGTTCAGTATTTTTTGAGTGGATCTCTTTGCTTTGACACCATTGATGCATCTCTGTAAAATATCTTCGATGACAGAGACTTGATCATATTTGGATGAGGGCGTGGAGCTGAAAGTAATCAGCTGAAGCTAACGAGCTCGATTTGCAGTGTTCTTCCATAGGCTGGATGGGTCGGCTGTAGGACAGAATCCTGCCTAACATGGCATAAAATGCTAGATTTTTACTCATGAGCCCAGT
This sequence comes from Diplotaxodon limnothrissa, assembly GCF_057381915.1. Lineage (NCBI taxonomy): Eukaryota > Metazoa > Chordata > Actinopteri > Cichliformes > Cichlidae > Diplotaxodon > Diplotaxodon limnothrissa. Next base: position 56,124,322 of record NC_140602.1, on the reverse strand, counting down.
GGACAGAATGTTAGCATAAATAACCATGAACTGACTCTATTACTGTTCTGATAAAGTACATTAAAAAATGCACCAAAAGCACAAACATGATCGGGAGCTGCTAATATTATTAATATCTTTAAAGTGCATATAAATCAGCAGCTAAATCTTTAACTCATAATTTAAGTTGTCATAGCATATGTCAGTAGCATAAATTATTGGCTATGTTGTTGTTTAATTGCAGTAATGGACCTCAGAAATGCAATGCTTGCATCAAAGAGGATATTTTTGAGGACCCTACCTCGATTTTAAAACAAGGATGTGTGAGTACTCTTTTTTCGATTACTTTTTAAAAAATGAAACGAATCACCTTGATTTGAATTGGTGAAAGATTAAAAGAAAAAGAGCAGAAAACAAGCTTCTGAAGTTAAAATATGTCTGACGTGAGCTCTGCGTGTTGCCCCGTTTACATCATGTGCAGTCTGTGCAGTAGTAACAGCAGCGTGATGATGCTGGTGATTATGAGTTTCAGCTAATGCTTAGATAATATAATCGTCACCAAATTAAATCATATGTAAACTTACAGTAAAGTAACTGCGTGCATGTGTTGAATGTGCAGCTTTTCTGACACTGATGAACACAGCAGCTGGACGTGCGTTTCACAGATGCAGCTCAACAGCAGATCCCTTTTTATTTTCTCTCGTTTTTTTCAGGCTTTTCCAGACAATGCGGTTCGAAGGGAAGTTGAAAATCTGCCAGCTGTTTGTATCAATGAAAGCTGCACTTGGAAAGGAAGTATAAAGGAGTACGAGGTGAGGCGGCTTTTTTTCCTTCACTTGTTTTTCAGTAACCAGGTAGCCTAATGTTTTGTCTTTGTCACTTTGAAACGCTCGCTAGCCCCGCCTTGCATGGAGAGTACTGTGTGCATGAGACAAAGCAGCCTTGGCGCTCTTCTTGAGCAACCATAATCTGGATTGCAAACAGATGTTTAACAGAGTTTCTACAGCAGCCTGTGGGAGGTGGAAATGAGGCTGGTGCATTTATGAAACGGTGTAAAGGAGGCATTTGGATAACGTGGGAATGTGCAAACAGAGCAGATATTTCTACTGCTTTCAAGAAGTGGGAGGAAAAATCGATAAAGCATAGTATCACAAATTGTGACATTGCATCAATACAGGGACACCAAATTTCTGGTTTGTTTGGGTGTTGCAGGCAGGTTCCAGTAGACTACCTCGCAGCTGTGGATGAAGTTCAATGGGAATAATGGCCACGGTGCAAATAAAACTTGTACAGCTTGTTGTTTAGATTTGAAAAAGCACAATCAAGTTAAACAACTTAAATCTAGTCTCCTCCGTATCACATGTCCAGCAGCTGCCTTTAGACAAATGCATACATTATGTAAACATATTGCTGCCACATTTCCTGTCTTTATATCTACCAGTTTCTTTGTGGGAAATTGTGTTTGCATGTTTTTCTTTGGTCTCTGGGGGCCGTAACATCTGCAGCTGTTGTTCTCCTTCTTGTGGCTGAAGATGGTTCTTTATAGCTGTGGTTTTTACCTTTGGACTCATCGTCCTGTTACAGAATGCTAGTGTTGCGTGAAGGATAAGACTCTAAACATCTAACATTGTTAAAGCTACAGCGCTGTTCTGTACGTAGACAAATAAGCCTCCCAGGTAACAGAGGTTACCATTCTGCCACAGCACCTCAGCATAAGCTCCCACTTTCCACAGATGAACCACGAGGGGAAGTGCGAGTTCACGATCATCCCCTGCCCCTCCTGCAAAGAACGAATCCGCTTCAATGAACAGGAGCGCCATAATGAGCGAGAGTGCCCTGAGAGGACGCTCAACTGCAAGTACTGCAAGGAGCCGTTCCACTTTAAGAATATCAAGGTTGGAAATGATTTATTTAGACCAAAGATGCTCGTCGGGGCCTGTGCGGCAGATCAGAGCAGCTATTTGTGTGGCATTAAAAGAAACGCTGCTGCCTTTTCGTTTTTTTCAGGCTCATGATGAGATCTGCCCCAAGTACCCGATGATCTGTGAAGGCTGTGCCAAGAAGAAAATACCCAGAGAAAAGGTAAATCTGAGACCAACGTGCAGAAAAGGTTGTAAAACTTTTATGGTGTAAAACTGACCATAGGCCATGTAGCTGCTGTACATTCTCTTTTTCACTAATCAAATGTGATGGCAGGGAGTATGCAACTGAGCTTCTGAAAATAATGAATGTACTTTGTCATGTTTACTTATGTTTAATAAAAAAGAAACTGAAGATATTCAGACTAATCAAACAAATTTGAAGATGCAATATGTAAAATGTCACAAGATACAAAGTAACAAATATAAGAAGAAAAAGACACAACTGATTCATCACTCGCTGTTAATACACCGCAGATGGAAAATCATTTATATCGATTGTGAGAAATTGACTATTTTATTTCTTTTGTTTCCCAGTATGTGGACCATATCAAATTCTGCAGCAAATTCAGAACTCCATGTCGATTTCATGTGGTGGGATGCGATATGTCTGTAAGTAGCCCGATTGTTTTCTCAATAACAAATTCAGTATTTGAGCACACAGTCAGATTCGAGACTATAGGAGAGAAAACATCATCTGAACCAAGATGAGGAGGAGTGAGGAGGTATCTTTTTTCCAGTGACTGTATATAAAAGATGAACAGAGCCACTGTGATGTCACAATTTGGTTTGTGGACTATTGTTTTGAAAGTTTGAGCATTAAGGATGACCATCCTGCTTAGTTCTTTAAAAACACAAGTGCTAGTTAGCCAGTTTGGTTAGCAGTGTTATTCATTGTAATGTTTGGGATTGAAATTGTTATTGGAAAAACTATCGTGGCCTTGAGAGGTCACTGCAACTTAGGAAAACACCAGCAAATAGAAAACCGCCACAAAAACACACAAAACACAGTGGAAGTTTAAAAAAATGCTGCTAATACTCAACGGGACAAGCTAGTAAACGGCTAATAGTAGACAGTAGACTATTATATATTCTTAGTGAGAGATGTTTTGAATTAAAAAAATAAAAACAGGAGTTTACAATACATTGGTGGAAATGAATCATGTGAATGAATGAATCAAATGAGTTAAGACTATGTTAGATTTACCGTTCTCCTTTACTTCAGTAATTACTCTGTGCATTCATATATTGTTTCTGGTTTCTGTTGCACTTTTGCAGGTGGAGAAGGAAAAGATTCATGACCATGAGCGCGCATATGCCTATGAGCACCTCAATCTTCTGCTGCATTACATTATGGGCATGAAAGTTAGCATGGAGGGCCTACAGCCCCAGGGACTGGAAGTAGCCGGACACAAACTGGTGGAACTCCAACAATCCCTCAAGGAACTCGAGGCCAGAGTCTCCCAGCTCAGCACCACCTCCTCTGGGCCTCCCGTGCAGGGAGCCGCCGCCGCCGCATCCTCATCATCTTCCAGCTCTGGACCTCCTGGTCCACCTGCTTCAGTTCCTCTACCTCCACCTCCCACTCTGCCTCCCACTCTCTCTGTGTCCACATCCTTCACGCCTCTGCCCAGCTCCGTGGGCGCAGCGCTGGAGCTCCAGCTTCACAGCGAGAAAACCAAGGTGGCCGAGCTCGGGCGCAGGTGCACGGAACTGGAAGTCAAAGCTGGCACGTTTGAAAATGTGGTGTGCGTCCTGAACAGAGAGGTGGAGAGGTTCGCCACCACCATGGAAGCCAGCAACCGTCAGCATAAACTGGACCAGGATAAGATCGAGGCTCTGAGCAACAAGGTAAGCTCGAGCCATGACTGCAGCATTCCTTGTTCTCTGAGTTTTAACTCAGTCAAATCTGAACACACAACAATGGACCGTTCATTTTTAGATTCACCATTACTTTTTCTTCCGTATCGATGTAATCCAGAATCCTGGAGAGATCTTAGGTTGTGGTTGAATCTGTTTATTTGCATACAAAAAAGGTGTGAATGGCTGATTTAAGGATAGGCGAGTCTAAAAAATACTTTTAGCACACACAAAATACCTGCACAGATTTTACACTTCCGGTGTGTAAAGGCTGCTACTTTGAGAAAACTTGTTGCCTGCCAATTTATAAAATCCTAGAAAACACAGGAAAAGGCTTGGAGATGCTTCAAAGTGATACTTTGAACAAACTCAGTCTTTTCAAAATATTTGTAGTTTCTTCCTTAAAGGCAGAGTGATGTTGATCACCTTGAATTGATGCTAATATGAATTAGTCATTTGTAATGTCTGAGCATGTTTGTGAAACCAACCAAAACTACTGCACTTTTAGTTGGTTATTCTCTCAGCTGCTGTTCAGTCACTGCTGGAAAATATCCAATTTAATGAATATGTGTTTGTTTTCCAGGTGCGACAGCTAGAGCGGACTGTGGGGCTGAAGGACCTGACGGTCGCAGAGATGGAGGGACGGCTGAGAGAAATGTCCGCCACCACCTTTGACGGCGTCTTTATCTGGAGGATTTCAGATTTTGCCAAAAAGAGACAAGATGCCATCGCAGGCCGAGCCCCTGCCATGTTCTCGCCCGGTAACACTGCGCATTATCACGGTGTTGATCCAAAATCATCAGCCTAGAATACCAGGAGCATGATCAGTGAACTGGTTTGAGAAGAGCAGCAATAGATGCCTGCAAAATTAAAATCGTTGAAAAAGTTATTACTAAATTGTTGAAACTGTTGTTGTCTTGTGCGAATAATTAGTTCTCTTTCTTGTTCTCTTCCAGCCTTCTATACCAGCAAGTACGGCTATAAGATGTGCCTACGGATCTATCTTAATGGAGATGGGACAGGGCGTGGCAGCCACTTGTCCTTGTTCTTTGTGGTGATGAGGGGGCTGAGTGATGCCCTGCTTAAATGGCCCTTCAACCAGAAGGTAAAAGATTAAGAAACAAGCAGGCATTCAAGTATCCCCTTCTGGTTGTTGACCAGTCTACTGTTTTTGTTGTTCTTATTTCTTTAAGGACCACAATGAGGTTTGTTCTGCTGAAACTTGCCTATTTTATCCCAACAGTAATCTCTTACTTATTTGACTTCCAGGTTACGCTGATGCTGCTGGACCAGAGCAACAGAGAGCACATCATCGATGCCTTTCGACCTGATGTCACTTCCTCCTCCTTCCAGAGACCCGTGAGCGAGATGAACATCGCCAGCGGCTGTCCACTCTTCTGCCCGCTCTCTAAGCTCGATGGCAAGAACACTTACATTCGTGACGACACCATCTTCATCAAGGCGATTGTGGACCTCACCGGCCTCTAGACGACCTCCATTGGGTGTTACAGTTTGGCAACCAGGCAGCTCTTTGACCATTAAAGGCTTCATTTTGGCTCAGTCGCGGTCCCTTTCAGGGCGCCATTTGGGCACCTTGCTGTCCCCCGCAGCTTTGGGGAGACAGACATGCTTGCGACAGTCTGCTGCATGTAGCTGCTCAGACCAGACGATGCAGGCATTCTTATACCTTGGTGGTCTCTGTGTGAGAACCCTCACCTCCGTCATTGCTGTACATTTGGGTGCAAAACTTACTTTCTTGACATCACAGCATCACCATCCACGGTGATAAAGTGCCGTTTCAGTTCTGCAGGCGAGTTTTCAGTTAGAGGAAGCAGGCAGCAGTGCGATGTAGTCAGAGTGGTGTTGAGCAGAAGCAGAGGGGAGTGAAAAGGTAGAACTGCATCTTTGTTTTTCGTCCCCTGCTTTCGAAGGCTGGGGGATGTTGCAGAACATGCAGAGTGTGTTAGAGCAGGGCTGTAGATGTGTTTTATGTGATCACTCTGGTGAAGCTGGCGGTAGAATTATAATAGAGTTAGAGCGTGGCTTGATGCAGATTTTGCTTCCTCTTAAAGATTGTGGATATTGTGAGCGTCTCAGTTCCAGTGTGGAGTAAATTTGCATAGACAAACGTGGAGTTATGTTATGAATAAGATTACAGGCATTTCTTTTTATTTCTTCATTTCTTTTAAACAAAATGCATGCTGCTGGAGTTTTAAGTATAAAGTATAAAAATGCTCTTTTTTTGGGAGGGGGGGGTTGTTTTGGTTTTTTCTTCAACTGAGCTTCACAAAGTTTCATCATTTGATATTAAACTTGTTAGTGATTTATCCATCTGTGATGGTGGACATTGCCTGCATGTCTATGAAGCCAGGCTATTTACATGTAAAGTCAGTGTTGCGTATTTGTTCCTAATAAGGGGGTCGTGGTTCTGATTGGTGGTTTGGTACATCTGTGGAAGATACAGTGGAGTTACCAAGGAGTCAGGGCAGCTTGCCAGTCAAGCCTGAGGTGTAAAACTTACATGTGGTTTTGTCTCTGACAAACATACATCGCTGGAGTTTTTCCCAAGGATATGCTCACTAGCTCACATCTCAACACATAGTACCGTGCCCCACCACAGACTGAGGTCAACGCAGATTCCACGAAATGAAGGAATAGTATGTTCCTTGTTTTCTGTCCTTACAGTATACAGTGCGTATGTGTTTCTGCTGCTATATGATAGAATACTCATGTGAAAATATATATGTGTATGTATATATATATATATATATATATATATATATATATCGCTGCAAATATAAATGAGCTATGTGTGTGGAGGTAGAGAGGATGGAGACAAGAGATTGTATTGTTGTATTGTTGCAGATTGATGTTCAGCGCAGCCCCCGAATTTTTCGTTTTCCCTTTTCGTGCTCTTTCACCCATTTTCCCCACAGCACCACACATCGAACAAAAACTCTGGTTAAACTGGGATGCACTTTTTCGGCACGCATCCTGAGGTTTTAAGGTTCACGCTGGCCTGTTTGGAAACCAGTCTCGACCTGTATTGAAACCTCTCTGTGCATGGGAGGCTTCGATTCATACTCACTATGGAGTTTCACAGCGGCTTTCCTCGTGGGCCACGTGTGAATGCATTTATTTGTATTTGTTTGGATGAAAATACGTAGAATAGTTATTATGTTATATCTGGCGCCGCTTCCGTTCAACAGAAGCAGCTGCCTATATTCATAGCAATGTATAAATATGTATCTTTCATATCATAATGTTGAAATAATCTATATATCAATGTTAATATACACAAGAGGTTATAATAAACATAGTATTACTGAATACCTTATTAATTCTATATCTATATACCAACTTTTTGTTTGATGGTTTGAACAGGCCAGGACAACCCCTTTGTGACTTGTGATTCTTTCTAGAGTGCAATATATGATCATGTCTGTTAGGCTATACAGAGGTCACGCTCGACTCATTTGTTTTCATTACCCATTCTGGCGCCGAAGAACCGCAACCCAATTCTCCGAGGAAATATGGTGCTTTCCTTGTCATAAATCATATGCTATTTTATCAGTAACATGAAAATCACAAGTCAGTAGCTATCTGTGAGGATTACTGGCTCTGTGGGCTTTTAGAAAGATCATTTTATTGCTGAGGAATTCTTGTTCCATACAGTGAGTTTATACTCTTATCTTAGAAACCTTTCAGTGAAGGCTGAGCATGTAATAAAATAGGATTACATGGACTTTTTAAAGTGTTCTCGTAATGTGCCAAACTCAAATATTACCTCCATGTATGAACACTGTTGTACTGCAAGTTGAATTTTATGTTCTATGCTAAAATATGGTGCCAAATATGTTTCTATTTAATTTTTCTATGAAGATGCGTGTGTGAGATTTTAATATGAGGCGTCATTACTTCTGTAAGCACCAGAGGAGCTGATTAATACTGTCCCATTTAAAATGTCCTCAGATGAGGTTTCTGAATGTAAGCTTTAATTAAGTTGGTTTTCCTTTTCAAAAAACACACAACAGCCGTTCTGTCTTGTGATGCAGTTGACTTGAACCAACTTTTTTTGTGCACTTTCTATCGTTTGTTTGTCCAGACAGGGTATTTTGTTGAGCGATTTATGTACCTTGAAATCAGAGCCATATATATTCTGATGTTGATAATTGATGTATTATGCTGAAAAAAGGACATGCAGTATGTAATAAAGCGTGGTGGTTTCAGCCTGTGTTGATTTTTTAAAGTGCATCTTTAATAGAAAGTATAGAAAAAAGAGCATTTTGAATCTTCAGTTAGCATTTTGATAATCAGCCTTGCCATTTTTTAGGGATAGATATTCTAGATAAAGTGCTATGGGTGGAACACTGAGACTCGCCTTGTTAGTGAGAAGCAACAGGCTAATCAAATGCTAGCTTTTCACACACCAGAACTAAAGCACAATCTACTGGAAAGTCCTTATAACACTGCAGCCCATTACATTAGATAATCCGATCGCAATGCTCCAAAAGGCACCGACAGCGCAAACACAGAGGAGAGCTCATTGACTACAATTAACAGAGGTGAGGCCTAGTGGACACCAAGTAGCTGTAAAAGACACAGCAACTATGACTCGCTGGAGGGGGATTTGCACGTCAGTAGAGATCACTCTGTGTGGAGTGGTTGTCTGATGCCACTAAGCACTGCTGTTTCAAGCTGAAAACTGCTGTTAACTTAATAAAAGAGAAATGATTTCGAAAAAGAGAAACTCTCATCAGAATTCTCTTCAGCTTATTTTTATCTTGTTGAATTACAGTTAAGCACTGGGGCTTCCATCTGCAACAGAAAGACTTGCTTTAAAGGGTTTTCTGAAGAAATGTTGTGATAACGGTTTGGCTTTGCAAGTTCAATAGAGAGGGACAGTCACACTTCCATGTGAACATATTAATCCTAAACAGACTTTCATTCACTATGTTGTTACAACCTGTGCTACATGATGAGCTGAGTCACTTTCGCATGTTTATCCTAGTCTCCAACTAAAGGAAGCTGGTTCCTTTATTCCCTGTGCTATGCAGACTTTCTTAGGCTGATATTTAGAATCTACTCTATCAGAATATTTGTTCATTATTTTTTAAATTGGATTTTGCACGTTGTTGTTGCATTTTGGAATGATTTTGTCAAGGCTGCCGGGGCGATGCGTGTGGTGTCGGAGGAAAGGACCCAAAATGCAGGCAACGACTAATGATATGAGTGAGAGTTTATTTACAAGTGGCAGAGTGACAAAAAACAGGCAATGAGACACGAGAAGCTACTGAAGAAACCTAAACTGGGAAAACTAAAGCGCAAACCTGAAATCATAATAAAACCCACTATACACACACACACACACACACACACACACACACACACACACACACACACACACACACACACAAGGTAATCAGGCAATGACACACAGGAGGGAAGCACAGCTGATCCTTATTCACAAGCTGAACACAGTGATAACAGACACAGACCTTCAAAGTAAAACAGGAAATTCATAATACAAACTCAGGGACATGAACAAATCACCGGGGACGACACAGGAAATAAACCTTAGGACTGGAGACCCTGAGAATGAAACCTACATACATGAAGAAATTAATATCAAATCAGATAATAATAATAATAATAAACATAATGACAAACACAAAACCCTGGGCCAACGACTCAGCAGCATAACAGATTTTATAACAACTATTTAAGTTAAATGAGTCAGATCCCTTTGGGAGCCAGCCTCAAGTGGCCACTAGAGGAACACTGGCTTCATTTTTCAGCTCAGAAGAAGTGTTCTGTTAGACAGCCAACTAACTGTATCTTTACTGTATCTTTAAAAGTATTTAACAGTATAACAGTATGGAAAGTGTGGTGCATAACTTGCGAAGGATGGTAATGCAATGTAAGCTATAGTAGATGATCAAACAAACTTAGTTTTAAATGAAATTTAAGATCAAATACGTCTATTTAAATAAATACTGATAATCATACCTTTCATGTACTGAAATAGTTCCTTCATCCCTGAGAGTAAATAAGCAGATAACATTGTTACTGAGTGAACAGATGAGATACCAGTATAAAGTAAAGTTATAGTGGTTCACTATTCAATTCAGTTCAATTCAATTTTATTTATATAGCGCCAAATCGCAACAAAAGTCGCCTCAAGGCGCTTCATAGATACAGAGAAAAACTCAACAATCATCAGTGGGAAGGAAAAACTCCCTTTTAACAGGAAGAAACCTCCAGCAGAACCAGGCTCAGGGAGGGGCGGAGACATCTGCTGCAACCGGTTGGGGTGAGAGAAGGAAGACAGGATAAAGACATGCTGTGGACGAGAGACAGAGGTTAATAACAGATATGATTCAATGCAGAGAGGTCTACTAGCACATAGTGAGTGAGAAAGGTGAGTGGAAAGGAAAAACTCAATGCATCTAGAACTAGAACCTCATTCACACTCAGAAATAACAGAGTCATTTTTTATTATTATTTATTAAATTAATCTTAAAATAATTTTTATTATTATTGTTTTCCTAAATGCAAACTCATCATGTCTTGCTCCAAAAGCAAGTTCCTGAATGTACTAGAAGTTACGTGGATCTCTGCTCACTAGAGGGCAGTATATGACTTTCAGTTAATTTCTCTATGTGAGCTCTTCACTCTCCTTAAGAATAAGAGTCTTAGCAGCAATCATTGCACTATAACAGGCAGGGTAATTTAGATCTGACTCTTATCTTTGAATAAAGCCTTTCATTGCTTTAGGTAAACACCTGGGACATTTTCATTAGGTGTAAATTATGTACACAGGACAGTTTGACCCACACGGTACATTGTGCAAAGCTGAGTGCCTTTTGCGTAACCTTTCGTGCAAAAGAGAACAAATCTATTTTTGTTATATTACTTATGTCATCAATGTGATCTGAAGCGGTTGATGAGCTCTGAGTCACACGGTGTCAAGGAAGTAAATTGACGCAGAGTGGTTACTTTGACAGGATGTGGCTGTGTGTGAAGATGGGGACAGTCATTCAGTTATTTCTTCACACCTTGAGCACAGAAAGTAAAAAAAACTTTCTGCAGTCTTTTTAAAATCATATTACAAACTCCAATGCAATTTAACCCACTGCATATAGATCTGTTTATTTTAACACATACATAAATCTGTGATTATAATTCATTATGTGATATATATAAAGCGGTCGGTTTGTTTTTCCAACAAAACAAATTAGCTATGTTTAGGATTTTCATCTGTGATATGGAATTAGTTTTTATTTGGATGGCAAAGAAGCCTGTTAAAAACGTTCATGGCCTGCTCAGTAACTACAAAGTATCCTAAAACAAGCCCATGGCTTCATCCCTCCTCCAACATGCTTGACAGTAGATATGAGGTGTTTGTGCTCACTGTGCAATATGGCCAGAAATTTAAAGAACAATCATTCATGCTTTTGTGCAGCAGTTCCAGTGTTGCGATGCTCTGTGAGTTTGGGGGTAGGCCATTAGCGCAAGGACATTAGTATAGTCATTAGAAGCAGCAGTAATTAGCAAAATTAGCTTCTGCCACCTTCACTGTAATATAAATGTCTCAGTTTTGTCCCTTTTAGATTTGATGGAATCCTCAATTCCTATTGGTTCACCTTGTCAATCTAAGTCATCTGTTTTCTGTTTGTATAAATATCCTCCTACTACTATATATAGGCAGATTTAGGGCCTTTAAAAGTTGTTGTTTCTTTGACTGCTACTATCCAACCTGTTTATCTGTTGTGTGTTCATTTATTTTGACTTTGCAGTGATACTCTGCATTGATTGGTTGCTTACACAACTCTTCAGTGTGAAGGGCTCCAAAACCATCATTTTTAAAAACTCACTTTGTATTTGCAGCAGAACAACAGCACAAACTAGAGTAGCCCAAAGACAGGTTGTACCACATATTTTTAACCCCTGGTGACGATAAATAGCTACAACACGGAGAGTTACAAAACTGTGTTTGTATTCTGCATATGTTTATGACTTTTTGCACAAGTCTATGGATTTCAAGTGTTTTTTTCTGAGAAAAACATGACAATAATTTAATGATTGTATCCTTTAAGGCGTTGTTAATTGTCAAATATGAGCCACAGTATTATTGTTTTTTCTCAGTAATGACAGCTCCTCATGTCTGGTCTGGTTTCAAAACACAAAGATGGTGATAACCAAAATCCTGAAGCTGAGGTTTCAGGAAGGGAATTCACAATCAGATGAGTTCGCATTTGCCACGTCCATCTTTTATATACAGTTTATGGTGAGACAGCAATGATGGTCCCACAAAAAGCGTTTGTGGTGTTCAGGAGTTTTGACAACATATTGCTGGTTCATTTAAATCTGACGTCTGATTGAAACTATTACTGCTCTCATGAATAATTTAATTTCCTGGTTTTGTTGAAATAGTTTCAACATTTTCCATCCATTCGCTTCCGCTTATCCTTTTCAGGGTCGCGGGGGGTGCTGGAGCCTATCCCAGCTGTCATAGGGTGAGAGGCGGGGTACACCCTGGACAGGTCGTGTCACAGGCTGGGTCTCCGACCCAGCACTCTGAGTTTTCTTTGTATTTTTTGATATGTTATTAGTTTGTGTTATTTCCTATTTGCCTTTAGTTTAGGCAGTTATTGTTCCTGGGTTTTCTGTGTTTTGGGGTTTTGTATTTATTCATCACGTATTAGGTCTGTTAAGTTGTGTTGTCATGTTTAGTTTTAGTATTTCCTGTTTTTATTCTGACAGTGTCATGTGTTCTTTGTTCATTGTATTTAGCTTTCCTCTCCTGGTCCTGTCATTAGGTTTATGTCAGTCAGCTGTTCCCCCATGTGTCTCCACTTCCCCTGATCACCTCTTGTATGTATTTAAGCCCTTTGTTTTCTGCATGCCATTGTCGGGTCGTCTGTTTATTCTGCCCTAGTTCTAGCCTGGTTCTGTTTATTTGACCTCAGTCTTAGTTTCGGTTTTCGTCTGTTATGTATTATTAGTCTTAGTCATGGTCTTTGCTTGTTATTTTCCACCACAGTCATAGTTTAGGTTTTGGTCTCAGTACCGTTTTAGTATTTAGTTTCTTAGTGTCTTGTCAGTTTACTTTGGTTTCCTGGGCCCTGTTTCAGGAAGCCGGTTTAGAAAACTCAGAGTGAAAAACGATACGCAGGGTTGAGTAACCCCGAACTGTCCAACTCGGAATATTCGGTTTCAGAAAGGCTGATAACAATTAGTTCAATCAACGCGGAGTTGCGTCAACCCCAAGTGAAGCGCGCGGACGAGGATACATAAAGCCCTGATAAGCGGAGCACAGATTAAGCGAGTCACCATGGAGACGGAGGGAAAGAAGGCGCGGTCAATGTATTTCACAGCGCTTGAGGCCGAAATTCTGATGGCAGCATATGCCGATAACATGCAAATTCCGCGGAAAAAAGTAACACAGCCACAGCTGCAAAAGACAGGGAGCATGCATGGCAAAACATAGCCGACAGAGTCAATGCGTGAGTGTTAATATAAACATTGATCTAGGGATTTCCACCCATTTAACACGTTATTTTATCATATGTTATTTTATTTGTTATTTTATACATTTTATTTTGTGATGTGATGTGAGCGCAGGTGCAACCCAACAGGCCCCAAACGTTCCTGGCAGCAAGTAAAAATGAAATATAAAAATATAGTCCAAACAGGTAAGGTGTAATTGTATTATGAGCCATAGTGCTTGGTCTGTTTGTCCCATGTAAATCAATTTCAGTTAGAGGCTACATTAATTTTCTTTCTGTAAGCACTTATTGAAATTATCTGAGCACATTACAAGTACATATTTGCTTACTCTGTATGCTCAAATGTGACCCGTTATAGCCAACAGAAAAAAAGCGGAGGCCCGAAAAACAGGTGGGGGTCCTCCACCACCACCACTCACAGAGGCTGAGCAGTTGGCCCTCAGCCAAAACAGTGGGCGCCCTGTGGCCGAAGGCATCTCTGCGGGGACATCCTCTGAGTCAATAACCCCGCAAGACACAAGTGCCTACATAGGGGGTAAATTCAAAATAATACATGATGTGCATACATCCTTTCTTCACAGTCACCTTTGCAGTGCTGCTCATTCATTTGATAAACTCTTTACCATAATGGATTATTTTGTAGTGAAGTTATTTTCCTACTGATTTTGCCTTCCCTCAGTCTTGGTTGTCTTTGAGAGCATAATGACAATGAAGTGTAAGGTGATTGGTATGTTTGTTAATTGCCATTTGGTCCCTTGTAAGTTATAAGTGACCTGTATAAACCTCATATTCTATCAGTTGATGGTGGTGGTGTACTGCATCTGGTGCAGCCTCCTGTTGAGCCAGACCAACATGCAGTTGTGAGTAATACTCCACAGATTATATGAGTTTACAGTAGAACAGCAATGTTGTCTATTTCTTTACTACAGGAAAATAATGAAGAAACATTGACAGCTGTTACAGAGGAGGAAGCAACAGAGACACTTTATGAGGTTTACATCTTTTAATACTTTGTGTACAGGAAACACAGGCGACCAATAAAGCCAGTTGAACAAAAAATCTGTTTATTCTTCTTTCAACATGTTGAGGTGATGGGTCAAAGGAAATGATTGTGACATATGGTGTCTCTGACTGCGCTTCCATCTTGTATGTCCGTGGGAGGGTCAGGATGTTCATGGTTTGGATCACTGCTGATGTTTGGTTCAGAAGGACAGTGTTCTCCTCTAATTGTGGCAATGTTGTGAAGAATCACACATGCCACAATAATGTCACATACCCTTTCTGGGGTGACCCTGAGTCTTTGAAGGCACTGGAACCGGGCCTTAAGCATTCCGATAGTCATTTCGATTCTGGCTCTTGTCCTGCAATTAGCCAGATTATATCGCTGCTGTGGGCCCGGTTCAGGGTCAGGGTAAGGGGTAAGCAAATAGGGTAAACATGGATACCCCCTATCACCAAGCAAGTAGCCAGTGAACTCTCCTAAGACAGAAGGATACACTTCAGTTCAAATGTCCCTGAAGCAATTGGTCTTTATATATTTTAAAGTATTCTCAACTCACCATGTCCAAATTTTGTGCTCAGTGTACATTCACGGAATATTTGTGAGTCATGGACAGAGCCTGGCCACTTGGCTTCCACATTTGTGATAATGTTGGCAGCATCACATGTGATCTTCACAGTGCAGAGAACACAAATTAGCATCCATTACTATAATGAAATAATTTGTTAGTTTGAAATGCTACAGGGAACTATGTACCTGCACATTAATGCTGTGGAAAGACTTCCTGTTCACATAGTCTCCTTCATTTACTGAAGGAGCAATGATTGGAATGTGAGTGCCATCTGTACAGCCAATCACGCCTGGGAACCGTGAAAATAAATGTAAAATTTAAGTAGTAGTCCAAGTATCACCACATCATAAATTAAGTTTTGGTCATCCTGATACCTGCAATTTTGTGGCATCCCTCTTTGATAAATCTTGTGGGTCTGTGACCGGGGAACACCACAAACGGGTACAGGAGACGTTTCAGTGCAACTGTAACATTCCTGACTGCCCGACAGACGGTAGCCTTGGGAACGTGCTCAGCGTCACCAATATTATACAGAAAGCTCCCGTTTGCAAAAAACCGAAGTGCAATACAAATAATATGTACAGAACTGAGAGGATGTCCACGATGTGTCACATGCGTAATATATGGCCTGAGGATGTTATCCAAATAACTTATAGATTGTGCTGAAGAACGGTAACGTTCACACAGAAAATCATCAGGAAATGATAAAATGTCCAAACGCGCTCTAATCACTCTCTCCCGGCGGAGAGCTCTGCGGAGAATTTGGGCTTCACGATCTACTGGCTCTTCAAGGACGGGGCACGCCATGTCCGACACTTCCTACTGTCAGGTTTCCGACAAAGGGGCGGAGACAGTCAGGGTTAGTTGTAGTAAACCTGCTAGGGGGCAGGTTAGCTTCACGGAGTGTGTCGTCATAGTGACTCACTGAGGCTTCATCTGAACTCGCTTTGTGAAACCGAAAACCCAGAGTTTTCGTTAACTCAGGGTATACTTACTCAGTTTTTCCACTAAACCGGCTTCCTGAAACAGGGCCCTGGTTTACTTCTGCCGTCATCTAATAAAGCCTCACCTTTCTGTTAAAACCTTACTACTCCTCGTCGTCATCTGCTTTTGGGTCCTGTTTCCACACACATCGGCGCACCCCGCCGTGACAGGTCGTCAGTCTGTCACAGGGCCAACACACAGGGACAGACAACCATTCGCACTCACTTTCACTCGCACATTCACACCTAGTGGTAATTTGGATTATCCAATTAACCTATCCCCACAAGCTGCATGTCTTTGGACAGTGGGAGGAAGCCGGAGTACCCGGAGGGAACCCACGCAAACACGGGGAGAACATGCAAACTCCACACAGAAAGACCCCGGCCTGATGGTGGAATTGAACTCAGGACCTTCTTGCTGTGACCACCGTGCCACCGTGCTGCCAAAAGTTTCAACATTTTGCACCTTTATTTTAAATGTAATTACATTTTGTGGTTGTGTAGTTGCACAAGCATTCTGATGGTGAAACAACCAGGATGTAGCCACATGTAGAGTTGGGACTGCTAACATAACACAGTGTGGAAATATCTCCTCAGTATGTGAACCTGTGATATAAGTTGTCCTTACTTCTCAGTGGGTGACAGGAACACAGATGGAAAATCAAGGAATTGTTGACATATAAAATCTGCTTTTCCTCCCGCTTCTCCTTCTACTCTAAGGTGAAACTGTAAGAATGGACACTAGCTTTAGTAATAAGAGTAGGTATCCTGTCTGGCTTTTTGTACAGGATGATGATGTCTGCAGATGTCTCGTGTATGATATTTTTGCTCATTTGCCAGCTCCTAATTAGTGCATGAGCAGGTGTTGTAATTCTCCCATAGTGGGGCTAAATATTTTAGCAGAAAACCTCCAACTCTCCTGCAAACTTCTCTCGGGTGTGCCAAATGAGTCACTGCTTCCTTCTGATCAGGTTTGAAAGATGAATGGGGGCTGTCTCTGGGTGTCCTCCATTTCAACCACGGGTAGTTGGAGGCTCTTCGTGTCGCTGTCTGTTGTGGTGGGCTAGTGGAGAAATGGTGGAGGTGGCCATGGTGGACTGCGGTCATTAATGAGTCACTGGAAGAGTCTGGTGGCGCCACCATTATTGTATGATGGTGATGGCGGTGGTGACACACTGAGGCTCTAAAGAAGGACGCAGACAATTGTTTCTCTGAGAAGATTTATCTGCTTCGTCCTTCTGAGCCTTTTCTTTAGATTTCTTTCTGTCCCTGCGTTGTGTCATATTTCTACACATACAATGTCTTCAGGTGATTTTCCATTTTAGTAAAATCTTTTCTTCTCATTATTTTTCCTCGGCTTTTATCTTTTATTTTATGGCCTTATATTTTTCCTTCAAATAAACCACATTTGGATATATGAAACCTACCTCTTCATTGGGGTTTTCCTTTACCAAACTCATTTCCCATACTCACAGATTATCTATCTGGCATCTTAATCTCTGCACCCAAACCAAATTTTAGCAATTTATTTCAGGTCTTTCAGCTTTGAGGACAGCATGGTCTGTTCCTGGAAATCCTGGTGTGATGAGACTGTCTGAGGTCTAAGAGGTTAGCCATCTTCAGTGCTCAGTTACAGGCTGGAAATTAGGTTTTTGTAAACCAGCAGTCCTTCCTGTCCTGGATGTGCACATCCTCATCACTGAAGGAGTGGTCACTGGTTTGTAGATGTAAATAGATGGTGGAGTACTGGCCTGAAGTAGCTCTTCTGTGTTGTGCCATTCTCTTACCAAGAGTTTGGTTTGGTTTCCCTGATGTATAAGTCACAGAAATCCTCTTTGCACTGAGATACGTACACTGTATTGCTCTGTTACTGGTGGGTGACACGATCGGGCTGAAATTTTTGTTGTAACATGTTTTGGGGTCACAGAGATGCAGCGTTTTTTAAAAAGTATGTCAGCTGTTCATGCTGTTGCCGAATACCATGAAAAAGTCACATGGGTTTGTGCAGAAATTTATGGTGCAGAAATTTATGATGAGTGAAAAATAACCTAGCTTATAAGTGCAGTGTTGCAACAGAGACCTTTAACCGACAGGTGTTTCTAAGCTAAACGAAAGCAGCTGTAGCTTGCTCCAGTTAGTTTACAGCAGTTTAATTCCCCAGAAATTCACAAACCATCATAAGTCAAAAAGAAATGGGGATGAACCTGAACCTAACCTGTATCTTTAAAATAACAATACTATCCTAAATTAAAACATGGATATCCGCATGTTCTGTTTCAGACTTGGCTTGAATAAAACAGACAAGACAGATCATCCAGTTTAAAGGTAAAGCCAGACAACACAAGATCAAGCAGTACATTAAAAGCTCAAACACCTCACCACTTTGGAACGCTTCTTTGGTCAGACATTAAACACTGATGCCAGCAGCATGCTTCAGACTAAACAATCAGAGTAACAAATATGTTATTTGGTTTCATGGAATGCACTGATCCCCTGTGAGGGGTCACAGGCTCGATTGTTGGAATGACTGTTAGTATTAAACTTTGTGTATAGAGTTTTATTGACTTGCATTGTCCACATTTCTTCTCTTTGTGTGTTCCATCAGTCATTTTCATGGATGTTGACTGGATAAAATAACTGGTCACACACTTGATCTATAACATGAAAGCTAATTAAAGACTGTCTGAGACAAAGAAACTCAGTTAATTCCAAACAAAACTGGAATTAATTCATCTTTGAAACAAAAAGCTCTTGAAAAAATAAAGGTTTTTGGTATTTCAGCCTGTGACAGAGTGGTACAGGGAGTAGTCAGAAAAATGGTGGGGGCATGGAGGACTCTGTGTTATATTTAATTCAAATGAGGACCCAAATGCAGGAACTGAAGTAAGCAAAACAAAAACAAAAAAAAAGAACATTAATAAAACTGGAAGGAAATTATCAAAAGATACTACAGGTCAAGTGCAGGAAAGTACAACAGAAGTCCATGAAAATATAAAAAAGTTGGGTAGAGAGCACCATATTTCTCATATTCGTTTTGAGGCCTGATCTAAAAGATGAGCTCTTAGGTTTTGGTTTGAAAAGTTTGCACTGTAGAAGCTGTGAGAAAATCTTGCTTTTGAAAGTAAATTTAAGTGAATCAGAGACCCCTTTTTGTCTGCAAGAGGTCCGTTCTTCAAGGACTATACTTTAGGCGACAAATTTTGCCATCAGTTTCCACTGCATCCTAAAAGAAGCTGGACTCCAGCCTCACTAAAATGCCTTGCAAAGTGAGTAGCCAGGCCACCCAGTTATGTAATGGTAACTTAATCAGGCAAACAGCGGGAAAAAATGTCAGCAAATATTAGCCTAAATTAAAGTGTGACGCTAAGCTGAAGTACTTAAATGAGCCAAAAGGTATATAATTAACTACTTTGCCTGAACTGATGTTTGTCCCTTTGATCATTCTGCGCTCTCTCTCTCTTGCCTAAACATACGGTTAGGTGTTTTGTGCTTTTGCCTGTAATTGATGGAGACATGCAGCAAAGGGTGGATTCCACAGCGCTCATGCTCTCCTTGAGTCTACTGTGCTAAGTGTGAACTATAGTTAGGGAGGAACCAAAATGACTCAGATGAAAAGATCAGTTGCAGTACTTGGTGTTACCACAAAATACAAATGAAGTTGAAATATTGCCTCTGATTTGAGTTATTTAAATGATCTGCATGCAAAAGACTCATTTTGGAGCCACATTGAGGCATAAGTTGATGTACCTGTTAATCTAGCCATTTTCTGATGCATCTCTGGTTTAAATTATGGAGTTAGTGAGGCCAGTAGGAAAGTGTAATGTTTCCCCCACATTGGCTTGTTTTCATTGGCTTCATGTTAAATCCATGATCATGTTAAATAATCAGGCCCATTCTTATTTTAAAGACCTCATAGTACCATATGACCCAAATGGAGCACTGTGCTCTCAGACTGCTTACTTGTGGTTCCTAGTGTTTTCTACTTTATAACTACTAGTACTTCTATTATTACTAAGGCTACTACTGGAGGCAGAGCCTTCAGGTTTCAGGCCCCATTTCTGTTGAGCCAGCTCCCAGTTTGGATTCACAAAGTGCTTTGAGGTGATTGTTGTTGTGATTTGGTACTATATAAATAAAGTTTGATTGACTTGAGCTGCCACTAACAGCAGTTCTCCCTTGCTGAATAACAATTCAAGACTATGACAGGTGGAGTCTAAGAGGTGAGTCTTTGCAGAGAATCTATTCTTCTTAAATTCAATATATTCAATACAAAAGTTTATTTGAATTCCTAATAAGCAATTATATAATTACTTATTTCATTTGTTTTAACTTTAAAAACAATGCATTCAGTGGACTGTGTTACTTTTAGCCAAGAAACACTCAGAAAACATGTTGGGAGGTTTTGATCATTTGAGACATTTTTTCACATTTTTAAATTTAAAAAAATGCATCAGTTCTACAAATATAATTTTAATGTAGTGCTTTTGAAATGAATGCTTGAAATGGAAGCTATCATAGCGGCTTATTGATGACCTTAACTTTTCTATGATAAGCACAACATTTAATGCCCTTGCCTGTGTGTTAATGACGAGTTTTTACACTTCAATACATATCAGGAAATACGTGGTTTGGCAACCATTAAAAAAGTTATTTTGTTCCATAAGCAGACCTGAAATATGGCACAAAGCGCTCAGTTTAGAAAAGAGCTTCAAAAGTTACTCCTAGGCGGCTTTCAAGGGTTAAATAATTAATGAAACTATTGAATGTAAAAAGCTGCTCAGTTGACATCATGTGCAATACTTGGCACTCCTTTGTTTATTTCAGCTTCGGCAGCTTGTTTGGTAGTATGGTTGGTTTTATGTGGAAGTGGATCCCAACATTTCCCTCGATGATGCACAGAAGGTAAGCTTTGTGTCATATACGTCACCTTCTTTGCCTTTGTGGGGCGATCGTGGCTCAAGAGTTGGGAGGTCGCCTTGTAATCGGAAGGTTGCCGGTTCGAGCCCCGGCTTGGACAGTCTCGGTCGTTGTGTCCTTGGGCAAGACACTTCACCTGTTGCCTACTGGTGGTGGTCAGAGGGCCCGGTGGCGCCAGTGTCCGGCAGCCTCACCTCTGTCAGTGCGCCCCAGGGTGGCTGTGGCTACAATGTAGCTTGCCATCACCAGTGTATGAATGTGTGCGTGAATGGGTGGATGACTGGATATGTAAAGCGCTTTGGGGTCCTTAGGGACTAGTAAAGCGCTATATAAATACAGGCCATTTACCATTTACCATTTGTAATATGAGGCCAACAGTGCAAATAACAACAAAGCCTCAATAGTCCCAGTTACAGCGCTAACACAGAGAGACAGACAACCATTTGCACTAGTAGCAATTTATATGCCGCCCTTGTGGATTCCTCTTCTGAAACTAATAGTGACAAACCTATGGGAAAAAAATAGTCTATTCCTTTTGACCTGTATTGTTTGCCCTTTAAAATTTGAACATTTACTTGAACTGTCATGGTTGAAGTCATTGCGACACTGAGAAGAAGACACATTTCCGTAATAGTCATCATATAGGTATGCCTGGACTCTGATGTCTGTTGGCAGTCGGTCTAATGGGGATTATAAGAAACACCTGCAGTTCTTCTGTTTATTTAGCATTCATACTTTTGAAAGACATATTTCAAAGCAATGCGGTTAGAGCAAAGGACACAGTGGAGCTGCCAGGAACAACTGCGTTCAACTGAAAACAGACTGGAATGGGCTAAAAGTGCTATTATTGTCCTCACATTAATGTGCTGGAGACATCCAGCAAGTCAGACACAAACCAAGTCAAATGGTAATGTGTGTGCAATATGATCAGCAACATAAGCAAGACAAAAAAACATCAGGGGTGTCAAATATAAGGCCTGGGGGCCAAAATTGGCCCAGCAAAGATGCCAATCTGGCCATCCGAACAGCTTTGCATAATGTGACAAAGGGCATGAGGACATTTTGACTTTTAACTGTTTGTTGTTTATTATTTGTTCATTAAAAAAACTGTTTAACTACTACAACAAAGTAACAGATAGCCATATCATTTTTTCAACAGTTCTACTGTTAAAAACCATGAACAAGTTAAGTCTATGATGAACTATGTTTCTATTTTATAATTACACACACTCTGAGTAATGAGCTTCCAGAATTTTCTATGTAGTTTTAAATACTTATTGCATATTTAAGCCCAAAACAGTCAAGCTGACACATTTCTTCATTCTCATTCACTATATTGCCAAAAGTATTCCTTCATCTGCCTTCACAAGCATATGAACTTGAGTGACATCACATACTTAATCCATGGGGCTTAATATGACGTCGGCCCAGCCTTTGCAGCTCTAACAGCTTCAACTCTTCTTGGAAGACTTTCCACAAGGTTTAGTGAGTTTGTGGGAATTTTTGAGCATTCAAAAAAGCACATTCGTGAGGTCAGACAGTGATGTTGGAAAAGAAAGCTCCTCTGATTCATCCAAAAAGCGTTCTGTTGGGCTGAGGTCAGGCCTATGCGCAGGCCAGTCCAGTTTTTCCACACCAAACTCACTCATACATGCTTTTATGGACCTTGCCTTGTACACTGGTTCACAGTCATGTTGGAACAGGAAGGGGCCCATCCCCAAGCTGTTCAGACAAAGGTAGGAGCGTGACATTGTCCAAAATGTCTCCTTTTACTTTGTTCTTTTTACTAAGGGGCAGAATCCATCTCCTGAAACCCCCCCAACCAAACTTTACGCATGGCACAATGCAGTCAGACAAGTATGGTTCTCCTGGCAACCACAAAACCCAGACTCAGCCATCGGATAATCAGGCGAAGCGTGATCTTCTTCGTCTTCACTGCTCCAGAGTCCAATAGTGGTGTGCTTTAAACCACTGGATTGTGCTTGGGGATGTAGGGCTTGGATGCAGCTGCTCGGTCATGGAAACCCATTCCATGACAATCTCTACGCACTGTTCTTCAACTAATCTGAAGTCCACATGAAGTTTGGAGCTCTGTAGCGATAGATGCTGCAGATGTCGACAACATCTCAGCATCTGCTGACCCCGCTCTGTGATTTTAGGTGGGCTATTGCTTCATGACTGAATTGCAGTCATTTTCAACCCCTTCCACTTTTTTTATAATACAACTGCCAAAATAATATTTAGTAATGAGGAAATTTCACAAAGAGACTTACTCCACAGGTGGCTTCCTATCATGGTACTACGCTGGAATTCCCTGAGCTCCTGAGAGTGACCCACTCTTTCACAAATGTTTGCTGAAGCAGTTGTTTCAGTCTGACCGGTTTCACTGGTCGAGCCCACTCAAAATCAAAGTGTGCTGTATGTGGCCCACAATGTAAAATGAGAAATCAAGACATCTCTGCCCTGTAGGAAATCACCTTTAATTGGTTGCAAAAAACAAAAACAAAAAAATAGAAACCTTGTACACAGCACATTGTATGTTCTTTGTGAAGATGATCTGTGGATTTAAAGATCATTAAGAAAAATAATCTACACATAAATTCAATGGACGCTTCATTAGGTACACCTTAATTTTCCATGGCATCAATTTAGTAAGGTGCTGGAAACATCGAAGATGTTTTGATCGATACTGACATGACAGTAAAACACACTTTCTGCAGTTGCTGCAGATTTTTAGGATGCACATCCATAACGTGAATCTCCTCTTCACCTCCTCTTCCAAAGACTTTTTGTGAAGTTTTGTGACATGGTGTGTTACCATGCAGCTTACTGACATGATGTTCAAAGTGTGCCAAGAAAACATCTCCCATACCCAAACCATCGATACAAGGCAGGTAGCATGCTGTTTGTTATTCTACCATCTGAATGTCGCAGAAGAAATTGAGACTCATCAGACCAGGTTAAGAGTTTACAGTCTTCCATTGTCTAACTTTCTGATCTGATCAGTGTTCTGAGTAGTCTGTTTCCTTTTCTTAGCAAACAGGAGTGATACCCAGTGTGGTCTGTTGCAAGGTTTGAACATGTTGTGCACTCAGAGATGGTCTTCTACATTCCTTGGTTGTATCGAGTGGTTATTTGACTTACTCTTGCATTACTATCACAATGGCCGTACTGAAGCAGTTTGCTTCACTGTTCTCTGATCTCTGGCACTCAGAAAACAGTCACTCTTCTTTTTTTCCTGTCCATTTTCTGTCAAACCTAGAGATATGTGGGAAAATCCAGCAGATCAGCAGTTACTGATCTACCCAGACCAGCCCAGCCACCAAACCCTGTTCAAAGTCACGTAAATCACCTTTCCTTCTCATCCTGATGCTCAGTTTGAGCATCAGCAGGTTTTCTTGATGACGTCTTCATGTCTTAATGAATTAGATATTTGGATTAACAAGCAGTGGTAGGTGAACGTAAAGCATTCTAGCAGCTAAATGTGAAAAGTTCTCAATAAAATGACATTGTGGTAATGACATTTTTCAGGAAATAAAAAACCCTGCCAAATGGTAGCTGGTACCAGATAATTACTAACAAATCCTTTTTATAACAGGGCTTCTGTGTAACTACATTTTATTTTTGTTCTTTTTTGCTTTTTGTCACCATCACCTTCTTCAGAACAGGCCATAAACCCAGGTAGTTTCTGCCGTTCTGTTTATAATGCTCTTGAGATATTCTAACAATCCTGCCACGTTAGGTCATTTTAGTTTCAGGAACATTTACAGACTCTAACATTGTGAGCTTCTGCTGCACGGAGTAGTAACAGCCACCTCCCCCAGTCCACCCCACTCCATCCATCTCCCCCTCTCAGTATGGGATAATCAGTTGTGTTAAATCACAGCCTGTCTTTCCTCTGTGTTCACTGTCAAACAAGATGACTGAGTTCCTCGAGGACTGGACCGCAGCTAAAGTAACCCAAACACAGAAGATCCAGATTGTTTGGCTTTAATAATTCACTTAATTCTGAGAAAGGGAACATACATGTTTTTGCACATTACCATGTCCCACACTGACTAAAAGCTTGTTGGGATTGAAATTGGGTCACTCCCTGGGGTCTTATCAATACATAATTAAAAAGACAGGATACAGTCACACTTCTTGTGCACTCTCTGCACAATGAACCACTGTGGTGTGTCAGGAATTGCTGTTGCATAGTACTGGGTTAACAATGGCACACTGTGGCATAATAACTTTTTTAAAAAAGCACCCCACTTTTACAGCGAGTCTATGGTTTCCTCTGAACACTGAGTATTTTTTAACCAGATGGAGCCTGTGTGCTGGGTAAGAGAAAAAGACACGAAAGTCAGTCTCTCGCACGTAGAAATACAACAGGATAACATAACTCGTGTTTATGGAGATTTGTCTCCATAAACACAAGTTATGTTATCGTGTTTAGAATATTGCTCTTTCCAAAATAGCAGTCTTTCACTAAGATCCATGAGGGCTCCTGCAGCTTCCAGGAATGGACTGCATTTATTGGTGTTGCTGGATCAAGTTGTGTTGTTCAACAATTTCCTGACTCTGAGGGTCATCCGGGGGATCCTGGGGCTTTGTTGTTTTTGGAAAGACTCCTGGAATTAAGTGAGGGAAGATTTATGGTTCGATCTTTTATATCCATTACGCAATTAATGAGATTGCCACGGGACATTCACACAGAGAGATATTGGTAAACAGAGGTCTACCTTCTACTCGGGTGTTGCATTAAATAAACTGTATCAGGGTGGCTATAAGATTTGTTCGTAAAGGAGTCTGTTGTAAAAACTGCACTTTTCAAGATTTTTAACATCGCCTAGTGGCGCTCATCACCCTGTAAGAAAACAACGAATTCAGGTATACAGGGTATTGACATTGCCACATGTTTATACAATCTGTAGTCTACTTTTGCAAATATTTATAAAAAGAATTGGGCACACTGCATCCAAGTTTGATACTGTAACAGTATCAAGCTGTTTACCATGGTTGAAAAAGTCAGTTTGTGAAATTCTTGCCTCCTAGAGGTCAATTTTCAACTGTAAGTGGTATCACTGGTACTGACTGGATCTGCAAGGAGAATGTTACCTGTCTGACTGTATGCAAAGAATAAAGTTTGGTGGAGGAGGGATAACACCATGGGGTTGTTTTTTGTTGTTTTTTTTGTTCCCTGAGGTTGGTAATAAAGGAAAATCTTATGTGTCAGCTTCCCAGGACATTTTAGACAATTCTATGCTTCCAACTTTGCCGTAACAGTTTTTGGGAAAACCCTTTTCCGTCCCAGCATGAATGTGTTCCAATTCACAAAGCAAGGTCCATAAAAAAATGGTTGGATAAGTTTTGACCGGCTCACACAGAGCCCAAAAAAATTCCAACAACACACTCCAGGATCTTATGGAAGCAAATGCAATGCAAGAACAACTCCATATTAATATGTGTGGATTAAGAATGATGTGATAAAAGCTCATGTAAGTGTATTGTATAGGGGTCCCAATACTTTTGTATAATCTCTCACAATAATCATAAAGAAAATAATTTGGTTGATTATTTTTTTGTGTAACGAGGCTTCTTGGCAATAAACCTTATACCGTTGGAAAACCTGTTTATTTATCCTTAAATGGCACCACATTTGTGGGTTGAGCAGCAGAGTTGAGAATGTGGGATGCTCCTATGAAAACTGTGCAGTGGTATCAGTTTGAGTGTTTCTCCACTTAATTGATCTAGCAGGCTGGCTTATCTGATCAGTGTCAACTTGGCCATATCAATTCACAGCAACTTATAAACAACTTTATAAACACTGTTTATGTAGAGAGGTTTGATGAGAGGGTACTTTACAAAATTTAGAGAAGCATTATTACATCATCCCAATCAAAAAGCCAAAAGTTCTTCAGTAGCTGAGACTGTTTAGATTTATTTTTTTGTAGTTTTTCCCCATTTCCATTTGAGGATATCTACTAAAACTGTGTCCAACACTCATTGTGTCCAACATTCATTTCAATCTGTGGAGCTTTTGAAACGTGTATGCCATATGTTATCCAGATGTATGACCCTGATGGTTGTGTATAAAAAACTACAAAAGTTTGAAGATGAGCAACAGTGCTTCGGGGTAAGAATTCTTTCCTGAATCCAGTGAACCCAGGGACCCCGCAAAGCACTTTAAATAGTTTCATTTTAGCATGTGATCAAATTTTTCCATGAATTAATACAGTTGGAATTGATACAGACAGTGCTGGGCATCAAATGGCTACATTGTGTCTCTCTTCCACAGCATGTTTTTTATCCTGTCTTCCTTCTCTCACCCCAACCTGTCACAGCAGATGGCCCCGCCCCTCCCTGAGCCTGGTTCTGTCAGAGGTTTCTTCCTGTTAAAAGGGAGTTTTTCCCTCTCTCGCCAAAGTGCTTGCTCATAGGGGATCATATGATTGTTGGGTTTTTCTCTGTATGTATTCTTGTAAGGTCTATGTGGTGAACACAAATGTGCTACCACATTTTGGTAAATTTTATTATTTTTAAGAAAAACATATGTCAGCAATTAAGACAATTATTATTTTACATTCATTACGTGTAGTCCATAACAATTGAGGAGAGTAAAAGTGAGAAATAATAAGCGGAACTGTTGACACTGTAGTCGTTCGCCCGCGGTTGCCTAGAGTGGACCAACTTCCTGTCCTCTCAGATGCAATTCGGGAAAAGACACAAGTGCTCCTGTGATTCTTTCTCTGAGACTCTACCTTTATTTTTACAGATTTGTATTCTTTTTGTTATTGTGGTCTTCACATCTGGGACCCGTAACAAACTGTGGGGGCTCGTCCGGGATCTCTCCTCTACAGTCGTCGAGGGCAGATCCAGTGATACCAGAACCACGACACAATCGTGACAAGGCCGTTACTCCAGCCAAGCCAGCGAGTAGGTGTCCAGGTAGTGAGGTGAAAAGGGGACCTTTGCCTCGACGTGGAACCGTACTGCAGTGAGGGGAGTGTGACGCATCCTGGTCACTATCGAGCTGAAGGATAATCAGAAATACATACAACATGTCGACCGAGAGAAAGGAACTCGCCTGGAATATCAGGAGACGCTTGTTTTCACTCCAAGGTCAAGACCTCTTCGAACTCGCTAAGAGCCTCGCATCAGAAAACAAAGACACTACACAGCTCAGTCAGGATGATAAAGAAGGTTGTATGGACTATATCACCTCCTACATGCAGTCAAATACACTATTGCAACTTGAAGATGAGGGCATGAGTCATTTGTTGACGCTGAATGATTTGATTAATCTGGTCATCCAGGGAAGTAATCCTGCCGTGCAAACAGCTGGTGAGAATGAAGTACATGCCATGCCCAGTCCACAACCATCTAATACCGTGCTAGACCCACAACCGCCGGAAGATCCACCAGATATATCACCAAACCCCTATGCAAACGCAGAAACACAACAGTTAGAGGAGTTGAGGAAAGCGTATGAGATACTGGGTGAGAGGCTAAGACTATGTGGAACTGTAAGGGCCCAGTCACCTGCTGTAGCACGCCAGCAGAGCAATTTGCAACCACAACCAATCATACAGATTAGCCCTAAGCAGCCAGTCACTGTAAGAGACCTTTCGTACTTGCCACGCAGAGAATTCAAAGTGTTTGGAGGACAGATTGGAGACAACAGTTCCGAAATCAGCTACAACAGTCTCACCAAGCAGATTAATGAAGGAGTTAAAGAAGGATTTGTGGAGGCTGAAATTGTTCGAGGTGTGTTGAGAATTGTGAAGCCTGGCACTTTCCGGGACATGTTAATGCTCAAAGATGACCTGTCTCTCCATGAACTTCAGGGCTTTCTGAGGTCTCATCTCGGAGAAAAAGCGACAACTGAAATGCTCCAGGAGTTAATGTGTGCTAGACAAAGTGAACAAGAGACGCCCCAGCAGTTTCTGTATCGCATGATTGGACTTAAACAGAAGCTTATTTTTCAGTCGAAGCAGGCCAACACTGAGATCTCCTATGACCCAAGAACTGTCCAGGAAGTTTTCCTCCACACAATCTATCAAAGCCTGGGGGCTAAGTACGCAGACTTGCGACAAAGACTAAGACCTCTCACCTCAAACAACAATGTCACTGACGAAGAGATTCTTAGTGAGGTCACAAAGATTATCAGTGATGAAAATGAACACCAGCGAAGGTTAGGCCAAGTCGCCCGCCAAAAGAGTGCACAAGCCCAAAGTGCTGGGATCGAAGCAAACGACAAGATAGCCAAAGAACAATCCTCACCAACAATCAAACAACTTGCCGCCCAAGTAGAGACTCTAACTAACATGGTCGCCAGCCTAATTAAACAACAGGAGGCAAAGCCTTGCCAGCTGTCCCCACAACCACCTCCCAACCCACTTTTCCAAACCCCAGCCAACCCCAACAGACCTCCTCAAAAGAAAGCGTTCCTTTGTCCAAAGTGTACTGAACAGAACTTGCAGGACTGTAGTCATTGCTTTGTATGCTGCGAGTCAGGACACCGAGCGGTGGGATGTTTAAAGCGGACCAAAACTCAGGGAAACAGGAATCGGTCTCTGTCGAGGGACAGCCAGAGGCCGGCGCAGAGTCACTGTACTGCCTCTGCTATGGTTGGGCAGTCAGCTAAACTCCTTCCCCACATCAAGACTCTGATGACACGATTCCCGGTTCACAGGTTTATTGACACAGGGAAAGGTGAAACTGTAACAAACAGTACAAGGCATAATCACTGTACTTATTCACCATGTACATATATAACGATGAAAATATATTAACCCAGTTTTTTAATATGTCAACATGCAATGTTCATATGAATTACTTCCCTTTTTAAGTCAAATACAAACATCAAATTATGATTTTAACAAGTCTTACTATAATGAATGCCTCCAATACGTTTGTCATTCCCCTTTAACTAGCTCCATAAGCGATTGCTAGCTTAAACTGCATAAGATTGGTTTTATCATTAAACTTACAAAAAAATGAACTTACTTGAAAGAAAGTGGTCTATACATGCACATAAAATATAAAACAAGTCTATACATACCCACAATGCTACCAAAGGCATAGGATGTATGTGGATGCCACTGGATTTATCTGGCTAAGGCCACCATGCTGCACATGCCTTCTCCTTAATTCACAGACTTACTTCCTGTTTACCGACGACATCATGTCCTATTACAGACTACAGGTTTTAAGGTGGCACCAGAGAGTTACAATTGCATATTTAAACATTTACCAAATCCAAGAAAACAGTCTACCTTAAAAACTTTTGATATCAGAACAGTCACAGTCCCAGCCAGTAAGGTCTTCCTCTGCACAGCTTACTACTGAGTGTGCAAGACGTCGCAGTAAGCTAAAAAGAAGGCAGCCAAAGCGAGACCAGAGAAAGCAACAGGTAACCTCTTGCCAAAGTTTAACACCAAACAGCTGTAAAGTCCCCCTAGTTGGAAAGAAAAGCCTCCTCAAGTGTTTGATTGGTGGCTATCCAGTGACAGTGTTATTTGATTCTGGCTCACAAGTGAGTTTAGTGGACAGACAGTGGGTTCAGCGGTTTATTCCTAACTATCAGGTGCGACCCCTCCAAGAGCTGTTAAATGATGGACTTGAAGTTTATGCGGTTAACGGACAAGCAGTTCCTTATGATGGGTGGGTTGAACTTACAGTCACTCTTGCTGGTCACGAAGATCCCAATCTTACTGTGCAAGCCCTTTTCCTTGTCAGTAAGCTGTCACTCCCTCAGCCCCTCCTGGGAGCGAACGTGCTTGGCGCCATTATCCAAACACAAGAGTCAGACCGAGAGGCCAGTGCTTTATTGTATAGTCTCCTACGCAAAGCTTTTGGTACAGACGAAGAGCAAGTGATGGCTATGGTAAACTTCATACAAGTACCACAAAGAGCAGAATGTGACCCAGCCACAGTGAGAATTGGGAAGAGCAATGTGACCATTCCTGCTGGAAAAGCAGTCCAAGTGTGGTGCAGAGTACCCCAAAGTTTTGACATTTGTGACCCCCTGGTGCTGTACGAACCCGACGAGAACACTGCCTTGAGACACCTGAGTGTTGGGGAAGGGCTCCTTGAGATCAACAACCCTCAAAGGCCATTTGTTAAGGTCCCCATCTCTAACCACTCCAAACACGAAATAATTCTACCGAAGAGAACAGCCCTGGGTACTATTCAACATGTCGCTAAAGTTATTGAGGCAGACCGACCCACAAACACATCAGAGCTGACTCAACCCACACAGAGCCCCATCACCATAGCTGAGGTGAGCGCAGCCACCCCTGTTTCTGAACTGTCCACTGAGTCATGGCTACCCCCAGTTGATCTTAGCCACCTGAGTCCGGACCAACAGAAGTCAGTTGAAAAGGTGTTAAGGGAAGAGTGTGAGGCGTTCTCTCGTAGCAGCACAGACATAGGCTGTATCCCTTCACTACAAATGGAAATCAGGCTCAAAGATGATACACCAGTCCAGAGGGCTTATGCTTCTATCCCTAAACCCCTTTACAGGGAAGTGAAGGAGTATATTCAAGAGCTGATTGTCAAGGGATGGGTAGTGAAGTCACAGTCGCCGTATGCTGCTCCAGTCATTTGCGTAAGGAAGAAGGATGGGTCTTTGCGTTTGTGCATCGATTATCGTCTCTTAAACAACAAGACTGTGCCA
This sequence comes from Diplotaxodon limnothrissa, assembly GCF_057381915.1. NCBI lineage: Eukaryota > Metazoa > Chordata > Actinopteri > Cichliformes > Cichlidae > Diplotaxodon > Diplotaxodon limnothrissa. Next base: position 56,092,915 of record NC_140602.1, on the reverse strand, counting down.
GACAGACACCCACTCCCCCGGATCCAAGATCTCACAGACTCGCTAGGTGGTTACAGCTGGTTCTCGATCCTGGATCAGGGTAAAGCTTATCATCAAGGTTTCATCGCAGAAGGCTCAAGGTACCTGACGGCATTCACTACCCCGTGGGGCCTCTATGAATGGGTGAGGATACCCTTTGGACTGTCTAATGCCCCAGCAGCCTTCCAACGGAGCATGGAAGAAATGCTTGACACCCTCAGAGACGAGTGCTGTATCCCTTACCTTGACGACGTGCTTTGTTTTTCCAAGTCGTTTGACGAACATGTCCAAGTGCTACAGAAAGTCCTCCAAGCCCTACAACGGCATGGTGTAAAGCTAAAACCCGAGAAGTGTGAGCTGTTCCGTAAAGAGGTTCGCTATGTCGGCCGATTGGTATCTGCAGATGGAGTAAAGGTGGACCCCAAAGATACCGAGGCAGTACAGGCACTCAAACACAAAAGGCCACAGACCGTCGGAGAAGTCAGGCAGCTTTTGGGATTCCTAAGCTACTATCGGACGTATGTGCAGGACTTCTCCCGCATAGCCAACCGTTGTATGACTTGCTCCAAGTCCCGTCCAACACACTGCCACCAAAGCCAACTAGAGGCAGAGCAAAACACACTCAGCAGCCTTCTCGAGCCCTGATACAGTGGAACAAAGAACACCAAGAGATCCTTGAGCGCTTGATCGACATGCTCACTCAGCCACCAGTGTTAGCGTACCCTGATTTCACCCGCCCTTTTATATTGCACACGGACGCATCCCAGAGAGGCCTTGGTGCCGTCCTATATCAGAACCAACAAGGCAAGATGAGAGTGATTGGGTATGGGTCTCGCACGCTCACACCTGCTGAACAAAACTACCACTTGCACAGCGGAAAACTAGAGTTTCTCGCCCTCAAGTGGGCAGTTTGTGACAAGTTTAAGGATTACCTCTACTATGCTCCACATTTCACAATTTTTACAGATAACAATCCCTTGACATATGTCCTCAGCACAGCAAAACTCAACGCAGTTGGACACCGTTGGGTCGGACAATTGGCAGATTTCCACTTCGACATCAAATACCGGCCGGGAAAAGTAAACATTGATGCAGATGTGCTGTCACGTTGCCCACTTGACATTGAGAGGTTCATGGGAGAGTGCTCAGAGGAACTGTCGGAGGAAGCCGTATGTGCGGTTTGGGAAGGGAGCAGAAGAGCGAAGCAAGGAGACGTAGCATGGATTGCAGCCCTTAACCTCACCGCACCAAACCTACCCCTCAAAGAACCTCTACAGTCAATCAGTCATGACCAACTTGTACAATCGCAGAGAGCAGATCCAGCAATCGGAAAAGTCATTGACATGGTAGAGAAGGACATAAGACCAACAGAAGATGACAAGGCTGACACTAACACAAAGAGACTGTTGAGAGAGTGGAGTCGGCTGCACATGGAGAATGACCTTCTCTATAGAAAGACTACAGGACGCAAGCAGCTGGTCCTACCTACTCTCTACAGACAGGTAGCTCTCACACACCTCCACAACAACATGGGCCATGTCGGCGTGGAGAAAGTCTTGAACCTGGCTCGAGAGCGGTTCTATTGGCCTTTCATGAAGAGAGAAATTGAAGAGTACGTCACAAGGAAGTGTCAGTGCATCAAGCAGAAGAAGCCAACGACACACGAGAGAGCACCCATGGGTAGCATAACATCCAGCTCCCCTCTTGAGCTTGTTTGCATTGACTTCCTGCACTTAGAGTCTTGTAAAGGTGGGTTTGAATATATACTGGTTGTTGTAGACCATTTTACCAGGTTCGCACAAGCGTATCCCACCAAGAATAAGGCCGCAAAGACCGCGGCAGACCGCCTCTTCAATGACTACATTCCCAAATTCGGCTACCCCTCCAAGCTCCACCACGACCAGGGTCGCGAGTTCGAGAATAAGTTATTCAAGTCCCTAAGAGAACTCGCAGGCGTTGGTCACTCAAGGACATCCCCCTACCATCCCCAATGCAACCCTACTGAAAGACTGAATCGCACCCTGTTACAGATGCTGCGTACACTGGGAGAAAAGGAGAAACAAAATTGGAAGGAACATCTACCCCATGTTATCCATGCTTACAATTGTACCAAGCATGAATCGACTGGCTTCTCTCCGTACTACCTCTTGTATGGTCGACACCCTCGTCTTCCAGTAGACCTTCTCTTTGGTCTCATGGCAGAAAACAACACTGAGACACCACATGGGTATGCAGAAAGATGGAAAGGGAAGATGACAGAAGCATACCGCATTGCAAATGCAAACAGTCAACAGTCAAGTTCCAAAGGCAAAGCAAACTATGACAAAAGATGCAAAGGAGTAATGCTACAGGCAGGAGACCGAGTACTGGTATGAAACCTGAGTGAAAGGGGGGGCCCTGGCAAACTGAGACCCTACTGGGAGCAAACGGTCTACATTGTGAGGGAGCAAGTGGGCGACAACCCCGTCTACAAAGTGAGTCCAGAGGCGGGAGGCCGTCCTGTTCGCACCTTGCACAGGAACTTGTTGTTACAAGTAAATGACTTGCCAGTGGACATTATCCAAAGTCAGGCTACAAGACCACACAAGAGAAACAAGAAGTCCACCGGAAGACCAATGACACCAAAGCCGAACCCTGACACAACTGACTCGGAAGAGGGTGAACCATTGTACTGGCTTGGTGTACCCAGATACCCTCGAGGGGGCCATTCTCCAGTCACACCAGTTCCAAGTGGAGCGCAACGGAGCTCCGGTCCAAGTGAACTAGGACAAGTCTTAAGGGCTCGTGTCCAACCTAGAAAAAAAAGTGCCATGGTTCCGGAAGAGGATCTAATTGTGTTAAGAGACCCAGACCTACCTCAGCTAAGTGACGATCAGGAGATGCCTCAGGTTCAAGAAGAAGTTGACGTCACTGAGTCCAGTCCTGATCCAGTAGAGGTTCCTGACCCAGAGCCGGAACCCAGGGTGGAGCCAGGGGATGACATCCATCCAGAGCCACCATCTCATCTTAGGCAGTCCAGCAGGCAGAGACGTCCCACCACATTCTTCACCTACCCATCCTTGGGTCAACCAGCCTATCAGGCTCATCCTGCGGTGAACACCATCAACGTCCAGCCTTCGCCATATCCTTCCCTCTACTACCCTCTTCTCTACTCCCAACCCCCCTACCCCTCTCCCCTCACCCTTAGCCCTTACTTACCTGTTTCATATGTTGTTCCTTGCTATTGAATCGAACAGAAATCTCAGGAAGAAGAATGCCTGAAGTCTAAGGACACCTGGGCAAGAGGAATATTCCAGGGACTTCTGTAAAGAGACTTTGTTAGTTTAAAGGTTTTTTTTAAATTCAAGTTAAGTGTCAGGAGCCACTTTTGCTGTTGGGGAGCGTGTGGTGAACACAAATGTGCTACCACATTTTGGTAAATTGTATTATTTTTAAGAAAAACATATGTCAGCAATTAAGACAATTATTATTTTACATTCATTACGTGTAGTCCATAACAATTGAGGAGAGTAAAAGTGAGAAATAATAAGCGGAACTGTTGACACTGTAGTCATTCGCCCGCGGTTGCCTAGAGTGGACCAACTTCCTGTCCTCTCAGATGCAATTTGGGAAAAGACACGAGTGCTCCTGTGATTCTTTCTCTGAGACTCTACCTTTATTTTTACAGATTTGTATTCTTTTTGTTATTGTGGTCTTCACATCTGGGACCCGTAACATCTACCTTACAATATAAAGCACCTTGAGGTGAGTGTTGTTGTGATTTGGTGCTACATAAATAAAATAAAATTGAATTGAATTTTCTCCATTTTGCAGCAATAGCACAACATGTACGTATTTATGCAGGAAAATGATTCTCAAATGTGAAATGCAGTTTTTCGAGCAAAGGATCTCTGACCCATTGTTTTCCAATCCTGTCAGCACTGTCTGCTGCAAATGTAGCAGAGCAGCATCACAACTGAACAGATGGTGGAGCAGTCAAATGATGTCTTTGCAGCAAGATGCGATTTAGTTTGTGAAACACCTTGCCAACAGGTTAATCTACAGTGACTCCATCATACATCCCGGGTCTATATATGTATGAGCAGACATGTCAATAACATTACTGCCAAAGTCATGCTTTTATACAAAAATCCCCAAATAAAGAGAAAGCTTCTGAGAAGAACGTCATGCTTTTGCATTTGCGTTAGTTTTGTTTCAGCTTTCTGCACAAGTATAATCCTGCCTGTATAATCAGATCATTATCAGAAGATTGTTGGCAGCCTTGTTTTCCTCTTAAAAACCTGCTCAACCTTTTACCTGGTCTAGTTGATTCCTTCTGAAAGTAAAGGCCTGGTGTTGCTGCAAACATTATAAACCATAGTTCAGCGCGGTGTCAAACATCTGATTGGTGCCAAGTAGGATGCTCTTCTATGGTTAGACCGTTTACAGCTTATTTAAAAATACACAGTAAAAGCACTGTTGTCTGCAACTTTTAGAAACAAATGATGCTTTGTCAGAGGGTTTTTCATGGAAACAACCTCAAAAAATAGAAACATTAGCCATTGGGGATTTTTGATGAATTGAGTGAATTGAGGGCTGTTGACTACAGATCATTGTCTGAATATTACAAGACAAGGGAACTTACTGGCTTAAAAGTTATTTTGTGGAACGACCTAACAATGGACATCATCTCAAATGGAGCATTCAAAGTTTCCAGTTGTTCCCAAGATTAGCTTATGGCAACATCAGTTAAAAGGCAGCTGGCTCAACACAAACTGTTTATGCGTTTCCATGATTTTTCTCTCAGGCAGGGAGAATCCCGGCGTGTGGTCATGGTGAACTCACACTGCTGAGAAAGCTAATGTACCATGCTGCTTTGTCAATGAATAAAACCCAGTTACAATGGGCAAACTATTTGCTATCCAACACTAATCATACTTACTAGACTGCCAGCAAATATCTGCAGCAGCGTTTCTTTGCACCACATATTAAGAATGTCACTCTTGCGCATTTAATTTGTCCACCACTTTTGCCAAACCTTCCTCCTTGTTTTCCCATTTTTCGTTCAATTCAATTCAATTTTATTTCAATACCAAAACATCACAACGGTTGTCCCAAAATGCTTATATTGTAAGGAAGAGAACTCAGACAACAGTCAGACCATCTGGTATGAGCGAGCACTTGGTGACTGTGGGGAGGAGGAGCTCCCTTTTAACAGGAAGTGACCTCTACGGATGCTCAGGGAGATGAGGCATATGACGCGACATGTGTGGGGGTGATGGTAAAAAGAAAAGAGAAAAGGACAACAAACAGGACAAAAAAGAGAAATGCAGGACAGAATAGAAAAAAAAAAACTAATGACATGCAATAATGGCACAGAAAAGCACAGGAAGTGTTCAGTGCATTATGGGTAGTCTTCCAGAAGAGACTTCTTGTGCTTTATTTTCACGTAACTGAGCCTATAGCAGCATAACTTACAGATGCTGGTTCCACAGTAGACGGGCCTGATAACCAAAGGACTTGCCTTCTATTCTACTGGAAACCAGAGGAACCAGTAAGCCTGCGATCTGAGAGCGAAGTCCTCCTTTAGGGATAATATAATCGTTATAGGTCTTCAATTATGGAAGAAGTGTGACAACTAAGTGACTTGTCCTAAAAAAAAGACCACAAGTATGTGCTATGTCCTAATCATAAAAATGCTGTCAGTTTAATTCAGATGAACAGCGCTATTATCTTTACAGTGTCTGGAAAACAAATGGTACCTCCGATACCTCTGTTCTGTTTTCACCCAAAACGAAAACAGAAAACCAAAAACAGCACAACCTGACGTGCAGCTCATTAGAAATTTTGGTGACATTGGGCCGATGCAGCTATTGTGACTGTCCAGTTCAGTATTTTCTATGCCTCGTGTTGATTTCCAGCTACTTTTTCCACCCTAGTCTTTGAATCTATCAGTGAGAGAATCATCATAATACAAGCAACATGACTTGGACTTGATGGAGTGTATATAGAAGTTGAAACACACACACAGAAACACACTTGTTTTACTTGTTTTTAACAGCTGGAACCACAACGATGGTAATGACATCAGCCACTTACATTGTAGGCTCGAGAATATTCCCTGCAGAAGTCTAAATCAGACTTTACCATGTATCTTGTACAATATATTTCTGCAGTAAGCAGGAAAGCAAGCTCCACTGTCATGTTAAACTGTTCAAAACTGTCATCGAGAACTTTGACCGCTGGCCTGCAGGGCTGACAAAAGTGATCAAGACCTCGGGCTGAAAACTCCAAACTTGGAAGCCAGTTTCTATCCAAGTGGACATGTACAGTGTGTATTTAAACAGTCAAGCATTTAAACAAAACTCAAGTTTGTTACGTGTTCCCCCTAATAGCTCTACTGATCGAAATTTCTTAAATGTGGCAAAGAGGTACATTTTTGTGATGCATTGATATAAAAGTACTGGAAACAATTCTGTTAGAATGTCCTCCCTGCTCTGTGTTAGGACTGGCAGACTCTGAAGCAAGACGAAACACAGGAAGTCAGTTTAAAGTGTTTATGTGCACTACGAACTGTGGACTAAACTTAAGAGGCTGTAGGAATCTGAAGTACAAGAGTGCACCTGGTAACTTGGAAACAACTGGAAAACTGTTATCACTAAGTGAGCTGAACGACGCCACCATGAAGAGTGATGGAAGGACGTGGTGGAGAGCTGGTCCTGTTACACCGCAGGTAGGTGATGAGCAGATAGAGATCAGGTGGGTGAGTAAACACAAAGGCAGCATACACTCACATGTAGGAGAGACAGGAAGAGAGAGAGACAGAAAGTGGCAGGTCTATGGGGGGACCATAAGAATAATCGATGAGTTTTTGCATCAATCCTTGGCCCTCCCATTGTTGCTTCCATGATAGAGGCTGTTGGAAAGCATGACAGCAGGATATACTGCAATTCCTGTGACTAATGCATGGAAGTAAAGTTGAAAAAGGGACCAATTGTTCCTTTTAGGAATATGAAGTCAAACATTACACTCAGAGGTAAAATTCAACATCTTTGGATTTCATGTAAAAAGGAAACCCATTAAAAAAAAGATTTATTCATCTGCTTTAGATAACCCCTGAGAAGCACATTTACAGTAGAGAGAAAAAGGAAAATTCTTAGTTTGCTCCTGGAACCTGTTCATTATCCCAAGTTTTTGTTTTTAAAAGGGTACAGTGTACTTCCCAGTGCCCTTTATTTGTCCTGACCAACAGAAATCAGTCTAAACATCCAGCTTTACCTTTGACTCAACTAAGAAACAAAAAAGAAGAAATGTTTAACGCAGGACATCAGGAACACATCAGTTACATGTTTTAAGTTAAATAAAAGGTATTTTATTTGCATATTTAATCACATTTTTGATAAAATAATTTTAATATTAGACAAAGCTAACCTGAGTAAATCGAACAATGCAGTTTTTAAATAATGATTGCATTTAAATAATAAAAACTATCCAAATCTATCACATTTAACCACATTTTAAGTTGAGATTTCACTAACCATGATTACTGCTGATTATTGCCAGACCTGCTGAATCAAGAAATCATATAAAAAGAACCTGTTTGAGAAAGTGATGTAGGCTCAAAGATCTCCAAAGACAACATATTACAGCACATCCATACAGTATATCACTACGTAACCAAAATCACCAACATCTAACAGTCTGGAAAGGGTTACACAGTAATTTCTTAGGCTTTGGAACTCCAGTGAATCACAGTAAGAACCATTATCCATAAATGGAGAAATCTGGTATAGTGGTGAAATTCCCAGGAGTGGACAGTCAACCAAAGTTACTCCGACAGTGCATTGACGACTCATCCAGGAGGTGACAGAAGGACCAGAGCAACATCTAAAGAACTGCAAGCCTCACTTCCCTTAGTTAAGATCAGCGTTCATCATTAAACAAAAAGAAAGAGACTGGGCAAAAATGGCATCAAAGGGAAAAAATTCTGTGGATTGATGAGATAAAAGTTCTGCTACATCTGGCATAAACTAACAGCATTTCATGAAAAGAACATCAGACCTACAGTACAACATGGTGTTGGTAGTGTGATGGTTTGGGGTTGCTTCAGGATCTAGACAACTAGCTGTAACTGATGGAACCATCTCTCTAGAAGAAACTCCTGAATTTCCAGCCATTATTTGTCCTGAAGGTCAGGTGCACTTGAGTTATGCATCAGCAAAATGATCACTGTCACCTTGAGTCCACCAAATTGCTGCTCGATTGTTGGAAGATGTTTTCTTAGTCCTAATAGATTTCTTCATAATTTGATTTATTTGCCAATAAAAGTCAATTGAAGTCCACCCACCCACCCATCCATCCGTCCATCTGTCCGTCCGTCCATCCATCCATCCATCCATCCATCCATCCGTCTGTCCGTCCATCCAACACCCATCCATCTGTCCATCCATCCATCCATCCATCCGTCCGTCCATCCATCCCTCCGTCCCTCCGTCCGTCCATCCATCTATCCATCCGTCGATCCATCCATCCATCCATCCATCCGTCCGTCCGTCCCTCCGTCCTTCCATCCATCCCTCCGTCCATCCATCCATCCGTCCGTCCGTCCGTCCATCCATCCCTCCGACCGTCCATCCATCCATCCATCCATCCGTCCATCCATCCATCCATCCATCCGTCCGTCCGTCCATCCATCCATCCATCCATCCATCCCTCCGTCCATCCATCCATCCCTCCGTCCATCCATCCGTCCGTCCCTCCATCCATCCATCCACCTATTCTCTTCCACATATCCAATTCAGGTTTGCGGGGGGACTGGAGCCTATCCCAGCTGTCTTAGGGCGAGAGGCATGGTACACCGTGGACAGGTCACCAGTCTGTTAAAGTATGAAACAAAATCTGTGCTACTGCCAAAACTTTTGTTTTGACTGTATTGAGTGTCCTGGAATCGTGTCATGATACTACTGTTGCTGTTATTGTTAGCAGCATATTTAGTCATTGGGTGGTTTCCAATCCCCACTGGATACAAGGGGCAAATTCTCAGCCCTGTATTTGACAATTTATTATGCTTACAATTTATTTTGTATATTTTAATTAAAAGGTCTTAGTTTCTAAACATGACTAGCTGTGGTATAAATACTGTAAGTTAGTTATGTTTTAAAATGTGATTAATTTACCATATTTACACCACAATGCATTTATTCCTAGATTAATAAGACACTGGAAAATTTTCAAAAATGTTCTTTTTCCACTCTCTTATTATCCATTCGATATACTTTATCATGTAGTGTATTGCCACCACTGATTAAAAAAAAAAACGCTTGTTAAAGTGCAAAGAAACCGAGTCAGTGAGGTCAATGTTCATTCTATATTACCAATGGTAATTATCGGAGACCTGTTCTTTTACAGTTTTTCTCGCTTGGTTTGGCTCATTTCTTGAAACCGAGATGACATTCTCAAAACCATAAGGTCATTTGGCCAAACAGTCTTACAGTTCTGCCCAACATTATAGCTCACTAGCAAAATCAAATATCCTTCCCCAAACTCTTCGTCCATGCTTCAAAAGCAGATTCCTTTCCCATATAAAAGGTCAGTACAGTCAAAATAGCACAGATCCGTCTCGATTGCCTTGGCACATGTGCATTCATTTAGTGCTTTTGTCAAAATAACCTGGATGGTTTAGCACAACACCATGGATCGCCTGCAAAAGCTCATATCTCTCCCAAAAGAGTTTATCCATGTGTCAAAACTAAATATCCTTCTCTTATAAATAGTCAATGCCCCCAAAATGCATTATACCTTTGGCATTGTTTAAGCACTGCAAGTCAAAATGCTTAGACGTTTTGTCACTGAGGCACAGGTCTAGCAACAGAATACCACTATGAATAAAACTAAAAGATTCTACAGTAAAATCAGCCTCCAATAAACCACTCATACTCAAGGAAACTGTAAACATTTTTATTCGTACAAAGAAATGTTAACATTAGAGAACATACTGTGAAAAGAAAACATATACAGGATTCTGTAAATGTGAACAGTTATAAACACAAACAAAAAACCAAAACAAACTCTAGCCTACCATACTGTAAATAAAGTTTCAGAACTATAGTACAGTAATATTTTCAGTGGTCGCCATTGTCACCCTCTCTTTCCTGGCCACCATCCTCATCCCCCTGGCCATCGACGCACTGCTCTCTGTCAGAGTTTCTCTCAAATGGTACCCTGTAAATCTGTTTCATGGTCATCTGATGTTTCTTCAATACCCGGTCTATTGTGGAGATGCTGCTAGAGTTTATATTTTGGAACATTACATTGTCTAGCAGGATTGCATTACGAATCTGTCTCAGTGTGATGGCATTATTTGCAATGACCATGTTGCATATTTCTCGTCCTTGTTGTTCATTTAGAAGTTTTCTTCTGCCACCCAATTGAGGCTGTCGTCCAATCCTAGACATACAAGTCAAAGGTCAACACTGTAAATTTGTTACAAAATGAGTTACCAATGTAATTGTACTGCTGTTTTATGGTACTAAAAGTGTGATGCACTGCACAGTGACTGGAATACTATTCACAGTATTTTCTCCATTTTTTTTCTTTGTCATTTTTATAGTATCATATGACATCACATGAAGATATTACAGTACTCTAGGCCTACACACACACCAACACTGAATAGTTCAATAGCATAGTTCTGTACCTGTTTTCCCTGCGAAAGGTTTGGATGATGGAGGAGACTGTAGACCGAGGCACATTAGGCTGCACTCGGCGACCTGCCTCTGCCATTGTGAGGCGATGGTTTATAACGTGGTCAATAAGGGTGGCCCGGATTTCATCTGGGACATCATGGTGCCTCCGTGCTCCTCGGCCTCTTCCCCCTATTCCTCCACGCATTCTCACTCCTCCTCTTCCTCTTCTTCTTCCTCCTCTTCCTCGAGCAGGAAGTTGCTGTTGTACTTGGCAAGGTGCTTCCATGTTCACACTGCAAATGAAACTGGCCCCGGGCCAAGCTCTGTCTATATACATTTGGCAGCAGCCATAATCACAGACAACACCTGTCAGGTATCTAAACAACCTGTTTGATTGGTCATCTGAGATGTGGGAAACTGCTCCTTCGTTAGTTCTAATTTCACCTGATTGATTGTCAAGTACTGTCATAACTTCCAAGATATTCTTCCATGGTATTATATCTTTGACTAATTTTGACAGTTGAACAGACAATTGTGCATATGATGACTTACACAATGAAACCATGCTGATATGTTTTGGAGTGAGTAACCATTTCACTGAAAAATCAACTAATCAGTTTAGATCGCCAAGATCTATTTATTTGGAAAATGTGCTAAATGTGGGCTCATTGTGCTAACTGTAGCTACTTGTACATAATCATTTGAAAAGAAGCACAGAGTCAGTTGAGACATGTACTAAAGCATTTGCAATTTGATAAAACCAATGAAAAATGCCATTCTGTTGTGAACAATTGCAAGGTGGTTTGGAGATTTGTCCATGTTATTTTGAGAATGTCATCTCGGTTTCAAGAAATGAGCCAAACCAATCGAGAAAAACTGTAATGGCACCGTGAAGTTTAAAGGTAAACATCAAATCTGTCCAATAAAACTTTTTATTTGTTTAACAGGATGAAATTAAAGTGAAGTACAGGTATAACCAAAAGGCTGTTAAAACCCAGTAACTTAGTAATAAAGAGAAGTCTGGAATTTCATAAATCACTTGTTTTTATAGCATGAAAAGGCTCCCAACAAGAAGCTTTTTAGGTCATAGTTGCAATATGTGTGTTTGTAATGTTGCAAATATAATGTCTGTGTGTGATGCAAACCTAATTTTGACATCAAACAAGACTGCTTCTTATTTTGCAGCATACACAGTACACCAGATCTAATAAAATCAGTTGCAATAGTTTTTTTTTAAAGAAATAAAGTAACCCATATTTGCAAAACAGTAAAATCGAGAGGGATTCAAAAACCTGCAAAAGCAATCAGGTTAATAAAATCTTAACTGTCAACTCTGTCATCTCTGCCTTTTGTCAGGGAGACAAAAGATTTTACAGTAAATCCAATAAATGTAGATGAATGGCGTTCATGTCACTGTATCCAGACCAGCCTGCCAGCTCTAATCTCTCTCTGTCTGGGAGCACTGACCTCTTTTGTTCAGTTGATGGCTTATTAGCTGTATTGATTTTGGCTTCTTTACTTTACAGACCTCCTGCAGAGAGCCAGATGACCCATGCACATATCAGCTACTGTTGGCCACCGAGAGCACCAACAAACTTTACCAGTGTTTCTTGCTCAAGATAAATTCCCAATTTATTGATGTCAATTTTGCTGTTTTTTGCTTTGATTTCAAAGACAAAAGGGGGAGTACTCCACTGAAGACTGGATCTGGATTAAGTGTCTCCTGTTATACTGGATCATGTGTTACAGCCTTGCATGCTGTTTCCCCCCCTGCAGTCACTTCATTGATGGAAGCTTCTCACAGAGGACTCAGTTGCATCTGCTGCATGAGCCAAAGTGGCCAACACATTGTGTGTTGTAAGTACTGAGACTTTTCCACTCATTTTAGTGAATTTCAGACAAATCTAGGATGAGTTTGGTCAATACTGTGTCATATGTACAAAGCATCTAACTGAAAACACTTTTCTTGTCCCTGCTGTAACGCTTTCTATAGTGTTTTAAATTTTAGTAAAAGTATGAAAGCTTCATGGCCAGCCTGATTGCTTTGAAGGACATCTGATATCCAGTGACACTATAATATGCATGATATTTTAGAGTGATGTCATTAACTGAGTATTAAATACCGTGGCTCCTTATCTGCAGTTTTTTTCGTTCACACACACACACACACACACACACACACGGTTTTTAGTATCCATGTAGCTGTTAGAAACATTGAAAAACACTTGTGCGTTTAGGGTTAGTATTATAGAAAAAATCATAAATGTTGCGTAACCCTCAGCTTTGTTTTGGAGTATCTGAGAATTGCAGTTGTCTGATCATGATTTATCTCAACAGCTGGTTGAAAGCAACATCTTTTCCCCGATCGGTCTATTTGAGATGTTTGTGATTTCCTCACCATGGTTTCTGAATCATGTTCTCCGTGAGGTGGAGCGCAGTTTGAGGCAGAACAGAAACTGATGTTTGATACAACCTGGAAAAACTGTCAGGGTTTCAAATTTTAATATCGCCAGGGGACAAACGTCAACAAAGAAAACAGACAGTTTGTCATGGTGATTCTTATGCAGACTGGTTTGTAGGCAAAAATTAAAGATAGATTCCAGTTTTAAAAGTAATAGATAGATTTCACTGCTTTTTGTTTCATAACAGTATTTTGATTATGTTAATAAATGCTTTGTCTTATGCATTTACTACTGCTGGAATGGATTATTGTAGTTAATTAGCATGATTTTGTCCTAAAACCTCACTGAAAAGCCTTCAGTTGATCAAAGATGCTGCAGCCAGAGTACTTTAGGGACTAGAAAGAGAGAGCTCTTTTTCTCATATTGGCTTCTCTTCACTGGCTCCCTGTTAAATCCAGGATCCAATTTAAAACCTTCTCACAGTTTTTGAAAAATCAGGCCATATCATAACTTAAAAACCTTATAGTACCATATCGCCCCATCAGAGCACTTTGCTCTCAGAGTGCTGGTTTATTTGTGATTCCTAGGGTATTTAAAGGTAGAGTGGGAAAGATAGCCTTGAATTTGGAGGCCTCGCTTCTGTGGAACCAGAACCCAGTTTAGATTCAGAAAACAGACACCATTTCTATCCCCCCAAAAGTCAAAGCATATATTAGCATAACTAAGGGATGGGCCAGAGTCACCTGATCAGATAGGCCTGATAGACGGGTCTGCCTCCCATTCTACTTTTAGAAACTCAAAAAAAAAGTAAACCTGCAGTTGGAGAGACTTGAACATCAGTCTTTGCTCTGGTATGAGGCCCTCAAGATATGATGGCACCTGATCATTCAGGATGTTGTACACTGTAAGGATTTTAAATTCAATTCACAGGGAGCAAGTAAAGAGAAGCCATAAATCTCTGTTTGTAGACCCCTGTTACGCCCCTAGTCTAGGCGTGTAGAGACGCACATAAGGTTGGAGAAGAGAGAGACAAATCCCCGCCCTGGTTCCCAAGCCAGACATCCAAAACCAGTTGTGAGTAAAAAAAGGTGATTTTATTTAAGGTAATGAAGCATAGCTCCAGGGTGAACCCAGGCCAAAATAATAAACAAAACCAACTAAGTCCCACCAGAGAAAACTAACTAAACCCTAAGAAAGAAACAGAACAAACAAATGACAATACTAACCCTCGCTCCCTAACCCGGAAAACAGGAGAAAACTGTTCCAAAGAAAAAGGTGGCTCACCCCTTCCGCTTCAGCCTAAGAGTGCCTAAGCACTAAGTTAATGCACCAAGAGCAGCTCTCACAGATCACGCTCACACAAATACACAGTAAAAGTATAGGCTGGGAAAACCAGGGTCAGGACCGCGTCGGCTGTCAAGCTGCCTGCCTGCCTGCCTGCCTGCCTGCTTGCTTGCTTGCTCGCTCGCTCGCTCGCTCGCCCCACTCTCTCTCTCTCTCTCTCCCAGGAGCTGTCAGAGCAGCTTTTTGAATGTGGTCACCTGTTCCATGGTCCAATCAGCTGCTCACTACTCTTCATTAGGGGAGGGACCTGTAAAGAGTCTTAAACACAGTAAAGAGACACAGAACAAAACAGCCCACACAGTGTTCTTATGGCCACAGCCGTAACAACCCCATTTGTACTCTCACTGTAGCATTTTGGATCAAGTGAAAGCTTTTCCAGGGAGTTTTTAAAACAAGAGGAATAAAAATAGTCCAGCCTTAAAGTAACATTTTTAGACTAGTTTTCAGCATAATTATAGCTCAAGGCACCATCTTCTCTTTAAGCATTATGTTTTATTCAAAAAGAGGACCCAAATGCAGACAAGAGAAGGCAGGAATAAAACTGGCAAGGAAGCCATTGGTTGCTAACACAGTTTACAACCCAGGAGACCAGAGGAGTGATTCAAATCAAGACAGGAGTGAAGGAGAACCCAGACAGTCTTAACAATTCATAAAAAATAAAAGAGAGCTATAAATACACAGGGAACTAATTGTGAACAGGTGGAACTAATGAATATGGGTGAAAACAATCAGTTCGGAGCAGTCGATCATAAGGAGCAGAAAAACAGGCACGGACAGGAAGTAAAACAACAAAGGCTGTGTGAGGAAAGCCAATTACCAAAATAAGACAGGGCACAATAACAAGGGCAATGAGAAGTTGATGCAGGCAAAGGAGCAGACAAAACAGAAACAAAGAAAGAAGTTGACCAAGAAAGAAACAGGATGTGACAGACATGACAGATTAATGGCATGATTTAACTCACAAAATAACATTGAGTGACCTATGAGTCACTCACTGCTTTCAGTGTACAAAAATGTAAAATGGTGACATGTTGGCAAATTCTTATCTTGAGAGGCTGAATTGAGAGTTTGGGCATTTAGGGGGAAAAAGACACCGAAGACCAAAAAGCATGTCAGAGTGGGCGCCTGTGTAAACCTATGCAGGGTTTGCCATGTGTCCCACATTAACTTCCTGTATGAGTAACCTCTACGGAAATGTTCCCACTCCTACTGTCACCCACATCTGAAGGCAAATCGTGCAGTTGTCGTGGTAACAGCAGATTGTTTTGGTTGGTTGCGGTGGGGCTTTCGATGAGGGAAACTGTGTCATCAGAAATTTGTCTTGTATAGGATTTAGGACTCTCTCGCTGACCTGATGTGGGTGGAAGTCTTCTCAAACAGCTCAAAAGCCTTGTCTTTTGCTAGTTCATGTGTACGGCTTCCTGACTTCCTGGAGCATCTTGGTCTATGATGATGGATTTCAGCATGCTTTATCAAAGCCAGTCTAGTGTGGTTCCCCAGCTGCACCAAGGCCGATCAGCAAGCACTCCAGCGGGTGGTGAAAGAAGCTGGCAGAATTATTGGAACAAGTCTGCCAGAGATCAGTAATATCTTCCCCACTCGCTGTCTGAGGAGGGTGCACAGTATCCTGCGGGACCAACATCACCCTGCGCGCCACCTTTTCCATCTGCTGCCCTCAGGGAGAAGGTACAGGTCTATACAGGCCAGAACATCCAGACTGGCCAACAGCCTGTATCCACAGGCTGTGAGGCTCCTGAACTCTCTGCCCCCCTCTCACGGACAATAACCATATCCAACTTCTTAATAGCAATGAACTGGTCTGCATTGGTGCATCATATCTTTATTCTCTTCCCCCTCCTGCCCCCCCCCCCCCCCTCTTTCTTAAATAGATAACTATCATATCTGATATCATATCTCACAGTACAATAATATTGAATGGGTTGCATTGTTGTATTTTGTCATGTTTCTCAGGTCTTTGTCTGAATTTCTACGAACATTATTGCTAAGGATTGTCTTATTGCATTGGAGTCACACTGGGTTAAATATGTACACTTGGGTTTTAAGGGGTATTTATTATTTTCTTCTTTTTTTGGGGTTGTATGGAAGCCCCAAACGCAATTTCATTGTTCTTGACAATGACAATAAATAAATAAATACTAAATACTAAATACTAATACTAATATGTAGCAATTTTAACTAAGCACATGCCTTTACATTAGAGAAACTTTATTTTTGGTAGGAATAATGGCTGAGTCTTTCTCATCTTTCTTGCTGCTTTCCTGGAAGTAGTGCTTGATATGTCACTAAGAAATATATTAACTGAAACTTCAAGGCCTTCATCCTTAAATATATACTCGCTCTCATTTCAAAACAATTATCGATTACTATGATTATCCCTCTTGTAAATATTCCTCATACGTGCCAGGTCATAACATGAGGTATTCAGCCAAGGATGTGCTTGCCATCCCACAATCCCAGCTGATGAGAAAGGATGCCCAGGTCTTTTATGTTAGAGCACCTACTCTCTGGAACAACCTGAGGAGAACACATTGGCAAACTCATTATTTTGTTATTTTATCTGTATTTTTATAAGCAGGCTTTCTCAGTGTTTCCAGTTTTAGTTACTTTACATCTTTACATCTGTATCTTGTAAAGTTTAAAGCTATTAATTTTAATTTCATTATGTTTTTCATGGAATCTCTTTGTGCTGATAGTCCTCCCACAATGTTGCATATCTTTTATTATCTGTCATTATCACTCTAAGACTAAATGACTTTATCTCAATTCGTATTTCCCAGAAATGATGACTTTCCACTGGAAACAGGACGAGATGACGGTATCTCATGTTTTATACGCTATGCTAATGAAACAGCTCCACATTAGAAATATCTCTACTGCAAAAGAGAAAAATATCAACAAACTGACACTTCTAAGCTGTTTGTAACAATAACACTGAAGTGTTTTTCACTCGTGTCCCATATTTAGTGTGACTATGACAGATGAAAAATATTGTTTATGAACTGTGAGCTTAATATTTGTGTGTGATGTGTAAATACTCCTTCCTCTTGACCTCAGTTTGATTGCAAATGTTTGCTGAAAACACAACACGTGGAGCTGCACGTGCAGCAGCTGCATGAAGTTGTCCTTGTGCAGGAGCTCATGCAGCATTTCTGGCAACACTTTATACAAATAGAATCAAGAGCCAAAAAGTAAATAACTTTTCAAGGAACTACTGTGCTGAAGTTGCTTCCTGCAGTACCTTTGATTTATTTAGTCAGACATACCTTGTGTAGAAAAATAGAAATTATACTTAAAGGATCTAATTGGCCAGCTGGGGATATGGTGGAAACGAGGAGTTGAGTCATTCGAGAGACTCAGAGTAGAGGTTAGCATTTGGATCTCCTTCTTTGCTTAGGCTGCTAGTCTGCCCTGGATAAGTGGCCCTGCCAGATAATCAGCTTTGGTCAGTCAAGTCTAAAGATTTTCAGGGTTTTTTATCTTTCCTGGGTGGGTGTCAGTGTGGCATGTGTACATTTATAAACTAATGACTATGATACCTTCAGTGATTCTGCCTCTGGTAGCTATTTCATCACTTCTGGGCCTGTTTGGATTGACAGCTGACATTTTTTTTCCTTTTTATAATTAGACAATGATGCACGTACCTGTGAGATTTACCACCAAACACTGATTGGGAAAGTATTTATTACTTGTATTACTTTTACCTTGATTATCATGAAGAACATTCAAAGCTCTTTTTTGGGATATTGGCTCCTTTTGTTCCCTTCGCTGTCAACACGATCCCACACTGCTTCAGTAATGCTTCTACTGCACAAACTGAGATCAGTTTGAAACCACTGCCAATCTGAAAGATTTATTGCATGGTGAATCAAAACCTGTGTTCATAATTCCATCAATTTGGAGAAAATCCCCAACGTCACTGGTTGATATGCAGCTCCAAACCACAGCACAGCCTTCACTGTATGTTATAGACGGCTGTAGACTCTCCATGTTGCCTCTCTCCTGACCTCTTCCGTACATACTGATGCTGATTCTGAACAAAATATTTCAAATTTATATTCATCACTTCATAAGACTGAAATGCTTTTCAGTCCAGTTCCTGTGTAACTTGGCGTACCTCTGCCTTTTATCTCTGTTACACTTCCTCATTAAGGGCTTCTTGACAGCCACCTTTCCACTGAGACCTTTTCTGTTGAGGCCTCGGCAAACAGTAGATGAATCAACCGAAGGGCCAGTTGCATGTCTTATCTGTTTCCTGTCTTAGGTCTTTACTGGAATCCTTTCTGTGTGATCTGCAAGCACCCTGCACACCATACAGAGATATGACAAGTTTTCATCTAATAGCTATTTGGAAATCAAAGGCAGGTTCAACAATGCTATTTTGTGTCTCTCAAACTGTGCTGACACTGCATCAGTGATCTGCCTCCTTAAAAATCAGACTTAATAAATAATTGATTTGTAAATGTTGCACAAAGTGGTGCCTCCTACTTCTTACCTGTGTTTAGCACAAATACCTCCTAAAATGTATTCGTAATCACCAGTTTTGTTTGTTTTGGGGGGGTTTTCTTCATAAATTTACATAGGTAGGATCTCCAACTGCAACCACAGTGAGTGGGATCAGTGTAATGGGTGTTTTGTGGGTACTTTGTCAACCCTGCAGGACAACATCACACTTCATAACAAACTAGCACATAAATGAAAAGGATGAAGGCTAACAGCTCACAGCTGGAAATATACAGAACATGTTGGAGACTGCCTCCTGGACACAGTAAAAAGACTTAAAGAGTCATAAACCCTTAAAACAATCTGTACCCACAGTATTATACAAAACAGCAAAGTGCGGTCTGAAAGAAACTACAACATGACTCAACAACAGGCATGATTTTTATTTTCTAAGCTAACAGAATATCTCCTTTATGTTGACCTTCATGCTGTTTACCAGGCATAAAATGATCCTGTAAGGGTTATGCCCAGACATATCGGTCCTTCCTGTCCAATGCAGAGACAAATGGGGTGCTGTGCTGCCTCAATATGGCGTGAGAGCAAGTTTGAAATGTAGCCCACTGTATCTACATGATGTATTTACTTTAACCTGGCTGTATACTTTAAGGCATCTGTACAGCAGAGCCACTGCTGACAGCAAGTGATGGCTAGCTGGCTCATCAGCACATCATTATAACAACAGGCTGACTGACTGTGGGGTGGCTGTCATGTTAGTGCTCCAGTATTTTATCCTGACCGGGTAAATTTATTGTTTGAACAAAGGATCTTAAATCATATCCAGGGTTAGAAGATTTAGTTACTGTTTATATGTCCCTGCTAGAATCATATTTGGTGTCATTAATCTTCATATTGAAGCATTTTCAAAGTTTAGAAAATTTCTCGTAGACTTAGCTCATTAATTTTTATTAGACTACTTCTCATATAATAATAACAATTTAAAGAATTGTAACAACTGCAGCCTGAGCTGTAGAAGACGTCACGGGAGTGAGAACAATCAAATTCGTGCTCCCACACATTTTCCGTATGTCCCTGTCCAAGTGGAGACCGCAGAGTTCCTGCAGCTGTGTGCATAAAAGAGCTGAGTAGCTGCTAACTAAGGCCAGACTGAATAGCCTCTGTGAAGACCAGCCATCTCCCACAGTGGGGAGATGTCAGCTAAAAGGAATGAGGCAGGCCTGCAAACCAGGGAGGCCCTGCTGGTTCAGAAGAGACTACCAGTGCTATAACTCATCCAGGCCTGTTTTCAGCTGTGTGCTGTAACTTCTATACACAATAGGCCCATAGCTTCTTCTGAACTATAATATTAACTCTACAGGTCATTAATAAGTGACTGAAATTAAGCATTATAAGATTTAAATTTGAACGTCCTTTGTTCAAACTTGACAAATATGTGTTGAGCAATTTTTTTTAGGCAAATGTGATTCCAGTTTTTTTCTGTGGAGACATTAGAAAGAAGGGGAACTATATTTCCTTTTAGGTATCAAAAGCACTATAATTTTCATTTTTCACTAAGACATTGATCGCTCCCTGATACCTTAGATCATTATTTCAGATAGACATAACCAGTTTGATATCACCCATCTGTTTGTGGTTGTTTTTATGTTTCAAATATGAGCTAAAACCGTCTAAAAAGACTACTGGATCATTTATTTAGGATTTTTTTGTGCAATGAACACTGAAGCTGAAATGGGAGCCACCTGTCTCTCAAGTGTGGACATTTTCCTTAATTCTGCAGATTTGGACATTATACCATGACAGGCTATACGGATGTGACTTGTATGTGGAGCACATACAGCATAAAACACGTGCTTATATCTTCCAGGTCAGAAAAATGAAGCCAATGTGGAAGTGTCTTAAACCTGAATTCTATCTGAAGATCATATGGTGATACCTGGTTGCAAATCTTGGTCATGCTATGGAGGATTATCTATGCTCTTTGGATAATGACTGGTCAGTCACAAACTGTTGAGCAAGAAGCTTCACAGCAATATCCCCAACCACTATTTTCTGCAGGCAAAAAGGGACTTTGTAAACCAGTGGGTGATGTCATGATAGCTACATCCATCTTTTACACTGTCCATGGTTTTGGAGCCAACTTTAAGTGGCTATTAGAGGAACTGCAGTTGCTGCCACTTCATATTGGTTTCATTTTTCAAAATATTTGGTTTGAATTTGTGGTGTTGCTTGATCAGCACTCTTGATCAGCAAAGACCTAAAGCAGGGAGGAAAAAAAGGCAAGTTTGATGAGCAGGCGACCAGTCTTTGAGTCTGACCCGTGGCCCTTTGCTGCATGGCTTCCTCTTTCTCCCCCGTTTTGTCTCAGTCTACACCATATATATCTAAAAAACTTAGGTGGTTACCTAGGTGGTTTTGTTTGTTACCTTTCCCCACAAAAATACAATGACAGTAATTAATATTTCAAATTTTAATAAACACATTAAGTGTCTTAGTTCAGAATCCTTAGAAACTTTAGCTAAACAATTCTTTCTTAATTCTTCATATTCTAAATGTAGCACCCCACCCGTGATACGGAGTCTAAATCCACTTACCTCAGTTTGGACCCCCTAGGCGGGGTGTTAGGTTCGTTACAGCCTAGATACCACAAAAAGGTTCTGGTATAGACAGGAATCAGGGAAACTATCAGTAAACCTTTGCCTGCAAGTTAGACTTAACCAGTAGTAAAAGAATCAACCCCAGACAACTCTTTAACACAAACCAAACGTTTACTGAATGTAAGGGCAGGAAAAAGTAATGTATAAAACACCCTTTTCTTAACTCAACTCAAATGATATCCAGCTCCATAAACAAATGAAACATGCTGTGTAAATGAAATATTTCCCTTTGAAATTATGTTAAACAACACAAATTATGTTATCACCTCTTGGTAAGTGACTCACGAATGTACACTCAAAAATATGCTATATAATCCACTAGATACACAATATTCACACATGGGCCCCACACACACTCACATTCACACTTGTTGCAGGCCTGTTTGCTGCTCACGCCGGACGATGGAGAAAAATCCTCTTCTCCCCAGTAAGAGCACGAAAGTCCAACTTACAGTTCAGTTGCTCGGTAGGTTTCCGTTCGCCAGTCCCAAACTAAATTCACTCTCCGCTCTCCCTGCGGACCGGATGCTGTCTCTGCTACAACGCGTTAGCCAGTCACTGTCCAGCTCTCCGACAGTCCATAGCGGCTGCCTCCGTGGCGCAGCCAGGCAGTCCGGGCTAGCCTTTAGCCTCGGCGGTCGTAGCTGGAAACACAGTTTTTTCACGGTGGTGCGACCATTGAACACAAAGTCACTTCCCCCACACTCTGTTGCGAAGCTCTCACACGGTTAGCTTTCTAGTCCGACACTCTTTTGTGCTAGCTAACTTCAGTAAAACTAACTGAGTCTCTCACTTTGGTTCAGCTAACCTCGTGCATCTCTCCATGCCGTTCTCCTCTCTTCCTCCATTACAACAGATACACAGGTCCCGTTTCATGCTACCTTCACGGGCCTCCAGAAAATTAGAACTCTGAACAATACTTTAACTCTCTTCAGAGTTACATACCATAAAATAATACTTTATGATTAACATAACAGGTTCATTGCTCTAATTACCTGTATTTACCTTGTGACATATTACAGGGCAAATTACATTCAGAGTACAGTTAAATCACATAATATTAACTGTGAACACCTTATGTTACTGTGGCGTTTAAGTCCATGGGAATTACGAGTATCTACTCCCAAATTCCCATCCGGGCTACACCCTCCCCCTTCTAAATGCGTTTGATGCCCCTATCAAACCCCACAGATTTATAAACACAAAAATCTGTGCTTTGTTAGTCCAGCTCTAATTTAACACAGGAAGGGCATAGTGCTAGTGGGTGACACCATGAAGTCTGGCAAGTGTGATCTCGTGAATGTCTGTAAGTGCCACTTCCCACCAAAACCCCATGGCTCAAAACCACTACAGGGTGATCTGATGATTGCCCGAGTTCATCATAACTCAGTCTCACCACAGGCCTCTTTAGTCTTTGTGGGCGGCACACTGGATGCTCCTCTCCTTCCAGCGACATCCCACTCTCTTCGGTTCCCTCCTCAGGGCCAGTCACTGTAACTGCCTCAGGGTCTAGCTGGAGAGCTGGAGGGTTATGATCATCTGAATTTCTTTCAATATCTGCCAAATCAGTGGTTGAACTCTCAAGATCCAACACGTTTGGCTTTTGACCTTGGTCCCTCAGAAGCTGTTCTGACAGTGACAGAAGGTTTTCACAATCCATGTATGGGAATTGTGTCAGGCATGCATCTTCGGATTCCGACTCTGAAGAAGATATTGCATCTCCCTGATTGTCAACTGGTGTAGCCTTGGCGAGTCCCCTTTGGGATCGAGTGACAGGTCTATCAAACAACTCTGGTTCACTATCATTTGGAAGTCTCACTAGATACCCTATGGGTAATAAGTGGTTACGATGCACCGTTTTCTCCACCCCCCTTCCCTTCTCAGGTTTCACTCTGTATACTGGTAGACGGGGCATTTTGTCAAGCACAACATAGGGTGCAGTTCTCCACTTATTCTTCAACTTGTGCTTTCCAGAGACACCAAAATTCTTTAGCAACACCCGGTCTCCTGGTGCCAAGGTCTGTTCTTTCACATGCTTGTCATGTGCTTTCTTGTTTCTCTGATGACTTTTGTCAGCAGCCTCTGTCGCTAGGCGGTAAGCTTGTTGCAAATCAGCTTTCAGCTTAGCTACGTACTGGTGATGTGTCAGACTGCTGTGTGTCTGGTCGTTGGTTCCGAAACAGATGTCCACAGGCAGCCGGGCCTCCCTGCCAAACATAAGCAGGTAGGGTGAGTACCCAGTTGCTTCGTTCTGCGTACAATTGTACGCGTGTACCAAATGACTGATGGACTGATTCCACGCCTGTTTCTTCTTGGGATCCAAGGTTCCCAGCATGGAAAGTAACGTCCGGTTAAATCTCTCTGGCTGTGGATCTCCCTGGGGATGATAAGGCGTTGTCCGGGATTTCCGGATTCCCAACACTTTCAGAAGGTCGTGGATCAGCTTACTCTCGAAATCACGTCCCTGGTCGGAATGTATCCGGGTCGGAAGTCCATAATGCACAAAGTACCGCTCACAGAGAATCTTGGCTACTGTGGAGGCTTTCTGGTCTTTAGCTGGAAAAGCTTGTGCATATCTGGTAAAGTGATCAGTCACTACCAGAACGTTAGCATATCCCTGAGAGTCTGGCTCTAGGGATAGGAAATCAATACACACGAGATCTAGTGGCCCACTACTGGTGATCTGGTTCAATGGTGCAGCTCGTTGTGTGGGTGCCTTACGTGCAACACATCTCCCACAATTCCTGATGTACTGCTCAACTTCTGCACTCATCCTAGGCCAGTAGAATCGGTCTCGTATGAGCTCCACAGTCTTGTCCACCCCCAGGTGACCTGACTCATCATGAAGTGATCTAAGCACCATGGCAACATGCTCTCGGGGTAGTACAAGCTGATGGATTTCCTTTCCAGGTTGTCTCTGTACTTTCCTGTAGAGTACTCCATCAGTGATTGCCAACTTGTTTGCCTCTCTTTGAAGCAACATGGCTTCTGCATTGGAGTCTTTGTCGAAAGTAAAGGGAATCGCTCCATTCATAGATTTCTTTACAGGAGCGATCACTGGATCATTGTCTTGTGCTTTGATAAGCTCGGCCTTGCTTATCTGGGTCAAACACCCATAGTCAAGATGAGTGGGGAAAACAAAACACTCTGGGAGTGCCTCAGGGGAAACTCCTAACGATTCAGCAAAGCTGACTGCCCCCCCTCCTGCTGAATTTCTACAGGAGATCTGCTTACACAGAGCTTTGACACTGTCCAAGGGCAAAGTTTGCCAATCAGTGTCCTCTGTTGGTAAGGGGTTGCGCGATAACGCGTCAGCATCAATGTTGCTGCTCCCAGGTCGGTACTGGAGAGTGAAATCGTAAGTGGCAAGAGCAGCTAACCACCGATGCCCGGTGGCATTGAGCTTGGCAGTGGTGAGGATATATGTGAGGGGATTGTTATCCGTCCTCACAGTGAACTGTGCTCCATACAGGTAGTCGTGAAACTTGTCAACTACAGCCCACTTCAACGCCAAAAACTCAAGCTGGTGCACGGGGTAGTTTTTCTCTGATGAGCTAAGCTTTCGGCTAGCAAATGCAACTGGTCGCAGCCCTTCTGGGTGTTCTTGGTTGAGCACAGCACCCAACCCCTGAAGGCTAGCATCAATGTGCAACACATATGGCTTGGTTGGGTCTGCAAATGCTAGAACAGGTGCATTTGTAAGAGAATGTATAATGTTCTGGAAAGCTTCTGTACATGCAGCATCCCACCTGTCCCCAAACGGTTCATTTACGCGATGGTAGGTCTTTTCTGGGACTCTGACAGCTCGCTTTCCCTTCTGGGTTGGTGGGTAACCTTTACATAGTTCGGTTAACGGCTTGACAATGATGGAGTAGTCCTTTATGAAGCGACGATAATACCCACAGAACCCTAGGAAAGACTGCAGTGATGGGAGATCGGTGGGTTGCTTCCAGCGAGCTACCGCCTCAACTTTGCTTGGGTCAGTGGCAATCCCTTTCTCTGACACTATGTGTCCAACATATGTCACCTGTGGCCTGCAGAACTGACATTTGTCAATGGACAATTTTAGGCCAGTCTCTTCCAGTCTGTCAAGAACTTTGATTAGTCTCTGCTCATGTTCTTCCAAAGTTCTTCCGAACACGATCAAATCGTCAAGGTACACTATGACCTCAATCATGTGCATGTCTCCCACTGCTTTCTCCATTACTCTTTGAAAGGTCGCGGGAGCTCCGGTTATCCCCTGGGGCATCCTCTCAAATTGAAAGAATCCCAAAGGACATATGAAAGCGGTCTTCTCCTTGTCCTCTTCTGCCATGGGAATTTGGTAGTATCCACTACGCAAATCCAAGACAGAGAACCACCTGCTGCCAGACAAACAGTCCAACGCCTCGTCAATGCGAGGAACTGTGTATTGGTCAGGGACAGTTCTGCGATTCAGGGTCCGATAGTCCACACACATGCGCAACCGCCCCGTTTTCTTTCGTGCCAAGACGATGGGGGAAGCATAGGGACTCCTTGATTCTTTTATTATCCCCGCTGCCAAAAGTCCTTGCAGGTGGCGGCGTAAGTCATCCAGGTCAGCTGGGGCAACACGGCGGGACCGCTCTCGGAAGGGGGTATGGTCAGCTAGACGGATGTGATGTTGCACTCCTTTAGCCAAACCCACATCCCATTCCTCCGTCGAGAAAACTTTGCCTCTCTCTGCAAGTTTCTGACTAAGCCTCTTTTTCCATTCAGCTGGTATAGGAGAGTCCCCAAAATTAAACAGAGATGGGTCAAGCATAGTAGAAGCTTTTGTGTTTGGGCCGGGGACATCAGTCACTATGTCAGCTACATGCAGATGTGCAACCACAGTGCCCATGGGAATGGCAGTGTCTTTTAGTGACTGGTTGCGCATGAGCACCAGAAACTTGTCTCTATCAAGCATCTTGGAGAACAGTACGGTTGGCTGCACAAGCACACTCGGGGGAAGGGCATGTGAA
The DNA here is from genome assembly GCF_057381915.1 of Diplotaxodon limnothrissa. Taxonomy (NCBI): domain Eukaryota; kingdom Metazoa; phylum Chordata; class Actinopteri; order Cichliformes; family Cichlidae; genus Diplotaxodon; species Diplotaxodon limnothrissa. Next base: position 56,066,372 of record NC_140602.1, on the reverse strand, counting down.
GCTGCCCGTTCTGTGATGAGGATGCTGTCTCCAATAGTGTGGATGTCTTTGACTTTACAGACAGCTATACGTTCTTTCCCAGCTGGAATGACCAGTGGGCCAGGACCAGTCCACTTAACGTTAGCTACTGGACTGTCATCATCCTTGGCAGACTCAGACATAATAGTCGGTAGGTTCTGAGGCTGCTGAACATTCACTTTGGCAGAGCAAACATTCCCCACCCTCACTTTCTTTCCAGTTGCAGGAATGGGTCTGATTTTATGAACATTGGTGCCCAACAAGACAGGTATGGTATCTGAGCACCGAGGGTCTGGGCACACCAAAGCGAGGACTGGGATAGTCTCAACTTTCTCTCGTGTTTCTTCGGGGAATTCCAATTCAATTTGAATGTACCCCCTGTAAGGATAGCTGGTCTCTGATTCACTTAGTCCCCAAATATCTAGGCCCGTAACAGAGCGTAAAGGCACATGAGACAAGTGTTTTGAATACCAGCTGTCAAAAATGATGGTCACCTGAGAGCCACTGTCTAAGAGAGCGGTGCAAGGTACACCATCTACCTTCACACCGGCTGTGGAGGGTGGCCCTACCAGTCCTTCAGGGAAACTAGGCGTCCTGACATTGACAACACTCCGGTTAACACCTACATTGGTGGTGGTCGGTTCTTTGGCAGGACTGGGAGTTCTATTACTTTCTCCCTGTTTCCGTTGAGCATGAATGAATTTCTGTATCACTTTAGGGTGGTTTTCTGGAGCCTTACACTTGGTAGAGATGTGCCCATCCTCCCCGCAGCGATAACAGAAAAAGTGACTGGGATCTCTGAGTGCTCTTGCTCCCCGCTGAAGGTGCGTGGGAGAACCATGGTGCCTGGGTGAGGGCACCGCAACCCCTTTGCTGGGGTTGACTGACATGACAGAGATCTGTTTTCTTAGCCTCACCACTTCTTTCTTTAATGCTTGGAAGTTTTTGTCTTCTCCCAAGCCGTCTGCTTCCACATTCTCTGTGGATGCTGCCCCAGGTGAATGGACACCTGGCACCCCGGCAGCAGTGGTGAGATCACTGACTTGGGTTTTCAGACCTTGTATCTCAAGTCTGAGATTTTCCACGTGTGCCCCTGTGGGTACAGTAGCGCTTTTGACATGCACGACTTTATTGAGGTTAAGTCTGCGCCGAGAAGCTTCATGCTCCTCTTCAATGCGGACCTCATTTAACAGCTGCAGAAAGGTAGGGGGATTATCTTTTCGTTCCCTTAAACGCAAACTTAACAGCATCAGGTCAGACCCTGTTGCACCTTTAATGAGCTGATCAAGACGTGCTTTGTCTATTAGGGCAGGAGACAGACCTCCCCTTTTGACCACCTTGCTGAGAGATCTCTCCATTCTTCTCAGAAACTCAGAAAGTTTCTCCCCTCTGTGTTGACATAGCATTCGGAAGGCAAAATAGAGTTCCTCTCCTGTTTCTGGTGTGTCAAAAGTATTCTCAATTACATCAATGTATTCTTGAGGTGTTGCTTCAGGGTTATTAAATCGTACAGCCTGTAAAATCTCCAACGCGGGACCCTTTACACTTTCCATTATCCTGATTTTCTTCTCTCTGTCAGGCCGATCATATTCCTCTATCATCAGTCGAGCCTGTAGTATCCAGTTCTCCAACTGCTCCTCTCCTGGGGGTGTGGGAACAACCCCTGAGAAGGTGCGCAACCTCCTGTAGCTGCTATTGTCACTGGCAGGCTTAGAGGTATTTTGCAGAAGGTCACCAACAGCTCTGATGATTGCTTCAGGAGTGGAGGCCTGAAGTGTGGCGGCAGGTCCCAAATCAGTTTGAGATGCCTGCCAGTCATCTGCAACCAGCTGGTCAACTGAACCATCCTCCTCCTCTAAGTGGCCGATGATTCTCCAGGGTGAATTGCTGCCATCAGCTAGAATGTCCAGAGGAATGGCTTTAGTATTTACCTTTTCTCTGCATTCACACAGTACAGTCAAACACTTGCTCTGAGGATCATACATACGTCCTCTAACCTTCACACGTCCAAGAACTTTAATGGATTGCAGAGTTCTTTCTATGACTTCAATCTCTGTGTCCTCGGGAACATCTTTAAGTAGTATGGCATGCGAAGGGTTAAGGCCTTCTCCTTTACACCAGTGCCGTAACTGAGCCATTTCTTGGTGTTGAGTGTGTGAATCTTACTGTATGTGTATAGTGTAACACAATACCAAACACAAACTGATTTTGCTCTGCTGTAACCTACTATAACTTCAAATCACCCTCTCTTTAAAGGTTGTCTGGGTCACAAGTTAATACTAATTACTACCAGTCTTTATCCCAGCGGTGCCTCCATTTTATGTAGCACCCCACCCGTGATACGGAGTCTAAATCCACTTACCTCAGTTTGGACCCCCTAGGCGGGGTGTTAGGTTCGTTACAGCCTAGATACCACAAAAAGGTTCTGGTATAGACAGGAATCAGGGAAACTATCAGTAAACCTTTGCCTGCAAGTTAGACTTAACCAGTAGTAAAAGAATCAACCCCAGACAACTCTTTAACACAAACCAAACGTTTACTGAATGTAAGGGCAGGAAAAAGTAATGTATAAAACACCCTTTTCTTAACTCAACTCAAATGATATCCAGCTCCATAAACAAATGAAACATGCTGTGTAAATGAAATATTTCCCTTTGAAATTATGTTAAACAACACAAATTATGTTATCACCTCTTGGTAAGTGACTCACGAATGTACACTCAAAAATATGCTATATAATCCACTAGATACACAATATTCACACATGGGCCCCACACACACTCACATTCACACTTGTTGCAGGCCTGTTTGCTGCTCACGCCGGACGATGGAGAAAAATCCTCTTCTCCCCAGTAAGAGCACGAAAGTCCAACTTACAGTTCAGTTGCTCGGTAGGTTTCCGTTCGCCAGTCCCAAACTAAATTCACTCTCCGCTCTCCCTGCGGACCGGATGCTGTCTCTGCTACAACGCGTTAGCCAGTCACTGTCCAGCTCTCCGACAGTCCATAGCGGCTGCCTCCGTGGCGCAGCCAGGCAGTCCGGGCTAGCCTTTAGCCTCGGCGGTCGTAGCTGGAAACACAGTTTTTTCACGGTGGTGCGACCATTGAACACAAAGTCACTTCCCCCACACTCTGTTGCGAAGCTCTCACACGGTTAGCTTTCTAGTCCGACACTCTTTTGTGCTAGCTAACTTCAGTAAAACTAACTGAGTCTCTCACTTTGGTTCAGCTAACCTCGTGCATCTCTCCATGCCGTTCTCCTCTCTTCCTCCATTACAACAGATACACAGGTCCCGTTTCATGCTACCTTCACGGGCCTCCAGAAAATTAGAACTCTGAACAATACTTTAACTCTCTTCAGAGTTACATACCATAAAATAATACTTTATGATTAACATAACAGGTTCATTGCTCTAATTACCTGTATTTACCTTGTGACATATTACAGGGCAAATTACATTCAGAGTACAGTTAAATCACATAATATTAACTGTGAACACCTTATGTTACTGTGGCGTTTAAGTCCATGGGAATTACGAGTATCTACTCCCAAATTCCCATCCGGGCTACATAAATATACAGCTTATGATGAAGAGGGAGTCGTCATCAAGTGACTGAAAGCTTCACTTTCACTTTTTTTGCCTTGAAAGTTTCTCTTTGCCTTACACAAGTTACTGCATCTGTATTTTTTTTTTTTTTGTAGATATAATATTGTATGAATAAGAAATCGCAAACGTTGTGTCTAAGCATCCTATCTGAACATTTTTTGGCATGGCCTGTGGAGTCTCCATGCTTCTGTTCTCTTTAAGATAAAGTGAATATCTGATTTTACACACAAATGTCTTTGGGGTTGCATTAGGAATTCGGTTGCATCCAACGTTAAAAAAAAAAGTGATATGTCAAACATGCGGAACTACGCACTGTGGAAAACCCCTGTGAATTCAGGAGCAGCTGGCTGTAGTTCACTTGTATGTATTTTAAAGCAGTGGTAGAAAGATGGTTTCGGAAAGTATGAGCTTTAGACAAATTAGGAAAAGGTAAGTGTTAAAGAAAACATCTGCACAGCTTGTCCTGATAAGCTTTTCAAATTAATTTACCTCCTCCAACTCAAAGATAAATAAAGGCTGTGATAAGGGGGGGCAAGCGGACATTACTTTGGTCCAGTAGGTTGTTTAAAAGTTGGAAGCTCCGCTGTGCCAAACAAGTATTTTAAACAGAAAACAGAGTCTTAGCACTGCAGCTGGCATGAATGTCATCGACACTCTGGAGAGGATTACAGTTTAGTAACTAACATAAACACCAATAGATTATGCCAACAGTCTTGGCATAAGTGCGTAACATGATATCAGAGTTCACACATTTACAGCTTCATTCTGGATGATATTTGTCATCTGGGACTTTGGCTGATGTTTTGGGACAATGTGTATTGCTTGTTCTCAAATCCGAAGAAGATTTATTAATGGAAAGAAAAATCACATTTCCACTGTCTTCTGGAGTTGGCAGGCTTTGCTGTTAATATGACAATAATGCTGTGCAAATGTTTGGAATAATCCATGCTCGTGATTTTCAGAAAAATACATCAAAGAGAAGCAATGATATTCAGTGCTTTGTCACTGTTTGAATTATTAAGTTATTTATAGTAAAGCAATCATGGCAGCCGCAGCCTACGGTAATGACTTCATTTTAAATTTCTCAGAGGATGATGATATCTGCTGCTCAATTTTCTCCGTGGCTTTCAGAAATCTCTTTTTGTGGTTAATAAACCCCGAACATCTCAACTTTACAGCAGCGAGATCACTGAGGCATGCAGCAGTGACAATAGACATTCCTAATGCAGTCGGTGCATGTCATGTACTTCTTTGTCTGTTTTAATTGGCAGATATTTTCTTTCCCTTAATAACGAGAACTCAGTAAAACCATTAACTCAGGAAGCTAAACTGATCAAACATGAAAGTGAAGTGAAATCGGGTGATGTCGACTGCAACGGCAGATGTGTATTTCTCTGTAGTTTTATTGGAGTAGCTGTCATAAGTGACTATTTGAATTGAGACTTATTATTTGGTATGATTAGACGTGTTTTTATTAGTCATGCCATGACTCCTGGGACTGTGAGCTATTGGATGGATTGCCATGAAATTTTGTTCAGACATGTAGCTGCTAAGCATGCTATTCCTAAAGTCAGAGTAGTTTTGTAGCATTGTGAACATGATGGCATGCTGCGGTTTAGCTCAGCACACCGGGCTGGACTCTTAGGCTGTGTTTGGACCTGTTCGCTTGTGATCTTCACAGTGGGCTTAATAGAGAACAAGTGCAGACAGCTGGTGAGACATTTTGGGCACTACATGGATGCCATTTTTATAGCAGCAACCGGAGAACATATGCACCACACGTGCTATTATGTGCTACTATTTTTAGACAGTAAGAATAAATACAGTACATACATCTAAGCACACATAAGTATATTTACATTTACTTGGGCTGAAACATCTTGTTAGTGGACCCAAGTGCAGGATGTAGAGGCAGGTTAAACAAGAAAAAGTGATCAATTATTGACTGATAATGGAATCCACGAAGTAAACAAAGAGGCATGAGAGGTAGACACACGGAGAACAAACAGCTAATCTGACAACTGATAAGGGACAAGACCACACACAAACTTATAAACACACACACAGACACACACACGGGGACCGGGTTTTAGGGGCCTTCGGTAAGTACAATCAAACACAGGGCAGAAAGGGACAGGAAACAGACACCAGTGGAAACAATTATGGAATCAGAGGGACGAGAAACACCGAAACCTTAATCACAGCACGGAGACAAAGAAAAGTGGGAAGCACTACTTGATTCATTCAGAGCACTTTGTTTCACTTCAATAAGCACTTCGGGGTTTGGTATCTTGCCCAAGAGTTAGTTGGCATGCCAGGACTCAAACCACCAACCTTCCAATGAGGAGATGACATGCGCTACCTGCTGAGCAACATCTACCCTGTCGTAAATGAAGGAGAGATGTAGTATCAAGGAAAATATGAACACGAAAACCACAAGAAAGAATAATGATTAAGTTAAGATAGCCAACAAAACCCAACAAAAACCATGTCAGCCATCAAAGTAGTAAATATTAAAAGAAGATGATAATTTTTGGGTTGCTAAGCAGTTGCCAGGCGATCTAATTATGTGTGATGTCGTGTAATATAATTTTTGTACATAACAATATATGGGATGCTGACAGTTAATTTCTTTTGACAGTGTAACAAATGCTACATACATGTGCATATGTATCCACTGTTTTATGAAATTCATTTTTTCTTGTAGTCTCCTGTAGCTCAGCCCGAGGATCGATACTGTGTATCACTGTGATCTGACTTAATAATACTGCTTTGATGAAAAGGGATTGATTAGTAATTTCATCATAACTGCAACAACGGCAGTGATGACTGACTGGTCACCGATCTCAGTAAGCCTATCAGACCCTGAGGTTGATTAAGCACCAGCTCCACACAGACAAACACAGCTGGTACATTCAGGACATATCAATGACCCATGTCATTAATCCTTCAACTACGCTAATGTCTGGGCCTGCAGATCCTCTAATCTGTGAGGAGCAGAAGCTCATTAGAGCTATTACAATGAGACAACAAAGGGAGGTGATCTCCATCCAGCCTGTCAGTTTAGTGTCAGTTAAAGCTGCTCTCAGCAGATGTTGTGGCAAGCCTCAGGAGTGACCTAAAAGAGGTTAGTAATGCCTTCAGAGCCATATTAGTTCATGTTTATGTGAGCTTTGACACCTCTGGTCTGCTTACTGTCTGCACATGGCCGGTAGAGAATCCAGTGGCCACATGAGGACGGATCTTTTATAGAGGCTTGTCACTCTTGTCATCAGTGTTAATAATAATAATAATAATAATAATAATAATAATAATAATAATAATAATAATAAATACAGGATGCAATATTAAACAGTGTTTTTATGTCTTTAGATGCTTAATTTTAGAGCTGCAAACCAACAGCATTTACCTTTTCCTGCAGTTCATCTGCTGTTACAAGCACCTAACTGCAATTATTTCACCTTAGAAATTCCCAAGTCATTCGTCTGATATTAGCCATGAATGAAACAGCTGTTGTCATGAAATAAATTGATGGCAGATGGAGCTTATTAAACGTTTCCTGCAAATGTCACTGGGCTGCAAGAGTTATAGCGGATCATAAAACTAATGAGGTCATCAAAGAGTAAGCTTCCCTATGTCACTATGTTTACGAGTTACTGACAGTTTGTTGATTATAAATCCGGGAAACCCCCTCTGGAAAAAAACCTTACAATCCGATGTCTAGATAAACAGATACGGCTCAGCAGAATATTAGACTTTAACTTGGTAACAGAGCATAAACACTGAAACTGGCAACAACCTGAATCACAAAGAGTATAAAATGTTCTAGATTATTTTGTTCCGTAAGGAGGCCTTAAACAAGAAGACTTCCTAACATCGCAGCTAAAATAGATAAAAAAAAAACAAGACTTTGGAAGACCAAAAGATGAGACCACGGACATCTCCAGCCCACAGAGCCACGGGATGCTCAGAGTCAGTGTCAGCCTGAGCTGTTTATTGCACTATTTCAGTGTTTGCTGTTTATTATTCCACTTGTAGGCTCACAGTATCTCAATTTCAACATTTTATAGCCTCTATAGACCACAGTCTGTCAGACTCGGCCCCCACCGGTCCAGCACCATCACACTCAGCACCGGGTCTCCACAAGGATGTGTTTTGAGTCCCCTCCTGTTTACGCTCTACACATCCGACTGCTCCCCTACCCATCTCTCAAACACCATCATAAAGTTCGCGGATGACACCACAGTGGTTGGACTCATCTCAAGGGGGGATGAGTCGGACTACAGAGATGAGGTCAACAGACTGACTGAGTGGTGTTCAGTTAACAACCTCCAACTGAACACCACGAAAACTAAAGAACTTATCTTGGACTTCAGGAAGGGCAGAGCAGACCCGGCCCCACTTTACATTCACGGGAGCTGTGTGGAGAGGGTACACTCCATGAGGTTTCTGGGCGTGCAGATATCTGATGACCTCTCCTGGACTGCAAATACTACAGCGGTGGTTAAAAAGGCCCAGCAGCGTCTCCACTTTCTGAGAGTGCTCAGGAGGAACAACCTGGAGGAGAGGCTGCTGGTGACATTTTACAGAGCCACCATAGAGAGCATCCTAACGTACGGCATAACAACATGGTATGCAGGGTGCTCAGCTGCAGACAGGAAAGTACTGCAGAGGGTCATCAACACAGCCCAGAAGATCACTGGCTGCTCTCTGCCCAGCCTGGAGGTCACTGCAAACTCTCGGTACCTCAGCAGAGCTGGCAATATCATCAAGGACCACTCTCACCCCAGCAACCAACTGTTTGAACTATTACCGTCAGGCCGACGGTACAGGTCACATAAAACCAGGACAAACAGATTCAGGGATAGCTTCTTTCCCAGAGCTATCACCGTAGTAAATAAGCACAAAAACAATTGAACCTATCCCATACCGTCACTGTCATTACATTATGCTGCTATTCATACTGTCATTATATTAATGCTGCTATCCTGTATATATTGTACATACTATTGTTTGAGTACTTACGATTGTTTTTTTTGTACTTTTTATATTTTACATTTATATTTATTATTGAAACTTGCACCAAGGGAGTGGCACTCCAATTTCGTTGTACTCTGTACAATGACAATAAAGGCTATTCTATTCTCTCAATCATCTCACAAACCACTACTAAACGTGTTACATTGTTTTGTTTAGTTTTTTGTCTCAGTGAATCAGAGAATTTTTTGATAAGAATGTTTAGAATAGATACAAAGTGATAGAGGGCTTTAAATGTTGAGTGCAATAATTCTGGAATAGTTGAATCTATTTTTGGTGTTTTTTCAACTTCTATTAAACTTAGGGATTTGTGTGAGGTGTAAATATACATGTGGGGCTTTGTCAGGTCAACAGACTAAGTCTGTTCTTGGTTGGTCTATACTTTGAAATTATAGTGTCCTTATTAGCAAAGGTATCCAGCATAAACTATATTCCAAAAGTGGAACAAGGCAATTAGAAAGAACCACTAATGAGGACTGCTCATTAATCTTAGTCAGTGGTGAATCAGACCCTGACTGTAGGGGTTCAGGCTGAACTTTACTGGTAGCGTGACTGGCCTGAGTTTAAGGCTAGCTAGTAAAATCAGGAAAATGCTGCTCTTCGACTGCACTGCATAACTGCATAAAGAAAAAGTACTTAATTAATCATGGCATTATTTTGACACACTGTAGTCCACTTTCAGTTTTAAATTGTGACTCCTTAACCATTTATTTGCTTTGTTGTTCATTTTACGATATGATCCAATTTAATGCTAATGGTAGTTTTATCTTTACAGTTTCCAAGTTAAGACTTATGAACTGATTCCTTTTAGGTAAGACAGAGGAATCAGTTCATAAGACAGCGATTACATCGCTGTCTTAAGGTGGGACAGGAAACATTTTGCTTCTCTTTATGCCAGTTTCATTGTTTAGATTATAGAGAACTGGACCGAGCAGCGTGTCAGTATGAATGTTCAGTCTTTGGTGACTTCTTAAAGCAGGAAAAAAACATGTCATTTGAAGAAGAGATAATAATACATAAAAAAAAACTCCCATCCAGTCATATCTTGTAATGCTAGGACAAATAAAGGAACCATAAATTTAATGAGCTAAAGCCAGATAGTAATTGTTAATATTATCTTTATAATTAACTCTTCGGCTGATAATACTAAAGAAAGTTAGATGTGTGTTTTGTCGGAGGCCACACACAAAGGACACAATGATAATATGTTATTGTCACACAGCAAATGTGGCACTTAAGGACTGACGGCTTTTGTTAATCAGAAGAGCTCATAAAAATGTAAAAACCCACCAATGCCAAAACAAAACTTATTTAATCTTATGAGTTGAACCGAGAAGCTGAAGCTTGTATAGTTTTGGCTTTTTTGAATAAAGAAATGATAGCATTAATCAAAATCACACCAGATTATTGTTCTGTCATGGAACCAGTGTTTTTATGTACTTCAGCCAGTAATCACAGGATGCTTTCTGTGCATGTAAGCTGCTGTTCATTTGTTTTTTTAACCTTAATTTTAAGCTGAATTCTGAACATTTACTTAAAGCTCAGAGCATGTTCTTAGTGTCGTCTATACTATAATTTGACCAAAGTGATGATGTTGTGAGTTGTTATGGCCGTGCATAATTTAAAGCTGTGTAGGTGTGGCTGTTGTGGTGACAGTTCTCTTGTCCGTCAGTTGGTTAGTCCAGACTGAAAAACCTTTGGAAGCACTGCAATAAACAGCTGTGGTTGGACCTCAGTGGGTGATTTAGTGACTGTGGTCCCTGACCTTTCTCTTTGAGCCACCATGAGATTCCCATTTGTGGTTCTGAGAGAACAAATATGAAGTTTGTTACTGATAAATCATAATTGTTACTGTGAGGACAAATTCATTTGATGATCTCTTGGCTTATTTTTAACTGATTTAGGTTAAGCTAGTAAAAAGAAGCCAAATATGCTTTGAGTAAGCAACTGTTAACATGATAACCTGAAGTGATGAACTTTATGTGCCTGCTAAACATTAGCATCCTTGCATTGTTATTACGAGCATTATTGTTATTACGTGTTGGCCTGCTGACATTAACATTAAGTCAAAGCACAGCTGGTCCTAAGTACAGCCTCACAGAGCTGCTGTGTTGGCGTCTTGGAAGTCGGAGACATGGTTGTTTAACTGTTTTGATCCATTGGTGGCAGACATTCTTCAGTTGCAATCATAACGGACATTTGTTTATAGTTTCCGTAGCAGCGGCTACCAAACGTTAAATGGTTTGTGCCTGATCCAAATGAGCCGTATTGCAGTGTGTAGAACATGTGAAACACATGTGCAGTCTTAAATTAAAGGGGACCACAGTGTCAACTATTTACTTCATTCCACAGACATTTTGTCCATCTGCACGGTTCCCCTTCAGACCAAATCCCTGGGGCCTTTTTATGCTTGGGAGAAGATTTAATTTTATGAATGCTGATAGATTTATTGAGTTTCTCCTCAGGCTGTGAGTGGACTCTCTTCAGCATATATTTAAACTTCCTGTTGAACATGTAAATATTTCCTTGCATCACAGGATCTTGAAGTCCAGACATGTCTTCTTGTTCCTTGTCAGACTGTCCTGCAATGAAAAGTGACAAATCTACTTTGTGCCATTGTAATAATCCGGGTTTATGGTTTTAGTCCATTAACTGAACCCTCTGAGGTTCCCTTTTCTTCTCAGCAACAAAGCCAGACCTACCTTTATCGACTGGATTTTGTTTTGTTTTGCTTGGAGAATGCAGATGTCTGTTTCAAATCACATTTAACATTTTGTTCAGAAATGTAAACACCATATGGAGCTGTAATAGTATTGCACTGTTGTAAGAAAAGCAAAAAAAAGCCTCACAAATCAACAATTCATTTATACACGAAAAAGCAGCAATGTTGAGTTGCAATGAAAAAAATAATTTATCCAAATGTTATTGTACATCAATATGAGTCTAGTATCTCATTTAAACACAGTAACAAAGAAGATGAGGTGAACCTGGATCAACAGACTCTAACATCCTTCATATTTTTTAAATATAATTTATATAAAATTTATCTGCAAAATTTAGATTTTTCATTTTTTTATTTGTAGGATATTTAACTTGCACAGTAAAACGTCTTGAGGTGACTCTATGACTCAAAGATGACTTTGGGGACTGAATTGTGGGTAAAATTGAGGCTGCAATGCTTCAAACCTTCAAACTCATTTGCTACCCGTTGAATATCTGACTGCTGGTCTGGGATTGGCAGACACTCGGCTTTAACACAACTCTCAGTTATTAACCTTCCTGCCTTCTTGGGACCTTTTTGTGCCACTGCTATGTGTTAAATGGCTGCCATTTCCACTGTGTTCAGTGGAATATAACCAAACTTGCCACAGGATAGTTTTTACCTGTCAATGTTAATATTCCAGTGTGAATTCCTTAAATCAGCCTAAAATGGCTGAGCAGCAGAAATCCCCACACCCATCACCCTGGGGACCATTTTCTGCCCATTGACTTCCATTATAAACGCTATTTTTCAACCCCAAATTATCATCATATGATTTTATTTTTTCTTCTTTTCTTGGATGTCAATGAAGACTCAGGGCCTTGAAGTTTTAATTTTTAAATTGCAAAAAAAATGCAAAAAAAATAATGGCAGGTCAAAATGTATGTTGGTGCCAATCTTTGGTCCATCTAAAGGCCTACTTATAATGACAATCACATATTACTTCAACTGGTTTTTTGTGGAAATATTTAGTTTCGTTTTTTGGTTTTTGGGGCTTATAACACAGGGCGCTCATGTAATAACACTGGGATTTGAAGGGTTAAAACAACGAAAATATAATTAAAACTTTACATGAATATTTCAGGGAGAAGTAGTTTTACAAGGTTGGCTAATTTAAAGTGGAATAAAATATGGATATATGGTCTTTTTATGGCGTGGCTGAGAATGGTCCCTAGGGTGATGGGTGTGAGTTTTTTAAAGGATGGCAGGAGGGTTAATGACTAGCTTCTTGCTAGCATGCAGAGACTCACAAAGAACTGGTATCCTATGAGCAGACAGAAAGTGTTTTTCCTTTCTTCCCCTTTTTTGAATCCCGTGCCGTCTGGCAGGTTTGCAATCAGAATTGCGATCTGAATGCACGGTGGTGCCAAACACATTTTGCTTTCACAAGAACTCCTGCATAGAATCTCTACAGGCTCCTCTTGTTCTTGGGACTCTTTACTATGTTTATTTATTCCTTTCTTTTTGTGTTACTTCAGCTATTGCATTATATGTGAAATAGTATGACAATGTCTATGTCAAGACAGGCAAGAGACAAAAACAAAAGAAGGAAAAAAGGTAGCAGACAGTGATGTTAATCTCCACTGCTCAGATATTGAGCCTCCATCAACCATTTACTTCCTTGGCTGTAGCTCAGGCGGTGGAGCAGGTCATTTACTGATCGGAAGGTTTGTGGTTTGATCCTGGCTCCTCCAGTCTGCATGCCAAGTACCCTTGGGCATGGTACTAACCCTAAGTTGCTCTCTGATGCATCCATCTGTGTATGAATGTTAGAAATCTTAGAAGAAAGTGCTTGTGTGATTGGGTGAATGTGACACGTAGTATAGAGTGCTTTGAGTACTCTGGGAGAGTAGAAAGAGCTACATAAGAATCAGTCCATTTATCATTCATCCACACTAACTGTTTTGTGTTTTTTTTAAATTCTCAATTAACACAAACGATATAACCTGTAACATGGAGAACATGACACTTCTCAAATATGCAGACGACACTGTCTTTGTGGTGATTCTGACAGTTTTGCATGTTCTCATGAAAACAGTGCTTTCATTTTTATAGTGTGCTACGTCCCTGTAAAGGAGTCTTCATGTTCATTCACCTAGTTTAAGTGTGTCTTCTTACAGGAAAATAGAGTCTTTCACTCTATTAATTGAGCCTATATGATGGATGTGAATAAAAAATCGTAGCAAAGCACTCAACACCTGTGAGATGCCTCTTTATTTGCGCCGCAATGTGTTTCCTACAGCACAGGCTTTGCCAGTGAGTACACAGCAAATCCAGCATGTCCAAATTAACACTGTCGGATTTGATTTCAACACTATTAAAGTGTCTATATGGGTCCACACCAGAGAGTGTTAATTTAACTCTTTTTGGAGAGTTGGTACGTTAACTCTGATTTAGTGTTAAACACCAAATCTGTCTGGAGTTGATAATTTAACACTTGGTGTTAAGAGTTTATATATTAACTCTCAAAGAGTATTTTAGTTTAACTACGTAAGAGTTATCTTCTAATTCATTCTAAAAAGCGGGAATTTTACTGTTCTGAACTTCTAGAAATTTCTTTTGGAAATAAACATTTACTAAAAAGATGCAATGGTTTTTGAAAAACATTTATTCTGAACTGTGCACCACAATTTCAAAACATTTTCTGAAAGATGTAACAGTATACATGTTCTCACTTTCATTAGAATTGTGTTTATCAAAAGGTCTGACATAGGTGAGCTGGTAAATGCAAATAACCAGCATTCTCAACACTTATTTCTTCAATACAATATGCATGTCCTTCATTCATCCCTTTGTGGAACTTCAACGCACTTCTGCTCTCCCCCATATTCCATCTTCACAAGCATATCCTGTGCGGAGATTGAATAAAAATTAGTTGACACTAATTAATGGCACAAATAATCCAGTAAACAATTGCAGCACAGTAAAAAAAAAGGAATCCTCTTTGAGCCAGGTAATACTGAACTAAATGTAAAACCTCAACCTTTTTCATTTTTACCTAAACCGTGTGCACAAAGCTCTGGAGGGATCTATGCTAACGTAGAACCCAGTCAGGACGTCTGCTACTGCTGTTTGCTCGTTTTTTTGGTTTTTTTTTATGGGAGATCGTTTTCAGGCTTCAAGTAGCACCATTATACCAACATTTCACATTCTAGACATTGTTTTAGGTGTATTTGACCAAAAGTTTGACTGAAAATTCACATGCAAGCTTTTTTTCAAGGCTGTGGTATTTGCCCGCAAACAATACCTTTCAGCTAGCTAAAACAGAATATTATGCTATCACCGAGCAACATGGCTAATGCCTTTCACACAGCTTTGTCTCAACTCCAAAGAGCCACAGAAGTAAAAGCTAATAATAATAATTGAAACAATCTTTGAAAAAATGACTTACCAAGCATGGCAAACAACTCAAATATGTAGAGCAAAATGTTCTGAAACGGCTTCACTTCAGCTTCGATTGGAGCCGTGCTGGGGGCGGCGTCTGTGAATTTACTCTGTTGGTGTCATAGCCCCTGTAGGAGTTCAGAGTTAAGAGGTCAAGAGTTAATGTTTCCATTGTAACACCTCCAGATTTGACCTAGAAACACTCATTTTTAACACTCGATTTTAACTACTATCATTTTACACCTCAGAGTTACATTAAAAGAATCTGACTCTACTTAGAGTAAAATTAACTCTACTTTTGCAAGGAGACTATTAACACCAAAAAATTTAACACTTTTCAATTTGCTGTGTACTTATCACTCACTGTGTTTACTGGACAAGTGGAAAATGATTGCACTGGCTATTTCAGATATTGTTTGGAAATCGCCTTTTCATTGTGGGAATGCAAAACTGTGATTGTGGCTAAAATTTTAAATGAATTGTGCAGCCTACGGATACGTCTTTCTGAAACTCAGAATGAAACATAAAAAGAAATTCTATAATGGGTGCTACTGAGTGAAGACATTAGGAAAGTGTTTACAAAAGTCAAGCCTAAGTACCATTTTCTTATACACTTTGTAGGATTTAAAAGATGCGTGATCTTGACTGTGCACAGATATATTTCAAAGCTCACTGACCTCAAGTGCTGCTTAGTGTTGTGTAGACCAGCGGTCCCCAAGCTTTTTTGCGCCACGGACTGGTTTATGTCCGACAATATTTTCTGGCCTTTAAAGTGTCGCAGATAAATACAACAAAATAAAACCAGTACTAGTACCCCAAAAAAAGAAGATTTATACATAACACAGGGGGAAAATCCAGGGAAACCGAGTAAATGAAAAATGATTTTTTTTTTTTAAATGATACAAATCATAAAAAACATAAATTTCACACCCGTGCCTCAACTCTCACAGCCCGTTACCAAACGACTCATGGACTGGTACAGGTTCGTATTTAGGCATATAGTGAAACAATGATGCTGCCAAAGCATAACTGTTTGATAGAAAGTCAAAGAATCTCCAATCTCAATAGTGGAGGTGTTTAGAGTCGGAATAACAGCAGTAGCAATAATCACTGAGATACAATATTTTGTTTTGGACTGACATGACTAATGTATCAGTGAGCTATCCCTACAGCCATGCTGCTAATAAAACCTTTAAATAATTTAGTCTTTGTATGATGTAACCCATTTCTGTCATGTCTTCACAGAATGTGTCCAAGTAGAAACTCAGAACATTATCATTCAAAGGTTCCACTCACAACAGACTGCAAACTGTATATCTTAACAGTCCCACGGACTCACTTAAAAGATTTAAGCCGATTCTTCCCTTATCCTCATCTAATCATATTAAGATTAAACTGTGGAAGCTGCTTCCATATGCTGGCACATTGCTTTTTCTCTCCCTGGGCTTCAGTTATTTAGTCTTTATATAGTTTATATTATATTTATATATTTATAGTCTTGCAGTTATTGCATTCCTGTCTGTGGTGACTGCAAGATACAAGATGAATTCCATTAACACATGTTTGTTTCTCACCTATTCAGTTAAATGTGTTAAATGAATGACTTCATATGAAATATATGTGTATGGTAGCAAAACACTTCCTTTAAGAGATTTCCTCCACTGTTTCATTTTGACTTTTATCCATCACCTTTATTATATAATTGGATAGATACCGAAAGTATTTAATCAGAAATCATGTATTTTGTTGATTTTTCTCATCTTTGGTTTAATACTCTAACAGAGCTGGAGAAAGACTTGTATTTCAAGGAGGATTAGAGTGAAGCATGGAAATAAGTGGAGACTGACGATGGAGGGGTAACATGAAATGACAGTTTGAGCATGCTGAGCAAAGATTGGGATTTATTTTTGCAGCCTTAATGATGTATGAGAAAATCATAAATCATTATTGCAAAGTGAGTCTAGTTGAAAGCTACTGTCTGTCTGCTGTCTACGGTCTTCCTTCACTTTCTTTTTATTGCCTGGCTTTCCCCTCTAATTTCCCTACACAACCACAAGCACCGCTCACTCTGTCATGACTCCCGGCTACAGTGGCATCTCATTTAAAGGAAGCAGACCAGCCCTTGTATCCATCAGTTACAGCAGAGGGAGGGAAGACGGGGCTGTGAAGGGAGGGAGAAAACGACTATTTAAGGGCTCGGGTTTAAAGCAATGGGAGTCTGACCTAAACACTCCTCACACTTTAAAAGACATTTCCTCCCACTCTTTCTCTCTCACTCTCTCTCGCTCTCTCTCTCTCTCTCTTTCTCACTCCCTGTCTCCCGCTTTTCACTTACTCCCTCTTTCAGCTGAACCCCAGCCTGAGCTGTGAACTGTGAGGGAGGATAAAGAGCTGGACTGACAGAGCTGCCACCTTGCTGGAGAGGCTGTATGACGGAGCAGTGACACAACAGAGCGAAGCATCATCTTTTTTCTTGGCTTCACTAAATTTGTGAAGACCCGGAGGAGCACCTCATGTTACCCGTGGGGGCTTGTGACAAAAAAAACAGGTAAGAAGATCTATTTATGAATTTCTCTGAGTAAACAATTATTTGAAAGGTCAGTTTTCTCATTTCCTTTTGTTTTTAAGTGAAAGTAGTCAACTTGCACGAGTGACGCATACTACAGAACCAAAAGGCACAATTATTATTTATTGGAAGTGCATTCTTGGTGTATACTGCAACTTCTTCCTCTGTCAGACTCACACAGCAGCCAGTGCTGGGAGCAGCGGTGATGACTGACTGCTGTGGGAGTGAACATGTGGAAGAGTTATCCCAGGCTTTGATCGCCTCCGTAGAATGGCCAGCGCACTTTGTGCCAAAAAGAGACCCTTGCAAAAAATGTTGTCAGGTTGTAGATCAGTACTGGGAGAAAATATAAAAATAACAGCTGTGTGTGTGTGTGTGTGTGTGTGTGTGAGTGTGTGTTTCTGCACGGGGCCAAAAAAATGCACAAATATCCCTGTGTCTGGTGAGGTTTGCAGCCTGATGATTCATCATATTACTCTGGGCAATGCAGTTCAGACTTCATCGTGCATCATTTTTCCACCACTGAGATTAAATGAAAGGAAAAATAGGCGATGCTAGTGACGTTGCCAGCATGGGTAAAGAGAAATCAAAAAATTACATCCTTCAACCACTCAGTCCATTAGCTATGCTTAATTGAAATTTAAGTCAAAGTCAGTGGTTTTAACTTCTGTTTCATCCTTTGTGTGGTTTGAATCACCAGTTCCAGTCCACATTCAGCAGAAAGGAATATTTCAGCTGAATGAGATTATAATCATTCAGTTCCTCTGATGTGCAGTTTTATCCCCCTCACCCACGCTACTTCAGCTCATACCTAGAAGGCACATTGTTTCCCATCATATACAGCTATAGCTATTTAGGAGAGTATTTTTTTGTATTTTCTCTGCTATGTGCCGTGTGTCCTGGGATGATTGTGTGCAGCCGAGTGAGAAAGGTGTCCGTGTCAAAGGGACAGCTGGTTTAATAGCCAGAGCTCCCAGAGGGCTCATACGACACTGTTTCCCTCTACATGACTTTGACACACAGAGTCAGGGGTCATAACTCATGCCTCTTTATTTTATGTAAATTATATTTTGGTTCCTGTTTCTTTTTCTGTCTTTCTTTGTCAAGTTTCAGGATTCATTCGAGCAGCTGAAGGTTAGCTAGAGCAGTGAACTGGGTTTAATGAAAGTCTTTCCTTCTTTTAGGTTAAAAGTCAACAAGTTAATTTATACAACACATCAATAAATCTATGTTTTCTATCACATAACTGCAGGCTCTGTTTCAGGCCTGTGACTGTGTCAGAGTGTGAGACTTTAACACTGGTATGTTGCTAATAAGCGGGACCGACACAGATGGTTGTTTCTGTTCGTGCCTGTTCATGGAGGAAATATCTGCTGGTAACATGCACAACAGTAAAATGCCCATGCTTCACTCACTCACAGCAGATTAACTAATTTAAAATGACACATTTAGACATTTGCATAGTATTTCCTCCATTTATTAACATATATAACAAAGCACATATCTGCATTTAAGAGCATGCAAAATCAAAAAAATTACTTTTTAAAAAATGTTTATTTTTGCAGAGACAGAGTAACTGCTACTGAAATTGCTGAAAGTCTGCATTCTAGTCAGGCTCACCTGCAGACACAGTGAAACTGCTTTTTGGTCCCACAGGATAATATCTGCCATGCTGCAGTGGGAAACTTTGTAATCTGCTAATGAGGTGCTGCTATTTCTCTTACTGTATCAGCTACATTAACTACTCTAATTACCTTTCCTGAGATGATTTCCAGCTGTTTCTGATGCTGTCGAGAATCGGGCTTTGTACTTTGTAATGTATGGAAAAAATAGAAATGTTAATATATCACAGATGAACAACTGGATGCACTCGTTTCTTGTTGACCACTGACTGAATCCTGACACAAAGCTGTCAACCACAAATGTTTTCCATACGGACTGTGTCCAGACTTGCTACACATACAATCTGTTAATGGCTGCTTGTGTTTAGCATTAAATCTGCATGCAGTAGCACTTTTGGCTCGCCAAATGTTGAGCTATTATATGGACATAAGACGAGAACCTCGTTGCCTTTATTTCAGTTTGACTAGGCAAAACAGATGTGATCAGCCCAGGGCCAACATTCCCAGTTTCTCTTTTCCACGTGGGAAAGTTCCCTTTTAGCTGCCAGCATGGGGAAAGGATACTAAAGCTACGGGAACTGGATTATAGCTTAGTGAACAGGTTATATTTATTTCAATTTTCTCTCTAAATTGTCTTCCCATGTCCCATAGTCAAAGGAGATGTCCTTGGTCAACCCCAGGGCTTCTCTGAATGATGTGTTCTTGGCGTTGTACTGTAAGCACTACCGTTCTCAGTAGTTTAACAAAAACATCAGGTCACACTTATATAAACAAAGTTTCCGCTGGTTTTGAAAAGTTACAAAAAAGAAAAAATGTGCTGGCAGTTATCTTTTTAAAAAGCCTTTGAAGTTATTTCAAGTCTGAAATTTAAAATGTAAAATTTAAGTTAGTGTTAATGTGCACATAATTTACAATTACTGATATATGAGTGACATGTCAGAGCCTTTTGCACTTTCACAGCTGCCTCATGCAGCTTGCTGCACGTTTTCTGCAATCCTTCCTGGCTAAAAAACTATTTACTATTAGTGCAGTAGAATTTTTTAGAACCATTCCTTCAGTACAAGTAACAATAAAACACAATGAAAACACCTCACAACATGTAAAACTCTATTAGTGGAAAACGGTACATATTTTTAAAAATAAAATACTTTGCAGAAAATTGTGTTTTTTTAGCAATGTTATATGGATTAATAAATATATATAATAACTGCTTTAGAAGCTTTAGGTTGAGCTTATGTTAATAATTTATATTTTGTTTAATCAGCAATCAAAAGGATCCTGGGAGGATCATGTATTTGTAAATAAACACCTGCTAATGAGCTCAAACACAGATTTACAGCTTGATTTTGAAAAAAGTATATTAAAAAAAAAATTTAATGTAAAAAGAAACAAATAAACAGGTTGTTCAAAATTAATTAACAATTAACAATTATTTTAATTAATTTAATTAATAATTGAGAATATTAATGAAAAATAAAGGTGGTGTATGAGGAACACTGTTCGTTAAACTTTTCTCATAGATGCTAATTTTAAAATGCTAGTGGAGCAAAAACAAGGCGTTTCTTGTTAACGTGCTGATGGAGTTATTAAAAACATTTTCACACTGTATTCTAACTCTTCTATATATTATATATACATATTGGCCAAGCAGTCACTAAGTCATTTCTAATGCTACTTCTATTACCGCATAACCCACTGATGCTAGCTGATCTCAGAGCTTATCTACTATGCTCCCATCAATCTCCCATTAGAGACAGATGGAGGACTATGAACGCACATCAACCAGAAAAAGGTGTTATTTCCCAACTTGACAAGCTCAAGCGATTGATAATGGAAAGAAGACCTTTGCAAAAACTGAGGTGCACTACAGATTCCTGTGGAATTGGACACAAGCGGAGTTAATCCTGCTTCCAGAGACTATTGCCAACTATAGCTATATGATGGATGAATGCAAACAGGCCAGAAGCTTTAACGACAGAATGTTGTTTGAGATGAAAGGAGAAGGATCACTTTAACTTTGACATTTTAATTGATGTCTGTTTTTAGATCTCGCTACACAAGCACTGCGTGCCTTGCTTGCACCTCTTATTTTAAGAATGTTTTTTCTGCTCTGTGCAACATGGAAAAGTGCACCCAGTTAGAAGAAATGAATCAAAACAATTTATTAATTCAACTAATTAACTTCAATTAGTCTTACAATGAAAAAGGGTTACCAGCCAGTATTTTCTTAAAAATATGTTGAATTCCTCTGCTTATTATTTCAAAAAGTCCATATTGTACAGTTATGTTAGTGACAGTGAGCTACCTGTGGGCATTATCAAGAAGATTTTTTTTTTTTTGCCAGACTGACTGTAAATTACAAGTGATATGTGTTGTAAAGGTTTCAAGAAGTAGATCACAAACACATTGTAAGACCAAGAGTTCAGATTTACAACCTTAATCGTAACCTACCTTTATCCTGCCGCTCACCAGATGTGTGAGAGCCTCGTGAAACTTAAGCTGGGATTTTATATGGGCGTTTAAACAGGTAAGATGAAGAACAGTGAAAATGCTGGCAGGGGGTGTGGGACAGAAGCCAGGTCAGGTCAAAGGTGGTCATGATAAAGGAAAGGAAAGAGGACCGATGAAAAAGCCCTACCTTCAAACCTATATCTCTGAAGTACAGTGGGGCAAAAAAGTATTTAGTCAGCCACCGATTGTGCAAGTTCCCCCACTTAAAATGATGACAGAGGTCAGTAATTTGCACCAGAGGTACACTTCAACTGTGAGAGACAGAATGTGAAAAAAAAATCCATGAATCCACATGGTAGGATTTGTAAAGAATTTATTCGTAAATCAGGGTGGAAAATAAGTATTTGGTCACCTCAAACAAGGAAAATCTCTGGCTCTCACAGACCTGTAACGTCTTCTGTAAGAAGCTTTTCTCTTCTTCTCACAGTTGAAGTGTACCTCTGGTGCAAATTACTGACCTCTGTCATCATTTTAGGTGGGGGAACTTGCACAATCGGTGGCTGACTAAATACTTTTTTGCCCCACTGTAGCAACATTTTTACAGCCTTTGTATTGCGTGCGACCATTGCGATTTAAAGATAGCCATGCTGCCTGTCATCTAAGTATAACAATAAAAAACAAGGGAAACATTCAGCTATCACTGCAAAAGTTTTCAAACTGTTTTCACTGTTTCAAAAAGTCCTTGACGAAAGCCAACAACTCTTGATTCCTTTACCAGCTTATTCTATTTTATTGGTTCTTCCCAAATATAAAATCTTTGTGCTTCCTCACAGGAAGGTTCAGCACAACCTGTAGAGAGTCCATCATATTTTAAAAGAAATATATTCATATTTTACTCTCAAAGTTAACACGCACATTAACAGTGAACCGCTTGATGTGCAATAACAAGGAACTATAATTTTTCTAAGCTCAGATGACATCTTGAGTCAAGGTAATCCGGTGGTTATATATTTTACTGTTACCCACCTTTAGATTTTTCTACAAAATTGTGAGGCAGATTTTGTTCTTGGTATAGGTCTCAATATTTTTTTTGTGTGTGTTACTGCAAGTAGTTTTATGTATATCTAGGCTTTCTTGTGTTGCTTTAAGAGGATGAGGATCAGCCACAGGTGTTTTGATTTTGTGTCTCAGAGGATAAAATACTTCTTGGTCATAAATATATGAATGTGCAGTCATGGCAACCCTGAGATCCAGCAAAAGCTCAGCTGAAGCTTTTCTGAAGATACTTTCCGTTATGCGATAGCTGATCATTGTGTCAATAAACAGTTTCCAGAAACTCTCGGGAGAACATAAATCCAGGTGCACCACATGTCTTTTTAAGTCCATAACTGCATTTTTGGAAGTAATTTTTCACTGGTTTGCATGCGCAGGTTTGCTACCAATGAAAGAGTCTGGACAAAATCCTCCTGTGCTGCCAGAAATGCAGCTTCTTTATAGAGGTATTGTTTGCTGCCTCCCAGGTGTGCCAGCAGACAAGCGTGTGAACCTGAGGGCCTATCTGGATGACTTGATTTGCTGGCTATTTGTGGATGCAATGATTATTGACTGATGAGTGAAGGAATTTAAAGTCTAAAGCCTGCAAATGCAGTTAAGCAACAATAACACAGCTTTGAACTATCATAAAACTCCACGAAGGAAGAATTTTTTCCAGTAATGAGGAAGAGTCGGCCACTGTGGGCTATTATTGATTTTCAGTATCTCGTGTGAACTTAGATCATTTGGAAACTCATCACTGAGTAATCCAAGAGGGCTTTCCCACGCTGAGGAAGAAGCTTGTCATTTTACTCCCATAAATTATAGTGCTGTTGGTGTCCAGATACCTAATTTTATGTGGACACTAGAGAATTGGGATTATAATTTTTTGAGTAAAACAGCAGATTTTTTACATTTACACAAACACCGTGAAGCAAGTTGATTTACCAGGACACCTGCGGATTATTTGATAATAGGGTTTTTTTTTAAAGCAGGGCTTTAATAAAATATTATGCAAACTATGTACAAGATTATCAAAAATGATCAAAAACTACATTTATTGGATATTTATTTTTGACTGTTTAACACCAGCAAAGCAAAAACGATGAAAAAACAGTCCAAAAAATAACTGCGTCATATCCTAAATGTTCATGTTGCACTGATTTCCATCTCTCAAGCTTCTGTCTTTCTCTAAACAAGACAAAACTAGTCACATGTAGTCAACTTACACCAAATCACCAAACCCTATTCGCATGTACAGTTGATAGTTATGAAAGACAGGCATTATGAAAAACTGTTTTAAAAGACTTTGTGAGGCATTGAATGTTGTGGATGGCTTTCAATTCGTTAACATTTCATCTCAATTGCTGGTTTGTTGTAATTAGAGCAGGTATAACACGGTTCTTCAGATGTTTTCTCATATATTTATTAATTGTGCTACAAAGCATTAAATACTAAATTGCTGTAACAATGTATCTGTCTGTCTTTCCAGAACATTCACCGTTAACCAGGATTGAGCTTTTGTCTGAGGTTTGCACGGATATTTATTTCACTAATAAAGCGCTACACATCTAACATGGGTACACAAGGCCTTCTGGGCTGCGTTCTCCTAATCACTTGCCTCACCTTATCAAATGCTGGGCTTGTGAAAAAAATCCTACGGCATCGACGACAGACTTTGGCATCCCCTGAAGATCAAAACATAACCCTCCCGAGAGCAGATCATCCTTTGGTTTTCAACCACGTCTATAACATTAATGTTCCTGGAAGTTCCTTGTGCTCAGTGGACCTAGACACTACAGAAAGTACGCACCTTCATCCCAAAGATGCACCAGTCTCCTCAGGCCATCACATGACCGAGCACACGCTCGACGGGGAGAACCAGATTGTCTTCACTCACCGCATCAACATACCTCGGCAGGCCTGCGGTTGCACCGACCACTTGCCCGGTCTAAAAGCCCTCATGAGCCGGCTTGAGATGCTTGAGGGAGAAGTTTCAGCTTTGAGGGATCAGTGCCACAGTGAAGGGGCCTGCTGCAGTGCTCAGGTCAAAGGTAGGTCTAATTTTTCCATCACGCTGTGTCAGTCACATTTGCCCGTTAGAGCCAGCAAAGTAAAACAATCCTTTATTTATCAGACCCTGCAATGAAAAGTGCTTTGTAACCCCACAAGTCTCGTTCATGAGTCACATCTGTTCCCTTCATCTGCTGAGAGTTCTTTGGAATTTAACGTGGGGGTGTAATTTTAGCTGTACAGTAGAGGACACCAGCTCATCTATTAACTTTGCATGTTTTTTTGTTATTTTTTGGATCAGTAAGGGATTACATAAAGTTTTGTCAGTACCAATGAAAGCAAGAAAACAGTAGCTGCTAAAATAAGCCGGAATAGTTTGGCATTTTAGGAAATACACATTCGCTTATGCATCTGTTGGCTCTTCATAGCATACAGAAAAGTCTTTCTTCACTGCCAACTCTCAACAAGAAAGTCAAAAAAGCATGCTTTCTCCAAATGTCAAGCTGACTGCATTTGTCATTGTTATGCTGCATTTTTTTTAAAGGTGAAGTGGGAACAAAACCTTACTGTAATGGTCATGGAAACTTCAGCGCTGAAACCTGTGGCTGCATATGTGAGCCTGGCTGGAAGGGACCCAACTGCACCGAACCCGAGTGCCCAAAGAACTGCCGGGACCGAGGCCACTGTGTGGATGGAAAGTGCAAGTGCTTTAAAGGCTTCGCTGGAGAAGACTGCTCATTTGAGGCCTGCTCTGTGGACTGCAGCGTGCACGGCCAGTGCGTGGGTGGCGTTTGCGTCTGTACGGATGGTTTCTTTGGCGAAGATTGTTCTCAGAGCAAGTGCCTCAATAACTGCCTAGGCCGTGGGCGCTGTGATGACGGAGACTGTGTGTGTGATGAACCGTGGACTGGCTTTGACTGCTCTGAGCTTATCTGCCCCAAAGACTGCTACGACCGTGGACGCTGTCTGAATGGAACTTGCTACTGCGATGAAGGATTTGCCGGTGAAGACTGTGGAGAGCGCATCTGTCCGAACAACTGCCGTGGTAATGGTTTCTGTGTCGATGGCCAGTGCGTCTGCACAGCTGGCTACAGTGGAGAAGACTGCAGTCAGCTCACCTGCCTGAATGACTGTAACGGTAGAGGAACCTGCTTCAGTGGGATGTGCATCTGTGACACAGGGTATCAGGGTGAAGATTGTAGCCAGTTGGCATGTCTGAACAACTGTAACAACAGAGGCCAGTGCATAAATGGACAGTGTGCGTGTGATGTTGGCTTCCAGGGAGACGATTGCTCCGAGCTGTCCTGTCCAAACAGCTGCTTGCACAGGGGGCACTGTCTCAATGGTCAATGCGTATGCGAGGAAGGCTTCGCTGGTGAGGACTGCAGCATCCGCACATGCCCTTCAAACTGCTACGGCCGTGGAGAGTGCTCCGAGGGGCGTTGTTTATGCCACGCAGGCTTCACTGGTGA
This sequence comes from Diplotaxodon limnothrissa, assembly GCF_057381915.1. Lineage (NCBI taxonomy): Eukaryota > Metazoa > Chordata > Actinopteri > Cichliformes > Cichlidae > Diplotaxodon > Diplotaxodon limnothrissa. The sequence continues at coordinate 56,040,409 of NC_140602.1, read as the reverse complement.
GGACTGCAGTGAATTGAGCTGCCCCAACAACTGTAGGAACCATGGCCGGTGCATCAATGGTCAGTGTGTCTGTGACGAAGGGTTTGCAGGAGAAGACTGCAGTCAGAGAGCTTGTCCCAACGACTGCCTGACCCGCGGTTACTGTGTTGACGGAGAGTGCATTTGTCATGAAGGCTATTCGGGAGACGATTGCGCCGTGCTCACCTGTCCAGATAACTGCAACAACAGGGGGCGTTGTGTCGACGGAAGATGCATGTGTGAGATCGGATATGAAGGAGAAAGCTGTGCAATGATGAGCTGCATCAACAACTGCCAGGACAAAGGGCACTGCGTGAACGGTCAGTGTGTCTGCGATGAGGGATACATCGGAGAAGACTGCTCACAAGGTAAGAGTCTCTAGACAAAAAAAAGGATTTGACAGTTCACAATTTTAGAAAGTTTCCATGTGTTAACTAAGTGCACCATAAAAGCAAATGCAGAGTGATGTAATTTCCTTCCGTTCTCAAAATTCACTCACCACTCTTCTTGAAAGAAACTATTCTGGTGAATATAAAAGAGGGTTTCGGTTTTTGTGCTGCCCTTGTCTGTACTCGGTTTGTGCTTTTTTGGCAGTTCTTCACACCACAGCCAGATGTGTGTCTGGAGTTTGCATTAGCTCTACGTGGTTGATATTCACTGACTTGAGGGCCTGAGAAAATGTCTAATACAACACCCTCAGCTGTTTTTTTTTCTTGATTTTTTCCAGTATCTCCTCCAAAGGACCTAACTGTTGGGGAGGTCACCAGTGAGACTGTCGGCCTGTCCTGGAACAATGAGATGCTGGTCACAGAGTACCTCGTCACATATGTGCCCACAATTCCTGGCGGTCTTCTCCAAGAGTTCACTGTGTCTGGAGACAAAACTGCTGCAACTGTTAAAGAGCTTGAGCCTGGTCTTGAGTATCTGATTAATGTCTACGCTGTTCTGAGTAACAAAAGGAGCATCCCTGTGAGTGCACGGGTGGCCACAGGTATGCCATATTTGTTTCTGTGTTCATTTGCTGTGAATATGGTTAGAAAAAGATACTAGACATTTATTAATTCTCTCTCTGTCCCCCCTAGACCTTCCGCAGCCAGAAGGGCTAAGATTCAAATCAGTAAGAGAGACCTCAGTCGAGGTCATTTGGGACGAGCTGGACATCCCCTTTGATGGCTGGGAGATCTATTTCCGCAACATGGTGAGTCTCCCCATCTCTGCTGAGGACTTGCCTGCATTTTATTAACCATCAGGGGAAAAGTCAGAGGTGATAAGCTACGACAGCTTATTGAAAGTCTCAGCAATACAAGGATTTATTTTAGTGGTAACCATTAAATTTGCTTTGACATATGGAAAAGTGAGGGATGTTATAGAACTGTGGCTAAAACTGCTGCTGAGATACCAAGGCAAAATCCAACCAACTCTTCGAAAAGGAATGAATGTGTCAGCTGATAAGTCCTTTTAATATTCTGTAGCCTTAAAATGTGTTGTCCTTTTCTGACCTTCAAGCTCCTGCTCCTGCCTTTTTGTGCCTTGCATGAAGAAATATACTGCCTGCGGTACACTAAACATAGCATAACCTAAACGGTAATGAAAATGCTAAAACAGAGACACCATGTTTTAATGCCAAAAGCTGATTTTCTCACAGCAGTCAAGTTTAATGTAAATTTTCTACTTTAACTTGATTTGCATATTATGTAACTTTTACAGAAAGAAGAAAATGGAAAAGTTTCAAGCACCCTTCCACCCTCTCAGAACCAATTCTTCCAATCAGGGCTTGGACCAGGACAGGAGTATGAAGTCTCCATCAACATCATCAAGAACAACACCAGAGGACCCCAAACAACCCAAACATTCACTACCAGTGAGTTTCCTGCACACAGAATATTTACAGTCATGCAGTTTATGGCTGCCTATCATCAACTCTTGACCATAATCATCACATTAGAGTCAGAGAAGATTTTAATTTTCCTGCACTATGTGGAAGCTATTAGTACTTTTGCACTTTGACTGTGTCTGCAATGTGAGCTAGAGTGAAGAAAGAAAAGAAGAACTACAAGAAGAAATCCCAGGTGGCTCTCCATAGTCCATCTAACAGATTCAGGGTAAAGAGTAATAACTCAAACTAATTGAAGCTGAGCATAGCATATCCATGTCATAGTTGTTTTTTTCTCCTCTTCCAATAAATCTTTTGCTCTTAGCTCTCGTCCTTGTCTCGTTGAAACTTTTATTGCCGAGTTACTCCATACATTAAGTTATGAAATGGTTCCAGTTCCTTACGCCATCAATATGGCACGTCAAGCCAGACAACTTCCTTTGAGCATGGAAAAATCATTTAGTTAACAGGACTGTGTTGATGGACTCTCTGGGTATCACACCGTTTTGTTTCTGATGTCATTTATTTGTATAGGCTGAAAGTCGACACAGAGGAATGATAGAAGCGAGGTTAAACTTTTCATACCCTTGTACCCCCAGTGGTCCTTTTTTAGCATGGATCCAAAATATGGAGGAAAAATGTCTCCTCCACATGTTAACACAGGAGATTTGTCAGGTAGTGACATGACGTCAGACTTAAAGGGAATCACATTATGTTTCATAATGACTTTTCCTGTTGTGGTGGTTGATATCCAAGTTGAGTTATGCAAGATGTATTTTATGTTTAAACACGTACAAACAAAACAACGATTAACATCTCTTTATCCAGGTTTTCTTTGTGAATTTGTATTGTGTATTTTTAGATAATGAATTACACATACAGAGACTGATTAAATCTTTGTTAGAGACATTTCTCTTCTTATTGACACCAAAGGTAGACATAACTTTTTGGAAAGGTACTTTTTAGCTTGCAAGATGACACTAGAAGAGATGGACATAGCTTGCGGTGCCATGAATTGGTATTGATGTTACCGATTTGGTGCTGTTTTTTTAGCCAAACATGAACATATTTGAAACCCTAAGCAGTTGCTTGGTTAGCAAGCTACATGTATTAGCATCTTCTATGACTTTATGATGCCGAAATACCTTTAATCTTCAGGATAACCAAAGTGGAAACCAGCAGTGATACTTAATATTTTTGCACTGACAGTGCTAACTTGCTGATTTTTAGCAAAAGTGTTCACCATACTCAACAGCTTAGGTTAGCATGATTAGCAAAATTAGCTAAATAGAGCCAAATATACAGCTTACATTGATTACAAATAAGTTATTATGTTTGAATATTAAGCTAGAAAAAAAGAACCCCTGGATGCATCAGTTTCTAGGACAATTACCACTCTTCACATTTTTTGTCTTTCAGTGAATCAGTACCTCTGTTGTGGTTAGATGACATCACGTTTCTTCATGCATCTTTTCTCCCCTCTATATCTCATCCAACTTTCCTTCTCTTACCAAATTGCCCAATCTAGAGATTGATAGCCCTCAACAGGTGGAGGTGAAGGATATTACGGACTCCTCGGCTCTGATCAGCTGGTCTCAGCCAGTGGCTCCCATGGATGGAATCACCATGTTTTACATGCCCAGCTCTGACCCTTCAGATGAAAATCGTGTGGATATATCCCCCCCAGACAAGCAGTATAGCATTGATGGTCTGAGGCCAGACACCGAGTACACAGTGTCGCTCATTTCCAGGAGTGGAGACATCACCAGTGACCCTGTCACTGCCACATTCACTACAGGTTGTCTTGTGATAATAACTGTATTTTCTGTTTTGGTTCACTGTATTGTTATATTTTGAGACTTCTATGCATTTGTACACTACAAACTAGAGCAGTCTAATGTTGTATTAGTATGTATTTAAGGTTATTGTATGATTGTAGGTCAACAAGTGTCAAGTCATTACATAATTAATGAAAGAAACTCTGTTTATGTAAGCACTGGATGCCCCCACGAACCTTCAGACTGTGTCCCAGACAGACAACAGCATCACCCTGGAGTGGACCAACAGTGAAGCTGATATTAGCAGCTATCGGGTAAAATACAGTCCCATCTCTGGGGAAATTCATGGTGAGGAAGTGTTCAAGCGAGGACCAGGCGATAGCACACAGGCTACCATCACCAGTAAGTATCACATGGATTAATACAAATTAAGCTTGACCACACACATGCAATATCCAGAATTGCATTTGTCACCCAACATGGATATTTAGCTTCCGTCTTTCTGCACCGCAGGGCTAAAGCCAGGTACAGAGTACGGGATTGGAGTGACTGCTGTGAAGAATGAGAGAGAAAGCCTCCCAGCTACCACAAACGCAGCAACTGGTGAGAGACACTGCTGAACAGCTGTCCAAACACTCCTCCTTCACACCGCTTCATAAACACACAGACAGATAGGATGTGTTGATACAAATTGAGTGGTGAAATGACACTAATGAGCTGTTTATCTACCTCATTTTTCTGTCAGACCTCGATCCTCCCAGAGATTTTGAGGAAATTGAATCCACAGAGACGTCTCTCAGCGTCAAGTGGCAGAAACCTCAGGCCAAAATCAGTGGATACAGACTGGTGTACATCTCCAGAGACGGTCAGGTTGGGGAGGTGGGGTTCCCAGCTGCAACGACTACCTATCATTTGCCCAATCTGACTCCTGGGATGAGCTACACCCTTACCTTGACTGCAGAGAGGGGGCACAAAAGGAGCACACCCGTCTCCCTGTCTACATCCACAGGTGGGTAGGGAACCATTTTTCCACAGTTTAAATGAATAGAATGAATAAGAACGCATGCATTTTTAGTTAAAGGCTCTGTTACGTTCTTCAGGATTTCTTCGAGGAGCTAAAGTTAAAAGGATCTACAGACAGGTTCAGCTGTTGGAGTTCAGGGGTGTCAGCATCATTAATTCTCTTTTATCTTACTGTTCATTGGACAACCTGAGATTGTTGCTCTCCACTGTAAAAAGATCCATCTCCTATTCTTTTTTTAAAATTAATTAAGATTGGTTTATAGTAACAGCTGCGTTTTTTGCATATATAATGCTAATCGCAGCTTTGTAACCAAGGCAACCAGGACTGAAAGCTTGAAAATGATCATTTGTGTACATGTTTAGAAATACAAGTAGAGATTTGCTGGCTGGAAATAAATCTGCTCCCGACCAGCACCAAGAAACTATTATTTCATCTGTTACTAAACGATGCTTTCTTGATTTTCTTGTTTTCCTTGTAGCCTCTTTCACATTTTATTTAGCTGACTCAGATGACCGTGAGCTAGTGACTCCTACAGGCTTGGAGGACAATGTCATTAGCTTTGTGTATCTAGACCCCTCCGAGTCCCAGTTTTCTGGGACCGAGCCTGAGGATGAGCCTGGAGTGCTGACTGTCTCAAGTGTCACGTCTGATGGATTTGATCTGTCATGGAAACTAAAGGCTCGTGGTGTCTATGATAGTTTTGCACTAGAATATAAAGACACTCAGCGATTGTGGGACATGAGAGAGGTTCAACTTCCTGGAGATGCCCATGGCTCTAGAATCCATGGCCTGACGGCATCGACAGAATATCTAATAAAACTTTATGGAATAACAGGTAGCCAACGAGCTGCGCTACTTGAAGCTGTTGCAATCACAGGTATAAGTCTCTCTTTTAGGGTTTTTCAGCTTCTTCCTTCAGTGGAAGCTTTTGATTAGAGGCCAGACTGATATGGCTTGCATGCTGGATTCTTTGTTCCCAGATTTCACAAGACTTTTTTTTCCACTGAAACCATCATCTGCATAACCTTTGGCATGAGTCCATTTGAACCTAACAAATGTCTCTGTTTTTACAAAAACCCATCTCGTTTGATTCTTTGGTTCCCAAAGTTCAAATGCAAGAAGAAATCCACAGTGGCATCAGTGTCTAGCCTGGATTATTAAAGCTATCAAGCACACTGGTTTTCTACTGAGCTGGTTGTCCCAGTTTCTTCTTGTACCTGAGCTTTTAAATTAAAGCCTTGTCCCATCATTAACCCCGTTTAGAGAGATGAGTGATTCTCTAATAGCAAATTAAACCAGGTCGCCTGCATGTCTCATGACTAAGACTCCTGAGTTGTGTTTTACAAAAGCCGAAAGAACGTGGCTGTGCATGGCTTCAACTTAATTTGAAGACAACTGTATACTTTCACACCAGTGGACTATGCAGAGTCTTCAGAAAGTTAATGACCCTGCTTCAGGTGTCATTAATGCCTTAGCAATGGCTTGATGATTTAGCCGTCATAATATATCCATGATTCAGGTAGAATAAGGACAGCATTTTGTGCAGAATTATTATATTTTTATGTTAACCCATTGTTTTTCTTCACATGATCTTTTTACAGTTTCCAGCAGAGCCAATAAGAAATTCATTCTTTAACCTTCTTTTATTCACTTAGCACCCAAGCCCACATCTCCAGATGTGCTTACGCTGAGTATCAAAGATGCCTCAACGCTCCCACAGTCTGTTCCGGATAATGAAGCTGTTCAAAACCCAGACATCCTCGATACTCTAAATAATGAAGTAACTTCCACTTCTGATTCTGGCGGGATAAGCTCCGGTGCCGAGCCTGACAGCTCAGGCTTGGACCTACTCGGGGATCTCACAGTCAGTGTTACCGCCACTAGTGTAAAGCTGGCATGGTCCGCGCCCGATGAGGCGTTCGATAGCTTTTTGGTGGAGCTTACTGCTCCGTCAGCAACAACGCAACCTCGTGTGACCACGGTACCAGGAAATATGAGGAAGGCTGAAATAGAAGGGTTGTCCCCTGCTACACACTATGATATTACATTGCAAGGGCTGGTGGAAGGGGAGCGATCTTTACCTCTCAGAGTTTTTGCTACTACAGGTACATGGAACAAATATTTCTTATTGTAGCCCTTCATCTCAATCCATCATCATCATATCTTTTATCTCCTATGTCTGAACATTTCAGAATGGTTCAATCATTTCTTTTTCCACAGATACTTCATGTTTTATTGTAAAAGATAATCCTCATTGATCTAATCTTGTCTTTTGCTGAACTTTTAAATCCTCACAACAAAGTATTAGGTCCACAAAAAATCTGAGATTTTGAGATTTAATGTGCATTTAACAAAGAGACTTCTAATTTTGAAAGTTGTTTTTAGTTGAACTTAAACGAACAATATAAAAGTGATGTCAAATGAAGGAAAGTTCTAACATGTTGTTGGTAGAATTTGTTAAAAGTTAGAATACTTCAAATTATATTAAGAATATGTTATTTAATTCTGATAATGAACTCAAAATTAAATATTAGTATTCAATTTTGACTCTAATGTCAAATATATTGTAAATATACAGTATACTGCAATATATCAAATATAAAACATTCAATACTTTAATATCAAACATTTTAATTAAGAGTGTAAAACTTTTTTGAAAAATTATTTTGTGATTAAAATGATTAGAGTTTAATATTGTTCAATATTTAGGAATTTTATTTTATTTTTTTATTTTATTTCACAAGTCCCTCAAAGGACTCTTACGATACTAAAAGTTTGATGCTTTATTGTGTTTTTATTACAACATGATGATGTCAGCCTGTGATGTTCATATGATATATTACTTGATATGGCTTCTTGAAATATTTTAACTTTGTCCTTGGGCGCTAATAGTAAAGGTCAAGGTCAAATGCTTAGCCAATCTAGGTACTAGTTTTAAGTCAATCCTTAAAAAATTCTGCATAATATTAAGTTTTTACTGATTTTTTTATATATGGCATGACCTTGACCTTCACCAAAAATGTGCTTAAGCTATTATTGGTATCCACCATTTGACAAAATTTCAAAATAATATCTTGATAACTGTTGATGTTAGACTGCTAACTAACAAACAGGCAGACAGACAAAAGACAAGCAAACAGAACCAATTACACATTTTCCGCCCTTCGGTGGGACAAGAAGATGGGGAGAATTTAACCCTCCAGTTTTGTGCACCCCACCCCCCTTACTTTAGTGTTCCTGGTCAAAATTGAGCGGTCTGTTTTAAATTAACACAAACATTTTTCACCACGAAATTCAGTTGAGTGGGCCCTACAGTTGGTTGTTCAGTAGGTCATTCAGCCAATGGGGGGGGAGGTTGAGTGTATTCCCATTCATTTGCTATGGCACCACAGATGTAACAAGGATGATTAAAACACTCAAAATTCAATGAAAGAGGTGATCATCACTTTTATGTGTTCAAGTGTTTGCAATTTTATCTCAAAATCTGAGATTTTTCCCCCACTGTGCTCCTCATACTCCTGATGTACTTTTTTTTTTCGCCTTAAAATGAAATGCATAATCCATCTTCCTGTCCAGCTGACCCCAGTCTGATATGTCTATCTACCAGAGATGCTGACGCCAATGGTGGTGAACCTCACCATCTCTGACATAACATGGGATGGCTTCACTGCGTCCTGGAGCCCCACGAGTGGGGACTTTGACAGCTTTGTGATTGAGGTAGCAAACCTGGAGAATTTTGCAGAGAGCCAGAACCTCACTCTGTCCGGAGACGCTTTGAGCCTGGGTATCTCTGGGCTGAATCCCAACACCAGCTACATGGTTGGCCTGTATGGGATGTATCAGGGCTCCTTCCTTGAACCTGTGTACAGTGAAGCCACCACAGGTACCTGCAACTTGCAGCGTTGCAGCCTTTTGTCCTCTAAACTGTCCTTCTTTTCCATGAATAATTTCTACTAAAGTCAACATCTGTGAAGCATACACATAAATAGCTCTGTTGTCTCACTCTCAATGGAGCATCTTCACCTCGCAGCATGAAACAAGAACATCATGATAATAACGCAATTGTTGTTTATGGCCTCAATGTCCAACACCCTGGACACAGTGCACTTTACTGCTTCATCTTAACCAACATGCCGTTTACCATTCCTCACCCTCCAGCCACTGATTCTGTCTAGCTGAGAGAGGGCAGGGTGATGCGTACATGTGCCTCATCACTGACCCAAACCCCTTGACTTACCTCCGACTGATCCCCTTATCCCAAAGTGCATGAAGCCCCCCTCTGCCATCCCTGCATCGTGGTCCGGTCTGGCGCTGATGTGCTGCAATGATTGCAAAAGCAAACCAATAACTCTCAGCCTCCCCCGCCAGTCATACAGCAACAGTGCGATAATCTCATATCATCTCATCAGCCCTCATTCAGCGTATAATTGATTAACCATGACCCATCATTTGCCCGTCGATGTGCAAGTGCTCACAGTATGCGTGAGTATCCATGTCATCTTTCAGTTTGTGTGAATGACGCTGGGGTGGTTTTGTGGATTCTGATGAAGTTTATTTTCACGGAACATCAAAGTAAACACAAGTCATTTCCTTTTGGACTGCTAGGTGGCAAATGATTAAATCTTCTTGTCACTATCAAGGTAAAAAGCTAATAACATAAAACGAAGCTAACAGTAGCATCACCTCGATTTACATCTGAATTTTGTTTTTAGTGCATGCTTGCATGTAAGGACTATATTTCCTGCAACATGTAAATGAAGTTTAACTAGCTCTCTAACTCATCTGCTTTGAATTGCTTTGATGCCGCGTTATGCATTGAATTGATCAGCATTAACATGCCCAAACCATGCTACATGTGCATGAAATCTGCTTAATCACATTTTCAAATTTAAGTCAGTGATTAACAACTCAAACTTGCAGGTAATTTTGAAGGCCTTTTGAGTTTCTCTCCTTGGCTTTACATGTTGCTTATATTCAAGGTAAAGAAAAGAGTATATTTGGTTTCCAAAATTTTTACAGTGACACAATTCTCTTAATTTTGAACACGGCTCTACAAGCAATATTAAGGGACACACTGGGATACAATTCAAACACAGACTTTCAACTTTAATTTACAAGGTGAAACAAGAATGCTGCATTGCCACAGCTGAGAAATCACAGCCATTTTAATGCGCAGTGCTTTTTAAATGTTGAGTTGAATTGCTTTCATAGTATTCTCCGTAAAATGCTATCCAATCAGCTTTGCTGCATTTGGCTGAATCACCGGAGACAATAAAGCTCTGCATACTTCAGAAATTGTCCAGCTGCTTCTGTGTTCGGTCACATTAGCAATAAACACGTCTGGCCTGGTAGCTTTAGAAACCATGCATGGCTGTACATACTCTCTTCACTGTGTTTTACGGTGTTTCTATATGTTTGAAATCATCGGGTATCTCCATACGCTTTCAGTTTTAGAAGTGGTCCAGCTTTTTTTGCAATGCAGGATACGGGCGGATTTTTAATATTTACCTCATCATTCTTGTTCCCCTTGAATTAAATTTGAAAAGTCTGTGCTTCAGTTGCCTCATGGTTGTGTATTGCAAACCTATTGCGGTGGCAGCCACAGTTAGAATTGTGAAGATTGTGTTTCTGTTTAAAAAATCCTGAATCTAATTGTGTTTAAATAACTGTGGTGCAGGATTTTTGCTTTGCGTTTAATGCAAAAAAAAATACATGCATGTATTTAATCACAGCTTCTCAGACTGTCAACAGTTACTGTTGGTGGTGGTGAGCGTCCCGTAACGCTAAATGTATTCCTTTCTAGAAAAAGATCAATTTCTAATCATTTACTTGTCATTTAATAATAACATTTTCTGCATAAATGCCTTGGTGACAATCTAATCATGGTTTCTTTCTTTAGTGAATCAACCAGTGGTTGGCAAAATATATATCATGAACTTAACGTCAGAGAGCTTTTCAATCCTCTGGAATGGCACTGAAGGAGAGTTTGATGGTTTTGTCCTGGAGATAATTGATTCTGATTGGCTGATGGAGCTAAAGGAGTATAACATATCCCATGATGTAAAGTCCTATGATGTCACAGGGCTCAGGCCCAGCACTGATTACATAGCCTACCTCTATGGAACGTACAAGGGATCCAGAACGAGTGCAGTCAGTATTGTTGCATCGACAGGTAATCGGTTTTATGTGTATCAAATCATTAGTCTCCAAGAGAATTGTTGTTACCTTCACTCTAAAGTTGACTTGGGTTTTAAAGTGACAAATACATGTGTTATCTTTTTTTTAATAAATGCATATATTTTATATTTTCTCTCCCCTGTAGCTGAAGAGCCTGATTTGTCCAAGCTAGTTGTTTCTAACATTACCTCAGACAGATTCTCTCTGTCTTGGCGGACAAGAGAGAAGGCTTTTGATAAGTTTATAGTAGAAGTCAGAGAGTCTGCTTTGCCCTCGCAGGCAATGGGGCGCGCTCTGCCTGGAGATGTGCGCTCCACAGTAATGGCGGGGCTCAAAGCGAGCACGGGCTACAACATAAAGCTGTATGCCACTGGTGTTGATGGCCAGAACACACAACCCCTATTTGCTGTAGCTACAACAGGTATCACATGACTTGCATTTCTTGACACTGGACATGCCGCCTACATTGTTATGTACATGTATGCAGGACGACATAACTGAAAAGCCATGTTCTTTTTTTATTCAGAGGACATCCCACAGTTGGGGCCCATAGCTGCTTCATCTGCGAGTCCACATAACCTCAGCTTGTCCTGGAGCACTGTGTCAGGTCATTTTGATGGCTTTGTTATCCGAGTCAGTGATTCTGAGCAGCAGTCTGAGACACTGGAGTTCAGATTGCCTGGTGATGTCCGTAACATTACAGTCACTAACCTGATGGATGCTACAGGCTATGATATTGAACTATACGGTATTTCTCATGGGCGTCACACCCCCACAGTGTTAGCCCACGCTGTCACAGGTACTACGTATTTTACTCATATCTTTTATTCTAATACTTCAAGTATACTTTTTTCCACCAAAACTAAAAAGGAATTTAGCTCCTTTTATCAGTTTAACTTAGCAGAATAATTAAATGAATTCAATATGCAGGTCAAAATCCCAAAACACCTTAAGAGCAAAGCGGACATGCATCACAAGCAGCTTTTGGTTTTTTTTCTGACGCTCATAATCAGCAAGCATTTGTTGATGCTTGAAACATTCATAGTCAGTTTAAAACAGATGTGGTGTCGAACTCCAGGCCTCGAGGGGCCGTGTCCTGCAGGTTTTAGATGTGTCCTTGATCCAACACAGCCGATTTAAATGCCAAACGACCTCCTCAACATGTCTTGTAGTTCTCCAGAGGCCTGGTAATGAGCTGTTCATTTGATTCAGGTGTGTTGACCCAGGGTGAGATCTAAAACCTGCAGGACACCGGCCCTCGTGGCCTGGAGTTCAACACCCCTGACTAGGGAAACCAGTATGGAAGTGCTTTAAACCTGCATTCTATTTAATGGCCACCAGAGGGCAAACCATCACGTTTCAAAAAGACTCAAGACTCAATAGGAAAATGGCACAATGCCCTCTTCCTGTATGAGTGCAATAAACCTTTTTACTTAAAACTTCTTGGGCTTCAAGCCATTCTGAATATTTTACGACCATTTTGAAAATAATGGTCATTCAAATAGTGAGAAAGAAGGATAATCGTTTAGGATACGCTAACAGCTTGTAATGGATACATGCACCTTTTAACCATCTTTCACTCCAACTTATTAAACAACCAAAGAGCTAGACAGAATTTAGAAACCCAACTCTTAACCTTTTCCACCCTAACCGGAGAAGTTATAAACCATTTTTATGTGTTAATAATCATCCACCTGGCTTGTCCTCAGAATTTGAAGTTGATTTCTTTGACTTTTTATCTGATTTATAAAAAGTTCAGATAAAACAATTATTTCAGGCAAGTTTAACATCCATGTAGTTGTTCAAAATGACAGCCTCATATAGTTTTTTATTAGGTTTTAGTGGCTTCTCTCAAAGTGGAGCCCTCCCACGCGCCACGTTAATGTTAGAGAGGAAATATTATCTTACTAATTTAGAAGATCTTTGTTTGGCCTCAAAATAGTTCTTGTAAGAGTAGCTGACAAACAGTTAACTGGTCATTTGCAAAACAATGGTTTATTTCAAGAGTTTCATTCAGGATTTAGAGTGCATCATAGCACAGAAACAGAGCTACTAAAGGTTTTGAATGATCTTTTTATGGCCTTTGACAGTGGGCTCATCTCTGTGCTTGTCCTGTCAGACCTCAGTCCAGCAATATTTTAAAACATGTGCAGGTATTAAAGTTACAATGCTGCAGTGATTTAGCTCGTATCTCTCAAATAGACTCCAATTTATTCAACTAAATGGCTAGTCTTCTTCCCACAAAGACGTTATTCACAAAGGATTTTTTGCTGGGACCAATTACATTTACATACCTATTATTAGGAAACACTGCATACATTTTAATTTCTATGCAGATGACACCCAGGTTTATCTAAATATAAACTACAGACTTAAAGGTATGGATGACCTCTAATTTCCTACTTTTAAATTCAGATAAAAATGAGGTTATTGTAGTCATTCCTAAAACAGATATTTGCGTTAGATGACGTTACCTTGGCCTCCAGTAACACTGTGAGGCACCTTCAGCATGCACATTAAACAAATGTAGAGGACTACCTACATTCATTTTCACAATATTGCTAAATTCTGAATCATCCTGTCTCAGAGTGATAAAGCTAGTTCATGCATTTATTACTTCCAGGCTGGACTTTTGTAGTTCATTATAATCAGGTCACTCTAAAAGCTCCTTCAAAAACCTTCAGTTGACCACTGCAGTGAGAGTACCCATTAGGACGAGAAGGAGAGAGGATATTTCTCCCATAATAGCTTCTCTTTGTTGGCTGTCTGTTCAGAGCTGAATTTAAAATCCTTCCCGTCATGCGCAAAATAACAATAATGAATATTCAGGCCCTGACATATTTTAACCCTAACAGAGCATTTTGCTCTCAAAATTGTCCCCACAGTTTTCAAAAGTAAAATCGGAACCAGAGCCTTCAGCTATCAGACTTTACTATGGAACCAGCTCTCAGTTTGGATTCAGTATATAGACACTTACTCTACTTTTATTAGGCTTAAAACCTTATAGTTTGGGTCAGGTCAAGTTAAGGAAGCTTTGGCTACTGGGGGCTTTCAATTAAGCATTGAGGAATAGGGAATAACACCTCCCACAACCAACTGAAAACCAGTTAGGGAATTTGCATTTTTCTCTAAGACCCATGTAATTTGGGCTTCAACTTCCAACAGCACTGGAATACTTATTTTTTTCCTCAGCAACTATTGGTTGCCAGTAGAAGTCTCTAGGACTGTGTTACTGGGGCCTTAAGTGGCTGCTGGCTACAACCGTCTGTGTCAGCATATCTGCCAGTCAAAGTGAGCAACGTACGTGCAATTGTCATGAAGAAAACCAATACACAAAGACACCAAAATTGTATTTGTTTCGTGCTCTAACTCAGTCTTAAGTGGCCATTCAAGGAACTGCATTTTTTAGCACTTCTGTGTTTGCCACTTTAGATAGTGTGAGGACAAAGTACTAAATTATGATGCATGCTAGATTTGCCCTTAGTGTGTTTTGGCCTATAACTATTACCTTGTAAAAGAACTGTGTCTGTATTTGCTTTTGCAACCATTGCACACGTTATCCTCCTAATGAAGTCTCGTCCCCCTCCTGCCCTTCCCCCTCCCCCCACACACACTCCTTCCTCCCATTCAATTAAACCCACATTCCTCTCAGCTCCTTTGCCTAAAGTGGAAAACTTGACCATTTCCAACATAACCCCCTATGGCTTCCGTGTGTCGTGGGGGGTGAAGCATCAGCTACCGCAGGATAATCTAACCCCCTCTAGTGGTGGCTTCAGCCATTTCCACATAGTGGTGACAGACTCTGGCTGGCTGCTGAAGGCTCAGGAGTTCACTGTGCCAGGAAACCAAAGTCACCTGGACATCGGGGGCCTCATTACCGGCATAGGCTATGAGGTCCGACTGACAGGGGTGTCAGAGTCAGGGCTTCTCTCTCGGCCTCTGACTGCAGTGGCTGTGACAGGTACAACTCAGTGCACTGTAAGCCCTCCTGTCTTACTACAAAGTCCAGTGTCTGACTTTGTTGAAGCTACCATGGGTGTATACGTGTATAACTATTATAACCATTTCAGCTCTGCAGTTTCACTATCACAACCTGGTGCAGTTCTGTGATATTTACTAATCACTGATATTCATTTCACGCAACAAAAGACATTGTGTAACAAAATTAGCCTGAGGACGGATACATCTAACTCAGTGCCACGTTTTGATGGTGAGACTTCAGTTCAGTACTCTTACCTAACCCTAACTCAGATGACCTTTTTTTCCAGTATGACCTCACTTTTCCTTGGTTTTAAGCATCTCCTTGGTATGCAGCTGTGTCACCGAGAGGAAGAGGTGTTGAGCTCCCGTCTGTTTCTTCTTACCTCCAAAATATGAGCAAGCACATTTGTTTGTCTTCATATTTTAAAATGTGTTTTCCTTCGCATTTTTAATCGCTGATAGTCAGACAGATATCTATGGACAAAATCCAATTATTGCACCATGTTACTCCCTAGTGAGGCTGGTTTGTAGATCAGGTTCAAACTCCCTGGATGGATATGAACCACTCAATCGAAAATGACATTTTCATATGGAGGAAAACACGGATAAATCAGCAGATATTCTGAGCATGAAATGTCTGTTGATTTAGCTTCTAATCTCGTTTGTCACCTGCCATTACTTTTAAATGCACTGAATGCATCCAGGCTGGCCTTGAGGACGCATTTCAACAAGTGTATGCTGAAATCCTTCCGAAAGAATCCTTCTGTTGACTGACATCTACAAAAAGCATCTTGTCTTTTCATTCAAGCGTATGCCTCTGTAGTCCATGCGCTGTATTTTTTACTGATTAACACTAATGGATGCCTAAGCATGGCAGATTGGTGGCGGTGGACAAGAAGGCCCTCAGGCTGGAACCTAATCCTGTCTTGCCCGATTTCTGACCTCTTCCAAACTGATCCCTGTGGGTGTTTCTCAGAACGTGATGAATATTGCTGGGAAATCACCAGACGCGCTGCAACGTTAATGTTTCCCTGTTTAACCAGAGGCTGAGCCAGAAGTGGAGCATCTCTTTGTCTCAGACGTCACAGCTGACAGTTTCCGTCTGACGTGGACTGCCAATGAAGATCTGTTTGACCGATTTGTGATCAAAATAAGAGACAGCAAAAGGTTAGCCCATCCTCAAGAGCACAGCGTCCGTGGCGATGAACGAACCAAGGTCATAACCGGACTTATGGGTGGCTCCGAGTATGAAATCGAGCTTTACGGTGCCACACTGGATCGACGCTCCCAACCTATTACAGGGGTTGTTCAGACAGGTATACTGAAAAACTGTAGAGTGTGCAGTCTCATGTTAACTACCAAACTTTCTGAGTTTTCAGTGCGACATTCGACTTCAGAGAACTCAACCCAGTGTCCCACTAATCATCTTTATTCCTCTGGTTTCTTTGAAACTTCACGTCTGTCGAAAAACGTCCTTTTGGGAAAAACTGTGTTTTCACATACTTACTTACGATACTTACAGTTTTTACTTTGCTTTTTTGCTCTCTGCGCAAATCCATTTGCTTTTTGCTAGGCCTCAGCACTCCCAGAGGACTTCACTTCTCTGAAGTGACTGACTCTTCAGCCGTAGTTCACTGGTCCATGCCTCGCTCTCCGGTGGATAACTACCGCATCACCTATGTGCCATTTGAAGGAGGTAAGAGGTCAATCATTGTTTATACAAGTTACATTTAAGGTTGAATTTAATTAAACAGTTTTAATTTTAGCTTCGTTGTTGTGTCCGTGTTCATCAGATATACTGATGTTGACATGTCAGAAACATGCATGTGATAATATCAAAAATAATCCACTTATCAGTTCAGTTTCACTTTCTAATTTCAGAAACAGACTTTCAGTAACAGCGTTCACTTCTCTGTGCAGCTCTCACACAGTCAGAATGTGAAGAAGAGCGACTCTCTTCCAGGTAGCAAACCCGCTAAACTAGGCTCAGTGTAACGCTGCTAAGCACTGGAAACAGGCGGACCGCTGAGGACTTTATTTGCATGTCATTTGTTGTGTGCTCTTGTGTTTCCATACTGTTCGAACTACAGTAATGGCTGGCATTCTGTTAAAATACTGCTGTGCAATGCACATTGACTCACAGGTGTGATGAATTCTTAATTCTGTACAGATCAGTGACATTTATTAATGCTTATTTGGTCGAGGTTTTTTATTTATTTATTAATGCACCGTTCAAGATAATAGTGAATTAAAATCTTTTTGATGTTCTGTTGGTACTTCTGGTGCGTTACCATGCTAATGGCGTCACACTGGCAAACATTTGGTCCAGTAAACAATGAATTTTATACATTTAAATGTATAAAATATCAAAAAGTCTATAGATATCACTTTTCAATAAATCTGAAAAAATGTATCAACTCCTCTGACATCAGTGATACTGATGCTTTTCTAGTCTATGGAAAACTTAAATTTTCCATGATTTTTTAAATCCATGTCAGTGACATTCCCCATCGGGCTTAGGAGCAAAACTTCTAACATGCTAATCTAAGATTGCAAACATTGTAAATATCTTGAGGAAAATTCTTTTACTTTATTCAAGAGGATGGTTCTTTTGTTTGAAAACGTGTGCTTTCATTTTCATCTTTAGCTACTCAGTGATCTTCCCAGAACTGAAATGATCCCTCCCTGTATGCAGATTTGTTCTGCTCTTGCTCAAAGCTGCACGCCTGCACTCAAGTCACATGCCTATCATGTGCTGCTTGTACAGAGTTCCTGTGCTTCTGCTATAGCCCTTCATCCTGCCTTTCTTTCTGACAGCTGATTGGTTAGTGGGCTCACCAGATGAAATTAAGGCCTTTAACAGCATGTCCTTGGTTCAATCACTGGTCAACCTTTTACCATAGTTCAGTGACAGAGTCACATAGTTGTCGAGCTATTCTAAAAATGGTGCAATATGTTTATTGTCAATGCAAAATCTGTACAAGAGGGAGCTATATATCAAAGTTCAGAAAGAAAGGAAATATAAACCCTTTTCAAGGTAAAATACCTGCTCAGGCTAACCGGGAACGTCTCACTGTCAACATCATTTGATACTATTGGCACTGCACTACTTGGAGATTTTTCATCTTATAAAAATATTTTTTTAAGAAGACCAATTTCCAGCTCAATATTTTTTTATCCACTCTGCCAGAGTAGTTGTGCATGATTCAGTTCAATATAATAGTTATTTACTTGATGCAGCCCCTCAGTTCACCCAGTCTGTGAAAGAAGGTCCCTTCCCTTTAAGCCAACTTTCTTTCAGCAGGTGGGTAAGGTTACTGTTTAAACTGTCACAACCTGCTAATCGAGCCACTCGCTATGCAATCAGTGAGACTCAAGAGCAGACACACAGCGTTTTGTGCAGTCTGAAGTCTGAGCCTTTGACTCACAGGGATTACTTACAAATCTACTGACCACATTATTAGAAACTTTAGCCATATTTAATATCCATCAATGGAGCCCACTAATGAAATATGCAATAAATCCTCTTTAATGATTGTTGCTTTTATTAGATAATAACAGATAGAAAGGAAATACCAAACAAGGTATTATTAATAATAATATTAATCAATTTTATTTAAGAGCGCCTTTCAAGACACCCAAGGACACTTAACAACAGAATAAAACACATAGTGTAACAATGACAAAACGAAGAAAAAAGAAAAATATTTTGTATGCATGTATTTAGCTCTTGTGTCACGATTCATAGCACACAAAGATGATTTGTGAGTACATGAGCATGGATGAGAAGCTGAACACAGGAAATCTACGCACGCCTGATCTACAGAGTACAGACATGCAGTTTGGAGCAAGAGCAAATTTGTTTTTAGCTGCTAGTTTTGAGGAAGCTCACTTCATCATCATAAATCATAAAATATAGGACCATGCTCTTGAGTAATGAAAGTAATACACTATCATTAGCAATACGGCGCACTGTGATTGCAATCAGTTTGTCATTTTTTAGTTGACGTAAGCATTTATCTCAGCCTTACAAAGGCTTCTCTTGGCCTCAATCTCCAGTACTCAAACATTTATCACCACCCACCACAAAGTACGTGAAGAGCTTTAGTACATCTTGTTCAGTACAGTGGAAATACACCAATAGATAAAATCTGACACCTCTTGACAAGCTTGTCTTTGAATCAATAGTACATGTGTTTGTTCTCTCTCCCCCACAGGAAGCCAAATGACATTGACTGTAGATGGCAGCGTGTTCGAGGCTTTGCTTCCCAATATGATTCCCGGAAAGACGTACCAAGTAACCGTCAGTGCTCTGAAGGGTCTGGAGGAAAGTGACCCCAGCACAGACACTGTGACCACAGGTTGGCTTTTTTCTCTTATGCAGCCTTGACTCCGGCAATACTGGAGTCAGTTAAAAATGTACTGACCCCACACGTTTTCTCTGTGATCTTCCTCGTGCCCCGCAGGTTTGGACAGACCTCGTGGTCTTACTGTTATCAATGTCACGGACACTTCGGCCCTGTTGCTGTGGCAACCATCTGTCGCCACTGTTGATGGCTACATCATTACCTACAGTGCTGATTCTGGTGTGTCTCTGAGTTTAAACGAGCTTGCTTTCTGTTCATTTTAACTGACTTTGTATTGATTGCATAATTTAATTCCTGCCCTATAGTGTCCCCAACAGTGGAACACGTTTCTGGGAACATTGTGGAGTTTGAGATGAACTCCTTGGTTCCAGCAACCCACTACACCGTGGGAGTTCATGCTATGAAAGAAGCTCAGAGGAGTGCTTCTGCTGTTACCGAATTCACCACAGGTAAACACAGAAAGATGTCCAGATTGTATAAAAGTATTGCTTAATATAAAAGATGGGGAACACTCTATAATATGGCCTGTTACTAAAGATGTAATTCCCTGGAATTAAATGGAATTTCACTGTATTTTATTTGAAATTCTAATTTAATTATACAGTCCCGGTCAAAAGTTTAAGACCACTGGAAAAATGGCTGAAAATCCTATTTTGCATGGTTGGATCTTAACAAGGTTCCAAGAAGAACTTCAATATGCAACAACAAGAAATGGGAGTGAGACAAAACATGTTTTTGAGCATGCAATTTATTGACAACAACGCTTAAACTGAAGCAGGCTGCTTTACAGCTGATCAAAAGTTTAGGACCACATGCCTTTAAAAGGCCAAATCTGTGCAAAAATGTGGATTCATTGTCATTTTTTGGCAGGTAGTCACACTGTGATGACGTTCTCATGGCAAAGACAAAAAAACTTTCCTTTTTTGGACATAGTTGGGTTGTTAAACTGCATAACCAGGATCTCTCGCAGTGCGCCATCACTGCTGAGGTGGGACGCAGTAGGACAGTTATTTGGAATTTCTTAAATGATCCTGAGGATTATGGAACAAAAAAGTCAAGTGGAAGACCCAAAACAATTTCACCAGCACTGAGCCGGAGGATCCAATTGGCTGTCTGTCCATTACTGGTGCCGACTCCAGCCCCGAAACCATAATTTGTTCAATGTCATTTTCTGTAACTGTAGCAGTTCTTAACATTACTTACACATTACTTCAATTTCCACAAATTAAAATTATTTCTTTGTTTCTTGTTAAAGACTGACTTGTTACCACATTATTCTGGTGTACCTAGCTTTAAGAATTTGTATATATAATTACATTGTAATTTCAAACAAAATACAGCAAACTTCAATTTAATTACACCCATATTTCTGAGCCATATTATGAACAGTTTCCTGATGTGTTTATGGTCTCATTTGCTAATTTAAAGTCTTGTTTTTGTAATTTAGGGGCCTCATTAGAGTAAAAAAAAGATTAAAAGTAGCTTATTCTTCGAGGTGAATCTGCCTGTGATTGAAAAAATCCTGCCATAGAAACATCTGGTTTTCCCACGTCTCTGTCTATCTTTTATATGTAGTATATCAGCGTCAATATAACCTTAAGCAACATGCGCTGATTTCTTAACCACATCAGCTGTACCGAATGATTAATGTGATGCTGTATTTGCAGATGTGGACCCTCCTCGCGATCTGATAGCTATGAATATTCAAACTGACAGCGCCACTCTGAAGTGGAGACCACCTCATGCTGCTGTCACTGGATATATGCTCAGCTTCTCCTCTGCTGATGGAACAATCAGGGTACGTACATGCCCGTGTCATTTCATCGTTTGACAACAGATATGTTTTGCCGTGTTTCTCCAGTTTTTCTAACTGTCGTTGAAAGCGCAAGTTTCCGATCATTTAGTTATGCTGCAATAGGCCTGGGCTGCAGGGGGCTTCCCATAATGCTCTGAGAATTTCTCTTTTCACTCTCCATTTTGCATTTAGTTACTCTTCTCCACAGTGACTTTTTTGTCCTGTTTCCTTGCCTTGCCTGAGACAAAGTCTGCCAATGTCTTCCTGTTAAAAGGGGTTTTTTTTCTTATCGCTGTTGCAAGGCTCCTTTGCTGAGAAAACCTTTATTTGTGAAATTTAAAAAGTAAAATCTGGAGCTCTGATAGATTGTTAGGTCCTAATGTTCATTTTGCACAACATTTCAGAAAACAGAAAAAAAAACACAAACAATAAGAAATGATATCATGATGAGTTCTGGATGATTTCCAAGAGCTGCATGCCCTGAAACAGAAACAGACACAGTGCAGGATTCCTTCTCCTTTTTTTCACCATCTGTAGTTTATGAAATCCAGCTTATCAGTGTTCTTTGTTAAAATATTGCCTTACGCTTGCAATCTCGTCTTCTTTCTTTCAGTTTGAGGGAATAGTATAGAACAAGGAAATGACATCAACCCATCGTAATGCTCTTGGGTTCAATCCATTCCAATGTTCATGGTGTTGTCATGTTTTCTGAAATGTTTCTGTGTCCTGCACTTCGAGCCGCTATAGTAATCAGTTAAGAAATGCCATTGGTGTAAATAATGTGTGTGTCTTGCATGAATTCAGGAGGTGATGCTAAGCCCAACAGCATCATCTTACAGCATGTCGCAGCTCACTGGCTCCACGGAGTACAATGTGAGACTGCAGGCTGCCGCTGGAGCCCAGAGGAGTCGCCACGTGGCCACCGTCTTCACTACCCGTAAGCATTAAAACACACACAAACCTCTTCTTAATTAATGTGTACGTATAGCTGAAAATTGGGAGCACTGGACTTGTCGCTGCTTTCTCAGAAGTGAAGGGTTTGGCTGTTATGCAACAGTCCAGATGCACATTAGAAAGAGATCTTCTAATGTGCATTCCTTTCATTTGCACTGATATTGGAGCCAGATCACCTGTGCTTGTTTTTCTTTCTGTCTGAGCTCCAGATGGAATAACCTTTCTCCTTTGTTTGGCCCTCCCCCGT
Organism: Diplotaxodon limnothrissa; assembly: GCF_057381915.1. Lineage (NCBI taxonomy): Eukaryota > Metazoa > Chordata > Actinopteri > Cichliformes > Cichlidae > Diplotaxodon > Diplotaxodon limnothrissa. The sequence goes on along the minus strand of NC_140602.1, from coordinate 56,018,195 downwards.
TCCGTAGTTCTCTCTCAGGATGCTATATACAGCCTCATGCTTTGTTTATTTAACAGGGACGAAAAATAAGTGAGCGCATCCTTCAGGGTCTCTAACGCGATGCCTTTTTAATATGTGCTTTTCAGTCGGACAGTTGTACAGACGCCCACGGGACTGTGCTCAGATATTACTGAACGGAGAGACAACCGCTGGTCTGTATACCATCTATATTGGAGGAGAGGAGAGCCAGCCCATCCAGGTTTACTGTGACATGACCACAGATGGCGGAGGATGGCTGGTGAGGAAATCAGCCTTCTGGAATCCAAATAAAGCCCGTTTCACACCATTATTCAAGCTGAATCCTGATGATTCTGCTTATGTGGCACCTGTTTTTCTGATGACAAATGATAGACAGCACCACAGTGGCCTTAGCCTAGCTTCTTATGATTGTCGTGAAGCTGTTTTGACACTCATGAGAGTCGGTACTCTTCAGGTTTTCCTCAGACGCCAGAATGGAAAGCTGGAATTCTTCAGGAACTGGAAGAACTACACGGCTGGCTTTGGTAACATGAACGATGAGTTCTGGCTGGGTAAGCTCGCTCATTCTGGAGCCGTATTTGCTTTCTTTCCCTCACTCACTGCCCTCCTGACTCACACATATTAAACTTGGGTTGTAGGTCTCTCCAACCTCCATAAAATCACATCTTCAGGCCATTATGAGCTGCGAGTGGACTTGAGGGACAACGGGGAGAACGCCTACGCGCAATATGACAAGTTCACAATTGCAGAGCCAAGGACACGCTATAAAATCTACATAGGAACATATAGTGGAACAGCAGGTTGGTATCACTTTAATGAAATAGCCTGACATGTTGGGGAGTACGAGTATTAACTTTGTACTTTAACGTTAGACAAGAGAAGGGTATTCACTCTTGTTTCCTTCCAGTAAGTGTAATAAAGGCTCAGTTCAGTTGAACCTCTCAGAATAAGCAGATTTTTTTTGTCTAGTTTATTTAATGAAGCCAAATTTTAGGTTTATACTGTCAATATTTTTTTGACTCACAGCCAATTAATTACAGAGTATTTGCTTGAAAGTTTACACTAATCCAGGTTGGAAAAAAACACTCACTCTGAGTGTCACAATATAAATTTTTCTTTTTGTTTAGCACTTTTGTTGGTTGCTCGATCTGTTCTGATGACACAGGAGAAATCCCTGAAAAGAGCATTTTGATCACCTTCAAAGGATTTAATAACCACGTGAAATAGCTGGCTCGTCAAAACAAATGGAAACTTCATAAAAGGTTTTATTGTTCGCAGCGCGTCTTCTGCTCGTAACTCCTCCTGTGTCAAAATAATGTTCCATTCTCGTCATATATTAACACTCGTGAATGTAGCTTTTGGCTGTGAAATGGAGAAACACCACTGGTGCTCACAAGTTCTTTGTAAAAGTTTGGCTGATAGTTTGATTCAAATATGAACACACAGAGGTCTGGATCACACCCACTGATCCGGATCAGTGAGTCTGAGCCAAGACACGAGGGCACTGCACTGAACACAACTGTCTCAGCAGCTATATCGCCCTCTTTAAAGTTTAATAAAGTGAATATAGGGACATAAAATCTTATGATCCTGAGACACTCAGTGATTCAGACGTAAGCACCACGAAAGATAAGATAAAACCAGATAAGATAAGAGGCTTTATTAGTCCCATTGTTGGGAAATTCAGATTGCTAGAGCAGCAGAACGAAGAGACCAGGAATAAATAGATGAAACAACAACGGAAGACAAATGTAAACTATACAAGGCAGAAGAAATATTATTTACATATATATATATGGATATGTAGATGTAGATGTGATACAGTGATACACTTGGCATTTCAGAAATATGTACAGTGTGTGGTGCATTTTCACGTGTACAGTCTGACAGCAGCTGGAAAGGAAGACCTCGGATATTTCTCCTTTGCACACCGTGGGTGCAGCAGCCTGTCACTGAAGGAGCTGCTCGGTGCTGTCAGGGTGACCTGCCTGGGGGTTGGAGGTGTTCTCTAGCAGGGATGACAGCTTAGCCATCATTCTGCTGTCACCCACCACCTCCGCTAGCATCCCAGAACAGAGCTGGCCTTCTTGATCAGCCAGTTCATTTTCTTCCTGTCTCCAGAGCAGATACTGCTGCCCTGCAGAGCAAACCATAAGTGAGGGTCGATGCAACCACAGAGTCATAGGAGGTCCTCAAGAGTTGCCCCTGCTCTCCAAAAGAACCGAGTCTCCATAGCAGATACAGCCTGTTCTGTCCTTTCCTGCAGATGGCCTTTGTATTGTTAATCCAGTCTAGTTAGGGTGTTAGGTACTTATATAAGTCGATGCGCTCAGCATCCATTACCTGGATGTTCACGGGTGTAAGTCGAGGATGTTTGTACCTGATCTGTAGGCGGTTCTCCTGGTACCCGTCAACAAAGTAATTTCTCTGTACTCCCTGTTATCAGACCAACAACTGCTGAGTCATCCAAGAAATTTTGCAGGAAGCAGTGATCAGAGCTGCAGGTGAAGTCTTGTGGTGTATAAGGAGAATAGAATAGAACTGTTCCCCGAGGGGCGCCTGCAGAAGACCCTATCAGACACACACTTCTGGATCCTTACATACTGATGGCACTATGGACTACCTTGCCAGGTAGTCCAGGATCCACGTGGTGTTGGTTGACACCTGTGTACTCCTGCTTGTCCCTCAGGATTGTGGGTACAATGGTATTGAATGCACTGGAGAAGAAGAAAAAAGACATAATCTGGAAATACTAGAAAATGTGACACTATTCCCGTTTTGATCACATTTTGTCTGCACAGTTTATTAAAAAACAACAACAAATAATTCAAAAGAATTTTTTGGGGAATTTTTTTTTTTTCAAAAGAAGTTTTCTGTCTTAAAACCTTGGGTTTATCTTTTGAAGTACAAACAAGCTCACAGCTGTTTCCTTAAAGACATATTTTAACCCTACATTTTAAATCGTGCAATTTCGACAGTGACGAATGTTCTCATTAAACTCTTGGTAATAAACTGAACGTATTTCCTAGAATGTCAAATTATTTCTAAGAAAAGTCACTTTGACAAATCCAGTTAAGCTCATCAGACTGCCTTAACTGAATAATACTCATTTGTCCACCAGGTGACTCCATGACCTACCACCAGGGTCGGCCCTTCTCCACTTACGACAATGATAACGATATCGCTGTGACCAACTGCGCCTTGTCCTACAAAGGCGCCTTTTGGTATAAAAACTGTCACCGTGTCAACCTCATGGGGAAATATGGCGACAAAAGTCACAGTAAGGTACGAACGCTTTCACACGCATCGCAGAAAATGAAGTGGTAAACCATAACACGAGCCATAAGCAGTTGAATTATCTAATGAGAAAATCAGATTTTTCCCAGTGAAACTTGCTCCCTGCTCACTGCTGGATGTGCAGTTTAGGAAAAGCTGATGATTTGTATTGTTTGGGGGGGGGTTGTTGTTGTTTTTTCCACAGGGGATCAACTGGTTCCACTGGAAGGGCCACGAACACTCGATCCAGTTTGCAGAGATGAAGATAAGGCCGGCCAACTTCAGAAATTTTGAGAGCAGAAAAAAGCGATCATAGACTCATCAAGCCCTCTCTCCTTCACACCTCATCTCCAGGCATCAGCATCTGTGCTCCCCCATCTTTAAGACACTCTCGAACACTCGAACACACGAACACACGAACACACGTACAGGCAGTCACACCACGCTGTGACTGAGTTTTCAATGTGGGGAAAGACCCTGGAGGATCATTAACTGGGGGTTTTTTGTTGTTTTTTGTGTAGTTCTCCCGTGTGTGATTGTATATTTTTGCATTCCCAAAGAGAGTAGATGCTAAGTTTGATTCACGAACGGACATATATGTGTTGTTGGGACCAAACACCTGTAGAAAAATTTAAGTAAATTAATTAAAAAAATTAAAAATGGATCTGAAACGATTCACTGAATCAGTAACATGTCAAAAGGCACATCCCCTGAAGTCATGCATCAGAGCGTTCGCCTCATCCATCTCAAACGGAAACACTGACCAGGTTAGATGCATCACATGAAAACTTTAAAGCTTAAAAACTTAAATATTGTCATATGTTTACTGTACAAATCCACTTATCCCATCCCCCAAGAAGCTATTGAACTCTTGCTTGAATTTTGATTTACTTATTTTGATAGGAAAACAAAAAGACCTGATGCTCTGTAACCTTCAATACAAATAAAAGAAGATGTTAGTTTGATACAAGCGTGTGGTGGCTCTTCTTATTAGTGACCAGCTGAACCACGTCCACCCCAGCAGATGGCGGTGTTTGCTCTGTGCAGTACTGCACAGGGGCGCCCTGTGTGTTGCTGCTAAGTGCAGCTGAAGGACTAATATTACCAGGCAGCTGATGGTAAGTGTTAAAGATTATTCACAGTGGCCGTGGGTCTTAAAACAGTAAAAAGCACCAAATTTTAAAGGTCTTAAATTGCATTTATTCTTAGGTAGAGTAGCTTGGAAAATAACAGCAACATTCATTTATCAGGTGTAGTAGCAATTACTGTTAAACACAGCTCAGAAGGTCTGATAAAAAGTGTTTCATTGTTAATAAAAAAAAAAGGGGGGGGGGGGGGTTTAAAGACATGACTGGGGTTTGGTCTTTCTTTGATTCAATGTGTTACTAAAAGATCTTAATTTTAGGTTATTACCAGTTTGATGCTATTATAAATCTTTTTTAAATCTTTGCAGAAGGGCGTTTTGCTTTCGGTGACTGCATCTGTTCAACATGCCAAAGTTTAAAATGTGGTTTATCTTTTCTCTTTTGCAATTCAAGGCCTTTGGATCCCCCCCCCCCCAGCTCCAAGCCACACAAGGTTTGCAAAGTCAATACCTTTTCTGCAGTTGTCATCAAATCCAAATTTGATCGCCTCTTAAAAAAAGAAAAAGAAAAAAAAAAGACTTTGGAGTTGAAAGATTTGACTTTAATGAGAAAATCCAGTTAAAGATAATTGAGCCACATGCTCTACTTCCTGTCAAGGCTAGATATCTTTTTTCAACATTAGCACGTGGCCGAACGATCCGACCCTTCCTCGCAATCTGCAGCCACTTCTATGTCCTCTCTGCACCCTCTGGCACAGTTTGTTTGTTTTGCAGTCCAATTGAATGGGGACATTTTGGCCTCTTGCATCTGATCCTACAAGGGAATGATCGAAGAAACAGCTTCTGAGTATTGGTGTCCATGTCAGCCTTTGTGTGTGCTCACTGAAGACTGACGCTTTCATTGTTGGAAGTTTAGGATGTTGGAACTATATGTTTGAATATTACAATTAAGCATGCAAACCCCAGGACACGAGATGTCGGCTGGCACAGAGCTGGGAGTTTTCCATATTAAGTTCAAGATTTAGAAATAACTTCTGACTTGGATTTCTACTAATGCATGCTGCTAATATCTCATTTCATCCTGAGGTGTTTCTAAATAAGGGCTCCACAAGTTGGACGTCCTTGTAATCTATCTCCAGACAGACTAAAGTGCTCAAGTAAAACCTTTCCAGGGATCCTAGTCTTCACTCTTTAGGAACTTGTGTTTGTCAATAACAGGCTAACATTTCCCATGGCAGAAGGGCTGATTGCAGACACAATAATGCAGATATTTTCTCAGATAGTTTAAGTGTTTACATCTCTGCCTGAAATCTGTCAGATTTTATAGAAAGCTATCCCAGAACAGGTTTAGCTTTCTACTGATGTTCTGAGTTCTTCAGGCTCTGACGAAGGAGATGGCAGGAAGTCCGCCACTTTGTTCCAGACTGAGATACTTGAGACAGTCAGAAGATGGATTGGTGTGAAATTTGTGGTCCCAGGAAAATAAAATAAAAAACATTATTCAGAATCAGAATACTTTAATAATCCTTAAGGAAATTATGTGGGTTACAGTTGCTCCAAGACAATAAGGTAATAAGACTGAACTAATTAAATAATACAGGGTGGGCCATTTATATGGATACACCGTAATAAAATGGGAATGGTTGGTGATATTAAAGTCCTGTTTGTGGCACATTAGTATATGTGAGGGGGCAAACTACTCAAGATGGGTGGTGACCATTTAGAAGTCGGCCATCTTGGATACAACTTTTGTTTTTTCAATAGGAAGAGGGCCATGTGACACATCAAACTTATTGGTAATGTCACAAGAAAAACAATGGTGTGCTTGGTTTCAATGTAACTTTATTCTTTCATGAGTTATTTACAAGTTTCTGACCACTTATAAAATGTGTTCAATGCTGCCCATTGTGTTGGATTGTCAATGCAACCCTCTTCTCCCACTCTTCACACACTGGTAGCAACACCGCAGGAGAAATGCCAGCACAGGCATCCAGTATCCATAGTTCACTTTACTCAAATAGCACCTGCAGTCCCAGTCACCAGATTTCAATCCAAAAGACCCAGCATCTTTGGGAAATGCAGTCAACAAGTCTGCAACAACTGCATGATACTATCGTGGCAATATGGACCATGCTCTCTAAATAATAATAATGGATTGGATTTATATAGCGCTTTTCAAGGCACCCAAAGCGCTTTACAATGCCACTATTCATTCACTCTCGCATTCATACACTGGTGGAGGCAAGCTACGGTTGTAGCCACAGCTGCCCTGGGGCAGACTGACAGAAGCGAGGCTGCCATTTCGCGCCATCGGCCCCTCTGGCCAGCACCAGTAGGCAAGTAGGGTAAAGTGTCTTGCCCAAGGACACAACGACCAGGACAGAGAGCCCAGGGATCGAACCGGCGACCTTCCGGTTACAGATACGCTTCCCAACCCCCTGAGCCACGGTCGCCCGAAAGAACGTTTCACTTTATTGAGTCTATGCCATGAAGAATTAAAGCAGATCTAAGAGCAAAATGGGGGCTCAACCCACTATATCCATAGTACTTCATGCCAATAAGAGTATTTCTAGGAAAGCTTTTGTTACCTGTAAGGGTCTCTTTAGCTTCCAGCATATCAGTATCAGAATGCGGCCTGGTTCCTCCACTGAGGATTTCATCTGAGGCCTCTTTTTCTTGTTTGTCTAAAGAAGTCTAAGGACACTAATGTACACTTAGGAGTGTGCATTACAACAAATTCATCCCTTGATCAGACAATAGTATGACCAAGTCAGTCTTTCTAATTGTACTGGGTGTAAGAGTTTGGAAGGTAACCTTTCCTAACCCTTGTTTGGAAGTGTTGCCTGCAGAAACCTTCATCTTCTTAAAAAGAACAGGTCAGCATGTCTTAGCTTTGCAAAGTTGCATCTGTGCAAACCACAAGATAACTGTAACTATGTGAAAACCAACACTGCTGAGCATTGTTGGTGAAAACCAACAATGCTCAGCAGTGGCAATGGTTGGTGAAAACCAAACACAGCATATCAGCACAAACACATCATACGGGTGACGATCTTGGCACCTTGCATTCATTTAGTTAAGCATGAACTCCTCTGTATACCAAAATATTCTACAGTCAAATGTATGAGAGCTAAAGTCTGGCTCAAATTGAGTCATGCAACAGGACAACAATTCCCAGCACAGCAGGACAACTACAAAAGAATGGCTGAAAAAGAAAAGAAACCCGATATTGCAACAGGCCAGTTAGAGTTCACACCTCAACCTGATTGAAATGCTGCCGTGTAACTTTAAGAGAGCTGTTCTCAAACCTCTGAAATGAAGCAACGCTGCAAACAAAAGCATGCCAAAATTCCACAAAGTGACAAGACTGATAAAGTGAGAAAATGAACTAATGATAAATTCAAGTTATTGCTGCTAAATGGTGGGGCATTTTTCACAGGACTGCACAGATTCCTGTAAAAACTTTCTTTTTCACATGACTCCACATCCCACAGGGTAATGCATACACCCCTTCAACAGAGACTTGCCTCAGTACATGTGAACCAAAATTAGCCAAGAGTTCTCAGAACTGTCATGCAGTTGTAGCACATTGTGATACTCTCAGTATTTGAACAGTGTTATATCACTGTTTGTTCAAAGAGCTGTCTCAGATTTACACAGCCAGCTCTCTCCTGCTGATGCAATGACCTAAAAAATAACTGGTTTCTATTCAGTAAACAAAAATGAGCACATGATGTTCTGTTTTATGTAATGTTGACTGTATAATTTGATTCTATTTTCATAGTGTGCCCTATGTGAAATATTTTCTGCAAGCAACATGAAGACAGAGCTTTTACTTCATGAGGTCAAATGGGAGCCAAAATTAAAAAAAAAAAAAAAAGGATTTCTGCATGTGCCAACTGAGCAAAGGTTACTGTGTTGCCTAAGAAAATCTGTTTGCATTAATCACGCCATGCGGCCTCACTGAATCACTCTGGACTGTCATAAATCAAGTTTTTCAAGGAAACTTTTCCCCAAGAGTGTGTGCTATATTTGAATTGGCTCTGCTTTCAGTGCCGAGTCCCTGGCACTGTGCGAACATGTATCTAAATCATCGGCCACAGTCCTTTCAGTGCTCAACGCACTACTTTCCACTCCTTCTCTGGGCATATGTAATTGCAAAATAGGTAATTTTATGCTCTGTCTGATTCTTCTACATGCTGATGGAACTCCTAAAGCTAAAGATGATGGTGGCACAGCACTAAAAATAAGAAAGCGCATACACAGGAAGTTTGACCTAAAGCTCATTGTAGAGCAAATGGACATGATAGACTGCACCTGGAGGTGTCCACAAACAAATTTTACACAGAAGACAATTCACACATTCCTGCACACTACAGGGCAAACATTACTGGACAGTGATTAATGCCGTGTTGCTGAATTCAAGCAGCACGACACAGCAACACTGCAGAGCCTTTAGACTATTGTCTCAATAATGGTAGTGTGCTGGTTTGTTACTGACCTAATTTAAAAGGTTTGTGAAATGTGTTTTGACAGTTTTATGAGTTATACTATTTACCTGAAATGCAAGAGTGCTAACATTGATCAATAAACTTCAAACCTAACAGAAATTTTAGCTTATCAAATGATGATAAATAACAAGGAAATGCACAGATCGGGTAAAAAGTAATGCATCTGTCCTTAAAAGGTTTTCAAATTAGGTAAGTGCAACTTGAGATGAACAACAACATAAAAACGAAGCCAAAAGGCAGACGCAGTGTGTGAAAAGCTCAGTACACCCCATGACTCGGTAGCTTGTAGAAGCACATTTAACAGCAAAAACTTTACAAGTCTCCTACACTGTTGTGAAGGAAGTTTGGCCTCCTCTTATTTACAACATTGCTTCAGTTCATTGAGGTTTGTGGACATTCATTGATAGCTCTGTTAAGGTCATGCCGTTTCAATCAGGTGGAGGTCTGGACTTTGACTGGACCATTGCAACATCTTGCTTCTTTTCTTTTAGCCATTCTGTTGTAGATTTGCTGCTGTGCTGTCTTGTTGCAACACACTATTTCAGCCGAGCCTCAGCAGTCTAGAATACTCTAGAATACTTTGGGATTGATTTGGTTCATGGTCGACTCAGTGACTGCAAGATGTCCAATTCATCACTGCATTTTGGTCTTGCCTGTCCAAAGAACATTGTTCCAGAACGCCGATTACAATTTGTTCAGATGCAAACCTGCTGACGTGTTCTTTTTAGAGAGAAGAGTCTTTCACCAACTCTTTCAAACAAGTGTTTTAGTCTTTTTTCTGCTTGTACTGTCATGACGTTTAACATTTAACACACTAACTGAGGCATGTGGAAAACGAGCCGTCGCTCTTGGGGTTTTTAATGCTGAATCACACTACTTATTAATCTGTGGCTCTCTTCCACAGCATGTCTTTATCCTGTCTTCCTTCTCTCACCCCAACCGGTCGCAGCAGATGGCCCCGCCCCTCCCTGAGCCTGGTTCTGCCGGAGGTTTTTCCTTCCCACTGTCGCCAAAGTGCTTGCTCATAGGGGTTCATATGATTGTTGGGTTTTTCTCTGTATGTAGTATTGTAGGGTCTACCTTATAATATAAGGTGCCTTGAGACAACTGTTGTTGTGATTTATATAAATAAAATTGAATTGAACTGAATTGAATTGAGTCTTTTGAAACCTACTGCCTTTTAGCATGAGCGAATTTCAATTCAGTTCAATTTATTTTTTTATTTTTTTATTTTTTTTAATTCCTCCATAAAGCTAGGACATCTTACTATTCATCACTGATTGATAAAAAGAAACAAAGCCCAGGTTTTTTTTCTGCACTGTCGTCAGGCTGACAAAGAGTGAGAGCTCTGTTGAGCTGCATATCCCTTTAAACTTAACCAGCAATGCATTCATCTATAATACAATATATCTGTCTGCCAGAAAGGCAAATGCCAGATACTGTTATTACTATAATTATTATTATTATTAATAGCAGTAGTGGTAGTGGTATTATTATTGTTATTGTTCTTTCAATATCATTCCATGGAACATGGAACAAATCCATCTAAGTCTCATTCATTAAAGTGCTTTGAGAATAATGGTGCGAATTGAGATGAATTAATTCACAGCTATTTATGTGCAGGATAATCCAAGCAATACATAACATTGTGGAAAAATAATGACATTATAGTCATTAATCATTCTGACTATGCCCTGATGTCTGTTGGCACAACAGCGCACACAACCATCTGATGCGTTACTCAAATTAGAATGTAGAAAATAAGACAGAGCTTAATACGCCGTGGCTGGCTGAATGACCTCCGATGTACATGAGATCATGCTTCGGGGGGGTTTCTGCCTATCAACGTGGAGCATGATCTGCTCGAATGGATCCCTGTTTCACAGATTAACAACAGAGCCTGTTTAGTTAATCACTGTGGATTTGATCAAATTTATAGATTTGATGCTATTGTCCATTTTACATAAGCAGAGTAATTACATGAAAGCCTCGAGGCCAGATGTCTGACCTCTGATTAAAAGCCAAGAAATCAGAGCTGACAGTTACATTAAACTGAATTATTTGGCTGCACGGTTGCAGTTTTAGTCTCTTCCGTCCTGTAGACAGTGGCTTTCATTTCCTTCTTGCTCCAAATTAAGGGATCTGTTAATCCTTATGTTAGTATGGATGCTAGTGCAAAGTCATCCCTCCTTCATTTTACAATGAGAGCATTAAAGACGAAACACATTTCATTAGATTGCTCCAGATGTATGTCAACTTGGACCTGAGCCTAAGAGGATTTTAGCCGTGCATATTGAACCGCACATATAAGCTACTCAAGTGGTTTCAATGCAGTCCCATATAGTGCTGCTTTACCTCATCAAGTTGCCATCTGGACTTTTAGGCAACAAATGCACTGGTGAAATATAAAGTATGTGTCATGTATGCACACAGAATTTTAATAGAAGCTATAAACCTGATTTAAAAGGCCAAAGAGATGTTTTACTTTGCTGTACTTACATATAATGGTGGCATATACATATAAGTGAAATGTTTATATCATGCTACCAACCTGTTATATGGCTAACACAGAGACAGACAGCCATTCACACTCACATTCTATGGCCAAATTAGATCCACCAGTTAACCAAATCTGGTGGCACTGGGATTTGGGGAGGATTCTGGACGACTGCGAGAACCCACTGAAACCCAAGGCAAGGATGCAAACTTTTTAAAAGTGATTTGAATCCTGGACCTGCTTGCTGCGTGGATTTTTTTTTTAGACCAAGGGTCTAAAGGTGCTGTAACATGAGGCATGTAGAATATGAGAAAAATTATGTTTGTGTTTTTGCACCTTAAACACAACCTCGAAGGCGTCAAAAAATGTAATAAGCATAAAAACAAACCTGATTGTTTCCATCCTTACAAAGAGATAGATGAAAGTAATTAATTGCTGCTTTTATCTATAGTGTTGCTGAATACTACAGCCAGTTAGTATGCACTTTACATACACAGAGGCTGAAAGCAGGGGTATCACTCTAGAACATGTTTGTGCAAAGTTAACAAAATGTACTTACTGATGTATGTGAGCTGCATCGTAATACATAAACCATCCATCCATTCTCTCCCACTTATCCTTTTCAACATCACGGGTGGGCTGGAGCCTATCCCAGCTGTCTTAGGGCAAGAGGCAAGGTGCCCTGGACAGGTCGCCAGTCTGTCACAGGGCTAACAGATAGACACAGACAACTATTCACACTCACATTCACACCTACGGGCAATTTAGGGTTACCAATTAACCTATCCCCACTAAATGCATGCTTTTGGACTGGGGGAGGAAACCATAGTACCCAGAGAGCACAGGGAGAATATGCAAACTCCTTATGTTCCACCTGATGGTGGATTTGAACTCAGGACCTTCTTGCTGTGAGGCAACAGTGCTAACCACTACATAAACCTAAATATTGGCTTTTTTGTTGTTTTTTTAATATATAAACCTAAAACTGGAATAATAGTTGGTTGCAAAGACTGTAAAAGATGATTTTTTACTTACTGATTTGTGGACAGCTTTATGGCTGCCATCACCACCTTACTTGTTTTATGCCTGAAGTTTCTATATTTGATGAGAAGGTGGACCGCTCACTAATTAGTTATTGTCAGATAATTGCATTGAAAATGCTCCAAAGTTACAAAACCATAAATATTTTGAGAGGTCCAGCCTAGGAGACTGCGAGGGGTTACCACAGTAAATTTTAAATTCCCCCCCAAAATTAAACAGATAAGTTAGATGGTTGTTATGAAGATGGAAACATGTTATGAAGAACCAGGGTGTAAATCTAACATATTTTCTCCATACAGGATACTTTACAGGGTACTTTAACATGATCAAAAAACAATAAATAAATAAAATAAATGAAAACCAATTTATTTTACTGCTCGACAGTCCAGTGAAAGGTCAAATTCTATACTAACCAGCTAAACTAGTAGCACCCAACGGAAGTCCTGCCCTAAAATAAGAGGGCAGGACATAATGTCAACCACAGCTAAACGTATAAATGTGAACAACTTAATGCATGATAAAAAATACATTGAAAGAAGTCGATCCTCTACATTATTTTGTACCTTATAATAAATCTCCTGCTTGTGCGATTGTGTACCAGTGTACGGTCCTAAATCCACGCCTTGACTTTGTTTCATTTATACTTTTCAAATCATCTCTGAAAATCCCGGGATGATATTTGCTTTACCTGCTCGTATTCCCCTCCGTCGCGCTCATTTGATGAAGGTTTTAACTCTGCAGCTCTGACTGCAGTGACATAACATCCCGGCTAAGAACGGGAGCGCACAGAGCTCGGTGATGGGGATTACGGCTCATTCTTTAGAGCGCTCGGTTTATTTTAGGGTCTGACTGGATAAAACAGGATTAGCATCACAATGAATCTACAAGCATTCAAACTCAGAGGCCGGCTCCTTCGTGGCCTTTGACATTTGAAATGCTTGTAAATCCCCATCTGTGTTGTGATAGTTAAACATAGATTTGATCAGCTGTCATTCCAGCGAGGAGCCCATTTTTGATAAGTGCTCGTCTTTTTTAGAGTCGCAGCAGTGCTGACAGCTTTTTATTTGCCAGCATATTTTCTCCATGACAAAGCTTTAATGCAAAGCAGCTACTGGTCCATGCAGTCGTTTTTATATGTATTGTTCTGGGTGGTGATGACCTTTTACCTCTGAAGTCTGCAGCCACACTGGCGGCTCTCTAAGTAGTTGAATAGTTTATTATAGCCGTTTCCGACATCTATGCCAAAGTCAGAAGTCGGAAGAATAATGCTACGATGAATCTTCTGGGTAATGTGAACTTTAAATAGCATAGGTCTTGGGATGCATCACTGCATATTTTGATCTGCTAGGAGCAGAGATCATAGTAGTTAGTAAGATTCACCCTCTGGGAATCATGAATGTTTGTACACCGTTCCATGTTAATCCATCCGGTATTTGCTAAACCGATTGAAAGATTTGCAATCTGTAATTACTGATGTGCATGTGATAGAGCCGCCATATATGTCATGTTTAACACTGGAGAGCGTTTGCTTTGTAAAAGTAGACATGGCAAACTAATACTTGTTAATGTGACTCGTAATAATAAACTGAACGTGATAAATCTTGAGGAAAAAAAGGGAAGCGTTATTGTTGGCAGAGAAGCTTTCTATCTTTCAGCATCTGCTCCTATTTTCACATATTCTTGCTCCCAAGCTACAGGAAACACTGTCTCTCTAATGCTGGCCTCAGAGGAGCAGTTCTCATTCCACCCCAGGTCAGATTATCAGCAAGGTTACAACACAATTTCTATCACCTTGCTCTCATTAAAGAAATGCATCATTCTGTTTGCTTTTGCCAAGAGTGAGGACTGTTGCACTCAAAGACATGAAGCTCTTCAAACAAAGATGGAGTGCAGGTGAGACAATTGGTTATTACCTAACATGTACTGCATGCAAGCCCTCGAGTCATTTGCAATTTGTTTCAGTATACTACCTGTAACAACTCACTTCACCCTGCTTTCCTTTTGGCCTGTTTATGTGGCAGGTCTCATCTGCAGGTATTAGAGAGGTGGGGTGGTTTGTTTCCCATCAGTGACATTGCAATCCCTTGGCCCAGTGTGCTAGTGCGCTATAAAAGTTATTTATCTCAGGGTCTTCTCCCCAAGATACCGCTTGGATTTTGGCTTCCGTACTAAACAATATTTTTTTGTGCCATTTCTTCATCCATCCAGTGGTGTAAAGCCATCCAGTGGGATGGCTTTACACCACTGAAATTAAGTTCTTTCCCTGTGTGCATCTCCCTTTTTGTCATGGCCCTGCAGCTCTGTCTGTGAAGACTGGGGGCTCATCCATCTAAATTTGATTAGTTTGTGACCGTTTTGTTATGGCGTTGTTGGCAGGATTCAATTCTGTTTGCTGCATCCTTTTTCTTTTTTTTTTGCCTGTCCCGTTTGGCTCTTTTGCCATCAGAATTGTTGTCTAAAGGCAAAGAAAGATGCCCAACGGATTTACTTTACCAAATTGACCATCCCAGCCTTGCCGTAATGGTCCATTTGATTCACCTTTTATTGTTTATTTTATTTTCACTTACTGAATACGGGACAGACTTGACTGGGGGAAAGAAGGGGAGAAAGAAAGAGGAAAAGAGAAACAGCTGAGAAGAGGGACGGGGGAGAAGGGCAAAAAACAAAAACCAACAGAATGAGCAGAAAAAAAAAAGAAATAAAAAATGCATATATCAATCACCTGGATCACCTGCTGAGAAAGAAAAAAGAAAACAAGCAGAAGAGAACAAGAGTAATAGAATAAACAACATCACAATGATATATGGGAATATGACAGTAAATACTAAATATTAAACATTATTGTGCAGCACATAAGATCAACAGAACACAGTGTGCTTTGAGGTAGGAGCCAAAAAGGGTGTAGTTTGTGGGTGTGATCACCCGTGTGTACACCTGTGAGCATGGACGCGCTTGTTTTTTTAAAAGGTTCCTTCATGTAATGATCTGCTAGAGGGTGTGGGGGGGCCACAGCCCCGTCCTCCAGGGCATGAAGCAGGTATGGAGGAGATCAAAACTCCAGACATCCAGAGGCCCCCAGAACACAAGAGACCAAGGAAGACCAACAGAGGGGCAGCCGCGCCACTGTCCCAGAAAGAGCTGAGGAGAGTTCCAGATGAGGGCTCACTCAGCAGCCGCGGAGCAGAAGCCAGGGGGAATTGCAGTGACGCGCCCGTGAGCTCCGCCGGCAGCCAGCCGTGCCTGAGTGACCGAGCCCCAGGCCGAGAGGCCGGGGGCACCCCACCTCCGAAGTGGCCCGAGCGAGCCCCAGGCTCCAGGCCCCGATAAGCGGCCGCTAAGGAGTGAGCGGCCGCTTATCGGCATATAGACATCCTGACATATAGACACAGAAATACAGGCACACACAGATACAAACATCCATTCCCACCCTCATGCTCTCATATGCACTTACTCCACACTCAACCAACGTGGAGACAGACATAAAGAGACGCTGTACACACGATCACACTCCCCAAGCGTACTCTACAAACCGGGTCTAGGTACCCTTGCCCCTGGAGGGGGGAACTGCACCCAGACCCAGGTGGTGTTACCCTTTTCCCTGCGGTGGGGGGAGGCAGACCGCCCCGACTCCGCAGCAGCAGGGAGGCCCCACACTCCAGACCGCAGTCGGACGGCCAACTCCTCCTCCTAGCCCCCCCGCTCCAGCAGGTCGCAGAGAATGGGGGTGAGAGAAGACTCCAAACCTCCCTCCACCCGCTCATTGTAGTGTTGATGCATGTGTGTTCTAAGGTGCCTTTAAAACCCAGGAGGGCATGGAGCTACCTGCCAGAGAGCAGCAGGTAAGCGCATGGTCCCTCCTGCTAGCCCTCAATGTCTACGTGTATTCAAAATTGAGAGGTGGGCAACGACGCCAGGGGTGAGGTGTACACCCTGATGGTACTTTGGATTCCGTGTATCATGCCCACCCCCAAGATCCTATATGTATGTGTAATGAGAGTGTGAGTAATGTGAATGTCTAAGTTGTGGGATAAAATTGAGGCAGAGGCAGCCAGAAGGGGACAGGGGGGGGGGGGGGTAGCCTCCTCTGCACCCTGGTGACATACCCCTACTCCAAGGTCCTGCATGTGTGGGTGGTTGTGGTGGAGCGGGAAGAGGGAGGCAGCTGGAGATGGGGAGGGAGGGAAGGAAGGGAGGGGCTCCCCCGCTGACCCCAGTAGGCACCCCCATACTCCGCGACCCGCCAGGGAAAGGGGGCCCAGGCCCATCCAGACTGGGGCCCAGTGCAGCAGCGCCTCCCGGCCCCACAGAGCCCGGGACAGTCCACCCAACCCCACCACAGAGAAAACTGCACCCACCCCACCATCCACTCATCTTCCAGACTACATAAGACAATAAACACCCAGGCTGAGATCTTCCTCCACCTCTCCTGTATCTCCCCCTCCTGCAGAGAGAGCTCCTGAGGAGAGGAAAGCTCCTGCAAGATGTGACAATCTTCCCCACCAGTTGAAGAGCCCCCCAGGTGGCTCGATGCACCGGCGGCACCCTGCTCCAGGGCTGGGCCCCCATGCACCCACCCGCCCACAACCCCGGCAACACACCAACCAGGACCCAAGCCCCCGAGGCCCGGCCCGGGCCCCAGCCCAGAGACGGAGCGCCCCCAGAACCTCACGCCCATCCCGGACCCACCCAGGGGCAGCCAGGCTACCAGGTCAGTAACCCACGTCCGTCAGCACAGACCCTCCTGCATCCTTTTTCTAGGAGAAGCTGGAATTAAGTCGTTTGAATTTGCTCGGTTAATTTGAATCATTTGTCTCAGTTTGAACCTGCAGCTGGTGTGTGCTGACACCTGGACAGGCATGAGCTGTTAGCTGTGACTACATGGTTCTCTAGTGTGGTAAGTCTTGGTTTCTGTGGAGTCTCCATCCGTTTTGTTTTTGTTAGTTTGTTTTATTTAAACTTTGGTGGGGTGTGCGGTCTGACATTTGGCTCAAACACTTCCAGAGCTGTCAAGTGTGCAACCAGCTTACTCATAGCCTAACCTGGTTACTGGGTTGAGTGTTAAAATCGCCCACTGTTAAACTCAATGAAGTGGGTATGTTGGTATAGGCATGTAAGCAGAGGGAGAGTTTCCACTTTTTTAAATAACCCGGGTTTGGGTTTTTTTCTTTTGTATTTTTTCTCTTCCTGGGCCTTGGGCTGTATGGCACATATAGAGGAATTTGCTGCTGCACTATGAGCAAGTTTTATGCATCGTTGCACTATAGAATATCTTTTGAGAGTTTAAGAAAACTATAACTTTGATTTTGAGTGGTAACAGTAGTGGAGTAGTCGACCTCTTTCAGTTATGTCATACAATGCATCTCATGCTGAAAGGAACACCTCTGTGGCATTGACTGCTATGGGCATAAAAGGAGAGAAACTCATCCTATCCACCCCTGACTTCAACCCTATTGAGAACCTTTGGAGCGTCCTCAAGCAAACGATCTATGAGGGTGGGAGGCAGTTTACATCAAAACAGCAGCTGTGGAAGGCTATTCTGACATCTTCTAAAGGCATTCAACCAGAAACTCTCCAAAAACTCACAAGTTCAATGGATGGAAGAATTGTAAAGGTTATATCAAAGAAGGGATCCTATGTTAACCTATAACTTGGCTTGTGACCTCCTAATGCTCCAAATCCAACAAATGACCATTTTCAGTTCTTTACAACCAATAAAATGTTAATTTGGTACAATGCATTTTCATTTTTTTTATTTTTGCAAAAACATTGGGAGGTTTGTTCAATAACATTTTAGTTGTGCTCTAACAGTTGATGACTTGAAAAGTATATTAACTTTTGTCTGCATGGACTATGTAGGAAAGTCAGCGACAAATATCATTTGTATAATAATTTGGAATATCGATGACCTGGATGACTGAGAACCTTCACAGACATATTGCCGTATATTTTGGGAGGAACACCTTCAACTGGTGAGGGAGTATGAAAGGGAATCAAGGAAATTCACATTTTGGACAGAGAGGACAGATGGTTTGAAAGAGGAGTGAAAGAAGCCATCTATGTCCACTGTGAGCGACCATCTTTGAACAGAGGCGGTGATTTACGACACCAACTCTCTGCCATCTATAATCCAGTTTTGAAATCCCTTCCCAGACGCCTTAACGCCGACTCACATCCTGGGCCATCTAATCTCAAGAATTCGCATGATAAGGTGGGGCCAGTGGGGCAATGAACTCACCCGAAACTCTGGCTGATTGGGACCCACGCCCAGTTTCACACCTTGGCTCAGGCGATTAGAGGATCATCAGGGGGTCCTTTTGTCCCTCTGTGAGGGGATACTCCCACTAGGTTTATATCTGGGACTCTCCACCATTTGACCTTAGAACTGAAGAAGCTTCTCGGATGAGAGGTGAAACGTCTTCAAGTAACTTAAAGAAGTCCAGACGCTTTTCTTTGCAAGCTCCTTTGACTACGATGACCTGGATGACTGAGAACCTTCACAGACAATTTGGAATATCGTTTATAAGATGTATGCAGCTTGCAGGTTTGAAAAACGTAATCCGCGTGAACGTGCATTCTTTCTAATGGCCTGCAGAGGGCGACTCTTATGATTAAAATACAACTTTTACTTCTAATGAGGTCTGTGTGAAAACAGTCCTTGGCTCTCCTGTACGGTGTATGTAGCCGCTAAGACTGGTGGACCTAAATCTTCACCACCACGTCTGGTATACATACAAGCGAAAAAGGGGAGTGGGTGGGTCAGCGCTCAGAGCACAGAAACTTAGCTGGCTTCAAACACCATTTATTTCCATAAAAAAAAACACAGCCAGAGTCACAAATACAAGATAAAATTCCCCGTATACAATAAAAATAGTGTTGCAACCCGCTAAAAACCCTGCCGGCAGAAATAACTATACAATATTAAAACAAGGCTAAATGAATGTTTTCCATATGCTAAAATTACCCTCCCATAGTCCCATAATCCCACAGTCCAGCCACACATGGGCGAATGGTCCTTATATGAAAGAGACAGGAGAGGAACTTCTCTTCCAGTATGGTAAAACTCGTCAGCAACAGACCAGGGAGGGGGCTCCTATCGCAGACCTGTCTCCTCCTGACAGCGCGTCGCCGCACAGTCCCGCCCCACTCCACACCTGAACACGGCCTCCCTCGTCTCACCGTCAGATGCAGGCAGAAGGGCATCCCTGCCCTGTTGTGCATTGCAGCCATCGCCACCCACTGTTGCCGTCCCTGCGTTGGGAGTGGATCGCCGAACAACTCGCGGCACCCCACAGTCAGGCAGCAGTTCCTTCCACACACGTGCGGGCTTGCACGCGCTCCTTTTTCTCCTGCCCACCTTTCGTGCGTCACTCTCCTTTGTCTCTGCGCTCGCTATCCCCTTTAACAGGTCAACCTGGCGGCTGATAGGCCACCTTGGGGAACGCCCCCACCTCACAGGTGCCTACAATTGACTGTTTAGTCCACAGTGGGTTAAAGGAACATGGTACAACATTAACACAAATACAAACATGAGGATAAAACCATGCAGTATAAATATCAATAAACGAACATGCAATATAAATATCACTATAAAATCATGCAAATAAAATCAACACTATGTACCAATACACAGATTGATAAAACATAAAAACACAAATTTCCGCTGTGTGACATGTACATTTTAGGACATCGTCAGGTCTCAAGAAAAAATTTGTCAGGTATCAGTTATCAGGAAAAAACACTGGACATTGGAATGCCCAGTGCAGTAGCAAATCGCTCGTGCTTCACTGCACAAGCTGGACCCACAGAGTCTGCTAAGGTTTGTCACTGCCACATTACATATGATATTTATATAAACCCATTTAGAGTGAGGTCCATGTAAATTTACCATTCTCTATTTGTTTATCTTCTGACAGCGTAAGATTACAAGTGTGCTCCAACGCTTTCTTTGCCTGTTAGACGTGGGAATGCTGCAGACCATCAGGGAGTGTACGGTCCATCAAGCCCACAGAACAGAGCCGGACTGGAATTTGTCAGTTCATGAACTGATGGCATTCATTTCAATCCTGTTTGTGAGAGCAATCATGTGTCCTGTTGGTGCCATTGTGGATTGCTGGTCAGAAAGATTTCTGGTGCCAGTAATCAAAGAGACAATGCCCCGAGATAGATTCATTTCAATTATGCAACACCTTCGATTTGATGACAAGGACACGCAGGCAGAACAGGTGAAAACAGATAAATTTGCAGTGATCTCCGACATCTGGACACGCTTCAACAAGAACTGTGCTAAGAGTTTCACTCCAGGAGAACACATGACCATAGATGAACAGCTGTTCCCTACCAAGGTTCGTTGTCCATTCACACAGTATATCGCAACCAAGCCAGACAAATTTGGGATCAAGTTCTGGATGGCCACGGACTTGGACACCAAATATGTCTGCAGTGCATCTCCTTACTTGGGAAAAGACCCCAGTCGTCAGAAGGGAGAGAGGCTGGCAGAGAACGTGGTCATGAAACTGATGGAGCCGTTTTTGGATGATGGGAGAAACGTCACAACAGACAATTTCTTTACTTCACTGTCACTGTCGCACAGACTGCTGCAGCGCAAAACGCCGTTACGGGGCACGGTGAATAAAGTCTGGCGTGAACTTCCTCAACTTGCGCGGATGTATTCCGTAAGAGCAGCAACACGCAGGTGGTCAGTAACGGTTTTCTACAATATGCTGGACCTGGCGGCGGTGAATGCCTACATTTTGTACAAGGCATGTACAGGGTGGACAGGCAAAATAAGATTGTTTCTGAGTCTTCTAGCTCAGGAACTTCATTGCCGATTCATGTAGCACAAGGAAATATTAGCACAGACGCAGGCTGCTGAAGCTGCTGCAGCTGCACACACAAGAAAAGAAGCAGGCAACATGAGGTCAAGTTATGGCAATTTTATTTGTGTATTTCAGTACATGTATTTAGATTAGAGTTTTTAAAAAACAAACAAACATCCCAAGAAGAAGGATGGGGTGAAAGAAAGGTGGAGAGAGGGTGAAGAAACTATTGATGTCCTCAAACTTGA
This sequence comes from Diplotaxodon limnothrissa, assembly GCF_057381915.1. NCBI lineage: Eukaryota > Metazoa > Chordata > Actinopteri > Cichliformes > Cichlidae > Diplotaxodon > Diplotaxodon limnothrissa. The sequence goes on along the minus strand of NC_140602.1, from coordinate 55,996,704 downwards.
TGCTGCTGGGTCAGTTCTTTCTCAGCAGTCTGCTCCAGAATCCCCTCCTGTCCTCGGCTTGCTTTTCTTTTGCCTTCAGTTCTTTTAAGGTTTTGTTGAGCTGCTCCTCGGCATCTTTAAATTTTTCTTTCAGCTGCTGTTTGGCCAGTTTCACTTTGTGTTTGAGGAGCTCTTTAGCTTCCTTTTTGTGCTTTCGTATTTCTTTAAGTGCGTCTTAATAGGTAGATAGGCTTGTTAGAGCCTGCCAGGACCCTATCACTTCAGATAAAACCCTGATAACTCATAACCTACATGGTCATTTCAAGTGTGGGGCATGCATTAATTGTCAATATACCAAAAATGTTAAATCATTCAAAGACCCTATAGGTGACAAAACCATTGCCATAAAGGGCTTTATTACATGCAGAACTAAAAATGTAATCTACATGATACAGTGCCCATGCAATAAAATATATATAGGAGAAACATCTCGCCCTCTTAAAGATCGAATTAATGAACACAGAAGTTCAATCAAGAGGAATGATTTAACCAGCCCTGTTGCAAGACACTTCAATGATAAATGAGTTTCTCTAACACAATTAAATAAAACCCGATGAAGGTCAAAGGTCACAGTTTTCACAGTTTTTTGCAGATAGTGTGTTATTTACCATAAAGTGATTCAGAGTTATTTATACCAGAGTAACCAGAGAGGATCATATATTTTTAAATATATAACTTTCTACAGGACTGAATATAATATCTTTATGTAAAAGTCCGGAGCCTCTGGGGAGTATCCGAGTATTTATAACATTACACAAACCAAAGGTCTCCATCACAGTGTTGATGAAATGCTGGGTTTATCCATCTCCTGGGGCGGGCCTACGGAGGAGCTCTGAAGATTTCCCTGTGAGGGAGCTGCTGGTAGCTGTCCTGCTTGATCAATGCCATGAGCTTCAGTGTTCCTGGTGTTTCTTAAATGATGCCTCTTTCAGTGGGTCAACTGAACTTCTGGCACAGGACAGCTGTGATGAAAGAAAGGGAAGAAGTTTCTCCAAACCTCTGGACCCAGGAAACCCAGCTTGGTCCTGATGGTCTCCCTCACTAGTTTCTCTCCAGGGTGAATGTAGCTGTTATACATGATATGGATTATTATTAAATGAAAAGAACAAATTAGACTACACTACTGAAACCTTCTGCTGCTGTTTTTAAAGTTTCCATGTTACCAGGCTGTAGAGATTTAAACAGTTTTAGATCCATTACACTCACAGTCTTAAATGTTAAAATCTCAAAGGACAGCATTATATTTTTGATATTAACAGTAACTCTGGGCTTCTGTGGAGTGTGTAGCCGATCTCATCGCTGTCTAAAAATGGATTAAAAAAAACAAAAGAAGTGCCGAATCCTTCAATAACACAGACTATTAGAGTAGCAGCTGTCTGTGTGAAGCACTTGCTGCAGGGTTGCGCCATGAATGTATTCAGCTGCCAACAAAAAGCAGGACTCAGTGCGGGCAACTGCCATGAGTCTGACGATGTTGGGGTGAGACAGTCTCCTAATAAAACAGAAACATCTCCGAATAAAAAACAAAAAAAAAAAAATCACATTTCACCACTGTCGCTAGCTAGAATGAATTAGCCAGACAAAAATAGTACTGATTTGGTTTCGTACAAAACTAGGTTTCCTTCTCTGATATTTAACTTTCACAACATAACCGCAACTTAATATAACACAACTGTGGCAGCCCATGAATTTGGACACGTCATATTGACGTGTCCAAATTCATGGGCTGCATCCTCCTGAGGACCTGGCCTTCGCGGTCTACGTGGGCCAGGTCCTCAGAAGGTCGGGTAGGCCGGAAGTAAACGGCCGTGAAATTGGACGGTCTAGCCTTCTGATTAGCGTCGCCGCTGTCTCAGTGGAGTTTAATAAACTCGTCCGTCTGCTCCTTGCTATCTAAAATATAACAGGACACTGGCGTAAATTCTCGACTGTCTCATACTTCTGTTTAATCAGTTTTCTGTTTGACGTTTAGTCAGCTGTGTAAAAACAAAGGAGGAACCCACCCGGGGGATTAATAAAGTTTTATTTTATCTAATCTAATAACTTTAATCTCAGCCAAACCGATTTACTCACGAACAAACAAAACACTGAAAAAAGCCCAACAATAACATTTTTAGGTTGTCTAAGTGACTTATATATTACGTTTAACCCGAGCAGGGAAAGTCCGCGGTGATCTGAACATGATGTGCCGGGAGTTGTGCCGTTCTCGGCCGCATCAGTAACCCTCGAGCTCCCGGCTAGCTATCGAGCTGGTGGGTAGCAGACGTCTCCGAAAACGTCGAAGCACTTTTGCAAATATGCGATATCTTGATAAACCGAGCAGACATTTGATGTTTACACAGCTACTTTCTTGCCTGAAAATATGTTAAAAGTTTATTTTGTGACCCAGAAAGATTAGTATGAGTAATTTTAAAACTTAGTTGCGGCCGCCATTGTTGGAAACTGGAGTTTGGCTGGGATATGAATTCTGGGAATGGTGGGCCACGAAGGACACACCCGACCCATCCTTCAAATTCGGGGAAAAGGAGGCCGCATTTGTCGGCTGCATTCGGAGGAGTCTACGAATTTGGACAGCCTTCAGCGCGTCACTGTGACGTAATCGGTCTACAAATGCGGCCTCAGGAGGATGCAGCCCATGAATTTGGACACAACCAAAGTTAAACTTACCTTGGCTGTATCCCAATTCAGCGTCTGCAGCCTTAAAGGCCGCATATTAAGGCCAATTACGTCACAGCGACACGACGAAGGCTGTCCCAATTCAAAGGCTGCTCAAAATGCGGTCCTCAAATGCGTCCTTCATTTCATTGAATTTTAAGGATGTGGCGCTGCAGACTTCGTGGCCCAACATATCCCAGAATGCATAGCGCGGCGGTGGGTGTGGATAATTTTGCCGGAAAAAAAAACGACGGGAGAGGGGCGGCCGAAGAGTAAACTTTTAAAAGTAAGTACTGAATATTATGTCACTTATTTATGTGCAAATGTTTAATAATGAGGAACATTAAAACATTACTGTTGGCCACATGTCGGCAAAGTTATGTGACATTAGTGACGTTTGTACTAACTTGGTTTTAAAGCCTTTACTTTAAAATATACATCGTTCAATAGTTGACCTTAATCTTACAGAGAATGTGATGATTTTATGGATATTTAAATTAAGCACTGAGACAAATTTAGTAATGCCAACATAATAAAAGAACAATATTTGTCTCTCATATATATAACACAGTTATATATACTGTGTCAAAGAAACCTGTCTTTGAGTGAAGATTTAAGGTGACAGGAAATATAAATAATATAAATAAATGCAGCTTGAATCTTTACTGAAGCTCAGTATTTGAAATAGAGTTCATTCACTGCTGTAACAACTAATAATGATTGAAATTATAACTTTAATATTGGCCATATTATATTTACATTACCAAAGTGAGATGACTTTAGTCTCATGAACAACATTGGCTAATTGTTATTTACTAGGTAATCTTAAATGACTGTTCAGTACAGAAGTGAAGCCCAATAATCATGATTTCACAGTCAGCCTCAGATACTTATCAAATCAAAGCTCATGTACAAACAAACAAACAAATGAACAAAAGATTTTCTCCTTCATTTCTGTCAAACAAAGCTGTATGAAACGTTTCCAGCCGTTAGTGTCATGGTTGCTAGGCAACCTGGGTAGCGCGACAGAGGCTAGACTGTCCCATTTCACAAGCCTCTCACTTCCGGCCTTTAAGTACGCGGCCCTTGTGGACCGTTAAGGCTGCGCACTTTAAGGCTGCAGACCCTGAATTGGGATACAGCCCTTGTGTCGTTAGGAGCCTGAACCGCAGTAAAACTCCAGTGAGGTCAATGACCTTACGCTCTCCCACTGTCACACATTGATGACGTATTTGGAAATCAATTCGGGTGGGACCAGTGTTGCCAACTTCTCAGTAAGGAAAATCGCTATTGGTTGTCCTAAAAGTCGCTAGAAGTCGCTAAATGATGTCATCGCCTAATTTGCATAATTGGTCATGCTAATGTCATTGTAACCTACGCTGTTGGAGAGAGAAATAACATCGTGGAAGAGACATAAAGTCAGTAAAAAAAAGGTCTTAAATGCATTTAGAGTTTATTTAGAACTACAAATTAAATTTCTTTTAGCAATTATTGTTTTTTTAATGTCACAATTCCAACCCTGCTCCTTTATTACGGAGACGTGGCTTCACCCGCTGATTCCCGACGCTGCAGTCGAGTTAGCAGGCCGCACGCTACACCGGCATGACAGAAACAGCAACTCAGGTAAAAGCAGAGGAGGGGGGCTATGTGTTTACGTGCATAACGAGTGGTGTTGTAACAGCAGGATCATTCACACACACTGTTCTCCTGATTTGGAGGTTCTGGCAGTCTCGTGCAGACCTTTTTACATCCCGAGGGAGTTTACAGTAGTTATTGTGATAGCTGTTTATATACCGCCGGATGCTAACGTTGGCACGGCTCTCAGCCTCTTGCTCAACACCATAAACAAACAACAGCTTGCCCACCCCGATGGGGTTTTTATTGTCGCCGGCGACTTTAACAAAGCGTGCCTAAAGACTGTGCTTCCTAAATTTGTCCAGTTTGTGGACTTTGCTACGAGAGGAGAACACACTTTGGACCATGTCTATTCAAACATCAGGCATGCTTTCAGAGCGACACCCCTCCCCCACCTGGCTGGATCTGACCACCTCTGCATGTCCCTCACCCCCACCTACACCCCCCTGCTGAGGAAAAAAAAAACAACCGAAAAAACAATAAAAACCTGGCCTGAAGGAGCCCTCTCAACTGCAGGACTGCTTCTCAACAACTGTATGGGATTTATTCTCCAGCCAGGAGATGACCTCTCCTGGACTGCAAATACTACAGCGGTGGTTAAAAAGGCCCAGCAGCGTCTCCACTTTCTGAGAGTGCTCAGGAGGAACAACCTGGAGGAGAGGCTGCTGGTGACATTTTACAGAGCCACCATAGAGAGCATCCTAACGTACGGCATAACAACATGGTATGCAGGGTGCTCAGCTGCAGACAGGAAAGTACTGCAGAGGGTCATCAACACAGCCCAGAAGATCACTGGCTGCTCTCTGCCCAGCCTGGAGGTCACTGCAAACTCTCGGTACCTCAGCAGAGCTGGCAATATCATCAAGGACCACTCTCACCCCAGCAACCAACTGTTTGAACTATTACCGTCAGGCCGACGGTACAGGTCACATAAAACCAGGACAAACAGATTCAGGGATAGCTTCTTTCCCAGAGCTATCACCGTAGTAAATAAGCACAAAAACAATTGAACCTATTCCATACCGTCACTGTCATTATATTATGCTGCTATTCATACTGTCATTATATTAATGCTGCTATCCTGTATATATTGTACATACTATTGTTTGAGTACTTACGATTGTTTTTTTTTGTACTTTTTATATTTTACATTTATATTTATTATTGAAACTTGCACCAAGGGAGTGGCACTCCAATTTCGTTGTACTCTGTACAATGACAATAAAGGCTATTCTATTCTATCTGGGCTTGGACCGGCAAAAGTGACCCGAAACAGGCACTCTGGTGGAGTTATTGTGTGTGTGTGTGTGTGTGTGTGTGTGTGTGTGGTTTTAAACTTTGTGGTCCACAAAACAACATAACAGTAAAAGAAGAACTGACTGCGTTACAGTCAGTGCGGGAGCCCTGCCCTGATAGCAGCTGGGGGAGGACTATCCTCCGCCTGTGAACGCTTTAGCACGGGCGAGGTGCCCACCGCAGCACCCGCTGTTTATTGAGAGTAAGAGCAATACGCGCTTTCACGTCAAAAAGTCGTCATGAATAAGTCTCTAAAAACGCCAGATTTGTCGCTAGTCGCGTTTAAGAAAAAAAGTCGCTAAGGTGGTCTGAAAACTCGCTAAATATAGCGACAAAGTTGCTAAGTTGGCAACACTGGGTGGGACATGACAACACCACCACCTGCAGGAAGATTTTCTCTCTGGTACCTTGTGTTCTGATACCTGACAACTTTTTTCTTGAGAACTGAGTGTCACGGACCCGGTGCCGGGGACTCGGGGTTCGTGAACAGTGTGGACCTTTATTGTTATTAGTGTATTGGATGTATGTTTGCTGCACTGTGCTCTTGTGTTCCATGCTGGTGTGTGTGTGTGTGTGTGTGTGTGAGTGAGGCTGGAGGATGAAGGACAGCCACCTGCAGGCCTGATGGGTGTGGCCCTGCCAGCTGCTGGTCACGCCTAGCTTACCACACACCTGCTTCTGATCAGGATCGTCGGGGGAGCTACTTAACAGAGCGATGGAGCTTCCTCCGGCGCAGGATCGTTGAGTTAGACTCCATGTCAGTGTTTGTAGTGCTGGTCAGTGTATGCCTGCTGGAGTTGGTGCCATAACGGCTGTGTCTGTGTTTTTTCCTCAGGAGAGTGGAACACAGGACTGCAAGACACACGGGGTGTGTGAAGGCACAGGGGCAGAGAGCACGGGATACCAGCACTTGGGAGAAGACACGTCACGGGAGTCGAGGGAGCACTTTTGGAGATTCAATGTGTGGTGTACATTTACCTCACTGTAAATAAACCCACTGTTCATTTCATTAAGTCCAGCGTTTGGGTCCTTTCTCCTACATCCCCCACGGTCTGCCCTCCAGACCGTGACAGAACGATCCTGCCAGATGGACCCAGCGGACTTTTCGGAGAGGTTCAGGAGGGAGGTGACAGACAAAGTAAATCGTCTATGTGAACTGTGGCTGGAAGCGCACGCGGAGGGTTTACGTTGTGCTGTGGAGAAGCGGTTGCAGGAAACACTGACTTGTTTTCCCTGGGTGTTGGACAATCTTTTTCCGATTGTGGCGGATTTCCTGCTCAACACCCTTCACCTCCACTCTCCGATCCAGGCTGCCCCCCCACTCGGCCAGCCTGAGGTTCTTCAGCCTGATACGCCGGCCCCGACGTCTACCCGGAAACGGCGTTCGCGCCGCCGGCGTTCCTCACCGCAGCCGCCCTCCCGGACATCTCAAGAACCGGCTGTGGTGAGTAATAAGGACACTTTTTCATTTCTCACCCCATCTGCTTTTTTGTTTTCAGTGGATGGTGACACCGCTGACGCTGCTGCAAGCCGGCCAACAGTACAACTAGCGTGGCCTCATTCAGCAGTCTCCACGCCACTGGCGGCTTCACCATCTGCGGTTGTAGCGCCGTCATCATCCCATCCGCATGCAGTCACCCCTCGGCCATCTTCTTCACCGGCTCTACCTTCACCTTCCCCACCTGCGGACACCGCATCACCATCTTCGCCTCCGGATCATCCATCTGTGGCTGAAGCGCAGCCAGAGGTGCCCGCACGGCCAGCTGTTGAGCCCTGCGAGCCGGAGCAGGAGCCCGGAGAGCGGGAGGAGCTGCTCAGCGAAGCGGAGCAGGAGCTCAGGGAGCGGGAGGTGCCCGCACGGCCAGCCGTGCAGCCCTGCGAGCCGGAGCCCGGAGAGCGGGAGCAGCGGCTCGGCGAGCGGGAGCTCAGCATGCCCGAGCAGGGGCTCAGCGAGCGGGAGGAGCTCAGCATGCTCGAGCAGGAGCTCAGCGAGCCGGAGGAGCTCAGCGAGCTTATGCTGGAGGAGCTCAGCATGCCGAAGGAGCTCAGCGAGCGAGGGGAGCCCGCGTCGCCAGCTGTAGAGCTCAGCGAGCCGGAGGAGCTCAGCGAGCCGGAGGAGCTCAGCGAGCGAGGGGAGCCCGCGTCGCCAGCTGTAGAGCTCAGCGAGCCGGAGGAGCGCAGCGAGCCGGAGGAGCTCGGCGAGCCGGAGGAGCACTGTGAGCCGGGGGAGCCCAGCGAGCTAATGCCGGAGGAGCACTGTGAGCTGGAGCAGCTCAGCGAGCCACCCACTGAGAAGCCCGCACCGCTGCTGGCGGACCTCAACGAGCCGGAGGGACCGGCGTTGCCAGCAGAGGAGCTCAGCGAGCCTGGTGAGCCCGCGCTGCCACCGGAGGAGCTCGGAGGTCCGGAGGGATCCGCTGAGCCAGAGCTGGAGGTCGGCGTGCCGGAGGGGCCGCCACGTCCAGCAGCCCGGCCGCCACGTCCAGCAGCCCGGCCGCCACGTCCTGCAGCCCGGCCGCCACGTCCTGCAGCCCGGCCGGTACATCGAGAATCATGGGTTGTGCTGAGGCGGGAGCTACAACGCCGCCGCCACCGGACCCGTGGCAGGCCGCCGGGGGAGCAACGCCGCCGCCACCGGACCCGTGGCAGGCCACCAGAACCGTTCCACCACGGCTGCCGGACCCATGGCCGCCCGCCGGAGCTCCTGCGTTTCCATCAAGGGGTTAGAGGTAGGCCACCTGAACTTTTTTGCCGCCACTGCCTAACCCGCAGCGGGTCCCGCTTGTTTTGCCGTCCTACAGGTCGGCCGCCAGAACTGTGTTTGCTGCCACTGGACCGGGGGATTGAACTGTTGAACTGTGTTTTTCTTTTGTTGCTTTGTGGTGGCTGTTTAGCGGAGTGGTTTTGGGGCCCTCCGTCCTGGACCCCCCGCCACCCGCCCTGGGTTGGTTGTTCTGTGGTTTTGTTTTGGGTCGTCGGGAGTCGACCCTTTGAGGGGGGGTACTGTCACGGACCCGGTGCCGGGGACTCGGGGTTCGTGAACAGTGTGGACCTTTATTGTTATTAGTGTATTGGATGTATGTTTGCTGCACTGTGCTCTTGTGTTCCATGCTGGTGTGTGTGTGTGTGTGTGTGAGGCTGGAGGATGAAGGACAGCCACCTGCAGGCCTGATGGGTGTGGCCCTGCCAGCTGCTGGTCACGCCTAGCTTACCACACACCTGCTTCTGATCAGGATCGTCGGGGGAGCTACTTAACAGAGCGATGGAGCTTCCTCCGGCGCAGGATCGTTGAGTTAGACTCCATGTCAGTGTTTGTAGTGCTGGTCAGTGTATGCCTGCTGGAGTTGGTGCCATAACGGCTGTGTCTGTGTTTTTTCCTCAGGAGAGTGGAACACAGGACTGCAAGACACACGGGGTGTGTGAAGGCACAGGGGCAGAGAGCACGGGATACCAGCACTTGGGAGAAGACACGTCACGGGAGTCGAGGGAGCACTTTTGGAGATTCAATGTGTGGTGTACATTTACCTCACTGTAAATAAACCCACTGTTCATTTCATTAAGTCCAGCGTTTGGGTCCTTTCTCCTACATCCCCCACGGTCTGCCCTCCAGACCGTGACACTGAGACCTGACAATTTTTTGTCTGATACCTGACAACTTTTTTCTTGAGAACTGAAACCTGACAATTTTTTGTCTAATACCTGACAACTTTTTTCTTGAGAACCGAGACCTGACATTTTTTTGTCTGAAACCTGACAACTTTTTTCTTGAGAACTGAGACCTGACAATTTTTTGTCTGATAGCTGACAACTTTTTTCCTGACAACTGAGACCTGACATTTTTTGTCTGATACCTGACAACTTTTTTCCTGACAACTGATACCTGACAACTTTTTTCTTGAGACCTGACGATGTCCTAAAATGTACACGGTACTCCTGCTATGTGACCTCAATAAAAAAAATTTGTGGTCATATTTTATAAAACTCAGTGAATCAGATGGATTACAGATGGAATTATATTTATGTTGAAAGTCAAAGACGGGGGGAAAAAAACATAATTATTAACTAAGTGCATGATTAAATGTCGTTGTTCAAACAATGACAACTAATATAGTGGGTACATCACTGTGAACAAATAACTTCTGTACATATAGTTTAGCATTACTGGCGCCTGTTTTGTTTTGTTTGTTTGTATTTTAAATAACAATGCCTTTAAGCTGTTTACAGGTTTGGACACATAAATTCTATTGCATCTCAGTCTTAGAATTATCCCGTCTCTGTTCATTATGTTAGCATCATAAACCCAAGCATACTGTTATTTAGCTGGATAAGTTTCTCCCCTGTTCTTTCTGTCAAGAATTGTTTTTAAATTCCCAAAGTCAAGAGTGCTGCTGCCACTTAAAAGCCAAAAAAATGCCATGGGTCCCATACATCTTAAATATTTACTCGAATCACAATACAAGAAAAAGAATTATTTCCTTGAAATTCCTATTCAAAAATCATAAACAGCAAAGGCTGTTGTCTTTAAATTGCTAACGCCATATAAACCCAGTCATATGCAAAGGATTAAGGCCAATTTGTGACCCACCCTCCACTGGATCACAAAATTCAATGCAAGAGCAGTAAATTTAGGTCAGAATAAGGAGTAATATCATAAACCTCATATTTCCAATTTGAATTCTCTTTTTATATATTTTTTTAATAAATATCTAACTGCCCACCAGGGGGCCCAGGCCCTCACTTTGGGAACCAGTGTATAAAAATTATTTCATACAAATGTTATCTTCTTAGAAAGTTTAAAAAGGAAGTCCAGGCAACATTTAAGAAGCACCATGAACCGACTTTATGGTATCGTCCTTAATGTTGGTTTAAATCAAATTTTGAAACTAGTTTTCAACTATGACTAGCCGCTGAGAAAAGACCGCCAGCCAATGGTTATGCAATGTTGAAATATGTGCTGGGTTTGTGTGGTCATGTAAGGATGCTCAATATTGGTGTTGTGATATCTGAAAGTACATACTGTTTCTACCAACTTCTCACACATATATAAATAACAACAGAAACTGAAAATATTTGACTTTTCATAACTTTACATGAAGCTTTGAATGAGGAAATGACTCCAGCAGCAAAGTAGTAAATAGAAAATGCCATTGACTCAGGCAGACTTGTTACTCCTACTAAAGTCAAGTCTATGCTCCTTGCTTCAGAGTCATCAGTGATTCTGTTGCATTTGCTGTTTCTAGTTTGTCATGACAGACTTGCTGTGAAATGAATAAATTCAGCACTAATAGAATTGTGATTTATGGTGTTGTCTGCTCTGATATAGCAGTACTTTGACTTCCATCCGCACACATTTACTAATCAGAGCTGATGTCATTGCAGCTGGGTGAACCCTGCCTCGTTAATTATTGAAACACTCACATTGCATTAGCAATTAGATAACTGCCCCAAGCATTATCTTTGAACATAGTGTGGAGATAGCATTATGGATTTGCATTGCACTCGGGCCGCAACCTCCCTTCGTTTAAACACCACTGAAAGCATAGCTTCGAATCTTAAAATATTCATCATATTTAGAAACTAAGTGCTATGTAAAACTGCCTCTGGATCTGCTTCATCCAGATTGGGTGTTGTGTCACCTGTCAGCTTTTTTTGACAAACATAAAAATATATTTCCTGTTTCATGCACTCCTTGCAAAAAATGAATCAGTTTTCAAACTACATCCTACATCCATTTTATTAACCACTTATACAGTGTGGGGCTGCAGAAGCCTATTCCATCTATTAGGGCAAGAGATACAGTACACCCAGTGTACAGATCACCAGTCCATCACAGGACTAAAAGAGACAGGCAACCATTCATGTTCACACCTAAAGCCAATTCAGAATCACCAATTAACCTAACATTTATGGCTTTAGAATGTGAAAGGAAAACTCCACATGGAAAGGCTCTAGGTTGCAGATTCATACCCATAACCCTAACCCAAGCACCTGCGCTAACCACTCTACGGCTTTTATAATCTACAGTTTCCGTAGTTTCACTGATTTCCAAGTCTCCATATGGATGTGATACTACTGTTTATGGTTTTAAAAATATACCAAGTCCAAATTAAGTATTTCACTTGTACAGATTTAAACGCTACAGAAACAATCAACGTTATATTTTAGATGTGATGATCCATAAGCAGTCACAACAAGGGTGTCCAACTGGTGGGAATCACCCAATGTATTGCAAGAAGTAAGATAAGGCAAAATAAGAAAAGATAAGATGTCCTTTATTTATCGCAGAGTTGAAAATTTCCTTAAAATGTAGGTAATATGTAACAGAATTGTAAAGTAGCAAGGTGTATTAGCATTTTCCAGTGTGTGGTTTCCATATGTGCTATAAATAATGCTTGGAAATACTTGAGCTAACACGCTAGGCAGTATAATGACAAGTTGTTGCAAGGGCAAGTCACAGCCAACTATGATCAGTGGCCTGCTCTAATTGATCATAGTTAGCTAGCTAAGTTAGCTGGCTAATTCGCTAGTTAGCCAGCTAAGTTAATACATCACTTAGCTAGCTAGGTTGGTACTGCAGAAGTCAAAATCCTAAACTTACTGTTACTCAAACAAAAAGAATGACTGTTATTTTGTTTTCTCAACATTTAAACTGCATTTCTCTTACCTCCAAGTGTTGCCTTAATACAGATGGACAATTTAAAGCAGCATTGCACAATGATTCACAAAAGCTACAAAGCTTTCCAAATTAGAATACTGTGAGTATGGAAGAGGATTGGGGCCACAAACTGGGAACCTCTTCTTTTCAAAATCCTGACATTAAAGTCAGAATTTGGAGAGTAAACTTTTGAAGATTTTGTTGATGAGCTAAATGTAATTTTCAAATATATATTAATAATTGGCAATGCCAGGGGTTTGCAACCGAAAGAAATGTGCTTATGTGAGAGGTAGTCACATCATGTCTTCAGAATGTTTTTAGAAAAATTAGCACAAAAGAAGTTCTACGGGTCAGTTAAAGGTTTACACAAGGTGAAAACATTTTTCACACCTTTTTGCAAAAATTGCCCCTGTTAAAGCTCATCTCCACCACAACCCATGGTGCTCCAGCAATAGCAGTGTTGGGTAAGTTACTTTAAAATAGTAACTTAGTTACATTACTAGTTACTTCTCTCAAAAGTAACTCAGTTACTTCAAGTTACTCGTTACTTTCAAAGTAACTAGTTACTAGGGAAAGTAACTTTGGTTTTACTCAGAATTCTCTTGTTAATGTGTTTCTTCCATAACTTTGCCAGTCTTCTAGCTTGCTTACTTGCCACAAGTGCACTGTGCCACCTACCAATAGAAAGGAAAAGATAATGTGCATATTTCCACGAGAGAAATCCCACGCCTGGACCGTTGTTGACCGCCGCCATGATTCTAGCCTACGTCACAGCGTCATGCGCGCCTTTTACATCCAACACAAAAACTGCAGTCGTGGTGCTTTCGATTGTACTCAGAACTCGGAAATTCTGCCTTCTGAATAGGAAGATGTAGGCAACACCAGACTGCAGATGAGCTGCATACAGGGCTGGACTGGGACAGAAAAATCATCCCGGGCATTTTGACTAGAGACTGGCCGCCATTATAGCAAAAATCATAAAGCCTTTGAATGAAAACAAACACTGCTGTGACAGTGATGTTCACTGTTTTGATGGTATATATGTATCAATCTATCAATCGTTTGTTGTAAGATTCAGATAATTATTTTTTAAAAGCGAGACATTTTAAATGAGAATAAGAAAGAAAAGTATTTCTTTGTGCCCCCCTTTCCCTGTTAATGCCCTACATGCCCCCCTGGCCACACTTTGCTAGATCTGCCCCTGCACAGTTACCAGCTGTCAGCTGCTTAGAAAAGGATCCTGGGGTTATTTGTCTCTCAGAAACAGTTCATAACTTCCCTTCAACTCATTCATGTCACCTAAAAGGTAAACCTGTTTCTCCATCACCTGTTCAACTCTGATGATCCAGTAAGGACATCTCCTGGTTTCATCTTCATGTTTCCCTCTCACCAGATAACCAAACGATATCATGACCTGCAGCTTTTTTGCAGCTGTGGCTCCAGCAAACATCAGCTGATACTAGAAATTAACAGAGGTGGGACCAAGTCATTGTTTTGCAAGTCTCAAGTAAGTCTCAAGTCTTTATCCTCAAGTCTCAAGTAATGTCAGGCAAGTCAGAGTCGAGTCTCAAGTCACTGGTGTAAAAGTCCGAGTCAAGTCACAAGTCTGAAACTTTGAATTTCAAGTCCTTTCGAGTCTTTAAAAAAAAAAACAACGAAAAAATAATGTTGCAGTTATATGCTAAATGTAAATATTAGACCATGTAATTTTAAATCTGTGTTTTTCTCAACACATGACAAAAGTGAACGTAGAAAATATACACAAATTGTGAAATTGCACCTCTTTAAAATGCAGCTCAATTAAACTTAGCTCCAAGAATAATTTTCACCGACAGTTCTGAGATAAGCTGCATGTTATTCTTGGATGCGGTTGTAGGACCAGCTTTAAAATCGCATGACAAAAATATCATACACATTAAAAAAAACTGTATCACCAACGTAGCCTGGACAACATTTGCTAGTTAGATGAAGTCAGCTATCTCATTGTAGCATATTTATATGCATATTTATAATCATACGGTTCTTGGAGTGAGTGCATACACTCATGAAGTTTAGTAACTTCAGGTCACTGCAACAAGCCCAGGTACAGTTTACCGACGGATGGGTGCAGGACCTTGAAATGCACCGTGTAGAAAGTAAAGACCATCGTATGTATCATAAGTTTACCAGTCTCACAAATTGTCGTCATAAATACACATTCATTAACCGTTTATTAATAGGACCTTTGAGCTCAACGGTAATTAATTAGTAGTGGAAATAATTTCTGGTACCCATCACAGATGTAGCAGTGACAACAATATTGTATGCTGTAATCGTACTGGGCAATTAGTGATACAAAAAACCTGTTTTATCCTGTGAATAAAAGTATATGTTTTTGTCAATGTACCATAATAACAGAAGCGAAACGCAATATTGTGTCAGGACAATTCACTATTTATGCACAATAAATAAAGGAGCATAGCGCGACAATTTCTGTTCAGCGCCAGACTTGCTTGTAACCTATATCACTAATTATGTTATGAAAATGACGTATTAACTACTAAAAAACACTGACCTTCGTGTAAATGCTTGGAGCAGACTAACCTGTGAGCTGGAGGGTTCTGGGACGTTATATTTGGTCTTAGAATGGCTGCAATCCAGTCGCCTCTTTGTTACTTCGGAAACATGGCTCGAACAATTTCTCTTCAACGACGTAATCCGATAACAACCGATCTCTTTACCCGTCGGCTTCCCGTGGCTGTCATGCGACCGGCTATTGCAGTTAATGATACAACAGCTTCTTGCCATTTTTGTGTTTCTTTTTATCGCTGTGTAACTGATTTCAATTGAAAACCTGCGTGCGCTAGTACCGCTTGCCAAGAGTTCCCAGAATCCTTTGCGGTTCTACCCGTGAATGACGTCACATTTTCAATCTCTATATAATATGCATGTTAAATTTTATATTTGGGGTAAAATATCAAGTCTTTTCAAGTAAACCGGTTCAAGTCCAATTCAAGTCCCAAGTCATTGGTGTAAAAGTCCAAGTCAAGTCACAAGTCTTAGAACATTTTTTCAAGTCAAGTCTAAAGTCATAAAATTAATGACTCGAGTCTGACTCGAGTCCAAGTCATGTGACTCGAGTCCACACCTCTGGAAATTAATATTAAATAAATTCTAACAACAGCTGATCAAGCTTAAATGTGCTGCTGTTGTTTAGCGCGACATCCCCTGGTTTCCTCTTTCTGCGCAAAGTGAGCGATAAACAAACGAGAGCCGATCAGCTGATCATTGATCAGTTTCATGATTGAAGTAGAAACGGGAGAGGGAGGGGAGAGGATGAAAGGAGAAGAGGCAGCTGTGCAGCAAAGACACAGAATAACTCCAGCTTTGTGCCTTTTTCATTGTAGCTGAATTACGGGACAAACTGTTCCTTTTCACCTCAATAAGAAACGCGTAATATTTTCTCTGAATACCAGACGGGACGGTTGGCAACTCTAATAACTTATGAACAAAATAAAGTTTAACATCGTTAACATCATAGCACCCACCCAGCTGTATAGAAACTCCGTCATGCTAGCTAGCACGCAGTACGGAAAAAGTCAGAATAACGAAAATAAACTCCACCTAAACTTGGTTCATATCTGACCCAGAGAGACTGCAGGTCATAACTTCTTACCTGAAGTTCAGTTCACACTTGGACCGGCGGCCGCCTCGGGTCTCTTTTCCTTCTGCGTCCCTTTTCCTTCATCCACCTGCTGGCCTCCACCACTTGCTAATGTTACTGAATCTGTGGAAGCTCCGCGATAGCCACCACACGAAGTAACGAGTAACGACCCTATCTAAATCCCAGTAACGAGTAACGCGTTCCTGATTTTGGCATAATAACTAGTTACCGTGCTCGTTACCACAATAATAACGTAGTTACTGTAACGCGTTATTTAATAACGCGTTAGTCCCAACACTGAGCAATAGTAAATCATGCAAGTGTAATCTCTTGGATTATCCTGAATTATCACTGTTTAAGTTAGCAGCGAGTATGTTTTACTGCTTTCAAGCCAGTGGTTGACAAAGAGCACACAGTCCTGCAGCTGGCTGCAGATGTTTTATGACTTAGTCGAGTTTATGAGGAGTTGCCTGAACTGAAAGATTTTCTCAAAACGTGCAGTATGTGCACAGCTACCAGTGGATTTTGGATTTAGTGTTCCCGACAGATCTCAGTGACCTGCTCCATGACTCTAATTTAGAGCTGCAGGGTCGGGATAAATAATGTAATCCACATAATCAGTTCAGTGAACAGTGAACACATTTAACAGCAAGCACCCAGCAAGCCTGTCACGTAGGCTGCAGCACTGTGACCTGCGTAACTTTACTCACATGACTGCAGCACTGTGCGTAGCCTAAAAGTACACAGCGTGAGGATCAAATTCAGAACATCTTGTCAGTATCTGAGAAGTGCTTCACTGAGCCTTGTGTTGCCTATCTGTGTTTTCAATTTGGTGAAAGTATCGATGTGGATTGCACCGCTTCAGTAGTTTTAATGTTCCACCTGGATAGCTCTGCTGCTGAGAATGAGATTCTTACTCTTCAAAGTGACATTAAGCTCAAATCCAGGGCAACACTTTGGCTGGATTTGAGAGCTGTGGAATCTACTGCTGGAACAGAAGTAACTTAACCAAGATTGCACTGAACTTGGCAGCCCTTTACAGATGAACCTATTTATGTGTCTGCTTTCTCTCACAGAAATCTGTAAAAGCACAGTTACCGATGACTGCTTTGTGACCTGCCTAAAGCTTGCTACTGCTCAAACTGCCTAGATTACAAGAAACTGGCTTTCACCCCCCAAGTCCAAGCAGTAATGTAGAGAAATACATTTATGACCACTTTTCAAATAAGTAAAGTGTCCTTTATAATAACTGGATTGCCTTTGTGTTTGCCAGGTGGTTATTAATTGCACAAGGGAAAATAAAGGTAACTGCTGTCCATACTAGATGTTCCATGACTCTTCGGTCACAATAGTTTATGGACAGCTGGAGGAAAATGCACAATTCTGTGTTTAGAGGAATAACAGCAGAGCAGACCAGCATCAAAACCCTGTCTACATGCAAAGCACGATGGAAGGAGAAATAAAGTTTGAGGCTGCTTTGAATTATAAAGAAAGAATTTCAAATTGTATCAGATTTTGAATAGGAGCAGCAGTCCATGACCTGAAGATTGTGCACGGTTGCCTGATGCAACAAGACAGTTTTGGCGTTGCAATCATCATATCCAAAATCTGAATGTAACCAATTGTACGATTTGTGCAGGACTTTATTCTGTGCACTTAAAACACATCCGCAGCTACAGCCAATTTAGAAGCATCAGTAACGTAATATCTATAATGAGTTTTCCATAACTGCTGTAGCCACCCACACTTTAACAAATTGTGCCTATCTCTTCAAGTTGAAGGACCTACAGTCACCTCGGTTGTCAGTTTAACTGATTGGGATCCAGATAGACTAAATGCCTTCATATCTGCCAGACACCACATATTACTCTGACAAGAGTAATAATGTCCTTGATTATTGATTAACAATCTTGAGTATTTTACAGTGCGCACACTTGTGCTGTGCAACCACATGGTGAGCTCAGCATGTGACAAGATGGTCCTATTTCATTTGAGACATCCTGTTAATGTGGAAGCTGCGGTTGTTTACAGTCTGGCTAATTAAGCTGTTTCTCACTGCGGTCAGATCTCGATACAGTTGTGCACACTGATAATTCCCAGTGTGACCATGTGTCCAGCCCAAAAGAAAGCAGTATGTTTGTGTCATGTAACACACAGGGTACTGTGTGTACCTTTGGAGGGGTTAATTGGAAATAATGAGGCCAAGTCTAACATTCCCGGATTGTTTTAATTGTAACTGCCATCCGTCTAAGCTTAAGCCAATTAACTTAGAGGTTACTCAGCCTCATACTGGGAAGCACATTTTCTGAATTATCACTGCTGGCCAGTACATGACTCTTCACCAGTCCACGTTCCAGATTCTAGGCAGTTTAAATGATGGCGCTCATCCAGATGATTAAGATAACTCAGTGACTCTAAGCTACTCTGTGGATGTACGCTGCGATTACATCTTATCTGAAAAAGCTGGAGAATGGACTGTTCTACATTTGCCATGAAATGTGATTAGAGGTTTAAAGTGTTTGAGAATACGAGGCAGTTTATTTAGAGTGACAGAAAAATAAAAACTAGTACCAGTGAAAAATACCCACCCTCCCGCTACAAAAAAAAAGAAAAAACTGTGGTTGTATTCATAAAAAAAGAGGCTTAATGTTAAAATAAATTATGTGTGTAGACTGAAATAAGTATGAAATGTGATCATGACAAACGTAATACTTTCCGAGAGGGTAAACCGATGGACTTTGGTGCCTAATTACTTCCCTGAGATCTCTTTCTTAGAGCTTCTCATCAATGCTTCAGATATATCTGTGAATATTTAACAGAGTGCTGTGCAATGCCGGAGCCTCTGCTCCCTCTATCAGGGGTTTATAAGATAAGCCGTCTGAACCCATTGCCTTATCGCTAAACCTCATTCTTTATGGCTCTGTAACTAGTATGGCTACATTACAGTCAGAGCATCTGACCTAAAAGAGGAAGAATTCCCCTTCTAAAATAATCAGAGATATAAAAGAATTGAATGATTCTATTGATTAGAGTGTCCACAATTGAAATAAAAGGCAAAAAAGAGAGCGATATTTCACTCTTGTTGCTCCATGTGTGACAAATTATATCAGTTAGGTATCGTCCAGTTTTGTTTTGTTTTCTTTTATGTAGGACATGCTGTATAATTTGTCAACCCACTGATTCCATGGTTATGTAAACTCCGAGGCTCTTTCATTAAATATTTTCCAGAGAATATGACTATTAATCACAGATGTAGGAGGCCATTAACACCAGCCTCTCCTTATGTGCCACCACAATAGCTTAGATGATTAATAATTGAGTTAAGATGGCATACCATGAAATGCTTCACTTTTTTAAATGCCATATACTGATTTGAACTGAGTCACTTTTGAGCAGATATGAGTGTCCAGGAGGTGTGGTTTACCGCTGACAATGTGCCTTTTTTTCTCTATTGCACAATGTACAAGTGTTGCTTCACGTATGCAGTGAAAAGTCATGCAGCCTGCACTGCAACTTAGGCACAGGGCTGCAGGAATAATAACATTTTTAACACACAGTAGTGATTCCAAACCTTTGAAAGATTTTTGAAACAAGAATCTTTCTGGTTTCTACTTGTAGCCACAACAAGTGGTAAGTTACAGATGAAGTACATTTGCAGAGAAGCAATTTCAAAACACTTTATTCCGATCGACAATTATTCCGATTTTGGTTATATTTAAGTTAATGTGCAGCACTGTGCAAAAGTGGTCTTGTGCAATGGTTCTCCATGTTTTCTGGATGCCTTTCAGAGTTTTCAAAGTTTTCCTCTGGACATGGTACCATTCTCAGAGGAATGCCCTTTTTGTTGTTTGTTTGTTAAGCTACTTAACTCTGACCTATGTCACAAACACTCATAATTTGTTCCCATTTCATCAGTTGAGTCTATGACAAATGGCAATGATAAGACAGTTTGACAGGCGTAAAAAAGTATTTGTTCACCAACAAGGTGATTCTCAAAGTGCTTTTAGCTGAAGACCTGACAGATCTTGGTATGGTGTGCCATGCGGCATTAAAAAATTTGAGGAAACTGGACAATTTTGTCCAGGTGTAAAAAACTATGTACAGCAGAAAAATGAAAAAACAAATATATTCATATACTGTATTTCCATATCTAAATATACAGGTTCATAGGTTAGGTTTGATTAGTATTTGTATAATCTTTAGAAAATTACTATTACGTCAATATTGAACACTAAGGTTTTATTTTAAAATGCATCAGTCACAGAAATGCATCTGCCTGTTCATTTTCTACTGCTTATCTGAGCCTGGGTCATCGGGTTGAACAGTCAAGACAAAGGTTCCCAGACCATCCTGTCGTCCAACCTCCATGTTTCCCTCTGGGAGACAAAAAAGCATTAAAAGCCAGCTATGAGACGTATACTCCCTAGTGTCTTCTGGGTCTGTCCTCAGGTCTCCGTCCTGAAGGAAACACTACACCTAGTAGGCATCCTTGTTATGCTTCGCCTTCAGGCTCAGCTCTGTCTGACCAGCACCCACACTACTACTACTATCATCATTCGCCACCCGTGTCTGGGCACTTCACTGTTTCCCAGATCAAACCTTTGACCTCACGCTTGGAGATGCATGGCCACTTTATATTCAAATGCAAGACATCCCACATCCAGCTGGAGGCAACTGCTGGATGAAACCTAAAGGACTACTTCATCTGCAAGTATTTTCAGTCTATTAATAAAATTGTGAACTAACACCATCAACTCAAAGTCAACATATTCAGTTCTACTCAGGTACTACAATCAAGAATATGATTTGATATGCTAAATATACAGTTTTATGAATTCCTGAAACAAAATGCAAAGTCACTGGAAACAACATTTTCTCCTTAAATGTCAACGAGGCCATCTTTCAGCATTACTGTAAAGCTCCATGGTAATTTTCCACTAGCTAGTACATGTGCTAACAGATATAATCTATTGAAAAAGTTCCAAACTGACAGTGTGTTCTGCTTTCTACATCTGGAATGACAGTCATGCTCACCAAGTTTAGGCCTTTCAAACATCAAAAGCATTTCACAACACTGGCTGTCAGTCAGCAAAAACTGGTTTGTACACCTGTAAATGTCTGTAACGCACCACTATGCTGGGGAAAAACCTCAAACCTGTTCAGAGATCTGAATCTATGATGCTGGAAGATCAGCTGTATCAAAATTTAGCAGAAGTCAGTTTTGCAAAGTTACTTGGAAGTATCTTATCGTTCTTATAGATGCTTCCAAGTAGTTAATATACTTTATAGTAATAATAATGGATTGGATTTATATAGCGCTTTTCAAGGCACCCAAAGCGCTTTACAATACCACTATTCATTCACTCTCACATTCACACACTGGTGGAGGCAAGCTACAGTTGTAGCCACAGCTGCCCTGGGGCAGACTGACAGAAGCGAGGTTGCCATATCGCGCCATCGGCCCCTCTGGCCAACACCAGTAGGCAAGTAGGGTAAAGTGTCTTGCCCAGGGACACAACGACCATGACAGAGAGCCCAGGGATCGTACCGGCGACCTTCCGGTTACAGATGCGATTCCCAACCCCCTGAGCCACGGTCGCCCTTAAGTGTTAGTGTTCTCATATTATAGTTGTTATAATATAGGAACTCGTGAAATTCTCTATAGTAAGGCACCCCTTGGATCTCCTTTATGAAAATGAAAGGTGATAAGACCAACCCATAAATCGCAGGGATACTTCAGCACAGATCATTCAAATGTAACTGAATTTTCAACCACAGGCTCTTAACCCCACAGGTGAACTCTGAACAATATGATGCTGTAATAAAGTCTGCTTCTTGTCCACGTATTGCCTCTCTAAACCAAGATTAAAAGATATATTAACTGTATCAAAGTGCGTTCAGGGATTGCTATAGTTAGGTCTGTTACATTGCTAGGATTATCACTGAATTCATTTTCCTTTGGATCAGCCCTTCCCCTTGACCTCATTTTCCATCAAAATCAAGGTCAAGGAGGTAGGCTGTCACTTTTGGAGTGTTCAACACTGCATTAATCTCATGTTTAGCTTAGCATGTTTTGCATGCCGATTTTAGCAGTAATTATATAATAATAATGGATTGGATTTATATAGCGCTTTCTAAGGCACCCAAAGCGCTCACTCATTCACTCACTGGTGGAGGCAAGCTACAGTTGTAGCCACAGCTGCCCTGGGGCAGACTGACAGAAGCGAGGTTGCCATATCACGCCATCGGCCCCTCTGGCCAACACCAGTAGGTGGTAGGGTAAAGTGTCTTGCCCAAGGACACAACGACCAGGTCAGAGTCCAGGGATCGAACCTGCGACCTTCCAGTTACAGATACGCTTCCCAACCCCCTGAGCCACGGTCGCCCATATACAAATGTTCCTTTACAGTTAAATGGCTTTCCTGCAGCAACTGCACCACTATTTGTTGAGGAATGTGTTTCTAGTAGTGGGAATTTCCATGTATGGATATGGCAAAGGATTTGTGATTTCCATGAATTTAAAGTTAATTGCTGTATTATCACAGACAGATGTGTAGATGTAATTGCCAACATTCAATAGTAGACCGACTTCATCTTGTTTTAACATCAGTTTACCAAATCTGCAGCACTAATCTCTGTTTTTGAAGCAACTGTTTCAGAGCAATAAGTTCATTGCAGTAATTGTAGTTGTCAACCACCCTCTTAAGCTACAGTTACTCTAGTTAAGAGAATAGAATCAGTTACATACTGTCGGTTTGGCCAAAACTGCCAACAGAGCAACACCACTAACATGAACTCATTTTACTCATCAGTCAAAACAAAGCCATTGTTTCGTAAAAAGAAGAGTTTTATTTCATTTTTAACAAAGCCCAATACAGATTCAAAGCAAAACTGGGGAACACTGGCAATCTCAATCCAATCGTTTTTGGGACGCCAACACCAAAGAGGAGCTTCAAATAAAAAGGACAACAATAAAACAACAATACTACCCAGAAATGGGGTAAAGAAATAATGGTGCACGTTGTCAGACTTAAGAAAAATTGACAAAGGGAATCAAAATGTTCATGCCAGCAGCTGCTGAGGATCTAAATGTCAAATATGAGACACCTGTTAACAGCTTTGGAGGAAGGGAGGGGAAGAAAAAAGGAAAAAAGACAACTCCTATAAATGTGTTACATTTAAAGTTGTGAATGAGTAATTTGGTCAAATGTGTTAAAACTAGTCTGTGTGTAAATAACGAAAATTGTGAATTAAAACTAAGCTTTCCTCTGTGGTTTGTACATGTAGACCGTTCCCAAGAGAACAAGTTGTGTCCAAGATGGGAATTAAAGTAAACTGTCACGCCAACAAAAAACAGGAAACTATCAAAATCAGATTCTGTTAATGTCTCTACAACTAGTTTTCTACAGATACGTTCAACAGGTTCACCTGACAGCTGTGATGACATGTTGAAGGGTTACAAAATATATTGTGAGTAATACAGTTTGTGATTTTTTACGTCATAGTTTACGTGGTCTGGCGCACTTGTATCGTAGACTTGTAAAAGCCAAATTTAGGGTGTGGGAATAGAGCACGTGGCTTTGTTTTCCTTCTTTTAGGGGTTATGAAATATTATGTTACCGTCTGAAATGAGCCGATCCACCCATGTAAACACAGTGATTTTCTGATACAGAAAAAATAGTAAGTGTACAATGCATATTGATCTTTAATAGCAATATCCACCAGTTGAAAACACCAGTCTGCTTTGATATATTCTCATATGGGAACAAATATATTTTATAACAAAATAAATCTATACTGTTGTTTCTGTGATGGTAGATAAGGGTCGTACAATCCCATCAGCCTGACCTTCTTTGTCCATTTTAACAAAGAACTGCATGTAGGCTTAGCTCTGTCGGAAATAGTACTTGTGACTAAAGCAGCTCAAATACTCAAAAGGCTCTGCCTGAGAAGAAAAAATTAGTTTGAAGCCAAAAAAAAAAAAAAGAAAAAAAAAACCTTTTCATCTGTATACCAGTTGTTAAAGTAATTTATAATAAAGTATGTTTCTATCATCTTCTAAAAATCATAAGCATTTTTTAAACTGTATCTTGGCATTTTGACAAAATATCCTCTTGGATATTTACACAGGAACAAAAAAATACTTTTCAAGCACTAAAACAAGCTTATATTGTGGGTTTGCAACAGAATAAAACAATTCTGAAATAAAAATGGAGAAAGGTTTGCATAGCAGATCAGGATACAACTAAAGAGGAACAAATCCTTTTTGGTACGAGTCATGACTGCACATTTTCACATATGTACATGAAAGAATAGTCCATTCATAGTTTCTCCCTGCCCACAGTTCAAATCAAGTTTACGTATGCACTGTAATGCTCATCAGTGAGAAGGCAGAGTGTGGGTACTTGTCCTCTCTGCTCTTCTAATAAAAGTCCATAGGAGTTTCTTTTGTGAAACTTTGTTTTGTTTTTTAAAAAGTGCCATTTTGCTACATTTGTCAGCTGATCCATGGTCTGCTACTGAACAGTTAATACAAGCAAAGTGTTACACAGCCCTCCAATATCACAGAGTTTCCTGATTCTATGAGATTTGGTCACATGGACAGTCTCACACACACACACACACACACACACACGCGCGCGCACACACAGACACACACAACAGGGGAAGAAGGGGAAAAAGGAAAAACAAAATTTGTAGCCGGTGAGTTCTGTTGCGATTTGATAATCCAGCTGGTAAAGCTTTTGGGAACAGGGGGAAAAAACAAAACAAAAACAAGCACCATAAGGAGAAGGCCTCAAATGTCCTCCGCTGGGCGAGTTCAGCAGTGTTCGCTCGATTCTGTGCTCCCACAAAAAGCAGAAAGGGGGAAAAAAAAAAAAAAAAAAAAAATCTACATTCAGACTCGCCTCAGGCTCATGGTTTAGGCAAAGTCACTGAAATGTTTCAGGCTTTGTTGTGACTTTTCCTCCAACTTCAAGTCCAAGTCCGGCTATCGAAGCCTTAATCATGGTGGTCGAAACATGTCTCCAACTTCCATGGGGCCTTAATCGTCAATATGGATACGTCCGGGTCCTCATCGTCTCTGTTGAGCGTACACAGGGTACGCTAGTGTCACATTCAGAGAGTCATTGTGCTGGACCAAAGACGTGTGCTGGTAGTGAAGAACGAGTTCTTTTAATGAGTTGTACAGGTTATAAGGTTCAGCGAAGCCGTACCCTGTGGGGGTCTTGTTGATGACGCAGTGTTTCACCTCGCCGTCCACACTGCAAAGAGAGGACAGGAGTCACAACCTGCTGTGATGCTCTCCATCAACTTTAAAAGTAGTTCATTCAGTGGTGGCTGAAGCCGTAACAGCAGGAAGACATTTCAACACTAAAACTGCAATTCTTTGCTACGTAACAGCCAGATACGTACACCACACTGCAGGCGTAGCATCCCGCTTTGCTGCTGTCTCGAACCAGGAATGTTCCGTCTCTCTTGCCCTGGAGGATCGCCTCCGCCTGTAAGCGATTGATGTTGCCCAGCTTCCAGGTTCGCTCATCATGATGAGGAAGGTCTTCATCATCGTCCACCATAGAATATTGACTAAAAACACAAAACAAATATAAGTTGTCATGAAAAATGCACATTTTTTTGTCCAGCGAGTGGATGATTGACACTCGCTAACTTACTCTTCTGTGCTCTCGTTCTTGATTCCCAGCCACTCGTTGAGTTTTTTCTGCCTGACTCCCTTCTGGGTCAACCACCTACAAAGAGAAAAGTCATGGACATTAGAAAGCAGGACAGACCAATTTTGATTTCCCTCAGAGGGAAGACTAGTTTCCGATGTAGCCAGGATGCTGTTCAGGCGCTGCACTTACATGAGATACTGGTCTCTGGTCTTGCGGAGCTGGATGAGGTCAGGCTTGATGCTGTTCATCCTCTTGTCGATCTCCCTGTAGTCTGCTGCCTGTTTCTTCAAGTCTTCTTCCAGCCTGCGCTTGCTGTCTACTATTTCACTAATCCTCGATTTCAACTTCTCGTAATTTCCCATGATCCTGGAAGGAGAGGAAAAAAAGGATGAGTTCTGAGCAGAGCAAGCATTTCGTTATCAGCTGATGCACAACAAAGTGTGGTCTGCTCTTACCTCTGAATCTCTTTTTCATTGC
This sequence comes from Diplotaxodon limnothrissa, assembly GCF_057381915.1. Taxonomy (NCBI): domain Eukaryota; kingdom Metazoa; phylum Chordata; class Actinopteri; order Cichliformes; family Cichlidae; genus Diplotaxodon; species Diplotaxodon limnothrissa. Next base: position 55,970,630 of record NC_140602.1, on the reverse strand, counting down.
CTTCTCTCCTGAATTTCTCAATATACTCCTTGCTGTAGCGCTCTTGTGTTTGGCATTGCTCCTCGAATATTTTGATAGTTTCATTGAAAGCCTCTATCGCCGTCCTTTTCATTTGGATTTCCTGCGAGCAGAAGCACAGTGTTAAGCACTTGACCTACAAACACTGCAGTAACACTCTTGATCCTAGGTGTGGGGTGGTACTCACTTGTGATGTTCTGGTGTACTCTTCATAGAGACGGTCGTACTCTTTGTTCTTTTCTTGGTATTGCTGGTGGTACTCGCAGAGCTTCCTGCCCACAGCTTCGATGTTGTCCTCTTTTACCACTTGATCCTGAAGAAAGAGTCATAGTCAAATACAGGAAAAAGTTGAGGTTCAACTGCTTTAAACACGCAGGTGTTTTAATTCTGCTGGGATGCATTGAGCTGCCACCTCACCTGCTGGTGTTTAGACACGGGGTACAGCAGCTTGACGTCTAGCTTGGGGTTGTACTGAGCCAGGGACTCGTTGCGATAGTGGTTGATGAGCTCGACGACTGAGTTGAAGGTTAGTGGATCAGAGAAGCCATATTTACCATCTCGATGGAATATCTTGATAAGCTTGTTGTTTCCTCCTTTCCTGTAGACGAAACAGCAGCGGCGGTTAAACCAACAGGTCACTAACTACAAATGGATAAACAGTCAATTTGAGGAAACAGAGGACAAGACACTTACCTCAAAGTCAGAGTGTAGTCTCCGTGCATTTTTGTAGAGGCGTCCCGCACCAAAAACGTACCATCTGCAGTGTCCCTCAGTTTCTCATTGACCTCTTCCCTTGAGATGTCTCCCCAGTACCATTCAGCATCTTGTAGCGCCATGTTGTTGTTCATACCGTTGTTAATCACAGATGTGGGCTTGGGTGGCTTTGGAGGTAGAGCTGCAGGAAAAGGCAGAGAACACAGAATGTAAATAAATCGACTACAACGCGATTAGGCTTATGAGTGTTTGTGTTAAAATAAAGCCGACTCAGAGCTCGAGATCTGGACATTTTAAGGCAGATTTTTAGGGGAACGCTTGCACTGCCTTTAAAATGTTTACTTGATCTTCTTGTAAATAATTAAAAATACAAAAAAAAAAAAAATTGCTCTTTGAATTTATTTAATATTTCAAAAGAATGAACCCTCATCTGGATAGGCACGTAGGCACACATGCTCGTTCGCATGCATCCTTTTCCATGAATTGGGTTGTGGGGAAAGGAAAAAAAAGGCTTCCCATGTCTAACAGAGAGGCAGCATTGGTGAGGCAGTGGGAGGAGAACTGAAGCGTGAGTCAGGGAGAATGAATTTCATTCAAGAAATGGAGCCATCTATAAATATTTCCAGCTCCTAACGCAGCAGTGAAGCCTTTTTCATGCAGGAAAAAAAAAATGCAGAGAGAACAGCAGAAAAAGATGGCTGCACAACATTTTACAGTAAAATAGGACAGACTGAAATCCTAATGACCCTTTAAGCCTTTACCAGCAGGAAAGGCTGCGCTTTAACGCAGGATAACCAGATTCTCTTCTACCATCAGTAAATCAATTAAACTCTTAAAGCTGGAGCTCACCGTGAAGCTACCAGTAGCAGAGATAAGGCAGTCGGCTATTTTTAAACCCCACAAATCTGCACTGCTGTTGTTCGCTGCCACTGCATTCACAACCCTCCTGCTGCAATGGACCTTGCAGAACTTTGCACGCTGAAACCACAAGCACTGTGCACACAGCTACAACCGTGACATAGATTTCAAATGTTTCCATTCTGCGCAAATGCAACCTACCAATCCGACCACAGCGCTTCTCTGCATACCGCCTGCCTTCCAACCTGATCACACTTTGTCTCCAGATTACTAGAAATTTCTAACTCGCGTGAAGAAACCAGGCTTCTAAAACCAGAGCCAAACACCTCCACAGACAGACAACTTGCGCTGATCCAATCTCGCCTCTGCTCCACACAAATACTTTATTACAGCCACTTAAACACGTACTTGAAAAGCCATTAAGGGCAGCTTGCTCAGTAACGTGTTACATCACTTACCACAGCCAATCACACAGGGGGTCTGTCACCAACCGCTCCTGCATCTTTCATTTCCTGTGAGCGATGAGGTCATTGTAAAAGTGTCGCCTTTTTAGAACTCTAAATAGATAACTGAAACGACTGCGTCTCTGCATCAACCAGCACTGCGTCCCGGTGTGCATCCATCTGCGAAAGCAAGCGCTCCGCATCTCTCTGCTAGCAGAGGAGAGAGAAAGGACCTGCTCCCTGTTCCATGCTTCTCCTCTGTCATCCTCTCGCTCTCTGTTCAGCTTGTCCACTTGCTCCCCTGCAGGTTACTCGGCCCCTCCTCCCCGCGAGTGTCGTGCGGACATTTAGTCCGTCCCACTGCTGGCACTCGTAAAGCCTACTCTGCTGCAGCAGCACGTACGCAGCTAAATTATAATGCCTGGCCCGGTCAGCGGCACCCAGAGCTCCAAAATACGTCTATAATCCCACAGCGTGACGCTCAGCACGACAGGGATAGCTCCCTTGATTTCCTGAGTGAAATTAAAATAGCCCCAGTTCTTGGTAAAGGTAGAAGATTCAAGTGAAAGCAATCGTTGTCCTTAGTTCAATTGAGGGACAGTTGGTGGAAATTTTAGACGCTTAAGTTATATAGTTCACATCAACTACAAATGAGGAAAAAAAGAACAGGTTTTAATGTTTGAGTAAGACCTAAGTGAACAAACCTGTTCCACCGCACTTTGATAGAAAAAAAAAATACAACAGTGGATTTAAAAAGACTTTATCATCAACTAGCCATTGTCCACCATAGCTATAAACTACTTAAATGTTCAAGAGCCTCTTTTGTCTGATCTTAATGCAGAGGTTCATGCGCACTCTCCAAGTATGGCCCATAACTCATAAGCATGAGCAGTTGCCCGAGGCAAGTTTGCTGCTAGCAAAGATTGAAGTCTTACTAAAACACAAACCTATTATTCCTGTTCTGTCTTTTCTAAGCTGTGACATTTGTGTCTTAATCTTACGCACGAGGCCCATTTCGTTATAGCCTGAAGGCAAACGCAGCAGAACACACAATGTTCCACTTTTGACACCTTTATAAGACAAGACCTGAAACATCAAACTTACGTTGCAAGTTGTGCATGTCTCGAGGAATCAGTTCTCTCTTCTTTGCAGCTTCTCTTTTATTCCCAAACAATAAAGTAAATCCAACAGAGTTAGTTTCAAGTCCTTCTGTAAAGCTCCATTTCATAGTTTAGACCAGTGAGTACATGGACGTGGTCTGTTTTAATTCTTAAAAGGTCACGGCTTTGTGTGCCTCTTAATGAAATCCAGGTAATCCGCTCGACGTGAAGCAGGTGCCGCATGCGACTGTCTCACTGACTGACTGCTCAGTTCCTGCTGACGGTGCGGTAAAGGGCTGAGTCTCTCTGTCTTTCCCTTTCTGAGCCCTGTGAGGCAGAGGCCTGCTCACGTGTAGTCACAAAGTTAATGATTAGCAGGAGCCGCTCCAGTGTCGATGCAGCCTGTTCTGAAAGCAGCCACTTGTGCCAGCTGCGTTGGTTTGTGTGTCTCTCTATGCTCTTTGGTCACTCCCTCTTTCTGTTTGGGGAAGGAGGGGGGCAGTCTTATGATTAACTTGCAAAGTTTCAAATATTTGCTGAGTTGAGCACTTTGAGACAGGGAGGACATGTGGACATCCACTGAAGGGGGAGGCAAGTGGCCCTAGAACTACAAGCAGCCCTGAGTTAACAAGAAGTGCTCTGTGGAGCAGGCCGACTTTCCAGCCAACCAAATCTAAGTGGGCCTTTTGTCGCTTACTTAAAATAGGAACGCAGTAACTGGGAGGCACACACACACACACACGCGCGCGCGTGCGCGCATACAGGTCATTCACAGAAATGCATGCATGTTCCGTACATGTGTGTTTAGAAATTAGGTTATTTACCCGTACTATTTGCATTAGACAGATGACTGAAACCAGTCTGGCCCGACTAAACATTGCCATGTGTTACACTGGGTACAGTCTTTATGGGTATGTGCAGAACCAACAAAAAGCATTTCAGGGTTTCTCTCTTGCCTGCCCGACCATTCAGTCAGCCATCCATCAAGCCTACAGCCAAAGAGCTCCCTGCAGGTGCAAATCACTGACAGCTGAGAGCAGACCATGCACAGGAGCGTTATAAATAGTCCTAACAGGTAATAAAAAGTTTAAGCAGCCACAGTCAGTGCTGGGCCTGCCAATGACACCGCTCCCAACTAGAGCTGTAAAAACAGAACTGCCATGCAATGCTCTGCTGTCTCAAATCACCAGACCAGCTTTGTCTGTATGCAGTCCACTGCAGTAACACGAACAAAATCAGACTTGCACGAATCTGTCATCTATACCGTTGGAGGCACATGCTACATAACAGCAAAAGCCAGAGTAGAGACGAAAAAAAATAAAAATGTGCTCCAAGAACCACCCAGAATCTTACTGAAGATTTTACATCACATGCAAATTCCCCAATGTTCATATTCATGAGGCTGACAAAAATAAAGCTAGACAGAGAAATACTGTTCTAACACAAGTTGCTACTTTGTAGTCATTAAATTCCAGTGAGAACCTTTTACATAATACATAATACCATTTCATTGCATATAAAAAAAATTAAAAAAAAAACATTCATCTGCAACATGGAAATATGCTAGTTCAGAAAGAAAACTTTTCATGCTTTACAAACTGAGAAGACCTAATTCAAACCACTCCACAAAGACTCAACTAAGAACACTTGTTTCTACTAATAAGCACATGCTAAAAAAAAAATCAACTCGCTTTAGCGCCATAATATGAGTAACTTTCCAATCACTGGGTACTTTGTGGTTCCCTACAACTGCAGCAGCACTAAGTCTCGACCCTCCTCTTCAAGCTATTAATAGCTCAGGTCTCAGTCAGTGCTGTGCACAGTCAATGCAGAGCAAATTTATGTTCTCCTTTCAATGTAAATCCTGCACAAGTTCCTTACAGCTTTCAGTTAGATCAGTAATGCAAAGCACAACATCCTTTCCATCTACTTTTCCTTTTTAACTGAATGCATTTTTTTTAACCGTTTACTTTCATGCCCTGAGCACCCACAGTAGTAGGAACAGCAGTAGTTTTGTGATGGGTGAAAAATCGAGCGAAAATACAGCAGTCAATTACCTGGTGCAGCTTGACTGTCACTCCACTCACTGGTCACCAGAACCTCAATGATCTTGATGTGAGAATCCAGACTGGGTTCACAACTGTGAGGGGGACAAAAAAGCAAGGTAAACAAAGTTTGTTTCAGAGCCAAGGTGACAGTCACTGCTGCTCTGTGCGGTTTTCAATCAGATAGCAATTCAGGCTTAGCTACTTTAATTGTGCCGCACAGCTGGTAAGCAGAAAAGCTCCAACCTACATCCGTGTACAGCTAAAACACATGAATGTGTGATACACTGCAGTGCGTGTCTTGCCATTTCTTGACTAAGCCTGCATGCTTATCTGTCTGCTGACTGAGTGCCTATCTTTTACAAACCAAAATATGCAGCATAAGCCTTACACTCCCAATACCCACCTGGTGGCCTGTTGTCTGAAAAACACAGGGCTGAAGATCTCGCCCAGCGATCTGGCACTGAGCAGGTTCTTGGAACCGTTTTGGCACACTCTAGCAAAATGCCTTAGCAGACAGTGGAGAGTCAGCCAGTACTGGGGAGGACGGCCTGGGGCGCTAGCAAAGCGACGTAGTAGCTGGGCACATTCCTCAGGATTCACCACCTCTGTTGAAGATGAGAATAGCCAAAACGTTCAGGAAGACAGGAGATAAAGTGCCCTACTTTAAAGTCTTCTGCAGTTGAAAAGCAGCACAAAATGAAAGCTCTCTTTACACAGTAAAGAAATGGAAAAAGGAGTCATGTGCAATAAAGACTTGGAAACCGCAGAGACACTGTGTGGTTGACAATGAGCATAAGGTACACTGGCAGGTGATTGGCTGCTCAGAGATGCTAGAGATAAACTTTCAGGCTTGTTTTAGTTCCTATTAACCGCAGATATCCTGTTTCTGGCCATGTGACAGCAAGAGAATGCATAACACTGAGAATTTCTTCTTTTCCCCTCTGCTTGCAACAGACAGCAAGACTAAGGTTAAGGAAATGTGCTAAAATACACAATTAGAAATAAATACATAGATTTCTATTTCTTATTTTCTTAAAGGACCCATAGATGTTTTAGAAAATAAAAGCTAATTTTACACAAACAAAAAACAAAGAAAAAAGAAGTCCTCAGACACAATGGGTACTGATGAGGTCTTGTGGTTTAGTGTTCATGAGTACATGATGTTCAGCAGCAGGGCACGAGTACATTACGTCAGCACTTCTCTTTAGGCCAACCTGTACAATCAACAAATGACCACTGAAACTGTGAGGGAACCTTCTGTTCTCACCTTTAGCACTGTGAACCATCTGAGCATATATTGCAGTGGGAATGATGGGTTGGGGAAGATCCTGCAAGTACCTACGCAGACCGTCACACAGGACTGGAAGCTCCAGGTGATCCAAGTCTGCAGATGGGGGGTCTGAAATGCAGAACGGCACAAAGACGCACGCTTGAACTCACTTCAGTAAAGTTAGGTTTAACTATAGCACAGACTCTTCTGGGCCAACAGACTCTTATGCACACACTTAGAAACCTTTTTTTATGCACCCCACTCATTTTTTCCACTCAGACTTCCTCTTCATATAGGCTTATAAAACACATGATAAAAAGAGCTACTTACCACAATCAAAATACTGCCTGACTTCAAGTCCAGCACCAGCGTTAAATGTTCTATATAATGTGGGGTTATCCAGACCTACAAAATAATTAACGAAACATACTGTAGAAACATAACATGCCAAATAAATGCCAACAAAAATATGAAATTGATTCAGTCAAGCTCACCTTTCCTCTCAATTGCTTCAAGCAGTTTGATCAAAATGGGTGGAGCAATCTCTGGAAGGGAAAACTGCTCCGTCAAGTCGGGCAAGAAGAAACCTAAAGATCGTTAAAAAAATAAAATAAAATATTTTTTAAATAAATAAAACAAGCAATTTCAGTTTGTGTAAACGGAGTGAAAATCCTCCCACCAAGGCTTAGTACAAATCCAGCGTCATACCTGTGAACCAAATTACTCAGTCCAATAAATATGCTGGCACCACACAATTTGCTAATAACAGTTGAATAATTCCATTTTAGCACCCCTGCCCTTCCCAAAACACAAAAGCCAGCAAAGCAAGAAGAGAAAATGTTTCTACATCCAACCTATGCTTTCCAAATCAAACAACAACACAATCACAACCAAGACAATCAGTTGCCCTATGCTGTTGGCTGTTTGCAAAACAGACACGGCTTTAAGGGGATTTCACTAAGCTCATTTCTTCGAGGTGAGTGCTGACAATGGCTGGTTTTACTTTCAAAACTGAGTCCCACACAGCAGAATTTAGTTACACTTTTTGGAGATTGTTCTATTTTTTACTCTTATGCTACTGTACCACAACGAATTCCCTTTGTAAGATCAAAAAAGTATCTATAGTTTATGTGTAACTAAATAAAGATATCAACTGGCCAGTCAGTTAAATACAGTTAATCCTGTGATGACTGTTCATGTGACCTTAAATGGTAAGGGGCTGCCATTCATCTGAACCAGCAAAGACTCATTAGATTCTTGACTCCTCAGAACTTCAAAGGAAGCAGGTACAAGACCAATGAAGTGGCTTCAAAAGTAAAATGTGAGTATTTATAAAAGGCTGTTTCAACAGGAGGTACTGAGCACTGAAGTTAAGGTTTGGCAGACCAAGGAACTAAGCAAATATCCTGTGATATGAGGTAAGCCAGGTCTGACTTTTTTTTTTTTTTTTTTTTTTTTACTTATTTTTCCTTCAGAACTTTGCACCCAGGTGTGGACATGAAAGCAGGAGGGGAGTTGGCAAATCTAAATAAAATCTTCGCCAAGGCATATTTTGAAAAGGCTTTTTTCCTGAAAGGCTCAACTGTTCAACATCAGGTCTGCAGTTTCAAAATGCTGCAAAACTATGAATGGGACCCTTTCTCTTAACATTATTTTTTCTTTCCACCTAAAAGTGATTACTTTTTTGAATCAGGCATTAAAGGCCAAGTACTGGTGTGGCTAATACATAGACGCATAGGGGTTATTGAAAAGCTACCCTTTTGCATGAAAGAGGGTTCAGTCAGTTAAATAATAAATTCTGAACCACATTCTCTGGCTAGGGCAGGACCCAGGCTGCCTTGTTGTGTGTCAAGTACATGTATTAGTAAAGCCTTTCAAACCAGAGAACACACAAAAATCCACTTTGGACAACTGGTCATCTGGAAGATGTTATTGGAAATACAAACTGAAAGGGAATGGAGGGGGGAGGAAGGTTTCTCAGAAGTTGGTGTTCCATCTCAGACTTTGCAAAGTTTCCTGAAATAGAGATCGAGACATGCAGTGCAGCCATCACACACCTTGGAAATGTAATCTTTCTCCCAGACAAGATATCCAACACGATCTTCCTTCTACAGCCAAAAGGTTTTCTGAGAAACCAAATTCACAACCTGAAGTTAAATTTAGAACACTGACCCACCCGTTGTCACAATGTTCAAAAAGCACATGACAGCACGATGCCTGGAATTTTTAAACAATAAATCACAAATATGTGTAAGGAACAAGCAAATTTTCACACATTTACTTAGATTAAAAAACACTCAACACTTGAAAATGATTAATACATTGATATACAAACAGCTGCTCGTACTTCTGCACAGCTTGGAAACAAACCAAAAAACAAGGAGAATCTTCCAAGTGATCCTCCAGCCTATTTATTCCTACCACAGTCAGCCTCTGAGGGACACGGGTCAGGAAGGATATAGAGTTGCTTCTTGGTACTGTCGACAATGTGATAGTTTCGGCACCAATGGAATTGTATCAAGTAGCCGAAGAAATATGGCGGAAATGCTACAAGGTATCAGTGATGATTTCTGAGATGCCTTGGCATGAGATCAAGGCTCAACGTGCCCATACAGGCCAAACCACAGAAACATAAAGGGGAAAGGAAAAGAAAGAAGAAGAAACCTATAATTGATGTGTTCATGGAAGGCAAATTAATTCTAGAAAAACTTTGTAAAAATTGGTAATAAGTAAAAATTAGCTACAGTAAAAGCTATCCATTTCTTTTCTACTGCACATAGGTATACCTAACTGTGATAATGGCACAAGGTGAATGCAGGTTCTGCAAAACTCCTTACTGCAGCTTATGCAAACTGAATCTCCAACTCTCTCTGGAAAGGTAATTTTAATTCTATTAAACAAACAGGGCCCTCTATGTTTTACAGTAGCATTACGGCACTATTAACACAATGTGCTGGCATTTTGCTCCATTTACAACAGCTGACAGGCTACACTTCCTCAGACTCTCTCCAAGACTTGAATAGAAGCTGGTTTCTGTGGTAACTAGGGTATGGAGACAGAGGCCCCTTGGACGTGCCTCTACACGTCTGCATGTTTGGCAGACCTCATGATATCCCCCAAGGCCTCAGCCCGTCAGTAGTCAGTTAGACAACCGCAGGTTGAGGAAGTCGATGCAGCTGCCACTGGTTCTGCTGTGGTGTGGGGAACAATCTGTCCGGCTCAAACGGCACGTCTGAGCCGAAAGGACTGTGGGCAGAACAGAGCTGGGGCACTACCAGTGCACTAAAGATAGCGCTCACTTTGGATAAATTTAGAAGGCTGGAAAAAAGGTCTAGCCAAGGCACAGTGGTGATAGATCACCACCTAACACATTTTAAAGTAAAAATTGTGCAAAATGTACAAAAAAAATTTCAAAGTTGTTTGTCTCTACAGTAGCATTTAGTAAGACTAGGTGCAGCTAGTTTATAGTATTACCAAAACCTAAAACCTTTGCAATGCCAAATTCTCTGGATTTTCTGTTGGCATGGGCAGCACTAACATGTCTGAGCATGACTGTGCTGAATAGTGAAGCCCTGAGCTGAATTAGGAAAAAGGGCAGGCAATGTCTCCTCCTGCAGGCTGGAAGATGAAGTGCAAAAGCAAAGTAACAGCCAATGAGGAGACTGTTGCTACAGCTTGGCAATTAACCCTATGAAGCACAGAGCATCAGTGAATCGCAAAAGTAATGCAAGCAGCCAGTTTCCCAATGTGAGATCAAATTTAAGAACCAATGAAGCCTCTCACATCAAATTAAAATAAACCAACTCCAAATCTGATAACTTAAATGGCTTGAGCACAATTGTACAACCTGCACTACTGCCTCACTTTAAATTATAAAGTAAAAGGATGATTAAACAGTGTCTTCATTCAAAGATTAGCCACTTTCAATGTGAACTAGCTTGTAATAGTGCACGGATTTATTAAAACCACAGCTAAAGTATATTATTTAATTTGAGAATATATTTAAGTTATCAAAAGGTCAAATCAAAACAGGACTAAAACTTTTTATTTTTGTTTGTTCTGATGCAAAAAGCCAAATGTCACCAGGGACCATAACAATCATAATCAAATTATTTTTGTTGGTTGGCAAATGACTTATTCAAGAACTTCACCAAGTTGGGCTTGAGCATTTCCAAGAAGAGATCATCTTAGCCTTGCACCTCTAATAGTATGAAAGTGGGGCATATCATGATGGCTGCTTAACCGCAATAGTTTTGAGATATGCAACTGCAAAGGCTCTTTTTCTGATGACACATTAAGAGGCACAGGAGGGAAAACACAAATATAGCAATTCTTGCCTTAACAGAAGTGACCAGGACTTTTGATGCAAAACAATGCAAACAAACTTCCAGGACAGATATAACTGAATGGAGGAGATGATTTATTGTGTCCACTCCTTAATGCAATGCAACATCTCCAGTGCACAAGAGCTGCCCGCACACCACACACATAACTTTCCTGGCACCAATGAAATTGTGTTACTCTCCAATCTCACCTTTGTTTAATTGCACAGAGTCTGTCTGCTCCTCCCTGCCTTATTTGCTTGCTCCATTTCTTAATCCTGCTAGCAGACATGCTCCGACTCCCGTAAAGAAGATTTGGCAATTCAGACTTCAGCCTCTGAACGGCCTCATGCAATGAAACAGTTATGCACACTTTGATGCACACAAGTCTCACTTGCTTAAACACACAATTTTTTTTTTTAATGAATCTGTTATTTTTTGAGTCCTAGTCTTTTTCCCTGTCATATACTGAGCAGCAGTAGAGTTGTCCCCTTAACTGTAACCTCAGTCTGACATTCTCTGAGGCAGACAGAAGGGGGAAAAAAAAAAAAAATAATTGTCATGTCTGGCACATCCACACAGATTAAGAACAGGTCAACCCCCCCACACACACACACACACACACACACGTGTCACTGTTATTTAAAGCAGTTTAACAGTTTTAAGCAATGCTTAAAGTTCCTCTTAATTTTACATTTTAAACCGACCAGAGGAAAAATTAAATGCAAACAGTTATTGAAGCTACTACATTATTTGTCTCTGCATCATATCAGTTTACAATACAAACCACCCATGGAGAAGGCTACAAGAAAAAAATTAATTGATGAACACTAGATGGGAAAGGGTAGCCGGTTAATACAGACTAAACTTTAAAATGAAAAATGAAGGGACTGCTCAAAAGTAAACTGATAACAAATGGAAAAACTAAAAATGTGAGAGGAAAAACAACTTCGTCATCTTAGGTTTGAATCGGGATGCTAAAACAAACAAAAAACTAACAAATCGCCTTTCTTTAAGGACAGTCAAAACTAAATTTTATTATATCTGCAATTTAATGATGTGGATGCAAATTTCCTTTGTCACGTGGGCTGCTTTAAACACACTGCATGTGACAAGGCTCCCCTCCCCATTCTGGAAACTATGACAAGTCATAATATATTTAAATCCAGCTCAAGTCTGAGATTCACAGGCACTGAATTTGTCAATGACACGCTTCTCACCTCTGACTAAAGCTTTTTTTTTCCTCTCCTCTCAACAGCTTCTAAACATACTAATATTCCACCTAGTACAAAAGTCAAATACATTTCCTTTTGCCAGCAGCTTGTCCACTCATAACAATGACAGCACAGAGCAATCGCTAGGGTGCTATTCATCATCCACCCATTTGTTGTATAGCTGTATTGTGCGTCGAGATACAGCAATCAGCACTTAGCACAATACAGATTCATCACAAAGGTACAAATCAGTCCACTATGCAGTCTGTACGTACCCCCGACTACCAAATTCCTGGCCCCAGCTGCCTTTAGTCCCACAGAGGAACACTACATCAGAGGAAACTATCACACGATAAACTTCTGCTGTGCTTATTCTGCTGCTGACTTGGATGGATTTAACGAACTGTGACTGTGCTCTGGACAAATGAAAAGAGTATACCAATTTGAAACCTACGCCAAAGCCATTACATGTATAATTTAAGAGAAAAGTGAGCTCTTAGCAAAGGGGGGGGAGCAAAAAATAAATAAAAAAAAAAAAAAAAAAAATGACACTACCAACAGAAAGTGTATTCAATCCAGCAGATGTCAGCCTGAGTGCTAAAGAGGCCCCGAGAAGGAGAGCTGCATTATCTCAAACTCCAGCTATGCAGAGTGCTCTCCCTGAAACGTCTCCTCTGTACAGGCTGCACTCAGCCTTCCAGTAGCCAGCACAGATGCTCCATTAAGTACATCCATTACTAGTTATAAAATCCACATTTCATTTTTTGGTAACCAAAAAAAGTCTGCATACACACCAGGAGGCATATTTAGCAGAAAGCTATAAAACATTTCACTGCATTTTTTTTTTGGATAAATACTGCGTACTATAATGTTGTGCACATGAAAACTTCAAACATACTGATAAGGCTCAGACAAGCAGGGGAACACAGCCTGCCATCAAATATATCCTTAAACAAGACCGAGCGTGTAGGCTGTACCTAGTGATAGCGTGCAGAGCAACAACCGGTTATTCATACTTATCTAACGTTTTGGGAAAAGAGGGGGGAAAAATGCTGATGCTGGCCAACAGATGGGAGGAGAAAAATAAAGTAATTACACACTGAAAACACTGAACTGAAAACACAGAGGTTAATATTAGGCCATAACATAGTCACTGTCTAAACAAATTTAACATGCAACGTGCTTGTTGGGCATCAGGAATTACACAATTGGCTACAGACTAAAAGTAGCTGCTTGTATTTTTTTCTTTTAGTACTATGACTCAGTTAGCTTATTCGAAATTCCACCTCAATTACTTCTTTTTCACCATTAAAAGCAACATACTAGACGTGAAAGGTGTGAGAAGTTTTTAAACTTGGAGAATTTCAGTTTGGGAACCAACTGTGGATTTTTTAAATTAAATCAAATAAGCAAATTGAGCTCTGAGCTGGTTATTTGCTTTCCAAGTTCTTCTGCTTGGCAGCACCACACATGTATATTCAGTTAACTGAGAGGCCTAGTAAAAGGAGCAACACTTTAATGTTGTTTTTTTTTAAAGAAAGGCTGAATGCTGGAATGAGGACTAATAGTTTCCCAGCCCAGCCCTTTAGTCTCTCTCTTTCCCTCTCCACATCTGCTGCACTCATGTAAACCCCCCCTGTGGCTAAGGGAGGAGAGGCCCCTTTCCAAGCCCTCCATTCTCCACCCTTTTCCTGGGACCAGAGCTGATGGTAGGAGCTATCAAAACATTAAAAAAAAAAGGAAAAAAAGGAGGAAGAAGGAGAAAAAAAAATCTGGAGTAGGAGGAAGGGAGCAGGATCCCTTGGTGGTGGGCAATAAATCACAAACACTCCGAGCAGAAGACCCTCTTCAAAGCCCCCTTGAGCATGCAGATCCCAAGCTCCTCCCAAAGCCTGCAACCTACCCCAATCCCAGCTGCAGCCCCTCTGCCAAGCCCCCAGCTCCACTTCAGCCCTGATCCTCATACACCCATCCTGAAACTAGCACAGGGACTCTCTTCCCCTTTCACCCACAACTCTGGGCCCTTTCTCCCCCCCCCACCCAGCTCACACCACCACCCAGGACACAGCAACTTTTCTTCTCTCAGTGCTACATTCACACTTGGCAGTGCTGCCACTCAACCACAACACATCCATTCAACATATGCCCCTTTTTTAACAAAAAAACAAAACAAAAAAAAACAAAAAAAAAAAAACAGCTCCTCATTCGCACTGTAGACCACAGCAAAGAATTTCACAACAGCACCACAAATGGCCTAAAAACTAGAAACCTGGCGACTACAGCTGCTCTTTAGGTGAGCAAAAAGCTTCAAGTGCACATTAACAAGCCACAGAGTCTTTAAAAAGACGAGTTTTAACTGCAGTTCATAGTTGCGGCCTGAGCTGTAACACTGACTCACATTTCAAAGGGTCATTTTGAACTGCAAACATCTCGAAATAATTTTTTTTTTTTACCCACCAAAAGAAAAAAATTAAATTTAAAAATTTAAAAAAAATAAATAAATAATAATAATATGGAGACACCCCCCCCCCCCCCACCACCAAAATATTTCAGCTATAACTTAGATATTCTGTGATGTTAGTAATATGTGATTGATATTTTTACAGATTTAACAAGGTGTTTAAAAAAAAGACCAGAAAATTATTGGTTACATTACTTTTTTTTAAGCAAATTATAGTTTAAATGATGACACAATCGATCAATTTTGCTTGAGCTAGCTTAACTGCCCCCCTGCTACCAGTGTATACATTGAGCTACACAGGCTTCTCCACACTGGTACGAGAATTGCATTCCCTTAAGATGCAGTTTGAGGACAAAAATGGATGATCTCGGCTGGTAACATATGGCTTGCAGAAAATGCTCTGGTGTACTATATCCAGCATAAACACCAGAGCCCGTGTCCTCTGGGACTGAGCATGGTTCACATTCAGTGCAGCTGTACCGCACCAGGCAGAGTTGTTAAACAAAACCCTGTTTTGCAGCATCAGCATCCTGCTGATAACAGATTCACAACTCTGACTTGCTAAGGTTTTACTTTAACACTTAACTAGTTGTCTGTGTCAGTGGACTACCAGAGAATGCACAAAGCGACATAACAGGGTTTGTTTTTTTTTGGGGGGGGGGTTAATATTGCTAACATCAGTTTACACCCTCAGGATTTTAATACATTCAAATTGTCACAATTAATAATAATGTTAAGACAGATTATGAAAACTGTTGTAGCTTAAACTAGCAAGTTATACAGATAGCTCATGCATTTGTCCCCTTTTTCGTACAGAAATCACACTGCCGTGTATTATGCTGGTAATCCAGGAAAAAAAAAACCTTCAGAACTTTGAGATAAAGGAGAACACCCATGAATTTGATACCAATAAACATGGTTTAACAGCTCTTGTTTAAACTCACCTTGTTCTGAGTCCGAGTCCATCTCTGACTTGAAGGAGGAGGCTGGAGCTACAGGTAAGGGTCTCAGGGGCCTTGGCTTGGGTGTAGGGGGAGAGATCCATTTCTTCCCAATGTACTCTACATAGGTGCCAGGAAAGTCCCCTTTTTCCTGAGTGGTCTCGTTAAAGCCTGGCAACCAGCCAATCTCATCTGGCCGCTGCTCCAGGCCATCGGTGACCCCAAGAGCCACCAGCTCTCCTTTGCTTACCAACAATATATCCCCAACATGCAGATCAATGTCCTCCTCCCTCTCTTTTTTATAATCATAAAGTGCTCTGTACTGATACCCTTCAGCACTCATGTTTGTGTGTTTAATGTTCACTTGTAAAGATGAGTCTGAACCAGTCTTGTTATTTTTAAGGGTTTTTTCTGAGTAACTTAAGCCCAGCTACTCATTTGCTGGTTAAAATGGCTGTTGTTCCAACAAAGCTACAATTTATGATTTTACAGTGAAAACAGTCTCTAGCTTGTCTTCATTCTTTCACAGTTCCCGTCTCTCGCGAATAATTTGCAGCTCTCTTGGTGTGTTGCCTCGCAGTATGTACCCATCAGTAAATGGCCTGCAGCCGTGATCTTGATAATGCTGCCCAGACCTGTAAGATGAGAGGAAAGAGCATTTACAACAGGCAGCACAAGACTATGATGGGCTCCTTACAATGCCCAATGTGAATGAAATGGGTTATGCCAAGATTTTACAATATAAATACTGTAGAAGTCTGCAACTTCTCACAGTAGGCCCACAGTATACAGTAAATACATTTAAAATGTACACTTTTATAATGATACGCCATAATGCATTTGTGGCCCTACTTTGTCACATGGCTTCCAAATCATGTCTGCAACAGTTTTAATGTGTGCCATCACTGACCCACTCAGTATTTTTTTTTTTCTTAAATCAGCTGCCAACAAAATAACTATTAAAAAGTAAATAATTTACTGAAGAGCAGACTCCATATTGATGACAGTGTAGTTTTATTGGAACATTTACAGTTTCTGGCACACTGAAATCGACTTCTCTGCTGCCCTGCCAACATATAGTGGGCTAGCGTTAGCATTATACTTGACAGCTTTATTCTAATGCCGACAGAGTTATATAAATAAACATCACCCTTATGCATAGGTTTAGAGTTTTAAAACGCGCAGGGAGCGAATTTGTGCGTTTAAAAACGTATGCATGGGTCCAGTTTATTCTGCTGGCGGCTTTACAGCCCTGCGGTGCAACTTTACAGCCGCTGCAAAAATGTCGGGGGAGTAGTCAGCTAAGTTAGCTAGCCAACATCAGCCTGCTGCTAAACTAAACCACCACCTAATTAGCCATCAGCTAGAGGAAAACAGGATAAGGGTTTACTAAACGTCTCTATTTAAAACCAGAATCAGATAGCTTAGGCTATTAGCAAGGTTAGAGTTGTAACGAAAAAGTTAGCAGAACAGGGAATTGGAAAAAAAATAAACTTCAATGAAAAAAAGGAGTGCATGTTAAACCGAGGATGATGATGAGTCGCTTTAAGTAGTTTTAAATAACTCAACAAAATTTAAGTACTTAACAAGAACACGCTTTAATTGTAACTTCATAAGAAATAAATTCTTTGTAGCGAGGTTAAAAACACTGGAGAGCAATAACTTACTCGTACACGGATCCGCAGACGAATGCAACGAGCCCTCTTTCTTCCACACTAAAACACTTCCAATTCGTTATTAAGCTTTAGATCTGCGATGTGCGAAGATTTAATTGCAGCCGTTGGTGGATCTCTTACGCGCACGGTTGAAAAAGAAAAACTCTCGGCTCGACTTTAAATCCGATTTAATGAGAAGAACAAAATGTTACGACCTACACCCTGCCGACGTGACGGAACAGCTTCACCATCCAGAACAAATGTTCCCTTGAACGTCGCCTCTACGACCAACAAGGGGGCAAGCACAGAGCGGCATCTCATTGGTCCATCTTTCTGTCAATCAAAAACGCCTCATAATCTATCCAATCGTATTCCTGTTGTGGTGGGCACGCCCCTCTCCGTGTACTCTTGCAACTTGAAACACCTGTGGAAATTACATAACTTTTGCACGCAGTCCTGCCATTACCTATGTTCTGTTGGCTGGTGAAATTAAACATCTAGCATATTTTTTCCAGAGCTGTATGATTTTAAATCATGCACACTAAAACAGTGTGAAACTAAAGCATAAAAGAGCAAAAATATATTGGGCTGGCCATATTCTTTATTGGCTTATTTTTTAATCCACATCTTGAACCTGAAAACTGAAATCCACTGAAAGATATAATTGGTATATGGTAGAGTTAAACTTGGTGTTTCGTCACCATAGTTTCACTTTTTTGTTTCTATAAATCATGATATCTCCTCAGAATGGAAGGTCCCATAATCTCAGTCACCATTAGAAACACATGACTGTGAATGTGGGTGGCCTAATTATGACAGGGAAAGAAATCCCTTATCAAGCATAAACCCTACTGTCCCGATTGCGCTAAAAAGAGACTGTAAGCAGCTTTGTGCAGGGCTAGGTGCCTGTAAGTGTTTCCACTGTCACACAGACATCAGGGGCCATGACCATTCAGAAAAGAGGAAGTAGTGTAGAAATCAGGAGTTGATGGTGTTGAAACTAACAGTAACTCGGAACTTCAAGCTGCTGATTGACATCTTTTTGACATCTTTCCTTGAGTCATATTAACATGCAAAAACAAGCTTTAAAAGTACAAAATTTCAGTCCACTATTACAACACTAACAGGAAATGTAGCTTTCTTCCTTTTCAATGCAAAAGTAACTAACCTGTGTCCACTGAATATTAAAGATGGGTTTTATATTTCTGCTGCAGATGACAGAAATGAATATTTGAACCACCAGACCATATAATCCCTCACTGTGCCAGCACCACACCTCATCCCCTGATTAAATAGTCAGGCTCTGGTGACCCATCTGCTCCCCCTGCAGATAACCAAACTACACCTCTGCCATAGCACATTTGCTGGACCGGAACTTGTTGATATTTTCCCAAAAGAAAAATTAAGAGTAAACCATGCAAATGTGGATTTCATGGTTCCCATAAATGCCTTATGGCTTATTGGCTTGTTTATGCAGCAGAATATCACACAAACATGCCAAGTGGTGTTTGCTCCGAATGAGTAGTTATTCATTATATGTTCTTCACTGCCACAAAAAAGCAAGTGGTAGTGTAAATTTAGCAACCATGTTTTAGTAAAGACATAGTTAGAATTTAAGCCTTTAAACTTGTTTAAACTCGTGTTTCCTTTTTCACAGGGAATATTTGCCTGTCATTACAAACTGCTGATATTTCATTTGTTTTCAGTTCAACTTTTAATTCAGTTCAATTTAGTTTTATTTGTACAATATCAAATTACAACAACAAAATTTGCCTTAAAGCGTTTCATATTGTAAAGACGTAACAATAATGTATAGAAAACCCCAACAATCAGATGACCCCCTATGAGCAAACACTTGGTGACAGTGGGAAAGAAAAACTCTCTTTAAACAGGAAGAAGCTCAGGATCAGGGAGTGGCAGCCATTTGTTACAACCAGCATAAAACAAAAGCTTATCTTTTTCCAGCTTATCATCACTATCATCATTTGCATCTAGTTTGACCCACTGTTGATCTTTTCCGCTTTTTAGGGACTGTTTTCCCTTTATGCAAAGCTCAGAAGCTCGGAATACAAACCCTCTTTATTATTCATGACAACCTGCTCTTTAAATGGATACTGAATACTAGGTAATTATTGTGAACTTGATCGGTTCTGCTTTGAATATTTTGCATTTATATTGTATCCTTTGAACAGTTAAAAATATATGGGAGAAACTTTGCTCATTTTGTACTCAAGGTCCAAGCAGTCACTTTACCAGGGCTGGACTGGGATAAAAAAATCGGCTCAGGCATTTTGACTAGAGACCGGCCCACCAGGTATTAAAGCCATAAAGCCTTTGAATGAAAACAAAGGCTGTTGTGACAGTGATGCACGCTGTCTTGTTGGTATATGTATGATTTCTATACATTTTATGTCAGATAAAAACTTTGGTTGTAAGATTCAGATAATTATTTAATAAAAGCAAGACATTTTAAATTAGAATAAGAAAGAAAAGTATTTCTTTGTGCCCCCCTTTCCCTGTTAATGCCCTACCTGCCCCCCCTGGCAAAACTTTGCTAGACCCACCCCTGCACAGTTACAAGCTGTCAGCTACTTAGAAAAGGATCCTGGTGTTATTTGTCTCTCAGAAACAGTTCATAACTTCCCTTCAACTCATTCCTGTCACCTAAAAGGTAAACCTGTTTCTCCATCACCTGTTCAGCTCTGATGATTCAGTAAGGACGTCTCCTGGTTTCATCTTCATGTTTCCCTCTCACCACCAGAGATGGGCAGTAACGCGTTACTTGTGATGCGTTACTGTAATCTGATTACTTTTTTCGAGTAACGAGTAAAGTAAGGGATTACTATTGCAAAAACGGTAATTAGATTACCGGTACTTTCCCGTAGGAACGCTGCGTTACTGCGTTACTAAAACCCTGATTTTTTGCAAGAATGTCTCATGACAGTGACGTAAGCGAGTGCGCCGTTAGTGACAACAGCTGTGTGCAGATCAACAATGGATCATATATCGAGTGTGGAGAGAGTATGAGAGTGCAGCGTTTAAAGTGTGGAAGTACTGACCTTACTTTGAGTTTGATTCCATAAAAAGTGACAAAAACATTAGTGTCCGTTGTGCGTGGGAAGAAAACTTCTTTTTACAGCGGAAAAAAAAACCCCTAAACTTCCAAGCAAGCACGAGTGTGCAACGATGTAATGGGAAACTCACAAAGAAGCTCGCGGATTCTTCAACTGACCGCGGCACACCTGCACCAGGGTAAACCTCCGCCTACCGTAGTCCTGCTTTACAGGTGAAAATAGAGCAACAGGACCGCTGAGTCTTTGACTTTATTTATGTTCTGCTGTGTTTTACTTGCATCTATTTGAAAGAGTGAGTGTAAACACAAAAAATATTTTATTTTATGTGCTGGAATGTGCAGAAAATAGGTTTAAATGTTAAACTAATTTATTCAACTCAGAGAATGTTGCATATAATTAAATTTTTGCTTGATGCATAAAGTTAAAAGATTAAAACTGATAAAACAAGTTAAAAAAAAGAGACTTTTCCATTTGATTACATTTTGTATGATGGATTATGCAGAAAAAGTAGAATTGGGCTGAAAGATCTATCGCTTTATCACCTTTTCAGGTTGTAAATCGTGTTTTTAAAAAGTAACTAAGTAATTAATTACTTTTGAAAATAAGTAATCAGTAAAGTAACGGGATTACTTTTGGGGGGAAGTAATCAGTAATTAGTTACTGATTACTTTTTTCAAGTAACTTGACCAACACTGCTCACCACATATCCAAACCAATATCAGGACCAGCAGCTTTACAGCTGTGGCTCCAGCAAACATCAGCTGATACTAGAAATTGATATTAAATAAATTCTAACAACAGCTGATCAAGCTTAAACGTGCTGCTGTTGTTTAGCGCGACATCTGCTGGTTTCTGCTTTCTGGCGCAAAGTGGGCGATAAACAAACAAGAGAGAAAAGCCGATCAGCTGATCATTGATCAGTTTCATGATTGAAGTAGCAACAGGAGAGGGAGGGGAGAGAATGAGAGAAGAAGAAACAGCTGCAGCATAAAGACACAGAATAACTCCAGCTTTGTGTCTTTTTCTATCCTAGCTGAAGTCCGGGACAAACTGTGTTCCTTTTCAGCTCAATACGAAACGCGTAATATTTTCTCTGAATACGGGACGATTCCGTTTTTTACAGGACGGTTGGCAATTCTACTAACTAAACTTATGAATAAAATAAAGTTCACTATCTGTAACATCATAGCACCCACACAGCTGTATAGAAACTCTGTCTTGCTAGCTAGTACGCAGTAAGACTTATTGTAACTGACGGTAAAAAGTCAGCACAACAAAAATAAATTCCACCTAAACTTGGTTTCTATCTGACCCAGATAGACTGCAGGTCATAACTTCTTACCTGAAGTTCAGTTCACCTGACACTCGGACCGGCAGCCGCCTTGGGTCTCTCCTCCTCCTGCCTCCCCTTTGCCTCATCCACCTGTTGCCTCTGTGGAAGCTCCGCCATAGCCACCACCAAACAACTGAGTTATTTTTACACATCGACCAACATCTGGCCAATCTACCACCCGCATGCTTCTCATAACCCACTTCCAACCCCCGCTTAACTTAGCGTAAAAATTTAAAGGGAGGATGGAAGCCTAGGTATTTTTGTGTGTTTGTTTACTCTTAATGTTAAAATAATTAGCTACTAACTGGAACTTCCAAATGTAGTGAAGATTATCTAATTTCACACTTAAAGGAAGTCATAATTTTTGATTTCCAAAAAAATCCAGGCATATAGCAGAGGGGATTATTTCATGCTTCAACAGCACACTTTATTTTTAAACAGTCACCTCTGCTTGCACTGGGGCCCATAAACCAAGACTATGCAGTTTTATCAAAATCCTGCTCCTCACATACAAGGTCTTAAATAATCAGGCCCCAATCAGGCCCCCATTATCTTAATGACCTTGTAGCACCATATCACCCCATTAGAGCACTTTGCTCTCGCACTGCAGGCCTACTTGTTGTTCCTAGAGTATTTAAAAGTAGAATGGGAGGCAGAGCCTTCAGTTTTCAGGCCCCTCTTCTGTGGAACCAGCTTCCAGTTTGGATTCAGGAGACAGAAACTATCTCTACTTTTAAGATTAGGCTTAAAACTTTCCTTTTTGCTAAAGCATATAGTTAGAGCTGGACCAGGTGACCCTGAATCCTCCCTTAGTTATGCTGCAATAGACGTAGGCTGCTGGGAGATTCCCATGATGCATTGAGTTTTTCCTTTCCAGTCACCTTTCTCACTCACTATGTGTTAATAGACCTCTCTGCATTGAATCATATCTGTTATTAATCTCTGTCTCTCTTCCACAGCATGTCTTTTATCCTGTCTTCCTTCTCTCACCCCAACCGGTCGCAGCAGATGGCCCCGCCCCTCCCTGAGCCTGGTTCTGCTGGAGGTTTCTTCCTGTTAAAAGGGAGTTTTTCTTTCCCACTGTCGCCAAAGTGCTTGCTCATAGGGGGTCATATGATTGTTGGGTTTTTCTCTGTATCTATTATTGTACGATCTACTGTACAATATAAAGCGCCTTGAGGCGACTGTTGTTGTGATTTGGCGCTATATAAATAAAACTGAATTGAATTTTATCAACACACACTGCAGTGTGCAGCACTTCAGCTTTAAGCTTTTTCTTTCATTCTGTGCTCCCTACTCAGTTTTGCTTTTACTTTTGTGAGCAAGCTGAGAATTTTCACATGGATAATCCCATAATACTCACTAACATAAGATGAACTTGTGAAATGCATCACCCTTCTAGAAAAAAGGGAGGGGGGATACTTTCTCTTTATGATTTGGATCTGATTTTTATGATTTTTTTCAGAATATAAGAGAAAACATGAATGTAACATTCCCATCTAAACCCAGTGGCATGAAATATGCATGATGATTAAAACATTTTTCATCAACATGTAATTAAAATATTGATTAGACACTTTATCTAGATTTTAATCATGAATGGTTGCATGCTTAATCCAGATGGGATTTCATATCAGTTGCTTATCAAACAGATCATCAAAGTTGTCATTTTCTCATTGTTTTCATTACAGTTTGAAATGATTCCAGATCCTATACATTCCCCTCTGCTGCTCGGAAGTTTTCCCCAGCACTCCTGACATAGTGTAATTCACACTATAAGGATTTGGTCACTCACGAGTTGATGGTTTTCTGCTGCTAATTCCATATCCTGCAGTTCTAGGAATCCTCTGCAGATTCTTCAACAAAAGCACAGTCCTGCCTGTGTACTTGTCAGGAACAGCATTCCTCTGGCATGAAAGAACACTTCTCTCTACTCAACCATCAACTCATAAGATGTGGCAGGCAGTGACCTTCTCCCGACTACACTGTAAATCATTCATTTTCAATATTAGCCACACTTGAAGTGCTTTATGGCCTGAGAAGTTCTTATGTGCCTTGCAGAAGCATGCACTAGCTCTCTTCGTGGATCAGAGATAGGCAACTGAGGTTAGCATAAATGAGGAAAGCAATTTATTTATTTATTGTTACCTCTTTAAAAAAGAAGAATCTACTGTATATCCAAAAAGTAGAACTTAAACTAATACGAGTGTTGGTTGAAGTAGAAGTACCAAACAGCATTCAAGGAAGGCTCTAAAAGGAAGTCAGTACTCAAAGGATACTAAGTACTTAACTTTATAGGAGAAATAGGCTAAGTGTGTATACAGCCCAATTTTGGTACTTGTAGTAATATCCTCTTCAAATTGTGCATGGATAAATTATTATATAACCAACTAATTTAAACTGTATTAAGACTTGCATAGTTAGAAGCATGGCGATTTTGAGTTACGCTACTATTTCATGTTGTCCAGCATTTGGCTGCCTGCAAAGACACTGTACATATAACAGATTGCTGTGTAGGAACTCCAGTTTATGCATTTAGTTTTTAACCCCATTTTTCACGTACACTTTAATATCACCCTGAATTTATTACAAAGGCGCCTCGTGAGAAAGCTAGTGCTAGCATTAGCTGTGAACACCACACCTTTATCCTCCCGGCCAAATATGGTCATGTTCCTTCTAAAAATAAATAAATAAAAAGTAGTCTTGTATAAAGCCTGGATTATATTCAGTTGCAGACACTAACATGGAGAGCTGGAGACCTGACAACCGAGTAGTGATTCCTGTTATACTTCTTTGCAGTCTGGTTGAAGTCAGCTGCCTTCATGCAGATTTGCTTCACTGTAATGAAGTCTTTGCTGATAAGTCAACTCGGTCACAAAAAAAAGCCAGGCACGGACCCTCATACCTACTGTGAGATGATGAAATCTACGTCACTGGGACCAAAGTGGACCCTACTCACAGACAAAGGAAGTATAAAATCCATTTGAGACTGGAAGTCTTTTTGCATGGCCTCTAAAAGATTGCAGGTTTAGGACGCTTCTGTTTTAGCTTCACTTTTTAGACCCCGAAGCTACGTCCATCTTTTATACTGTCTATATCTACAGACTGTATTACTAAACAGCTGTAGCTCTAGTATTGTTAATTACACTATTTAAGTATCTTGAATTAGCAATTCAATAGCTAGCGCTATTAGCTAATGCTAATCTGTCACTGAATTAACCCAGACTTACTTTTGTAACGAGGAGTCCATTTTATTCTATTTTTTGTAGATCTTAAGTTAAATGCACTAATCGTGTGGTATTGTCTTACAACAAAAAACTTCATTATTGCTTTTGTTTACATGCAGACATTAAGATACATGGGCTACAAGTATACTGCATTAGTATACTGAATGCTAAACAGTGTAGAGTTTGTGCATTTAAGCTGATGGTGTGTTTGTAGCTGACATGTTTGTGTCAGCTACATTTCTGTGCTGTTAAAGGTTAAACTAATTGTGCACTCAGGACGGAGCATGTGAGCTCATGTAACGCACGATGTGACAGTGACAAAGTTAAATACTGACTAAGAAGCTCCTAAATGCATTTAAAAGATTCTAAAGGTCAAAATACTCCAGCTGTGTATGTGTGTGTGTGTGCTTGTGTGTGTTTTAAATTGTGCAAATTTTAAAGGAGTAGTTCCTATAATTTGGAAACTGCTTTTTTATTAAAAAAAAAAAAAGAAGTTGCATGATTTCAAATGGAGGTTTTTATGCTGCCAGCGGATCAAATGTCAGTGGACTCTGTTCCAAAAATGCTCTAACTTCTTCCTTGCATTAACAAGATGTCTTGGAACAAAGTATGGCAAGGTGATTAATGAATGATGTTGGCAAGCTTTTGTGGAGACTTCTGGGAAATCAGTGACACAGATAGAAACCTGGAATATCATATACTCTGAGTGTTTATGATTTTTCTTTGTCGTTCTCTCTTAAGTTCTTATGTTCAACCATGGCAACTTTTTATGTGGATCTCTCAGTCCTCCTTAAGCTTGATTTAGACTTGTGTGGAAATCTATGTCTTAACTAACAATGTAACTTGAAGCCCCTCTTAACCCTACACTGCAGCCTTCCACACCATTCAAGTCGTTGTGGGCTGTGTTGAACTGATGTGTACTTACATTTCCCAGGAGGTGCACATCAGGTTACGTTGAAGGTTAAGGCGATGGGTTAAAAGGAGTTTTTGGTTATGGTTCAGAACACATTAGCTAGGCTGCTAATAACAATTAGCACACCAGCACTCTTGATTCCTTTCACTAGTTTCTAGTGAAATTCAGAATCCACATTACAATAGCAATTAAACTTTCCGAACAGCTGATCAGAGATCCTAACATTTCCACGCTCTTATTTTGTTTGTCTTATTGTAGCTTTTCATAGTCTTTCTTTTATTAATTCTGGGCATAGTCTACATCTACAGTTTGCATGTACATCTGAATGTTGGAATAAATGTAAGACTGCATGTTGAAGCACTTCATAACTGTGTGAAAGTGTTATAAAAATATACTATTATTATTATTATTGTCACTAATTTAATGTGCAGAGATTTTGGTAGTTAAGAAGATTAGCGGACTTGGCCATTATGAAGAAAAAGTTAATGATCTTTTTCCACAGTAGGCAATTTCCATGTGTTATGTAAGCAAGTCTTCCTGTTTCAGTTCCTCTAAGTTTCTCTTTATTCTCGCCATTTTGTCATACACACACACACACACACACACACACACACACACACACACACACACACACATAAATAAATATGTATAACATAGAGATCCTCTCTTCCTCATTTACTGTAGCTGTCAAACTCTGCCTGTCTGGAGAACTTGTTAGTGTCCCCTCCCTTCTCTGTGCATGCCGTGAGAGCGTGAGGTGACATGTCACATAAGAGGAAAAATAGGCCACATCGTGTGGAGGTACAGCACAGAAAGTCGCAGAGCCTGCCATTGCTGCACTAGAGGACTCCGTTTGATGTGCATACACAGAGAACAGTGACCTAGTTGGGCAGTGACATGTTTATGGCTGATGAGCACAGGCCAGTGATTATGCCAACAGAGATTGCACCCTTGCTTCAGGGCCCTTTCATTTAGAGCAGTTGGGCTTGAAAGTAGAGATGGCACGATACCACTTTTTTATGTCCGATACCGATACCGATATCATAAATTTGGATATCTGCCGATACCGATATGAATCCGATATAGTGTTTTTTAATCAACAAAACTGTTTTTTAAAATATCTTGCTGCATTTTGCAAGTCTGCAAGTTCATACTCAAGTTTAAAACAACAACTACACTAAAGCTATTCTGTTATACCTGTGTACAAAAAAAATATTTAATAGTTCAGCAATACTGATCAATCTAATAAACTTAGACCTACACCATCCTCCCTATTCTGGTATTTTAAAGAGTACTTAGCGTAAATATTAAGCAACCTAACTAATAGGGTTCCAACTCCCAGCAACAACAAAAATAAATAAATAAAAAATAGGGAACCACCCCTCACGCGCCACCTCATGATGCTTAATCGACGTAATCAACCTTAATTTGATGCAGTGTGAAAAAAAATGCACAGAAATCAATTATTTTTCAAGAAATATTAAATAGATTCAACATCTTTCTTCAACAAAATTGCAGACTGCACAGATGGTACCTTCCCAAAGGAAAAAGTACTATAGCTTACTAGGGTATATATATTAGACTTAATAGTCACTATATACAGTAATTGACTTCTATTCATTTTACATCAAATTAAAACTTTGTGTGTCAGATAATTATTTATTAAAAGCTAGACATTTTAAATGAGAATAAGAAAGAAAAGTATGTCTTTGTGCCCCCTTTTCCCTGTTAATGCCCTATCGGCCCCCCTGGCTAAACTTTGCTAGATCCGCCCCTGCACAGCTACTAGAAAAAGATCCTGGTGTAGAAAGTAATATTAAATAAATTCTAACAACAGCTTATCAAGCTTAAACGTGCTGCTGTTGTTCAGCCGCTGGTTTCCTCTTTCTGGTGCAAAGTGGGCCAAAAACAAAGACGGACTCGCGACAGAAAAGCCGATCAGCTGATCATTTAAGCAGTTTCACGATTGAAGTAGCAGCCGGAGAGCGAGAGGCAGTCGCTCGTTAAGCTTAACGCAGGAATGCTTTACAAACATTAAGAGATGGACTTACACACTTGCTTTACTTCTCTCGGGGATAACTTTGTCGGAGATGAAATGCCAGGTTGCTAGCGAAGCTCCAAATGCTATCCAGACCACAGGTCCCGCATGCCACAGCCGCTCTATCACGTGATGCATACTGCTCCGACGTGCTAACGTTCTGAGGTGAGTTACGGCGTGTTGCAAGTTTTGTGAGGTGCTTTCGTGATATTTAATGGATCGGATTACATTTTTTATTTTTCTCCGATATCCGATCCAGTCATTTAGGTCAGTATCGGACCGATACCGATACGTAATATCGGATCGGTCCATCTCTACTTGAAAGTATTCCAAAAGACGAGACACGACTCTTGTCGAGTGAAACCTGAGCTCTCCACCTTCAAGCCAGTCCCCTTAACTTTTTCTTCTAGCTCTGTTTTTAAGTCACTCACATTTTTATCCATGCTTGCAGCATGACTCTAGAGATGGTATATGATGGTCAGTTTGGTAGTCAAACTACTGTAGGCTCAAATATCTGTGATGCAGAGGGAAAGTCCTTTGAAGTCATGAAGTTTAGTGTGAATGTTCATGTGCCCCAAACTTTGCTTTGATTGTACCACCTTCAGATCAAAAGTGAAAAGTTCTCTGTTTCTAGCTGAAAACAACAAAAAAGAACTCAGCCATGAGCTGTAAGTAAGTCCTGTATGTTACACTGTAACAAACTGCTCTAGAAATACAGAAAATATAGTGCAGTAAACTCTGTGAATTCGTCGGAATATTGTAAATGCTCGTGGTGTTAAGGGTAAAATATTAACAGCAAGCTTCTGTATAATCTTACAGCTAAGATACTTTTCCTAGGATGTGGTTCCTCAGATTATGGACAGTTTGTAGACAGCGGGCGAGTGCAGAGACTCATGGGAATGTAAATGTTTAAAATGGATGTGGTTTCTAGTGTTTGTGTGGCCGAGAATATTGTTAGGTTTTAGCTAGCAATGGGTCCCCCACGCCTGAGACTCCTGAAGGGATTACTCACATCCAACCGACATTCATCTTCAGGGTTATTGGGTTCAGGGTAAAAAATACAAATGGATACAAGAGGCTGAATACAACAGAGTTCCTGCATCCATGCAGTGCACGGGTCAGGACATTTTGGGACAAAAGCAGATATGTGATGAAAGACATGAGACTGAGCACCCGTAGAGAATAGCGAATGGTGGTTTTATACATACAGCAACTTAATATGTTTTACAGCAATAGTATGCACATTATAATAGGAACACTGAAATAATAACATATTAGCAACCATTAAACACATAATTCCTTTCGCACAGTTCTGGCATATTTTGCTACATTAAGAAACTGTAAAATAACAGTTTCAAGCTTGGAAGCTAGCTGCAGGGACTTTTTTCCATAACGCACTGCACTGAATTGATGCCATTTTTACACAGTAAGACACAACAATTCAATGGAAACGATTGGGCAAGTACTGTACTGTGCTATTGTTTATGACTGCATACTTGCAAACGGCTTTGCGTTTGTTGTTAGTTAATAAATCCCGCCATATCAGAGAATGACTTTTATCACGTTTCAGTTTCTCAATTTTCTTTTTTTTCTCCTGGCAAAAGTTCTTCTTCATCCTTCCTCCTCACTACACCTCCTGCATGGTAGTTTTCTTAAGTGCCTGTGCAGAGAACTCCTCTACTAGCTTAAATTATTCATTTTTTCCCCTGAACATGAGACAAACACATCAGGCTGCCTTTCTAAGTTTACATGCAGTTGAACAATAAACTTACTGACCCTTTTAGTTGCTCAGTTCTTTTATTTGTCAAAATGAATCTCTTCTTTTCATATGAAACTGTAGAAATAAGTGATATCCATTGGCCTGGTTCGCTCTTTTTTTTCTTTTTCTTTTTTCTTCTTTTTAGAAAAAAGATACTTAAAGCTCATTTCAAAAGATCACAAGTTCAAGAGCAACAATGAGTCTTAATTCCTCTGGTCGCTCCCAAATGGTGTCCAAGGCCATGTGTGAGTTGCCACAGGGCCTTTATGACAGCCTGCACATATTCATTTTTCTGATTAGAGCCTCAGATCAAGAGGCCTGCTCTATAATTACAGCCAACTCCACACTCTTTGTGAGACTCAAGTTGCCAAGGAAACAGCCAAATTAAGTATGTCTCCAGGGTGGGGGGGGGTAAATATACCCTAGCTCTATATATGTAATCTTGTTTGATGTGTTTGCCACAGCTCTCTGCCTGTGAAGGAGGAAATAATTCACAGACATTGGATGGGTAGAGGGCTGAGGTGGGCGAGACCATTGTGTTACTCTGTCATATAATCAGCCAGAGAACAGGAAAGACATTTTGCCCAGTTTTCTTTTGACATTAATAATACAGTTACAAAACCACAGAGAAAGGCCACTCCGTGCGATTGAATCAGCCTCAAGATCAATTTCCACTTGGTATTCAGTGGCAAGATTGTTAACCCTCTGAATGAACATCATGCGGGGAATTCTGAGGAATATGAAGTAATCAGCAAAAGTACTCCTTGGAAATATTTGTGAGACATCTGCTGCATGTGAAGCATTTTGGTAATAACTTCATCCCTAATAATTGCTATGTATCCATCCAGGATGCCCTTCAGTACTCAGGGAAGAACACACGCTGCTCTGTTCCACTCTCTGCATTGACACAGAGGATCTGTCCAGCTATTTCTCACCTGCGCTTCAAATTCGTCATCAACACATAGCAAGGGTTTCAAACTGTCTATTTGAATTACATGAGGGAGCTATAAGATCTGGCTGCAAATTGAATTTCCTGGTAGATGCCCATCCATCCCCCTGTCACTAACACTGTGGGTCTACTGTTACAGTTTCAATAAGATTATAAGATGCATACATTCCTGGAGAGACGCTGCAATCCAGCTTTATTAATGTTAACTTCTCCTTTCCTGAGTGAGGACACAAACATTCTAGAACTTCAAGTAAAAATACATTGCTATAGTTGATTTTTCTATTGCTTTCTTAGTATAGATATTTTATCCTGAAGAATAGCAGAGGTCGCAATCAAACTGCTTAGATGTACAGAGAGTTCTAATTGAAGACTTCTAGCATAATGCTTGCTGAATATTTGATCACTCTTCTTGGCAGAATTGGATTCATTTCCTAGCACAGACATGGCTTGTAATCATTCCACAAGTTTTCATCAGGGTTAAAGTCAGGACTTTGGGAAGGCCAGAAGCTTAATGTTAGTCTGCTTTATGCTGTCCAAAACCCAGTTTTTCTATAAGCTTGCCATCTTTGTCCCATTGGAACACCCATTTGTGTCCAAGTTTCAACCATAGCTGTTGATTTGAGATGAAGCTGAAGAATCTGGAAGTAGTTCTCTGTCTTTATTACTCTATCCACTTTGTGCACGGTACCCTAAATCCCCGAGCATGATGCAACCACCACTATGCTTGACAGCTGGTACAAACTTCTTAGATTTGAAATCCTCACCTTTACTCCTCCAAATGGCTCAGTCTTGCAAATTTGCAAAAAGTGCAATTATCAGTGGATATTAATGGTCTCAGTTTTGTTCAGGGGCTTCCTTGTTGGTTATCACCCTCTCAGTCAACGGTGAAAACTGGCCTAACTGTGGAAAGTGACACTGGTGTTCCAGTTCCACTGCCAGTTCATAGCAGACTTGAGCCTTGGTCATGAATGTGTGTTCATAAACATCCTAACCAATTTTCTCTCATCTGAGGCTGACAATTTGGCTCTTCTTTCAAAGTGGTGACACTTCAGGCTTATATTGATGTACAGTTACTTGAAGTGATGATCTTGGATTTACAGTTGTTTAGAAATGGCTTCAAGAGACCTTCCCAACTTGTCTAAATCTACAATTCTCCTTCTTAGATCTTCGCTGAGTTCCTTGGACTCTCCCATTGTTTTAAAAATTGATAAATCCAATAAGTGCTGTCAAACAAATCCTTTTAATGCCAGCAAAGCAAAACTACTAGCTGTAGTCAATGAGAAGTTAATAGGCCTTGATCATGTCAAGTTGAAGGATGTTGTAGAACCTTCAGCATCACCTATTAGAAGATTGTGAAGTGAACACATGCAGACATGTATATGTATATGTGTGTGTGTGTGTGTGTGTGTGTGTGTGTGTGTGTGCAAATTCTCGTTTTTTTAAATCATGAAAGATGTATGCTGTGCAATCTTTTTATCCATCCATTCTCTTCTGTGGGGAAAGGGGGTACACCCTATAAAGGTCGCCAATCTGTCACTTTCCTAACACAGTGCCGTGACTAACACAGAGACCAACAACCATTTGCACCTATTGACAATTTAGAATTACAGATTAACTCCACTAACTAGAGGTCTTTGGACTGTGGGAGGAAGCCAGAGTACCTGGAGAGAACCCACTCAAATATGGAGACCGTGCAAACTTCAGAAAACACAAAAAGGTCCCAGCCAGAAGCCGGATTCAAACCCAGGACCTTCTTGTAACAGTGCTAACCATCATGCCACCTCACTCCACTGCAATCATCACACTCTGAAAAAAACAACAGCTCAAAAAATAATTAAAAGCCTAAAATTACCATGACATTCATGCCCATTTATGAGTATACGTGAACTTCTGACCTCAGCCGAATGTGTGGAAAAGATGATCTGAGATGACTGCAGTAGCTCATAACTGTTTTCTTTGTTTTTAATTTAATTGAAGGAACATAGACTTCATAATATCAAAGAACAAAACCCACTCTCACTGAACACAGACATCAGGACAAAAACAAAATATCACAGAAATGGTAAATGGCCTGTATTTGTATAGCACTTTACTAATCCCCTAAGGACCCCAAAGCACTTTACACATCCAGTCATCCACACATGGTGATGGCAAGCTACATTGTAGCCACAGCCACCCTGGGGCGCACTGACAGAGGTGAGGCTGCCGGACACTGGCGCCACCGGGCCCTCTGACCACCACCAGTAGGCAACGGGTGAAGTGTCTTGCCCAAGGACACGATGACTGAGACTGTCCAAGCCGGGGCTCGAACCAGCAACCTTCCGATTACAAGGCGAACTCCCAACTCTTGAGCCACAATCGCCCTCAGAAGGAAGTGAAAAAAGAAACAAGGCTTAGTACGCATCACTGAAACAAAGATCTGCTCGACAAGCTGGTACTCTACCACACATGCAGTTACCAGGATAAGGTATCAGTGTACAGGAAATGATGGAATGGGCACTGCATTGTGCTTAAGGTCAACTATCTGGCATCATTCAAATAAAACTGGGAGCAATGAGACCCAACAGAGTGTCAATCACAGAAGGCAAGCACAAGCTAGACTGAACAGCAACTGTCAAGATTGACTTGTGGGTCTGCTTTAGCAACAATCTCTCATATATTATTCCATTAACCAAGACGGTAGTCAATTAATGTTTCTTAGCACAATGTGTTAAAACAGATAGCTAGCTGGCTCTGACCAGAGACAAGAAATTCATCCCAAAAACAAAAAGAGGAAGAGGTTGTGGTTTTGTTAGGCCTGCGCCAGTTTCATGACTTAAAGCAACAGCTTCCTCAAAGCATACTGTCAATGGGAGGTTACCAGGCAACCAGCTGTCCACTTCACTTACATACCTACCAATTAAGGATGTTAAGAAACGCTGAAGAAGATGGCTATTAATGATTTAGCAGAACTGAAGAAACCTATAACTAGCAGTTACAATAATCAGTCCATCATTTCTCACTCCAGTTTCTCAAATGTGAAAACAAGTTGTCTTTTTCTTTATATTTTTTGATTGAAAATGGCTTTGTCAGGCAAAATGACCAGACATCGTGCAAATGTAAATGAGTTGCATTTACATTTGCATGATGTACAGTGGGGCAAAAAAGTATTTAGTCAGCCACCGATTGTGCAAGTTCCCCCACCTAAAATGATGACAGAGGTCAGTAATTTGCACCAGAGGTACACTTCAACTGTGAGAGACAGAATGTGAAAAAAAAATCCATGAATCCACATGGTAGGATTTGTAAAGAATTTATTCGTAAATCAGGGTGGAAAATAAGTATTTGGTCAATAACAAAAATACAACTCAATACTTTGTAACATAACCTTTGTTGGCAATAACAGAGGTCAAACGTTTACCAGGTTTGCACACACAGTAGCTGGTATTTTGGCCCATTCCTCCATGCAGATCTTCTCGAGAGCAGTGATGTTTTGGGGCTGTCGCCGAGCAACACGGAGGTCTGGAGACTGGCTAGGCCACTCCAGGACTTTCAAATGCTTCTTACGGAGCCACTCCTTTGTTGCCCGGGCGGTGTGTTTTGGATCATTGTCATGTTGGAAGACCCAGCCTCGTTTCATCTTCAAAGTTCTCACTGATGGAAGGAGGTTTTGGCTCAAAATCTCACGATACATGGCCCCATTCATTCTGTCCTTAACACGGATCAGTCGTCCTGTCCCCTTGGCAGGAAAACAGCCCCATAGCATGATGTTTCCACCCCCATGCTTCACAGTAGGTATGGTGTTCTTGGGATGCAACTCAGTATTCTTCTTCCTCCAAACACAACGAGTTGAGTTTATACCAAAAAGTTCTACTTTGGTTTCATCTGACCACATGACATTCTCCCAATCCTCTGCTGTATCATCCATGTGCTCTCTGGCAAACTTCAGACGGGCCTGGACATGCACTGGCTTCAGCAGCGGAACACGTCTGGCACTGCGGGATTTGATTCCCTGCCGTTGTAGTGTGTTACTGATGGTGACCTTTGTTACTTTGGTCCCAGCTCTCTGCAGGTCATTCACCAGGTCCCCCCGTGTGGTTCTGGGATCTTTGCTCACCGTTCTCATGATCATTTTGACCCCACGGGATGAGATCTTGCGTGGAGCCCCAGATCGAGGGAGATTATCAGTGGTCTTGTATGTCTTCCATTTTCTGATGATTGCTCCCACAGTTGATTTTTTCACACCAAGCTGCTTGCCTATTGTAGATTCACTTTTCCCAGTCTGGTGCAGGTCTACAATACTTTTCCTGGTGTCCTTCGAAAGCTCTTTGGTCTTGGCCATGGCGGAGTTTGGAGTCTGGCTGTTTGAGGCTGTGGACAGGTGTCTTTTATACAGATGATGAGTTCAAACAGGTGCCATTTATACAGGTAACGAGTGGGGGACAGAAA
Organism: Diplotaxodon limnothrissa; assembly: GCF_057381915.1. Classification (NCBI taxonomy): domain Eukaryota; kingdom Metazoa; phylum Chordata; class Actinopteri; order Cichliformes; family Cichlidae; genus Diplotaxodon; species Diplotaxodon limnothrissa. The sequence continues at coordinate 55,935,865 of NC_140602.1, read as the reverse complement.
AGCTTCTTACAGAAGACGTTACAGGTTTGTGAGAGCCAGAGATTTTCCTTGTTTGAGGTGACCAAATACTTATTTTCCACCCTAATTTACGAATAAATTCTTTACAAATCCTACCATGTGGATTCATGGATTTTTTTTTTCACATTCTGTCTCTCACAGTTGAAGTGTACCTCTGGTGCAAATTACTGACCTTTGTCATCATTTTAAGTGGGGGAACTTGCACAATCGGTGGCTGACTAAATACTTTTTTGCCCCACTGTAGATGCAACTCAGTGACAAGTAGTGACCAAGTAGGTGATTTGAAACAGTAATCCATGCTTTTATTTCATCTCGTTTGGATTACTGTAATGCTCTGTATTTTAGAGTTAGTCAGTGTCTTCTCTCTCGTCTGCAGCTGGTCCAAAATGCTGCTGCACGACTTTTAACCAGAACTCATAAAAGAGAGCACATAACTCCCATCCTCGCCTAACTCCATTGGCTGCCTGTATAATTTACAGAGTGGGTCATTTATATGGATACACCGTAATAACATGGGAATGGTTGGTGATATTAAAGTCCTGTTTGTGGCACATTAGTATATGTGAGGGGGCAAACTCCTCAAGATGGGTGGTGACCATGGTGGCCATTTAGAAGTCGGCCATCTTGGATACAACTTTTGTTTTTTCAATAGGAAGAGGGCCATGTGACACATCAAACTTATTGGTAATGTCACAAGAAAAACAATGGTGTGCTTGGTTTCAACGTAACTTTATTCTTTCATGAGTTATTTATAAGTGTCTCTTTGTTCACAGCCATTGACATGTCGAGGAGGTCAACACGTGAGAAGCGGATCGAAATTGTGTTGATATCTGGTGAACGCAGTAACCGGGTCATTGCAGCAGATTTCAATGCAAGACACCCTACGAGACCACCCATCTCCCATACTACAGTTAGCAAACTGTTTGCTACGTTTTGTGAAACTGGTTCAGTGTTGGATTTGCCAAAATGTGGACACAAGAAAACTGTCACTAATGAAGAAACATCAGTGGCTGTCCTAGCTTCATTCAGCAAGAGCCCACAGCGTAGCACTTACCGCATGTCACTGGAGAGTGGCATTAGTCGAACATCCCTTCGGCGGATATTAGCTCCTCACAAATGGCACCCTTACAAACTCCAGCTACTGCAGCATCTAAACGAGGATGACCCAGATCGGCGCACAAAATTTGCAGAATGGGCAAAACAAAATTGGAACAGGACCCTCAGTTCACGCAGAAGATTTTGTTCAGCGATGAGGCAAACTTTTATGTGAATGGTGAAGTTAACAAACAAAACCACCGCTATTGGCCTGACACTAACCCACATTGGATGGATCCCTCCAAGACTGTTGGAACAACAAAAGTGATGGTTTGGTGTGGTATATGGGGTACAACGATAGTGGGTCCATTCTTCATCAATGGAAACCTCAAGGCCACTGGATATTTGAAATTGCTACATGATGATGTGTTTCCCTCTTTATGCACTGAAGCTGGCACGTTCCCTGAGTTTTTCCAGCAAGATGGTGCACCACCACATTATGGGTGCCAGGTCCGAGCATTCCTAGATGAACAGTTTCCTGGAAAGTGGATTGGTCGTCATGGGCCAGTTGAATGGCCCCCAAGATCTCCCGATCTGACCCCCTTAGAGTTTTATCTTTGGGGTCATCTGAAGGCAATTGTCTATGGTGTGAAGATACGAGATGTGCAGCACCTGAAACTATGGATACTGGATGCCTGTGCTGGCATTTCTCCTGCGGTGTTGCTATCAGTGTGTGAAGAGTGGGAGAAGAGGGTTGCATTGACAATCCAACACAATGGGCAGCACATTGAACACAGTTTATAAGTGGTCAGAAACTTGTAAATAACTCATAAAAGAATAAAGTTACGTTGAAGCCAAGCACACCATTGTTTTTCTTGTGACATTACCAATAAGTTTGATGTGTCACATGGCCCTCTTCCTATTGAAAAAACAAAAGTTGTATCCAAGATGGCCGACTTCTAAATGGCCACCATGGTCACCACCCATCTTGAGGAGTTTGCCCCCTCACATATACTAATGTGCCACAAACAGGACTTTAATATCACCAACCATTCCCATTTTATTACGGTGTATCCATATAAATGGCCCACCCTGTAATTAAGTGTGCCTATGCCAAGAGGCACACTTATTACTATTCGTCGGATTTATTATTATTCTTCTTATTATTATTATTTTCCTTTTTCCACCTAAAATTTTGCAGCGTAACTCACCCCGTACTTTTGGTGTTTATGACTTTTATAGTTTTTTAAATATTAATATTTTAGTGCAAATTTTCCCGCGCTTATGTACCGCACAGTTTTGAGACAAGGGTTACATATGTTATATCATTTTGTGCGGCTGGGTCTGGACTAGTATGCTATGACTTTTGGTGTTTATGACTTTTGTAGTTTTTTAAATATTTAGATTTTAGTGCAAATTTTGGCCCATTTCTAGGCAACTTTTGGCCCCATAGAAACAAATTTCAAACTTCATTTGTGGTGTGTTGGCTCTCTCTAGTGGTATGCCGGGAGTAGTACGGCCTGTCTACCCGTATTTGGATTACCGTAATGACGACAATATCAACGGCTCGCACAGCGTCGCTGCTTTCAGGAACCATTGGAATTTTTAAGGTTGCGCAAACCGTTGAATAGTTACGGTAACCGCAAGGGTATGCTTGGTGGAAAACTCCATATCCCACAATTCATAGCACACCTCTGCCGAGTAAAACAATGGCGGCTACCTCTTCGTTTTATATATGTCTTTTATTAGTTTTTCTAGGTCACAAAATAAACTTTTAAGATATTTTCAGGCGAGAATGTAGGTGTGTAAACTTCAAATAGCTGCTCGTTTTATCAAGACATCCCATATTAGCAAGTTCTCTTACGTGCTAGCTAGCTAGCCGGCTAGCAGCAACACGCGGCTAGCTAGCTAGCCAGCTAGCAGCAACACGCGGCTAGCTAGCTAGCTGGCTAGCAGCAACACGCGGCTAGCTAGCTAGCCGGCTAGCAGCAACACGCGGCTAGCTAGCTAGCCGGCTAGCAGCAACACGCGGCTAGCTAGCTAGCCGGCTAGCAGCAACACGCGGCTAGCTAGCTAGCCGGCTAGCAGCAACACGCGGCTAGCTAGCTAGCGCGGCTAGCGACCCTTCGCTAAAAAGCACCCGGGCTTCGCTTACAGTGAGGCGTCTCTAACTCCTTTCGCCCCCCCATCGCTCGCAAACAGTCTGTGTTTCAGTGGACTTATATTTCGTTTATATGGGCCGATGATGCTGGTCGATGTGGGAAAAATAACTGAGTTGTTTGGTGGTGGCTAACGCGGAGCTACAACAGAGGGCAGCTGGCCACCGGTGTATGTCTCTTTCCCCTCCTATGCGGGGAAAGAGACATACACCGGTGGCGAGGCGGCCGCCGATCGACCGGTGGTGGCTAACGTGGAGCTCAATCGTGGATAAGGGAAACCGAAGGCAGGAGAAGCAGGCGGCTGCCGGTCCGAGCGTGAGGTGAACTGAATTTCAGGTAAGAAGTTATGAACTGCACTCTATTTGGGTCAGATATAAACCGAGTTTAGGTGTAGTTTATTTTCATTGTGCTGACAGTTACAATAACTGGTTCTGCGCACGACAGCTGTGTTACTGATGTTGAACTTTATGACAGCCTCCCCTGTCATTCTCTCGCCTGTTGAAACTTCAATCATGAAACTGATCAATGATCGGCTTTTCTCTCGTGTGTTTATTGCGCTAAACTACGGAGCCCCCCAGGGGACATGGGAGAAAAAAAAATTACGGAGGAAAAAAAAAAATTAAGACGGACTTTTGCGAGATCTCGCAAAAGTATTGCGAGCGCTCGCAAAAGTATTGCGAGATCTCGCAAAAGTTTTAGCCGCATTCTTCGGAGGCCGCCAGCTCGAAGCCGACCGGGAGGTCGAGGCACGATGTGCCGGGAAAGCGGTGTTCCTCCCGGCTGTAGTAGGTCTCGACCTCCCGTTAGCTTCGAGCTAGTGGGTGTCAGATCTCCAAAAACGTCGGAGCTCTTTTGCAAATATGTGATGTCTTGTAAACCGAGCAGGTATCTGACGTTTACACAACTACATTCACGCCTCAAAATATCTTAAAAGTGTATTTTGTGACCCAGAAAGAGTAATATTACAACTAAGTAGCTGCCGCATTGGTTGGAGATCTCGCAAAAGTCCGTCTTAATTTTTTTTTTCTCCCTAATTTTTTTTTTTTCCTCCCTAATTTTTTTTTTCCCATGTCCCCTGGGGGGCTCCGTACTAAACAACAGCAGCATGGTTAAGCTTGATCAGCTGTTGTTAGAATTCATTAAATTTTAATTTCTAGTATCAGCTGATGTTTGCTGGAGCCACAGCTGTAAAAAAGGGCTGATCGAAACCAGGAGATGTCCTTACTGAATCATCAGAGCTGAACTGGTGATGGAGAAACAGGTTTACCTTTTAGGTGACATGAATGAGATGAAGGAAAGTTATCAACTGTTTCTGAGAGACAACTAACACCAAGCTCCTTTTTTTGTGTAGCTGACAGCTGGTAACTGTGCAGGGGCGGATCTAGCAAAGCTTTTGCCAGGGGGCCAGGTAGGGCATTAACAGAGAAAGGGGGACGCAAAGATATACTTTTCTTTCTTATTCTCATATAAAATATTTACCTTTTATTAAATAGTTATCTGAATCTTACAACCAAAGTTTGTATAATAATACACAAGATTGGCTGTAGACCATTGTTAATCATTCAGAACATTGTGTAAAAATAACAAAAAACAAAAAGTGAATGCAAAAGTGCATAAATATTTATTTTACGTGTTTGATGTGTGTGGCAGGGCGTGGTCTGCAGTGCCGCTGCAGGGGAGGTGGACCCACGGGCATAAAGTCTGTGCTCTCTCGGCTGTTTTTTTTTTTTTTTGGTGTGTGTTGGGCTGTGAGTTGAAAAGCTACAGCCGGCTGTGTGGGTACACCAACCATGTGTGAAAAGTGGTCCATAACGTAGTGCTTCAAAGCATGTTCATGCAAACATTGTTGGGTCTGCCGTGGTACAATGGGACTTCTGCTCATGAACCTCTGTGCACAGCGTCTGCAAATCGGGGCTGTATGAAGTCACCTCATCTTTACACAAAACTGTAAGCTGTCATCTGTGATGCGCGAGCGGTGTTTGTTTTTACCATACTTCATGGTGGAGAATGGCTGCTCTGCTGAGTTTTGCTCTCTGTAGCCGTATGAATGGCAAACTACACTGATTAGCAGCGGCATAGGCACACTTCTGAAATTTTCGCTTTCTAGTATTTATTTAATATTTCTTTATGTTATAAAAATGACTTTGAATCCTGATAAAAATGCAAAATCATGGGTTAAAAATGAAAACAAGAGAACTAAGAATGTATTAATATTTGTTGACAGAAAAACAGAAACTGTATATGTGCCAACCAAAGTGCCATTTTAATTCAGATGAAAAAAAAAAGGGATTTATTCATTCATTGTCCATTCAGGATCTTAAAAATGTGACAATAATAATGAAATAATACAAATAATGTAACAATAAGAATGCTGTAATAATAATTAATGTAAATCTAAATAATATTGTCCTTCAGAGAAATAGTTTGTAGTCCTGGAGAAGTTTACTCCTGCAGAGCAACTGGGACTGTCTGTGGTCATGATGGTTGAACCTCCAACCACTTTCCCAGCTTAGCCTCAGAGTGCTGCTGCTACTGTAGCAGCCGCTCTTCTCCTCTGTACTTGTCAGGACTTGCATTGTCACATCTGGGGATCCCAGGCCGTGCTGGAGAGGAGAGCCTAGTCTGGATGCTGACCTGCTGCCTGTAATTATTAGCCTTTTTCAGGCTCTTCTCCACAGGACGCCTGTCTTTTTCAGGGACAATCTTCATCCACAAATTCATAAAGTCCTTGTGAAGGGTCAGTTTATTGATGATTGTTCGCCCATGGTACCTGTGGAAGATTACAGTTGTCATTAATTTTCATTAATTGTGTAAACTCACAGAAAATAAAACATTGATGCACTTCAAACCCATTTAAAAGTACCCACCTGGCTTCAGGTGCAGCATCCCCTGCCATTCTAGAGGCAGCAATTAGAAACCTTTCAGTGAAGCTTCCTGCTTTCAGGATGACGGCTGCTCCAAGTTTGTCAGCCAGCTGGTGCAGGTGTTGAGCCGTGCTATTCCTCACTGCGACACAGCGATGGCTGAGCAAGGACAATATTAGACACACAACTCGGTGAACATGATCTCTCTTTCATGTCTTCTAATAAAATCACTACAGCTTCTTCTCTCCTCTTACGTCAGTCCTGTGTTAAACAGAGCGCTCAGAATCCGTCCATGGCTGCAATTTTCCACCATGGCATCAAGTGCCAGATTGACCTCCTGATGAAGAAAGTTGTTGTTGGGCTGTGCAAGCTTCAGCAATAGAGCTCGGCCTGTTGTTTCAACTTCTGGGTCCATTGTTTTCTGGAGCTGAATGTAGAGCTCATCGATGGTATGTATGGCCTCACAGGCTACTGCTGAGCGTTGGTTTTTCACCTAAAATGTGAGTGAAAATCATCAGTTGAGGCTGTAGTATGCACTTGAAGGGAAACTAGCTGCATGAAACACATATAAGAAACATAAAGTGTGCAATACCTCCTCAATGAGGACCAGACACACTTCATGCAGTTTAGTCTTCAGGATGTCCGAGTGGTGCTTTGCCAGAGACTGAATAGTTTGCAACCCCTGTCTTTTCTTAATCCTGTATTTACACAACACAACATTGAACACGACTTCAGGAACACCACAAATAACACAGCCACATTATGCAGCACTGTTTCTGTGCAGTATTTAATGTCTCCTTACTACGTTTCTTACCAGTCGTCTGAAGACAGCAGACTAAAGCTGTGGGACAGGCTCGCTACAGGTGTAGCTAGAGGCGGGAGTTTGACCCTGCCCTCTCTTGGATTATTCTGACTGCACTGACTGTCTGCTTTCTTGTCTGATAATCAATGAGGTTAGGAAAGAGAAACTGTAATTTCTTCTAATTCGAAGCATTGTACATGTTGCAGTGATTAATTGTTCATTAAAATCTTTTTAAAAAATCTCTTAATTTAAAGTTTGATTATTCAGCATCTTCTACAGTTACTGAGGAAAACCACTTACCGTCTATAGGGACGACTTTTGCACGGCGCAGCATCGTCCCAAGCCGAGGTCCTCGTTTTTGCGGTATGGGAACTGTTGGAGGTTTTGGAGTCAAAGGCTTTACTGCAGTAAATGCTTTGGTTGGTACTGTGTGTCCAGGTGAGGTTACAATCCCATCCTGGAAATGCTGCAGTTTTTCCAAAATAGGCCCAAATTTGTCTTTTACCGTCAAGACTCTTATTCCACGAATGACCTTCGTGTCTGTTTAGACAAAAAATAACTACAAATTGACATCTTACTAAAAAAAACCAACAACAATAAACATTTTTCTTCCTGATTTTTTTTTTCTTCAAAAAAGCATATAAAATGAATGGACAGCAAGAATATGTGTAATTTAGCATTAAAATAGATAATCTACAGTGTCAAATTTTAAAATCTAAACTAACTGATTAACAGCAGGTGTAACCACTAAAGAAAAGCATCACCTTTGAACCGACCTTCTCCTGAATGTTTAGCAGAGAAAACAGGCAATTGCGATGGACAAGCTGCTCGAGGAGGTGGAGGAACTGGAGTGAGCAGTGTCATCTCATCAGGGCTAACAATGAGAGGAATGGCCCTCAGCTCACTTGGTGTGTGTGTGTCTACAGAGCTGAGGCTACACAGACTTCTGTTAGGGTCCTCCTGATTCCAAAAGGGGTCATCCAACCAGGGACTTAAGTTCCAGCTTCTCTGGACTCTCTGTGGAGAGCCTGGGCATTGCTTAGGTAAAGGTGGGAGTCGCACAGCATAATCTCTGGGTCTCTGTGCGGTATGCAATCTGTCTGCCTGTTGAAAGAACACATTTGTCTTACTGCTCTGAGCTTTGTGAAAGTCCAGGATCCTGGACTCTGTGGTGAAGCGCTGACAGTTGCTCTGTCTACAGTGACTTACACAAAAATTACACTGTGCAAAGCAGCAAAATATAACACATCTCTCAGAAACGTTTACATTTGAACAGCAGAGAAGTCAAAAATGAGTATGTTTAGTTACTTACATCTCCATTTGTGCGTTTTCTCTGACTCAAATCTTGAAAGCAATGGAAAAAGGTATCTGATGTCTTTTCAGGCATGACTGAGATAAAAAAAAAAGTGAACAAATTGTTTAGAAACAGAAAGTTTGTGAGTGCTTCTCAGTGTGTGAGTGACAAGTTCTAACTCAGCTGCTCAGTAAATCAGTTATGATGATGTCATATGGAACTCACGGTGCATTTTTTGAAAATATTCATATATATACACTATTTTGTGTTTTTACAAAAATATCAGACATGTCTAAATCAAAGGCAGCTTATGATCTCTAATTATGATCTTTAATCAACAAATTTAAATAGACGTCCTAATCACAGCTTCTAAAACTAGACAACACTATACTGATAAATTCATATAAAACAGCAAAAAGGAGATAAAAGCACCATCATAAATAGAGAAATAAGTACAGTAAATAAATAAATACAGTTTTTAAAAAATACAGAAAAAAACATGTGTCATTTGCTACAACAACAACAACAAAATAGCAGTTTGGACAAAGCTGTTTCTTCAAGCTTCGCCTGCATTTAGGGGCTGCAAACCTCTGTCCCAAAGGAAGAAGCTGAAATCCTCCAATAAGGGGTGGGAGTCATTTAAAGTAGAGTAACTCATCCTCTACAACTGCCTAGTATTCAAGGACTCTATGTTAAGATGCTCTAACATGGTACAGTACCTTCAGAAACGCCCCAAATTTCTTATATATTGAAAATGCAATCTCTTCTCAGGAACCTTTTCTCGATTCAGTAGAAGTAGATCTAGTATTCATTTTAAAGTTCTAATGTTCGTTTTTAAATGTTTAAATGGTCTTGCCCCACCTTATCTCTCTGGACTTCTTCATCCTTACTCCTCCCCCAGGTTTCTCAGGTCAGCTGACAAGCCGCTCCTGGAGGTACCCAGGTCCAAGAAAAAGCTCAGAGGGGACAGGGCCCTCTCTATTGCTGCTCCTAATCTCTGGAACAATCTGCCCCAGCACATTAGGCCCCTTCACTGTCCACTTTTAAAATGCGTCTTAAAACCCATTTTGACTCCTTGGCATATGACACTGTATGACCCTGAGTTTATTGTTTTTAATCTATTGTACTCATTTTATTGTTTTTAATTCTAAAGATCATTTTGTACTTTTTATTTTGCGCTATTTGTGCTCATTTTATTATTTGCTGTCACTCTTATTTATTTATTTTGGGTAAATCTTTTTATTCATGTATTATTTTTGGCATGCCAAGTGTACAGCACTTTGTGTTCAGCTGTGTTGTTCTGAAAGTGCTATATAAATAAATTGCTTGCTTGCTATAGTGACACATGCTGGGCAGTTTTGTGGTTAAGCCTTTCTCAACCCCGAGGCAAGTTATTGAAATGGCAACGGGAGGAAACAACCCGGCAAAATAACACATGACAGCGAGATAAATTTATATTTGCATGTGTATTCAGAGTGTTACCACTATTCTAGGATTTCTATTGTCAGAATAATATTGGTGACTTTAGACCTTTATTTAAACTGTAGACTTGCTTGAACTTAAGTAGAAGGTTGGTTTGTTATGCTTCAAGGTTGGATTTTATTAATGAAAACATTAAAGGGAAAAATGTTAACAAGCAAACAAACCTTACTAAAAATGTTCATGTTATTCATTGCATTATACAACATAGTGAAGAAAGCTGCAAGCTTGACTAAAATTCAAGTATTAGGGAGCTCCATTAGCATCTAGTCTGGCTTCACTCTACAAGCCAGGACAGGTTTGCGTGACTGGAGGCTCAGACTGTGTATGCAACCAGAATAGACCCATAAAACTGGATGGAGCATTGTTTGACATATAATATTAATTCAGCAGTGGAGTTCTCTGCCAGGGCATGACTGACATTTATGAACATCGCTGTGAGGCATTTTATCACTCTTGGAGCCATATAGAAAATATTGCAGCTCCTCTTCCTGTCAGATAATGGCACTAATTTCACCAGCGTGGTTTAAACCTCTGTGACTGCTGAAGGGCAAGAATTACTGGTTCTTTGTGCGTCTTAATCCTTACCAAATAATGAGAAAAAGTCTGTCATTTTTCACGGCTTATAATTCAAAAGGTGGGCTTTTTCAAACCCCACATTAAAACAAATGTTTCTTTTTTGGCATGTATTCATTTATTTATTTATTTTTGATGCATCATTCCAAAGTAGTTATGCAATATAGAAAAAAATCTGCAATGAGGTAACCAAGCAGGTCACCAAGGGACAGTCGCCATGGCATTTTGTCCTGATTGTGTCAAGAGCGTGGCTATAAGCATAAAGGAAGAGAAATTCCATCCATCCATTCGCTTCCGCTTATCCTTTTCAGGGTCGCGGGGGGCGCTGGAGCCTATCCCAGCTGTCATAGGGCGAGAGGCGGGGTACACCCTGGACAGGTCGCCAGTCTCTCGCAGGGCCAACACACAGGGACAGACAACCATTCGCACTCACTTTCACTCGCACATTCACACCTAGTGACAATTTGGATTTAACCTATCCCCACAAGCTGCATGTCTTTGGATGGTGGGAGGAAGCCGGAGTACCCGGAGGGAACCCACGAAAACACGGGGAGAACATGCAAACTCCACACAGAAAGACCCCGGCCTGATGGTGGAATTGAACTCAGGACCTTCTTGCTGTGTGGCAACAGTGCTAACCACCGTGCCCCACTCTGAGAACTGCAATAAGAAAAAAAAAATTTCTTATTGCAGTTCTCAGAGTTACGAGATAATCTGAGAGAGCTACAGGAAGTAAATAAACCACTTTTTTTTTCTAGATATGAAAGAGTTGCTGAGACATGAACTCGCTTCCTGTTTAGTGGCTTCGCACACTGTTTCAGCTTACCGTAAGCCTGATAAGTTTTGTGAGGCTTTAAAACTCAAAATCATTTCTGACTGTGAAAATTTTTTCAGTTTTTCCAAAACTCCAAAATGTGGGAAGCTGAATATAATAGAAGCTAATTTCCTACGGTTATGTGGAAAAGAAAGCTGTCACAGGACTGTGAAAAACTAAATACACTTCATTATTCAGTAGCCTGTAGAGCTACTTCTGCAGCAATAACTTGAACTAATCACCTTCTGTATTGCTTCATCACTGTCACATTGTTGTGGAGGGATTTTGGCTCATTCGTCTTTACAGCATTGCCTTGGTTCATTAACATTTGTGGACATTCGTGCATAGCTCTCAAGGTCACGCCACAGCATTTCAATCAGTTTGAGGTCTGGACTTTGAGCCATTGTTGTACATTTTGGGGCTTATTTTGCTGTTGCATGACCCAGTTTCACTCAAGCTGTGGGACAGATTGGCCTTACATTTTATTCTAGAGTACTTTGGTGTACAGGTTAATGGTTGAGCTAATAACGGCAAGGTACCCGTGTCATGTGGTTGGAAAACAAACCCAAATCATCACCCCTCCTCCAACTGCATGTTGGTATGAGGTTTTTGTTGTGATATACTGTTTGCTTTTTTCCAAATGTGGTGCTGTGTATTATAGCCAAACATCTCTTTGGTAATCTTTGGTCTCGTCTCTGCAAAGCATATTGTTCCAGAGGTCTTGTGGTTTGTTTAGATGCAGCTGTGAAAGCCTGAGCCATGCTGCAGACTTTGTTTTAGAGAGAAGAACTTTAACATGCTAATTGAGGCCTGTAGAGTCTGGGATGTAGCTTTTAGGGGTTTTTTGCAGTTTCTTTGAGCGTTGCACAATCTGACCTTGAGGTGAATTAGCTTGGACTGCCACTCTTGGCAAGACGGTTGAATGGTCTTAACAGATCCCTGAATGCTCCAGACCAACAAACTGCTAAAATGTCAACTTTTAAAGAGGCGATCACACTTGCTGACGACTGCACAGGGTCCTGTCAAAACTCTTTGTAACATTTTGCTTAATCTGAGGAATCCCCTGCTGCTTTATTTGGCATGAAACGTTGTGCGGTTAAACATTTTCAACTCCGAACAACTGGTGTTGCTGAAGTGCTTAAGACACTGCTATGATAGCTATGAGTGCCCCTTATCAGTGCACCAGATTTTACTATACGGCTGTGGGCTTACCACTGAACTCCAAAAGCAGAAAAAATAATAACACATTAAGGCTGTGTACAGCTTTGGATGTTCCCCCTGCCAAATATCTTTTAGAAAAATATCACAAAATTCAAGCCAGTCATTTCATTTCATATTTAGGATTAAGTCTGCCTTCACTTTGCTAAATTCCAAAGCTTCCAAAAATGCCAAAGTAAATAATGCTGTAATTTCCTGTGCCCCATCTAAAGGCCTACTCTGTGTTTACAAAAACATGTGGTTTTTATACTCTAAAAGACCCATGGCAACGGCAACGCCTTTGACTGAATCCTCTCTTGGGACATTACCATATCTGATTCAGTGTGTGGAAAGGGTATATTAGAAGATCCAGACCCTGTTAAGAATCAAACATCCTGTTCCTCTAGCAATCTTCCACCAAAGTCATTAAGAACCCCCTTTCTAATATTAGAAGCTCCTTGACTCGAAATGATGATAACCCTGTCCTTTGGAATGGCAGTGTCTTAAAATTGTGTTTTGCAGGGTATAGAAAAATAGAAAAAGTGCAAAACTTTTCTTTGGAAGTGCATGTCATTGTTAAGTTCATACCCAAATTATTCTAACAGGGTACATATTGGATGGTCAAGCATTTGTGTCACTGCACACTCATCTCTTTGGAACCAACAAGCTGACAATTTGTGCATTTTATCCAGCTATTGTTCAAATGCACAAGAAGATGGCAAGGAGTTTCAAATTCCTCTACTTTTTCAGTCATTACAATTTCTGACAAGTTTGGCAGAACAAAAGTTGCCCTTTTTTTAATCAGATATACAGCTGTGACAGAGAGAGTACATTGAGTGAGGCTTGTAGTAAGAAATAGCTTTGAGTGCTCTAATTGAGTAGAAAAGTAGTATATGAGTACCAGTCCGTGGTGTTGTGCATTTCTGCCAGTCTTGCGGTCTGCTCATATGCAACTTTACAAGCCTAAGCCATGCTGTCATGTTCTATATAAAAGAAGAGGCTTTTTCCTGCTAACCCTTGGAAACAACACATACTTGTGCTCCTATGAATTTTAACATTTAGCATTCTAACTGAGGTCTGTAGAATCTGAGAGCTCTTGGGTTTTTTGGTATTTTCTCTAAACGTAGCATGGTCTTACCTTTGGCTGACATTGCTGGGAAATCCTCTCCTGGGAAGACAGCTGGCAGCTGTCCTGAATGTTTTCCACCACCTGTTAATAATCTTTTTCACCGTGGAATGGTGGACTGGAAATAACTTTTATTATAACATTTCCCAGACTGATTATCAATTTCTGCTTTAACAACATTGCTGAAGGCTTTCCTCTTTGACATTGTGTTAACATACCCATGAATGCTCCAGTCCAGCAAACTGATAACATTTCCATTTTTATAATAGACTTGATTAACTGTTTACCAAATTTGCTGGTGATCAGTTAATCAAGTGTATTTGATTAGCAGCACCCGGCTGCTGCCTACACTCTTACATCCAGTGGAAGGAGCAAAGGTGTACTTAGTTTTTCCTGGGACTGCATAGATTCCTTCATCCTATTGGTAGCCCAGTCATGAAAACCTGGGTAAAATATAAGAATTTTGGGGTAGTTTCTCAGGTTTCCACACTTGCTGGTGAGTCTTTCTAGACTAAAATCAGTAGCATCAAATCCAGGTAAATGCCATTTGTTATTAAAATACTTCAGCAGATTGGTAATTTTTTCTGACTAACTGGAAGTAACAAGTTAATTGTTAGTGACTTTATGGATTCATTTGCATGAAATAGCCTTTTTTATACTTTGCATTTTCCACAGTCTTGTGTTTTCTTCCTCGTGTGCTGCATGGAAACTGTATTAGAGATAAAAATCAGTGCAACACTAAATGATGCCTCAGTGTAAAATCTGATTATCATAGCCCTGCATGACTTTGGTCAAAAGCCCAAATCAATTTTTAGATATTTCCCTTTTCACTCAGCTGCTCCTTAGACAAACAAGACAGCCTTTGTTTCAGTTTTTTTTTTTTACCAAATTACATGTTCACCAGAAGGTAGGTTAGGCATTTACCTCATCTGATAACCTCATTCTTGATTGAACACTTAAGTGGATAATGTGAGTGGGAGGCTTTTCAGCACAAGTCCCCTGGAAACATTGGACCATGTTCTTGTCAACAACCAGTGTGAGTCATTCATTAAAGAAAAGTGCTTCCTGCGATCGAAGCCCAAAATAGATTGTGGCATTACAGATGTTAGCTTTAGCAGTTACTCTGGGCCTTTAATGCATTCATTTCACATAAATGCCTCAGTGCAAGTTCAAATGGTAACGCTTATATTTTCTTCCCATCATGTATGCCTCACATTCTGTTTTTCTTGTTCAAAAAAGAAACCCTGCATCTACTCTGTATGCTGAGTATTTTTAGTATTTCACTGTACACCCAAGGGATTCTAACTGCTTTAGCAATCTATTTGTCCCATCGTAGACCACAAATTTTCTGCTTTGCACTGCACTCTGTGTTTAGATACGCTCTAGGCAAATTTGGGTGAAGCAGTGCTCTTGTGTGACCCTTCAAATGAATGACTATATTCATGGGTTTGGGTGTCATATGCTACCTTTACAATGCTTAGAAATAAATTTTTTAAGTCTTGGTGGCGTGTTTGTGCCTTAAGGAGCAATGAACGTAGCCACCAGCAGGGGACTGACAGTTCTTCAGTTTCTTACAGTCCACTCGCAAAACCGTCACAGAAGCACACGAACACGTTATGGTAGTTCTCAGTTGCATCGCATTACTTTAAGCTTGACTTCTCTCTTGACTTCTTATGTATCCTTTTGTCTTGCAAGTCTGGAACATGCAACTAAGGAAGAATCCTTGATTTTTCATGTTGTGAGCTATCGACCCCAACTAAGCAGCAGACACGTCCTCAGAACACGACTCCAATATGTCGCATCAGAGGTGGCCTTTGGTATCCTTTTTTCTAGGAAAGGTTTTCTCTTTTAATTGATTGAAGGTATAATACTATTTGTCTGACTCCGACTCATGATTGTATGCCCAGTGTCTGTGCTTGTATTTGTATCTTTGCTAGACTTTGTTGCTGTGTACATAAGAACATGTGTTCCACTTGTTTGCTCATCTTTTCACATTAGTCAATAAAATAAACTTGCACTTGTGCAGTTTCCAAAGACTAAGGCCATCTGTGTATCTTTATCTGTCACACTGAGCCACTTGTAACGAGAGAGAGCGAACATGTCTCCACCAAGCTGATTATTGCACAAGCCTATAATCTGCGAACATCTGCAGCTTGACTAGTCTGTCGCCACTGGTCTCCACGGTGCGAGAAATCCGCCAACAGCAGATTTGTCGACTTTCTGCTTAAAAGAATTATCTCAGTTTGGAGCCAAACACAGTCTTGCTCAATTTCAGCGGGCAGACAGGGTTGAATAAAGAGCCATATTGATCAGGTTCAATTCAGAGTAATCTCTAATACACAGAAAGAACTATGACATACGTGAGCTAGAATTCTATTGCACCAAACTACCAGATGAACTGGAAGGATGTAAGTGTTGGTCGGAGAAAGTATTAAAAAGTGTAAATAAAACACCCCAACCGGTCGCAGCAGATGGCCCCGCCCCTCCCTGAGCCTGGTTCTGCTGGAGGTTTCTTCCTGTTAAAAGGAAGTTTTTCCTTCCCACTGTCGCCAAAGTGCTTGCTCATAGGGGGTCATATGATTGTTGGGTTTTCTGTGTATGCGACTGTTGTTGTGATTTGGTGCTATAAAAGAAAATTGAATTGAAGTGAATTGAAGTGAAAAGCTAATAACACAGTTTGTTTGTTTGTTTTTCCACATGTTGAGTTCTGTGGTGATTATTTCCTTTTGTTTTGGTTACAATTTTTCAATTTTGAATATGTTTTGGAGATCCTTCCACATAACTACTTTTATTTAAGTTAATGACTTAAATGCATTTCATAATAGATTACAGCAATATTTTTAAAAGCGCCAGAATGTTAGAAATAGTCTTGTTGGTGGTTTCAGTGACAAATAAACTGGACAAACTGAAAGAGTTTTAAATCTCAGGCTTGTTTTCAATAATTGGGTGAAAATTACTTACTCGCTGAATGCTAATAATTGCATGTGGTGTTGAGATCAGATGACAGACTCGGCCATTGAGGATATATCCCATTTCTTTGACTTGAGAGATTTTGGGGTTGCTTTTGCAGTATGGTTTGACTCATTATCCATGTGCTCTGTGGAGCACCGTCCAATTGCTTTTGCAGCAACTGGATGAATCTCAGCAGAGAGTAATCACCCTGCTACTTCTGTCTGCAGTCACATCATCAGTAAACACTAGTAATTTAGTTCTAGTGGCAGCCATACATGCCCGTTCTCTGCCTCGGTCATGTTTGATGTTCACAAGCTGTTTCTCTCCTTCTCCAGCCTTTTCTCTTCCCAACAAGCTCATTTTGGTTTTATGTGTCCAGAGACAGACGAACTTCCAGGTCTTTTTGATTTTTTTTCTGGCAAAGTCTGATCTGGCCTTCCTGCTCTTTAGTGTAACCAGGGGCTTGCACCTTGTCATAAACCGACTGTATCTCTTGATGCATCTATTGGTCTTTCGGGTCTTTTGGCACTGCTGAGCTGGCCAGTACATTCCTTCTTTTTAATAATGTACCAGATTGTTGACTTGGCGACTTCTGAAGATTTTCCTACCTGATAGTTTTGAGTTATTTAACCTCACAATCCCCCTCCGTTGTATTGACGTCTTTTTGGACATCATCCTAATTCCAGTAAAAAGCTACCAAATACAAGTTCAACACTTGGGACACTAAATCTTCTATCTTATCTTAATATGTAATGAAAAACATAAAATAATGTATGTATGTATGAAATAATGAGGGAATGGGCCTGATCTGGCCATGTCAGTGAACTATCCAATTAATTTTGAACTTTTACCATAGTTTTCTGCAGCTTTTTATTGAACAGTAGTTCATTGTTGTGCAGGTTCTACATTCTGAGCTGATGAAATCAGCAGCTGTAAGCTATGTGTTCCTGCGACCGTTAAGGCTGTGCTGGCAGACCAAGTGAGGCAAATCCAGTCTATTCCAATTATACTGCGGAGCACTTTACTCCACTTAAGTGCATTACCCCCTAATCAGTGCCTGGCTGTGCTCAGTTAGTACTTAGTGCATGACCTTTCCTTCATATTCATGAAAAGTAAGAGCTGCTGGAAAATTAGCTTCAGTCACAGTGAATTCTCTTATTCATATGTGAAGTTGCATTTATATGTGAAACGAAGTAATGTTTCTTTTAAGTTTTGATCAACAACAGTAACTGGCACAGAACACACAGTAGTTATAAATGCATTAAATCAAACAAGTGTAAATGCATTCAAGGTTCACTATGGATTTTTCAGCCGCTTTTTGTCGCTGTAACACTTCGTATTTTCAGTAACTGCCAATGTGAAGGAGCAGAAACAAGTTGAGAAAGCAACGCTGACATGTCATCATCTTCCTCGCTGATACGGTAAACTTGTAAGAAAGCGCTTCCTTATTTAGGTGTCACGTCCTTATTGCACATTTAAAAAACAGAGAGCAGCTTTATTGTACATCTGGATTTTTATTTGTAGACACGTGCTATTTGTTCATAAATCACAATTTGTTACCGTCCTGTTAGCTCTGTTTTTGGTCCCTGGGTAGGTTTTAACTGCCTCTCTGCTGTCTTGTGTTGAACAGGCAGTGCACGGGGAGAGCTGCTGAAAACAAATGCAAAACAGGGAAAGAACAAACTCTGCAACAAAGTGAGCTCTTGGGTTGTAATTTTATTAAACTGTTACGGTCTGCTATGGTCAAAGTTTTGCTTTTTTTTTTTTTTTTTATTGGTCAGAGTTTTCTTATTTATTATTTTCTATATTCTTGTAATTGTTGTGCTTTAAGTTCTGTAGTTTCAGCGCAGGTTATATTTAAGTCCTTGAGTTTCCAGTTTATTTTGCCTCCCCTGTGTTTCCTTTATCCTGTTATCAAGTCTTAGTCCACAGGTGTCGAACTCCAGGCCTCGAGGGCCGGTGTCCTGCAGGTTTTAGATGTCTCCTTGATCCAACACGGCTGATTCAAATGGCTAAATAACCTCCTCAACATGTCTTGAAGTTCTCCAGATGCCTGCTAATGAAGTAATCATTTGATTCAGGTGTGTTGACCCAGGGTGAGATCTAAAACCTGCAGGACACCGGCCCTTGAGGCCTGGAGTTCGACACCCTTGTCTTAGTCTCTCTGGTAGGTGTTTTTCTGTCTTGTTACTTTCTGCTTTCATCTGATAGTCATTTATCTATGGTGCCATGTTTTAGTTTTACTTCCCCATGTTTTGTCTGATTTAGTTCAGCTGTGTCTCCCAGGTGTCTCACTCTTCCCCAATTACCCTTCTGTTAGGTTGTTTTTGCTCCTATCCTGTTCACTTTTCTCTGTCAGTTATGCTTTATGTATTTTTGCTTAAAACCTATGGATTCTGCAGTTGAGTCTCTGTTGCATATTTTCATTGCAGCAGGCAGTGGTGCACAGGTGGCAGCTGGAAGAGCTGCAGGCCACCGGCATGCCTCAAACACCTCCAGGATGGGGCAATGAGCCACCAGTGTCAAGGGGCATTTTCACGGATTTCCACAGGCTATCCTAAAGTGGCTGGGGCTCTCCCCAGAAGACCATTGTTGCTGGTTCCAGGGTGACTGCATGGGAGCGAAGGAACAACCTTTCGCTTTTCTCTCCTCTCGCTTTTCGTCCTTGCCTGGGGGGTAGGCTAGGCCGGACTAAGTCAGGCGATGGCGGTATGTGGTCAGGTGTGGTTTGTCGCTCAGCTGCAGGGGAGGGGTGGAGCAATGGGTCCAGGGGTCTGTGCTAGGGGAGGCTAGCTGACAGCTGATTCCCATTGCACTAATCACCTAATCACCCATTCCCCTATCTCAGTAGCTGCTGGGGCCTGGAGCGGAGAGTTGTGCCTGAGAGCTGACCATGGAGCAGATCAGAGACTGTGTGCGAATAAAAAAATCACTAAAACGCAACTCCGAACTCTTCCCTTGTGTTTGAATGTGTGGAGGGCGGGGACAAGTAACAGAGTGTTACACCGTGTTATAAGCCAATTGGATTGCATGCTTTTTCTTAGTAAGCCTAAGTAATTATAATTTACAGTGGAGTCTCTTTCCAGTTTAACACAGATCTCTTCCTCTTATGACTTTCAGTAGCTACCACACTGCAGTCTCAGCATATCTACACATTTTATGGCCTAAAATGACATGCACTTTTCTGTGGTTGTAGCAACTCTGACACTGGAAGAGGCTAACTTCTCACAAAAGATGTTGGTGTCGTTGGCTTTTAGTGAAACAGCGACAACGGTTGAAATGTGGAAGACTTAATTCTTATTATTTTACTGTTTTGTGTTTTTTGTTGTTTTTTTAAATGCAGTAAATGTAGTTTTGCATCTGTGGACACAGCCGTGCTAACTGTTTCACTCTGCTTTAAAAATGCTAAGCTACGCACCCAGTGTCTTGTGGGTGGGAGTATAAAAGTATTATTAGGCATGTAACGACAACCACAGGAGCTACAAAAACTTTCTGTTTACTAAGCAGTAAGAACAAAAACTGAGTTTCAAATGAGATTCTTGCAGACCTCACGCTGCGTGCCATCAGCTATGTGCTTATTTTTCCACTCACAGTCCAAAGACATTCAAGGGAACTGAACAAAGTTTTAATGGCAAAAAACTTTCTCAGTGAGGATCATGTTACAGTCCAGTTCATAACCTTTAGACAACCCTTAAGAAAAGCGTCATGATCACCCAGGGCAGAATGGCTCTTTTGATTCTCGTTATCTGGGACAGCCTCAATCCTGCACTTATGTTAATCCATCGGTTGTAGCACCATGCAGCTGATGTCTGTGACACAGGACTGAGCTAAAGCAGATTTCCAGTGATCTACAAACCCGGATGGCATACACAGAGTCTGAGCCAGGGCCTCTTACGCAAGTTCAGCCAGCTGTGGCTGTTTGGGCTGTGCGTGCAGGGAATGTGTTTACATAACGCTCATTTAGGCTTTTCCCTTCACATAGCAGGACCTAAAGAAAGTCAGAGGCATGCTGCTAGTACTAGACAAGAAGTTCCAAAAAGTTCTGTACAAGAGTTGTTGTTTTTTAATTCGGACACTGATGTTTATGAGGATTATGTAACAGTGGAAATAAAATATTGTGACTGTTTACTGAATAAAAAAACTATTATTCCTGAAAGTTAAATACAGCATAGCTTCAGCCCCACACCGGGTAACCTATTTTTCTGTCCTGTGGCTACGTTTGGATTAAAAAATGGAGTGTGAACTGCAGTGGTGCCATTGTAAGACATTCATATAGGAAAACAACTCTTATATTACTATTATTATCTATTATCTACTATTACTATCTTATTAATATTGTACTTACTCCAGAAGTTGATTCAGTTCATCTGAATGTAGCATTTTCAGTGGGAGGCTGAAGAAGTCACTTGGATAAGTGATAAAGCCTTTCTCCCAGTGAATACGCTGCATCAAGATGAGCAGAATCAACTATTACCTGGATGACCGAGCATGCATCAAAAAGTATTCTGCAGTATTTACAGTCCACCCCTGGCTATCGGTGCTCATAACACTCAAATATCATGTTTGGAAGCATCATTTTCTGTCCCAGATGGGATCAGGCAGCTCAGGTTAAGTCTCAGAGTATTTCAGGTACTGCTTTCATGTGAGATGACCTTAATGTGTCTCTGCTTCCATGTGCCACTGCAATCATGATGGCAGCACAGACTCCTGTCCTGCTTTTTCCTCAGGCGCAGAATCAGCTCCTGATCTGCACTAAGCCCTGGGCCTTAAATCCCTCTCAGACACTCAATAATGCGCTTCGTGTGGGACCACACCGGGGTCGTGTCACTCTTCTGAGCCCTGACAGAGGGAGAACCTTCTCCTCCCCCCCATCATCCTCTTTTATTTGTTCTCAACCACTTGGTCTCAGCTTTTTCTACTTTTTGACCTTCCATTCTCATTCCCCTCCACTGGCAGCTCTAAATATGACCGCAAATCCAAAAGGAAGCAAAGGAAAATCAAGAGGACCTCTGCAATGACTCTACCTTTTCTAACTGACATCACAGTGAAATTGCTACAGTCATACGTGGCTCGACGGAACTGCATTAAAAAAAAGTCCTGCGGTCTGCTGAACTAAAAATAAAACAATGCAGTTGAATGTGAAACTTTCATGTGGCACATGTTCTGCTGCACTTTCAGATCAATGATTGACGAGTGTTCTGAGGAGCTGTGAAACTACAAAACAAACCTCACACGCACTAAGTGTGAATCACCGTCTGGCCGTTTCAAGCAGCGATGCACTGACTGTGCTATAAAAGACACAAAGTTCACATCAAGTGATAAATGACTTCCAAAAATATAGCAGCCAGTAATGATTGGCAAAATTCAAGCACCATGTGAACTGCGTGTAGTTAGCATGTGGGAGCCATTACTGCAACATGTACCAAGCCTTTTTCTGTTTTACTGATTGCTTATGAGGTGCACTCTAGAAATCTATTTGCACTGCATTTAAAGCTCTTTCTTGAAAAGATGCACTAAAGAGTATTTTTAATCTAACAATTGATTCAGTTGCAGTGTATGGCTTTATCATTGCTAATGACTTCCTTCAGGAAGTTTAGACTTTGACAATAAAAAGCTCTAAGTCTATGTGCAGCTTCTTGCACAGCAAAATTGGGTAGCTGGCGCACAAAGGTGCAAAAGTAAAAGGAAGAGAAACCGATACACAACGAGGGGGGGGGGAATAAATAAATAAAAAAAATAAAAAGCAATTTATATGAATACATATATGTGAGTGAAACTATTTACATGGTGTATGTGTAAGAAACATTAAAACAAACATTGTGGGTCTGTATACAAGGGCAGTTATATAATGTAATAGATAAATAAGGGTGGAAGGGCTATGGTCATTTAGGGTGGAGATGGTAGTTCTACTGGGACCAAAATATTGCACATGAGCCAAAAGAATTGCACAGAACATGAAAAGACTGAGATGTTGCACATAGATGATCAACAGCAGTGTCAGAGTGGATGTGTTGGGGAAGTCTTTACACACTCTTAGTTTGCATTAAGAGTTCTGACAGCCCACGGGAAGAAGCTGTTCTTTAATCTGTTGGTTTTGCACCTGATGCATCTGAACCTTTTTCCAGGGGCAGGATGTTGAAGAGGTGGTGGTTAGGATGGAGGTGGTCCTATATAATTGCTCTGGCTCTGGAGAGACATCTTGAGCTGGGAATAAAGTCCAGGGAGGGGAGTGGACAGCCGATCCCCTAAGTTTGCAAGTTTGACCACGTCTTTTAAACATGCTTTACAAATAAAGCTAACTTGACTTGGATCAACTAAAGACCCTTCATGGAGCTTTTACAACAACCTGACAGAACAGCAGAAGAATCACAGGGCTCAAAACCCCCTCCACCATCACTGCTGTGCCCATTTACAGAGGGAGAACGCAGCCAACGAGGTAGATCAGACATCTGAATGCCTCCTGGGTGAGGTGTTTCAGACCAACCACATCCAACAAAGACCCTGGAGCACACTCAGGACACACTGGAGAGATTAAATCTTTCAGCTGGCTTGGGAATGCCTTCAGGTGCTCCCAGAAGAGCTAGATGAAGAAGCTGGATAGAGGGAGGTCAGGGCATCTGTGGGATCTGCTACCTCCATGACCTGGATCCAGATAAGAGGTAACAAATGAATGATTTTGGTTGATTTGGTCCTGAAGACCACAAGCAGGAAAAAGAAAGAAATCTGATAGATCACTTCTAGCAACTCAAAACTACTAAACTAATGACATTTTTTTAAAATCAGTGTTCATCTGATCGAGTTGAATTATGGGTAAAAAGGAATTTAAAAAAAACATTGCTCTCTTTTCGTACTATTCAAATCATTTTCAAAGTCTATGTAGAGAGAGGCTGACTTTATTACCACAATGAAACGATGCATAGATGGATGACAGCGAAATCCGAAAATAAATACATGAAAAAATGTGTTATACCACAACTTCCTGCAGAACATCGAGCCAACGCCTAAAATGCTAACACTGATATCATTTCTTGGTCACACACGAAGCTGAACTCGAGTTATTGTAACAAAGGTAGACGGGCCTAAAGACAGTATCCTCCGTTTCTGAGCTCAGAGTGTACACAGTTTGTCGGTACACCCGACATTTAGCAGCATTACACAGAGACCACAATATCGCCGAGTCATACACCATCCTCTCATTTCACTGTAATCCAGGCCGCGAGGGTTTTAATCACTGCGCTTGTTGTATTTTGCCACACATGGAGACGACTCCCGTGCGCTCTGAAGGAGCAGTTCAGGTCCCAAAAATCTATTTCAAACTCCAACTCAGCTGTATTCACTTATAACTGTGTTTGTTTATTTAATTGTTGCAACACAAGCGTTCCCACAAGTCCTGAAAATAATATTCTTTTATTGGTATTCCACCCTGTTCATAACCTCTGCATTGTGTACTTTGTGCATTCACTTGCCCGAACTCAACCAAACGCCACCCACACATACAAACACTTTTGCTTGTGTCCACATTGCATCATTCATGTGACTTTGCACGAAGAGCTGTATCAACAAAAGTCAGGTACACTGCGGCGACTTGAGCAGGGCACACATGACAGTTTGAGCTCTTGCATAATCGTCAGGGATCTTTTTTGCTTTAAGGAAGAAGAAATACTTAAATTACATGTCACACAATCTGGGCTGGGCGTCTATAATCAGCTAGGGTTGCCAACTCCCTGAAAAATAAATAAGGGACACCTCGTGGCCAGGACCGGGCGACCCAGTTGTCTTCACCCTTCCCAGTGTGGTGAATTTTCTAGCTCTTTTTTTGTGTGTGAAATTATTTTTTTAACCATTTGACTTGAAGTTGATTTAAGTAGATGCATATTCTATTCTTTGTGATATCAACACATGTGAAACAAATGATCATTTAGCTATTTATTTTTAGCTCAAAATGACAACATTAACACAATAAAACAGGTCTCTTTCTTAAACAGAAGCCTGTCATGCTTAACTTTTGAGAATATAAGTAAATCTTTCTTTAAAAGAACTCTGTCCTGCTTAACTTAAAATAATAGAAAACAATAGAAAGAAAAATATTCTTGTAACAGTGCCAAGCTGGTCAAGAAGGCTCACCAGCGCCTCTTCTTCTTGAGGACTCTGAGGAAGAACCACCTGTCCTCAGACATCCTGGTGAACTTCTATCGTTGCACCATCGAGAGCATCCTGACCAACTGTATAACAGTCTGGTACGGGAACTGCTCTGCCTCGGACCGGAAGGCGTTGCAGAGGGTCGTGAAAACTGCCCAGCGCATCGCCGGAGCACCACTTCCTGCCATAAAAGACATCTACAGGAAGCGGTGTCTGAAAAGGGCTGGGAAAATCATCAAAGACCCCAGTCACCCATCACATGGACTCTTCACCCTCCTGCCCTCTGGGAGGCGCCACAGGAGCCTCCGGACTAAGACCACCAGGTACCGGAACAGCTTCTTCCCCACAGCTGTCAGACTCCTGAACTCTGCCTCCTGACATCTGACCCACGTTAAACTCATGGACTGAACATACACACACCCACAATGGACAACTGTACCCTCAAACACACAATAATAACATGGACTGAACCACCACTCACAACCACTAGCACTTTATATAGCCTCTGTAGAAACTATCTACACCCTCACTTATCTTAACTGCACTACTGTATAGCTCTGTGTAAATAATCATTCTGTACATTCGATAATCTTTAATCCTACAACTGTTTACAACTTGCATAGTTCCCATTTCTGTATAGCTGTATATCCCAGATTCTGTAAAGTTATTTATTTCATATTCTGTATAGTTTTTCATATTTATATCCTGTTCATAGCCTGTACATACTTATAGTTATAGAATATTCACAACATACTTCATACCGTGTACATTATAACATACCATAATAGACCCATTTCTGTAATATGTGAGGGCACATATTTACAACCCTTAGAAAACGGTCACGGGGTTGTTTACAGCCTGAAGCAGCCAAGAGGGAGTGACGTAGCGTGAAGAAGACGGACATGCGCAGTGGGAGAGAAGACGAGCGGAACAAAAAAAAAGCACACGTGTCCGGATGAGAAGAGACGCTAGGAAAGGGCCGCGGTCAGGAAGAGACCCGAACAAAGTATAAACGGGAGGTTAGCGAGACAGTATACGGTACCGCAGCGAGTCTAGGCTGGGTTTCCGTCCGTGTATGCACTCTGACTCCGGCTACAGCGGCCTTACGGGTGTAACGTCGGGGCGAAGTGTCGGCGGAGATAGCGCTAGCAGAGGGGCTAATCGAGAGCTAAGGCTAGCGGCCGCTCCCCTCCAATCGGCCTCAGTTTCCCGGCGTTGCCAGTAGAGTTTGGCGACAAGAACGTTTAGAAAGCGAGACAGCACGGCTGGCTGTCTGGCGAAGGACCAGCGAGTTTCCGGGAGAGGAATTGGGCGGCCTCACTTCGCACGGCCTGGGGACTGCCGTAGCTCCGTTAGCCCGCGGGACCGCCATCTTGGGCCCCGATGTCGGCGGTGTTTGGAGTACCCTGCCACCCAGACGACGCTCCGGTTGTTCACCCTGCTTCAGCTGGCTGTGTGTAAAAGTTTCACCTACCCGTGGGTTCATTACGCTCCATTTCAGGAGGGGCAAAGGTACAGTTCCTGTGTTTTATTTCCTTGCTTTGATGTGGACCAGAGAATGAACATTCTATTCCGGCTGTGGAAGTTCTGGACAGCCTAACAGACTGCAACTCCGGTTAATGACACATACCCCTAGAACTATCTGTCCGTCCCACCCCAGAGACAATTTACTGGAGTGAACTGTAAAGACTGAAAATGTTCCTTTGGTGTGTCGGACATTGTAAATGATGTGATGAGACTGTGTCGACCATTTTAGACAGAATATTTGCTGTGTTAACTTTTACTGGTCTGCTGTGTTGTGAGTGTTTTTCCTGTGACTAGGGTGGGTTGTGTGGAGTCGAGGACTCCCAACTCTGGGTCTCACCAGTCTGTTTTGATTTATTTTACCTCATTTTATTTCTTTCATTTCTTTGGTCCTGGGGAGGCTCCTTGCTGTTTTCCCCTTTGCTCTCCAGGGCCCTGTGGACATTGTTAACCAAGTTTGGTTTTTTTGAGGGCTCTCCAGATAAATAAAAAGAGCCACGTGGTTTAAAAAGTCGTTGTTGAATGCTTTTGTCCAACCCAGGTTGCCTTGGAGTAGGGGCACCCGAGTTATTTGGTTAGGCACAGGACGACGGAGTTAAGTGGGACCGTGCTAGTATTCCGTGTGCAGGCGCTGCTATCATTGCAGGTCCGGGCCTGGAGTCCTCCTTTTGTGCCTACTGTTGCCAGGTAACTAACCCCATTCTTACTGAAGTAAGTGTCCGGGTCAATCGCGCTAGAGGGGGGTACGGACTTAGATCCCACCACCCGCTAGTCGTTCAAGGCAGCCTGTGCGCCCTTCTACCCCTACATAGCAGGGCTAGTAGCCCCTCACAATTGGCGTCACGAACAGGATTCACCCATTGGCTCGGGGTCGTTATAGAGGAGGAATAGAGTTAAGGCAAACATGTCTGAACTAGAAGATTTGAAAAGGAGCTTTGATAATAATAATAATAATAATAATAATAATAATAATGGATACTTTATTGATCCCCATGGGGAAATTACTTGTTTTTCTCTGCATTTGACCCATTCACTCAGTGAAGCAGTGGGCAGCCCACTAAGCAGGCGCCCGGGGAGCAGTGTGTAGGGACGGTACCTTGCTCAGGGGTACCTCAGGGGAGCCGTTAAGTGGATTCGAACCGCCGACCTTCCGATCATGGGGCGACCACTTTACCTACTGAGCTATCCCTGCCCCTGATGAACTACAAGGGAGGCTTGCGGAGCAGGCGGGTGCCTTACAGCAGGCACGAGAAGAACAGAGAGAAGCTCTTTCTCTCGCAAGGGCAGTGATTGATCAACAGGCCCAAGCTTTAAAAGCCCCGGCGGCAATCTATGTCCACCGAGACCGCAAACTGGCAGATTTTAGTGGTTGCCCTGGAAAGAGTGGAGATGATTGTGTGGAAGAGTGGATCGCGGCAATGCGGTCTGCGTTCCAAGTCATGAAGGTGCCAGAGGCGGACCGTGTAGAGCTGGTCAAGCAACACATAAAAGATGAAGCCAGGGCAACTGTTAAGTTCATGTTGGATGGGGCAGTAGAGTCTGTCGAGGGCATATTTGAGGTTCTCCTTCAAACCTATGGAGACAAGGTCCCCATAGGTACTAGGTTGAAGGAGTTCTATGAGAGAAGGCAGATGTCCAGCGAGACGGTCAGAACTTATGCCTATGACCTACAGGAGAAGCTGGCTTTGATTAAGAGGCGAGAACCCAACCGCGTTCCCGACTCAGAGACGGTGTTGAAAGAACAGCTAGTGCTGGGTTTGCGAGATGACCTTTTGAGGCGAGAGATGAAAAGGAGGGTCAAAGAGGAGAAAGGCCTAACCTTCATCGGGCTGCTGCAAGCCGCAGTTGACTGGTCCGAGGAAGAAGAAGCCCAGTCCTCTCTCGCCTCCCAAAGTAGGCTCAGAACTAGAGGTGCGGTGAACGCTGCAGTACCGGCCGAAGATAAACCATCCCCCCTCACCCTGGAGATGCTCCACGAGGAGGTTAGGAAACTAGCTGCTCGTCAAGAAGAGCTGTACTTAGCACTACAGAGCAGGGAAAGAGGGAGCAGCCAGCAGAGTGCACAGCGCAGGCGAACACCCCTGAGGGACAGCGAAGGGCGATATATTTGCTACAGCTGTGGAGAGCCTGGCCACACTAGCCGGCATTGTACCAAAAAGCTAGACGCAGGGGCTCTGGCCCCTATCCCCATAGACCTGGCGCAGGTGGCATTTTCTGGCAATCCAAACGCCAAGGGTGGGGCCAAGAAACACCCCACCACACCGGCCATAGGCCGCCAAGCAGCCGAGTGTCTTCTGACAGAGGTGGAGGAGAGCCTCCAAAGGAGTGCTCTTGGGAGGTGTCGCACCGTCCACCTTAAGATAGGGGGGGTAGACACCACCTGCCTCTGGGACACGGGGTCAAATGTGACAGCTATTACGGAGTCCCATTTCCGTAGGTGTTTTGGGCCACAGGAGTTGAAGTCAGCAGACTGGATTGAGCTCACAGCCGCAAACGGGCTCGATATTCCTGTCTTGGGCTGCTTGGAGGCCGAGGTTGAATGCGCCGGGAGAGTGGTTGGTAAGAAGTGCATTTTTGTACTCACCGATACTCACCCCCAGGTAGACAAAGCTAATGGGCTCCCAGGGATTGTGGGGATGAATGTTATAGAAGACCTCGAAGCGCTCTTTATCGCAGATGGGGGTCGCGTCCACATGGACCCCCACGCTCCAGACGAGACAGAGGCCACCATCCGTCGGTTGATAGCCCGAGCGAGGAAGGAGTTCCCGCGCACGGGTTCGGGTGGCAAAATCGGGTTCGTCAAGGTGGCTGGCAGGGAACCCGTCATCATCCCCCCGAGGAGCGAGAAAGTGGTGGAGGGTCGTTGCGGGGTCTCACCTAGGGTTGAGTGCCAAGTGCTGGCAGAGGCGGCAAAAGAGATAGAGCTGCCGCGGGGACTGTTAGTTGCCAACACTATTGCGACAACCAGTGGTGGAAGAATCCCTCTCAGAGTGATGAACACAAGCGAGAGGGCTGTCAAGCTGATGCCAAGAGCCAGGCTTGCCGTTGTAAGCAAACCACGAGCTGTGCTCCCCAAAGAGGTTGTATGGGTAGAGGAGAGAGAGGGGGCACTCGTGGTTAAGCCGCTGGGTCAGGGTGAGAGTATAGCGACAGGGGGCGAGGTTGGGCAGTTGCCGGTCCCTGTACAGGCTAACACCCGGGACCTCACTGAGCTACAGCGTCAAAAGCTTTGTCGGCTGTTAGCCCAACACCAAGACGTATTCTCGGCAAGCGAAGTTGATTACGGCTACACCACCACGGTGACACACAGTATCCCCACCGAGGCACCCCCAATCAAACAGAGGCACCGAAGGGTCCCACCCCATGTCTTTCAAGAGTTTAAGAGGCACGTTCAGGAGCTCGTTAGCCAGGGGATCCTTAAAGAGAGCTCCAGTCCTTGGGCCTCACCTGCGGTGGTGGTTATTAAGAAAGATGGAAGTGTTCGATTCTGCTGCGATTACAGGCGGCTGAACGAAGTGACGTGCAAAGATGCCTACCCACTTCCCCGCATCGAA
This sequence comes from Diplotaxodon limnothrissa, assembly GCF_057381915.1. NCBI lineage: Eukaryota > Metazoa > Chordata > Actinopteri > Cichliformes > Cichlidae > Diplotaxodon > Diplotaxodon limnothrissa. The sequence continues at coordinate 55,906,332 of NC_140602.1, read as the reverse complement.
GAGTCGTTGGATGCGCTCGGCAATGCGCTGTTATTCTCGACCCTGGACCTGACCGCAGGCTACTTCCAAGTGGCCATGAGCGAAACGGACAGGGGAAAAACGGCGGTTACAACACCATTTGGCCTGTTTGAATGGACTCGGATGCCATTTGGCTTGTGCAACGCCCCAGCCACTTTTCAGCGGCTGATGGGTATGGTACTGGGGGACCTCAGTTTTGATATACTCCTTGTCTACCTGGATGACATTATAGTCTTCTCCCGGGACTTTGATAGTCACTGCGAGAGGCTTGAGACGGTGTTCGAACGTTTGAAGCAGCACGGGTTGAAGTTGAAGCCGACCAAATGCTTCCTTCTGCGGCCGGAGGTTAAATTCCTTGGCCACGTGATTTCTGCTAAAGGCGTCCAGGTAGATCTAGAAAAGGTCAAGGCCCTGGAGGCATGGCCGGCTCCAAGGAGCGTGCGAGAGGTGAGGCAGGTGCTTGGATTCATGAGCTACTACAGGCGGTTTGTGCCAAGGTTTGCACAGTTGGCCAAGCCTCTGCATGCCCTGGTTGGGAAAGGGTTGAAAAACACGTCGAGGGGCACCCAGGCGTTTGTTTGGACCGGCGAGTGCCAGGAGGCCCTGGACGAGCTGAAACGATGCCTGGTGTCCCCTCCAATCCTGGCATATCCCAACTTTGGCCTACCCTTTATATTGACCACAGATGGGAGTCTGCACGGACTCGGGGCTGTGCTCAGTCAAAAACAGGAGGGCGTAGAGCGTGTGGTAGCCTACGCGAGTCGGGGGCTGAGAGGCTCCGAGAAGAATGACAAGAATTACAGCGCATTTAAACTGGAACTTCTGGCGCTTAAATGGGCTGTCACAGAGAAATTCAGGGACTACCTGATGTACGCCAGATTCACAGTAGTCACGGACCATAACCCGTTGCGCTACCTGGCAACGGCTAACCTGGGGGCTGTCGAACAGCGGTGGGTAGCACAACTCGCTGAGTATGACTTTGAGGTGTGTTACAAGCCTGGGCGACAAAACACGAATGCAGACGTCCTCTCCAGAATCCCCGACCAAGAGGAACCCGAGCAGGAGGACACAGGCAAGGACTTTATCAAAGTGGGCCTGGAAGAAGTGCGTGCGTGTCTGTGGCCCGCTAGGTTGGAGAAGGATGGTAGGGCTGATCTGAAAGCCAGAGTACAAGCGACTGCTGGGAAAGCTCTCGGTGGGCACAGCTGGGAGGAGGTCGAAGGGGCTCAGAAAAGCGACCCGGTCGTCGGGCCCGTGTATCGGGTGGTTGAGAGGGGCACGGAGATGAGCCATGCCGAGCTCCACGCGTTAACACCGGACGCGAGGCGGCTTCACCAACAGCTCGACCGCCTTAGGCTTTATAAGGGTGTGCTGTATAGGCATGTCAGTGACCCTCGTGATGGGGAGGAGATCAGGCAGCTCATTGTCCCAGAGACCTTACAACGTAAGGTATACGAGAACCAGCATGAGCATGGGGGGCATTTCAGTGCAAAGAGCACCCTCGCGGTGATGAGAAGGAGTTATTACTGGCCTACCATGAGTAGAGATGTTCAAGATTGGGTTCAGCAATGCAGGAGGTGCGCATTGGCAAAGGATGTCTTCCCCAACCACAGGGCCCCCATGACCTGCAGCAATGTCACCGCACCCCTGGAGGTCCTCGCTATGGACTATACGGTGCTAGAAAAGTCTTGTGGGGGTTACGAAAATGTCCTTGTCCTTACAGACATGTTCACCAGGTTCACCGTTGCCGTCCCCACCAGAAACCAAACTGCTGAGACGACAGCAAATGCTTTGCTGAAACATTGGTTTACCTATTACGGGTGCCCGGCCCGGTTGCACTCCGATCAGGGGAGGAGCTTCGAGGCTAGTGTGATAAAAGAGCTGTGCAGGGCCTACGGGATTGCCAAGAGTCGCACCAGCCCTTACCATCCGCAGGGGAACGCGCAGTGTGAGAGGTTTAATAGGACCATGCACGACATGCTCAGGACACTGCCACCAGAGAAGAAACGGGATTGGAAAACATACTTGCCAGAGTTGGTTATGGCTTATAACTCTCGTGAGCACTCCTCCACGGGTTATGCGCCCTTCTACCTCCTGTTCGGGAGGGATGCCAGAATGCCCTTGGACCTCCTGGGAGGGAAAGACATGAGGGAACCAGAGGCGGACAATCTGGACGACTGGGTCCGGGACCACCATGAGAGGCTTAGGACCGCGGTGGAGGTAGCAAGCTCGGCTACTCAGGAGGCCTCTAGGAGGAGGAAGAGGATCTACGACCGGAAGTCCCGCGGCGCCCTGCTTCAGTCTGGTGATCGGGTGCTGTTGCGCAACCACAAGCCCAGAGGCAGGAATAAGATCCAGGACAAGTGGGAACCCAACCCTTATTTGGTGGTGAAACAAAACCACCCCGACATTCCTGTGTTCACGGTCAAGCCAGAGAAGGGTGGCTCGACGAGGGTCGTGCATAGGGATCAGCTCAAATTGTGCACCTTTCAAGCGCCGACATGGCAGCCGAAGCAGGCCAACAGGCTGCCAGCCGAAGTGGAGTCCGATACCGACTTCATGGAGGGGGTTTGTGTTCTACCACTCCCATGTGAGTCGGACCCGAGCGCTCTCGTTGCCCCAGGGGCGGACGAGATCGGCGACTATGTCGCCCAGGGGTTAGAGCCGGATTTAGCGGGGGAGGTACAACCAGTTATGGCCCTAAGTGAGCCAGAGGACAGCGATGGGGCCTCAGAGGCGAGTGATGAGGTGCACGAGGAGCGAGGGGAGGTTTTGCAGTCTGAACGCCCTTTGAGGCGAACCCGAGGGGTACCTCCTGCGAGGTATAGAGATTATGTTACGAAATGAAGCCATGGATTACTGTTATGCTCATTTGCAATGTAATGCGAGTCATATGTGAATGGTATAGAGTGTTACTGAACATGTGAGTTAATATGTGTTATTCTGTGTTTGTTACAGGGATGAACTGCTTGAGTCGTCGCTGGTGTGGCAGGGTTTAGCTGGGGGGAAATGTGAGGGCACATATTTACAACCCTTAGAAAACGGTCACGGGGTTGTTTACAGCCTGAAGCAGCCAAGAGGGAGTGACGTAGCGTGAAGAAGACGGACATGCGCAGTGGGAGAGAAGACGAGCGGAACAAAAAAAAAGCACACGTGTCCGGATGAGAAGAGACGCTAGGAAAGGGCCGCGGTCAGGAAGAGACCCGAACAAAGTATAAACGGGAGGTTAGCGAGACAGTATACGGTACCGCAGCGAGTCTAGGCTGGGTTTCCGTCCGTGTATGCACTCTGACTCCGGCTACAGCGGCCTTACGGGTGTAACGTCGGGGCGAAGTGTCGGCGGAGATAGCGCTAGCAGAGGGGCTAATCGAGAGCTAAGGCTAGCGGCCGCTCCCCTCCAATCGGCCTCAGTTTCCCGGCGTTGCCAGTAGAGTTTGGCGACAAGAACGTTTAGAAAGCGAGACAGCACGGCTGGCTGTCTGGCGAAGGACCAGCGAGTTTCCGGGAGAGGAATTGGGCGGCCTCACTTCGCACGGCCTGGGGACTGCCGTAGCTCCGTTAGCCCGCGGGACCGCCATCTTGGGCCCCGATGTCGGCGGTGTTTGGAGTACCCTGCCACCCAGACGACGCTCCGGTTGTTCACCCTGCTTCAGCTGGCTGTGTGTAAAAGTTTCACCTACCCGTGGGTTCATTACGCTCCATTTCAGGAGGGGCAAAGGTACAGTTCCTGTGTTTTATTTCCTTGCTTTGATGTGGACCAGAGAATGAACATTCTATTCCGGCTGTGGAAGTTCTGGACAGCCTAACAGACTGCAACTCCGGTTAATGACACATACCCCTAGAACTATCTGTCCGTCCCACCCCAGAGACAATTTACTGGAGTGAACTGTAAAGACTGAAAATGTTCCTTTGGTGTGTCGGACATTGTAAATGATGTGATGAGACTGTGTCGACCATTTTAGACAGAATATTTGCTGTGTTAACTTTTACTGGTCTGCTGTGTTGTGAGTGTTTTTCCTGTGACTAGGGTGGGTTGTGTGGAGTCGAGGACTCCCAACTCTGGGTCTCACCAGTCTGTTTTGATTTATTTTACCTCATTTTATTTCTTTCATTTCTTTGGTCCTGGGGAGGCTCCTTGCTGTTTTCCCCTTTGCTCTCCAGGGCCCTGTGGACATTGTTAACCAAGTTTGGTTTTTTTGAGGGCTCTCCAGATAAATAAAAAGAGCCACGTGGTTTAAAAAGTCGTTGTTGAATGCTTTTGTCCGACCCAGGTTGCCTTGGAGTAGGGGCACCCGAGTTATTTGGTTAGGCACAGGACGACGGAGTTAAGTGGGACCGTGCTAGTATTCCGTGTGCAGGCGCTGCTATCATTGCAGGTCCGGGCCTGGAGTCCTCCTTTTGTGCCTACTGTTGCCAGGTAACTAACCCCATTCTTACTGAAGTAAGTGTCCGGGTCAATCGCGCTAGAGGGGGGTACGGACTTAGATCCCACCACCCGCTAGTCGTTCAAGGCAGCCTGTGCGCCCTTCTACCCCTACATAGCAGGGCTAGTAGCCCCTCACAATATACTCACATGTCTATATTATTGCTAATATATATTGTAATATATCTATATCACTAAAGCACTTCTGGATGGATGCAAACTGCATTTCGTTGCCCTGTACCTGTGCATGTGCAATGACAATAAAGTTGAATTCTATTCTATTCTATTTAGTGCATTTAGTACAATTGGCTTCAGTTGAGGTATTATTTCAGCTTTTCTAATGCTAATCAGCTGCTCCTGTTTGTAAACCCACTTGTTCCCATGATTACGCATCATAACTCATCATCATTATTCACCTATGTATTACTTTTATGTATTAGTCATCTATTTGTTGTAATCATCTATTCTTGCAGTTGTTTATTACACAAAATAAATTATATTATCACACTTCTGGCCACATAGCGCTGATATTCACTGCACATGCCCATATTAACTTTTTCCAGCCAGGTGTTTTCCTTTTCCCATTCTTCCCTTTCTCTGAGGGAAACAAACATTGCTGCTCTAATGCTGGGCTTACACTGTGCGGTTTTAGGCCCATTTTGAGCCGATTTTTGAGTGATCGGACCGATTTTGGCCTTCATCGTGCGTCATGTAGTATACGTTGGGTAACGAGAAGTGATTAACACCTCACGACCAGCTCCCGATCATCAATCGCTTGTGAGGGTGTCACCGCAGCTGCTCGCGCGCAAACACGTAAACGTCGGTGAAAAAGACGGAGCAGCACGGCAGTGCAGCGTGTGATCTGGACACAAGCGATGGAGGCACAACTTGTAGAACTTTGGAAAGCTCATCCGAGCCTTTTCGATGTGGCCTCACAAAATTATCACGACCACAACAACCGTGAAAATAGTTGGATTTACATTGCTGCTTAATCACAGCTGCCTGATCAATGTTTTTCATTAGCAATTTAGCAAAGTTGATGGTGGTGGTGTGTCTGTGTGAGTGAAAGACAGAGAGAGAGAGCGACAGATTTTCTGTTATAACCTTCATTTTATGGCGGGGGTAACTACTTTGGCACAACAGCGGCACAGTGTGAGCACTCAGGTCGCATCAGAGCATCGGGCGGTACAGTGTGAGAGTACATCGTGACCTATGAACTTCTAACCCCTGTGAGTCAATCGTGCAGTTTGAGCAGGAGCTGAATAACGTGACTGAAAAAATCGCACAGTGTCTGCCCAGCTTTAGGTGTACTGTCATCCGAGACTTGCACCGCAGAGTCGGCGTTTGTTTCCCTGTTGGCCATGCTTCTTGTTGTGGTCACCTGTTGTCTTCCGGTATTTTCTCCGAAAGCGACCTTTCCTCGACCAATGAGATGAGCGGTAATCTGAATTGTCATACTCGAATTGTCATAAGTGTGCTGTCAGCTCATTGGTCACAAAGCAGGAGAGGGGCTGGGAATTATGTTTTCAAACAAAGCGTTAATTCCATAAACATTTATAGACTACTTTTGGTTCTCACTGTATTACGGGACAAAGTGCGTCCCTTATTAGCTCAATACGGGACGTGTACTTTTGTTTCGAAATACGGGACGATTCCGTATTTTAAGGGACGGTTGGCAACCCTATAATCAGCAGATCCAGGATAGTGGAATTCATGCTGCGATCACAGACTGACTTCATAGAATTTATTCCAGTGTACCGTGACACAGGCGAGTCTTTTCTTTCCTACTCGTTCCTCAGCCTGTTTGTGATGGCCCGCGCAAGCTCGGCCTGAAGCCATCAGTTGCAACATGAGATCTGAGAGCCGGGGCTGGAGTTTTGGCTTCTCCCCAAGTCACGGAATGTACTTGAGCAAATTCCAGCAGCAAAATTAATACGGGCCAGAGTGGATTTATCTATCTGCGTCTCAGATTGCATGCATCTAGAGGAACAAGCCGTCTTCCCGCTGCTGTTTTCATTGTCTTTATCTATAAAATTCTTTTTATTCTTTTGCTGTGTGATCAAGAATAAATAAATAAATAAAAAAACAGCCCACTAAACTCCAGCAACTTGTTACAAAGCTAGAGCGTGTACTGCCTGCATGTTTAAGTTACTTTTATTTATACAGCTACAACGGCAGCCCACTGGATGGCAATGATGTTTGGTTGGTCAGTCGACCGCTTTGCGCCACACTGATTTATCTCAGCAACAGTTTGATGTACTGCCATAAAACTGCATCGTGGCATTCAGGCTCCCCACAAGTTGAAACCTGCTTACTTTTGCGATCATCCAGCAGGCTCTGTAATGCCACCATGAAAGTTTCACTTTAGTTTGTATATGAAGAACAATGACTGGATGGAAGGCCCTGCCAGAGATACTTTTAGTTTTCCTCACGCAACTCACTGTCCCCAGTCTAAAACAAAGACAAGTGTGAACTCTTGCACAGAAATTCATTGACATGAATCCTCATTTATTTTATACCAGTCAATTTGGCTCATTTGTTTACGATTAAACCCCCTGGAGGAACTTTAGTACAGCTTTGCTAGCAGTATGTAAACTAGCACTGTGAACAGGCTTTGCTAACACAAGTTAGTATTATTGGTACTAGCTATGCATGGACAATACTGGTTGTAATAATTTGACAAACTTGTTAGATGTCATATTTTGAACAATATAAATGCATAAAATTAAAAATATATTACATTAAAATAAATATGGATTGTAACATTCACAATGAAATATATAGAAGACTATAGTTGACTAAATGATGGTCATTATAGTCGCTTACTTTGATCGCTTGATCAACAACCAGCAGCCGCTCAGCTGCACAGGGAAGATTAAAAATTTGTTCAGACCATTAAAATACATAACAAACCTAAATGTCTACAATATAAACAAAAGTAAAAATGCGCACACTAAACATCAACAAACTAAACACATCGTGTCCAACTGAACTGCCACATGTGCAAATATATATACTGTTGGATTTGTATAAAATATTTGTATACACCACACAGACGCTACTGTCAGTGCCCTCAGCAGTGTTTATGCAAAGTTTTATCAAGATTCGTCCACTTGTCCCGGAGGAGAAAGGGAACATACAAACCTACATGATCATTAGCGTATGGTGAACATGCGAAAGCTTTTCGATATGATTTCAATGTCTACAATCTACATGTGCCTGTGAGCTTATGTGCCCCCTCCTTAAACTCAACACTCTGGTAATTAAAATGCACATGACTGTAAAAGCAGGGATGGTTTTGCAGGTGGTGGCCACAGACCACTGCTGTCACCTTCACTGATTTTTCTCTAGCTCAGACACGGCCTACCAGGAGGACTTGCAGCTGACTCAGGATCCGCTGGAGAGGTTTTCACTCTCGGCTGAGTTGGAAACACAGGTAAGCGCCACAAAACGGCTGGAGGTTGTTTTTTGTTTGTTTGTTTGTTTTTTAAGATTTATCCTCTGAGAAATACGACTGTCTGTAGAATACAATGTTCTGATCAATGCTGTTGATCATATCCATTTAAATGAATAGAAAGTGGAGCTTGGGGGAGGTTAAATGCATATTGTTGAGTACTCTCTACAATGTACGCATGTCTCTCAGCTCTCTCCCCCTTTAACCCCACAGCCTGCTGATAACAATGCACATGGCTGGTTACATCATCAGTATTGATAAATCTTTCCAAAATGGATTATGATCCAGCCAGCCTCCACTCTACAATCTCTCTGTTGCAGACTACAGCAATAATATATTTAGCCCTCTGATGCATGAATTATGAAAGCCTTGGTCAAGATTTTTTTCTTAAGTGCTTTTATTCTTCTCAGGACATGAAAAAAAATGTTTAACTCTTTTTTTTTCAAAAATATGTTTTTTTATAAAGTTATAAACTTGTCCACTCCAGTGGACTACATGCGCCTGAGCACTTAGCATGAAATACTGTGAATTTACTGTAAAAATTAATTACCTTGTGTTCTATTGTAAATATACAAACACTTGTTTGCTTGTATCCTTTGAAAAACATCTCAGCAATTTTTTTTGGAACTTTCAACTCATAAGGCCCCAATGTTTAGACGTAAATAACAAAACCAATCAACAGTCCTAGCTATGAATCCTACACCTGAATATGGCAAACTATCTCCAACAAGAGAAACATTTTTGAGTCTACACAGTTCTATAACGATGCAGGACAGTATTACCAAGCCCTTAGTAGCATGCTGGAAGAAAACACAAACTGACATCTTAGTCTCTGCATCTCCAAACAGTTCTATGTTCATCACACCTAGGCTGTGCGAAAGTTTGCAACGCATCCAGGGCACAATGGCACACAGCATTGCATGCAGATGTATTTGGTCTTCCGTGTGCACACAACATCATGGCACCTGTTTGCATTTTTCACCTCGGTCAGTTGGGGCCAGTGATATCCTGTGGCAAACCTGACCTCACAGGCTACTTTGGTGACTGCTCTCCACTTCACGGGTTGTGGGGTCCCACTGGGTCTTCCTCTTTTGCATTGCTGGAGGGAGAATCTCTTCTCTTGTTACTGACAGTTCTTTCCCATACAAGTTGGTGTTGTATGTTATATTATCAATTAGATCTGCTGGAAACATGTCTGAAGAAATCTATGGGATCCTTCCCCTCCACATTCAATTTCCACTCTCCTAGAAAAGGAGGCAAGTCTCCAACCAGTCTTGGACTTTCCAAATATTTTTGCGGGCTTGAGTATGGTCAGGTGCCATGTACCCATCTCCCACAGCTCCCTGATCATACTGACCTTCCTCTTCATCCTGCCCCTCATCGTTCTCACTTTCTGCATCCTGACTGTCTGTGTCTTCATCATCCGTAGTTCCTATGTCTCTGTTCTGCTCTGGCAGCCACTCTCATCATCACTGGACTTATCACTGAACTCCTCATCACTGCACTCATCAATGAAATCATCATCACTGGAGCTGGATGGAATTTCCTGGACTATTCTGTACGCTGCCTTATTCTTTGCTGCATTTGAAGTCTACAAAATATGATAAAATAATTATTATAGTAACTCAAACTACAGCTGATCTGCACAGAAATATATATTTTAAATGAGTAGCTTATAAATGTAACAATTATATGCTTAATTATAACCAAAACAGTCCCAAAAAACAGTGAGACAATTTATGACTTCTGTTAAAAAAAATATAGTGGGTAACGCATGATGTCCACTACAGTGGACACATGGTTAATTGTAGTTTTCTACATATTAGACATAACAATTTCTTATTCCAAACAGATAATATCCTTCCCTAGATGTTACTGCATATCATCATATTTTTTTTACCTGTTGGGCTCTTTTAGCATAGAAGGATTGACAGGATATGCCAGCAGTGGTCGGAAGGGGTGACAGTTTGTCTGCCATCTTTGATTCAGAGGAAATTTACTTGCAGTTGCACTAACTGAACACTGAATTGACCTCAATGGAGCATGGCAGCAGAGAGCACTCTAGAGGCTAATATGCAGTTCCACCATAGAAACCAATACATTAAAGAGATATGTACGTTTTAGTAGCTGTCCACTCCAGTGACCACTATGCATCAGAGGGTTAAATAACCTGGCAATCTATTAGATTATATTTTCAAAAGAAGCGATAGCGGATGGATGAATGCTAAAGGTGAAATCCCAATAGCCACTAGAGAAACTGATGATCTCCAATGAGAATTTGGTTTTCTCTTATATCGACTTCTTTCAGAGGCTACACAAAAACATCTGCATTTTTTCTCCTTTGTTAAACAAGCTAGTGAAAATAATTAAATGTGTCCCTGTAAAGCGGTGAGATGCTAAGAATGCTGAGGCTAAGCAGGATTTAGAGGTTCAAGGTCAACTAATTATTTCTGATACTGCAGCCATGAAGACGTTTTCAGAAATCTTTAAAGTTGAAGCATATGAAGGTTTTTGACCTGTAGCTGCACCAGCACATTTTCCCAGCACTATTCCCAAACACCATTTTTCCCACCAATTCCTTCCTCTAATTAATGTTTTTGCTTATTAATCAGGCTGTGGTTGCTGATCCATCTGCACCATTAATCATGAATGAAAAGACCAATGGGGACTTATTTCTCTGAGGCTCGCTCATCTGATTATTCCAGAAGCTCATAATATGTAAATGATAACATGCAGTTTTACTTTGAAATACACGATGAATGCAGATCAGTGTTCTTTGCATATTTATATTTGTTTAGATTTCTCAGTGCGCCACACTTCATTAATCGTCTGACTCTCTGCATGTTGCGTAACAGAGGACCTATTTGAAGAGCCCTGGCACACACACAGAAAGATGCTGCCCCCTTTTGGAATTGCATTACTTACCGTGATCAAGTGTAAACTTCCTGTATGTACATTTGATTCCAGTTAAACCAGCAAATAACCACAACTAACTGAAATGTGCACATTTCATCATTCAGAATATAAAATGGCATTCAGAAAAAAAAATATTGCTGTATTATATTTTGTCATGAATTTAGGTTGCACAACTACAAACTATTAAAGGGCTGCACATCTCATCCATAAACACAGTAACATTGTGTTGTGGCTTTAAGCATATTTATGGTAAATTCTTGTTTTTTTCTGATATATCTTTAACTACATTTTCAATTCAGGCTAACAAAAAAACAAAACTGCAAAACAGTAACTCATAATTCCATTTTATTTTCAGTATTACGCAACATTAGAAGTATAAATATCTGTTTTAATATACAACATGTATGACATCCATAGAGCTTTCCTTGGGCAAAATACAAAACTCAAAACACTTTTATTGCACATATTCTAAAAGACAAACCAACATAAGCAAGTTCATCTAATACTAGTTTTGCACAGAGGAGGAAATAAAAGGAAATCTGAAAAGACGAGAAGACAGAGTAGAACGTGACGTGAAGAGACATCGATTACTGCACAAACAAATCATGGTGGCGAGGAGGCAAACCTCGCACGACTAGAAACATTATCTGTAACACAGGACGCAGATTTGGCAAATCAACAATATACAAAATATACATCCATGACGCTTTGTAAACAAACACTGAATGTGCTTTAAAGATTTAAACGTGTGTCGTCACAGGAAAGGAAAACGTGAGTGTTGGGGGAATGAAAAAAAAAAAACCTAAAGTGAGGGATTCATAAACCGCTCTGCTGCACTCACCCTTTGAACTTAACATTGGTAAAGATTAAGGTGCATTTATTACTATCTCACGATACATTAGCAATACTTTTACAATATCCAATGCAGCTGAACATTAGATTCTTTTAACATTAAAATCTCTGCTGTCAATCTTGGTTTTCACTTTCACTCTTAGACACATACTGTGTGGAACATTTAGATTTAGACCGTGACCTCCGGACAACACGGTGGATCTGGTTTTATACAGCCAGCACAACAGAGCTAATGATGCTAATACTAGTGTCCTAGGCTACTTTGTGGTTTTCATTTAGGGTTTGCAATTTAAAGGCATCTACCATATAGAAAAGTGTGTAAATGGTAGCAAGTGTATGCGGATATACAACAGCCTATATGCGTAGTACCACGGTATTAGCACGCCAACATGAAATTCACATTCATAGCTGAAAAGTTTGTGGTCACTTAGAGTTGATGGGAGCAGTTAAACGTGACATTGTGATCAACTGAATCATCTAAGGGAATATTTGCATATGCATCCAGAAACACGTTTTAGGAAGCTATGGCACATTGTGTAATTAGAGCAGATCATTATCACTTTGAAAGAGCGACCGAATCTAAACAGCTGGTTAAAGGAGCAATACTTTTAGCGAGCTGATTGTCTGGAGCGTCGGCGTGGGGAGGTTTGACTAACGAATTTTCCTCTGAAATCGATGTTGATCCATTTCGTGAGGCAACACAAGATTTCATACAAACTGTGTGTACGACTCATCACAGAACAGCGCAAAGTGGCTCTAATGGCAATCGAAAAAGAAGAAGAAGTGCGTTTACAGCTGAATGAAAGGACTCGAGAAACAGAGTCCAGCTTCATTAAATGATACCTGTAACAGCAAACTGTGCAGCACTTTTCCCCCCCTTTCTTAGAACGACAGTAACGTGACATGTTTCACAGGAAAGTTCTTTTAATCTTTAGACTCAAATCAAACCCACAGCATTTATACTCCAAACATCATTCTAAAGTATTGCTTCTTAGATTGGTGAAACAATTTTTCAGGTTTGCCAACAGATCAGACAGTGTTTGAACAAGACAAAATTATACAAGGTCAGACAGTAATGAGCAGATATGCCATTAATGTTTGTTTAAAAAAAGAAAAGAAAAAAAAAATCCAGCTCAAAGTGACCTCAAACTTTCAAGCAGACATGAACTATGTTATGCAAAGCCATCATAAAATCTTCGCCCGGGTGGAGCTTCTTTATGAAGCATCCAAAACACCAAAACCCTGACAGCAAAGCACTTTAACATGAACCGCTTCAGATCGTGTTTTACTCGCACAAGTGACCTTAACGATAGCGTGGACGTAACCCAGAGACGAGGCCCACGGCTTCTAGAAATCTACTGCTGTGATTACTATGCAGAACTGCTGGTTCATCTTCCTCAAACACAATGTCCCGTATTTTACAATCTTCAGAGCTTAATCAGCCAGTGAACACATCATCAACAAAGACATTCTTGGAGAAACGCTGACAGCCCTCACAGTTTTGTTATATAATGCTACATTTTTTTTTCTGTTTTTAGAAATAGCCCCTCATGCCCTCTCCTCTCTTCAAGTTCATTTTGGAACATGTGAAAACATGTTGAAAGTCACACAGAAGAGGAAACGTTTGATGAGACACACTGCTGTAGCTTACTTTAGACCACACAAGCAGAACATGATACTCTTAATACTTAGCATACAAACATGACACTGCAAAATCTATACATATAATACAAACGACAATCATGTAAGCCCATGTATCCCTGTTTTACAATGGTATCTTATTTACACTATATTGCATAAAAATCAAAAATATATGTACAAGATGCCAGAGGAATGTGAATAAACACCACATCTTGCTTAAAAAAAAAAAAAAAAAAAAAAGCAAGTCTGATTTCCCATATATCTAAGGCCCCTTCACTAATTTATGATTTTTAGAATCCTATCGTGATCCTATAGTTACTTTGTTTCAGGTTTTAGGTGAAAAGCACGAGATATAGTGCGTTTCTTTTGTGTACCACTGTACGAAACCCAACATTAAAACAATCTGATCATACTGAACGTTAACAACACAACTGCTCGACAACATTGTGTGGTCTACTGCATTAAAAGACTTCAGATCCTCCGAGTCTAGAAGAAAGAGTGCAATTCAAAACTGCTTATGGCACAGACTCTCGTACATCACGGCCTTTACAGGTGTCCTCCCCGTTGCCCCTTAAACACACTGATTGCACGAAGTGTTCTGCAACGAACAGAAAGAAATCCTCCAAACATTCGATTGACATGAAAGTAAAACTTCAGAAAGGATCGGCAAATGATCGCCTACATTCAAACCTAGAAACATCAACATGTTGTTATGAATAATCTTATTAAACACACACACACATGCACACACACACACGCAGACTTTCCCTCTCTATCAGCTTGTAACAGCTTGCCTGGTCCTCAAACAAAAAAAGAAGGCATGATGATGATTGCACAAATCAATCCCAACTTTTTACTTTATCTGGATTATTTGAAGCAGTCACGTTTTTCTTTTGTTTTTTGAAATCATCACTTTCCTCTTTACTTTTTGTTACTGGAGCTACGCGGTGACTCCTTCAGCTGCTTGCACCTGCTCGTGTCTCTGTCTAAACTGTCTTTAGCTGCAGATGGAGAAGCCCTGGAAGTGTCTCTCTTAGTGTTTTTCTGTGCAGGCGTGACTTCTTGAGCGGTTTCCTTTTTCTTTCTTTCACCCTGCTCCTTCCGGAGAGATGATGCCGGTTTGTCTGGGGTGGTGGTTCTGGTGTCCGGGGGCTTGTGACTGTCCGGTTTGACCACTTCAGACTTGGGAGCATCCTTGGATATCTTGACTGCAGGCTCACAACTGAAGCCTTTGCCTGAGGTGTCTGCGCTGCTCGGTGGTTCTGTTTTCGCTGGAAGTTTAGGCAGCACAGCTGGTGGGTCGGGCTGAGAGGACACATCTGATGGCGGCAGAGGCTCCTTCCTGAGCTGCTGAGATGTAGTGAGAGGCAGGGCGCATTCTTTTGTTTTGGGGTCACGGGGGTCTTTAATAACTGTGGGGTGGTTTTTAGGTGAAGTGTCTTTAGGTTTGGAATCAAGAGTTTGTTTAATTGCTGGAGCTGCAGCAGGCTTCAGAGCTGATGATGTTTTAGGAGGGAGAGATTTCAGCTTCGAGTTCGGGACGTCTTTGACAGCAGCAGAACATTTGGGCTGTATTTCTCGCTGCCTCGTGTCAGCATGAGTGGGCAAGGGCTTCGCTTGCACAGAGTCTTCACTCTTTGCGCCATCGCCGGCGGATACCGGCGAGGCTTCTTTCCGTTTAACGTCGTGGGTTGCTTGAACGTGTGAAGTCGAGGGGGCAGACTCCTTAGGCAAATCCTTCTCTTTTGAACTTGGACTTCCTTTGACAGCTGGGACGGGAGGAGCTGCGCTCTCTTGTGTTTTTGCTTCCTTCTCTCTCTTCACAGACGTGGGCAGCGTGGGCTGTGGGTCAGGCCTCGACTTGCTTTTGGGACTCGAAACAGTTTCACTTGTAGCTGTCGAACCTGAACTTTTGAGCTTTGCTGAAGGGACCACAGTGTTTTCTTTAACACTGACAACAGACGTGCAAAGTTGTGCATCGGACGATCTGTGTTGTGCTTTTTCAGTCGGACACATCTGTGATGGCTGCTCTGAATCTTTCACAGCCGCTGTATTCTTCGTCTTTGGTGATACGTTAACGTCTTTCTTCTGCAGCGACATGCCACTGTCCTGTACTGCAGCAGCAGACACAGTGTTATGCTTTTTGTTCAGTGTGGCATCTGTAATAATATTCAGTGAAGTGGCCTTGTTTATCGTACAAACTTCTTTCTTCTGCTCCACTTTTGCAGCTGTGGAACTTGCACTGTTTTCCGTCTTGGAGCCCGAGCTGCCTGCATCTCCAACCAGCTTCACAGATGAGCTGACAGATGTTTCACTGTGCTCTGATTTACTATCAGGTAATGCTCCAAACGCTGATGCCGAGACAGAAACTCCTGGTTCTGTATTTGAGGAACAAATGTTTGGCACATTCGCTGGAACATGTACCGATGCAGAGTTGGTCTGCACATTCGCCTCAGAAGCGGGTCGTGAGGTTGTGTCTGAGCTCTGTGCTGCAGTTTTTCTCTTCTCACAGCTCTGAAGTTGACCTGTATCCAAAACTGAGTCTGCACTCTGCTTCAGTGGCCCAGTCAGAGGTTTACTAACAGCTCGAGCCTCCAGTGTTGTAAATGGAGGGGAAGTTTTTAAGTCTACCAAAGAGACTGCTGTCTTGGAGCTGTCAGTATTTTGTGATGTAGTGTCTGGTATCTCTTCCTGCTGCTCCACCTCATCCTCCTGATCTTCGTTGCTCACTTCCCGTATGGAGGGTGTTTTTCCACAGGAGGAGAAGTGGGAGCTGTGTCGAGGGCCTCTGTGCTCATGGCTGGCTTTCATACCGGTCCTTCCTTCTTGTTTAACACTAAAAGTTGAGGGATCTGCTTTGCTGTTTGAGGCCTTCAATGACTCGCCTTGTCTATCCTGTGTTTTCTCACCACTTGCATTGACTTTCATTTCTGTTGCTGAATTATTTGATTGCTCCTTGGAGACAACAATGCTGTTTACAGAAGAAACGGCTTCAGGGCTTAGAGAACAAGTTAGGGGACTCTTCATCTTGTCTGTGGTTTTTGTTTGGGGGATGGTTATTTGCCTTTCAGTAGGGCTCTGAAGTCGTATTGGTGGGTTTACAGAAACTGTGTCACTTGTGTTCTCTGCCATCTTGGACAAACAAGTTTCTGTTTTAGAAACTCTGGGTCCAGAGAGCAGACCAATGTCCAGGGTGCCCTCAAGAGGCTTTAGAGAAGAGACGTGGCGTCCTTCAAGTTTATATTCAGATGATGTTTTTCTAAGCGGAGACTCTGCAGAAGAGATAAGATGGAGTTTCTCCACAGCGCTCTCTCCTCTGCCAGAGAAAAGCTTAGGGGCCAGACCTTCAGGGCTCGAGTGGACGCTTCCCAGTCCGGCCTTCATGTGGTCGTGAGGCATGGCCGTGTCCAGCTGAAGGCTCTTCGATCTCGTAGAACCAAAGTGGAGGTTCTCATGGAGGGTCGAAGTCAACCGACACATGCAGTCTTCTCGTTCTTCGAATGACAACCTCTTCCTGGTGAACTCGATACTGGGAGCTTTGAAGTCCAGTCTGTCTGGCTTCATGCCGTCTTTACCCTGTCGAGAGTGCTGCCATTCTGGGTGACCAGAACACAGAGCCGATCGCAGCGCTCCATCACTTTCACTGCTGCCACCAGAAGGCTCAGCGATGACTTCACTGACACGTGTGCTCAGCTTTTTATACAGAACGTCTTTAAGAGTTGAACTAGCAGCTTTAGCCTCCAGCGTTCCAGACTCCGGGCTGCTCTGCACTTTGTTTTGGCTTCGGACCAGAAAGCCTTCGTCCCCATCATAAGCACACGGTGCCGATGAATCGGACTCATGCAGAGCATCTTGCTTCTGTAGAGACTCCCTCCTCTCTGACCACTCCTGTCGTTTCACAACCATCTTGGACTTCAGTTTTTCCTTGTCGAGCTCTTCTATAGACTCCTGCCGGCCCATCTTACGGCTGATTGGCCTTTTTAGGCAGCCCTGCTCGACAGGCCGTAAACGAGTGATTGTCAGTGGCTCACAGGCTGCTTCATCCACACTCTGCAGGCCGGTGAAATCGCGCTCTCCTGTCCTCACGTCCTCATCCTGCACCTCTTCTTGGGTCACTTCTAAGCTGCGTTTTCTTGGGCACAGGTGCTTCTTTTCCCCTGTGTAAGAAGGAGACAGCTTTTCTTCAGACTGAACACGCTTTAGGAGAGGTGAGCGAGGCGGTTCAGCACTCTTGGGGCGGACAATGTGTCTCACAATTGTGGGTGGGGAATGAATCTTGGCTGGAAAACCCTGGGTTGTTTTGGAAATGGCGACAGAGTGTCCACTGAGAAGGGGAGGGGGTGAGCGCTGGGGAGATGTTGGCTGGGGGGTAGGTGAAGGCGTGCGAGCCAGTGGAGAGAGGGGAATGCTACCGGCAGACTTGCGTCGACCCTGACGAAGCCTCTGACCTGGCAGTTTGGGGCCGAGGCCATGCAGGGTGCTGGGCCGAATGTGGCCTGAGCCAGCAGGGGAGTTGGGAGCACTGGAGCTGGGAGAGCTGCTCTGGGATGAGTTGCCACCTGAAATATATAAGCACAAAACACCCAAAGGATATTAGAGGATAAACATTAAGTAACATTCAAGCTGTTATCAAAAATGAGTTCAAATCTCCACCTGACTGGGTGAAATCTGGTGCAGGGCGGAAGGCGGCAGTAGGGGAACGAGGGGAGAGACTGTGGGTAGGGGAGCCGGGGAGACTCTCACCAGATGACAGCGAGTGGTTCAGGGAGGAAAAGCTGCGACTCGTATGCAGAAGAGGAGAAGGCTGCATGGCAAAGCGTCTGAAAAGGGAGCGGCGCCTGTGAAAAGAAAAGTGAGATGACGAAGTGTTAAATTCACAGTTTACAATGGACACCACAGGCTGCTGCTTTCTTACTATTTACATGTGTAACTGCTCTGCACAGTGCCAGGTACTCTTAACTGTTAAAGATGGAAAACAACCCACTGAATCTGTAGGATCGTCAGATTTTCAATGATTCCCTCAGTGCCATCTGTCTGCCCTCTAGAGGCCTACAGGAAATAGAGTAATGACTGCACACAGGAAATTGGATCACTCACCTCTTTTCTGAAGAACGATTAGGCTGCAGAAACAAAACTGCAGTTCCCACGCTTACAGAAACAAGTATCAGGGCAGGAATACGACCTTGTGGTCTTCAATAACTTATCAGGATATGCAGAACCTAGTGAAGCTGAACTATAACTGAGCTAGTGCTTGTAACTTACTTACGAAATTCCACATTGTGTGTGGATGGTTAGCTTTTTAAAAATGTACCAAATTGTCTTAGAGGAGGAAATGCAGCAGTTTAAATAAAACTCAGCAACTCAGATTTATTGAAACCTCCCTAACCAAAACAAAAAATCATTTAATAATGGGCCATAATGTTCCATCGAAGCACAGCAGCTGGTTGTCTCAGTCTCCCTTAAATAAAGGGGGTTAAGAAACAAATGATCCAAAGGTAATTTAAGGACTTATTTGTACCTTTCTGGGGTCTTCTCCTTCTTGGGCTTTTTGCCACATCGGACCATCTTGCTCCTGTAGCTGTTCCTTCTGGCAGGACCAGTTTTTATTGAAGTATTTTCAAAGGGGGTTGTAGAGATGGCCACTTTGCTGCCACTCTGAAAAAGAAAAAGAAAAACACTTGATGTTGGGAAGAGGATAGATTTTTTTTTTTTAAAAAATCAGAACAAACATTTATATCTATATTAGTGGAATTTACCTAAACCCTTTTATGATTTAAATATCTTCCAACTAAAACGACTGTAGTCGCGCTCCAGTAAATCATTAGAGCTGAATTTTCTGCACTCACTTTTAAAAAAATGGAAACAACATCAATTTCAGTAGCACTTACTCCTCAACCTAAATAGATTATTCAGTTTATTCTAATTGAAATTACATCAAACGCAATGAATATCAGAACTATTAAATATTTTAACAGTAGCTGTTTAGAGATGAACACACATTGTGCGTTACCTTGAGCAGGAGCTCCACCACTTCGGTATGGACAAGACCGTGAACCGGTTCTCCGTTCACATGAGTAATGAGGTCTCCAGCTTTGAGTCCTGCTTTATGTGCAGGCCCACCATCTTCTACGTTCTGATCAACATAAAAAGGTATTGATTCATTATCATCCTTTTGTGTTAAAAGCATTTGAATCATTTAAAACTGCTTTTAAAGCTGTGTTTTAGAACATTTTGTTCAGACAAAAGAGAAAAATGCTGTTGCACGCATCGTTTTCAGTGGCCAGCAGAGGGCGACACCTGTAGTTATCAAGAGACTTTCAATTGCATCAAGTTAAAACATAAGCACACAAACTTCACAGTTCCCTGACTTCTGGTTGCATCTGTAAATTATTTTCACCGCTGTTTATTAAAATTAAAATGTGGAATAAAAGCAAGTCTATGTGATGCCTTCAGTTTTAACTGCTGGGGGAAAAAAATCCCATTAATGGACTAATATTATGTTAGGATGGTGCAGTTTTTAATTTTCATAATAAATAATTTATTACAAACAAACAAAACAAAATCATACATCTGCTATCATAGTCCTGTGGTCATTCAACAGGGTTTGTTTAAAGAAAAAATGCTTAAAGGCCTTACCCAGACCATGTGATAGACTGTGTAGATGTCACTGTCACAAGCGTACACCCGGATTGCCCTCAGCGTGAAACCAAACTTCTTCCCAGAACTGTGGATCACGACGGGCTGCCGTGGGTTAGAGGGACAGAGGGAGGAGTCTCGGCTCGGAGAGGAGTCTCTTGAGGAAGGGTCTGAGGAGAGGGAGTAAGGAGAAAGGGGACTGGCCAGCGGTGATGCTCCAAAGATATCTGGAAAAATAAGAGTTGACCAACGTCTGAGTTCTTAAATTTTTTCCAAAATCAATCAGAGTATAACGTGCCCTGAAGTCATCACCGAGGTATTGCCGTAAAAGCTTTTGAGCCAGGATTAATTCTGCTGCAGCTGTGGGTGAAACTAATACGATTTTCTCTCCCTGCAGTGAAGACCCTCGCTCTGACCATGCCTGATTATTTTCCTTGTTAGCAGCTTGTGCTCAGGTTTTTGCTCACAGCCTCTTTTTAACATGGAACTTGAGGCATGCCGGGCCAATTATGACAGCTTCACAGTGAACTTTCATCTTTTTCAGATTATTTTTAAAGTCCATTGCTTTTACTGTTATCCTTAACATGTTATTGCTCCCACATGCGTCAACAATGTAGCTTACAAAATTTTGAGGCAACATCAGCATGGTAATATGTGTGTGTTTTGTTTTTTTGTTTTGTTTTTAACTTACCTCCAGGGATCATAAGGGAAAGGGCACCAGTTGACACAGACTTTGGGACTTTTGGCACGGCTCCGCTCTTCTCTACAGCACTCTCAGGTCGCAGAGAGGTCGACGGAGGTCCGTGGTCAGCAGAGGTGTGACTGGTGCTGTCAGGGCTCTCCACACCCTCTCCCCTGGGTGTCAGCTGGTCCAAATGTTCTGAGAAACTCCCTTTTTTTATGGATGGAATGAAGCAAACAGTTATTCTTCCCATAGAAATAACATGAATTAATAATAAATAATGAATAAACGTGCAAATTATACATTTAGGCCAACTGCACATCAATTACTTTTTTTTGGTCAAACGTCTGCACTTAGAGCCTGAATTCTTTCTAATGGCCAGCAGGGGGCAACTGACGTGGTTGAAAAACAATCAGTTGCACTGAGCTCAATTTAACACAGCACAATGTTCCCAATAAAACAAGCAAGAACATTCAATCATATGTTTTTGTTGTTTCCAGAGAACTGCACCTTAATGATGTTACAAAGTACAAACCAAGCACATGTACGGAAAGGTGTGTAATTCTAAAGACTGCGGCTCGTACCAGAGAGCGTGGCCCCGCTGTGCGTGCTGCCCGGAGTGGCAGCTTCAGGCTCGTCCTGTGGAAACTCCCCGACGGAGAACGAGGCTTTGCTGGGATCGCCGATGCCTGATGTCTCATCCCCTTCGCTTTCAGCTGAGATGGCAAACTTTGGTAGCAAACTGGGGCGAGGACCCTGATTCATACTGTCTGTGTCTGTCGAGGACAGCGAGGGTCTGGATAAAACAACAGATTTGCGTTAGATGAGTTTTGTAACTGTCAAATGACTAAAAAATATTTTGAGTCTTCATGAGAGAGCAAAAGCTTGTAAAGGTGATGAACACCCTAGACTTCTCAGAATGAGGGACAGCAGGAACAGTATGATTCAATTTATAAAGTGTTATTTTTACACCACTGCCATTACTGAGTTGAGCTTAACAAGGTTGATCCTCTTTAACTTGGAATGGATTTTTACATAAATATCAGATGCAATCAAGAAGCTCCTGGAATGCACCTAAAATGTGTGTCAAACACTTCACCTGATCACTGAAAATTCAGCAACCTAATCACTTGCACTGTGCAAGTTTGCCACTGCCCTCAAATTTGCACATGAAGCAAACATCAACTTTTTCTTTAAACTGAGCCAAATTTAGCGCGCAAGACCAAAGCTGCTGATCATAGCTGCGTCTTCAGCTACAGATTTTTAACATGTTTCAACCCCGAATATGCAGAAAGTGCTGAATTTATCCCCAAGGCTGAGACAGTCAAGTTTTACTTCAACTCTGCGAAGAAAATGAAGCAGAAATGGACACTCCTGGACTGTGGAGTGTGCCAGCACCCCATCATGTGCACACTCAAAAAACACCATCGTCGCTCACCATCTGGATGAGCCAATAGACTTGCCTGCTTGCTACTTTATCAGCTTCCTAAAACGCAAACACTGTTTTTTTGACATGCTGAAGATTCTGCATGGGGACCAGTGCAAGCTTACATTAAAGGAATTCTACATATATCTAAAAAGAGTCCAGACGTGCAAGAGAAGATGATCTGGAATGGGAGACAAGTTAAACAAGGTAAGTTTTTTTTAGTCTCCGTCTTTATCACATCTTGTAGTTTGGTACTTAAATACTTCAACCACTTCCACTGCAGTTTTTCTATGTTCTACAAACTGCAGCCACCTCACCTCAAACCAAAAAACCATGACAATTGCGTTACAATCCTTCCAGTATGTGTTTAGTATGCCAGCACAATCATCATCCAATGAACTGCTCACTTAATGTGTGCTCAGTCTATATAATGGTCAGGTGTAGCAATTAATGAACTCTGGTAATCGTTTTTGATTTAGAGATGGAGGTGTTCATACGCTTCAGCGAAGTCTGGCGTCCAGCTGAGAGAGTCCACAGTCAGCGGGCTCTCGGTCTTCTTCTCCTCAGTCTCTCCCTTCTCCTCCAGATGCCCACGGGACAAATCCAGACTGCTGTAAACCTGATAGCCACACAGCGACAATGACTCACTTTGTTACATGTAAGCTACAAAATGTGAACAGAGGTTTAAAAATAAAAGAGCCAAAAAGGTTTAGAAAGAAAATCTATCACATTCGGTACAGATACTGGGTAACCTCGTGACCTTTATTTTATATTTGTCTGTGCTATGCAGACTTCATTGTGTCCAACAAGCATCGAGAAGGTTCAGTATAGCTGAACGCTTCCTCTGAGACACCCTGCTGCTTTCTGAGACACACTGTAATGCTTTGTTTTGATGTGAGGAGAGCACACTGCAATGCAGCACAGCAATGACTCCCAGCTTGTCTGTATTGTGTACTGTGTCACACATTACTACCAAGAAAAATAAATCTCATTTGCAAGTGGAAAATGTATGCAAAGCTGAAATCTACGTTTGACACTATGGAGATAAAGGAAGAGCAGGAGGGAGGCTGTGTTTTCAAGACACACATTTCCATATGAAATGGCAGCCGCTCGCGTTTTTCCCCCTCCCATGAGAATGGGATCGGACAGATGAGGGCTCGAGCTCATTTATATTGCTAACGTCTTTGGCAGTAATGATGATGACACTGGAACAATGTGAGGAGGGAGATTAAGGACATACCTTAGAGAATCTGTGAGAACAAGAGGAAAACTGCCGCAGGTCCACATTGAAGTCTTCATCATTTGTGTCCTCTTCCTCTGTCTCCAGATGATGGTATCTCTCAGAGCGAGCTGTGAAAGAGGAGAGAATTATATTTTATAAATTGCATTATTACAGGTTATTCTTATTACAGTGCAAAAAGATGACCCAAGTAGAAAAAGAGTATAATGACTAAGAAATGCAAGTGTTTTCACTGCTTTTAATTAGAGGCAGAGTCGCTGCTCTGCTGCAGACATACTTCATATGTAACAAAGTATTAAATTAGGCTGTTCAAAATGCCAATGTCAATTTTAATGAAAGATGTACTGTAATAGGACAGTTTTGTTAATAAAAGTGTAAAAAAAAAAAAAAACCTAAACTGGAATTAAAACTAACTGTGTTGTCTGCGTGTCCTTAGAGAGTTTTAGTGAAAACAGCATTTTAATAATGCAAAGTTTACTTTAACAGCATCTGGAGGAAAGTCATGATCTCAGATGGGATGCAAGGATGAAGCAGAATTTTGTCAGATTTGCTAAACTGGCATTTCTGGTTGTAATTGGATTGTTCACTTCTTCAGTAACACAAAGAAATGGAAAACTCAGCAGCAGACAGCTGTTGAAACATTTTGGACACCAGGCTACTTGATCGCAATGCTGCCACGTAATTCTGAGCAGGCTGTTTATCATTATTATGAGTATTTGCACTTCAGTGTTGTATTCTTAGTTACACCTCATATGTGGTGCATGGCTCCACAAAATACAAAGAAAGAATTAACACAAATATGTACACACAACTTTGTTTACAGCACATTTTCGCTCTGTTGTATTCAGGCACACAAGATTCTGCAGCTGAAATTGTACTACTGTATATTTATTGTATTTTATCTTTCCATTACATATTAGTCAAATAGATTAAAATAACTATTTATTTTTAAAGCTGCTGATGCTCCATAGTTATGACAGCATACATGCAAATTTCATATGTGAGCAACAAAATATTGCTAACATATTTACAGCTCACACTGCAGTCTCAAATACAGTTCTGGTTGTTTCTTTGACAGCAGTGGTTGAAATCTTGCTGCACAGCTGAGATGTGCGAGCAGCAGCGTGCTCACCAGGAATAATGCTCTACAGTTTCAAAAAACACATTTTTTCCTGACAACAAATATTTATGTAGTCTCCCGCTGTGTTTGGAGGAGAGACACAGAGAAATACAGAGTATGACCCAACAAACACCATCCCCACAGTGAAGCATGGAGGTGGAAACACTATGCTTTGGGGATTTTTTTTTCTGCTAAGGGTACTGGACAACTTCACCGCACTGAGGGGCCAGTGGGCGAGGCCACGTACCCAAAACAAAGCACCAAAGCAAAAAAGGAGTTGCTAAGAAGAAGTAGCACGTTAAGGTGATGGAGTGGCCGCGCCAGTCTCCAGCCCTCAGTTGTTTGAGTTGCTAAGCAGCAGCCAAGGAGTTTCTGTAAAGAGGAGTGGGCCAAAATCCTAAAGTGTGCATAAACCTGGTGACCAACTACAAGAAACATCTTACCGCTGTGCTTGCTAACAGGAGTTTCTCCACCAAGTTCTCAGTTGATTTTTGCTCAGGGATCAAATACTGATTTCACTCAGTGGACATGACATCACTTCATAACGTTTATGTAATATGCTTTTCATGGATTTTTGGTTCATATTCTCTCTCTCCCCATTAAAATGAAATTACCATAAAAATAGAGATTGCTTACTTCCAAAGAAATGAACAAATTTACAAATCCAGCATGCGATCAAATAATCATTTCCCCCACTGTATGTTGTTGAAATCGCATGAAAAAGAATTAAAATTAGCTGCTACTAGGTCCTGTTTACACTCCAAACATGAATGAACAATCAGCTATCAGTTATCAATCACAAAGAATAAGTGTTTTTATGAGGTCGTTTGATAACTTACTGTCGAAGTAACTCGTGTCGTCCTCGGACTCCAGCTGAGGGATGAACTCAGCCTTCTGCCTCAACAGGCCGTTCCAGTCTAGGTTGTGAAAAAACTGATGCTGCTTCACTTCGGCCGCTCCACCTGCAGGTCGGATAAATATGGAACAATGTGAAAATTGCTTGTGGAGAAAGCACACGCACAAATCACTCGACACTGAATGGTTCAAACACAGGAACAGAAGAAATGCTTACGGTGTGTTTCTCTTTTCCCTAGTGGCTACAGGACAAATCGCTATCATGACCATAAATTATGCAGAACAATTTCCTGCCTGTGACCTTTAGTGAAATAGCAGGAGACTTTGTGAATGGCAGCCCGCTGAGGGGAGATCTAGATGCCTAAGTAGATCCGGATGTCTCCAGACCAAGCTGGTTGTGTGCATTGCACTGATTAAAGGCCTTTGTCCAGGGTCATGGTCACTTTTACAGTCTGCAGATCTACACACTCAAAGTCCCTGATTGTGCATGAAGCTAGATTCATGGACTGGTGGGAAATAATTGCAATTGATCAGGAGGAAGAGGTGAGTAGGCCACAGGATAAACTGCTCCGCTGGTGGATGACCTCAATTTCTTCCCCAGTGACTTGGAATAATGAGCCGTGCTGAGGTAGCACATGAGGATTTATAGCGGCCTGTTGTGCATGCCTAGTTCTCACCCAGTCCCTGACTGCTCCACATATGAGAAGGTCTTCACTCTTTGTGTTTGTACCTGTGCCCAGCCTTTCCAGGGGATTCTGTCTCAGCAGCAAGGTGATGAGCTCCTGAGCGTCAGGAGGTGGAGCCTCATCCCCATCTGGCCAGTTGATCTCATCTAGAACCAGAAACAGTGTTATAGAATGACTTTACGTACCAACACCTTATAGATTTTATTTCACTGACAGACACTAAAACTAGATGTCATCTAGTCAGATAATGCCTCTAACGGCTATCTGACAATACACTAGAGCAGGGATGTCAAACTCATGTTACATCCTGGGCCTCATACAGGCCACTTTGAACTTAAGTGGGTTGGTCCAGTAAAACTACAAATGTGTAAAATTACAGAAGAATTTCTGGTTGTTCGTTGTTTTCACAAATTCACAGAAAATATCTTTTTTCTTCTGTGAACCAACTGTGGGGGAAAAATGCTGTAGTAGTAGTAGTAAAAATACATTTAAACCAAAAAAGGAACTATTGCTTAATTAGTTTTTTGTAACAAAACATGTAAGTCAAATTTTATGGCTCATATAGATTTGATACATTTATTAGTCATAAATGAAAAACTATCCAAACCGATTTGAACCGATTTGAACAAAGTAACTGAATAGTAACTTAGAAAAATACACAAAAAACAAACAGACAAACCAAAAAAAACCTTTTTTCATAGCACTATGCACATGAAAAACTGGGAATGTTGAAGACAGCCGCCCTTCATTGAAGCTGATTCATTAATCAGCTATTATCTCAATAAATATGTGTCTATAGGATTTTATAGTTTGAAAAAATCCCAAAAATGACTTTAGCCTAATACTAAACCACTTTGTTCTCAAAGGTATTTTGAAATGAGCTCTTACAAATCAAAGCTCTATTGTGTGTAATGTTAAACAATAATAACTGAAAAAACAAGCAGCGAACAGAGCAGAGCTGTGTGCTTCATGCTGATTGTCTGCTATGTTCTCTCTGTACCCCATTCTAAGGAAATTTGGGTGTAAGCTATGAATACGTATGTGCAGCCGCAGGCCACTGTGGCATGGTTTCAGTGTATTCGGGGCTTTCTAATTAACAGTCACACACAGGACATTGGTACAGTTTGTTTACGAGTGTACCAAATCAGTCACTGCACGCCACTCATTTCCATGGCACAGACAGAAGCTTTTATCCAACATGCCACACGCTGCTGACAAGCTGAAAGCTCGTATTTTTCAAGAAGATTTTCTCTGCTCTGTCACAATGACACTATGAGGGAATAAAGTGACAAAGTATAAATCACAATAATAAACTTCATTTGGGAACTAAAGCGAGCTAAAGGCACTTACTGCCATCTGTTTGCTGCTAGCCTTCAGGGAAATCTCGGTCTTCAAAAAATTGGAAATTATGCACAACTCATTCAATGTGGTCACTATATGAATGTTTAATTCATATTTGATGTAGCCTGTGAATTCCCCTGATGTGCAGGATAGCATCTAAATGCCAGATGTGGTCAAATCTCACCTTTAATCGCCTTCATTAGCAGAAAATATGACTTGTAACATTTTAGGTATTTAATAAACTTACATAAACAAATAAGAAAATAAATGAACTTTGTATTTTTTAGGATGCTGGAACACAGTACTGTGTAATAAAAAACTTAAGCCAACCCTTATTTTTCTGTATTTTGCTTCCAAAGAAACAGACTTTATTGTAACTGTTTTCAAGTGTAGTTAAGTGTTTCTTTGGATATTGGCTGCTTTTTCACTCATTTTCAGCTCAGGTGCCTGACGATTTTCAGGAGAGTGTTTTTACCACTTAAACAGATAACAGATAATATTTTTTCACCAGCAAGATAATTTCCAGGGAGCCAAAAACTTGTAAATCTCAGGCACGGTGTGCAGTTTGTCCTTGAATCTTTAGTCTGAAAGTCAAGTCCTTAAAAAATAGGAAAGACATCCAGCAAAGACCTGACCTTCATCTAATACAGCGGTCCCCAACCCCCGGGCCTCGGACCGGTACCGGTCTGTGAGTCGTTTGGTACCGGGCCGCAAGAGTTGAGGCTCAGGTGTGAAATGTATAGTTTTCAGGGTTTTTATCGGTTTTCAGCGTTATTTTGTTATCGTTCACTCGGTTTTCCTGGGTCTTTTCACGTGTGTTATGAATAAATTCTCTTTTTTTCGGTACCGGTACTAGTTTTATTTTGTTGTATTTATCCACGACACCTTAAAGGCCGGTCCATGAAAATATTGTCGGGCATAAACAGGTCCGTGGCGCAAAAAAGGTTGGAGACCGCTGATCTAATAGATGGCTGTCAAGAAGTTATTCATAAGGAAAGGAAACATGTAGAAAGGGTTCCAATTAATTACACAGGTATCTCATTTTGACAGTTGCTGTTTTCAGGTATGTAAATTCAAATATTTTGAGCACGACTGAGATATCTCAGTAACTATTTAATGTAAGTCTAAGATTTGCTTTAATTATCAAATTGAAAAAGGAGGTGTTGTTAACACTGACCACTGATGACCTGTCCAAAAAGCTCCTCCGGTGTGTCTCCAAAGAAAGGCACACACCCCACAAGAAACTCATACAGGATGATGCCCATAGCCCACCAGTCCACTGGCTTCCCATAGCCTTGTCTCAGGATCACCTCTGGAGCGATATACTCTGGGGTGCCGCATACCTGTACAGCAGAAAACAAAAAGGATTCTAAATATGGTGAGCTTTGAGAAAGTGTACATCTGTAAAGCTCAACAACATTTACCTGCTTATCAGAGAACTCCCTGGCATCCTTCTCTATGTGTCCCTCGTACAGGTTGGTGGTCATGTTCATCAGCCCGACTTTGGAAAGACCAAAATCTGTCAGCTTAATGTGCCCCATTGAGGTCACCAGCAGACTAAAAGATAAACCAAGTTGAACAAAGTTTAATTATAGTAAAATGATAAATGCAGTCAGTTGTTCTGCGATTTTTGTTACAATGTTGTTTTTATGAAGGGAAAAAAAACAAAAAACGTAAAGCATGACTCTGACATTTTTCTTCCTTTTCACAAAAGAAATTGCTGTTTCCATGCCAATATGTGTAAACAAAAAAATTAAAATTGCTCAGTTCAATCTTTAATGTTATTGAACAAACACAAAGGTGGCTGAGGTAAAAAAAAAAGAAGACATTTCTATTATTTTTAGACATATTATGAAGTACAGTTAGGGCTGTGCAATATGACGAAATATATCGCATGATGATGTGAAAACATCTGTCGTTTCAAATTATACATTATCGTTTGTTTCATGGTGTCGCAAAATACACCGTTTACGGCAATATTTTTTCCATCTGGGCACAGAGAATACCAGCATAGCCAGTGAAAATGTGGCAGGACCAGGTAGCTCCAAACAGAACCAGGACCAGTCAAAACAAATTGAGGACCTTATACCTAAACGAGGGGCTACCTCTGTAGCATGGACATGGTTTGGAGTATGGAGAGAGTTTACGGATGCAAAAGAGCTGCCAGGTGCTAAAATATAAACCTTAGACTCAAATGTTAGAACTGGCTTTTTCCCGCAGCAGTTCCAGGTACACAGATGGAACCTTTGGTCATATCGCACAACCCTTAAGTACAGTTATTTAATTTCACTTAAATATAGCAAATATGGCTTCCCTTTTAAGCATCCAACAAATCCAGAGCAAAATCAGAACACATTTGGTGTTCTGTCTTGGTCAAATGATTCATTAATCCAATATTTACTGACTTTCTGCTCTCTTCAGCACCGAGCTGTACCCCTGGGGTTGAAGAAGACTCTCACAGCGAGCCAATGTCCACACCTCCACGTTAAAAAAAAACAACCCCTGACTTTATAGTAGAAATAAACATGTTTACACCTCAATATAAAAATGTTTTCCTTCCTATAGCAGATTTCCTCATTGACAAATAGTGTGTGAATGTGTGTGTGAATGGGTGGATGACTGGATATGTAAAGCGCTTTGGGGTCCTTAGGGACTAGTAAAGCGCTATACAAATACAGGCCATTTACCATTTTTACCATTTACAAATAAACTGTTCAAATTTTGATCAGACTTACAGTCTGCATTATCAGGAGCACTGGCAATTTGACTGACAGGTTGTTGCATTAGACCGTATGCAGGGTTTGTGCAGCCATTGCGATGTCCTTCACTGAAGTACCATTATGGGATGTCGAACTGAGTTTCTCCTTGCCAGTTTCAAAGTCATTAGCCACTGAGTAAGTCCTACATAATCATCCTTTCTGACTCTTAGAATTCCCATAACTTACAAAATGGACTTCGTGTCCTATTCAATGTGATCTTAAACCTGGAAATGACCCAATAAACCCAACAGAAACATGTTTACTGTGGTTACATACATAGCCAAAGAACCCAACAGCCTCTTGACTTGTACAAAACTGGATAACCCCACAGGTGTTGCCCCCTGGTGGATATTAAAAATAATGCAGGTGTAAGACTTTTTTTTTTTTTTAATACTGCCTATGTTGCTGACACAGGTGACTTTGGCAGCAAGCTGTCTTATCTTGTCTACTAACCTGAATCGTGAACTTCCCTGGTCAGGTCTCGCACATATTTGTGCTACTGATACCTATTGGAGCATTTTAATGCAGGTATCTGACAAATAATACAGCTAGGTGTGCAAATGCACTATGCAAATTATGCCATAACAGCCATTACTCAAAACAGTAGGTCACAATGTCTTTTAAATACAGTACAGATGCATCACCAACTTCAGTTTAATTGTTAGCTATATTCAATAGCTCATGACTAACACCGTCAAGTCTGCTGTTTGGTGTCGATTGAGTACTGTACAGTTTTTTTGTTCCGTTTGTTTTTAAATGGCAAAGATGCCTGACAGAAAAGCAAGAAAAACAAAAGCCTGAAAATAAAATATAATTCTCTGAGTGCCAGCATTTATGTACAAATATTGTTTACAGCTCACTTGTCAGGTTTGAGGTCCCTGTGAACAATGCCATAGTTGTGTAGATACTCCAAAGCCAGTACTGTCTCTGCAAAGTACATCCTAGCCATGTCCACAGGTAGGGGACCCATGTTCTTCAGCAGGGTGGCACAGTCTCCTCCTGTAAAGAACAACACAAAGAAGACATTGTTCAAAGTAGACTGCTTTCAGCGGTCGCACTATGCACATAAAATAAAATAGAGTGCTGACCTTCAACATATTCCATAACCATGCACAGGTGCCTCCGTGTTTCAAAGGAGCAATACATGGACACAACAAAAGGGTTTTCAGCAAAGGTGAGGATATCCCTCTCCACAAAGGCCTGCTGTATCTGATTCCTTAACATCAGATTCTGCTTGTTGATCTTTTTCATGGCAAACCTCTGCTTAGTTTCCTTGTGCCGCACCAGATAAACAGCTCTGTGGAACAAAAAGTTTACCTATGAGCTGCACAAAGAATAGAAGAAAAACTGCAACAATAAGTGTGGTTTGATCACAGTATGGTTTTGTCAACTGCAAAACAAAGAAGAAACAAACAGCCTGTAACCAACCATCTATCAGCAGAGATTAGATCGTCCGATAGAGAAATGAGACGTCCTTACCCATAGGCACCGTTGCTGATGAGTTTTATCATTTCAAAGTCCAGCTCACAGGGTTTCCGCCGGGACCGCAAGGCCGTGCTGAAACTCTGAGACTGAGGACGAGAGCGAGATAAACGCTAAAACAAATCAAAGAGATAAAATCTGGATTTCACTGCTTCGCCTGCAGTAAAGATGAACTAGATCAATAATGTAATCAATGTCTAAGCACTTACAGAGTCATCTGTTTCTGGAGTTTCTGCAATTCCACTGTCACTGCTGGTCAGCTGAGCGATTTCTAGAAAAGAAACAGAGAAATAATCAGGAGCAAAGCTGCAGCGGGTTTGATGTGACAAAACTATGAATCTAACTTCATGAGAAACTGACACACGTTCTCAATTGCAGTTACTGAAACAAAGGCAGCCTAAATGAAATCAGGCCCTTTAAACAAAACAAAAACAGCAGACTTCAGCTTTTATTCACCTATTAGGTTTGAGGTGCTGACTTCAATATAAGCTGAATTGAGGACAAATGAGGCGGAAATCAAAACTGGCATCACAAATGCACATCTTACGCTCATTTTGAAAATCACCACCCCAGAACAACTGCTCATTAAAAACCACCTTGCATCTTTTTCAGTGCATGTTCGTCTGTGCAGCCATGGCAAAGTCCATGTGTGCCGTTTGTCTCGTCCCTGGAGAGCTTGTAAACACATTTTCAGTACTATTTAACATCTGTCCTTCCTCGTAGGTTTGCTTCCGGCACACGAGGTGCTGGGCAAACGAAACACGGGAGACACTCGGGGGAAATAAATGGAGAGACTGGCTGATGAGCCCGCCTGTGTAGATCTGTATAAGGTCTGTGGGGAGGCCATTCTTTTCTAATTAGTCATAATGAATGTTGCTGGTTACAGAGTCTGGAGAGACAGAGGGTCATTAGAAAGACGATCTGTTTGGTACAGGACATTCGTCAAGAGTATCTTTGTCTTTAACTTCCCTCCACAATTCAGTTCCAGCGTTCCTTTAGAGCAGGAGTGGGCCATTCATTTTCAAAAGGGAACCATGAAAAAGGGACTGTTGTGGAGGGCTGCACCAAGAAGCTTATTTAATTCAACTCTGCTTTATTTATACAGAGCCAAATCACAACAGCAGTCACCTCAAAGTGCTCTTATGAAATGAATACTGAGCAGAACGGTGTTCAGCATATTGTTGTGCCCCTCCACAACAGTCCCAGTTTCTCATTTGGCCTCTTGGGAAAACAAACTGCCAAATCCTGCTTTACAGCCTTACCCTGACAAATTATCCTGTGCTCTCTTTACTCCTTTGCTCTCCTGATGTAATAATAGTATGATGATAATAATAATAATAATAAAAGGATATATTCTAATAATACAACTTTACTGCGGTTATACAGGATACTACATATCATAGTATGATCGATGATTGGAGATAACATTTAACATTACACTTAAACTTTTTCTGTTTTTTGTTTCTGACATTAAATGCAAAATAATCTGTTTTAATTAGGTGCTGTACTTACATTCTTTATGTAAATATATATTTACTCTATATTACATGTAGCATTTAAATGTATTAATGGTATTAGGAATAACAACAATGATGATGATGATGATGAAGTCCTTCGTGTACCTTCAAGAGGATCTCGTGTGAGTCCCAGCTGGCTGATGATGTAACGAGGGATGTCTGTTTTGATGCCCTGGCCTTCTTTAGCGTGTCCTTCAGCAGCTTCCAGAAGGTGGTAAAATTCCTCTGGGTCAAACTCCTGAAGAGACAGCAAAACACTTTCCTATATATTGCTATGAACAACTTTAAATAAACAAGTAAACAGTAAACAAATTCCTGATCTTGTAGTTTGAGATCAAGTAGGAGCTCTATTGAGTGAAGGAAAACATACTTATTTACGCTTTATTTTCAGCTTAGAGGAAGTAGAAGTTGAACTTTCACTTTTTAGATCGCCATGGCAAACCTATAAGCAAACAAGTTTCTCAAGCAGCCTGAGCAACATTATAATGTGAGGGAAAGGTTTCTCTAAGTATAGGTTAGTCCAGAATTTACTTTCTTTAGGCTTGTTGTGGTCTCTACTTTCTCCTTTGAGATATTTCTTTGGCTGCTAAATTACTCCGTGTTTGTCAGCTTGCCATCAGGTATGAGGTAGGTACTGTTCGGCTTAAGTAAGTCATAACAGCTTTAAATTTAATTCTGATTTTAGCCACTTTAACCTCTCTTTGATTCTGTAATACGACAGACACTTAGATGAATTGCAGAAAGTGTTACCTGAATAATGGAAACGTATAGAACTTTTATAGAATATTTTTTAGACTGATAGATTTGAGCTGCTGACTCCAGAGTCATTTGAAATAACCTTACATAGCAAAGAAACCAGATGTAGCAACACACACAATTATCAAACATTCAGACAAATTACCCATCCAGATGAAGTGCTCATTATGAACCATCTCCATCTTTTCTTGGGTTTTTTTGTTAAATTATTTTGTGCATTTAAACAGTGGCAGTCACTTCATATAAAATATTCAAGACAAGCACCCATCAGCACATTTTAGACTTAGGCAGAAAAAAAATAAGGCCATAAACATACCAGACATTCCAGCAGCCGAGCAGGTCGGGCTATCACTATAAGGATCTTCTTTACCAGCTCTCTGATGAAGTTTACCTCCTCGCTTTCTGACCTCTCTGTGGACTACATCAACAGAAGAAGAAAACAAAATGTTTGCAGTGCAACTCT
The DNA here is from genome assembly GCF_057381915.1 of Diplotaxodon limnothrissa. Classification (NCBI taxonomy): domain Eukaryota; kingdom Metazoa; phylum Chordata; class Actinopteri; order Cichliformes; family Cichlidae; genus Diplotaxodon; species Diplotaxodon limnothrissa. The sequence goes on along the minus strand of NC_140602.1, from coordinate 55,872,065 downwards.
AATGTTACGGTAAAAACATGTCTTATTGCTGAACTGTCATGAGGAAACATCTACTTGATTTCTGCAGATGTTCTCACCTCTTGTACAAGCCTCTCCAGCTTGTCGGTGAGTTCGCAGAAGTAGCTGGAGGTGATGAGTCCCAGCCGACTCTTTTCCAGGCAGTCGCGGGCCAGTTCAATTATCTGGTGATGGGCAAAGCCAAGCACGCCATCTGCCAAGGGGAGGACGGTCTCAGGAGAGTTGCTGCGGATGATCTCCTGAATCCTTTCCTCCATCTGAGCTGTGGCCTGCAGAAAGAAGCGACGGAGCAAGTTTGATAATGCAGATAATTTGTGGTCAAACAGAACTGTAAAGTCTTGTGGGTCCTCACTTTAGGAAACCGCTCCTTGTAGACGTGATTCATCATTATAATTTCGTGATCGTAACAGGACGGAGATCTTCCAGGGCTGAAAAAGGAAAAGAAAAAAACCTCTGAATAAAATCACTGGTTCAGTCCCACCAATGCCACGTACATCTGAGAGAAAATATTCGCAGAAGTACATTAATACCTGAGACTGCGTGACCGGGGTCGCATTGCCGTCGCTCTGCGGCATTCATCCCCCGAGATACTCTCAGTGCAGAAGTGTTTGGAGAGGAAGTGCAGTTCATCAGGCGTAGGTTGGAAGGGCAGCTGATGCAGCTTCTCCTGTGATGAACAGGATGACTGGAAATGAAACAAATATACATTCAACATGAAAAGAAAAAGAAAAATAAATTTTCCTTAGTGGGGGAAAAAAAAAAAAAAAAAATTGTTGTAGTGGGCTGTCTTTGTGGTTTCTTTTAAATGTTTTCCCCTGTAGATCTTCTGTCTGTGTGTTATATATGCGACTGCTGTTGGGAGACTGTTAGCTTAACCACTATAAGAAGTGAAAAAATGCTAACATAGGTTAAGACTGCGCATAACCAACAAATATGAGCGTATGAGACCGAAGTAACTGTTGTCAAGAAAGTAAGTAAGTAAGCATGTTTTATCAACGTAACTATCCTCAACAATCATGTGCACCATGGTCAACAACGCTGCTCTGAGAAATCACATAATGAAAAAGTAAACCTTTAAAACACTGAGCCATGTAATGCGCAAATTATTCAGCACTAATGGCAATAATAAAATAACACGTGGATTATAATATATTAAGGAAATCTGAGCCCAACCCTTGGCGCACACCAAAAGCCTTATTGTTTCTAATACAGGCTGACACACGCTGTATCTGCTGAAACTATGTGTGTGCCTTCCAAAGAGCATCTGAATAGCAGGAAAAGCACTAGGTGACCAAACGCCACACAAAACAAAAACATAGCATTAGTGCAGGTCATTTTCAGTCCCCCGGCACATTGTAATTCCTGTAAATGAGTGTTATTGTATACACACGTATTGTACAGTAGTCAAAGCTCGGCTTCCTGTACAGGATAATGCTGACATATGGGAACAGTTTAACATTTATACTCTTATAAATGTAAGAAAAACTAGACATAAAGGCTCTCCAAATGCAGTTCAGACATGTTGTCACTGAGCCACATGTAAAAACTTGAGTAAAGACTAAGAGAAAAAATTTCTGAAACTGTTTTACTTTGTTCTTTCTTGTGATTTACCCTCATCACCATAATGTTTTATCATTAGGAATTGCGGGGGATTGCCTCGTGCCTGTTTTACACAGGCAGCAATGATGACACAGCTTTATGACCGTTTTAAACATTTGAATCTTTTAAAATCTATTTAAACCGGGTCTGGCTCTAGGTTCAATTCTATGTCACACATATCTGTGATTCTGTTTATGAAATATTTACACTGACATCATGAGTGGGCGATGCTTACAGAGACAGTGGAGCTCGGTGTGTTGGTTCCATATCCAGAGGAGGGAAGGGAGGCCAGTGACCAGCGACGACCATCAGTCCTGCAACACAACACCAATGACAAACAGATGCACGCCATCAATGACAACATATGGGTTTAAATACATCAGCAAGTATGACGAATTTCTCTTGGGACAAAGACAAGTTCTTTTTCCAAACATGCTCATCTCCCCGAAGACACAAATTCTGGGTTTAAACATTTAAGATAATGTCTACATCTCCAATGATCCTAAGTTTGGAGATAAATGTTGAGCTTTCTCTTGTTAAAAAATAATCCTGTTAGTTACTTGACACTGTACAAAAAAGCAGAAAATACAGAAACAGAGTTTGTGAATGTAACTAAAACTATTGGTTAAAATGAAGTACAACAAAGGCTCAGAGTTAAAGGGGACATATTATACTCATTTCAGCTCTGCTTTGTTAGTGTGGCGCTCCAATAGAGTGGAGCGCCACCTCTGCATGATTTACAGTTTTAAGTAAATTATACTGCTCATATACATCTTGGCCTGCCGCCCCTTTGTTGACCAATTTGAAAGTCCACTTTCTTGTCACTGGCCAACACTTGGTGCTTGTGAGCAGCACCTCATCCTCTTGACAGCAAACATTAATTAAAAAACTGATCCACATTAATTAGAACCATGTGTCATCTTCTCTCTCTTCTAACAACCATTTAAGACCAAGTAGATCGGCCTGGTACCCGAGCCAGCTGAGATGGAAAACGCCTACTAAAAAAATACCAAAAGTTACACAGCAAGTAAAAAGTTACTCCACTGTTGCCAAATGACTGTAGCGTCATCCTTGCAACACTGGCTATTTGTAAAAATATGGAAAAATAAGGACAACTCAAAAGAATGTTTTGGGAGAGAAAACACAGCTGGTTGCAAAGTAGGAAAAAACAAGTAGCATTCGATCTGACTTTTTGGCTCTCTGGGATTCTGTTTGCATTTGTTTACTTTGCCAAATTTTAGCCTTATTTAATATGTATATCTGGCACTTAGACTTAAGGTAAGAACATAATGTGTCCCCTTTACTGTGAGGCACACTAATGAAGGACATGTGAATGATAAAGTGTACTTCAGACAGATGTGGGGTAATAAATATTTCACAAAAAATCGAAGCCTAACACGAGTTTACCTGTCTGCTCTGTGGCAATGACTGTGGATAGAGAAATACAGAATTATATGATATCGTGTTGACAAATGGTGTAAAATAAATGTTCCTGATGCTGAATTTGTAAGTATAAACAGACCTGAGCAGCTGAATATTTACACATATGCTGGCTTAGAAAAGACTTCTTTAATGACTCAATGACTTCACATCTGTTTTTAAAGAATTTGCATCTGTCTCACGATGAGCTTTACTTACTGATTTGTTTACGACGGGAAAAAAATAATTGGTCAGGTTACCTTCGTGCAAACGAGAAATGAGCAGAGGCACTAGGAGAGAAGTTTCTAGGACTGTCTTGTGGGCTTGTTCCTACAAGGGGGAAAAAGAGAAAAGAGGACACAGTGCTTTTATAGAGGGAAATGAAAAGCGAGCCAAAAAACATGAACAAGACAATACGGATGTCTGAAACAGAATTCCTTAAAAGATAAAAATGAATTGCAATACACAAAACTGTACGGAAAGTTAAGTCATCAGCATCGTTGCATCAGGTCTTGTTTGGAGTTTGGATGTTCTCCCTGTGTGTCTCTAGATTCCTTTTGGATACTCAAGCTTCCTCCCAGAGTCCAAAGACATACATATTGGGTTAACTGGTAATTCTAAATTTGTCATGTGTGTCGATGTGAAACCATCTGTCTCTCGGTGTAAGCTCCATTATGAACCAGTAACCTGGCTAGGATATACGCTACCGCTTACCCTATGACAGCTGGGAGTTTAATAAGAGTTCAATAAGTCGTTCAAAAATTAGGTGGATGACAGAAAGTTCAGTGAAAATAGATTAAGGCGCAAACAACCATTGCTTTCCTGATATCTATCAATGTTTAGATAATTTTATTGATTTTTCCAACACTCAAAATTCTGAGGACAGATGTTATAGCCACAAAAAAGAACATTTTCATTTTGAAGAAGCTGGACTGCTGATTCTTTAAAAAAAGTTGATATTTTTTCCTGTTGATGTGCTGAACCAGTTTCCAAACTAAATATTTAATCTCTAAATCAACATAAACAAATCTGTCAAATGTTGGAGAGTTCTCAAAAGAAACCAAGACCGAGATGACTACACACCACGTTGGTAGAAAAGAGATTATATGACTTAATCTCTTTTCTACCATTTAAAACACGCTTGCTCTGTCAAGCTGGAGGCTGTAAAAGCAGTATTTGTGGCAATACTGGATAAAATAGGGATACAGAGTTCATCACATTTGTCACGTATTTTATATTATTATTATTTTTTAAACAAAAGATATAATATCTATATTATCTATACATGTTTACACTGAGCTGAAAACATTGCATCATCTATTAATAATGCATTGTTCTCTGAGCTTAATGAATTAAAACTAATTCAGTGAGTGAGTCGCACAAAATGCTTTAGACAAAGTGAAATTTTAGTGAATTTAGAATTCCAACACTGTTATTTACTTTTAGAAAACATCTGAAAAAACAATATTATTCAATGTATGTAACTGTATATATGGGCTAAATGTATTCTCTTTTGTTTCCCCTGTCAGATTCTATAGCAGTCATTCACTCCCGTATTAAATTAATTAAATGTAAGTTAGTTAATATTGCCTTTAGAAGAGAGCTTTGTATACGACTCCTCATATGCACAAGTTCTTTTTCCTTTTTAAACTGGGTCTATAAATGTCTGCCTGCTTTAGAAAAAAAGAAACTAATTTGTAAATTATACGCATGACTTACTTGTTTTTATCATCTATATAATGTTAAAGAAAGGAGTTGCGTTTCTACACACATAATGTAGAAACAAAGCCATGGTGTCGTATTAATCAGACATAATAACATTCTTCACAAAGACAGGGACTAACTAGCTAATTAAACACAATGCGACCACCTCATGTGCTGACACACATGGGCCTTTTCCCTATCGAGGAACAACGATGGAGCCACTGAATAATAGAAAGCCATGAATGTTACATATTTAAGTGCTTTAATCACAGTTCCTTAAAGTACAGTTTAAAGTGGCTTTTTTTTAATCAATATTCTGCAAAAGGAACAAAATATGGTCTGAGTTTTTCTTTTATGAACAAATTCATGATCATGAACAGAAATCTGTTCTCCTACACTTCACTAAATAGAAAAATATTACATTTCTGTAGAAACCCATCTTATTATTTAACATAACCAGGATATATGTCAATGCACTTAGCTATCTGACAGCACTGAAAAAGTGTTTTTCTTACCTTTTGAACTAATGCTACGTCTGAGCCACAGTGTTAAGTAATCCCAAAGCTGGATACTTTCATTAGCAGGAACACAGGTGCTTTCTGGGTCTGAATCCATCTTTAGAGCCTGGGCTTTCTCGTAAGCTTGAAATACAGACCAAACACTGAGACTCTGTTTTTCCTGACCAATGGCAGGAAATAAAACGCCCTATGGTAAATGAGGGCTGCCCCCCCCCTCCCCAATCCTGTGCATTTCCTGTCTGCAGGCCACCACTTCCTCACACAAAATAATCACTGCATTTAATTTGCCACTGTGCTGTTAAACTGTTACCCAAACATGACAGGACAGACCTGACACAGACAATAAAGTGCGCAACATAAAAATCTGTATTTTTCAGTGTTTTATTTTATTTTTTTTAAGTAAAAGTTCTTCATCTTGGTTTAGAGTCAGTTAGCAGTACCCAGTGCTGATTAACCAGATTTTTCTGTATGAGGGTACCAGAAAGTGCATCCTGTGGATACAGATTATCTGTTGGTGCACAGACTGTACTATGAACTTTCCTGTGTTGTTCTTCAACCTTTTTTTGTGCGTTACACAATAGACTGCATTCCTGTTGGAGAACATATTGTATTAATGGCTCCTCTTCTATGAACCCAGTGCATATGTTTCCAACAATGGGGCCGTTCCACAGCATTCATACATTAGGAGATGTGCCAGACATGCATTTACCTGTGAGAGATGAGAGAGGGGAATGGGGTCGTGGTAAACCTGAAGGCTGGCCACTTCCTATCAGGCTTTTTCTGTTGCTCGTTCTGCAGCTGTGAAACCACAGAGCCATATTAGTCAGGAAAAATCATGGCTGTAAAACTGACAAGACAGATGAAGCAGAAAATAGAGGTATAACATAAAAAAGGGTTATGGGTTATTTAAAAGATAACAGTGCATGCTTCAGAGCCTTAGGCAGGTAGTTTTGAAATGTAATCAACAAAATCCTGACCTCACCACTGACACGAGCATCTCGCTTTTGTTTGTTAGCTCGACTGATACATGGACTTCAGCATGAATATTGTGCTAGGATTGTTCAATCAATATGAGATGCACTATTCACTTGATACTACACAAAGAGCCTTTCATCACACCATCTTGGACACTGACATGAGAAGCAAGCTTTGTGAAACAGAACATGAACTCTTTATTTCACGAGAGGTCAGTGTGTTGACTCAGATTTTGAACTTCCAGTTTGATTTGCCAACAAGGGGCTGACAGTGAGTAAATACCTAAGATAACTACTTATAATTAACTCTAATTGTTTGGAATTTAGCCGAGGAGAGCTGAGAGACACAGAGATGATGAAGGCTGCATGTTAGCGGTATTATACTGATTCTGAAACAAACTTACTGCAGACTTGCAGAATCCAGCATGTGAATAATTAAACACTGAATAGTAAAATTTACCTGTTACTAAATATTTTGAAATGCTTGAATATAAGCAAGAATCCAATAGCAATTAGAATCAATTCTTTGCCAGCTAAGAAGGCAAACCCCACAGCATGAAGCTTTGAAATTTTGATTTGATAAGTATAAATATGAAGAGCAGCCAAGAATAGTGAGCTAAGACAGGTCAGCAACAAACAACAAAAATTCTTTCTTGCAACGTTGAACATAGAACGATATGTATTGTGAAATAACTTTTTCTCGATAGAAAAATGTAACTATTGCGATAGGCCTCACCGCTCTTGTCAGAAGAAGAAGAAGAAGAAGAAGAAGAAGAAGAGTCACGTCACGTGATTTTGTTACGTAAAGCACAAGTGCCAAGCCGCACATGTGTATCTGTTTGGGAAGCAGCCAGCCGCTGTGCCGCCCGGGTAATGGAGGAAATGAGTGTGCTGACTAGAGAAAAATCAACCGAGCGTGACCAAAGGTTACTGAAGAGAAAACAGATGATGGTTCCAACGCCGGAGAGATTGTCGAACAGAAGAGCCATAGAAGTTCCGTAGTGTGAAGGTATTTCGGCTATTTCAAGTCTGACAAAAAACAGAGTAGCGTGCAATGTAAATTGTGCCGAAAGCAAGTCTGGAAATACAATAAAGCGGTGCATGCTCAATCTCTGACTGGAAGCGCTAATTCGTCATTCGGCTTTTGTCAGACTAAAGTAACTGTTAAAACCGTTTGAAAAGCTCAGCTATACAACAAGGAGAGATTGAGAATTTCCTTTGAGTTCTCAGTTTATTTGATATTGACAAAAGTTAGTCAATTTTGTCTGTTCTTCTGTAAAACAAACTAAGATTTATTTTTAGAATTAATATTTTGTTTCTAAGTGGAATTGACAATTTAGTCTGTTTCGTTTGTTCTATTTTGAAACTTAAACGCTTTAGCGGCTGCCTTTTGTGTAGTTTGCAATATTTGCCTTTATTTATCTGAAAAAGTCTCATGTTCCTTAAGTACATCTACCCTGTTGAACTTATTATGGGAAATAAATATTTAAATCAAAACAAGCTGCTGATTATTTCACATTTTACTTGTGAGCAACGGCACATTTAAATCTCACAAATATAGTTATTTGGCTTATATCGTGATATATATCGTTATCGCCTGAAATGAAAAAACATATCGTGATATGAAAAAATCTTATATCGCCCAGCTCTAGTTGAACATATGTGATACTATCAGTTTTGTTCTGCAAAACATTTTCTCTTCTTAGTTCGAAACATGAGGAAATTGATCCAGGTCTGAAAGGGATATGTAGATGGTATACAAACCCTAAATGTCACCAATATTTTTGGAAAAAATATTCTTAAAACTGTCTTGAAAGTGTACCTGCAGACACCAAAGGTCTGACTTTACTATCAATCTACACATCCATTCCACTTATTCAAAAATAAATGTATTTGCCATGTATTTCTGCCATAAAGATCAATTACAAAGCCAAAGCTTGCCGTCAACATAATATACTCCACAGGGAGGCTACAGTCCTCGAGCCAACAGCCATTAAAATAAGAGACACCTTTAACAATAAAATCATCTTTCAGTCAACAAAAAGCAGGTTCTTTGCACAGCCTTCATAATATTTCCATATTTGTTGGTCAATTTAATACAGGACTATGACTCATGAGGAGCTACTGTGACCAATACCATGTGACTCATAAAGGAAGGGCAGCTTTTAACCTTGAGGGAAAAATGAAATATTTCAGTATAAAAGTACCTTCACTGTTCAATGAAGTTCGTGCTGGGTTTATAATTTCAAATTAGAGGCTGTCAGTGGAAACACATAATGCCTGAAGAACATGAATTCACTTCAAGGTCAGACATTCAATGACACCCTGTTACATAACCTCCTCAGAGATGTGAACCATTTCCAACTGAATTTTCAAATGTTATTTCATATTTTCCTACAAACACATTTCTCCTCCATTTTTTTCTTTACTGAAGGAGAGAAAATGTTTTGAGGGAGAAATAAGACAACTGGCATGGAAATGTTGTGAAGTACTTTGCTGCAGTAGAGGAAACAGCCATACATGTTGGAGCTACAGAGAGAAGTCAGTGTCATCCTGTGTGTTGCAGTGAATGCACAGATTGATCAAATTGCAATGGCGTGGTGCAGCGTGAGCAGGCGTCCCTCATGATTACGTTAACACCGCTGCAGACCCACTCAAAGAGGTGCCACTGCAGAGCTCTCAATGTCACACCGGCAACAGCAAAGAGAAACAAGAAACTTTTATCACAGCTGATGTGCTGCAATAAGCTCTCAATGCTCTGTCCTCTCAAAAGACACGATTTCAGAAACGCTGCTAAGGATGATACGGCCATATTTATACCTTATAACAAAATGTAATGTGGCTTAGAAATGCTGTCCAGCAGCAACATAGTCCTGTACTGGAAGGTGTTTTTTTTTTTTTAAGTGTGAGTGATTTTTGCAGCCCAAAAAGTGACAATTACAAAACTCCACTACGACTTGAGAGCAACGCTGTAAATGTTAAATTATAGTACTGGGAGCTAGATTTACCAACAATAAACTGTCATTTAGTCTTCACTATCAGGCTCTCACAACTGCTTGGTTACAATTACACCATTACAGTTACCATGTACTGTAAAGTTCCTACAAAAATCTGTATAAATGACTAATGTATCAAAGCATTGTAGATTTATAAAACCAATCCACATGGTTATGGGAATGCTTCTGTATTCAACATTTAACAGCCACTGAAGATGCACACAGACTGCAGGTGATTAACTGCAGTCCAAATGTTGGTTACTGCTATCTAAACAATGCTGTCACTCAAACAAACACTGGAAACTACGCCACACATCCACAGAAATTGTAATCTAACTGTACAGCTACAATAAACACAACAAATCACCACTAAATTCATTCCAGCATTTATAGTCCCATTAATCTTTTTTTGCTCACTTTGCAGATGCCTCCTGAGGTTGCTACAATATCTTCCACTAACTTTACATTTCTTTAAAGAGGCTCAGTGCTAAATGAAGTAGTTGGACTTGATGGGACATGATTTTCCCAGATTAACTTTGGGCAGACTTAAGCAACTGAAAGAAAAAGTACTGAAAGAACGCACAGGAGCCTTCTTCCTTTAAAGAAATAAACATTTAAAGCACTCAAACTGATATATACTTAAAAATAACTAATTTATGTGTCTTCCACAATGCTCAGGTGCTGCTCGGTAGTTACCAAACAACATCTGAATATATCAGGCACAAGTTTATGGGCACAAATTAGATGCCATGTTAAAATAATATGTTGCTTTTATCAAGGTGAATAAAAGGTACAAAGGTCATTGTGGGTAGGTGGCTGGTAAGAAACACGGTGACATCATAGTATCAGATGTAGATAAGAACCTTCAGTTGTACCTGTGGGTGTATCACAGTAAGATTGGTGCACAAAGGGTCACTCTTTTTAAAGCCATCTGTTATAGTCACAATCTAAGTTAATAATATTCATTTATTTCAATTTAAAAGCGTAGCAGTTTTGGCTACAGTGTTTCTATTTTAATAATGCTGTTGTAGCCACATTAACCAACATTTTGCTACATTGTAGCACTGACTTCATTGCCAATTGAATTAACCAGACCTGGCAAGATATCGTTATTACAATGTTAACATATTTTCTCTCTTTTCAAGTGCAAAAAAACAGTCAGCTACATAGTTACATTACTATGCTTGCTCACTCACATGCTTGGATACAGTTTTACATTTTATTGACACCACAGAAACACCACAGGTAACAGTTTTTACCTGAATATAACAGCCACCATAGTTTCAATGTCTATTCATATGTTGTGCTGGTAGGGAATGATGTGTCATAAAAGTGGTTTCTGTTTTGGTTTGTTTTTTTTCTTCCTCCAGCTAACTGGCTTCCATCCTGTTGTTTACAATACTTTCAGCACTGTTAGCACATTTAGCAGAGTAGCATCAAAGCTGAAATCATAGATGCAGGGGCATGCAGCAACCTCACAGGAAGTTGTTTAAAATAGCGCTGCAAATGTTCTTTTTTCCCCCCCCTTTTGGATATCCAATGAAGCACCAATGTATACGCAATTTATTTCAACTTCAATATTATGTGCCTCGTAAAACACAGATGTTCCAAATGTAATAGTTTTCTATCACAGCGGAAAACACGTTCAATTAAAGCGACCCCTCTAAAAGAATTTCCCCGGTTTCATAAACTCATATGGAGGATAACATGAACCAAAGTCAGAGCCGATGTATTGACAATTTTGAATGCCCTTTGGCCAACTTTCTTCTTCACCTTTTAAAGCCCAGGAAACACCTGCTCTGACAAAAAACAGGAAACAAAGCAGTGTAGCATCATAAGCTGCTTGTAGCTTCTTGTAGTTATATTGCTACCCCACTGGCACTCAAAAATCCAAGTTTATCTCCCTACATCAGAAGGGAAATCCGATTTTGACTGAAATCCCAGTCATCCTTGTTTACTCTGGTTTCTAGAGCGAATCATGACTGTGGACATGTTCCATTAATCATTTATCATGATGGGGACTGAGTGAATAATATCTGGTACACAGGTTCTCGTAGCGGATCAAATTTAATGACATCTATTTATACCCTCTACGAGCATTCAGCCAAGTGAATGCCACACTGTCGCCCAATCAAGCTTCTTGTTGTTTCACCTTCACATTGCCCACCCCAGTGTTTGTACCTTCATGACTCCTGACTGCCACTCATTGAGAGATTTAAACAACTGCTCCTGGATTACTTCACAAAAAGACTTCCACAATTTGTGACAGCATGCAGTTCATCTTCATCACATTTGATGTTAAGCTGAGCTTTGGTAGAAGCCCCTCTGTGGCCACAGTGAGGGGGGGAAATCATGTTGGTATAGTGAAGCTTTAAAGGGGGGGATAAAGAAGCCCTGGGCAAAGATGATAGTGAGAAAGTAGGCCAGTATTTATGCTGTACTGCAGATGTGTGAGATTCCTGGAATGGATCCATAACTATTTGAAAAGTCTCAGTATTATGCAAACTTGTCCGGATCAGCAAACCATTGTTGGATTACGCACAAGCACTACTACAAATTTCTCTTTTAAACCACTAAAAATACTTTCCAAGGGTGCTCATAAAATGAATTCACAGCAGAGCTCATTTTATTTTTACCTTACTTTTAAGACTCCTTTTACAGTAACCTACATTACTCAAACACACAGTAGTTTCAATCTGTCAGAAGCAATTTCTTAGAATTCAGCTTGGTTACTTATTCGGGACACAGGAAGAGGCAAAAATAGATAAAGCCCTTTGATTTCCTTAGATTCCAGATAAATCTGAAATGTCTCATCCTGACCCATGTCAACAAAAAGCCATGTTTAATCTTTTTAACTTCCGCGAGTTTTGCTCCCCTGTCACAGCTGTCAGGTGAGCTGACAAAGCGCAATGACACAAATTGCAACTCTGTGCTGACAAACCCAAATTCAAAGTCAGACATACGACACACACCACTCTATTAATAGTATTTAAATACTTGCTGCTTGGGTAAAAAGCCTAGCTGCTCATTTTTGAAGGCAGCTGTTTCCTTTAAACTAATCCCAGTTGTATCTGCACCTTTTTTAAAAATATATATTTTCACATTTGGTTTATGACATAATTTACTTTGTACCTCATGTCAATTTGGCATAAATTAAATATTACAGAAAACAGCTTACTTTATCCTCCTTCCCTTTTTTCCTCATTACCAATGCTATAAGTAATGAAAAAAATATATAAATGGAAATCCATTCCAGCTCATCTCAGGTCAAAGATTTACTGGTATATAAAAATCTTAATATCTACATTACATTAATTATTTAATAATATTTGTGAATAAATGGGTAACTTGTCACGAACAGTGGGGGGAAAAAGACAAACACATTTATGAACTAGAAAAATTTGCATTTCCTGAGAAAATGCTGTGTGGATGCTTTAAAGCTGAAGCTGTCTTCAAAAACTAGCTGAAAAAGCTGAAAAGTTGCAGAAATTGTAAAAACTTTGCATAAGCAGAGGAACTTTGCTAAAATGTAATAACTTAGCAGAAATGCAATATCTTAGAGGAAACATAATACTTGGCAGAAATACAATAGCATAGCAGAACATAGCAGAAATATTGTAACTTACCAGAAACATGATAACTTCTCAAAAATACAAGAATTGAGGAGAAATAGTATAAGATAACAGAAAGAATATATTTAGCCAAAAATACAGAAACACTATGATTTAGAAAAATAGTACAACATAGCAGAAATACTGTGATTTACCAGTGACACTGTGATGAACTATGAATATTGTAATTTTTAAATTAATACTATGTTTTAGCACAAATACTATCACTTGGCAGAAATACTATCATTTTGCAGAAATACTATGTTCCAGCACAAATACTCTGGTTTAGTACAAATATTATAACATAGCAGAAATACAATTATATACCAGAAATGCTATATTTAGAAAGAAAAATATAATATAGTAGAAATAGTATGATTTAGCAGAAATACTGTAATCAGCACATATACTGTAACATGACAGAAATTCCTCCACTTAGTAGTAATACTATAACATAACACAAATGTTATGATTTGGCACAAAAACCATGATTTGGCAAAAATACTATGATTTAGCAGAAATACTATGATTGAGCAGAAGTACTAAGATGTAGTAAAAGTACTTTGATTTAACAGAAATACAATTATGGAGGAGTAATACTTTAAAATGGGAGAAATATTGATACCCACACACATACACAGAGCCTAAAGGGAACAGTATTTGTGCCATGGAGTGTTAACAAGAATCTGAGGTCCATATTAGAAAAGCTGGTAAAATCATAAAAGTTTGCAGAATTGTAATAAATGATCAATATGAATTACTGGTCTGTGATAGTGTATTCATTTGTAGGGAAAAAACATGTTGACCAAGGTAGAATTGAACCCACGACCTTTGTGTTGCAGACCCGTGTCATTACCAACTGCGCCACTGGTTCAAGGTTCTTTATTTGTCACATGCATAGTTATACGAGTATAACAAGTATATGACTGGGAAAGAGAGCGAGCGCCTGGAAAACAGGGTGATGAGCAGTCAGAATTAGATCGTGGTGAGAAGCGAAAAATGCAGTTTTTTGGAGTTACAAAACGTTGTCTAACTCAAAAACTAGGTGGGATAGAAGCATAATTCTTGTACTGGCTGAATCAGCAGACTTTGGTGTACTTTGACCGTGATTTTCATTGCTCTTTGTACAACCGTCGCTGAGATATGACGAGAGAGGAAACGGAAGACCTCAGATATGATTGGCTGGCTGTGAACCTGTGCAGGCCCTGATATGTATATTTGAATGTCTCAATCCTCACAGAGGATTGGCTGCCTGGGTACCTGGCAGTAATATATAGAAATAGTATGATTAAGCATAAATACTACATTTAGCAGAAATACTATATTAAGCACAAATCCTATAAAAAGCAGAAATACTACATTAAGCACAAATCCTATAAAAAGCAGAAATACTATATTAAGCACAAATCCTATAAAAAGCAGAAATACTATATTAAGCACAAATCTTATGAAACAGCAGAAATAGTATGATTTAGCACAATAGTAATAACTTAAACAGAAAAATTGGAAAAGCAAAATGGACAGCTGAAAAAATGCTGAACATGCTGAGGGTCCCTCAAATATACTTGTTAAATGAAAAAAATCAGGAAAAAAAATCTGGGAGCTGCTGAATTTGAATCCACCAATCAGAGAGGCTGTGTACTTTTTCCCGCCAAAACAGGTGCATGCAGCACAGAGAGACACAGGATTTTTGCAGTCTATTTCTCATAGTGAGGACTGCCCTCAAACAAATGACTATAATTTCCTAACCGTAGGGGCTAGAGCGGTCATTCTTACACCGTTTTGTTCAGAAGAGATGGGGGAATCTTCCAGTGTTGACAATCTATCATTAAAATATGAATTATTAAAGATATTTGACTTCTAATGCACCATAACTGAGTAGAGCGAAGCAAAAACTGCCTTGACTTGCCCTCAAACAACGCTTTGTAACTCTAAATCTATTTGGAGTATCGATATCATTCTTTCACCGTAAGAGACAGCAGGCTTTGGTGAACAGTCATGGAAATTTTCAGGTCTCTGTGGAAATCCAACAAAAAGTTATGACGAGAGAAAAAAGTGGTTCATTTCCAGAGTTTGAAATCTGAAGAAATCTGAGCAACGGACGAATTTCCTACCCTCAAACAAGTCCAACTCATTTCAGAACGGTAATAGGTGAGAAAGAAATTCTTGAATTGTGAGCGTCAGGAGTGTCTGAAGATATACCGGGAAGATATGTCTGAAGATATGTCTTAACTTTGCTTCGTTAAGGAGATATGACGATTCGAATATGCCTCTCATTACAGAAATCAAGCGGTGATTTTGAACAAACTCTCCATTGACTTTATATGGAGAGTTTTCCGACTTTCTGTTGGTCTGAGGAGATTTGCCAAAATTCTATGAATCCCACAACAATGATAGTGACATTTTCTGAAAGCCAGCAAAAATACCTACGTTTTGATGTATAATTTGTGGAAGTTGAGTGAAAATTGAGCAAGTAGCAAGAAGTTGTTTGGACATTAAGAGAAGACTGCAAAACCTTCAGTGGCACACTGGAAGCCAAGTGCATAGCAACCATAACGACGCATGTATTTTGTGAAAAATCACAATTTTGCAACTCAAAACTTTAAGAGGCATAAAAGTAAAACGGTAAAAGATTTGAAAAAGCTGATTTATACCTGAATAGCCCAATAATTTGAGAACATTTTAAAGTTTGAATGGTTGCTCTATGTGAAAATATGAGGAAGTAGTTAAGTTTCAAAAACAAGCAAATTTTAGCAGAATTGCAGAAGTTTCCCATTCATTTCAAATTAAAGGAAAAAAGCTTAATATTTTAAAAAGTATAATAGTGAAAAATACCAAAAGACATAGCCGTCATTAGCAGAAATAGCTGAATAGTTTAAAATTTGAACGGTGAAAATAGCACAAAAATTGTGGAAGTAGATCCACGGCGAAAAGTGTACGGAAACACCAAGAAGGAACTCAATAGTGTGGATGCTTAAAGCATCCACACAATAATGCAAGATGTCCAGAAAAACTGCCAGTCTCTCATGTTAAGCTATTCTGCACTGCAAAATAGGTCAGGACATGGATTAAAAATAAATTTCAGTATATGAGCTTCACCAGTACTGTAGCCATGTCATACTGTATATGAGGGGAAAAAAGGGATCAAGTGGCTTAGCAATAAACCAGTGTCTACACACACCAAATCCCATAAACCAGCAAAACATTTTTAATTCAGTCAGTCTTTAACATGTCAACTAATAACCGACATCAAAGCATGTCTTCTGGAGCTGGACTTTATACAATTTGTCAGAATAAAATACATTTTATTGGCAATGGACACATACTGAAACAAGATCAACAGCAAACAATTAAACAACCATCCCAATTGTCACATTCTCACTGTAAATTAATATGAATGATCCATGTGGGAAACCTGAGACTACCTCAACAACACATTCAACTGCACAAAGCAAATAACGCACAACAGGCAAGACGGCAACACCCAGCTTCTTATTCATGTTGGCCTCATACACCTACTACTGTAAACACGGTCCCTGCTGCCACTCAAAGCTCCAGAAACTGTGCATGTAAATCCATTTGGTAGAAAATAAAACGTTTTGCTCCGTAAAGACGCATATCTGAGCCTGACTACATTATTTGAAGGACCCTAACTAAAAAGCAGCACAGTACAAAAAAAAAGTAGCAAGTTTCTTCAATCTTTAGATGTTACCTTTGGGACCGACGCAGGCGAGCTCCACTGAAGAAATGTGGCATGTTAAAGTTGGACAGAACTGTCCACAAACTAGAATCCGACATTGTGTCCAAATCATGCCAAAGAGGGAGATGTAAAGGAGGCTTCTGAAGACTTGATGAGCAGAACCGATGGCTATCAGAGTTCAAGAGGTGGTGACCTCTGGAGCAGTCTTGACAAGTACTCTCCTTAGGTCCAAACTTCCTCTGCACAGGCACATCTGCAGGCAGCTGCGGCATAAACACACTAGCAGGGAGGACACGTTGTCCTCCTCTGTCCTCAAACAAAAAGTAATCCAGGGAGGATCCTGAACGGCACACAGTGTGTGATCCAGGTCAGGTGCTGACAGCCTCGACTGTTGCAGGTATATGACATCTAATACCAGCTGACTTTGTGTTTTCCCTTCTCACTGCGATTGCGTTCCGTATCCCAAACACTCACCGTCCTCCCTGCGCTCAACATGCTTCATATCATGTAACAGGCATCTACCACTTCACATCCTGTGAAGGGGGGTTGTGAGACAGAGGGGTAATGCATCATCAGCAGATGCTGCTGGGCATTCGCTACGTTCACAAACTGGCACCCCTCCAAAAGTCTGGTGGGTCAGTATTAAGCAGGACCTATTTGAAATTGAAACGCTGTGCTTCTCAATGGATTCTTCTGCTATTGCATAAATTCTTCGCTCCATAGACAGTCTTACCTCATTCATTTATTGGTGCTTCACCTTAACTACATCACCTTTGATCTATGACTCTTTTTTTTTTTACTATGTAAAAAGATAAGTAGCTAAACACAATGCATACTGGGAAATCATCAAACTTTACAATGTTCAAAAAAATATGAATAAAAAACAATGGCAAGCTTTATAAGTCTGATGTTTCAGGCGAGCAAAATAAATAAAATCTCAGAGCTAAACTTGGGAATTCACATGCAAACAATTCGCTCCGTCAGTTCAGTGATGAATGTAACTTCTGAGTGCTGCGCGTATGTGTGAGAGTTCAGGTCAGCTGATCACCGCAGCCTGTAACGTGCAAAGCATGCAGGCAAATTCTCTGAAGTAGCTGTCAGGTCTCCAAACAAAACAATATCTCAAACAAGAGGAACCATTAAAAGCTTCTCCCAAAGTAGTTTTATTCAGTGATAATTCTACACAGGGAAGAGCAGAGTTCAGCCCTGAAAACACACTTTACAGCTCCAGAGCAACGATAAGAGTCCCACAATCACATGCACAGTTTACAGTCAGTATACTGAAGATGGCACTTTCACAATCCAACATAAAAACATCTGTCCTTTCTCATCTGAGCTTCAAGTTGTAAAAAAGATGTGAACCTCATGTGAGCACATGCACACAAAGACTAATGTACCTTAGAAGATTGATTAAGAGTAACTTGCATTTTAATAAAGAGGACATGTCTGTTTTTGCTGATAAATCAGAGTTGACACTTGAATAAATGTCTCAAAAATATTGCACGTTTAATAAGAGCGTAAGTTATTTGGTTAACTATTTGTATATTTGTTTAGTTATTTATTTCAGTTATGTAAAGCATTATTACACCTAGATTTCTAACTATAAAATCTTGCTACAGCCAGTGAGATTAAGATAGTATATCATTCTTCAACCAGGACAACAAAGCAGTTCAAAGACAGGCTGCAATCCTCACTGAGGAAGTTCCAGGTCAGACCTGAAGACCATCAGGAAGCAATGAGCAATGAGTCTAATAACTTGCCAAGTATGCTGTCTGGAAGGGATTCAAAAGCTAAGGAAGAGAGATGGAATGCAAAACCAACAAAGACTGGCACCTAACCACTGCTACTTCACATGCACAATCTTTGGCGACTGTGTCGTCATCAGAAGTTATTTTTATCCGTGTAAAACCTGAGTTTGTGTGTGTATTCTGTCAGAGTGGCTCAGTCCTTCTCCCTACAGGCCAGCGTGACAGCCTTCACTCTAATTATGGCCCTGCTCCGTTTCTGTGTTCCACATTAGAAATTGCAGTTCAGATGGTTCAAAGTCAAACTTGCATAGAGCAGCATGAATAGGGAGGTCACTGCTTGTGCTGACATCACAAGTAGAAAAATCAGGGTTGCTGTGCCTCTTTTTCTAGTAGCTCTTAAAAGAAGGAATCAAAACCATTAAAGGGAACCTATTGTATTCATTTCTAGGTCCATATATTTATAATTACTATTTCACTCTTTCTATAATAGCACTGAATTACTCAGTTTAAAACTAATATGGAAACTATCTTTGTTTATGTTAAAGCGGGTCCTTGGGTAAGCTCGTCAGTTCATCCAACGGCTAAAATTAGTCATTTTAAAATTCTTTTGATTGGCTGCCCCTTGTAAAAGCAACATCTGAACAGCAGGTAAGAGAAGCGCTCACTGTAAGATCACTGTATTTGGCATGTCACAGTCTCTGAGAACATGAAAAGCCAAGACTAAGAATAAGTCAGCCTGAAACTGAGGATTTAGAGGAGTCAGAACACTTTGACTCGTGTGAATTGCCTGTATGTTGGATTCTATTAATCTAATGGTGACCATATTAACACTAATGGCGGTAAATTACTCCATAGGGTAACTTTAAACCAAAAAAAAACATTTTCAGAAAATGTTATTAAGTGCAGGTTCCAGTGGGTTAACAGTTCAACCAGCAATATCTCTGATTTTACTTTATTAGACCATATAGTCTAAATCTTCATATCTCTTAAAGAGCAAATACTCTGCAGTTTTCAGACCATGGAGTCAATATCTTTTAAGGCCGGATTCACCATCTTTAGCACTGCGTGAAAAGCCCCAGTGCCCTCAAGGATTTGAGGCCAGTGTTGACGCAGCAGTGTTGCTGACTCAGAGATCTGGCAAACAACTATGTTGTCAGGCAAAGAAGTTGAACATGGCTCAACTAATACTGGGACTAATATTCAAAGACAGATTTTGCAACTCTTGCCAGATAATATCGCATTCAGACACTGCTGTGCAGCCTTTAAATTTATACATCTCTTATTAAATGTCAGCAAATGAAAGGTTTAATTTCTCAAAAGCACCTAAAATCACATTTTAATCAGCACTAAGGCAGGTCACGACTGTCCATCTAAATATGAAATTGCAAAAAACATGAAACAAAACATTTTCTTTCTTTCCCCTTCCCACCATCTCTTCTCCCCTCTATTTTTCTTTCTCTCCCTCTCTCTCTTTCTTTCTTTTTCCCTGTCCTATCCCTCAGTCCCGTCTGTAACAACTGAAAATAAAAAAAATACATAATTAAAATAAATGTCAATCAAATGGACCAATATGGCAAGGGCATGATGATCCACTTGGTAAAGTAAATCCGCTAGGCATCTTCCTTGTCCTTCAGACAACAACAATTCTGATGGCTAAAGATCCAAAAAACAAAACAAAAACAAAAAAAAACAAAAACAAACAAAAAAAAACAAAACAGTTGATATATATATTGATATACATTATGATGGTACATGTGTTGCTATGTAATGGTCCTATAGGATCACCACAAGTGTTCTGATTTGGCTTCTTAACTGTGACCATGTCCACTGGCACATGAATAAAATCTGAAAATGTCAATAAATATATATAAAAATAAAACCTTTCTACATTCTTGTATGGAGCTGACTCACTTAAATACCTGCTCCACTTGACTCTCTATGAAAGCTGAGCAGGAACAAGAGGAGACCAGAGGTGAAATGGGTGGGTGTTTTCATGCTATTCATTGATATAGAAAATTCTCAGAATTGAGCGTTTTGAATGAGCTGCAGAAAAATTCATTCCAAGTTTGATTCCACCCATTTTTCTTGGCACGTGTGCTTTAGATTCAGGCTGAATAAACCTGACAGAAGACCGTGGCACTCTTCATATCAGTAAAACATATATGTTTAATGAACTGACTCTAAGACTGTTCACTCAAAGTGAGCCAATGGTGAAAGAATATGCTGCAGAATGTTTGTCTAAACTTAATATAGGAGGCAAAAAAACCTGCTTTCGCTAAAACTGTACAGACTCACAGACTGTAGAGAGGACACAAGGACACAAAGATCTCATCTAGTGCTTTCATGCCATGTGTGCAGACTGCCTGATCAGCTCACCTGTAGTTATACAAACATTACCTCACCAGCAAGATGGCTTCAACCCGACTCTGTCATTTCAAAGTGAAGCACACATAGTTGGCCCATGAACAATCGCAGTTTTAAAGCATCTGGCTAGGTATAATGTGGAGAACGGAGAGAGGACAGAGTGACACGCATCATTTAAAATCTAATTATAAACTATTTGAGATCTAACCAATAAGCCCTGATGTTGAACCATTACCAGCTTTTACTGTTTTGAATACTCTTCAATCCTAAATGAAACAAGCCTGGGATTCACACAGATTGAGACCATAATTAACTTTGATGTATTGCAAATGCCACAAATCCTACTTAGCACATGAAAGAGAAGCCTAAACCTCAGAACAGAGAGGGACAAGATGGGGGAAGGGGTGACATTATCAACATTATATAAGTATCACGTCCTCCCCTTTCAATGTCATTTCAATGGCAGATGATTTTGTTGTCGCGCTTGAGCCATATGACAGGTGAAGACAAGGTAACATGCACCAACAGGCCCTTCAAAACAAAACATCCATGGTTGAAGAACTCTTGCTTACCTCCAGAAATGAAAAGCGTGCAGTGGGCTGCACGGACTGCAAGGGCTAGTGGGAGTAGGGCTCAAGCTTCTGGGAGTGAGGCTGCAAGTTAAATGGACTCTAGTGAATAGTTGTCTTTTATCACTCTCTCTCACACTCACGCACACAAAGACAAAACCCCCACAACTCAGACACATGCCCAGATGAAAACAGCAGCATCATGAAGAGTAAATGATCCCTGTCAAATGAACTTAAGTTGTGTTTGAACAGCAGGTCTCCGAGGCATTTGTCTAGTTCGCCAGTTTTCGTTTAACATTGGGGATGTCTGACCTTGTAGACTATTCAGACTAAAACAAAACATGTCAATCATGTGCGTTCGCTAAAATGCTCATAAAAGCAGTTATAGATTAACCAGTCTTAACTGATTTTAGAGACGGTGAATCTCCTGTTGGTCAGCCCATACAGAATGACTTTCACTTTCTCTACTGTAGTCTATGTGGCCTCGTGTATCGAGTCATTTTTCAACATAACTGTCTGCTCTGCAGAATATTTGGTCCTGTAAAGGTGAGAATGTTTTACGACAGACTCTTCTGATGACTGGTACAACCAGAACTCTCCATGTGGTTTTTACAGTGACATTTCCCTGCTAAGCTTAAAACCACTAATCATTTCATCACAACCATTAAGACTTCATTCATATTGCCCAAGAACCACGACATGTGAACTGTAGATACTTTGAATCAGTAACACATGTATTAATTATCCAAGTTAGTTAGCTCCCAGATATGTGCCTTTTGCACAATATAGTCTGAATTTATTATTTATTTGTATATTTTTCAAAACAATAGAATTGTCCAAAACAATAATAACCATTTACAACTGGACAATCCCCTTGCTCTTATTCTGAAAGTTCATCACTGCTAACCATGTTGCATCTGATATCCTCATGTTGCTGTTGTACCTGCATTATCATAATAATCTTGGTATCGGGATCAAAGTTGCAACTGACCAATCATGTTGGAATAGCTTTGCAATGTAGGGAAAAAAGGAAAAAAGTCTACATTACTTAATTTGGCTTGCTAGTGATTGGTTTTTGTGTGTGTGTGTGTGTGTGTGTGTGTGTGTGTGTGTGTGTGTGTGTGTGTGTGTGTTTGTTTTATAAATAGCACTAGCAAACAATCTTGGCTTATGCTAACGGAATACTGAGACAATGTCATTGGTCAGCTGTAATATTGATCATAGACCACCATTATTACGATGTTACAGAAACACCACCAGCACAGGGATATCATCGTGCACTAACCACCCAGCTGCAGTTAAGCAAAATTAAGGACCTGAGTCTGTCATCCCACAGTCTCGATGTACTCAAACTGTACTGGATTGCAGCTTGCAACAGCAGACCTTGTTTTGGTCTGAAGGCCTGCTGCAGGGTCTAACAAGCACCTGCACCAAGCAGAGAATTGGACCTGCTACACCGAAAGAGCAGAACAGCGACTATTTTTATCAGCTGCAGTCCAAAACAGTGGAGTTGTAATCCATCCATTGAACGAGGAACTTACTTAATACTCAGTATCTGCCTCTCTAGTGTTTGTGACAAATTATATCAGGTATTATTTATTTTTTAAAAGCACTTCCTTTCATGCACTCCTGTCTACCTTCCATCACTACAGTTTAAATCTTTGGGAAACACTGGAGAGGAAATTCAGTTTAACACTTTTGTTGGGATTCGCTGCCAATGTGAAAAATTATATCATTGGTATATCACCAACCTTATTCAGAACCACAATTTGGTATGCCCCGACATCACAAGAGTATCACAGCAAATATAATTAGTGGGCGATGTTTGCTTGGAGATTTTTAAAATATGACATAATATATTATACAATCATTATCTGCTAAATTCCATTCCAAACATTTTAGAAAAGTCTAGTTTGATGGATGACTAACACTGTAAAAATGTATCCTGAAATGCAGATTTTAAATCCTCAAATGGAGGGAACCATAACAAATGCCTTGTTGACCTAAATAAAAAGTGTATGAAATCAAACCAATGACAAGAGCTGTGATAAAAGCGGAAACTGACATTTAAACCACACAGCCTTCAACGCTTCACTGCTTCATCTAACAAACATCGTCTCAACACTCTTGATAGGTGTTGCTCTGTGAATGCTTTCTACGTGTGCACTGTTTGCTTGTGTCACACCAGCAAGTAAAACATATTGTGCAGTTGCGGCACTCCTTTTTCGTGGCACGTTACAGTATCTGTCCATCACATGCCCGTGCATGATAACATAAATCTGTGAACACGAACATAAACACAGACACGCGAGCACATGTAAGCTGCTGTTACCTAGCTGTTAAAGATCTGGCTTTAGACTTCCTGCTGCAGGTGCTGCTGCTGCTAATGCTAACACAGCAAACAGCATAAAGCAACAGTAAAAGACAGCAACAAATAAGACACAGAGATGGATCAAGCTACATACTTCAGAGGAGCCGTCTCCTGGGTAGGATAACCGAGGAAAATACTCACTCTAGCGTCAGCCCTGGAATTCTCAGCCTCTCCCGCTGGGCTTTCATGGCTGAACTGTGCTCGTTTGCTCTATTGTGGTCATGATATGCATTCACACTGCCTGTCTACTACCCCCCCCCCCCTGCACTGACAAAGAGCCAAACCCAGCCACCACAGGACGATGAGACGGATTGGTTTTCTCTCCCCCGTATAAAAAAGGGAGGGGGTTTAAAAAAAAAAAAAAAAAAAGGGAAAAAAGGGGGTGGGGGGGCCTACGGCTCTTGTTTTGGTCTTTCCACGTTCCACCTTGAAGCTGTCAAATGAGATCCTCAGTTGCCTGCGGAGGGCATGGAGGCAGGACAATACCCCTTCTCCCCTCCCCTAATACACGCCTCCTGCTCCTTCAAACACATGCACATTTGTGCCCCCCCACCACCACCACAACCCCTTCACAAGCTGGTGACTTGCTACGGAGCAGAAATTTAACGCAAGTCTTGGACGTGCAGTCACCTTGACAGACGCTAATGTGAGGCTGCTCCGTGCGATGTCAACACAAGCACAGGGATGATGTCATCTTCAGAAGAGAAACAAAATGCGTCGCTAACTGCCAGTCTGCCTCCGTCAATGTACAGGAAGCAGGACTGTAAATCAAACTCGCAGAAATAACTGCAAAGATGTTTTTTGGTTTTGCTTTGTTTTTAAAGGGAGACATGCAGCGAAACTGAGAAATGATGAAGTGCTTGTGTTTAAGCTAGGGAGCCATAAACTGAAACTCAAAGAAGTACAGTAGGATGACGCACCCAGAGTGTCCTGGAGCAATTTAAAGCACCCTGAAAATTATTATTCATCATCAGCAAAATTATTCGTACTGCCAGACCATCAAGATCCCAAGAAGTTGAAATGAGTCAATGACTCACAGGAAATTATCTGTGAATGAGTTGCTGAGTTACAAAAGATTGAGGTTATTAGGAATAATTTGACATCACTCTGTAAAAGAAACACATTTCCAGAAAACGTGTTTGCAATGAGTCAGCTACAGGAACTGCAAAAGATAGCTGCTGTAGGATGATGCTTTGTGCAACCTGGATTTGGCTGGAGAAATATAGAGGGCAAAGGAGACCTCACTCATTCAGACAGTACACTAATGAATTCTTTATTACTACGAACATGTCTGAGGAGCAAAGAGGTACTGCAGATGACACCAAACACTGCATTAACTGCAGACGTAGAAAGCAGGAAGTGCCACATAAGGAGGTGTAAAGCTGTATCTAGAGTATAAAAGGTCAAATGTACGGCTATTTAAAATGTCAAATATTTATTTTTTATTTATTTTATTTTTTTCCGGATGTGCAGACACAAGACATTAGCCAGGTTTAAATTAAAATTAAAATTCACTTTTTTCACAATACTTTGTGCGCAAGGGTAACATTTTAATTCACTGCTATTGTAAGGGACAGTGTACTGTTACATGAATTATCACATTGGCTTTCTTGGCCGGCTTTTAAACTGTAATTTCTTACAACAGCTACAAAACACTTTCAGATGTGGTTGGCAATATGTTCTACATGCTAAATCCAATAGATTTATACTACCTTAATTCAAACTAGAGGTTACAGTCCTGGTCCTCTGCTAGAAAAGGGTGAAGTGCCCACTCCAGCTCAGGGACGATTTCCTGCCCCAAGTAGAGGAGTTCAAGTATCTCGGGGTCTTGTTCATGAGTGACGGGAGAAGGGAGATCGACAGACGGATCGGTGCTGCGGCTGCAGTGATGCGTGGTAAAGTGTAAAATCGAAGCTCTCAATTTACCAGTCAATCTACTGCTGTGGGCAGTGACCGAAAGAACGAGATCACGGACAGGGGTGAGGAGTTCAACCATCTGGGAAGGGCTCAGAGCTGCTGCTCCTCCACATCGAAAGGAGCCAGTTGAAATGGTTTGAGCAGCTGACAAGGATGCCTCTTGGGAGAGGAACACCTCGCCCAAGAGGCATCAATGGGGCAGACCCAGCACACGCTGGAGAGATTATATCTCTCAGCTGGCCTGGGAACGCCTTAGAACATCTAACCATCCATGCATACTTTCCTCTTACCTTTCTCTCAGTATATGAATACAAATATGTAAACCTTATTTAAAAAGACCTGAATTCAACAGCTTGCTTAAAGTTGCTCAGTGCTGGAACTTGATTCCTGGGACTGTCATCTAAATGATGTCACATTAAAAAAAAAAAAAAGACTTGTTAGAGAAGAAACAAAGGTTAGGTAATGATATAACCAATAACAAAGAATTTCCTTGAGAAATTCAGTGAACAGCTTCTGTACATTTTGGAGGACAAATTATATTAAATGGTTTGGGACTACACTGATTAAACCAACCTTTGATTTACCTTTAAAAGCTGACATGTGGAGATATTTTTCTTCTTACGTTTTTTTCGAGATTAACATCTTTTTTCCAATAACCTTTGGGCTAAAACCTGGTTTTTCAAATGATTTCCTATTTGCTTGTTCAGCTTCCCTTGGGTACTTATTATCCAATTATGTTCTGCCTTTACTGCAACAATGCTGAGTAAGAACTGAAGCACAGCATCTGGGTGTTCTCATCAAATCTGCAGTGTAACCAGTAGTAAACAGTATTGTTGTGTTTCCACACTGTAAAACTGACCTTTATGGTCATTGTGTGTTAAAGAAAGTTAATAGCGTGTATAAGTAAAAGAATAACATTACTCTTGATTAAATTTGCTACCAAAATAACATATATTTTGTTGATACGATACAGACTGAATGATAGTAGGTTAATATAAGGCTAATGTAAGCTAACATAACTTAACCCTATTAGTAACATTAGCTTAATATTAGTTACATTAACTTACCCACCTAGCATATGGCCTTCCCAGCTGCCTCAAACAAAATGTACCATGTATGTCAGGATAACATAAGAAGAATAATGCTTGGATGTTCAACTAGAACTCAGTAACCTTGAATTTCTTAAACAGATCTTTTAGGTACTTTGCTAAATTGGAGGCATTTCCATCGTTGATCTGAAAAGCACAGTGGCACTGTTTGAATATTGACTTTTGCAAATCAGTTTTCTCTACTGAAACACAAAGTAATTCCACACCCAACGTATCCAAGTTATCACAGCAGCTAAACTATTTGTCACAAATAGTTTTTAATGTGCTTGTATGCATCTTTCTTCTGTACGCATAGACTAGAAGACTAGAACACACACTAATCATTATACGGTATGCAATTCATTTTCAATAGAACTGCAGCCTTGACATACACTACCTATAGCAGTAAAAAAGAAATACTTTTACATTTTCAGAATTTTGCAAGTACTCGTTCTGGTGACTAACATAATTGATTACTACTGTTACAGCAGCCACTGTGAAATATTTCAGCTTACTCTGTGCTGTTATTGTATATTTTACACATGTTTGTATGGGATATTGTATTTGTTTTAAATGTTATATACCTATGTGGTATGTGACTTTTGTTGCTATGATGCCAGGTCTCTCTTGGAAATGAGATTTTTAAGCTCAATGAGATTTTTTACCTGGATAAATAAAGGATTAATAATTAATAAACTCTAAGAGTACTTGAATACAAAATAACTAGCTGTTTTCCGTATCTTGTATGTTGAACTGTTCAGTGTGTAGACAGATACCACTAGATGCCGCTAGCGTTTGGTTACATCATTTAAAAAAAACCTGCTTACTGTGCAAATAAAAATGAATCTAAGAATCATAAAAACTTTGAAAATTTTCACGTTTTTTTTTTTTTTTTTCAAGTTAAGGGATTTAACTACACCCAATTTTCTAGATACGCTGCCTTCCTTTTCTTTCTGGAAGTAAATATATTTCTGTTTTGGACTGTTGGCCTATACAAACAAGCAATGTCAAAGGAACTCATTTATGGTTTTAAGAAATAACTACTGATCTTTTTTAATGGTCTATAACATTTTGTCGACTACCTAATTAAAATTTAGCAATAGCTGTGAGCTAGGACTCAAACGTCTCCGTAAACACTAGCGACTGACTTAATGAAGCATGGTTGAGCATCTGTTAAACTAAATGTAATAGAATCTACAGTCAACAGAGCCACTTAATATCCTGTTGCATGGCAAAGCAGCTGATGATGCTAGACAGAATGACATGTTTAGTACACTAAAACTGCAAAAGGCTATAATTTAGGCAGGGGATGAGA
Organism: Diplotaxodon limnothrissa; assembly: GCF_057381915.1. Classification (NCBI taxonomy): domain Eukaryota; kingdom Metazoa; phylum Chordata; class Actinopteri; order Cichliformes; family Cichlidae; genus Diplotaxodon; species Diplotaxodon limnothrissa. Next base: position 55,844,154 of record NC_140602.1, on the reverse strand, counting down.
AACAGGATCTAAAACCATGGTCAAGAAATCCTGTGATCCATGTTGATCTGCATACAAATAATTGATTTTCAATTAGTCTCAGAACCCAGCAAAAGACTTCCAACTATTAAGGTCAGTCTATAAATAGGTTAAACTGATATCTCTACTAGAATGACTCATACTGGAAACAAGTGTAGATATGGCTGTCTGAAGAGGTGTAATCCATCACTTCTGCTGCCATGGAAAAAAATAAACACAAATGCCCTCAGTAATGAAAAGAAAATGTGGATAATGCTAATTAAAAGGCATCAGCCAGCATGTTAATGACATCAAATGTTCAGTAGATGGCTCTCTGTCACAAGAAAACCTCAGAGACTACAGAGATTTAATCAACACTGAGCCAGCACTAAGGAAGCACTTTGAATTCAGTGCACTTTTCCTTACACTGATTAGAAGATGTAGCCAGAGCATCTGGCTTTCCCCCCCAGCATATTCGCTGACCCTTAAAAATGCATCCCTTTAGAGCCCTGGGGACCAAAAATGGTCCCGCCCCAAAAGTGCAATAAAAAGATTATATATTCATATTTTTTTCCACTTTAAATTGGTCAGTCTTTTAAAACTACTTCTCCCTGAAATATTCATATAAAGTTTTAATTATATTTTCATTGTTTTAACCCTTTAAATCCCAGTTTTATTACATGAGCGCCCTGTTTTTTTAGCCCCAAAAAACAAAAAACTAAATATTTTCCAAAAAAAACATTTGAAGTAATATTTGTTTGTTATTATAATTAGGCCTTTAGATGGAGCAAAGATTGGCACCAACAGTCATTTCGATCGCCTTTTATTTTTTTTGCAGGAGCGCATTTCATAAAATGCACACACTATCGGTCCTAATCGACCACGCCCAAAAAAGTGCTATAAAAAATTTATATATTAATATTTTATTCCACTTTAAATTAGCCAATCTTTTAGACCTACTTCTCCTTGAAATATTCATGTCAAGTTTTAATTACATTTCGCGGATTTTAACCCTTTATATCCCGGTTTCGTCACATGAGCGCACTGCTTTTTTGCCCCAAAAAACATAAAACTTGAATATTTTCCAAAAAAAACATTTGAGGTAATATTCAATTGTTATTATAATTAGGCCTTTAGATGGACTAAAGATTGGCACCAACAGTCATTTCGATCGCCTTTTATTTATTTTTTTCAGGACCAGAAAATGGTCTCCAGGCGGCAAATGCTCCTCCTCTAGGCCGAAATAAGTGCATGTTGCCGGGGTAAGTCGCGACGATCACCGGGGCACGATCACCGGGGACTCCTTTTTCCAGCCCACACGTCCGATACCACGTGACAACAAATACGTCATTTCCTGTTGACTAAAAAAAAAAAAAAAGCACCCTCTAACGGTCCTAGGGACCGAAAAATGGTCCCGCCCGATCAGCGGGCGAAGCCGCTGCTGCACGCCAGAAATGAGGCTTCGTTTCCCGCAGGTCTATCCAAGCAGCCCGCTGTTTTCCAGCAGGGATCAAATGTGGAGCAAGGGCACCACCCGGTGGACAAATAAAAAAATTACAACTCTAAGGCTCATAGACCAAAACGAGACGGAGACATGAGTAATCACCAAGACATTAACGGTAATAATTCTGCAGTGAAAAATAGCGTTTATAATGGAAGTCAATGGGCCAAAAATGGTCCCCAGGGCTCTAAGAGGATGTGTATTGTTAGCTTAGCCACTGAAGCTAATTTAAGGAAGTCAGACTTGAATTTTGAAATGAAATTATGCCAAACTTTTTTTTAGAGAATTTGGCTATATTCCATTCAACACAGTGCAAATGGCTTGTAACTGAAAAACTAAAATGTACAAAAATGGTCCCAGGGCCAAAGAAGGGTTTAATCGGCTCGTACATGTCATATCAACATGTGACCCAACCACACATAATAAGCACCAACAGTGAGGATATAGCTCTAATACTAATGAGAATTGATATTCTCTTCTTGTTTTAAAAGATAACAAATTAGTACAACCATGTTTTGGCTTAGTAAATAAAAGTAAGCTTTGATACATCTGAAGCCACCATATGAAGTTTGTCATATCCAAACAGCATTACTATGGTTACCAAGGTCAGTAGAGGTTCTAGCTCGCTAAATATACACCAGTGCAGTTGGTGATCTCACAGCAGCATGTTAGTAATGGGTCACCTCCATTATAGTACCTGCCCTCTCTGGTGAGGTGGCAGCGAGAGCAGCAAGGTGTCATGACAACTCTCTCACCACCAGGAAATAAATCAAACTAAAGTGGATCGATGTCGAGGAAGTCTTTTATGGCTTCACATGGCTTGAAGCTGCATCTCATCTGCCCATGGAGCACCTTCGATAAGCTTGTGAACACAAATGTGAACAGCCAGCCTGAGGAGGATAGTCTGAATAAGTGCAAATGTCTGTTCTTTTCTGATGACAACACAGACCATTATAAAAATAGAGGTCAATTATTTCACCATGCAAAATGATATTCCCTCTATTTTCCAAAATGATAGTGTGTGTGTGTGTGTGTGTGTGTGTGTGTGTGTGTGTGTGTGTGTGTGTGTGGGGGGGGGGGGGGGGGGGGGGGGGGAGGCAAGTACTCCATTCCAACAAAACAAATCAAGAGCTGTCATATATACGCTGACATGTCAAGATGATTACATGTATAATATGGTTAATTTATATGCCATGGGTTAACAAGATCCATTCTTCTCCAGCTATAAAAGGATTTTTTAAGGAAAATTGACTTGTTTTTCCACTTACTTACATCATCTTAAGAGAGAGAGACTCTAGAGAGTATATGACCAAGCACCTTCAATATGTAAAACCTCTTTAAGGTAAGAACTCATATAGGTATTAGCTAAATAGGTTACAGAACAGCTATTTTAGGCAAACAACACAAAATACAATGAGCCCAAATGAGGCTAATACTTTATCAACTAGCACAGAACAGCTGGGAAAGAAAGAAAATCTGCATAGTAAAACTACTGAACTCACACCTTTGTCCAACAGTTTTCTACATGTTGAGAATCAGACATTCCCAGGTATTTCAGAGTTTTATCCTCGAGTTACAAAGCACTCAAAACACCACTTTTCATGTACTGTAGTATTATTGTAGTATGGGTAGAGAGTTGGGGAAAGTCCATAATAATATTAAAGTACATTTTTAGATGAAAGACAACATGTCTAAAATGTAAGACAGTCTGAAAACCTTCCAAATACCATGAATACTGTTCAGCTTTATGTTCAGTGTACACGTATATCGTGGCATCTTTACAACTTTATTTAAACTTTCATGTAAATATTTCCTTTCATTTGAACAAATCTAATGAATGGACAGCTTCTAAGAGTTTCATGTTGCTCATAAGAATGGACAAGCACACCTTACTATTTCAATGAATACAGTGGGCATCAATAAAAGAGGTAGTTACTTTATATCTCTTTAACATTTAAGATGGTACTTACAAACTGCCTCTTCTGGGAAGACTCAGCTCCTTCTGCAAATGAAAACAAGAGAGTTATAAGCATCAAAATTAGCACTACAATGTACTTTAACTCATCTTTTACCAACAAAGACCAAAGAAGAAAGTCAGCATTATTAAAAGGTTACTTTGGCTCATTTATGCAGAACTACCAATTACTTGTAGAAGATATAATGTCATATATGTGCATATTTATATCCTGAAAATGACAAATGCAAAGCAAAACTTGAAAAACAGCATTAATTTACAAGGACCATATTCAGCATAATATTTATGTTTAAAAATAAATGAAAGGAGGTGATGATTAAGGTAGCAACTGAAGTTCTATCATAAACTTTAATCTGTTCTGCTTTTCAGCTGCTCCAGCAGGTTAACACCTTCAAAAAGAGCCAACATATGGACGGAGAACACGGAGCAGGTGTGAAGCTGTTATATCCATTCCCAGAGAACTGGAATAATCTGCATCTGGATTTCAAACTGTTCACTTTAATCAGGTAACAGCTGCAATAAAATTAATGACTCAAATGATTTAAATTGAATTTGCCTTACTTGAAGATTGTTTACATTTAGTGTGGATTAAGGAAACACGATAACTCAGTCAAACACATCAAACACAAGCATAAAAATACATTTCACAACCTCCTTATGCTGTAAATGCAACTTGATGGCTGCCTAACTTCTTCTACACGTGTTGGTTTTAATACTTTATATGTATAAAAAACAAAAGGAGAAAAAAAAGTGACTGAAAATCAGTTGTATAGGGCAAAAATACACAGAGGTCACTGTGTGTACTGAAACGGCCCAGCAAACAACAATCCCCTCATTGATTTCTGGAGCGATTATGTTTTCTCACAAGATTGTTGCATGAAAAAAAACAAAAAAAAACTGCATGCAAACATTTGCAGAGATGCAAATTTCTTGCAGGCAAACAACTTACTTATGGTGGTGGGGGTTTTTTTGTTTGTCTATTTGTATATTTATTTATTTATTTTAATCTGTAGCTGTGTCCACTCTCCCAAACACAGAAATCAAATTGTATTGTGACATCACCAAAGAGATGGCACAAACTTTAGATATATTGAAGATTTCCCAGATTTCAAGATTGAAAGCCCTGTTGGTTTTCTTCCTAAAGGTAAATACAATGGTTTAGCTGAAGGACTGGATACAAATCTACATCGCATTCAGAGCAAAGTAACTCTGTACTGTTGGCAACCTTTGGGTGCTGGCAAAAATTGTGTATTGCCCAACCAGTTTGTGAGTAGTTGCTGAATGCTGCTGGGAGTCGCAAGGTGACAAATTTCAAGGCACAATTTTCCTGAGCATGTGTGTTATGGTGCTTCAGTGAGGTGATTTTTTTATTTTTCCCCACAGAAACATAACTGGCGAAGTGAACACCACTGTCAAACTTTGTTTGGTTATTTGTCTTGGATTGACTGAGGTCCATTTCAATTTTTTAGAAGTATTATGACTGTGCCTCTGGGAATAATGTGTTGAACTTGTCCACAACTGAAGTTATATATACATATTTGTCCGTATCTAAGAGTACAATTAGTCCCAAGGATTTTAACAATTCCAGAGAGTGCTGCCACTTTCCTTATTTTTCTGACAAGATGATGTGCATTTCTTCTGGAGCATAACTGATGGACAAAGCCAAGCTGTCAGTCTTGAGCTTTGAAGGAAGCATTTTTAATAAGATGTAGTGTTGCACTTGGAAATTTCTATGTTCCATATTTGGAGTACTAAGGCAGCTTCACTGGAGTGAATGGTCCCTAAAATTGGGTGCTTTTTTTTTTTTCTTAAATCAGAAAGTAAGACCTATAATGTTACAATATTTTAGTTCTAGAGCAGTCAAGGAAAATGAAACCTTACTAAACTACATTTTTACAGCAACAAAATGTTTGCATTTTTTATGTGGAGCTGCAAATCCCCTGAATCAACGGCAACTGCTGACACCATGGGTAGAGAAAAAAAACTGCAATTGAAGCTTCAAAAAAAGAATATCAGGCTTGCTGCCCTCTTGCTTTGTTGACAAGTCACACCTAAACACCACCTTCAGTGCATTAACCTGTAATACAATCAGCTCCTACAAATATTCAGCTCCTTTAGAGAAATTAAATTGCATGTTTCAGGAAAATGCTCCAAAGGATTTCTTTCTCTAAAAGCTGCCAGGAACAAATAAGTAAAATACAGCAGGCTACAAATGAAGCCACTGCTGCTGCTATAACATCTGTTGTACGAGTACCACATGAACAGCCATGCAAGTCAAGGACCAACATGAGACAATGACAGACAATCCCAGTGTACAGATCATTATATCCCCCATAGAATTAATAGGACAGTTTGTTCACACACTCCTGCAAAGAACTCAGGTGTTTTATTGCCCTCAGAATAATTCTGTGTGCAGTTTCAGCTCTGATTGCCTCAAATCTTTCAGTGTAGTTTCAATGTTTAAAATTAGATAAATAACCAGGTTTGGCTGCATTTTGTTTTGGGGCTACAAATCCCAAAGATAGGATAATAAAATGTTTTATTGTCTAATAACAACAGCCTGATAAGAGCAGGTCCTTTGTCTCACACAGCATAGGACATTGAGTTGATATGTATCGGCTGCTACAGTCAGCAGAAAAGATGCTAAGCCCCACTCTCCCTTTGCTATCAATTAGGGCTTAATGTCTGGTTTCCCCCGGTGCCTACTGAAGACCAAGGGCACAGTGTTTCCTTGAGAGACATGACCGACGCGAACACAACACTAATTACCAGGCAGTGAATGACTTACAGTGATGGAAAAGCCACCAATCATAGAACACCAAATCAATGTGTGAAGTCTGTAACATGAATGTATTCATTCATGCCTCAGGAACATATTTACATAGGTAAAAATAAATGTCTCATTTCTTCATGCTTTTGACACCTTTCTGAGTAAGCAAAGCTGTGCAGAGAAAGGGCTCCATTACTATCAACAAACGCTTTCAGATAGCACTGAATGCGGTTTTAATGAAACCATAGTGAGACGAGTTCTACCTCAAACCAATGTTCGGCTTTTGTCAAAATCACATTTTCTTGTATAAAAAAAGCAGCGCTGATCTAACACGAACTGAGAATTGACATTGACACTCTTATTCCACAAAACAGGATCTTTAAAAAGCTTATGAAACTCTGAGCTTGCAGAAATATAGAAAGTTACAACATTTAATGAAATCACATCCGACTTTTTAGAATGTTTTTATTTCACATTTTTCAGCAATATGATTGTCTCAGTGCGTTAGAGAGACTGTATCAGTTAAGAGTCGTATTTAATGAAATAGCTCTTTAATAAAGTATTGCAAAGGCCTGCAATAGCTTGAGATCTGAAAGCACTGAATATGTGTAAAACACACTGGAAGGAGGATGATGTATAGACATGCATGGCTTATAATGGCAATGGACCACTGGTGCTAACTGATATACTGACCTAACACTGAAGAAATAGCTGAATAATGAAGTGAACAGAGCTCTACTTAATGCCAGATTCAAGCAAATGCAGAAAACACATCTTCATGGAACATATAAGCAATCAATCCAGGAATTTCTGAATATAAACTCGACAACGGCTAAATGGAGAACTCAAGCCTTGTATTATGAAGTGAGTTCAAAATATTGAAGATTTCTTTCAGTTATATCTGGATTCACTTACCCCAACATTGGTAAGCTTGATAAGTGGTCACACAAAGCTGGAATAAAGTTGCAGCTAAGAATTTCTTACTGAGAGATGAGGAGACAGTTGCTTTTGAAAAATATCTTTGACCCTGCTCCTGTCCAGACACAGAAGTCTGAGGGATCTCCCAGGAGTGGGGACACAATTTTGCAAACCAAGCAGGAACATATGTAGATCTCAAAGTGACAGATGGACAAAACCAAAGACAATATTAGTTATTTGTCATAAATTCCACTAGTATTGTTAATTCATAACATGGCAAAGCTCAGTACCTCTACTCATACTCAAGTTTCCTTGAATAGACTTAAATAACAAACCAGAATGTATGAGAAATGCTTTTGTCCTTTTTGTTATTTGGTGCCACTGGAGAGCGGGTTTTTATAGATTGTTACCATGGAAACTGGCTTTTAGTTAGCCTGTAGCCTGGCTAACTTTTAGGCCTAAGATAAATCGGTCTTTGTGTAAACCTGCACAACTTCAAACTCATTTTAAGGACAAAACCAACCAGTCTAAAAAATAGGCAAATAGATTTTCTGTTCCCCCAGTTTCAATTGTGTTAGCTGTCATCGTGGAAATTCTTCACTTTTTTGCCCCACTTCATCATTGCACCAGTAGACCTCACCTCTTAGATTTCCCTTACAGATATTTCTCTGGGTGTGGTCAGAGTCACACAGGAGCCTGTCATTGTTAAAGTCATAACATGGAAGTCACACAAACCCCAGCCAGATCAGGTAGAATAAAAACAATGATTGACTGGCAGGAGACATTTGAACAAACAACCGCAAAAACCCTACATTTTACCATTTAGCAGTCTTACTTTTTATAAGTAATTTATGAGTAATTTCTAAAGTTAATTTTCAACTAAATTATTGAATGATTACTTTCATTACATGCATTTTAATTTATTTTTTAAAATTGTAAAATTTACATTTAAAAATTATTTTTAAATTTCCTTTCATAGCAAATAAGATCAGAGTGTAACGCCATGATGAAGTGGCAATCTAACAAATGAGCAATGAAAGTGGATCCTGTACATGTACTCAGCTGTTTATACAGTAACATATTTGGTACTGAAAGATAACATTTGTGACACGATGAACCTAAAAGTTGGTTTTGTTCCACAGAGTGAATGTCATTGAATGCCTTCTAGCAACAACATTTCATATCTAAGACACCACATCAAAGTGGTGGTGATACTCTTGTAAAAAGGCCTATGTGTAATGCTTCATTAATAATTCCCCTTGATTTATTTTGGATTTTCCCTACACCTCAAGATCAAAAGTGTACTTATTTTAACTGTAGTTTTCTGCTGACTAGCAAGGAAATTCCCATTCTTGTATCAAGTCATAATGTCATCAAATCAAACCCTGAGTGGAATCGGGGGAAATGAAGCCTAGTCTCCTGAATACTTATCACATCTGGAGGCTGCTATAGCATGCCAGAATGATCACTCAGGATTGCTGCTCAGATCTAGACTACTTTAGAAAAAATACCAATACTGTTTCAGCTGCAGAAACTCTCAGCAAATTGCAGCTGTGGGCTACGAGTCATGTTGCTAGTGAGGAAGACATTCACTATGCTGACTTAAAGTTTACCATGTACTACGTAATAAATCCCACCATCATCTTGCTGGCTGCAACCACAGATAGCCAGCCGGCTGAGAAAATGGATGGATGAACGGGCGTTGTTTGCCAAGCCTAACACATGAGTCAAACAACAACAGGAAGGCATACAGAAGACAAAGTTCAGCAGCCCATTCAGTAATATAATCAGTTAGAAAAAGCAAGCTTTTAGTGTGTTTTTTTTTTTTTTTTTTAAGATAACTATTTACCAGTGGTACCATAGGAGTGACTCCTATGTGATAATTTTAAACTTCAGATTGTCTTCAAAATACTAAAAGACATAAGTTTCATACAGTTGGTTGAACAAAAGCAAGCTCCTGCTCCTGTTTTTTCCCCTCTTTTCAACATTTTTCAGACTGATAAAATGAGAGCTATGTTAAAAGTAATTATTAGATACAACCCCCTGTACATGTGTGCACACTCTTAAGCACTGCACAAAACTGAGGAAAGTTCACAGAAACAGAAAAAAAAATACTTTGATCACCATGCGTTCAGTGGAACTGTTAATGGGCATGCTGCACAGGCTTTATAAGTCATGTTAAGTGGGGGAGAAATGTGATTTGAGGTTCATAACTAGTCCTCTTTTTAATCGAACACAAAGCACAATTTTGTTTGACGTTTGTTGGTCAAATTCTCTATAAAAAAAAATAAATTAATGAACGGAGGATAGATTATTTGTTCACAGTTCAGTTGTTTTATTCATAACATACATGAAACAAAGAGTTGGTCTTCAGAGTGGCAAAAAAATCCTAATCAAAGGTTTTACTCAAAACTAAATTTTACCTTCATCATTGCAAAACGCTGCTTCAAAGTCAGAGACCTCAAGTGAATCTGGAGATCAGGAAAGATCAAAGAGCTCCAAACGTGGTGTAGGAAGGACTACATACAAGACCTTAAAGTGCATTCACCGCCCCTGACGAGCAAACAAAAGACGCTACGTTAAACAACGACATTAAATAATAAACTTGATGTTTGACCAAAGAAATGAAATCCGAGCAGCTGGCTTTACATCAGTAAAACCAGGTCTACAATCTCAGTAATAATTTCTACCATGACGCTTAGCTCACTCTGAAAGACATCGATTTCTGCGCCAGTAGGAGGAGATTCATAGTGAAGTGCATCTACTGTTAGAAAGCTTTGCTGATTAAATCTGTTGGCATCCTCGTAGTTTTGCTTGTAGCAGGATGTTAGGTGTCATAAATGCTTAACCCACTGCCTCATCCAATGCTGTAAGAATGAAACGCCTCATTACAAGACAGATACCCAGCTTAATGTTCTTTTAATTTGATGACCACCATTGTTTTGAGCAAGGAGTTCTTTTCAATCTGATAACAGTGAAACCTTAACACCAATTCATTAGGGACACCTGCTCAACTCCTCTTTAACATAGTATCTAATCAACCTATTACACTCAGCGCATTTAAGAAGTTGAAAGCAAGCATATTGCAGAAAGTGAGATAATCTACACAGAACAGAATCTACACAGTAATTACTCTGTCCAACAAATAATTGAACAACGTACTGCATTACTTTTAAGAAACATAACAAGTAATGTGTAATGTACTATTTTTTGTGTAACGTTCCTGTGTCTGTGAAATCGGTCCAAATATCCAAATCAGGGTTGGTGGAGGGACAACTTAAAGCTGTTTTACTGTACTGTACAATTAACATGTTCAGGCACTTCTCATTTAAAAAAAAAAAAAAAAAAAAAGCTAAAAGAAACACCTACAAATATGTGTTTAGTAAAAGTGACTTGCATATCAATCGAAAGTTTAGAATTTGTAGAAGTAAGTTTTATTTACCATATTTAAATATGTAAAATAACAAGTTGACCAATTTAGGAACAGAAAACGATCATTTAAAGCTGTCGCGGCTGTTTCAGTGAAAAACTGTGACAGAAATACAGGGTGGGCCGTTTATATGGAGACACCGTAATAAAATGGGAATGGTTGGTGATATTAAAGTCCTGTTTGTGGCACATTAGTATATGTGAGGGGGCAAACTCCTCAAGATGGGTGGTGACCATGGTGGCCATTTAGAAGTCGGCCATCTTGGATACAACTTTTGTTTTTTTTCCCAATAGGAAGAGGGCCATGTGACACATCAAACTTATTGGTAATGTCACAAGAAAAACAATGGTGTGCTTGGTTTCAACGTAACTTTATTCTTTCATGAGTTATTTACAAGTATTTTATTATGGTGTATCCATATAAATGGCCCACCCTGTATATTCAAAACAACACAGAGATCTGTGCGTGCTAATCTGCTAACAGTGCTTAATTTAAAACATAAAAGTTAAAGTTACTGATATAATATAATAAGAACATTTCTTTGTTCACAAGTTTAATTGCTGCTGTCATTGTTACTGCCTTTCAGATTGTTTAAAAAGATGCCCAAAGTGTCCATGTCACATTTGTAACTGGGATTTGCATATAGCTCATTGCTCCCTTCAATATTTAAAGTGGAATGGTTTGTTGATGTTTGATAGGAGCAAACACAGATGATGGACGTGATGTACAAACTCAGACAAAAGACGGTATGAACAGCTGGAGATGAGAAAGGACTGGCAAGCAAAAATAACAAAAGACATGAGCTGAGTTTAAACAGTAGGTAGGCCTACTGTAAGGGCATTGGAAAAATGTAAAAGTAGAGGCTAATGCTACATGATATATATTAAAGCAAGAAATGAAAGGACTGAAAAATTGTTATAAACCACAAACCTTTAGAGAAATTGTGCCTTTCAGAACAAAAGTTTAAAAGATAAAGTTTTCAGGTCACCATGACAAAATTTCTCCCTGATAAATTACTGTACAGTATGTCTCCTAACTGCTCATTTGGAGTTATACTTCCTCAAATGCTATTTCTCAGTAATGATTTTATGTTGTTGTTCTTGTTTAAAGGGGAAAACAAATTTCTTAATGTGACTTCATTCATAGCGAAACGCAAGTACTCTAGCACAAGGACACTTTAGCAGAGAAGCTGTTTGCGTCTTCTAGCAAAACATAAGAGCTTTCTCTTTGGCACTTCACTAAAGTACTTCTGCTTTTGAGAAATTAGCAAATAAAGGGAAAAAAATATTTCAGTGTTTACTGCTCTCATGGAGTATAATGTCTATCCATAGCTATGTTAATATAAAAAGGATTCATGGGTAAGCTTTAATGAAATGCACAAAATGTGAAAGCAAATGGACTTTCTGCTTCGGCACGGTCATAATTTGTTGGCCAGGCTGCATCTCACCAGCTGGCTCACACCACTTCACACAAAGTAATGACACACCCCTCACTTCTACAAGCTGCGCACAGACACACCCCTCACTTTGCAGTCCGGTGTATTGGTTTGACAGTGTGAGCAGTTGTTGGTAGATGTAAAGCCCATCTTGAACATCCGATGACCTGTATAGTGCACTCTATGTAGTATTTTATATTGAATTAATTAAGGACTGGGATTTCTAATTAAATGAAAGGTTTTTAAGCAAATCTGAGACCAGAAGTTTAGGTCTAAGTTAACTGATAAATTCGCTTCCCATTTTGCAATAGGAAGTGATATTGATTCATCTGTCTTAGAAAGCATTCTGTATATTTTGGAAAGTAATTTTGGGGTTTTAAGAGTAAGAAATTGAACCACACTTGTTTGTAGTGTTTGTAGTTCAACTTGACCCGGTTTAAATCTTTTTTATTATTATTGTTCCAGATAGGTGTACGTTTGCATGGGATTAATAAAGACTCCGTCAATTTTAGAAACTCCCACCATGCTGTCAGAGAAGAGCTGATGTTGATGCTTTTAAAGCATTCATGTCGTTGGATGTTTGAGCTGATAAATGGTAGGTCTGAGATCTCTAGATTATTGCAAAGTGCTTGTTCTACATCTAGCCAAGGTTCATCTAAGAGGGTATGTTTTAGCCATCCTGAGATAAACTGAAGCCTGTTGGCTAAGAAGTAGTGCTGAAAGTTAGGTAGTTCTAATCCTCCTCTATCCTTGGTCTTTTGTAGTGTTTTTAAGCTTATACGTGGGGGTTTATTTTTCCAAAGGAATTTGGACATGAATGAATCTAGAGATCCGAACCAATCTTGTGGCGGTTTAGTTGGGATCATTGAGAATAAATAATTTATTTTTGGTAAGACCATCATTTTTATAGCGGCAACCCTTCCCATGAGTGATATGGGTAGACATTTCCATCTAGCCAGATCATCTTCTACCTTCTTTAAAAGTGGGATATGGTTTAATTTAGTTAGATCTGCAAGCTTGGGAGAAACATTAATACCTAAATATTTTATATTTCCCGATTGCAGTGGTGTAGAAGAGGAATTATGGAAGGAGCAATTAATCGGTAGGACTGTAGATTTTGACCAGTTAATTGAGTAATGTGATATTCTTGCAAAAGAGTTTATCAATTCAATCACCCCAGAGATATTGGTTTGTGAGTTTTGGAGAAAGAGTAACACATCATCCGCATAAAGGCTGATTTTATGTTCCACGTTCTTGCATTTTATGCCCTTAATTACTGAATTCTGTCTAATTGCTGCTGCTAGTGGTTCAATAAAAATTGCAAATAATGAAGGGCAGAGTGGGCATCCCTGCCTGGTGCCCCTCAGGAGACAGAAGCTGGAGGATGTCTGGTCATTTGTTTTGACAGAAGCTGTTGGGGAATTGTATAATATTTTTAACCAGTTAATGAAAGAGGATCCAAAACCAAATTTGTGTAAAGTTGCAAATAGAAATTTCCAGTTAATTCTGTCAAATGCTTTTTCTGCATCTAAAGAAAATATTGTAGTTTTAAGGTTTTTACTGTATGAGTAGTCTATCAAATTAAGTAATCTGTATTTGTTGATGAGTGCCTACCTTTTATGAAACCAGTTTGTTCAGGATGAATTAAGAGGGGGATTATTTTCTCTAATCTCTTTGAGATTGAGCTTTGCAGATTATTTTAAGGTCTACATTTAAAAGGGATACTGGACAAATAGTACCTTCTCAAAGAGCACGGTTACCTCTGCTCTTTGAGACTAGGTCTGAGAAATAGGCAGCCCTCACATCTCGAACTGAAAAAGAAACTAAAGAGAAACTAAAAGTCCTTTAAATGAAGGAGATGAACATTTAAACAAGTTTTCCTCCACAAACGCTCAACTTTACGGCTGGAACGCTTTAAACGGCGAATGCTGTCATTTATCCTGGGGGACAACTGAGACACAAGCTAGTCTGGTTTTCACAGAACAAAAATTATCTAAGATAGAAAGACAATGATTATTAAAAAGATTTGTTAATAAATCTAACTGTTATAGGAAAGTAAAACTAAATTAAAAACATCAGAAAATTTAGCAGCAGTAGAGGAATTTAAGGTGCGAGAGCTAATCACATGTCAGCTAAACAGAAGAGAGACAGATGGAAAGACGAGTTAAAAAGAATACAACAATGGTCCGAAATAAAAGTGTCCTCGGAACAATCAATGGTTAATCCGAAGGTAAAAACAAGGTCCACTGTGTGTCCTTTGGTGTGTGTGGGGCCAGAAACATGCTGTGTAAAATAAAAAGAATCATTAAATTCAGAATTATTAATTTTTTTAAATTACATTTTTAATAAATTCAAACTACTGAAAACAGAATTAGCAAGATCTGGCCAACTCTGAACCTCTGAAGTCCTGTTTTTACACTCAACAATCAAGGAATGATGTCATCCCTTCCTTGTCTGGGAATGAATGGGGAAACTGCAGCGCGGACAAACTTCCGTGTTTCCTTTTGAATGTGAAAGTTAGAGTGCCACCGCAGCCTAACCCACAGTCCACTGTGTTTGGTGTAGCTGGTGCATGTGAGGGAACATAAAGAAGGCTTGTGTGGAAGAAGGGGGGAGGTGGTAGGGGTTTGCCACAAAGGAACAGAGAGATTAGGGCAACTGTGCACAAAATTACTGTTGGGAAGCTTTTTGAAAAATTAAACAAAGTATTATTGGTTTCCCCACAGAAACTCATTAAGACCTTGAAAATTTTTTCGTTTAAATTAAACATCAGTATTTCTGCTGTCTAACTTTCAAAAAGATCCATAATCACTGAGCAACACATTGACACCAATTTTGTGAGTATAAAAGTCAAATCTTAGAGATTCTTTCTTAAGGCTTCCTCAAAAGCTAAATAAATTAAATTTTTTAAGGAGGAAAAATTGCAAAATATTCTCAGTATGTTTTTTTTATGTCACATTATGAAAGCAGTTTTACTGGTTAAATTCATCAGCCATGGAACAGCATAATTACCATGGATTACACAGAGTTTGTAAATCAAAACACATGTACAAGTTTTAAAAAAGCAGTTTTCTTTTTTAATGTTTCCCAATTACTCTGTACCTGACTCTAGCTACAGTAAGCAAAATTATAAATTAAGCCTAATTAAAGATAAAAAATATAGCAGCTGCTGCAGTGTTTGTGGGGTTGGTGGAAGAAAATGAACAAAGCTTAAAAGGTCTTTGATTAAAAATGATATGACATATGCTATAAAACACACATGCATCCCCTATGTCTTTACTTTTTCATTTTTATCTTATGGTATTGCAGTGTTGGCAAACATAATTTACTAAAATACATCATTTGTTTTGACTATTGTCCTGATCTCTGCTCACACCTCAATCATGATTTCTGACAACAAGGAAAAAGCCTCAATATGAGCTCGATTATCATAGAAAGTCAATAATAGAATAGAATAGAATACTTTTATTTGTCAATTTCTTCAAATGTACTTGCCATACAAAGGAATTGAAATTACGTTTCACACTGTCCCATGCGTAGACATTGACAACAATAAGGTGCAGATGCACAACAAAAACAGCCCTAACAATAAAGTAATAAATAGTAATATAATAATATAAATAGTGCTAAAATAAATACTAAAAATATATATATAGCAGCAGGTGTGTGCAATTGCAATGCAATAATCCACAAGAAACCCCCTCTCAAAACATACAGTAATCAATCTTTCACCAAGTACATGTAGCTCTTGTTTCCCCTTTCAAACAGCTAACACAAATAAAATGTGAAAATGAATTGATTTGTTGTTTAAGAAGTAACACAGCTTGGATGAAAACACAGCCACGTGAACCATTATTTACAAATCTTTACAGAGAAAAAAAGACACAAGGATTACCAACTGCTATGGTGAATTATGTGCAGACAGTCCTGCCAAGAGATTCTCTCACACACAAGCATGCATCAATATGCCAAGTGTTAAAGCAGAAAGGTCTCAAAGTCCTGAATGTGCTCTGTTAAAAGAGCAACCAATGCAGAAGCCTCACAAACAACATGCAGATCCAGGGAAAAAGTCCCAACAGACACAGCAGCACATGTAGGCATAGCTTGATTTGCTTTCCTACCTGTAGCCCCCGTCTCCTCAGAATGCTGGGCTCGTCCATGGTACAGAGCCCCGACTTATCATACCTCCTTACCGGTGCACAGCCATGCTGCACTGACTCGCCTCCCTGCACCCTCCCTCCCTCAGGATAAATCTGATCTTAGCAGCTGCTAAACACTTCCATCAGAACTTATCTGATTGGAGGGGGGCAGTCAGCTGACACCTCCCCTTGTTCCTCAGCTCTCCAACTTCAGGAGTGAAGGAGAGAGACAGAGCAAGAAAATGGGAGAGAAAGAAAGAGAGGGAGAGAGAGCGTGAGGGGAGAGTCAGAGAGAAGATGGGCAGTTCTAATTTAGCGTAGCGACTGGTGGGAGTGAATGGGAGGTATGGTGGGTGCCAGGGGCATATGGGAGCCCCAAGACTCATTTCTCTGAGCAGCCATGCTTTTTGGGCACCCTAGATGACCATGAAAATGAGAGGATATCCTTTCCAGCATTGTTCTGCTCCAAACTCAACAATGAATCTGGCATCCTGGCTGCAGTATGTAGGACTAACTGTCCTCACTGGTCTTATTGCAGTCAGTGATTACTCACCTGAAGGTTAGGCCATTGACCAAAAAACAAACATGATAGCTGACACTGCAGCTGGTGTGAAAGAAAAGGAGAGGGCTACAGAAAAGCAATGCATCAAGGGAGGGGAAAGAGAGGGGGGAAAAAAAAAAGAAAAAAAAAAAAGGGAAAATTACAACCAGCCTCATTGTAAAGTATACTGTTGCTGCACTACACCATTTTAAACTAGATGTGAAAATGTTACAAATGCAAAAATGCAAGCCAATTCGCACGCATGCAATGCATTCTTCATTCTAAAGAACCCAATACAGAAATCAGCCAGCACAACCTGCTACATATATCCAGTGTCAATTTCCAGCAATTTCATGCACTGGTACAGCTCCAAAGAAATTAGTTTTGAGGCAGTCGGTAAGTGATCACAGATCTTCACACTCACTAACTCCATGTCTCCACGCCATCCTGAATTATTAGCATTTGTAAAATAAGTTGTTTCCATGTACCACGCTGCCAATTTGATCTTGCAATTTTGCATTCTGTTTCAGTCTGTGTTTTTCGTGGCCCCCCTCCTCTTTATCACCCTCTCTCACTCATTTCCATTCACTGTGGTACTGCTCTGTGAATATTAAGTGGGCCCCTTCCATTCTCCTCATCTCCAGCCAAGCTCAAAAGATTCATCTTAGAGACTAACGCTTGGAATGATGGCTACCACAGCTGGTGGAGAAGGTGCAAGGGATTGTCGCACAGGTGACCACTACATCAACTTTTTCTCATCTTGAAACCTGTACAACAGAAAGCTGATGAACTGGTGCAGGGGCTGGGGGGCAGCAGTCATTTGTATTACTGTGCTGATAAGGAAGAGACCAAAAAGTCCAGGTCTGTGCTCGGGTAATCAGGTTGTTTTTGAATAAACCCCATAATAGCTCAGAGGACAAGGATTACAGTAGTCAACTTTTTCAGCTTGAACAATGGCCTCCAGATTACCTGCGGGAATTAAAGAATCCTGTTATGTCTCAAGCCGCTGCTCAGTCTGTGACTGCTTGAAGGAACAATTAAGAAAATTCCACATTGGGCTCACAATGAAGATGAAGGGCAGCAGAAACACAAGGGAGGGGTCATTTGTCTTATTTAGTGCACAAAGCCCAGATTTTTCTATCGTACACAGCCACTGAAACAACCTCAGCAGCTATGAATGTCAAAACAATTAAGCAACACCCAATGACAACACCTGACAGACAATTAGCAAATATTTTGATTAGAGCAGGGCGATATGACTAAAAATATTTATCACGATATACATTCGAAAATTTGCGATAACAATATAACTGACAATATAATTGACACTAGAGAAAATACTTTACAACTCCACAACTTTATTAGTGCAAAAAAAAAAAAAACCCAAAAAAATCGATATATTTTCACTTACACAAGCAGCTTTTTTAAGTGCATTAAAGTTATATAAAAAATTAACAGTGCAAATGCAAATTCCTTGCTGACAGTTTACCCAAAAGGCATTTCCAGTGGAAACCGGCCAACATATCCTCAGCATAACCATGTAGAATATCCACAAAACTTAAAGAGGTTATACACACACAATATTATGTTGAAGCACAGTACGTATGACTCCGCCAGGCTCCTGCCTACGATAGCCGTAATGCTCCGACAACCCATCAAGCGGTGCGACAGATTTTCGAGCGCTGTGTACATAAGATCGCTTCGAGGTCAGTAAACACAACCAGAATTCATACATAAGGCACACGGGGGTATAAGGCACACTGTAGATTTTCAGAAAAATCAAAGCATTGATTTTAAGTGTGCCGTATTTTCCAAAAAACACGGTAATAACGACGGCCCGCTAGCATGCGCTACCAAAAATATAGCTTTGTTGTATATCTGAGGGATGAAAGCCAAACCAGTTCCACACCACTGAAGCTGCAGCATTTTTACAAACCAATTCTGGTTCATCCGTTTCATTCAACAATCCGCTTTCCCTCTTCTCATTCTGCGTCACCACCATGTGCATATGTAAACAAAGGCACTGCGCACGCGCGTTTTACCCATATTCTATCGCGATATTTCATTTTCTTATCGTTGCCCAACATTACACCGGTATTACCGTGAACGGTATGATATAGCCCAGCCCTAATTTTGATAAATACAAGGAGCAACTCTCATCTTTAATTTATCTTCACAAGCACATTTACACTGCTTTCCATCATACTGGATGTTAAACTTGTTGCTTAGCATATTTTTCTGTCCAAGCAACAAGTATTACATAGTACACCAGAATTAAGTGGCCAATAATGTTCCATTAAAAGACAACCACGTTGTCTCTAAACGCTGCTCTCAAAAGCAACTCTTAGTTTTAAAGGTAATCTCATGTAAAAGTTGACATAATGGGTCACCTGTCTGAAATTCCCTTGCACCTTCTCCAGCTGTGACAGCTGTCTTGTGCACCTCTGCACCACTTTTTGTGCTTCTGCTTTTTTCAGTTCCCTCTGTGAGCCCTTTTTTCTCTTCTTTAGAGTTTTCAAGGGAAGAGTCCATAGCTTGAGCCCAAATTCAGCACATCAGATCACAACTTCATCCAGGAGCATGCTCATTCTACCTAGAATTCTACTGTAACGCCCTGAGACGTCTGAGAACATTCTATGAAAACAAACCAAAGACTTGTTGCATGCCATTGTTTATTCTCTTGCACACAATGACACTGAAATAAAAGAGTTGATTTGACCAAGTTGAGAAATTCAGTCTCTCTTTCTCTCTCTCTCTCAAGAAGAAGAGTCCAAGAAATGCACTAAGTGTTCTTAGAAGCAATTTCAAAAGATGAGAACAAAAGTGGAAGTGGCCCAGAGGTGCACAAGAAGAAGAAAGTGAAGAGATCAGACAAATAACATCAGGCAATAATTCTGATTTTCATAGGTCCTGTCCAAGGACTTCAATTGCAAATTCAAATTATGGAAAGGAAAATGCCAAATACTGGTTTAAAGTACACATGTACAGTTATAGTTTATAGTTATATAAAAACTCTGAAGACACCAATCTAAACATTATGTGAAACCGTTTCTCAAAAAGAACATTTCTATTATCTACTTATTACACTGTGTCATTGACACAGTATAGATGCGAATATAAATGCCTAAATTGTCACTTATAAAATTCTAAAATAAATAGAAATCAAAAAGCCCATTGTGGACAGCTTTCAGAAAATAAAATCAGACGAAGTAAAGCTGCTTTGACATGGGTTTAGGGGTTTTGAGGTTTTGAGGCAGACAGTTTGAGCCAATGGCCTCAGAGCAGGTCTACAGAAAAGCCTCTGGGAAAAGTCCAGGGGTTGTCTGTGACTCATTTCCTCCTGGCAGGTGGACAGCTGAGGTTGTTTTCACTACCTTTGGAGAAAAAAGGGAGAGCTGGCACTGAGAGTGCTGATTGAGTGACCCACAGCCTCTGCTCTGCCCGGGCTTATCAGACCAATAGGTAACCTGCAGATATAAGGCAGGCAGAGGAGGGACATGGCATGTGAAGAAAGCAGTAAGACTAGAAAGAGTGTATTCCCTCCATACAAATCAGTGTCAGCCATACTAAGGCCCAAAACTGACAACCTGTGAATGAATTAAGTAAGCCTTAAACCTTTAAAACAAGGGGAAAAGGTGACCAACAAGAAACAGAAGCCACTCAATTCCTCTCTATTTTATTTAATTTGGACAATACTGAGTGACCATGTAAATACAAATACAAATCCCTTCATAAGATGAAATTTAACGGTTTAAAGGTCAATCTACGTTCCTACTCTCACCTATGGTCATGAACTCTGGGTAGTGACCAAAAGAATGAGGTCGCAGATATAAGCTGTGGAAATCAGTTTTCCTTCGAAGGGTAGCTGGGTTCTCCCTTAGCTTAATTTGGGCGGTTGGTTGGTTATTTATATTCAGGTTTAGTGTCGATTTTGGTCAGTAAGAGAGTTGTGGTAACCCAAACCATCACCGCACATACCAGCTGTGATGGTTTGGGTAGAAAGGTAGAGAAAGCAATACGTCGCTCAATGTCCTCAAAAAAAGGAAGTACAAACATCTCAGCATCTGGTTTACAATAGACAATAACATCTGTAATTTTCTATTTATGGCACAACTCTTCCTTGTGTGCCTTGACATAAACTGCATTTCCTTCCTTTGCAAACACAAACTACTCCAACTACAATGATATCAGTAAAGGACATCAGTGACTGACGAGAGTCCACAAAGGCACAACATCAGGATTATGACAGTCTTATCTCCATATCACACCAGACGTGAGGTATTGATTTTCTGCCAAAGAGCATCACAGTCAAGAGAGATGGGCCACGCTACTCAAAAAAGCATGCACACTCAGGGGAATGATGGAAAACCATGATGGACAGAAAAGGCAAAGACCAATAACAGCAATCCAGTGAGGTAAAGGGGTAAAACATTGCTGTGAGATCTTGAGGTCATCTGTGCAAAGAAGGTGCTTTTTTGCACAGATAGAAAACAAATAGATGGAGACGAAGTAAAAAAAAAACAAAAAAAAACAAAACCTAAGTATAGGATAGGAGTATTAACATGGAGCCTGCCTTTAGCTAACTTCTAATGTGAGCAAGAAATAACATGCTGATTCTTGGCAAGTTAAATAATATCTTAGTTTAGTATGTTTGTATATTTGCATTTGCTTGGGTATTCTTTCACGTTTGTACTGTATTCTTTGTAAACAATTTCAGATGAGGTGCTAGCTCCTGTTCGTATGGGGTTTGATTACACTAAATACAAGTCAAACTTACCAAAATGGAAATCCATCAAGCAGACATTTGACTCAAACCACTAAACAATATCAACCCATTGATGCCGGCAGAGCAAAAGTCAGAAGATGAACAAAGTCCCTAGACTGTCATTGGATGAATCCTCTGCACATTGGAAATGTCTGCAAAAAGGAAATTATCCAATGAAGATCCAGAAAAGAAACCAATGAGCTGTCTAACCACAGGCATTGTAGAATTATGTCTTTAGTGATATGTTAACTGTATCTTGTACAGTTTTAATGCCATTTCCTGATAAACATATTTATACAAAACCCCTGCCAGAGTACAAAGTAATGAAAACTACCTTTGTGGTAGTCATGGAAAACCACCTACAGTTGGCAGAGGACCATTTTAAACTAACAAGAAAGCATCCAATTCTGGCAGCAAGTCTGTTCAGACAAGAATGCATCTGCCAAATCTAACCAGGGTTACAACTGACCACAATGACAGACTATAACAGAGTTTGTATTCTGGCAGGCCTCCATTCATTCATTGTGATTATAGCCGAGGACTGGAGGGCTTCCCGATCATAACCATGACTATGACAAATGTCATTCTGCCTGCAAGGTCTAAGTGACAGGAATAATCGTTTCATGTTTAAGTAAACTGTTTAAGAGTTTTTACCCTAAAACGGTATTCAGGCAAAGTTATCCTCCAAAGCAGGGAAATATTCATTTACAAAAAAGTGTGAAATTACCAAAATTTAATCAATTAAAACTGTAAGAAGAAAACCAAGAAAGAGCATGATCGACAAGAAGCTAAGATATTCATCCATTTTGCTCCTCTCTCAAGGTCAGCCAATTCAACATGTTTTCTAAGCTCATTCTGAAGGCAGGCTAATACAGTGGCTGTAGATGAACCCCTGAGGTGTCAGTGCAGCCGACTTCAAAAGATACTGTTAAGATATAGCCATTCAGCACACATCAGCCATTCAGCTTGTGTCCACACAACACCGTATCCGGGCAGCGGTCACCAGTATTTCATTTTCTCCTGCCGTTAAGCACTGAGTCACCAGAGTCATGCAAACAGTGTTAAGAATAAGAATCAGCAGAAGAGAATGGCACAATCTTTGTTCCTAAAGGAACAACGATAACACCTGGCCATACGTTGTGTACATACAAAAAGAAGATGGAGTTGTAAAGACGTACACGTTTAAGAATAATCAAGTCTTTGTTAGACAGATTTTAAGACATTTGTCTGAACTTAAAATTCTATGTTTTAACCAGTAAATATAAGGGGATAGAGGAAAAAATCAATATAGCATAATATCGTAATATTTTGCATGGTGATAATCATTATCAATATTTTATTAAATAAATTAAAATACTACAAACAAGAGGGCTCATCTCATGCGTCACTATCCTGAGATAATGTTAATAAAACCATAAAGCACTGGAACATTAAATTCTTCTATCTTTAAAAGGAGAGCTAAGCTAAGAAAATTTAAATAGTTTATCTCATTTGATAAAAGCAGTATTGACAGTTTGACTTTAAAAACATAATTTGCAGTTGAAAAAGGGCGATACGTTTTTTGTAAAGTCATTAACAACAAATGATGCACATTAATTTTCATGAGTGCTAAATAATTTACAATACTTGTCCAGTGTCATTTTCAAGTTACAAATATAAACAGCACTATACAGCAGCAGCTTTTTGAAACACATTATGAAAGTCTGTCACAGCTCGATCACGGGACTCAACACTCAACCACTTAACATTGTTCTTCCCACATTACATTTGTATGGGAGGCACCACGTTTCATCAAGCTAAAGGAACAAAAGACGTTTGGTTACACTCGAATAATTTTCAGAGGTTGAACCAAGGCCACAACCTTTCACTGACCTTAAACATGTCCTGGGAGATCCTACAAATAACATTCAAAAAAAAAAAAAAAAAAAAAAAAAAAAAAAAAAAAAAAACACACAAAACTATCGCTTGAAAATATTGTACGTTAGCCTCTTAGGACCTCATGGCCTTATAGACTGCGCTATGAGTGCACAAAATTGACTTTTGACTCCATCTGGGCTCACAATGACACAAATGCACTTTTATGTTAACACACTGGATAAACAGAACCTGATAAATGTGGCACTGTGTCTTAGTAGCCTAATACAAATCTGCCGAGACAGAAAGATTTTTGTCAATGATAGTTTAACCAAGTATTTGACCTAATGCTCAATGTGTACAAGGGCTGTGTTACAATAACACATAACATAAAAGTCACAGATGTCAAACTGATTGAACACATTAGCTGAAGGACATCTTCACACGAGAATTAAGTTACAGCAAATCATGTACAGAGCACAATAACCAAAAGGAAAATGTGAAGCTTTTACAAGCACAAGGGCACATGTATTTAAGTTCCACATAGTGAAAACACACTAGCGCCCCCAAGTGTAAGGAAGCAGGCCGGCTATTTTAATACCTGACTTGTACCAAGACAAAATTTGTTAAGATTAAAAACAGCAGAATATTTAAAAAAAAAAAAAAATTGTTTATCAAACTACATAACATATGTCTATTTGACAAAATAGTCCATCAGTTTGACTGCAGCACTGTTATTAATGTAAACACTGTCAACATGAAATAATGAGTCGTTTGAAAAACAGACACCCTCAAGTACCTGTTTTAGGGTGAACACACTGTGATCACTGAGCATCAGTTAGCAAAAATGTGCTTTCACGGTAAGTAAGCAGAGACACACCTGTGCATACAAACATACACCTTACTTTTTTTTTATTACATTAACCTTTTCTGTAACCGATTGCAAGCACACACAGAAATGACTCATAGGTTAACAGCATTAGATTACCCTCTTCCTTTGATTGCATCTTGGTCCTGAGATAATAAGATCACAATACGGCATCAGAGTATCTATCAGTGTCATCTGAAAGAACCGAACGGGAGCACAGTGAAGGTCAGGTCTGTCTTCATGACGCAATTTATGTCAAAGCACTGATGCACCTGGACCTCAATCAACATCATCCCCTTTTTTTAATGTTTAGACTTTAAACTACACAGATATGCACCAGTTTAAAATTGCCTTCGTGCATCTGGTACGATATCTCTGATCAATATGAATACTGATGTTGCTGATGTGCAGTCCGTCATATACTGTATCAACAGAAAATGCAGAAATGTAAACCGGTTTATAAACAGAAATAGAAACATTTACAGAACAAACAACGCAGTTAGGCGTTTCATTATCTGTCAGTAGTGACAGGATACAGTCATTAAGAAAAACATACAGGTCATTCGCTGGACCACAAGTTAGTGGAAATACATGAAACTAAAAATAAAACCCATGAAAAAACTGTTAGTCTCAGTCACTGACAGCAGGAGGTACACTTACCTGAAAATCTTGATATTGGCTCACACTAGTAAGCAACTAATTATACCTTTTTTGGTTTTTGCTGTTGTTTTATCTTTTGAAGTATTATACACTTGCAAAAACAAATAGCAAGCTAGCTTTATGTATTAAGAAGAAAGATGTTCAATTATTTGCAATTAATTTGATTTTGGATTGATTGGATTTATAATTTTGTCATTTCAAAGTTTTTGTTAAAACATACTTTAAATTTTAGTAGGATTTAGGGAAGGTTTGGCTGACGGGAACATTTAATGACATATGTGCTACCATGTTTATTTCTGACTGCCTGCAGGAGGAAAATATAAGAAAAACCCTCTTACTGTATCTAATATATTTAACTGTTATTCAGACACTACTTATATGCAGAGTGTCTTCTATGCAGTGCTTATATGCGAGGGGCGGGGGGTCCAATATTATGGAACAACTGGTTTAGTGAAATTTACAAAACAACGGCTTTTGTGTCTGCCTGAATCAGGGTAACAGATTTCACAGTGGCTGACATAATGAATTACTCACCAGGCTGGAGGTGAGGGAGGGGTCTGACTTTCCAAGGTTCAGGGAACGCATTCGAACAAGGTTGGACGTCTCAGATGATGCCTGGCCAGCTGTCTGCTGAAGGTTAGTGGGTAGCAGAAGATATTTGCCTGCAAAACAAAACAGGAGAGAAAACACTGAACACAAGCACAGTGAAAATTTGAATTAATTATATTTGAGAACTACAGAAAATAAATGACTAGTTTGATAAGTTTGGACAACAATGTAAAAGCGCCCATCTTGCTAAGATTCAATGTTGTTTGATATAATTTCAAAAAAAATTAGAAGACAAAACTTGAAGCATCTTTTTATCTTTCATCTCAGATTTTTACCTCAGTTTTAAGTAAAACAACCCAACACAGGTGAAACGGTTAAACGAGGTCCAACTACACCAGCTCATTCACAAGCATTTCCTAATCACTCATACTATCAGTATTCTGAGTTACAGGCCCTCAAAGCAACCTTTTGACCATTGTTATGCACTCATTTGTTTTTAATTAATAATTTACTCTCATAACTTTTTGTAAGAATAACATTTGGCATTTAATGCACAGAATAGTTACAGAGTGGACTGGAAAGCAGGGTGAGAGTCGGACAGGAGTGACACACACGGAGCCTAAAGAGGCTTCTGCTCAACCAGGTAAGCACAAAACTTCTTAACAGGGACTGGTTTAAAAAAAAATAAAAATAAATTTATACAATTGTGTCTAAATCTAAAGCCAGAATCCTTTACACAGCCTGATAATCCATGACCACAGGAAGAAAACAGGGAGACTACAGGTCAAATGTCGAGTAACAGGAAAGACAAGAAAATCTTTCTGCTCTTGTTGAACGTGCTGAGCTGAATTTCCAACAGCCAGGCGGGATGTCGAGGATTTAGATTAAGAAGGGGGGGGGGGAAACTAACTAACAGTGCCACCACAGTTTACTAAAAGTAAACAAATGGGTTGCCCTATAAGTTTTAAAAATAACAGCACTCCTGCACAACAATATTCTTTGCAAAGCTGAATATGGCAGCTAGATGGCAGCAATTCTACTTTTACCTCTCACCCACTTTTATCTCCCATCTTCTATCATAAATCTTCAGCACACAAAGGCAGGGCAAAGATGAAGGCTAATTCAGAGGCTCACCATTTAAATTAGTGGACTTCACTGTGAAACTGGATTTTCATGAATTTGAAAAAAAATGTCTCGTTTGTATCCAAAAGTGTAATGTTCAGTTTACAGAATAAACAGAAGAACAGTGAGAAGGAAGGCAAGATAAGAAGGCTGAGCACAAAACAGAAAGGGAGGAGGTATGTCAAAAACATTTAGCCTAAGGCAGGCCTCCATTTATCAGGTATGTTTTGCTCAAGATAAGCTAAAAAGGGAAGTTTGTCAATTCACTGCATTGCTAACAGCAAAATCTGAATTCAAACAATAATGCTATTTAAGATGCATCTATGTCCAGAAGACGTTTTAATTTCATTTTCAGTTTGAAAACCTACACTCCTGCTAAAAAGCTCTGAGTCACGTAACACTGTTCCTGTTTTCTGGAAAGAAAAACACATGTTGACATTAGATAAAACAACGAGTGTAAGAGGAGCTGAAAAGGCCTCTAAAGATTTTCCATTTAAATTAATGAGCTACGGTGCCATTAATAACTCAGTCTTATTCAACATTCCCAATTAATTTCATGTTAATTACATAAATTCAACAAATTTGCTTTTCTGTTGAGATCAAACACTTTTCTAAATGAGCTTTATGAGCGCTACTGATGATGATTATCAAAATGATTAAAGCAATCTTATTTTAAGCAAAAACATAAAAATCTATCATCATAATAGTACATGGATTCTATTATTTTTAGTCTCAGCTTTAATACCCTCACTAGTTAAATGTCTCTGTTGTGCCCAACTACAGCTATAGCTGTTGCTGGGCACAACACCAGATGTATACATGCGAGTAGCAATTACCTGCCCTATAACCAGGTACGTGTAACATTGTGTCTGTGACATTTCTCTCAAATGTTTTATCTTAATTGCATGCTGGTGAGTAATGCAATACAATTATGATTATGCAATCTGATGTATCAGAAGTGGACCACTGTATAATCTAGGATAGGCAGTAATTGCATTATGGCATTACTCTCCCGTTACAAGCGTGCAATGCAATGTTCAGAAATTTGGAACATTTACAGAATTAATTAGATCAGTTACATACAGTAGACATTTCTGTTATGTTCATGACAACATATTATTTTACTTTTCAATATTTTTCTAACCACTGTGGTTCATTATATATCTCTAACTGTTGTTCTCTGAAACCCAGTTGTTGATTTCACTCCCATGTGGGAGTAAATCAGCAGACCTGACCCTTAAATAACCTTTAAAGTAGACACAGTGAAATGTCAGCTTTTATTGTTGTTGGGCAATAAAGATAGTACTGGTGCAGTAGTCTCATCTTTCTTCTCAAGGTTCTACAGAAAATTAAAGGGAAAAATAAGCTGTTTTTTGTTTTGTCACATTTCTTTTCCATAGCAGACTAATTATGAATATCCGTTTTAGGCTTTAGTCAGACAACCGCTTTGTAATAAATAAGACTATCTGCTCATATCTGCCTATTGTGCTGCTGTAATCCTGACAGTTGCACTGTGATCACTGCTTCAAAACCAAGAGAACAGAGGGGAGACCAAACAGGATGAGGAGGGAAAATTAAAGTCCTTCCTTCCTTACCAGCAAAAGTTTTCCTCACTAGAGCCCATCACATCCCAGCACAAAGGAAATCTGTCACACACTAGTCAACACTTTCAGAAACAGGGGTGTCGGGGGGGGGGGGCAGTTTTATTTAGATTTTGAACAGGTATTTGAAAGGTCATTTCCTAGATCTTTCAACCACACCTCTTCGAACCATCATGTGTAATACACTGAAACAAATTAGAGTCTCTACACACACACTGCTTCAGTTTAACACACTGTTTAAAGCTAACTTATTGCTATGTTCATGCATGCTTCCAGAACCTTGAAGGGTAAAAGAGGTAACCTGTTTAACCTTCAAATTCAATTTAGTCCAACTTGTCTAAATTTAAGCGATTAAGCTACACTGTTTAGTCACAATGTTCACATTACCAGGACAGAAACACTCCTCATCCTGTTTATATCTCAAGCACTTCTGTATTAAGTATATTCAAAGCTGACCGTAGCTTTTATATGAACACAAAGATTTGACTATACTAGTCTTAAAACCTAGTGTATGATATGGATTTCTGTAAAGATTGCAAGTACTGCCCTGACCCAGGCATGTTGGGTCTGCAGTTGTGCTGTTAACCTAAAGACTCACTGATTTCAAAAACTTTTCCATTTTGATACTAAATTTCTGGTGTATACATCACTGAAGCACACAGTATTCAACAACTTTTCAAAAGCAGTCAGTACCCTGCAGGATGCAAGCACAAATAATCTATAGCAAAACCCAAGAAAAATACATTTTGAGTAAGAAACCAAAACATCACACTCATCTTGTTCTAGTCAGGAAAAGAGAACTTGCTGTGTGCAGTTTGTTTAGCCTTATGTTTTATGCAGCCCTATTAGTAAAGGCTAATCCTTTTATTCAAAGCTGCACCTGATGAAAACAATTTTCTACTGAATGTTAAAAGGTTAGCATTTCAATTAGCGAGCTGGGTCTCCATAAATACGTCACGAGGGAAAAAATAAGCTGTTCAAAGTCAAGGGGCTTCCAATTACTGAATCGAAGCAAACAAGGCCAGTGAGCACAAAAAACCCCAAAACAAAACATATTAATACAAAGTGGTGCTGGCCACCACTTAAACTGGCCTAGTGTAAGGATGAAACACCATTCTTTTAGAAGACATTCATTGTGTGTCTTGATGAGTGAGCGACACCTGATCCCATTTGGATAAAGCTACTGTAATCCCAGATGATACATTATAGAATAAAGGTACTCACTGAGAATGACTTTGTACTTGTTAGCAGCAACTCTTAATTCCAAGTAGATCCAAAATATGAGCAAAGTGCCCCTCAGAGCATAACAGAACATACAGTGGTTTTCCATTTATCTGACACCTGTCTCCATCTCTAACAGTTCACCCACTGATATATCCAGACAGATACTGAAACTTGAAGCTGTTTGTTGCATTTTATTTTCCATAGCGCTCTCTCTGAGAGTGACAGTATGCAGTTTCTATGATTTTACTTCCACAGGGGTATGCACTGACTAAATATTTGAGCCTGACTAAAAGATTTGCTATGGGTGAAAATGGGCCATGGCAGTGTTATAGTCAAGCGTGATATTGTCCTTCACATAAAATAATGAATGTCGGTCTCAGAGTGAGGAATTAAGGTTATTTATTTCACACTTGTATTGTATTTATATTGTATGTATATAACACAACAACAGTCACCTTAAGGTGCTTTATATTTTAAGGTAAAGACCCTTCAATAATAAAGAGAAAACAATGAAATAATAATAATAATAATAATAATAATAATAATAATAATAATAATAATAATGGATACTTTATTGATCCCCATGGGGAAATTACTTGTTTTTCTCTGCATTTGACCCATTCACTCAGTGAAGCAGTGGGCAGCCCACTAAGCAGGCGCCCGGGGAGCAGTGTGTAGGGACGGTACCTTGCTCAGGGGTACCTCAGGGTAGCCGTTAAGTGGATTCGAACCGCCGACCTTCCGATCATGGGGTGACCACTTTACCTACTGAGCTATCCCTGCCCCTGACCAAACACTTGGTGACAGAGAGAAGGAAAAACTCCCTTCTAACAGGAAGAAATGTCTGGAGAAAGAAACCACTGAACCAGGCTCTGGGAGGTGCAGCTATCTGCTGCCACCGGTCCGCAGTGATGGAGACTTTGCTTCTAATGCCAAATATTTTTCAAATAGCTTTCTTGTGTTTAAATGTACAACAGCTATTCCAGTACAGCTATTTCTGCATGTATTCAAATGGTTAAAAGGCCCGAGTGCTTCTCTAAAGTGTATGACTTCACCCTTTTCCAACCACATGCCACATGATACCAAACATTTTTGAACTCACCGTTCATTGTGAGAAAAAAATGTTCTGTAAAACCACACATAATGCCAGCAAATAGCCTGCGCATAATTCCATAACGATGCTGTTATGTTTTACAGTTTCGCAAGGTGTCCAGTTTGGTGGTATTTAAGACGGATCTGTGGTGTCTGCAGATGATGATGTAATCGTTTTGGCTTTAGCAACTGATGCATCACTGATGCATTCTCAAATTTCTTCCTGTAAAAGGGTGAAACTTTTGTTGAATTCCTCGGGCAATGCTCTCTCAGAGTAACACACAGGCACACACTAACACTGAAAATTGTTCACAGTAGGATCTGTGGATTATCCTGATTATTAACCAAGGCAGCTTCTGGAAATACATTTTAAAGTCACTTTTCAATGCTCTTAACACCATAAATTAAATTCCACTGTACTATAAAGCCACTAATAATTGAAAGCAAAAACATCTCCATAGCTGCTAATCACTAATGATAAGAGGGAAAACATGTTCTGGATTAAAGACCTATTCATGATGGCTCAGCCAACTATGTTTGAATGATTAAGTGTTGCCTCTGTCTCTGGGGTCAACCACTCTGAATACATTTTCAAGCAGTGGGAAGTGGTGAAAATTACACATGAAGGTACATTTCACTGAGTTGGGAATTATTAAGTGATTTGATGAGGGACTTTTATGTTTGCTTACTGGATCCTTCATGTGGAGTTTTTATTAATGTTTTGGTTACACAGAGAAAACTTAATTACAGTGAAGGAAATCAGGCTGAACAAAAATACACAAACTCTCCTCTTAAGTGGTTTTAAAGAGTGTATGTCATATGTTTATTATTTGTGTACCCAGACTATGAGTCATAATATTATGGGAATACAGGAACAACCAAAAAGGCAGCCCCAAAGGAGAAAACTTTCCAGAACCAAAGACGTTTTCATCTTTGCTAGGATCTGGCTAGGATCTGGCAGCACTTGCTCATAGATGATGTCAATCTTTCAGTGTAAATCAAACTAGTGAGAACTTTAAAAAAAAACATTACCTGTGAGTCCACCTCCAAGGCTCCTCCTCCTAATGTTTCTTCCATCCTCACTGAGATGTCGTTTAAATTTGAGTGCAGGACTTAACCCATGTGTCAGCTCTGGGTTACTGGACTTCCTGAGGTATGTGTAGGGTGGGTAGAGGATGTTATCAAACTAGGAAAAGAACAAAGGCACAAAGAATTGAAGAATTAAGTTTAGCAAACTTTCTTGGAGGCAAAGCAATACAAGTGCAAAAATCCAAAATAAACTTTTATATAATGAAAAAAAGAATTTAGCTTGTATAATATTTTTCAGCATTTAATCAGTAATGCAGTAATAGTATGTTGCTTTTTAAGAATAATTTTCTATCTTGAGGTGGCTGTAGCTCACGTGGTAGAGTAGGTCACCTACTAATCAAAAGGTTGGCAGTTTGATCCCATCTGCCCCATTCTGGATGCTTGGATAGTATCTCGGGCGAGATACTTACCCCATCGAGTATAGGGCAAGTATCCATCTCACACACATCCTGTATGAATGTGTGTGTGTCAATTTACTTCTGGTCATTAAAGACTCTTTGCTGAAGGAGACCTGCAGAGTCTAAATACATCAGGCAAACCCAAGGACAGGCTTGGACTTCTCAGACAATTTTGAAAGGGAATTGCCAGAGTGTTTTCCAGAACAGAAACGTTCAGCAAAAAGCTTGTAGCAACATCTGATTAATTCCAAATGTCATTCTTAGTTCAAGAATACTGAATGTGAAAGACTGTCATGTAAGCACGCCCTAAGTACTCAGTGTGCTTTCATTATTCATAATTCATGAGAAATGTTTAAAAGAAAAATGCCCAACTGTTTATGTCAAGAAATATGACAAACCCATTGCTAACACTCCTCATGATACAAGCACAACACATTACAGAAGTCCATTGTATTCTCAGGAGATAATAACTTGTATGAAGCTCAGAACAAATAAAACCTAGGAAGAGGCCCTCCCTGAGAATACAAAGACATACAAGGCTCAGAGCACTCTGTGGAAGGAAGTGCCCTTTGCTTCTCTGTGGGATGATTCATGATCCTAAATCTATGAAGGACAATGAAAACGAACCCTCTGTAGGGTGACATGAGCTCACAGTAAATACAGAAGTCTAAGGCAACAGCTATATAGTAAAAAGAAAGAAAAAGCATAAGCAAATAATAGCTGTACTTTTGAAATGCTAAATACATAAACTTAACAATAAAGTTACCCACTGGTACTAAAACACATTATTAACAATAAGCACACAGTAACAGGACAGTTTACAGGACCTTACAGGACTGTACCATCAAGATCTCATGATTTTGAAACGCCCAGGCTCTACAACAGTAATGGTCGCTGTTAAAACATAATATGGTATTTGTGCTGAGGGCAAATATCACTGTGCATATCAGTCTGAGTTGTAGAACTGCTAGACATGATGAACAGCAAACCACGTGCCGCATAGTGGAGAATGCATAGACTTTTAGCTGTGTATAAGCACACACATCAACTGCATTTATACCAAGGTGGCACATAGAGTTCAGTACATGGAAAAGGATGGCTTAAATCAGATATCACCCTGCGTCCACACACCTGAATCAAATGATTAGTTCGTAACCAGGCCTCTCGAGAACCTTAAGACATGTTGAGGAGGAAATTGAGCCATTTAAATCAGCTGTGTTGGATCAAGGACACATCTAAAACCTACAGGCCACCAGCCATTGAGGCCTGGAGCTGGACACCCCTGGCTTAAATGTACTGTGTGTATTCACAGAATGAATTTGCTATACAATGTAAGCACATGTAATGCTGAGTGTATTAAACAAACACAGTGACAAAGACTTTTCATCTGTACTTCAATATTTGAGTTACACTTACACATTTTTTTGGTCCTGATTAAGTCGATCCTGGTTAGGCTACCAGTCTATCACAGAGCCAACACAGAGAGACAGACAACCACACAACTACAGACAGTTTAGAATCACCAGCTAACCTAACAAGCATGTATCTGGATTGTGGGAGGATGTCAGAGTAGCCGAAGAGAAGTCCAGCAGGCGCAGGAAGACCATGGACTCAAACCAGGACATCCTTGCTATTGGTATAGCTCCACTGTACTGCCTACAAGTTATCTAGATATGCCTCAATTCCATTATTACTTTGATTATGTATAACAACAACTCATTCTTTAATGCAAACTGTACGGTAGCACTACATACTAATAAGCTTTACATAAGCTAAGTGAGCGAAAAATACAAGGATTTCAACTTGAATCTCAATACACAGTACTCAGTCTCAAGCATCTTCATCACACTATAATTGCAGGAACCCTGTAGTTCACTGCAACCTCCAGTTTCCTATCTGAATGTCCTTTGAAGACTAAAAGGTTCAGTCATCTGTTAAGCTCAGGATTTGGCTGCACCAGCTTTATGTGGATTGGATGCACAGTCTCTGCTAAATCCTTATTTACAACATCAGGTTGCACCATTAAAAACAGACTCACTCACTTGAATAATGTGCAAGATAGTTGCTAGGAAACTATCTGTTTCTCAATCTGAAACACAGGCCCATCAAAAGCAAACAACTGCGCAAACAGGAAGTATCTGTGGCATCATTAAAATGGTTTTAGGGGCAAAAGATGCAAATCATTAACATGCGTACATGAAGAAATATGTTTTAGAGGTAGTGTTGTGCAAGCTGTTTACAATGAAGTCACTGATCATATTAAACAAAAACTAATCCTTAAGTTAGATATGCTTGGGTTTTTCTGTCTGATACTGATTACAGTTTAATATTGGTTCACTCATGTTTAGTTTCTAATACTGAATGGTAATGTTTTTCCCAAAAGATACTAATAATCAGGTGTTCCAGGGAGAAATCAGAAGCGACTGTAGAGCTGACTCTCTGTATAAATGGAATCGCGCAGTCATTCAGGAGCTAGTAGCTTGAAAGGAGTAACTCAGGAGTAACTGCAATTTCCCTCATAAATATCTACAACAAGCTATAATTCTCTGTTCACGGGTCTGCTACAAAAAATAAAACTGTAGGTAAGAATCCTGATATTTAAGTGGCTTTATTGAAATTTCAACCATGTGCAGTGGTACAGTACACAGTGAAGCGAGACAGTTTTCCTCCAATGGTGCTACATGTCACAGACAATCAACACAGGACTAAATACATTGCAAATTCTTGCAAATCTAATTTAGTGAGCTGTCCTGATTACAGCTAGCATTTGTGTGTGTAAAATTCAGAGTAATTAATATATGTAAACAAAAGTAGCAGCTAATTAAGTATGATTAACACTAATTTAGTGATGTTGAAATAGTTGGTAAAGACTAAAACTAATGTGATGATATAGCAAATTGTGACCTTCCTAACAGCTGGTGTAACAGTGCCCAGGTGTTTAAAGCCAAATACATTTAAAATAGTCACACATGAACAGATGGTTATGCAACTTTCAAGCACACAGATAATAACCAGATGAAAGGTGGCACACGTACAATGACCTGATGGACGTCCTTTAATCGATTAAAATAACCACGTGACTGCTTTGTGCTTCTACAGCAAAAGGAAGTTGTACAATTTTGCAGAACTTCTGTTTCTCAATAACTTCTTTTGCCAGGCGTCATCTTTTACTCAAGGCTGTTTTTCTGACTTATTCTGGCCTTTTCTATTGTACATATGTATCAATTATTTTAAACGAGAAGCAGTGTAGCAGTTCTCTTCTGTTAGTTGGACCCTATTAACTATAACTAGCAGATTACTTGGATTTATATGTTCTGCTTTATTTTGCTATTGACTCACTGTACACCACTGATCTTCAGACTTTGACCCTACTACTGTAGTCTAAACATTTGCCTTTCACGAGACTAATCAAACATGAAGTATTGTGTAATGAATCTTTTGGGAAAGAAATTTTTAAAAAAAAGAAAAAAAAGAAGAAGAAACAAGGCTACGTGTGAACCAGTACAGGATAGAAGATGCTACTTAACCCACAGAATATGCTTTTTAACCCACTACCAGATACCATTAGTGATATCCTCACTGTCGGTCTAGAGCTACTAATAACATAGCAGATTGTACATCTGACAATTTTCGACCCAACGCTCTACAAAGGCTTAAATGTGTAAGACTTGTTATCCTTCTAACCGTTTTCCTTCATGTCACATATGATGCACCATCTGAGGCAGTGCAAACTTGTGGAGGAATGCCAAAGCTGGCACAAGTTTTATATTTTCTGTTTTCCTTGTTGAGCATATCAGTTATCAGTGACTATTTCCCAGACAATGTATCTTTAATTTACGTAAATTATATCCCATCCACTCTGCGCAATAGCTTATTAAAAAGGTACAAGTAAATAAAAATCCAAAAGACTAAAGCATCTGCATACATTTTATGAGACACAGCAGCCAGCCATTTGCAGCTCCCTTTCTGTGTGGACACATTGCAGTTTTGGCAGCAAGCAGTGCCCTTTCACCCATCATTCCTTTCTACCTGCAGCAGAGCCTCGCTGAACTCTGGAGAGCAGGATCAAACCTGACCTGTAGCCTCCTTCCTCCATCATCCTGTTCGCCCTCGGCCTTACACAGAGTGTACAGTACCAATAGGCTTTTGTTGCCAAAGCAAAAACAAAGAAGGTGGGCTACACAACACAATGCTGGTTGTGTTTACTAACTAAAGAATGAGGCAATCTCAGCCTGCATGTATAAAGACCATATTTTTTTTACTGACATGTTTTCATTATCATTGGCTGTTGTGCTACTTTTACTTCAACTGAGACTACTGTCCAATACTTGCCAAACAACGCTGTAACCTTGATCGTATTATGAGATTACACGATCTGGCACCATGATACCCCTGTGGTCTACAAACCACTGCTTGAAACTAAGCTTTCAATATTTCCTGTCATTCAACAAACTTAAAAACGTGTAACACTAATAATCAATCCTTGCAACACCTGCACTTTTAACAGTATTGGAGGCAAATATATTAAGAACCTGACAGCAGATTTTCAGATAAATTAATGCTAAAATATTGATATTTATACAGTATTTACAGCATTACTTGTATTCATTTGGAGTTCTGTTTCCTCTGTTTTTTAGCTCATTTAACATATCGCCAGCTAAAATTAACCATTTGCATTCACATTCAGTAATATGACTTTGGACTTGAGATACCTCAGTAAACACTGAGCCAATGTGCTTTGCTCTACAAGCTGTAAAAGAGCAGGCACTTTCAAAAAAAAGAAAAATAACTGGCAGGAGATTTCATGAACCATCCATCTACAAACAGGCTACATTCACAGACTGTGAACATGGAAACACAACAGGTCACAGGCTGAGGAGCTTTGCACACTGTCAATATACTTGGCTTATGAAGAAATACTACCCATCATTTACTTTGCAACTAGCTACCAGAACAAACAATTCAGCTTCATCGCTTCACCACAGACATTTATTACATATAAAAACACACCCTTAGTTACAACTGGTTCCTCATAGGATTCTGACTGGTACGGACCGTTGTGGTTCTCCCACACTGGTCTACATCTAATCTTGCATGTATTTGAGAGCACTGTGAGAAGTGAGGTTAGAACAAATTAACATGAAGTTGTTATTACAGACTCAGGGTCAATAAGGAAAAGCAATGAGCCAAGAACACAAAATCAGATCAGATGTCAAAGAATGTAACAGAAAACAATCAGAGTTCAGTCCTCTACCAGGGCCAATGCACCATACTGTAATTCTAAATTGCAGTATAATAAATGATTACAAGCATAACGGTTCCTTCCTTTGCCCTGACTTCACCTCTCAAATTTCATGAAATCTGGCCAGGTGGTTTCTGTGTAACCATACTGACTTACAAACAGTGCTAAAAACACATGGCTGTCTTGGCAGAGAAATTAAAGTATGAGCATTTGCATTAACTGTGCACAGCTGAGAGGGAACAGTTTCACTGAACAGTGAATCAGGCTGACAGTGCAGAAAACAGAGTTAAAATTCAGGACAGCCTCTGGGTCTGATATGAACCTTTCCCGGACAACACGACAAAGACTAAAGGCACTGCAAGTGGGAAGGACACCCTTTCTGTACAGGTGCACAAGCATTAAAAAAGAAATGACAAAGAATGTAGGAAGACTTTCATACATTACACTGACAAACATAAAGACTAAGGTGCAAGAGTGCTAACAAAAACTCCAACCCAGAGGTGGAGTAATGAATCTTCCAGTAGTCCAGGCCAAGAAAAACTGTGTTGTTCACATACTTGTATATTACTAGACGTCAAAGCGTAGCTATGAAAACACAAGTAGAAACACGTAAACACCAGTGTTAATGTTTTTCCACTAATTTTATCAACTTCTTCACTAATTTGCATAGTTCCCTCTTATCAAAGTGGATTCAGTGATGATTTCCACACTGAAGTTAGGCATCAGTTGTACAAAGGGAGAATTGGCAAACATTCACAAAGGAGGACATTAATTCTCTTTGAAGGCTTTGTGGTGAAGTCGTGTTTATCATTTCACTTAGATGAAAGGAACCCTTTAAAAGTAGGAACAAATTGTTATTACTGTCTTCATTGGTTACTAAGACACCCTGAATACACATTTACAGTAAAACAGGAAGAGAAACCTAGTAGATCAAGAGGCAACACACTTTACCCCTTTCAGTTTGTGCTATCCTGTGTTCTACCAGGCGCTCTCTCTGCCATTGTTTTCTATCCAGCAGCCACTGAGAACACCTTTCACTTGCTGTAGTCACACACAGAACATGGTTACAGCTCAAAAAAGAATTTCCCCTTCAATTCTGTAAGTTTTCATCAACAAAAAAAACAACTTTTGCCGAAAATGGCTGGAGCCTCTATGACACAAGGCAGCTTTAGAAGTCGCAATCTACATCTTCTAATACAGTTTTATTATAAACATGATAACACAGGTGGTATTTTGTCATCTTACACAATGAAGTGACTTCAGCTCCGATAGGGCTACAACCACTCAAGTCATTTGAACTCTATTATAATGTTGCACTTACCATACGAGCATTTCACCCACATTTGAGCCTAAAAATAGATATGCAGTACAAACTTATGTAGGAGCCCACGTGTAAATAAAAAAAATATTACAACATTAAGCCCATGAAGCCCCCAGTTTTTTAAGAAAAAACAGAACAGAAGCAGAACAGAAACAATGATGTCAGAGTTTAATGTGGAAATCTACCCAAACAAGACGAAGAGCAAAAAGGCAGAGCGCCACCAAGATGGTGAGCTCAGGTGGAGACTGTACTGTACACACCACTAAAACGGTTATTAGGCAAAAGCATAAATTAATTTTACTATTATTAATTATTAACATCTATACCAGCAATATCAAACTGATTTTACATTGTGGGCTAAATACAACACACTTTGATTTTTGGTCAGTGTAGTTTAAATGCAAGTCTAATCCCCGATAATCGCTCTCATTCACACATAAATTGTCAAATCCAGACCAATGTTCTCATGTGTGATAAGGCTCCGCCCCTGAACACATTTTAACTGCAATATTTGACAACAGCGTTACATAGTGGGTACAGGAAAAGCCATGGTTTACACTTTGGGGTTTGTTTTGAGGTGGCTGAAAATCTTAATTTGTCCAGGAAGCCCTTAAGGAGTTGGCTTTAGGCTCCTTTGAAAACGTTTTTGTCAAAGAGCATGACCCCAGCGGCATGGTGAATTTTGATGCTTCGAAATGAAGCACAAAATTGCTCTAACTCAAAGAAATCTGCCCCAGTCTTTACCAAACTTCACAGGCATGATGACAGTCCCAACCTGAACAGATTAATATGCCCATTATGCCCACCTAGAGTGGGACCAGGATACATAAATATTTACATATCCTGGTCCCACCTAGAGGGGGATTCAGGATATATAAATATTTATAGTCTGATGCACTCCTCACAGGTTGACTCCATCCACCTCAAAAGTGGTGATTATAACCATCAGGCCCTTATGATGGTATTGTGCACAAATTGTGAGTTTTCATTGAAGGGCACACCTTAGTGGCATGGCAAGTTGGCGGGCTCTTGAAAATTCAGTCTCCTTCTGACTTGTGTTAGCTTTGTTTTTAAGGAGAATGCTGTGGAAAGGCACTCAGTTGTACAACTGATAGATACATATGCAAAACTGCACTAAAAGATTAAAGTTTAAACCTGTGTGCCCCCTGTCAAAAAAGGGCTTCATCGCATGATGATCCAGGAGATTTCAGAACATTAGTCACAACATTTATTAGTCATGGTATTAGGTTACCCTTGTTTGTTTGACTGACTGCTTACCCAACATGCCATTCTAAAATGTTCTTTCAATTTAACCATTACCAACATGATCATTTTGGTAAGAACCAAGCAGCATGTTCAGCAAATGTAACATTACCTCATTTTATTTCCAGAGGAGTTCGGATGGGGAATTCAGGGTGTCAATTTTGCTAGAGTTTAGCAAATACATAGTCTCATTATAGTGTGTAGCTAATACAAAACATTTCTGTGAAGTGAACTCAGTGGACCTCTGAACATGTTCGTTCGTTTCTTTCTCAGGGTCAACTGCAGTACAGCAAGCTCTGTTCTGGCCGACCTCATCACCCAGCATCTGCCTTCAACTCTTCCCAAATTCCAATCGGGCCTGAAACTCTCTTCCCTCACAGTCTTTGTTCTTAGGATGTTGATGTTTACACAAAAGAATAACGGTGCCTAAAATTTTCACAGCTCAAATGCAAAACACTTTTCCAAATGTATATTTCAGTTACCTGAAATGGACACTTTACACTGAACAATATAGAACTTTGGTTTAGATTGTTTGACCTTTGTATGCTTACACATGGGAATTCAGTTTCCTGTGTTGACAAAATCTAAACTTAGAAAAACACAGTATAGTAATTTCCTTCTCCAGTTTCATACAAGCATCTGTGTTAAGATACGAAGCGCTTCAGCACTGTAAAGAATCACACCATGCATTATTACTTCCACCAAGGAAGTCATATTTTCTTGGAGAGTGTCTTAGAAAAACATTAGTGGACTTTGAGCACTCAAAGCACTTTCATATAAATGGTAAATGGCCTGTATTTATATAGCGCTTTACTAGTCCCTAAGGACCCCAAAGCGCTTTACATATCCAGTCATCCACCCATTCACGCACACATTCACACACTGGTGATGGCAGCTACATTGTAGCCACAGCCACCCTGGGGCGCACTGACGGAGGCGAGGCTGCCGGACACTGGCGCCACCGGGCCCTCTGACCACCACCAGTAGGCAACGGGTGAAGTGTCTTGCCCAAGGACACAACGACCGAGACTGTCCAAGCCGGGCTCGAACCGGCAACCTTCCGATTACAAGGCGAACTCCCAACTCTTGAGCCACAATCGCCCCACATATCACGCATGTTCACACTCCAATGAATGCATCGGGAGGAACTCTGGATTCACTATCTCTTTATCTTGCTCAAGGATACTTTGGTGTACATAGTGGGGGACCCAGGCCTTGAACGACGAACTTTCTGATTAGGAGATGACCTGCTGTACTTCCTGACCATCTACCACCACAGCATCCAATACCTGTGGCTCAGGAACATCTGTAAATCTCTTATGCCCATGTGAGATTTTGTGGCAAGAAAAATACTATAAGACGACAAGTGAACAAGTACTGTCTTCAGAGTTGTGTTTGATGATAACTAGAGTCAGCAGCAGCTTAATTTTGTCAAACATATCATGTTACAGATAAGAATTTATTTTTCTACTTAGGCAGAAAGGCATATTTTTAGGAAAGAGGAACAGACCTTGCTAGTGTTTATTTG
Organism: Diplotaxodon limnothrissa; assembly: GCF_057381915.1. Taxonomy (NCBI): domain Eukaryota; kingdom Metazoa; phylum Chordata; class Actinopteri; order Cichliformes; family Cichlidae; genus Diplotaxodon; species Diplotaxodon limnothrissa. Next base: position 55,802,872 of record NC_140602.1, on the reverse strand, counting down.
ACCTTAACACTTCACCTTGACAATCAGTCCTGCTCTTATCTAGGGCTCTCTTTAATATATGCTTGCAGTTCAAAGTTGGTTTGGTTACATAAGGTTTAACTCTTACTTGGATTTTATTTACAGCCTACTGTAAACTCCTATAAAATACTCTTCATTAATTGTATATAAACACTATATCAACATCAAATATGAAGTTATAACACAAAATGATGTGTTTACAACTAAATCTACTATACTGTAGAGTTAAAAAAACAAATTCCACAATGATAAGGTTCAAACAAGCTTGTTTGTTTAACAAATGAATAGGATCAAATTCATATAATTTAACAAACCAAGAATAAAAACACAGAAGAATACATTTGAATACTTCCCAATCCAATCAGTGTCTTACCTTGCTTCCCTCAGACGATGTACACAAACTTACAGGTAAATTCCGACCAAGCGACATTTTGTTTGGGTAGCAACAGACTTAAAGACATGGAATACGGATTAAACTGCAAAAGACATGAAAGGGCACGAAAGAAAAGTCAAAAATCACCGATGGATCCCAGAGAGAGAGAGAGAGACAGCCTGTCGTAGGAGGAAAAGAGTCTTAACCAGATTCTGTTAATCCTCTTAGACTCAAAGTATACACTGACACTGGATGTCCGTCTAATCACCCTGACTGGCTGCCTGCTTAAATGAATGACTGCTTATTTAGGGAAACACTAGAGGGTTAGACTCGCTGGTGAGAGAAAGAGAGGGAGTTAAACATGAATCTGAAGCAAATATTGATACGCAAGCAAACACTGATGCAATCTGCAGCAGATGACCTCACTTCAAGGAACAGGCCCTCACAGAATAAACAAACAAGGATTGTGTCAGCAAGTTGAGATGGAAGTGGACGTAGCTGCTGAAAGTTAAGATTTCAATTTGAAACATATACAAAAACGTGACAATTTAAATTTTATTAAGGAATCCAAATTTTTCACATACGATCATCTACTTCTTTCCTAAAGTGTCTACTACACAATCCAAAGCAGAACTTGAAAATTACTGCACCCAAGCCATCAGTGTGTGTCAGCTGAGTCATTACTTAAGCAAGCACAGCACAGCCCAACCCAGCTCCAGCTACACTGCATACTAATTTTTACCTGTCTGTTCTTGTCTGCAGAATACTTTAAAAGTTCACTCACTACACGCATCATGAAAAAACTGTTAAGCCAAGGAAATAACGCAATTTGCAGTTAGCAGCTGGTTTCCATTAGTTTCATAAGGTAAAAAGGGCAACCTTGAAACTCACTGGCTGTCTAAAAAAAATACTTGCTGCAGGGTAACAAGTATGAGGACAGACACTAAATTGTGGGATTTTTTTTTTTTTAAATCAATATATAAATAAAACAATGAATTGCTTTGAGAGTCAGCTATAGCCCTAAGCAGTGTCAGTTGCTATTGCACAATCTACAACAGGGTAAGAGGCAGGGTGCACCCTGGACAGGTCACCAGTCTGTCGCAGGGCTAACAAAGAGAGACAGACAACCATTCTCACTCACATTCACACCTGTGAGCAAATTAGAATTACCAATTAACCTGACCCCACTAACTACATATCTTTGGACTGTGGGAGGAAGCCAGAGTACCCGGAGAGAACCCACGCAAACAGGACACACAAACTCCACACAGGTGTTGGAATCTTGCTGTGAGGCAACAGTGCTCATCATTGAACCACCATGCTGTCCAAAAAAACGAAAATAGTGTATAAAAACCAAAAAAAGCCAAAAACTATACTATGTACAGATGATTACTGTATACAGCAAAATACACCAAGATTTTTATATGTACATGAAGTGTAGTGGGAGTGATAATAGCCTGTATTTCTTTAAAGTATTTTAAGAAGTATTTATTCTGTGTGGGTATTGTATAGTCTAACTGCTGTCAGGAAGAAGGACTTGTGATAGCACTCCGTCCTACACTGTGGCTTTAACAGTCTACCACTGAAGGAGCTGCCCAAGGGGGTGAGAGGTGTTGTCCATAATGGATACAAGCTTGGCTGAAATCCTCCTTTCACCCACCTCCTCTATGGGACTAGCCAGGACAGAGCTCGCCCTCTTTACCACTCTTTCAATCTGTTTCCTATCCCTCTCTGTGCTGCCACGTCCCCAGTAGAAAACTGCGTAATAATTCAAGAAAGAATCCTTATAGAACCCTTTTGATTAATTAAGTGGCTGATAAAAGTCAGAAAACTATGAAAAACACTTCCTAAAATGTCAACTCATATCAGAGAAAAGCAGCTTATCCCTGTGGTGTTGAAACTCATAATTAGTCATTTATCAGAATAGCTGACTTTTGATGAATTCATTTGAGTGCTGAAACAGTCAAACTATGAAACTAAAGGCTAAGCCAGTGGAGGAAACTGCATTTGTAGACAGAGGTGTAGTAGAAAGCATATCACATGAAGCACTAGTGTATGCAGAAAAATTCTTTGGCTATGAAGTGTGTTTAAACAGACAGAAAGGTTATCTAATATTTATAAAGTGTATCTAAGATGTGAGAATAAACCAATTTCCATACTTGTCTCAGTGGCTGCATTTTTTATTATTTGCATAAAGAATTGTTTTTTTTTCTTTAAAAGCAAATAGCCAAATAGACACATCTTTTCATGTCATACATGATACATGTTGACATAAAAACACCACCCTTACAGCTGTTTAATCGTCTCGGTGATGAAATTTGCTTAGTCTAACACATGGTTAGTCCTCATCTGAACAAAGTTCAGACTTTACTGCTCCATAGGGAAGTGCTGAGAACGAGCTGTTTGTTTTCACAGCTGACTAACAAGCTAGTTGTAAATGATTTGACTGCCCCATACATTACACCATTCATGGTAATACATATACTCATGGACACGGCTCCGTGTCAAGAGTCACCACCATCACTAAGCAGCATATAAAGACATTATAATCAAATGTTTGTGTATGTGGGAGGTATTCCCCTCTTTGTTTTCTACTGCAGAAACAGGTAGAAACGGAGGCTACAGCCTCATCAATTTGTTACCTGTTGAACTCCCAGAAAGCCTCAGATCAGCTGAAACACTCAGTTTATTTAAATCCAGGTTGAAGACTCACCTGTTCTCAGCTGCATTTGAATAAAGCACCAAATCCACACTTTAAGCTTAAATTTCAAAACTTACATTTAACTACTGATTTTATCTACTGTTCTGATTTTATCTGTTTTGATTTTATATACTGTTGTTTGTTTGTTTGTTTGTTAATTAGTTAGTTAGTTTATTTGCTTGTTTTAATCAATTTTAAATCATGCTTTTTATTTGTTCTTGTTTCTAATGTCTCTGTAAAGCACTTTGAATCACCTTGTTGTTGAATTGTGCTATACAAATAAACTTGCCTTGCCTTGCCTTCAGCGTCTGGCTGTTGGGCTGCAGTTTGCAGTCACTCAGCTTTAACATCACTCTGGGTTCTTGGCTAGCTTAGTGTTAGGATGCTGTCTGTGCAGGTCCTTGCAAAGAGCCAAAGTTGTGTTAGCAGTATAAGCAGCCGTTGAGCAACTGTTTCTTTCCTGGTGCAGTTTCTATTTTATCACTGCACTCTTGTCCTTGGTGTAATAAAAAAAAAAAAAAGGAAATGTTCATATCCACGCTGCAGACTCCGCCACTATTTTCCTCCTCCGGCACATAAACTGAAATCAGCTGATTGTATTGCAAGTACAACTGGAACCAGTAAGCAGGATTGATAGACAGACTAATCATTCCAAGAAATTGGACTACTGGGAACCGGTTCTCTACAAAATCAGTTCTCAATTCCTATCCCTAGTGAACAATGAGCTGAAGCTTGCTATAAATGTCCAGATTGCCAAAGTGAGCTGCAGACACAAACAATTCTCTGTGCACCCTCTTTCCTAATGAAACATTATCAAATGTTCTTTTACAAAAACCATTTCAGTCACTTAAGGATTGTTTAATGACTAAAAATGAAATATTTTCTTTATTGAAGTCAGAAAGTGCCAACTTCAGTATGTGGGGAGAATAGCAAAAGTTGTCATTTTTCTTCTTAATTGACTCAAGTCCCTGCAATCTATCCACATCGTATACTAGGGGGAATACTGATTAAAAGTGTCAGAGTTGGGGATGAATTCTAAAGATAAGAAATATTTAGTATCCTTCTGCAGAAAGGATATTTGTTATGGCAACAACAGCCAGGGAAGAACACTATTAAAAAATGAACAATTGGAAATATCCATATTCTGCTGACCCAACAGGATAGTTAGAAATGAGAAAGTAGGAAACAGAATGTATGATTATGAGAGGGCATAAAAGCAGCAGGATATATAAAGACAAAGAAAACACAATGATTAACAAGCTGACAGATTTCATACTTCAGGAAGCAGTGAGTCAAGACTGTGTGGACAGTAGCTTTGGATAGCTGTCATCTGTAACACCTCTAAAAGCAAGTGAAGCACAGAATGTTGGGCCATGGTCTAAAATTTAGGGTTTGTTTTTTCCAAAGCTTTAACACTTGTTAAATAAAATTCATATTTAAGTATTTTGATTGCTTCCTCAGTAGAAGTGAACCTACTACTATTTATACTATTGTGTAATAGCAAGAGTAATTAACCATAATGGAGTCTTCTCAGGAACGTGGCTCCAGGGACGAGCACAGAAGCCCAACCCACATGCTGTTTAAATCTTTAGTTAGTGAGGGGCAACCAATCCGAACTCAACTGGCTCAAAGCGAGGGTGGCCTTAAAAGGAAAACATACTAAAAAAAGAGACTTCACAAAAAGACTCGTTTCAGAGAGAAGACGACGTAAGGGACTAGACCAAGGCTCAATATCAGATAAATATGAATCATGTAGAGCTACTCTGGGAACACCCAAGAACAAAAATATTAAATAATAAATAAAATCAAGGAAAGAAGTGATTAATTAATAGCAGCTATTCGCAGCCCTAAATCAGACTGATGGGAAACTGAAAAAGGTCATGTTAACAGCTGCATACTCCAGATACATTGATAAACATGCTGGCCTCTCAAGTGAATGCTGCAGAACTATGAAACACATACAAGTGCTTTATAAACATCCATACAGAGTGTTTGGACAGTGAATTATGGGTGCAACCAGTAGCAATACTTCCAATCTTAACCTTTTCCCAGTAACTGTTTACATACAGCAAGCTTGAGCCAAACTCTGTTAATAAATCTGAACTGTATGTTGCTCATTTTCATCCATTTCTGTTGTCTTGTGCATAAAAGAGAAGAATTATGCGTGGGATAATCTTGTCCTGACTGTAGATAACGTTCTCTGTCACTGCCCACAACCCTGGACAGATTTAGACGTCTGGAACGAAGCACTATGCAATTGTACAGAGATCTTAGGAAGACAGGCATCATACTATCAATGTGGAAACTTACTCTATGAAACATGGCCATACCATCTTTGGAACTTGAAACAGTAGTAAGTCTGGAGACCGAACAGTAACTGAGCTGCTCAGCCTGCTGAAGTCATGTCACACGAGTTCTCAGAAGACTTTCCTTCTTTAAACCCCCAGGGGCAAAAAAAGGTCATTAGTCAGGGTTCTTGATTAACCCTACAGTAATACCACTGGAACGCTTCTCTGCACTGACAGGTTATGTGACCTGCTTTGAGGAGTTCCAGGCAGCAACACGTTGGCTTAGTTCAGTATACCAGGTCAAATTACATTGTTTCTTCTGTGGCCAGCACAGTAGAGGTCAACGGTTTAAAATGAACCTCAAAATGGCATTTGAAAGCAGTCTGGAAAAATGTGCACAGGCTTTGTGTGACTCTTTTGCAAAATTAAGGCAAATTCTTTTTTTCTTTTTAAAAATGGATTACATTTGGTTTAAGTTCAGTAAAGCTAAAGTGAAATAAGAGACCAATCTCAGGCCTGCCTCCTCGTCTGTAACACTTCAGCTCTATTGAGGTAATGAACTGTCAAACTGCTTTTCACCCCAACTAAATTAGCTGAGCATCACTGTTACTAAACATGACACCAACCCAGGGGCATCGTCTTTGGGCTCGTGTGTGTTGGAAAGTCTGTTATGCTTTCAATTACTGATTTATCCATTTTAAAAACCAGCAAATTATAATTAATGAAAATAATTACACACAGAAATCAGGAATCTGATTGGTGTGCAGGAATCAGTTGGTATTCTGATTCCAACACAGATATGAGAGTTAAAACGTGTGAAGTAAGACATGCAAATCATTACACAAATTTTCTGTATTTCCCTACTGCCTCAAAAATGAGACGTATGGCATTTTTGTCAACCACACCTACAGCCCTAAGTAATGTTGCATGATATCATGACTTGGAAAATGTTTATGGGTCAGTCGGGAGCTTGCAATAGTCAAACACACCCAGGCTACATTGTGCGTACTGGAGCAAGTTAAACCAGTCTGCAGAAGAATCCATGTAAAGCCTTATATAAATTAAAAGGCTGATACATGTATTTTGTCTTCCTCATTTTTCTCATCTGTTTCCTGAATGAGCACCACTTGGGGTCACAACAGCAAGTCCCAGATTGTGCCATTTGTGTGTTAGCGTTACAGCATAGTCACAGAGCTAACAATGAAACAATTTACACACATTTGCTCTAAAATCACATTGCATTTTGCAATGAACCTGCCCCCTTTTATTTAATACATAACTTTTTCAAGTTTTGGATATAAGCCATACCCAACATTGTTTTGGTTTATAAAATAGGGGCAGATTTGGACTGGATGCAGTCCAAATGTCCATCCAGACAGTCTTTGTCTTTGAGGTTTGAGAAAACACCTCCAAAGCAGTGGGGAAGACTGACAGGCATTTAATTACAGATGATCTATTTATGCCTCTGAAAAAGGCAGGAGCTGCAGTAAAACAGAGCAGTGCGCATGTGCTGAGGAATGTATCTGGACTTGAAAACTTGTAAATTGAGTGGATGAAGACAACTGGGCACACAGCATGAATAATAGTTTAACTTTGCACTGACGTCATGACGGAGTGTAACCCAGCTCAAGCACAGCTGATCAACTGGTTCACAAATATTTTGACTGTAGGACCAAATGTAATGAGTTTACCTTCCTCAGGAGTGGTTGCTTTCTTGCTGGATGAGGGGGCAATTAATTGGATGTGTATATCAATGGAAATAACTTATTACGGACATTTTATTTGAATGTCTAACAAAAACGAGAATGAAAGTATCACATTTGAGAAGCTGGAATCAGTTACTATTTTGGTATTAGCTTTCGCTTTGAAAATTAAATGAATAACCGGTAACCAAAACAGTTGCCATCTAGTCTCTATGTGCTTATAATTAATTAATCGGGTAATCGTTTGGTTTTCTGCGTGTCTGAGTCGACCCTTGTTTTGTTTAGCAGATCACTGTGTTTACCTTTTCGTCTTCCTCTCCTTCCTCTTCGTCTTCTTCCCCATCTCCTGGGGTCTCCTTGTCAGATTCCACATTTCTGCCGTCCTCCACCTCGTTCACATTTTCAAAGTGCAAGCTGAGCCTGTCTTCGCCATCACCATAAACTTTAATGTCCAGAGCAGCCGTCATTTCTTCCCCCTCAGACAAGGTTTGGGAGCCCGACGATGACTGGCTCTCGCCGCTTTCAGACACCACAAACTCTTTCTTCTCCATTGCGTCGCCTTCTGCTACTTCAAAACAAAAGGTAGCAATTAATTAACCTGCAAGCACACCTGTCCGGTTCATTATGGCCAGGAGCCGCGAGCCCATTAAAGGACACGGCTTTCTTTTTTCCTCTCTCTCTTCTGCTTCTCCTTGTTCGAGTAAAACCAAAGTCACGACGTTGTCGAAAGTTGGTGATATCGACTAAAACATTATTAGACCCTGTTTAACATCAGCGTTACCGCCAAGCAGACGTGTCCGCTTCGGTTAGAAGGAGCCTCTGTGGATTTTTACGCTCATGACTTCCAAATCAGCGCGTGCACATGCTGTCTGTGTCTTCCTATCGCACCAGTACAGCTTGTTGCCCAAAAACTAACCCCGCCCACAACGTGCGAGGGTTTACCAATCAGATCGCAGCAGCCGCCAAACTCTCTACAGATAGCTTTAACCAGCTTTAGATGCATTGGCGGTTCAAGAAGAAATTTGCGAGGGGGACCAGGGTGGGGCCACGGTTTTTTAATGGGACCACAGAAGAAAAAAAAGGGGGGGCAATAACTAATTTTTTAATATATTTAGTGAATTTATTTGGAGCACAAACGAAAATAACATGTAAAGATTAAACATAAAAATGAGTTGAACCAAGGGATTTCTAAATCTTTTACTAGATTACTAAACATAAATAAATCTTTGAACAAATTTTACTTTTTATTCAAGATATTTTTCTTTTTATGTAGTTATGTATTTATTTTGTTATATAGTTATTTTTTACAGCATGAAACTTAAATGTACACTCATATTTTCTGTTCAGTAGTGTCTCATCTTTTAGCATTGGCAGCGCAGTAGTATGTAACATTATAATAAAAGTATTCTTCATTACCGATTCATTGCAAAACAGTCCACAAATGCATTAATTTTGAAACCCTTGGCCTTTCTGGATTCAATGCCTAGCACCCCTATTGCTAAGACGCTCATCAGTAATGGTGGACAGGAGGCAGGTTTTTACTCATTTTAATGTGGAGAAACTCTGCTCACAAGTGACAGAAGTCACTGAGAGCGTAACAGCTATTTTGCACAGTCTAAAGAGCTCATCAAACAGCTTTTTTATGCATCAGTGAAACAGATCAATTCCACTATAATAGATAGCTTTTGAATCACACCTTTATATAAAATGTTGTGATGTAACAGCAAAAGGCAGACGTCACAGGACCCCTGCCAAATGTCCCCAAATAAATAAATACATAAATAAAATAAATATTAAAACACTTTCAAGACTATCCTTTTGTTATTTATTTGAAAAAAATGTATGATTTAGGAAGTTGGGATATATAATAATCTGTTTTTTTTTTATCATGGTCAAATGATCTTGTATACTAGTCACCAGTAGTTAGAAATGGTGTATTTTTCAAAGTGATAGTCAATAAATATCTATCACTATCACAATGTCTCAGACTTTATAAACTTTATAAATCTGTTTATAAAAGAGCACATCAGAAGAACAGAAGATTAAGGGTTTTTTTTTTTCCAAGAAACACATTAAAGTACATGTGTACTTGAGTGCATACACATTTTTCCCTTCATGAATAGCTCCATTGCCTCCTGCTCTTTCTGTTTGTTTTTTAACTCTCTTTTTGGGTCTTGTTTTGTTGTCCCTGTATGTGTGACTCATAGGTGTGGCACTTCCTTACCTGTCATTCCCACTCTTATTCATTCTTCAGAGGTTTTGATATTCAGAGGTTTTTTCTCCTCTAGACATGCAAATTATAAAATAAGCATATTCCAGAATAGCATTTGTTGGCATTCAGATATCTGTGCTCACTGGCATGTTATACTGTTTTGAACTTTTGTAAAAAATAAATAAATAAATAAACACCACATCCACACAAGTTACATGACATTCCACATCCAACATGTGGTGGCAGCAGATCAGGAGCAGGGCTTAACCAAACACAGGCCACTAGGGGGCCTACTTGAACAAATATTGTATATACTGTGTTTTAGGATTTTATACAGTGTACTATGTATTCATACTAAGAATTAGTCTTTCATTTCAAACATGCATTCAACATAGCAGAGGGGAAAGGCAACAAAATGACATGTTTCTTTCTCAAAGCTCCAAATTAAAATACAAACACACAGAAGAAACAAATATATTTGTAGCATTAATTCTTTAACCCTGTTTTTACTTTGCCCTTTATGACACACTCTATAACATTTAGGTTGCCTCACCCAAAGCAGCATTCTATTATCATGTAGTCAGAATCCAGCATAATTGTTATTCTATCCTAAAACCCTAAAACCTTTGATGGCTTTTTGAGGAAGTCAGGTCCAGACTAAAAGTCCTCACCCCATTGGTCAAAATCTCAACCAGACACACACACACACACACACACATACACACACACACACAATTTTTTGATTATAGGTGTCTTTATTTTCTGTTGTTTAGTTTCACAAATTACCTAAACCAGCGGTCCCCAACCCCCGGGCCTCGGACCGGTACCGGTCCGTGAGTCGTTTGGTACCGGGCCGCGAGAGTTGAGGCTCAGGTGTGAAATGTATAGTTTTCAGGGTTTTTATCGGTTTTCAGCGTTATTTTGTTATCGTTTTTATCGTTAACTCGGTTTTCCTGGGTCTTTTCACGTGTGTTGTGAATAAATCTTCTTTTTTTCAGTACCAGTACTAGTTTTATTTTGTTGTATTTATCCGCGACACCTTAAAGGCCGGTCCGTGAAAATATTGTCGGGCATAAACCGGTCCGTGGCGCAAAAAAGGTTGGAGACCGCTGACCTAAACACACTCAGCAGGGTGAAGAAGTGACAGAGCATAAATTTACACAGCATTTTGCCTTTATATTTTTATGTTTCGTTTTGGTTTTCCTCCTGGATATTATGGGTGTTTTTTTTTTTTATCACAATCTACATAACAAAGACTGCCCTCCCCTTTTTAATGCTTATCTTCAATATTCCGACACAGCAGACTGAGTTTCATAAAGTAAACACACACATGAGTTTTGAGTCATGACTATGCGCCCAGTTAGACTTTTGTCTGGTGTTGATAGTCTGATATGTCAACAGAGACAGTGTTGACATTCAGGTCGAGCTGGTATAAATCAGCCCCAACAACATAATAAGCACTTTTACTGCCTTTGATCACATCTTATTGAGTTTTTCTGTCTTAGCACAGAATCAAGCCTTTGGTTGTGCAATAGCTTAACTATATATGCTTTGTATTAACCTGCAACTTGATTTTAATTTTAAACCTGCTTTAGGGCAGCATGGTGGTTTCCACTGCTGCTGCCAACAAGAGGGTTTGAATCCAATAGTCAACTGAGGCCTTTTTGTATGGAGATTGTATGTTCTCCCTGTGGTTATGCAAGTTCTCTCCAGGTACTTTAGCTAAAGTGGCAATTCTAGATTGGCTTTAAGGGTGAATGTTTTCTTCGTTCCCATGTAATAGACCAGCAGCCTCTCCAGGATATACCCTGTCTTTCACCGTATCACAGCTGGGATAGCCCCTTCCATTTGTGCTTCATTGTCACCTAATGAATTGGTTGCAGTGGAAGTTCATACATTTGTGGTCACCAGAGGTTCAATATTATTGTTCATCCGCATCTTTTACACTTGATTTTGATTTAGTACTTGTTGTTCTTACTTTGTTTTGCCAAGCTACAAAGGTGTGGATATACCACACATTGTTCCTGCTAATGAACAAGCAGATCACGTGCCCTTGGAACACAGTGTACTGTGGGTTGCACCAGCCACGCTGTCAAAAAGTTTCCATTAACTCTCTTCTTTCTGTGGCTTCTGCTGCCAATCCTGTTGCTACTGATGACGATGACCCTTGAGCTTTATTTGGGAGTTTACAGCGTCATCAGGTTGTTCTGTTCTCAGTCAGTCGACCTAAAAGCAGCAAGTAATCCACTCATCGAAACTGGGGTGCAACACACCAAGACCTTGATTGGCCGCAGTCACGTGAGGTGGGCGTTTTGAACTACATTTCAAAGCAGTGTTTTGAAACACCGCCCCCTTATAAGCTTGATACAACATCCAAATATCAATATCAAGATTTCTATCCCTACTTGTTACTCTCGATGGATAGTTTTTTTTCATTGGTTTTGTTAGGATGATAGAGAAAGTTTGATTGGAGGAAATTCTCCTGTTTATCCTGGAGTTACAGGGAGTTGAGGTGTAGGTGTATCTTCTATTATTCTTTTATTTAAATTGTTTAGCCGGTGAGTTTTTTTCTTAATAAGTGAGGCTTGGCATTTATTCTTTCTTTAAAACAATCTGGCAATAAACAATTTCAAACTCACCCAAAACAGTCTCTCCAAGTTATTCGCTTTAACCCTAGACCAATTTAGGATGTGATATCAGTACCAGGATCCCCGAGCCCTAATCCAGGATTAGTTGTCGGCTGGAATGAAGCAAAGCGAGCATATCAGCATTCTCAGAACTCAGGTTCGGCCTGTGCTTTGTCACAACAGCATGCAGAAAACAGATGTTAAGATGGTGTACATTTCAATTATTAATGTTAGTAATAACTCGGTGTCCACCCCAAAGGCCCCAGTATACCCACTGCTTCTCTCTTTCCAGTCTTACATCTTTCTCCATCTCTGAGAATAAAAATGTCAGTTGAAAATATAGCAAATGTGTCTTTAGCTTGCAGACACATTTGATAAAATGGAAATTTAAAGCTCACATGTAAAGTTGTAGTTATTACATAAGCCTTTAAAAAAAAACAACTATAATTTTCATATAATTAAATTAAACCCTCTAGAGCTTTTGCTTTTTAAAAAGAAAAATTGTCTGTTAATACTATTGTGTGTGTTTATGTAGTATTGATTCAGATAATAGATAGTAGATATTAGATAATATTGTGGGCTTTGTGGTAAAACAAATATTCAGTTCATACTGGTGTAATAGCACTAGAAAAGAAAAACTAGCTGATAAATCTTGTGTGCCAAATTGCGTTGGAGTTTTTCTTTTCTTTTGTGGGTTTAACAGGACATTTTACATTTGATTGAAAACAAAAGTGTCTTGAGAGCAACTTCGATCTTTTAGCTTTCATCCCTTCCAAAAAAGCACCTCAAATAAAAAAATGAATCCAGGATGCGCTCATTCTCAAAATCTTCTCTGTACATGAATTTTTTTTTTTTATGCCTTGATGAGCATTGAAATAGAAGTTAACATACATAATGCTTTAAAATAAAAATTATTTCAATGTCACTCAATTTTAAAAGAACTTGGGTCCAAGTCACCAGTTTAAATTTAAGGTGTCGATGTTTTTTAGTAACGCTCTCTTAGTGTCTGCCTTCTCCCACTGGCTGTGGACTTGCAAGTAGTCATGATGGCTCATGTAACATGTGATTATAGATTGAACCTCAAGACCAACACAGCTCAGCTGATTACAGCCTTTCCACAAAGAAATCAAATCTACAGGAACTCGCAATAGAAATTACAGTGTGACTTATTTCTAGTCACGAGAGTCGAGTCAACTCTACTGAAGTGAGTCAGTTCCCTCCACTGTACTGCTGTCTGAACTTAGGGTTTTCCCCCGTCAACACTCGCTTTAACCTCTGGCTACAACAGCTTGGGACAGATGTCAATTAACCTGTGCGAATCCAACAGGCACGCAAACACATTTTATTTAAGGTAAAAATTACATTTAAAAAAAAGACAGAAAGGATGAAGCATCAGGGGTGTTTGTATCTCAGGAGGTAGAGCAGGTGTTCAATCCCCGGCTGCTCCAGTCTGCATGTCAAACATCCTCGGGCAAGACGCATCCATCGAAGTACAAATGTGTGTGAATGTGCGACGGAGAGCACTTACATAGTAAAAAAAAAAAGAAAAAGAAAAAGTACTTGTATGAATGGGTGAATGAGGCAAGTTGCATAAAGTCCTTTGAGTTCTCAAATACAGTAGACACGCGCTATATAAGAACCACTCCATGTACAGTAGATTTTTACTGTTCAGTATTAGTCACAGTTAGGCTTTCTAAGAAACGCCACGTGAAAGGGAAACGCTGCAGAGCACTTTTGCTATGCACCGCTGCTACGTCAGTAAAATTTAAACACAACTTTATAGTGTTAAAGTATTTTTTTGTTCTTTTTGCTGTGTCTCTATTATAAAGTTTGTGCACACACAGTCTTACCACAGGAGGGTACTGTTTGCTAAAGAACAAGCCGCGATAGCAGAGAACATTAAATGCAAAGGCTCCTTTAGCTGTTTACCTGAGGGTATTATAGTTTGTATGTATGGAAATTAACGTGCTAAAAATTGTTGGAACCTGATCCTGATCGCTTTTGAATGTAAACTAATAGGAAAATACTAATGCAACTTTATTCTTCAAAAAAATGCACAAAGATTCATTCCTTGTCCCAGCCTATATTGGTTGTTGAACTGAAAGTATGGTTCCGTTATTTTCTTTCACTCGATATTAGTGAATATTAGGGAAATTAGATGTACAATGTACCTTCATTTGACCTGTAATGTTTATGCCATTGCTTCAAAAACTATATTTCAATCCTTCTGTACAATGAACAGCATTCAGCTATCATCCATGAGTATCAATACCAGTTTACTGAAAAGGTGACTATTGAATCCTGAGCCTGCTGGTAAAACACTAAAGATCTTAGATCAAAGCCAGACTCTGCGAGATGAACCCACATATGTAGCATTTCGACACTTGTAGGCCACAATAAGTTAGAGCATCGCTGATTCAAGGTGGTGATAAGAAACAGGTTAAGGTGGGGAAATTTACCGATGAGAAAAACATGGGTAGGCAGGCAGTGAGTTGTTTAGCGGAAATGAATTTCCTGTGGCTGGGATCTTTAAGTGTTCTCTTCTAATTTTAATCATCTCTTTTGATTCAGTAGGTTTCAGGGGCCTGTTTTGTCATCAGCTCTTTCTATGACTTTAAGAATCATTTGACATTTTTAGCTCGTGGCAGTTCAAAGCAGAAGGCAGAAGGCTTTCAGAGACAAAGGTTGTACAGAAAAACAGTAATAACCGTACCTCAGACTTTGCTCTGCAGCTGGTACAGAGTGTAATGTTAAGATAAAGATCACGATACACAACATTAATGACGTTCTTGGGGCCCAACTTAAGTCAGTGAGGTGTGAACAAAACTTCCTGTGTGCATACACTGCTGCACAGAAGGAGGAACATGCAGCAAAATGTACATTTGTGTGTTTGTCCGTCGTCTACGATAACACGCAGATGTGACTGTACATAGTTAGTGTTGTTTATTTCGATTTTTCGCATTACAACAGCCTGCTTTTGCCTCTCATATAACAGTTAGGCACAAAGTATTGTAGCCGAACACTATAAAATATTGGTTGAACAAATCTTCACCGGGTAAGACTGAACAAGGTATAGGATCCACATCGCAATTTTTAACTGACAAGATATTAGTTGGCAAAGTTTTTTCCACTAAATTTTACTTTTGATTTTTTCTTGTTATAGTTAGCCCGTAACTAAAGATACTATGTTTATCATTTTAAATGATTTAGAATTTAAAATCCATCCAAATCAATGAAATCTATAAATATGCAAATACATTATTATCGAACACAAGATGTTTTCTACTTTGCTAAAAAGTGTGCGATTCTTCTGCGAACGTCTGTATTACTTGAAATAGATAAGGATTTTTACTTAAGTGAAAAAAACTTCTTTTTTTTTTACCAAACAATCATTGTCAATTCAACTCAACTCAATATAAAAAACCCTTTTCAGCCTCTTTTCATGTAATACCATCTGTCTGAGAGCACAGGGCTGTAAATGAGCTAGATTCTTTTATTCAGTAAAAGTTATAACCGAATATAAGTAATAATACAAATGTTTTAGCATGAAAATACACTGAGACTAGGTAAAGCAAAAATACACATTTTGCAGAATCCTATACAGTACATATACATTTCCCACCAGGGAGGAAAAGCACAAGAAAGGCTGCACTTTCTCAGACAGCTGCGTCAGGCCCAATTACCCCAAAAACCGCTCCACCATCGAAAGCCTTCTGACTTACTGCTGCATTCACAGAGCTTTACACTGCATTTATAAACCATATTCATTACATTATAATGCAACTAACATTGCTACCTCTATTTATATAACTGTATTTATTATAGTAGCAACCAGCAACTTAGACATTCACATTATTCACACTCTCATTACACATACATATAGGATCTTGGGGGTGGGCACAATCACGGAGTCCAAATCACCATCAGGGTGTATACCTCACCCCTGACGTCGTTGCCCACCTCTCAATTTTAAATACACTTAGTCATTGAGGGTTAGCAGGAGGGACTATGCACTTACCTGCTGCTCCTTGGCAGGTAGCTCCATGCCCTCCTGGGTTTTAATTGCACCTTAGAACACATATGCATCAACACTACAATGAGCGGGTGGAGGGAGGTTTGGAGTCTTCTCCCACCCCCATTCTCTGCGGCCTGCTGGAGCGGGAGGGCTAGTAGGAGGAGTTGGCCGTCCGACTGCGGTCTGGGGTGTGGGGCCTCCCTGCTGCTGCGGAGTCGGGGTGGTCTGCCTCTCCCCACCGCAGGGAAAAGGGTAACACCACCTGGGTCTGGGTGCAATTCCCCCCTCCAGGGG
The DNA here is from genome assembly GCF_057381915.1 of Diplotaxodon limnothrissa. Taxonomy (NCBI): domain Eukaryota; kingdom Metazoa; phylum Chordata; class Actinopteri; order Cichliformes; family Cichlidae; genus Diplotaxodon; species Diplotaxodon limnothrissa. The sequence continues at coordinate 55,786,641 of NC_140602.1, read as the reverse complement.
CAAGGGTACCTAGACCCGGTTTGTAAAGTACGCTTGGGGAGTGTGATTGTGTGTACAGCGTCTCTTTATGTCTGTCTCCACGTTGGTTGAGTGTGGAGTGAGTGCATATGAGAGCATGAGGGTGGGAATGGATGTTTGTGTCTGTGTGTGCCTGTATGTCTGTGTCTATATGTCAGGTTGGGTATCAGACGCCACCTCTCTGGGGACACCTCAGGCCCTCCAAGGTTTGGAGGCCTATCTCCACCCACCACCACTTCCCCTGCCGGTGGCGGACTCCCTCAGGTGTCGGTGTGTTGGTGGTTCTTTGTGTCTGGGGGTGGGCGTCCGGGTACACACCGGCTCACTCCTTGGCGGCCGCTTGTCGGGGCCTGGGGCCTGGGGCTCGCTCGGGCCCCTTTGGAGGTGGGGTGCCCCCGGCCTCTCGGCCTAGGGCTCGGTCACTCAGGCGCAGCTGGGGGCCGGCGGAGCTCACGGGCGCGTCACTGCAACCCCCCCTGGCTTCTGCTCCGCGGCTGCTGAGTGAGCCCTCATCTGGGACTCTCCTCAGCTCTTACTGGAACAGTGGCGCGGCTGCCCCTCTGTTGGTCTTCCATGGTCTCTTGTGTTCTGGGGGCCTCTGGATGTCTGGAGTTTTGATCTCCTCCATACCCGCTTCACACCCTGGAGGACGGGGCTGTGGCCCCCCCACACTCCCTAGCAGATCATTACATGGAGAAACCTTTGGAATGCAAGCATGCTGATCCACACAGGTATGCACACATGGGTATTCACAGACGCGGACTAAAGCTTTCTTGGCTGCTGCCTCAAAGCACACTGTGCGCTGTCTATCTTGCGTGCTGCACAATATCGTTTATTACTTAGTAAATACTGATATCTATGACTAGCTAGTTTATTGTGATGGTGCTTTGTTTTCTCTATTATTATGTTGCTCTTTGTTGTTTGCTGTCTCCTCTGTTTGTTTGTTTGTTTGTTTTTTTTTTCTCCATACAGGTGACCCAGGAGTTTTTTTTTTTTTTTTTTTTTTTGTCTCTCTTCCCCCCCCCTTCTCACCGTCTCTTCTCCCCTTGGGTTTTCTTTCTTTCTCTCCCCCTCTCTCTCTCATTCATTCCCCCTGTCCTATTTATTAAAAAAAAAAAAAAAAAAAAAAAATGACAAAGGATGAACTGAAGCTCTGCCATCACGTAATGTCGCATACTGCTGTTTCTGATGTCATTTAAAAAAAAGAAAAAAAAAAAAAAGAAACTGGGGTGCAACACACCAAGACCTTGATTGGCCGCAGTCACGTGAGGTGGGCGTTTTGAACTACATTTCAAAGCAGTGTTTTGAAACACCGCCCCCTTATAAGCTTGATACAACATCCAAATATCAATATCAAGATTTCTATCCCTACTTGTTACTCTCGATGGATAGTTTTTTTTCATTGGTTTTGTTAGGATGATAGAGAAAGTTTGATTGGAGGAAATTCTCCTGTTTATCCTGGAGTTACAGGGAGTTGAGGTGTAGGTGTATCTTCTATTATTCTTTTATTTAAATTGTTTAGCCGGTGAGTTTTTTTCTTAATAAGTGAGGCTTGGCATTTATTCTTTCTTTAAAACAATCTGGCAATAAACAATTTCAAACTCACCCAAAACAGTCTCTCCAAGTTATTCGCTTTAACCCTAGACCAATTTAGGATGTGATATCAGTACCAGGATCCCCGAGCCCTAATCCAGGATTAGTTGGGTTGGAACCTATTTAAGCTATCATGAGACACGAGACAGGGTACACCCTGGATAGGCAACCAAATTAAAGCTTAAAATATTTTTAAATTGTTTACTTGGAAAGCTATTTTATGTTAGTCGAAGGTATGTGTTTGTGTATTTAAGTGTGGTATTGTATGAGTAAGTGTATGTCGGCTGGAATGAAGCAAAGCGAGCATATCAGCATTCTCAGAACTCAGGTTCGGCCTGTGCTTTGTCACAACAGCATGCAGAAAACAGATGTTAAGATGGTGTACATTTCAATTATTAATGTTAGTAATAACTCGGTGTCCACCCCAAAGGCCCCAGTATACCCACTGCTTCTCTCTTTCCAGTCTTACATCTTTCTCCATCTCTGAGAATAAAAATGTCAGTTGAAAATATAGCAAATGTGTCTTTAGCTTGCAGACACATTTGATAAAATGGAAATTTAAAGCTCACATGTAAAGTTGTAGTTATTACATAAGCCTTTAAAAAAAAACAACTATAATTTTCATATAATTAAATTAAACCCTCTAGAGCTTTTGCTTTTTAAAAAGAAAAATTGTCTGTTAATACTATTGTGTGTGTTTATGTAGTATTGATTCAGATAATAGATAGTAGATATTAGATAATATTGTGGGCTTTGTGGTAAAACAAATATTCAGTTCATACTGGTGTAATAGCACTAGAAAAGAAAAACTAGCTGATAAATCTTGTGTGCCAAATTGCGTTGGAGTTTTTCTTTTCTTTTGTGGGTTTAACAGGACATTTTACATTTGATTGAAAACAAAAGTGTCTTGAGAGCAACTTCGATCTTTTAGCTTTCATCCCTTCCAAAAAGCACCTCAAATAAAAAAATGAATCCAGGATGCGCTCATTCTCAAAATCTTCTCTGTACATGAATTTTTTTTTTTTATGCCTTGATGAGCATTGAAATAGAAGTTAACATACATAATGCTTTAAAATAAAAATTATTTCAATGTCACTCAATTTTAAAAGAACTTGGGTCCAAGTCACCAGTTTAAATTTAAGGTGTCGATGTTTTTTAGTAACGCTCTCTTAGTGTCTGCCTTCTCCCACTGGCTGTGGACTTGCAAGTAGTCATGATGGCTCATGTAACATGTGATTATAGATTGAACCTCAAGACCAACACAGCTCAGCTGATTACAGCCTTTCCACAAAGAAATCAAATCTACAGGAACTCGCAATAGAAATTACAGTGTGACTTATTTCTAGTCACGAGAGTCGAGTCAACTCTACTGAAGTGAGTCAGTTCCCTCCACTGTACTGCTGTCTGAACTTAGGGTTTTCCCCCGTCAACACTCGCTTTAACCTCTGGCTACAACAGCTTGGGACAGATGTCAATTAACCTGTGCGAATCCAACAGGCACGCAAACACATTTTATTTAAGGTAAAAATTACATTTAAAAAAAGACAGAAAGGATGAAGCATCAGGGGTGTTTGTATCTCAGGAGGTAGAGCAGGTGTTCAATCCCCGGCTGCTCCAGTCTGCATGTCAAACATCCTCGGGCAAGACGCATCCATCGAAGTACAAATGTGTGAATGTGCGACGGAGAGCACTTACATAGTAAAAAAAAAAGAAAAAGAAAAAGTACTTGTATGAATGGGTGAATGAGGCGAGTTGCATAAAGTCCTTTGAGTTCTCAAATACAGTAGACACGCGCTATATAAGAACCACTCCATGTACAGTAGATTTTTACTGTTCAGTATTAGTCACAGTTAGGCTTTCTAAGAAACGCCACGTGAAAGGGAAACGCTGCAGAGCACTTTTGCTATGCACCGCTGCTACGTCAGTAAAATTTAAACACAACTTTATAGTGTTAAAGTATTTTTTTGTTCTTTTTGCTGTGTCTCTATTATAAAGTTTGTGCACACACAGTCTTACCACAGGAGGGTACTGTTTGCTAAAGAACAAGCAGTGATAGCAGAGAACATTAAATGCAAAGGCTCCTTTAGCTGTTTACCTGAGGGTATTATAGTTTGTATGTATGGAAATTAACGTGCTAAAAATTGTTGGAACCTGATTCATTCCTTGTCCCAGCCTATATTGGTTGTTGAACTGAAAGCATGGTTCCGTTATTTTCTTTCACTCGATATTAGTGAATATTAGGGAAATTAGATGTACAATGTACCTTCATTTGACCTGTAATGTTTATGCCATTGCTTCAAAAACTATATTTCAATCCTTCTGTACAATGAACAGCATTCAGCTATCATCCATGAGTATCAATACCAGTTTACTGAAAAGGTGACTATTGAATCCTGAGCCTGCTGGTAAAACACTAAAGATCTTAGATCAAAGCCAGACTCTGCGAGATGAACCCACATATGTAGCATTTCGACACTTGTAGGCCACAATAAGTTAGAGCATCGCTGATTCAAGGTGGTGATAAGAAACAGGTTAAGGTGGGGAAATTTACCGATGAGAAAAACATGGGTAGGCAGGCAGTGAGTTGTTTAGCGGAAATGAATTTCCTGTGGCTGGGATCTTTAAGTGTTCTCTTCTAATTTTAATCATCTCTTTTGATTCAGTAGGTTTCAGGGGCCTGTTTTGTCATCAGCTCTTTCTATGACTTTAAGAATCATTTGACATTTTTAGCTCGTGGCAGTTCAAAGCAGAAGGCAGAAGGCTTTCAGAGACAAAGGTTGTACAGAAAAACAGTAATAACCGTACCTCAGACTTTGCTCTGCAGCTGGTACAGAGTGTAATGTTAAGATAAAGATCACGATACACAACATTAATGACGTTCTTGGGGCCCAACTTAAGTCAGTGAGGTGTGAACAAAACTTCCTGTGTGCATACACTGCTGCACAGAAGGAGGAACATGCAGCAAAATGTACATTTGTGTGTTTGTCCGTCGTCTACGATAACACGCAGAGGTGACTGTACATAGTTAGTGTTGTTTATTTCGATTTTTCGCATTACAACAGCCTGCTTTTGCCTCTCATATAACAGTTAGGCACAAAGTATTGTAGCCGAACACTATAAAATATTGGTTGAACAAATCTTCACCGGGTAAGACTGAACAAGGTATAGGATCCACATCGCAATTTTTAACTGACAAGATATTAGTTGGCAAAGTTTTTTCCACTAAATTTTACTTTTGATTTTTTCTTGTTATAGTTAGCCCGTAACTAAAGATACTATGTTTATCATTTTAAATGATTTAGAATTTAAAATCCATCCAAATCAATGAAATCTATAAATATGCAAATACATTATTATCGAACACAAGATGTTTTCTACTTTGCTAAAAAGTGTGCGATTCTTCTGCGAACGTCTGTATTACTTGAAATAGATAAGGATTTTTACTTAAGTGAAAAAAACTTCTTTTTTTTTACCAAACAATCATTGTCAATTCAACTCAACTCAATATAAAAAACCCTTTTCAGCCTCTTTTCATGTAATACCATCTGTCTGAGAGCACAGGGCTGTAAATGAGCTAGATTCTTTTATTCAGTAAAAGTTATAACCGAATATAAGTAATAATACAAATGTTTTAGCATGAAAATACACTGAGACTAGGTAAAGCAAAAATACACATTTTGCAGAATCCTATACAGTACATATACATTTCCCACCAGGGAGGAAAAGCACAAGAAAGGCTGCACTTTCTCAGACAGCTGCGTCAGGCCCAATTACCCCAAAAACCGCTCCACCATCGAAAGCCTTCTGACTTACTGCTGCATTCACAGAGCTTTACACTGCATTTATAAACCATATTCATTACATTATAATGCAACTAACATTGCTACCTCTATTTATATAACTGTATTTATTATAGTAGCAACCAGCATTCCTACCCCTTACTCAATGTGCAGTACTGCTGATCACATTGCACCTTATACTCCACTGATCACTCACTTGCTCCTTACATTGCACCTGCTCATTATGTGGCATATATTTTTATATATAACTTATACATATCTATCGTTTTTGTGTAGATACTTATGTTACTGCTCTTCTTCTTTTTTTTTTATCTTCTTTTCCTATCCTAAAAGAATCTGAATGTAAATCTACATGTGTTTCATTGTTCTTGTAACAGTGACAATAAAGATCTATTCTATTCTATTCTAGTATGTGACTTGATTCTAATTATTGATTCATATATTCATTATTGTTTTTATAACTTAAATGTTGCAGCTGGAAGTGATTTTAATTACTTATACTATTGGGTAACTTTCTCTATAGTAAAATAGAATTATAGCAGATTCACATGTAAAAATCTGCAAAATAAGAAGTATTAGTATGGAAAACAAAGGACAACATTCACATCCAAAATCAAGCTGTAGGGCAGAGAGTAGAAGCAGAAAGCAGTGCAATACAGAAAAACTAAAACAGGAAAAGTATTAAGTTGCACTCTAAAGCAGGTTTCTATTAATGCTGTGATCCAGCTGCACTGTGTGAGATTAACAGCACTCTAGCTCTCTAGCTTTTCCTGTTCTGCCTTTTTGAAGCTTTTTATATTTTTGTGTGAGCTCCAAAGAGGAACAACGATGAGGTTTAACAGTCTGAACCTCCTGGGTTACGCATGCAAACACTCCCTGAACGGACTCCATCCTGTGGCTGGCAAATCAGTCTGTCATAAATGACTCATCAATCATATCCTAACTCTCAAACATCAGCACATTTTTCAGATGCACTACAGAAGCACTATATTAACCTCTTGTGTTAAAAACGCGTGCTAGAGAAGCTTAGAGGGCGTGAAGGTAAGGTAAATGGACTACTCATTCAGTTTTGGTAAAATTCTGATGGCACTGTAGATTATTGGAAAACAGGGCGATCTGAGTCACCACACGTCTCTCACAGAGCATGTGGCAGTTAACGCACAAAGGTTAGCTTGTTTACTCCTATGTCTTTTTATTTTCATTGTTCGTTTGTTTACTTCACCTAGATGTTTGAGCTTAACTGTGAACAGAATGAATGATCGTTTTTACAATAAGATGAAGCAGTTTTTAATTACGAACGTGACATTTCTTGTGACTCAAGCTTCAAACATGCTGTTTTTTTCCTCTTCCTTCATGTTCATGCTCATGTTTCCTTCCTTTAAAAACATGATTAAGATGTTATCTATCTGAGAAATGTCCGCTTTTATATTTCAGATAAGGTGAAATGTGTGAATTTTTAAATTTTATTTATTTTAGTGACGCAATTTGTGCGTCACTAAGTGCCTTTTTGATTTTTGCTTTCTACTTCCCTCTAAACTCGTTTTGGTTAAAAACAGCACCGAAATATGATATAAAAATATTATAATATTTGTGTTTGTAGGCTATAAATGGCAGAAAGCAGTATTTCTATTTTCTTTTAATGGACTGTGTCTTTTCTTCAAAACTGTTCGTTTACTTCTGACTTCTGATTTAGAATTTTTATTTTAAAAAACATATTTTCCAGTCCTAGCGGATTGATTTGTAATTTTTCAGATCACACACAGTTCTTTGAAAGCATGAATAGAATTTGAATTTACAGCACACAAAGCCATCCCTGCTCTTCTTTTGAGTCACAGTCGCTTCTCTTGCTTTCTGTTGCCTCCTGCACTTCAGAGCGAAGCTGTTGTTTGAGCAGATACAACATCTTCGACTCAACAGTTCTATTTGTGGAAAGAAGAAGTACAAACAAGGCTGTTTCTGCATACTTCAGGGGACCTACCGTTTCTTGTCAGTCTATGAGTCCTATGAACTGTGTCACACACTGTGACCCCGCCCCTCCATGCTCAGTGTCAAAACTCCCCGACAATATTTCCTTCTCACACACGCTGGAGAGAGCAGCTACTGTGTGAATCATGATTGTGAATGGCAGAAGACTGTGGGTGTGAGGTTACGAAGACACCGTCTTGGTTTCAGTCTTTCAGACAGACCCGGGCAAAATGGCTGGTTGTAAAGTTCAGCTGGATTTTTCAGACTCTAGATGTTCTTCATGTGCAAGCCATCCATATTATATCATCCTGGGTAAGCGTCCTTTTTTTTTTTTTAAATCTGCCTTTCTACTTGATAAACTTCTTGTCTTGGTACAGCTCAATCTTTCTGGAAGGATTTAAATCCACGAACATCTCTGTGATAACTCCTGTTGTTCACATTCAAGGTCTGATTCTTGTTCACTACGCTACACTCTCCATGCATTCTCAAGTAACTCAAGGTAGGATTACCACAACATTTCTAATAATTCATTGTCTTATTACTGTTCATATATTGGTTAGCGCTGTGTGTACTGCAATTTTCCAGCATTCTGATTCATGTGAACTTGTGGAGCATTTGTCTCATTTGGCACAAGATGAAGAGTGAAGGACGGTAGTGGTAGTACTATATTTGCCCTACATTTGCACATTTAACCCAGAGTGTCACATGCCATTTATTTTAACCTTCATTCAGTCTAATACAACAACTCAGTCCAACAGAGTATTTCACTTCATCGATGAAATAACAACTTATAAATATGCTTTACACCACCATGATCACTAATGAAGAGAGCAGCAGTATGTCAGGCTCTGTTTACTGTACTGGACCCCACACCCTACATGTAAACTTCGCACTTGATCCTCCCTTTTAAATGATAACTATATCAGAGCACTTGCATGTTGTTTTGAACTTCCATCATACAGTCATGTTGAAAAAAGAAAGTGCACCTTCCGTCAGTTGTACTTGTCAGAACGTAACAATAATTAAAAAATAAAATCATAAATCTAATTCTTAGCTTAATATCAGAGTTTTCTGGGTCACAAAAACAGCTCTTTTTACCATCAGGGTAATGCTGAACGTGTAATCTGGTCTGGAGCATATTATATTCAGAGTTTAGGTTTGAAATCATCCAACTGTGCCACATTATCTCTGATTGTTTTATTTGCAACTTATGTTTTAAGTGCAATGCAATTCTCTCTGCACGTGCAGCTTGTTAAGCTGTATTTTACTAAGATCGCACATGAAGCCCAGCTGTACAGTTACAGCAGTGCAAACGTCGCAGTCCCACTGGAGTTTGCATATTTAGATGAGATGCGCGTGCTTCAGTAACATCTATTAGATCAATGCTAAGGTCTGTCGTAAAATTAATTTCACTTAGATCTGTTGACCAACTAAAGCGAAGCCCCACGGTCTTTACTATTTAAATGGACCCACTTAAAGGTTTCAGAGGTCTAATGCGCAGCCATTATAAATAAACAGCAGCGTAGAGAGCGCACCCAGCAAAAAAATGATTAACTTGAATTTAAATGTTTATTTAACACTCTAAATGCACTAAATCCCACAATTCAGCATCCTTAACATCCTGCCTAATTTGCACCAATATCGCATTGTCCTGTTATAGTTTTTTGTGTTGTTTATAGATTTTTACCAGCATGTTATCTTCATCATCTGAGATGTGTTTGATTGGAGTAGACGCCACTCGTAGTGATCTTTTTGTGCGGTGCAAGAGTTAAATGAAATGTGCAACATCCCTTTTTATGAGAGCTGTACAGACCCTGAAGCAGAAAGCCTGGGTTATCAGAGAAACTTAATGATCTGCATTTTCATATCCATCATATCTGACGGAGGTTTTAGCTTTTATCAAACCAGCTGACGCAAAGAAAAGAGAGACTGTGTCGAAATTCCCCCATGGTATAACTCTCAGGTCTTAAACTGAGGTAAATGCAACTGGAGGTGAACAAAAAAAATTACATGAAATGGAGAAACAATGTGTGAAAACATAACTACTGCTTACTGCTTCCATAGAAATGAAAGGGGATCATCACCAAGTGTGAGCACGTCTATAAAAGCAGATGTTTGGCGGTTTGCACAGTATTCTCGAGTCAAATGCAAGGTGATCTGTCGGACAGCTAAAGCTTGGCCCAACGTCAGTCATGCAGCAGCAGGGCGATGATCCCCAGGACAGCAGGAAATTTAGAGTGACTGAAAAAGAAAGGCTTAATGTGCTAAAACAACAATGTAAGAAGAGTGGACCAGAATTCCTTCGTAATGCATCGAGAGACTGATAAAGTCCCAAGCCAGGTGTACTTAAGGAAAGGAGGGAGTTTGTAATTAGTTGTCTTTGTTTGTCTGTCTGTCTGTAAGATATTGTTTTCAAATTTTGTGTGATGGTAGATGCCAATAACAGCTTACACTGCTTTAATTTGGCTGGGAAACAGGACCTGTAAAAATTGTATCATTAAAAACATCTACTTTTGTAACAATTTCTCATGAATTTACTAAATATTTTGTGTCACATACCATATTCATGTGCAGAGAAGTGCAAGGTAAACGAGATTTCTTCCAAATACGAGCATTGTGGACTTCACCCAGGTAAAGAAAACACATACTGGGTCATCCTGAGGTGACCCATAATCTTTGAAATCAGATTTGAGACAGGAAAACGGTTTTTTTCTTTCTTTCTTTCTGGTGACTGTGCACTGCCTCTTTTACAGATGGAGTCCGTGATTTGGACTGTTTTACTAAAAATCCATGGTCCAAATTAAGATGTATGTGGAAACCTGGAAAACACGCATCCAAAAATACACATATACTCGTAATACAACCGTAAGTAGTTTTGTTTTTCCCTTTTTACCTTACAAGCACACGTTTTAAAAATGCATATGAAAATGTCCTTGTTTGTAATTAACATCTTTTGTTTCTTCTTCTAGACAAAAAGGAAACTATTGCAGAGTTTATAAAAACATCAATAAATCTCGTGAAGAGATCACCTTCTATAAAAACCACTATGTGACCATTCAGATTTTTGAAAACAGTCAGTCAAAAAATTGCACCAAGGCAGTTTTTCAAGGTTCACCGGAGAGCCTGCGTAAGTAAAAAAATAAAAAAATAAATAAATAAATAAAAATTTAAGGAGCAGCACTTTGTTTAAAATTTAAAAATTGATGAAATTTTGGGGATAATTTTCCTGACTGTTTCAGAGCGATGTGACCCTCCAAATTATGTGAAATTCACACGGCACTCTGGGAAACTGGACATAAATGTGAGCTGGGATCAAAACGATGTCAAGCATATCATGTCTTACTCTGTCAGATACAAAGCACTGGGAAGCCTTCAATGGAATGAGGTCAGTTATTTACTATACGATTGATATCAAAGTTTGCATTATTGCAGAGCACTACTGTTAAAGACCAGAGGGTTATCCACACGCGTGCACAAAACATCAGAAAAAAAAGAAAGCTGCTGGTCTTTAGCTTGCCCAGCTTAAGTCATTGTTAACAAAAGACAGACATGCCCAATGTTCCCTCTAAGCTGCGCACTGCTGCCACAGTCTTTGCGCACAAAAAAATCTGCGTTGCGCACAAAAAGAATCTAACCTGAATTAAAATTAAAATTGAAACTAACAACTCTGTTTCGCAGTGTTAGTCAGAAAGTGACTGTCTGCTCCTGTATGGGATTAGAACGATGCCACCTTATCCCATAGTCCAGCCAATCACGCGATTTACATTCGTGTATACCGAGCTAATCAACGTCGTTGACAGGCTATGACAGCGTCCTTATGTGCCAACACCGGTGTTTTAGCTAGCAAAGCAGCGTGGCTGAGTGAAGCCACGTTAATGACAACGTGTAAAACCATTGGAGATGTGAGCAGGACCGACGGAGCAATTGATGGAAAAAGTGTGGACTTTATACCAGTTTTTAAATTGTGTTGATAGGCGACGTAAAACCAGAGTTATGATAAAAATATGCAATGTTTGGTTTTCTTCCTGAATACTGTCATTGTTTATATTTACTGCGGGAAGAAACGGTTAAATCGGCGTTTAAACATCGAAGCACTCTGCTTTTGAGCAAAACCAAAAAAAAAACAAACCTCACCCTTTCCTATTGGTGGAAAAATGTACCATGTCGACCAATCAAAAATTATATGGCAACGTGGCATTTAGTTGTTTAGGAAGGGGGAAGTTTTAGGAGTGACAGCAGTGTTTTGAGATGTGAGAGATTTGCGACGTTTAGCGCAAATCTTGTGTAGTTAGTGTGTAGTGTTGTCAATAGTTTTGTTGTGTGTGTCAGAACAATGAGACTGTTAAAGGTGTTACAGGAGTGATACATCTCCTGTTGTCAGGCCTGCAGGTATCAGGCTTTTGTTCTCCTTTATCTCATAGTGGACAGAGATTATTTTTGGAGTGGCACAAATAGTTTGTGTGGCATCAAATTTGATGCAGAACAGCTGATTGTTCTGTAAATAGTTTGAAATGTTTGTTTAAAAAAAACGCCTTGGCTGCATTTTTAGGTAAACAGCTGCAAAAAACTTTGTTGTTTGCAAAACTCAGTAACTTTTTTGGAGAAGTAACTATATAATTATTTGCCCAACATTGGTCTTTATATACTGTGTTTTGCAGACGGAGAGTTACAGGACTCTCTCCCAGACCACAGACTCATAACACAAGTCAGAGCTTTATAATAAATAAATAAATAAAGTTGTGTTTTCAAAATTGGAGTTCAAGTTATTTTTACTTCCAATAGTGTTAACATACTACACAGGTCAGGAACAAGATTCTTTAAAATTTTCATTGTAAGTGGGCTAAAGCAGTTAATTAAAAGTAGTCTAACATAAATGTAAACGCTGTAATTTGATTATTTTAATAAACCATGTAACTTGGATGGATTAGATGCCGGCGTGACCACAGTGCACACGTCTGCTGTTGCTCACAGTGGTCCAAGGGATCGCTCAGGGAGTTTGTGCGTTCGCTCAGACACATGAAAACTTAGAGGGAGCATTGGACATGCCCTAAAAAAACCAGAGACATCAGAGACAACTATAAATCCCCATGAGCAAAAATAACCGCATCTTTATTGACTATAGTCAACTGTGGCCTTGTATGTGTTGAGTATGTTGGTTTTGCCCATGAAAATCTTCTCCCCCAATGTCCATGCAAAAAGGGTTATTTTGTGACCAAACACATCCACACTGGCTGATTGCAGGCTATTGTGTCTGTGCATGGTTCCTCCACATGCTGCCGAATCATATTGTTAAATTGCCAGTATATCTTGTTTCTACACACTCAACCACGTTTGGAGATGTAAACCACTTTGACCTCAGGACTAAGTCCATGGCATGAATGGACCTGTTCTTGGTCCTCTTCTTTCAAGGGCTTCTGCTGCCTGAGGTATTCACTCAGCATATAAACAGTTGTTGCCATCTTTTAGATGTGGATCTTTGTTATTTCATCTTGGATAGCAGTTCTGAGACTCAATAGTCCTTCTCTGTCTTCCTGTACTTAATATATAGTCTCAGGGTGCTGGATTTGAGATTAAACCCTTGATGCAAGGCAAGTCCCTTCTTTTTTGATATCAATGGCTTCTTCCTCCTTTGGTGAGCATACTATCCCAGCAGGCTATCTGATGACTGGCAGGCATAATTGTTGATTGCCCAGATAGTCTTTGGACTTATTCTCTGCAGGTGTGCGACAATATGCAGCTTTCCTGGCAGCTTTACAAGTTGGTTGTGGGATTTCAAGGTTCTTATAGCTATCCTCAATGTCTTTGTTGCCTTTCGACTACACTTTTCTTGTTTGAATGACATTCCTATGTCATTATTGTAGGTCCTAGTAGTGTGGATCAGTGAAGTATCTTGTTCACTCCTGGTATACAGCTCGATGCCATCCATGTACAGGAAGTGGCTAAAGTTTGCTTCATACGATAGTTGGCATCTGTAGCCAACTACTCTATCTTGTTAATGATGTGATTGAAGGGGTTCAAGCATATGCAGAACAGCACTGGAGACAGAGCATCTCCTTGGTAAATCACACACTTTGAAGCGCCTTGAGGCGACTTTTGTTGTGATTTGGCGCTATATAAATAAAATTGAATTGAATTGAATTGAACTTTGTTCACTGAATTCCTCTTAGGGTCCTTTTAGGCTCTTAGGGTCCTGTTGGTCTTGTATAGTTCCAGCCAGTAAGTCGTAATCTTTCTTGTAGTCAATCCAGGCAGTGCACAAGGTGGTCACTCTGGTCTTCCAGGCTCAAGTGACTGGTCTGTCCAACCACAGGCTGCTGTTTCGTTCTGAAGTTGCTGCCAATTCCTTTCTAGGCCCCACCCATGTATTGAGCCATGTTTCTGCTCATCTTTGCCATTACAATGATGGACAAGTTTGTGTGAGCTTGGAGGTTGCCAGAAGAAATGTACTTGTTTGATTGCATTGTGCCATAGGAAAAGTGGTGGCGGAGTCGGGATCGTGGTGTGAGGATGGGTTTTGTGTGCGTGTATACATATAACAACCAGCAGAAATGACACAGACCTACACACATACAACAAGACTGTTGATTTGTGTATCTATGTTTTTGCATAATTTTCTCGTGCAGGTGTTGTTTGTATTTGTGGGTTTTTTCCTTACAGGTGGAGCAGTTGATGAGCCATTGTGGGGGGTTTTGGTCTTTTTTCCCCCCTGCCTGTCAGCTTTGACATTGCAATATTTCACATGTAGTGTGAATAATGATAGAAATAATAATAATAAGAGTTGGCTCAAGAGTTGGGAGTTCGCCTTGTAATCGGAAGGTTGCCGGTTCGAGCCCCGGCTCGGACAGTCTCGGTCGTTGTGTCCTTGGGCAAGACACTTCACCCGTTGCCTACTGGTGGTGGTCAGAGGGCCCGGTGGCGCCAGTGTTTGGCAGCCTCACCTCTGTCGGTGGCTGTGGCTACAACGTAGCTTGCCATCACCAGTGTGTGAATGGGTGGATGACTGAATGTGTAAAGCGCTTTGGGGTCCTTAGGGACTAGTAAAGCGCTATACAAATACATCATTTACCATAACAGAAGCAAATGAATAAATAGATAAAATTTAATTTAGAAAATCACAAGCCTACAGATATTTTATAGAGCTTGACTTGAAAAAGCAAATATGGCACAGCAGTGCATTCAGAGGGCAGTCTGCCTGGCTAAGACAGGCAGTTTTTTTTTTACTTTTAACATCTTATACATAACTACTGTTTTCTTCTACTTTGAAAATCTAACACACACCATGCCTGTCTTTGTATTTGCTCTTCGGGTCTTTTCACCATTGACAGTTTTCCATCACTATACTGTATTAGAGTGAAAGAGGCATTCAAAAGCAGGTTTGAAATGTAAACAACATCTGAAATAGCTGAATCTTAGATTTGCCTTTAAAGTGCAGCATGATCTGAGCTGGACTTTTATGATTTCGAAACACTGGTGCTTTCCTTTCCGATGCAGTATTATCCATAATAAAGGATTAAAAAAACAAAACAAACATTGATAGACAGCAACTCTCATAGACAGACACATTTATCTGAAGGAGACAAAAAGTAGCCTACGTCTAAAGGTCTACGTAAAATTCTCCGTGAAATGAGTCAGAGCTTACCAACTGACGTTAACTGCCCACACTTTAGTCATGTAACAGTTAAAGTTGCCAGATGATGAGATTATGTCTAACTGAAAGTCAAATTTCTCTGAAATATGGTCTCAGAAGCTTGAAAAGAAAATCGACTACCATGAGCTGGGTGATTTTTGCTTTGCAACATTCACTCTGATTGTATTTCTCTTCCAGTCTAATTTTAAATCACAGCAGCTTTTATATCAATTTCTGCTAAAGAAAACGATCCATTTTAAATCCAGCCTGAATCCTTACTCACACTCTGGAAAGTACACGGTGAACATTAGGTATATTAAGGAATTCATTCAGGTAATATACAAATTACCTGAATTACTTGTAACTGCAGGCGTACTTGTTTTTCCAAACTTTAGTTCTTAACCTCTTTCTGGAGGCATTCTGATCGGCTCTCTGTGACTTTGTCGGCGTGCATTTTTGCTCTGAACCAGTTTCTTCCACTATACTCTACAAAAAACAAAACAGATGTTTATTTCGGATACTTCCCTAACGCACACACTGATTTCTGTGCTGCTTGCAGTCACCTGGAATGTCCCAGAATAAAACTACATGCAGAGTGGAGAATCTAAACTCCTCAGTGGCCTACGCTCTACAGATACACTGCATCACCAATACTAAATGTACACAGTGCCCATGGAGTGAAGCTTACACTGTGCCATCAGGTTAGTGTTTGCTTTCTACTTTGTTTTTCTCCTAAAACCGGATAAAGGATTACCTGCTTATGTTCAAAGTAAAAAACCAAAAACAACCCAGTTTGCTCTTTCAGAGGTGACATCACAGCCGGTCATCGTCAACTTTAAAGAAACTGACGTCGCCAATGAAAAGGGTACTCGCCTTGTTTCAATAACCTGGAAGGTAATTTTTCTTCAAAAACATCTTCTGAGAACATGCTATTAAACAAAAAGCAGAATGTAGAAAACACTCAGCAGCCACTTCATTAGGTACACCTGTTTTAATGTTTGCTCGCAAAAAATGTCGAATGTGACAATCGCATGGAGCAGCAGTTCTCTGGGATAAAATGCCTTGTTGATGTCAGAGGGGAATGTCCAGGATTCTCTGAGTAGATTGTAAAGCAGCTGTAACTGAAATGCTCAGTTGTTACAACCACGGTATGCAGAAGAGCTCTTCTGTGAGGCTTGAAGCAGTTGTGCTAGCAGAGGACACCGGGTGATATTTCTGTCAGCTGGAAACAGGAACCTGAAGCTACAGTTCACACAGGTTCAACAGAAGATTGGACAAATGCTGCCTGGTCTGATGAATTTCAATTTCTGCTGTGATGTCACAATTTGCTGTAAGCAACATGAAGGCATGGGACCATCCTGCCTTGTATAGATGTTTCAGGCTGCTGGTGGTGTAATAGGGTGGGGAATATTTTCTTGGCAGGCTTTCGGCTCTTAATGGTTTCTGGAACATGATCTCAAACCAGACCTCAATCCAATAGAGCATCTTTGGGATGCACAGCCAACAAATCTGCAGTAACTGTGTGATGATGTCATGTCGACATGGACTAGAATCTCTGAGGTGTGGTTCCAGCACCTTGTCGAATCTGTGCCATGAAACATTAAGGTAGCTTTGAAGGCAAAGGGTGGGCCAACCCGATACTAGTAGCTGGTGAATGTAAATGCAGCGATTAGTCATAGCTGCTTGTTTTGATAATAAACTGTTTTTGATCGTTAGGTTTCTGCCAGAGACCTGCATGATGGCTACATCGTGACCATTGGGAAAGAGTCAGGAGAGGCCCCAATTGAGCGGATCGACACCATTCAGCCCAGCATCACACTGATTCTCTCCTACTCAGCTTATAGTGTGAGCATCCAGTCTTTCAACAACGTCAGCATCTCTCCAGCTGTGAGCCATATAATACCCCTCCGCGAAGACATGGACAGTCAGTACTCATTTCCATCCTTACAGCTCTCTTAAAGGTGTCGTTTTCACCACAGATCTGAACAAAGTATACATCCACAGGTATGGGAGATGATGAGCTGAACGTGACAGTCCACAATAACATATCCTTCAAAATCTACTGGAAAGACTTCCTTCTCAAAAAATACGTGTGCTATTGTGCGGAGTGGAGGGAAGAGAAGACTAAAACAGCGTACAAGTCCTTTTACCTTAAAGGCAAAAACTACTATACTTTCTCTCTTTTAAAAGGTATGTTAATATTATGAGTTTTTGGTCAGCACCGTTTAAATGCAATTTGATTTGACTTGCCTAAATGATTTTATACACAATACTGGATTGATATTGGACAGCAGAGATCACTGCATGTTGTCAGATTTAGCTGGGAAAAACACTTTGGATATGGCTAGGGAAAACTTTTAATTCAGTTAAAGTTAATTGTAAGTATGCAACTATGGCCCAAATGTTTCAAGCATATGTTTCTTTATAAAACGTGGATACTACTTCCATAACATTGTCCACTGATTTGTGGACTTGAGTTTAAAGCTTCTGTGTTAGAAAATGTACTGTCCCAATCTGTATTTATTTACTTATTCTAGAGCTAGAAAAACTGATTAGGTACTCGCATAGATACCTGGTATGGCTGTAGATGTATGTGTCTCCTCCTGCAGATACCTGTTAATTAGAGCTATGCGTAAATAAAATAATACTAGAGCTTGGAACTTGAACACTGAAATAAGCGTTTGTGTAAGTGCTAAATCAGCTTCAAAACCAAACCTGTCAGAAGTCCATTGCAGAGGTCTGTGCAACTGACTAACGTTCCTTAAGTGGCTTAGTGGAAGTTACTGTTAGCTTTCAAGTCACTGCTGATTTTTTTTCCTGTGTTCAGCCCAATCAACAAAAGCTAATCTGCTGACTTTACAAGTTGATTGTGCAAGATTAGTCATTCTGTTTTGTTTGTCTGCCCTTAAAAAAATAAATATCAGCTAATATAATGGATTGGATTTATATAGCGCTTTTCAAGGCACCCAAAGTGCTTTTACAATGCCACTATTCATTCACTCTCGCATTCACACACTGGTGGAGGCAAGCTACGGTTGTAGCCACAGCTGCCCTGGGGCAGACTGACAGAAGTTAGGCTGCCATATCGCGCCATCGGCCCCCCCCGGCCAACACCAGTAGGGTAAAGTGTCTTGCCCAAGGACACAATGACCAGGACAGAGAGCCCGGGGATCGAACCGGCGACCTTCCGGTTACAGATACGCTTCCCAACCCCCTGAGCCACGGTCGCCCCCATATATTGGAATGCTGGATTTTTAAATCACCACATGCCAGTACAGATTACAATCTGTGTCTATACTTTGGACCCATACAATGGATGTATGCCGCTTGCTGACCAGCTTGGAAGCCAAATTTGGCACTCCACCCCAAACCTGGCTCCAAAACACTAACATGGTGGAAACTTGAAAAGATATATATATATCTACTTGCTTGTGAACACTTGAGTTGCTTTGCAAATGTAATACATATATTTCGTTTTCTTCCAGCGATCAATCATAATTCATTTGATATCTCAAATATCCAGAACCCTTGAAGCCTTACAAGAGATACACCGTCAGTCTGCACGTGCGACCGAATAAGGACACCTGCAACATGAAGCATCTTAACAACAGCGAAGGAACGTTTGCAAGCACAAAGTTTTATTTCATGGAAGGCAGTAAGGCACAGGCACTCTTCTCCAAAACAAGCAGACACACATACATTACAAGTCACCAACAAAACACTCTGACCTCTTGAAACTGCTTTCCCGTGTCATTCTTAAAGCTCCTGTGAGTGGTCCCGCAAACATCAGCAGTTACAATTTGACACAGAATTCAATGGTGCTGCAGTGGTCATCCATCCCAGAAGAAGACACCAGAGGCTTCCTACTGGGTTACACAATCCACTACACTGAGAACCACCTGAGGGGAACAGAATCTGAGAACAGTAAGACACCTCCACTTACTCCATAAGCTTATTCATAAACTGCTGAATTTTGTTGAATATAATAATAGCACTGGCATCACATCCACTGGTTGCTCTACAGCACATGCATCATCCTCACTGAATTTCCTGTTTGTCAGCTACTTTGTTTACTCTTCTCAGTTTTCCTGAAGTTAATGAATGCTGTAATCACACTGCAGTTTTTAGTCTTGATTTTAATGACCTCATACACTACTTGATGTAGCTATGACATCATAACCTAATTAACTCTCTGGATAGGACTAGTTTGTCAAGATGGCTGAGCAACCTAAAGATAATCTACTATCAAATGTTACTGTTACATTATTTCTTTCAAAAGTCTTCCACTCACGTATTAAAATACTCCAAAATCATTTGACTGGAAAGCCATTCTAACACCGCTGCTGCTATTTCAGCAAGTGAATATGCTCATGATGACAATATTTTCATATGATAATACTAACATACTCATAAAGACAACACTAACATGTTCACCATGACACTGCTAATATGCTATGCTCATAATGATAATGCTAATATGTTCATAACGTCAATGCTAACATGTTCACAATGCTAACGCTAACATGCTTATAATGTCAGTACTAACATGCTTGTAATGTCAATGCTAACATGCTCATAAAGACAATGCTAACATGCTAATTATGACAAAAACTCATTTTGATTGCAGACATTACAGTGGATCCAAATGTTAACAAGTATGAACTAAAGGATCTTACAAGTGGCACAACATACCAAGTCCAGATATCAGGTTTCACCTCTAAAGGAACAGGAAAACGAAGTGAACCCAACTTTTTTACAACGACTCAAGAAGGTCAGTCAAGTAATATTTCAACCATCAACTGTACATATAATTAAATTTCTAATTTTTTATTTGTGCCTTTATTTATTTATTTGCACAGGAAGTTTTAAATTCACTAGTATTATTGCAGCCATTGCAGTTTTGGCTGCTGGACTGATATTTGGACCACCAATAATAAAAAGGTACAACTTGTCAACCAATAGCTGGAACAGGATTCCACCAAAGTCGCTAATTAGCTATGTCTACCACTGTGCACAAGCTTTACCTTAACCATTCCTTTAATGCTTTTTAGAGCAAAAGTTGTCCTCTGGCCAAGCATACCTAATCCTGGAAAGAGCAATACAATGCAGAAAATAGACAGGCCCTGTGAACTGGTAAGTGTCAGCTGTGACAAAGCACACAGTTTTAATGTTGTGGAAACCTAAAACAACCTGAAACTTATTTTAGGGGACTGCTATTATAGTCCCAGTGCATCAGATGAAATATGTTGTATAAAATTAAATACATCAGTGTGTCATTTGGTTACATAGGAACTCCTTGAGGTAATCAATACTCTGAAGGCTGAAGAATGGGAAACAAAAAGTCTCCATATAATTGAGAAAGAAGCTGTCGCCCCTGCCACGATATTGCCAGCAATGCTACCGCTTCTTTGTGGCTTAGACAAACGGGGAGATTCACCAGGAATTACTTGTAACTGGATCCAAACAGAGACAGATGATGCAACTGGCAATACATCTCCCAACAATACTACAGACACATTGTTGGAAACCCAGCAGACAGACCTACAAAGTTTTCCTTTTCCAAGTGGCTATACCACGATGGAAATGTTTCAGCACGTAATGCCACAGAGCATCACTGCCGTTACTCAAGACATGGAAAGTGACCCAGAGGACGCAGACCTGACTGTATTCAATCCTAAGCCAGGACTGGACTATGTAAGACAATTTAGCACCAGTCCAGTCTCGGACAGTGACCACTTGTCCACTATTTTGTGATGAAGGTCAAACTGCAGAGCATAAAGAGGAAAAATCACTATGTGAACAACTTAGTCTAAAAGGCCAAAGTAAGAACTGCTGCCCCTGACTGTTTCTGCTGTGGCTTATGAAGAACAACAATTCAGTTTACCAACAACATGGATTCATTTGGCTAATAAAATCAGCAGAATTACCAAGACAGTGTTTACATCACATTTATGTAAAAAACTTAACCAAAAGAATGGCATGCCAGTTGTTAGAATTGGAGTAAAAAGACAAAACATCCTCCCAAAAAGTGCACTTAACCATTACCACGGTCAATGAATTAGCTATTAATATACTGCTGCATGGGCTGAGCTGAAGTTACATGGTAAGGTTTTAAAAACTGAGCTTTAAAATGATTAGCGGCAATAAAAAACAGAGAGAGTCCGACAGTGATTACTGACTGTTTTTAGGGGCTTGTTGAGATTAAATATAACAAGATACAAAGCATTAAAACATGTAAAAAACACAAAGGCCTTATTAAACGCAGAGTCGTTTGGGCCCGGAAGCAGGATTCATGACGTCATCACTTAAAGACCGAATAGAGGTAGTTGTGCAAAATCTTGTGGCCTTAAGTCATGGGGGAAAAAAGGCACCATTCACCAGTTTAACACACAAAAACATTTTCAAACTTTTTGAAGGCTGTTCATTGTCAGCTGGTCTGAAATGTTCAATCAGTGGCTGTTCTCATAATGAAGACCTTACTTTACGTCACCCTTTTGCAGAAAGCCTAAACAAAGCTTAGCAGTCTACAACCATAAGGTGTTACTTGAAATGCTTGTCTTAGCCATGCCGACCTTTGATAAATCACAATAAATGGAAGGTATGACTGTGGCTTATGCGGTTTTCATCATGTGAACAGATTACTTTTACTTGGAAATAAAGAGCTCTCTTGCCCGGCATCTTTTGAGGAGCATGAATGTCTAACAAATTTTGTGCCTTTTTATCTCATTGAAGTTGGGGTATGTCACAGCAGAGGTCAGACGTTTGACCGGAAGACAAATGGTTGAAGCTCAAGGTGTTCACTTTGGTCAGACACTATTCAATTAACAGAGATTTCTAAAGGCAGATCATATATCGCACACACAGATGAGTGAAAGTGTTATCCGTAAATATGAATTGTTGCTACTCTTTCAAAGCACAGATAATAATATAACTGGGCCCATATCGAGAACTGGTGGTGCACCACAGTCAACACAAAGCCCAAGTTACAAAATCAAACAAAATTAGTCAATGAAAAATCTCTTTTATTGAGTGTTTTTGGAAACGGATGTACTGTTAGATTTGAAATTAAGAGGATTTATACATGAAAGCTCTTCAAAAACAGTGGCACCACACTTTTACATAGAGTCCAAAATCCAGCATCAAAGGACCACTCCTCATGGACTGAACCGTCAAACATGTTTATACATAATATACCTTCAGAAGTGGGTAAATGTTTATAAAAATAAAATTCTTCACATACTGAAATACTTGGATTTTTAAAACTACATTTTAAGATGACCACTTCAGACTGAAGATTTGTTTTGTTTTTTTAAATTGTAAAAACAAAGTAAGAAAAAAAAAAAGGCAGAAGGCAGGACAACAAAATACAAGCAATCATAAAATCAGGTCTGTAAAATCCAGCAAAGAGGAATTTGGCCACACACAGCCATAAAGTATCCTTTTAAAAACACGTTCAAAAAACAGAAAACACACATACACAAAGTCACATAGATCTCAATCTGGGGCCAGCTTGCAAACACTCGACCGAATAAACTGAAATAGTAAAAATTGAGAAAAATAGGTCTAGGTCTACTTAATTATTAGTATACTCTGTAACGAATTGAGGACAGCTAAAACTTTAATATAATGTCTCGATAGTTTTCAACATCCTAAACAAGTCTCCATATTTTTTCTTAGTGTAGGCACTTTTTGGCCCTAATGTGCTTACATGCAGTTTGTGGACCTTTGATGTTTCCTGTTCAGTCTCTTCTTGGCTGCTTCTGAGAACTTTAATCGCCCCACTTTCTCCAGTAACATCAGCTGACAGACATTTATAGCACATCACCATTATTTTACAGTATAGGCATGTGACTTATATACAGTATAAAACAGTATATAACTTTTTTTCTCCTCACACAGTATTAGAACAATAGCAGGACGTGATACTTTGTGACCTTGTTGCAACTGCTAACCAGAAATAAAAAAAGTGATTCAATGATGTACAACCAAATGAGTTCACAGTTCACAGCCCACATTTTCCTTCACCAACATACAAAGGGGCAAATGAACTTTTCAGCATAAGCAGAAATGTTATTTTAAACTCAATATTCCTCTAAGGGACTTTGTGTTTATCCATTTCCTGAAACATCACATATATAATGTGCCATTGCTTCACTTAGTGAAAAGGCAAAAAAAAAAAACCAAATATGGGAAGTTTCTCGCACAGCCATTGTGTGACCACAGCCAGCGCATTAAAAATAATGGGAAAAACAAGCCAGACTGTGTACAAGTCTGTGGGGGAAAAGAATTAGAGTTAGCTGCTTTAAGGTAGGCCTAGCTTCTAATTAACCAGTCTCTAGTGTAGGAGTGTAACCTTCAGTTTCTTACTTGCATCGCCTTCTTGCTCACCATGTCCTGTTTAACAACACCAACATGATGATGACAGAAAGACTCAGGTTGAGGGTCTAAGATGGGATTTCACGCTATTTTTTTTTTTTAATATTCAGATTATGGGAACCCTGCTTTCACTCTGGCTCTCACACAGGACAGGCATGCAACGAAACCTTTATGTTCCTCACTAAACAATTTAAGACAAACATTTGACTCCTGCTGCAGATTGTTGCTGCTTATTTTTACTTCAAAACGTTTTTGAAGTACTCAACTTTACAGTTAATAAATATGTAAATATGTGACAGTCACAAATAACATATCTAGCTTTAAATGAATCGATAAATGAGTATGACCTCTATTCCTCATCTGTGTATCTGGAATGTGACCAACCTTCCTGGAAATGCGGGAACATTACAGTACTACTATACTAGCTGTCAAAAGTTTAAGAACCTATACCATAAGGACATAAAAGCAGAAGAAGAAGAAGAAGAAGTTGTCAGTGGAATAGCTAAGCAGAAAAAGTGTGGCCTTCTCTATGATGCTGAGCACTCACTTGCCCTTAAGGTTTGATAGTGAGATTAGGCTGACTTAGAGGAGCCATGTGTGTCACCAGTCAGGGGATGATAATAGGAAAGAAAAAAAAGTAAGATGCCATTCAGTGCTTCTGTATGTACACACTCACGCACACACTCACGCACGTACACACACACACACTCACGCACGTACACAATGGGCAATAAGATACCTGGATGAACAATATTAGTGTCCATGGTGTTGCTGAAGTCACTTTGCACCAACATATGCTTCCTCCTCGTGGTTAGTCTTGTAGCTGCCGTTATGCTGGGCGCAGGGTGATGACGTCATGTCCTCACTTGGTGTGGCTGAGCCTTCTCTGTCACTTTCTTCCTTTCCTTCTCTGACATACCTCGCTTCAGCCTGAAATGGCAACAATGAACGATCAACTTTGACCAACAAAAATATTCAAAGAGAAAAACGCTCAAGTGCAGGAAAACTATGCTGTGCACATTAACAATTATTTGATACTTCCATCTTTTTCAAACAGGAGTTTATCTGACAGTTGTAAACATCAAGTACTTAAGCTTATAGTACAAATATGTACCTAATCTCATACTAATTGATAATAAAAATTAGTATCTGGAATAAGCTGAGGCATCCCCTCATGTTGTCCAAGATAAGGACAATTTTGGACAATACCTCCCACCC
Organism: Diplotaxodon limnothrissa; assembly: GCF_057381915.1. NCBI lineage: Eukaryota > Metazoa > Chordata > Actinopteri > Cichliformes > Cichlidae > Diplotaxodon > Diplotaxodon limnothrissa. Next base: position 55,762,044 of record NC_140602.1, on the reverse strand, counting down.
AACATGCTGGACAGCCACAGGAGCATGCTCAGTGAAAGACTGATTTACCCAAATGCACCACTGAAAGACACAAGAAATGATTCCTGCCTGTGGCTCTCTCCCTATACAACTCCATCTATAATTACACCCTTTTGCACATGCTCTACAGTGAAAATAACAATGTTTTACAGTTTACAGTAAAATGTCAATCATATATATTTAATCTCTGTAATATTCTGCATATTTATAATTGAGCTTTCCGTATATATTAGAGCTGTTTCTTAGATTTTGTAACTTTGTAATATATTACATTTAGTTCAGTCTGTTACTGTTCTTATCGTCTTGGAGCAACTGTAAATAAATAATTTCATTAAACTATTCTGATTCTTGTGCTTTTTGTTATTATGTCTGCTTGCTAAAAATCAATATTTCACTCCTGTAACAGCCTGCATATCATCTGGAATACTGGTTTAAATCTGGTTTGCGTAACTTTGCAGCAATCAGCACCAGAGCTAAGAGCTCTGATGTTACTTGGAACACATAGGTCAAAGGGAGGAAGAGCAGAAATGTTAATCAAGATGCATTGTATTTTTATAACAAGTTTTCTTTTCTTTTTTAAATCAATATTTGTACCAGCTTCACTGTATATTAAATTAACAGTGACTGTGTTGATTCTGGTTGCAGTTTCATGTAAAAAGCTGTTAACCAAAATACGTGACAAACCCATACGGATGCTGCAGCTCGTCTTGCAGAAATGATGGTGGTTTTTGAGGAGAACATTTGTTTGGCTGTTACTTGTCAAACAAATGTTCAGATTGTTATCAACAGAAAGGCTCAAGTGTCACAAATCTAAATCACCTTTTATCTCTTGGTTATCATTTGGGGGATCTATGTAGTAAACTTCAGAAGTAGGACAGTCGTGTGGTTTGATACTCAAGTTGGAGACGAATGGAAACATTCACTTGTGCTGGTGTGAATGACATGCAACAATGCCACTACTTTTGAGGTAGAAACTATTCAGAATGGGACTTTCAGAGTGATCTGCAAACCAAAGTGTGCTGAGAACTAAACCATACAGCAAAAGATTGATGTCACATACCAGAAAGACGAAGCTCGTGCATGCAAGTTGTATTATTAAATGCTTCCAGGCCTATGGATCTGGAATAATTAGATAACTCCAAGTATAAGCAACATAATGTGCACATAACTGAGTCATTCCTTATTTGTAAATTATTAGATTTGTGACTGAAGCGTAATCTGTAATACCTTCCCTGGCTTGGCTTTGCTCCTTATCCTGTCCTCGTCTTTGCGGCTCCTTTTTCTGGACGTGGACCCGTCCCTTCTGTCCCTGCTGCGTTCTCTCTTCTTCTCTCTTTTACTTCTAAAAGTAAGAACCAACCTTCAAGCAAACATAACTGAACCTACAATTGTATAACACAGTAAAAAAAACTTACCTACAAAAAATGTTTGGCAGCATGAGATGGTTGGATTTACCTTTTTGGTGACGGTGATTTGGCTTTCCTTCGAGGGCTTCTTGACCGATCCTTACTCCTGCGCTTGTGCCCCCTGGTAACAACACTTTATTAAGTGCATGGAGATAAAGGTGTTATAAATAACACATCTTATTTTAGTTAAACGATCAACATCCTTTTTTGCACCACAATAACATACAAACAGCAGCAAATTTAGGGAGATATGAAGATTAAGAATCTGGTGCCCTCTACTGCCAAAGGCAAGAATCACAGGTCTTATTACAGCTGATCAGATTCTTTTATTATTGTTATTATTAAACACGTAATAATCCAGAAATATTCCAGGAGTATGTTGTAGGTGGTCCCATGTGTTGAGCTAAACGACAGTATAACAAAGACATTCAGACTCTTGGGAAGAAAAAAAAAAATCAGTGAGGTTTTTGCCTCACTGCATACCTCGAGCGACTCCGACTGCGTCTCCTGTCTCTGGAGCGAGAGAGTCTCCTGTGACTGCTTCGGGAACTGTGTGAGTCACTGCCCGGCAGCAACCTCTGTGATGTTCTGCTTCAAACAGAAGCAAAAGGGGAAAAGTGTCAACAACTAAATTGTAACGCAACACTAAAACCCTGATGCTAAAAAAGCCAGTCACCTGTGTTTTGAGTGGGATCTTTTCCGGCGTGCCTTTGAGTGTGAACGGGAGCGTGAACGTGAATGTGACCGCCGTGACCTTTGAGACTGGCTGGAGGAACGCTTCTTTGTTTCTGTGAGAGGAACAAGCAGTAATCTCAGTACACGACAATTACTTCAGCAACTTTAATCAAGTCTTCATGCAGGAAGACCAAATATCGTACCAGGTTCAATGGCAGCAGCAATGGTAGACTGTGCTTCACGCACCCTCTTCATCACATTTTCTAACTCTTTAGCAGCAGCCTGAGGCGTCAGCTCTGGGGGTTTCACAATAGCGTTATTGGAATGATTAACCCTGAAAGACAAAAGTATCAACCGGCTCTTAAAACCACGTTATTTTACGCATTTTCCCATTTTACAATTTTAACTAAATACATACTTCAGCGGTCTGTCTCCAAACATGACTCCATTTAATGTGAGGGCTCTGGCAACAGACTCTTGCTCAACAAACTCTACAAAGGCAAAACGAGTTGGCTGGGTCTCATCTCCGGCCATTCGGACAAACTTCACATCTCCCACCTGTTTAAAGAATTCCAACAGCTGCTCTGCAGTGGTGGTCTGCGGAAAGAAAAGATCAACTCAGTTTAAAGAAACATACAAGCCCCAAAATACAAAGCTTTTTAAAAACTGCTGAACCTAGAACTGGGCAATTTAATTGGTAGAAACTGTTGTCAATGCTCTCAGATTTTGTCACATCTTTTTCTTAATTTTTATTTTCTCTGCTTAACCTTCGGATGTCTGCACTCATCACTGCATTCTGTTTTTATCTACATTTAAAAAAGCAAACCAACTTTTTTAGAACTGGGGCTGTACATGTCATCAATTTACAGATGTTTCACAGATGTTTAAAACAACAGTATTGGCCCAGAATTTTACAACTGAGCTTATAGTTTCCTCAATATGGTGAAGGTGGTACAAGCCAAACCCAAACAAGTAAGTAATAATATTATCATGAGCCTGTAGAATGAGGTCACATGGCCTTTAAATATACGAAGACTTTTGTGTTACCTGTGAGTTCAAGTTGCCAACATACACTGTCCTCCTGATCTCATCAATTTTTGAGGGATCCACATTTCCCATGAGCGGCGGCTGGGCGAGTACTGACGACGAGGGGTCGAGATTGGCTGGAAGTCGATTCACTAAGGGAAGGTTCAGCTGCAGGTGTGTGAAACAAAGACACAGGTTTTGTTAGTACTGCACGAGTATGGTGAAAGGCATGATCATTTTATTATACTGTCATGTAAACTTAAAGCTGCTTTCACATCCATGCTGTGCCACATTTCTGCTAATGTACAAATATCTGCAGCAAAATAAAATTTGCCCCCCAAAACACAAATAAAATACAGTAAAAGTATAAAAGTACCAAAATCAACCACTGCTACAGTTCCTGTTAGTTAACCTTTGCAAACAACAAAAGGTGTTTGTTAGCATGACTTAAGTGTATCACCTAGAAACACATTTAAACAAAATAACTCAATTTACTGTTTCCTACACGGAGGATGTGACTAAAACTAAAACTAAGATCATCATCACATTAACACCTTTGCAAAGGTTTTGACACTTTGGACCAGAGAGCCGTTATTCACACGTGCAATTATTGTTCCATTTACTATTTTCTTAAATCCGCGGTGACTCTACGATGTTTAGTTCACATGTTTGACCACACAGAATGACATCAAATTGGCGATTTCAATGCATTGTTAGCCACACCATCGCACCCTTGCACAGGCTCGCTTTTACGGACATCCGACTGCAGGTGATCCACGTTAGCAACCACAGCGCTGTTGTCTTTAAGTCATGCATTCTTTATCCTGCAGTTTGTGGTGAGTTTTCAGTAAAGCCAAAGTATTTCTAAACAGCAGATGATGATCTGCTTCAGGAGACAAGCTCTTCTACTCGGCTCCACATATGAATTATGTTGCACATCTGTCTTTTAGCATAGTTACTCATCCACATTATTTCAGGAAACTTAAAGCTGCACGCTGCGGGAAAGTATCATGACGTATCATTTAGAGAGTGCCTGATTTGTTTTTGCTTTGTGTTCTATTGGTGAAGCACACATTTTAAACATCAGTTGGTAATAGTTATTCAACAGTGCGAAGTAAAACCGTGATCATGATTTACATGATCATTCTGACCTCGTGAAATTTTAAAAATCATGCAACTCTGGTAAAATAAACCCCACCCTCTCACATTTTCATGGCACGCCAACCATTAATCTGAAATACTCGCATTGTCCAATTTTAGTTAAAATTAGATGAAAAATAACAACTTTGACATCTTTGTCCTCTCTGCTGTTGTTGTAGGATGGGGTCAAAATGACACTTCCTAGTGTTAATCTCAATCAAAATTCTGACTTCTTGACTGCTACTGTGTGATAATGAAAATGGATGCTTCACCAGTAGACCACAAAGCAAAACCGAATGAGGCACTCCCTAAATCACTACCTGATGACATGCAACTGTATATTATGATTTACTTGCATGAATAACAGGCAGACACGAATTATGACAGTGGCCAGACTTACATTCTGAAGTGGAGCTGGAGTAGGAATTGGCAGCAATCCCCCACCAGGAATCAGACTGGGTACTGGAGTGGCAGGTGCCAAAAGTGACAAAGCCTTGGCCTCTTCTGGGATTTTCCCTGCAGGACAAAAGCAGATATTAGTGAAGGCAATAGAAAAACTCTCCTCTTTGTCTCCTCTATGTCTGCACAATTAGCCCACTGTACTCTAGAGAGAAAGAGAGCATACACTTCCCATACAGCCTACAAATCTTCTACTGTCTACTCATGATATGCTGGAGACCGAGCATCCTTACTTTGCTTTTATTAAAAAAAATAAAACAAAGAAAAAAAACATTTCTCTCAGTGAATCTGAATTATTCTCAATGAAAATCCTTACTTTCTCAAAAACAAAAAGAAAACTTATTTTGTCCTTGGTCTCTTTTCAAAAACATAAAGAAAGGAAGAAAGGAGAAACAAAATAATGCAGAGAATGAGTCAACACTTTGATGTATGGGTCACCTGTACTGGAAACATATTGGTCATGAACCATACGATATCAAGCATGGACGCTTTTCCGTGGGGGGAGGGGGCGATCGTTTCGGAGTGTCGGAAAGGTGTGCAACACAAGACAACCCCAATGGCTGCATCACTAATAGCACACAGAACATCAGATACAGAAAAGAACAACAATTTTAAGAACTGTAGGAAAGGTTAGCCAAAACTTAGCTATAAAAAACACCTAATTAGAATTTTCTTTTTTTCCTCTCTGCATTCTAATCTGCTTCCTTGCTGCAGAAGTTAATAAAAAAAAAAAAAACAGCTACAGGTTTATCACATCATAGCTGGTGGCACTGAGCATAAAAATGACACATTTCCCCTTCTAATGTTAGAAGGGGAAAAAAAGGAGCATTAATGTCACCAAGCATTAATGCGTTTGACTCACTGCTAAATACTAAACATCCACATTAGAGTCGTAGAGCACGAATATGAGGAAAAAGCCCTAACTGCTGCCTTTTACAACACACTTGAATTACAGATGTGAAGTGCACTTATAGCTTGAAGAATTTTATGCTCCGATGAGGTAAAGTTTTCACTGCCGACTCTCACTTTTTCACAAAGACTAGCCCCTCACTACAACGAGGCGTAGTGGACAGGAGAGTAAAGTGTTAGGGATCCTCCTAGCATCCCATGTGTGACACACATCCCCATCGGTATGCCGTAGCAACCTGGACAGAACTCAATCACACACAAGCTGCAGCTGTAGCGGAAAGAGAGAGGGGGGTGGGGGGGTTGGACAATAATCAAAACAACAAACCAAAATAACAAATATAAACACAACGCTAGAGATAAGCAATATTGTAGTATTCTGGATAGAGACAGTAGAGAGTGGACAACATGGGAAAGTATGAAAGGAAACAAACCAAAAGAAAAAAAATTTCAAAAGGAAAAAAAAAAAAAAAAAAGAGACAAGGTGTCCATCTTGGAAGGTTCAGCGGGCTATTCTCCTGGTCACATTCCCCCCTTGAAGGCTGCGTTGGCCCGATCGGGGATAGTGGCTTGGAAAACAATGCCTGACTCAGGCTAGTGTAGTAGTGTAACAGCTGGGCCACTCTAGTCATCTGATATGCACACATAATCACACAGAAAAAACATACAAAACCAAATTAATAAACTCAGTAGCCATCCAGCACCAAGTCACGTGGACAAAAAGCATCAAGTCAGAGGTGATATCATTTTGACTGTACACAAGGAACAACAGTGGCACCAAAGAGGGAGGGAGATTTAATGAAAAGAAGCACCGAAACAAAAACAAATAAAAATATGTATCTATGTTTTTTTTTAATGAAGAGAGAAAAGGGTGAGTTATTGAGTAATATCCATCAAACAATATTTAAAATATGCATAAAACTATTTTCTGCAGGCAGTCCAGTGTTTATAGTGTGGATTCAGCTTCAAAAACATTCAACCTAGCTTTAATGGCCTGTGTGGAAACCATTTTGTGAAACCAAACAAGAGACCCTAGCTCGGTGCTATGGGAATTTCTTTTTTTGTAAATGCTGTGGCGATACAACCACTAACCTGTACCAAATAATTGTACACAAACAGTTAAAAAAAAAAGACCTAACCAGTGGCACAACTCGACAATTTTTCATGTGGGTTAAAAAAATCAAATAAAATAATCACAATTACATAAAAATAACCCAGAATTCAACCACAACAACTGAATTCAGAGGAAGGAGGTCATAACAAAGTCAAGGTTGTTTCTTTAAACGTAAAGGCCTGCACTCACCTTCCGCACATGGTACTACTATCAAAGCTCTGTCAATAAACACAGTATTAGTGAGATGTTGCGCCACACCAACACTGGAGGGGTCTCGGTACTTTATGTAGCACACTTTGGACGAGAAAGAGAGGGGGGCGTTGCTGTAAACAAAAAAAAGGGAAAAGGAAAAGAAAGGAGAGAAAGAAGCGTGGGAACGCGGGTTAGTCATTTCATTTTGTTTCATCTGGGACTTTTTAGTTTATAATTTAAGAACCGCGACAAGGCCGCAGGTCCGCAGAGTTGCTTGACTAGCCATGCCGAGGCAGACTGCTCTTACTCGGGCGGGTAGAGCCGCAACTCCTCGATGTCTCCCAGGAAACCGAAGAGAGTGCGCATCTGCTCGCTGCTCACGGCCGAGGACAGGTTGGTTATCTGGACGACGGGTGTCCCCGGTATCCCGCTCATTATGCAAACTACTAAACGCGACGCAATAAATAACGTTTTTTGTTTTTTTTTAAAAAATTAAAATTATTTTTATTTTTCAGTTACCCTACTGTGTTAAATACACAGAGCATCCAAGAAGGCGGAGCGACAGGGGTTCTTCCTCTTTATTCCCAACAGGAGTGAACAGTACGCTTTGAGGTCCGCTACCGCCCCCTGGTGCATTGTATGGTACAATGCATTTAATCAGTTTAAAATGATTCGTTGGCCATATCGCTCATGGTCGATATCAAGCCAGGAAAAAAAAAACATTAGTCATTTCTGTCAACTGGCGAAGAAGGTAGCAGAAATCGCAAGGAATATAACATTACAGTCCTATTAAGATATTTTAAGTGGCCAAAAAGGACAGGATTGATTCTAATATAGGTAAATAATGCATAATAATGATAAAATATAAAATAATCTTAAAGATAGTTGCAAAAACAGGTCTTTTTAGGTTTTATCTGTCATTTATATGTAAGCCCTTCGCAAATCCTTTTGATTATAGTTACCAGTATAAGAGATTATATATAGAAGTCACTATTTTAGGACAATACTGGCCTGGTTCAAAATTAACTTTTATTGCTCACCTCAATAAATAAAGTAAATGTCAATGATAACAATTTTTAGCATAATTGTACCTAGGAAAATTAAACCTTGCAGGCTGTGAAAAGAAGAAAAGGAATCAAGCAACTGATCTTCAAAGTGGAAGTAGCACAGCATGTTGGATCTGATATGCTCAAGTTATTCATCCACAGGAATAAAATATTTAGGGCCAAGCAGAATATATATCACAATGACTTGGTCATCGACAGGACTTATAGACTTTAGTGAAGTTCATGGGTCACTTCAATAACATGAGACTATGACATTTACTTAACCCTTGTGTGGTGTTCGTATTTTTGTTACTCAGCCAGTGTTCATGGGTCTGGTGGACCCGCTAGAGTTTTGGCTTTCCAAATTAACACTATCAAACAATTTTATGTTAAATTACTCAACAGATGTTTACTTCATCCCAATTACAAGACATATGAACAGCAAACATGGTTAATTTTTTCCCTTTACCTTTGTTAGATCACATTTATGAATTAATGTGCTTCTCGTTTTTCTTTTATATAAAATGTTATAAATAAATCAGTTATAATCAAGTGGAGTGAGTGGAAAGACACAACACATTTACACGTGAAAAAATAATTAATTGTTTAATTTTTCTTTTGAAAAAAACTGAACACGGGTCTCACAGACCCGAACACCATACAAGGGTTAATACAGCCAACAAATTTGAATGTATGTGTCCATGTTAGTTAGTTACTCATTTATCTTTTTCTTCTTCTTCTTCTGGATGCTTCCTTAAGGGGTCACCACAGTGGATCACCTGCCTCCTTCACAACCTTTTCCTAGCATACTTTTCTGTCACACCAACCCTCTCCATGCCCTCCTCCTCTACATCAGTGAACCTCCTCCGAGGTCTTCCTTTTTTACTCCCGCCTGACAGCTCCATTTTCAACATCTCTTGTCCAGCATATCCACAATCCCTCCTCTACACACGTCCAAACCACGTCAGCCGAGTCTCTCTAACGTTTTCTCCAAACTGAGCCGTCCCTCTGATGTACTCATTTCTAAATCTGTCCATTCTGGTCACTCCCAGTGAAAATCGAAACATTTTAAATTCCACCATCTTTAAACCAAACGTCATAGCATCTCTGTACATACTGAACGACTGAAATTTGTATTTCCATTTTTTAACTTTCTCAGTGAAGCCAGGGCTTCTCAAAATATTCTATAACCACAATCAGAATACTTTATCCCTAATGAAATTATGTCGAATATTGTGCCGAGATCGCCACAGCAATAATTAAATTAGAAAGTACTGAATATTAGTATCCACTGGGTAACAGATGAAGTTAAACGTTTGAAACACAACTTAAATGCAGATAGTGTGATTGTATACATCTTCAGAATTCATTAAAAACTTTTCGAGCTATTGTGTTTAAAGACATTAATGCACCCAAGTGCAATCAAAAACATAACCTTCAAAAAATATACATGTTTGGCAATTTTGTTTTCATGAAGTCCGAATCTATATCTGTACAAAAGCATTAAAGAAGCATATATTTATGTCATTGTGTGTGTAATTGACATGACGTGTGAGGTCCGCACACACACACACACACACATGTATTTATACTGTACAGTGAGGTCCACAGTCAAGATGTGAGTGAACTGCAGATTTTTACCGTTAATTCAATGGCTTTTACAAAAAAATCTACATTGACTCTTTATGGATGACACTTTGATACACTGCACCCAGAGGACAACTTTGACATCATTTTTAATATAAAGATTGTTTTTAATACTTGGATAAAAATCCTGAAGTGTAGAAGCCACAGATTTTGCCACATCCTCCCTTGAGATGCTGCCAGGCTCTTACTGCAGCTGCCTTCAGTTACTGGAAAGCATGCTATACTGTGCCGACATTTGGTGACACGCTCGGTCACTGAAGCGGCTTTGAATGGGAAAATCCTGGCTTGTGCTGCCATCCCACTAGTTTTGCAACTTGATCCTGCTGCTTGTGTCAGCAGTCACATCATCAGCAAACAGCCGCTCTGCTAGATGATGTGATCTTCTTTGGATCATGAGCTCTTCCCATCATTCTGGTACAAGTTATGTTGTTTTCATCTATCCAAAGAACAGTTTCCAGAACTGTGCTGACTCTTTTAGATGCTTTCTTACAAAATCTAATCGGACCTTCTTGTTTTCGATTGTAACCAGGTGTCTTCGGTGGTCTTTCTGGCCAGTGCATTTCTCAGTTTTAATAAAGTAACAAAAAAAAATTGTTAGGTTTTTTGGTCTAAAGATGGCCTCCTTCACTTGTATAGGTATCTCTTTGGACCCCATATTGAGTGGGTGGGGTGGCTGTAGCTTAGGTGCTAGAGCAGGTCACCTACTGATTGGAAAGGTGGTGGTTCCATCCTTGTCTGCTCCAGTCTGCATGCCAAATATTGGGCAACATACTAACCCCAAGTTGCTCACAGATGAATCTATCAGATTATGAATGCGTGTGAATGGTAGATAGAAGCACTTACATAGAGCATAGGAAGAAAAGTGCTTGTATGTATGAGGTAAGTTGTGTAAAGCGCTATACAAGAACCAGTCCATTTACCAAGAGTTGTCAGATACAAGTTCAACAAATGGAATCAACTTAAACTTTTATCTGCTTAATTTGTCATTAAATAATGAGCCTCATGTGGCCATGAAGCAGTTTATCAACTATCCAATTACTTCTGAGCCTTTTGAAAATGGAGCACTGACTACAAAAAAAAGAAGTTATTAGTTACGTTGGACTTGCACTAAAAATGTCAGGCAATGCAATCAATACTTTTGTTACACCTACTCAATGTAAGCCAAAGGTCTGTACTTTAATGATACCGATTGTTTACCATCCCAGTGGATTTTAAACGGAGGCAAAATTACTCCCCAAAAACTTAACAGTACAGTCTGTTATTTATGTAGTGATCCAGTTAATCTAATCCTAGTTTTGCATTCATCCTTTTATATAAACCCACAGTATAATAAAAGAAAATGACACAAAAATCTGTGTTAAACAGCATTAGTTTATTTTCCACAGGTTACTTCAGAAACAGGTAATTATGTACAAAATCTGGAATGTTGGATAAATGCATATCAATCATCGTCATGATCATCATCTCACCGTGACCATTTAGAAAGAGTAGCTATACATTAAAACTGGTGCCTCTGAATTGCAATTTATTGCTGGTTTTACAATCGCAAGTCACTAATGCCATTATGACCTCTTTTCTAAAACTTTTTAAGGGTATTTACAGTTTGATTAGGAAGGTCTGAAATCCAAAGAAGGCTGCTAAATAAATAAAACGGGAGCGTGAGAAACAAACCAACATGGATGAAGAAAGCATGAAAACAAGCTTGATCTCCCTAGATTGTCTACAATGTCAGACTTTATTTTTTATTTTTTGCCATGATTATAAAGTGACCATTAACCATTTCCCATTAAAAGTCAGAGACAGTACAGAAAACAACCCACAAAATTAAAACAAATAAAATCAATAATCTCATCAGTGTGAAAACAAAAAACAGGTTGTGAGAAACTAAAAATGTCAGAAGCACATTATGTTGTCACTTTCCTGAAAACAAAAGTTGCCCAAACTAGACTGAATTTAAAAACTAAAATGGTACAGCTTCATTTAGATCAGCGTGATATTCTAAATATTATTTTATTAAAAGGGATAAAAATGTCGTCAATTTCCACAGTGTTGTCATTTTGGTTTGTCAGTGCCACATGAATCAAATACTTTCCCACTGTTGCCACGTACAAGAAGAGCCCAGCAGACGACTCCTAATCTAATCGGCCGTCGTGAGTCGAGGGGATGCTTCTTGTTCAAACAAGAACAAGAACATTGTTAAAATGCAATTTATATTGTACAACTCAGTGGTCACAAATGTGCGGCTGCAAATGAGGCATTCACTGTCCCAATCAGAGTCTAGTTTTTTACGCTGACGACAATGCTTTAAAAACCACAATTTTCCTTCGGTGACGAACATTACAAATGTTTCGACCTACATTAAAACATTAGAAGACACGGTATGCTACGCAACACACGCTAAAACCTGCTCTTACACAACGCAGAGTTTTTGTTTGTTTTTTTAATCTTTTTTGAAACACTACCATATATTTATTTCCTGTGCCATTTCATTACAAAAAGATTCTTTTCACAATATAAAAAATCATGTAAAATCATCAGGGAATACTAAAAGGTTGTGTTGTTTAAAAAAAAGATTTGTTTTGTGTGAATGAAAATAAAGGCTTTAAATATTGCTTCTAAGCCATTATGCTGCAAACGTACTCAGGAGGTTGTGAATATGTGAGTATTGCTTGGGTTCTGGCGTCAAAGGTCCCCCCACCACCCTGTTCAAACAGTTCAAGGTCTATGGCACTTGACAACTGGTTTCTCCTAAATCTATTCTCTGTACAGCGAAGAAAATCCCCAAAACAAAAAGGTGATTAAAACAATGGCTAAACATTTTTATAGACACACAAGGCAACCTATGGTCCATTTAAAAAAAAAAAAAAAAAAAATTATAATAAAACTGCCAGATGTTGAAACCCTCTCAGCTCACTGTCGGCTGCCTGAAAGAGGAAGCCGCTAAAAATAAAAATTAAAAACATGACTCAAGTCTCTCTTAAGATACCTCCTGCTTTTCTTTACCGTCTGTCCACGGTTTCTAAACTTGCTTTGGTTAAACTAGCATAACCGCCACATCGTCCTCAGAGTCAAACAGCTCTCATGATTCGAGAAATGCACCTAAAAACAAGGAAACAACTTCGATGTATCCATCTGCAGCAATCTACCTACTAACCAAATATGAATATTTCCCAATAATCTGTGTTTTTCTGTATTTTAAATGAAAGACTAGCAAAGCAGATTAACCAAACCCAACTATTATATGCCTTCAATTTCCTGTCCCATTATGTGATTGCATGCAGGGTGCATTTCTTCAGCTCCATTTATATTGCAGATTTCCACAATCCAATGTGGCAATGTGATATGCCCAGTTGGAGTGATGAGGTCAGGGATGAGCTGAAATAGTGAAGTGTCTGTATGATGGTGGAGATTCGCAGGTTTGTGGAAGCAAACTGTTTGATCTTGCAAGAACAAAATAAAAACGGGATGGGGGGTGGGGGGCATCTCTCCCACAAAAAACAAAGCCAAACGCCTCCTTGATCCACATTCGTCTCTACATAGCAAGCACGTAACACTGTCCTCCAGTTAAGATCGCAAGCAGACTGGAAAATGGTTTCAACATCTTAAATAAAAAGAAAGAAAAGAAAAAAGGCAAACTGGATGGCAGAAAAGAAGGAGCTCTGCCCCCTAGTGGTCAGATTAATATCCATCTGCAGAAGTGAAATCAAACTCCTGATCCACTCATGACGAGTTTTGGGGTTTAAAAAAAAAAAAAGATGACCTGTACAGAGACCACAGTAAGTGACGTCATATCTTCAGCTTCTTTTGTAAAAAAAAAAAGAATATATATATATGTATATATATTCCACAGTGATGGCCTTTTGAGGACTCGGACTCGTACTTGCAGATGTTCTTCTGCTGTCTCACTTTGATCCACTACATTCAGTGGTTTTTTCCCCATTTAATCAAGGCTCCCATGATCTCTACTATAAATAGTCCCGATAGGTAGCAATGGATCAGTTTCTGAGTACAAAAATATGACAAGTCAACGTATGCTTTTCAGTTCTTCTCCCATATGTCACACTCTATTTGAGGTCAGTTTCAGTCTATGCTTGGATTCCTCTTACGATAATCAAGTCCACAGTGTTTGGAAAAGTCTTCAGAAGGGACACTGCGTTCCCGTGATCGATATTTACAAAGCTATATCCGTTTGCCTGAGGAGGGAGAAGAAAACGGTAGATTAGATTATTGGTTAATATTCCAAAGACATTAATCTCAAAACACTGATTCCTACAGACAGCAGAGTACCTGGATGATTTTATCCCCAGGCTGAAGAATTTTTGATGCCGGTCCTTCAGGTTGAACCCTTGTTACAAATATACCCTGAAATTATAACAATAAGATATACAATCTTAGAAAAGAACTGACTTCTTTGCAAGAGGGGGACAAAAAAAAAATAAAAAAATCAAGGTATTAATTTACATTGTCATCAGGACGAAAGGGGTTTCCCCGGCCTCCGATTCCTCCTGATATACTGAAACCCAGCTCAGGATTCTTCTCCACTTTCACACGGATCTGAAACACACCCACACACTTTCATTAAGCATGATCACTCTTACGATACAATATATTGACATTAGTCGTAAAATTAAAGGAGAAAGTTTTCTCGACTTAAAGTGTCAGCTACGATAAATGTAAACGAAAGAAAGCTACTAAAATTCCGTTGGCGTGAACAAGAATATCAGGTTCTCAATGTCAGCGAACATTGAACTAATTTCAAGTGGCAGGGGAAGAACTAATGAAACCACCAGACGAGTACAGTCAGAGTCTACCATCACAGCTCAGAGGAGGTGCAGAAGTCTAGGTCACTTTCAGACCACATCAACTGCAATATGCTAAAAAGGTTAACATAGACTCTTTGAGTGTAATAACATCTGGCCTATTTAATGCAATTCAGCAGGCAGCTAGCGGTTAGCTTAGTTTACCACAAAGGATGAAGGAGAAACTAAATAAAACTGAAACGATAACCTGAGGCTCTACAGTTGGATTTTTACTGGACCGTCTCTGGTTGAGAACGCCAAGTTCAGACTTGCGGGAGTAGGAACAAGCTTAACTTGGAACAGCAGTGTAAGTTGCAAAAAAAGGGGCTGGCACAAGCTCAATATGGAATTTAGCCAGTCATCAAATCGGTCTGATATTCTTAAATCTCTGGGCCAGTCACGATGAGGCATAATGACAACACCTCAGCTAATGGAAAGAGGCTTCTCTAAGAAAATACGTCATTCCCTTAAATACTGAATCGCATATTTCTTTGAGTAATAATCCATCCTTCACCTCTTGTTGGATGGGTTCAAGTGGAATTCGTGAAGGCCCCTGGGGCTGCTGGGAGACTTTGAGCATCAGGTAATCGATGAGCTGCTCTCTGGAAGGGTGACGTGCCATGGACGACTGGCTCATCGGAGGACGAGCCGAAGGACCCATCTGACCATTCATCAAAGGCACCTAAGAAATAATCACACACAATCAGCAGGTTTTATTGCTTGGAATTTCTATCCCTAATTCCCATGTAGCAAAACTATCAGTTTGGATGAATAGAAGATGCATAACATCTTGTTTACTCTAAACAAACTTGTATTTGCTAACCACAGTCTGGCGGTAGTAGACTTACTTTTCTGGCAGGGTCCAAAGTGTAGTTTTGCATCCCTTGGGGACCAAAAACATCATCCTGGATGGGAAGAAAGGAACGATTACCAACATTGCACTCAACCTCAATCCACTGAAATCGATTTGCAACCAGGGGTTAAAGTGGAGATTTGGCAAAAGTGGAAACCCTAAGATTGGGTGCAGCAGCCGTGCAGCACGGTAGAAAGACTTACTTTAGCTCTGATCTCCAGCTGATTTCTTTGTGTGTACACACTGATCAACTGCTATTCTGATATTCGCTCTCTTTGTGGATTTAGCAAATATGACGATTATCCTTTCTCAAAATTATGATTTTAGAAAATGACAAGTAAAATTCCAATTTTTCTCTTATAAAATTTCACTTGCTGGGCAGTCCTTACCTTTGAAAATAATACTTCATCTTCCTCTCTTGTCCACACTAGCATGCCGCCCCCCCCAGCCCGTCCATTTATGCACACTCTTCTTCTACATGACTTACTAGACGCTAAAGTACCTTGGCCACAACTTTACATCTGCACCCTGAACACATCACAAGGATGGGAAGAAAAAAGGATGTGTCGAAGGTGTAGGAGGGATGTCATTGTTTTCTTCTTGAGCAAGTATCTCCATGCAGTCAGCTGGAAGGACATGCCTATTGGATTTAAGGTGCTGGGACACCATTAGGGACTTGCCCACTTTAACCCCATTTGCAATCAAGGATAACAAAAAACATCGATTACTGAGACTCTGGGATCACACAAGCTGTTGATTTAGACGACACCACAGAGCGATCAACACACCAACTAAGACACGAAAAACTGAGATTAAAGTCTGCATAGCTTCTATTTAAACACCAAGCAGAATATAATTTGGAACATTAGCCACCAGGAGATGAGATGAATCTTGAATGTTAAGCAGTAAAGTGGTTACACAACACTCTCAGACAGCTTTAGTTTTGCCTCTACAGATCTAATACCCCCTTTCTAAATCATTTAGACACACACATTGACTACTTACCTTCCACAAACATAGCTTTCATCCCCCCACACACACACCGTGAGAGGTTATGAAGCGATTCTGAAGTGATCAAAAGTTTGGATTGAAGAAGGTGGCAGACGAGCAAAAGCAGCATTTGAAGTGCAATTAAAGGAGAAGAAAATGAATGGTTTGTGAAATGCAAAAGCAACAAGGAAGACAGATGACGCACGGCGATATTGATTCTGATGTACAAGAGCCTGGTAGGTTTAAAAGGAGCTGCTTTGTACCATACTTAATATTCATGAATAAATGAAAGTAGACTTTTCTTAGAGAGAACAAAACAAAGTTTGTTTTCATGTTGTCCGATATTTTTTTCCTCACACAGCCTCTAAATTTTGTTAGGAAGCAGTTTCACCTTTGATTACTTCCAAATAATTTTTATCAAAATTCAGTATGAAATTATACTAATCTCATTCTACCACAGATGTAGTAAAGTTTCTAAATGAGAAACCAAGTAAACCAACTAATGATGGTACAAATAAAGAAGGAGACCCCTTTTAAACAGCTCTACTTGTATTTAACCACAAAAAACAACACAAAAACCAGAATTCATCCATGTTTCACTCTGATATTTTAGGCACTAACAGAGATCATGGTCATGAAAATCATATGTTGGGAATGATATTTTCCCTTGCCTATAAAAGGACAAGTGAAACATGGCTTCCGAGCATCTGTGATCACTTCAACATTGGCGAGAGAAGGAAACAGACATTTCCTTCTCTTGTAAAGGATGTGAAACTTGCAGGAACTGGATACCCTGGCTTTAGTATGAGCTGCAGGAGCGATCTACGAGTTGACAGTACTCACACAGAAGCCCAGAGCTCCGTAGGGCTGTCCGTCCCTGACACTAAAGACCAGGGACCCTTGGCTGGCATGCATATCCCTACAGCTGCCGTAGTGAGACCAGCTCAGCGGAGCGTTATTGGAATTATAGGAGCGAGACAGCGCGTTCTGATGACACGGAACATCCAGCACCAACAAGTCAGTGGTGGCCATGCAATGCACCAAATGAGTGATGACATAATAAAAAACACAACAAAGAGGTTTAAAGCATATACAGACAAACATGCAGTGAATCACGTATAGTTTGCATATAGCTGGGTTAGTAGGCTACACCTAAATAGCTGATTCACACAAACATTTAGGTTTTGGTTTGTTTCAGCAGGTTTTGAGGTGACTCAAAGTAGGGATGGGCTCTTTATGGTGGTTGCTTTCATTTATGTATTCTTTGCCTCTATTTGACACTACAGTCTTAAATTCTGTTTGCATTCAGAAGCACCAACAAAAACCAAAACTATGTGCAGAGTGAGATCCTGTTGTTTAAAGTGTCCTCCACCTAAAGAATATTAGGAGTTCATTTGTGGTCATGTTATGCTGGTGGGCTTTTATGGATGAACAAACACACACACACACACACACACACACACACACGTTCTTTTTTCATAATAAAACTCTTTACCTTTTCCATCTTCTTGGCCTCGATGTGCCGCATCACCTGGTCTCTCCAGTCTACTGGAACCCTCCCTGCTCCCATTCCTCCCTGCATCTGTCCTGGCCCGTCGAGGAGTGAGTGCTCAGACTTCACCCTGGTGTTGGGCCTCTTGCTGGGGCTGCTGTGCTGGTAATTAAAATCGCTAACAGACATGGTCCGTTCTGGAAGCTCATGGGCCGGTGGCCTGCTGCTGTGAGGCCTGGAAGCTCCGGGTACATCGATGCTGTAAGTGCGAGCTGAGAGGGGCCTCTGCATGGCGTGACTCATTGCTAGTGGCCCTCTGGCGAGGGTGTGAATGTCCCTGTATGTCATGTAGTCTCCTTCGGACAACTGCATACGCCTTGGGTCAGACATGGAAGCTGTGGAGCTAGTGCTGCCTTGCCTCTGCAGGGTGCTGCTTCTAGGCTGGCCTGCAGCAGAATGAAGTCTCTCCATAGCCCACATCTCCCCAGAAGGTTTGGAAGCCATCGCAGGGCCTCTCTGCTGGGGCTGCAGAGGGTAAGGAGGCGCCTGATTACGGTTTGAGTAATTTGTGTTGGCTAGTGAGTGTGGAGGAGGAGCAGGATGGTAGCCTTGTTGCTCTGAAGCCATGGCTGTCCTCTGCCCCCAGAGACCCTCTTTAGACATGTCACTGTTTGTGTATTGTATGTTGTACTGAGGAGGAGGGGTTCCCATGGCCATGCTGGAGGAGACTGGATGTCTGCTTGTGTTGGCAGGAAGCTTAGAAGAGGAGAGCAGGTCTGAAGAGGACGCAGAGGAGTTGGGGTAGACCAGGAGAGTCTGATCATTGAGCAACTGGCCGGCTGACTTGCTCCTGACTATGCTCTGGCCCTGAGCTCCTGGCCCTGGCCCGGCCCCTGCCACCCTAGTCCCCACTGAGTCATCATCTCCATCAAAGGAGTACAACCTCATGGCCCCTGTTTCTATGTTGCTGATGCTGTGAGACTTCAACACCTGCGGGGGATGGCACCTTTTCTCTGGAGACAGTTCCTCAGTGCTGTGAGATAGAGACATGTCACTGCAGGCTGTCACGCCTGTCGAGGCCACGTGCACAGCAGCTGTTTCTCCTCTCATCCCTAGGCTTTTATTCCCCAGACTATCGTTGCAGTCACCTGCCTGTCGATTTCCATTCTGTAAATGATCCATGTTATCGTAACCCTCTTTGCTGTCCACTTCCTCCTGAGCTAACGAACCATTCTTGCCTTTATCCAGCTCATCCAGCTGAACCATGTTGTCAGTTGGCAGCTTGGTCACATTCATATTAATCTGGTCCCACTTGGTGTACGTGTCTCCCATACCATTGTTTATTTCCTTCTCAATGAAGGCCAGTCTGGCTTCCATGGACAGGTCGTAGTCTCCCATTTTCTCTGGTGGTGCCTGCTGGGTTTTTAAGAGGGCCTGGAGGGACGTTTCAGAGCCATTGCCATTATGGAGGAGAGGGGTGGTATCTTTAGGCTGGTTCATATTCTCATCTTCTTGCCTGAAATGAGGACAAATACTGAAATAGTAAAATAAGAGCAGGAGGAGCACTCCCCTCTTTAGTGTATATTACCATACGGAAAAGCACTAACCGGCTTTTTGGTAGGAAAGGCATCTTTGCCTCTCTCTCAGGTGTGCACAAAGAGTTGTCCTGGCTGCTGTCTGTGGTCAGAGACACAGAGTCTGACATGCGTGATGGAGATGAGCAGTTACTGTTGTTCTGGTTACTGTTAGCCACGGTGTCATCCAGCAAAGAATCTGCATCTTTCCCATCATCTGTTAATCAGAAATTACTGTCAGTGTTCTGCATCCAGACATTTCAATTTTCACTTTAGATCCTTCATAGTTACCTTTTTTATCCTTACTTAGAGTCACTACTTTAGGCTGGTTGATGGAAATCTCAATAAGAGGGGGTCTGAGCTCTGCAATCTTCATCTCGTCTTCTTCATCTGACAGCTCCTCAGAATCCTAAAGACAGAGGAAGCACTTTGTACTTCTTGTTTGTGTAACTGTGAGAAGTCCTAAAAATCTGAAGTACTGAATTATTTGGATTACCTCTAGTGTGTCCTCGTGGTTCATCATCGAGTCCTCTGAAGACTTGAGGGGGATTTTCTGGGAGCTGTAAGACTCAGAAGTGTCCTTTGCTTCGGGTGCAGAGAGATTTTGGCCACACACGTCGGCAGACACTTGGGCCTCCATGTTTGACGCTACACCATTGGGACAGGGGGCTTCAATCACCTGCACAAAAACAGTCCAGGTGATTAGTTATGCATTAAAACCTTATGGAGAGGTTAAAAAGGGAATTTAAATGAATCCAACAACATGACACCAGAAATGAAAGAGGCTGGTTTCTTTCCAAGTGGAGCCCTTCACTGACCTTTACCCCCACATCCTGCACTCCAATGTGGTTTCTCTCAACAGGTTTTGCTTCTTTGCTGGACTCATCACTCGACTCATCCTCCTTGAGCCTGTGAGCCACCGACTGGGCTGTTTTCACCATGTTCTTCAGCTCATCTGGGTATGGTGTAGGGTAGCGCTTCAGGTTTCCCTCCTACAACAGTTTGAATACACAGAGTTTAAAATTAAAGCTGACCAAAAATGGTAACACGCTGAAATAAATAAGACTGCTTTCATGCTAGAGATGACAGGGTTAAGCAGAAATTACATCCCATTTTATAAGACCCCATCCCCGCAGAGGAGGAAACAAAGTGAAGATTTGTGTCCAAAAAAGCCCCTGCTGCTGCGGTAATTCGTGTCGCCACTGTTGTTTTTGCTTTTCCAATTATATAAGCAGTAACAAATGTGCAGCACTAACCCTCGGGGGCGTTTCTCTCTCATCTTTGTCCTCGTCACATTCGAAGGCCACCTGAGCTCGGTGCTTGCGTTGCTCCTCCCACAGAGTTGGATTAAAGCTCTCAGAGTCAGAGTTTGGAATGTCTGTGGGGAAAAATAAAAATGCCAGGCAGTGAATCAAAATTTGTCTTTTGAATTTTTTCCCCACCCAAATTAGGACTTTTTAATTCAACCTAAATCTGTCACATAATAAATGTGACCACAAGATGGCGCAAAGGAAACACGAGGAATGCCAATAAACTGAAGGGAGCTGTGGAGGAACTTGAAAATTGGGAGTTAACCCAAAAAACTCCAAAAAGAACCAAACAGGGCTGTTAAACCCTGGAACTGATGTTGCAATAAATTCCTTTTCTATGATGGCATCCAAAAATTCCAAGAGAATATTTTGCTACTATGTACTAATCTTCAGTATGAATACTCCACCGTAAACGCAAAGAAGCAAGTTTGTGGTTAATCGGTAATGAAAAAAGCATGAAAGATTCAACTCAGTCTCTCTGTTTCACCATAACTCCTGTACGACTTGCCTGAAATGAAGCAAGCAGACAATTAGACGCTGTGAAATATTTGTGAAGGTGTCAGTCAGTGTGGTTTTCCTGTTGTAAAAAGCTTACTGCTCTCGATTTAGCAATAGAGAGACTAAGTGTGAAGGTGTGTAGTAGAATTTTCTGATAAGAGATCCCATTTGACTAATTCTCTGACAACATCAGCTCAAAAGATTACACACACAACTGTAGCTCACTTGACAACACCCCACAGCGTGAAGTCACAGTGAACCCGCTGAGTCACCTGCTGTGTACTCTCCATATCAACAAGTTGTAAAGCATGTTAACTGCAGTCAGGCTGTGAATACTTCCAGCTTCCAAGCAAAAGAAAAGGCTTGATCGGAAACAAGCCCTAGCTAATAAACACGGCAAATGGTGTAAAGCCCGCCACAGGGCCGTAACTGTTCAGGCTGTGACAGAAATCCCCGACGTCTCAAAAAAGACTCGTGACCATTTCAGTAGCTCAAGCACGCCGACCACGAACCACTAATTACTCTAAAGTAAAGATACAACACTGTCAGTGTGAGCCGTCTGCTGTAAAAGGAAACCAAACAAACAGGTGCTTGACAAGAAGACGATGGCTAGTGTTTCCCCTGCTTCAGTCTCA
The DNA here is from genome assembly GCF_057381915.1 of Diplotaxodon limnothrissa. NCBI lineage: Eukaryota > Metazoa > Chordata > Actinopteri > Cichliformes > Cichlidae > Diplotaxodon > Diplotaxodon limnothrissa. The sequence continues at coordinate 55,740,264 of NC_140602.1, read as the reverse complement.
GATAACAAGGTCTTTTATAAAATATGCATTTAGGGATCCTTGTAGGTCATCAAACTTTGTGAGGGTAACACAATATAGTCTTCTTAACACCTAAGAATGTCCATGAGAATTTAGGGTTTATGTCAGTGCTAGTAGTACTTAGTCCTGATGCTGAAACCCAGGTGGGTGAGTGAAGTGTTTGATAGTCTGCCACTTACAGCTTGGAAATGTATATCAAACAAAGAGCAGTTACTCACATTCCTCAATCCTAATTTGCTGGGGGAACATGTAGTTGGTCAGCACTGTTTTCTGAGTCTCTGGATCTTCCTCTTTCTGGAGTGGGATCAGGGGTTTTGACTGTGTGGACAAAATATGGGGTTGAGTGCCATGTAAAATCAGCAGCTCTTTGACAAATACATGGGACATCAAAAACGTAAATATGGAAGAGAACACTTAACCGCAGGGGAAAATAACACATCACAAGATGGAGCCGTGATAAATTCAACCCGTCTTCCCCGAATTCTACACAGCTATTTCACGCCGACTTTCTTCACTTCTAATTTGCTTTCACATTACTTTAACACATCTGGGTGCCTCTTCCTGTCATCCATTTGTTGATGAGGCTGTTCTAAGCTTGCCTTAGGCCCCCGTCTGCATTGTTGCACCTGTCCAACTGCATCCATGTGTCTTAGTGTTGATGTAGCTGTTGCAGACTGCCTGTCTTCGCAGTGTCCTTGTTAGGAGTTATTTAGGTAGGAAAGTGATTGTGGAAAGATATAAGGACCACAAAATTTTAGAGATTTTATTCATTACAAATCAGACAGTTTATATAAGAGCAGGACAGCAGTGATGGATGCTGTGTGGATGACTCTACATCTTCTCTCTGCAGCATTCTCAAACAGCTGCAGTTTCCTGGGGACAATTTGTTAAGGCACCCAAACAGAACCTTGGGACAGTCTAGCCAGGAGAGGGGAAAAGGCATGAATAATTGATTTGAGAATGCAGTCAGAGTCAGACTGTAATTTGGAAATAAGCTGAACAAAAGCCAACACACTGAATCCACAGTGTCCCACAGAGTGTTCTCCATCCTTTCGTTGCCTCTGTATACTGACAATATGACCAGGTCAAGTATTCCTTTACAATAGAAAGTCACCCTGCTGTGACAAATTGGGATTATAAACCTTTTGCTCTCATGTGAGCCGACCAGACATTTCCTGTTAAGAAGTCCAAATTTCATGCACCTCAACTTGCCTGGTAATTTTGAACACCACTTTAATTCCGTCTGACTGCTGCAGTCTCGTCTTACAAATGCCCTCCTTGTCATTCAGATTTACACATTCAGTGGGCAAGGTTTCTTGTCTAGATTGCCACTCAAATAACCATTAAGGGGGCATTTTCTGAGAATCATTAGGATCCTTTTAAATTTGAAATATAGAATGACCCAAATGTGTTGATCAAGCAATACAGAGGTTCTTTATAATACAAGTGTTACTGGTGCTTCAACCTCTTTAGCTGTAAATGAACTTGTGCCAGAAACCTCTACTCTGTTTGAAAGACTGGTCATCCAATCTGACCTGCATTAGATCAGATGTCCTGGAAGTGGTTAGATGTACCTTCCTGCGAGCTACCGGGAAGGCTTCTTGATTTACAGCTGAATTTTTAGTGCGAGTCACAGACGCTCCTGCTATTGCTGTCCCCATCTGACACCTCTGAACCCAGAGGCCTTATTGTTTTATGCCTAATACTTGTGCAGCCTTACCTGATTTTCAGACAGCCACATTGCAGTCAGCTCAGTCAGTTTGGTGAAACTGTACGGAAGATTCTTCAACCTGAAGTAGAACAAAAAACAAAAAAACAAAACTCAGTCACCAAAACGCTTAAAACTGCTTTCCTGGGCGAGTTAAAAAAAAAAAGTCAATTTAATTCATTTTGTCAGGCAAATTTGATCTAAGCAGGCCGACTATAAAAGAGAAGCCTGGAAAATGTCCCTTTTTTCTTAAAAAAAGGAAACGATCAAGACCTTACCCTTTTTTCATTCTAATAAGCCTTCATCACAATACTGTAATCAGCAGGTACAATTTCAAACTCCACATTTGAAAATAAGCGTAAGACAAGACATTTGATTGCTTTTATTAACTGGTAGCTTTACATAGTGAAGGAATCACTGCTTTTAAAATGTCCTGGATTTAAAGTACGTAAAATTGATTATATATCATTTAATTTTATCAACTAATCTAACAATTGTTTTGTCAGTTATGTTGTGTAATTCTGATAAAATCTGGAACAAAATGTGTAGATTTCATAGTTAACATCTTGTTTAGTCTGAACAAAGTAAATAATTGCAAATAGATCTGATGCACAACAAAAAACAGAAGACTACAGCAATTGCGTGTTTGGATTTAGATAATATTTAAAATCAGGCCAGAGTTTCTAAAAAATACAAAAAAAATAAAAATACAACAAGCAGAGAAGGCTCACTTGTTGCTGCTGAGGTTGACGACTTTGAGCTTTTGCATGTCGCCCATCTCCTCGGGCAAAGACTCCAGCTTGTTGGAATGTAGAAACAGCACAGTTGCCCTCTTCCAGTTGCCCATCTGTGAAGCGAGCACACCAATGACTCTCACTGCAGACAGTGAACACACAGATTAAAATCTACAAACCGATGCGCACACTCACCTCGGGTGGAAGCTGGGCAAGGAAGTTGTGATCTGCAGCAAAGGTGCGCATATTGACACACTGGCCAATGGTGGCTGGCAACGCTTCAATCTCATTGAAACTGCAATCCAGCTCATCAATGCATGTCAGCCTGATGCAGAGAGACATGGCAAAAATCCACTTTAATGGCAGTTTTTTTGCAGTTAAATTGCCAAGAAGTTACCACCAGCAGCCAGACACTTACAAGCAAAGAAATACTGAACATACTGCTGCAATGGAGAACACCAATACATTTTTTTTAAATTTAATTTCGTTTTTGCTCATCTCTGATTGGACATCTGCATGTTCCCCCACACACACACACACACCAGTATAACTTGAGACCTATTTATTAAATACAGTAAACGTGTTTATCTAATTTATGTAAATTATATCAATGCGCGCAATCTGGGATTAGACTGTGTGTGACGTGGTGAATTTATTTCTGCGGTCCTTTGCACAGTCACATATCCTACACTGTTTGCAGAGACAGAAAATTAGGTTGAGATGGAAAGAAGGATGATATGGTAGGATCCCTGTCTGTGGTACATTATTGTTCCTACGTGCTACAATTTCTTGGCTCTCTGGTTGCAATATCAATTTGTTAACAGGTGAAAAAGCCATTAACACCACCAAGTGGGCAGGTACTAAATTAAGATCATCTTAGCTCTAAACTGCCACAGACAGTCATAACAGGGTGGGAAATATTTAAGAAGATTACCAAGAGCAACATCAACTCCAAAGGAACGGCCAATGGACAGGGCTTCAATAACAATATTAAGATTTGTAGCTAAGCAAGCTATTACTTACTAGAAAGCTCAGGATGGCTGAAGGATGTTAAGCAGACAGCCATGTAATGTCTAGGATGTTAGCACAAGATTCACTTGGAGTTTTGCTCTTTCTGAAAAAGCTCTTTCAGACGGCAGCTGCTGGGCTTCAAACACATGCAGAAGAAACTGAACACAGCGCTGCTACCACATTTAGGTGGCTCTTTTTGTTAAGCATACTAACATGCATCTGGTTTCATTGCTTACAACCGTCAGTGCATTCTGATCTCTTTAAATTCTTCACAGAGACTATTAAATAATGAACAGCTAAGTAACTAAATAAGAAAAGCTCTGATCAATGTTACTGTACAGTGACGGTGAAACACAAATAGACTGATGCAAATGCAAATCTCAAATATTTCATGGGACATCCTTTAAGCGGAATTTTGCTGAGTGAAAAATGTAAATGCACGCTGGGTTTCATATTAATGCAAAGCAGCCCCACGTCCAGAAAGCTCATATGCTACAGTACCATGAAACGCCACAAGGATCTGACGCCTGTCTACTAAAAATACACCAGGGAAACAAAAAAACCCCAGTGGACAAGTGGCGAAGTAAAACGAAACCAGCTACATATAAATGGGGGAGGAAATGAGCTTGCTTAAACTAAAACCCTTGCATGGGATTAAGTTAAACCATAGGCTTTGTCACATAATCTACGTCAAAGTACATAAGGCGGCACATTCTAACATAAGGGGCAATTGAGGGTGTTTGAAAACAGTAATAAAAAACTGCACAGATACAATTGTTTTTATCAGGTAATGTAGATTTGTCTTTCTCATGGATGTTGGAGGGGATGGATTAAAAAAATAAAAGCATGGATTAAATGGAACCTAATCTTTGTCAACTGTGTGTCAATGATTCAGAGTAGAAAGAGGATCAGCGTGTGGACCTGGCTCGGTACTCAGCAGCTGGCGACTGAGGGTTTACCTGTATACATTAGACAGAAAAACCTCTGAATAGTAACACAGGATTTCATATCATTACTGTCTATGAGGGTCATGAGACCAGTGTTTACCAGCAGCCCTTCCACACTGAAGCAAATGGATGAACTGTCCTTAAATCGCTATGGCAGATTCAAAGACTTGACATTCATAACCACTCTTTATAACCATAGCCATTACTAAGCTACCAATCATCAGCGCGAGACCAAAACAAACCGAGCAGGGGTTGCATTCTCTTTAATGGGGATATTTACTTTTTCCAGAAAAACGTTTTATCAGATCAATGGATTCCAGATATAAAAAAAACGACACAATAATCCACTGAGCTCAGGGTTTACTCTGCTGTTATCAAATCTATTGCTGTGATGCTCACCCTCCAATGGAATCTGGCAAGTACATCAGCTGATTTTCATCCACTTTCAGTGCAGTCAGTTTCTTCAGGTTGCCTTTAAAAAAAAAAAAAAAGGAACAGAGAGCTAGGATCAGGAAGGCGTCGACAACAGCTCAGATCAGTTATTGACTATCACTTGCTGGTACGCAGCAAAGAGGAAGATCCATTACACACCAGTTAATTAGATTCATTCATACTGTCAATACAGTAATGGCTATAGCAGTCGTCATCAACCATGATTTCAACAGCAGTGTTTGCATGAATTTAAAGGATTTTATTAGTCTTGTTTTTTGCAAAAGGGATGGGAGTAAGTATGCCATTCAAAATTATGACTGTCAATAAATATTATAAATGTAGCTTTACAATTTATTTCGAAAAATAGGCACCTATTTGTCAAAATTAACATTTGAAAAAGGGAAAAAAAAGTAGCCAACACAATTGTCAGCTGTCTGTCACCCAGTCGCACAGAGAAGTTGTCGGGCTCTGCACTGCTGAGGGTTAATGGGGCAGCATCGCTGCCACTGACACGTTCTGTTTGGGAGATTTTCCTTCCTACTGTCGCCAACTATAATAATAATAATGGATTGGATTTATATAGCGCTTTTCAAGGCACCCAAAGCGCTTTACAATACCACTATTCATTCACTCTCGCATTCACACACTGGTGGAGGCAGCTACAGTTGTAGCCACAGCTGCCCTGGGGCAGACTGACAGAAGCGAGGCTGCCATATCGCGCCATCGGCCCCTCTGGCCACTTGCTTATAGGGGGTGATCTGACTGTTGGGGTTTCTCCCTATTATTGTAGGGTCTTTATCTTTATAAATAACCTTGAGGTGAATGTTGTTATGATTTGGTGCTATAGAAATAAAACTGAATTGAAATCGAATGGAATGGGGTTCATTGGTTTCATAGCAATTGGCAGCAACCCCCACCAAGTGGCGCATACATTTTCCAGATGGTTGCTAGCTGGTCTGTAGGTCTGTGCGACAGAGGCCTTAATGCTGAGTTAACTGTGTCCCTCATGGCTGGAAGAAAACTGCTGATCCAGGTTGCTTTTTTTAGGCTTGCCCAGAACATCTAATATAAGTCTACATTATTGTACTCAATGATTTTATTTTACAGAACTTTTAACCTCATGTTTAAATCATATTTACCTTTGTGAGCCAATGTGTGTCTTTACACTGGTTTAAAACCTGTGGAGTTTTGTTTTTTTACACAAATAACTTTATTCTTAATATGTATAATACTAAATATCAGTTTCTTAATTTTTGAGCAATTTATTTATTTTTACTGGTCACTTAACAACTTGTCACAAATGTAACCCAAATTGAATATGGTGTTTTATTTCTATTTGTCCACAAAGAAAAACAAAACGACGCAGTGAATCATAAATGAGTAAGCTGCATTGATATTGCTAAATGTTTCATACCCGTGACATTTGAATACATGAGTAATTGGAACCTAATTCATTAGAGATGAATAAGGGTTGGGTAAAAGCAATCCTGAGCTGTAGAAATATCTGAATAATTGTATTTCTTCTGTTACAGACATCACAATATGTTATGAGTATCTCACTGTGTACTTCACTACAGTTTTATATTGTTAGCATAATTTGGTTTCATCAAAAACCAAAAATAACACTGAATACTGAAAAATAAGTAAAAGGTTATTATGCAGCACATCAGTTTCATGCTCTGTTGCAATTATATATAGATCAGTTTCTATTAGAGAAAATGACACAGAAAAATAAAGTCTTGTGGTAGTACTGTCCCGTCGGCTCACACTGCAAGTGCTAAAAGAGACATAGAAAGAGACAAGAGAGGCTTTTTCACTGATGAAGGGCTTGGAAAGATTTAAAAGCTGGCAACAGCTAAAAGAGAGTTAAGGTGTTTCATAACAGGTCTTCTAATACGGTGTGTGTGTGTGTGTGTGTGTGTGTGTGTGTGTGTGTGTGTGTGTCAGATCTTTACCGATGGAGCCTGGCAGCTGTGTGAGAGCATTGTTGGAGAGCAGAAGGTCCTGTAGATTCTCACAGCCGCGGATTTGTTCATCCACCATCTCCAAGTTGTTCTTCGACACGTCTAGATACACCAGTTGTTTTAGTGTCCCCAACATCTGCACAAAATAAAATAAAAAGTCACCCTTAATTTATGCAGCAGTATGAGATGCAAACTGTGGCAGTAAGTTAAAATGATCACAAACAAGCAGTTAACTAACATTTTCTGCAGTGAAGTAAATAACTATATATGCAGACATGATATAATCCCACAGTGGGAGACAATATCACACTTATTTTAGGTTGAAAACACTGTTCTGCTAATAAAATGAGTAACACTTAATGGTTTGTTTCATACTCCACAGACGTCATGGCTTATAAAAGGCCAGATTGTGATTACAGCTGATGCTACTGAAATGCTGGCAGCAGAACTAATGCTTTAATTATGACCCACTTACAAACAAGCTGGTCATTTGGATGAAAGAAGAGCCTCATTTAACAAATCCTGACTGTCAACACACCGACATAAGAATTCATTCATAGCTGATTTTTTTCTGGGGGACATATGCAAACCCAAAACTATGCATTTTGTTGTGCGAGTTCATCCTACGACAGAATCGCGTTCAAAGCGCAGCCCTCTCTGCTGGTTTTAGAGAGCTCAAAGTCTGATGTAAACTGACTGCAGCTCGTTTTGATGAAGACTTGAGGAGACACACAGTTTTGGGGGGTTGGGGGAGAATCGAGGGAAATAATCTCAAGATGATGTGTTAAGACGCAGCAGTCACTGAACGGGAATATGAGCGTATATGATACCCCAGGTAAAAAGGTCAGTTTGTTCCCGTCCATCCACAGCTCCTTGAGTCCAGTCAGCCACTCCACCACCTCAGGCTGCACATGTAGAAAAGAGAAAGCACGTAGTTGTGAGCAAGCTAAAAAAAATGAATCACATTATCATGTATAAATGACGGTTCAGAGTGTAAGGAAAAGAAAAATTTCAACATACGTGCTTAAAAAACCAAAATAGGACAGGGAACAGATTAAGGAAGGACGAGGTGAGAGCCCCGAGCAGTGACAGACTGACTGAAAGATACTCACCACTTCAGTGAACTCATTACTCCCCAGGTCCAACCTCTCCAGCTGTGTGAGCTTCTGCATGCTTCTGCAGACACACAAGAAGGAAACATAAAAAACAAAACAACAAAAACACATGAATTTCATGGTTTACATATTAAAGAAGAAGAAAAAAAAACAGCCATAAGAAAATTCCTCCTCTATGCCACTATCAGTCAGTTTTCATGCTGTTCGATTTGGAAAGCACACATGCTCCGCCTTCGCTCCTGTCACTGAATAATTTTATGTGGAAATAAATACCTTTTAGAGCTTAGGCGTGATAGAAATATGCTCTAAATAATGGAAAATGTGCCCTAAGCCTTGCTCCAAATTTTCTCTCACATTCAGGCCACAGGCTCACATTCTCCCCTACACTGTAAACACGCACTGCTTACAACACTGATTTAACTGACCACAGCACAACAGACAACTGGAGAGAAAATATTTTCATAGAGGCTTATTATTAGTGATTAAGAACAACTCTTTCCTCACAGATCGAATAACAAGACACCTTTGAGGACATTTGTCCTTTACTGCCAGCAGCAAAAAACAAAAACGTAGCACGTACACAGACACGCGCATGCGCAAATAAAAGCAAAATAAAAATAAAACATTTCCATTGACTGTCAATTTCACAATGTGAATATAAAAGTTGATTAAAAAGTATAATCCCAACCCTAAAGCAAATCAAGACACCGTGAAAACTGTGTTAGTGGAAATGTACTTGTGGGACAGAAATGATACCAAGGAACGAACAGCGTTTCTCCCCACACCACAAAAAACCCCACACCAAACCAAACAGCTAAAAAAGGGTGAGAAAGAGCTGTTTTGGCTAATCTAGAAAGTGAGTTCACCAGTTAAAAAAACAGCACTAAGGGGCTTATGACCCTGAGCGAGGAACACTGCAGCCTTCTTTAAAACACTTGGTTTATGCATGTGCTCAGTGTGTGTCTGTGCACCAGAGGAGAGAGATGGAGAATAGAGGCAGCAGCTTCTACATGAAAGCCCTGAGAAGACTTCTATTGCACCCCTTTGCACACATTGTTTACATCTCTGAAATGCTTGTGTGTTGCACTGGCAACGCTCCCGATCATTAGTCCCTTTCTTTGTCAGGCCTCCAGACTTTAACAGGTCTGGCCTCTGTCACATAAACACAGCCAGAAAAAAGGGATCCGCTCCGAGCTGTGGCACTGACTGTACTGCACTTTATACACCGGCTGGAACATCAGTCAGTGAAAAATAAATGCAAAAAATAATAATAATAAAGGGGAAATTATAAAAGGAAACTCAGACAGAGGGGGGAAGGGGAAAAAAAGGCAAGTATCGTTAAGCATGGTAAGATGGTAAAGCTAGTCAAGTGTGACAGAAATTAAAGAGAAACCAGGGAGACGGTGACTTCCCCCAAAAATCACCTGGAGCTTTCTCTAATATCTGTGGGACATTCAGTCTCACAGCACACTTCTCAAATAGCAAAAAGACCTTCACCACTGTCTCAGTAGAGGATTATAAAACCTGTCAGCGCAAGTGGCCAAGTAAAGGGGACTCTTATGTAACACAGTGGAATTTAATACTACAGTTAGAGGTTTAGAGAAAGAGTCTATGATTAAAACAAAGGATAAAGGACAGACATAGCAGGGGGTGCAAGAGGAAGAGGACAATGAGGAAGTAGGGATTAAAAAAAATAAAAAATAAATCTTGTCGCAGTTCATAAAGCGACTTAATTTCAGAGAGACTCTGCTTTTATTATTATTTTTAATTAAAATGAACATTCTTCATATTTCACATTTGGAAGGTTTGCTAAATAAAAACCACCTACTTTGGCAACATCTTTAACTGATTCTCCCTCAGCTCCAGGATTTGTAGCTTAGTCAACCTGCAAGCAGGAAAAAAAATCATTGTCATTATTAGTTGATTTTCCCCAAAAGGGATATTATGTGAAATGGCTTTTGAAGCTTAGCGGCCATGATTTTCTCAGCCGGCTTATCTTTCACTAAGCAGCTATGATGTGCAGTTACATGACAGCAAAAAAAGTCTGATGTAATCTTCTCTTGTATAGAACTAGTACTAAAAGGAAGAAATATAAAGATGGAATCAGCACCAGATCACATCACGTTTTCTGCATTCAGAAGGCTCAACACAAACTTTGTGTAACGCGCAAGTAATGAAAGTGATTAATAATCTGTGTAGCCTAACTATATATTGAAAAGTATAGTAAGTAAATGTTAAGAAGACAACATGATCATTTTAAATAAAGTGATAATTTTTTAAAGCTGTGTGTTTCTCCAGTATGACTTAAATGTAAATGCTAAAGAATTAATGGTAAGCCAGGTCTGAGAGATATAATAGTTCTGTGTATGCTCGCTGCATCACTTTTGTGCTGTTGACATGACATAAGTAGTACTTGGTCCTGGTGCCACACAGCACAAGTGTAGCCCACAGTATGAATCAAAATCACTTCTACTGGGTCATCTTATCGAGCTAGCATCATTTTGTGTTGCATTTCTGCGGTTGTTAATGACTTGACTGCATTTAGAAAATTCAAATGTCAGTATCATGACTCCATCAAGTCCAGCGTGTGACAAACCAGGGAAGAAACCGACCTGCCGAAGCTGGCTGGTAGGAACTCCAGAAAGGCATCGTTCAGGTAGAGCTGCGTCAGACTCAGAAGCTGAGTGAAGCCTTCAGGGAGCCTGATAACACATGCAAAGGCAAGAACGCGAATGAGAACACACAAGCAGCCTCGTAAGCCTCTGCAAGAACACTAGGAACCCAAACTTTATAGGGAACATTAAACTAAAATGTGTTAGGTGAGGGAAAGTCGAACTCACTTGGATATGGGATTCACACTGGCTTCTACAATTGCTAGGCCTTTGCAGTTCTTGATGTTCTCTGGAAAGTCCTGGATGCCTGGAGAGAAACAGAAGTCATCAAAAATTATCATCAGCAGGGCAGGAGTACGACTACAAAGCTACATCTGCTCAGTGTATCTCAGCTGCTTTGTTACTGCTGACACAAAATGAATAACTCCCGTCAAATGAAAAAAAGATAAAACATAATGAAAGACATCTTATTTAACACAAATAAACAACCAGAAAGGTTCTCTGACTGAACAGAGTGTGATCGTGGTATAATAAGAGCAGCTCTGCACCTTTCTTCGCCCTTATTTTTTGTCTTCACTGAAAAGAGAGAAGAAAAGTGCAGAACTGCATGCGGTTACATAATAAAAGAGCAGGAAACAAAGAGCAAAAACAAAAATAGAAGGTGAGGGATCTATTTTGAAGTCTGCAACTTCTCACCAAACCTTCACAGCAAGGTGAGCATTGTGACCAAGTCTCACGGTTTATTTCCACCTACTTTCTTTTATGCCCACAACACTTAGGCTAAAGTGCTTTGTGTGGAAGGATAAGCTCCATTTAATGTAAACACGGGACATGAAGCTCCGGTTCATGAAAATGCCACTACATCCTTTAATGTCTGTTTAATCTAGGCTGCTTTTACACTCGTTTATAGTCCAAGTACCTTTTTAACCTCTCTGTTCCTGAAAGGGTTTTGCCGACTGTGCAGGTAGAGAAGCGTATGGACAGTCAGGCTATTTTCCCTAACTTTGGATCTGTACAACACTCATGGATTTAAAATGAAGCAGTCAAGATGCAAATCAATTTTTTTGCATTCACCTTTAATAATTTACAGTCCTGTCTTTTACACAGGCCAAAGTAATTGGACAAACTAGCATTATTATAAATATAATTATTATTACTTAAATGGGAATCTGTAGCAATCCTTTCCACAGACATCATTAAATGCTGCATGTCCTCCCTCGAGATGCTCTGCCAGGCTTTTGCTGCTTCTTTGTGAGTCTCTCTGCTTTCAGCTTTGCTTTCACTAAAAGGCATCTCAACTCAGCTGAGGTCATGTGAGTGACATTTAAGAACATTCCCTTTCATTGCCTTAAACAACTTTTGGGGTTTTGGGGTCATTATCCATCTGCACTGTAAAGCACCAGCCTTTTAGTCTTGCAGCTTTTCAGCACAGTGTAAGCTATAAGTTTTAAAAATCCATCCTGTTGCTTCAACAGTCACTTTATCTAGAAACACTAGTGAACCAGTTCCTCTGGCAAACATACAGTACATGCCATGTCATTTTGAAAGAGGATGTAGTATGAGCTCTTCCTTGCCTTTTGTATATGTTTTTTTTCTCTTAACATCTTCCTGGTACAAATTGGGTATACCAGAACTGGAAGGCCTTTTGTTTTCCTTTCAAATTACACTGACCACACCTTGGTCTAGTTAAGAGTTCATATGAATCAAAGGAGCTTGCAAAGAAAAGCGTCTGGACTTCTTTAAGTTACTTGAAGACGTTTCACCTCTCATCCGAGAAGCTTCTTCAGTTCTAAGGTCAAATGGTGGAGAGTCCCAGATATAAACCTAGTGGGAGTATCCCCTCACAGGGGGACAAAAGGACCCCCTGATGATCCTCTAATCGCCTGAGCCAAGGTGTGAAACTGGGTGTGGGTCCCAATCAGCCCGAGTTTCGGGTGAGTTCATTGTGAAACCTGGCCCCACCTTATCATGCGAATTCCTGAGATCAGATGGCCCAGGATGTGAGTGGGTGTTAAGGCGTCTGGGAAGGGATCTCAAAACTGGATTACAGATGGCAGAGAGTTGGTGTCGTAAACCACCGCCTCTGTTCAAAGATGGTCGCTCACAGTGGACATAGATGGCTTCTTTCACTCCTCTTTCAAACCATCTGTCCTCTCTGTCCAAAATGTGAGCATTCCTCGCTGCACTGTACAGCATGCTGTACAGTGCAGCGAGGAATGCCCAGACCTCTACATTGGAGAGACCAAACAGCCACTTCACAAGCGCATGGCACAACACAGAAGAGCCACCTCCACAGGACAAGACTCAGCAGTCCATCTGCATCTTAAGGATAAAGGACACTCTTTCGAGGATGCCAATGTTCAAATTTTGGACAGAGAGGACAGATGGTTTGATGGCATGCTGGGGGAGCAGGCTGAGGGTCGCAGATGCCAACAGACTTAATAAACTAATCCGTAAGGCCAGCAATGTTGTGGGGATGGAGCTGGACTCCCTCAAGGTGGTGTCGGAGAGGCGGATGCTGTCCAAGATAAAGACAATGTTGGATAACACCTCCCACCCACTCCATGACATGTTGGTCAGTCACAGGAGCTCGTTCAGTGAGAGACTGAGATTACCGAAAAGCACCACTGAACGACACAGGAAATCATTCCTGCCTGTGGCCATCTCCCTGTACAACGCATCCACTTAACACACTGTTTGCTGCTACAACTACACATGTTTCTTTTCCAACTATTTATCTATGAGTGACTTATGTATGTATGTATGTATGTATGTATGTATGTATGTATGTATGTATGTATATATATATATATATATATACATACATACATACATACATACATACATACATACATACATATGTATGTATATATATATATATATATATATATATATATATATATATATATATATATATATATATATATATATATATATATATATATATATATATATATAGTACTATTCTTAGTTAGTGTATTGTCTGTCTTGTCTTAATGTTGGTTTAAAATGGAGCACTGTAACAAAAAATAATTTCCCCCAGGGATCAATAAAGTATTCTGATTCTGATTCTGATTAGAGGATCATCAGGGGGTCCTTTTGTCCCTCTGTGGGGGGTTACTCCCACTAGGTTATATCTGGGACTCTCCACCATTTGACCTTAGAACTGAAGAAGCTTCTCGGATGAGAGGTGAAACGTCTTCAAGTAACTTAAAGAAGTCCAGACGCTTTTCTTTGCAAGCTCCTTTGATTCATATGACCTGGATGACTGAGAACCTTCACAGACAGTTCATATGAATAGCTACCAAATGCAAAGTCAAACCCCAGAGTCAGCTCCAGATTTATTTTAAACAATGAGGAAACAATCGGGAACCACACCTGCTGATGGAGCAGCTTACTATTCAAATGTCCAACTACTTCTCAGCTGCAAGTAATGAAGAGACCGTTTAAAAATGGGTGTAATTACCAGCCAGTTAATGCAATTTTCACTTACATTCACACTTGCTGGGGATTTATGTTTTGGTGGGGAATCTGTGCACATAACCTCTGTTACATCCTAACTAGAAATATAACTACACAATGACTGATTACTGCTGTGCATTTATTGGCTTTTTCTTGGCAGTTTTTGAATTTATTAGTGATCGAGTGATGACCATTGCCTCAATATAGGGAGGAAAAATAATAACACCGATCTAAGGACCTATAAACATCAGCAAATTCCTAGAGGGAGACTGCTGAAACTTTTGTAATGGATATTAGTGAATGTACTAAGAAACGGAAAAACAAGAAGGACAAATATGTTTGCCCCCCAAAACCCCACCGCAACAAAGTGTCCAAGGAGGGAAAAAATATAATTGTCCAGCACAAGCATAAATACTGGCAACAACGTCTGCCACTTACTAGGTTACATTGTAGCCACTGCAGGATTCCCCACAGAAGTCTAAATCACGCCTTGTGGTCAGTTTTGAAACACTAATTAACCCAAATCCATTCATGTCTTTGGACTGTGGGAGGAAGCTGGTACCCAGAGGAGACAGGGAGACATGGACATGTAAACTCCACACAGACTGGTTTAGAACTCAGGACCTTCTTATTGTGAGGCAATAGTGCTAACACCACCATGGAGCTCACACACACATGAGTGTGGGTGGCCATCTGTCTCTCTGTTAATTGGCTGACAGCTTGACAACCTGTCCAGGGTTGTCAATCTGTCCTTCCCCACCTCTCACCCTATAACAGCTGGGATAGGCTCCAGCCCCGCTTCAATGGATAAATGTAGAAAGTGAATGGACAATTAATGCAATATTTTTGTTACATTCTTTGAATTAAAACTGGAAGTCATCCATTATGTTTTTTAAAAACTGTCAGAGTTATTTTGTTGTTGTTCATTTGTCCTTGTTTAATATCATACTTTTTAATTTTTCTACTGCATGGTACTGGTTTTCTTTCAATTTACAAAAGTCTACTTTACAAATAATGATTGTGATACGGAGGCTAAAACTGTGTCAATTTATTGCAGATGTATTTGATATAAAAACTGAATATACATTTTGTTGTTGTTTTTTTAAAAAGGCAGAAATTATTTAAACAGCAGAGTCATCTGACTGATTCGGTGTGCAGCCTCACACACTTTGTTCTGCACCTGTTTTTTGTTCTAAATGTCACCCTAGAAGAGCACCAAGTGTGTCTGTGGAAAGCTTTCATCAAACAGGCAACATTTAAAGGGCTTCAAGTACAAAGCCCTGTCATGTTCAACAGTGCAAATGTTTAATATCAAAGCAGTAAATGTTAAACTTTGACAAATGCCGCTGCTTCCGACTCTACAAAACAGTTGACAATTCACCCTGTAGATATTTTGTTACAGTGTGTGTGTGTGTGAGAGAACCAGCTCAAAGAAGCTTTATATCGCCCTTTCAGTTTTTTCCATTTCACTTGAGAGAGAGTTTCTAGCTGCTTGCAGGTCTGGGCTTGTCCACTTGCTCTATTGATCGGTTTTTTGAGTCATGTTGTGACGTAAACACAGCAAATTAAACATGCTGTGGCATTTCGCCTTGTCTCATCTTTGAAAAAGCAAATCTAAACAAGGTATTAATGCGTTCATATATTTTCTTGCCGTCATGACAACAAAAAGACAGTTTCGACGTTTGAAATTTCAAAGGAAAGTTTTCAGGCTTTAAAGCAAAAAGGTTCTACAAAGGAATCATCCTGCTTACTGTTTTTGCTGACATCAAGCTCCCTGAGATTGATGAGGTTTGCGATCGCTGCTGGCAACACTGCCAGGTCGTTATCTGGCATGCTCAGTCGGTTGAGTAACTGGCAGTTAAACAGTTGCTTGTAGAATGAGGAGGGGGGGAAAAAAGAAATTATAAACACCATGTGGTTTAACATGTGGTTCACCTATACAGTCTCATGAGAAATGTACAAATGTCCCGACTTTTAATAAAGCTCAACTGTATCCCTCAAAGACTCCTAGCAACAAAGATGTACAAACACTGAAGGTTTCTATACATCACAATGCATGCCTTACTTTAGGCAGCTCCTCGATCTGGTTGGCATCGAGGTAGAGTTCTTGCAGGGTCTTCTCGAAGTTAAAGATCTCCTTAGGAACAGTCTCCAGGCTGCAGTGGGAGTAGTCCAGCGATGTTACGATCTCCTCCTCGCCCCGCAAGCAGCGGCATGGTACCAGACGAACAAACAGGCTCCGCTTGGACATCCTGAGGCACTATGGAGGGAAAATGGAGAGATATGAAGAAGGAGACTAGGACGATAAGGAGGCAGACTGGTGACTAGTGCTACTTTCACATTTCACTTCCTGTGTAACACAAGGATGTTGACATTTGATCAACTTTAATGAAATGGAAATGATTAAAATCGCACATTTAATTTGAATAAGTATGACAACAAAAAAGCAGCATCAGCCCGTAGAGTAACAATCAAGACTTAAATAGATTAGAAAAATGGATGTGAAACAACGGTCATGTTTAGCTTCTGGTGCGACTTCCACAAATCACTCAGATCATCATAAAAGGGAAAATTCAACATTTGTCAACCTTTGCTCTCACATTTAAATCCAATATGACTACTAGTCATTATTGTTTCTCACAGTTTCTAATAAAGCACAGAAGTAGGAGGAAGTAGTACCCATTTGATTTACAATTCTGTTTCTTTCAATAGCCACGGGGCTGCCGGCTATGTTTACTTTTGGTCGTCTTACTTTAGTCTGCGATATCGGATAAATTTAACCTCCCCGGAAAGCTGTAGGAGGCTGTCTCTTGCTAGTCTGTAAATCTCATCTCCACATCTGAGGAGGAGGGTAAAACTGTCACAATGGACAAGGCAAACAAACACTGGAATTTAAATGGAAATACTTGTTACTAGAGAATTACACTTAAAAATAATAATGCAGCCCAAAATCTGTCCCAAAGCACAGTACACTGTCTGGTGTGTAACGGCTCTCCAGGCACTTTTGCAGACGGACCTCTCAAAGCAGTTGGCAAGCTGCATCATGCACACTCAATACTATTATTTCTTCCAAGGGAATGGGCTGCCAGTTTTTTCCTCAAATTTGCATACACTGCACATAATCACTGCCAGTCACACAGATTTTTACTGAACAAAAATAACTTTTATTTTAGGTCATGAGTAAATATCCTGGAAAAGACGGACTCTTTCTGTTTACCATTTGGGAAAAGCCAATTTTCACATCTAACTTTCCATAAATATGCCAAATGTGATGCTGTTCAATGAAGTGGAGGATATAAATTCAAAAAGTAAGCCATGAGTCAGCCATTATTTTGGAAATCCTTGTCCTTGACTGGTTTCATGCAAAGCTCTCTACACCAAAATAAACTGATATCGATAAGACAGAAAATCTTTTCTGCTCTCAATGTGGATGAACAGATTAAAAGGTGGATAGGAGGGGTGTTGTTAAGCACTGCTGGAAATTAAATGCATGTTTTCTATAGATCAAATCTACACAATTTTTCATCAAAGTGCAGTACACACTATTGAATGTGACTTTGGTCAACAGGGGCTTTGTTTGGACCATGCAGAGACTGCGACTTTCCCTCCCCCTTAATCTTAATCTGAGTATTGTCATAGAAAATCATCTCAGAATACTTCATCCGCTCTGTATCTTGTCTGGCTGACAGAGCTGCCGAAGTGTGGTAGACTTTAAATTTTCGTTGCATGCTTTATGTGGGTGAGAGCAAGTATTTCCGTTAGACTTTGCTACAAACAGCAACAGCATACTTATTTTAGGGGTGATATTGGGCCAATAAAAAGTAAAACACAGACCTCTTTTTCTAGAGAGTGCAAAGTAGTAGAGACGGCAGTATGATCTACTTGTTTGCCACAGCTTTTGTGACAATTCAGTCCACAATTGTCCCAAATGCAGAACCAGTCAGCTATTCTTCCATTTCCCACTCATTAATAATGGCTGCATGTATGCACTCACCCACACTCACATGAAGTATGCACATGTAAAAGGCTGTCAGCCTCCCACACAATCTTCTCTATGGAAGAGGCCAGCTCATGTATAAGTACTTAGAGTAATCTGGGCCATCAGCAGAGGAGACGACAGAGGGCCTGCCTCCATTCAACCCAAGCAAGAAGAAATAAAGACATGTATGATGCATGCTATTAAGAGTGGTCAGAGAGGGAGGAGGGAATGCAGCATGAATTAACAGAGAAGGTGTAGTAATTATGAGTTAATGTAAGGTATGCAAAAAACAAACAAAAAGGTCAGGCAATCAGTGAGACTTTTTACTTAATACCGGTATTTACAGTATTTGAATTTATGACAACATACCTGAAAAACTTTGTTTTGTATCTTAAACAAAACCTTTTTTTTTTTAATGGATCCTGAGTGTTAGTCATCAGAGCCGAAGAGCTGTACTGCCACGTAAAAACAGTTTTTTTAAATAACACTATTATTCAAGGTGGTGCGCTGCTTCGATGTGAAGACGAACAGAAATGGACAAGATATGCTGCACTGCAGGGCTGGCTGGCCCAAAGAGTAATCTGGAAAGCAGCACACTAATGAGAACCGTACTGTCTACAACAGATCGGTTTATCCACTGACCTACATGTTACGGGACAGATGACTGACCACACTCACCCAACTTCAGTCGATCAGGAGCTTTTGACTTCTTAACTAAGAAAATTCAAGACATGCAACGGAGATTTCCAGACATGTTAAGCTCTTGACTGACTGACATTTTCTTTCTTAGCCTACTTATTTCGGCAAAGTATTTACTTGAACCATCGTGCTAGTAAGTGCTTAGGCTGATGGGATGGAAAAGGTTAAAAAGTAAAAAAAACCCCCCAAAAAACTTAAAAAAAAAACAACACTAGCTATATTTATTCATAGATTTTCAAACTGTGTGGGTGTGTGTGAATAGTCAGCATGTGACTTTGCAGGCACACTTTCTGTGTAACAGTAAATGAAACAATCTAGAGGGCAAGCCAGTCACAGAATCCCACTTAGTTCTCCCACTCAGAGCCAAAAAAAAAAAAAAACCCACTTCCCTGTCACAACCCTTTCCCTGCAACTTAAGTGCCTCCCGGGTCAGTGGTGTTGCTATAGATACTACAGTGAATTGTAGAAGCAGCTCTCAGACATAAAAAGTCATTCACAAAACACACAGCTGAACTCACTTATTAACTGCGTATGTGGAACGCGTCTCACTAATAAAATACAGAAACGGCTGTACAGAAAGAGGTCTATGCAAGAGAACTGTACAATGAAACTGAAAATGGCACATTTTCAGTTTTTACCATCCATTTCATGCCAGAACTATCTGTGTGAATTCTGTAAAAGGTCACCAAGGTCTTCCACTGTGGCCAACAAGTATTCAATGGCCAACTTCTAGTTTATCCAGTAGTAGCAGTAGTTTGCTTTAGTGACTAATAAGTCCCAATTGAAAATAATTGGGGTAATTGCCCATCAAATGCTTTCCGCAGAAAGGATTTATACTCTCTGAGGTAACCAGCAGTTAAGCTCAGATATAGTACCCACACTGTAGTAACTTGTGCTCCGTCTGTCTTTGTTTTGGTGACTAACTTTTCTCACCTCCATGGCATGCTCTGTTCATTTCTTGTCCTCTGTCAAATTAGCATCTCTACCCATTTTACAAACTGAGCAGCTCACTTCAAACTTTGAGGCACAGCTACATTATATGCCAGTCAGCCCAAAAGCTGTCTTTGAATCGTTGCTTAAGGATCGTGAGCATTAATGTAATCCTTAACTTCATTTCAATATTAACACTGTAGTGTTGAAAATGAAACTGCAAAACATCTGATGAGTTTATTCTGAAATTCAGACTGTTCCTGTTGTGACATAAAGGCTATTCTGCAAAACACTGCCAGAAAGCTGAACGTCACCCAACTGTATGTACGGAAATACGGTTCTCACAGAAATACGTAACTAGCTTTAACAGGAACAAAAAGAGAAATAGGCTGACAAGTACATCACACTCTAAGATTGGGAAACAGAGGCTTCACAGCTCAGCTAGTACACAGTATGGGATGAAATCTTCATTCTTTTCACACAGAAACAACAAGAACACTCTCACAAGTTTTCTAAGAAAAATGATTTGATGATGGACATTTTGAAATCATTATCATAACCAAAGATGCTGATGCTCAAGACTCAATGAGTCATCTTCACTACTTTGTTACTCAGCAAGCCTCACTCAGTACGCGTCTATGGAAAACAACCTAGGGCCAATCACGGAAGCTCCACTCCTGCCACGCCTACAGGAACACAAACACAATGGCAGCTGAAACGGAGGTTGTGCACCTGCACTTAGATATTCTATTGAAAACATAATTAGAAAATAAAGCATTTATGATTTATAATTCACGTACTAACTTTCAACTTTCACTCGGACCAATTCTCATCATTTTATATTTTTCCAAAAAGGTTTTTCTTTCTTTTCATTTAAGTGAAGCAATGCTTTTTGAGCTTTTAAAGCCCTTAGTCATTGTTTGAGTTTCTAGAGAAATTAAACAACAATAGGAAATCAAATTAATTGTAAGCACATCAACTCTCAAAATAGACACAGAAGGTATTGTTGATGCACCTTCGTGTGCATTTGTAAGTACCGTGGGTTAAATTGAAGTGCAAGTATAGTGTTTGACGGCAGCAAACGGCTTGTGTTATTTATAGTACATGTCTGGTTGATATGGCAGAATGTGATTAGTATGGGGTAGCTCTTGCCTTATGAAAGGAGCTTTTGATCCAGATTGCAGGGAACTGTTACATGATTTCTGAGCCACAGCTGAAATTTTACATTAGAGATTATAACGACAGAAACAATACAGCAGCGAGGAAAAGAGGCACATAATGACCCGCAGACCCCATGGGATACATTTGAACTGCTTCTCACTGTGATGGAAAAGGAAAGGGAAAAAGTAACTTCCTTAATTTGGGGAGGAGTGCTAAAATGCCACTTTAACTCCTTTTAAAACTGAATCTTATTCTTTACCATTCGATTTGTCAGTGGAAAAACAAAGTGCAGAACGCAAGTTGCGAGATTTACACAATGCTTATTTTCCCAAATGTCAAGTTGCACAACCTTTAAAAGAACTACAATCCTTGTATATTTCAACATGAACAAGCACATACTAGCATGAGACAAATTGTGGTGAAATTCAACTTCAGTATTCAAACCACACTTAAAACATTTCTACATCTGTAGACTAAATGCAGACTACTCGGATTTGTAGTCATGATCTCATGCTTGTATAAATATAGACACATAAACAAGATGATCACTAATATTGATATTTACAACACCATCAAAGAAAAATTTTTAGTTCACAATTTTTGCAAAATACGGTGAAACTTGATCTAAGATCTAGCAAGACTCCTTTCAATTTTAATTCTGTAAACCCCAAACCTCTGTTAGCTGTAAATTTGAAATTACAATGAACTTATATTATGAAGTACAGCTGAGATTAAAGTTGGTACGGTAAAACTGTGTTCTTTACTGAAGAAACACCACAATAAAATCCCTCGAGATTTCCTTTCCTCAGGCCACCTCATTAACAACATTACATTTAAATCCAGCAGGCACAACAGGAGAAGTGTTGCTTGTCAATAATGCAGATAGATGTTGAGTTAAGACAGGGGTGTCAAACTCAAATACACAGTGGGCCAAAATTCAAAACTGGAACAAAGTCGCAGGCTAACGTTAATATTTATTGAAAAAAAATCTTCCTCTAGATATAAGAATGAATCTTTTCTTATGGACTCAAACAAGTTTTGCTGAAAAACTGAATATGGAACAAGCAAAGCTTAATACTAAACAATATATATATTAGCTGTATAATACCAGTAGGCCAGCTCTAATAGTAATTTGGTATGGCTTCGCGGGCCAAATGTAATTAGGCTGCGGGCCAAATTTGGCCCGCGGGCCAGAGTTTGACACCTATGAGTTAAGACAACAAAAATCAAGCTGCTGACTAAGACACACAGTCAAGTTTTTCTACCCCACATATTCTTAATCCAAGAAAAAGTGTACTTTTTTCCCCCCAAATCACAAAACAACAACAGACTAGAAATACAGCTGAGACAGGTAGAAAGGTAAGCCTGTTGTCAGTATCTGTAGCAGCTAAGTGGAACCTGAACTTCCAGTTTTGCTCCCTCTTTGCTTTTGGTTCTCACCAGCGATCTTAGGTCTCAGTGGTCTTGCGTGACAACTGAAAACAAAACCGTGATTGTTTTCTTTGAATTTCTGGTGAAATGAGGCAGTGCAACCTGATCTCCAACAAAGAGCTTTTACAACATCTTCCCAATTTTCTCCTCTAAACAGATTGGCTCTGACAGAATACACTCATACTAACGAGAAGCATATCAATCTCAACACTTGCATGCGCCCAACAAAAACTCCTCAAAATTAGAATACTGGAAGGCTTTGGAAATGTAACAGTCCATTATCACTGCTAAACATGCTGAAGCTCTAGAAGGAAAACACTCAATGGGAACACTTAGCTGTGAATCAGCTGTTAAACAACGTGCTTATAGTAAACGACACAAAACTGCTCAAGAAAACTAAAGAATTTAAATATATGTAATGACTGCAGTGGACAAAAATCTGCACAAACTCAGGCCATTATTTGCTTCAACCATCCCAACAATTTGCACTATTGACTAACAACACACTGTTTAAATATGCAATCCTCCCACATGCTATGTTACACATATGCCTCCACCCCAGCTACGTCCACTAGGATATTTACTCAGAAAGCATTTAAGTTGATTTTAATGGGTGTCATTCTGGGATGGCAAATCCCTTCAAGTTTCATCCTCATTTAGTGCCCCGTGTGTCGATTTAAGTTTATTTATTTTATTTTTTTAAATGACACATACACGCACGCAAAAAAATACTTTAAATATACAAATGGAGATGTACTTGAGGTAGTCTTATTTTCAACTCATTTATTCAGACACTGAGAACTAAAGAGATGGCGGGATCTCCAGAAGAATGATGACAATCAGGGAAAAGGTAACTCGCGTCCAAAGATGGTGTCTTCTCTGCCTTACACAGGGGAGAAGCATGTTCAGAAACTTGCCTTCTGTGTAAGCTACTAACAATCTGTCCTACAATTTGCTTTTTTTCACTTTAAATGTTAGAATGTCAAGTAGTGTGTCTCAATTCCTCCCTCATTTCATTATATTTTGCTTGGAAAATTGAAAACGGTGCAGTGACTTTTTGAAATGTGCTTTCATACATTAGAATACAATATCTAAGGCGAAAACAATTCTAACAATGTTGTTTGGTATGACCACCTTTGTTTAACTCTTTCCTGTCATTTCTTTAGTAGTCTTCAGGAATAGTCCTCCAGTGTCCAAAGCTTCTCTCAGATGTGAGCTGGGTTTTGTTCTGTTCAGATTATCCCACGTTGCTTTAATACAGTTGATGTTTGGGCTCTTGGGAGGCCAATCCATGACTAAAAAAAGTGTTTGATTGTGTGTTTTTAGGCCCAGGTATGGTTTCACTGCATTAGCAGGTTGTTTGACATATCATCATCATGATTATTGCGCTTCCAAGTCTTTAAAATTTTATAACAATACTCAAAATGTATGAAGATGTTTTAGAATTAAACAATGACAAGTCCTAAAATCTTATTGCCCCTGAGAAGATATTCAGTGTAGTTTAGTATGAAGCCGTTGTGTAGAAAGTAATACAATTTGTTGCCAACGGAGTGTAAAAGTGATCAAATAAATACAGCAAATCCCAGACTTCTTGAAGTTGTGTGCATGGTGTTTTTGCCAGACAACTTTGTTGTTTACCCTCCCATTTTTTCTGGGACACTCATCAGGTGATGTCATACAGTCTTAAGATATGGCTTAACTGTGCAACTGAAAGAACTGGAAGGCGTGGCATCAGTTAGGTGTGGGCACATGAAGAACACAAGAGTTATAAATAAATGAATGAAAGGAGACGGTATGACCGGAATTTGAAAATGTGTTTTCATATATAAGCTGAGATCTTTAAGGAGATTAAAAGACAACAAATGAGAAAATGGACACTCTTTTACACCATCTCTCCTTTAAAAGTGTCCTCTACAGAGG
This sequence comes from Diplotaxodon limnothrissa, assembly GCF_057381915.1. NCBI lineage: Eukaryota > Metazoa > Chordata > Actinopteri > Cichliformes > Cichlidae > Diplotaxodon > Diplotaxodon limnothrissa. Next base: position 55,716,141 of record NC_140602.1, on the reverse strand, counting down.
ACTGTAATTCTGCTCTGACCGAGTACAAGATGAAACATGATGTGGCCATGTATCAGCAAATCAACAACAACCCCGGATAGAGCATCTGAATGATAAGCAATAGTAATTGAGTAGCTAACATCACAAGTCTTTTTTTTCTTTTTAAATGTGTATTTTCGTTTGTTTCTTCATGTTGTTGTAGCTGTATTATTTTAACAAGTTCAAAATATGGACATGTTACATTACAATCTAACAATTCTTGAGTTAATTATGCAAGTTGCAAAATCAGAACAAAAGCCACAACCTTTTAAGAACTACCTTGTTGTGTCTTTGGAAGCCACTTCCTGGCAACATAAAGACTGACAACATTTCTGCTGAGATGTGCAACAACGTGGGTATCCTGTGAGATGGGTTCACCACAGTCGTTAATTGACGTCAGGTTTCTATTTCACCGTATACGCAATACCAGCCCACGGAGTGCAAGATTTCCTAGTGAGCACCATTTGCAAAAGTTCTACAGCAGACTTGTCTAATACAATAAGTAAACTAAAACTACAAAGTGTTTTAACTGCAGCTAACTGTTACTGTTAAAATGAGAACAAAGACTATTTCTGAGTCACATCTGTATACTAGTACACAAATGTAATAAAGTAAAAAAAAATAGTTAAATACAGCTTATTCTTAAGCATCACCTGCATGACATTCCATCTAATTGCTTGTAATTGTTATTTTTTTAACATATTATTTTTGTATCCCCACTTATTACTTGATACCCCATTTCTACAATACACATAATGTCTGAGAGGTCTAACCCCAAGCAAAGAAACCAGAATGAGAAGAAGCACTTTCTAGATCATCTCTCCTTTTAATGTTTGCTCTACTGGAGCCTATAACTCTGTTAAAAACAATTACAGGATCATTTATGATGTGGCTGTGTCACAAATCAGCAAAAACTACTCAATTTTAAGACCAGAATGAGATTAGCAAAGAGCTGCAAGATAAAAAGGTCCACCGCTGACCTGCTTAAAGGTTTTGCCTAGATGGCTGCATAAATGTAATACAATCCAAACTGGACAACAGAGGTAATTCTTTCCTGTGCACAGCATGTGAAAACTCTTACAAAGATCAATGCATTTGCATGTGAAGATAATCCTTATGGTTATAAATAGCTGCCTGCTCCAACATCCTGTCTGCCGGTAAGTATTTAATTAAATATGATATCCAGCTAAATATGAACCTTTGAGATCCTTTGCACAGAGGAAATACTGATACAAACTCTCTTGACAACAACAACAAAAAAAACAAACCTATGCATGTTCGTCTTTTTCTTCATGCAAAATACACTTAACGCAAGTCAAATGTACATTTTAAAAATTGGAATTTCTTTTATGTATATTGGATTGGCTTAAGTACCATTTTTCTGTAGAACAGCATGTGACACACAAGAACAGACATCAACAGCAGGAGACACACGGCGCTCTGGCCCAACGTATTGGGCTTTTTATGCCAACTATCTATTGTACTCAAAGATAAATCTCACATGACACTCTGAATACATACGGCTACCTTTTTCTCTACACTAGCTTATCTGGTTTACAATGAGGTACAGGCAGATGCTTAGAGTTAGCATGTTGACTGAACAAGGAGTTCAAGTGCTATGGGACCAACATTGGCTTGTGCTCAACTCATGAAAAGCAGGAGGGCTATCTGCTCATATACTAGGCAGCTGTGAATTAGTGAATTATTATTCTTTAATGCAGTGATAACAATCACAGTAACTGAGAACATCTATGGCATTTTTTTTTAAAACAACTTAGTGAAAAATGGTACTTCCACAGTAAATACAGATACATGGCTAAGGCAAGGTAAGTATCCACTATAGTCACTTCTTTGTTTGTATTTAGCCATGTGAGAGGGAGGGGAAAAAAGGGGAGGGTGATACAGTCTGCCAAGTCTCAATAACCAGGTCAGACACATTCAGGTCAGAGCCATGTATCCATGTAGACAACTGCCGCATTTTCCTTCTGCAAAGCATGGAAGTGGATAACATTCCCCTTTGTCTTTTTAAAAGTCAAAAAGTCTGATCATTAAATGCCATTAAAAACAAAAAAAAAAAAACCCAAAAAAACAAAAAAAACCCCCAAAAAACAGAAACCCAGTAAACTATGAAACTGAGGATAGACTAAAATGAAACATACATGCTTCCCCTACTCTCATTAGCTCAGCTTAACCTTGTGCAAAGCACTGTTATCAGTTTATCTTGTACAGAAGAAAAAGAAAATAGCTCATTTCCCCCTTGAAAAAAAACAAACAACTATGAGATCATGTATAAAGGTGAGATTGCAAAATACAGAATATCAAAGTTACTAGAACAGACTAGCTGTAGACTTCCTTTTCAAACATTTCTACCTACAATATAAAAACCACAAAAGACCAAGCTGTTGAAACACACTGTCAAGCAGAAGCCTGGCGTTTTGCATCTAGTTGATTTATCTTGCAAATCCAGTACTGTACAGGATCCTGCAGACAAATTTGATGGTCTAAAAGTGGCCTCAAAGAAAACAGCACAACTAAGCAGATGCTCTACAAGATACCGGATCACATGCTGAAGGACAAATGCAACTGTAGTTCACCATTTACAGCTGTTCTTTCTATAAGAAACTCAAATTTAAGTGAATTTTGCCAAACAAGTTGAATTCACAGAAGAATGGTACTTCTACTTTGTTCACATCATATTTCAAATAAACACATTTGTAAGTGAAAAGATAATGCCAAAGAAGCTGTACATCAAAATATAGATTATAAAAAAATTATATAATGTTAAAAGTTGTCAATCAATGCCTATATAATTTCTTCAAAATATGTTATACTCCTTAAGGTGTTATCATACACAGTGAAAGAACTCAGTAGATGTGCCTTTAAAAGCAGTAAGCAGCCGTTTCTAATTCGTTACTGAACAATAGTTTCAGTCCTCAGCAAACTTTGACATACCATGCATTTATCACAGTGCTGAAAGGCTGCTTAAACAGTAGCTCCATCATCATTATGCAGCTCTACATCAATAGCCTTCTGTCCCTTGTAAATGCTCGCTTCGAGGCTGCAGCTAAGGACTCCAACAATGCTAGTGCTAGCGGCGCTAACGGCTACAGACAGGAAGATACTGCCAGCACCGGAAACGTTCTCGTCATCTCCGAGCATGAAGTAAGGAGAGCCTTCAAGAGAGTGAACACCAGGAAAGCAGCAGGACCAGATGGCATCCCAGGTCGTATCCTCAGAGACTGCGCATACCAGCTAGCTCCTGTGTTCACTGAGATATTCAACATCTCTTTATCTCAGTCGGTGATCCCCACATGCTTCAAAGAGTCCATCATTGTTCCTGTCCCGAAGAAACCCCACCCTGCTTCTCTCAATGACTATCGCCCTGTAGCCCTCACCTCAGTAGTGATGAAGTGCTTTGAACGCCTGGTCAGAGACTTCATCATTTCTTCACTACCAGACACACTGGACCCACTACAGTTCGCTTACCGTCCAAATCGTTCCACAGACGATGCCATCTCTCATCTCCTCCACACATCACTCACTCACTTGGACACTAGAAGGGGGAATTATGTTAAAATGCTCTTCATAGACTACAGCTCTGCATTTAACACCATAATTCCCTCCACACTCACCACCAAGCTGGAGCATCTGGGACTCAGCTCATCTATGTGTCAGTGGATCTCCAACTTCCTAACTGGCAGACCACAGGCAGTAAGGATGGGCGGACATGTCTCAGCCTCCACCACTCTCGGCACTGGAGCCCCCCAGGGGTGTGTTCTGAGCCCCCTGCTGTACTCTCTGTACACATATGACTGTGTGGCCACTACCAGCTCCACCACCATCATCAAGTTTGCTGACGACACCGTCGTGGCGGGCCTGATCTCTGATAACAACGAGACGGCCTACCTGAAGGAGATTAGGAATCTGGAGAACTGGTGCCAGAGGAACAACCTCCTTCTAAACGTCAGTAAGACAAAGGAGCTGATAGTGGACTTCAGCACTAAGCAGGAGAGGAACTACCAGACCCCTGTCATCAACGAGTGCCCAGTGGAGAGAGTGGACAGCTTCAAATACCTCGGAGTTCACATCACACAGGACCTGTCATGGTCCTGTCACATCAACATCATGGTGAAAAAGGCCCGTCAGCGTCTCTAGCACCTCAGACGCTTGAGAGACTTCCAACTGCCCTCCAAGGTGCTCAGGAACTTTTACTCCTGCACCATAGAGAGCATCCTGACGGGAAACATCTTAACCTGGTTCGGGAACAGCACCATGCTGGATAGACGAGCTCTACAGAGGGTTGTGCGGTCAGCTGAGCGCACCATCCGCTCCGAGCTCCCTGACCTGCACTCAATCTACAGCAGGCGGTGCTGGACCAAGGCCAGGAAGATCGTGAAGGACCTCAGCCATCCCAACAACAGACTGTTCTCTCTGTTGAGGTCAGGAAAGCGATTCCGCTCCCTGAAGACCAACACAGAGAGACTGAGGAGGAGCTTCTTCCCGCAGGCGATACGGTCTCTCAATCACACCACCACACAGTACTGACCCACATATATAGTTCTTACACACACACTGGACATTCTGGACATTGTTTTCACTTCATCACTTAAATCACTTTAAGCATATTTGCACTGCACAAGACATAATGTGGATTGCACAACACTGGTCACTATATTCTTCATTTCCAGTTAATACTTGTACAGCTGCTATTATTGTGTATATATTTATTTATTTATATTTCTTCATACATTCTTATATAGTTCTATACTGTGTATCGTGTATTTTGTTGTACAGTTATTTTATTTTCAACTTTAATTTATATATTTTATCTTATTCTTTCCCAGTTAAATTTACCCTTCATTCTAATTTGTGTTGTACAGTTATTTCATTTTTAACCTTAATTTATATTTTATTCCTTCCTAGTTAAATTTACCCTTTTTAATTTGTCATATTTATTTCCTATCTTATTCATAGCCTTTTCCTTTTTTTTTTTTTTCTTCCCCTCTTTAGGTCACGAGCAGTTGTCTAAGCATTTCACTGCATATCGTACTGTGTATGACTGTGTACGTGACAAATAAAATTTGAATTTGATTTGATGTACTTATCATGGATAGAAAATGACCACGGAAATTAGACACTTGTTTGCTGACCTCGGTTTAGGTTACAGGTATCAAATGCACATTCAAGAAAAGCCCTGCATGCAAACAGAGTGGGAAAAACCAAGCACTCAAACAAGTAAATGTTGCACTTCGGACAAAGCCCTGAACGTCAAGTTCAGGGCTTTGTTCTCATACAGAAACCAGCTACGAAGTGTCACCTGTCATCACTATTCAGGTCGCAAGACTTGTACATTCATAGTGTCCTTGAGACAAACTGAATAATCGTTTATGGAGCACCTAAAAAAAAAAAAAAATACAAATTCAATTTATTGTATTTAAAACATAGAAGAAGCTCTACTGTTGGTCAAAGTCAGACCTTCGTCAAGCCTGTGAAACTGGATGAATTTCATGGAAAAAAAAAAAAAAAAAAGACAGTTGTTTGTTAACAATCACTGTAAAGGCATCTTTACAATGTTTGCTGGTGGGATTTACTCTCAGCACAGAGTAAGTGAAACCTGTACCCATGACATCACAGTGGGACCATTTCAAAGTCAATTTGCCACCAAATTAACAGAACATTAGGTACATGATGATAATTGCAGCTATTATTTATTTATTTTTTTTAAACACTTGCCATACACTTGACTATAAAAAACAAAACAAAACAGATGTTTTGCTGCAAGGTAATATATAAGCATCTTAGCTTAAATGTGTCTGTTTAATAACCTAAGATTGGTATATTTTCTGACCTGTTTGAGTTGGGAATGCTAAATGCACACAGAGCTAGTCTGGCAGGTGTATCACGTCTCCTATCCTACAGAGATTTCTGACATTGTCAGAACTTTGCCTATAACAATGGACAGGGATGCCACCACGCTGACATAAAGCAGGTGAAAACACTACAAACTACTATATAACATGCAATGACTTTCACGATAAATAAAAGACTGAAAAAAGTAAATAAATGGTCCGACAGTGAACTGTTCCTTTTGTGATTTAACCATCAGAATAACTGTGAAACAATCTTGCAATAACTTTTTAGCCAATAGCAGTAGATACGAGAAGCTTCTTAGATTTATAGGCATTGGAATTCAAAACTGTTACGTCCTTATGAGGCAGTAAGGTACCCTTTAACACGTTGAGGCAATCATCTATTTAGCATCACAATGTGTGCACACCAGACGACTTCTTATATAAGTACCACTGCTGTGTTTATTATTTGTCTAACACTTTTTAAAGGTTTATTGGAAACAGCCAGGCTTGTTAAAAGGGGCATCATGGTGCATGTTAAGTAACCAAATTCAGGTTAACAAAACCTCTTATTTTCAGTCATTATGTTGAACCATGCTTGGTAGGGGTTGCCTTGGCAGCAGTGGAAGTGATGTTCATCATATTCATTTGGGGGGGGGGGGGGGTAAGCAGCTTCCTCAGCAAATGTTTTTGTAACATTTTATTAATTTAGTAAAAGGACATATTGAAGAGGTTCTTCCTGCCTTGGGACTCATATGAGAGACAGCAACACACAACTCAATTTTAGATCAGATGATAAAATAATATTTAAAAAACCATTTGCACAATGTTTTGTCACAATAATCTTAAAGTCTTAATAAAAGAACGATGCAACTGTTTTCATGTTAAGGTAATAACACACTGTAAGATTCATTGAAAATACTCTTCTTTAACTAGGGAAAACCTGTATGACTAACAATAAAAACAAATGTAACATGATCTTGCTTCTCAGGTCAGAACACAACACTGTTGTATATGCATGGCTGGAAAAGTATTAGCCTTGCCAGCTGATCTGAGACAAACTGAGCCAGCTAGAAAGATCGGATCATCCCGCCGCTATCTTCATTGAGCACAACAGAGCTATAGAGCAGGAAAGAGGGAGGAAAAGGAGGGGGATTTTGACTTATTCATAGCATCTCCCAATCAGCTGCAAACACATTGGACTGCACTGACACTCATTAGTTTCTGCTCCACTTCCCCTTTGGGTGCCTTTATCCTCATTACATCTATAAGAGATACTGAAGCCTGCTAAACAAAAAAGTTCCCACTGTCACACATTTCAATAAAGCAAAGGAAGCATCAGTTTCAAATTGGGGGTGTTGGCTGGGGTGGGGGGTGGGGGGTCGAGGGGGCGTGTCTGGGCATTTTTCCATCCCCCTTTACTTTTCATTCAGAAAGCAACATTGCCATTGGTGCCACTGTGGGTTTAGGAAATCACCTGCAAATGAGGAAATACTTAAATGTATCAGTTCATATATTGAGATCTAAAACTTTATGCTGAAGTTCCTGAAGTCCTATTGAGCATACGATTAAGTTTGATTAATAAATATGAGATACATCACGAGAGTACATTTGGCAAACGATTAGCAATGGGTGGCTTTGACTTTCTCACACTAATCTCTTCCTGCTCTAACCTACATTTTTCAATTCAAATAAAATACTGCAAATAATAGTGGACCCTCAAACTGTTCCTCAGAAAAATCATTTATATATTTATGTTCTGTAAAGCTTTGTCAAGATATTACAGGAAACACTATAACAGTATCCAGTAGTACAAACTGTCTCACTTCCCCATTAGACTTACAGAGGGCAGTTCCATGGGAAGTCAATCACACAGCCAGAGCCCATTTACAGAGACACTTTTTTGTTTTGTTTACTGTGGAAATAATATCATTAGATCTGACTGCTGGTCTAATTTGTTATCAGCCTAAGGAGAACTAACCCAAAATCAAATTTAGCAGGTCCTCAGTCTGCTGTCAAATATGACACTGTGACCGAACACAAGGATTTGAGGATGCACTGCTGGTTAATTAGTGTGTGCTTAACTGGCAAAAAGAACAACTAAAATTGTAGCTGGACATATGACATTGTAGGCAGACTATAGTATATTAGGGTCAGTGATCAAAGTCAGCCTCTGCTATGTTCTTAAATAACAAAACAGTGAGGTGACTGGAACCCATACACTCAGTTTCTCTCGTTTCCAAACGTTGCCTGTGCAAACAAATAAAACTGAGTTTCACATTATTGATATCTCATCTGAGACCGAGCAGTTAGGTCATCATATCAGAATTTGTTAACTGTACATTATTAAAATACAGATGTGTGCAGTTAATATAGATATAAATGGATCAAAAACAATAATTCTGTAGTATTTGTAAGCAGGTGAGTCATTATTGTATTATCATTACCATTCCATTACATGATTAATAAACAAGACAAACTGTATTCTATTTACAATACTGACAGTGCACATTAGTTTATCTTTAATACCCAGCTGTGGCACAAAAAACATAAGTGATAATATATGCACTACTCTGAATATTAATTAGGGAAAAAGAAGCGATAACATTAAGTCATTTGAGCTGCATGAGCTGTATACCCAATGAGCTGCAGTGTATCCCGATTCAATGTTGAGAAAACTTTGGATTATATGTGGAAGCTATTTGGCAACATACAGTGAATAATTTGGAGAAGTCTAAATTGGTCACTTGGGAGAAGTCCCTAATTAAAGTTACAAAACCAACGTGATTAGCTGAGAAAGAGGTGTGCAAAAGAAACACATTCTACCCCCAAGTAAGGATTACTGGAGAAAAACTCACGAGAACCTATAAGTGTATAATTTCTTTCTTTTTCCTGTCTTCATGCATTGCAGCATTACTCATTCATGAATATGAATGTGCCAAGCTGGAAAGAGCCTAATCGGGTTATCAAGCCACACAAAAACTCTCAGTGAGTTTATTTTGAAAGGGTACACAACATTTGACTTTCCTATCCACAAATAATTGTATATATTAACCATTTTTAATAGTGTCTAATACTTTTGTGTGCCTTGAAATCGACCAATCGTTAATCCTTATATCATACTTTTCTAGCGCATTAATATTTCAGCGTCTTGTGTGGAAGATATATTTAATGCATGACACTAGCCGTACAGCTTCCTCAACCAAACGCAAAGGATCTTATCATATGCAGACATTCTGAAAACAATGCGTTGCTCTGCCTACTGCACATCAGTTATACTGTACATTATAAAGGCAGCTTATGGCAATAATACCAAGCTTATTTGTAGCTATTATTACAACAGACCATGCATGGCAGGACTTACTTCTAAGAACCTCTTTCTTTCCTCTTTTCCATTTGATAAACAAACCCCTTTCAAAATGTTTCCATTACACAAGTTCCTCTACAAAGAATGTCACATTTTCACACCACTAAGAAGTCTGATGCCATTTCCCCCCCATATATTTTTAGGGCAACTTGGAGCATTTAATGGTTAGGTACCAATGGCTAAAGATGCATTTCACTAAACATACCTGTGCCGATTAACACAAAGACTGAATGAGGCAGAAATACGCTGTGCTAACTGGGTCAGAGAAGCAGAGAAATCACTGGGGGAGAAGCTGAATACACAGATGTATTTAAAGCCAACACACCAGCATGCCAAATGGTATGCAAATTTACACTTTTCACACATAACAAGTCAATACACAGACTCACTGAACTTGTTATGGACCATCCATCCACTCTATGAGAAGCCTACATTCTACTTTATAGGCTATTCATTAAATATTGATGTCTAGAGGCATTGCATTACTTCCCATTTTATTAAGCCAGCTTTTAACAACCCCTGGGCATCAGACCAAGGGGAGAGAAAAAAAAGAAATCCATAAATGTAGACTATATATGCTATGTTGCCACTGTCCCAAAATCCTTCCTTAGGATGTCAAAATAAGGTGCCCAAAGGGGAAAAAAAACTTTCTTTCTTAAACGCTTTGATGCATCTTCAACAGCAATCATAACAAATTAGCCAATTCTATATCACTCTAGAGTTAATTTTGAAGAGAAGCGCATGTGTTTTTTTTAATACAGCTAGACCTAGGTCAGTTGGACTGAAAAGCTGGCATAAATTATAAATATCAGCTTGGGACATCCCTAGTCTTAATATAGCCTGTTCCACATCAAATTAGCTGCTTCAGTTACTGTATGAAGAGCATGTCACAGATAACACTCCCTCCAATTAATCCCATGCAATCATCAGCACAGACATGCACATCCCCATAAAAATCATCCTCTACCATGTTTGAAAAAGAAACATCTGCAGCTATAGTCTCTTTCACTGTCATCCTCTAATTCTGCACAAGTATGATAACAGTTTAACCACAACTGGCTCACATACGGTAGCACGAATCCCATGATCTTGCATTGTTACGTGACTGCACTTCTAACCTCAAACATGTGGTCCGTGCTTTCAATCAAATCAACCATTTTTGTCCCACTTTGGTACAAGCTTTCGCGTGCTTTTCTTGCATTTCTTGGCAGAATAAAAAACCACAACAAAACACTGGTCTTTTCAGGGATTCACAGTTATCCTGGAAAACTGCAAAGGCCCAAAGGCTGATGGTCATAAAACAAAAAATCTAAACCAAAACAAAACACATACATATGTGACCCACATGAAAAATAGAAAGCGGTTCGTCTCCCTGTCAGTCACGTCTAAAGCAAAATAAACACACAGATGACATTTAACACTCTGGCTGTAGGACTCCTATAGCTTTAACTTCAGCTTCCACATGGAAGTGAAAACACTTCTATAAGCCATAACAGTGAAGGTGCCTCTGGATAATGCAATAGCAAAACAAAACAGCGGTTGATACCAACAACAATTTCAACAAATTACTGGAATTAAGTTTATCACTACTATGTTGTGATCATCATGTTTTAACTGGCCTTATTGGGATTGCTGCAAAGTAAAGGCCCCGCTATGTTACAAAAACATAAAAGTTCTTAAAAGGATGGAACACAACTAGCCTCGCACCACTTACCATGAAAACATTTTTTTAATACACCAAGACAACCAGCTCGTGATGTGTACTAGGGCTGTTCGATATAACGATATATATCGAATGACGATATAAAAACGTCTATTGTTTCATTTTACGCTATCGTTTGTTTCGTGATGTCGCAAAATAAACTGTTTACGGCAATATTTTTTCATCGTTTTGATGGTCACTGTAGTGGCTATATTAATTTCTTAAAGTTCTCTCTTTCTCTTATATTTAATATAACCACACTACAGACGGACAAGCGCCTGTTTTCATGCGTTGTGGTTAGCAACAACGATGGTAAAACCATCGCGTGTCCGCTTGTTTATGTTCCACATAAACCTTTCACAATAAAGCTCAAGATCCTGTTGAGACTTTTCAAAATAAACTGAATCACGTGAAAGAGCAGATTATTTACGGATGAGAATTAAAAAAAAGAGCCGCCAGATGCTAAAAAATAAACCTTAGACTCAAACGTTAGAACAGGCTTTTCCCCGCAGCGCGCTGTGTAATAAATACTCAAAGAAAACGGCGGCCTTTACAACTTCTGTCTAAAAATGTATAGTTTCATGCATCAGTTAAAACACTCGACACCAGCTACATGACGCGCAGCTGGAAACACGTCCCGCAAAACGAGCTGCCCGAGATTCACAAAATTTACAGAAAATGTTACACTTTTGTGATTTATATCGTTATCTGGACGATAGAATTCTTATATCGGGATATGAGATTTTGGTCATATCGCACAGCCCTAATGTGTGCTATCAACTCTTCTGCACTGTTACCATTTCTGAAACATTAACTGAAATGAAAAAATAAATAAATTACTTAATTTTTATAAGCAAAATGTTTCAAGCAAGAGAGTGTGAAGCAGAAAAATCAAAAAACTTTCTCTCTGACCTGACTTTACAATTATCATCTTATCATCCACGACTAGGAACTTTGTCTTCTTTCAACAACTTATTTTCTAAAGCCAGCAGGCTTACACTTTTTTCATTTGTATGCATTTTAGTGAGAGAAGAGCCATGTAACTACCCCACAGAGATCAATTAGAACTTTCTCAAGGATTTCTGAAGAAGACACAGAAACTACCTCCATCCTGCTCAAGTGACTACATGTTTAAACACCAGGAACACACACATACATAGACACACACACACAAAGAAAAAAAAAAACACATCTGTATAGCAACTTCTTGGGGTGCTATGAGTTTTAGTCTAGATCAATAACAGTTATGCTTTGGAGTGTATTAGCAATTTTGCAAGTGGTGTACACAGCCCATATTAGAGAAATTTTCACAGCTGGTTACAGTTAGTCACACAGAAGCCCATCAGCATAGCAACTTCAACTGCTGCTTAGCTGACACAGGTGGAAACAATTGACAACTGATGGGTCATTAGTCATTTGAATTTCATCATGTGATTGGTGGATCTGAAACCACCAATTTATACTAATTTATCCATCTGTCAGTGTCCTTGTCTTCGTTTTTAAATCAGCAAGCTTAAATTGCCAAAGTATCACAATTAAAGTCTAACATTTACTTTTTTCGTCATTTTAGGTTGTAAGCATTACCCGTTTTTTCCTTCAGCTTTTTCATCCAACCTAACAACAACTTCTACATAAATTGCATCAACTAGTTTAAAAATATATACATATTGATCTAATATTACAATCCCAAAACTTAACTGGTTTCTAACACTGTTTTCAACACATCTCTGCAATGATGCCACTGATTCCCACATTAGGGTTTCCACCACAAAACCTACAGGCTGCTAAGAGTGTGTGTAGTTTTACTCACAGGAGGACAGAAGTGCGAGGCGGAGAGAGACAAACACTCATTTCTAATTTCCGCATTCAAGGTAAGATGTCTCTATACCACAAGGCGAGCACTTCATATTTAACCTCTTTTACAAATTGTCGGGCCTGTTTATGAGCTGAACAGGTAAAACATTAAGTCAAATTTTAGACAAGTTCTTTACTAACTTTTCTATGTCTAAAAATGGTCAAGTGGACTTTTAATACACTGGAGAAATCCTTGTACATGCTGACAAAGTATTCCCTGCATTCTGTTATTTCACAAAACGCCTGAAGACATGGGACAAGTACAAGAGCACTGAATCAATCAATATAGTCTGCATGTAAATGAATGATGAGGAATGTGAAAACACTTCTCGGGTAACCACTACAAACACAGTTTAGATTAAGGAAAGTTATTTCCCCTCAACTCTACCAACAATACTCTACATTTCTAACATGATGACTCAGTCACCTGCCAGGAGCAATTTATTAGAGACACAACATAAATTCTACCACATTCACACAGGAAAGTCTGTCACAGCAAGGATCAGCTAATTTCCTAACGTGGTAAACACTTCTCACAGGGTGTCTCAGTCGTTGGTCAGCCACCAACTCGTCAACAACATCACATGCGCAGTTAGTCACCGAACATGTGCTCTTTGGACTAGCACACTACATGTTACCTACTAACAACAAAGGTAGAAATAAGGATACGAGTCAGATCAAGGCTAGACACACTGATGAGGAAACAAGCACTTGTATGGTCACAGAAGCAGAAGATTAAGGAGGGGGAAGAAGAAAAAAAAAAAAAAAAAAGGTTTCCTACGTGGTATAAAGCGTCATCAGAAAAGACACCCGTTAAGATCCAGTGACAATGAAAAGCACCATGTTACGTACTTGTTTAACAGCCAACACCAGATGTAAACAAAAATAGATAAGCCTGTACACCCACTTTTCCATCAGTAGATATACCGCTGACTGTGAGTTTAGCAGGATCACTCATTGTTTAAGAAAAGCTTTTAACATGATATACCCATAAGATAAGAAACACAGTTTTACTGCTTTTGGCAGCGTCTTGTCTCCGACTGACACAACAAACTTTCAGGCAAGTGGAACAACACTTCTTTGACACCAGTGCGAGAAAAGAACAGTAAAGGAAAGAGCCTTTGTTACAGTGAACCTTATCTTCAGTTCTAGATAAGGTCTGTTGTAAATGATCACATGAGGAACTTGATAACCAAAATGCCATGACAGGCCTTCAATACCTCCATGAAACCAGTGTACTGTAAGAATACTATACACACTTCTGTTAGTGATATACAAAATACTCAATACACAGCTTCTCCCAATGAGTGGAACTGTATCTACAAGAATACAAAATTAGTGTACACAAACACCTTTGGGAAAACATCCAAAATTCTGGCAATTCTCTGCTTACACTATATATACTTTGAGTCAGTTTCATTACCAATACCTGAATAATCTTCTCCAAACAGCTGAATATCAGCTGGTAGATAAAGGGCCCATAGCATTGACAAGCAGGGGAAGATGGAGCCTAGTCTTTGTTTACATTTTATTACAGCTGGGAGAGCCTTTAAAGACCGATCTGATAAGGTTTCTGTTTGCTTGACTGACAGCTCTAAATACCTAATTCAACGGTTCAGTTTTAAATCATCCTGGAAGACATTCATGTGCCAGCCACTGACACCACCTGTGAGATTGAAAAATTCAATTGCAAAACACTGTGCCCGAAATGGACGTATAGTATTGAAAATGAACGTGTAATTGTACCGCAATTGTGTATGTATTCGCACAGTTATGGTTGCAGTAGCCTTTGACACCTCCACGCACGTGAATTTTGAGTTTAAATAATACTTTTCATTAAGTAAAAATCTGTTATCATGACATCCATAGTTAGTATCTCAACTTACTACTAAATATTATCTCTGACAACACTCCACCTGGTTCAGTAAGTTTGTAAAGTTATGTTGTGAAATCTAAGATAATCTACACAGATGCATAAATATCTCCGATTCACCTCTAAACTGTACTTTATAGTCAATTACGTTCCAGTGAGAAGTTGCGGATTTAATCTAGGGCATTTTACTAACGACACTCGATCCCGGTCTTATTGCTTGTCTACCTGAGCGTTGCCTTCATGGTGCCCTGAGACTCAACCTGATTGCATCTCCTGACACCATTTCCCAGAGCGGTGAATGACGAACACTAACAGCAAGTCGACAGGCTAGGACAGACCTGCTGAAATTCCTCAGAGTAGTCCTGAATTTATCCCGGATCTTGACGGGATTAAATTACAGTGGAGTTAAGTGAGGACACTAATCTGATTAATGAAGCGGCGAGAAAATGAAAACGCCAATATGTTGATAAGTATGGCGCGCTAATCCGTCCTATACGGTATAGGCGCAACAAAAGATGCGAGTGTTGCTATTGCGGTGCAGTTATTAATGGCTGGTTTTATGAATAGTATCAACACTTATAGACTGACAGCTTGAAATGTACTACACCGCTTTCTAAAGCGAATAAATTAGTGCCAAGCGAGCTACATCGCAAAGGGGCAAAAGCATATGATGCGAAACCTTCCGAAAACACAGCTGCTCAAGTCTGTTAATACAGTCCAAAACCTGTTGTTTTAAACCAACAATGCTCTCACAGCCATTACTAAACTGCAAGCACTGAGACAATACATTATCGTATAGTTCCACATTTAAAATCAACCGCATTAATGCGAGACTTCAAGTGGGACAACCTGAGAATGGGACCTCAGCGATACAACGCTAGAGCTAGCGTTAGCATGCTGTGTGGGGCCCCGCAGAGAAGCAGTAACTTGCGCAAACAAAGACACTTACCTGAGTTACTGTCGGGTCAGCGTCTCATTTAATGATATCCAGCTTATGTGCAGGCTGATACTACCCAACAAACACCTTGAGAAGTGGGCATTAGCTGGTTTCACTGGTTTGCTTCACGACAGTTCAATTGGGTCTGGCTAGTGTTAGCAGCTAGCTAATATTGCCTTACTTAGAGAGCAACTCGAAGCTGGCCCAGTGCGTACATTCTCCTCAGCGAGCCGCCCTCAAGTTTAACGTTGTCCCTCTCAGTTGTTTTGAGACATAAAAATATTGCCTTGTGGCACTGCCAGACTGACCGACGACGAAGACAAGAGCAAAAATGGTCCTTAACTGATGCAAATTAATGACACAACATTAAAAAAAATCCAAAATGTCCACTACATTCAGCAAGGAAATACAAAAGGCAAAACTGCGAACCACCTCCGGCACAGCGAAACCTTTTCCTCTAAAGTGTGCCGCACCCAGATGTTTTCGCTCATAATTTCCAGGTCTTTGCTCATTTACAATAGGCGCAGCTCTACAGACTGGAACGAAGCTACATTGAGGCTGTGGGGAACAGCACGAAGTGGCGAGTTTCTTCTCTGTGACCTCCGCGGGTACATGGAGAAAGCTGTCCACCAGTAGTCGCCTTTCCAGCCTCACCGAGCCCCGTGGACGACGCTTTCACTATCTCACCCA
Organism: Diplotaxodon limnothrissa; assembly: GCF_057381915.1. NCBI lineage: Eukaryota > Metazoa > Chordata > Actinopteri > Cichliformes > Cichlidae > Diplotaxodon > Diplotaxodon limnothrissa. The sequence goes on along the minus strand of NC_140602.1, from coordinate 55,699,851 downwards.
GACACTACTAGTGATTCCGCTTATCTTCCTCTGTGCATTGACTTATTGACACTGTTTTCCCTTTCAAATAGGCTACAGGATATTCACACAGACTGCAAACACGTATACAAACCAGACCGACAAGGTATTTTATTAACCCATTTACATATAACGTACAAAAAAAGGTGTTTGTACGGTTTGCAGCAGCCTTCGTCGTTCTTGTTATGTCGTGGCGCCCTCTGGCGTAAGTAGAAGTTTTTTGCATTTCACTGGAAATTTAAATTAAATAGAATAATATTGGCCTTTTTTCTAATTATTTTTAATGGAGATTTAAAGATAGCCAAAGATATATCCATTAAAATAGCCAAGTGCCTTTCAAGCGTAGAATTTCCCCCATAATGTTTGAAACTTAAAAACAGGTGTGTTCAATGTAAAAGGCTTGAACAGTCTAACTTCTAGTGTCAACCCTCTAAACGACTTAATGAAATTGTCAGGCCACCAAGAGTAGGTAGCCGATAAATGTAATATTATGACGCAGCAGAAAGAAACAGTTGAAAAGAGGATTTTAACTATATTGTGAATCTAGTAAGGGTATGTTAGCTTCTATGCTTGGATACCTGTAACTAAAGCCTGCTGTTAGTATTTTTGTACCACTGACATAGTATCTGATCACTGCATTGAAGGAAATTCTGACATGTCACAGCTTAAGTGATGGCATAAGTAATGAAATTAATGATGACAATGTATGTTTCCAAAAAGAACTATTGTGGAAACCAGATTATTCATATTCTTTAATATAAAGAAATGTCCATTCTTAATTGCACGAGTGTCAAACATAAGGCCCAGGGGCCAGAATCGTTGGAAGGACTCCAACTCTGCCCACTGGACGGCTTTGGAAAATGTGAAGGGGGGCTTAAATTATGGACATGAGTTCTACAGCAATTCCTACTTATAAATAACTCCACCATGGTCATCCATACAACACCAAAGTAATTATGTAAAAGAAAAACATTTAAATGACAAAAAATAGTTCCCATTTTTCAGTATCTACAATAGAAATGTTTTTTTTCAATGGGTTCATAGTAAGACAAAATAAAGAGAAACAGATAATTTTCTCTGAACTAACAAAAGCTTTCTGCCTTATAATTACAGGACAGTCTTGGCAATGAGCAACCAGAACCTTTTCTGTAAATTTATACATTTCTTACCATTTAAGCCCAAAGAATTGTGCTGGCAGATGCCTTTTATTTCCTACGGCACAATTCTTTTATCATGTAGATAAACTGCACTTCTTGTTCATATATGAAGATATCTGATGGATTTAATGTGTAGTTAAACTTCTTTACCCTGACAGAAAGTTTCACTGGTCTGTCTCCCTTAAGATCAAATGAAGTTGTATGTGGCCCTTGAAATAAAATGAGTTTGACATCCCTGGTTTATTGTTTTAGTAACACCAGGACGAATTAAAAAGGCTGTAAAATACACTGAACATGTCATGACGAGGTCCTGTCGTGATCTACTGTACATTTAAACAAAGGCAGACAGAACTCTAGCGTGAAATCCTGAAGATAGTAATAATACCCCATTTCTCAACTGAAATGTACCTGCATCCAGATATAATATAATAATGACAAAAACAGTTAAAGAGAACATCAGTTTACATTGATGCTTCTTGTGAGTTAACCAGTCCTTTGCATTGGAAAAAAGCATCCTGACACGGCGCACGTCCGAGGAAGGTTTTCACCATGTCCATCCCATCCACAGAGCCCCCAGCTTCCAGTATCACTCTTCTGTACTCTTTTCCAACCTGTGTTTAGGGCATAAATGCACATATAAAGACAGTTTCAAGGAAAATAAGACACATCATTAGAGTTAAATGTTCATCCAGAAAACCAACCTTTGGATTCATAATGCCTTCCTTTTTAAAACGACTGAAGAAAATGTCCATGGAGTAGACTTCGCTCCATAGATAGCTATAGTACTGACCATCATATCCACCAGCTAAGTGGCTAAAACTGGCTGTCATGTTGGTTCCTGCAGAGAGCAGATCTTTGTTACAAATCACTAATACAAACTCCAAAAAAGAAAAATGATATTGTCTATGTGCTTCATACAAAAAACTGAATACAAACTGCTAATGCCCACAGTGGACTGTTTATTATAAAATGTAAATCCTCATCACTGATAGAAAGCTTAATGCAATAATTTCTCAAATATATTCTAAATAGCTGAAGCTAAAGCTGACCTGGTGTAGCAGGAATACCCAGGATGTCCTGGCAGTGCTTTGCAAACACCTCCGCAGTGTCTGCACGTGGGCTGATGTGAAGCGACTGGTCCACCTTACTAAGGACTACCTGACGTAGGTTCATAAGCCCTGAAGTGAACACATCAACAGAGGCTCTTCACTTACACATAAATGTTACACAGACTTTCTTTGTGCAAAGTTTGAGTGTCTGACCAGTGTTAGCAACTCTGGAGGCAAGCAGTTTGTCGAGCAGCTCGTCTGGGATGGGGGTGCCATCTTTGTAGTGACGGGACATTCTTCTCAGAGGCTCCTTTTCCCAAACCCAGTTCTCAAGCATTTGAGACGGCACCTCCACAAAGTCTGTCTCCACCATTGTTCCGCTGAATTCTGAAAAAGCGGTCTGACACATACACAGAAAAACTCATTCTTATTCATTAGCACACAGTATACAAATATCACTAACTTCCTGACTGAATATAGCAACTTACATTTGAGCAGATTTCGTGCATGACATGACCAAACTCATGAAAATAGGTCTCCACTTCATGGTGTTGGAGGAGAGAAGGACAATCTTTCCTGGGCTTGGTGAAGTTTGCCACCATGGCTGCAACCGGTAGCCTGCGCTTTCCATCAGGGCCTCCGCAGCCAGGCTGGAGCCCAAAGCAACCTGCGTGGCCATATTTTCCTTCCCTGGTGAAATGTCACAGTCAGGCTGAAGTCTATCACACAGATCAAGAGCTCTGGTCAATGTTAGTGAGCTCACACTTCATAAAAACATCAAACACAGGATCTTGTCTTGTCTCTGAAAAAAATGACACATAATCTACCTTGGATGCAGATCCAGGTAGAACTGACCAATCTCCTCCCCCGTTTCAGTGTCCAGGGCTGAGTACAGCTTGACATTTTCATGCCACACGTCAGCCTGTTCCACCTCTGTGAATGTGAGACCCAGCAGCTCCTGGTAGATACCAAACAGCCCTTCTGTCACCACATCAAGAGGGAAATACTCGATCAGTTTGTCCTTGTCCACAGCAAACTTGCGCTGCTCCACTTGATTCATGTAGTAGGGCAAGTCCCAGGCATTAATCTTCTCATCAAACTGGTAGCCCTTCATCAGGCACTCCCTCTTCTTCAGCGCAAGAATGTATTTCCTCTCTTTGATTCCCACGGGCTTCAGTGCTTCATGGAACTTGTCTATAAAGGCAGAAAAAGAAAACCTCCTTAGTTGTAATGTGAAGCATGCAATTTCTTTGAACCTTTTGCTGTCTACTTTTTAAAGCCCAAATCAAACTAACTCCCTTTGCACACTCAAAAAAAGAAGATGAAAGTTGAGCATTTTTGTAGAGGAAATCTGTTTCAAATCTGCAGATGCTGAATATTCAAAATTTGTTGTTTGCATTGAAAACTATTTCTGCAGCTCTGGGTTCCTGTGTGATATTTTTTTGAGTTTTGGTTCCTGTTTTGATTCTATTTATGTCATTTCTTATGTTTCTATTCTTCTTCTTTCTGTAGTATCCCACTGCTTCCTTGTCTTTGTCTCTTTAGTTAGTTCCCTTGTCTTTCTAATTTACACTTCCTGTTTTTACTGTGGGAAAAACTTTTCCTTGTGCCTCGTGTACTTTAACCTTTTGCTTTTGTTCCTATTCTATGATTTCTTCTTACTGAGCATCTCTCTGTGCGTGTATACAGTCTTGTCTTTTTCCTTTGTTGGATTGGAATTTTAGTGCTTCTTGTGGTCCTTTTGTGGGCTCTGGTTTTTGCGATTAAAGACATGCTTTTAGTTGTTCAACCTGATTACAGCCGATGATTATACTACTAATTATAAAAAGCTGATGTTGTGTAATTTGTCATTAGTAACTGATTACATTTCACCTTGCATGTTATGTGACTGCGTGTGGAGCTGCACAGCCATTCATCTGTCCTATTGAGTTTCTTTTCCTACTTTAAGGCAGTTATCAGGAGGCGGGAGAGCTCATCTTAAATGACAGGGAATGTTTCCATGTGGATGTGTGTGCCAGCGAGGTCAGATGTCAAAGAGACCATACCCAGAAAGTCAGACACGTTGCTTGCATTTTTAGCCATGTTAATCTCCAGCACATACTCAGCATGGCTACCGTAACCAAGTAAGCGTGCAACCTTCGCCCGCAGCTGTATCAACTCTTCTAAGATTGCCGTGTTTACCTGGGGGGGAAAAAACGAGAGACGCGGATCAGTGAAATCATTTAGGCTTATTAAAATGAATGATAATGTTTAGGGTTTCCAGCCTGAGTAGATTCTGTGACACATTTGGTAACCAGCAGTAATATGTGGTTTCACTGAGCAGGTTCTCTGGGCTGCAACTTCAGCCCACTAAAGACATGGGATATGCAACATTGCTTGTTTCATTAATGTGCTAAAGTGACAGCAATCGCTGATTGTATCCTTGTATGTCATTTAGACATACGAGCAGGTGACAAATTAAAGGAAAAAGCTTCCCAATGTGGCTTGAGTAGCTACCACAACAACACCAGGGCCTGTTGTCCGCAGCTTTTTATATCACACATTTTCTCATTTCACCTGCACATGTGTATGGATCCATAGCTGTCCAACATCAACATGACTTGTAGTTATTTATTTATTTTAAACTGGAGTGTTTATTGAACCTTCAGAAAACGAAAAAAAAAGAAAGAGTTTGTATCATTTTTGGTATATGAGCATTATTGCTCATAGTATGCTTATCCTAATCAAACAAAAACCTATAAGTGGCCAAAGAATCAGATGGTTAGAGGTCTTAGAAACTAATATATCAAATATGATCCGCTTGGCGTTACAGGGTATAAATATTAATCATCAGCCTGCGGTTTACCTCTTTACACCTGCTGTTAAAAGCCATTTCCATCTTTCTCCTTGTTTCAGGATTATGGCACCTCTTCATCAGTGGATAGTAATGGGGATATTCCAGGGTCACTTTATACCGTCCTTCAGCCGTCTTATCCAGTCCACTTAGAAAAGTGGCAGCTAGCCCACCTGAGCAAGTATGGCACAAGAGAATCAGTGAATACGGTTAAAGCGTGGCTCTCAAGGCAGCGTTTCATGAGTTTCACGTATCAAACACACCTAATTCGTGCTCAGAGAAAATAAGAAATTTGCTCTCCTCGTTCAGATTCTTGTTAAACTCGATGGAGAGTTCACTGATGAGCTTGGAAGTTCTTTTTATTTCCTTAGGAGAGAGAACACAGAGCAAAAGACATCACAGAGATTTTAATTTTTTACTATCTAATAAGATAAGCAAAGATTTACAGGCACTTTCTATGTGATTCTATTTGCTTACTTCTTCGTTTCAATTATGAAACACTGGAATTAATCTCTAAACTCTTTTAACCTGTAACTTTAACAAACGACTTCCATATTAATAATCAGATCACACATTACATTACCTCTTGTATATCTTTAGACAGGTGCAATCCTTTCCTCTGGCCCAGTGTAACAAGTCTGTCCAGGAATCTTTTTTCCTCAGCTGAAAGGTTGTCTTTCTGTTTATTCTACCAAAACACAATCATAACACTAAACATCTTCTCATACAGGTAGAATAGCAGGCATTCTGCTAAATTTATTCACCTATTTATATATTGCATGCCAGGGAGCCAGCACAGCATGAAATAACATATGGCACTGGCTGCCACTGATCAGATGAGATTACATTTCATTTCCAGGCTATTAAGAACCAGTAGTCCTTGCGCCTCTATGATCTGTTGGCCTCTGGCTGACATGAAGTGTGAAAAAAGTTTAAGATTTTCTTAAATGCAGCCAATCCTCACACACTAGCCTTATGATTAAGACTGCTTTAACACGTCATTATCTGTGTGGCCTCATAAAGTTATCAGTTTTTACAAAAGTCCTCACTTTACTTGAAGTGAATGTGGCTCGAGTCGTACCTGCAAGGCAGTGATTCGTTTGAACACATCTTCCCGCATGTTTATCTCCACGTCCAACTCAGACAGTCTCTTGTCAGCTTCGGTGCTTGCTGATCGCAGCTCCTTAGAAGGACAAACATACTGAGGGAAGGCGAGAACGTGGTGTGATGCTAAGGGAGCAAAGCAAAAAAAAAAAAAAAAAGCAACGGTGAACGTTACAAAAATAATAGAACAATAAAAAACAACAACAAGAACAACATTTTATGCAAGAATTCAAATCCATGAATAGGTTGGTTTCTATTCAGCTAAAAGCCTTTGTACTCCTTCCTAATGAAGACAAAAAATAGAAGAGAATACCTAAATTAGATTTCTGATAATGGTACATACTTTAAGGGCGTAAAATATTCCAATATCAATTAATTTTTAAAAAAATGTGTAAACACATATACATGCCAGAGTGACGTAGTAGCTCATCAGGTTCATGATCAATCACAGTTTGCATGTTACTGCCTGTAAACCCACAAACGTGACCTTGACTTTGAGCACAAATTGGGTGAAGCTCTATTAGCTGACCATTGCATGTAACTTTGAATACTGTGGGAGCAGTAATCATTCATGTGAGCTATGGATGGATGGATGGATGGATGCCTCGCCATTATATAAACTCATCAGGCCTTGGATAGGAAATGTCACTAATTAGTTCAGGAAGTGTAACAGGAAGACACAACTTGACTCCACACCACAGTCTGCTCAGGTGTGATGCTACTCTTATGCTGCAGACAGTGCTAGGAGTAATGTAAGCAAAGAAATTGCTGCAAGAAGTAAAGAATCTTCACATGTGCAGCATAACTCCCTGTGATATCACCGATACCCGATGCATTTTACCTGCCAATACCCTGATACAGAGTCCATGTAATGTGCAGTACTTTGCATGTTAAATTATTTATTTTTATATATATATGTGTGTGTGTGTGTGTGTGTGTGTGTGTGTGTGTACTTGTCTGGGATCATTTTCCCTGTAAAGATGGATCCACACTGACTGACTCAGTTGAAAGTGAAGGGATCAGGAAACATGCTCTCCATTGTCCTAGTATAGCTTACTGATGTTATTAACATATAGTTAACTTGTGTATACTCATTAGTGGGATTCAAACATTGTTGGGTTTGTTGGTTTCATGGAATTGTAAACCAGAATACACCAGTAGACTTACATGCATAATCCATCTTAGCATTAGCCAAGGTCATCAGGGTGTTTTCAACAGAGACATTTTCTATATTTAGGGATCCAACGTCGTCATAGACCTTCTTTACTCTGGCAATCAAGCTGTCTGTCATAGTCCTGATCTCATCTGGAGACAGGTCCCACCTCAGTGTGTTCCTTGCATGTCCTGCCTGAGCGCAGTGTCTGGCAGACAGCACTGACCCACTAGCGATGGTCATTCTCAGATGTTTACAGACCCTGTAAGAAAACCGGACCTTTTAATACCCACCGCCGCCCCCCAAACGTACAATATTTTCTGTTGCTCCATAGTCAAGAAAACGATCCGCTCGAATAGGTGGTATTAATGTAAGCACTATCTTCATGGACACACTCGACACACTTATTTCCATGTTATAACCGGTGATATTTTTCCTTCATCCATCAGTGTAGAGCAGGGCTGCCCAATCCCAGTCCTCGAGAGCTACTATCCTGCAGCTTTTAGATGCATCCCTACTCCAACACAGCTGAATCAAATGAATGGCTTGTTATCAGGCCTTTGCCAAACACGATGGCATGCTGAAGAGGTAATCAAACCATTTGATTCAGCTGTGTTGGAGTAGGGATGCATCTAAAAGCTGCAGGACGGTAGCTCTCGAGGACCGGGATTGGGCACCCCTGGTGTAGAGTTTCATGCCATGGCAGTGCGAGCGGAAGCCTTTCAAACGAAGTTCATAAAAGCGTGGAATAACTGTCAAGCAGCCAAAACGTACAAAACAGCTCAGCTATCCTTAAAGTGCCAATAAGCAGGAGATGACACTTTGTCAATTTAAATTATTTTTAGTTGTGGACCGGTGTCCGTGGAAGCAGAAGAGAGCAATTTAAAGTTGTTGAACGTAGTTTACCAATCTGTCACACATACGTAATAAACAACTTCAATTTAGTGGACTAGTCCATAGTGGACTATGTTTGGCATACCTCAAATGTGCTCGGCAAGCTATAGCTGTTAGCAGATACATGCCAGCAGTATCGTGCGATTTCTTTCAGCAAAAAAAAAATATAATTACATAAAAATAAAAATGAACCCCTTTCTTCCTCCCTTACGGTGGCTCAGTCCCTGTAGTCGCCGCAATGAACGGTATCTCTCCCCGTTTCTCGCGTGGGAACCGCTTCTTATTTCCGTTGTTAACGCGCAGGCGCAGAGGAGGAGGACGCGATCGATCCGACTCGAGCCCTCCTCATGACGCGGTAGCAGCAGACAGCTGGATAAGACCTCAGGTAGGTGGGCGGGAGGGGGACACACACTGAACAGCATCCTTTAATAGAGTGTTATTTTTAATATGACTTCGTGTTGTTTGTAGGGCTCCGAGGATGACCTCTGTTTCCTCTCCTCCTCCTGTTTTCCTGTCTTGTTTTGTTTTTGGGTTGTGATTGTTTTAGCCAGCATCACACAAGCAGCGCGCGAGCCTTGTTTGTCCGGACCGTCAGGGTGTAGGTTTCCTTTAAAGACAAACACCTGCCAGCGCCACTGGCTAAATTATAATTTTATTTTAGCATTTATTTGAAATAAATGTATAAAGTCAGTGCAGTGAATGAAAACACCCATTATGCTATTACATCACAGCTTCTGCATCACTGCATTTACGTGTGTCAACACACGAAGGGAGGAGTAGCTGTGCTAGCTAGACTCAAATGAGCATAATGCTTGGTTTCAGCACGTGATAGACGTATGAGGCAATAGTGTTTGTGTCTGTAGCATCCCGCACTGTGATTCTGTGGCCATGTCTTTATTTTTTTGCCCCAGTTTCCCCACAGACTTTTTGCCTCAGTCCGACTTGGAAAAATCAAGCAGTAACTAGCCTTCTGAGGGGCAAGGTTTTTTTTTTTTGTTATAGGCAATAAAATGACACGAAACTGCAGATCGCCAGTATCAGTTGTAGTGCAACTTTGTAGCTGTAGAGATTTACTATCAAAATGCAATGCAGTCGTTTGATATTCTCCTTCACTGCTACAGAGTCCTTAACAAATGCAAGATTACTACTGGCACCCAAAAAATAACCTGGGATAGTTGAGCCCAGGTTTATAATTAGGTCATAACTACTATCTCAGCCTCTTCTAAACCTGAGAATATAAAAAGTAATGTATTGTTGAATAAAAAATGAAATGCATATATTAAAAGCACCAAAAATCTACTCCCTAAGCCAGCTTCTTTGTTTTGAAGTAGTGCCCACTTTTAATAGAGTCACACTGATACTGAATTTTTGCATTGTAATGCCCGTATTGACTTTTTGGGGGTAAAAAATATTCAATAATATAAACATGTAACTCATAAATCAGAAATTAAACTGGAAAAAGTAAAAGGTTATTCTTTATTAATCTTTATTAAATATTCTACATTATTTATATACTTGTGGCAGAACAGCATCATTCAATAAAATTGTCTGATTGCTATATCAGCCAGAAAATACAGTCTTGAAAAAGAACGTTTTCACTGGACTGTATGCACTCTAGTGAAAAACTAAGTACATGCTGTAATTCAGTAGGTTGTAGAACCACCTTAATGTATAACTGTGTCACTCTCTCACATTGCTGTGGAGGTTTTTTGGCTCAACAAATCAAATAAAAAACAAGCCGAAATCATCAGCCCACCACCAGACAGTTGGTAAAAAGTGTTTGTGCTCATTTTAAATTCGACACTCTGGTCTTGTCTGTCCAAAGGACATTGTCCCAGAAGTCTTGTGGGTTGTTCATGTGCAAGTTTGCAAACTAAAGCTATGCTGCCATGTTCTTTTTAGAGAGAAGAAAATTTCTCATGGCAAGCCTTCCAAAGCATTTTAGTCTTTTTCTAAGTGTACTGTCATTAAATTTACCATTTAAAATGCTTACTGAGCCCTGTAGAGTGTGAGATGTAGCTCTTGGGTATTTTGCCATTTCTCTAAGCATTGCATGGTCTGGCCTTGAGGTGAATACACATCTAAATGCTCCAGACCAGCAAGCTGCAAAAGTTAATCAAGTGCATTTGATAAGTCGCATCTGCCTGCTGCTTACCCTCATAATTCCTGTGGAAGCAGTAGGTGTGTACTTCAGAGGACTGCATAGAGTCTGTCTGAGTTTGATTAAATAAGCACAATTACAGTATTTTATACTGACTTATATATCAGTTATGCATTATTTAAGCATGTGTTTGTTATTTTTATTATGAAATGGCACCTCGTGAATTAGTAATTCAGTCACCACTGAGTGGTTTCCTTTCCATTTGATTCCAAACCCCTTCTTGTCTCTACCAGTTTCTAGGTAAAAATGGCTGTGGAAAAGCGCTTGGCATTCTCTATTGTGCAGTTCCTACGAGATCAAACACATTGTGGTACTTTAAATTCTGATGAGCAGGAAAGCCTCGAAGGTAGGTCAACTCACTGCACTTATGCCTTAGAAAGTGTCTGTGCAAACACTGGGCACTCTGCCTTGTCTCATCCATTTCAGAGTTCTGAATCTGCACAAACTGTACATACATTATGTCCCTTTTCTTGATAGTAAGCTAAGGACTGTCAAGGTAGTAAGAAAACATGACCAAAATCAGGCTTTGATAAGCAGTGCAGTTGAAGAGAATTATTCAAATAACTTGCTCTGAGCGTACAGCCAAGTTCTGACTCAACATGATTGTCCAGTTAACTCGAAACTACTCTGTCATATGTTGGCTGATTCTCCACCACAGTTGCTATACAGTGCTTGGAGACCACCTTCAAGATCAGCTCCAGTGACTGTCATCTTGCAGTGCCACAGTCACTTAGAGAGATATTCCTCAATGCCCTGCTCAAGGTGGGTAGTGAACACTTTAAAGTACTGTAAAATACATAGTACAATTATGCCGACTTAATTACACCGCTGCTTTTTTGTGTCAAGTCAGAATGTCCTGTGTGTTTATTCACTGACTCTTTTATTTTTCATTTTCACAGAATGACAATCTAACCATACCAGAGAGCTCCCCATCTCCTGAAGACATCGAACGAGCAGAGCTGCTTAAGAATGAAGGTAGTAATCTTGAAACACTTCACATCTGATTACATTAGGTTCATAAATAAATATGGTGAGCTTCTATATTAAATGTTTTGCATCAGCTCTGATGCGCTTCAGTGGACATGTATGCATTATCTTATTTTGTATTATTAGTACTTAATTTATAATTTCCTATTATCACTGTTTTGTTGATCATATTAAACATGGACAAAGTTTGAAATAATCCCTAAACTTCTACCTTTCTGTGTCTGCTCTTGCTTTCTTGTAAATTCATCCTCCACAGGGTTTGGAATGTTTTATTGAATTGTGCTGTCAAATTGTTGTGGGTGGGGACCACACTGATTACATTTGTCGAGATGTAAATGATTCTGTAGCAGTGCAAGTTCAGTTGATGTTTCTCAAGTGCATTTGAATCTAATTTTGTGTTATTTTCCTCATTATCTATCATATATACACTGTTAAGGTGATGGAGGCTCATATTAAAAAGGCCTCATTGAGCCAAAAGCTCAGGCTTCATCAGTGCAGTGGGATCCTATTCCTGGCTGTATATGCTGCCCGGAGACTGGAATGTGCTGTCTGGCCTCTGTTGGGTCATAGTGAGGGCTCCAGACACTGGTGGAGGCCTTCCTGCATGTTTCTGTGTCGACATGTTGGCGTCCACTGCCACTTTGTCTTTGCTCTTGGTTGCGGCGACTGGGGGTTTCTGGGCGGGTGTATGGGTGTTTGCTCTCTGATGATTTGGGTGGCCTTGATGGGAGTAGGCGTGTTCTGATGTTTCTGCTGTTTCTCTGTCCTTGCTTGAGTGTTTAGTTTCGGGGTTTTATTCTGGTGGTTGGATGTTGGAGAGGATTATGCATGTATGTTCACAAGTTTAAAAAAGGTGGAGGGTGGTGTTCAGATTTCTGAACCTGTAGCTGGTGGCACATGAAACATGTCAATTTGCTTTCACCTACAAGATTTAAAAACCTGCCAATGCTTTTCTAAAGCTCAAGAAAAGGAAAAAAAGACACATCTATCACCCTAAAGCTGAATTGTCATCCTATTTTTCCATAAGATTGACTGAACCAGTCATGAGCTTTATGTTAACTTTGTTGTTATAACTACACACTTTGTTTCTTTAGGAAACAATCACATGAAGGAGGAGAACTACAGGAGTGCAGTGGAGTGCTACACAAAGGCCATTGATCTGGATCTAAGAAATGCTGTGTACTACTGCAACAGGTATTTACTGAACTGATATTTTACGCTGTTACTTATCTGAACTTAATTTTGTCCCTTAATCATGATTTGCACATTTGTTTAATATAATAGCAGACAGTAGACAAACAAAGCAGAGCCAAATGTGATGTAATGCTTGAACTGTTCGAGAAAGTGCTTGCTGACCGATTCCCTCCCTTTTTCATTACCCACCTGAACACAAACATTACACAGCGCTCTGAATTTATTACTTGCAGGGCTGCAGCTCACAGTAAGCTGGGGAATTATACCGAAGCAACTAGTGACTGTGAGAGAGCCATCGGGATTGATCCGACCTACAGCAAAGCATACGGGAGGATGGGGTTGGGTCATTTACTATTAACAAGTCATTTTGAAATAAACTGCTCTCTCCATAATATTTTCCAAAAATGACTGCTCACTGTTTCCTCTGTGGTTTCAGGTTGGCATTGACAGCTATGAACAAGTATCCAGAGGCAATTACCTACTTCAAGAAAGCTTTGGTATTGGACCCCGAGAATGACACGTACAAATCCAACCTGAAAATCGCAGAGCAGAAGCAGAAAGAAGCAACCAGCCCTGTGAGTAGAAACAAGCCTCTTGCTTTTAATCCTCTCCACATGTGTAGCATAATGTAATTGGGATTAATGTTGATATTTTCTTATTGGACTGTCGTTTACACATCTCTGCCACAGATAGCAGCTGGACTGGGATTTGACATGGCTAGTTTAATCAACAACCCAGCCTTCATCAGCATGGTAAGAGCATGAGTTCTAACAGGCGCAGCTTCCATTCAGGAGCCTCAGGATTGGTTTTATTTTTTACTGGATTAGTCCCATGAGTGATAGTTAGCCTGTTAAACAACCGCAGTAATTGTCTAGTAGAAATGAGAGCCTGACAACCCGAGCTCATTAAATTATGACACACGGGAGCGTGCGTTTGGCCGAGAATGTTTTTTCCGAGCACGCCAGGATTTTATTGCAGCATCAAGGACAAGACACATCTAAATCCGATAGCTGTGTATGCGCATTCAGGCCCCACAGCGCTAGATGGTAGATTGTTCTTCTGACAAAATTGCCAGTGTGATAAAAAATAAATTGCCCTTTTATTATGTACGTGAGAAACACATCAAGAATTGCTGTTGATTTCTCTTTGCAGGCTGCCAGCGTGATGCAGAACCAGCAGGTACAACAGCTGTAAGTCGAACTTTATGCATTTACTTCAGCATTCAAGTGTAGTTTCAAAAGACGAGTCCCACCGTGAACTGACGAACTGTGTCACTGTGCTCAGCATGTCAGGAATGATGTCTAATGCAGTGGGAGGCCCTGCAGCAGGAGTAGGAGGGCTCTCAGACATTTCCAGCTTGATTGAAGCGTAAGTACACTGAATGAAAAATTAAAAGCATTGCTTAATTACACCATTATTTAGTTGAGCTAAATGACCTTTTTATATGTACTTTTTATACTGAAAGATGTGGCAGTTTCTTTGTAAAGTCTTTATATTGCATCTCGCTGTAGAGTAATGCGCTGTACAGTTCCCCAGATAAACCATATCAACTTGACACATTCAACAAACCGGATAAAATGTGTTTACTTGTCAGCTGTAGAGAGGATTTAAGGAGAACTTGTTACCTATGAGTGTTTTTTGTGTCAGCTACTGTAGCTACTGATATTGATCTGACTCTTGGCAAGGGACAGCTGGGCAGTAAATTCCCCAAATTGTACCGAGATTTATTTCAACCTTTCTGAAACAATACTTGCAGTTTTGACAATATTGGTTGTAATATTTTATCCCTGTTGCCTTGTCTGGATGTGCAAACCCACTCTGGGGTGTTAAAGTACCTGTTTGCAGATTCTGAATGATTGAAAGGATTTTAAAGCAGGGACAGAAGGCACAGCTGTTAGAGTTGCTACAATCTAACTGATGTGATATTTTCATGTTACAGAATCCTAAACAGACATCACTCATTAACTGGGAACTCGGCATCAAAAAGCTGCACTGCAGTACTGTGCAAAAGCCTCGAGCCACGCCTAATTTCTTTATATTTTGCTTCCAACGAGCCAGACTTTCTTTTAATTTTTAAATTGGTTTTGAGCAGTAGTTCTCCTAAAGGTCTTTGGCTATGTTTTCACTCATTTTCTTTCCCGTCCTTGTACCTGACCACCTTCAAGCTACTTAACACTGACCTTCAAGCATAAAAAAGATTTGTAGCTCAAGAGGTAAACTAGTGTTGTGTCAACACTCAACAAATAACTTAGGAAAGATTGTTGCTAGCAGCCTGTCACAAAAACACAGAATTTGTTCCCACTTCTTTAGTTAAACATATGAAAGTTGGCAAACATAATACTATAGTACAATAGTATAATACTATTACTATATAGTGTTATAGGGCAGCACAGTGGTGCTGACTTAGTGTGCAATACACATATTGGTACAATATCATACATATTGTGAAGAGACATGACCAGGCAACAGGCATTATTTTTTTTAAGAACAGAACAATTCGTCGTGCTGTTCCTGTTCTCGTTGAAAAGAATTCAGCTAAGTTATCTTTCTCTCAGAGGACAACAGTTTGCCCAGCAGATCCAGCAGCAGAACCCAGAGCTCATTGAACAGCTGAGGAACCACATCCGGAGCCGTTCCTTTAGCGGCAGCGCCGAGGAGCACTCATGATCTAGTCAGGTATTTTCTTTTTAAAAAATGTTCTATTTAGGTATTTATTTAATATTTCAAAATCAAACCTGTAGCTAACTAAAAAAACAAACTTGGATCATATTTGTTTTATTAACATTTAATGTTTTTATTTCAGCCTCATGATTTTTTTGTTTTTCCAAGGAAGGGCATCCATATGGCGCGATCACAATCTCTACACCCATTTCTTAAAGTCAGGCCCCCGGCATAGCTGGAATAAAGAGACAAGGATGGGGTTTTAGGCACTTTACTGTGACTAAAGGCTCTGGAGTGGAGATATGAGAGCCTGGAGATTGGACCATGAAGTGAAGCATCTCACACATTTAGGACAACACATGTAAACACTAACCATAAAAAAGAGCCACGAATGCATTCAGCCTACCGACAGAATACGAGTAACTATTTTCTTCAGAACTTCTTTCCGTCCTTCAGAGATCATGTTTTCTGTGTGCTGAAATGACCGCCCTCTTCATGTTGTGATTTTAGGGGTTCCTTCTGTCAAGTCATGATAAATGGAGGGTTTGAGAGGAATGTACTTTTACAGCATTGTGGAGAGCACTTCGGCTTTCCCTCATAATAATACACATCGGGTTTATATGATTTGTTTAGTCTTATTTTTGTAGACAGAATGCACTGTACTTGTTTATTGGGTGATGAACACCGTTCGTTCCTGAGACTCACATCAGTGGTTTTCAGTGAGTACTACTTAACTTATTTAAGACAACAGTCTAATTGTATACCAGTGTTTGCCGCCTGCATTATGTTGTTACAGCACTTTAGCTAAAATTAACATCCTAACTTTAAGCCTATTTAATTTCTGATTAACTACTTACAGCATATTCATATTGTTCATTTTGCATGCTGTTGAATCTGGTATTTGAGATCAGATGCTTTATGGAAACACAGGTATGCTAAGGCAGCACATTGTTTTGTCAAACCATATAAATAATAAATGTCTTGAAACGAAACTACTCACATGCGCCTTTATGTCTTTGAATTAATGTCATTATTATATGAAAAGAATCATTGTTTACTGTCAGTGAACCACTTTTTTATTACATGAAGGTAATTACACACATATTCATACTGTGCTATTTTTCAGTGCCTGAGCACTTTTCTTTACAAAACATTTACACACCCAACTTGTAACTCAGGGTTCTGCATCTTGCCCAAGGATACTTCAAGATCAAGTGTTTTGAACTTGATACTGATCGGGTCTGTGAAGTTAACAGAAGGGGGTTGTTAATGTGTTTCAGCTGCTTTGGTGTAAATGAAATTAACAAGTGCACTAGAGAGGCAACAGTGAGACAGTCCCCAAAATAGCAATGGTTCTACAGGTGCAGTTTTTCCACCTCATCTTTTGCCACTGTTTTTTCACTAGTTTTGCATTTTGCTAGGGTCAGTGTTATGACTGGTAGCATGAGGTGATACCTGGACCCTACAGGTAGTCAAACTTGTCCAGGATGCCACATCATCACGTGCCACTGCCAGAAAGATTGCTGTATGCTGCAAGAGCATGGAGGAGATTTCAGAAAACAGGCAGTTATTAGGAAAGCTGTACAGGGCTGTAAAAGGTCCTTAACCCATCAGCAGAAATAGTATCCGCTCCTTTGTGTGAGGAGGAACAGGATGAGTACGGCTATACCCTTTTTGGTGTTTACACGTTTTCTTCTCTGCAGTAATTTTTCTTTTACTTTAGTTGTGTGACCAAAAATGCTCTCCACCATCACAATTCATGCAAAAGCCAGTGTTTTGCAGAACCTTGTGCTATTGACATAAGCAGCTGAGTCATGTTCACGTTGTTACAGAACAGACTTTGATACAGTGGCCGTTCAGTGTCAGTGAAATCACGTCAGGCAAGGAAATTAAAGATGAGGACACACTTCAAATCAGCTGTTATTCTGACCAAAGACCATACCAGATTGATCTGCTTCACATAATTTCAAATTAAGTTTTCCTTTTGAGCTCAATAAACTGTTCACTGACAAAGAACTTTAGTTTTTGCAAACAAATACAAGATTTTGGATGAACCACCACTTTTCAAGTTATCCATAGTCATAAAGACCAGAACATCAAGACCCAGACACAGTCACAAGTTTAATAGTCTTTATTAGGAACATGAGAACTTCAACTAGAATTTGGAGTTGGTAAGCAAGAGTAGGATTATTTACAGGGGCCACTCTGAGGACTCTTTGGTAAAGGAGACCCCACAGTGAGTGAGACCTGGAACAGGAAAGTATAGTGATCAAAAAAATGAAGGGAACTTTTTAATCAGAGTACAGCATCAAGTCAGTTGAACTTGTGGGATACTGATGTGATCAGTTAAGTAAGAGAGGCGGTTGTTAATAAGTTTCAGCCGCTTTGGTGTTAAATACAGTAACAGTAGCAGAACTAGAGGGGCAAAAATGAGACACCCCCCAAAACAGGAATGTTTTTTCTTCTTCATCTTTTCTGTTTTATTTATTTTTTTACTAGTTTTGCATTTTGTTAGGATCAGTGTCATCACTGGTAGCATGAGGGGATACCTGGACCCTACAGGTAGTCCAACTTCTCCAGGATACCACATGAGTGTGTGCCACTGCCAGAAAGTTTGCTGTGTGTCTCCCAGCACAGTCCCAAGACCATGGAGATTCCAGGAAACAGGTTGTTACTAGGAGAGCTTGACAGGGCCAGAGAAGGTCTTGAACTCATCAGCAGGATCGGTTTTTGCTCCTTTGTGCAAGGAGGAACAGAGTGAGTTCTGCTATAGCCCTACAAAATCACCTCCAGCAGGACATTGGTGTAAATGTCTGACCAAACAATCAGAAGCAGACTTCATGAGAGTGGCCCGAGAGTCCGACATCCTCTACTACCTGTGTATGTATGTGTATTTTTTATATTTATATATGAATTGTACAAGATCAATGGGACCCTAAGAGCCTTCATCAGGAACTCAATGGGGATGTGGCGTACAACACTAGAGGCCAACTCCAAGCCCATAGCACAAGTCACCATCAAGTGCGGGATCTACCAAGGAGATGCTCTGTCCCCACTGCTGTTCTGCATAGGCCTGAACCCCCTCAGTGAGATCATTAACAAGGCTGGCTACGGATACCGACTACGGAACGGAGCAGTTGTCAGCCACCTCCTGTACATGGATGACATCAAGCTGTATGCCAAGAGTGAACGAGACATCGATTCACTGATCCACACTACCAGGCTATACAGCAATGACATTGGAATGTCATTCGGACTGGAGAAGTGTAGTCGGATGGTAACAAAGAGAGGGAAGGTAGTCAGAACTGAGGGGATTGAACTACCAGAAGGCAACATTGCAGACATAGAGGACAGTTACAAGTACCTGGGGATCCCGCAGGCGAATGGGAACCATGAAGAGGCCGCTAGAAAAGCTGCAACCACCAAGTACCTGCAGAGGGTCAGGCAAGTCCTGAGGAGTCAGCTGAATGGTAAGAACAAGATCCGGGCCATCAACACGTACGCCCTGCCCGTGATCAGGTACCCTGCTGGGGTAATAGGCTGGCCAAAGGAGGAGATAGAAGCCACTGACCAGGGCCGTGCAGAGAGGTTTAAAGGGGCGGGTGCTCAAAGTTAAAAAGGGGCACATTGAACCAGACTGAATAACAACAACACACATTCATCAAGAATCTAATATGGGCAACAAGGCAAAGCAAACGTCACCGATGTTTTACCTGATGGGTACATGGTAAATGGCCTGCATTTGTATAGCGCTTTTCTAGTCCTTAAGGACCCCAAAGCGCTTTACACTACATTCAGTCATTCACCCATTCACACAAGCTACATTGTAGCCACAGCCACCCTGGGGCGCACTGACAGAGGCGAGGCTGCCGGACACTGGCGCCACCGGGCCCTCTGACCACCAGTAGGCAAACATGGGGTTAGTATCTTGCCCAAGGATATTTGGCATGCAGCAGAGATCGAACCACCGACCTTCTGATTAGTGGTTGACCTGCTCTGCCACCTGAGCTACAGCCACAGTACAATGTTGCTGTTGAGGGGTTTCTGCTGCTCCTGCTGCTGATAGTGCTGGAGGGCAGGGCTGTGTTGATCTGAGACTGTAGACATTAAAAAGTCCATAGGAGAGATGGTAGCTGATTAAACAAGTATCATGAGATAATAACAAAATGCAAAGATTAGTGACAGCGCTTGGATGTCTTGCCTGTGAATCACTCTTTGCTTCTCTTCTTCCTTCCATCCCATCATTTCATATATCACTCTCCACTTGCTGTCCATCTGAGAACAAGGCACAACTTGCTATTGCAATAAACTATAATTTAATTATCCACACCTAACAACTCTTGGACTTAATCTAAATGATGACAGAAAAATGTTATAGCCCTGCCTTTAGTAGCCTCACACAGCTCCTGCTGTTTCCAAAAACTCATTGATCAAGTCAGTACATGTCTGTGCCTTTGTAAGAGTTTTAATAACAAAAGCCAACACAGATGCCATGAAGCACCTTTTTAAAAGCAATATTAAATCAAAGATGACAGATTTATTAACATTTATGCACATTTACATCATTATTTTCAAAGAAAGTGATTTATATTATTCACAATTAATTGTAAAATACAATATTCTTCCATTAAGTTGCAAAAAACATAGTGTCATGTGCAGAATGCCGCAGTTGGTCCATTCATATGTAAAATGCAAAAAAACAAAAACAAAAAAAGGGTAAAGAAAACTCCTAGCACTCGTTGCTCGTAAACGGGCAGACCACACACACTTGTGCAATGTCGTCGTATTCGTACGTCCTCTTCAGAAATGTATCTGTGAGCCTCAAACCAGAAATGCTCTGAAACAAAGAGGCAAACACACGAGTAAGTCGGTAAAGAGCACTTTGATCTGAGCACACGGTCAATTGTAAAGTCTGGATCGTACCTGCAGACCCTGGACGGAAGACAGGACTGTGAGGGGCAGTGAGAGGAAGGCGCCAGGACTAAGTTTCCCCAGCTGTCGCCCTGATATACCACACCAATGGATAGAACTAGTATTACACATCTCTAGCACCAGGTCCATAGTTCTTTCACTGCAATATCAGAAAAGCAGAGAAAAGCTGGTTATTATGGGCTAATTCAACCCCTCAGTGAACTGAATAATACTAAGGGTTGTATTATGAGGGCGATTTCATTTTTCAGGGGTTTCTACCTGCAGTTGGTGATTTTACAGATGATGTCAAAAGGTTCTTCAAGGTTGACAGTGTCAGGAATCAGGTCTAAAGACAGCCGAATATCTCCATACCCTGGAGCCTGGAGGACACGTGGGGATTAAACTGTATTTTCGTTCATAAGAGGATACAGTAAGTGAAATGAGCGCCTCTGTTCTAGCAGTAGGCTAACAGATCAAGATACCATTCTTTGCAGCTGACTGGTCTGTAGCCTCCCTCTTTCTCCAAGATTGGTCTTCCATACAATGTCCAGCTTGCCTATGACCGTCACTCCCTTGATGATGCCGGCCTTCTCTGCGTACTCCGGCTTTGGCTTCAGGCAGTACAAATACTGCCGTGTGTCCATAGGCTGCAGGTAGGACATTTTCCCAAATGTGGACTCTCTGCAGAGGAAAAGTTACAGCTGAGTATTGAGTGTAAAATGTTATCAAAAATAAGGACACATGTGTGTTTGTTTTACCCTTTGTCTGCTTGTGTGACCGTGTTGAGCTCTGTAACGTTGTACATCATGGATGGCTCTAAAGACACTTTCTCCATGAACATTGGCGAGGTGGTAATGTTCTGAATCTGCGCTTCCAGGAACACTTCATCTGTCTGAGCGCAGAAGCACAGCGTCACACTAACAGGCTATTTGATGTTAGCCTTTATAACAAGCTACATAATCTCCAAGGTGAACTGAGCAACATGTCAGGTATTAACAGCTGGGTTAGGGCTTTTGCCAATGTGCCAGCTTCAAAAGGATGAGCTCATATTTTAAAGTTTGTCTTAAAACGATATTCACATGCTCACAGAGGCTGTTAGAGTTTCTCGTGGTTATTTCCCCGAGGGAAGTGGGTAAAACCTCCTGATCCAGCAAGCACACTTGCTTCATTGGTTCTCACAGCACGCGCTACTTCTTTACTGGGGAGCACATCTGTGACCCGTTGTTGTCACAAATGTGCTCTGAGACTTTGAGGAATGATACTAAAAATATAACTTCTGACGCCGTGTAAAAAGAAAAGACAGACCACAGATGCTGCGAGTGCTGCTCTCGAAAGCAATTAATGTTCGACTCACTGAAAATGACAGAGAGCAATCAGATTTTTCTGTTTTCTTCTAGGAAACATATGGAAGTTTCTCACAGCCAGCATGGACACCACAGATCACAGGAAGCTGTAACTCTTACAGACATCTGAGAGGTGTTTTAAGACAGACTTAAATGTGAACCTTAAATTTCTTTGGTCATATAGGAGTTATACATTGAATGTCAATGAGAAGACTGGCATTAAAAGAAAAACTTTAACTGAATCCTATTAAGTTTGCTCAGTGTACCTTTGAGGACATATTAGTACAATTGTTGGTCGGCAGGTGCACAGTACGGGCTGCACAGTGAAACATTAGTTTATCAAACATCAAGCAGTTTGGCTTATGAAAGTATGTTTAGAAATGTTTGACTTTATTTGTTCAGTACTGTCAAGACAGGAAATGTGGAGCAAGGTAACGCCAGGCAGTAAATGTCTGGCTCTACCAGTTTAGATCTTATGGTGTACAACTATACTTCTGGGGCCACTGAGCGACCCTAGTTATGGGTTCTTAGAAAGCTTAAACTAGAACCAAAAAAATAGAAAAATAAAACTTTTGCAAGTGTACACCGATTTTATAAATATATAAAATTGGTCAGCTCAAAAATGAAACCATTTGGAAAGGTTAAAAGTATTGGTATTGTGTAGTAACAGGCCAAATTCAATACTGCTACTCAGTCGCTCAGCAGTAAGTAAAACAATAAGTTTATTAATATTCGAGAGCAATCATTACCGGTTAAGAGTACAGTTATTTCCTTGTGCAGAGGCATAATAAATGCATCTCAAACGTAGAATCAGAGTATTTTCTTAATCCCTGAGAAAGTTAGGTTGTCACATAGAAAGAATTTAGATGCCTGAAATGTGGAGAATGTTCTGCTTTCCTATTTTAATTAGGAAGCTACTTGATGTTCTGGTTGAGCAACACTCAGATGTCTTTACAACAGTAAACTTGTCTGTGCAGCCACAACTGTAAAGTGAGAAACAAAAAGAAGGAAGCGTGGATAAGTTTGTGCCTGTTATTCATAAGTGACTTGATCATTCTGAGTGAAGTTAGTGTGAAATCAGCCAAACCTCACATTTTAGTGCTTATAGTGAAAAACTTCTGTCATTGTTGGCTGTTTAACTATTAAGAGCATAATTGTAGTGATACAAAAGTTAAAGTGGACCTATTAAATTGCTTTTTGTAGCTCAATATTTTATTCTCAGACTGCACTAGGGCAGCGTTTCGTGATTCACAGCACAAATTAAGTAACTTTGTTCTGATTGGCTGACCCTTGCAAACAGAAGGTTGGAGAGCAGGTGGGTGGGGCTTCCGCGCTTATAGTCTGAGCTGTTTGATTAGATGGCCACATTAGGGATGTCCACTCTCTATGACAAAGGAAAAAAACCTGTGTGAAACTGAAGCAGGTTAAAGCCTGTGATCTTTGCACACTGGCAGCCCTGAAAGGTCAAATGGAGTGCAACTTAAGGAAACACCAGCTAACAGAAAAACACTGTAAAGCAACGTGCGCTTTAATCACATGATTCATATCATAGTGTAGATACATGCTTGCTATTAGCCGTTTACCTTTTGCAGAGGTTTTTTGTTGGTGTTTAACAGGAACAGCATATGAAAAGAGTAATAGGTCCACTTTAAAAACGAGCAGCGCTGAACTTGCGCTACTACATAATCATTCACATATAGACGAATAGATACGAGATTAATCATAGCACCTTCTGTGATGCTAACCGCAATCAATGCCGTACCCACTCACAACAATGTGACACCACA
Organism: Diplotaxodon limnothrissa; assembly: GCF_057381915.1. Lineage (NCBI taxonomy): Eukaryota > Metazoa > Chordata > Actinopteri > Cichliformes > Cichlidae > Diplotaxodon > Diplotaxodon limnothrissa. Next base: position 55,676,599 of record NC_140602.1, on the reverse strand, counting down.
AACACCGTGCAGGATCAGTTTGAAAGAAGAGGAAACAAAGAGAGGGCAAAAGAAAAAGAATGGAAGTTTATGTCAAGGGGTAACAAACAACTGAGTCACTGAAGATCTTTTCTATATTCAGACTTTCTTCCATTCTTTTACTTTGCACCTTTGTATGAGCTCAGAAAGAAAGAGTGTCCATCGCCAGAAATGATTAGTAGAAGCTAATGTTCAGTGATGATAACAGAAGAAACAGTTACCACAGAACTGAGGTCGCTCTAATGGAGAAAATAAAATACAAGACAAGACACAGTAAACAAATGGAGTTACATGCCAATGTTGATGACAATGAATATTTGCAATACACGAAGCTACTGATATGAAAATGAGTATTAAAAAAAATTTAAAAAGGGGGGGGAGCTTAATGCCTTTATCCAGGAAAACCACTTATCTCCAGGATCATTTATTCACCTGGAGGCACACAGGTTTTCATGGAGGCCTAACTAATGCTAACTGCCTCTATTGTAAATGTTCCTGACTATAAAATGAAATAAGAGCTTCGCAATGCTGCTTGAGAAGAGCTAATTTACCTCTGCGTTGTAGAACTTCGTCTTCACATCCAGCGGCTTCAAAACCTGATTAAAAATAGATTGCAAGCTGAACACTGAAGTTTTCTCATAAGATACCGCCATCGAGCTGAAAATAATATTTCCATGCAGCACTGTTTAGTCCAACTGGAGTTTTACTGAAAGTGGGAATCAGAGTGACAGAAATTCATCTAAAGGAAAGGCAGCAAGGCTACAGCTGGTTATTGAACTGAGGGCAGAAGATTGCCTGACACCAAACCCACACAGAGGAAGGCAATCTGTTGTAGCTCTGTGGCATTTCTCCACTCATCTCTAAGCTTACTCGTGACTTTACAACCATCTCCTAATTAGAACACTGAGCCATAACTTACCTGGAACTTGAAGAACTTCCTAAAATAGAGCTTCTCCCCTTGCTGGGTGGTGTAACTGACTGCACAAACTAAGCTGGAAATGTGAAAACAGCAACAAACAAACAGGATTATTATTATTATTATTTTTTTTTTATTACTGGTGAGTTGGGAAAACATTTCGGGAGTGGGAACACTCACATGTGTGTCCCAATTTCTTTGACTTCGTGGTGAATGACATCATCGATGCAGCATTCGGGTTTGAGCTCTGCGACTGCAGAGTTCGATGCGGAGAGATTCAGCCTCTGCGAGCTCGTCTGTAGATCAGCCTACATAGGGAACCACATCGTGATTACGTGCGAATGGAAGACAAAGCGCACAATCTGAACTGAGCAGGTATTCCTTCTTTACAGTACCTTCACCAGAATGTCTTTAACAACTTGGCTGCTGTCATTATGCACGCTTATGTAACTGGAGAAGGTCTCGCCGAGGAATATATTTCTGTATGATGTGAAGACAAGAATTCGTTTTTTTTTTTTTTAAAAAGCACTTGCTGCTGTTTTTAACTTTAAAGAGTTACAGCTGATTGGTGTTTTACCCAAAGTTCTGTGGTAATGTGAGCATCTCTCCCAGCATTAAGGTCTCTGCGCCTTTGATGGTGGAGGGATCCTGCCTCATAAGCTGACCAAACAAGTCCCCTGTGGAGACAAAAACATGGGTAGGTAGGTGTCATGGATATGTATAATGTAGAAATCTGTTCACTATTTTTATTACATATTATATCAGTAATGAACTGACTAAATATTAACTGATAACTTATGGCAATGGTGTGGGATTAAATAAGTGTGTACTTCTTCCCACTCCCTTTCAACATGTAAATGAATCAGAACGGTAGCTATATTGAAATGTATTGACTTTTGTATAGTATTTTTTCTCTCTCTCTTATTTTCTTTACTAAATGTAACTGTATATCGTTTCCATGTTTGAAATAAATTAACAACAACAACAACTTTAATGTGTCTACCTCTGTTTTATAGCATTTGGACAAGCTTGATAACATGAAAATATTAACTTTTTTTTTCTTGCCCAACAAGGACTCTATTGCAGACACAGTATCTTGTTTTCGTTTGTAAGCTGACTTGAGTGGGATTTCCTGGTGCAACCACAGAGGATGTTTAAATGAGTGTAAAAAAAAAATTGAGGAAGCTGCCTGACCAAGTTTGGCCTCAATACTTGTGTTATTTCCTGTAGTGGAGTGCAATGCTGACGTGGACCTCTGAAAAACAACAGCATTAAAAAAAATAAAACATCAGCAACAAAAAAAACCCACTTATCATTCAGCTTCACAATGCTTGACTGTGAGCTTCTCGAACACGATCATGAATTTACAGAGGTTGGGAAAAAAATCTCTCAGATTGTTGTATATGCATGTAAAAAGGTGGAGATTTAATGAACAAGAAGCTTTTAAGCGTTCAAACAGATTTCTCCTTGAATTAACTTTTCCATTTTACACAATGCAAACAAAAGCATTAGACTACCAATTTAAAAACAAAAACAACCCACAGGCAAGGGATTATACCATGGACACAAGGCTGTTGTTTTACTGTTCTTGTCTTATTTGATCTTCTACGTCCTGATAAACATGAGTATGAGACCTCTGACTAATAAACTGTCATTACTATGAGTGGTGGTACAGTGGCTCAGCCATTGTGGTTTCCTCCTACTATCCCACGTCCTGCACTGGATTGATTAACATCAACTGAGCTAATTGGATTCCCTGATAATATCATGATGCTCAGTCTCACAGACCTGACCCCTGTTGTTCTCGTTTGCTACAGCTCTGCTAAAGAATATGGAGTGAAATTCATTTCAGGCTCGGTGGGTGGAACTCTGTCTGCAAGTTTAAACAGGCTCACCTGGCAGATCTCGATCCTCGCACGTCACCGGCAGGTTTGTGAAGAGAGTGGGCTTCGTTAAGCGCATCACTGTAAAGTAAAGTGACACTGGTTAGCAGCCAATTAGTGACCAAGCTGATATTTTCACATGGATTCAGGAGCCTGCATTCAAGAATGAATGCTTACCAGTTACTGAAATCACTCACAACAGGGGTGTATCTAAAGATTATTTCAACAAAGAATCTGCTGACAAAGAGAAGTTCTGAGTGGGAAAGTGGTGGTCTGACATTAAAATTAAAACGCACAAATTATACAGGTTGTGTGTGAAGGACAACTATATGTTACCTTATCTGAATGCAACTTTTACAACTCCCTCTCTAGGTAAATGCAGTAAGCCTAAAGTTCCAGAAGTTTGTTTAATAGTCTCAAAACTGTTGTAAGATGCATTTCTTACACGCTGTTCACTGATAAAAAAATTGTAACTGCCTAACAGATAAAATGTTCTGCAGTCCTCACACAAATGTCAAAGCCCAGGTCCATGAAGTGCACTAAAAACAGGGAATAAAATCTTCCCTTCGCTACTGCATAAAACCTGTAGCTGTAGTAGCTAATACTTGAGTAATACCGTTAGTATTCTGACTGCTGCACAGTTTGCAGGATATCACTTATGCTCAGAATTTCTTTTTGCGGGTGGTGAGCTGAAAGCTAACAAAAAGAAACAGGAAAATGAACACTTTAACTTCCCAGAGTTCTTTCTTTGAGTCCGATTCAGATTCAGATTAGAGGAAGTAGAAGCAAAAAAAAATGTTACCTCGAGAAAAAAAGTCCAACCCAAGCAAACAAACAAAAAACGAATTAGTGCAATAAATAAATTAGCTGCAACAACTAAGAGCACAAGAGAGAGTTAGCTTACACTATGACACAGTTCCTTAAGCTACACTTTGCTAAACAGGGTCTTTAATATATGTTTTAAGCGCCCCAAACGAAAAGAAAAGTCTTTAAAGTCGCACCACTGGCCATCAGCCTTGTTTACACCTTCACAAAAGTAAATGCATGATATTGCATTAGCTAGCGCCACTAGCAACTTGAAGCAGCAGCAAATGACAACAGCGCGATACACTGACACATCTAACCATGAAGACAACCTCTGTAGTCACAACATATATGTTAACAGTAAAATACCTTTTAATGCGAGCAGGTGCTCCTGTTTCGCCTGATTTACATCCATTTTGACAGTGAAAACAGCCTAATCAGGGTGATATTAGCCACTCTGCTAGCTGCTTATGTGACAGGCAGTTTCTTCTTCGTCATGTCATTTAGGGACAGGATGGACACCCCTGACATGTTATACTGCCTCCAATAGTGCGAGATGGGCGTTACAACAACAGAGAATCTTTTCTTTTCGTCACCGTTGATAAGTTGTACTTTAGACAATTTAATTTATATTACCATATGTTTTATTCCTAATCCAAACCGCGAATAAATAGATAAAACGTGATATTAATGATAAACGTCACTGACATCTAGCGGTGAGAAGAGGCATTACATTCGGCCATAACCTCTGCTGTGTTGAAATAGCAATAGAAATTTGTTAGTTTTGCTTCCACGGGCACGGCTTGTAAGCAGCACCAGTGTTTTCATCTGCATGCAGCAAACGGAGAAGCTGAGCTACAGAAAAGCTACAAATTTGTCAGCATTCTGATTTATAGAGCAACAATTCCAGTGTCAAATAAGATGATATGAGATTTAGTCAGTTTTCCTCTTAAAAAAAGAAGGCACTGTGCTGTCATCAAGTGAATGCATGAGCATTTACTGCGCAGTTTCTCACTGATAATGGTTATGTAGCATATATACATCGATCAGGCATAACATCGTGACCACAGACAGAAGTGAATGACACTGATGATCTCTTGATCATGGCACCTGTTAGTTTGTGGGATATATTGTGGAACAAGTGGATATTTTGTTCTCACAGTTGATGAGATAGAAGCAGGAAAAATGAGCAAGCATAAGGATTTGACAAGGTGAATACTGGCACCATGATCCCCTGTGTTAGAGGAATGCTTTGGAGAATGTTCTGCTGGGAAACCTTGGGTCCTGCCATCCATGTGGATGTTACTTTGACAAGTTCCACCTACCTAAGCCTTGCTGAAGACTATGTACACCCTTTCATTAATTACGGTATTCCCTGATGGCTGTGCCCTCTGTCAGCAGCATACAGTGCCTTGCCACGAAGCAAAAATGAATGGTTTGAGGAGCACAACAATGAGTTTGAGGTGTTGACTGGGCCTCCAAATTCCTCAGATCTCAGTCCAATTGAGCATCTGTGGGATGCTCTGGGCAAACAAGTCTGATCCCTGGAAGCCCCACCTCTTAAAGGATGTGCTGCTAACATCTTGGTGCCAGATAGCATAAAGGGGGCCAACACAATATTAGGCCTGTGGTCATAATGTTATCCCTGATCGGTGTATATATAGAGTTTATGTCCTGTGGAGTTCCTATGGACACAAGATAACATGAATGACTAAGCGCAAGGGTGAACAATTTGAATAAAGTTTCCTTGTATATTGCCTCCACTTATTTAGAATAGATCAAAACATGCCAGCATCCTTTCACTTTGTAAATCTTCACATGCACAATAATACTCCCCATTGTTATCAAACTTGCCAAGTGTACTGCTGTTAGTTATGACTATTGCAAAACATATTTAAAGAACCTTAGCGTGATAAAGTTACAACAGTTGTGTTCATGGAAACACTTGTGGTGTCAACAGAAAACAAAATAAGGCACAGAAGTGAAAGGATATCGAACAATTCTCAGCACTGTTTTGTTATTAGGCTCATTTTGCACACTATGCACTATTTGGTGTTACATGTTTTCTTCTCTGCAGTAATTTTTCTTTTACTTTAGTTGTGTGACCAAAAATGCTCTCCACCATCACAATTCATGCAAAAGCCAGTGTTTTGCAGAACCTTGTGCTATTGACATAAGCAGCTGAGTCATGTTCACGTTGATACAGAACAGACTTTGATACAGTGGCCGTTCAGTGTCAGTGAAATCACGTCAGGCAAGGAAATTAAAGATGAGGACACACTTCAAATCAGCTGTTATTCTGACCAAAGACCATACCAGTTTGATCTGCTTCACATAATTTCAAATTAAGTTTTCCTTTTGCGCTCAATAAACTGTTCACTGACAAAGAACTTTAGTTTTTGCAAACAAATACAAGATTTTGTATGAACCACCACTTTTCAAATTATCCATAGTCATAAAGACCAGAACATCAAGACCCAGACACAGTCACAAGTTTAATAGTCTTTATTAGGAACATGAGAACTTCAACAAGAATTTGGAGTTGGTAAGCAAGAGTAGGATTATTTACAGGGGCCACTCTGAGGACTCTTTGGTAAAGGAGACCCCACAGTGAGTGAGACCTGGAACAGGACAGTATAGTTAGTTAAGAAAGAGGCAGTTGTTAATAAGTTTCAGCCACTTTGGTGTTAAATACAGAAACAGTAGCAGAACTAGAGGGGCAAAAATGAGACACCCCCCAAAACAGGAATGGGTTTACAGGTGGAGGTCACTGACATTTTTCCCTCATCATATTTTCTGACTGTTTTTTTTCTCTTTTTTTGGCTAGGATTAGTGTTAATACTCATAGAATGAGGAGATACCTGCACAGGTAGTCCAACTCCTTCAGGATGCCAGATGGGTGGGTCCGGGATGGGCGTGAGGTTCTGGGGGAGCTCCGTCTCTGGGCTGGGGCCCGGGCCGGGAGGCGCTGCTGCACTGGGCCCCGGTCTGGATGGGCCTGGGCCCCCTTTCCCTGGCGGGTCGCGGAGTATGGGGGTGCCTACTGGGGTCAGCGGGGGAGCTGGCCCCAGGGAGGGGTCACTTGCCCCTCCCTTCCTTCCCTCCCCATCTCCAGCTGCCTCCCTCTTCCCGCTCCACCACAACCACCCACACATGCAGGACCTTGGAGTAGGGGTATGTCACCAGGGTGCAGAGGAGGCTACCCCCCCCCCCCCCCCCCTGTCCCCTTCTGGCTGCCTCTGCCTCAATTTTATCCCACAACTTAGACATTCACATTACTCACACTCTCATTACACATACATATAGGATCTTGGGGGTGGGCACGATACACGGAATCCAAAGTACCATCAGGGTGTACACCCCACCCCTGGCGTCGTTGCCCACCTCTCAATTTTGAATACACGTAGACATTGAGGGCTAACAGGAGGGACCATGCGCTTACCTGCTGCTCTCTGGCGGGTAGCTCCATGCCCTCCTGGGTTTTAAATGCACCTTAGAACACACATGCATCAACACTACAATGAGCGGGTGGAGGGAGGTTTGGAGTCTTCTCTCACCCCCGTTCTCTGCGACCTGCTGGAGCGGGGGGGCTAGGAGGAGGAGTTGGCCGTCCGACTGCGGTCTGGAGTGTGGGGCCTCCCTGCTGCTGCGGAGTCGGGGCGGTCTGCCTCCCCCCACCGCAGGGAAAAGGGTAACACCACCTGGGTCTGGGTGCAGTTCCCCCCTCCAGGGGCAAGGGTACCTAGACCCGGTTTGTAGAGTACACTTGGGGAGTGTGATCGTGTGTACAGCGTTTCTTTATGTCTGTCTCCACGTTGGTTGAGTGTGGAGTAAGTGCATATGAGAGCATGAGGGTGGGAATGGATGTTTGTATCTGTGTGTGCCTGTATGTCTGTGTCTATATGTCAGGTTGGGTGTCAGGCGCCACCTCTCTGGGGACATCTCAGGCCCTCCAAGGTTTGGAGGCCTATCTCCCCCTACCACCACTTCCCCTGCCAGTGGCGGACTCCCTCAGACATCGGTGCGTTGGTGGTTCTTTGTGTCCGGGGGTGGGCGTCCGGGTACACACCGGCTCACTCCTTGGCGGCCGCTTATCGGGGCCTGGAGCCTGGGGCTCGCTCGGGCCACTTCGGAGGTGGGGTGCCCCCGGCCTCTCGGCCTGGGGCTCGGTCACTCAGGCGCAGCTGGCTGCCGGCGGAGCTCACGGGCGCGTCACTGCAACTCCCCCTGGCTTCTGCTCCGTGGCTGCTGAGTGAGCCCTCATCTGGGACTCTCCTCAGCTCTTTCTGGGACAGTGGCGCGGCTGCCCCTCTGTTGGTCTTCCTTGGTCTCTTGTGTTCTGGGGGCCTCTGGATGTCTGGAGTTTTGATCTCCTCCATACCTGCTTCATGCCCTGGAGGACGGGGCTGTGGCCCCCCCACACCCTCTAGCAGATTATTACATGAAGGAACCTTTTAAAAAAAACAAAAAACAAGCGCGTCCATGCTCACAGGTGTACACACGGGTGATCACACCCACAAACTACACCCTTTTTGGCTCCTACCTCAAAGCACACTGTGTTCTGTTGATCTTATGTGCTGCACAATAATGTTTAACATTTAGTATTTACTGTCATATTCCCATATATCATTGTGATGTTGTTTATTCTATTACTCTTGTTCTCTTCTGCTTGTTTTCTTTTTTCTTTCTCAGCAGGTGATCCAGGTGATTGATATATGCATTTGTTTTTCTTTTTTTCTTTTTTTTCTGCCTGTTCTGTTGGTTTTTGTCTTTTGCCCTTCTCCCCCCTCCCTCTTCTCAGCTGTTTCTCTTTCCCTCTTTCTTTCTCCCCTTCTTTCCCCCAGTCAAGTCTGTCCCGTATTCAGCAAGTGAAAATAAAATAAACAATAAAAGGTGAATCAAATGGACCATTACGGCAAGGCTGGGATGGTCAATTTGGTAAAGTAAATCCGTTGGGCATCTTTCTTTGCCTTTAGACAACAATTCTGATGGCAAAAGAGCCAAACAGGACAGGCAAAAAGAAAAAAAAAAAAAAAAGGATGCCAGATCAATACAGAATAGCCAGAAGTTTTGATATGTCTCTTAACAGTCTCAAAAGCATGGGCGAGATTCCAGGAGACAGGCAGTTACTCTAGGACTCTGCTGGATAGAAGGTCCTTAACCCACCAGCAGGAGTGCTATCTGCTCCTTTGCGCAAGAAGGAACAGAATGAGCTCTGCCCGAGCTACGAAATGATCTGATGAGCAGGACAGTGGTGTGAATCTCTCTGACAAACAGACTTCATGAGGGTGGCCTGAGAGCCCCCTTCCTCTGCTGGGCCCCGTGCTCACTGCTGGGCACTATGAAGTCTGACTTACCACAGAATACCAGAATTGGCAGGTCTACCACTGGTGCCCTGTGCTTTTCACAGATGAGAGCAGGTTTACCCTGAACATGTGACAGACTTGAAAAACTCTGTTGAAGCCGTGGAGAACGTTATGCTGCCAATAACATTATTCAGCATGACCAGTTTGGTTTGGTGATGGGATCAGTGATTGTCTGGAGAGGCATATCCATGGAGGGACACACAGACCTCTACAGGGTAGACAATGGCACCCTGACTGCCACACACACCATAGAGAAACTAGGAAAAGAGGACAAAACGTAGAAAGTAGACATCACAGGAGTGACAGCAATTCAGCAGAAAATGGAGGTAAGAGACAGTACAAAGCAGCAATGAGATGATGGAAGCCTGACAGGAAAAGAGAAGGGCAGAGCGAGAGGGAGGGAAGGAACAGAGACCGGGCCTGCTGGGTAACCTAATGTATAAGGAGGAAATGCATTCTGGGAATTACTTCTCCACGGCTGAGAACTTGTTTCAGTTTTTTCTGTGAACACTTTACTCACATGAACTGATGTCGAATCAGTTGCCATACAATTTGAACTCACTTTTGTTTTCTCTTTGCAGCAAATCACAAGCACAATAATTAACGTCTTTGAGTTGAGAATGATTTATGATGCATCATCAAGCAAGTATACAGTTGTAACGGTGGACCCAAGAAATACCAGCCGGAGCGACTTTGACAATGCAGAACTTTTTATTAAACTCGGGGTTGTACGTGGACACATATACTCCCGCGCTCTCTTTCTCTGCTGTCACCTCCGTCTCCGTCTGTCACTGCCAACATATAAAGAGACACAATCACTGTCAGATCCCAGCACACCTGTTCACCCCGCCCCTGCGCCGCCCCGGGAGCTCACTGCGTCACCCCTCCTCTGCAGCTGGCCAGGGACCACACCCACGCCACAACAGTCAAGAGCTACTTGTTATTTATAACACCCAGCATCTAAAACATGTTGATATTTGTGCACTTTTAGAACTTGAACTTGTTGACTGAAACAAATAAAAAAAACCCAATATGACTGTGACAGAGTGTGTGACATGCCATTTTAATTAGCATGGGACTCCAAAATGAATAAAGCCTTTGCAGTGTAGAAACGATCCTGCGGCTTGGACTGAAGCAGATGATCACAGAGGACCAGTCATGCAAGCAGACTGACACAAAATGAGCTCATCTTCCTTTGCAATGACAAAAGGCCAGAAGAGTATGAAGCTGAGTGGCATTTTTATTGAAGGCATCACAAGAGACGTGTTAACAGCAGAATTTGATATTTTCTTTATTCAATTTGACTTTCTTGTGACAACAACATGACAATTCTGCATTTAAGCCATTATCTGTATGCGTGCAGACGGTAATAAATAGAAGTCTACACGTCATAAAGCAGCACGGCGACCGGAGCGCTCAACGCCTTGCTTAGAATGATTTGTTTAGAACAAATTTTTTCATCGTCTTCATCCTCCACGAGGACAGACAGAAAGTGCTGAGGGCTCCAGGGCACCTCCTTGGTCTCGGATGCCAGCACACGGATGCAGTCGATGTCTTTCTTGAAGGTGAACTTCACCACGGAGGGGGTCGTCTCCTTATCGGCATCGTCATCAGACTGGGAAACGATGAAGGCATCAATCTCCACAGCCTTCCCTGTGATGAACACTCGAACGTTCCTCTTGCTGTTGTTGCTCAACTGACACGCAGTGCTGATGTTGCCCATTTTTCCAAAGGTGTGATTAGTCAGGAGGCTGAGTGGAAGCTGAGACAGACATATTGCTTAAATTCTGAGCATCTCATTATCTAAAAACCCACATGTGTGGGGAGTATTGATCCATATTTCATTCTTTATATTTCATTTTTGTTCCTAAATATGTTTTTTTTAAACAAATTAAGCTTGTGATCAAAAACTTCATAATACTTTAACACTTCACAATATGTCCCATGACCAAGACCACAATTCCCCTGTAATTAAACAGAATTTAAATGTATTTTATTCGAAATTAGAATGTAATTATATTTGCCTACACATAATTAAAGATAGACACACCAGAAATAGGTCAAGTTCTTACAGGAACCTAATAAAATATTATGCTCTAAGTAACTGAAGCACTAGGTAATGACATTTTCGTATTGTTGGTATTATGGAGTGGATTAATCTTGACATTTTTACATCTTTATTCATTGTGACATCCATGACTGATGCTCTCCTCTTTTTATTTTACCAATATAAACACAATAAAGACTGTTCTCCCTTACTAGCTTACAAGAAAAAAAAAAAACCTAACCCTAAGTCTATCAAAATTTGCACATCTATGTGACCTTATTAAGATGGATATAATAATATTTTTTTTCCTTTCACAATAACTGTTTAAACATAACAGTTTGACAATTATTCTAACTGTAGTTCTTTATTGCACTCTGAGTCTCTATGATATGTCTCTTCACTTACGCTTATTTCACTATCTCTGGTATGACAGCCAGGAATGCTTTAACTGTTTTAACTTCATACATTTAAAAATGCTCAAGTGCTTTCAATTTAGGCACCAAAATAAGCTATCCTCTGCAGTTTCTTAAGCAAATCAAATATAGACTGAGTTCTTACCTGCTGATTCAGTGAAGGACAGGTGACAATAATGAGCTGTTTCTGTAGCTGCTCACCTGAGCTGTGCGTGTCTTACGGACAAAGTCTGATAATATGCAAAAAGATGAAAAGACATGAACATGAGGTAACGTACTGTATGCTTTTAAAGATTAGAAGCACCGGGTGTAATGTTTTCATAATCCAAGACTAAAGTGGCACATACAAAAAAAAAGCTTTTTCAGCTTTTTTTATGTGAAAAATGTAAACTAAACGACAATTATGCAATAGCAATCACAAGTTCCACTTAACATTTTAGTCTAGTCCAAAAGTAGAATGACGAAAGTAGGAGAACGATGTAGGCTGGCACTGCACAGGAATTAGTTCTGTCAGGTCTTAGATGCAGAGAAATAAACAGTAGGTTTACTTCACAGTGGGCTTTGAACACTGGAAGAAATCTAGAATAACAGACTTATCCTCAGACCTCTATTGCTGCAATGTGGTAGATATAACGATACATATAACAAAGAGTATTACATCTATCTGAGTGCATATATGCAAAAATAGCCAGCACCACTTTATTTGTGAAACTACAGAACTGCTTACAGTTTCCACTAAGGTTTAATAACCTGACACTTCTACAAGTGTGAGACGATGAAAACTTGCCTTTGTGTAATTACAGCCTATTGTTAGAGACAGAACAGAATCTTTTATTTGCTCTGTGTTTTGCATACACAAAGTAGAGAAATGCAGGAAAGATAAAAGCATAACTGCTGGCTTCAGGCTGCCTTCCAGCACTTATTTTCAGCACAATGAGGCCCTGGCTGCTGCTGTCTCTGCTCGTCTCTGACCTGACTCCCCCAGGAGACGGGAACTGGGTTATGGATTACTTCAGCTGGACTTTGTGCAGAAAACTGATCCTCGGTGGACAGATGGCTCCCAAAGGGCTGAAGATACTTCGGAGCCAAACTGAGTCTACATGCTTCAAAAGAAACTACATGTATGCTGTTTTGCTACACAAACAGAGGAGCTACTCCTTCTGCTGGCCGTTCACAGTCCACAGTGACCATGGACACACTCTGTCTTTCAAAGACTTGAGAAGAATAATGCAAAGGGACCAGATTCCTGTATTGGTATGCTTATTTTATTCAGTAATGCTGTTAAAAAAAGGTTTCCTTTTTATGTCTTGTTCTTCATTAGGAAAACTACTCCCACCATCAACTGCATTTGTTTTTAATTTATACATGTTCCCTCTTATGCTGCTCCTCTGTGCATGAATTATCAGCATACCAGGTGGGAATGTCACATTTTGCAAAGCAGCCAAGAGTCTCCCACATTACACTACCTAAAAAGCATGAAGCTGATGACTCAGTCACAAGCTGCTTTATTTTTACACCCATTTCATGCTGCTGATAATAAGAATATCTGACATGTGGCGTGTTTTTGTGCCAGATAACAATATTTATTAGAGAGAAAAAGCCTTTTCGGGTAATGCTTTTAACTAAGCGTGACACCGTGACAGTCTCAGCATGTGATTTTAATATTTACTCCAGAGAATCTGCACATTTATCAAATAGAAGACGTGTGCCCCACTTCAGATGTCAAAATTTTACTCGTAACGCCACTCGACCATTTACAATAAAAATGTTCCAAACTGAGGTTTACATAAATAAATGCTTGTTGGTTTATTTCCCCTTCAAATTTAATTAATCTTATTTAATATTTTTTGCCTCCTTATGTGTGCTCCATCTAACCCACCAGTGGGGCCTGCCCCACAATTTGTGACCAACTGGGTTAAACAGGCATATTAAAAATAGATTTCATGGAAGAACAGTTCGAACAGTTGTTCTCCCTCTACTTGCTCAGTTAACAATGGATGTGCTGCACAGTCGGGCGTGTGCTTGGAGCATATTTGTGTGTTTGCAGTGCTGCAAAAAACACAAATACACTTTATGGTAAAGAAAGCAGATCTCAGTGAGGAAAAAAATCATGGTAGATTTCTATGCTGTTATGGACTTGGTCCAGTCTGTTTTCTCTCCCCGGTCTGTCATCTGTTTCCATATCTATTATCCCCTGTCCAAGTGTCAAGTTTACATGTTTTGGCATGTCACGTGACTCTCTGAGTGCTTGTTACTTCCTGTTTTATTTTGACAGTCCCTAGTCTCATGTGCATTACGTTTAACTTTGCTTCCTCTGTTTGGTCAGTCAGATTTTGTTTCAGCTGTGTTTTCCACCTGTTGCCCATCCTCTCGTGATCCTGTGTAATTAGGTCCTTAGTTTTCATCTGTTCCTTGTCATGTCTGTTACTCAAGGTTTGTGGTTTCAGTTAGTTTACTCCAGTTCAGCTCTGCTTCTTATATTGTTCAATCAGCCATTTGCCTTAAGTTAAGCCTGTCTGCCAGGTCCTTTATTTTTGGTCCTCTCACTGACTGCCACACAACAAGCCCATGACAGTTTGTTGGAAAAGAAAATAATCAAACTAGTGAGGGTTGACTTCAAAGACACCTCAGAAATCAAAGTAAAAAAGACAGCAAACATTCTGGCAGTGGCACATACTCATGAGCCATCCTGGAGGATTAGGACTACCTGTGCAACCCCTGTAGGGTCCAGGTATCGCGTCATGCTACCAGTAGTGACACTGACCCTGGCCAAATGCAAAACTAGAGAAAAAACTGTTGGAAAAGATGAAAAGGAAAAAAATGTCAGTGGCTTCCGTCTGTAAAACCATTCCTGTGTTGGGGGTTGTGTCATTGTTGCCCCTTTAGTGCATCTGTTTCATTAACTCCAAAAGCAGCTGAAACAACAACCCCCTCTGCTACGTATGTACTGTCTTAATGCTATACTCTGATCAAAAAGTGTTACTTTTTTGAGCAGCTTACATTTTCAAGTCTTATTTGATCCGACATGGTAATTGTTCTATGCGTGTGCAGTGTTTGCGGTCTGTCAGAGTTGCCCCTCACTAACAAAGTCTCATTCAGAAGAACAAGTGCCCAAAGTGTCCAAGTCTCCAAGATGGATATTTCCATCTGGACTGCAGTCATGGTGATGGAAGTTGTTTTTATGGCCCACGCATTTATCTGGAAACATTTTTATAACTAATCCAGTCTTCCTCTCTTGTCACTTTAGGCCATTCTTCATTGTGGTGAAAGAAAACTTGTTCCAGCTTTCACGATGAAGTCAAACACAGCCCTGTTTCATATTAGCGATACTCCAAGAACTAAGACTGTTAGTCAAACCAGTCACATTGCCATGGATATAATTAAAGATAGCCCTGATTCTAGACCTTCATTGTTAGTGCTCCACCGCTCCATTGTCTCAGGACAAAACCTTCAGGCTCTCTTACTGGAGAAACCCGAGGGCTGGGCAGCCACCGTCACTGCTCATTTGCAGAAAGTGCAGATGGAGCAAATCTGTGTGACTACAATTATGATTGTTTCCTGCTGTCCAAAACTTAGTGAAATTGCAGAAATGAACATCAGGAGGACCTCAAAGGAAGAGTCTGAACCACTACAGACAAAACTAAATGCACCAAAGGACATTAAAATTCTCATGCAGCACAATCAAAGAGGATCTCTGAGAGCTTCAGTCGGTCAACGTGACATTTTCCATGCAGCTACTCTGCACTCTGGCACCTCTTCAAGGAAAAGGTCAGATGTGTCACAGTTAAAGACACAAGGACATGAAAACATTCTAGTGAAGCAAAAGCAACTTTTGAACTTGAATGAAGACTCCACTAACCAAAGAAGTTTTCAGAAACAACTTTCTTTAAAAGCAGCATCTGGTGTGGATGATGGTGGATTTGATGTTACGAGGCAACCCCTCTTAGTATCGAAGGAGAAGAAAGGATTCAGAAATAGACCACTGAATAAGACGAGGCCCACTCAGGATGATAATAATGAATTATCTAGCTGGAAAATGATCACAAAACAACCAGAGCTCAGACACCCAGTAGGAGAGAGTAAAGCAGAACAAAATATGAATCCTATGGAAAATGGAAACCAAAAGAGATTTGCATACGTCCTACGAACACGCTCCACGCATAAAACAGATATTCATGATTTCAATGAAAAACAAATGCTGTCTGATGTGGGAGAAGAAGCCTTAATCATGTTTTTCCTGCCAGAAGCAGTGATGGAGATACAAACGGATCCAAGATCTGAAAGAAAGCTTATTTCCAACACAGACTTTAGATGGAAAGTGAATATTCCTGAGCTGGGTGACCTGCCACCCATCACTAAAGCTTTAAAGGACATCGCTATTAAACAATACGACTCAAAATGTAAATGTTTGAAAGGAAGAATATGTTTATTAGAAATCTTCGTAATAGAGAGCTTAGATAGGAAAGCAGTGAAACGTGGAAAAACTATAAAGGAACAAGTCAAGGAAACCACAGAAAAACCAGAGAACTCACAAACAACTAATATATACGATGAAACAACAAGAATAAACCACACTGAACACGAAGGAAATCTGAAACCAGAGGAGACAGTCGTACCCTCACCTCGCCCGCTCAAAATGATAACAACAGAACACATAACAGACACAACTACAGCAAACACAAAGATTAAAGACACAACAATAAGTACGGAAGTCATCACTCAAAGCAGCACACACAAAGATGATGGACAGCCGAGCGCAGAGAGGAGACCAACAACTGGAGCGAGTCCAGAGCCCGAGGCACACACTGAGCCAGGATTTTTGAAGAATGAAACAGAAACTACGCAAGCAACGACCGTGAAGCCATTCTCGAGCCTCAGGATGAGAGAAGACGTCCTAGAAAATCGAACCAAATTTCTGAAAGACGCACAGAGTGAAGAAGAAGCTTTAAAAAGCAGGACAGAAACTGAAAGAAAGGAAGATCAAAATCATCCACGAGTGGAGCCCACACACAAGCATGCAAAAGTAAGTATTTCTTCAAGATTCAATTAAATAAATAGTTGAATGTTTGCGGAAGTATATGTCCCGTTTGACTGTTAGATTCATATAACTATCATTTAAATTAGTTACATTTCATGAGTAATGAAATACTATATTAAAACAGAAATGTTGAAAACAATCATTTTAAACCCAAATTTTGGGGTTGAAATTTCCTTTTCTTTTCAAATCCAACCAATTGAAATATTTTGAGTTCCTATGAGATATTCGCCCTTTTGATTTTTGATTAACACTGTAATGCCTGAACCATGAAGTAATTAAACAAAGAAAATTTTCTAGAATTGCAAATACGTTTTAATTTGTATTGTTTTTGCTACATCTGATATTTTTGTGCAATTTATTGCTCACATAGGGCCTCATGAGTTTGATTGTAAACATCAGGTTTTTCAGGAGAAAACAATGTCTTAATAACTCAACAAATCATTTGAGTTCAAGGGTTAACTATTTTTAACCATTAACTATTAATGTTGGCTTTTACTGTCGTCCCCCCGACATCTCGTACTGAGTTGCTCAATTATTTTTTTTTTTAGAGGCTGAGAATTTGTTTTATTTACTTCCATGCCAGAGGAAGCAGTGACACCAGGGGTGCAGTGGGTTGATGGGTTAATGATGATTTTATTCACAGATATTTGCAGAAATGAAAAGTTAGAGTTAATCCAATTTGAGAGGTGAACGAATACTAAGTAACCTTAACTAAAAAAAAAATTGCGATTATAGTACTTAAACATACTAATCCAACAGTATTTCAACTTTTAAGTTCTACAACTTAAGAAAAATAAGGCATTCAGTTGCATAAATTTTTTAAGGCCTGCAAATTTATTTTGGTTTGCAGTGCAATGAAGTGATAGGTGAGCCTTCAGGACAGGAAGGCCATCAAATAGATAGCTTATTGCATTATATAGTATTTTCCAAGTAAATGTTTACCTTTGAAAGAAAAAAATGGGGTTGGAAAATGTGGTTTGTATAAACTGAATGTATATCAGTCAAGTGAATTTAATTTGACTGGATTGAATTATATTTAAGATTTTACATTGTACTTATGTAATAACGTTGCATCGAAAATTTACATGTACTCAAATGTCTTAAACTCACTATTTTGGGCATTCATTTTGTTTTGAGTATAACACGATGAACAACAATGACGGTGCTGATGAAAGATCTTCTCAACAGATTTCAGGGGACACTGTGCCGCTCTGCACAGGTTTAATACATCGCACGAAAGCTGGCTGGAAACACTGCAAAGAGAGACTCGGAGGAACAAAGATGTTTGCTTCAAGGCATCCTATGGTTCCAGGTGAACTGCAGACAGACCCTATCAGAGACGATGACAACAGCCGACGTAATGATGAAGAAAACGAACACTTCTATTATTTTGATGGAGTTCTCAAAAGAGTTCAAAACAATTTTTACCCTCACTACAAGAGTGGCGTTCCCGCAGAGAGACAAAAAAGAGACACTCGTGAAAATCTTCTCAGTTATATTCTGCGACTTACGTTAAGGAATAGGGGTCAGTGACTTCAAAAGATTAGGTGCTGAAGATGATTTCTAGAGACATGATCAGTAGTGTCTGAAAATAAGTGAAATCCACAAGGTGACCAAAGGACCTGAACGAAAAAGTATGCAATAACAAGAGCTTTATCCACAGGACAACAAGTGGAAAGCAAGTATGCTGGATCATTCAAAACTTCTAACCAGAGGTGGGACCAAGTCATTGTTTTGCAAGTCTCAAGTAAGTCTCAAGTCTTTATCCTCAAGTCTCAAGTCAAGTCTCAAGTAATGTCAGGCAAGTCAGAGTCGAGTCTCAAGTCACTGGTGTAAAAGTCCGAGTCAAGTCACAAGTCTGAAACTTTGAATTTCAAGTCCTTTCGAGTCTTTAAAAAAAAAAAAACGAAAAAATAATGTTGCAGTTATATGCTAAATGTAAATATTAGACCATGTAATTTTAAAATCTGTGTTTTTCTCAACACATGACAAAATAGTGAACTTAGAAAATATACACAAATTGTGAAATTGCACCTCTTTAAAATGCAGCTCAATTAAACCTAGCTCCAAGAATAATTTTCACCGACAGTTCTGAGATAAGCTGCATGTTATTCTTGGATGCGGTTGTAGGACCAGCTTTAAAATCGCATGACAAAAATATCATACACATTAAAAAAAACTGCATCACCAACGTAGCCTGGACAACATTTGCTAGTTAGATGAAGTCAGCTATCTCATTGTAGCATATTTATATGCATATTTATAATCATACGGTTCTTGGAGTGAGTGCATACACTCATGAAGTTTAGTAACTTCAGGTCACTGCAACAAGCCCAGGTACAGTTTACCGACGGATGGGTGCAGGACCTTGAAATGCACCGTGTAGAACGAAAGACCATCGTACGTATCATAAGTTTACCAGTCTCACAAATTGTCGTCATAAATACACATTCCTTAACCGTTTATTAATAGGACCTTTGAGCTCAAGGGTAATTAATTAGTAGTGGAAATAATTTCTGGTACCCATCACAGAAATGTAGCAGTGACAACAATATTGTATGCTGTAATCGTACTGGGCAATTAGTGATACAAAAACCCTGTTTTATCCTGTGAATAAAAGTATATGTTTTTGTCAATGTACCATAATAACAGAAGCGAAACGCAATATTGTGTCAGGACAATTCACTATTTATGCACAATAAATAAAGGAGCATAGCGCGACAATTTCTGTTCAGCGCCAGACTTGCTTGTAACCTATATCACTAATTATGTTATGAAAATGACGTATTAACTACTAAAAAACACTGACCTTCGTGTAAATGCTTGGAGCAGACTAACCTGTGAGCTGGAGGGTTCTGGGACGTTATATTAGATAGATCTTTGAATGGCTGCAATCCAGGCCGTCTTTGTTACTTCGGAAACATGGCTCGAACAATTTCTCTTCAACGACGTAATCCGATAACAACCGATCTCTTTACCCGTCGGCTTCCCGTGGCTGTCATGCGACCGGCTATTGCAGTTAATAATACAACAGCTTCTTGACATTTTTGTGTTTCTTTTTATCGCTGTATAACTGATTTTAATTGAAAGCCTGCGTGCGCTAGTACCGCTTGCCACGAGTTCCCAGAATCCTTTGCGGTTCTACCCGTGAATGACGTCACATTTTCAATCTCTATATAATATGCATGTTAAATTTTATATTTGGGGTAAAATATCAAGTCTTTTCAAGTAAACCGGTTCAAGTCCAATTCAAGTCCCAAGTCATTGGTGTAAAAGTCCAAGTCAAGTCACAAGTCTTAGAACATTTTTTCAAGTCAAGTCTAAAGTCATAAAATTAATGACTCGAGTCTGACTCGAGTCCAAGTCATGTGACTCGAGTCCACACCTCTGCTTCTAACTTCTCTTTATATCCAGTTAAATACTGACAGTCTGAGGAACTAACAGGACAGAAAGTGAAGTTCACAGTGA
This sequence comes from Diplotaxodon limnothrissa, assembly GCF_057381915.1. Classification (NCBI taxonomy): domain Eukaryota; kingdom Metazoa; phylum Chordata; class Actinopteri; order Cichliformes; family Cichlidae; genus Diplotaxodon; species Diplotaxodon limnothrissa. The sequence goes on along the minus strand of NC_140602.1, from coordinate 55,656,646 downwards.
AGATACTGTGAACCTGAATTTTACTGGTTAAAAAATGTATTTCCTACCTCTGAATATAACTTATAAGAATGTAGAGAGATTTGCCTAAACGTGTTCACATTTTGACTTGATGCACTTAATTGTGCACAAGCCAAGAGGGCCTGAAGTTTGCACTATGTATTATAAAAGACTTCACAGAGTAATTCTAATTCATATAATATAATTAATCAGCCTTTCTGTTTAGCAGAACTAAACAGAGCATTTATTTTCACCACAGCCTTTGTACATGACTTGTGGTTTTGATATTTTACCTGTAGTGATTGAATGTACTGGGAAAGTGGGAACACAAAATAAAACAATTACTGTGTATAAATTGTCTAGACTGGATATTTCTAGTATTTGTTGGCTGAATTTGGAGATTTTTCTGTGAACTGCGAGTTTGTGAAACATGTACAGTTAGGTCCATATGTTTTTAGACAGTTTTGCCTCTGTACACCACCACAGTGGATTTCTATTGAAACACTCAAAATGTGTTTGTAGTGGGCTTAGTTTGTTTATTTATTTATTTTTTTAATTCTTGGAAGAAAATGCTTTTGGAGTCAGTGAAGCACCGAAGTTAGAATCCATGGGCATAACAAATTGTTCTTTCCTCCCTTAAGATGCTCTGCCAGGCCTTTACTGCAGCCAGGCCTTTGATTTGGCCACTCTCAAAGTTTTTGCTATCTTTGTGACACATTTATTTGAGTTTTTCAGCCTTTTGGGGATCTCCTTTGATGTCATCAACATCTCTTTGGGCCTCATATTGAGAGTTTCAATGAAGGCAAATTCAAGTTCAACTGGAATTAGTGCCACATCTTTTATTTGCTTACTCTGTCATAGACTGACAAGAGAAAAGGCCTCATCTGTTAAACCTCTTCAGTCAAAATCTACATGAAAAACTGCACTTTAGTCACATCTTAATTGTTTGATAGTTTTATTTTAACCTCCTAAGACCCAAACTCTTCCACGGGATGCATTTTTAATGTCCTCGTAAGTGCATATCAGGCCCATGTAGAGCTAAATTGAGTATTTTAGTCTAAATAATCCAATATGTGATGTCCACATATGTGGACACAGGGTCCTAGGAGGTTAAAAGTGGTGTACAGAGACAAAAATTGTGTAATTTCCTGAAAACATCTGGATCTAACTGTTTGCACACAGTGAAACAGGTTTCCCTCACTATGAGGATTCCTTCTTTTCATATTGGCTATTACAAAATGCAAGAAACAAGTTAATTTAAAGCCATGAGTGTCAGCAATTTGACTACAATGAAGTAATTAAAAACTACAGCCTTTCTAATAATAATTTGCCCCCCCCTTAACTGCTCACTCAGCTCGTAAACACTGTCTTAGGATTCACAAATGTATTTGTAATGTTGCGTGTCCTTCATGTTTTTTACTGAAAGTGTGTTAAAGAAGATCTATGAACAGGAGGCGTGATTACAACAAGAAAAAGATTTAATATCGGCCTTAACATCTGTACATGACTAAGAAAACCTTAATGTCTTTTAAGTACTGTATTTCTATTTCACTCTCACCTGGTTGGCGAAATGAAACACCTTAATGGTCGGGCGTCTTTAATGGTGTTGTGTATCTCCTAGTCAAACTGTCCATAAAAAATAACTATCATGTTGTTTCACTGCTGCATGATGACTACAAACATTTCTATTTTGGATTAATGAGTTAATGATAATGCATAAATTCAGGCTGATCATATTCAGTCAATGTAGTATTTAAAGAGGGCTACCTCCAGGGTCATGTCTAGCGCTTTATTTTAAAATAAAAGTGTTTAGGACTTACATGCATCACACTATTGATAAAATCCACATAACTAGATTGTACTAGATTTTAATTCTAACATAGTTTGAAATCAACACTTTTGACACTCAGCAGCTGCGTCTTGCTGCTAGGTCATCCTAAATTACAGACGTATAGACTCCAGAGGGCTAAAAGCCCACTTTCTTCTGATTGGCTGTCCTCTGGAAGCATGATGAGGGGGAAGCACACGATGCTTGTAAGCTGAAATACTGGTAATTGTTTGCCAGAGTGTGCTAGGTGACCATAGTCTGAAGCCAGGATTTATATGTAAATGCTGTATTATGACTTGAAAAACGTAACATAAAAATTTTAAGTTGTGACATTATGAGCCTGATTCACCAACATAGGGTGAATTTTGGGTTAAATAAAAAGGACTGAGGGTATTTACAAAAAGAGTGCAGTAAGAGGTGGGAACTTTTTGCCACTGACCCCGGTGCATACGTATTTCCTTTGTCAAGGCACAAAGTATGGCGCAGTATCGGGAAGATAATGTTTAAATCAAGTGCAAAAATGTATTTACTGTTTGTTACACACAGTTCGCTGCCAGTTACACCGATCTTTAACGCCAACAAATTCATGCCTTACTTTTTGAGCTTGTTAATGAAACGGCTTGCACTGGGTGTTTAGGAAACAGCACAACTTTAGTGAATGACCCGTGAGACTAGAGCTCTTTAAAGTAATGTATCGTCAGATCAGAAAAAGTAAAAATGATGAAGACAGAATTTACACAATCAATGAATGACTCATAATAAAAAAATAAAAATAAAAAAAAACATGCAGATCCCCGAAAGCCACACTGAGCCATTGCTGTAAAAACAAAACAAAACAATGAAAACATCATTTCAATGTCTGTACAAAACATTTATTTGAAATAGACATAAAAACAGCTTTGATGTATTTGCATCATTCATATCTGAAATCCACGACGAGCAAACAATAACTAAGGAGACATGGCTTAATGGAAATCATGAACAGAATGGTTTTTTATACAAGGAAGTTTTGTGAACAGCTTAGGAATTGCAATGAAATATGTAAAACCACAGAAATATTACAAAAACATGATTTGTCTTAGTAAACAGAACATCCACTGAAGCCTATTCACTGCTATACAACACCAGGAAAGGCTGAGGGGGATTAAAAAAAGAACTAAAATGTTATCAGGTGAAAAAACTGGATCCAAATGGAGCATGAAAAGGGCGTACAGGGTCCCTAGAAATTGATGCAGGCTGTATTTTCATTGTCTTTCAGTAGATGGCAGTGCCAGCACTGTAGCATCATTCTTTAGCAACAATATATAACTCTGTAACTCTTTTCTTTATACATGAGGAACTGCAGAAAAATGGGCGAAACAAAATCTAGTTAAAAAATTTTTTTTATCCTCAATAACTTCATACGTCACTATATTCATTTTAGTCTGTTAATATAGTTGCATATATACATATATATAGTTTGTGAGACTTCTATGCTCTCTACACATATACATGCGAGAAAATTGGGGGGGAGGAGTCTTCTTTTTGAAACCAGAAAAGGTTTCCTTCATCTTGTGAGACAAAACAATCCGTACCTGCACCCTGCGTCACTGCTGATATGAAGGGACTATTTGGTCAGTCGGCTCACTTTGAAAAGACGCATTCAGCGTTGGGCATCACGGACGCTTCGACAACGTGCCCAACGCGGTCTCGGTGGAAGAAATGGCACCGAATCACTGACACGCCCGCAGCCGAACGGATTCTAAGAAAACACTACGAGCTGAAACTACAACCTGAAACATTTGTTTTCAGTCCTTTTGCCCTGGTGCTACAAACCCCGACAGCACTAATACTGCGTGTGTATTCCAGGGGTCACTTTGGCAATGGCATTAAACAACAAGAGATAACTATTTATTTATTACAATAAATATATCAATAAATAAAATGACCTTTTGAAATTCTCCAAGTTACAAGGACACACTTTTTTTTTTTACTAAGCTACTCGTCGTCGTCCCAGCAGAAAGAGCTGGTGAAACTCCTTCTTCAGCGTTATGTGTGAGTAGTAACACTGAACAGGACTGAATGACGAGGAAGGCCATTTGTGATGTGACCAGGTCGTAGAAAACAATAACAAAAAGACACCTAAGTAAATGTAGGTATTCAAACAGCGCAGCAAAGGTCAAGCTTGTGATTAGTAAGGATGCAAGTTAACCTTTGTTATAACAAACGGAGGCTATCTTCCAATCATTAGTCGGAAAAGTGTTCATGGACTAATATACAGAAGTTGAAATCAGCACAACTGACAGAGCGTGACTTTTTTGCTTTAAATCCTACATGTGCCTGAGGTCAGTGCATCGATGCGGCACAGTATTTGTGACATAGTTAATGCCACTCCTACAAACCAGTGTATATATCCTTGTCTTGCGCTAGTGTGTTAGCATCCGGGCGGATGACCAACACAAAGCCAGAAACGTCTTAGCTTTCAGTACTTGGCTACGCTTCTCTACAGCTTAAATCATGCAGCCGCAGCGCCTGCGGAAGATGACAACTTCATGTTCTTGTGCTCTTTTTAAAAAAAAGAAAAAATTAAAATTGTTACACCAGGCTTTTTGTTTCCATGGTTACGCTTCAGCATTTGGCAAGAGGTTAGCATCCTCAGACCGTTCATCAAAACAGCTTGACTTTCCCCTTTTTTGCTTTCATCTTTTTTGTCTTGTTTTTTTTTTTTTTTTTTTAAACTACTGGCTTTTGAATACGTGGCCGATCAGCCACAAAAGAGGTAAGCCTGTTCATGAGACACAACGTCCACTGGCAGTGTCTGTGTGCTGTCTTTTTGTATTAAGTACTTTGTGTTTACTTCATTTGAAGTCCCCGCTGCTTTTCAGGGCGTGTCTGCGTGTTTGTAGTAGCCCCTTCGGAGGGCTTCGGAGGCGATGCTCTCGGCTGAACGTCGCTGGTCCATAGTCAGCAAAGTGTTTAGCAGGTCGTTGATGTCGGCTCGGAGTCCCTGCCTCTGCATCCAGTTCTTCAGCAGTTCATACACTTTATCGCTGGAAGTGCCGCTCTCCGCAAGCCGAATGTGGTTGTCACTGACTCCAATCATTCTGAAGAACTTGTTGTGGATCCGCACGTCCAAGTACTCGTCGAACAAATCGAAGCTCTTCCTCAGGGATTTTTCAGAACCTTTTGGGGGAAAAAAAACCCAAACAAAACACACAGATGAGACAGGGAAGAATTTCGACTGTGAAAACAGAAAGCCACAACGTGTAAAATGCATGTGCATCTTGTTATTTTACAGACTGCTCCTAACAGACTGTGAACACTAGCGTGCAAATCATAACAGTATAGGCATTGTTCCAACAAAAGGAACAAGCAGCAAGTTTCAATACATTTTCTGTCAGGGGAGGCATGTATAATACTATTAACAGAGGATCAAAAAATCAGTTAAGCCGTGTCCTCTTTAATTCACCATGAGAACAAAACAACAGTAAAAAAGGCTGCATGTTCCGAAGCCCTAGAGGCTCAGATATGGCCTGACTATCATGAGATTATAAATCTATCAAGCAGCAAAGATGAGCTCTGGAGGAGATTTTGTGACTTCCCTTTGGATTGCCATGAACAGCATTAAACTGTACTGTTTTTATGTAAAGCTGTCTGGCTCTTAGGGTAAATCAAGTGGGGAAAAAAAAGTACTGCAGAGGGTCATCAACACAGCCCAGAAGATCACTGGCTGCTCTCTGCCCAGTCTGGAGGCCATTGCAAACTCTCGGTACCTCAGCAGAGCTGGCAATATCATCAAGGACCACTCTCACCCCAGTAATCAACTGTTTGAACTATTACCGTCAGGCCGACGGTAATAGTTCATATAAAACCAGGACAAACAGATTCAGGGATAGCTTCTTTCCCAGAGCTATCACTGTAGTAAATAAGCACAAAACAATTGAACCTGCTTAACTATACCATACTTGCCATTGTCACTATATTATGCTGCTATTCATACTATCATTATATTAATGCTGCTATCCTGTATATATCGTACTTATTATTGTCTGAGTACTTCGGTTGTTTTATTGAACTTTTTATACTTACATTTATATTTATTATTGCATTTTGCACCAAGGGAGTGGCACTCCAATTTCGTTGTACTTTGTACAATGACAATAAAGGCTATTCAAATTCAAAAGAGCTCTGTGAAAATGTTTCTTAAAGTGGACACCCCCCTTCCCCCCTCCACACACACAAGACTCTGTGTGAATCTTACCTTGTAGTGGCACCAGTCGACATCGCAGAGGATCATCCTGCAACACGAGACAAAATAGAAAGTTTAAGGCGTGATGAAAATTTTAAAATACAGTGTGACCCATTTGAGCTCATTCTGACTCTACTCCTCACCAGATCTGCAGGCAGCTGCCTGAAGGTAGCGGGGCTCTGGTGTGGGGTGTTGGAAACCGCCGTGGGAAGGGCTGACAGGCTAGTTTGAGAGGAACTAGTGGTGTTGGGCAAGCTGTCCCCTAATCCTCGGTCTTCATCTTCGAGGGGCGCCTTGGTCATCCCAGCCTGGGTCTCCTGCAGGAGCGGCCTTGAGTCTGGACGGGACTCCTCGCCTTCTAGACCCGCGTTTTGATCATTCTGTCGCTCCTCTGCTGTGGCTCCACTCTCATCCTGAGCAGGAAAAAGGAAATGTATAGAAAACGTGAACACAACAATGGTATATGTTGTCCAAACAGTGTAATAAATGGACAGAGTTGAAGATTGACGCATCAAAGTTTTGATTAGTGGATGAAAAGCTCGACTGGTATTTAACTCCAATAAATGCTTTAAATCTCATTTCACTGACAGACACAGGGTGTACTATCGTATTATCAAATCTCCTTACATGAGGCGTGCCTCAGGGGTCCATGCTTGGCCCAGGCTTTATCATGCCATAATACTAATAATAATGACTCATTTTACTTTTCCATGAGTGTGTTCTGTAGATAGATTTCACAGGCAGAATTAAGCCCCCCCCCCCCCAAATCTTTGATAAGTTTTGTGAAGTAAAAATCTGCTAATGTGAAACACTTGTGAATCTTGTTATGAAAACATATAAAACAGTGTTAAACCATTTCTCTCTTTTTTCTTCACTGACTTTAAGACACAATTCATGCTTTTATTTTATGTCTATTTGATTACTTTATTGCTGTCATTTTTCAGGTGTCAGCCTGTCTTTACGTTCTTGACTGGAAATGGTCCAAATCACCCCCTCGCACTCTTAACAGGCACTTATAAGAGAGATCAACTACGTTAGCTTTTCCTTGTTGGCTCCCATTCAGTTTTAGAATTGATTTCAATATTTGTTTTTAAGTCACTGAGTGGAGTGGCACCACTTTAACTCCCTGATCTTGTAACCTGCTCTATTCATGCGAGATCACTGAGGTACACTGAGCAGATCCATCTGCTTTTTCTTCCTTCAGCAGCACAGCACTTTGTTCAATGTCCATTTGAAATGGTTTGAATTAAACATGTAAAATAACAACAAACAACTTACAATGGGAATCTTGACAATTTCACTGGACTCGCACTGGAGCTTCAAGCCTATTTTGGAAGCAGGAAAATAGCATTAGGAACACATCTGATGAGCAAAACATTAACTGCAGACGCACATTACTTGATATCAACTCACATGGTATTTCACATGAACGCTGCTTGAAAATGAACCACCACAGAGCCAGTGCGATAATGATGATGATAACGATGGCCAGGAAAATGCACAGAGGTACAACTGAAAGAAACAACAACAAATGCCACGAACACAAAAAATTTAATTTAAGCAATGATAGCTAAAAAACTTTCAGCAGCAGAATCTGAAACTGATAGTGAAACTTACCGATGCTCGCCGGAGGATCCAACGTGGGCGAAAGGGACGGAGTGATTCGTGTGGGGGACAGAGGGCGTTTTCGGCACACTGTGTTAGAAAACGGTGTGCACTTTTTTACCTCCTCCTCATGAGGTTTACACCTGCAGTTTTGAAGCACAGAAACATTTTAAGTAACAGTAAAACAGAGTCCCAAATTTTGACTGTAGGGTAAACGCAGACGCAAAAACAATCCAGAATAATTTCAGGAAACAGGTAAGTGACACTCACTTGACACAGCGCTTGCAGACTTCGCAGGCCTGGTCCGGAACACAGAAGGTATTCGGTTTGCACTGGCACTTGGTGTCTGCAGTTGTGGTGCAGGAAGCAATTTCCTCCTGATCTGTGGACAGTTAGGAAAGTTGTGAGACAAAGAGGCTTCTGTAGCACCTTTCAGAACAAAGTCAAAAAGTGCCTAACAGGACACGATGGGAAATAAACAGCTAAAAAAAAAACAATTAAAAAAAGAAATTCAAGACATGGCATCATGTCTGCTTTTATTTAGCAAAGCTCAACTCTGAATGTTGCAAACTGCGTAAACAGCTACAGACTTTAACAAGTGAACTTCTAAAAAAACGTATTCCCACGACCATCAGCATGCATTACATGATGGAACAAATAGAAGACCTTCAACTAATTGGTTGGACACCGGCAATTATGTGGCAATCTTTTGCAAAGAAAAAAAAAAGATATGTTAGATAATTAGGTTACTAATTTTATCTCCCTCTGAGACATATTTTGCTTCACTTTAACGGGATAATAAGGAACGGAGAATCTGCCACGGTTCATTTCTTAAAATGAGACCTAAATAGATGGTAGCCCTGGCCTTTAGGATACGATCAAAATTAGTAATAATAAATAGCCAGCGGTCCAACTCCACAGGATGCCCTTTCATATAAAATCTCATGTTCATGCTTGCCAATTAAAGAAAAATGGCTTTGTTAGGTTGGTTTGCAAAATGTGTGCACACTGTCTTTCACACTAACCTTCCTATCGTTTTATACAGGCGATTAAGCTCATTCTATAGCAAGCTATGGATATTTTAAAGAGTTTTATAGAACTAAGTAAGGACGATTTTTTTTTCGTATTCACTGCATATTTTAATGTGATCCAAATAAAGGCGACTTTCCCACAGGTGACAACTGCCACCTTCATCAGGTCACTGATGATGTTTCTGCTGGTGCATTTAGTTGCAGTTATTTAAATCACAGAATACTAAACAATCGTGACTAATCTAAGCTGGAGTTGAAATGGCACAATTATTTTCTGTTTGCTTCAACACTGCCCATAGAGGCAAATGTGCGTTCTGCCGTAAGTGTTAATGATGATCAGTGTAAAGATCATAATGATCTCCATGTGATTAGGCAAGAAAAAAAAATTACCTTACCCTGATGCAAGACTGCACTCATTTCCCATTTCATTAGTAATAACTTAGTAGTACTATTATTGTACGATCTACTGTACAATATTAAGCACCTTGAGGCGACTGCTGTCGTGATTTGGCGCTATATAAATAAAACTGAATTTCATTGAATTACTAGTTTGGACCCTCTTTTGCTTTCAGAACTGACTTAATTCTTCATGGCATCGATTTAAGAAGGCGCTGGAAAGATTTCTCTGAGATTTTGGTCCATGTTGACATGACTGCATCACACAGTTACTGCAGAAACCCCTGTTTAATGATTGTATGAGTCCTTGTTTGAGCTACCCTTGCTTTCCTATCAGCTCGATGTAATCTGACAATGCAGGTTTGCATTGGGATTTTTTTTTTGGGGGGGGGGGGGGGGGGGGGGGGGGGCGTACTAGAGATGGTTGAGCGGGAAAATCACAGCAGATCAGCAGTTTCTGAAATACTCCAATCGGCTTTGTCTGACAGTAACAACCATGACATGTTTAAAGTCACACAGATTTCATTTTTTCCCCCATTTAGATGCTCACTTTGACCTTCAACAGGTCTTATTGACCGCGTCTACATGCCTAAATGCACCAAGTTGCTGTCGTCGATGAGTCGATGGCTCAATGCAACAACTTGGATTGTAGCCTGTTTGCTTCACGTATTTTTTTCCCTTTATGCAAGACAAGTTGGAAAAGTAAAGCTGTCAGTCGAGGTTTGGATTTCCAAACCAACAAACAGCTTTTTTGTATTTTAAGCATTTCTCTGATTAGAGTCTGAACACAAACAGGCTGCTATTTTAGTTTAGTACATCTACTCTTACTTATTCCAAGTATGTGGGACAACAGGCTTCACTGTTATTATATTAATGACATGTAACAATCAAAATTAAATTACAATTTTCCAATACAGAGCGACACGGGTTCTGTTTCATTCCTTTCTAAAGGCAGGGCACGAAAAAGACACTGGTAGGATATCATTTGCTGCACGCTTGTTAAACACTAAACCCCACGGCACACTAGAAGCTTTGATTCTGGCAGAGCACACAAATATTTAAAAGGGATTAACTGTGAAATTATGTAGCATAAAAAGAACTATCAAAGATTTTTACGGTCTTAACCTTTTCCTGTTAAAGAAGAGAAGTTTTAAAATGAGTTGAAATACAAAAGCAGCTTAAAATGGTGAAAATTTATCTGTGTTTCTTGTCGGAGTGAAGTGTCATAATTGCACAAAGAGTGACACAACTATCAGCATTGGGCTTGGCTGTGAAAGCCCAACTGCACAACCAAAACAAGGTATTAAAAAGCCTGTCTATTGCCACTTTACCAAAATTGACTTTGTTGCACTTTAAACAAGTTGGTGATGGGGATTTTATCTGATATTACACTTTATATGTGGCTGACAACAGAGCATTAGGGCTGCCACGATTAGTCGACTAGTCACGATTACGTCGACTATTAAAATCGCTGACGACTAATTTAATAGTCGACGTGTCGTTTGAAGCTTTATAAGATCCCAAAAGACGCAGGAATAAGTAGTAGGATTTAAGAGTGTAATAACGGACTGAAACAGAAGATGGCAGCACTGCATGTACAAGGATGCCAGCTGCCATTAAACCCCGAAGAAGAAGCTGTGTCCCAGAATTCATAGCGCGGCCCAGAGCAGTTGGCAACAATGGCGCACCTAGTTAGTTTTAATATTACTCTTATTATTCTTTTTGGGTCACAAAATAAAGTTTAACATATTTTCAGACGAGAATGTAGCTGTGTAAACCTCAAATATCTGCTCAGTTTATCAAGTCACCACATATTTTCAAAAGCGCTCCGACGTTTTCAGAGACGTCTGTTACCCACTAGCTCGATAGTTAGCCAGGGTTCAAGGCTCACTAGAGCCGGTGAGAACACCGGACTCCCGGCAAATCGTCTTTCGCTAATCAGATTAAACATGTAATATAAGTCACTTAGATAACTTAAAAATGTTATTGTTTGGCTTTTTTTTTTTTTGTATTTTATTTGTTCCTGAGTAAATCAGTTTGGCTGAGATTAAAGTTATAGTTTTTACACAGCTGAATAAACCTCAAACAGACAACTGATTATCAAAAGTGTGAGATGCTCGAGAATATACTCCGGTGTCCTGTTATATTTTAGATAGCAAGGAGCAGACGAGACTGAGTTTATTAAACTCCACCGAAACAATCTGCAGATTTCATTAAACTTTAATAAACTATCAGCTTGTCTTTATTTTTAGTTAGCACATACCTTAAACACTTCAAGCTGTAAGCTAATGATAGTTATATAAGAGCAGATGCTGCTGGTGCAGTAAGCTGTACGTTTTACATCCAATAGATGCATGATCTGATTAGTCGACTAATGGCAAAAATAATCGGTGACTAGTCGACTATCAAAATAATCGTTTGTGGCAGCCTTACATAGCAGTCGCTGTTGCTGTGGCTAATTTTTACATACAACAATGGTGTTGTAGTACCTCAGCATAGTGACAGATCATCACATACAAAGGAGATACGAGGAGATATTCCAAGCCTAAAATAGACCAAGAGGCTGGTGATTTCTCGATTTTGGTTAATTCATTAAACTGGTAACCATTTGTGTGAGTCTGCGCCACAAAGTCAGATAGAGACATGGGTCCAAACTGACTATTAAAAGCTTACCCTACAAAGGGAAGGGTCAAGGACACACGGTCAATTTGCTATAAATTATAAAACGGTGCAAAAATGTGGCCATTTAAGCCATTTTTTGCCTGTAGAGGATGCTTGGCCCTATAAAAAAGTTTGATAACCCCTGATTTAAATGATTGCATAACATCTTTTACTTGTGCGATAACTTTTACAGACAAAAAACCAAACTGCGGTCTCCGCTCCAAGCAACTTAAGTTCCATCTTACTCCATAAATGATTCACTGAACCAACAGCAGCCTTGTCAATATGAAATATTTTCCGACCAGCAAGTTCTAAAGCGTTCCAGATAACACTGCAGTTCATTTTAAGTAAAAGTAGTCCAACAATAGGCATCTTTTAAAAATTTCATTCACATTTCCTTTGGCGTGTTCCTTTTAATTGTTACATGGTCATAAATAAGTTAAAACTAGAGCAAAACAAACCCATCCACACCCACACATATTAAAAAAACTCTCCTAAAACCGCAATGAATGAGCACAAAGCACATCCTATGTAACAGAAGTCTCTTTTCTGCAGCTCCTGCCTTTCATTGGACACAAAGACAGCAGTGTGGGAGACAATGAGATGCAGCCACACCCAGCTCAGTCAGGTAAGACAGACACACAGGCAAATCTCCTGAGACGTGGAACACACTCACATTCAGCCCACGAAAACAAAAACAACAAAGACACGCCCTGCCACTTGGTGTAACATCATAAGATCACATTGTCATGAGTGGCTCTGAAAGGCGGGGGCGCAGACAAAAAGGTATTAAATTTCCTAAAATGATATATCTGACCAGCTGGATTACAGAACACTCGACTTTTATGTTTGTTTTAAGGTTAAAAAAAAAAAAAAGCCTTCTGTATTTATTTATAACCTCAGATTTATTGTCAGTACTCAGATTTGACTATTCCATTTCCTGGTACCCGACCTGACGTCATGACTGTGTGCAGCTGCTGATAAACATGTCTTAGATAAGCGGATAAACGGTCAAGCAAATGATTAGTAAAACGTCTCAGTCAATAATAGTTGAGTATTTTGTGATATTTACAGGTACATACAGACATATATATGCCCGTGTTGGTGTTGTTCCTATACCATCATAATAATGTTGGCCCAGGATCAATATTGTAGTTGACCAATAACATTGTCTAAGCATTCAGTATTATAATACTGCAATTAATATTATGAAATTTTTACAATATGTAAAACATCTATGTGGGAAAACAGTGTAGACCAAAAAAACCAATCTATATACAAAGTATACTTATAGTCTATATACAAGTAATGACCTCACTATTGATTTATCAGGGGAGGAGAGTCTCATTACCTGAGCGGCAGTGAGTACACGGCAAGCAGCGGAACATCCCATTGTTGTGCTCTGTGTGGGTCTGTCCATGTTCACATGGAAGACAGATCCCGAGTTCTAGGTCTCTTTCACAGGGCTGATGCACATATGTTCCTGCAAATAAAGGAGAAAAACATCACATAACTAGCCCAAAACATAAACGCTTTGCACGCCCATATAAACAGCATATTTAATATGTGAATGCCAACTTTTAGTGGCGCACTGCGTTTCCTGCCGACGTCAGAGCAAAACAAAGCAACGCGTTAGGTTCATAAAGCTGCAAACCAAAGGAGGCATCGTCTTAGAAAAAAACAAAAAGAGCTTGACCCAAGCCCCAGAGACTGATTATCACTATTTTACATTTCTGCATCATTTTTTCCTGGAATTCGGAGGAGAACAGATTTGCTGAACTGCAGCGAATCAAGTCGATCTCCTTTACTCGCACACTGTCACGCTTTGCAGTTTTAGACTTGATTCATGCATGCTGTGAGTACGACCACTTGATTCTCATGTGTCTTCAGGATTTGTTTGCTGCATGAATGGCAAAAAAACAGCAGGAGGAAAAAAAATCAATTAAAAAAAAGTAAAAAACATCTGTGGTTGGACTTTCTAAGCATCTAGTAAATAAAGCCGTTGTATTGTGCTTAGGTTTAGAGACAGTGCAGTCCGTTTCACCCATACTTAACTGGATCCAAAACTAATTTTTGATTTTAAAAAAAATCTATTTGCTCGTAAATAGGGCTGCCACGATTTGTCGACTAGTCACGATTACGTCGACTATCAAAATCGTCGACGACTGATTTAATAGTCGACGTGTCGTTTGAAGCTTTGTAAGATCGCAAAAGACACAGGAATAATAGCAGGATTTAAGAGTGTAATAACGGACTGAAACAGAAGATGGCAGCACAGCATGTACAAGGATGCCAGCTGCCGTTAAACCCCGAAGAAGAAGAAGTAGCTGTGTCCCAGAATTCATAGCGCGGCCCAGCTTAGTTTCCAACAATGGCGGTAGCTAGTTAGTTTTAATATTACTCTTATTATTCTTTCTGGGTCACAAAATAAACGTTTAACATATTTTCAGGCGAGAATGTAGCTGTGTAAACCTCAAATATCGGCTCAGTTTATCAGGACACCACATATTTTCAAAAGCGCTCCGACGTTTTCGGAGACGTCTGTTACCCACTAGCTCGATAGCTAGCCGGGGGCTAGGTCACTAGCGCCGTGAGAACACCGGACTCCCGGCAAATTGTTTTCAAACCCACCGCCGTCTTTCGCGACTCAGGTTAAATATATATGAGTCACTTAGATAAATTAAAAATGTTATTGTTTGGCTTTTTTTTAGTATTTTATTTGTTCCTGAGTAAATCGGTTTGGCTGAGATTAAAGTTATAGTTTTTACACAGCTGAATAAACGTCAAGCAGACAGCTGATTATCAGAAGTGTGAGATGCTGGAGAATATACTCCGGTGTCCTGTTATATTTTAGATAGCAAGGAGTTTATTAAACTTTACCGAAACAATCTGCAAATTTCATTAAAATTGAATAAACTATCATCTTGTCTTTATTTTTAGTTAGCACCTTAAAAGCTTAAAGCTGTAAGCTAATGATAGTTATATAAGAGCAGATGCTGCTGGTGCAATAAGCTGTAGTTTTACGTCCAGTGGATGATGATCTGATTAGTCGACTAATCGCATAAATAATCGGTGACTAGTCGACTATCAAAATAATCGTTTGTGGCAGCCCTACTCGTAAATAAAAGTTTATACTGACAAGAAGAAGCAGAAAGCTATCATTCCACACCATTAAATGGTTACTGTGGCTTTAAAACATGTGGTAACAGCTGAGCAACTGGGATAAAGAGGAGAAAACACAATAATGCATGAGGAAGGAACATCACACATTATTGAACCAAACACAAGCAAGCCGAACAGTGTCAAACAATGACGACCTCTTATTACTATATTAATTAACTGTGAACTGATAATCTATTAACTCTTACTTCAAAGTGGCAGGCAGTGATGATTACATTTGCAGCTTTTTCACAAGTAATCATTTGTGAATCTCTAAGTTCATGTAAAAAAACAAAAACTGGAGTTGATCGAATATTTAAAAAAAAAGGCATTTCTTAGAATCCACTGTGGCAAATAAAATAATTCAATCAGTTAGCAGAACCATGCGGTGCTTGTGTCTCAGCTAAACGCTCAGACTTAAAAAGAAACAAAAAAACGACAACAAAAAAAAACGGCTTTATTGAATTTTTTTCATAATAAATTAAAAGGATTAGTGCTTTTAAGGACTACAGCTTTAAAAATAACCTCTGCGTCACACCCCGCACATTTCACTTCACGTTTTGCTTCACTCTCATCTGCTGAGACGGAGCGGTTCACACATTCTTTCCAGATCAGGCTGGGGGAATATTTTAAAAACTAGTTTGGGATCAAATTCAGCTTATGGCTTTGACATTTACCTTGAGTTAGAAACAAAAACAAAGAAGACACCATGCCAATCTAAACGTTGGCTACAAACTGCCCTCGTGTCAGTTTGTCTTATGTTTGTATCATTTTTGTAGATATAGTGACACGGGAGTGTAACTCCTCTTATCCGCCTTACCAGCATTGCAATTGAGGCAGCAGAGTCCCTGGTGCAAGTACTGTTCATTCTCCACGCAGGATTTGTGTAGTCGAAGTGTTCGGTTTACGTATGCTTCATTGGACCACTGAGCTGCTGGAGGTTCTGCTGCACGACACACAACCCAGATGAAGAGTGCTGCCACCTTCACCTGCATCGTCAAGGTCTGGGAGACAAACAGGGAGGAAGAAGAAAAGATGAGATTCGGGTTATTTTTGTGCATCCACAGTAGGCCGACTAACCCGCAATCAAACTCATAAGATAAAGGAAAGCAAAGAGGAGAATCTATCTTCATAGGAAACCTTGTGTGAGCAATCTACATCTTAATTTGAACCATCTGATCTCAACATCTGCCGTGGGAAGCAATTAAGGGAGCTGTGCAGCCGGTCAGAACTAGAGGCAACACAAACTCGTGTGTGCAGGATGCAGAGCTACACGTTAACTACATGCAGCGCAACAGGCAGCCAAACTTAATTAGGCCTTGATCTGGTTTTCCTCTAGTTCAAAAAAAGGGAGGGGAAAAAAAGGCAGAGAATCTGCTTCCTCTGCTGTGGATGTAAAAGACAGAGTTTGATAAGGTATCTTAACTAACAGCAGCATGATGCCCATATCAAATGCGGGTTCAGAAATCCATTCATGGGCTGGATAATAACAGGCTTGTATAGGTGGGGTACTGAGAAGAATACAGCCGAAACACTTTAGTGCGGCCCCCGGGCGATGGTGTTTATTCACACGCTTTTCACCGTGTCAACGTGAGAAGGCCCCATTCACTGGCAAACAACGCACTTTAGTGCCTCTACTTCAAATGACCCACATTCTTAAAGCCAGACTCTTTGAATGCCGGGACATGCGACACCGACATGAAGCGCCTCGAATGCAACACGACACCTCGTGGGTAAATGAAAGTCCTAGATTTGGAGGTTTTGTCTTCTCCCGTGTGCACACCCCCACAACCACCCCACCCCGACCTCTGTTAAAGCAGGAGAGAGAATATGGGACAGGCTGGGTGGAAAGGGCTGAGTAGTGAAAGGGGGGGGCAGAAACTGTAGACAGCAGGTTGAAGATGGGATGTTCTACAGGGAATAGGCACTCTAAAAAGGACAGTGTGGGAGAATGAGGGGAATAAAAGCTGAGAGCACATAGGCAGAGGTAGAGAAAGAGGAACGGGGAAGAGACCGACTCCTGACGCCAGACTTGACTCTCTGGAGGGCCGCCATGCCTTGTTGTTCAAAGGAACTTTCCTCCCTCTCTCTTTCCCTCTGCCTTTTCCCTTCTTCCTCTCCCTCTGCTCACGTCAGACTTTCCAAAGACGCTGAGAAGCAGACGTGGAGTTACAGACGGCCGGCAGAGCAGTCACAATCACACCATTTACATCTATCCAAACATTCTGGGGAACGGGGGAGGCAGAAGAGAGAGGGAGAGAAAGTGAGAGGGGGGGGGGAACTAACAGCTTGCATGACACAGGGTGAGTCTTTAGACTTGAATATACTGTGTGTAAGACTGTGGGCTGGGTGGGGATGTGGAGAGACGGAGAAAATCTGTGCACAAGCGCACGCTACAGACAAAAACAGTGGAAAGAAAACAGGAAACTAAAGAAATGAAGGAGCTGCGCTAAAGGTAATCTTATACCCCACAACGCAGGCACAGACTGTGAAGCTGTGCTCGGTATTCAGGAATATCTTTAATAGAGTGTCTTTACAGAGCACAGCCCATTGAAGGGTGCCTCTCTGACAGTAAACATGAACGGACAGTGCTGATATTACATCATTTCCAGGCTTTGTTCGTTTCAAGGCCTGCGATTCCAAACACTCCCAGGTGCAGCCGTTCTCAGTAGCTAACCTGTTATGATCGGCAAGGTTACGACAAGAAAAGATGCAACATTTCTTTTTTTAAACTGTTGACTCTGCCACTTCATTTAATTTCACAGTCCAAACAAATGTCTTGCTTCTTTACCTTGCTTCTTTGTCTTACTGGTCTGATCGCAGTTGCGTAAAACCGAGAAAATAGCTAACTCTTACACTGAAGTAGCTCTAACAAATACATTTATTCACTGATTGTTGCTCAGCAAACCATAAAGGGTTTAAATGACGGAATCAAAAATATAATCTTTTCTCTAAAGTTGGATCTATGGCCCTGCACTGGTGCAATTGTGGGGTTTCAGATAATACAGAAGCTGCTAACATGCACTTACAGTACATGCGCAGTCCCAACAGTGATGGTGCAGTGCGTCAGTCAAATATTGACTGGTTTAAAAGTTAGCTTTACCAGGAAAGGAAACCATAGTGGAGTTCACCATGAGGAGGAAGAAATGCATAAAGGAACATCAAATACCAAAGAAAAGCAGTTTTTAGTGTTTAACACTTTTTTTAGTCCACACTACAAAGATGTTCTTTGTCTATTATGACTGCTATCTTCTCTGCTGCAAGCTAAAGGACCGGCAACAACACAAACGCATAACTTTCATAGCAACCCAAGTGACAGCAGAAAGCTCCAACGTGCAAACATGGACCTACAGAGCGTTGCACCTACAGGACTACAAGCACAGCACCATGAGTCTTGTGGTATTTCTTGAACACAGCCTTACTTGCACACAAGGAAAAGAAACAAGGCCACACGTCCACACTAATATCCTAAGGCTTCTGAACTACGCTGGCACAAAAGTAGAGCATATACAAACACTATGGGCAGCCACAATGTGGCTTGGTTTAACCTCCACAAACCAAGTGAGGAGGAATAGTGGAGTGACCGTAACCTCAGCGTAGCAAGCCCTCCAAACCCTCCAATTCCTGGAAACACTCCAACTTCAGCAGAAGTGGCCCAGTCCTTCTCTCTCCCCAGCCAAATGAGAGAGCTTGGCTACAGATAATTTGCTAAAACAGTGTCCTATTGTTATACAGTCTGCATGTATGATAAGTTAATACTCTACATGGGTGGATGCAAGTTAAACTAATAAGTAGCAATACAATAATAAGGGACTTTCTGTGCATCGACAACAGGAGCAACACTCCACTTCCTCTAAGCACCCGGGTTCCTCCAAATTGCCTTGGCACAAACTCTGCACATGCCATGTACACTGAGAATGCGTTTGTGACTAAATGACAGGACATCCTTTCAGTTTTGACCCAGGTTATCAATGGGCCATTTAGACGGCTGTGATCACCCTGTATTCCTGAGGAAATTACAGTAAGCCCCTTTATTAAAGAAATAAAGATGGGCAGAAACAGAAAATGCGAGGGTCTCTCTCTCGCCCCGTCTCTCACGCAGACATGCACAATACGTACAAACAAACTAAGATAGCGTCTTCATTTCATATCGGACAGATGATTTCAATCATAGCCAACTGATAAGCAAAGACATCATGCACCTCATTATAGTCCTGCATCCAGAGCAGGACCTGATTTTCCATATCATGCTTTTCTTATTAGAAAATAAATTTCTTTCATCAATTAAGGGACACTACATGCACAAAATACGGCTGACGAGGAAAAGAGTTGAGATTAAAAAGCACAGTTATGTTGTTACTCATAAAACACACACCTTTAACTCAGCCGCCTACACTTTTCTTTGGTGTAGTCTAAAGGAAACCAGTTGTAGTTGTCACTTCATATCACTTCAATCGAAAGTTGTTGTTTTTTTTTTTTACAGTAACTTGCACTGATTTGTTGATCTGCTTTTTCTCCTTAGACTTTGACAGTTAACACCCCCCCCCCCCCACACACACACACACACACACACACACACCATGGCTGCCTGATGGTTTGAGTAATTCTCAGATCGAGTCTATCGCACTTCTTCCAAGCACTTTGCAACTTGTTCTCTATTGTGTTCTCTACTTGTTCTCCTGTTTGCCATTTATTTCTACTGTCATTCTATTTCTACTTTATTCCTGCACAGTTGGTGTGAAGCACCCACAACTTCGTTGTTCATGTAAAATGACAATAAAAGGTTATTCTATTCGATCTGATAGCAGCCTAATCATCTGATTGGATTATCGACGCTCAGCAGCCGGAGGCTCTGAGCAACTAAGTAAACCAACACTGATTATCAACCACCACTCCTTTATTTCCATGTTGAATGCAGGAATTTACTCATTTCACCCTGACAACGTTTGAGAACCTCAGCACGCGACAGCCGAGGCTCTGCAGCACATCAAAATTGACTCAAACATTAATTTAATTTCATATTTCAACACGTGGCTTCTTCTGCCCTTTACCATCATCCACTACTTAACAAGCCACTCCATTTACCACAAAGAATATCAGTCAGATTTATGATGATTCAACTACTTCTGGTTGTTTTTTCCCCAATTTATTCAAATTAAGTGATTAATTTTCCTAGCTCTGTAGTTGGTTTCAATATGACTGCAAAAGAAAAAAACAAACAACTAGAAAAAACCCCCAAAACAATAAAATGGGGTTAAGAGTTCAAGCTAACCGATTCACTGTCTCGTATGTTTTAAACATATTTCTGAAGGAATAATGTATTACAGTGGTGACCAAACCGGCCAAAAGATCATATGACAATTTTTGGGGGGATAGAACCACAATTTTCCCCACAGATTTAGCTGAACTCATGAGATCACATGATTAGCTGTGCATAGGGTTGCCTTACTAAAAAGCTTGTCATTTTGGCTCAAGGCTTAAGAGGACAAAGCTCCAGCTAGACTCGGAGCACAACATGGCGCATGTTTCGCCTTGTTGTTCTATATGGTGCGACTGTTGACCTCTTAAGGCTTTTTCTATCTGCTCAATTAACTTTGGAAGGAGTCAAATGTGTGCCAGAGACCTACTTCTGCTTTAGCTTCAGGCTTATTTTTGGCTCCGATTCCTGTCTTAATATTCTGACTGGAAGTGGAGGTCTCTGCATGTAGCTCGTTGCTTGTAGCTTTGTCCGTCAGTTGCCCTGCGATGCACCTCTGCTGCGTCTAGAGCGCTGTCCTTACTGTATGACGAGTTGCACTTTTGTTTAGCTCATGCAGAAGAACTTGAAAAGTGCTTTTATTTAGTTAATGGCGATGAACTCAAAAACATGTGATCTACCAGATCAAGAGATTGTGTAATTCATGATGTCTGGTGTTACTCTGTCATCATGTAGTCATTTAAGAACTGAAATACTGATTTCTTTTGTAATGTCATGAGTATATAATTGATAATTATCACTCAAAATATGTTTAATGTGATTTCATTTCCTAATTTAAGATGAATCTTCACGTATACTCTGTCCTAAATTAAACTTTATTTAATATGTTTTACATGTTACAATAAGGGGTTCTGGGTCTTAATGAAACTGTTTTGTATTGTACAGCTCAAATCCCCCACGACTGACCTTGACATGACAGTGAATGCTCTGTGCTTTACAGATAAATCCTGGCATTGCCTGGAGAAAGGGGGTTGATCATGCACAACTTTCCTTGAGTGATAAATTACGCTGACATTTTGGGTTAGATTATGAAGACAAGTACAGCCCAGCTTCTGTCAGGAGAAATAAGTCTGACACTCGCTGCATGGCTGTAAATAAATTCAAAGTTCAGCCAAGCTCGCACACATTCATCATTATAAAGCTGAATGATAGAAAATAAAGAGAATGGCTCCCGTGTCAGTGTAGTACAGTTAAGAACAAGAAGGCGCTAACAGTTTCAAAACCACATTGTTAGGTCGCATACGCAGTGCACGCACGCACGCACACACACACACACACACACACATAATATAGCACACAAGCACACATAGAGTGCATGTGTGGGGAGCGTGTGAAAAGCGGCTGCCCCCTCCTCTCAGGGAGCACAGGAAGCTCGAGACAATACAGAGGCTTCATGCAGGGTTCAGCTCCAAACTGTTCCCTGCACAGCAGCCTGCCTTAGAGCAGGCCCAGCACCCGATTAGACCCACAGCATATCCGCTAGGCTGGATATTTATAACTCAGGGAAGCTGCTGCTCCATAGCACAAATTCTTGAGTTTCCTCAGGAGGTGCACTCCACTGATTAGATGAGGATGACAGTGTGTCACAAGCAGGTTTGGTGACATTTACCAGGGGAAAAAGAAAAAAAAAAAAAAGGAAAAAGAACGATGATCCGCGATGACGACAGCTGTATTGAATTTCCTGAGAGACTCTTGACCACAAGTTGTCAAAATTACTGATACCCTGACGTTGATGTTTACCGCAAAAGAATGGCTGCATTGTTTTGATGAGTGAAACAAAGTGGGTTGCTGAAAGTTCAAAAGGTTCCACGCAGTTGTAAGCAGGTGCAGCGTGGCGCTTCTTTAGTTTTTCGTTCGAATCATTTTGTTGCCAGGTCGATGTGGTCTCGGTGGTCTGTAAAGGTTGACTGCTCGTACGTGTACTCCACGTCATTGTAACTCATACAGAACGTTACGGACATCCAATTTGAATGTCAATCCACAAATCACATTTGTGTGCTGCCGGGCGATTAACTTGGCCTTTTCAAATCGTGATTAGGCCTGTCACAGGAAAGCTACGCGGTGAATCACAAGACAACTCCTGCAGGGAGGGAATTAAAAAAAAAGAGAGCAAAGAAAGGATGACTAACAGATTTAAGAATGAGCAGGAATCCATCACCTCGCTTTAAAGACAATCACATTAGCTTCCCTAAAGCTCATCTTTGTGTAAAAGGGAGGGGGGCAGTTTGAAGTGCTGGCGGTTTATTGAGTTCTCTATAAACACACCGCTGCAAAAAATGTAGAATATGTGACTGGTGTAGCGGGTCAAGAAGGACTTAAGTGACCATCAATGGTTGGAATTTGCACCAGATTTATGTCTTTGTAAACAGACTTCCATTTTCTAGACAAAGGTTGAGCTTGTTCCGAGACTCAACACTTTTATTATAATCTGCTCATTCATTCCAGGAGAGCAGGAAATCAGAAGATACAGCACCGCTGCAAAACCTTTTCCTGATCTGGCTTCATGGTATGTCAGGTTTGAAAGGTGCCTTTAGGCCAGGACTGTACTTTTGACTACGTTAATCGATTATTATTGACTATTAAGGAAAGGAAATCATGGAATAATTCAATAATCAAAAGGAATGCGGTCAGCTGATATCAACCTTGATATTGGCTTATCGGCAAACAAGTAAAAGAAGTAAAGAAATAGCAACAGAAACATAGTAAACAAACAGAAATAAAAATATGAGTTCGATCAGTCGGGATTTTCTTTAAAAAAAATTAATAAATAATTTTACTCGGGGATTTCTCTGAAATTCAAAAAATAATTACAGTGTAAAAATTTTTAACACGAGACCAACAGTGGCACTATTAAAAAATAGAATAGTGCACAATGATTCTTTACACTCGGTGGAAGCCGAAAATTGAAAATAGAAGTATAGCAATTTTCGAGCTTTATTTAAACCAGTACAAAACCAAAAGGAATCACTAATCAGTAATACCAAACTGTCCGTCACACCACAGAAGCTAGAATCAGGGACCATGTGGAGCTGTGTTTAAAAAGTGACTGAAAAGAGCAATAAAACAGTGGAGGAGTAACTGCATGACTGAGTTATCCATAATGAAAATTCCAAATTTGTGTTAGCAACATTTGGAGAGAGACACATCACAGTGCTGCTTTCACTTCATGATGTTCTTGTATATATGAACAGCTACTTATGTGCCATGTGCTCATACAACACACTCTACTCTTTTAGCTATTTTAAGCCATGTTCTCACTTGAACTCCAGACAGTTATTAGACTCAGATGAGGACATTGCCTTTTCTAATATGCAGCAGGACATAGCCCAGGGGTCCCCAATCCCAGTCCATGAGGGCCGGTGTCCTGCAGGTGTCCTGACATAGCCTTTTCCAGGGTTATCCTTACTAATGAAACACTGCGTTTTGTTTTGACTGCCTCCGTAGATGACACAGGTTATCCATAATAAAACTTTGTCTCTGTGCATTCATAGGGCCATTACATGTGCTATTCTCAAACAGGCATAACTAAACATCACATGGATATGGTGGCAAATAGCGGCCTGTCTCTGAGCCTGGTTCTGCTGGAGGTTTCGTCCTGTTAAAAAAATAGTTTGTCTTTCCCACCGTCACCAAGTGCGCGCTCGTCTGATTGCTGGGTTTTTCTCTGTATTATCTTAGGGTCTATTGTAGGGATCTGTTGTTGTGATTTCTTGCTATATAAATAAAAATGAACTGTTTTAATGGGCACCTATATCAGGTAAAGTCTAGAAACAGGCTTCTATGTCCACAACAATCCTTCGTAGCACTTTCTGACATGAAAAAAAGTGACTTCCAGTAAAGATTACCTTTTAGCACTCACAATGTGACACAGGGTTAGCCAAAGGAATGTTTTCCATGTATGAAAGATGTAATTAGTAGCTAACATAGCAAACTGAAACTAGATGAGGTTATTCTGTTTATCTTGATAGTGGGGATGTTTGACACGGAGTCAATTATCTCCACTTACTTCAATTCGGGACCATTCAGATGTGAGCGGTGACTCGTCTCTGTTGGTATGCATCACGTGGGTAGGCAGCACCTGAACAGGTGGCACTCCCTCCATGAGTCAGCGAGTCCTTTGATAAGACTAGGGTGATTCACCTTAGCAACTGCAGGTCCACACAGGATAAACAATTGACTAACAATAAAACATCCTGGGCTCTCTGAAGAGCCCACACTAAAAGGCACAGACGCCACCTGGTATCAGACACTGAGTTGCGCTGCATTGCATCATTCGGCCTCTCTACAGCTTCTCTAAGCCACAGGCATGGTTATAACTGTTCACATGGTCACCGAGCAGAGCGGCAACAAGCAGTGTCTACAGTATTAGGAACACTAGCGTTGCCGACCACTGCTTGTCCCCAGTGTCATAGTTTGGCCTCCGCTTGTCCCAGATGCCTGTCCTGCCCTTGTCTGTGTAGTCCACAGAGACGGAGAGGACTATTTCCTGTGTGAACCAACACCCAGACACACAGTAAACAATCACAGATAAAAATCTAGTGTACATTTGCATGGGCATGACAATTCTAAGAAGTAAATTGATGCCACTAATATCAGCAAATCTGTATACTCAAGACAGGAAGTTTACTGGACGGCCAGGCACGTACACTCGGGCAATTTGGAGGGGTGGTGTGTGTGTGTGTGTGTAGGGGGGGATTAGAGAGGTGGGGAGGAGGAGATGAGGAGGGGCTGAAGTTTCCTCATAGTCCCTTAGCAACAAGGCCTGCTGGCGAGGCCTCCAGAATGTACTGTGGTTTACAAAAGAGATAAACATTGACTTTGCCACCCGGAGAAGTAAATCGGATTTCAGTAATGGAACACTGCATGACTTAAAACGCAGATCAGACAACTGGGAAAACAAACACTGGAGCTCCAGGCCCATCAGAAGATATTACATTTACTTTTAAACAGCTCCATGTACAGTGAGCAGAGCGACAGTGGGCATGTGTGATGAAATGCCACTGACAAACGCCACTACCCTCATCAGCTAAACAAGATGCCAACGCTTGATTTGTTCCGTCATTAGGAACTCATATCATTTTCCACATCTTATCTCGTGTAGCGTTATCCTGGTGTAATCCAGTAAACTGTGACAAAGGAAGTAGATCTCCTCTAATTCAAATGCGTATTTTGCATTAATCAAAGTACTTTTAATGCAGGACAAAGGCTTCCAGTCTGCTCACAGTGCTGGTAGTATAGGCGGCACAGTTGGAAAAAACAACAGGGGAGGAATGAAAAGACGTCTCTGTGAAGGTCTGAGTGGAATAAACTCTAAGAGAGAAATAGCTGAGAGTTGTTATGGACTAACTGATAAGGTGAATTCTTAGCTTTCTGATTACACATTCAGTCATGCTTCTCACATTCTACACAATTTGATTTAAAGCTCGTTTGAGGCAGCAGGCCCACGGCCGCACAGCTCTCATTAATAGCGGCTAGAGGGCCAGCTACATCCGCTGCGACAGACCGAGAGCCGTCATATGCTGAATGTCTGAGGAGTGTGACCGCATGATGTCCAACACAGATGGTGGCTGTAGTGTTGGAAGAGAGAGGGGGGCGAGCGAGTGAATGATCCAGCACATGCACTGAAGAGAGCAAAGACACAAAAACCAAAGTATTTCTGCATTTTCTCCAGAAATAAACACTTTAATAATTAACAACAATAAACACAGTGTTGCTTCCTGTGCCTGGGACAATGCACGGACTTGTTTCATCTTCAAGTTCACAGGCCTGGACGTGATTTCAGCTTCCACGACACTCTTATCTGTGTCGGCTCTTCGCTTTAACTTAATGAGACAGAAGCCTTTTCTTAAAAAATATATACTTTTAGATTATAAACGTTTAGCGGCAGCTTGAATTAAGAGGCTACTTTGGTAAATGATTTTTATAGAAACTATCAAGTTAGGAGCGTCAATGAATCAACAATCCACTGGACACACGCAAATAGAGTGGTAGGCATTCAACAAAGAGCGTATTTAGAAAGCAAGTGTCGTGTTTACTTACATGAAGTTTCCCGACCACCGGATCGAAGTTCATCTCGGGAGCTTCGCGTTGAGAGACAATCCCAGAGAGCTGGAAAGTCGCTTTACAAAACCCAAACTACTCTGAAGTCTTTAAAAAACCCCACACATACAGCGAAAAAGAAAACAGTGACACGAGTTCGACCTACGCTCGCTCCTTCGCCCGGTTTCTTTCATGAGTTTAACTCTTCTTTTTTCTTTTAGTGTTTAAACTTTACGGATTTTTCCTGAGAGAGGAGAAACAGACACGGTCTGAGCACCAGCGAGGAGCTTTTCCTTTTTTTCATGCTTCGAGCACTTCGCGTGACGTCAGACTGCGAGCCAATCACAACCCGTCCCTTAGAATAATAATGAAGGAGGAAATTGCGAAGCTTTGCAAAGCAAAGCAAAACAGCAACATTTTAACGCATTTCACTGCGTTGCTCGCTGAAGATCGTGTGTTGTTACTGGGTGAAGTGTGTAACACTGTTCCATGCAAGCAGAGGGAGTTTCTCAGAAGTCTGCAAATCATCACGCCACGAGACTTTGATCAGCGTGGAGTGGCATCACACTCCAGCTACATTAACCTGGGTATGTAATGTGTAACTCACTAGTAACAACCGGCTAATGTGCAACAAGTTGGAACTCAAGTGAAGAAATGAGTGATCCCAAAGTGTGACACCCTCCATGCGTGCAGAGCACTGAAGTGGACTCGCTCTTATTTCTGATGATTAATCAGAAGGTCTATTAAACCTACAGTTTAACGGTTGTTTACAAAAAGATCAGATGCACTGTCACACGGAAATTTTACTAGTAATTATTTATTTGCACATCATAATAGGATAAGGACTCAACGCTTGGAAAAGTTATGGAACGCTGAAGAAAACATCTGGTGGAATCCCCCCCCCCCAACTAATTAGTAAAATGACTGGGAATAAAAGAGCATACCACAGAGGATGAATCTTTGAGAAGTAAAGCTGGGGAGGGGTTAACCAAAAGACTTGGCCAGCAAATAGTTTATTCTTACTCACCTCTTTTTGCCATGTGTGCATACACCACTTTGCATTTAATTGTTAGTTATTATTAAACTCTTGATGTCTTTCATAGTGTATCTTCAATCCTGCACACGCAGCCCCCCACCAGCTTGGTTCTTCCTGTTAAAAGGGAGCTTTTCCTTCCCACTGTTGCCAACTGCTTGCTTATGGGGGTCATCTGATTGTTGCTTTATACCTTACAATATAAAGCACCTTGAGGTGACTGTTGTCTGCTATATAAATAAAATCAAACTGAAATAGTTTTGTGGCAATTTTTGTCATGTAAAGTCAACCATAAGATTTAGAGAATGAAAAGAAATCCTTGTATGCGAGGGAAAAGGCTGAAAAGCAGACCTGCATAGCTCTGGGTGACTCTGCAGTCTGCATGGGCTCAGGAACAGTGGTGGAAATGAACAAATGCTGCGTCTGAGAATGCAAATTAGAACTCTGCAATATAAGAAGAGAAATAAAACACATTAAGTTAGCTCAAGAAGAGCTGGAGCCTTCTCTAAGCATCTTATTTTAAGTAGGCTGATGTCGAAAACTGTCCTGTGGACTGTGAAAATTTGAAATAGTTTTTAGATATCATGGACACTGCTTCCTATGGACAATCAGGTTTTTTTTTTTATCAGCTTGTAGTTTAAAAGCAAGCATTTGTGAGGCAGTAAGGAAATATAGGCAAAGATAAGGTAAAGGAAACATTTAATACAGAGTTAATACGAAATGATACATACAGGTTTTGTAGCAGCATATGCTATTATCCATCATCTTTCTCAAAGACGGCTCGCTCATTTCAGCCAAAGCATGTTCTGCATGATGGATGGGACTCAAAGAACCCTGCTGCCCTCCTGAGAACATTTGGCACGTAAAATAAAGATGATCTTAGCGGTCTGAAAAACAGCAGCACAATCATAGAATAAACGAAGTACACAAAATACTCTTTTTTCAGAACTATGTCAATAGGTCCTGAGTTCCTACATGCTCCCAGAGAGCTGTTAAAAGAAAGTTTGATGGAAATAAAATGTGAACTATCAACATGTGTGACTTTGAAATGTTCAACTGGCATCCAAATCCATACGAGGATATGGAGTAATATATTATGGAAACAGGGATGTAATACAATGAGGCGAAAAGAAACCCAAACAGTGCTTCAGTTTATGGAGAAAGTCAGCTACTTTTTAATGACAACATAACATTTTTCCACCATTTAGACTACATCACAACAATAAACATCCTCTCAAATGTGGTTCCTGCTGACAACATCTTATCTGGAATGGGGCTGTGGTCTAAAGCCTGATGTCTAGGGAGCGGAAGGGGGGGGGGGGGGGGGGGAGCAGAAGATATCGAGGTGTACCTACATTAGACCTTGCCGGGTTAATTTGCAACACATACAAATAAAGAAACAGAGCCGAACAACTAGTATAAATAAATCACATGCCCTCCACTCACTCAGACAGGCATGTGACGAAAGAAAGATTGGGCAAGTTCTAGAGACATTTAGAGTGAATGCTGTGTGGCGTGTGTCTCACTTCTCATTCACCAGCGGACAGACCGATTGCTGTGTTTTGAAACATTACAGTGACTAATTAAATGTCTTGTGACCAACGGCGCACTCGTGAATTTTACAGGAAAGTAGGGAGCCGAAAGGAGATTTTTGGTTTAAAAACAAAAACAAAAACCGCTTGGGTAAATTAACTGCTGATTAAAAACTGAGCGATCTGGTCACAGATGAGTTCTCACGCCTGGCAGACCATCTGAGAAAAAAATACAGAATTCACAGTCCTCTCCCAGCTGTGTTGTTTATTCACAGGAAGCTGCTGAAAAGTGGTGAGACTTAAAGCTCCAAATGGAAGCATATTTCACTGTGTATAGACAGAAACATTAAATAAACACGAACTATCAAATAAACCGTGTAGTTTTCTCTAGAAGTTGATCGGACTTGAAACTCAATCACAGTAACAGGAACAAACAGCATAACACTCATCCAGTTGTCCAACAGATGCAACTTATCTGCTCCCCCAACGTTCAACATGTGTTTCAATTAAAACTGTCTAGGAAATCTCTATGTGTATCTTCCACTTGGAGCACATCCTGTGCTCCTCCTTCTGAGGTCACAGGCTACGTGCTGAAAAACAGGAAGTGTGTGATTGAGTTATTTGCAAGCTTATCCTGAGCGAGTCTGTATTAATGGCTACTGGGTTGATTAGTTCACATAGCAAACTTGTGGAAAAACAACTTTTCTTTTCTTTACAGCTTGTCCAATTTGTCATCTTGAATTTAAGGGAGAATCTCTGACCTCTTCAGAAAGGGATCTTTGCTGGATAAAAAGACGTGCAGCTGAGGGATCATTTGCATAGCCTGTGTGGGAGTAGTGTGATATAGCACTTCTGTTTTTACAGTACCGCATAAAAGTCTTGAGCTACCCTTCATTTCTTTATATTTTGCTATAGGAAAATTGGAAATGGGTGGAGCAGATAAAACATCTGCAAACACAAATAAACATACAGGATATAAAGCAAAAACACCATTTGTACAAGTCTAATGAGCTTAAAAGTCAGTATTTGGTATGACCACCCTTATTTTTCAACACAGCCTTTAATTGGTCTTCAGAAATAGGTGTGTTGGAGCCAATCAGATGCTTTCCAGATGATATTACATGGTAGATTAAAAACTGACAATATTTTCAGCGTTCATAATTGCATCAATTTCAACAAAATCCTGAAAAGCAGTCCAAACCATGACAGAGCCTCCACCATGTAACAGATGGCTGCAGACACCCACTGTTGTTGCTCTCTCCTGATCTCCTCTGTACATATTGATTTCAACCAAAAATTTCAACATTTTTCTTCCTGTTTCCCTTCCTTAAAAATACCTTCTTGGCTGCCATCCTTTCCATTGAGACCCTTTCTGATAAGGCTTTGGTAGATGGATCAGGTGAAGTGCATCCTCAAATTTTTTGAGGACGCACTGCAAGGCAAGTGACGTGCTTTTGTAACAAAGTGCCTAAAAATACAATTACAGTTGTTTCTTTGCTCAGTTGTCTGTTATGTGTACATACAACACTGATTCATCCCTTGAGTTATGTGTCTTTTTAAATGCTTGAATGACTCATAGGTCAGTGTTAAGTGGCTTAACAAAAAAAAAAAAAAAAAAAAAACAGCTCTGAAAATGGTCATGTACAAAGACTCGGTGAGTCAGTGTCCAAAATAAAACTTTGTAAGACCTTCAAAGCTAGGGATCACTTTAAAATGAGAAATTAAAGAAAATCTAACTTTTTAGAAGCAAAATATAAAGAAGTGAGCAATGCCCTGTGCACTGTATTGCATATCTGTAGGTGTACGTATGCAACAGATGAGGTTTGTTTTTTTCTTTTTAAGAGAAGTGACCTACGGGTGAAAAAAATAAATAAAGGGAAGGGAAACCTTCCTGAGCGTCAGTGACTTATCTTGTGACGCCGGCTGTGCATTGTTTCAATTGTTGTTTATGAGGGATGAGCAAAAAAAAAAAAGTGACAAGGAGCTGAAATAGAGGATGTAAGCCTTGTGAAGATGACTGAGATCAGATTATTTGAAAAGCAACAGAAGAGCTGTTATGTCACTGCAGCATGACTGTTGCCGTGTCCTGTAATTGTTTCTGATTTGATTTTGTTATAAACTTAAAAGAAAAAAAATGCATAGCAGCGACTTCTGGATACAGAATTGTCTAAAAATGTGATCCACATTCTTTGGAGAGCAGAGACATGCGGCCTTGCATCACTTCTTATTTGTTATACTGCACATTGGAACATCAAACTTAGTTTAATCATTTAATGGTGGACTTTAACCCCTGACGCCTGTTATATAGATTGAATTAAGACAAATAAAGCGTTCATATTTGTAAGAGAGGCTAGCATTATTAAGGACTGCACTCTAAACATACAGTGGTGTTCTTTAAGAGCTTTCAGCATGAACAGCAACAGCCAGAGGGTGGTTACTGTGTTCAATCAAAGCTGAAAGTTTGTACTGTGAATGTTGTGTTTATGTTCCCATCATCTGTGTGGAGGATTGGAAAATGAACTTCATCTATTACAGTCCTCCTTCTCATTACAGACACAGCAGTGGAGAAGAAATGCATTCACACAAATGGTGTCACAGACTGGAAACCAGGTAAAGAAAACCTACTGATTGCATGATTAAGGCAGAAGCTCGGCTGGTGATAAAACTGGTAGAAATAAACAGTTTATGTATCAAGAAATCAGCTGATTTATTAGTGCTGTTCCCAAGTCATCCAAAAAAATCAGTTGTCGCAAATTTAATTTAGATGAAAGCAGTGTGCTTTAAAAAGACTCAAGGTTTTTCCCCCACACATAAATGCTGGGCAATGGATATTTAGGCATATTTCAATGTCCAGCACAAGCATTCTTGAATGTGAGGTTTTTTGTTGTTGCTCAAAAAGTAGGGGTAAGGAAAAAGTTTCACCTTGAGAAACTACAGACAAAATGTGTGTAGGCCTTGACTCCAACACTGACACTGACAATGTGAGCTTTGCAGGAAGTATAGCACATCACACAACATATGGACGAAAAGTACTGGGCCACACTTTTAATTTTTGAATTTGGGTGTTTTCAGTCTCATTGCCTCAGATGCATACTGCCCAGCGCCATTTGTGAAATAAGGGATCACGCTGAAGTGCTCAGTGAATTTGAGTGTGGCACTGTAACAGGAAGCCATCATTGCAACAAGTCTATTCATGAACTTTCTTCCCCCCGATATTCCACGATCAGGTGTAAAGTGGTATTATAAGCACTGAGGTGCACAGTCCGTAAATGTCTCTGGCAGTCTGTTGACTCAGTAACTGAAGAGCTCCAAACCTTCTTTGGTATTAACACCAAAGAAACTCTGCTGGGAACTTCATGGCATTGGTTTCCATGTATGACCACTTCCTGGATGTAATGTATGTCCCATGAAGTAGATTTACATAAAAAAGGACAATTTATTCTATTGCTAGTAATATTTGATACAAGATTAGACTGCAATAGTGAGGATAAGTAAGGACACGGGTCTTGTGAAAATTGCCTTTGTGAATCAATGTCCTCTTAGTAGTGCCGGAAAAAAAAAATCAACTCATGCCAAATTCCTAAAGTCATTTGACAAAAACAGAAGACACGTCGTGTGGGAGTTCCTGGCAAGATACACTGGAAATACAGTGTCAAGTGCCTTTGTGTCAAACCAATTAACACTTTGCTTGAGTTAGAGAAAAAAAGGGTTAATAGTGGTGCCGATGAGGGAGAGGGAGGGGGCGAAATAAAGGAGCTGTCACAGAGCAAAAAGGAGGTGTGAGAGAAAAGCGTCCGGACCGGTTTTGTCTGGTTAAAGACGAGCCGTATATGAAGGCCGCGGATTATGACTGAGTGAGGAATGCTCGTCTTTGTTGAAACCTTTGCCCATGATGTCATCAGTACTTTCCCTGGCACCACCTGTGGCAGGATCCACAGGAGGAGGCCAGTTTAAAGCAAAAGCAATCACGCTGTTGTAATGCGCCCCAAGTAGTCACCTGAGTCCGCTTTTGTTTTTACATTTTTATAATCGCATTTCGACAGAAGGCAGACTTCACTGTGTGCAAGGCCACGAAGATTAGCTGAGTGGTGAACCGTGTAAACCCTCCGACAAATGTGGGTGTTTGTCTGAGCCGCGTTATAGGAATGTGTGTGGGTGTCAGGGTCTGTGTGTCTGTTGTATATACTTTGCGATTTGAGAGAAAAACGGGGAAAAAAATGGCAGAGAGTGTGAAGTTGATTAAAAATAGAGGCATGGAGAAGAGCACGCAAAAATGAGACAGAGTGTCGAGAGAACTCCAGCAGACAGAAAAGGAGAGCACGCTGGAAAAAGTGAGAGGGAATTAAAGTGGGACTCGTGGCAGAGCCCACAGTGCTGATGTTAGCTGTCTGATCCACTCAGAGACAGTTGGCAGCAGCCTGTCTACCAGCCGCAAATGTACAGTAATTCAAAGCATGCGACGTGACGCCGTTCCCTGCTAGCTGGAGCTGCAGTCACCCACCCACTCATGCACACACACACACACACACACTGAAGCAGTACACCCTGTAAAAGTAACAAATGCACTGAGTGCTCCATTCCACGTGATGCAATTATTCACAGTTCCATAGCAAATTTTGGCTGAAGCTAATCTCATAACTAAAAGGCATGGCGCCTTTTGCAAAAAAAAGAGAAGAAAAACCCAGATCTTCCAAACAACTGCGAGGAATTCATCTGGCTTCCTATCAACCAAAGTTTAGGACAGTTCAATAAACTTAATATGTGATAATCGCTGTGCACTACATTTAGCAATGTCCAAATCAATCTTTGACAACAACTTAACTGAAGCTTCTGTTTGAGGCTGTTTGAGATGAGAGAAACATTTTGTACCAAGTTGAAGCTCAAAGTTCAAAAAAATGTTCTTTAAAGTATAGATGGAGCTGGCATATTAGCAGCAAATAAACACATGTGAGATTAAGAGCCTGCGGAGGGTGAAAAGAGTTGGTAAAAGGAAAATAAGATTCCAACTTTTGTAGGTTAGTTCTCATGAGCTTCACATGACTTGCATTTAGCCCCCCCCCCCCGCTCCTCTCTTCATTCCCTTCTTTCTCCCTCTGTGCTGAACGCTCACCCCCCTCCTCCCATCCCCTTTCCTCTGTCACTCCCCCCCTCCCCTCGCCCTCCCCTTCCCCTTCCCTAGCCCCTTCTCAGCGCAGCACATAGACTTCCTGTGTGTCCTGGCCTGAATGGTATGTGCATGGAGTGGGTGTCTGGGAGGCCTTTCATCCAGCATGGAAAGAAAAGAGAAGTGGAGAGAGGGGCTGAAAAAAAAAAAAAAAGAAAGTGCGAGAAGAGAGTCATCTTTAATGACTTTGAGTCAGAGCAGTTGTCCAGAGACACAGAGTGGGTGGGGCATGGTATAGAAGGGGTGAGAGGGCTATGGCTGTGCCAGGGATTTGTGTGCGCGTGTGTGTGTGTGTGTGTGTGTAGTGTCTGGAGGGGAAGAGAGGCCTGCTGGGAAGGCCTGCAGCCTGCCTGTTTGCCTTCCTGGGACAGATGACATCCGGCCGGGAGATCGCTTGCATGGCTGAGTGACGATACTCAACTAGAATAGATAAAAATTAACTTAGAATTCGAGCTCTGCTGTGGGAAAGTATAAAGTAATGCAGATCAAGCAGGATTTGCAAGGACAAAGTGACACTTGTGCTTCACAGAGTCTTGCAGTTACTGCAGCCTCTTGGGTGAATGTTCCACTGCTGGTGTTGGCAGACAGGGTGTAGCTGCCTGCTGACTGCCAGGCCTGAGCAGACCTTACCTACACTGTGAAGGGGCACATACAAGTGAGGCTGCCTCATGTCATGGAAACAAGCTACAGTTGTCTCTGTGTGCACATGCGCACACAGAGAATGTTGAGGCATGTCTAGACAAGATAACCTTTAATAGGAAGACGGCATACAGTGCCATCTGCTGATTGGACTGAGGTTTGATTGTTGCCATTGTTGGCATTGATTTAATTCATATAGATGGATCATTTTTTGGTTTTTTAATTTAACAGTGATATGTAATATTATAAAGAACCTAAAATATCAGAGAATGTCAATTATCTGATAATCCAGCTGTTGGCAATAATGGGGAGGAAGAACTTCTTTTTAATAAGAACAGACTTCCTGAAAGGAAGAGAGTTCATTCATCAATGGCAGTAGACAAATTTTAGTTCTAGTCCAGCGTTCCTTTATTTATTTATGTTATTGTTTATTGCAATTATGTAGATGCAGAACTAAAAGTAATGCATCACACTGAGCTCAGCTCTCAGCTTTCCCGTGTTTCATCCTACCTGGTGCTTGGCGGAGGCGTTAGAGCTTCCTGCAGCACAGTGAGCTGCGCATTGCTGCAAATTAATTTGCCACTAACTACTTTTTTATAAAGTGAAAGTTAGTGGGCTTATAACAGGGTATTCAATCATCAAACAGCCATTATTTGAACCAAGTAGTTATTAGAACAAACCTGTGTTTTAGAGTAAGGGGAAAATCATTAGCACCAAGATGCTTTTCATAAAACACAGTAAATCCTTTACATAACTAGGCTTCTATATTAAACAGCAGTGTTTAATGTTTAATATTAATGTTCACAGCAGAGGTATATAGGTTTTAAATGAATTCAGACTTTAATTTCAGTGTTATGGGAGCATGAGTTCTCATTCATTTACCATTTTCAGTATTAGAGCTATAAACTAGCATCAGTAGTCTCAACTCAGTATACTCAAGTGTTACTCATGGTTGTCTGCTGAAGCTCTCAATTTCAACACTTTATATTTATGTAACCGTTACAGTGCAGTACTGAGTGAAAATGATTTACTGGAATTACCCCTGAATTTCCATCTTGTGCTATTATACGGTCAAGGTTTATCCATCTGTTCATTTATTTCATAGTGATTAGCAAATGCTACCAAGCTATGAAGCTAAGCAAAGTTAGCGGCTATTTGTTCAGTAGTACTGCAGCAAAGTTTTTTCTTGCTGCTCTTGTTGTTGTGCATGTGAGGATCCAGACGTTAGGATGTAGCATGCAGCATTGCTGTGTCTATCAATAAGCTTGTTTACAAATGCCTCATACTTTTTTCTATGTTGACTATAAAATCCTTCAAAACAAGTTTAATTGTGAAAGAAAGCGAATTTCTCCTTCTCTGTAAGCTCTTCCTGTCATCGTCCTCAGGTTATTTGTTGTTTTGGCGGTTTTTAATTCTTTGCGAATTGCTTTATTGTTATGCCTGAAGTTTTGATTTTGTTGGATTTCTTGGTTCCTTTTTGGATTTCTTTTTTTTCAGGTGATCGCAAGCTTTATTTCCAGTGACACCTTTGAAGCTTTCATTTCTGTTTTTAACTTGTGATTATTCTAGTGATGAGTTTCAGTTTTGCTTATTCGAGTACAGTGAACTCAGAAACCAGTTTGACATGCCTGGAGTTCTGTGACATGACAAATAATTGTGCTGCAAGCAGCCATCAGGAGATGGTTATACTCAACACTGGTCATAAAGGGATGGCCTTGGCCAACAGAAATACTCGGCTAGGCTGTGATACATAGTTGGTGCTAAAGAGCCAAAGACTGCTGTTACAAGGTGGACTGGATCCATGCTTTCATATTATAGATGCCAAATTCTGACCAGGCAAAGTCTCCAATCATCTGTTGTCCAATAGCCTCAGCTTCCTGATGGTGCCCGGTGTGGTTTTCTGCTTCTGTAGCCAATCTGCTTCAAGATTTGATGTGCTATGTATTTAGAGATGCTCTTCTGCATAAATCGGTTTTAACAAGTGGTGATTTGAATTTCTATTTAACCCAAATCACAAATCTGCCTGGTCAGTCTGTGGCATCACCAGGGGATCTTTTACCCAGTGAACTGCCGCTCGCTGCATATTTCCTCTTTTTCAGAGCATTCTGTAAACTGTAGAGAGGTTTATGTGGAAGTAGATCAGCGTCTTCTGAAATACCCAGAGGAGTAGTAGCAGAAGTAGAGTTGCTGCTACATGATTGGCTGATTAGGTACCTAATAAATTGGCCAGATTTAGGGCAGTTTAGCTAATCTGAAAGGAAACTGATTGTATCCTAGAGCAACAACAAATAATACCGTTTCACTGCATATTTATTTCAACACAATACAGTATATACAGTTTGAAAATTTTTGCAAAACTTTGAAAAAAAAAATGGGAAAAAGGACAAAGAATTGGCCCATAGGAACATCACCAGTGACTGTTCTCAACATTAACATTCATATAGCACTTAACTCAACTGTTTAGCACAGAAAATGCATTGAAATGTTTCCAACTAAACATACAGAAAATGCAATAAATTATATACAGAACCTTCTGAATAGATACTGAACATACCCAGCTGTTCGATACAATAAATAGATTTGTAGGATGCTCGAATTTTTAAAGGCAGCAGCAGAAGTAAAAAAACAACCGAAAGAAAAAACAGTAAAATGAGAAAGTTTTGATTGAAACTGTCACCACGTTTCATGAACTCAGATCATTTTACTTAAGTTAGCATCTGTTGTTTTTCTCCCAAAGTGTCGATCTTAAGATAGTAGGCAGTAAAAAAAAACCCAAACACTTTACATCACACTCTGAACAAACTGAGATGGTAGCACTACTATAGGCTGGATTCTCCAAGGACACGTTATACAGCTTTTTAAAGTATACACATAACTCTCTTTCACACTGTCGCACATGTACACTCTGAGTCATTGAGTTTATGGAAAGGACACTGATGGGCACAAAGCGCATCCTCAATCTCTAGCTAGCTTATCGCCACTGCACGTCTTAGCATCGGAGCTAGCAGGTTTGAATGCTTCAGTATTCTCTGGAAACACCTCTGCAGTGTATATAAGATGTATGCGCATGGCATCAAACAATACAGCTTGCATATAACAAATTGCAACTAACAAATTAGTTCCTTTGATATGATGTATAATAATAATAATAATAATAATAATAATAATAATAATAACAATAATAAAACATTCTGGACAGATTTTTCCTATGACACCAAACCCACACAAAGAGGCACAATTAGTTAGAAAACTCATTTTTGTGATGCACAACACGGGTAACTGTAAAGCTTCTCAGTTTTGTTGTGACTCCTCTATGCATGTGTATACGTGTGCATATGTAGGGCGAGAGGGAAGCTGGCTTGAAGTAGTAAAAGAAGATGGAAAAATTTGGCATTTGAACATTTTCACTAAAGAAAAATCTCCAAAGTTCAAGGTATGTGAGACACTGAGTGGACAATCTGGGAAAAGGGGAACATTTGGCAAAGCAACACCTTCTTGTCCAAATCTTGAGCCAAAAAAAGTCTGACAAGTTTCCTCCTTCTGCCAAAAAGAAAAAAAGAAAAAAAGAAATTCTGTTAATTTCCAGAAACAAAATCCAAATGTCCAAAGTCATTTTTAATTCAAGCAGTGTCCACAAAATCTTTGCGAGGTGGCATAAATCAGAGAGTTGTCACTGTTTGTTAGAGAGCTGCATAGCATCGTGTGGTTCCTTCCCTGACTAGAAAGCTCACTGAAAACTAGGGAGAGCAGAGTAATGCTGATTCCACATGGAGACAAAATGACTTAATAAAGTATCTTCCACTCTGATGTAGAAAAATGGATACTGCCCATTGGCAGGTGCTCGGTGGTTTTCTGTGCTGCCAGAAAATACTGGCTATATCCCGTCTTTGTGGGTCAACCTTTCAATCAAGACTCACAGTCCTTTTCTTTGAATACAATTTGGTTGCTCAGTAGACCATCAGCTTTCACCCATCCACTGCAGCATTCTCAAGATGCTCAGCTTGGAGAAATGGCCTTTTTCAGGCTGTTTGTATTACTGCTAGACTTTCTGATATTTCCATAATAATAATGTGTAGGGTGGAGCAGCAGTACCAGAGCGACTGACTGTTTTCTTTATAAAAAGGCTCATCTCTGGCTGTATTTCTCATCAATTCAAGCACACATATTTTTGCATGCCCTCCTTCCCTTTATGCATTCTTCTCAATGTGATGTTTTTCTCCCAGTACTTGCCCTATAGAAGGCTGTAGATGGCTGGAATGGTGTGTATTTCTTGAGATCTAAAAAGACCCGAGCTAAGATACATCTGTAAATACGGTAAAGAAAAAAAAATCATAAAAATTGAAAGCTAATAGAAATGATTTGCCACACAGCAGCTTGCAGAGGATGCAGGGCAGATCCAGCCTTTCATCAGAAGTCATTTTCAAGGAGTCAGCTCAGGGAATGATGATGTATCAGTGGGGTATGTGTTAGATTATTTTTTTTGCTCTTTGGTGAGCAACTGCAGAAAAATGTTTAGCAACGCAGGCCAACGGTGCAGCTCTGCTGGAGCTCCCCTGCACCAAACTCTGAATAGGTAAGATTGTTCTTCCAGATGATTCCTGCACTCCCATATGTGAGCATGCTAAAAGTTGGCCCCGTTCGTGTGGCAATGGAAAGTATCTCCTGATGGCAAACAGAAGAAGCAAGTATGGGAATAATTCAGCTGCTGTAGAAAAACAGCACTGCACGGACCAATTTCTTTTCCTGTTCATACATCAGTTTCTATTACTTTACTTGTTCACTATTGGGACCTGATTCTAATTTTGAAACTCTTTATATTCCGTTGTAAGTTTGACAAAAATCTGCTCCATGTAGTTTTCTCACAATTGAGAAAACCTGTTTTGGAGTGAATGGAGTTCAGCTGTTGAGCTGTAGCTGATGAATCAAGAACTCCACTGCTGTTAGTCCTCATTCAGCAGATATGCAGGTAATAGATGTCAACAGCATTACAAAGACATGAAAAATACATTACGATCTGCCTTTAGTCAGCACCATGCTGACTAAAGGCAGATCGTAATGTTATTTTGCTTTTCACACTTTTTATAAACTGGGAATGGGGGAATCTGAATGGGAAAACTGAAAAGACAGGAACGGACACTTTACACTCTTCAGAAGATACATCCAAGAGTAAAATATAGATATATAAATATATATCTTTACTGTACTGTGAGCTGTGTTTTTAAATGCTATGTTTAGATCCTGACTAAACGTAAGAGGTCTGACTCAGCATGCGACTACTAAGAGGGCGTCTGTCAATAAATTTCCTGCAGTCATGACTGCATTCCAAACTTTGGTCAGCAACTTTTTAGCTAATAGTGGAGAATCAGTCCAACTTATTCTGTGCTGTTCTTTGATGCAGACAGATAGAAAAACAAGGTTTGGATATGTTTGCTAACTGTGTACAGGTTTGCATTATTTTCAGTGAGCAGTCGTGGGTAACTGAAAACAGATTCCCAGCAGTTATTGAATGAACTGCATGTCTTTGTGCTATTTCCACGATGGCACGAATCAATAAGAAATACATTTTTTAGTATGAAGCCAGCATGAGCACTTCAATCTGCATCTTTTTCTGCCAGCTTGACCACAAAGTTGGGAGGCTAAATAGAAGAACTGTTCCACATGTTGAGAAATTCACTAGATTGCACACTAGTTTGTCTGTGGAAGGATACAGCCAACGTGGATCAATAGCAGACCATGACAACTGGATGGTTGTCAACTTTGCCCCCTCCCAGCAGGGGGCTTTCGGCTCAAATCACTTCCCAAACACCCTATACATATTTGGACGGATATATGCATAGTAGTAGGCATTTTCTCTTGGTGCCAAAGTGGATAAGTAAAATCACCACACAGTAGGAAAGCTGACTGTGAGCGTACAGTATTCTCAACACGTTTTCGTGTGTTTTTGCAATATTTGACTAGGCGCATGCTAGCTAAAACTAGCTGCACAAGCTGAAATGATCTCAATTTAGTTTCGGGACCTGACCTGACCTGACCTCCATAGGCCTGTGGGTTCAGTGTCCTCCTTAGTCATCCTGGTTACCACAAATGCGTTTTTCATTACCAAATTGGATGAATTAGTTGAGCAGTTGAAGTATAATTGTGGAATTCAGCTGAGGGGACACAGCGACTTTACTAGGTAAGCCTGGACTCCCAGAACCTAATGTTGATGCTGGCTACAGCTAGCAATAAACTTAGCCTTTAGCTTAAAGATACATGGTGAAGCGATGGCATATAGTCCTGCATGTAATCTAATGTTTTTATAATCAAATTTTACAGGTAGGTACTTGAGATTTAGAGGTACCTTTGGGCACATGCTGTTACTCCTATGCAAGCCTTGCTATTTCTCTCCATTTTCAGCTGTAATGCTAAGCTAAGCAACTACCGGCTGTAGTGTCAAATTTTCAACATTCTTGGCAAACTATGTGCGATGGCTGAATTTCTCAAAATGCCAAAGTATGCATCAAAGTAAGAAAGAAAGCAGTGCTCTTTCAACATGCTGCTTTTTAAAATGTTTAAACCATGTCAAACTTTGTGGAGTGCCGTGGAGCACAGGGTCTTACTGAGCAGACGAACTCTGCTGAAAGTCTTCATTAAGAATTTAAATCCATCAAGAGTTTTAAAATTTAAAAATATTTGAGCCTTTCAAGGGGGGTTACTAATTTAGGCAAATTTGATGGGTTAGAACCAAGAGACTGTCAGATATTTCTCTTCAGATGGAGTTCAAACAGCTGCATGTTGCAACACCAACATGGCAATGATCTGCTGTCCAAACTCAAATAGTGCATATGTATATATTTTACACCTTTCTGAAACTCTGCTTAATCTCTTATCTGAGTTTTTGAACATGGACTGATTTCTACCACTGTGCAGCATGTGGGCTGTCTGGCCTTTCAGAATTCAATTCATTAAGCACATGAAAAGAGAGTGCCAACGCAGAGTTCAACACAAAGTCACTTTATTAAGTTGAGGGGGCAGCTGGAGCAACCGAATGTGGGAGCTTCCTGATCAGGATATCTTTTTTTTTATCTTCTTTTTCAAGTGGATGCTGCCTCTGCTTGGGAAGATCAGACAGGAGTAGAGGGAGTAAGAGATGGCAAAGTGTCTCTGAATAACCATTTCCTGGTATTTGATCATCTCCATGCTCCAGAAATCTTTTTTGTTTTCGTTTTACACACTTCTGTCCCCACTGTCTGCCTGCTATGAGGTCACTCACAGTAAAACGTAATTTTCCTCCAAATTAAGAAGAGAGACACTCAGGGATGGACCTCTGGCTGCATTGCTATATGAGGCACAGATCAGTGGTGGGTGAGTTACCCTCCTCTGCTGTCGGTGCTTTGACAGTGGACTCTGTCTGTTGAGCTGAAAAAAGTGTGTAAAATGACTCTCAAAGGCATTTAAAAAGTAATTTCTCATAAATCTCCATCTCCTTAGCATGTGGACTCCAGGTCCTTTTATATACTGATCACTGTGGAATAAGATGTTCTGACAAAATAAAGAGCCAATATTCATTTTTTCTTTGTGTTTTTTAAAAAGCTTCAGCAGAAATATGTGCAGAAAAGAAAAAAAAAGCATGAGGTGTCAGTGACATAAAGAAAATATGGCATTACACTAAACATTTTGACAGCCCAGATGACTGTTTGAGGGCAAGTACCGGCACATCCAATCCTGGGAGGTCACGGCACCAACCTGATTGGCAGCTTCCTTAAAACACACTTTGTCTTCTTTTCACAGGCTTCTGTAATCCTTCAACACAGGGTATCAAATTGGTCTTCAGAAGTATCAGAAGTTGACATTTCTCAATGAAAGATGAATGTGTGTGTGTTTGTGTGTCAATTTGATATGCCTTTCCAAAGTTTCTTGGTGCCTCCTAATAACACATCTCTTGGTCATTTCCTGATTTCCTTCTGCCTCTATGGTTCATTTGGT
Organism: Diplotaxodon limnothrissa; assembly: GCF_057381915.1. Classification (NCBI taxonomy): domain Eukaryota; kingdom Metazoa; phylum Chordata; class Actinopteri; order Cichliformes; family Cichlidae; genus Diplotaxodon; species Diplotaxodon limnothrissa. The sequence continues at coordinate 55,614,112 of NC_140602.1, read as the reverse complement.
TTAACAGAGGTGTTCCTTTAGTAACAGTCAATAATTAAGTTGCCCTGCTGGCCTCTGTGCATCTCCTCCACCTCACTGTAGGTTAGCTACTACACCTGAACATAAATGTTCATGCAGTAAAGGTTCATCATTTTCATCTGATGTACAGCCACTCTACGCCAGTTTTGTGAATTCAGAGTCCCGTTCCTCTTTGCTGCAGCTCAGAGAGACCGCCTTAGGGGAATGAACCTTGCTGATTTCTTCCAGGGCACTGGCCAGAGAGTCCAGGTCCCCAGAATCCGGGTGCTGGGCTTCCCATAGAGTCAGAATCACTGATGACGGGCTCTCCTGACATGCAAAGTAGCACAAGTTCCTGCAGAACAGGAAAAATCGAACATTATAATATTGACGATGGATAACAACCAAGTGAAGTAGTAATGAGGCGATCACTTTGCAGTTATTATGCCAAAGATGCCAATGCAAATCACTGAGGTAATTTTGCTTGTTCTAAGTACATATTTTTTTTAAAAAGGCACGATGAACAAAAGATGAGACTAAAAAGAGGAGTCAAAGCTGCAGGAGCTGGGATATCCTGAACTTTGTGCCTGAAATTGGTACAGGGATTTGTGAATATTCAGTCTAATCTTTCAATAGACCCTTCTTGCCTTCGAAATGGCAAATTCCTTTAAGCTTGTGTTATTTACAATTGAACATATCAAACATATCAAGTGTTCAAACTGTGCATTTTACCATCCATTGATCCATCCATCCAATTCAGGGGCTGGCACATCTGAAAAGGCACCATCAGTGCTAAAAGGTATGTACAGCTTTTAGAGGAAAATATGCTCCCGTCTAGGTTACAACCTTTTCAGAAAAGGTCGTGCATACTGCATCTATACATCACAACTTTGTAGCCTGCTTGCATTTCAGACCTTTCACCAACTGAAAATATTTGGATTTGATAACTATTATAAATCCTCTATCAGACAAGAACAGATATTTAGATAGATATTTACAGACTGTTAAAAGAAGAGGGGATGCTACAAAGTGGTAAACATGGCCCTGTCCACACTTTTTTGTCAAAGTGAGTCAAAATGAGTCAATATTTGTCTTAAAATGGCACATTTCATATGTTTTCTATGTTCCATTTTTAATAACACGGGCTTAAGAGAATCATTGCATTCTGTTTTGATTCACATGGGTTTGTACGATCCTTTAGGGGTCGCTACAGCAGATCATCTGCCTCCATCTCATCCTATTTCTAGCATCCTCTTTTGCCACACAAACCCTCTGCGTGTCTCCTTCAACAACTCCATGAATCTTCCTCTTCAAGTCCAGCCTGGCAGCTCCATATTTACCATCCTTGGATAAATATAACTCTTATTTTTTAAACAATGGTAACAATCAATAAAAAAATAATACAACACACCAGTAGAACAATAAAATTAAGCCACACTTTGTTGTGTGGTTCATGAGAAAACAGGTTTTAAATTCAATCTCCACTTATTTTCTTCCTCTGATGTTGTTACAGCACCTCTCCAAGAGAGTGCACTGTTTCATTACAATGGGATTTCATTTGTTGCCTTCTCCCTGTCTTTGCCAATCTACTTCCCACCTCTGTATGCTGATGTTCCCACACACTCAGAGAAATAATTACAAAAATCAGCTTAACTAGGTAGAGACATTCCCATTAGATGCTTCCTGGTGTGTTTGGCTGGGTAGAAAAAGCTCAGAAATCCTTTTCCCCATTTCTCAGTCACAGGTGTTTGTTTTCAGACTCAGCTGAAGCGAAATTCCATAATCACACAGTTTCCCGTCATAGCTTCTTAGTGAACTTTTTCCCTCTCACGTGTCTCCAACTGGCAAGATGGAGAGTGTACTCACTGTCAGTACTCTCTTCCTCAAGTACTTGATGGAGCTGGGTGCACAGATCTAAAGTCTTCGTGGCTATAAGCACTTGATTATTGACTTCTCCTTTGAAGCACAAATAGAGATCACCCCATCAACAAACAACTGAAATCCTGCACAGCCTACGCAAATAACTGACCTGGCACAACCTCTCGAGAGGCTGGAGGACGGAGCACATGCAGAGATGCTGCTAATGAGAAGTGCTAACATGAACACATTTTCTTGCCAGAGGCTGGCCTGTCAGCAGTCAGAGACCTTTCTTCAGATTTCTACAAAACACTGCATCTCTTCTCTACAGTATTCTGGCTGTGCCTAACATTTCTCCCTTTCTCTGCATGTGTTTTACGATCTATAATGAAACTGGCGGTGTGGCATGTTATTGAAGGCTGGAGAAGATAATTTCTGACGTGGTGTCTAAATTTCAGATTTAAACAAAAGTCTTCACAGTGGGAACAGTGTTTACATTATGGAACATTTTCCATTTTCTTCCTCGGACCTAAAGAAAACATACCTGCTCTTTTATTTGACTCAGCAGTATGTAAATGGCAGCTGAGGCACGAGAATGAAATGCAGCATTCAGAGTGTTAAAACTCAGACCTGTCTATGTGGAGCTTTTGAGCCAGGAGCTGCCAGTCCTTCCCGTTGGCATTTGCGGTGTCAAAGGTGGTGCTGATCCGCTGACGGATGGACAGGGGGATTTTAAAGGCCCTTGACCCTGTCTGGGAGGTGATGGTACAGTCCGACTGCGTGAAAAAGGGAACCACTCCCTTTTCATTCTAGTAGCAAGACAAAAAGTAAGAGATGTCAGGGTGATTTGATGCAAAAAGTTTCTCCTCCTCAACGTGAAGACAAGGACAAGGACTTTGCAATCTATAGATGAAAAGCTCCCTGAGAGGCTCATTAAGCAAGCTCTTAAATCAAATCAAGAGTTATTCAGCGCAGTAAAAGAACCTATTAACAGGCCGCATGACTGCCCACACACCACGCCTTCTCTGAGTGCTACTCACCTCCACTACAGACGTGTAGACCTGTAGTATCTGCTCCTTGCCCGTGACCTGTCGGATGCTGATCTTGCAGGAGAGCTGAGACGAGGAGTGGCTGTATCGCTCCAAAGTGAAGGCACACTGCAGGGGATGCTGGTTACTGGCCCACACCTGAGAAAAGGAGAACTCCTGCGGAGCAAGGAGAGACGGGAGGGCGGACAGGATGAACATAATGATGAAAGGATTAGGCTGGTGGAGACAACACACTCATTAAATCCCCACTAAAGACATTTGTTATTTGAATCCTGCTTTGCCACCCGCTTTGCTGTTTACATGATTAATTAAGACTGAACGAGCGGCCTCTTTAGCCAATCGATGATGTTGCCTAATCAAGAAGTCTACCCATCAGAAGGAGCACCGGTGGGTGTTAGAGCCCTCAGGATGTAAATACATTCTGCTAACCACGTGTAAAGGCTACAATCATTAGTGCAAAAACTTAACTACTGCTTGAGAAAAAAATGGTTAAGTTACAAATGCACGAGCATTCTTAATAAAGCAACTAAATACCAAACTTACCTGAAAGTCCAGAGATGGTCAACATAACGACACTACTGACATCAAACACTTCATTAACTTATTTTTAATTTTCCACATTTTAATACTCCTAATACAAAACCCATACATGTAACTGCAACCTGTTGGATCAGGAGCTGTGCTGTGCTGATGGTATTAGGGCAGCTCGCACTACATTTCCTCCAAATAACTGAAAAAACTAAAAGTAACAGAGCTATGCAGTCTAAAAGGTCCATTTCACCTTCAATTACTAACTACTGTGTAACCCAGACAGTGGTGCAGTAAGAACAGGTCAAAAACACTGTTCTACAGATGAATCATCCTCTCTTCAGATCCATCAGACAGCGGGACAAACTCTTATAAAAGCCTCCTTTAGACAAGAGTAATGTCTGAATGAAAGCCTGTCGTCGTCTTCCCTGCAGCATCCTCTCACAGCGGCTCTTCCCTGAGAAATCCTAGTTAGTATACTTGGGGCATTATAACAGGCTAATTCTGCTAATAGGATGTCACTGGTGGGATAAACATCACGGGGGAGAGCAGAACATGCAGCATGGAGACCCCAAGGAAGATAAGCATGATATGAGAGTGGGTGTGTGTGTGTATATGCCTTGCCTGGAAGTCATAATTAAGTTCGTAAGGGTGTGTGTGTGGGCGAGATAGCCAGCCATAGTGATCCCCTGCTGTGCCCTTGCTGCTGTCCTCTGGCTTTGATGTGACCAAATAAAAAAACAGGGAAGCTGATGAAGGTGCACAGCTTCCTTCATTGTGCATGACCGTGACAAACACTGAACATGCACACGCAGTTAACACATGTCCTGCTTTTGACTCGAAACGATAGAAAACAGGAAGTGCCTACCTGGCAGGTGGTGAAAGGCTTGATGCTCCAGAGCAACTGTGGGACATCCTGGATGGATACCTGGAGGCTGAAAGTGTTCGCCTTAAACAGCATCATTTTAGGCTCCTCCAGCAGCCGCCCGCCCCTGCTGCGCTCGCCCACTGCCACCTCCTGATAAGGAAAGGTGTGACATGTTTTTTTTCCAGTGGTGGGGTACGGGTTAGCAAAGTACAGGAAAAAAAGGTTGTTAAGTGTCAGTGTGTCAGGAAAAAGACATAAAGACAAAAGAGCACAGATTTGAAAACATGCACCAATGAATCAGAGCCAAAAGTTCAAGTTGAAAAAGGGAAGAATGAAAGAAACTGAGAACAGCTCAAACAATTAGTTGATTGAAATTAATCATCAGCTACATCAGCCTTAGTCTTTGTCTTTAACACTGAATTAAGTCACTGTGGATTTTGAACTGTTGGTTGGAGAAAATGAACAATTTAAAGAAATTTGTGAATATTTTCTGACAATTATTGACCAAACAGCAATGGTCTGATGAAAGTAATACCCAGCATTAACAGTCAGATTTGAACTAGAACTTTTAAGCTATTTCCCTAAAACCAGTCTGAAAAATGTGACCAAACATTATATTTATTTTTCAAATGGAAAAAAAAATGGAAGAAAAACTCTGTTTTTCCCCCCCCTGCCAGACGGGCTTGCACTCTTTTAGAGCAACTGTGACCATGAATGTAAAAACATCATTTTTATGCTTTCAAAATGTGCCCAGACTGAGTGGGTACTAAAAATACTAAAAGCTCCCTCAAAGCAGAGAGAAAATTCACAATAACAATATTAATATGCAGAGTGACAGGAACTTACTGTGCTCCACAAAAAAAAGAGAGAAAGACTGCGTAGGTTCCCCATTTATTTAGGTGTGGATGGTAAATGGTAAATGGTCTGTATTTATATAGCGCTTTACTAGTCCCTAAGGACCCCAAAGCGCTTTACATATCCAGTCATCCACCCATTCACACACTGGTGATGGCAAGCTACATTGTAGCCACAGCCACCCTGGGGCGCACTGACAGAGGCGAGGCTGCCGGACACTGGCGCCACCGGGCCCTCTGACCAATAGGTAAGTTAACAAATGAATGTCGAGGGAAATAACAGTGGGAATGTCTAGTGCATAGCCCTGAGACGCAATGACAGCCGCTGACATAACAAATGCTTTTCTAAGCTTTCAAAGCAACTGCCTTTAGCTGATGTTTGTTACAGCTGCTCTCTCTTCAATCTTCTTTCTCCAGGTAAAATGCCCAAAAGGGTTTCAATCTGGTGAGGTCTGAGTTGTCACTGATAAAAGCTTTGGTTTCACAGCCAGTGTGTTCGGTGGCCACAGTCTTGTGAGACTGGGAGAGCTCCTTTGTACGCAGCCAAACAAAATTTATCTTCAGATTTCCTCCTGCTGCTGCCGTCATCTGCTGCATCATCGATAAAGGCAAATGAGCCGCTTCCAGAGGCAGCCATGCTCTGACATGATCCGTGTTATATTGATGCAGTGAAATAGTTTGTCTTTCTCCATACTTTGGCTTTCCATCACTTTAGAAACAGTTAATTATTGATTGATTGATTGATTTTTGCAAGAGGCTCCTTGATGCTGCTTTCACAGTCTCCTCTGAGCAGATTGTGATGATGATGATTGTGCCACTGACCACTGTGTCGAGGTTTTCGTCCGCAATCGCTGTTTTTGTGGGCAACCTGTTTATTAAGTCCACCACAGCTTTCCTTTCCGTTTTTGTCTTAAGACCTTTCCACAATTGATCTATTGCATCTGCTGTACTCCTCAACATTTTTTTTGTTTTCTCTTGTTATAGTGTATTTTTTTAAAAGTCATGGAGCATTTTCTGGGTGCTCACATTGATGTATGCCTCCCAGCATTCTTAACAGATAAAAAGACAGAGTAAAATGAAGGGTACACAGCTGCTGCCACCTTTTACGTGTTAACGATGCATGTAGTTGGAAACATCCGGGGCAGCGACTCACAGCTGACTTTTGCACATATGAACAGAGAGACATTAGAATGGCTAATTGTATAAAATTACTAAAATATTCAGGAGCTTTCAGAGCCAGTCTCTGGAAATTTATTCGCCTAAAGCAGCAAAAGCATCAAATTTCACTCTGTTGTTGAAGGGCTCTGTATGCGTGCATGTGCTGGCGTGTGCTCGACTTGCATGTTTGTGTTTACATCTTCTGTATCTTGGATTTGCAGGGAAGGGTGGGAAAAAGAGCACAATGCAAACGACACAGGCTGCCTTGAACCTGATCGATTCCTGCTTCAAGCTCACAGGGGAAATTATTTGTCGTATGGAGCACAAACAAAGGCAAAAAAAAGAACAAATGAACAAATAACCAAGTCTGACTGATGGAGAGGTGGAGTAAATTGGCTCTTGGCACCTACATCCAATTTCTCTTTGTTCACTTGGAATTCTGCCTCTGGGGTGGAGCCAAAAAATTCAAGCAGGCCGAGCGGCTAAGGGACAGCTCTCAGCACAACTTCAGAATAATTTAATTAAAACAGCAAAGAAACAATCATTGAAAAAGTCGTGTTTTAAACTGCAGCATCTTTTAACAAAGAGGTACATTTGTACTTTTGAGTCTGGCTTTCGCTGCGAGGAGAAAGGCAAACTTTTCATCACTCAAGAGCACACCAGTGAACTTGTGCACCATCTCAGACTGTGTCTGATTCTAAGACTCGTCACATGGAATGCAATACTGAAACACATTTAATTAACAGAGAGCAAATTAAATTACTTAAAGAAAGGGCAGAGACACAACCTTGAAGCATCTGTTGTCTTTGTAATTAAAAGTCCCTCTTTGTCTCTTCAGGCATCTCCCAGCGGCTATGTTACAGAACATATCTTCAGTGGAGCACAAAAAAACTCTTCCAGACAGCAAATCTTCTAGACAAAACCACCAGCAACTTTCCAACTTTAAAAATGGCACCTTCTTTTAACTTACAATTAAAATACATTTAATCTCCAGACCTGATCCTGCACCATTAGAAGATTTGAATTTCATCAAAGGGGGAAGATTTTTATTAGTGGGACACCAGAACGCTAGGCTCATTAACTCTTTTTTTTATGAAGGGTACTATGCTGTCATGTGTGATCATGCTATAAAGATTCAGGCATTTTATTTGTTTAAAAGGCAGTGAGAGTTAGAGGTTTTTTAAAAATCATCTTTTGGGCTTTTTCTGTTATTACATAGTACATTGAAGAGGAAGCAATAAAGAGAGAGGGAGCCACCGAGGGCTAACAGGTCAAAGTGGAACCCAGGCTACTGCATTAGCTTTGCAGCATATTTTACATCTTACATAATCTATTCAGACTTCATTATACATCATAATTCTAAGGAAATAATATTGGTCACCAGGCTAGCAGCATAACTCTGTGAATGTAGGTGTAGAGGTGAATTCTCTGCTCTTGAACTTTTCCTGTAGTACTACCACTAACTTTACAAGGGAAATACTTTGAATTTGTTACTTTAGTTATAACTCTGCAGGTCACCTTTAATCTGGTCAAAATTTTTGATTCTCCAACGCTCTGTTTAGCTAAATATTAGCATATTGCAATGATGACATCAGCCTTAAGCTAAATCACAGCCGCAGTGATGTTCAGCAGCCTTTATATGACTTCATGTGTACCACTGAGACACGTTTGGCCATTTCAAACAAAACAGAGTTTGTCCTTCCTTTGTGTTTTCTTTTTTTTGTGTGCTTCTCTTGATGTTGCATGAAGGGAAAATCATGAATCTATTTTGTTTTTGTGAAGTTAAGCAGTCTTTTTACCATTTGAATGCAGTTCAATGAGTATGTCAATGAATAAGTGAATACGTCACAGGTCAAAGCGACTTCAGTACGTACAACAGGAGGAAAATGAGTCAACCTTCAAAGGCACTTTCGCTTTTTTTTTTTTTTTTTAGCAACAAGTGAAGGCATCACTGTTCATTTTTGATGTGGTTTAGGCTGCCTTCAGATCAGTAACACATTCAGCCCTTTACTAGGTGGAACTGTCACTTTCAGTTCAGAACAAAACTAGCCTGCACCTGCACAGGAGCTTAATAACTCAGCAGCAGGCTGTTTACATCAGACTTATTAGATTGTTTCTGTCACTTTCACAGTCTTTAAATAGACAAAGAAGACAAAAATGGAGCATACTGTGTGTCTTTGTGGAGCATCCAATGGCGCTCTCAGCCAATAGTTAGTGGTGCTCCACTGATAAAATCAACTGAGTAATCAAGTGGCAAATGTAAGTATGTGAGTATGCTAGTACGAGTTGAGGTTTATTGATAAAATTATTAATGTAGGAAACACCTACATTCATATAATGACCAGGTATATTCCTGATCTTCATCATTTCTCTCTTCCCTCTTACCTGAAATGCATGGGGTGTGTCGTCCACACAGTAAACCCTGAGGGTGAAGCCCAGAGAGTTGCTGGCATCCGGACTACCAAACACAGCCAGCCTCAGACGCTTGCCTGCCTCCTGATTCAGCGGCTCCCCCACCAGAGCGTAGCGACCTGGATGCTCCAACAGCACATGGCACTTCTGGGCCTCCAGCAGACAGTAACAGGAGGTGCTCTCCTCGTTTACAGACATCACTTCCTTTGGTGGTAGGGACATAAAAGGAGACTAATTTAGGTCCAGGATTAAATGTAATATGCTTTTTCTTACTTTGGTTATATTATGCATATATGCACACATGATCCGCTGCATTGGTGAATACTCACATTAAACACGGCCAGAGTTTCAAACACTGATATTTGCATATCTTCAAGTAAGCCCTGTGAGCCAAATGCTCTGGCTACAGAATGTTTGAACACTCCAAGTCAGACAGGTTTTTTTTGACTCTTGGCTCCGTATGATGTCAATGAGAGCAGATAGCTCTGGCTGTGAGTAGAAGCCTCACCCACCTGCTGCTCAAACCCTCTGTTTGCAAGGGGCAGTCAGTCGGAAAAAAGCTTGCTTAAAGGAAAAGTGGAGGGAGCTAAAACAGCTTGTTTCAGACAGAGGATTAACTGAGGGGCTGCAACGAGGCACAGTATAAGTTAAATAAGTTTATTTTAAGCTGTCAGTCATGCACAGGAACTCTAGTAGAGTCCAAGGATAAAAATATGGAGGTGTTAAGTATAACGACTTCAGTGGCTTAGTAATTAATCATAAGAACACTGTAATATTGGAATTCTGTCATACTCGTGATTTTTGATGCATCCTGAGTGATACTGTTGTTGAAAACGGGTTTCAGGAGGTTGAAAAAATTCTAATGTGTCTGTCCAGTACAGTCTGCTTTTTATTTTTTCTCTCTGTTGGCAGGCACCTGCCTTCAGCGACGCATCTTTCGATAGCTTCATTTTGAACAATGTGTCTGCTGACAAATTAAATCTATATAAATGTCACAAGGCCTGAAAGGACCCGGCTGGTAGCGCGTCACAGACCCCCAAGGTCAAGCAAAGGTCTTAGTGGCTCCAGGGCATAGTGCTCTTAAATTACTCTCAGCTTTTCAGTAATGCATTTCACTTGTTAATATGAAGACACCACTTGACTCTGCATCACTGTGCTCAGCTGTGCTGCAATCATGCATGCTATATGTTCTTTAGTAGTGCTGACTGTAATGCACATAACTGCATTAAAAACCTGCTTTAAGTTTACAAACTAAAAGCTTAACCACATCCAGCCTGTATTGGCATGATTAAGGCAATAGTTTGTAAGCTGACTGCTTGGACATTATCTCATTGGCCACCATTTCCTGTAGAAAATAAAGACAAATAAAGACTTTGAATGGTCATGCAGTTAACCAACAATTCACGGGAGCCACTGATCAGCGTTTTTGCATTGCTGTTAGGCATTTTATTAAGACACTTTGCAGACAGTAACTTGGAATCTCTCCCTCGTACATAGACTTAAACAGGACCAGGAGCTGTGCAAAGCTGAATGACGGCCAAATGAATAATGACACATCTCACTAAACAGATGGGGATATAGTAACACTGACAAAACGGATTAGTGGGGCACAGTTGTATCCAACGGCCAGTTGCTACTCATCTTGTGCTCAATTCTCCCTAAATCACCTTTGGAACATAACTGTGACCCACAGGTTCCCTCTGCATATGGCCTGGCTGAGGCATATAAAGCAATGTAGGGTAATTTAGTGTCCCATAGCTTCCTAAACCTGCCCCATTAGCGCTGGAGCAGACATGAAGGATCTCCATGACATAGCTCATCCCCGCCAGGCAGCCAGGGAAAAATGATAGAGTCAAAATCTAGTGTACCAAAGTGCAGACTTTAATGGGAATGGCACTGAGAGGCAGACACAGTGAAATAGAAGCGGAGGTGGAAGAAGGAAAGAGAGAAAGAAAGAGTGGAAGAGGAACCTCCATCTCCCATTATATCACTAATTCCAGAGATTAGATTTTGAGTAAGCATCCTGTCTGAGATAAAGGCCTCATTATTTCTCAGTGACAGAGATGGTCCACAGCTTTACATTCAAAGAATCTCTCTGCCGTTCTGCCAGAGTCTACCTCCCCCTTTCTGTCTGTTGAGTCCTTACTCCTGTTTTCTCTCCTCTCTGCTGGCATATAGCTCCCACCAGTGATGGGTCTTTTGATAGCTTCCTTTTGAGAAATGCATGTGCTGACAAATTACATCTGTGTAAATGTCACGCAGAGTGAAAGGACCCGGCTGGTAGAGAGTGACAGACCCCCAAGGTCAAGCAAACTCGGTGGCTCTGGGGTCGCTCTGCCTCAATGAGGTTCTTAGAGGTCTTTGATGAGGTTAGTTAAACATTAAAAAGATCTTAGATAAGATCTCAGATGTGTGTACTCTGCCAAGAAAACACAAGAAAATGAATAGAGGGTGTTTGGAGTGGAGGTGGATGTCTGAGTGTTCTTCTGTGGGTTTGTGAAGTAGCTCTATAGGGTGGAGTGGAAGGGCTTTTCAGAGGGGTTATTACACTGAAAGACCTAAATAAATGGGAAAAAAAATCCAAAAAGTAGCTATCACAAGAATAACACATTTAGAGCAGCAACGTCTTAAATCTTTTAAAAAGCACCTTTGCTGGTTTTTATCTGGTTTTGACCTCATGTTGAGGTATCTGTCTTACATCCAAAAGAAATGTCAGACCAAATGCAAATGACGCATGAGGTAGAGCTTGAAAGGCTAAATTTTATGCAGAATGACAAATCTAAGCTGGCAACCCTGAAATCAGCTCCTTGCCTGCATGACTACAGTTCAGGAAGAAAATTTTCATCAAAGTAGGTCGAAGCAGTTTATCTGATCCTATTGATATTCTGGGCACTAGCGGGAGATGTGTGCTTGTATTTGTTAGCGTTCTGCACTTGTGCCACAGGAGGAAATTCAAACATGTTAACTACAGGTGAAGGGTAACAGAATTTGCTCACCTCCCACTTGTTGTCTTGGATGTGTCTCTTTAGGCGGATGGTCCAATTATCAGCAGCAACTTCTGCACAATGGGCTATGGTCATGGCTATTGGATAGGAGAGGTCAAGGCCTGGTGGGCCGTATGTCACTGCAGGGCTCAAAAAGATCTCTGACCCATCGTCGGACGCAGTACTGTAGAGGTAGAGAAACATATGATTAGAAAACATTTATGGTAAACTTCATGTTTGATCTGTGATCGTGTTAATGAAGCTGGATGGGTTCGTTACAAGTTTTTTAACAAAAACATGAATCACTGCTTCAACAAGCTTTCAGAGTGTGACCCTTGCCTATGAACAAAGTAAACTCAAATCCTTGGACACTCATAATGAATCAATTGCTGACTAGATGACACACATACACACAGATAGAAGGAGATTAAAGCACCAAGACTAATGGACAGTGAGGCTGGGGAGGACAGGCTTTAGCACAGTGCGTGTAAGCTTTGTGGGTCGATGGAGCTTATGAAGCCTGCTCAGGCCAGTCCAGTGACAGATGAGCCAGGCCAAGCTGCTCTTGGCCAGGAGCCCAATCTTGGCTGGAAGCCCCGAAGACTGAGAGTAATCAATGGGACCACCATCAGTCATGCAGCTGCCCTGGGTGGACACCTCACATACACAGGACACGATATTGGTGCTGTTGTCACAGGCACAGCGTGGATATTTCTCAGGGTCATTAATACAGCTGCAGCGGGGAATGACCATGACAAGCCAACACAGATGCATTACTAATGTGTAAGGCATGAATGGGGCACCACACATCTGTACAAATATGGAAAACACCAACACACACTGAAAGTACAATTTCTATGGACGGCGCCTCTCATGTAAACACATGAGCTACAATGGCCCTCGAGTGCAAAACACTATGTCAAAAAAACAAAACAAAAAACACAACAATGGAACAGAAAACACAAGATACAGTGGGGCAAAAAAGTATTTAGTCAGCCACCGATTGTGCAAGTTCCCCCACCTAAAATGATGACAGAGGTCAGTAATTTGCACCAGAGGTACACTTCAACTGTGAGAGACAGAATGTGAAATAAAAATCCATGAATCCACATGGTAGGATTTGTAAAGAATTTATTCGTAAATCAGGGTGGAAAATAAGTATTTGGTCACCTCAAACAAGGAAAATCTCTGGCTCTCACAGACCTGTAACGTCTTCTGTAAGAAGCTTTTCTGTCCCCCACTCGTTACCTGTATGAATGGCACCTGTTTGAACTCATCATCTGTATAAAAGACACCTGTCCACAGCCTCAAACAGTCAGACTCCAAACTCCGCCATGGCCAAGACCAAAGAGCTTTCGAAGGACACCAGGAAAAGTATTGTAGACCTGCACCAGACTGGGAACAGTGAATCTACAATAGGCAAGCAGCTTGGTGTGAAAAAATCAACTGTGGGAGCAATCATCAGAAAATGGAAGACATACAAGACCACTGATAATCTCCCTCGATCTGGGGCTCCACGCAAGATCTCATCCCGTGGGGTCAAAATGATCATGAGAACGGTGAGCAAAGATCCCAAAACCACATGGGGGGACCTGGTGAATGACCTGCAGAGAGCTGGGACCAAAGTAACAAAGGTCACCATCAGTAACACACTACAACGGCAGGGAATCAAATCCCGCAGTGCCAGACGTGTTCCGCTGCTGAAGCCAGTGCATGTCCAGGCCCGTCTGAAGTTTGCCAGAGAGCACATGGATGATACAGCAGAGGATTGGGAGAATGTCATGTGGTCAGATGAAACCAAAGTAGAACTTTTTGGTATAAACTCAACTCGTCGTGTTTGGAGGAAGAAGAATACTGAGTTGCATCCCAAGAACACCATACCTACTGTGAAGCATGGGGGTGGAAACATCATGCTATGGGGCTGTTTTTCTGCCAAGGGGACAGGACGACTGATCCGTGTTAAGGACAGAATGAATGGGGCCATGTATCGTGAGATTTTGAGCCAAAACCTCCTTCCATCAGTGAGAACTTTGAAGATGAAACGAGGCTGGGTCTTCCAACATGACAATGATCCAAAACACACCGCCCGGGCAACAAAGGAGTGGCACCGTAAGAAGCATTTGAAAGTCCTGGAGTGGCCTAGCCAGTCTCCAGACCTCCGTGTTGCTCGGCGACAGCCCCAAAACATCACTGCTCTCGAGAAGATCTGCATGGAGGAATGGGCCAAAATACCAGCTACTGTGTGTGCAAACCTGGTAAAGACCTATAGTAAACGTTTGACCTCTGTTATTGCCAACAAAGGTTATGTTACAAAGTATTGAGTTGTATTTTTGTTATTGACCAAATACTTATTTTCCACCCTGATTTACGAATAAATTCTTTACAAATCCTACAATGTGGATTCATGGATTTTTTTTTTTCACATTCTGTCTCTCACAGTTGAAGTGTACCTCTGGTGCAAATTACTGACCTCTGTCATCATTTTAAGTGGGGGAACTTGCACAATCGGTGGCTGACTAAATACTTTTTTGCCCCACTGTACATGTGACAAAATATGGGTGCCTGTCAGTGTATACCCCTCAGTCTTTTAGTAGATGCATGTATGGTATACAGCTGAAACGCCTTTGTGATTCTCAGAAAAGCTAACCTCTGACCTTCACCTTGAGGTCATCTGGGATTTTTAGTAGCTGCATCTATGGAATGAATTTGAAAGTCTTTTGTCGCCTTGTTCTTGAGATATTCTCAGACTTGGGTGTCCACACAGCCCACCAGCCTGCCTGGCGACAATACCTACAATTTTTTGGCCAAAGGGTAAAAAATTTTTTCGTTTTTGAATGCTGTTGAATTTTGTCAATTCTTTTGTTGTTATTGTGTTTTGTGTATTGTGTGTAATGTAGTTTTCGATCTTAGCAGCAACCGACTCGTGTATAACTAAGCAAAAAGCTACGCCCAAATTATATTCTGATTGTGAGCAAATATTTTTACAAAGTCTTTTTTAGAAGCAGGTCTGGGCACTTGGCAGGCTTCTTGAGGTATTTATTATTATCTAAATTTGAAGTGTAAATCTACTTTCATGCATGTTTGCTGTTTTTGGGTTTTTTTTACACCAGATGCCTTCCTGACACAACCCCAAGGGATCTCCTCCTGGGATCAAACCTGTGACTTTTTGCTTGAGAGGCAAATTTGTCAACGACTACACTAACATAAGTTGTCCCCCCAGACAGCATGTAAATGATCATGAATCATATCTGAGGCTTTTTTGTTCCCACTCCCACTACCATCTCTACTGTCGTATAAATCTGCTACATTAATTCAGGATCCTCTGAGCGTCATGGCCCCCTCACACAGTGTCTCTGACTTTTAGGATGCAGCTCATAGTTTTGCTCACACAATCACAGTAAATGTCAGTGCAGCGTAGAAAAAAAAACCCTCACTAGATATCATACAGTCAGTCTTGTTTCCCAGTAACCAGATTTTCTCAACACAAAATGCACTTTTAATTTTCAAAGGGTGCTCTTGATTGTAGCGCCTGACACAGAAGATGATGATGTAATGGCACTTCAGAAAACATCTATTACTTTTTTTTTTGGAACATTTAACTGGCAGCGGCATTGCACAGTTTAAGCTGACTTCTCATCTTTAAGTGTTAAGCGTATGCACTGTTAGCAAGTAAAGTTATAATGAGCATAATTTAAGCCACAGAAACAACAAGTAAATTTAGTTTTCACAGATTTAATTCAAAAAACAGCACCTGAATTTTTGTTTCTTTTTTAGTTTTCCAGCCCGTCCAGCAAATTACCTGTAAGATCAACCTTTTTAGGTGGCGCATGGTGTAAGACGGTGTGTGTATGTGCCTGCATGCAGACAGGGTATGATGTGTGGTTGAGACTGTTCACCTCCTGTTATATTAACAGTTTCTGGTGCAGTGTGATGTGTGAAGCTTTTTTCAACCCTCTCCGTTATGCTGTTACCAATCAACACTAAAAAAATTAAAGAGGTTATGATCTGGGGTCTAAAAATAAAATCACACATCGCAGTAGCACCTTGGCCTGCAGCTGCACTTTCGTGCTAATCAGCCCTTAGCTATGAGGAAACCAAGGTTACCTACTGCTGAGACTAATTATCTGGATTGCCTGCGAGCAAAGATTAAAGATGGTTATTTAGCAACTCTGATTGTTTATATGCGAACAAAGAAATATCATTCCATGATGATGGTTGTGTGTATTTTAACAGTGGAGCCTTGTCTCATACTCACTCTTCTTTTCCTGTTTTGTTTTTTTTTGGTTTAAACAAAACAACATCCAGTGTAATGCATCTTTTTTTTTTTCTCAGGTCACACTTTCAAATCATATTTTCACAATTCCTTGTTAGTGTTTGACAGTCTTTCTTTCAAGCTGTCACAGCCGCATGCCGTTTGACGGAATTGCAGAAACAGAAGTGTCCTCATTAGCTGGAATTTTAGCTAAAGGAGGCACTCTGTGGAAAATACAAGCAAGTTGTTATCGGATCATGCAGATTATTTTTGTTATAGTCAGAAAAAGTATTTGTGGTAAAAATCTAAAATTAAAGCTATGCAATGGCTGCATGTATACCTAGTGTGCAGTGCTAGTGCAGTTTTACAAAATGGTTTTTATGTTTTTTTCCACATCTACTATAATATTCCTCACTATAAAACCATCAGATGTTAAAGGTAGGAAACCAAGTGAAAAGTCACAGGATAAGGAAAAGGATCTTAAAGTTTTATAGAAGAATATATAACAAAAGGCACTGCTGGAAGGAAGCAGGAAACTCCACGTTGAAGATTAGAAGAAGCAGGAACAAAGGTAAGTAACACAGTGATGTGACAAAAACACACAGACAAAATGCACAACATGAGAAAAGTGGTAACAAAGCACAGGTGAACTCAAGTAGGCACTAATGAGGGCGGAAAGAGATCTAAGGGAGGATGTGAAAATAATAAACCTAATGATGAAAAATTAAATGAAAATTAAATACAAGGATGTAATTTAGGCTAACAAACAAGATGAAGCAGAGAAAGAAAGGAAAAAGGAAAAAACTCAGAAACCAGAGAAAAGTCAACCAGAATGTCCGTGTGTAGTAGCTCATCCAGCTCATCATCCATCGCAGTTCATAGGTTACTGCACTAAAAAAATGACAAATATGTCATGTCTGTGTGAAGGTAGGCAGGAAAGGTGGAAAAGTAAAATAAAAAGCTTTATTGCAGGTTGCTGACCAAACAGAAGACTAACTATACTGGGGGAAACAAACGTTAATGACACAACAGACAGCAAAGGAAAACACAGGGCTTATATACACTGGGTGTAATCAGGGAATGGGAAACAGGAGGGAGACACAGCTGGGAGAAATTAGACTAACGAGCCAGGGGAGAAGTAAAACTGAACACACTGACATCAGACTGGGACTATCAAAATCAAACAGGAAACAAATCACAAAGACGCAGACTTGACACTGAGAGGCAGACTGAAAGAATACAACACATGGAACCCAGAGACGACAGAGACTTAAGGAAGAATTAACATCAAACTGAACTCATGACCAGAACCCAACTGAAACCTAGAATAAAAATAAGCAAAACAGCGCATCTCAAGAATTAGAACATAAATCATAATCTAGAAAAACACCACAATATAAGAAACAGAAAATGCTGGGTCAAAATGACCCAGAACCGTGACAAAATATGACTCAGACCTCCACACAATCTTAGGCCTTCGATAAAAACCCTGTAGGTGACCATGGTTTGAAAGTTAGCCAGACTTGGACAATGACATCTTGCCAAGGCATCAAGTTCATCAGGATGTAAAATTAAGGTAACAACGGAAGCCATGACAAAGACTTCAAGATTTAAGGTAATGTGAATCTCCTTTAATATTTTGTGCAATGTAAGTGTATTAATGCCAGAAAATGTAAAAACTTAAAAAAATACTTATTTTTCTGACTCCCACTCTGATTAGAACGGTTTTCATCAGCTTTACCATAATTACTCATTGTCAGAGTCAGTGTGAAAAATAAAAAGGTTAAAATCCTAAAATCCACATTTCCATCATGCATTAAAAATAGTAATGCATGATGGAAATGTGGATTTTAGGAAAGAAGGAAGAGGGAAGGATCATTAGGGAGGTCTGAGGGTGAGTTTTGTAGGTCGGGCTGTAGGTTGTAGATACGCACTGGTAGATCGACTCAACCAAAAACAAGTGCCAATCAATTTTAAAGTTTGCGTAGTCTGATGTAACTGACACCAGAGCAAAAACTGCCTGCCTCGTAAATATGCTTGAAACTTTTGCAAGATGCAGAGTATCAGGTGCATTTTGTCCTTGGACAACTCACTGTCCCCTGCTGAGCTGAAGAAGATCACACACAAAACAACCTCGTGAAGCCCAGAGGATGGATGGCAGCTCTCGCGAACACATGAAACTGAGCCCCAGCTGATCGATTCCTATTCTTTGCAGAGGAAAGCATCGTCTTATGTAGATGGCTAAGGTTTGAATGGGGAGAAAGCATCCAATTTCTCCCCTGGACTCTGTGGCTGTCAGAAGATAGGCTTTGAGTGACAGCTCAGTGGTGCACGGCTCCTGCAGCTTCTTAAGCGGCAGCCAGAGAAGTAAACAGCATCGGGCTTATCAGAGCAAAGCAGGAGCTTGGAGGGCAACAGTCTGGCTGAATTGGGGAGACTTAAGGCGGGGGAGTGTGCAACCAGTCTGCTAACTGAGCTCTGTGCCACAACCTATATGTGACCTTTGATATGCTCCCTCTCCCACGTGACCCCAGGCACTAAATGGGTGGGTGGAAGTAAGGTGAAAAGACAGCTGATATTTAGATGTCACTTATGATTCCCCCTTGGACGTAGAAATCCAATTTCATCGAGAATCACTGGTGGTTAGCGGTGTGGTTGGGGTGACAGCTAGCTAGCAGGGCTTCACGCAGTCATACTGACATGTTGATACTGTCTGCTGTGAATCAAGAACATGTCCAAACACTGACATCTGGTTGTCAGATAGCATCCAAAGCTCTGCTGCATGGAATCCAAAGGTATTACAGCCCTTTTGCACCGAGTTATTATCTATCAAGCCCTTTTTTTCCTCAAGTGATAGCTTTGCGAGAAATAAGAAAGTTACAGAAATAGATTTCTGCTTGCAGGTAATAGTCACCCAAATTCTGACACATGCCCATGACTCTATCTCTGTCTGCCTAATCAATCATCATGACTTCACTAAGTTCATCACTCTAACCAGTCAAAATGGAGAGAGATATTGTCACAGTTACGTATGCAAACACAAAACGGTCTACTAGAGTCACGGAGCGTATCTTCTTCTGCTATGACAGTTGCTTAAGGCAGTAATGCAATCTGTCTACAGCTGCCAATGTATTTTGTGACACACCATGTCCTCCCCTGTAGTGTCTGTGAGATAAGCAAGGACCGCATGCCGTGTGGGAACATGTGCATGTGCATGTGTACACTACATGTCACAGCGTAGCCTTCATAAGAAAGGTTTTGTGTTTGTGGCGCTCATTCGGCAAAGGGAGGAGGAGGAGACGAGGTGGCAGGATGAGGGATGAGGAATGTGTTGTTGAAGGATTAAAAGAGAGCAGACTAGGAAGCATACAGCACCACCTCAGTGAGAGTCCCTCACCTGCTGTCCTCCTGGTTGATGCTCATGTACATCTCCCAGGTAGTGTCTTCTGCAATCCCCCCGTGAGGCACCAGCAGGCTGATACCTGCAGAGAAGGAGGCATGCTGATCAACAAACAAGCAGACATGCACACTTATGACACACACCTGCTCAGCTGTCAGGTCTGTTTAGTGAAGGTGACGGGCCCCAGAAAAAGGTCGCCAGAGCAAGTCCCCTTGTGATTCGATGCTGGCAGCGATCTCTTATTCACAAGCATGCACAGAAGCAGGCATCACAGACATCCTTTCCTCTTAAACACAAAGACATATGCATAACATTCTACTGTATCATAAACAATTACTGCCAATCTAGCAGTACATAAAGCCCCTCAGGGGACACAATGATGAATGTAGGCCACGAGAAAGAGCTGCCTGCATAATGCAATAGACTGAGCAGCACATTAAATACACTTGTTTATATTTCTTCAGCACGCATTAGGTGCTTTAAAATGTTCCTAAAATGCTTTAAAAAAAGTAATTTATTTGAGGAAAAAGTTTAGTATTTTTTGTGATCAAAAACATTTTCCATACTTTGCAGGGTAGGAACCGATTGGCTAAAAATGCTAGTGCTTTTTAACTTCATCATTTTGTAAATAATATTTCCATAATCATGTTGCCTACTCAGTATGTGACTTTTTTCCTCATTTTTGCTACCGATCAACTCTGACAAGGTTAAACAACTTAAAAAGTGCAAATGAGAACAACTTGTTTTTATAGTTTCTATCCTCTGTGAATGCTAGCTGAATTTGGAGGAACTGAAGTCGACACATGCTCTTCAGCAGGAAGATATTGAATGATAATTGCCTCATCGTACACTCACCTGTGTTGGGTACCACGAGCCTGCCTCCAGCATGGCCAAACACTGCAGTTGCTCTGTGCAGAGGCAAGCGGGGAGTTAGAGAGACGTGTGGACTGAAAAGGTTTTTGCCTCTTCTGCCCAGTGTTGTCCCCACTGCAACCCCTCTATAGTCTGGAGCCAGTCCCCTTGGAAATGTCTGAGGGTGGGACATGACGTGGTACTCTGCCCTTTCCGTCACCCCTGAGGATACAGTGAAAGCTCTGTGACATTAGAATTTGTGTAGCTTTAACACATTTTTTCAGGTCCAACAGTCAAACATCCAACAGTAGGAAAACAGCCCTTTAAAGCTTTTTAAAAGCTTGCTCTTGACTGCAAAACCAATCACTCTGAAACTGTTTACTAAACCCCTGCTCTAAACAGTAACTGTCCAGCCAAAGCTTAGTGAAAACCCAACTAACAAGTCTCAAGAACCCTGTCACTGTCAAGCTTTTTGCCTCAAGGTAAAAAGTGTATGCCTGGGGCTGTAGTAATTGCAACACTCTGCACTTAAATGAGTTCGGGGGGTGGAGTCTTTCATTTATCCGGAACAAACCCATAAAGACAAGAGCAATGGGGTTTAAATTGTGTGTCTATCTGCTGTAATGTAAGCTGGCACAGTCTTCTGATCATCATTAGCAAATTCTGATAGTATGTAGGCAGCCAAATGGAGATATGACTTTAATAAGAATATTTTTCTTTATAAAATCACACTAAGTACAATAAAAAGGCTCTTGTTTTTCGACATTTCTGACAATGACTGTATTGGACTAAGCATCTACTTTTTTATACACTGTCTAAGTTAAGGACCAATTATTTCAAAGATCACCTTAATTTTGAATGCTAATCATGCCACCAAGGGAATAAAAGGCAGCAACCAGCACTAACAAACAACAACATGAAGTGTTGAGTGTCTAGTTCGTGATGCACTGAAAATTGACTTTCCTAGAGACTGCCTTAGGAAAAAACAGATCCAAAGTAAGATTATCTGCCCTAGTGCATCCACAGAGCCGTTCACTTCTCTGTGAGACTTGCCCTTTCAAAAGTAACTGAGTACCACAGACATGGACTTTCATAAGAGTTCTGTTTTCTAACCTTTAACCTTAAGATCAGGCAACGGGTCAAGGAGTGAGCGCTCAGCCATTAGCTCCTTGTCAATGGAGTCCTGAAAACACATGGGGCTGGTGTAGGTACGTGACACTGTCAGATCAGGTTGCATGGATGAATTAATAAGCAGAGGATTTGCTGAAACACACACAGAGAAAAAGCAAATGAATGTCAGCAATTACACATGAGAGCCCACATCATCAATAAAAAAACAAAACAACCTGAAGAGTATGTCATCACAAATATGTTTTCTCTGTCCGTGGCTGTTGCTGTAATACAATGAAAAAAAGACATATATCTTAGTGTGACTCACTTAGAAGTGACACTGTTATTGATTTTTTCTATTCATTTTCTACTGATAACCCAATTTACAGCTAGCTCCATAGATTTGTGGACAACACCTCAGTGAATTTTGAATCAAACAATTAAGATGTGACTGAAGTGCAGACTGTGAGCTTCAATTGAAGAATCAACTGTTTAGTTAAGTAATTACAATGATTTTTTTTTTTAAATACATATACTCCATTTTGAAAGGCTAAAGTAATTAGACCAAAGTAATTAGATAACTGACTGACAAACCAGGTCAAGTAAGACATGTCCCCTCAGTTTTTCCAAGACAAATTATGCAGATAATCATCTTAATTATGCAGAAGATGATTTCAAATGCTGAAATTATGTTTGGAACTTTCCAGATGAGGCCCCTAAAAGACTTTGATGTTATTTAAGGTTGTCATTAGGTTGAAAAAAAAAAACCAATAAAAGAGAAGGATAAAATTTTTTTGTGGAATATTATTAAACACAGCAAAAGGCCTCAAAAAACACAGAAGACATTTAATGCGGATCGTAGAATTCTTTCTATGTTTAAGAAAAACATTGAACCAAATCAAGAATATTATCAAGAATATTATAGAGAAACCAGGCATCATTGTCCAGTTAAACCAGTTAAAACCACTGGTTCACTCAAGAACAGGAAGGCCAAAATAAAGCCAAAATTAACTTGCACAAGAATGATGGGATTAGTAAAGTTTGGAAAAGAAAGCAAGAGCTGGATGCAATTATGAAATGGGCACGTATACACATGCTTTAAAGCTACTGAAGACAAAACTGAAGTCAGAGAGACCACAAACAAGCAGCAAGTAAATAACTTATTCAGAAATTCTTAAATCTGCCCCTAAAAAACACCCACCGTATTCTAATAGTTAGACTAAAACTGAAACCGATGGAATCTAAGCTAAAACTAAACTGACAACACTGATCTGACTCTACAATCTAACTGAAAAAAAGAATAAATAACAGAGATGTTCTCACACTGGTTACTTTTCAGTGCTGTATATAAACCGACTGATTAACACACATCACAGTTATATGGTACTGTGTAATATACCTGTATGTCCCAGTATTTGGGATAAAGGAAGTATGTCTTATTCTTCTTATGTCTATATAAGACATTAGAATATATTAGATACTTTAATAGCAATAGCTGCATCAAACAAAGCAGCATTTTTGATCAATACACGAGCAACAACAATAATACGATTTATCGGCTGTGTTAATGAGTTTAAATAAAGGCCTGTGTGAGAAGAATTTCTGTGGACATTTGAATCAGTCAGTGTGACAAGTGATCCAGCTGTGCAGCATGTTGCTGATGTAACTAACGCTGCTTAAAACTGACTCTAAAAGTACGGATTTCTCATATGACAGCTATGGCTCCTTCATTCTCACATCTTCTCTTCGCATCTCTCTCTCTCTCAGATCCTCGCTGGGAGGAACTAAGAGGAGAAGAGATGAAAGTAAAGAAAGGCGTGCAGAGACAATGCCATAATGAACAGCACCCATTGACAGCTGCTTCCAGCAAGCATTAAATAAGACCTGAAGACACTGAGTACACAGTGTGTGTATCTCCTGATGAGCAAAGTACTGTAAATTGGCCAATCATTTTAATGGGTGAGCTGTTATTACAGTTACTCATAATGAAAAACGTGACTGCAAAAAAGTATTGAAATGAAATGATCGTGATGAAATGATAACTGCAGCAGCATACAGCAGGGCGCAACGTGCAAGGAGGGGAGGACATGCAGAATGTTATGGAGGCTTGGCTGTTTTAGCGCCTCTAACACAGTGAACAGGGACCAAGATTAAAGCTTTCCCTGCCTCCTGCTGTGTTATCAAAATGAACTTTATTATGCCCTGCTGAGGGCTGCCGCTGTGGCGACCCATAATGCCAGCCTTGCAAAAATATGCCTCAATCTGTCACAGCACGCTACGGCGCTCTGATGTTTCTTCGTTTAGTAACACGGGACCGCAAACGCTCCATTGTGGTGCTCAGCGAAAAAAAGAGATAGCGGTAATAAATTACATTTTTAATTTTGCAGACGTGAATTATTAATTGTGGTTTTGTAATAAAATACAATACCAAAAACTGAGACATTATCTGATAACTTTTCAACTTCCTTTCAACTAACTTTTCAAGTTATGGTACTTAAGAGGAGGCCTGAGTAATAATAGATAAGAGTGAAATTATACATTTGTTTAGAGTGCACAATCTGCTTGTTACCATAAGTTTATTGCTTGCTGAATATGGATGTTTGCAATAAAGTAATAAATGCAATGCATGTTTTATAGGTTAAGCTGTAAATTATTGGACATTTATTGCACTACAGCACAGACAGAAAAAAAGCTTGAGATGGCTAAAGCAAACAAACAGATAAACTCAGTTCTGGCCCCTAAAGCGTGTTAATAATTAATGCATATATATCGTACAAATAAATGTATTCATATTTCATAAAGATGAATAAATACAGATACATAGAAAACTGTATGGCTTGCATAGATCTTTGGTGTTATTTACATAGAACCTCATTATATAACTATTCTACTTGCTTTAGATGTAATTTTTTGCCTTTCTGTTGTTAGAATTTTTTCATAAAGCACTTTGCAGTATTTCTCTTACAAGGTGTACCAGAAACAACATTTTACATTATTTTTATTTATTACATTATTATTTATAATTAAATAATAAACTAATTCCTATTCCAGTTCATCACCATTGAACTTTTGGGGGTGTGTGTTCAGTTATAATAGCCAGCTAAAACGTTAGCAGCAGAGTAAAAAAGGAAATCAAGGGTCATCATCAATAGTTGTGTCCTAAGCAGCTCTAAAGATGAGGTAAATACAACCTGAGATAAGCAACAACTCATGACATATTACACAGTGTCATTATTAACAAAAATTAAACACCTTTTCTGCTCCTATAGGAATTACGAAGGTAAGGAACCACCCAGTGCTACTAATGAAAAGCATTTAATTGACTGACAATCAGGAAGGGTGATCTCCATAAAAGCAGCAGTTTTGGAAGTTTTCTGCTCTGCAGCTTTTAGGTGTTAATACACCTAAATGCTGCCCATGAATCTGGGAGAAAGATAAACAGTGAAAAAAGTGGAAAACAGACCACCCAACGACCAGAGCATGCAATGCTCATAGAAGCTACACAAAACCCAAGAGCTATGTCTAAGACTCCACGGGGCTCAGTTAACATATCAAATGTTAAAATACGTGACATTGTAATTGGCTTGTTTAGAAATGTTGCGAGGAGAAATCTTCTTCTCTAACTGGAGATATTTGACCAGAATATACAGTGCTATATCTGATAAAACCAAACACCGCAAAATAGCACAAATACCTCACACCAACTGTCAAGCACGATGGTGGAGGGTGGATGATTTGGGCTTGTTTTGCAGCCACATGGAACTTTGCAGTTTTTGAGTCAACTTTGAAGTCCTCAGCAAACTAAAGTATTCTGGCTGGCCCAGTCAAGGTCCAGACCTCAAACCAACTGAAATGCTGCAACAGGACCTTGAGAAAGCTGTGTATATACAAGTACCTCCAACAACTAAAGTTAATGACATGGTGTAACATGTCATGTGTTGTTCATCAGAGGCTTTATCAACACAAATCTATAACCTGGTGAGGAACAGAGGACTCTGTATTATGTCCTAATATGTAAAATGTTAGAAATGAAAGAGGATGTACTTTCCTTTTTACATGATTGTATGTCTATGTCGTATTCTTTTTCTGTGTTTTGCTTTTATGTGTGTGTTAGAATGGCTATTAATGTCAAAGACAATGCCAGCTCTCTGCACTAGCAGGCAACAATTGCAGCTTTAATTTTTAGGGCTTTCTTTGTGGTCTTTTAAACAGCCAAACTGAAATAAAAAATAAAAGTTAAAAGCAATAAAAGCACATGCAAAATAAAAACATAAAAACAAGCTATTTTGACGCTCTGGTTTATAATGTGATGCACTTTTAATTGCACATCATATTTAACTGTTGTGCATGTTAGCTCCATCTGTGGCAGGGTGGGTGTAGAGGTGTCACAGAGATTTTGTCAGTTGTTATAAACTGCCTTTTTAAGATCTTACTGCAAAGTCCAACAAACAATTTTTTTAAAATATCTTTACATGGAGATAAGGCTCTTCAAGAGCAAATAAACAGTGTTTACATATTGGAGTTTCTCTGAGTTTCCAATTGCATTGTGTACAATTTGTCTGTGCTTTTAAATGACAAGTTAAAGACTGTGCATATCTTGTGTAGTCTTTAAATTCTTCTTTAAATAATCATAGCTGCAATAGACTTCAACAAATTAACTTCTGCACACTGTTAAGCTAGTTCACATAATGTGCATACAGTGAAATGTCAAAACGCCAAAAAAGATTTCCAACACAACATGAATCCTCAATTTTTACAAGGAGCTTTATAAAGGATGCATACTTGGATTTAAAACCAAATTCAGTTGCCTTTTGCAGGAAAACCCCCAAATCCATCCATTCTTTGCTGCTTTTGAAAATTTCACGTTTAGATTTTTGTACAAAGTTCTCATTTGGATTCAGTGTTTTATGACACAATTTCGAGGGCAAATTGTCTCTGATATTTGAGAGCCACAGTTAATGACTCACCTTGACGAGAGGTCTTGAAGCTGAAGGACTGAAAGCCTCCGGTGAGGGCGGAGGAGTCAATGACATCCACACCGTACTCACTCTGGCTCCTTCGGTAAAGAGTGACAGCGACGATGAGCAGTACAACTGTCACCACCCCTGCAGCCAGGCCTGAATACAGGGCAACGTCACTGCTGTTCTCCACACCTTGAAATGTCAGAATGAGTGAAAAAAACAAACAAACATGATTTTGAATGTCCATATGAACACAATCAACTTTTTGGGATTTCCTTATCTGGATGATTGAGCATGCATCAAGACTTCTTATATTTGCTTTCGGAGTCTCTGTGGTTAATTAGGATGCTTGGAGACATTCTCTCCCAAAATAAACTGGAAATCTGTGTTGCTTAGTAGCGCTTTTATGGAAGTCTACCTTGGTTTCATGCTACTTTAGTGCATTTTTTATTTTCTGTTCTTTCCATGATGCACAGCTTCATTGTTCCATTCCTCAGTGTTAAAGTTACTAATGAGGAACCTTGGAAGGAAGGCGATTATAATCAACCCAGCACCTGACTGTCATTTCAAACACTGCTTGGCTCTGGTGTTGGAGGCACTCTGTGTTCCACTGGGATAATGTGACAAAACCAATTCATTAAATTAGCTCATCGGCAGCGATTATGCTCTATCTGGTCCCACCAGTATTGCGGCGTCCAACTCCACAAAGCAAACGAGTGAGTGGGGAAATAAAGGAGCTGCTAGCTTGTTCTTGAAAGATAATGAGATCTGCACTAAAACAGGACATGCTGAGAAATCCTCTAAGTAGCCTGAAGCTCAAATCAGGAGAAATTGACAAAATATGCAAAGCGGTATTAACAGCTACAGTAGCAGGTTAATTGAGGGCTTGGGAAGTTTTTGGCAGCCTGGTCGCATTCTTTTTCCCATTCCTGACAAACAAGAAGACATAACTATGTGAAAGGACAAGTCAGGAAAACATGGGCAAATTGATTTTTCTCTGTGCAAGCTACGCAGTAGCATTTCCCTACACAGCAATAATGCATAAAGCAGTGGATTTACAGTGGTTAACCGCAAAGAGCTCAAACTGAAACACAATGCCCGATATAATCAAAAATAAGTAGAAGTGTACAGCATCATTAATGTAGGAGTGAAACTGAGATAATAATGGCAATAAAAGCTGGGACGTTTGATACAGCTTGTGTTATTTTTACAGAGACTTGGTAACAATCCAAGTCAAACAACATACAGCATGTGGAAACGGATGCAGAGTGTAAAGAACACAGCAAAAGTCACAATGCACTTTATTTAAATATTTCAGGAAATGAGATAAGAAGCATCAATGACAAATGTTTGGTTAGGGAAACAAACGGCTAAGCCAAACAACCTTTAGAAATGAATTTAATTTGCCATTTGTTAATATTAATCATCATTATTCATTCACGTGTCATTTGATGTGCTGTCTGTTCGTCAAAACATATGTATTTAAATAAGCTAATTCACAGTGAGTCATACAGCGTTATTCTCTATGGCCACACCTGTGATTTACCACTTGGCAGCTTATTGTTCCTATTTCAGGGCAATTCCCTCTCTGAGGGCAACATTAGTAATTTGTTAAGCTTAACCAGTGCCAGAACCAAATGGCTGCTGATGAGCGTGGTGTTTTCTTGTAACTATTCTTGTCAGCTAGAGAATTTCTGTCACTCCAACAGTGGGATTATGCAGCCAGAGCCAGTCTCTTCCTATAAATGCCATTAATGACATCGCACCAGTTTGCTGCTATCAGCCCAGAAGGTGTTTACAAGACAAAACTCAACTAGGTGTGAATGGAACTACCCTCTGAAAATAACTTATTATACCTGCATTTAACAAAAAAAGCCTAAATTATACTTTAGTTTTAGAAAACATATTGGGCTTCGTAATACCATCAGTACATGTAATCAGTACATCAGTACATTAAAATTACATGTAAAACTGAGTAAACATATTGAATACTTACTGTAATAGCAATGCAATGGTAATGATATTAATAATGTTCCATAATCAGCAGTGTTATAATTGATATTCATCCATGCTATTGGTTTAAGTATGAACAATTGGCGTCTCAGAGATACTCACAATGTTTCCTGCATGAATGGCACATAATAATGTGCCAGGTCTTACCCATAACTCACTGTATTTTAATCTAAACTATAATTTGCCTTCTACCTAACACATTAGTATTGGTGCTATAACCTAAACAAACAGTTAAAACAAAACTGAAAACTGAGTGAAACATCAGTTTTAACCTTATAATAGACATTCAAATGATATTTAAAGGTACACTGCATATTATAGTCGGAAAATGTTTTTAGAAACAAACTCTTAACCAATATGTAAACAAACAACCACTTTGCTTACTGGTAATCATATATGTGTTGGTGTAAAATAAAGATGTGGTTGTTTTTCTTTTTTTTAAATAAATCTTTCCATTTTTTCTAAACTTCCACTTTTATTTAAAACAAAATAATTGGGAGTGTAGATTTTTTTGCTACCTCGTGAAGCTCTACCCATCGATCCTTCAAGCTCTTGCTTTCAGTTTTCCTCTGTACTACCCAATCATATTTACATTTTGCCAATTAACCTAATTAGTTGAAAATTTGTCTCTTCGTTGTTCAGCTCACTTTTCCAGCCTTTTGTTAGCCTCAATTTAAACATTTGATATGTGCATATAAAATTTGAAAACCATTGTATTGTGTGTTCATTTACATTTTACACGGCTTCAAAACTTTTTGGTTAAAGTGAGGATGCTGTCTGGGTAGAGCAGACAGATAATTAGGATGTTGGACTTGCTAATGTAAATTCAGCAATTCTTATTATTGTAGTATATGTGGACTTTGTGTCAGGGAGGTTCAGGTTAAAGGGTGTTTAAAAATGCCTAGTTTGAGTTGTTATATACTCCTCTGTTGGGTTTTGTTTACAAAAGTTCAGAGTTGCAAAATGTGTGAAAAAAACTTTTGGTCACACCTTTTTCTAATCCCAATCCCTAATCTTGCAATCGTCCAGGTCACGGCTGGAGAGAGTGATATCTTTTAAATAAAACATCAGCAAGAAATGAAACTAAACAGAAGCTCACCTTGTGGCTTGGCATCATGCAGCAACTTCCGATCTGCAGAAACACACAATATCATTTAAGCGTTAGCTGATTCAATCACTGCCTGCGTGCAAATCCACGCTGGTGCACACTGTGTGTGATGTATGTGAAACAAAGTGTTTGAATAATGAAGACGGATGAGGGCGTTGCTAATGAGCATGATTATCATGACGATCATGATCTAGCCCACACTGCCAAAAATTATGAACAGTAAGTCTATGATGACACAGTCAATGAACACAATGGGACTGACAGTAATGGTGCTAAACCACTATATCTTTTTCTCCTTTTTAACCAGTGAAGTGTGGAGCTGATGTTACCCACTCTGTGTACAGAGGCCGCCTGTGCAGTTTTCTGTAGCCACTGCCACCCCGTCACACAGTCGCCCCCCATGCTTGGGCTCCGGAGCCGTACACTCTCTGCTGCGCTGCCTCTCGCAGTCCGAACTACACGCTGACCACTCACTCCACTCTCCCCAGCCGCCATCCACTGCAGGGGCAAACACAAAGATAGAGCCATTGAATGTGAATACATGCACATGTTACTGTATAAAGAAATGCAATGAAACACAACAGGAACCAAAAAATGCATGCTACTCATACTCCAGGTTTAAGTGTATTTTTTTAATAGCGCTGTGGAACTTTACAGCAAAACACTTTCAAGGTAACAGTTGCGCAACTAAAAATAATGTCCCACTTAAAGTGTCAAAAACATGTACAAAGCTGGTGTTTCTGATCTGGAGCATAAAGAGACTCCATCAATTCGCCTTTCCCCCTCCATATGGTCTAAAAGATCCCCTTATCCTGCTAATCTGAAAGCAAAGGCATCCTGTTTATGCTCAAACCCAGATGCAGAGAAAGAATCCGTCAGAAGGAGACATTTGGCAAAGAGGAGATAATGTTTGGAGGAGTGCACTGTACTCGACTGATAATTTTTTTTTAAACTTAAACCTGATGAGCGTTTTTCTTTATACTCCACTGTGGTTGAAATCATAAATTTGGGCTTGTCTATAAAAGAAAAAAAACACACGGGTAGAGGCACAATTTTGATAACTCCTACTTCCTCTTACAACCTGAGATTCTACTCTTAGCTTCTCTCTCATGTTATCTTCACCCCTCTCCATTTGTGCATCTTTCTCCTCTTGCCAGACATTTCCCCTTCATTAGTTGTTTCACAGGTGCACTGCATTTGATTTCAGATAGCAACCCACTGTCACCAGTGCATTGCAGATGCTTTCACAGTAAAATCTCTGAGGTTGAAAGAAGACTAGTGCTAACTATAAAACCTACCCAAAGCTTTTAAGACAAGTGTCATGGCATATGTTATATCTAATTTCTGTAGAAAGATTGAAGGATAGCAGCAACAATTTGTGGTTAAATAGTGGGTCTTGTGCTGCACAAAAATTATTCAACTGTGTAGCTCCTGCAAAAACACAAATAATAGTATTTAGACTGAGCTTTCTGGACCAATTAAACAATGTTTATGGTTCATCACTGAGTTTTTGGTTATAATTTTTATTTATAATTTTTATTTATTTATTACAAAACACAAAGTTTCAAACAGAGACTGAAAAAGTAAGCCAACTATTTTTTACATTTAGACCAAATAATGAAAAAGAAGTTAAATAAAGACAGTATTACTAAACTATTTATGCTATTATATGCAATCTTGTGTATTTGTGCTAATGATATTTACATATTACTTAGGTATATTATATTCACAAGGATGTTATACAAATAGTACGTAAATATAAATACATTTTGTACAATGACAGATGAAGAGTTTTGTTAGCTTCTTGTTTTGCTAGCTGTCAGTCCAGCAATTATTCCAGTTTCTATTCTTTGTGCAACGTAAAGTAAAGCTAACCATCTACAGAAATCTAGATTTTGTTGCAAAGACACAGGTGCTGTATTGTATTGATCTTATGCAAATATTCTCATGAATGCAAATAAGTGCATTTTCACAATAAGAAGTGATTTCTGCAGAAAAAACTACTTGAACAATACAGACTTTCAACTGTCATAAATCTAAAATTTGCACATCTTATCTGGCAACTGTAAATCTTTTATTTAACCCATAGCTGTAAGATGCAAGGGAAGCTTCAAAAGGTCAAAATTAGTAACACTAAAACATGCTCTTTATCACTAAGAGTGAAAAGAACATGCTATTGCTCTTACCTGGACACACTGTGTTGCAAGTACTCTTCTGTACTGACATGCCCTCACAGAAGGCTCCACCATTGAGAGGCGCCGGATTTGTGCAAGTGCGAGAGCGTTTTTGCACACCTCGACCGCAGCGCACGTTACAGGGAGACCAGTCCGTCCAGGATGACCAGCCGCCATTCACTGCACGTGTCAGAAGAGGAGGGTATGAAGAAACACTAAAGGAATTCTGGCCTGCATCACAGTCAGAGGATTCACTCAAAGACGGTAATGAACATCAGAAAAAAAAGATCAATAGTGTCTTCCCTTCTGTCAATGTACACTTATTCCTCGGATATGTCTCCTAAAGTAATGTAGGATGATTGACTAATGAGCTCATTTGCTGTCATAGGAAAGGAAGAAATACTACTGTTCCATTATTGTACATCTGTTGGAGGCTATCGGGAATAGTAAGCTTGTCAGGGACTTCATTAGCATTATGGAAATTAATGATTGATGGACCGGAGCAATGGGATGTCAGAAAGAATGAGATGTATTCCTGCAGCAGTTAAATGCCTTCTTTAAAAGAATAAAAATAACAGGATGAAAGGTCAGCAAAATGAACAATGAGACACTTCATTTAAGGCTGCCCTTCAGTCTAAAAGGAGTTTTTACTAGTATGACACTATTTCACTCTCTACAGCCCTGATATTTAGTGCAATTCATAACAAAAGTCACCTCAAGGCACTTTATATTGTAAAGTAAGGACCCTACAACACTACCAAGAAACAACAACAATCACATGACCTCCTATGAGCAAGCACTTGGTGACAGTAGGGAAGAAAAACTCCCTTTTAACAGGAAGAAACCTAATTAAACTATACTTAGACTTTGAGCAGTTTTGAAGGAATAGGGTCTAAAAGGCACATTGATGGTTCAGAAGGATAAATTACTGTGACCTTAACTCAACAAGGTTTATTGGGGAGAAATAAATAAGAGGTAAATATTAGCAGTTAAGTGTTAAGTTGCTGTGGCATAACTGCGGGACAGCTGTGAATCTATTTTTTTCTCTCTAATTTTTAAAATCTTGTCTCTGAAGAAAGTCATTTCTAGTTAAGGTTAAAAGAATGAGCTCTGACTATTTGTCAGCTTGGCTACAGCGCTGAAAAGAAGTGTGTGGTTGTTCCCATTTTTCTCAATCAGTGACAAACAGTGAGGTGTCCTAGCTTTAAGGAGGACTTACAAAATGAAGTAACAAACCATTTTTCCAGCCCAAAAGAATGCAGCACTATTTCCTTTCTGACTTGCATGTTATCTGCTTTAAGGCAGATTTTACTATCTAACGAGCCACAATTTCCAGGGTCTTATGCACTGAGGATCTAACACTATTAACAAGATAATCAACCTCGGTGGGAGTAAAGCTTAGTTAGCCGCTAACTGAATACCATACTAGTGAAAACTGATATTCTGATGTAGGCAAGACTATTCTTCAACACTACTGTAATAAGTTACCAGGCAAATCTACTCTAATGATTTTTTGTCAGAGATAAAATTGCAAAATTAAAAGAACTGTAATCTTACCATAGACTATAACAGTAGCAGTGGCACTGCGTCGCTTGGCCACAATGTTGCTGGCAACACAGGTGTAGTTTCCAGAGTCAGACAGCCGGGCCTCTGAGATGATGAGGTTGTGGTCACCTTTTTTCTCCATGATATTACCATCATCAAAGCTCAGGTTTTCCTCATTTTTCAGCCAATCCACCTGAAAACAAAAGTATGTCAATTTCATTCAGGCAGACAAACATCTGACAACCGGACAGGTGTGAGTGATAAAAAAGCAAATACACTTAACAACATCTGGTGGAATGTTTCAAAACATATCAGAGTAATTTAAAAAAGGTCAGTAGTTTGATAGAGTATCACAAAAGGCTTTCAGAGATAAAGTGAACTTCACCCAAAGTTACATGAGAAAAGTTCAACAATTTGAACTGAATATAACGGCAAAGGCTCTCTTTCATCATCTATGGTACACAAAGCGTTAAAGAGACTGTACTCAGTGCAGGAGAGGCAGGGTAAAAACTAGTAATGGCCGTATTCTTGAGGGCATCAGGTGGAAGTGCATTAAAATTATTTTATTTCTAAGTGCTGTCAGTCAACGGTCTTGTTGCTCACCAATGAAAATTAGTCTTTAGAAATCATGGACACTTTGTCCCGTGGGCAAAAGAGAGATCGTCGGATTTGTTAACGACTGTACTATAAAAAGCCAGTATTTGTGATATGCACAAATGGCATATGGCATTAGTAAGAGAGCCTTTGAAGGCACCATCAATAGTAAATGATGTGATACATGAAGCGTTTTTCTATCTACCTGTTTAATTAAACATTACAAGAACATTTTTAAGAGTCCCTAATATTTGAGGGAGAAAATTTAAGACAACAATTCATTACCTTTAAAAGTTATATTATTCCCTTTTAGTAATTTAATTAAAACTGAATATATTTCCCCACACTCACATGCCTGGTAACTGGTTCAAAATCCAGTTAGTTATGTGCAGGTCACTGTAGTATAACAGTAGAAAAATTTTGCTACAATTGTTCCTTTGAGGATTGCGTACAGTTCAGTATTTGCTAACAAATGCTTCACAGTCGTGCTGATTGAAGCGTGCATTTTGCATTTCATCATGTAAAGAAGTCTCTGTTCTCTCTTCTTGGCAAAAAAGGAGAGGACAAAAATTGAAACACGTCCCACGTAAGGGGACACATTTTGATTGCAAGATTAGGGGGTTGGGAAGCACAACACATCTGACAACAGCTCAGAGTAAAGTGATGTAGTAGGTAGGTCACATCCTCCAGCGTTACCAATTCAGTGGCCATGTAGTGAGCGAAACCAATAAGGAATTACAAAATAAAAGACGCTCAGTTGATGCTCCTCTCCTCGCATGACTGGCCCTGTAAATTGCTATTAATGTGCCAGTAGCTTGAGCTTTTCATTCAGAGAGACGAGCTAGGGCACTTGGATTGCGTTTTGATTTATGGCAGTGTATTTGAGGATTAAAAACTCCGCCCCACTGGGAGAGCCATGTGTTTGTGCATGGGGTTGTACTCCAGTGTGTGAGTAGCATGTGTGTTTGTGGATAGTGTCCATTTGCCAAGGGAATGTAACTACAGCCAACAAACTCAGAGATTGCTTTGCTCTGTCAAAGCACTCTAGATGAAAAAAAAAAGAGCTAGGAAATCAATAAATCTGGAGTCATGTTGTCACAAGCGTTTTTTGCTCCTTTTGATGGCCCAAGAAGTCTTTCATCATGTAGCTTTTTTTCATGAATTGGCTCCACTGCTTTCAAGACATACAGTACCAAGTGCTCATACTAGTGTGCAACATTGCGCCTTCATCAGTTCTTTCTTTATAATTCACTCTTTCACAGCCAGTGTCTAATCAACCCCAGTGTTTGTCATGGCTGGTCAGTCTTGTCAGTTATGAAAGCAGTCAGTTTTGACCTTCTACAAAATGGAGCAAATATAATTGAATAATTTCATACAAAATGAGCCCATTTTACAAGCTTATTCATGTAATCACAGTATTTTCTTGTAGTCTGCTTTATGCAAGGATTGACAGCAAATAGTGACCCTTACTTCTCAAACAGTAATAAATGAGTTGAAGTGATTGATTGGTGAGCTTTGTTGTTTTTGCTGGGGTTAAAAAACAAAGCCACCGTGGAGTTGCAAAAACGGCAGTTCTTCAAATGGTCACTTGACACTGGCTTGCACCCATCTTTCAATTAGTCTGCAAGCCTACAGTAAATGAAAGACAGGTACTTAGATAGCTGCTAAGCTTCACATCAGCTAATTCAAACTGAAATGGAAGACTCGACCATGTTTGTAGTGTTGATGCCTAACTAACTAAATGACTTGTTGCTTGTTAAACTGTAATGAGATCCCATCTCAAAGACCAATACTGTATGTCACCATGAGACATTAGGTTTATAAGATATGCACTTATCTCACCCCTTATTTCAGAAAATAGCTGAACTAAAAACGGTCTACATTATATTACTCACTTAATGTATATTATAGTCATATAGTGTGGAATATATGACTATATCGAAGCTTAACCTCCAGTGCTTTGTTCTCATATTCAGATGGGATGAATATTTAGAGCAAAGTGTTGAAACTGAGTTTGACAGGTACCAAGATGTAACTATTACACTGTGTAAATTAAATATATTTCAATATTAAGTGGATAATATGTCACCACAGGAAACACCGAGCAAAACAAATTGCATTGTTTAAAATAAGAACTCACATCTGCATCTTTTACATAACACAATGACAAACCTAATTTCTTCCACATGCAGGTAGAAATTTTTCATAAATTAGATATCAAAACGATGGAGGAAAGCATTTTTCCCATTTACACCACATTTAAGTAAAAAAAACAATACAAAGGTAAATCACTGCGGTGCTATAACTGGACTAAATGACAGGACTATATGACAACATGATACATTTAAAACAGAACCACATTCCTCTTGCGTTCAACTCAAATGTAAGATCCAAAATCTGAAATAAAAACGCAACTCAACATTAAAAGCTCCAAAATTTGCATTTTTTGGCACGGAAATGACACTGTATTATATGATACTATATGTTACCCTTCCCCACCTTTCCCTGTGTTTATTGTAGCTCTCTACCTATGCAGATGATAAATTATACATTACAGTTAAAACAAAAAATCTATGAAAGATATCCATGAAATGCCAGAAGATTTGCTGTTTAAGATCAGGGTAATTGAAATGATGCTATCAAACATTCATGACTTTTTATTTCTTCTACTCTAACCACTGGGAAATCGGGAATTATTGAAAATGTAGGTCCGATGGGATTAGCCCCTTGCCAGTAAAGAAGCACTTTGATGCCAGAGTCGTCCTGGAGAACAATTCAAATCGACTCTTGGGGCTTTTTACTCAGCAGCGTTTCATTTAACCTAATTTGTTCAACTTGACAATGAAAACTTAATTACTTATTAGGGTTTCCAGGACACACTGTAGGTATGTATTTGTAGATATAGATGGCTAGTTAGCTGGTTGAGGTGTTCTGTGACATAGACTGTAGGTAAAAGTCACTGTGACATTAACAGTTCATCTGCTATAAAGCTTTGAGGTTAGCATTTAGGCTTTCCCAAACTTGGTGTGTTGAAATTGGTCGTAAAAAAATCCTGTCCTAAGACAAATCCTAGCTAATCAGTCCTTTAGAGATCAATTTAAAACCAGGAAATGCAGAGGAACCAAATATTCAGTAGCTGAAAAAAGAAGCCAAAATGTATTCTCATAATGACATTGGCAAAGAAACTATTTATTTACTATTTATTACGCATTAGTCATGCAATGGTACCAGTACATGTTAAAAACAGAGTTGCATTTGATGCTTTTCTGTTCTAGCTTTACTTCTCTCACACACAAAGAAGGACAATTTTAAAACTGTTAAATTTACATCACCAGTTGAAACTGAGAAGGCACTGCTTGCCAACTAAGACAGCAAACGTCAGAGAAACTGGCACACATGCAAACCCATTGTGCCACTCCACAGTAACTAGAGATTAAACATTTCAGTTGTACACTCCAGAATGTGTTATACAAACAATAAGCACTGACTCCGGAAGACAGAAGTTGTCAAGTATGTGGAGATTCATTAGACGGCTCATTTTATGTTCACTGAACTAAGGCTGTTATTACATGAATTTTACATGTTCTAATCAACTCTTTTTAGGTGGTATTGATAGAAAGTAAGCCAAGTTTGAGTGGTAAAGTATGGATTGCTGGTGTATAGATCTCTCTCATCCTTTCTGCAATGCCGTTGAATTAGTTAGGTCGCTGTTTGTCTCAGAAAATGATTCCAAGTTTCGTACTGTTTCGCTGTAAGGCATGTGCTTTCCTTTTGAATCAGTGTGTTGTATTATATATGTTAGTTTCTTACACTTAAGATTTTTTAAAGTTATATGTGATTTAAAAAAGATGCACGTGTACACTTTTAGAAGTAGTGTGGGTGTTTGTGTTTGTGGATAGAATTTAACAGGCAACCAAAACAGAAAAGAAGCAGACTGAGAGATTAATGTAATGATTTTTTTTTTCATGCTAACATTATCCTAATTTCTAAACTGTGATGGTGTTTGATTCTCATTCACATCGTGGTAAAGGCCATCTGAGATTTAAAAAAAGGATTTGTGAAAGTACATAATAAGAAGAGAAAGATGAAACTTAATTAAACCATTAAACAGCAGTACTATTCAATAAAACTGACCAATAATTATCTCTTTATCCTCTCTGTGATCAGACAAATCCTCTTTGGTGGTGACTTTTCATTTTTTGGGACCTTTATCTCAGGAAATTCTTACAGTGAAGTAAATTAAAATAATCTCTTTGTTCTCTGGTTGGTTTTTCCTCTTGTGATTTTGCTTTGATTAATCTGTGTCATTCTGACCCTCCCTCACTTCCAGAGAAGAGTATAATCCTGGAGTGCGAGACACTCTCTGTTGGTCCTAGAGTCAAAAACTATGGAGAGATGCACATGCTGATGAGATGGCAGGGATGCTCAAATGAGCCTGATAAGCCAGCGCCCGGGGACGACAGGAAACATATTTGCTTAATTGGCAAATGTGTCCCACTTCGATAGCAGCAACTAGTGTTGCACTACAGAACACCTGACCTAGCAGCGCTGGCAGTCTATTGGCATGGTGTCAAGGCCACCGTACTGACCTCTACATGTCACTCATACGTACCAGTATATTTTGCTCTTTTTCACTCTTGGTTGAGAAAGCAAATAAAATAAAGCCAGGTAAGCAGCATCACATCATCAGCAGAGTGTCTATGAAGCATGCAGCAGGGCTTCATTTTCTGATAAATTCAAGCTGTGT
Organism: Diplotaxodon limnothrissa; assembly: GCF_057381915.1. Classification (NCBI taxonomy): domain Eukaryota; kingdom Metazoa; phylum Chordata; class Actinopteri; order Cichliformes; family Cichlidae; genus Diplotaxodon; species Diplotaxodon limnothrissa. Next base: position 55,575,649 of record NC_140602.1, on the reverse strand, counting down.
AAAGCTGTTGAGGTGAGAGAGCCGGCAAGTCTGGAGAGCCGTGTTTATTTGCAGAAAGGTATCATCTTAAACTTAACAGAGAAGTCATTTCAATTCCCCTCAGCATCTGGCCTAAACACTTGATTATTCTGAAAGCAGATGTAATGACCTACATTTACAATCATTTAAATGGGAAGTGAAAGCGACATGAAGACAATTACAAAGCATTGCAGTAAGTTTTGTACCATCTGATTCAATTAGGATTGCGCTTCATTAACCGCCCCCTCCCCTCCTTCCCTTCACTCATGCCTGCACCCTCTCAGCCTCCCCTCAGTCATGTTTGGCCTTTTCTCAGTGCAACAACAGCTTTCATGAAATCACATTAAACAAATTAATCCACCAAATCTGACGCACGCCTGTTCTGGAGGCAGGAGTGGCTAAACTTTCAGGGCGTTCTTGGATTATCTCTTCACCATCTCTGGAAACGTTATGCTTATCACTTAATAATTATATTTCAAGCAATCTAAATGTCTCGGGGTGAGTGGCTTGATGATTGGAATGCTTGGGAATACTTGGGTGGGTAATAATTGAAAGCATTTATTCCTTTAGTTAGCTGCTAACCTTTTAATCTCTCCAGCATGATTTCTGCTGTTCATTCTCTGCATGTCAAACATGTACGATACAGGCCCTGATTACATAATTACTCACTTGCCCTTTTTTTCTGAAATTGGAAACTCTTTCATAAATCTATAAATCGGAACACTGGGTATAGCAATGTTGAAAATTTTTGTATATTTTCTTGACATTTTAAGAGTTTAAAGATTTCACAGAGAAGATTTTGGAAATCTTTGTTGTCACTCTACTTTTAACAGGTAGAAAAAGTGTTGTCTATGAGTGATACGAACAATCCCTTTGTAAAACACTGAGTTGAACCTTCAGGGATTGACAACATTGTGAAAAAAGTAGAAATGCAGAAAAATGGTACAATTGAGCATCTAACTTACATGGGAACAAAGCTGGTTGGGATTTGCGTGACACTTTTTATAGATTTGCTGTATTTTAAATGACAACATGTTTTAGATCTAGCTGACTTCTGTAAAGCTGAACAAATGGCTAAGTTATAAAAGCAGTTCAGTCTATGTGTTTTTCCAGTATCTAAAGTTTATAATGTGAACAGTGCACAAATTAAGTAAGTTAATGCTTTGCTGAACAAGTGGTTATTTTGCCATGTGGTCAGGTTGTTTAAAGATGTTAGTCTTTAATTTTTGTTCCCCTGCAAAGCTCTTCAGTTGTGTTCGCAGTGTGTTCCCAGCAGCAACGGCATCATATATTTACTCATCAATAAATGTAAACAACCTTCAGGCATCACATATATATTAGATTATATGTATTAGATGTTTACTTTAATATGTGGCATCCTTAATTTTATTAAAATCCCAGATCCCAGTGGTGCCACTGTACTTTAAAACTGCCACAGTATTCATGCTTAACTCATGAATATTACACTGAAAGTGACTATTTAGCTTTGTATTTCCAATTTTAGGCAATGTTATCATGAAATGAAACAGAAAAAGGGAGGTTTATATTTTAAAGACATGGTTAAGTTCATAGTTTTAAACAGAGATGAAAAGGACAAGTATATCTGAGACGTCACAATATTTTTAGACCTGTTATATAGTATAACCTTACTAGAGAATTTTAATGTGATATTGAAGGTTTTAGGTTGATATCAGCTTGTAAAGTGAAAGAATCCAGTTTTTATTCCTTTAGGATAATGTCTATGACCCAGCATTTGGAGTTTATGTTTGTATTTTAGATTTCTTATATTGTATTTGGAGATATGTTAAGTTCTTCTGTTGCTATTATTAGTTGTCATGTCTACATCTCTCCTTGTTTCCTGTTTTATTTTGAAAGTCTTGTTTGCTATGTTCAGTGTGCTTAGTTTTGCTCTTGTCCTGTATGTCATTATGTTGATTTGTGTCAGCTGTTTCCCCACGTGTTTCCACTTCCTCTGATCACCTCCAATGTGTGTTTATTCTGTGTGTTTTCTTTCAGTCTTTGTCATCTGTTCCATGTATTCCATGATTCTGCTCAGGTCGTGTTTATGTTTCTTGTTCTTGTTTTTCCCCATCACAGTTGCTCACATGTTCCTTGGTAGAACAGTGTTCATGTCTGTTTTCATAGTTACCACAGTTTAGTTTTCCCAGTTTAGGTTTCAGTTTAGTGTCGCTCCTGTTCACTTTTGCTTGATTTTTGTATTCATGTTTACCAGCCATAATAAACGGCTCGCTTTTTGTTTAACCTTAGTCCTGTCTCCTTCCATGTCTGCTATTGGGTCCTCCAGCTCACTCTATGACTGTGACCCAAACAACCTCACAAAGACTGAAAGAAAACACCCAGACTAAATACACACTGGAGGTGATCAGAGGAAGTGGAAACACATGGGGAAACAGCTGACACAAATCAACATAACGATGTCAAAGAGGAAGAGCAAAACTAAACGCATTGAACATAGCAACACAAGACTTTCAAAATAAAGCAGGAAACAAGGCCAGACGTAGAAATTGTAACACAGCTAAACAACAGAAAGGACAATAAAAGACTCAAAATGAAAAAAACTCCAAATGCGTCTGACAGATAATTTCTTAAATCCAAATATTGCACTGAAAAATACCAGCTGTCTTGTAAGCAGGTTACCATACTGCTATCAAAAACAAAATAAACTATTGCATTGTTACTTAAGTGTTGACTTTTCTCTGAGATTACCCCACATTTACCATGTTATCACTGAGCTGTAAAGCGCTATTAATAGTTTAACTAAATAACTACTAATTCAAAACAAGATTGTTTTTATTGAGAAAAAGTGACATTTAATTACAAAAATATTATGTAAGGACACAGTTGAGTATAATATGTACTGGTAACTGTTCTGTCTCTAAAAAGCAGAGCCAGTTAAAACTCTTGTCACCAATAAACTGAAGCAGACTTAAGCTGTTTTACTACGATCCATTCTCTGTGGTCTGACTTGCATTGTGCACAGATTATTGCCTCTGTTACTGCTGGGACAGATAATATGGCGTTCTCTGGTTTTCATTAACATCCTACACAGCAGCCCAGTAAACTCCCGGGTGGCTTAGTTACAGCAAGATGCAGATAAAGTTCCCTCTCCCTCACTGATGGCATTGCCTCTGAGATCATGAACAGAGCAGTGACATAAAGGGATTTCAAGCTTTACAGTCAGATGTAAAGCATTAATGTATTAAAACAGCCTAGAAAGTTGGAGCGTATTAAATCCGCATTTCGTCAACTGTGCATTTAATATCAGCTCCAAAAAATTAACTGTTCACATTTCTTCAACATCACAAGTATTAATTTCCAGCTGAATGTGGGAGTATGGACGTTCAGATAAATGTCATGGCCAAAATAAATATCCCTCAGAATACAAACAGGGTTTAACAGATCATGCTGCATGACCTCAATTCCTTAAAACTCAAACTTTAGCTGAGCTTGAGCTTCTCTCCTTCACAGTGCTGGATACAAAAAAGGCTCTCAGCAATGTCTAAAGTCATAAAAAGAAAAAAAAAATTACTGCCACATCTCCAACTCTGGATGTCAGTAGTTTTTTTTCTTCCCTCAGTGCAAGTCATACTAGAGGGAGCTGGATTTGTCACTGCATTATTTACTATAACCATTCTCTTTGTTAGCCGGAGTCACATTAATGAATGCATGAGGAGTTTGATGACCACAATGCATCGGGGAGACTCGTGGTACACCGATGCTCCATTTGTGTGAGCTGAATCATTCATCACACACACACACACACACACACACGGGCACACACACACAATTTGAACTGGAGTCCATTTTCACCTTTAAGGAATTCTAAAGCATCGATTTGGATTCTGAAAAAACAAATGGCTTTAGAACAGTTTGTTAATATGACAGATCACAACATGACAGACATAACAATGAAGCACACCAAAGAAAATGTTTGAGCAATACAAATTCTCAAATATCCGTAAACAATATTCAGTACGGCAGACAGTGCTTAACCCCTGTTCTTTTCATTTCATTTCACTGAACTTTATTAATTCATACATGTGGTCAGTTGCTTTGATAAAACTGACGAAATAAAAATAATACGAATAAAAAGTCTGTTGATTAAAAAATAAATACAAAATATATTAATAAATAATAACTTTGAAAGATTTAAAATATAATAATTGAAAATACCCCCGTTACATCATCGTATACTATGTTGCTGCTTTGGCATTCCAGAAATCACTGATATAACATCAGTGACGACATTTTGCTTTACTATAAACCAAAACACTGCCTCAAGCCTACAGACATCAGAAAACATGGTGTCATCTTTACTTATTACTTTTTTGGACTTAGGACACTTGTAAAAAATGATTTTTCTAATCCCAGTGAGACCCTATCCTTATTAAATAGTACTGTAGCTGATGGTTGGACCCTACTGGTATTTATTAACCCCTATCAGCAGTGTCTCTCACTTCCATTGATATTCATTTTAATTGGGTCCCTCAAAGTGGAAAAAGAATACATTGGAGAGGGGCTCACTTTGCCTTTCCACATTTAATTGACACCCCATGGTCTGTGGTAACTGCAGATGTTATGGACATTGATGTGAACTTTTACCAGTTCTTCTAAGCAATTAATTAATGACTCATTACTATGAGTGGAAATATAAAAGGTGATTTGGTTGTAATGTTAATGTTATATATTTTACAGAGCTACCAGAAGCAATGAATAAGCTCTACAATTAAATATGACTTAATGAGAACATATATAACTATGAAATAAACAAATACTATCTGATATAAAACTTAATGTTATCCTGCTATGTAGCATATTTTCTCAAGTTAAATCCTGTAAAGAGGAATGAGTGAATAATTTAGTGAATAATTAATATTAAGTGGATCTGTTTCTGAAAGGTGCTGCTCCCTGTAATGGAGACAGATAACTCCTAAGTTTAACAAGACTAACAATGAGTGAGAAGGACAAACAGATTAAGAACAGCTCTGTTCAAACAGCCAAGTCTGGATATTTTGACAGGAATTGTATTTGCTCTATTTTCTGTTTTGTTTTTTGTTTTTTTTGCTGGGATGAGGAATTTTGTGTCCAAAATCACACATGATGAAATATTTTCTTTTCTTTTTAGTATGTACAAAATCTCAGTGCTATTTACACTACACTATACTAAAACTGAGAATTAGACAGCTGTGGCTCAGAAAAGACAAAAACTAAACAAATAGTTATATATACTATATAATCCTGGGAATATACATACCAGTGACCCTGCCAGTATAGATGCATACTGTAAATAAAATGTCAACTCTTAACTGTTCTGTTGTTTCATATAAAAGAGCTGGAAGACATGCAAACGGAAGTTATGATTAAAAAACAAGTCAGTGTGTTTGCAAACATTACTGACCTCCACAAAGCTTTATCCATTAGCATCAGAAAACGTATCGGTCGGTTTATGCAAAGGCACGTCAATCAGTTTGGGAGTAATGGTAGATCACAGACTGCCCCTTTAAGTAAATGCAAAGCTTCAGATGCTTGGTTACGCAGGCTTTGATATCTATCGACACATCACCCTACTGAGTTTCCACACGAAGGCGCGCAGCATCACAGCACAGAAGCACCACTCAGCAGGACTGTCCACAAGAGCCTCATTTTATATTCATAGTAAAAATTAAAATAGCAGTGACGGGTACTCTCTATCAGACATGCTCATACAGAAATACTCACCCTCAGAAAACAGACAAAGATAGCAAAAGTGAAAGGAATACATTAATTGTGTCAGCTCATCAAGTATTAGTCTTGTTTACACTGAAATGAAGAGAAAAAATTACAGATGTGTCCTGGATTTGCTGTGGCTGGAGAGAAACAAAACAACATGTCACGTAAACAGAGCTATACTGTGAGTAAAGCAGATGGATGACGGCTTCTCTCCAAGCAACACAGGAGAAAACGTTACTTGTTTGAAGTGCAAGAAAGCCCTCACCTCAGCCACAGGCACTCCCTCTGGGGGACGACAGTGCAACACAATCATGCCATTCAGAGGCACCTCGGTGCCTTGGGGGTCCTGCTCAAAGTTCTTCCGCAGGTCTAGGCAAGAGAATAAACAGCCCTGCTTTATAGAAGAATAGCACGAAGGAGCAAACAAACATATATGCACAATTGTTTCATGTGTGACCTTCTCTGTTTATGTATGTACAATGAATGCTTTCTATATAATCCCCTCACTGGTTTAAAGTCAAATAACCTTCGCAGACACAGTAAGGTCAGGCTGGTATCAAAGTGACATGGTTTCGCTTACAGGCAATCCGGACTGTTGCCTTGCGGCTCTTGGAAGTTCCCAGGTGACTCCAGGCGACACACAAACACCAGTAGTCCTCTGGGCCATGAAAGTCCTCCACCTGCTGACGCGACACGTTGATCATCACTTCACGGATCTTCAACCCTGCAGGCGAAACGCATGATTGTTTAGATTAGCTTTCATTATATTGCAGGAATGATCAATCAAAGAGATGAAGATTTGCAGGGACAAGATGATGAGTGAAATTTGAATCTGATAAGATTATCAGCAGTAAACAGATCTGCCATTTGCCAGGAGGAGATGGAGGACAGTCTGCTTGTCAAATCAAATCAATTTCAGGGATTTTTGTTTAGACAACAATTTAAAATGTTGTCCGGATGAAAGTGTAGCCGGATGTTATGCTTTCATCTGGCTAAGTCACAGAGCAGACCATTTCATTATTGACACAAATATATATATGCCACCAGCAGCACTTTAACAAAGCCTTGTTCAAGTTTTAGCCCGGCAAACAGATGGGCAGCAGTGCAAAGTTCTTGTTGTGGTAGATATATTTGGTTTTGAGCCTTCATATCCTCTCTCACACAGCCTGCAAACCATAATCCATTTATAATGAAGTGACACTAAATGCTTTCCAGCGGAAGCATTAACTGAGAGAGGGGGAACACATGAGCTTCTTATTGTTGTGAAGAACAGCATGATAATGTTTTTTTTTTCTTTAAAAACATTTAAAGGTCCATTTCTGGTCATTCTTTATGGATGTGTATTGTCTGTGATGCACCCATAATGAGATAAGTTTCTGAGACTACAGATGAGAATATAAAAGTGCTGTATATCAAGTATGCCAGACCATGCACGCAAGATGACAAGCTTGGACCATTAATGCATAATAGGGTAGCTTCATCGGGTATCAAGGAAATTGTAGCTTTCACCCAACATGTGTGATGTCTGTCTAGCCTTGCAGAAAGCTCAATTTCAGCCATCCAGGTTGAACAGACTTATTAATATGTGTACGCAGAGTAACGGGGAGCTAATGTTCAGTTTCTAGTGACCAAAGTTGTCATTCCCAGCAGCATGCAATTAAACCTGAACACTGTGGAATAAGATAATAACAAAGACCCACCCCTGGAAAGAAACTAGTATTAGAGCCTGGAGCAGCAATGACCTACAACAGAAATGTAAATGAAGTGCAGTAACTATATGCACTCATGTCATCATTTCTTGAGTTTGACTTCTAATAGTAGTGTTAAAATGAACAATGTGCTGGAGCACAGGCTTAAAATTTTCTGGTCAGCTGAGACCTTTCTGTTTGTTTTTTTCTGGGTGCTCTACATCTGGTAGTATGAATACCAGCATGGCTGGTTGTCTGTCTCTCTGTGGTAACCTTGTGATGAACGGCAACCTGACACAACTGCACTGTCTCTTGCCCAGTGGCTGCTTGGATAGAAGTACACCAAAGGAGTGAATTCTGTTGTCAAATGAAGCCAACAAACTAACAATGGACTAATTGGACTTTTTCCACCATAGGCAGTTTTTTCGCTGACAAACCTCCATCTGGAGCTGGTTCTTCTCGGTCTATTATGTCTTAGAATGATAAAAACTGCAAAAGACAGCTGTAAAAATTGCCAAAAGTTGGATGCTCAGTGCCGCATTAATACTCTGTTTCCTCTGGCTTCTGGTGTTTTGCTAGAAAAATAATTGGGTCTCCATTTAGTAGTATTTTAATACAACTCTGATATGACTCTCGGAGAGATAATTGCAAACTGTGAGGCTGTTATCAATGACATTACACTGACAGCAATAACACTGGGATGTATGGATGCATTGTTTTCAATTACTTATCTGTAGGCATGCAGAATCCAGCATGGGGATGGGTGACTTCCCCACATACAAGAATATTTTCTCTATAGAAATGTAATTACTGATGTATACACTCAATCAACAATGGTTTGATTTCCATATAAGTAAAACTTTTTAAAAAACGTCCTAAAGCCAGATCGTCTTTGATTTATGGGACAGCTACCAAATCTTACTTAACAGCATATCTCATAACAGCTGTTCAAAAATCACCATAAAGCTTGGCCTCATGTGGCTTATTGCTTAATTACACAGACCTACACTTGTAGAGGAGTCGTCTCTCCACAGGCGTTTGCCATCATTCCGTACATAGACGGCAGCTTAGACATGGGCTGGGATTAAATGAAAACTAATAATGGGAAATGAAAGGTTATCAAAGGGAGCCTAATGAAGTAATGTTAAACAGAAATGTTCTCTGAAGACACTGTAATCCTCTGCAATGACTGGCTGATATTATGTACAATAAGCCCCCACACTCAGTGCACTCCTCCCTTCCACTGTAACAAATTAGAGACGTAATCAAGAGTCCTGATTAAGTGAGAGTGAAGAACATTTAACTGCAGGAAAATAAAAAAACACATGATTGCACCCTTGAGAGGGACAATTTTGTCAAATCAAATCATGAGAAATTTGCAGGGGTGGTGTGCCACTGAAATTCAGCTATTTTAATATGGACAGGTGGATTTGTTTCCCTTTGACCCTCTCATTTTCTTTTGACACTGAGAACTCAGGAAACACACATACACCATTCATACACTACTACTATTACTTTTACACGGCCTTTACAGCAGGCACTTTAACACCACACAGTTCTGTTAAATTTTTCACTGTTATTTATATAGCGCAAAATCACAACAACACCTGCCTGAAGGCTCTTTATACTGTGAGGTAAAGATCCTTCAATAATACAGAAAAAAACCCAACAATCAGAAAACCTTCCTCAAGGAAGCACTTGGCGACAGTAGGAAGGAAAAACTCAATTTTAACAGGAAGAAACTTCCAGCAGCCATCTGCTTTGATGGGTTGGGGTTAAGTTGAGGGAGGCAGGGCAAAAGGCACACTGTGGAAGAGAGCCAGAGATGAATAAAAACTAATTATTAAATGCATTCGTTCTGGGGAATCTCTGAGAAGGACTGCTCACCACATACCTTTAAGGGTTTTATTCTCTATTAGCATTTACAGCAGCCAGATGTAACAGTAATGTGATGTTGGCAGTTGGCAGAGCAGCAAAAACTCCAAAAACAAGATGAAGGATGTCATCTCAGCTCTGTGTTTTGTGGGTTCATGATTATAACAAAGTTGAAAAGACAGACAGAAAAAGTTGTTGATCCCAGCGGCTGCAACCAGGCTGAAAGGGGGGATGGGTTCAATTTAATATTTAGTGCTATAACACTGTAGCACAAAAACACTAAAATGCTGCATGTGGCACAGATGGCACAGCAGAGCTCGTCACACATGCAGTCAGTGTTGTTTTTTACTTCTTTATACAGGGAGTGCAGAATTATTAGGCAAGTTGTATTTTTGAGGAATAATTTTATTATTGAACAACAACCATGTTCTCAATAAACCCAAAAAACTCATTAATATCAAAGCTGAATGTTTTTGGAAGTAGTTTTTAGTTTGTTTTTAGTTTTAGCTATTTTAGGGGGATATCTGTGTGTGCAGGTGACTATTACTGTGCATAATTATTAGGCAACTTAACAAAAAACAAATATATACCTATTTCAATTATTTACTTTTACCAGTGAAACCAATATAACATCTCCACATTCACAAATATACATTTCTGACATTCAAAAACAAAACAAAAACAAATCAGCGACCAATATAGCCACCTTTCTTTGCAAGGACACTCAAAAGCCTGCCATCCATGGATTCTGTCAGTGTTTTGATCTGTTCACCATCAACATTGCGTGCAGCAGCAACCACAGCCTCCCAGACACTGTTCAGAGAGGTGTACTGTTTTCCCTCCTTGTAAATCTCACATTTGATGATGGACCACAGGTTCTCAATGGGGTTCAGATCAGGTGAACAAGGAGGCCATGTCATTAGTTTTTCTTCTTTTATACCCTTTCTTGCCAGCCACGCTGTGGAGTACTTGGACGCGTGTGATGGAGCATTGTCCTGCATGAAAATCATGTTTTTCTTGAAGGATGCAGACTTCTTCCTGTACCACTGCTTGAAGAAGGTGTCTTCCAGAAACTGGCAGTAGGACTGGGAGTTGAGCTTGACTCCATCCTCAACCCGAAAAGGCCCCACAAGCTCATCTTTGATGATACCAGCCCAAACCAGTACTCCACCTCCACCTTGCTGGCGTCTGAGTCGGACTGGAGCTCTCTGCCCTTTACCAATCCAGCCACGGGCCCATCCATCTGGCCCATCAAGACTCACTCTCATTTCATCAGTCCATAAAACCTTAGAAGAATCAGTCTTGAGATATTTCTATACAGCTTGGAGTAAGACAACATGCATGAAGAGGATGATGTGGACAAAATACTCATTTGCCTAATAATTCTGCACTCCCTGTAATCCAGTTTCATCCTTTTCTCTCAGCATTACATTCCTGTGTAAACGTCCCAGTAGCAGGTTAAGAATCGGGCAAGTCAGTATTTTCTCATTCGCATACAGCATTAATAAAGCCTGGACTTCACCAGCGGTCCACTTCTCAGCATATTCGTCTATTTTTAGAGCTAAATGTTGTTTACACAGCTGATGTTTACATGGACTTTTTTTTATCAGGCTGGTTGCCAGGTCTGCGGCGCCATAAAACATACGCCTCGCCAAATGACTGTACACCCTGAACCTAAGAGTAAGATATGCAATTGTCAATACAGAGAAAATACGAGCTGCTAAAATAGTAGTAGTTTTTTAAGTACACTACAGTGCATGGACAATAGAAAACTGGTCCAGTTGATCCACTGGGCTTATGAGTATGAAAATAATTTAAAGGTAAGGAGACTAGTTAATGGGGTGGTCATATTGCCTGTCATGTCTGAGTGTGGGCAGGCAGGAAGAGAGGACCCAAAATGCAGGACTCACTGAGGCGGAAGTAATTCAAAACACACAGCTTTATTGCTGGTAAGAAGCAGAACAGAAAAACACTAACTAAACTGGAAGAACGGAATGAGTAGGCAGGAAGGCTGGCTGGCAAACGGAGCACACGGAGGAAGCGAGGGTAAACAGACGTTAACGATGCGACACCGAGTAGGGGAAGACACAGACACTAAATACAAGAGGTGAACGGAGCAAAGAGGAAACAGCTGGGAGACACGGCTGACGTTGATTACACTGACGAGACAGGGAGAGCACAAAGCTGAACGCACTGACAAAGGGCACAGACCTACAAAATAAAACAGGAAGCACACGCCAGACAGAGACAGACTCGTAAACAGGCATAATGACGTCATGGACAAACAGAGGGACATACGGGCAGAGAAGACTAAGCACAGGCAACCTAAACCAAACATAAGGGCAAGATAACAAAACCTAAACCAGAAATAATCATCATCAACATCATCATCATCAGATAACTAAAGAATCAGAATATAATTGTAATCAAAACAGTATCACCAGAGAATAACTAATCCATAATGCAAAATAAACCAAAACATAAGAAACTCAAAATACTGGGTCGACCCGACCCAGGACCGTGACATTGCCTCTTTATTGAGGCAACATGATGATGATCAGTTTCTTTATCTGTTGGATAACCAAATCACAATGGTGAATTTAATGAAACTTGATGGGAAGGTGGAACATGGGGAAGGAAAGAACTCATTAAATTTTGGGGCAGATCGGGATTATAATAGGTCACTTCTCTCGGTGGAGGATGTGAGCTCCAAATGCAGAGCTTCTCATCATTATTAATGATGAGGGAAGCAGAAAAAAAACAACAAAAAACCACCAGTTTGCTGTCCCTGATGCCAAATTTTAAGCTGAAAGCAGGCGAAATTTATTCTGAGGTGAAGGGAGCTACAGCTCTGCAGACTTAGTGCAAAAACACCTTTCTCTGGCACACAGTCACCATTAAACAAAAATTAAAAGGAAGAAAATAAAAGTGACGTCTTCCCTGTCAAGCTGTTTATAATTATGCAAAAGCAAACTTACAAAAAATAATCTCAGTATTCTTATATGTCTTTCCCTCACAAATGTGTACAAATCCTTGAGAAACTGGTAATAAAAGCCCAAATTGGAAGGGTGGGTATTGTCTCTCTGGCTGTTCTTTTGAAAGTTATTCCGAGTACAAGCTTCCACCACATTAGGCAGAGATCAAAGGGTCTATTCCCTTTTTTCAAGTGTCCTGAAATGCCACTAAGTGACACCATGTTAGAGAAATTATCCAATAACTGCTCAGTCATGCTGGTCCTGATGGTGCATTCAGGAATACTAACATCCATTCACTTCCTTGCACGCGCCTGTCCCTAGGTGCCCGTTTATTTCTGTTTTACCACTTTTTCCCTCCTGTGCTCATTCTGCTTTCCCTTCAGGCTCATGCCAATAGCTTTTGACAGTGCACCACAAAGCCCTGACAACAGACCTCAATGAAGAGTAAGCTTCTCTTGCCTCTTTAATCATGTACACTAATATATCTCTAATCTAGCCTTCACAAGAGACATACCAATCCTGATGCTCACGTACCGTTCTGGGTTGCTCTCATTCTCTCTTTCCTTCACTGTCTCTCTTTTAGTGCATTTGGCATGAGGCCTGTGGTGTCTTCCTACTAGCTTTAGTCTATTGTTTCGCCTTGGCTGAGTTGATGAAGAGGCCCTAGGAGAGCCAGGCAGCGCCAACTACAAGTGGCTTGATCCGACAGGGCCTGACTAGTCCGGCTCAGCTCAGTCCACAGGATGTCTCTGTCGTACTTAACGCCACAGCAAAAGGGGATTTTCAGCATTCTGTTTGTCGGAGGGATCCTTCTGAGGCAGCTGTGTACATAGTTAGTGGGTGACATGGCGTGGGCTGAGGGTTGAGGTGGATGGATATAGCTTTAGGAAAGCGTCTGTCTGATGTGAACCCAGCTTTGGGGAAATGTTTGTGTGATGTGACATTGCGGCATGCATCTCAGCATGTGGGGGCTATGAGGGTTGGCTGAAGGCCAGACACAGACGAACCCTGCTAGACAAGCGGAACATGCTCCCAGCAACATCTTCAGTCTGGTCCCAGCTGTGTGTGTCATACTTAATCCTGGAACCAAAGGGACGCATTACTTCATGCATAAAAAAATCATGATAATTCAGCCATTAAAATGCTGCGAGTCCTTATTTGTGTCATTCCCCCAGTTGCCTTGTTTATGTTTATCCAAAAACCGCATGGATGCTTATTAGGAACCACTTCTGCATACATAAGTAGTTTTCACTCTGTGGGCCACTTCATTTGTTTCACTTACATTTCTTTAACTAATAGTTTGCGACACTTAGAGACTCGAAGGCACCTCGCTTTCCTCTCACCAGTCCGCACCTTCCTTTCTTTGTTGTGACTTTATGCATGGCTGATGGTATCACGCCGACTTCTAGGATCACAATGCACAGCAGTGGGGTCAGTCTGCTGACAGGACATCAACAGGAATGGATATCCATACTTCCTGTGTGCAGTGGGTACTCACACACTCTCCTTTAATCAGTTCATCACTAGATCTGCATGAGCTGCTATCCTCTCCTCCTCGAGACAACCAATGTAGTATCCATTTTCAGCCTCTCATTCGCTCCACAATCATCCTCTCTATTTCCAATGTCCTCTTTCTCCTATTATCCCCTCTTTCTCTTATCTCTCAATCAGAGTATCATGCTTTCAGCTGAAGTCTATTGGCACAGATATCCCCTCTGTTCCACCTTCCTATCTCCTCTTCTTTCACTCTGTCCTTCAATTATCTTTTGAGTTCTATCACTCATTTCCATCTCTCAAGCTCTCTTACAGCACTTCAGAAGAGACAGAAATAAAGTCATCGTACTCGGGTCAGAGCATGTGGTGCGCTGTCTTGTCTTTAGAATCTTAAGCCAAGCCCATTTCCAACCAAAAAGCAGAAACTCATAGATTTAACGCGCACACAGATTTGATGCTACTCCCTAAAAACATAGTTTATCTGTGTGTGTTGTTTTCCTGAAGGGAGGCTAGAATGTGAGTAGTGATGATTACATGGAATATCCAGCGTAGCTCTGTCTGCCTCAGGTTTAGAAAAATGAGCAATCACAAAGGGATAAGTAAATAGATTACGTTGTTGTACCGTTCAGCAGTAATTGTGCTTTCCTATATGCCGGTCAGTGATGCCTTTATTTTTCTTACAAAATCCAAACTATAGGTTTGTACTCAGAGTGAATATGAAGATGCCTTCCGATCAAATTTCCAGCAATTTAAAAATCATTTAAGCCTTCGGGGTGCTAAACTTTCTATGCCATAATTTAGTTTGTCTCTTCTTTTCTTTTCTCCCACAGTAAATTTCACTTTCTCCGTATCTTGTCTAATGTTTCATCCATTAGACAAGACAACCCCTCAGAGTTTCAGGAACTGCATAACAATGTATGAATATGGATATGAATATGTTCCCTACAGAAAGCTCTCTGTTTGTGTTTATGTCAGACTCCCATTACTGTCAGTGCCGATCATTCTCATGTTTCAAAGTTGCCTTTAGTGCTAAAGCTAAGGCATGCATACATTAATGGCCCATTTAGCAAAGTCGGTCTATTTGGTTAATACCAACCACCCATTTTTGATGCGTCAAACACAGTATGCAGTTACACTTCTCAAACAGTCATAGATACCCACAGGGAAATTGACTTATTGCATAAATATACAAATACAACATGCATTTAGATTTTGGTAAGATGCTGTAAATTCAGTCAGGCTACGCCACCTATTCCTCGCCAAGACTTACATTATGGTTCCTTCCACCCTTGCTTTTTGACTTCTGTTATTGCTTTCCTGCATTAATTAACAGTGTGCTGACCAAACTACTGAAAACCTGTACTACACTAAAAGTTAACTATCTCATTGATAACTCTAAGAACTCTAATGATAAACCCTTTCACTGGGTGGTGAATGAACTGAACTTTAGTCATTTGCAGTCTTGTCAAAACACATCATCTAAGGGTGTTATGTTTATCATCTCATATTAAATGTGTCAAAAAAAAGAATCATGTGTGACATCATATATACCATGGTGTGATACAGCTATATGCAAAGGTGTTACCATAGTCAGATAAGCAGCTAAGGAAAGGATTTGCTGCTCTGTCATGTTGGACAGGTTGTGTTAGGATTATTGGAAGAAAGGGATACAATTCAATGTAGTTTTTAAAGCAGTGTGTGCTTAGCAACAATATATCAAGTGATCTAACTCACTCTCTCTTCCGACATCAACTGAAAATATAAACTAAACCTCTACCAAACTCATTGTTTCCAGTCTCTATCAAGACACTAAAGAGTAGCATTTGAGTGCTTGGATGGACTGATGAAGCATTTGTTGAAACATCTGTGTGTGTGTGAGTGTTGATTTTTCAAAATTGTTTTTTAGTTATTAAATTATTAAATAGTTGTTTTTACTGCACTTTAATGGTTAAAGTGAAACAAATTACAAATAATTAATAATTCGTTTGAAAATTTCATCTTTAATTGTTAATAAACAGCCTGCCAATACCCCTGTCTATTTTTTCAAACATTTGCTGGTTTATAAATCAAATCAAATCAAATCAAATCACTTTTTATTGTCACATCACATGTGCAGGCACACTGGCACAGCACATGCGAGTGAAATTCTTGTGTGCGAGCCCCACAAGCAACAGAGATGTGCAAACACAACAACACAAACGAGCAAAATACAAGAATGGCCAACCTGAAACTAATAAATATATGTACAATATATAATAGTGTATGCATTTCTGGATGTGTATACTAAATATTTTCCTACGTGTGTGTGTGTGTGTGTGTGTGTGTGTGTGTGTGTGTGTGTATACACATTTTTACAAATTAAATAGTAAAAAATAAATAAATAAATAATGTGTTTTGTTGATTGTGAGGATAAGAATTTCTGCCCTTTAAGTCTTACTTTTTATAAGGATGCAAGACATGCATGCTTGGTGATTACTAGGGATGGGTACCGGTATCCGGTGCCATTAGAAGTGCCCTCATTTCTAAAACCTGCGTACAGACACACCCCTCACTTCTAAAAAATGCGCACAGACACACCACAGTTCTTTTTTTTCCTGAAATGTCATACACTTTGGATTCTAGCCAATTATTTTACCTTTGCAAGCGTAGTAGGCAATTTTGTGTTCTCCATTCTTTAAGCACCGTTTAAGCACCGGCACCGTGTCAAAAGTACTGGTTTGGTACTGGTATTGGATAAAACCTAAACAATACCCATCCCTAGTGATTACAGTCCTGTGTAGCCTTAACCCTCTGATGTCTAATTTTTGTTTTTGTTAAATTATTCTCCGAGCTCTTTGCAATCAGGAGGGAGCATAATCATTATAACTGACACACAGCAATAATTACTTACATTTTGTTTTCTAAAAAAGTCAAAGTTTGCCTTTCCCTAAAATACAGGGACACCATATTGATCCCAGAATAAAATATGGTTTGATCACAGACCCTTTGTGGCACATAAAAATTGGCTGATTGTGAAGATCTAAAGCACAGAGTGCACACACAATAAAGAGCACGTTCATTGCTACATTTATGTATTATTATTCACTCCAGTGCTATTGAAAATGAGGGTTCTCCCTCAATGTATTTTCTAGGATTTTAAATAAATGAAATGATTACAAGTGTTAATCTGACAGGGTCATGTTCTCTATATTAGTAGTTTCAATATCAATTTGCCCATTCATATCTCTCCAACCTGGATGGTGAAACACGGTTTCCCTCTGCAGTCTGCCAGATACTGTTAGGTCCATAATTTGTTGGACAAAGGCACAATTTTTGAAGTTTTGCCTCTCTACACCACCATAGTGTTGAGTTTAAATCAAACAGCCAATGTTTGAAGTGGATACTTTCAGCTTTAATTCAAGGGATTTTGCACAAAAAAACGAAAGAAAGAAAGAATAGAGGGTCCCCCATTCTCAAAGGCTCAAAATTAACTGGATAACTGACTGACAAGAAGTTACATGGACAGGTGGGGTCCATTTCCTTCTTATTTCAGGACAAATGAAGTAGACTTAATATCTGAAGTTTATTATTAGTGTTACATCTATGCTTTCTAACTTTCTAATAATATCATTTTAAATGTGAAAGCTAAAAAGACATTTTAGTGCAAATGATGGAGGTGGTCTTTCAGCTGAAAAACCAAAATGAACCTATAGGAAAGACAGTAAAAACTTCAGGAGTTGCCGAGTCACCAATCTGGACCAACTCGGCAAAACAAAAAGGCCTGAAAGACCACAGAAAACAACTAAAGCACATGAATGAACTATTTTCATGGTTCAGAAAAGAAACTTCACAAAATGCAGACAAGTCAAAAACTTTTGTTAGTGTATCATTGCCAATGTATCATTGCCTGGATCTACAACTGTGCTTTCCATATATGTAAAACATGGTGGATGTATGGTTACCAATGGAACTGGGACACAAATGTTTATTGATAAAACTGTGACCGAAGTAGCAGTATGAGTTTGTCCTGTGAATCAAAAACAAACAGGCTCTGCTCATATTCAACCAAATGCTGCAAAACTGACAGGATCCCAAATGGATAAAGATTCACACCATACTGCAAAGTAAGTCACCTGATCTCACCTATAAAGAACATGCCTTTCAGGAACAGAAGACAAAAATAAAGGCAGAGAGAACCACAAACAAGCAGCAACTGAAAGTGTCAACTGTAAATTCTCATCTCAAGGGAGCAAAAAGCATCTGGTGATGTCCATGGGTTGTTGACTTCAGGGAGTCATAGTCTGCAAACGATTTACATGAATGATGTTACTTTGTCCAATTACTTTTGTACCTCTGACCAATGTGTTTTGTTTCTTAAGCCCTTCAAAATGCCTAAAAGATTAAACTACTTACTCATAATTGATCTTAGGTAGCTTATTAGCATTAATTAATTAGCTCCAACCTTTTAATTGACAACAGAATATCTTGAATAATCAGAGTATCTTGTTCCCAGACAGAATTTCTGGCTCATCCAGATGAAATATATATGAATGTCAGGGACTCTTTTTACTCATTGAAATACAGAAACAGCAGGAGCAGAATGGATTGCATGCATTGCCCAAAACTTGCCACTTCTGAGAGGCGATCTAAATATTTGTGGCCGAAGACAGAAAATGAACACGTCTGGGCTGTAGCTCTGGCTGTTCAGTATGTTGGAACGTTTTGCCCTCTAGGAATAAGTCAGTCAAGTAAAAATTATGCGCTTTTTTAACCACTTGTGATATCATTAATGTAATTTTTACAATAACTGAACAAGAACCCGCCTAGAAGGCAAATAAAAATCTAGAAAATTCTTTTCTCTGATAGGGAGAGAAAAAAATAATACTGCAGTTTAGCCTCAAGAAGGAGATTTTGGTCGTCTCTTATTCCTTGTGGGCTGCTGACTTGGACTCTGTGACTGCAATTACATATTTCACTCTCATGCCTTTGACTGGATGCAGATGCCAAGTAAGTGACACATTATTTTTACTGTCTTGCCAATTATGAGTCAACCGAGTGGTCATTTTCTGCTTTGTGTTTGTTATAAAGTAAAGCATCCTCCCTTTGGATACCTCACCAACAGCTTACTTTTTATGACAGGCCACAAGTAGCACTTTTAAATGTTGGTGTTTTTCTCTTTGGTATTTTCATTTATTGCATAGTGTGTTTGGCACAAATGTGTGAGAAGAGGCACAGAGAGTAGTTGTAGTTTCATTCAAATGAGGTTGCACAAAAGCAAAGTGTTGGTATTTTGGTGAAAGCTGGATCATAAGCATGCTGGGAATACACGCAGAAAAGAACCAGGTTCTGTCAGTTCTCACTGAGCCACAACTCCAGGAATAATGCTAAAAATTAAAATAATACATTTGAGTTAGCATTTACAAATGAGGAGACGAAAGTTCAGAAAAGATAATTCAACGAGTTGGAAATTAATAGGTGATACTAAGCACACACAGGTGCTTTATACTAAAAGAAATACGACAACCTTTTCCTTTAGTTACTTTAATTAAACATGCCTGTCTAAAGGAAGCAGGACAGCTTGGTGATAAATCTGCAGCCTCTAATTTGAAAAGTAGAGCACTGGGCAGAGCCATTGTGTGCAGTGATTCACTGTGTTTACATTGATTAAATCATGTGCAAACAGAAGTAGGCTGCTGCAGAATAACCACACAGACTTCTGCGCACATCAGACTGCTCAATTAGATCTTTGTTGTTGTGCCAGTGTATGTGACATCCCGTGGCTGCAACGGACACAAGCAGTTTAGGGTTAAAAAAGAAAAAAGAAATCAGACATGATTAAAAGTTCACACTGCTCTCATGACCATTAGTTCTCTTCTCACCCCCCCCTCCTATCTGAAAACACCAGATTACCAGCAGGCAATATTCCCATGTGTCATGGCCTCCTTTTTTGTCTGGCAAAGTGGTGTTTTACTTTCAATTTTTGAAAAGCATTTTAGCTTTTATGTGATAAAAATACAAAAATGCCAAATGTAGTAATGGCATTAATAAATTATTCCTATTGTGTTTTTTGATTTCTATAGTTAATGTACAGCCCAAACATTAGTTTAAGTACATCACTAGAAAATCTAACTGGGCTATATCACACATCTCCACTATTTGTTATTGAATGCCACAGCATCTGTTTTCAGCTGCGGATTGTTTTGCCTTATTACATTCACGTCAAACTCTGCATTATTCAGACAACATGCTTGGAGAAACTCTTTTTTTAGTGAGTTGTTTTCAAAACGCCACTCTGATTGCCAGATCTGTTCAAAAGGTATGAGAGCAGTAATGAGACTGTCGGAGAAGTTTAATGTTTGTCCCCACAGCCCTCCATCTTGTTGTCTGCTTTAGCTCTTCCCTCACTGATTCATGATTTTGATTAGCCCATCCAAAGCGTCTCCCCTTCATCCAACAATGCCTGGCGTCACGCAAGAAACTTTGCTTTTTGTAACAGCTCAAAAAACTGTATCTAAATGGGAGAGCTTGGAATTTGGGGGTTAGGAGTAATTCACCTTTGTGATGAGAGCAAAAAAATAAGACTGATGCTGATCTCATGTCTCATGGGATGAACAGCTAGCCTGACTCTGTAACAAAAGGCCATCTTCCAGCACCTCTAAACTGCAGGTGCACAGCAGCTATATATATATATGCCCCCCATATATATATATAGCTGCCTCATTTTGTTTTATATTTGCAAACATCTTAGTTCTCCGGGCTTCTTGAAGGACTTCTTTGGATGTTGGCTGCCTTTTGCTCTGTTCTCTGTCAAGGTGATCCCACACTGCTTCAATAGTGTTGAGGAAAACCAGTTCATGACCGATAGTCTTCATTGTGTGTATTTTTCTATCCAGGTATCTATCCAGGCTTCTACTACATTGGCAGTGTGTTTGGAATTGTTGCTATGCTAAAAAAAATGTAGCAATTTCCAGTTAGGTGCATTCCAGATGGTATTACATAGTGGGTCAAAATACTGATGACACTTTTAAAGAATCCCCAACACCAGTGTCTGAAAGGCAACCATGATAAAGCCTTCACCAAGTTTTACAGATGGCTGTTGGCACTCACTGTTTATGCCTCTCTCCTGACCTCCTCTCTACATATTGACACATATTTGAACCAGAAATCTCAGATTTGGATTCATCACTCCATAAGACCCGATGACACTTCAATTCAGTTCCTGTGTAATTGGCAGACTTCAGCCTTTTCACCCTATTTTCTTTTTGTTAGGAATGGCAGCCACCATTTCTGATGAAACTTCGGTGAACAGTAGATAGATAAACTAAAGGTCCTGTGTTTGGTCTTTGCTGGATTATTTTCTTAAGAGCATTATTTCAGATACTTTTGATCTGCTGTAGATAGTTTTTCAGGCCTGAACCTTTATATTTTGTCCTCGAGTTGTCCATTTTTTCAAATTGAGAGGATTCAGTGTGCTTGAATGATCCCTAGGGCAATGTTACGGAGCTTACCAAATAAGTAACAGTTACTTTGAAGCAAGTAATATACAAAGTCTGAGTGAAAAAGCAAAGAATGTCCAAAGAAAAACTCTAAAAACTTTCAGAAATAAACTACTGGTGGCTCGAGACGTTTGCACAGTAAAGTGAATAAAACGTGGTCAGTTGCAAAGCACTCATTCCCAAAGTTTAACCTATACAATCAAAAATCACCTCACTCAAATGCAAGAAAACCTATAAAACTCAAATGGTTTCCACAATGCTTGGAAATTCAGCATTCAGTGTCATCATTTATCTCAGCAAACATTTCTGTATTGATAGAGGAAATATATTTCAGGGTGACAGCGCACCATTGCCCACTTAATGGTTTGAATAGCACAACAACGTTATTATTCATGGATAATGATAACAAATGGACATTCATTAGAGGTTCTACAACCTACACTATATATCTCAGTGACATGGTTTGATTCTTCAGAAAACAAGAAATTATACCTTTAACTCTTTCAGCACTTTGGCTGTTTACCACTTAGTAACTAAATGCCAATGAAAAGGCACTTCTATCTTTCTGTAGACACACTTTGTCAAGAAGAAAATACATAACCTCAAGTGAAGAAAGACAGTGACCCTGTTGCTCAGTGCTGTCTCAGAGAAGTGGTAAGAGTTCAGTTACATACACAGCAGCATCCTGGAATAAATAGATATGATCTGCACAAAAATTAAAAAAAAACCTCAGTATTTTTTGTGTTAAAGTTTAAGCTGAGTCACGATTAGCTCCCAGAGGACATGAATTAGAGGTATAAAACACATATTTAGCCATTACATGCTGTTAAAAATATTTTACTGTGCTACACATCTTAAAAGTTGTGAAACTCATGATTCATCAATGCTCTGCTTATTGCACTTAATCTGTTGATGGACTCACATTTGTACAGCGCTCTTCTAATCTTACTGTCCATTCAAGGTACTTTCACACTGTAAGTCAAATTTACACACCCATAGGCATACGGTGGTTTTATCTATCACTCACTCACATACCGCAATTTGAGGTTCAGTATCTTATCTCTACTCAAGCTCCTCTAGTTCCTGAGCCAAAGCCACCACTTTACACATCTACATTTCTTTTCCTTTTTTACAGCGTTGCCTCCTGGGAGGGACATATATAAGGCTAAATCTGAGGAAAACAGAACAACACAATGGTAAATGTATATCTGCCTTGCTGAGTTACCTGCCTCTGGAAAGATACAGTCCATCCTGTGCCTTAAACCCCCTGGGCAGACAGTGTTATGGCATGTGTTGCTGAGTCTGTCTGCATTTAATTCACAGCTTACTGCTTTAATAGCTACAGCACCCTGCTCTCTCCTGAACCCAGTGGCCATTCTACCACCTGAGTCAGACTATAATAGGTTGTCCAGAGATATAGCTGTTCAACTGCCTCCTACAGATGAAGCTTGATGGGGAGCCAGTGTCTAAGGCAAGATGCTCATTTTCTCAACATGGGCTTTGTTGGCTCAGCTCTGTCTGTGTGTAACATAGATATGGCTGGTAACGGATACTGTTCGAAAAGGCCCACGAAATCTTTGGTCAGGTTGAAAGAAATCCTCTGTGTTTATGAAGTCTCAGTACTAAAGCATGGCCAAGAAGCAAAGCCACATATCACTATGGTAACCAAACAGCTTGGGGTTTCAACAGGTCATACTGTCTTATTACATGCATGCATTAGAGCTTAGGTTTAGTAACTAGGTAAGACAAAAAAGTGAGAAAAAGAGCAGAAGTCATCAAAATACATTAATGTGAGAGAAAGGGAAAAAATATAAATCAGATCAATTCTATTATATTTACACAGCAATGATGACATACATAGTAAGGCCAAGACCTTATAGTACTCAACTGTTTCGCAGTGGGAAGGAAAAACACAATTTTAAATAGGAAGAAACCTCAGACAGAACCAGGCTCAGTAAGAGTGACCATCTGCTGAGACCCGAGAAGAAGAAAACACACATTACTTTCCAAGCATGCATATGTGAGTGAAAAAGTGTCTGTGAAAGAGAAGCTGTCATTTCACCCCCCTGAGAGTCAGTGTGATGTGCAGTCTGACTGTCTTAGCCATGCTAAGGGCTCTGTGAGCAATAGCTTTAAGGTAGATTCTCATATAAACAAAGAGGACGGGTCAGTAATTGACAGGTAATGTTCAATATATAGGAAGAAAAATGAAAAACACCCGACCCAAAAATAGAGAAGAACCAAAGTCCTCCATCAAAGCAAGCTGGGCTTCAATAACACCTCAGCAGTGCCGCAAGCTGATCATCTCCATGCCAGTCCACTCTCAGGCAGTAATTTGTGACAAAGGAGCCTGAAGCAAGTATGTAATGTATAAAAAAGTTGAGCATTTCTGGATTCAAAAACATGCTTTTCATCGTTATAAACATGATTCTGAGTAAAATTCAGCTGAGGTATTTAAAATTAAAGGTTTATTAATCCAAATAATTAATCATTAAAGAAAAAAGTGCTTGTTACTAACAGTAAATTTCACATGGTACTTACATAGAATTTACATGTATTCAAATGATTTAAGTCAGCATTTTGAGCACAGTTCATTTTTTTAAGCGTTTATTGTGAATCATTCTTTGATTGAGTTTAGGAAATGAGCTAATAATTTGAGATACTGGTTTCTGCTTTTAATGAGTCATACATAATACGTACATAATCATCATCATCAGAATGTCAGAAAATCATAATACATGAATAGAATATCTTTTAGACATAAACTCAGACACAAAATGTAATGTTTTTTATCCTTTCTTTGTCACTGAAAGAAAGGGTTACTTCTGAAAAGTAAACCTGGTATTGAGTTGCTAAACTAAATGATTAAGATGCAGTCTTATTTTCTCTCACCCCGTAGCAATAACGAATAGTTTTTCTATTTTGCTTGCAAATTGTGCTTTTATATAAAAAAGATCAAAGAATGCAAGTGGAAAAGGCATATTATTTTTCCTCAGTACAAAAAAAGAAGAGAAATTCACTTAAAAGTACTGTAGGGTATTAGAGAGCCACAAAGTGATGGGTAATAATGCTGCTGGCTATTATTTTTTCCATTTTAGTTGCAAAAGCTCATTACAATTTAACTGAACAAAACAAATAAATATGGAATGGGGTGATATCTGAAAAAAATGGTATAGGGGAAAAAATTATGCTGCGCTCGAAAGAACAACTCCACAGTGCACAAATGATGTGTTAAGAAATGATAATTTCAAGATTTGAAGCGATTTACTGCCTTCAAAGGGAGACTGTCAGAGTATGCAGTCACATCCAAGTGTGGGCTGTCACAAATGTCCAGGTCCAGTGTTTTTTAAAATCTAATGATACTGGCATTAATGTCGAAACATTTTGTTCTGTACTATTTCAGCCATCATCCAATCAAGTAGCTTTATGAGTTTGTAGACACTTAACGTAACGCCAGAGGGTCACAGCTTCATGCTTGTTCTCCCCAGCTCCACACCAAACTGCTCCATTTATTTTCAGTTTCTCTCTGCAGTGTCGGGTAACATGGTTGTGCACTGAGATGGTCAATAATGAGACAAATGTCCTCTTAACGAATACAAAATCCTTTTGAGACATTCTGACAAGTAGGATATATTTAGTGTTGTGTTTCTGCCCATCCAGTAAATCCAGTATTCAGTTGCTAGTGTGCGAGCGGGAAACTTTTCTTTTCTTTTTCCCCCAGAGGGCCACACTGGCTAAGATAAATTAAGGGCCACACATTGAATAATTGGATTTAAACATGAAGTGCAGAGCTGAATTATTTTAAACTCAATCAATCTGGTAGCTATGGCAGATCATTTTACAGTGAGCTATTTTTCAACACAGAAATGCTGATCCCTTGTTTCAAAAAGCAAGAACTTCTTTATAGAAAATATAAACTTTTTAAAAAACTTTAAGATTACTTACATAAAACAATTCATTTACCCTCATGCAAACTTTTTAATTTACCATACATTTTACATGAACCACTGCAATTGTCCATGATAAAACACACTGCACTATGTTATGAATATATAATAGGTTGGGCATGAATGACATATGTTGAATGTGAAACATGCACTGCTTTTGAAAGATTCAGACCACAAATCCAAACACTCCCCCCATAGATTATAGCTTGTGTGTTTTAAAGGGTGGCAGAAATAAAGCAGCACTTTGTTAGACAAGTTAGCCTTGTTGGTGTTGATCTGCGCTTCCATTGTGAGCAGCAGTTTTATGCAGTTCTATGCAGATGACAGGACGATTAGGAAAGGCCTGAACTACACAAGGCCTTTAAAGTTCTGATGCAGAGATCTATCGCAATAATTCAAATGGTAATACAATGCCTCTAAATGCTGCAGCTGTCTGAATTTACTGAGCCTTAAACATGAATGAATAAACACCAGATTTAGCTGTTGGTACTCATACTCCTTATCAAACCTTTTGGTGCACTCCAACCCAGAAAGTCTGTAGTGTTTGAAACCAGTGCTATGCTAATGTAATGTAGCACTGGTAAAAGTCAGCCTTGGGCCATGCAGCAAGAAACATTGAGAAGGCATTGTGTCAGAACTTTTATAATTACACTGACACGTTGTCAGAGCACTCGGCATGCAGCCCAGGGCTACAATATGAGCCTATCTGTTCCACATACACTAGGGTAAACATTTCAACGAGGCCTGACAGTGCCAGGTTACTATCAAACCCACAAACACTCTGACTGTGCCCTGCTTACCCTGCTCTGTACAACCCACTTTCGCAGACATGTTCCATTTCCTCTCTTTAGAATAGAGCACTTCACCATTGCACAAAATATTGCAGCAGTATAAAAAGTAAAAGGGGATCACGCTGCCCCAGATGAGACTCATGAATCTGGACTTCATCTAACTTACAGAATGACTGACAAAGCTTTGCTGACTGTAAAGTAATTGGTCAAGGTTGCCAATGACATGATTGCTTATTGATCCATGTGATGGAAGTGTGTTTGTGAAGGTAGGTGGGTTCCTCACGGGCAGACTACTGTTTAAAGATGGCTATCAGTTTGTCATTTTAGAAATGGATTAAAGCCCTAACATCCAATCACATAGGACATTTTGGTGTAACTAAATCAATCACAGTTTTTTAGCTTTTTTTAAAACCTTCACCTGAAAGTTTCTCTCAAAGAGCTAAGCTAAATTGTTGTAAAATAAAAATTGTCCCAACAACAACACAAAATATTCCCTGTGACACTATCTGATCTGTTATAAGACAAAAGACAAAATGCCACGAGGAAACCCCCCCCACCGCAAAAAATATGACCGTTAAGACAGTGCTTTCTGAATAAAACCAAGCCTAGTGCTTATCTCAACGTTTAAGGCAGAAGGAGCTTTACTTTGGAGCGGAGCTGCTCAAATATGCACTATTTGCACAGTGTACAACTTCCCAGTCACTACGGATTAGGCAAACAATACAGCTCCCCCATGCTGCCCCCCTCCACCAAAAAAAAAACAACCTCCACCCAAATTAGTCTTTCTTTGGCCAGTTATAAAGACCTGAGTATGAATGAGGGCCTGTGTTAGTCTAGGAAAGATAACACACATTCACAGGGAGGTGGAACAAGCGCTGTGTATTCTGGTCCTCCTCATCATTTAGGATAAAAGAGAGAAAAGAAGAAGAAAAGAAGAAGAAAAAAAGAAAGAAAAAAAAAAAAAGAATGTGAAACATGCAAATGTAGAATGTAGCATTGCATTTTCTCAATCAAAAGAATTTATAATAAATGTTTTTTCAAACCATATAGTATTAATAATCGCTGTATATCTGATAATGTTTGTGCAAAGTGTTGCTGAGATATAACACATACAGACATATATACACTACAGTCATTACAGTAAGGTAAGCAGATTATTTTATAATCATGAAAATGTACAATTTACCATTAGGGTGCATTGACCAAAGAAAGTATCAATAACAGACACTTATAATGAATACATTAAACTCAAATGATTTCTGCTCTCTAATTACTTTTACTGTTTTCACTGGTGTATCTACCTCAGAGTTTAATACTACTTCAGCATGGACTAATGTGCCTGAATGAAGAACTTAATAGGCTAGTATTTATTGTTTCTGAACATGCATAGGATCCAAACGCAGGCACTTATAAAGGTGTGAGGGTGGTTTATTAAACACAAAAATATAGATGGACAAACGGTAAATGGAGAACTAAACTATACTGGGACAACTAAACTACTGAGCCTGAACAAGAACACGAACCTGAACGTGAAGGAAGATATGACCGTGACAGCAGGGAGAACACACGAACAGAACATGGTAGATACACAGACGGACCAGCAACTACAATAACAGAAGACACGACTTAAATACACACAGAGAAACACAGGGAGATTACACACAGGTGGTGGACACAGCTGGGAGCAATTAACGAGACGAGACAAGAGGTAAAACTGAACACATTCACAAGAGACGCAGACCTTCACAATAAAACAGGAAACAAGACCTCACTACACAAAGACGCAGACTCGACATTGAGACACAGACAGAAAATGACACACGGAACTAAACCCACACAAAACATGAGAACGCAAATCACAAGTAAACAGAAACATGGAGCTCTAATAATACGCAACTCAAACAATAGGCAACAATTCCTTAAACCTGAATAAACAGAACATAGAATTCAAATAGTAACTAACAAATCACAAATAATCAAGAAACACCAGACAACCCCAAAGCACTCCAAGATGCAGAATAAACCAAAACATAAGGAACTCAAAATGCTGGGTCGAACGGACCCAGAACCGTGACATATACAATACACGAGTAATGAAATAACTCTGGCATGGGTTAGATGTTGAAATATGCAGCAGAGGTCAGATGTCTATCTATCAGTCGGGATCTGTAACATGTGTTTGTTTGCACACGTGTGTTTGTTTGCACACGTGTGTTTGCTTGCACATGTGTGTTTGCTTACACACATAAGAGGAGGGAATATCAGTAACTAGCAGTACAGACTCGCTGTGTTTTTCTTAACCTCAAGAAGCGAGCAAATATTTTTTAGTGACTGTTTTGTCTTCCTGAATATGTGCCACATGCGTGTGTTTAGTGACTCTGAGGCCTTCTAGTCACTATAAACTCCTCTACGTTCATCAGCTTGTCACTGACTTTGCCCTTATGTCCTTCAGTGTTCAGGTCAACCAGCAAGCTCTGGGTCTAAAAATATGTCACACAGAAGTACCAAAAACAGCACTTCCAGAAATGCCCACTTGAATCTGGCTTCCAAACACAGACTGTATAAAATATGGAAATACCCCACTGAATCATTAAGGCTATTTAATGCCATCTATCCATTCTATGGTTGACGCCTGAGCCACAAAAACTGGGTCCATTTGACACGAGCCCCTCACCAAATACTGAGCACCTCACCCTCCCACTCCCACTCTTCAGAGGGAGATCATTTGTCCTGCGTGAATCCACAGTTTCATTCTTTGGACACTACCCATAGCTAGTGGCGGGTGAGGATGTTGACTTCACTTTCACGTTCAGTTCTCTCTTCATCCTAACAGACCACTACACCTATTACATTACTGCAAACACTGCACCAATCCATCTGTCAATCTCCTGTGTCCTCACTTGTAAGCAGACCCTGAAATGAGGATGATGATGGACCCCTTGTAGCTCCCAAATATGACATCTCCAAAAATGGTTTTCTAAGCTGAAATGAACCAATACGCAGCCAGGTGCCTAAACTGACAGAGAAACTGTGTAAACGCTATCCCGCGACCATCACAGGCAACAGTTCTAGCTGCAATGCTGTCTTCTCTCCCAGTTCTCAAATACTTATAAAAGTTATAATAGTTGGCTAACAACAATGGCTACCCCTTTTACCAAGATGGTGACAATGAAAATAAAACAGACTTCACACAGCAGTCGATGACATCACTGTGGCTAGATCCATATTTTCCACCTTCTGTGCTTTTCAAGTATAATTAACCCATTTCGAAACTCTTGTTGCAACATAGTTTAAGCACTTTATCAGGAAAAGGGAAATATAATTTGGTTTTTAGGAAAAAAGCAAAACATAAACAAACAAACAAAAGCTGGCTTCAAAATAGCAGTGTAGAGTAGTAGTGTAACAATAAGACCAGACTCAAAAGCCAGTGTGTAGTATGTTTTCATGCATGGTCCGGCTGTGTGTAGGCAGGAATGGAGGACCCAAATGTAGACTCAAACACGGAGACAGAAACTTAAGCTCAAAAATTTAAGACAGTTTTCAGTGGGAGAAATGTTTTCGTCACTCATCCAAGTGACTTCTCAGCTGACTGCAGATTTTCCCAACCTTATAAACAGTACTTTTGCACAATGACTGAAACTAGCACCGCTGATCAACAATGGGCTGTCAGGTCAGTTTCTTGATCATGCTGTGTGTAGTATAATAATAATAATAAAATGAACCTCATCAGAGCTGAGAAAGACAGCAGAGTGGCATAGGGTTTTGGCTCCTTTAATAACATTCATCTGATCCTACTGCTTTAATAAACTTAAACTTAATTTATTAAGTTCAAGTAAAAAATGCATTATGCTTAACAGAACTGTTCCAAAGAGTCTGCAGTATAACTGTAATAAACAAAATATAAATCCTACTTGTAGGAGGATCAAGCTGTCACTTTATGGGGGTGGTTTCTACCAGTTTCTCTATATATAGGTACATATGTGTATATGTTTGATCAAATATTTTATTAAATTACTTTGCAAGAGCTTCTTATCTTTACTGTCACCACATCTTTGGTGCTATAACAACAGTTGGAGGACAGAAAACAGTCCTCAGAATAGCATTAAAAATCTGAGTGAGTTTAACAATTCATCTAAATACAGATGTACATGGAAAACTTAAGTTTTTCTGTGTTCTGCCTCTGTTTTGCAAAAGTTCCTCAAAAGTTCAGAATAAACTATTACGATACATCTTCCAGCAGCCAGCGTTTAGAACATCCTGACACAGTCCAGGTCAGAAAAAACTATTTTACTTGAGGAGATACTATTCTGTCTCTGGAAACCCTTTGCCTTCTGTACATCCCTTTCCTTATGACCGTCCTACTGGAGACGGATATGAGTGGTGATAAAAAGCCAGATGGGAGCAGAGCTATGAATCCAGACTAGAGGCAGTAAAAATTTAGAGGTCCGTTGTTAGCAGTGAGAGGAATTAATGCATGCTACTGTGTGTTAAGTGAAGCACCAACCATCATTCAACTAATACATTTTTTTTTACAGTTTTAATTTTTGAGTACGGGTGATTATGTGTATTGTGAACAAATGGATACAAGACCACAAATAAAACGAACGTTTTTTGAAATAAAAACAGGAGCTGCTTGCAAGATACGCTTGTAAAAAGTTAATTACAATACAAGCACATTATGAGGAAAAAGGGAAGTATAATTATTTTTGTTTTACAGCTAAATTCGCTGTATAAACACAAGTGCAATCATGAGATATTTATACCCATCGTGAGGTGATGCAACAAAAACTGACAAGAGTATTAGAAAAGAGGGAAAAATGCCTCTGTGGTCTGAATGGATTTATTTTGAAGTTAAAACAACAACTGGATTTCAGTAAGTTGCATCAGTAAAAGACACCATTCAGAGTTCAAAGTCTAATCCCAAAATTGAACAAGTTGATGCGTTTCATGCTCTAACAGTTGTCATTTCTGCTCAGATCAAATGTGACACAGAGTGTAGTCTGTAGAAGTGAGGCAAATACATTTACAGGGTTGGATGTAGCCGTAGGCATTGTCACAAAGCCCCATTAGCAAAGTTCCTGCTTGAGACTTTCAGTGCTTGCTGTCTGCGATATGAGTGATATTCACATAATGTAAAATGCCAGATACGGTTTGACAGGGAGGATGGAATTGAGTATTATGTGTACATTTACACATCATGTGTGTATACAACTCTTTTAATACACCATACACTATCGCTATACACACATCCTACACATGTTATGTATGTTAAAAAAAACAACTTTCTGTACCTGTTGTGAGGTCAGTGTGCTCTTGAGACATGTGCTGGCTCTGGTGGACCCATTCACCATTGCACTTGAAGAAGATCTGGAGCGCAGGCCGAGCTTGACACCGGAGCTTGATGGGATTACTTTTGACAATGTAGGCATCGACAGGCTCCTCCAGGAAGTGAGGCAGGGTCCCAGATTGTCCATGTTGGAGGGCTTCACCTCGTTGACCTAAAGGATTAAATGAGAACGAAATTCAGACTGATGAAACAATAATGCAAGATCATGTCTGATCATACCTTATCATTGTCATAGCAACCCCGAGCTCCTGCGCTCCCTAGTGCACGTATAACAAGACTAATTCAGGCAGATTTTGCAGCAAGAGCTGACACACAAGTGTGAGCATCCAGTGACATTGCAGTACATATAAAAAGAGCTACTTCAATAATTTTAACAAAGCACAGTGCTGTGCAACAAACACAATAAAACTTTTCTCACTAAAGGTCAAAACAAACTTGCTTCACCACAGGCAAAGACACACCGTCGACTACAACCGTCTGCAAACCTGGAGATACTAGCAGCTGGTGATGTGCCACCCAAATGTAAACAAATTACTTGACCCTAAATGCAATATCCCAGTTAGAAAACATTTTTCTGTTAACTACGCAATAATGTTGTGCAGGCACAAGGTTTACTTGTAGTCTGAACTAATTTACTTGAGTTACTGTTGATTGATTGATTGATTGAATCTTTATTTTGAACATGTTGAAAAAGTATAAAAAAATAGAATTAAAAGAGACAAATGAACAAAGCAAACAAAAGGAAAACGAGCAACCACAACTCCAAATAACGTCCATGTTCAAAAAGGAGCAGGAAGAAGCATAAGCTTATTTAATCCCACCCCTTTTCCACTATCTAGTATCAATAGACTACAGAAATTTAAAGTAAAAGTTAAAGTAAAATGCTAATCAGTTATGTTACTTTTCCTTAAAATGTCCAGGGAAAACTCTACTTTGGCTACTTGCTTGGCCACATCACCTACTAAACAATAATCTATCATTATTAATTAGAGTATGCAGTATTTCCACAATATTGGCTATTACTCAGGTGGTAGAGTGTGTTGTATAATAATAATAATAATAATAATAATAATAATAATAATGATCATAAGGTCAGGGTCTTGATTCCCAGTTTCAATAGTCAGTGTTTGAAGTATCGTTGGGCCAGACACTGAACCCCAGGATCTACAATGTGAATTTTAGATAATAGTGCTTGGGTGTAGAAAAAGTGACTGTGTTTGGGTGAATGTAGTACAAAGTGCTCTGAGTGCTCAAAAGTGATTAGAAAGGTGCTATATAAATCCATATATCATATAAAGCTAACTTAGCTGTCTCTCTGCATTCCCTCATTTCATCCTCTTCCTCTGGATTTCTGCAACCAGCCCAGCTTGTGGTCTTTACTACCTCAGTCACATTAAGTTGGTGCACAGTTGTGCAAAAACAACAAGAGAGTGTCAACACCTGAGCTTCAGTTAGCATCAATAGTTGACTCAACATATATATTATTTTCTTAAGTTTAAAAAAAAAAAAAAAGGTAACAAAAAACAGCAGCGAAACAGCTTTGCTAGAAAGTGAAGAATGCCAATTTTACGGGAATTTCTCGGGATAACTGAGATATGAGGTAAACCTGCTATAGTGCTAAACATGAAATATAAACACTACTTCACAACCAGCTAGAATTTGAGTGATGAGACACAATTTTCAATGAACAAACTGAATTTATGGACAGCACTCCCACAAAGTAAAAATAGCTATTATAAAAAAGTTTAAGTGTAATTACTCCAATAAATATCTCACTGAAATTGATCAAGATACAGACATCCTAATGTTGATCAGGAAGATCAATGATAGTCCTATAAAAGCAGCTTTGGAGTCAGTTGTTGGTGTTCACTAAAGACAGCTAATTCAGTTTAAGAATTCACTGAACAGACACTGGCAACACATTAACAGGCATTACTCCCTTCTTCCTTTGCCCGTCTGAGATGTGTTCCAGTCGGCACACGTTTTGCTTCTTCTGAGGCCCACAAGTGTAATTACACTCTGACTAATCCCCTAGTTTGCTGGAACCTCTTTCATGCAAGTGTGAAGGGTTTAGTGAGGCAAACCGTCCCGCACACCTCCCCTCCTGATACCAACTCCCCACTGCACACTGCACTCCATAGTGATGTGTGTACCTCTGAAAAATCCCATCAGGATTAGAGAACCCACTCTCCCCTTTTCTCTTCCTCTCTCTAGCTAATCTAATCCTCCTACCTTTCCTGCCGGATGTCTCCTGATCGAGGGAAATAGATAAAAAGTGTCTGTGTGATTCCTTGGCTGTGAAAATCACAGCACTTGCCTGGTGTTCTCCCCACCGTGCGACACATTCACATTCACATTCTCTCCCTCATTCCTGGAATTGAAGCTGAACAAAGAGACATGCTTTTAATTTCAAAATGACTAGCCGCAGGCAAGCTTTTCTTGTACAGAGTGCTCCAATTTGTTTTGCGAACGGCACATTGACATGGCATGTTTGTGTTTGGATAGATGCAAAACATAGACGTGAGAGCGCATCCAGAAAATGATAGATGGGAGCAAGAATACGCAAACAAATCGTTGTCAAATAAAGCAACAGCACTCAGAGTAATGACTCTTCTGGTAATAGATCAGGTATTATACTAATGCTTACCAACATGGCAGTTTAATGCCTCTGCTATTAATACCTGTACCATCAACATCTGCATTAGTAAAGTATTACAGGTTTATTTCACTAAGTAGTCTGTTCAGGTTTTCAGTTTTTATTCAGCTGTTTGGAACATAATAAGACAGATACAGGAAAAGAACCTGCTCTGATTTAAAATGCTGGGTAATTTCGGTGTATAACTGGAAACATAAGGACTTAAGTGTTTAGGCAGCAAGATTATGTTATTTGCTCTTGAAACTACTGATCATATATCACAAACATCAAGCAAAGCCTATACTGTAGGATGCTTCTTTGCTTGTTAACGCTGTTTTAGAGAAGATGGGTTGAAGTGCTTCTAGATCCTGGTACAGTCTTTAAAATGTAGGTGTTCCTCAGGGAGCAGTCCTCGGTTCCCTTATGTTTAAAATGTGTCATCCAAATGCAATGACCACATTAACAATACATCTCTCAAAATTTCTAAAGATTTTTAAAATCCTGGGTGTCTTAAACCTTACTGTCGTGCAAAAGTGATAATAAAATCAGCATTGTTTCATCTTATAAACACAGCCAAAGAAACTTGAAAACTAAGTTTTAGAAAAACCTACATCACCCCCGCTCCTAAATCTTTACACTCACTGCCAGTAAGCTATAGGATTTAAAGTCTTGTAGCATTTCTTTACATGGAGCTGGCCCTAAATATATTTTTGATAGGTCTGAGCAACACAAGCCTACTACACACCTTACATCATTCAGTACTGAACTGGTAGTGGTTGTAAAATCAAAGCAAGGTGAAGTAACCTTTAGTCCAGTCCACACACACATACATAAAATCAGGCTTGGCTTGAGGTATGCACACATTACTTCCTGCAAGTATTCTGCAATTTGGCTCAAATTACGTTATACTTTTTAACATTCTAGCAACATGCACTCTTTCAGTTTGTGGCCAGATTTTATACTGGTTCATCTGCATGTTCACAGGACAGGCTGAATCTTCTCCTATCAATATTTCTCGTCACTGTCATTCAGGGAACCGTTGCACCTTGTGCTTTCACGGTTTTCACAGTGATCTACAACCAATGCCTTCGCCTGGCAATAACACATAAGGGGCACCAACACATCTAGCCCACTCTGAGAGGAAAACAAG
Organism: Diplotaxodon limnothrissa; assembly: GCF_057381915.1. NCBI lineage: Eukaryota > Metazoa > Chordata > Actinopteri > Cichliformes > Cichlidae > Diplotaxodon > Diplotaxodon limnothrissa. Next base: position 55,540,524 of record NC_140602.1, on the reverse strand, counting down.
ATATCACTGCCAAAGGGCTGAGTGATGGCTCTATTAAACACCCTCTTTTTCTTTTCCTCTCCCTGCCTCTCTATCAGCATCACAAGCAAACAAACTTTTGTACCATAAACACAAACAGTCTGCTAATATAACATTAGCTCTAAGGCATCTTTAAAGGACACCTGTTAATGTTTCAATTTAACACGCCATCTCCTCATATGCAAAATTACAAGCAATGTGTGGTCTCTTTTGTCAGTTCAATATATTCCTCGCTTTTGCTATCTAAAGAAAATGAGGGGGAGAAGCCGCTCGCTGACTGGACTAATTCGGTAAATCTTTTGGGTGGTAGACTGTTTCCCAAAGAGAAAGATGACAGCTGTGATTCAGAAAGACAAGCTGGTGTTTGCCAAATTCTCCTCTACATTCAGCACACTCAAATGTCCCATCGCTCTCCTGTATCCATGTCAAACATCAGCTGAAGCTATGGAAAACTGACATCTTGACACACAAACTGCTGAAGATCATGTAGGTACTCTGACTGTGCCAGCACAAACACAGGGCTCCAACAACATGTCCTCTTCCTGCTGTTTCTTGTTTTATGCCTATCAAATTCTTGGCACCTGATCAAGATGCCTCTAGGACAGCTCCCTTTGAAAGGTTTTCTGGGTGAGCCAAACTGGGAAAGACCCAAGAGCTCACTGGAGATTTTTTGTATCTTGTCTGGCCTGTCAATGCCTTGGGATCCCACAGGAGGAGCTGTAACATGTTGCTGGGAAAAAGGACATCTGAAATACCTTCCATAGCCTGCTGCCACGGTGACCTGACTTCGATAAATTGATGAAAATGGATGGATGGAAATTTATCAAATTCAGACATTATATGGACTTCCACCCCAACCTTAGAGTTCAGACTACAGATCATGACCCAGATGTTACGTGTGCACTTCTTCTGCTGTTTTCCCTGCCAGTAGCCTCTTGTGTCTCTATGCCAAACCTTTAAACTTCTCCTCGCCCTACAGTTACCTTGATATCCCCACCACCTGCATCACTTGACCTTCCAGCCTCCCTTCACATCTGGTGCTCATTCCTTTATCATCAGTTTAAATATATCAGTTTTTTTTCCAGATAGTCTTCAGTAGGCTTATAGCATCCCACAGAGCTAGGCTAGTTTGTGCCCGCTTTATTGTGACCTTTGCCTGAATCTGATATTTGTTTGTCTGGTCTTTGTCTGTGTTGTCTGCTTCTACCTGCATGCTACTGACATTGGCCGATTTAAGCAGAGCCTTTTTGACCTTTACTTACTTAGTCTTCTGTTTTGGCTCCCGGGGATTCACTGATGCAATAACCCATGTCTCTATATCAAAATATCACGAAAGAGGAGAAACTATACTGTTTTTGGTCACAGCTTTCATAGCGAGCTATCAATATGGAAACGAAAAGTTAACAACAAGACCTCTTCTCACCCAGCATCTAGTGCAAAAAGGCTTACCATGATCCACATTGCCTTTATAGATATTTTCCCCAATGTCACACAAAATCACACAACCCACATTCCACACAAAGCCTGTGAATGGCTCACAAATGGCATGTATATTCCATTTCCTGGCAGAACTGATTGCAGAAGGATCCTCTTTGTTAAGGAGCCAATTGCCTTCAGAACCTAAAGCCCTGCTCTTAACAGGAAGTGGTTGTAACACTTTATGAACACACAGACCCAACACAAAAAATTTGTTTTTTTTTTAAGTCTTGATCTTAACGCAAGTCTATGACACAATTAGGAGGAATGGCACAAAATTTCTCCTCATTATTGAGCTGAAGCTTCTTGCTGTATAGGTGGCTTTATAATGTACTGTTTTCCAGGATGTGCTGTGTGTGATTGCTCAGTTTTTTTCAAAAAAGAAAAAGTTTGAGTGTTATTTGTTAAGTCAGATGGGCTTATAATTTTTATGTAATGCATTTTTTGTTTTTTCTCTCTGCATCAAAATAAAACTACAATAAAAGTTAGAGATTCTTAATTTTATTGTAAATGATCAAACATTCAAACTTGACAATCTGCAGTAAATATTTTCTTCTGGGTTAACTGATCATTGCTGTCTTTGCAGTATGGTTTTGGGCACCACTGATATAAGAATTTAAAGACTGATATCAACAATTGTGATGATTTTAAAAATCTGACATTCTTATATGTTGGTCATTTAATTATTGTTTTGTTTTTCAGACACACAAAACATTAATGTCTACTTGTTTAGTTACTTGTTTATACTCGTGTCTGCTTGGATCAGCTGGTTGTTAAGTCTGTGGCGTAACAAACATGCATGTTGCCAACAGGGAAATTGCAAAGTGCAGCATCAGCACTCATAACATGGTTGAGGGGAGTATTCCATACCTCTTCTTTACTTTACTTTTTATTTATTGGCTGTTGTAAATACTGATACCAATAGCTAATATAGCCCGTTAATTTTGGTCACCCTGAAAAGCTGCTTGCTGCAACAAGCACTTTTTATTCCTGCTGTAGTGAGAGGAACTGAATATACAGCAAGGCATGAAGTGCCACATAGACGGGTTTGATAATTTCTGTTCCTTCATTCACACAAAGCATGCTTACTTCAGTTTGAAAGAGTCATAATGGATGAAAAAGAACTTACATTTGCGGTTTCTGTCACCACATCACCACTCTCTACACTTTGAAGCTTTTTTTTAAATGCACATTTACTCACTTGTGTCCCTTTTGTGGCTCCTGGGTCTCTTGTCTCATGCATAATGTTCACTGTAGCGAATTGAATTAGATTGCTTTCTGTCACAGAGGCACATGTGTGACCTCTGATTTCAAACTTCCAACAGGTGTAAGGCACCAAAAACAATTCTCCAGCGTATACCATTCAGTACAGAGATTATAAGCACGACAACAGTGCAAAGACGAGAAAAATGTGTTTGACTGTGTGGGCGTTTGCAGGAAACAAAGGGAGAAAAACAAAGAAAGGAGGAGAATGTATGGCTTTAATAAAATGCAACATTCCCTTAATGTGTTGTCCAATATTCGAAGCCTGAAACATTTTACAGCACGTCTCATGTTTTGTATTATTCTTACATATGAGTAACTGGACCTCATTTAATGTTCTGTAGATGGAGCATTGGTAACATAATTACAACTAAAACATATCTTGCATCTCCAGTTCTCTTTTAATTAGCCTGGGAAACCAAATAAATGACACAACAAACTGGAGAGAAACACAGGAAATGGTATTAACTCACACGAGAGGTTTCAGGATAAAAATAAGTAGAAGCAGCTGTATGTACACGGGTTAACAAAAAAACATACTAATTAATTCTAAATTTGTTGATTAAGGGTCAGTGGCATAATTATTTGTTAATTATTTCACCGTGCTGCCATTTCAGTCACAGTTTGAAAAAAGAAGGTGCAAAGTTTCTTGGTGAACCAGAGACACATTTGTGGATTTGCTGCTATTTGCCTTTGTGTAAACACTGACTTTCAGGCTAATGTGTCTTTGTAAATACATGAATAAATACAGCTTGGCAATGGTCAACGCTGCATTAATTATATATGCCCAGTGTGAGGTGTCTTCATAGGCACTATTGACGCAAATCGGTGCAGCAGATGGATTGTCTAGTTTGAGGATCAGAGGTGAAGCTAGCAGAGGAGATGGGGGTGGAAGGAGATTGGTGAAGCAGATGATAGGTGGGTGTTGAAGATCGTGAGAAGCACTGGGGGAGCATCTGCTGAGATCACCGAGTGTACAGGAGGAAGACAAAAAAAAAAATGTTTAGCATTTTCAGGAAATGCACATAAGCCATGAGTCTGAACTAAAATGCGCTAGTTTTATGCTCCTCAGCCAACTATAGCTGACTGCATAATTGCAACCTTTGCAGTTATGACTCTTTACTGTTATTGACACCCCCCCCCCCCCCCCCCCCACTCCCACTCAAGATTTTTGAATGACAAGTATGCCACAGGAGAAAGATAGATATGGAACAATAGGATTTCTTGATCTCCTGGTACAATGGCAAATGAGGCGCAGAACATGTGAAATTTTGATTATGTTTAGTATCTGTGATTCAACCACATCAAAACCCATCAGCCTCTAGCAAGAGGTGTCCTGCTGACAAGATGACAGGTAATGAACTGTTAAACTCAATGTGTTATGCGCGCCAGCAGGATGCACACAAATACTATGCCCCAAAACAGACTCCACTATGCACAACCCATTGATAGCTTTGGCAATAACTTGCCAAACTAAAGTTTGATTAACAACGCTGGTCCACAGATAATAGATGGATTTTATACCATTATTTTAAGTCACACTTCTGTTTCCTCCCTACAGTTTTTCTCCTCCCTATCCCCAGGCAAGTCTCACAGTGACTTCAGTCAGACTGCAGTAATGCCCGGAGCGCTAAATCTACTCTCCAACTTGTAATTTCTTTGCACTGTGAGTCACACAAGCAATATGTTTCTGCTCTGCCTCTCAGAGTCTTAAAACCAGCATGGCCTCAGCCGAAAGAGATGCCAGAGCGCTTTGTTCAAATATTGATGCAAACCTCTCATCTGTCATCTTAGGACACAATGCTCTCACACATACACGCACTCAGATAATGTGCTCTGTGCAACTGAAGCACTGACAAAGACACGCATGCCAGATGTTGTCCAATCAAAACAACAACAGACAAATGTTGACTCTTTACTGTTATTGACTACTTTAGCCTCTGAAGACCACTTCTTTTTACTTCTTTTAGGTGCTAGTATTCCTGAGCTCATTCAATTCACATTTACATGAACAAAGCAAGAGAAATGTGCTTGTTCCTCTTTATCAGCAATACCCTGCTTCACATGGGAGCTGCTCAGTATGACCAAACTCTTATCTTTTGGACAACAGCCCAACTGTAGCAGTAGGGGGTTGGACGCCTGGATGGTGAAAAATAAAGGAGGGAGAAAGCACTACTCATCCCAATGAAGATTTTTCCCACATATGTTAGTGAGTGACTGGTCAGGTGTTAGCACTGGTGCACTTGAGTTTAATGACTTTAAACAACAAGCTCACAAGTTAGAATTTACTTTCTATCCTGACAGGCTCAAATATGATAGTGCTGAAGGTGCTACAGTGTCTTTTAACTTGACACGTCAAATCTTATTGGGCAATAAAGAAGTCCTTGCTCCAAAATCAACACCTTCAAAGTTGACTGAAACTTGCAGCTGCCCACATCAAAAAGCTAAACGCTTTCTAGAGAAAAGTTTTATGGTTTTATGGTCAGACGAGACAAAAACTAGGCTAACTGGTCCCAGTGATAAGAGGTACACCGTAAAAATCCTAAAAAAACACTAATATTCTGGCAGCCGGGGCGCCAAAATAATACCAGAAAATAACAGAAAATAACTTTCTCATGAAAATACGGTTAGTAATGACAATATAGTTTGTTGCCCTAATTTTACATGGGATTGTGCCTTTTTCAAGTGCTTTTAAACATTAAATTAGGAACATTTTAATGTGATTAAACAATGAAATTACCTATAAACAAGGTCAATGACTGCGGTAATAGGAATAATAATAATAATCCACTTTATAATTCCCCTCTGGACATCACCAGTCGGTGGTAGGTGAAGTGTCTTGCCCAAGGACACAACGACTGAGACTGTCCGAGCTCGAAACGGCAACCTTCTGATTACAAGGCGAACTGCCAACTCTTGAGCCACGATCGCCCTAAATGACAATAATAATTATTATTATTTGATGTAAAAGTTTATAAGAATCATTTTATATATTTTTTCCATAGCATTACATTTGAATTTAACAGTTCAATCTTTCAAATAACGGACAGATATTTGTGAAATTATGATACATTTGTGAATGTATTTTAACAATCTAAATATGCATATGTACAGACAGATACATTTAACAAACAAAACAATTATGTTTTATTACATTTACAGTGATTTTACGTTAATTTACATTTGAAATGTATAATCAGTCTATTTATGTGAATTTAATGATATTCTACAAGAACAGTACAAAACTGTAAAATACACAGTAAAATACTTTTATATTACATTTTTTTACAGTGTATGTTAGGAGTATTAACGAACACAAAACACTGTACAAGATGTCAAGCATGGTGTTGGTGGCATCATGCTCTGGACCTGTTTTGCTGCCAGTGGTCCTAGCACACTGCACAAAGTGGACTGAATTATGAGGATGGAGGACTGCTTCCAAATTCTTTGTATTCACCTCAAATCAACAGCTAGATGGTGTCTATGTCTATTTCCCCCGTCTATGTTCTCACTTTATTTTGGCACTCCTTCGCCTCTTGTGCTTTGTATTTAGTTTTATTTCCTGCTTGACTCGTTACCTAGATTCTGTTCATGTCCTGTAGCTGTGTTCACTTCCTCTAATTCCCCTCTTGTGTATATATAGTTGTGTATTCCCCCCAGTCGTTCTCACAGCATCCTGTTTTTGCTGCTTGTGTCTTCCTTGCCTGAACTATAAGATCACTGCAAGGACCTTGTTATTTGGAGTTTGGACTTTTCTACCAGCTTAAATAAAGATGCACTTTCAGTTTATTCTCCTGCCTTAAGAGTCTGCATTTGGGTCCTCCTCCTGCAAACCCATGACACTTTTGAGTGTGTTTGGTTTAGAGAAAATCTAAAATAAATTCACACCTGTGCACACAATTATTGTTTTTTAAGTTTATGAAAGTTAATAAAGTTTGCCAGAATATTAATATCTAGATGGGAGGCATTTCAAAGCAGCTTCAGGAAATTTGGTACGTTTGTGTAGAAACTGTGGCCTGCTTTTTGCTGTTATGATTTCTTAATACCTTCAGACATATAATGTTTTTCTAAAGCACCACAGGAATAGTTTGTTGTCAAAACAAAACTATGTGCACTTCAACATAACAAAGCAGTGCATGTGTGCGTACAGTTGCAGTTTTGCATGAATGTGTGTCACCTACAAACACCCAGGTGGTATATGTGTCTTCATTGCTATTGTGACAGCTTGCCAGGCTGATTTTGGCAGGTGGGAGATAGTGCTTCCCTCAGCTCTCCCGATAATCAAAGAGTAAACAGGCTGAAGCAAAAGTGGGTTACCTGGATGTCAAACTGACAGAAAAAGTCTCCAATCTCCATCCCATCAACAATTTCTGTATAAGATTTTGCTTTTATACAGATTAATATAGGAAGGGGGGACAAACCTATCCAAATAAATGCCACACACATTCTCATATGCCTTTCATCAAGGATCCCACTAGAAGGCTTTTTATTCCACCAAAGAAATGAGAAGTGTAAACTAAAAATATAACAAATAAGCTCCAGACTTGTATCTGCACAGAGTGCAGGGATAATCCTAGAAAATCGAGTCAGAGTTGTGACTTGACTTTTTAAAACTTCTAATGACCAGGTCTCAGTGATGGACAGTTCCAATTTACTCATTATGGTGTCTTGATATGTGAGCATTTTAATTTAATATTTTGTTGGACTCAAGTATTTCACTTTAAATTTGCTCACCAAACAACAAACAAACCTCTGTCCTAGAAACTGTGACATAATCACTGGCATCATGTCCAACTAATATCACGCACACATATGGACACTGTTCTCTTGGGAACCAGATGAGAGGCAGCCAATCAGAAGTCTTTTAACATGGGGATCCTTCCAGATACAGGAACTTTCATTTTCCTTTTCTGGATGGAGGATGAACTGATGGGCTGAGCTTAGAAGCCAGCATCAGGTAAAAATGGATCTTTATTTTATTTAATTTTTTAAAAATTATGAATCATACACATGGAAATGAGCACAAGAGGTAAATTATACATCCCATTTATTTCCATTGTATGGAATAGATTATTCGAAGTAAGAGTTGCAATGAACGAGTAATTGCTTTGATACAATTCTTGCTCAACAGTAGCAAGCTACTAATGCATTTTTATTCAGCAAATAAATTCTCATGCAGTATTCCCATTTTCTACCTACAGTAGGAGGAAGGGAGAGAAACTAAAGTGAGGTGTTACATGAAGAGTTGCAATCAACAAGCTGCAAAGCCAAGATGACCAACTGTTCTCTGTTGTGTGGAAAATTACTTGCACTGTGTGCGAGATCAGCAAGCCTTTGCTCATAGCATGAGCTTTTGTAATGCCTATTCTTCTACAGCCGCACACCTGATTTAATTAACTGCACCTCTGGAGGAAATATATGAAGGCCTCCAGATTACTAGATGACTTGGATGTCTTAGTTTCACAAGACAAATCAAGTCACTTTTGAGAAATGACAAATGGAGATATGGAGTGTCTTTATTAAAATGTTGTGTGCAGCACTATTATTACATCATCTATCAGAGCTCAGGTTCCGCTTTTGCATTGGTGTCGTTTAGAATCCAAGCCTCCACTGACTGACAGCAATAGCAGACAAAAGAAGATAATTGCTTACTTACTTTTTCCCTTATGGCCTCTGATCCATTTTGTGTTTTCTGACAGGGAAGAGACGGCGACATAATTAAAGGCATTGTGTGGCATATACAATCTCGTCTTCATTCATACCAGCAACCTGACAGCTCACTCTATTGTGAGTGTACTTCGTAAGAGGGCGCGATAAATAAGTCAAACCCCAGCTACTGACCCGCTCGTGCTCTTTTTCACACATTTTTTTGTTCATGTCTTCCTGAGAGCTTTAATGCTGACCACAAATGAGAGTGGTGGTACTTCAATATTGAACAAATTTATCAATAAATTATTGCCATGTGGCCACATGTGAGCCAAGGCTAAGAATTGTTTTCTTCCATTTTAAATGTTTGAGACTGGAAAAATTACACTCAGATTTTTTTAAAAGTTATTTGCTGCACTTATTTCTTATTATCATTGATTAGCCTGTCATAAAGTACAAGGTGGTTAATGGACCGCAGCTTTTTAAAAGCTTTTCTTCTTCTTTCTGTGTGGTTCTAAATAGGCTCATTTCAAATGTCATTGTATTAAAGTAATGACGATTATAACCTAACATTTATTTACTTTGTCAGCCTGCTTACATTTGTCAGTTGCTACTTAACAAAAATTAATGTTTTGGACTCTAAATTAGTTTTAAAGATTTGGGGCATAAAATTCTGACTTCATTTAGCATTAATTAAGTAATAAATCATTACAGTTCATCCTGACAGAAACATGAAAAACTGCACCAAACTGCACCATATTGCTCTCCACTATGTGACAGGACTTACAAATCGTTACACATAATCAATATCTTAAATTAAAACACTTCTATTGGATTGGTAATAGTATTTTTTTCATTTTATTGTTAGATTTTATCATTTGAAGCTACAGTCTGTCAGTGAAATACTGGTACTGGTGCCTGGTTTGCAACTAAAAGACTTACAGTAGAATTTTTTAAGTCAAAACAATACCAAAATGGGATCCTTTAGTACTGTAATATATTACTTCAAGATGTATCTCAGGAAAAACAGTCTTCCTGTCATTTTGATTATCAGCCTGGATCATTCAGTGAAATTTACTTCTTTTTACTTTTCCTGCTGGAGAATTGAGTCATACCCACAGCCCATAACTGCTTACTTTTGGTGTTAATCCCAAATATATGGCAATATAGACAAATAAAAGGTAAAAGAATCTATGACAACAGTAGAGAGCTGACCCAAGAAACCCAAAGTAGTCTGATTTCTTCATATTTAAAATTTATAACAATCAAACATCTGTACAGTGCTTTTCCATGTCAGCCAGAGTCTTTGCATATATCAAAAGGAAAGATCTCTGATGGCCCCTTAAAAATTTAAGAAAGGAAGTAATGTTATCCTGCAACCCTTCTCTTACCAAGCGTTGTTCTCTCACCTTCTCTCTGATTTTCTTTTGTGAGCATAGACCAGTGGTTCAAAGCACTGCATTGGAGTCCATTCTGGCCTGCATTTTATGTCCCAGTGGAGGCCTTCAAACATTACTTTTAACTACCCCAGTAATGCAGTCTGTGTGGATGGCAAATATGTGATTCAGCCAAAAAGCTCTTCAGTAAATGGCATTCATGTGATCAAGGTAACATGAATAATAAACAAGGGAAATTCAACAAGGGATGTTTTCAAATCATATAGTATACAGACAGCTGTCAGGCATGTTATCTACTGATTTTTTTAATACGACAAGTCACATTCAGATGCACAAAAAATATCATAAACCAGGATTTATTTCATTTTTGAAAACCAAAGCAGCTGAAAAGGCCTGCTTCATTGTGTAACACATGCCAAATGGACTATTTCCTGCTTTGCTTCCAAGTAACTTAAGGACCTCAGTGTAATATGCCAAAGACTCCTAATGAATTTTTAAAGAAACAGAGAAAAAGTTGAAAAACCCCCCACAAGAACTGAAATCTTTTAAGGCTGAATACCCAAATTTGTCAAGCTTAGCTGGACATGGCAAAAGTATGTCAACATAATCTCTTTGCTGTTTTCACACAAATGATGCTTCACTTCGAATAACCAACCAAATGAGCAAGTGAGCAAGGGAGCAGGGCACGCTCAGCACCTTGTGGCATATCCTCTGCACATAGTGTCCCAGATTCCACCTTATGCAACCTGATTATCTGTGCACACCATACAAATACGCATGACAAACAAAAAATAAGAACGCACATTCATTGCTCAGTGTCTCAGGTATTGCAGGCTACCTCGCTGAGCACGAACTATACACTGGGCTTGCTATCTCAGCATAACAATGTGTGAGATTCACAAAAGGGAATGCTGAGTAAAGCCAGCTGAAATTCTAAAGCGGCCATAAGGAGGTTGCTGCGCCATCAGCTGTCCAGATGAATATTGTGAAAATAACATCTACCACTACCTTAGGCAGAAGGGTATCTCTTATTTAGACTTTAATTAACAGGTTATGGCAACTATAAACCCACTGCAACAACCAACCGTCAGAGGCAGTAAGGTTCTGATACATTGATAACTAGTAGCTTTTAGCCTTCAGTCAAAATCACTGCATCTTGGTTTCTTTATCACACACACATAAAGGCCTCATTAAGGAATCTGTTACAAACTAGTATCTCGCCAAAGCATGCAGTAGAGAAATAACTATTGAATGGTTATTAACCCATTACTTTTAAAGGGTACTGTCTCTATTTACAAATGTTGTCGAGATAACCAAACAAAAAAACAAAATGAAAAAAAGATGCCTCGATTCTATTTTTCTCTTTTCTTTCATTAATTGCAGTGTTTTTACTGTGCATGTTCAAACTGAGACGATGATGACAGTAATGTCTACGGAGCTCTGAGCACCCTGTATGAACTACTGGCAATTTAGAACAGCTCATTGTGGATGCAGCTACAGGCTAAAGTTTGGAGTTTTGGTCATTGTTTGCCTAAAACTGGTGACAAAGCAGTTTTCTGTTGCCTGTTAATCATTTTTCACCTGACTCAAAGCCAGTGTCAGAAAAAAGCACTCCAAGAAAAACCACTTTGGATTTCTCTTTGATTTCTTGGAGGAAACTTGGTGACATGTGTGTTACACACTTCGGCTTGATACTGTGCTGTCAGCTGTGTTGCCTTTGGGCAAAACAAAAGGCAAAAGGCTCCCAGTTGCTCTGGTATTCTGGTCAGTGGACAGCAGGAAAAAAACTGGGGTTGAATCTACTGGTCAGCTCCCTCATGTGTTTGTAGCTATATGAATACAAGCAGTTTTGCTGAAGGTGCAACTGTGTACCGTTCCCCTTATAAATCATGTGTAAGCAATGCTTAAATAATGCCATATAAGCATGCAAATCTTTGCTGATCGCAGGCAACACCCAATTTAGAATTGAGAAACAAATAACTTGCAAACAGGGATTTCTTATAGATGCCGGGAAATGCTGGTTTTGGTCATGCATCTAATGTTGCAGTTATATAACTCTACACTATCTGACTACTGAGGAATGGTTTTGTTTGCTTACAAGTTTGATGAGAAATGCTCTGAGGATACTGAGCAGATCAATAAGCAATCATGATTAAATGTGGCAGTCATTATCTACATGAAAATAGAAGCCTGTTATGACCATAGCACTAAAATTAATATTGTTTTGATTGTCCCAGACAATTCATTTAATGGGATCCCAGAGTGCAGCGATGGCATTCATAACAACAGTGAGGTCACGGGGGGTCAAGGTGAGGCTGCCACTTAATCTTAAAAACATGCGAGAGGTCCACGGTGTGTCGACCTGTGAGGTTCCTGCTTATGCAGCTTGTCAAGTGTGTGTCTGCACGCCTACTTGCATGTGCACCAGTGCATAATGTGCAGGCAGAGAGGAGAGGTGAAGAAGAACCGATGCCTGGTTTATTGAGCGGAGTGACTGGGGCAGAACGCATGTGCGCATGTTCAAGTATTTTCCAAAACTACATAAGTCAGCAAAAGTGTCCACAGTTGACACATTTCTCCATTAATGAATGTGTTCACCAAATACCCAGGATTACAACTAATCCTGAACATCGACCGATCCCACAATGCAATGTGAGCAGACTAAATGTCAAAATGTGATCATTTACATTTAATGCTATTCGTGAACAACTTCTCTTTAAATGAAAGATTACTTTGTGACATTTGAACGCCTATACTGGAGGCTGCAGAGGGTCAGCAAAAATCAAAGAAGCAGTGCCATGTAGCACAGAAACCATGGATGGTTGTGGGATCAATATCAATTTCCCTCTGCTATACATAAACAGACCACAGGATAGTCCTCATGCTTTATTAGAATCCATCAAACTTATTCAAAACACACATGCTTCACGGTTAGCACACCATTTAGAATATTCATTAGATAACCTCTTTTAAGCCCAATCAATAGTTTTAGAGCCAGAGGGATCTCTGTAGATATCTGAGTCAAAATCCATTGGATACGCAAGATCCAATTGCATAAGCTTTGTGACTTCTCCAACCCCGGTATAAATCGATAGAGCGGCCCCTCTAGTGGATTTAGCTGCTTGTTAGCAGGCCTGAAACAACTGTCTTACCCTGTGTCTTGTGATGTTCTACCCCCATTGTTTTTCGGCCAGTGTTTCAGCCTGCTTCTAGCTTCATTGTGCTCTTATCAGTGCTGTGTGCTCAGGTGAGTGAACAGAGGCCCACATCCACTTAGGCTTTTCAATCTCTCTGTAACGCGGTCAAATCAGGAGAGTGCACAAGATTAAATCGATGCCTGGCCAGTTGACTGCTTGACGCAGCATTCTCTTCCAGACCATTTCCCTGGCCATGCCATCTATCACTCACATCCCAAACAGGCCTCCTCTTTTGTCTCCATTCTCCTCTCTGCCTTAATGCTGTCACGCCATCCACAACTTCAACTGGTCCCAGGAGATGCAGCACACTCACTGTCATAGAGTTCATAATATCTGTATATCAAATGATTCTTTTGCTGATGGTGGTAGAGAGATGACAAACAGGCGACACAGCACCACAGTCTGTGCTGGATGAAAAAAAAAAAAAATCTAATTTACAGTTTGCCCCAGAGGTCAGGCCTTCAGGTCAGGTCCAAACATCTATCAGCAAAATCAGCTTTAGGGCTCCAGCAATCCACTTACCAACTCCACCTTCTGCTTGCTGGACTGCCAGTTTAGTGACTAAATTGTTCTGGAGTTGAAACAGACAGGACACATGGCAGATCTTCAGAAGTTCAAAATGTGCAGCAGTGAAAGGAAGACCCCAACGAGATGGGGTGAGATGATCAAAATTAGTTTCACTACACGAAACTGGTTTTGCTCTTTTTTTTTGGTGAAAATTTTAATATCTCCTAAAGTAGTTTGATCGAAACCTTGTTAGGGAGAGAGCAGGTGTCATGTTGCAAGTGTCACACTAGTGTGTGTCTGTGTGTGCATGTGTCTATGCAGACACAGTGTAACTGTAACTGATTTACCTTGATTTTTTCAAAGTAAAAAGCGTGAAAAGAAATGAGATTAACAAAAACAAAACAACTTAAAATGTATTAACATAGCATGCAAAATGTCCCTGAGGTGATGCATTGTGATTAAAAGCTGTTTTCTTTGTGTTGGTTTATGATGTAGAAAACATCACGGGCCATCAACGGGCAAAAATTGGAACAAAGATTGACCACAGGCTGCGGTCACTTAAACTTTTGTTCACATTGTTGTGAAAGTTGGATGTGTTTTATGGCTGAGAACATTATATTAGTTTAGCTACTGATGGGACATGAATGAGACTTCTGTAGCAATAACAGAGAGTTTTCATGCATGGTGTGTGTTCTTTTAAAATTAAGCAGCTATCCTGCTTAATTTTCTGCTCTTGTACTTTGCATGAAATTTAAGCATGTAGCAGAGAAAGATGCATGCACTTCTGGGGGAATATTAACCATACTGTTTAAAAGAGAACTCTTGATGACTGATTGGTTTCTTAGCTCACCTACATGTACTTTTATATTCTCTCTGGTCTGTCTGCTGTTGAAAGCCTACAAGTGTCAACAAGTCTCATCCTCCTAACAAGGATTCTCAGTTTATTAATGTCCAAAAGATGAATCGCAGCTTCTTTGAAAAGATCTAAGAGTCATGTACCTTCCTTGTCAGTGAACACAGCACCCCTGTTGCAGTAGCAGAGTAATTGCCAAAGCTGAGGTTTCAATGTTGGTGAAAATTGCTCTTGTTTTTGCTGTTGGCCATTTCTTTCTAATGGGAATCAATTGAACAGCTGCTTAATGGGTTGTTCCTGAAATCCTGATATCAGCAAGTGAGGAATGCTGACTGTTTAAAAGAGTACTGAAATTATTTGAAAAAGTCTTAGAGACCTGTAGCAGCTTTTCAAATTCACAGTAGTATCAGTAAACACATGTTGGAGACACTTCAGGAAACTATTTGTGTTTTCACAGATGCACAACATCCCTGAACGTTTACAATTTACCCTTTAGAGAAGCATGCAAGACCAAAACTGGACATTATCCGGTCTTTAACTCTTTAACTCCCTAGTTCAACATCTGTCTGATGTCACATTGCAGTGTCACACGAACTAACATTTAGGTGCATACACAGAAATACACACAAAAATTGGCTGCAGTGTGTGCTGCCTCCTGCATGCCAAGTACGACAGCATCAGCATAAATATTTCTCTCACCCCTTGTGTGGACATTACCCTCACAACCAATTACACTATAATGACAGCCAATCTCAGTTTATACTGAGGCACTAAGGTGTCATTTATCACAAGAGTGTTATGTGTGGGTCACTGTACAATTATAAGAAAATATCCATCAGCACATTCAGTGAATGCTACCCGCAAAACAGATTTTCTACAGTTCTTATTAACAAATAACAACATCTGGCAATGACAGCAGCACAACAAACACACACACACACACACACACACACACACACACACACACCATACTGCAACAAACAAAGTAGGAACATGTCATATCCCCATGTTTCCCCCAATACAGCAATTAGAAACTCTGAGCTGAGTGTCACTTCAGCTGCCTTACTGACCCTTCTTTGGCTCCCGTTCACCACCTGCTCACACTCCTCTGCAATAGCTTCATTAGTGTAACCTTACCAATGATGGTAGGTGTGTCTGAGCCTGCACTGTACTGATGTGCAGATGGTGTCATCTGTTACATGCAGTGGCAGTTTAGATATAATTAATCTGCAAGAGGTCGATTTGCATGGCATGAGTTGTCTAAAGCATTTCTGGTTTTGTAGACACATAGGCATGATCTAGTCAGCACTGTTTAGCTTTAATTGTAACAGCTCCTGAACCACAGCGTATCTGCCTTCCTCCTATCTTTCAGTGGCCAGAAAGACAGGAGGCAGGCACTAAGTCTTCCAGGGATCAGAGAGTCCCTAGTTATGTAGGGAAAAAAGTCTGAACAAAGAAAGAAGTTATGTATATTTGATTATAACTTCTGGCCAAAAGGCAGGAGTTAGTGTGAAACTGACTCACTAATAAGAAAGTACAGGCATCTGCCATTCTGTATGTATTATGCATATTACATTAAAGTGTTTGGGGGTACTTCACTCATTCTTTTATGTTTACTTATTGTCTTCTGTGGTTTCAAAGAAGAGTTAGTGTTGAAAAAGATGATAGTGAAAAATATTAGTCTTGATTGTCGGTAAAGAAAATACAGCATAATTATCCAATTAGTGGCCCTAATTTATGAAAAAATATTGGAAAAGCAACAGAGCACAAGCAGCATCTGCCACAAATTTGAAATATGTCATTAGAGGATTTAAATGACTTCACTTAGCATAAATGACTACTATATTATGTAGGTAGCAGCAAAGAAAAGCTAAGATGTACCTAGAGACAATTTAATAGGGATGTTCCTGTTTGATTAAACAGGAGACTAACTGCCTATTCTAAAACTAAGAAAACACTCACACAACAGTCAGACCTGTGCACAATAACAGACAGGTTTAAAGTGTTTTAAGTATATTTCGGGGTTTTTTTTAAACCTTTAATAACATTCTTTAATAACTGTGTACTGTTTTAATTGTTGCTGTGTACCACTTGCACTGTGCATAAAATTGCACACAAACCGTCACGTCTAGGCAAAAATGTGAATTCCCCGACCGCATGGGGTTTAGTTACTGACTGTTGCCAGCTGAAACTGTTTGCAAAGAGTGCAGTCCACCAAAGCTGTTGCCACGTTTGGCCATAGTTTGCATGGAAGATGCTGACTTTTTTGCAAAGACTTACCATTAACTCTCAGGCTGCAGTGAAACTTGAGAAAGTATGACACCAACCGCAAAGAGTAAAAGCAGCTTTGCTGCTGCAATACACATTTCAAAAGGCACGACTTTAACACCAAATGCTAACGTTCCCTGTTTCACATCACACCTCTCACAGTTTCACTAACACTTTCTGAGTAGTTTGCAAATGTTTGCTAGTGACCAGAGCAATCACAGGGAGAAGTTTGACTGTGTGAAAAATGTAATGCTAGCATCTGCAAGCAAACACTTGCCAACCAGTTGTGGATGCACATTTCCCCCCAGCAACCAGTATTTACAAGGAAATCACAGAGATTTGCTAAGCTAGCATAAAAGGGACTTCAACTGATTTGACAGTGACTGCCGGCAACAAGTTGCAACTGATGGGGAATACACTTTTCAGTCAGATACATTTTTTCATACGCTCACTTCTTATTGGCTGAAAAATTACCCACGAAAGAAAACACCTGTTCACATAAATTTCTTCAATGGTTATTCTGTTTCTGCCGCTCCTGCTCCAAAAGAAAATATGAAGGGGAACCAGTGTCCCTGTAATACGCGACAAACCCAAAGAAAAAATGTTGGCAAATAAACCCAAGCGAGATGTTAATGCATTAGTGCGCCTTTAGTGTCTGAGTCTTGGTGTGCGTGTCTCACACCTCTATTTGTGTCATGGTCCTGGGCCATGTTGGCCCAGTGTTCTTAGTTTTCTTGTATGTTTGTATTTTGTTCCTTGCTTAGGCCATGTTTTCTGAGTTGCCCTGTTGTGTTGTTCCCTAAGTGTTTTCCCTTCATGGCTTTTACCCCCTGTGTGCCCTCTATGTATTTATGAGCCCTCGTCTCCCTTTGTGGTTGTTTCATGTTTTCCCAGCCCGTTATGTCTGTGTTTTCCCCGTGCTCTCTCTCCTCCTGTCTGAACCTCTGTGCACTTCCTGTTTACTTTGTGACTCTCACGCCCGTACATGTCATGTTCAGTTCACCCCGCCCTGTCTCGTTATGATTATCAGTGTCACCTGTGTTCCCCGTGTGTTCCCACTTTCCTCGTTAACCCTCTGTGTATTTCTGTCTGCGTCTCCCTCTGTTCAGCGTGACGTCGTCCCTCATGCTGTGTGTGGATCTCCCTGTGTGTTCTTAGTTTATGGTTTCCCAGTTTAGTCTAGTTTGTATGTTTGTTCTCCCAGCAAATAAAGCTGTGTTTTGAGTTCACCTCCCCGAGTCTGAGTCCTGCATTTTGGGTCCAACTCCTGCCTGCCGCACAGCGATTCCTGACAATTTGTGGGTTTCAGCCGGTATGCTGTGACAGTACGCAGAATAAGGGAGTGTTTTATGGCATCTTACTTGGACACCCTTGACGATGACACCTCCTCTATACTATTCCTGTCACCGGCTCCTTAGCTTGTCTCCATTCCTTTCACTGCTTTTTGGCCCTATTTCTTTCTTGCGCTCTCCTGCTGTCTCTAAATCATCCACCCTCTTATTTTCTCTCTCATCTTTCCCTGTCCATCTTTCTCAATCATCTTCTTCCATATTGCTCTCTGTCTACACAAATCTTCCACTCTACCCATCCAAGCACTGTGTCCCTCACTTCATATCCCTCCCTCTCCCACTTTACCCCCTGCTTCTCTCCCTCTTTTTCTATCTTAGCACTTGGTACAGTAATGGTGCACTCTGCCACCGTGTTCATTTCAGCATCATCCCCAGAGTGGCTCTGTTTATATCTGAATATCAGAAATACATTTCTTTTGAAAAGATATACAACAAAAAAAAAGGAAAAGGAAAAAAGAGGCACTTTTAAAGATGAGCAAGGCTGTATTCATCCTGTCTGCCTGAGCTTTGCATTTAGACAAACAGCATGTACATTTACCAAACAATACGCCCTGTGACTGCTCAAGAGGAAAACAAGGGGGAAACACTCTTTTTGTGCTGATTTGCTGCAAACAAAAAGCAAAAAAATGTACCTCTTTAACCAGAAGTTTAAAATGAGCGTAAAGAATTAAATTAGCTTTTGAAACGATAAAATTAAATCACTTATGAAAAGATGATCAGTTGAATAGTTTGCATGTGTGCACAGCAGCAAGGCAATGAGATAATTTTCTCATATTTCTGCTTTTTTCTCTGCTTTTTTTTTTAACCACTTTCCTGCTAGTATACCTTACACGAAGCAATGGCTTTGGATTCAGGCCACTTATTGATCAGCACAGCAACTGGAGGGGGAGGCTGCTGCTATGACTTGTCTGACTATAGTGTAATTAAAGCTGAGGAAAAAGATATGTAGCACTGAATACAGGTTACCCCGCTTGGAGAAATATGTGTGAGGAAATGCTATAGCTCAGTATGGTCAACCTGGAAGTTTGAGTGCTCAATGCACAAGCCTCAGGTTTTAATGCCACATTTAGTGCCAAGCGGGGGAAACATGTTTTAAAACACACACCCAATATTGGAAGAGCATTAGGATGTAAAAGTGTGTTTTTGAATAACAGCAGAACTGAATTTAAAGTCCTTCTAGTGTATCTTTTTCTCTCCATAAGTCGTGTTAAAGTTTATAAGACCATCTGTTACAGGAAGCAGAGAAAGGAAAAACTAATTCAGCAACCCACAGAATACACAGAACCCACTGGAGTGTGTGTTTTTATGACTAGCTCCAATTCTCTTCCCTCCTCAAAAGCCTGTGAAGAGAGTCAAAGTGTGGTGAGATGCAGAATAAAATCCCGCTTAGGGATCACGACTATCAAGGAGCAGTGCATGCAGGATTTATATGTATTTTACTGGCTTACAAAAAATGCTGACTTCACCGCGAGAGGAATGCAGCTCCAATCAAGAGTGCAAGTGAATAGTTGGGAGTAATGGTGATGGGAAAATGAGCAGACCAGGACGACCCTCCTTCTGTTCCACTACATTAGCTCTGACTGCATCTGAGGGCGATTCACTCAGAAACTCTGATACAAATGCACTGTACTGGGCAGATGTCATACACTGTTAGAAGTACAGCAGAGCAAATAAGCACAGTACACTGCGTCATACACACATTTGAGCGCGCGCACACACACACACAGGGCTGCACACTAGCATACGTCGGCTTTTTCCATGGGCCATTTCATTTCACTTGATCTTGTGACATGATGATGATCTCCATTTTGTCATTTTAAATTGTAATTGCCCTGAGTAGTCTGGAACACTCTCAGAGAGGAAGGAGGGAGGGAAAGGCGGACAGACCAGTGTGGAGAGTGCAAATGATAGAAAAGTCAAAGAGTCGAGGGGGGAAAAAAATGCCAGAGAAGGAGACAAAAGGAGAGGAAAATATCAGAACAGCTCAAGAAGAGAGAGAGAGAAGAAAGAATAGTCTTTGCTCTCTTTCTTTTTTATTTTGAACACAGGAAGAAAATGTAGTAATGTTCCACTTTTCTTTCGTCCCTCCTCTTTGAGAGGTTGATGATATCTCTGATTTTCATTTTCTCCACCTACCCCTCATTCACTGATAGAGCTTACATAATTATTCCCTGGCTCTCTTGGCTGTAATTACAAGCCTCTAGAACAAAAACACTTCAAGTGCATCAGTATCCCTTCATCATAATTCTCCTCTGACACTGTTACCCTGGCCTGATGTTCTCCTCTGGGAGCCTCGTTGTTTTTCCACACCCCAGGTCACGCGTGTCACTGGACTTCTTTAATGACGGTGCCAGTGCTTTGTCCATCAAAATCTATTCATAATGGCACATCTTTAATATACAAAGCATGTTTTAGCTGGCTGGCTGGCTTAATTGAGACAATGTTGTCACAAAAGCTCCACCCCCTCCTCCAATTCCTGACTATTAACTAGGGTGACGTGATCAGTAAGCAGCGCTAAATCTTATATAGGTCATGCATGTTATTACACTGTAAGAACATCTTGACCTTACAGGTAGCAATATGTGCAATAAAACTTGCACAAATCTCAAGTATTTATAATGTAAATACTTGAGATTTACATTTATAATGTAAATCTCAAGTATTTACATTATAAATGTACTCGTTTTCCACATATCCAATTAAAAACCTTACAAATTGGTATCTGGCATGCAGGTAAGTGACGCTAAGAGCCAGACTTGCTGCAGTACATATTAAATTAGCAGTGTGGCTTTTGTCAAGCTGATGCCAACAGATGCTAAAATTCCTAGCTGTGTCTTTAATGTTGACAATTTTACATATGAAAGTTAATGTTACAATTCATTCAGCAAAAAGCATGCTCCATTTCTTTTGCATCTTCCCTGCTGTTATTGTGCAATCTCTCTTTATGGACAAAGCTAACAATATTTACCTAAATCAATATGTTTGAAGGGAAAACTGCAAGGCAGCCTTGGTGTTTAAGTGTGACTCTTGGTGTCATATAATTCACGTTTCAGAAATTTCCAAACATAATAAAATAACATAGAGTTACATTAACGTTGAAAGAACTTTTGTAACTGCAGATTGTATATTAATGATAGTTGTTGCCACCTTAACCTTATTCACATAACAATTCACACAACAAAACTAGAGCACAGACTTTCTGGATGATATGTTAGCGAAATTATACACAGAGCAAAGTATAGACATAGCATAGACTGATCTCCCTGTTGGAGCTCAGTCTGGGGGGAGTTCTTTTTTCTCCTCGTCTTTCCTCATGTTGTGCATTTTCCATTGTTATACCTCTCTGACCTGTCTTCCCCATGTGATGTTTGTGTAATGTATGTATGGTCGGAAGGGTAAGATGGCGCTGGCACGGCCGTTAGCCTTAACCCATTTTCCCTCGGGATGAATAAAGTATTATCAATCAATCAATCAATAGTATTTGCCAGATGACAACAATAAAAATAATAATAATAATAATATACATTCAAAAAGTACCAACAATAGCACGAGCAGAGTTGTTTGCTACAGTTCAGTGACTGGAATTAATGGGCGTGATGTCCAGCAGTTAGCTAGTAGCTGTAACTGCCTGTGTCTGTATCCAGTTTTCATTCAAAGCAGCCAAATCCTTAATCTTGCATAACTTTAAGTCTCTGTAAAAGTTAAATGGTTAAGTTATTAAACCCCCACCCCCACACCGTGCAATTTTGATGCAGTTGGAAATTAGCTATAGAGTCACAAACCTTAATTCAGTTTGCCAATTTAACACGGGGCCCTGTGAGGATTTTATTGGACCAAGTGGATATTTCAAAACTGCAGTTTGTGGCACAGCTTGATTGTATTGTGCCATCAAAGCTGTCTAAAAATGTATTCAAGTATTTTGAGAGTTTCAAAAAAAGCATGGGATAGGATGCCAAGAGAGGGACTGCGGTACTGCATGACGAAGTAATGGCAGAGAAGGATTTAAGGTGGGGGTGTGATTAAAACAGGGGGCTGCTCTGATCCCCTTCTTGTTTGTACTTTTGATGGACAGGTTGAGAGATGACGTTGTGTAGGTGTATGCATGTGGTATGATGTTTGCAAAAGACACTGCGATCTGTAGTGTGAGTAAGGAGCAGGTAGAAGAGAACCTAGAGAGGTAGAGGTATGCACTGGAGAGAAGAGGAATGAAAGTCATTAGAAGTAAGACACAATACATGTGTGCATGAGAAGTAGTGACCAGCACAGACAGAATTAGAAATGAGTACATCAGAGGGACAGCTCACGTTGAGGGTGTTCGAGACAAAGCTAAGGCTGTGATGGTTAGAACATGTGCAGAGGAGGGATAGTGGAGATACTGAACAACAGATGGCAAATATGGAGCTGACAGACAGGACGAAAAGTGTAAGACCACAGGGAGAGGTGATGGAGGAGGACATCCAGAGGATTGGTGTGACAGAAGAAGATGCTTGAATAGGCTGAGATGGAGACAGATATCGCAGCAGCCGAAACACGAAGACTTTGAGAGTTGCAAATATGTTTCACAGTAGATAAGGATGGCCACCGAGTAACAGTAGAGTCAAAGCTAATCAAAGACAGCTGTCATGCTCCACTTGTATGTTTCTGACTCCATAAGAATTGCTATAATTTTAGTTTAATGGTTCTGCCTGAAGAGTGTTTCTTTGAACAGTATAGTGTATTTAGAGATAAACTGTGAGGAATCCAATTATCTGAACGGTTCAGAGTTTCACAATGTAGACTCTGTAATGGACATTCTGAGCGTGATGCAGCTGATCTGCAACAGCGAGCTGTTTTGATGAAGCTTTTGATCATCACAGGTTGCATGTTGCAGAAAAACAGCAAGGTACAACATCAACATCACTGCATACCTACTGAGATGAAGCTACAAATGCATAAAACTCAGATTAACACACACAAACTGTGAATTCAAGAAGGATAATAGCAGAAAGATTTCTCTTCCTAACACTGTCTGACAGCATTAGGAAGAAACAGAAAGGTGGTTAATGGCCACACTGATACAGTTTTCAAAACATATTGACATTTGAATAATGCTGTCAATAACTTTGTCAGTTAACGCCGCTATTAGAGTTCAACCACATCGAGTACTTACAAATCACGACCTAACTGAATTACAGCTTATCCATTAATATTCTTGCTGTTGCAGTAGGTTTAGATTGCAATCAGTAGAGGAATATAGGCCATCATTCACTGGAGGGAAAGCACAAAACAAAAGGATTTTATGGAAACATTTATGCAAATGTATGCATAATTTCTAATTGTATCACCAAAGTGAATTCCTGATGTGTCGATATGGTTTGTCAAGAAGATGAGTAACAGTTTGATTGCTTGAAAATGTCAGAGAAAATTGTTTTGTGTGTGTCCCAGCTCCTAAAAATATCTCTGCAGATCGCAAGGTTACAACCTGAACCTTCAAGTATTTTCACTGTGATTGCATAATTACTTTGCAGTGTGATGCTGATCTGATCTTAGTGGTACAGTGCATAATGCAGACATAGCAAGGATCTTATTATTGGAAAAATTATAAAGAAAAATTATACTCTTTAAATTGAATCCGAATTTTGTGTTCTGACCAAGTAACAAATCTGAAATGAATAACATCTGCAAGCATCGGCGCTATTGAAAGCTAGCACATTTTTTATATGTAATCAAGTCTGAGTAACAGAACGAGGCAGTTCATTAACTGCCAGGATTAATGCATCTGTCTGCTGTGACTAATGAAGTTGCAGGAAAATACTTTAAATTGTAGAGGAGCTTTCCAATATCACGTTAATACCAAGGTTGAAACTGAATAGCCCAAAGTAAAGAAGAAGCAATCACACACAGAACAGAAGCAGTGCGTTCTAGTTATTTGTCAAGTGGCAGTAATTATAGTTTTGCTTTGACCTCGCTTAATGCTGGTGTTTATGTTTTGAATATTGAACATTTTGCTGCTTGTGCCTTAAAAACTTCTTTGTCACTTCAACAAGCTATCATTTGCAAAAAGTCTAAGGCTGTTACTGGAAGAAAAAAGACTAGCAGCAGAAACATCATTTGCTAATCTACAGAAAAAGGAATTTCTGCTGTGAACTAAAACTCAGGCTGTGTGCTACTAGCCGATCTCCATGGAAATATTTTAGGGTGTTCCCTGTGAATACTACAAATTAGGAGGAGGGCAACACATAGGATCTAACTAAGAATCTGGAAAGTACTAAATGCATAGAGGGCAATGAATGCTGATGCAGTTAAGTGGTAATACTGGAGCTACAGAAGCAATGTCACCTCCACTTGGCAATCACCAGTCTGAAAATTCAACTGAAATCAGTTTATGTTCAGCTAATAATAATTATTATTACAATCCAGTCCTGCACATGCCAGGTTTCTTTAACATTCATTAACTTTCTATCTGTCTATCATGTAACAAAGGTCGACTCATGCCTTAAATTACCTTTTTGATGTCAGCACCGAAAAGATATGTTCAGCTTATAATATAAGAGCATTAAAAGACTAGATCTTTACATGTCTAGTATAGCTCTTCACAGCAGATGCTATAGGTTCCCTTAAGACTTTTCTTTTATCTCCAGCTAATTAGACTTAAAATTGAAGAAAACCTGATAGCGAAATCCGTCCTAGCATAGTTTGTCCATCAGTGCAGGTACAACTCCAGGGTGTCAGATAATGCTGTTTTGTCAAAGCTGGGTGCCACACTAATGCACAAAAATGTCCTTTGAAGGTGGTTTGTGAAAGGGCCTGTTACTCCCAGCATGTAATGTCTTCCGTTTGCAGGGTTCCGTGATCTTTTCCCAAACCTATTAAAGTAGTTTTAGTCCCTAATCCTAACTACTAATTATTTTGCAAGGTAAAAAGTGAGTTAAAGTGAAATAGAACAGAGAATGAACCTGAACAAATCACCACAACCTCCTAACGCAGAGTTTGCAGGTCTCTAATGGGACTATTATCTCTCAGTGGCCAACAATGCTGTGGCCAGTGTGTCAAGGACCACCGCCAAAGGATACCTTGTGAGTAATGGTACAATGCAGGCAGCATCTGGCAAAACTGCATTAGAGCGTGTGGTGGGGCGTGGTCTGCGGTGCCGTGCAGGGAGGGCGGACGCACCTGCACGGCATCCTTAATCACGCCCGCCTAGTTAAAAACACGGGGACTGAGGGGTTTGGGGGTGTTGTGGTGTGGTGAGATGTAAATAAAGATGACTCTGAACGTTGCTCCGTGGTCCCGCCGTGTCTTATTCACGCCACATTGGTGCCGAAACCCAGGAGGCAGCACGGCGGGTCCATATCGGAGCCAGGGAATGGAGGAGCTGGCCCAGAGGGTGGCCGAAATGGCGGCCGCCCAGCGGGAGCAGGCGGCGGAGGTGCGTCGCCAGCAGGAAGAGCTGCAGGACCAGTCCGAGCGGCACCTGGAAAGGATTGGGGAGCTGGCGGCGCTGCTCTGGGCCTGGGCGCCACCCCCACAGGGGTGTCCCGAGGACAGTGAAGCGGTGGAGGAGCCGCGTGAGGCACCTCAGCAGCCGGAGGTGGCAGACGAGGCGCGCGGGGATCTGCGCCTGCCGGAGGAGGGGGAACAGCCAGGTGAAGGGCTGCTCCTGCCGGGAGTGGTGGATGAGCCGCTCCAACCGGAGGCGGCAGACGAGGTGCGCGAGGGTCTGCGCCGGTTGGAGAAAGAGGAGCTGCACGAGGGGCTGCTCGAGCCGGGAGTGGCGGCGGAGGGAGCAGTAGTGACGGAGGAGTCGCGCTATGGGCTGCTCCAGCAGGGAGCGACAGCGGTGACGGAGGGGCCGCGCAAGGAGCTGGAGGTCCCAGTGCCAGGGGAGCTTGCTGGAGTGGAACTGGCGAGCGAGGCGGGCGCCACGCTTGAGATCGCCGTGCTCGCCAGACCGGCCTCACCACCACCAGAGGCCTGTACACGCCACACCTCTGCCCAGCCACCTGTGAGCTGGGGCTCACGCTTGTGCCGGCCGCGCCGGGTGCACCTGTCACGTGTCCGACTTCCGAACCAGCTTTGCCTGCGCCGCTGGATTCGCGGGCGGCCGCCTGAACTCGCACCTCCCCGTCGCTTGGCCGGGGCCTGGGGGTGCCAGCTGTCCGGGCTGATTCCCTCTCCCACTGGCGGTGGGGGAGTAGGTTCGGCCGGATGGCTCCCCGGCCTCAATCGGGCGATGGGGGTATGTGGTGGGGCGTGGTCTGCGGTGCCGTGCAGGGAGGGCGGACGCACCTGCACGGCATCCTTAATCACGCCCGCCTAGTTAAAAACACGGGGACTGAGGGGTTTGGGGGTGTTGTGGTGTGGTGAGATGTAAATAAAGATGACTCTGAACGTTGCTCCGTGGTCCCGCCGTGTCTTATTCACGCCACAGAGCGTCTGCCAGTGTTTTCATGCAAAGTAGTTTACGAAAAACATTACTGCAATATTAAGAAACAATGGCTACATCACTTTCCTTTTCAGTACAATTTCGGCATTTTATATATGTATGTACTTTTGTAAACAATACAGGCTAATAAGTCGATAATAGAATTGTTTTACTCCCTAAATTGAGTTTTTCGGTCATTCCCAAAAGCCCAGTATATATCTTTCTTTTAAAATACATTTGTTAGTGCTGTTCATCTTTGATTTGCTTCTGCATTCAGGAATGTGTTTTTCCCAGTCTTTTGTTATACTTTTAAATGCTTAGGTGCTTCCTGTACGTCTATATAGTTCCATGCAAAGCAGAGATGAGTTCACTTGTTATGAAATGTGTTGTACTGCATAACTTGCCCTTTGGGTGATTTTCCTTCCTCTGAGTGGTGTTAGAAGTTGAGCTGTGTGGTTTGACATATGTAGTTGCACTTACACTTGACTAACCTCTAGACACAGTACATCTTAAACCCTGCAGAAAGATGGTTTGAATGGTCAAATCAATATCCTACTGTACACCAATGCTTTAAACATCTTGCTGTACAAATGATCGCAGCAGTGCCTTTGGCTAAGAACCACTGTTTACTCTGCGTCTTGTTCACAAGACAGGGGAACTGCTTTTGCAATTCTTTTACAAGTGTGAGGGTGTACTTTATATACATAATTCTTTGGATAATCTGTTATTTTCAAGTCAATTTATGGCAGGATTTCACATCTCACTTT
The DNA here is from genome assembly GCF_057381915.1 of Diplotaxodon limnothrissa. Classification (NCBI taxonomy): domain Eukaryota; kingdom Metazoa; phylum Chordata; class Actinopteri; order Cichliformes; family Cichlidae; genus Diplotaxodon; species Diplotaxodon limnothrissa. The sequence goes on along the minus strand of NC_140602.1, from coordinate 55,513,379 downwards.
ACTCTGTAAACAACCTGAGGGAGTGGAAAGTTAAAAGAGAGATGTAGAATAATTAATGCACAATGAGCTGCAGCTTGCTTACTGTCTAAACTTGGCTGTCGACCTCATGTCTCCCCGGCCCAGAAGCCCGGAGGTCCCCAACTAAAGCCGAACCGTGGCTGCACTGTCAGGACCAGGGGATTGTGAGAAGCCAACATAAAAGCCTCACAAGTGGCCAAGATGGCATCTGTAAAGTGTCATAATGAGGTTGTTTAGTGTGCCAATGAGGTCCCTTAGTAGCTGAGAGAGTGATGCCCACAGCTGGTCATTATCTGCTCCAGTCACTGCAGAATCATAAAAAAGCCCCTCAAATATCAGTTAGGTAGTCCTCTGCTGTGTTCAGGTTAAAGGTTGATGAAACTCCCATTTATTCATATTAAGAACTTGTCTCTTTCAACTTCTGCTCTGTGAGTGCTGCTTGAAAGAACACTTGCTTTATTTACAAGGACTTTTACGATGTACTTCATAACGCTGCTGCTGATCCAGCCTGTGACCTGACATGGCTGTACAGATACAGCCTTGAGGGTATCTGTATCATTACAAACTGCTGCTCATTTCTGCATGGACCTGTGGTCATCAGTCATCAGGAGTGACTTTATCTCTCAGGTGCCAAGGATAACAATGGCAAAGAGGCATTGCATGGTGACCCACGGGATGACGGTGGGAGGGCTGACGAGGGCAAAGACACAAACAGAGTGGAAAAAAAAGAGTGAATGTGTGTGATGGTGAGAAAAGGAGAAAGGGAGATGTGACAGAGTGAAGGAGGAAATACTATTAAAGGTAATGAATGTTAGTCTGTCATTCCTGCTGTATGATCCAGGTGCCTTTGCCAATTATCCTGACATCCAGAGGTCTGATCCCGCTCGCCTTCCCACTGGGTAAATGCTCGGTTCCAGTGCCAAATGTTGGCCTTGTTATAGTATTCACCAGGGACAATGTCTCTAACTAGAGGTCATAATTTTTTAGATCGAGTTATTGCTTCTTCACACCAGTAAGACCGGCGATCAAGATAGCTGTTGATTTGGAAAGTGAATTTGATAGTTGTCCTCAGAGCCCAGATGTTTACAGAGTGAGAGGAGGACAAATACAATATTCTGGGCTCGTTTACTTTAATGTTTTGAATAATGAACTGAATATGGCCATAACTCTGAACACACTTTTTCACAGCATTGTTCGAATACACTGGGAGATAATTAAAACATGATCTCACCCCTGTAATTTAGTGAAATGTTTCATCGACACTGTAAGGCATGTTAATTGCACAGAAAATATTCATAAATGTCTGGCCTCCCCACAGTTAAAATGGAAGTAAATGAATCCACCTATACATCAAAATGCTGATGAATATTATGAGCCTCAGGCAATGAAAATAAATAAATGATTAAGGTTGCGCGACCCTTTGCAAAATTAATCTCCGGTGCTTTTGCACCTCAAACAAACAATAAATTTGACTCCTACTAAAGCACAGGAAAGGTGTGCTGCATAATGAACAAATGTGAACATACATACAGTCAAACCAGTCTACTATATTCAATATGGCACTGACATAGAATTTTGATAATATATTACACTTTAAAAATAGAAAGGTGTGTAACTGTTGTTTTCACGGCAAATATTGCCACTGTAATTAAAGCTGTTATTCTGAGCTATAGTGTTTATTAATATCTACATACTCTATCTACATATAACATACTCACGCTTTCAATCATACCAGCCCAGAATTAGAACGATGACTATAGAGCAGCCCAAAGTACCATTTTCTGAGTTCTGGAGATTAGGTAGAAATTAATTTAATATTCAGAACTTCATAGGTTTGGGATCTTTTATAATTTACTGCTGCTCACGAGCATGTCCTGAAGACATGGCTTACAACATGATTTGTGATTACATGTAAAAATTGATTTAATTGTAATATAAGCTGGAGCTACTTGAAAGCTACATTTCTCTTAAACTAATGAAAGAATATTATCTACTGTAGATCATTTATGTAGGCAAAGAAGATCCAGGCTCAGCTAAATTGTTTCTTTAAGAGTTTTTTTTTCTTCTTCAAAATCTAAAATTTGTACTGGAGAATGATATTCTATACATTCACATCTGAATCAATCATATAATTACTGTCCAGCATAACAGCATAAGCTACTGTATGTGGTACATAAGGCCTGGAAAAGAATGTAGGGAGAGCACTGGCCTTCCCTGCCCTCTTTCTGGTCGCTTTCAACTATTTGGGAGATAAAGTCAATGCTTTGATCTTCAAACAGTCTGTCTGAGATGGAATTGGATCCCCTTGGTTATTATCACCACACAAGAGCTGAAAGTTTAATATATTTTCTACTTTTCTAATCTTTTATCTTTTTAATTTTTCAGTGCCACCATGCAATACAAAATCACGAGGGCTTGATAATTCCCTTTACCAACCTCACTGGAGGGCAACAAATCTTGTTGTGGACTAATTTTATTGAATACATGTATGTTAAATAACTGGAAGTACGAGGAACGTTTCTTATAGTGTTGTGTCTTATACAGCTGTGCATGTATGTGGATGATAATCATACTGAACTGTAATGTGTATCTTTTCAAATGGTTGTTGTGTAACATCATCATATAGAAAGCACTACTTTCTATGGATGAATGCTAGCTGAATAAACTAGCACTGGGCACTAATTAATCTGAAAAATATACAACCAGAGCAAATATATGAGGCTAAGGAAAATTTGCATTTTAATAATTTCATTGCTAACGGATAAATCAAAAGTCTTCCTGATGTGACTCTGTGATGTGCTGCCATTCTGTGAGGGACATTAGGAAACAGGAGGCTGGTGTGTCAGCCAGGCTGGCTCTGGAGCCCCACTGTGTCCATCTGTGTGTCCATCCTGAAGGGATCCATATGGGACCCGCTGATAGCAGAAAGAGGACAACTACATGTGGCCAAACATGTGGTCAATAAATCAATGAGGATGCTCTGCACATAAAAGAAACCAATGAATAAAGTCCCACCACTTTGAATTAAGAAGTATGCAACATGAACAGATGAAGACAAGACAGAGGACATAATAATGCTACAGGATGTTTAGAACGGGTATTGTTACAAACATAAAACAAGTGACAACGAATATAATAACATATAAACGAATATAAACTATTGCTGCAGATTTGTCAGGGGAGTGAAATAAAAAAAAGATATAGCTTAATCATTTAAGGTGATTATCATGCAAATTTAAGTTCTCAAGTGTTAGACTTGTTCTTGGCGTAACAAAAATACTCTGTGCATTTTTAACTGTTGGTATTACAAGAAAACACAGACATCAAACCTAATGATTAATCAATATTTAAAAAACAACTCATATAAGTATATAAATTTGTGCTTACCGGTAGTTTAAAATGCAGATCCCTACCAATTAACTTAACAATTATTATATAAAGCCTGACAATGTATTTCTATTAAGGATATATACGATGGTCCTGAGAGGTCAAACACACTGCAATTTAAGAAAACACTAGCAAAAAGAAAAATGCTGCAAAAGCACACAAAACACAATGGAAGTTGTGTTTGACCTCTCAGCGTCACCTCAGATACAAAGATTTACTCCAAACATCTCACGTCAATAGAAATCTACAACTTCTTGTCTTACCTTTTGCTTTTTGGTCGACACGTCTACCTAAATAAGGGGTTTTAAGACAGTATACATACACAATATCCAGAATACCAGTCACAAAAACTGATCAACTGTAATTGTTATGTTTGCATATAAACAATAGACCCTCTGAAAATTCCCCATCAGCATCCTCTCATGGGAGCATAATTTCCATCATATGCACCATTTATTTGGGATCCCTATAATGATTAAACTGAACAGCAGTTATCAGTTGGCTGACTCTGGTGGGCTTTTAACATTCCTGATAAGTGGTTTGAGATCACCACTGGGTCCAACTACTATTTTCCCTGTAAGCAGCATCAATTCATTTCAATTAAACTCAATTTAATTTTATTTACATAGTGCCAAATTACAACAAGTCATCTCAAGGTGCAAGCCTAGTTCCACATTTTAATATCATTATTACTATTTGCAATTAATTTTGCAATCATATAATTGATGTGAGGGTTCCACAGGTGGAGGACCCAAACACAGGAGACATGCAGAACCGAATGAAAGTTCAATAATCCAAATATTTAATCCAAAATCATTCGGCAGTTATAAATGTAAAAGCAGGCAGGAATCAAAAGCAAAATCCAAACACACTCCATAAGATTATACACAAGAAGCTCAAAAGTCAACATAAGGAAAAAAATAAAAATAAAACACATGACACACTATGAATGCTGGGATGCTTGATTAATTGAGAGTACAAGACAAGCTGACAGGAAGCAAGAAGAAGCACGGCTGTATATATACTGGCTTAGATATCAGGACAAGGGAAACAGAAAATGGCCAGAAAGCATAAATAAAAGAAGGAAAATAAAGGACCAAGAACTGAAACAATAAAACCAAAGAGAGCAATTTAAAAATATGACAAGAACAAAGCAAGGTGATGCCCTGCCTGATGCAACCCTCAAAGTGGATTTGTGCCTCTGGCTAGAACTGAAACAGTAACCTTTGCTTTCTAAGCAGGAAGTGACTAAACAAAAATTAAACATCATCACAATGGATGGTCCCTGTTGCCTTAACTGTATAGCCCTTTTCATTAGTATCTACTCGCACTCGCCATGGCTCACCACAACTCGACTCAGATTGACTGTTTTTTCATTACAATTGACCACCATCTAATTTACGTGGCCGTTGTCATAGCAACGTGGCCAAGCATCCCATGACATAACTATTATGCGACATGAATGCTACAACAAAGGTGGATGGCAAGAATATACCTGCTGCTCGGTCTGTAGCTTTTTGTCAGACTCAGGGACCACTGCGTTGTTTTTTGTCGCCATGTCTTTTGTTGCCAGGTTTCCAAAATGGTAGTTTTGATTTTTGTGAAGGAGATGCTCTCATGACTCATCGCACAATGCCACCAACCAGCCAATCAATGGCATGCAGTCTCACAATGTCACATTTGCTTTTGAACGTTGTTGAACCATGGTGAGTTTATCCAAGTAGGTACTCATAGGTACTCCAGAGAAAAAGGGCTTTTTTTCTTTTTTTAAAAAAACCTGTATTTTGTTTTAAAAATATTCTTAAAAAATTTCAACTGGATGTTTTTTGTACCAGTTATTTAGTTAAAGAATTAATATAGGATTTTTGCTACTTGCTACAAATATGAGCCCAACAAAATCCTACATTACATACAGGTAAGTATATTTAGAATATAAAAGTCAGGAGCAACAGGTAGATATAAAAATACAGCTGCCTCACTGGCTTTCTGAAATTCCCCTATGTGACAAACAACTGCAGAAATCATGATGCTGGAGTCAATAAAAAAAAATGTGAACACTTCAGGGAAATGAGACTAATGCACTGATGATGGCAAACAATTTCTCTAACCTATCTTTAATAATCTTTTCCTGTCTGTATCAGCTGTATTAGAAAACAAGCGCTTCCTCAGGCCCTAGGTCAGTACCTCAGAGCCGAAAAAATAACCATAGCTAAATAACCAACAAGGAAAAACAGATGTCAGAAGCACTCCTTCTCTGAGTGTTCAGTAATAGAATAAAAGCCTTGCCTTAGATGGTGTACAACATAAAATACGACATGCAGAGCCAGGCCAATTTTTTTGTAAGAGAAAACCTTGAAACAAGTTAAAGCAGATAAAATTCTTGAATCACCTGGCTATATTTAATAAACACGAAATACAACTTTTCCGGTTACGTCGGTGCTGAGGCGTAAAAATGAAGAAACTGATAAATATTGACCTCACAGTTAAACCACAACAGTATCTACTATGTTTTGTTACCCCTGCTGATCAAGGATTGAAGATCAAGCATATCTTTATTATCCCCAAGAGGCAATCTGTTGTATAGTCAGCACAAATCACACACCCATTAAGGAAAATTTAATAAATAGCCAATAAATAAAAAAAAAAGCAACATTAAAATTATAGTAAGTTATTCAAAAGACCAATGAGATCTGGAACAAATGAGTTTTTGAGTCTATTTCTCGTGCATACAGTACCTGCATCCAGACAGAAAAAACTTCAAATCCTTTGACAAAGGGTGGCGAGGATCAGCCAGAACAGTCGGAGATTTTTAGTCCTGACCTTAAACGTGAGAAACGTCATTCAGTGTAACACCTATCATTTTGCTGCACACTGTGACTATACTTGTATTTTTTTTTCAGTGACCCATACCAGCTGACAAAAGATAATGTATGAATAGATTCAACAAAACAGACATAAAACTTCTTGGTGTTGAAAAACTGTGTTGCACTTTGTGGTGGTCTACTATAAGGCGATGAAGAGAATGCTTAGAAGAGACTGTCAATGACAGTCTTGTCTGCAAACTTCAGAATATTGAACTCCTTTATTTATTCCAACTTGCTCTTCTAGTAATTCTGCCTTTCCGATGCTGTGCCTATGCCAGTATTAGATTTCTGTGCTAAGCCTTGTGTCTACATTGCTTGCCAGCTGTAAGGGACTTAATGCAGGGGGAGGAGATGTTGCTGTTTCAGGGGCCTGGTGGCCTAGAGTGACACAGGGCACTCTAGGCCCTGTGTCACTGGCTTTTTTTCTTTCAAGCTCAGTTCACTTTTAATGAGCAGTTCTTTTCTAATTTCAGTTGGCATGTCATACAATAACAATTGTCTTAAACTAAGACAGCTGCTTCACTCCATAAATTGCTCAGTGTAGAAATATACTACCAATGTCTCAGGATCATCAGAACTTCAGAAAATTTCCTCTGGCCTTCAGCATTATTTATCTGTCTCAATTATTATTATTATTATTATTATTATTATTATTATTATTATTTGGATAACCACTGTAGAGACGTCTGCCTTCTCTTGAATATAATGGAACTAAATGGCTACTCCTTAGTTGCAGTCTAATCGCCCCCCCAAAAAGATATTTCAGTAGAAATGTCTGCTTCCAGAAATTGTAACCAAGTTACTCAAAAAAATAAAATAAAATAAAAAATATCCACCAAACTTGTTGTGAGCAATTTCAGGAAGGAACTATTTTCTTTTTGCCAAACTACACCTTCCAACCATATCATTCTCCAGAGCCATGGATGTATTCATACCTATCTCCATCCATCACAACAGTCACACTAGTAACATTGTGACTGGATGTAAACACTAATAGCATCCGCCCCATTAGCTCAGCTGTAATGTTAGCTAGCTGCCCACTTCTTTTGGCTGGGGAAGGCAAATAGTAAAATGAAACTGCCCAATAACTGGGCCATAATTTCTGGTAACAGACACTAATGCTTACTTTTCCAAATGTAATTTCTGTAGCAATTTGAGCAATATAAAAGGATTGCCATCTGGTTCCACTTTATTTAAAGAGACAAGAGCCAATATCTCCAAAACCAGACAATTCACCCCAAACAATCTAGATGGATGAATAGCACTGCAGGCCAGAAAAAAAGATGCCTAACTCTAGTTTGGGGACGAACTGTCTTTTAACTGAATTACTGCTTGGGTGTGAAAAACAAATGAAACACATACTAACTTATAATCCTGCATTCAGAATGTTCATATGAAAGGTGAGCTGCTGCTCCTGAACTAAAGCACGTCTCATCCAACAGAATGATTAAGGACGGGAAAAGTGTGTGCACATACACAGAAAGCTCCAAGCAGTGGAAAAAATGCAAAAGGAGCATTGACCCAGCAGTGTGCACAATGTGAACTACTGTCAGTCACTTCGCATCTTTCCCCCTTTTCTCTCTACCCCCGAGGCTATTTTGCATCACAGGAGGAAACGGGGAGTTCCTCTATGCAAATGAACTGTAGCGAGGAAGAGGAGCTTGCCGCACCTTCACAGGTTCACTTTCACGACCCTCATACATCAGTGAACAGAAGAAATGTATATGAGAAAAGACGAGTCAAAGGGCAAGTCGCTACTGAGTACCTCCTGTTGTCTGTGCTGTTTTTGCTAAACTTGACAGAAGTGTGGCTGGTAGGGCCGGGTACTGGCAAGGTCTTACTTCTGTCTCTCCCTCTCTCCCTCTCTGAACTGAGGCCAGGGCCCTCTTGGGCCTGCTCTATTGTGCCGGAGGAAAATTGCCAATCCGGGCTACTCTGATTGAACAGTGAAAGCAGGAGTTTTATAAAGGAGCTGATTTGCTATTCATTACCTCTCACTCACTCCCTCTTTCTCCCACACGCTTCCATTTTCCACTGGCTCACTATGCAACACTCCAACTTCCTTTCTTGGTCTTTTCAGCAGCTCCCTTTATACTGTGTTCACTCTTTCCTTCTCTGCTGAAATCCACCCCCCTCCTTGGAGACTCCCATGGTTAGACTGGGATATAATGTGGCTTTCTCTGTTTCTTTTTCCAAGACTGTGTGAGTAAAATCACTGTTGGTTAGTCTGTCGATACGGCAAATAGTGTAATTACCTCCTGGTTTACTAAAGGATCAGCCCACACCTGTCTAGATTATCAAGTGATTGCTGTGTTAGAATATTCAGAGGGGTCTCAATGCCGCAATGGCAAAAATAAATAACTGGGAATACACAGATGGAGAACAAAATGTAATTACATATACTATTAATATTACCTCAAACAGGTTCAGATTTGAAGACATTTCATTACAATTCCTTTCAGAAGATAAGGGAAAACATTTTTTAGTGATCACTGATTCAGCTGATAGGTGAACAAAAGACTTTACTTTTCTCTCTAAGGCACAGAGTGCAGCTCTGTTCTCAGGGTTCAGGGTATTTCCTGACTATTGACTTGTGGATGCGGTTTTAGTTTCCAACCCGAACTCCGCACAAGCCTTAAAAGGATAAGTATGAATAGAAAGTCGATGGCTGAGCAAACAAAATACAACCTAAACAGTAAATCTCACCTCACAGCTAAGATATTCCTCAAGACACACACACACACACAAAATGTTGAACTATTGTGGCCTTTAGTTGTTTCTTTTTTCACAAGAGTCATGGCAAGGTCATAGGAGAAAAGTGCACAGACAACAACACAGCTCCTCTTAATTTCATGGCATTTACTTGCTTCTGAAATTAAAGCCATCAATAATAAATATTTTATACCAATGATGCATAAAATTATGTTATAAAAGAATATTACACTGTGCTTATGTTGATGAACTTAAAAAAGAATTATCAGTTAAATTATGCAGCCCCCCACATCCGTCTTTATAAAGCTTTGTAGTGAATTGTTTTTGCTCAGTGTTGTCTCTCTCTGTCTCCTTCTCCAGTGTGTTGCTTTTAGCTGTAGTGAACAAAGTGGAGCATTATGGGGCAGAGCACACCACTCAACAGTTGACCAAAGACTGCAACAATGAATACAAAGAAAGGCAAATATTGCAGAGGCAACATGAGAAGCACAGTCTCAGATTTTGGGGGTTTTGTTTTTTAGCCAGACATGCTATAGTGGAGGGTTTATGACTCTTTAAGGGTTCAGAAACATCTTACAATTATAAAATCTACATAAAGACTAATAATCAACCCTGTCCATAAGGTATCAGCTTCCGTAATACATTTCCTCAAAGGTCATTGCTGTCAAGACAACTTGTCACAGGTGTGAATCCATGGCTCTGTCCCCCAGAGTTAACTTCTCACAAACTGATTCAACAACCTACAAAGTAACTCACTAAAAACCGTAATTTCACGGGTATTAATGGATTTTACAGAAGATTTTTTTTCTTATGTTAAAGGTTTTGTAATCTTCTCCTTTGCAATGACAATTTATCCATAAAACATCATTTCATATCTTCACCTAAACAGAGCATTGTGACTAATCCCTGTTGCCAAGGAACCTTGCCTAGTCGAAGTTAAATGCTTGGAAGTGGAGCTCTCCCTGAACTGCCCTCAATCCAATGTTACAATAATGTTTTTTTCTATTTTATCTTCCCTGTCCACAGCTGTGCTACTAGAGATTCATTCAGACTGATGGATTGACTTTCAACTCGCCACCTTAGGTTTGTCATTCCTCTTCAGAAAAGCTTTGGGGCCCAAGTCCCTCTGAGCACTGTCCAGAGCAGTAAGAGCGCCCGTGTCAGGTGTCCATATAAAGCTACCACTAAACAGACAGAGGCACAATCGGAGTCGAGATAAATGTAACTGTCTAGTTTCACCGTTTTCAGCTGGGCTACAGGATTTCCTTATGGCTTCTTGGTGGGCAAGAACAGTTTGGTTGGCTGAAGCAGCTTTTCAACCATCACAAGCTGAAAGAATGGGATAAGCTCATTTGATATAATAATTTGTTTGGGAAAAGGTAGCATTTTGTGTACTATGGAAATATCTTCATTTTTTATGAAATGCTCTGCAGTGTGTGCTGTTGCCTGTCTTTTTATCTAATTTCAATGAAGTTTGTAACTCATTTCTTATTAATTAAATAAAAATAAAATAATATGAACACTGCGAGTAATGGCCCTCCAGAGTTCCAGCAACTCACTCGCTGATTATTTCAAGTCACGCTGTTTTCTCTTTTTCATTAAAGACTGATTGCTCTTGAGCACATACTATTGAGTACAATGTGATCGTTTCCCAAACTTGTGGGAAACCAAGCTGATCAGCGTTATAAAGCTGCAAATCTGTTTCAGTGTGATTAAGTTTTCAGTCAGAATGCCATGTCTTGGCAAAAATAATTACAAGCAAAGCACATTAAAAGGAATTTAATGCAAATCAAAAGTTTAAACCACACCACTAATGAGAGTTTGCCACCTGCCCCTGTTGGCACTTTCTTAGAAAATCTAGATTAAAGCAACCGCAGAAATGAAATCGAACATAATTTAACAATTTTTGTAATAATATTGCTCTTATTAATCTTTTCAATATACTTTCAAGTTTTAAGTGCATTTCATAGAATACTTAGTGTAATTCGGGTAATCTGGTCAAGAGACAACCTGTAAGCAGAAACATAACTGAGGGCATTTTCACATTTTCTCTGAGCCCTGGAAAATATTTTTTTTCTTGATAAAAAGAAAAGGGGGGCAAATCTCAAAGCCATAAACTGCACCAAAACAACAAACTTTCATGTTACAGTCAGTTACACAAGGGAAAACATTGGCTGGAGACTGCAGTACAACCTAAATTATTTCTCCCATGTGCAATAAACTAGCTGCTACAATGGTTGCTTCAAACACAGGAAAAAGGTCTGCAACCACTCACAGCCAGTTCACTTCAAAGTGACTTTGATATGTCCAGATAAAACAGCAATAAGTTGCAGTCAGTCTGCTATCTGTTTGCAACTGAATGGAGTCAAGTTGGCAATTGCTCAGTTTGTGATAATATTGTGATTAATTGTAATAAATCTATGAAAATGTTGCTGTTTATTGCAAATCTGCTTCCATCTACATACACAGAAATTCCCATTTACTATTTCCATTCACAATCCAGCCAGAACCTCACAGGAATTCAGAAATTCTTCCATAAATAGTTACAGAGTTAATATAGGACAGAATCTTGGACTTTTAATGAATTATTTGCACTTTTCTTTTCACATTGTGGAATAATTGCATATCACACATCTTTAATGACTTTCCAAAACAAGAAATGGGTTCAAAAGTCAGAACGTTGTGGGTCAAACACTGGTTGCTCCAGTCTGCATCCCACAGTATCCTAATGCATTGGAAAGCAGTATCCTAAGCTGCTCTCCAATGTGTTTGAATGTGTGTGAATGTTAGATAGAAATCACTTGGGTGTAGAAAAAAGTGCTGTCTATGAATGGACTTGAATGGGTGATGTTGTATAGAGCACTTGAGTGCTCAAGTGGGAAACCCCCCCACTATATATTTACTATTTTATCCAATACTCACACAGAACCCCTCCAATAAGTCCCTTAGCAAGTTGCACCTCATCCAAGGGCTTTTGGTACCCATCAACAAGCTTTTAGCATAATTCTAATTCTAATTAGTTCTGTCAAAAAAATCCTTTTTATGCTGGAAAATTTTAACAGTTGTCGTTGATAAATAAAAAATTAACAACCCTCAGCCTCGTCGAGTTAAAAGATATTGTAGAACCTTCAGCACTTTATAAGATTATAAGATATATGCGAGTCTGTATGTATACTTGAAATATAAGAAATATAAAATAAATTCAAATTCTTGTTTTAGTCATTGAAGATATATGTTGTGGAATCATGCCACCCCAAAGAGCAGTTCTTTTAAGCAAGAGCTATCAAGTAAGCAGAGAACAGGCTGTATGTTCTATCTACAAAGTCAGTGTTACTGTGCGGTGATTCATGACACAGAAATGCTACATCTGCTCAGGCGTGGGAGTAACGCTACATATACATAGCTACCACTGGTAAAAGCCCAAATTACCATGACATTCAAATACATGATGAATGTTTACGAACAAACCATGAATATAATCAGAATAAAACCAGTTGGCAACCAGCATTGCAGACTTTGGTTGATTGCTACATTCTGTCAACATGTCTACATTTATAAGTTAGTGATTATTTGCAAATATTTGCCAAGACAAACACCGAAACTCCTTTTTTGTATGTGTTCTTTTACCCATTTCCTAAATTTCAAAGTGTCAATAACTGCATTCGGCTAACCTGTTTAACACAACTACTTATATTTATAATTGCTTTTTGCATAAGTAATAATTTACCTGTTAGCAGCTTCATTTTCTCTCATGGGTTTGTCCATTATTGTAGTGAAAGAATCTTATAATAGACTTTACTTTTCCACTTGTGTACTGCTCCTGTGGAGTATTTTCAGTTCTGACATTGGTCACCGTGATGTAAATATAATGTATTGTATTTAGCTAATAATAATTTCTTGTGGTTGATGTAAATGGCAGAATGCTGACTTGCTTACTTTAAAAACAAACTTCAAAATTGTTATTATTTCTTATAGTTAAATGCTCAGAAATCTAAGGTAATGACTCTAGATTCTGATTTTATTAGTAGACAAAATGACTCTACCTCTAATCCCTAAACGACATCTTTCATGTCTTCTCATGGGATGATAAGGTGTGTGCTGGTTCATGAAAGCGATGCTGCAGCTCAGGGAACATAATGACTGAGAGAGAGCAAGTTTTCTCTCCTAGGTCCCATATTCAGGTCAGAAAGCTGTCATTATTTTGTTCATGTGTTTTTTCGTTTTGTTTGTTAAATTTTCTCTCTTATTTTTGTCATGTCATATTTTAATCTGTTCCCATTTTAGAATGTCTTCCCCTTTTTTAGATTAATAAATTATAGTTGACAGAGGTGTGTATTCAGCACCACTTGCTGGTTTGCTGTTCCCAGTAAATTTAGTGCAGATCTGGATCTCGTTCCATTAAATAAACTACGAGATAGGGCATTAGCCTTGGTGGAGGACTGCAATCTCAGTGACCTTCTTGTTAGTACTTGTTAGTATAATGAACTTCTTTTTTAACCAATCCACATGCCTTATACAGTGCAGTACCACTAATGGCCTTCACCATACATTCTGAAACACAAATTCTGACTTCTGATGGCAAAAGTCAACACATTTAATTGCTTAATTAATTAATTAATTAAATACTTCTCACCACCAACGTTGGTAAATAAATATTATAAAATACCACATGATCTGTGGGTGAGATAATTACCTTGGTCCAACAGCCTACCTAAAGCTAGCATTTGTGAATGTGCAGAAAAGCTGAATAAGTTATAATGATCAAAAATCCCTCAAGACCTTTAGCCTGTCGAGCATTATTTGAAGTGCCGTCCTTTCCATTTTAGTGTTAAATGCATACAATTCAACTTCATACAACGGTTATAGAAATGGTCTATAGACAAGCAAAACAACACCTTAAATAAAATCCTTCGCCTATGTGTGACTGTGTACACTATGTGTGAAATAAAACGTTGAAGATTAAATTGATATCATATGAAATCTCTGGAAAAAATGGGTAAGGTAAATTACGATGCCCAGAAGGCCTCCTGCTCCCATTCCCCTTGTATCATACGGACCATAGATCCATTGAATTAAAATTCAATAAGATCTAGGCTGTTTCCCAGAATGTTTTGCACCACTGAGCTGTGATATCACCTCAATTCTCCAATCAAATCCCGGTACCACTTTCACACTGCTACATCAACCAATCAAAACAGCTAAAAATTAATTTGTTGATTTCCAATGTGACACGCTCATAACTGATTAATGTTTTGAACCCTGCAGAATAAAATCTTTCTCAGAGAAAAGAACATCTTTCATTTCTACAGCCAAAAGAGCATATACATGTGTATACATGTGTATACATATATATATATATATATATATATATATATATATATATATATATATATATATATATATATATATATATATATATATATATATATATATATATATATTCTTTTGGATTTAGCAGTAAAGGATTTAATGAATATTCTATTAAATAAACAGCAAGAGAAATATGTATGGTAAAGGCTTTCTTTTTCATGAGCTGCCTCGTCTCCTGGTCTTTAGCCCACACTAACATAATTTTAAATGAGATGCAGTGAATGACTTTGTTCCAGACTCTCGTTATGCAGTCAGCAGAGATATGCTGTCTTTGTCCCATGAAAACTATTAGATTAATTAATGGGTGAACATATTTCCCCCTCTCCGTTCAGTCCTTGCAATCAGCTTTCTAGGTCCATTCTCTGCTCAGTGAACTCATTCATCCTCTCTATCATGACAAGCCTGTACTTCTTTTTACAAAAAGGACCTGCAGCTAATTCTGATCGACTTGATAGATTCGTACAATTCAAATGCTGGCAGCCTAATGAGTGTGTGCTATAATCAAAAGCACAAAGAAAAGGGGGAGGAAGCACCAAGAGCCTTCTTTGCCTTTAGAAAGTTTCACTCAAGAAACTAGTCCAGATCATTTTTCGCCCTGCATATGTGGAAGTGAGCAATTACAGAGAATGTACAGCGAGCGATGCACCATCAATTCCTGCATGCTGATGGTTGGTGAAAAAGAGGAGTGTTTACTGAGAAGGCGTGCCATTTACCATGGTAAATATGTGCATCCCAGGCCAGTAAAGGGTTGATGGTTTTGCAGCAGTGTGACATCTGATATATGGCCGTGCGTGGGGAGAGAGCTGATCAAGGCCACCTCTATCACTCAACCAGATAATCTTTGGACCCGGGAAAAACAAATGATGGTTGCGAGCTAGCCTCAATAGCCTGTCTCACATCTTCATCCTCTACATTTACTGTGAAGCTATTCTCGCTCTCACTCTACTCTGCATTATAGCATCCTTTCACAATTTGCCAATAACATTCTCTAATAACATATTTTAGTGCAATTCCTGACTTTAAATCACTCCAGTAATGTCTATACCATTATTATCTGCATGGTGAAGTATATATTGTGTGGATATTTGTGTGTCTGTGTGTGTGGGCTTGTATGGGGGTTATCAAAGCTGTTTTGTGATAACTTTATGAGGCGTATCTGAATTGTGCCGCATAGACACAGGTGTCAGAGAGGGTGAGACAGTGATTTAGGCAGACGTACCTTGAAAAGCAGAAAACACAAGAGGTCAAGAATAGTTCCCCAGGGCAATTTATTGGACTCTGTTGAGGTTGGGAAATAAGAAGTGGGGAGTAAATTGCTAGCTGATGCACCCAAGGATAAGAAAGAGTCTCACATTCTGCTCATACACAGAATGACAAACATAAGCCAGAGCCTGTTTTGGTTATGTTTCAGTTGGGTGACCAGAGGCTGCAATGCTGAATAGATTGAGATGGATAGGACAAAGCCATTTGCTGACCAGGGTAGCTGAATGTCCATTCTGCAATACAGAGTGTATCAGTGGATTTGCTATTCATGAAGTGGAATGGGAAGGGACTCGGGTGAGATCTTTCATATATGATGGAGGTGCGGTGTGGAGCTGGAAAATATTTGGTTAAGAGAGAATTCTGGGAATAAAGAGGCCATAGAGGGAATGAACAAAGGAAAATACTCCAAGTTTATCTGTTTCTGTCATATACATGTATAAGGCACACGCGTACATATTTACTTAAACATGGTGCAAAAAGTCAAACTTTGCTAGTCTAGTTTGTGAATCATACATAAACCACACAGGAAAACCCAGACTTCCTGAATCAAGCTGTCACATAACATAGTCATTAGATCCCACATACTGAGACCACTTGTGTTGCAGGGGGCTATGTTTATAAGATGTAATGAGTCAGAGAAAAGGAAAAATAGAACAACACAGAAAAAAACTGACTGAGGAAAAGCGACAGAGTGAGTAAGCGAGCGAGCGAGAGACTCCCGAGTTCCCCGCTGGCAGGGTTTTTCATGTAATCTGAGCAACCATGGGGCCAGAAAGAAACTTTGATCAGAAATATTTTCTCCAGTCCATTTGGAGCTCAGACTCTGTTGTGTGAGTGTGTGCCTGTGTGTGTACGTTTTTGTGTAATGTAATGTGGAGGACATAAGCAGGTCACACAGACACATGCCTCATTCCACTTGCAGCAGACCCAAAGGATTAATTTAACGAGCTGTCGGACGCTTGTCCTATGCGGCCCTCGTTAAGACCATCATGCAGAATCTCCATTTGACTGCTGCCTGCCGTGACTAATTGACTTATTTTGCAGGCATAAGCAGTACTGAAAGCTCTCATATTTCATATTTATCTCTTTTTGGAGCAACGTCAGGAATCTTCAGTGAGAGTGGGACACTGCATCCTCCTTTGAATACGACTGAATCCAAGTGACGAATACTTCTCAAACTGCTTCTTAGTTACTCATTTAAATTATTGTTATTATGAATTTTATTATTTTTTCATATTTACAAACAGAAAATGAATGTTTTGTTAAAAATTCAGTCACATGGGTCGCATTCCACTCGTGACAGCTATTAATTCATCATTTCTTTTTCTTGTTAAACTGTATTTATATATTGAGTTTAAATATGTTCAAATGCCAGGCATCTGCACGAGAACAGAAACGACTTTATCAAACACGTTTCATCCAAGCGGCAATCTCCCGGGCTGAAATATAATTGTTAGCGTCAAAAATGCAGTTCCTTGAGAGGCCACTTGAGGCTGGTTGCACAAGCAGGTAAAACTCAAAGACTGTCATGTTTAAAAATCCAGCTTAACACAGTAAGTCCACAGTAATGAAATAAACTACTATAAAATGTGATAACATTAGTGTCTATATTTTTACACATATTTATCTAGATATAAATGTCATAACTATATACAATCCTTTTTATAAACTGTACCAGAAGTAAAAAATAAAATGCTTATTTATTTCACAGTTTGCAAAAAGACAACATGTGCATCAAGATAAACCCAAAAGAGTTCCAATAATGCAGTCAAAGTTCTAAATCTACCAGGAACTGTTTACAGGCCTGCATGTGAAGTTCATGCTGAGAATGTGATGACAAATACTCTTGACTTGTAAGCGCTGGGTTTCTGGATTATAATGTTTTTTTCTTGAGTGTTGCTTTGACTTGATTATTGTAAACCTGTAAGTGGAAGGAAAAAGCATTCTGGGACATATTTGGTTGGAATTCTCTTGCAATCAATGATTCACGTCACAGTGGACAGCCATGTCCATCTTTTATTTGCAGTCCATGACTTTACTGTGTATTGGACTAATACCAACAACAAATGGCTTGTTAGCTTTTCCAATGTCAACTCATTGTCAACACCGGCCTCATTTCCTCCTCATGTGATCCCGGCAGAGTATATACATTTAGGTTGTAAGTGCCAACACATACAAAGCTCCCCGGGGCACAGAGGCAGGCTTGTAAAGGCTATGTTATTGACTTAAGTACAGTTTCATTTGTCTGCTGCATTTGAAAGGTGGTGCTCTTTCATATTTAACTTTATTTTGATGTGAAACTTCAGCAACTTGTCTTTGTTAACAGGTGAAAAAGGAGTCACTCAGTGCTGTCACAAGCTCTCACCCACACAAAACACACACATCACCTCCAGTGCCATAACATCTCTCCTACCCGCACATACAAATGCAAACAAAATGCCCAAGGCTGCTGTGTTTTAGACTGCCGTACTGCTCTATAGTTCCAACAGGAATAGGCCAATACATTTCTGTTCGCTGGTGGCGAATAGCAAGAATGGATCTCAGACTGTCTTTTATTAGATCAGCATTGGGTCTGTGAACATAAAATTTGACAAGTAAATGGAAAAACATGTATCATGTCTACGAAAAATCAATATTAAAGACAAGGATGTAGGACCAAGTGTGCAAGTAGTGGGCTTTGTGTCTTGTCTCTCTTGGCAGATTATCACTACAAATATCTTATTGCTTTAATAGAGCAGTGATCCAACATGTGTAAAATACACAATACACACCAAAACTCATTGCTTCTGCCGTGGCCCTTTTCTCTACTTACAGATAAACTGCCAGTCAAACTGGATAGAAGCCTATTCCCTATAGTACAGACAGATGATGCAAGGTAATCAAGTACAACACTGAGTAGAGAGCAAAAGTGCTATCTCCACACCCACTCACGCACCAAACTGACCTGAAGAAAAACAGAAGTGGTAGAAGATGAAGAACAGGAGTAGGATGGAAAAGTTACTACGGAGTCTGAGTGGGAGTTTCAATGTTGGAGAAGAGAGAAACTGTAAATGAGAGGAGTGACAGATGCCAGGAGAAGAAGAAACTTTTTAGCTGTTCTCTTGCCACAAGGGGTCACCACAGCAGTTTGCTCTGCATGTTTGATTTGGCAGAGTTTTACTTTCATTTAAGACTAAAGAAAAAATAGCCATGAAGTGAAAACCCTGAAATGGTAGTGGTAATGACAGCTTGACTGAAAAATATATTTTTTCTGCTAATATTAAAAATGTATTACGAAACAGCACTACCATACCAAGCAGTAAAGTGATGCTGCGCTTGTTGTGGTTGTCATTGGCTGTTCCTTTCATTTTATCTGGTGTATGTGACGTATCACAGTGAATAGTGTTGGCAAGAAAGCTATAAAGTGAATGGGCTTTTGTTTGCAGAATTACCGTGGTTTACTCCCAAGGGCAAGGACTACCATCACGGCTAATGTATTTTCTGTTTCTTTAAGAGGTGTTTTCTCTACGAGTTCCACTCTGTTCTTCTCAGTCAGCTGGACAGCTCCAATACTAAAACAAACCACGCAACATTCATCTACTGCTGTTGTTTTGTTGCAACCACTTGCAGCTATGCTACTTATTGTCCCAGCTTTCTGTGCTGAAACAAATCTCAATACAAGGAGCCATATAGTTCACCTGCCAGACAAGCCCAGCTCTCACATAAATGTAACATCAGTATGATTTCTGACACTTAAATTCACTCAAATTAAAAATATGAAAATAATCAGCTACAAATAGATTGCAATTGCTGCTCAAAAATTCCAAGTATGGACCCTTTAGAGTGTGACGAAAAACATCAACCAACTTCAATTATCAGGGGGGCGACATAGTGGTGTCAAAAGCAGTAGCTGAAATAAGCAGAATTAAAATAGACAAGGATTTCATTAGTGCCTTTGAACATGACATGCTCTGGACTTTCCCGCTCACCATTTTTGTCTATGTATCCAGTTTAGTGGCACGACTCTTTTTTTGTGTATCTAAAAATGTCTGCTTCAACAAATAGTCCCACAGGCAAAGGTCTACAACATGTTCAGACATTCTTGCCTCAGGGTAACCAAATGACTCACTGTGCTGCTGTGCTTCCTGTTTGATCTGTTATAAACAGGCTCATCAAAAAGCAATTTTCTTTGTTATTGTGCTTGTGTTTGTGGCCAGATCATGCACTGATGGATCTATCCTTTAATTTTCTACAATGACATGAACTGCTAGATACCACAAATGGTGTATCTATCTTTCCTGTCAAGTGTCTTGAAAACAATTGGATTTCTTTGAATATGTATTCCTGTCTCAGGCTTTTCGCTGAGGATCCTTACCATTGATCTCATACAGGCTCAATTGTACAGCTCTCCTTCACTCTTTTCCTTTAAGTGTTTTTCCCTTCTGTTTGTGAGCCACTCTTTGTCGCTTTAACCTCTCTTCCTCTTGGTTTCAGCCCTCGTTTCCTCTCCTCTTGTGCTATCTTTAAGTGGTGACTGGTAGCTCTGGTGATTGTAGTATGTGTCCCCTCGGACTAAAGCAGATGCTGCCTTTGCTCCAGGAGGGGAAACTCATTTAGGCTCTTCACTCATGAGGGAACAGTATTCTGCCCTATTTGTGTGTGTGTGTGTGGATATAACAGATGAGATCTACAGTTAAAAGCACAGAGACATTAGCACAGACAGATTAAGCACAGGTGGTACAAGAGCCATTTTTATTTCTTCTGGCATCCTGCTCATGAGGAAGAGAACATGTCAGTTTAAACACTTGCTGTGTTAGAGAGAGCAGAGAGAAACTAGAAAGACTGAGACTAGAAACGGACTAGCAAAGGCTGGTAAAGGATTGCACTCCCCAGCATGTTGACAGTGAGTCTGACAGTTCATTAATCCAACCAAATCCCTCCAAAGTTACTCAAGTGTGGATTCTATTTTCAAATTTCCTATTAGTTCTTCTTTGTGGATTAAGCACTGCAGTTCACGAGTGAGTTCCCAGCCCCAGCCCTGGCCCAGCACATATAATTGGCTTGTAATGGATTTGGGGGTCGTCTTTGCATCAGTGATATGGATAGATCTGAGGCAAAACGTCTGCTTTCTAGTTTCTCCCCACATGCAGCCCATGCTGAGGTTTTGTTTAATTTCTTTCTTTGCTGCACATTGTCATTTCTATACCATTGCGTAGCTGCAGCATCCTTAGCTTGAGGACTGTGGCAGGGAGACGTGACATGGCTAGAGATGAAAGATGCCAGGTGTCACGCAGCCTTAGGGCCCCTGTCACCGTCAAGACCCCTGATTCATTTCTCTGAAACTACCTCCTTCCCCCTACTCTTTAACCTCGTGCCTCTCCTTTTCCATCTTGTTCTGACTTTAATTCTTAGTTCATCTTTTTCTCCTTTGTCCCGTAAAATTACTAATATCATCCCATCAGTATTAAATAGTCCAACTCAACAAACAGAGTTTAATAAGAAAACGACACCAGCTGGAAGACCATAAAGATGCTTTTCATTCAGATATTTTGCTAGACAGAATTAAATAAATGTGTAATTAGCTATGGGGGGCAGACTTAAAATAGATGGCATGTTCTGCCGATAATTATACTCAGATGTAGTTTGTTATTCTAAAATCATTGTGAATGGAAATGTTTATTCGCACTTTAATTGAGTGTTAATGAAGAAATTATTTTTAAAATTTTGCACAAAGTTTTGATAACTGACACTTTTGTTAAAAAAAAAGATTCATTTAATGCATCATTTATTGCTGAGAGGGATAATTACAGGAAAGACTGATGCACACTTGTGTGTAATCAGTTCAGGTTAAGAATGCACCACTCAAAATTAATGCGATAATCAAACAAACTTTATCACATCCATATTGGTGTCATCAATATTTTAATATGTCTCAAGCATTTTGCTTAGACTGGTTTTTCTCATCAAGGCACAACTGATATTAGCTCAGAATTGTCGAGAGGAAGGCATCAATAACTGCTGGTAAAGTGCTCTAGAAATCTAGTAGGATAGAGAAAACCAGTTGAATACGCATGCAATTTTCCGGTCAAGTACAATAACGTCCTGCAAGTTAAAAAAACAAGGACTTCTTTCAAAGTTGAAATCAGATGGACATCATGATGTGAAACCAAGATTTGAAAGTCTTTGGGAAGCCTTTAATGTCCATTAAATATATTACCACAACAACTTACAAGACATAATTGAACCATTATTGTTATGTTCTGTGAGGCTGGTTAGTTTACCCAGGGGAACAGGCAGAGGCTTTGTTGTAAACAGAAGCACACTACAATTCACTCTATATTACACTTGCACACATGCACCAAACTAACAAGATTGGAGCCCATCATCTCACAGTCTGATGGTCCGGAGCCAATTATCACGTCATAATGAGCTGGTCAACTAAAATGCTTGTTACATTCATTTAGGGTGCGCAGCCAACGTGGCTATGACCCCTTTGTACTAAGGATGTGTATACGTGTGTTTGTGTGTGCTGTATGTGCGGTTTTTCACACTTAGAAACTCAGTTATACAAAACCAGGCTGCAGATAGGAGTGAAGTAATAAACTGCTGCATTGTGAACTGTGTTTATTTGCATGCAGAAATACGTAACGTAGCAGAAGTGGGAGTGTACGTTTCCAGAGACGGTTGCAGATGAAGATTTTCTACAAAGACATCTGTGATAAAAGCATGCCAGAGGGCCTTTAAATAACCCTGCATTGATAACTGGTGCTATTTGCCACTACACTGCATATCCCAGGGGATCTAATTCCTCTAATTCACCAATTTAGCTAGTGTTTGTAATTAAGATGGCCTTACCATGAATAACAGTTAAAAGCAGTTTATTCACTACTAATGTTTATTATTGGCTGTTCTGCCTGCAGTGTTAGATGCACTGCAGTAAGCTTCACCCTAAACCATTTTTAAGGAGTACAAATCGTTCTTTGTTGTGTTATCATCTTGGATTCTGTTAATCTAGCCAAACAAACATTAGTTAATCAAAATAATTGAATGTATAGAGGAAAATCATCAATATCCATGTACATGTACTTGGAGTTAATTTGGCCATTTTGTTGCCTTGTGTTTTTAACCTTGTCTATTTTTTACCTTGAAATATACTCACTGCATCATGTTCTTTAATATGGAAATGACTTACTGGTCTTAGAGAACTGCACAGGGAACTTTAATGATATTCAAGGGACAAAATAAACATCCTTCAATGAGATGCACAAGTGTGATAGGGATCTATGCAAATTATGGAATGTTAAACAAAATACAGATAAGCAAATTCCAACCTTCAAAGTCATTGAAGTCAACGAAAAAGCTGGTAACATGTGAATAAGTGAATAAGTTTCTAACTTACAGGTAAACGAATGAATGAAGTGGTTAACCCTCTTAGGCTAAAGTTAAACTTTTTGTTGCTAATGCACAACCAAGTCCTGCAGTGGTACTTCTGAGTAAAAATCAGGTTATTAGTTTTTAACTGTTGCAAACTGGCAACGCCTGCCTCGAGAGGGTTAAATCCCAAACGTGTATAGAGGCTGCCAATATTCTTGTTTGTGTTGTCCAAAATGTTATCCTTAAATGTGTTTACAATATATATGTCAGAGGTTACAAATTATACTGCACTGGTACGGAAATCATGCTAACTACATCACCAGACTTTTCTGTTGTTTCGCCTAAAAGAATGTGGTCTGATTATAAAAAGAGACAAGACTGTTTCCTTTTCTTTTTCCTCACTACTTTTTAGTAAAACTGAAAATGCATTTACCTTTACAATCATAAAAAATGACACCAGTGATGTAGTAGCTCATCTTGCTCACAATCCATCACAATTCACAAGTTATTGCCAGTAAAACAACAAATGTGACCCTGACCTTGAGCACCGTCTGGGTAAAGAGCTATAAGGTGATCATTGCGCGCACGTTTCAATAAAATCTGACCAATGCTCTAGGAGCAGTAGGGATTCTTGTGAACTGTGGACGGACATATAGATGGAGGAAAGAGGCCTTGCCATGGCTTAAGCTCATCGGCCCAGATGCGCTGAAATTGAGCCAACACGCACACACAGGTAAACTCCCCAAGGACGGACAAATTTCTCATTTTTAAAATCCCATCAACTCAAGACTAAAAGCTGCCAGCAAACAAACTGACTACAACAAATATTATCATGTTTCAAGGTGAAACTGCCTGATGCTGACAAAATAAATGATTTCCTTAGATTTTTAACACAAACCAGTGTACATTCGAATGAATTGAGATTGGGATTTCTGTTCAACACTCACGCTTTTAGCTGGTGGTATCTTTGTTGTTTCTGTTTATCTGTCTGTCCAACAATTCTTGGAAAAAAGCATTTTTAACTTCCTTATCCATGGTTTGTGTCAGGCATGGAGCGGGTTTATCAGAGGGTTTTCCTCTAAAAACATTTGAGTTGATGAGAATGAGTGAACTGTAGTAAATGTGCCAGCTGTAAATCCAGAACAATGAGCATAAGACATAAAAAGCTGTGTAGCATGAGGCGTTTTTTCTCCACCAATTTGGCACTACGCCGGCATCCTTCACATAACAAACCATTTGAATTTACATCATTTTCAGACATACTGTGAATGAAATTTATTGGAAAACTGAACGGCTTATCCAGTGTGTATGTGTTAAAAGGGTCACATACCAGGACAACAGGTGAGAAAGTAAGAGGAAAATGAGGAAAATGACCCTAGGGGGCCCCTCGCTCCTCACCAGTGGTGACTATTGAATCAGATTTTGTCTAAGCACTGGATTTTAATGATGTGGTGGATGCCTTTGCCCAGAGATGATGAGCTGAAAACACTCATATTTCAAGGTCAGGCAGCGTTGTTTCCAGGTGCTACAGTGATGTTTACTCCTCGCTTAATGACTAGTTTAAGAGTTTCACTGACCCAGTGGTTAATGTTTTGCTGGTCAAGATTCACTGTTAGTTTGTGGGACCATTTTCAAAACGCGATTTGGTAGTGGCTGCTACCAGTTATTCAAAATTCAGTTTTAATAGAGGATGTAGAGTTACAGCTTTAGAAATAAAAGCAAAGCCACAAACACATCTGAACAAATGATTCACTTAGTTTTCCATTAAGGATTTTATTAAAATCCAGCTTTGATATATGAGAATGCTAATGACTCAAGCTATACACCTTGTCAACATTATTTATGCACCCCACATTTCTGTCTGCATTCAGGGAATGTGTGTTCACACAAAAAGGGGATCCAATTATGTGTTGACATAGTCCTCAATTTTCTTAATACACTCTATCAATCCAATTCATTCACTTCAATACATTTATTTTCGCTTTTGTAATTTGTTCTTATAACCACTTCCCCTGTTATTTGTGGCCAAAGCAAAATGTCCGACAATCAAAAGTCTTATTGTTCACTTTTTTTCAGAAGTAACTGAATCCATCAATCCAGGAAAAATATGTCTGGGCTCAATATATGGCAGAAGAAAAAGAATCTGACTTTAGCTCTGTTTGGCATAAAAAACAAGCAAAAAAGAAAATGGTTGAAAATGGAGCTTTATGGACACGCTTAGCAGATCAGTGCAGCTATGGTCAGAAAAGCTGGCACAACAAATACAGGTAGAAAGTAGCTTTTCAGCATCGTTTCTAGATAATTCTGGTCAAGAACATTTACATTAGGAAGTAATTCCTGAGAGGCAGGAACATTTAGAAGTAAGATAGTATGTAATGTAACCTGCAGAAGTACAAATCACTTCCACTATCTTTCTCAGTTTGGACCTACATAATGCGTTCATTATTTTTAACTCAAGGTTAAAAGTTAAATAGCACTCTTTTGGTTCATCACAATTTGATTTAACTTGACAAGCTGCTAATTGAGGGTTGGTCTGCAGTAGGTTTAAAATATCTCCTAGAGATAATTGTTTCTCCATGAGTTAGAAATGTACTGTAATATCATACTGGTCATTAAAGGTCCCTTTGTCATTCTACTGTAAATATGCCTTTTTACCTGTAGTACTTCCAAATGCATCATGAAGCATTTAGTCAGTCTTTTGACTAAAATGTCATTCAGTTGTTCAACATCCATGTTAAATTACGTTAGTTTTCATGTGGTTTTGATCGACTAAATATCAGTTTGCTGTGTTTTTCCCGATGAGAGTTGCTTAACACTGTTTACAAAGTGTCTTATATTCCTTGATATCAAATGTGACATGTGTCAATATGTCTCTTTCTCCTAAGTGCTGACATTTTCTCATCTTTTAATGAGAAACAGGGAGCACGGAAGCCCAAACATAATTGGTAATTAATCATAGATTAACAGAACCTAAATAAAATGAACGACCTTCCTTAGAAAAAAACCCTGCATGCCCCTGTTGTGTAACATTTTGTGTTTCGTTGTAAGGCTTGGGTTCACTGGGCATTGAGCCATTTCTATTTACTGTGCTTAGCCTCAGCAGCAGTCTCTCACGGTCCACTGGGTTAGCATTCGTATGTTTATTTGTCTGCAAGTATGTGTGTATATTTGTGTTGGGCTGCACATGTAAGGCCAGTGTGACCGATGCCGGCACAGACAGAGCTGTGGCATTATTGTTTATCTTGGCTCATCTCTTCTTTCTCTTATTGACCCATCACTGCAGACCTTCCCTCACTCCATGGCATCACACAAATAATAGCTTTTCTGGAAACCCACAGCATTAGGCTTCTCCACTGAGCTGCAATTATACCATTAATGTGCCAACTTCCACCACTTTTCTCTAAGGTATTCATTTATACTGTTTCAGCTGTATTGTGTTTTGACCAGCAGAAAAGTTACTGTGGAAAATAAAAAGCTTATATAATTTCCCCGTTTATTCCCCTGTGTAATTTTACCCTGCTGAAAAGTAATGGGAAAATATGTCATAGCAGATATCAGAGTGATGTGTATTCTGTTCAAAACCAGTCACACAGCTTGTCCTTGTAACCATGGAGATGGAGTTATAAAACGCCTCGGATGTCCTTGCCCTTGATATTTTTAATTTTCCAAAAATTAATGATATTCACTCCGTGGCTGTATATTCATTCTTTTAGAGTGGCTCTAGTAATGCAATGTCTCTGTGGCTTTGATTAGTATTTGAAGACATAATTTGCTCTTGAGTGTTTAAAGACAGGCAAGAAAACATACTAATAAACCTGCACTACAAATCTCTAACACTTAAAAAGACGAAGAAAAGAGAAAGAAACTTGAACAAAGCATGGACAAACCTAAAGTGGCATTCAAAATGGCTCTGTGCCCGTTTCTGATTCTCAAATTACTGCTTGCATACTTGTGATTTTGGATGGAATAAATTTAGATTCCACTATGTTCTCCCGTTTGCCAGTCCCTGTGGTGGCGCTAATGCAGTCCTCATACCCTGCATCAGAGGAAGAAAACTGTGATGAACGGCGCATTTGTTAACACCTAAACGCTGTCCGTAAGATGGCAACTGATCAGTTATTCATGCTTCGTATGTCATATGTTAGAAACAGTCACCTCTTGCTCTGTTGCTTTTTTCTTTCTTGCACTTTCCTTCCCAGCTCTTGACTAATTGCATTCCACCTACATATTTTCCTTCTTATAAAACTCCTGCACTCTTCATTACTGTCTTTTTCTGCCGTTTTAACTTTTATCACCGCCTTTCTCGCTCTTTTTTTCTTACTGAAGAGGAGAGTGCACTTTAAAGAGTAAACGACTGTAACTCCCCAGTGCAGGTTATTGCGGTGGTTATTACCATATGATTATTAGTGATGGACAATTGGCCTCAAAGATGTTTCATTATGAAAGAGCTTGCTGGGCTCTCATTAGCACTCTCATTCCAAGAGCTACTGCTCAAGCCAGCGCTGCTCTGGGGAATTACATTTCGATCACTGAGTCGAGAGTTAACAAGGCAACATTAAAGGAATGCGAAGGTGCACCCACCAAAAAGAAACAAATTAGCAACCTCTAAGAGTGTCAGAGACACGCTAGTCATAGACATGAATAATAATAACTATGACAGATCTAAGGGCTTTTACATTAACTTACAGTATAGTTTGGTTTACCTGCACAGTCCTTGCTTGGAAAGGATAGCAGGACCTATGATGCTGCAGGCATTTGTTTTTCTTTCTCTATGACAGGAGCATCCATCAAAAATGTAATTTCATTTCTTTTTAGCTCCTGATGAAGTTGCTGACTTGTGCCAGTCCCTCCTATAGGATCAATAGCTGTTTATACAAATAACGTAGGGAAGCACAGCACACCAGTCGCATTGCTGGAGGTGACTCTGTCCAAGGGCAGTAACACGAGTTTACCGTGGCAGCCTTCTGGTAGGCCGTTTACGTTCGGTACTGTGGATACTCTTCTATTAACCACATAAAGCTTGAAGAATTACAAGCTGGTACAAGCGGGCTGACGACAGAGGTTATTACATACACCGACTCAATAATTGAATGCAGTAATTGTTTACACATAAACCCGGCAGAATTACAGGACTTTTAAGGTGCCACCTAAACAATTTATCAAGGTAGTACAAGGCGACTGAGAAAATTACAAGTCAGTTAAACACTTATTGACCTTTACTCTTTGATACTCTCTTTGCATTATGTCACACGTCAGAGCTATCAGTGATGGAGGCTAATTACTTCTGGAATGTCAACATTTCAGTCTAACATATCACTTATATTCATTACAAAACATCAGAAACAAAGCAAAAAATACTCCGTCATGTGCTAAGAGAATCTACAGTTTCAGCAGCCCAATGTCACAACTTCATCTCATCCTTTCCTTGAATAAAGGCACCTTATTTCTTGCTGTTCAAACAGTGCTATAATTACCACAAATATGTCGCATTAAAACATTTGAAGAGACAAACAGAGCATAAAAGAGAAATACTTCCAACATGAGAAAAAAACATAAAACAAACAGAGAAGGGCAGGGTGAGGAGAGACAGCATTTAAAACTGTGAGGTGAAAGCGATGGTGACAGAACAAAAAGAAAAAGGACAAGTAAACAAACCAAAGACTTTACACACGTTACTATAAGCTTTATTTTATCTGCATTATCAAAGCTGCTCTTCAGTGTAAGAGCGACTGTGGGGTTTTGAATAGAAGTGCTATATAGCTCACCTGAGAACACTGAAGTGCCAAACAGCCACTTGGAACTTCAGTGTTCAGTTTTCATTTTTGGGGCATTAAATGTTGGAGGTTTTCTTTTCTTAATTCTTGTGGAGTTTACATTATTTTAATCAGTCTCATTTTCTTCTCTCTTGAAACCATCTGACTAATCATAATATCTATTGATGCTATCACAATTCCAGCTACTTAGCTATCATGTTCTACACTGATGGACTGTGAATTGCAGGAACCAAAGTTCTTCTCGGATTCTCAGAGGCAGACCTTCCTTCTTTTTATATTTGCACTACAGAAATGAGAGACCCTTGAAGTTTCAGAAACCTCCTTTTTCTTTAGCTCAAAGGTAAGTACTCAATGACACAAGAAAAAGATTTCATTTTATGGCCCAAATAGGATGTGTTGACCCCTGGCGGTTTTTATTTCCACAAAGTAAGTCATTTTCTTTTTTCTCTAATGTACATCATTCATATAGTAGAATAGACTATTTCTTCATTGATCAGAATCTTCTCCCCTTAGTCAAGAATAGTGAATATTTAACCATTGTAGAGTCAGATCATGCCCTGTACTTTTAGACCTCGCCTTTCCTCTCTACCAATCAGAACGCCCGCCCTGGAAATTAGACAGGACTCTCCTGGCAGAGGAGGGTTTCTGTGAAATGATATAAACAAAATAGATGACTTTCTAATTTTTAACCAGAAAGATAATGTTTCACCTTCTCTCTTATGGGAGACACTAAAGGCTGTAATCAGGGGAGAAATCATCTCATATTCGTTTAGAAAAAACAAAATTAATCGAATTAGGCAAGAGGAACTAATTAAAACCATTTCTATGGTAGATGCTCTGTCTCTCCCTCTCCTGAGCTTTATAAAAGGAAGCTAGGCCTCCAAATACAATATAATTTGCTATCAACCAAAAAAACTGAACGTCTGTTAAAGTCACGAGGTTATGTATATGAGCATGGCGACAAAGCCGGACGTTTATTAGCACATTAGCTGCTCAGCCGCACAACAAATCCCACAAATGCGAAAAGATGATGGTGAGTTAACGATTGACCCCGAAGAAATTAAAGAAACTTTCACTGTGTTTTATTCAAATCTTTATACATCTGAGATTACAAATGACTGCTCTGATATGGAGCATTTCTTTGGTGATCTTCAGGTTCCTCTTGTAACAGCGGCCCATAGGAATGAAGCTGAACTTCCTCTCAAGCATGCAGAAGTGACTACTGCACTAAGGGAGATGCAAAATGGCAAGGCACCGGGCCCTGATCCTATTGAGTTCTTTAAAAAATTCTCTGACCAACTAACGACAATCTTACTTAATGTGTTTAATGATTCTTTGTCTTGTGGGTCACTTCCATAGACAATGACTGAAGCATCTATTTTCCTCCTGCTGAAATCAGGTAAAGACAGCACAGAGCCTGGTTCATACCGTCCCATCTCACTCCTAAACTGTGATGTAAAAATCTTGGCTAAGGCTCTTGCCCTACATCTAGAAACTACAATCCACGACGTAATATCTGCTGACCAAACCGGTTTTATTCCAGGACGTCACTCATTTACGAATGGCCGTCGGCTCCTAAGTGCTATCCACCCTCCTGTGTCCGGCGTGGTGCCTGAGGTGGTTATCACGCTGGATGCAGAGAAAGCATTTGATAGGGTGGAATGGGGGCTATCTATTTGCTTGTTTAAAGAAATTTGGCTATGGCCCTAATTTTATCTCATGGATAAGACTTTTATATTCATCACCCAAAGCTTCTATAATCATTAATGGTAAGCGTTCATGATATTTTAAGTTGACAAGAGGTACCCGTCAGGGCTGTCCAATCAGCCCATTGTTATTTGCACTGGCCATAGAGCCCCTCTCTATTACACTCAAAACCTTGCCATCAATTGCAGGTATTCATAGGGTGGATGAAGAGCATAGAGTGTCTCTCTATGCAGATGATCTGTTAATATATGTATCTGATCCCGTCTCAAGTGTCCCCCATATCATCCACACCCTAAGCAGCTTTGGCTCCTTCTCTGGGTATAAACTGAACTTCAGTAAAAGCAAATGCTATCCTGTTAATGACCTGGCTCTTCAAATACAGAGCAGTGCTATACCTTTCAAAACAGCCAAAAACGGCTTTAAGTATTTAGGCATAAATATAACAAGAGATTTGCACAATCTTTATGAAGAAAATTTCTGCCCGCTACTTGAAAAGGTCAAATCGGAAGCCAAATGGAAGCCACTTCATCTATCGTTGGCAAGGAAGGTAAATTGTATAAAAATGAATGTACTCCCCAAGTTTCTTTATCTATTTCAGTGTATCCCACTTTACCTTCCAAAATCATTTTTTAAATCTATTGATAAAGCTTTGGTCTCATTTATATGGGATGGGAAAAATCCTAGAATACGGCTGGATTTGTTACAGAGGCCTAAAAACCTCGGTGGCTTAGCCCTTCCAAATTTTGGCCATTACTACTGGGCCTCAAATGTTCAAAAAATCATTTATTGGCTCCACACCCCAGATGAAGATTGGTGCCAAATTGAAGTGGCATCTTGCATTCCACCTCCCTTAGAGCCTTGGTCACCTCCAGCCTTCCATATTTCTTAAAATATGGGCTCAATTTCGAAAGAACTTTGGGTTTAAAAATCTTTTCCGTTTGAGCTCTATTCATAATAATCACCTTGTCCCTCCCGCCCGACTAGACTCTGAATTTGCTCTTTGGCAGAGACGAGGCATCCACAATTTTTCTGACATGAACATAGACGGTGTCTTGGCAAGTTTTCAGGATTTGTCACAAAAATTGGACCTCCCTCGGTCCAGCTTATTCAGATACTTTCAAGTTCGCCACTTCCTTCAGCATTATAACCCCAACTTTCCAAATATAACACCATTTGCTGGTGTTGATGATCTGTTGAAACTCACATCTAAGCCTAAAGGTCTTATCTCAAGAATTAGCAATTGTATAGCCTCCTTTAAGAATATAACAATGGCAAAGATCAGAGCGGACTGGGAGAATGAGCTGGGGGTGGACTTAGAGGAGGAGACCTGGGAGAGTGCTCTTTTAACAGTAAACAACAGCACTTCTTGTGCCAAATTAAACATCATACAGTTCAAGATTCTTCACCGCATTCATTACTCTAAGACGAGACTGGCCAAAATATTTCCAAACATAGATGCAAGCTGTGGGAGATGTAGAAATTCTTCTGCAGATTTAACACATATGTTTTGGTCATGTCCAACTTTAAAAGCCTACCGGTCAACAATTTTCAAAACACTGTCTGAAGCATTCAATGTTGAGCTTCAACCCAATGTAGTTATGGGTATATTTGGTGCTACAGACAGAGGACATAGAACATTAAGGAAAAGCTACAAAAACATAACTGCTTTCACTACACTGCTTGCGCGCAGAAGGATATTATTGCACTGGAAGTCAAAAAAGCCACCCAAAGTGGCAAAATAAAGTATACTGTCAAGGGGTCGAAGGAGAGATTCTTTGCAGTTTGGGATACATTGCTAAAACATTTAGAGAAAATTCAAACCATACCCATCTGATACTCGCTTGGCAGCTACTGTATACCCTTACTGTTGTGATGGCGATTAATTTTGTGCAAACTATTGCCTTTTAAGTGCACATCTTTAAATATGGTGAATTTTGATGTGCCTCATTTAAATTCATTGATTAATTAATTTTTTCTTTTTCTTTCTCTCTGGATTGGTGTCCAATATGTTCTTGGGGTGGGGTACACATATAAAAAGGAGCATTGTGACTTCGTTACATGTATATCTTTGTATTACATTCTTGACGCTCAATAAAAAATATAAAAATATTAAAAAAAAGAAAAAGATTTCAGTCTTCTACGTATACAGAGATGGATCTAAATACAGGAATATATTACTGCAGTCTGGCAATCCAGCATGTTAAAAAAATATATGTGTGAACATTAGCTGTGTTTATGTAATGGAGAAAACAATGTGATACAGAATCACATGACCATATGTGAAAAGTTGTCTGGTGTAACAGCAAAATAGTATGACAGTGTTACACTCAATGGTCGGCACTAAACAAAACATAGCAAATCCCTTTTCCACATTCATTTATGTATGGCTTAATAAGGTTTTCTGTCTGTTACCCTGCCTTTCCACCTCTTTGTCATGATCAAATCAAGGCAATCTCTAAAGTGTTGGAGCTGATGTTAAGAAATGCTAACATTGGCAATGTAAATGGAAAGAAAAGAAAAATTCCTAGGAGGCATGTAGTTCGCAGGGTTTTTCCCTAAGGGAGGACATTTAGATGATCACAGTTAAACATGGCAACAGATTTTCTTGAGACTTGGATCAACAAAATCACCCTTTTTTACTTTTCATTCAAATGTTTTTGCAAGTAGAGAAAAAAAATCTGTACTATGTGAATATGTCATGAAAACAGCGTCACTACTGTACTGTACGCTCACTTTCCTCATTGCGATCACAATAAACGGTAAAAGTAAAAAGGTAAAGTATGTTTCATTTAAGAGCTGTATTTTCAAGCTTTACTATTCACCACAGCAGTTTGGCACTCCTCTACAAAACCTCCCACATATTTTCTCTGAAATGTTTTCCAGTTCAGCAGATAGAAAACAATTCCACCTGCAAGAGAACTCTATGCCCCCTCTCCCACCTTTACCACAACACCATCATCACCCCCTGCTTCTGTTCTCCTTCCTCCCCCTCTCTCCTTTTCACAGTTCAAGCACATCGGCAAGCTGCTGAGAAACAACCCTGGGGTTTGTGGTTCTCCACTCAATATTTCCTCATCAGAAAAAAATGGCAGACCGACAAAAATGGGATTAAAGCGCAGCGGCAGACATTAAGCACTAGGTTGGTTGAGGGGCCAAAGAATATATTAATATATTTCCACCTTAAAACCTCAGCCTATTGCCTACCCATCAGGTACAGTAGTATACAAGGGTGCTTGTATTTACCCACTACCTTTCTCCAGAATTTCTATCACAGACTACAAGGATGTGTGATTAATTAATAGCATTGATTGAGTTGAGATTCTTTGCACCTTAGCAAGGTCACGATGCACAGTTGGCACACAACACACTTCTGCGCTTCTGGAGAATCGTGGATGACTCAACATACTGTAAGGGTATAGCAGCTGGATGAAAACATAATATCACAAGGCAGGGAACACAGGGGGAAAAAAACAGTGTCATGAAGAGAAAACATGCAGCACAAAGCCTGGAAACTTGGACTGACGCACAGCACAAGCTCACGGACAACACAAGATGTAGCAAAGAAAAGTAATGCAAAAAGCAACACACAACTGCATATTATACAGCTACACTAATCAGCTCACCTGATAAGTAAGCAAGCATGCTCACATTTTAACAAGGCCTTACAGCAAGAATCCGTTTGCACATCTACATTCATAAAACATTAAGCCTGCTTTTATTCATTTCATTATTGAGCCTGTTCCCTTTAACAAGAAAGGCATGCAGAACCTCGAGGAATTTATGGAGCAGTTTTAAGCTTTGTTGAGGACAATAAAAGAAAGCAAGAGAACAGAACCCAATGAAAGAGAGAGGGCAGCTGAAGCTAAAATGACACGTCTAGAAAATTCTTGACTCTGCTCTTCTGGTGCTGTGATGAACCGATTTCACTGTCTTATTCAGCCCTGAGTCCTTATCCAAACCCAGACACGGTGTCTGTAAGGTATTGAACACGCAACACTGAATGAAACCCCATTTTACCCCGTATGTGTCATTTCATATTCCATACAAAGCTACTGATTTTGTTCAGAAGTTAAAGCAACCATCGAAATTGTCTCTCATGCTTTATTGATTCGATAACATGCTAAAAAATGAATAATTAGTTAAGCACACGACATGCACATTAACATGCCAGCAACAGCTTCACATTAACCTCTTGTCAGTTGCTACATTCTGCATGTAGACCCTTACATAAGAACTGTCTTCAACTGCCGCTGATCGCGTAAGTGACCTCATGCAATGGCTCGATAATTGTACAGGCTGCAGTGTGTCTGCTAGGTCCAGTTAGGGAGATGGCGTCCCACTTTCAGTAAGTGATGAGAGTGGGAAAATAGAATGCTTGATTACCCCTGACACCACTCAAACTGCGCTCCTACCAGCGAAGGGCACTGGGGCCCTGTGGTCGAATATAGGACACAATTATGATCTAATTTTGAAGTCTTCGTCTTACCTCTGAAATGATGGACATGTAAATAATTATATACATATATGGTCAGGCTGGAAATGTGAATGAGCCCCTCTGACCTCAAGCACCTGTCCCATCAGCCCCATCATAGCCCGTGGAACATCACCATTAGCATCGGTGTCATCAATGCCTTTAATCATTATCATTACAGTCAATCTTCAATACTGCACAGTCTACATTCCCAACATCATTAGCATTATCTCAAGCCCTGAATGTTAGTTTTCATTTTAGATTATTTTTCTTCTGTGAATTGGTAAATCACAATTACTCTAACAATGATTATTTACTCTCACTACTTTGCTATTCAAATGGAAGTGCTAGACATACAGTGAAGGCCATAGCAGCCCTGAACAAAACACTCTCTGGAGGACACACTACTGATGGTTTTTCTAATGTGTAATGAATAAAATACACTGAGTGCTACAGTTGTCCCCGAGGCCATTGAAACCCTCTAAGAAGCCCCGCTTCCTCCCTACTGCTGCAATCTCAGACCCAAAAAGAGACGCATACGTTTTATAACTAACAGCACCTGTCTAAGTCGGTAGCCATGACAATGCATCACCCAAATGAAATTCGCTATAATTGAAAACATTGCCTTTGTTCTGTGAAGCGTAAAGACTCCTGTCAACAAACAATATGCAAACTGTCATGGTCCTGGGCCATGTTGGCCCAGTATTCTTAGTTCTCTTGTATTTTTGTATTCAGTTCCCTGTTTAGGTTCTGTTTCCTGAGTTGCCCTGTTATGTGGTTCCCTGTGTGCTTTCCCTTTGTGACTCTCACCCCCTGTGTGCCCTTCTATGTATTCATGAGCCCTTGTCCCCTTTCGTGTTTTATTCCATGTTTTCCCCACCCTGTTATGTCTGTGTTCTCCCCGTGCTCTCTCCTCCTGTCTGAACCTCTGTACTTCCTGTTTTACTTTGACAGTCTCTCGTCAGTATGCGTCATGTTGTGTTCACTCCTGCCCTGTCTCGTTATGATTATCTGTGTCAGCTGTGTTCCCCGTGTGCTCCCACTTCCCTCGTTAACCCTCTGTGTATTTATGTCTGCGTCTCCCTCAGTTCTGTGTCGTAGTCTCCCTCATGCTGCGTGGATTTCCCTGTGTCTCTCTCCAAGTATTAGTTTATTGTGCCCAGTTTAAGTTTTGTATTTTCCTGTCATCTTGTCAGCAATAAAGCTGCCTTTTGAGTTCATCCCTTGAGTCCGTGAGTTTTGCGATTGGGTCCTCATCCTGCCTGCCACACAGCCGACCATGACAGAAGACTACGACCACGACATGGACCCAGCAACTCACAACCCCTCCGCTGAGCTCCGGGAGGATTTAATCTACACGGTGGAATATCACTGTCAGGAGTGGGAAGTGCTGCCAGGAGACGAACACCGGGAGGTCGTAGCCGTCCGTCTACAGCGGATGGTGTCCGGACTCCCGTGGCTGTTCGGCGCGCTGCACCCCCACATCCGGGACTTCCTCGTTTCCACCGTAGGCATCCGCCCGGAGCTGCCTCTCCAGTGTGAAGAGTCGGAGGACGTTCAGCCCGGTCCGCTGGAGGATTCGCGGTCCGGCTCGTCTCCTCCCCCTTCCCGGAGAAAACGGCGTTCACGTCGCCGGCGTTCCCGAGCAGCGGAGCAGTTTTCATCCCTGGGTGAGAGTGACTGTGCGTCACACTCTCAGCCCAAGTTTTCTGGACCCGGACTTCATGACTTTTCCACCACTGTGAGTAACTCTGTTTTGCCCGCCATTGTGTTTCCTGAATCGGATAACTCCACCACTGTGTGTTTGGACTCTGGAGACACTATACAGCGAGGCACCTCGGTGTCGGATCATTCACCAGTTGCTAGCAACCTTTGTGTTTTTGAGCCCTCTGATTTTTGTAAAGCTCGCAGTATGTCCTTTGATTTAACCGATATGAATGTGTTACATGTAGAGACAGCTGAACCTAAGACGGCTATCCTACACCAGACTCACCCACACACTGCTACCAGCATTGCAGCCCCACAGAACTGTTTTAACCAGCCTGTACACTCTGGGGTTTTCCAGTCTGAACTCAGCCACACACCACCACCATCATCAGCCAAACCATCTGAGACTGAGTGTTCTGTAACTGATGCTCCTTCTAGTAACTGTTTCATGTGCCAACCCGTTGTGTCTTTTGACATGTCCAGTGGTGCCCAGTCAGGTCCACAACCAGTGTTTAATCATTCAGTTTCTCGAGTGAGCGGTAACAAGATGGTCGCTTCCTTTGCTAAGCTAACTGAAAGACTAGGGTTAAGCGTTAAAGAGTTGCTTGATTGGGTCAAGTTTTGTGACCCACGGCAACGCATGCTTGATCCTGTTCGCTACTCCTCTGAACCTGTTGCTGTGAAAACGGTTGTGGGTGTTACTTCGTCCCTGGACTGTGTGGCTCCCCATCCAGTTCAATCTGAGTCAGCCTGCCGAGTTGGTTCACCTATGGACTATATGAAAATTGACTTTGTTTCTCAACCTGTGTTTGTCCTTCCAGCCTCGATTCTGAAAAGAACTGTCTCTGGCGTTCTTCCTTCTCTGACCTGTGTTAGACAGCACACCGTTCCTCAAGAGACAGTTGTTGATGTTGTCTGTTTTGAAACTGCTTCGGTGACTGTCCCTGAGCTAACCTCCTCCAGGACTGCTAGCGCTAACCTGGAGAGTGTTATAGCAGTGGATTTCCTAGGACCTGCTTGCTTTAAACCTAGATCTCCTAAAACTGAGTTTGGCGTCAATAACTTGGTTTTCCCAGTGTCTGTTGCTGCTCCTGAACTCTGCTCTCAAACTCCAGTTCCTGTAACCAGGGCAGCGCAGGCCCAGCTTTCCCTTGCTCCCGTATCAGTTCCTCGGGAGAGGGTGGCTGAGGTCCAGCCGGTCCCTGCTTCTATCCCCAGCCTGGCAGAGGCTCCGTTCATCCCGGCACCCGTACCTGCTCCTCGGGTGGGGTTGATGGACACCCAGCCGTCGCCTGTGCCTGTTCCGGTTCCCCGGGTGAGGTCAGCCGTGACCCTGCCGACTCCTGCACCCGTCTCAGTTCCTCGGGTGGGAGCGACAGAGGTCCAGCTAGCTCCTGCACCTACACCAGCCCCCAGGGTAAAGGCAGCCAGAGACCAGCTCGTCCCTGCACCCGTATCTGTTCCTCGGGTGGGGATGACTGGTGTTCGGCCAGGCCTAGCACCTGTTCCTGTTCCCAGAAGGAGAGCAACCCAGAGCCAGACACCTAATCTACCACAAGCGCAACTACCACTACAACTGGCATTGCTGTCCATAACTCAGTCAGTGGCTCAGTTATTAGCACAGTTTCCTGTTTTGTCACCAGTTCAGTCTTCAGCACAGTTAACGGCTCCACAGTCTGCCCAGTCATCCGCTCCGTTACCGCCTCAGTCCTTTGCCTCATTGCCTGTTAGTTTGTCAGCTCAGTTATTGTCTCTGTCACCAGCTCAGTGCTTAGCCCAGCAACCCGTTCAGTCACTGCCCACCTCAGCTGGAAGCCTTAGTGAGCCTTCTTCACCAGCTGAAGATTACGCGGTGCTGACACACTTTAAACTGACTGTTTGCCCTACACAGCCCCAGCCGTCGCATCCTAAGCCGGCTGCGTGCCCTGTGCCGCTACAGTCAGCGCCCGCGGTGCCAGAGGACCCCGCACCCGCTGGCTCTGCATCAGTCTCCGCTGGGGGTTCAGGAGGACCCCTCCAGCAGCTCCTCGTCTCCGCTGGCGGCTCTGCCCAGCCCGGCCAGCACCTCCTCGTCTCCGCTGGGGCTTCAAGGGAACCTCTCCAGCCGCTGCTCGTCTCCGCTGGGGGTTCAGGGGAACCTCTCCAGCCGCTGCTCGTCTCCGCTGGGGGTTCAGGGGAACCTCTCCAGCCTCTCCTAGTCTCCGCTGGAGGGTCTGAGGGGCCTGTTCAGCCTCCTGTCTCCGTTGGAGGGCCCGTCCAGCCGCCATCTGCTTCTGGCCCAGCCTCGTCCGAGACTTCGTCCTCGTCTGGCCCAGCCTCCGCTTCCTGAACTGTTTCCACGTCTCCACCGTTCCCGTCCGCATGGTCGGCCCCCTGAACTGCACTGTGTTTTGGGTTGTTTTTCTTGGGCTCCGGTGTTTGCTGTGCTCCTTTGTTTTCTGTTCCGTGCCCTCCGTCCTGGGCCCCCGCCGCCCGCCCTGGGTCGTTTTCTGTTTGGTTTTTTGTTTTCCTGTGTTTGGGCTGTCTGGAGCCAGCCCTTAAGGGGGGGGTGATGTCATGGTCCTGGGCCATGTTGGCCCAGTATTCTTAGTTCTCTTGTATTTTTGTATTCAGTTCCCTGTTTAGGTTCTGTTTCCTGAGTTGCCCTGTTATGTGGTTCCCTGTGTGCTTTCCCTTTGTGACTCTCACCCCCTGTGTGCCCCTCTATGTATTCATGAGCCCTTGTCCCCTTTCGTGTTTTATTCCATGTTTTCCCCAGCCTGTTATGTCTGTGTTCTCCCCGTGCTCTCTCCTCCTGTCTGAACCTCTGTACTTCCTGTTTTACTTTGACAGTCTCTCGTCAGTATGCGTCATGTTGTGTTCACTCCTGCCCTGTCTCGTTATGATTATCTGTGTCAGCTGTGTTCCCCGTGTGCTCCCACTTCCCTCGTTAACCCTCTGTGTATTTATGTCTGCGTCTCCCTCAGTTCTGTGTCGTAGTCTCCCTCATGCTGCGTGGATTTCCCTGTGTCTCTCTCCAAGTATTAGTTTATTGTGCCCAGTTTAAGTTTTGTATTTTCCTGTCATCTTGTCAGCAATAAAGCTGCCTTTTGAGTTCATCCCTTGAGTCCGTGAGTTTTGCGATTGGGTCCTCATCCTGCCTGCCACACAGCCGACCATGACACAAACACAAATAAACAGTGCTGTTTCCTGACCCGCAGTGAACACATGAATACGTACAGAGAGACAAGCATTGTAAATGACCTCATTAATATTTGGTAAAGTGTTTTGTAAACTTATGAGTGGCTATTATATTGTTGGAGTGAATGCTTTTATTTTGAAAGTCACAGAGTGACAAGGTGCCGTAAATCAAGTGGCGTAAACCATATGGCAGAAGCGCGAGTTTTAATGCACAGAGAGAAGGTGTGCTCTATGGTTAATGGACGGGAATGGGAAAAAGAACGGCTATTAAGGTGCAACACTGAGTCGAAAGCAGTTTCTTAGCACCTGGTTGATGAGGGAACAAGGTTTGTAACAAAGTTTGTCCTGTAGATATGTATTTTGTTGTTTTACGGAGCATATAGCTGCTGACCGCTACTAAGCATAAAGGCTAAGTTTTCACCCACTAGAGGGCGCTAACGTACCTCGTCATGTTTAGGCAGCGATGCAACGATTTCCCTGTTATATGCAATAATTTACAAGTTTTAGTGTTATTTGTTATGTAAGGTAAGGAGAATTAATTTGTGATTAATGAATAAGTCAAAAGGTTAAAGGTAACACACTGTTTGATTTACTAATAGTCTTTTATTCTGTATGTTGTAGCTCTTACGGTGTGTTCACATACACGGCTGTTTAATAAAAGGATTGTGAACCATCAGTTTGAGAGACCATCTTTTCAACCGGGGATGCTACAGTAAGAGCTTGACCCCAGCTGAGAAGAGCTCCATCCCACGCTCAGCATCGAGGTCCCAGTTCCACAGCTCCACACAAAGTCTTCTGGGATCTGATGGTCAACTAAATTGCCCCGTCCTCAGCATGGAAGCATCTGAAGAAGAGACAGAGTTTGCGGAGGATCCCAAGGCCAATGAGGAAGAGGAGCCTC
This sequence comes from Diplotaxodon limnothrissa, assembly GCF_057381915.1. Classification (NCBI taxonomy): domain Eukaryota; kingdom Metazoa; phylum Chordata; class Actinopteri; order Cichliformes; family Cichlidae; genus Diplotaxodon; species Diplotaxodon limnothrissa. Next base: position 55,472,672 of record NC_140602.1, on the reverse strand, counting down.
CACACTCTGTTCGTCGAAGGAGGCCTACTGAAAAAATGCAAGCGTATCAGGAGGAGGAGGCCCACAAGAAAGAAAAACGGCTTCTCAAAGTTTATGATGAATGGAAAAAACAAGTACGTAAAACACGAGAGCAATTAAAAGGAGACTTAACAAACAATCAAATTGCTTCACTCATGGACATGTTAGAGAATGAAAAGGAGAATGTCATAAAGTTGTATATGGAAATTAGAGAAAACATTACTCCCTCGAGTGGCACAAGGCGACTCATAGACGCATGTGAAGCAGTCACCAGAGACATTATCAAGATTGCTCATGAAAGACTCTCAGGCATAGATGACTATGATAGGGACAAGGTAAAGATACGTCTCCGTGAGCTTCTTGAGCCAGACTATGCTCAGTCCATTTACAGTTCCTCAGTCACGCACTCAAGTAAAAACTCTTCTGCCAGTAAGTCATACTCTGCAATGTCAGTAGTAGCTGTTAAAAGAGCAGAGGCTGCAGCAGAGTTAGCAGCCAAAGAAGCAGAGTATGAGGTGTTATTAGAGGAGGAAAAACAAAAGGAAAAGATTCAGCTTTTAGAAGAAAGGCAAAGAAAGGAGCTCGAATCTCAAAGGCGTGAGCTAGAGAAACTGAAGGCTGAAAAGGAGTTAAAGGCTGCACGAGCTAGACTAAGGACCTATGACACTGAGATAAAGAGTGAAATCAGTGCCTCTGATGTTGACTATAGTAACACTGCTCAGAAAGCCCCCACAGTTTCTAATCTCAGTAAAGTCCCTGACAACAATGTAGTGTCTACCTCACTTCCACAAACAGATGTCCTCTACTTAGCACAAGCAGTACTGGATAGTGTTGCATTGAACAGACTGCCAGTGCCAGAGCCCTCCACGTTCACAGGTGACCCAATACAATTCATAGAGTGGAAAGCTTCCTTTACTGCTCTCATTGATAAAAGGAACATCTCACCTGCTGACAAACTGCACTACTTAAAGAAATACATAGGAGGTCCAGTTCGACAAACGCTTGATGGCATCTTCTATAGAAACGACAGTGAAGCATACAGAGATGCATGGGAGCGTCTCAACCACAGGTATGGACATCCATTTGTGGTACAGAGGGCTTTCAGAGAAAGACTGGCAAAATGGCCAAAGATCCAAACAAATGACTCCACAGGATTCAGGGCATTTGCTGATTTCATTCAAACATGTCACGAGGCCATGCCCCACATTGAAGGCTTAAGCATTCTCAACGATTGTGAGGAGAACCAAAAACTCGTTCAAAAGTTACCAAACTGGGCGGCTGCAAGTTGGAATCGTCAGGCCACTCAGTTTATGAAAGAAAGTGGGAAGTTTCCAGGTTTAAAGGACTTTGCCAAGTTCATGTCTTCTGAAGCAGAGATCATGTGCAACCCGATTACATCATTTCAGGCTCTCCACTCTGTAAACTTCACCACAGACACTGGTAAGGGCTGCCAAAAGGACAAAAGGCCCACCTCTAGTGTTCTCCATACCCAGGCGATAACTGAGACTGAAAATAAAGGTCCAAATGTTAAGGCCCCATGCATGTTCTGTCAAAACAACGGACATAAACTTCACAGTTGTCCACAGTTCAATGGAATATTGCTTGAGGAACGAAGGAAATATATAAAGGAGAAAAAACTCTGTTATGGTTGTCTTAAACCCGGACACAGCGCAAAGAACTGTAATTACAGACTTGTATGTGAAGTGTGTAAGAAAAAACATCCTACCTGTCTGCACGACTTCAACTATAACAATGATAAATCAGCCTCAAACCAGCCACAAACTCAGATCAGCACAGAACAGGCTGCAACCACCCTGTCTCTGAATGCAGAAGCCAGTGAACAGTGCGTGAGCACCTCCATGATTCTACCAGTATGGGTTTCTTCAGAACAACATCCAGGTACAGAAAGGCTTGTTTATGCCCTCCTAGACACGCAAAGTGACACCGTGTTCATTGACCAAGATGTGTCTAATAACCTCCAAGCTAAGGCTACCCCAATAAGGTTGAAGCTCACTACACTGCTTGGTAAGGATGTTGTTGTGCCAAGCGAACGCATCTCAGGTCTCAAGGTAAGAGGCTATAACTCCTCAGAAATGATTGAACTCCCTCCTGCTTACACTAAAGAATGTATACCAGTTAACCGCTCTCACATTCCTACCTGTGAAACGGCAAGGCGGTGGAATCATCTCAAGGAAATAAGGAACGAGATTCCTCCACAGCTAGAATGTGAAGTCGGCCTTTTAATTGGCTACAGTTGCTCTAAGGCACTAGCTCCAAAGCAGGTAATCTTAGGAGGCGAGAACGAACCCTATGCAGTTCGCACAGCATTGGGCTGGAGTATTGTAGGCCCGACATCATCTTATGGTGACTCTTCTAGCATGTCTACTGTGTGTCACAGAGTTGCAGTTAAAGAGCTTCCCCTAGTGACTCCAGCTGATGTAATCAAGGTCCTTGACTCTGACTTTAAGGATAACGACAAGGATAACAAGTCAGTGTCTCAAGATGACATTCTCTTTCTGAACATGTTAAAGGAAGGAATTTACAAAAACACTGAAGGCCATTATGAAATGCCACTTCCATTTAAGGAAATACCTCCACCTGCTGACATCGACATGAACATACCACTTGGAGACCCAGAGGTTAAGAAGGTGCAGGCACTGAACACGCTCAAAACAGAGAAAAAAGGTTTATCAGACAAGTTAACAAAGTTTTCCTCATGGTACAAAGCCACCCAAGCCATAGCTCGACTCATTCGCTGTGCCAAGGGAGACAAAACAACAGGCCACAGTACAGTACAAGAAAGACAAAATGCACAATGTGTTATTCTAAGAGACACACAAGCAAGTGAATATGCAGAGGAGATAAGGTTGCTAAAGAACGGGAAACCACTTCCACACAAAAGTAAACTGTTTCAAATGGACACTTTTCTTGATACTGATGGACTCCTTAAGGTGGGAGGAAGACTTAAAGATGCTTCATTCTCCTCAATACTGAAACACCCAGTGATAGTTCCAAAAGGTCACCATGTCACTCAACTAATAATAGATCATTTCCACAGTAAGGTGCAGCACCTGTCATGGTTCTGGGCCATGTTGGCCCAGTGTTCTTAGTTTCCTTGTATGTTTGTATTTTGTTCCTTGCTTAGGCCATGTTTTCTGAGTTGCCCTGTTGTGTTGTTCCCTAAGTGTTCTCCCTTCATGGCTCTTACCCCCTGTGTGCCCCTCTGTGTATCTGTGAGCCCTCGTCTCTCCTTATGTTTTATTCCATGCTTCCCCTGCCCATTATGTCTAAGTTCTCCCCGTGCTCTCTCTTCCCCCTGTGTGCCCTCTATGTATTTATGAGCCCTCGTCCCCTTTCGTGTTTATTCCGTGTCTCCCCTGCCTGTTACGTTGGTGTTCTACTCGTGCTCTCTCTCCTCCTGTCTGAACCTCTGTACTTCCTGTTTCACCTCTCCCGTCAGTGTTCAGTTCACCCCGCCCTGTCTCGTTATGATTATCAGTGTCACCTGTGTTCCCCGTGTGTTCCCACTTCCCTCGTTAACCCTCTGTGTATTTCTGTCTGCGTCTCCCTCTGTTCAGCGTGACGTCGTCCCTCATGCTGCGTGGATTTCCCTGTGTCTCTCTCTCTCCGAGTGTTAGTTTACTTTTCCCAGTTTAGTTTTGTATTTCCTATGTTCTGCCTCTTCGGCAATAAAGCTGCCTTTTGAGTTCATCCCCGTGTGTGTGAGTTTTGCATTTTGGGTCCTCCTCCTGCCTGCCACACAGCCGAGCCTTGACAGTACGACGTCACCAGACATGGACCCAGCAGGCTCCTCCCGGGAAAGCGATTTGGCCCGCATCTTCGGCCTGTGGGAGCGAGTTTCCCACGCCTCGGACATTAAAACCATGTCCATTGGGATAAACGCCATCGAGGCTATTCTCAAAGGGAATCCCCATCTCCACGAGCTCTCAGGATTTTCGGGCCTACTGTCCAATCTGCAGAAAGCCAAGGAGACAGTACAAATCCGCGAGCTCGTCATACCGCAACAGCGACCGCCACAATCGGGAAACGTTTCCACGCTGCTGCCACTGGACTCCTCTCCATCCACCCTCCACTCTGACTGTCACTCACCCGCTGCTTTTCTCGCAGCAATGTGGTCGGAGGATGAGGAGCCGGCCGCGATCTCTCCGTCGTTGCCGGTTTCCTCCATCACCGCACCTCCGGCTTCCCGAAGAAAACGGCATTCACGCCGCCGACGCGCCACCCCACAGCCGGACATTCGGCCTTCTAATTCACCTGCTGTGGTGAGTGAGAACTCTGTGTCTTTTCCAGACATTATGACTGTTCATTCAGGGGCTGTGTTTTGTGTGGCGGAAGTCAATGCGAGCTGCTTATCGCCTGCGCAGCCCTTCACAGCTCCGTTAGCTCCCTCGCAGCCCTTCACAGCTCCGTTAGCTCCCTCGCAGCCCTTCACAGCTCCGTTAGCTCCCTCGCAGCCCTTCACAGCTCCGTTAGCTCCCTCGCCGCCACCCTCAGTTCAGTCTCCTGTGTCCCCGCTAGCTCAGCCATTAACTCCACCACAAGCTCCATTTTCACCTCTACCATCGCTTCAGTCATCAGTTCGGTCTGCCGCTCAGTCGCCCTTAGCTCCATCATCCACACTACCACCTGTTTTTCTTCCACCACAACCGTCACTACACCCAGCCACTCAGGCTGCTACTCAGTCAGTCATTCAACCCATAGCCCTGCCGTTACTATACCCTGTAGCTGAGCCACTAGCCGCCCGACCCACAGCCACTTCAGCCACTCCTTCACCCGTTACACCTCCACTACAACCATCACTGCAGTCTCCAGTGTCCCCAGTGCAGTCTCCAGTGTCCCCAGTGCAGTCTCCAGTGTCCCCAGTGCAGCATCCCTTAGCACAGTCATCCACTCAATCACCAGCTCCACTTTCCCCTCAACTACCACTACCACCTCTAGCTCAATCTCCTGTGCACTCACCTCTGGTTCATTCTCCTGTGAAGTCATCTACTCCACTGCCTACTCCACTCTCACCACCTCCGTTACAACAGACATCAGTTCAGTCCCCTGTGCCAGTGCAGACGCCCTCAGTTCAGTCCCCCGTGCAGTTATCTACTTCACCACCATCAGTAGCTCAGCTCCCACTCTCATCCGCCTCTCCAGTAGCTCAGCTCGCACCTGGACCATTGGCCCAGTCCCCGATAGCAATACGGTCTTCTGTTCGGCTTAACATTCAGCCAGGGGTCCCAAACCTCTCTGGCTCTACATCAGCTCCTGCTGGAAGCTCGGATGAGCTCATCCAGGACTCCGTGGCTCCCACGCCGCCATCTACCTCGGCCGCTGGGGGTTCCAGTGAGCCCGGCCAGCACCTCCCTGTCTCCGCTGGAGGGTCCGAGGGGCCCGTTCAGCCTCCTGTCTCCGCTGGAGGGTCCGAGGGGCCCGTTCAGCCTCCTGTCTCCGCTGGAGGGTCCGAGGGGCCCGTTCAGCCTCCTGTCTCCGCTGGAGGGTCCGAGGGGCCCGTTCAGCCTCACGTCTCCGCTGGAGGGTCCGAGGGGCCCGTTCAGCCTCACGCCGCATCAGCTGGAGGGCCCGAGGAGCCTGTCCAGCCTCACGCCGCATCAGCTGGAGGGCCCGAGGAGCCTGTCCAGCCGCCATCTGCGACCGCTTCGTCATCGCCTGGTCCGGCCTCAGAGTCTTCGTCCTCGTCTGGCCCAGCCTCCTCAGAGCCTTCGTCTGGCCCAGCCTCCTCAGAGCCTTCGTCTGCTGCAGCCTCCTCAGAGCCTTCGTCTGCTGCAGCCTCAGCCTGTGCTTCGCCTGGTCCCGCCTTGACTGGTCCCGTCTCGACTGGTCCTGTGCCCACCGGGCCTCGGCCAGTACGCCTGACACTGGAGTGCCGCTGCCGTCGCCTTCCGCACGGCCGGCCCCCGGACCGCCTTCGCCTGAGTGGCCGCCGTCGCCTTCCGCACGGCCGGCCCCCGGACCCTCTTCTCCTGGGTGACCGCCGTCGCCTTCCGCGCGGCCGGCCCCCCGAACTGCGTCCACGTCGCCGCCGTCGCCTTCCGCGCGGTCGGCCCCCGGACCAGCGCTGTCATCGTCGCCGTCGCCTCCCGCGCGGCTGGCCCCCTGAACTGCTCCGTCGTCTCCTTCGGCGCCGCCTCCCGCGCGGTCGGCCTCCTGAACTGCTCCGTCGTCTCCTTCGCCGCCGCCGTTGCCTTGCGCACGGCCGGCCTCCTGAACTGTTTCCACGTCGCCGCCGTTGCCTTGCGCACGGCCGGCCTCCTGAACTGTTTCCACGTCTCCGCCGTTGCCTTCCGCATGGTCGGCCCCCTGAACTGCTCTGTGTTTGGGTTATTTTCTTGGGCTCCGGTGTCTGCTGTGCTCTTCTTTTGTTTTCTGTTCCGAGCCCTCCGTCCTGGGCCCCCGCCGCCCGCCCTGGGTTGTTTTCTGTTTGGTTTTGTTTTTCTGTGTTTGGGCTGTCTGGAGCCAGCCCTTGAGGGGGGGGTACTGTCATGGTTCTGGGCCATGTTGGCCCAGTGTTCTTAGTTTCCTTGTATGTTTGTATTTTGTTCCTTGCTTAGGCCATGTTTTCTGAGTTGCCCTGTTGTGTTGTTCCCTAAGTGTTCTCCCTTCATGGCTCTTACCCCCTGTGTGCCCCTCTGTGTATCTGTGAGCCCTCGTCTCTCCTTATGTTTTATTCCATGCTTCCCCTGCCCATTATGTCTAAGTTCTCCCCGTGCTCTCTCTTCCCCCTGTGTGCCCTCTATGTATTTATGAGCCCTCGTCCCCTTTCGTGTTTATTCCGTGTCTCCCCTGCCTGTTACGTTGGTGTTCTACTCGTGCTCTCTCTCCTCCTGTCTGAACCTCTGTACTTCCTGTTTCACCTCTCCCGTCAGTGTTCAGTTCACCCCGCCCTGTCTCGTTATGATTATCAGTGTCACCTGTGTTCCCCGTGTGTTCCCACTTCCCTCGTTAACCCTCTGTGTATTTCTGTCTGCGTCTCCCTCTGTTCAGCGTGACGTCGTCCCTCATGCTGCGTGGATTTCCCTGTGTCTCTCTCTCTCCGAGTGTTAGTTTACTTTTCCCAGTTTAGTTTTGTATTTCCTATGTTCTGCCTCTTCGGCAATAAAGCTGCCTTTTGAGTTCATCCCCGTGTGTGTGAGTTTTGCATTTTGGGTCCTCCTCCTGCCTGCCACACAGCCGAGCCTTGACAGCACCAAGGGAAAGGTTTTACAATCAATGAGATCAGAGTGAATGGATTTTGGATTCCAGGCATCAACAAGGCCGTAGCAAATTTTATACACCACTGTGTGAAGTGTCGCAAACTCAGAAGACGCACAGAGGAACAAAAGATGTCTGATCTCCCAACGCAGCGCTTAGATCCATCTCCACCCTTTACATTCTGTGGAATGGACTGTTTTGGTCCTTTTCTAACCAAACAAGCTCGCAAAGAGCACAAGCGTTATGGACTTCTTTTTACATGCCTTTGCTGCAGAGCAGTGCACATAGAAATGTTGGACAACATGACTACAAACGCCTTTATCAATGCGCTCCGCTGTTTTATAGCCATAAGAGGAGCAGTCAGTGAGATTAGATGCGATCAAGGAAGCAACTTTGTCGGAGCCAAAAATGAGCTACAAGAAGCTTTAAAACAAGTGGACTCCAATCGCATTACCACATTTCTTGCAGAGAAGCAGTGTGACTTCAAAATGCACACTCCTCATTCAAGCCATACAGGAGGTGTATGGGAAAGACAAATCAGGACAGTTCGAAACATTCTGCGCTTCACAATTTCACTTTCATCTGGCAGAATGGATGACGCATCGTTAAGGACATTCTTTTATGAGGCAATGGCGATTGTCAACAGCAGGCCTCTAACGGTGGACAACCTAAGTGACCCAAGCAGCCCAGAGCCCTTGACGCCAAATCACCTGCTTACTATGAAATCAAAGATATCCCTGCCCCCTCCAGGCACATTCATCAAAGAGGATATTTACGCACGTAAAAGGTGGCGGCAGGTGCAGTACTTATCAGAACAGTTTTGGTCACGTTGGAAAAGGGAGTATCTATCCAACATCGCAACAAGACAGAAATGGCACACTCCAAGGAGAAACTTGAAAGTTGGAGATGTTGTCATGGAGACGATGGATGATCTACCCCGCAATGAATGGAGATTAGCACGTGTAGTGGACACAGTAACTGACAAAGACGGACTTGTAAGAAAAGTAAGGATTTGCTTCGGAGAAAGGAAGACTGAGAAGGGACAATGTTCAAGTAAACGTTCTATAGTGGAACGCCCAGTGCAGAAACTGGTTTTGCTATTAGAGACTGTTTAACTGTATTCTAAAGTTTAAGGTTCAATGGAACTATGTGTTATCATACAGTTTAATGGTTACGGGTCATTTCTTCATTAGGAAATCATTATCGCTTCAGTTAATTCCCAGTTAAGCTCTTAATGATTTGGTGGGAGTGTAAATGACCTCATTAATATTTGGTAAAGTGTTTTGTAAACTTATGAGTGGCTATTATATTGTTGGAGTGAATGCTTTTATTTTGAAAGTCACAGAGTGACAAGGTGCCGTAAATCAAGTGGCGTAAACCATATGGCAGAAGCGCGAGTTTTAATGCACAGAGAGAAGGTGTGCTCTATGGTTAATGGACGGGAATGGGAAAAAGAACGGCTATTAAGGTGCAACACTGAGTCGAAAGCAGTTTCTTAGCACCTGGTTGATGAGGGAACAAGGTTTGTAACAAAGTTTGTCCTGTAGATATGTATTTTGTTGTTTTACGGAGCATATAGCTGCTGACCGCTACTAAGCATAAAGGCTAAGTTTTCACCCACTAGAGGGCGCTAACGTACCTCGTCATGTTTAGGCAGCGATGCAACGATTTCCCTGTTATATGCAATAATTTACAAGTTTTAGTGTTATTTGTTATGTAAGGTAAGGAGAATTAATTTGTGATTAATGAATAAGTCAAAAGGTTAAAGGTAACACACTGTTTGATTTACTAATAGTCTTTTATTCTGTATGTTGTAGCTCTTACGGTGTGTTCACATACACGGCTGTTTAATAAAAGGATTGTGAACCATCAGTTTGAGATGCCATCATTGCCATAGATCTGCTGCCTTCAAGCTTTTCAAGTTTTTTTTTAAAATCAAATTTAAGATATGATAATATTTATTGCTGTTTAATTCCAGTGATTTCTTTGCTTTTTGTTTGCAGACTTTTTAAGGATAATATTTAATGAATGTAAAAACAAAGCATTTGAGAGAGTCCGTTTAAAATTAATGTGAGTTAGGATCTAAATTTTAGATTTGAGGCTAAATATTTTAGACTAAATCTAAAGCTGATTCAGTGTAAAAGTTTACAAAGCCTCATACTTTCCTTGATATCAAATGTGAAATGTGTCCATTTGTCTATTCTTCTCTTCCTCTAAAGCACTGACAGGTTTTCATGAGAAACAGGGAACATGGGAGCTTCTTTCTCATCCTGTTTGTCGGGGGCAGATCAACCTTATGCCACAAGAAGATTACTTCTGATTGGATCACTTCCTTTGGTCCCACCTTTTTTACACAATTTAGTTGGTATTCTGAATTTCATCCTCATGCATTAGTTTTTAGTTAGTTTAGTTATTTATTTTTCTTTTAAATACACATAACTACCTCACTGGCACACTAGGAATGGCGGTTTCTTTAACAATTTGCTCATTCGCCAAACAGCTCAACTGGAATATTCCAGCAACTATGGAAAGGATTGCAACATCTTTGACAGACATTCATCTTCCCCCTCTGTACTCTACTATAGATTTTAGTTCTAGCACCAGCACACATTAAAAAGTTTAATCTATCCAATAAGTTAGTTCTAAATTAGCGTGCTAAGGTTACTTAAAAGCCTAATTAAACCCGCTACCAGCTGCTAGCATGCCTAGCACCAGATCCAAGAAAGTTACTAAGTATAGGAGGTTTCAGTAGTCCTTGACTTAAACTCACTTTGACTTAAAGTTAAAAAAAAAAAAAATCTATTTCTAAAACTTTCCAGCATGCATAAGTGCAGCTGGTATCAGCATAAGATCTCCACTGGTTCAAAGGTATGACCAATGTGGGCGAATGAATTTATTAAAAAATATGCATTTCAAGTTGACAAATATGAGAGTCCAACTCATAGATGGTGGAGTTTGTGGTGATGCAGATGAAAGGCCACGACACCCCCTTAGGCACAGCAAGAACAAAAAACCATTAGGAGTTTATCCCATCTAGTTTATGATGTTTTCTCTGTTTAAGGGGTGGTTGAACAACAAGGGTAAAGGCCAAGGAAGGTTAATGTGATATGCAACAACAGAGGATAATTTCCTTGATAGTGAAGGCCAAATTTTAATACTTGCAGCACTGTTAAACTATAAACTGTTAAGTTTTCATGGTTCTGACAGCTGTGGTTGTAAATACTGTGGAGAGAATATTTTTTGTATAATGCACAAAAACACACAGAGGAACACATCTGAGAATAAAGTAATTAAAAGCATGAAAAAACTGTTTAATACAAGCACATTCCAATAAGAAAACATAAAGCATACCCTAAAACACTGTGACATGTTAAATGATATTAAATTCAATGAGCTGAAGATCAGGGGACTTGGCATGCTCTTGCTTGCATTTTGCAAAGCATTTCTGGAGAAATTCGTTCACCTTGGCATGCATTTTATTGGGAGCACTCAAGACTCATGAACAAGATTAGTGAAAAATGAAACGAAAGCAACATTTCCTGCTCATAAAGTGCGTCTGCTGTAATCAGCATTTTGTGAGAGTTTAAACATGAAAGAAGTTCTATGTAGGCTTAATAAGAAGCCACGTAAGTAAAGGTTTTAACCAATCATCAACTGTGTAACTAGTAAAGATAAGCAGATTTAACCAAATGAGTTTTTGACCGACTGAGTTTTTCTCGAGCTTGTGCAAAATAATTACTGCAAGCCAGTGTTTTCCAAGGCTGAACATTTTCTTGTTGTCATAATTAATCACTTAAATGAACTCTTAGAGATTTTCTGGAGCAGAACTAAGGGGTTATTGAATTTTCATTCCATTTTAAGACTTGGCATTTCCCCTATTCTGATTAACTGTAATTACAACATATTCTCATTCATCTACCGTAAAAGCAACAAAGAACAGTGGCAACACTAAGAGATAAGGATTGGAATTGTACCATTTAAGGCTAAATGTACCACAGCTTTGGTATCGATTAATCCCTTAATTATCATAATTAATAATTAATGATATTTGATTTCTTTGTACTCATTAAATGAATGTCTTTGATTTGACTCCTTCCAATTCTCCATTTAAAGGTAATCTATATATATGGAAATTTGGCAGATTCTTAAAATTGTTTGCGGTGGTTTTTTTATGTTAATATCAAGCAATATCTATGGTTTCAGTAGAGTCAACCTCTGGTCATTAGGCAAAAAAAAACTGCTGGAGGCTGCTGGCTGTTGCTGGGTGAAATCAGTTGCAAAAAAGATGCTGAACCAAAAACCTCCTTGTGATTCCTCTTGTCACTAGGTTTTGCATCCCACTTTTGCCAAGTTTCACTGCAGCTCACTGGTTAGTTAGTGAGTGTTTGACTGGGGTTTAGCAATCAATTGCAAAGTTGCCTTTGCTATAGAAACTAGTCACAACCAGCTAATTTTTCTCTAGCGACTGGTAATTGCCAAGAGGTCACCAGCTGGTCTCTAGGCCTGTGTAACTTGGCTCTCACACACAGGTTAAATAGCAAACTCAGAACAGATGTGTTTATTATAAGATCGTCTTTGTAAAAGGTTAGGTAGCAGTAGTAACGGTCTTCAAAAGTAGGAGGAAAAATTGTGGCTTTATTTTATGCTGACAGAAAACTTACAATTAAAACATATAAGATAAGATAAGACAAGATAACCTTTATTAGTCCCACACGTGGGAAATTTGTTTTGTCACTTAAGAAAGGTAGAATCGAAGATAAAATGTTACAAGTGGATTTAGAAAAGAATTTAAGTTAAATGGTTAAATTGTGAGTGGGTAAACCCCTTCAGATTTGTAGTCAGAAGGGACCAGCAGGATGACAGGACTCAACTTTTAGTGTGGACAACAGCACAGTAGGGATTTTGACAGTTTCAGCCAGCTGTGCGGTACTTATCAACTATTCAATACCAGTCCTTGACAGCCCTACATCCCCTGCACACAAATACAGATAACATACACATAGCACACACAAAACAGCAATCACCTGTAACAACATCTCCTTGAACAGAAAGCAACCCAGTGCTGCAGCAAAACCACAAAGCATTTTCTGACTCTTACACCGCATGACTTTTATTTCCCTATATTTCAAGATGCTATAGTGCAGTTACTCACCATGATTTCTCTCACTACAGTCCTCTATTGCTTAAGTTCACCGAGACTTTGTTTTACAGGCCTTTTCCTACGCCAACTTTATGATGAGAACATAATTAAACTCTCAATCAGCATGTTTTAAATGCCACAGAACCACTGACAGTGCCAGGATATTAATGAAATGTGAGCATCTACTATCTAGGAACAGTGACCAACTACTTTAATCGCTTTAATTCCAGTCTGCTGATTGAAAACTTTGTACAAACTTCATTCTCAGTCTTTATCCACAAGATCATCTAACAGCTATAACCAACAGACCAGACTTCAAACAACAAGAATTAGTAGTTCTGTAGTGTAGGTGTGGGGCACAGAAATCTACAAAGCTGCTCTTTGCTTTCTGCACTTCCTAAAAGGGTAGGATGAAAACAACACTGCCCAAATTAAGACAAAGTGCAAACCTCCCTATAGAGGAAAGATGAGAACTTTGACACTTGAGTTTTTAAAAAAAGAACAGCTCCAGAGAAGCAGGCAGGAAGAACAAGCAGAGAAGCAGAGAGGGCTGCGAGTAAGATGCCTCCAGGACAGAGCCCTTACTCATCCTTGCAACACTAAGACAAAAAGCACACGAGTTGGAAAAACCGAAGAACGGCAAGATGAGCGGAAGAGGGCACCTCGTGGTCTCCCACACCCATCAGCTAGCAGTGGGAAGCGGGGTTGCATGTGGTTAGTCCAGGGGGACCATCATGCACAGGTCAGATCGATGTATGCCCTTGCTGCAGATCAGAGCTTGACAACTCCCCTTGGTGATGGCATTTCTGAGTGAATAGCAATTTCCCACCTCCACACAAGTGAATAACATCAAAAGTGGTAGAACTCAAAAGCTTTGTTGTAAATGTGGATGAGCAGACAATAATAATAATAAAAAAGGAAAAAAGCAACAACAACAAAGAAGTAAATGAACTGCAATTTGTGAATTTGCCTGCTGAGAGAAAATCAGACAAACACATATCACATATTTTCCTCATTTCTAACTTCACGATGCTATCATGTCACACACATGTATTTGCCCAGGTGGACAATATTGTCACTGCAGTGTACAGTTGTGTGCTTGTGGTTGAACAAGGCTACAAAAATTTGTTTTTGAGCAAGTAACAAACAGTCCTGTATTGTGGCTTGGTACAAAATATCAAAGACATCATAAGTTTGTAATCAACTATTAATCAAATACACACACACACACACACACACACACACACACACACACACACACACTGAACATAGGGAAGAAGTATATAACGTTCAAACATAACTAACTTAACAAATATAACCTTCTGTTCAATCTCTGATTCCAAGGCCACATCTGTTGCTATGTTTAGAGACCACTATGACTCAAATACGATGGCCTTCTCATTTGACAACAGGAAATCATTCACTTTACAAACAGAAGAACCCCCCACTAATGTCCCGACCTTGAACTAAAAGGAAGTTTTCTCAGAACTGACTCAGAAAAAAACCCAAAACACAGCATGTGATGCCATCTGTCAGACACATTCAGTCATTGTATAATTATTCTATTACAACTTAAAGTTCTTCTCTACTCGATGACATTCTTTTGTATCCTGTGTCATCTGAAATTAAACCCTTGTGAGTTTTGAAAAAAAAAATTTTCACAAAAATTTATGGTGGACCAATTTATTCATCTTACAGTTTCCAAGCCACCTCTATAGTCTGCATTAAAATTAAATTACACCTAATATTTGATGGAGTAGATGGGGTTGTGGTCACAACTAAAGCAATGTGATTATCATAATAGAAATATCTGCTCTCACAGTCATCATACAGGGCTAAGATTTTTTGTTAAACTGTCTGAAACTAAGCAGCAATCCGAAGTAGGTGTAGAAAATATTGCCTCAAAATTTTATCTTAATATTTCAAAGAAATTTGCTATCATGATAGAAAAGACAATACTGAATGTTTTATTGATGACTGCAGCTTGCAGAAAGCAATTCAAACACTGAGCTACTGTCATTGATGACAGACTACCTAATTCAAAGTGTGAATCTATTTCCACATGCTGCCAGCAACAGCAGCATTACAGTGCAATCACAGTGACATGGCATAACAACTTAGATGTAAGAACAAATGTAGTCTGGGTAGTTTTTTCTTTAACTTTTAAGTAAAAGTGTAACATCATAACCCAAAAAAGTAACTTAACCATGTAACACAGCCTTTGTAAAATTATAGTGCAGCAATTCAATTCAATTTTATTTATAGACTGCCAAATCACAACAACAGTGATATAAAATATATAAAGTAAGTGCACTTTAGATTGTAAGGTAGGCCCTACAATAAAACATTCAAACCTACATACATTCAATACATTCAAGTCATGGGACACAGAGTTACTGTGGGTTGAGAGTGAAATCGGGGCGATCGTGGCTCAAAGAGTTGGCAGTTCGTCTTGTAACCGGAAGGTTGCTGGTTTGAGCCCCGGCTCGGATAGTCTCGGTCGTTGTGTCCTTGGGCAAGACACTTCACCTACCGCCTACTGGTGATGGCCAGAGGGGCCGATGGCGCGATATGGCAGCCTCGCTTCTGTCAGTCTGCCCCAGGGCAGCTGTGGCTACAACTGTAGCTGCCTCCACCAGTGTGTGAATGAATAGTGGAATTGCACATTGCGCTATATAAATGCAATCCATTATTATTATTAAATGAATGTGAATTAATATGATTTTCATAGAGAATATATATATATATATATATATAAAAAAAAAAAAAAACACCCAGCACGCCCCTGCGGGCGGTTTATCCTTCAAGCTCGGGTCCTCTACCAGAGGCCTGGGAGCTTGAGGGTCCTGCGCAGTATCTTAGCTGTTCCCAGGACTGCGCTCTTCTGGACAGAGATCTCCGATGTTGTTCCCGGGATCTGCTGGAGCCACTCGCCTATCTTGGGAGTCACCGCACCTAGTGCTCCGATTACCACGGGGACCACCGTTACCTTCACCCTCCACATCCTCTCGAGCTCTTCTCTGAGCCCTTGGTATTTCTCCAGCTTCTCGTGTTCCTTCTTCCTGATATTGCTGTCATTCGGAACCGCTACATCGATCACTACGGCCGTCTTCTTCTGTTTGTCTACCACCACTATGTCCGGTTGGTTAGCCACCACCATTTTGTCCGTCTGTATCTGGAAGTCCCACAGGATCTTAGCTCGGTCATTCTCCACCACCCTTGGGGGCATCTCCCATTTTGACCTCGGGACTTCCAGGTTATACTCGGCACAGATGTTCCTGTACACTATGCCGGCCACTTGGTTATGGCGTTCCATGTATGCCTTGCCTGCTATATATATATATATATATATATATATATATATATATATATATATATATATATATATATATATATATATATAAAAGACCTTTTACTTAAATTAAATATCTGATATTTTTTTTATGTTAATCACTGATAAAAAAAAATGTGGGCTGGAGGCATGAAGTGTTGCTGGCTTCTGAAGAAGCACGTTATTAACTGAAACTTGGATCAAAACCACATCTTGCTCATCACCAACAATTATAGTCCATAAAAAGACATGACGGAAATGGCTTTAATCTAGCATCAAATACTTTACCCTGAGAATTTCTAGGAAATGATCCGCTAAACTTGACATACATGAATTGAACTATGTCTTATGTGGATTGACAGAACATGAATGCCTTTCCATATGGTACAAGGTATAATAGGATGTCTGTAAAGGTTGAAAGACTACAGGACGCCTTGTGAGAAGAAAACATGCCAGGTGGTATTTTAGGCCCAATTATCCATATGTTTGGGACAGGTGACCTTTCCAAAACAGTACAGTGTCTGAATGTCCAGGTAACAACAGCTACCAGCCATCAAAAACAGTTTATTGAAGTGTTTATTCTTAGCCTTTCTCCAAAGGTTAGACTGAGCTGTCATACTCACTGGCAATCAGATTTCAATTTGTGTCAAAAATAGGCCCACAAAGAAAGAAAATGTATCAAAAAATGCAGTTGGGTCATGAGCTTAAGCAATAATTTCATTACACTCTTTGTATGTCAGAAAAAATATTGACTTATCATTATCTCCCCATGATATAGCTGCAATCCCAGTTTTTTCACTTCTATTCCAAACCAGACTTTTGCGACATTTAATACTGTGGTGGTTCATCTGGGTTACAGTGACAAATACCTCGCAATGGGACACCAGTCCTAAAACTGAACAGAGCTACCTGTCATTAAATAGCATATGGCGCCTTTTGGCAAGTAAAATACCATACAACTGAACTCCAGTATCACAGTACAGTGGCACAGTACAACCTGATAGTTTGGAGATTCTATGTATCTGTAGAGAGACAAACAGGTAGGAAAAAAAAGGGCATTTCCAGTGGAAATTGGCCGACATATCCTCAGCATAACCATGTATAATATCCACAAAACTTAAAAAGAGGTTATACACACACAGTACTGTAATATTATGTTGAAGCACAGTACGTATCACTCCGCGAGGCTCCTGCCTACGATAGCCGTAATGCTCTGACAATCCATCAAACTGTGCGGGTTCGTAGCTTATCAAAGTCGTACTGAAACATTTGATAGATTTTCGAGCGCCGTGTACGACATAAAATTGTTTCGAGGTCAGTAAACACAACCAGAATTCATACATAAGGCACACGGGATTATAAGGGGCACTGTCGATTTTCAGAAAAATCAAAGGATTGATTTTAAGTGTGCCGTATTTTCCAAACAACACGGTAATAATGATGGCCCGCTAGCATGCTCTACCAAAAATAGTGCTTTGTTGTGTATCTGACGGACGAAAGCCAAACCAGTTCCACACCACTGAAGTCTTCGCATTTTTACAAACCAATTCTAGTTCATCCGTTTCTTTTAACCATCCGCTTTCGCCCTCCTCATTCTCCATCGCCGCCATGCTTTTTCTGCCATGTGTGTATGAAAACAAAGGCACTGCACATGCGCCTTTTACCCATATTCTATCGCAATATATCATTTTCTTATCGTTGCCCAACATTATACATACAATGAATGAACGGTATGATATGGTCCAGCCCTAATGTTAATGATACACAGATGAAGTGATTCCACAACTTGAAATAACAACTGCCTAAAAGCCTAATAGACAAAAACATACATTTACACAAAATTACCTTTCTTTTTTCTACAGCACCAGTTCCACATCTCCAACAGAACAAAAAGATAAAGTGTAAATGACTTTAAATCAGAAGAAAAATGGTTTTAGCAACTGGAATGCATTTGACTGCTTTCAGAACCTCAGTTTCCAATGAAATTAAAATGTGTAGAAAACTCCACTTATAGTTAATACTATAAGTTATGTTTCTATTTAAAGCCTCCCAAGTTTTTATTGAGATTAGCTGGAATTGGTGTCTAGAGAAAAAAAAGGCTGGATCAGCGCATCCTTTAGGCGTAAAATCATAGAAGGAGATGGAACTGTAAAGCATAGCTAGATAAAACAGCCTATTACATATATCAGTTTCAACAACGACAAAGGATGCCTCAGGGTTAAAATCATAAAGGCACGACACTTTCCCTATCCCAAGCTACAGTAGTTAGAAGTCTACAGCTGAGATTCAGAAAAAACTGTTCAGAAAACACAGTTTGTCTTGCTTAATTAAACCATCTGGAATGCAAAGGGAAAAAACTTATCACAAGACTGTAAGCATTTATTTTACTTAGCAATTCATAATTTTAAAAGAAATTAAACTTTGAGAAGTCAAACAGTCAGAGAACACTGTATAAAAACAGCTGGACTTCATTTGATGCCCCTGATCACGTTTCTTTAACTCAGCTTTCAGGTTACACATTCTCTGATGTGCTCACACAGGGTTTTTTTGTCTTGTGTAAGCTATATGGAGAGAGGGCTAACTTGATCAAAGCTTACCACCTTTGCTGAGCCCTCATTTTTGAATGAATAAGGAAGGGTCACAGGGGTAAAAAGCAGAGATTTTGGAGATTGGTAGCGTACTGTTAGGGTACAAGACTCCCTTCGCCCCAGCCCTCATTTTAGAAGCATTGGCTAAAGGTTAATGCTCCACTACCTGTAGAGGAGGGGGAGGGGGAAGAAAATAAAACAGGGAGATCACAACTTTCATGTCTGCCCTCTCACTGCCCCTATTCTGTTTTGCCACCATGACAGTCAAATCAAATTCAGCCACCTGCTTCACACCTGTTCCTCTTATCCGTAACAGGTTTCTATTAGCTTTGGATGCTGGCTGCCAAGACCACTGACTGCAGACCTTTAACAGTGTGTTGTTTCCTTTTAAATTACCATTAAAACATTTCTGTGTCAGTATGAGCCCTTCTTTCCACCACAGACTGTAAATAAAAGAGAAAATAGCTACAATGATTTAACCCACTGGCTAATAGTTTCACCGTGAAACCTCAAGCTGAGTCTCTTTGCTAAATGGACTGGTACTGATATAGCACTTTTCTACTCTATTTGAGCACTCAAGGCGTTTTCTTACCAGAAACCTCATTCAACCATTCACATATTCATACAAATGCTTTTCTATTCTTAACATTAACTATCTAACTTAAATAGTTATTTTAAATTAGGAATATTATAGGAATTTCTGAATTTCTTTTTGCCAGAACCTCAAAGAAATTCAGAAATTCCTTCACAAATATTGACAAACTTTCTGCAGAACACAGATTTCACTGTAAAATGAGAAAGGCGTGTTGTAACCTTGGTTTTATAACAATATATATTTATAATACAACCAGCTGGCAACCATTTGAGACATTTTCCACACGAGTTGCTCTCATCAGCGCAGCTTGACTGCATTTATAAATTTAACACCAAACATTCGCCAACTGTCCTGTGAGTGCTTCCTGTCAGTCTGAGCTGGGCCACAATTACTTGGAGACAGGTTGAATACCATCAACTTATGTAATCACCTTATGATTGAAACTGGTCATCCAGAGGTTGCTTGAGCAACATTTACATCTTCAGTGCCATGATATTAACAATGTCAAAGGTTTTCCAAATATATTTAATGACTAATCCTTAGTGCACTCAGTGGATATGGGCACTAAAATACTGAAGTCTGGCAAAATTTGTTAATTATCTTTGAAAAAGGACATCAAGTTTTATAGGTAATAAAACTGTCAAGGAACAAACAATGCAATGTGTGGTCAGTGATGAAGAAGAATGTCTAATGACTGCCTTGGCTCTGTCCTTTGTTGCTTAATATCAATGCTTCTCCCATAATTCAACAGTAAAGCCTCCATTAAGGAAGTACAATGAGGAGAGAGTCAGTTAGTTCAGAAACAGACTGATTTCCCATCTGGGTTGATAATCACCAGCTACACTGTACTGTAGTTCAAAGCTGGAGGATAACCCCACCAATACAGCAGCCTTAGCTATGTCTGAAAAAAAATGACAAATTTGATGTTGAACACCTTGCGTTATGCAACAACTGCTTGCAGAGATCTGAAGGCAGACAGGGAAAAGACGGCAGTTGCAGGCATGTTGACTTTATATCAAAAAGTTTCAATTCGCAAGTGCCAGTTTATCGTCTAGAGAATAAATGACGATGATGACAAAGGGTTTTTTTTTCTGGAAAACATAATGATGATTGTTTCAGTTCATTTTATTTATGCTAGCATTCACTACACAGCATTGCTGGTGTCTTATTAATCTGCTTTAAAGTAATGCTACATTTTTAGCAGAACTGTATTTTAAACTGTTCTCTCTAACAAAAACAGGCAAACAAATTAAATTAAATTATCTGCAATAGGATGTTAAGTAGAAAGAAAAAGCACTGAAAATAAAGGACCGTAAAAGGACCCAACACAAAGATGTCTTGTCTTGGGTCTTGGGTGACAATTTGTGTCTGCAACATTATTATTCCAAGAAGACTGTGGTAACTAGAAAAATCGAAGCACCGGTGATTTGTTCGAATACTATTATTTCTATATGACAGGCCTTTTTTTAAAAAATGACAGTGCTCTCCCAGTAGAAAAGGTATATGTAACACAATGTTTATTTGCTTCAATTTAGTCATTCTTGTATGACAGGAGCAGTGGGTCAGAAAACTCTAATGAGCATATTTTGGTGAACACCCATGTAGGGAATTTGAATGGAACTGGTTCATAATTTATGCCTGAAAGTGCAAAGTGACCACTGTAATGGTGAGTTAGAAAGGATCTTTCTAACTTACGTGTCTCTGTGTGTCATTACTGATTGGCTAGGTTTGTGTGATTGATTGAGCGAATGGTGAATGTGTGTGTGTCGGGTCTTGGGTGTCGGAAGTCCTGGGACCCTGATCTTGGCTCGAACCAGGGTGGTTGACCTCTAGTGGGGTCGGCTGCCCATTGGCGCTGGTCATCTGGGACTCCCACCTCTTGACTGTAGGCACCCCATCTAGGGCCTATTTCCTTCTCCTGTTGGGATGGTTTGTGCAGATATTGCTGAGATGTGTGGCCTTAGGTCTCCAGTACTCTTGGGGGCCTGTGAATGGTCCGGTTCTCCTAGGTCCATCTCTGTCTGCCTCTGGCTCCTGGGGGCATCATTGCGGTTTGCCACCCTCATTTTTACAGTACATTTTGTGACAAAGACACACACTTGACACACTCTCTCTTTCTTTTTCTCACACTCATACTCACGCAAACACACACACACCACAAGAAGACTGTAATGTGTGTGGTGTAGGGCTGGGCCATATTATACCGTTCACGGTAATACCGGTACAATGTTAGGCAACGATAAGAAAATAAAATATCGCGATAGAATATGGGTAAAACGCGCATGTGCAGTGACTTTGTTTTCATACGCACATATTTATCTGTTAGATACCCACCAAAGCACATTTTTTTTAGTAGAACATGCAAGCGGGCCGTAGTTATTGCCGTATTTGTTGGACTAAGGTGCTCGTAAAATGGGAGTAATCTGGGTCCAAAACTCCGTCCCCTTCAGGTCCCAAAGTCAAACGAACACTGCGGCATCACTGAGAGTTAAAAACTGTCTAAATTCTTTCATCTTTAATAAAACAATCAGCATTGCTGCTTTACCAGGTGTGACAATTAAGTTTAACATCCAGGCATCCATGAAAACAGAATTTATTACATTTAACAGAGTTAGCAGGAAGTTAGCTCGCTAGTTTCGCTAGTTACCTAAGCATGATATAGCATGTTCTAACTGAGAGATTTCTGACAAAATTTTAACGTACAGCTCTGCTATCACTTCAACATAAATGAAGACAGAAAACTAAACAGCAGTGACGTTTGTAGGGTTACTGAAGTTGGGCTAGCTGGTATATAATGATGTGCTACGTGATCGCTTGCGACCAGTGTTGGTCAAGTTACTTGAAAAAAGTAATCAGTAACTAATTACTGATTACTTCCCCAAAAAAGTAATCCCGTTACTATACTGATTACTTGTTTTCAAAAGTAATTAATTACTTAGTTACTTAGTTACTTTTTAAAAACATGATTTACAACCTGAATAGGTGATAAAGCGATAGATCTTTCAGCCCAATTCTACTTTTTCTGCATAAGCTATCATACAAAATGTAATCAAATGGAAAAGTCCCTTTTTAAAACTAGTTTTATTAGTTTTAATCTTTTAACTTTATGCATCAAGCAAAAATTGAATTATATGCAACATTCTCTAACTGGAAGAAATTTGTTTAATATTTCAACCTATTTTCTGCACATTCCAGAACATAAAATAAATTATTTTTTGTGTTTACACTCAGTCTTTCAAATAGATGCAAGTAAATAACAGCAGAAAATAAATAAAGTCAAAGACTAGCGGTCCTTTGGCTCTATTTTCACCTGTAAAGCAGGAGTTGGGTAGGCGGAGGTTTACCCTGGTGCAGGTGTGCCGCAGCGGTCAGTTGAAGAATCCGCGAGTTTCTCTGTGAATTTCCCATTACCTCGTAGCGCACTCGGTGCTTGCTTGGAAGTTTAGGGTTTTTTTTCGCTGAAAAAAGGAGTTTTCTTCCCACGCACAATGGATGCTAATGTTTTTGTCACTTTTTATGGAATCAAACTTAAAGTAAGGTCAGTACTTCCACGCTTTAAACGCTGCACGCTCATACTCTCTCCCGCACTCGTTATATTATCCATTGTTGATCTGCACACAGCTGTTGTCACGAACGTCGCACTTGCTTACGTCACTGTCATGAGACATTCTCGCAAAAAAATCACAGTTTTAGTAACGCAGTAACGCAGCGTTCCTACGGGAAAGTAACGGTAATCTAATTACCGTTTTTGCAATAGTAATCCCTTACTTTACTCGTTACTTGAAAAAAGTAATCGGATTACAGTCCCTGCTTGCGACACAGCTATGTTAGCATAACATAAACAGTGAAGCTACAGGATGAACGCTAACACTTTTCCACTTGATGAAGTTAACGTGAGGGTTCCTGATGGTTAGAGACAAATGCAATCGCATGGCAGGATGCTGTAAACAGACAAAACTTCAGTCAGGAGAACAACTGAGATAGTCCATCCACAATAGAAGGTTAGTCATTAATATACTGCAACAACATGGGAATAGAGCAGCTGTGACAGAATACAGCATTAATGAATCAATGGTACAGAAGTGGAGGAAGAAAGAAGAATGAGTTGAATAAAGCTTGATTTATCTGACTGCTTTGTTTTGCTTCATGTGCCTTATAATCCCGTGCACCTTGTGGTCCGAAAAATACATATTTGACTTTTTTATTTGGCACACTGCAGTTTAATGTTGCAAAGCACCTCTTTTTAACTTCAGTGGATATTATACATGGTTATGCTCAGGATATGTCAGCCCATTTCTACTGGAAATGTTTTTTGGTTAAACTTTCAGCAAGGAAGTTGCATTTGCACTGTTAAATTTTTATATAGCTTTAATGCACATAAAAAAACAGCTGCTTGTTTAAGTGAAAATAAATGGATGGTTTTTTTGCGCTAGTAAAGTTGAAGTTGTATTTTGCAGAGGTGGGACCAAGTCATTGTTTTGCAAGTCTCAAGTAAGTCTCAAGTCTTTATCCTCAAGTCTCAAGTCAAGTCTCAAGTAATGTCAGGCAAGTCAGAGTCGAGTCTCAAGTCACTGGTGTAAAAGTCAGAGTAAAGTCACAAGTCTGAAATTTTGAATTTCAAGTCCTTTCGAGTCTTTAAAAAAAAAAAAGCATGTTGCAGTTATGCTAAATGTAAATATTAGACCATGTAATTTTAAAATCTGTGTTTTTCTCAACACATGACAAAATAGTGAACTTAGAAAATATACACAAATTGTGAAATTGCACCTCTTTAAAATGCAGCTCAATTAAACCTAGCTCCAAGAATAATTTTCACCGACAGTTCTGAGATAAGCCGCATGTTATTCTTGGATGCGGTTGTAGGACCGGCTTTAAAATCGCATGACAAAAATATCATACATATTAAAAAAAACTGCATCACCAACTTAGCCTGGACAACATTTGCTAGTTAGATGAATTCAGCTATCTCATTGTAGCATATTTATATGCATATTTATAATTATATGGTTCTTGGAGTGAGTGCATACACTCATGAAGTTTAGTAACTTCAGGTCACTGCAACAAGCCCAGGTACAGTTTACCGACGGATGGGTACAGGACCTTGAAATGCACCGTGTAGAAAGTAAAGACCATCGTACCTATCATAAGTTTACCAGTCTCACAAATCGTCTTCATAAATACACATTCATTAACCGTTTATTAATAGGACCTTTGAGCTCAACGGTAATTAATTAGCAGTGGAAATAATTTCTGGTACGCGTTACAGAAATGTAGCAGTGACAATAATACTGTATGCTGTAATTGTACTGGACAATTAGTGATACAAAAAAACTGTTTTATCCTGTGAATAAAAGTATATGTTTTTGTCAATGTACCATAATAACAGAAGCGAAACGCAATATTGTGTCAGGACAATTCACTATTTATGCACAATAAATAAAGGAGCATAGCGCGACAATTTCTGTTCAGCGCCAGACTTGCTTGTAACCTATATCATCAATTATGTTATGAAAATGACGCATTAACTACAACAGCAGACTGACCTTTGTGGAAATGCTTGGAGCAGACTAACCTGTGAGCTGGAGTGTTCTGGGACGTTATATTTTGTCTTTGAATGGCTGCAATCCAGGCCACCCGTTGCCTCTTTGTTACTTCGGAAACATGGCTCGAACAATTTCTCTTCAACGACGTAATCCGATAACAACCGATCTCTTTACCCGTCGGCTTCCCGTGGCTGTCATGCGACCGGCTATTGCAGTTAATAATACAACAGCTTCTTGCCATTTTTTGTGTTTCTTTTTATCGCTGTGTGACTGATTTCAATTGAAAGCCTGCGTGCGCTAGTACCTCTTGCCACGAGTTCCCAGAATCCTTTACGGTTTTACCCCTGAATGACGTCACATTTTCAATCTCTATATAATATGTATGTTAAATTTTATATTTGGGGTGAAATATCAAGTCTTTTCAAGTAAACCGGTTCAAGTCCAATTCAAGTCCCAAGTCATTGGTGTAAAAGTCCAAGTCAAGTCACAAGTCTTAGAACATTTTTTCAAGTCAAGTCTAAAGTCATAAAATTAATGACTCGAGTCTGACTCGAGTCCAAGTCATGTGACTCGAGTCCACACCTCTGGTATTTTGTCTCGCATCAATTATATCGTCAATTATATCGTTATCGCAAATTTTCAAATGCCGTATTTTCACGACCATAAGACGCACTGTACTAAAAGGCGCAGTCTCAGTTATGTGTGCCATTACTGTATTTAACACACACATAAGGCGCACCGGATTATAGGGCGCATACAAGTACTGTATGCGTATTTAAAAATAAAGCGGGAGCAAACCTGAGTTCGGTACCTTACTCACATTTCTATTGTGTCATCATCAACAACACACAAGCATACAAGTGTGCATATTTAAAAATAAAGCAGGAGCAAAACTGAGTTTGGTACTCACATTTTTATTACCAGTAATCGTCATCATCAACAACACACAAGCATACAAGTGTGCGTATATAAAAATAAAGCAGGAGCAAAACAAAGTTTGGTACTCACATTTTTATCATCAATCAAACCCATCGGAGTCCTCATCCTCTGTGTCTGAATTGAACAGCTGTGCTAAATCTCCATCAAACATGCCAAGTTCACTTTCTTCACTGTCAGAGTCACTTTCCGTGCCGTGCGGCTCCTCGGAAATGATGCCGGCTTTTGTGAAAGCTCGAACAACAGTGCCAGCAGACATGTTAGCCCAAGCATCTACAATCCATTGGCAAATTGTGGCGTAACTCGCCCGGCGCTGCCTTCCACTCTTGGTGAAACTGTGGTCTCCATCGGTCATCCATCGCTCCCAGGCCGTTCGCAGCCTTACTTTGAACGGGCAGTTCACACCGATGCCCAGCGGTTGGAGCTCCTTTGTCAGGCCTCCCGGAATGACAGCAAGCTCACAGTTCATTTGTTTCACTAGTTTTTTCACATCGGCTGTGAGATGGGCACGCATAGAGTCACAGATTAAGAGCGATGGTGATGCGTGGAAAAAACCACCTGGTCTCCTTACATACACCTCCCTCAGCCACTCATTCATCATTTCCTCATCCATCCAGCCCTTTTCATTTGCCTTAATGATGATTCCTGCTGGAAACTTCTCTTTAGGCAAAGTCTTTCGCTTAAAAATCACCATAGGCGGCAGTTTCTGTCCATTAGCATGGCAGCCAAGCACAACAGTAAAAGAAGACTTTTCGTGCCCCGTTGTGCGTATCGCTAGCGTGCTGGTCCCCTTCTTCTCCACAGTGTGACTCACCGGGATGTCAAAAGTGAGCGGGACCTCGTCCATGTTTGTGATGTGGCTGGGCTGGATGTGTTTGTCACCGATGTGTTTGCTGCAGTAGGAGCGGAAGATGGCCAGCTTTTCCTTATAATCCGCTGGAAGTTGCTGCGCTACCGTAGTCCTGGTCCGGATGGAAAAATGGCACCGTTTCATAAAACGAAAGCACCAAGACGGACCTCCTTGGAAATGTTCAATGTTCATCTCTTCAGCTAGTGAAACTGCTTTTAGCCGAATGGTGACCGTCGAAACGCTTCTCCCGCTCGTTCTTTGCTCGATGATCCACCGCTCGAGTCTTTCCTCCAACTCGGGCCACCTCGCCTTATGTCCGCGGAAACTCAGCTGCGTTTTCTTGACCTGCCGGAGCTTGTTTTCTGGCTTCCTCCATTTGCGAACCATCGATTCGTTAATCTTAAATTCTCTCGCCGCTGCTCGATTTCCATGTTCCTCCGCATAGCTGATGGCCTTCAGTTTAAACTGTGCTTCATAAGCGTGTCTCTTTGCCATTTTCAGGGTTGTTTTAAAACAACGATGTTCCACATAATGCACATACCTGTCCTTTTATACAGGTATGTGCGATTGTCCAGTATATACGATCAACGCCCACACTTCACCCTTTAGCGTTCTCATGGTGTTCTCTACTACGTCCTCCTTACAACACACAGGGCGCACTGCGCTATAGGGCGCACCGTACTTTTTGAAGAAAATCTAAGACTTTTAAGTGCGCCTTATGGTCGTGAAAATACGGTATATATCGTGATAAATATTTTTGGCCATATCGCCCTGCTCTAGTGTGGTGCTAGATTCAAATTTTTGTGTTCCAGGTATTGTATGTTTTTCTTACAGGTGGAGTAGTTGGCGATACATTATGCATTTCTATTTGTACTCTGTCCTTTTATTACATGCCCCCCCCCCCTTTTTCTCTCTCCCACCTGTCCTGCCTTATACATTGTTATACTGTTTAACACATATAATGTAATAACTTTAAATAACACAAACAGAAATGAAGAAATAAACAGATAAACCCTGAACAAGAGGAGCCTATAGAGAATTTATAGAGCCGACCTTGGAAAAGCAAAATGTGTTTGGCACAACAGTGTATTCAGATCATAATTCTAATTGCAAAAGCTGCCTGACAGGACAGACTACAAAAAAGAAAAAAAAATAGCAACTTACTTAGATGTCCCATTTTAATATAGTTAGTATTTGGCAATTGCTAAATCCTAACAGCTTAAATATTAACATCACTTTTTCCAGGTAAAGACTGTTACTTGACTCATCGAGTAACTTGAATAACTTTATTATCAAAAATCCTCAAATTAATCCACAACTCCATAGCGCTAAGTGATCACCATTGAAACATTAACGTTTCCACACATTCGAGATTAAAAGTAGACCTGCTGTAGAAGCATATCTAGGAGCAAACATGTGACTAAAAAGTATTACAAAACTTTTCAGTCCAAAGAATGGCCTCTACTTCTTTTCCTCTTCATTGGTCCTTGACCTCGATGGAAAATGTCATGAGGTGAGTGCTCATAAAGAAGAGTGAACTTCAGTGCTCACAGAATCTAAGTGCCACAGATCTGGATACAGCTAATAATGTGACAGGGAATGTATTTGACTTGGGTCTGCTGTGGTGAAACTACAATGTTCTCTAAACTGTGAAAATAATAACTTTTCAACCACAGCTAGTTTTTTTTAAAAGACAAAATTAATGTATTAGCTTGTGAAATGAAATCTTTGCCACACTGAGACTACTTGCTCCCACTGTTCACTCTTATATTTGCTTCCTGGCAAAGAGCTGAGCCACTGTAATTCGTGCCTTTTTTTAAGGTTTCTGTGACGGAGATTTTCCGTTTTCGTTTTTTTTAAAAATCCCGTCCACACGTAAAAGTCAAAAACGAAGGAAAACGCTGCTAGGAACATGCCAAAGCAGCAGGTGGCGCTATATTCCTATCCGTGTAGAAATGTTGGCCAAATAGAAGTCAGCCTGGGTGGGAAAGAGTAAACAAAGATGGCGCATAGAAGTAGAACTGAGTCCTATGTGTGGAGGGGCAGTAACTGTGTGTGTATATGTAAGCATTGCAGAGAGTAAAATAAACAGTATGGTATTTTGTGTAAGTCCGCCATTGTAGAAATTCATTTGACCGAAACAATAACCTGGCACACAGTATGACGTCAAAAAATGCGCACACTTTTGACGCTGCGTTTTCTCCGTTTTTTTCGTCCACACGTAAACGCAAAAACTGAGTTTTCAAAAATATCCACCCTGGCAGGAGCTTTTAAAAATCTCAGTTTTCACTGACCGAAAACGCAGTTTACGTGTGGACAAAAGGCGCAAACGCATAGAAAAATCTGCGTTTTCAAAAATACCCGGGTACGTGTGGACATAGCCTGACACAGAGAAATACATGGCTTAAATACACTGGAGAAAAAACGAGGGGAATGAGGCACAGAAGAAGAGCACAGCTGGGGGAAATCAGAACTGACGAGACAAGGAAGCAAAGTACGATACACTCACATGAGACACAGACCTTCAAAGTAAAACAGGAAGTAGCACAGATGCAGACTTGACTAGTGGAGACAGAGAAACTAAGAAACACAGAAACAAACAACAAAGAGACACAGAGGGCAGCTACTAAATACTCAGAAAACTAAACAGAATACAAGAAAGCCAAACTAAGACGCTAGACCAGGGGTGGGCAAACTTTTTGATTCGTGGGCCACATTGAGTTCTAACATTTGACAAATGGGCCGGAACAGGAGTAGATAGATGGCATGCTTTGAAAACATCACCTCATTGGGGGAAAAATACACATCTTGGGATATGGAGAAAACATGTGCTTTAATTTCATTTTTTTTAAATGAAGAAAAGCATTACAATAAAATCTCTGACTTCGAAATGAGCCTTTAAACACTGAAAATCAAATAAATGAACATTTTATTTTAAAGCACTGAAAGTTCTGTTATCCTTCAGGATATCACATCACTCTCAGTCTGTGAAGCGTTATATTTGATCTGCGCGCACTGTTCATTTTAACAACGTGCGTATCACGGAGACACACATTTTAATGGGAGCAGTGTTGTTGGTCTCCTTTTTTAGCCAGCGCATCAAAGTCTGGAGTTAGTTTTGTTGTGGCGATTCTCAGGATTGATCTGAGGTGTAGGTCTGTTAACTTTGATCTGTGGCTGGCTTTGTTGATGTTCATGACGCTGAATGTCTGTTCACACACGAAGGTAGAGCCGAACAAAGCCAACATCATCTGCGCTTTTCGCCTTAGATTTGGAAACGCGGCATCATTGAGTGAAGCATAGAAGTCATTTAGTTTCAGAGAGCTGAATTTCTCTTTTAAGGCAGGGTCGGACTGAAGGTCGATGAGTTCGAGCTGAAGCTCCTCTGGAGCTGTTTCAGGGTCTTGTGACAGAGGAAAGGCCACCAATTGAAGTGACTTGTCAATTTTATCGAAATCCAAAAACCGACGGCAGAATTCTCCGTGCAGTGCATCCAGTGACTCACTGTATTTCTTTACTTTTGCTCCGGCCTCTTTCAGCGTGGCTAGTGTAGGAAAATGAGTGAATGACTTGTTCAAAATCTGCCTGGAGAATAAAGCCAGCTTGGATTTGAAGGCTTTCAAGTTTGTGTGCATGTCATGCACAAACTGCTCCTTCCCCTGCAGTTTCACGTTGAGCTCATTCAAGTGTGAAAATATGTCCGTAGCAAACGCAAAGTCACACATCCAGCTCTTGTTGCTCAGCTCAGGAAATTCATCAGTCTTCCCCTGCCACTCCAAAAACACGCCAATCTCCTCTTTGAGCTCCCACACTCGTTGAAACACTTTGCCCAAACTCAACCAGCGGACACGGGAGTGATAAAGCAGGTCCTGGTGATCCGCATCAGTTTCCTCCAGGAACGCAATGAACTGACGGTGCTGAAGTCCCCGTGCGCGTATGAAGTTGACAAGTTTCACCACAGGATTCACAACATGATTCAGCTGTAACACTGATTTACATAGAGATTCCTGGTGGAGGATGCAGTGGAGGAAAATCACATCCTGGTCAGGGTTTTCATCTTTCACTTTATTCTGGATTCTCCTCAGCAGGCCAACGTTTTTTCCCGTTAAATTTGGAGATCCATCTGTGGTGACGTTAACAAGCTTACTCCAGGGAAGCTTCATGTTTTCGATGGCAGCAGACACTCGTTCAAACAAGTCCTCTCCCCGTGTTTGTCCTTTCAGAGACTCCATTGTCAAAAACTCCTCCGTTATTTCAAAGGTTTCGTTGATTCCTCGGATAAAAATGAGGAGCTGAGCAGTGTCTTTGACATCATTGCTTTCATCCAGTGCTACAGAATAAAAAGTGAATGACTTTGCCTTTTTGTTTAATATGCTGGTGATATCTTCATCTATTAGTTCTACACGGCGAGTCACTGTCCGCCGTGATAAACTGATTTTCTCAAATTTGTCTTTGGTCTCCGGGCACAAAATACCTGCTGTCTCTACCATACATTCTTTTAAAAACTCGCCCTCTGACAGTGGTTTGCTGGCCTTTGCTATTTTGAATGAAAGCATAAAACTGGCCTTGGTACTTGATTCTTGAATGGCAGTTTGACGGTGAAAAAAACTTTGCTGAGCCTTCAAATTAGCTGCCAACTTCTCAGCAGCAGATTCCCGTTCTTTTGTTGAGAGCTTGCTAGCATAATTTGTGTGCTTTGTGGCAAAGTGACGGCTAATATTATACTCTTTAAAAACCGCCACAGTTTCTTGGCATATCAGGCAAACAGCAGATGATCGGTGTTCAGTGAAAAAATATTTAGTTGTCCACTCCTTTTTGAACACTCGACATTCTCTGTCCACTTTCCTTTTCTTGGGTCCGCTCATCTTCATAGAGGGGCGGTAGGTCACAGGGTAAAGTGCAAACGTGGAGTAATAGGCCTACGCCGCTTCACCTCAACAAAGCCAATATATCTAGAGTGCGCCATCTAGTGAGGAAACATCAGAATTGCAGGGGAAATAAAACATTAACAAGGTTAATTTATTACATTTTTTTTTCAAGTTTGGCGGGCCGGATCAAAACGTTTAACGGGCCGCACGTGGCCCCCGGGCCGTAGTTCGCCCATGCCTGCGCTAGACTATAGAATAAACTGGGGCAACAAAGAGAACTAAGATCATAATACAAAAACTCAGAGACACAAGAAACTCAAAGCACTGGGTCACCGACCCAGGACCGTGACATGTTCATTGTTCACCTGTGGGTTTACCTTGGTTATTATTGAAGGCTGAGTGCATAATATCAAGTTAACCCATGAAACTCAAAACTTAATATTAGTATTTACATTATCTGCACCACTTAACAGTTATGTTCATTTGTCATCATTTGCTTTCATGAACAGTATGATAGTGTGTCACAATGAACTGCAGGACAGAAATATCTGCCATAAAGGATGGTCCAGTGTGCTGTATGCTTAAAGAGTTAATAAAGCAGTGAAACACTTTTCCTTACTATTTGTTATAAAAATTGAACAGCTCTTAATATCACTAATATCACTTCACTCTTATTTTGCTTAGCTATCTTCTCAAGCAAAACTGACTTCACCTTTGAATTGAAGGAATGAGGTGCAAATGCTTTTGAAATCAGTGGCACCTATAGCCACATTAGGTCTGCAAACTTCACCTGTCTCTTGGCTTCCTTCACTAGAAGAACCACAAAATACAATCAATACCTTATTCCTATGTAAATATATTCATTTTAGATTAATGTTAATTTTATATGGCAATGGACATGCAGTATTAGGTTATAGCAAATACAGATGTGAGGATGAGTACAAAATATATTCAATTACTCACAGCATTTAGCAATTTATCTCACTTCAATGAAGAATTAGAATAAAGCATATTAAGCACAAAGAGAAGGATTCCTGGGCATTACAGTACTTGCACAGCTTTAACGCCAACAACAAGGCTGTCTTGTAAAATATGCATTTCTGTCCATCCCACTTTCAGATATTTCCCAGAAGCAGTTAATGGGCGGCATTAATGAAACAACACAATAGAAAGAACAATGGACATGCAAAAATGCCTTTATCTGTCAGGTTGAAAAGAGAAGAGTGGAAATAATATGAAATGACAGGATGTCAAAGCAGGTTTTTCACCAGCATAATGAAACTTACACTTCTAAGTGTATATTATATTATATTATATTATATTATATTATATTATATTATATTATATTATATTATATTATGCAGTCCAAGAGCTGATTTGGAGTATGCCCAACCTTGGAACAAGATCTTTTTGGAGAAGCAACTGAATTAAACCACAACAGAGGCCGGAGTTACTGAGTCAGCCAACAGGGAATACATAAGACCAAGATGGTTGGAGCTAGCTGGTCAACTTTCCAAGAAAAACAATAAAGCAAAGGGATTGTCCACTAACAAATCAATCACAGATGGTTGCACAGATGAGTTGCTGTATATATGGGTGGCTGTACCTGGGCAGCCCAACCAAGTAATATCTCTCTGTGTGTGTCTATAATATACTATATTACATTATATTGAGTGCTGGGCCATATACCAGACGTACCAGTATATTGGTTATGATTTCATTTGTAGTGAGAACTTTTCAGATATCTCTATACCAGTATACAGGCGAAATGCTTGCCCCGATCGTCCAAGGAGTTTAAATGTATTATTAAATGCATTATATTTATCACAATGCAATTGGGTTACCCAAGTCTGCACATATCATGCAGCTCAACACAAAGGAACCCACTTAGTGCAGTAATTCAAAGTATACTTTGTTACTATAATGTGGTAAACGATAGCTATGGTTATCGATTAGATTAAAGCAGTCACATTAGATTATGGGCTGTATACCATCTAGGTGAAATTGCAAAGAGTGAACAAAATCCCTTTGAGATGGGCTATAACATCACCCACTTCTGTTCTGTCTTGGGAGTGTTCTCCATTAGCCTTGAAAACAAACCCACTGTTCCTGTAGGTTATCATATACCTTGTAGGTCAGCAGAGAGAGCTGAATGTCAGGAGCATATCACTCCACTATGTACGGGATACAACAAACACAGTACTCAGCTGGCAGTGAAGAAACAGACCAAATCCAACCTAAAAGAATACACATACACTTACACTCAGATGATGAGCTTAAAGCTTAAAAAGATCTTAGATTGTAGGATCTTTTCTAAAGGTCAAAATCATTCTGTGGTTTGTCTCACACTTGCTTGGGGGTTCAAATATCTTTTCGGCTCAATTTATTTTCAGCCATGACCTGGGTTTACTGTGCAAAACATCTTACATCTTGTGGTGCCAAAAGGGGGGGAAAAGGACGTTTTGTCACATTCACATTCTGGCTTTTATTTTTCTTTGCTGTATTGAATCTGATTGTTGGCATTCATTGCTTGAGACTAGGGAGGCTCGTGTTATCGACTGACTATGGATCAGGACCACTCCAGCCTGTAGGCTATTAGGAGAGCCACCAGTTCAGACTCCTGCTCCGTCGTTCCTTAATTGGTCCCCTCAGAAGCTTGGCGCACACAAACTTCACAATCACGCTGGAAGATTACACTAAAGAAAAAGAGATTCCCTGTGTGCAAGCTGCTTGGCATCGATTAGCTCATTCGCACTTCTGTTTTTTCAGAATTTCTTTTTTATCTCGTTTCTTTTCACCTAAGATTACAATCAGCTGGTCTGGTCTTTGAGTAAACCATACAAATCGAGATAAAGAGTAGTAGAGAAGACAATGGTTGGAACAAATGGGAGATGACTCAGGACTGCTTACTTGGTAATTGGGTTTTATCTCTTCATTTTATCAGGCCTTGTTTTGGATTACAAGTATACAACACACACATACACAGGAAAAGAGAAGTATACCTAGACATTAGCAAATCTCAAGATAACAAGTGGGAGAATGTGGCCATTGCTGGACTCTCATTATAGTACTTCACAGAGGACAAGCTCGACTGTTTTCTGTTGAAAAATGCAGTTTTTATCCACTGTGGTCTCTAAGTATTGGCTACAGTCAGTAAACACTATGCACAGAAAAAATATCAAGAGAAGAGCACAATAGCTCATCTTTTCCATTTCCCTCATTCTAATTCGCGGCATGTCGGTTTCAACCTGACATTTCAATTTCGAATGCTTCTACAATTCAGTGCTTTGAATATGGCTGTTGTCAGTACATGTGTATGCACAGGCTGAAGACCATGACAGGCTGACAATTCCAAGAGTCATTCAGCAGAAACACTGTAGATATCTCACCTTCTAAGACGGAGGGTTCCACATCTATTTCGAATGTGACTTTTGACAACAAAGTTGTCAAAAAGTAATATACGCAAACACAAAGAGGCGTTATTGAATATGCAGCCACTTTACAAAACACCTGAATCACCACATTTAATGTGGACAACACAATAAATGTGGTGACATATTTTTTTTATGTTTTCCAATAGGTTATTGAAAAATCTGTATTTAAGCAAACCTCTGTTGGACCTTTATCCCTCTCAGATGATGCAAAACAGTTTAAATGTGGAAGTGAGTGCCGCAGGATGATGTGTGTCCATCACCAAGCTATACTGTGGAAAATATCAGGAAACAACAGCATCCATTATTCTAAGGAATTGTAGGATAATAAGGTTATTTTTTAATACTTTGGGGAGGAATGTGGGGTTTTATAGGTGAAGGCATACAATAAGATGTTCTTGGTGTCTTCAGGGAAATGCTGTGACTTGGTCTTAAATTAATAATAATTATTTAATCTGAGATGCTTTATGCTAAATGCTATATAAAGGCACTGTG
The DNA here is from genome assembly GCF_057381915.1 of Diplotaxodon limnothrissa. NCBI lineage: Eukaryota > Metazoa > Chordata > Actinopteri > Cichliformes > Cichlidae > Diplotaxodon > Diplotaxodon limnothrissa. Next base: position 55,437,659 of record NC_140602.1, on the reverse strand, counting down.
GCTTTATACTATATGTTCTGTTTTGTCTTCAGCTTTGGGGCTAAGTTGGTCTAAACCGGCTAAGGTGAAATGAAGCAGAAACTGGTAACACGATTTATTGATTCTGCTGTCTGTGAGCTGAAACAAAAGTAGCTTTTAAACGAATGTAACCACATCGATGCACAGAATAGACGTTATCTGTCTTAATGACAAAGGGGAGTCCTTGGCTGAAGGGGAACCTCATCAAAGTTACACATGCATAACCTTGCAACCACATTGACGGCGCAGAGGAAAACACACACCCTTCATGTATGAATGAACATTTAAGTGGTTCAAGTCATTCACCAATGTAAAGAACTCATATTTTGTTTCAAAATTCTTAATGACTTTCAATTTAAATAATAATCAAACAGCACAAGCTTCACATTTAAATTAATTATAAATATAACATATTCAATATGACCGCAGGAGGTCATGTGGCTTTGAATTCACTACGAAGACTATGTTAATTGAATAGCAGTTTGCGTGCCTCCTGTCTGAACCAATAAAACCTTCTGACCCAATGCATGTCCAAAGATGAACTGCAGACCAACTGCACTTCAACACATTGAAATCGATATTCAAGATAAGATAGCAGCAGTGGATCTGTCTTGAACATATGGATGGATGGAACACAATATGTTCAAAAATGAATAAAAAAAATGGAAAGAACAAATGTATAGGAACAGTCTCAAGTGACTAATGTTAGGGGCAAGTTTGAACCAAGAAAGGGCTTTTTTCTGTAGAGAGATGTTCTCCAGGAGCTCTGGGTTCTCCATCAAAAACACAGGCATCTATTTGAGGATCCAGAGCCATCAAATTAATCAGAAGCTTCATTTATTTTGTTTTATGTTTGTTTGATGTTAAATTTTTACAAACAACTGACACATGCATACACATGTTTCTTAAGTCTCGCTACTACACTAATGTTGTTATTATTGCTTTGGGAAACAGAGTTAGAGTTGTTTAAAAGCTTACTTTGCTTAAGAAATAATTATCTCTTACTATTTTGGGAACAGAAGTTACCAATTATAGGTTATCATAGCAATAAGCTGCGATTTTGAGTTGTAGTTGCTATTCATTGTTTGTTTTTTTTGACCGATGAGACAGTCTGTTTGCACAGTTCACTATAATTTTCGGTTTCATACATTTTAGATTAGCAATTGTCAAAGAGTGTTTGATAATCTTCTCTTTTGTCTCCAGGAATGAAAAACATAAAGGCACAAAGGCAGTTGTCATCCAGCTTTGCGTTTTATTTTATCAATGACAGAGCTTTGTTGGTTTTAAAACATATAGTCACACATGACTTCAGAGAGGTATTATGTCAGCTTCATATGCTCAGAGGGACTCTTAAACCCCATCCTGTTTCTGTGACACTCATAAAAGCACCAAATGGCCCTTGAGGATGCATATGAATTCAAAAAGGCAATACTAGACATAAGAAATGTGGATGAACCAGCCTGTCTCGCAACAGTCAACCAACTTTTCAAAAAGTACTGTGTTCATAAAAGAGAAGGGACAAAGACAAAACAAAAAACAAGATCCAGAACATTTAAACATAGTTCATCTTGAATGCCATCAATTTGGAAAAAGCATGGCATTTAAGAACTCTTTCATCTCGCAAACTTTGATTTTTGTCTACGCAAGTGCATAACTGTGGTTCAGTTGTGCATTACGCAACCTCCCCCACACACCACCACCAACAAACCACCACCAACAAAAAAAGACAAACATACTGGTCTAAAGCACAACCATTTAATATAATGGGGGGCAAGATATCTTTTGTGAGGAACAAAGGAGCCTTAATTGGTTGTGATCCGCAAGTTTATCTCTATGGAATTCCTACAATTTCCTTTTTTTTGGATACGTTTCCAGTATGTTTCACATCAATCAGTTATGTCCTTCATAATATGATAGACTATGGTGAGGGTCCTTTTTAGACTGGGGTGCCTTTCAAAAACTGCTGATGTGATGGTTAAAATCATGATGACTTCTGCATGTAAAAAAAATGTACACATACCAAGCAGACATTCTGTAAACACACACTATACCAGTACTTTACTACCCAGTCATTAAATATGTATTTGCTTCTGATTATGCTTGAAATTAATTTATCATGGAGAGCAGAGATAGGCGCTCGGTGTTACTGACAAACTGATGTGGCAGTTACTGATAACATGAGATACTCAGATATTCTGCACTGTAAACCTCGCGTCTGTGTTTCTCTCTCCCTCTGCTTTTTTCATCTTACATGCCCTGCTCTCTTACATTACCTCTGCAGTCCTGGCTCCTTCCTCCTTCAGTCAGGTGAGTTGAGAAATGATAGCAGAACCAAAACATTTGTCACAGCTATAAACAACTGAAACTAAATTACACCGAAAGGAATTGCAAGGGAGGTGTGGACAACAAGAAAACGATGAAGGGTCTGGGCATTTACAAAAACACAAGCACTTTAGAGGAAACAACAGTGCTACCCATAGGTATAAACTGTGAGCTACAAGGGAGAGAAAGAGAAAGAGAGGTTAAGAGAGAGTGTTTGGCATTGAAGTGAATGGTGTACGCTATGAATCTAACATTTGTGCCAGTGCCCTTGAGTTAAACAGTGAGACATTCAATGGTGCATTGTGGATGGGCAGTTATCTCCAAGGCCTCCTTTTCAGTATTATTTCAAAACACAAGGAAGCAATACGCGCTTTTATCGAAGAGTAAGTGAAAAGGTTGTGGATACAAGGCTGAGGGCAAACCTGCAGGAGGGAAGTGAAATAGCAATATTTGGCACCATGTTATTCTTCCCACCTGTGAGCACATAGAACTTACATATGGGCATAATGCAGTGGGTTTATGGGAAAACACAAGCTGTATAAGCTATGCTTGAGGATTCAACACCTATCAGTACCTGTCAGTACTGGGTTTATCTAGGTTAATGGATAAATAGTGGTTTGGCTGACTTTTACAAATCTATTTTTTAGTCTGTCCTCTCTTTTTACTATTACACCACAAAAACTGAGAAGCCGTACAAAATGTAAATAAAAATATACAAAAATGCTTTTCATGCTGTCAAATTTATAAACCTTAATATGTTAAAACAGTATAAAGAAAAAATATGGCAACTATTCCAGAAAAATTTGGGGTGTCACTCTAGATTAAAATTAATAGGGATTCATTTGTTCTTCTCGGGATCTCTGTGGCTATTGGTGTTTTTGTCCACAGTTCTTTATTCCTAAACCTCTCTGGTCACTGGATAACATAAGTAACAATACTGTTTAATAAATAATGATTATAAAAATATATAAGCTCACATAAGCCGACTAGACACTTAAGTAGACCTCAACCAGTATATAGCCAAGCAAATATTATCATCTGACATTAACTGTAAAGCAATCCCTCTGTAGCCGCATTTGTAATCTGTCCAGTCTGTCCAGCAGAGAGCATTCTGCAACTTTCCTGTTGCATTTGGAGCACCATAAACACAGCTAGCAGATGACTGAAATAGGGCAGAGCATAAACTAAATGAGTAAATGCACAACTACACATAATAAATATCAGGGAAATCTGTTCATGTTTTGTGTGTTTAAAAATAAAATCCCAAACAATAAATTGAAATCTTTGCTGAGACAATTAGTGGTCTTTGTACTCTACTGTAGTAACTGTAGTAAGGAAGAGCTCTACACAACCATGCTTGAATTGAATAGATATATAATGTTCCAGCAACCAGTTTATAATATAGTGGTTTTTTTATTGGTTTTTTATTTATTTATTTATTTTTGGCTTTTTTTAGCCAACAAAAAGGACTCTGTTCCAATCAAAGATCTGGAGGAAATATTATATCTAAAAGTTTTCAAAATCCCAGGATCCCATAAAAAAAGAATAGCTATCTTACAGTTAGGGCTTTGTCCAAGCAGCCAAAACACGGTCAATATTTCCACATATTTGATTTTGCAGCTTTCTATATTCCCTGTAGAGAATATTTCTTTTGGCTCTTTGACTGCATGAGCTCAGCTCCTTCGGAATGTGGAGAATAAATGACAGAAGATGGGGTTGATAGGTTGGGGAGAGAAATGGGTTCCCCTTAAATAATGCAGTAGTGAAACTGGGAATATGACCACCATGCGATCTCCAGCAGAATAAAAACAACAGTGGATACTAGCCCAGCTGGGCTCGTGAATTCATATCATGTGTAATGTCAGTTACGTGAAAGCCAGAGCTTGAGCAAGATTCTGGCAGTCATTTTTGTGATAAATTAAACATGGCAGAGATGACTCCATTGCCTTTTATCCACTATTTCAATTCCCCTCCCTCTCTGTATCTCTGTTTCTCTCTTAAGTTTTTTCACTTACTCCATGCTCAAGCCCAGATGCATTTTTAGTAGCACAAGGAGTTGCATGGTCAACTCACAGAAGCTTGATCAATGAATTTATGAAAGACAACAAACATGGTCCTAATATTATACATATAGCATAAGCTTTTTGTTGCACAAAGGTTATAACAGCACTGTAGTTATCCAACCAACCTGATTAGTCTTGCTTTGGGTTGACAATTTACGGTCCAATGCACATTTACGACCCTACCTAATATAGCCCATTTGGACCTGAGATGTTGAGAGATGTTTTAAAAGAAGCTGCTGAATCTTGTCCAATTCATTCACATCCTTAGGTCATGCCTTTCACAGAAACCTGCCTTTCTGCTGTTTGTTTTTGTTTTAATGTCTTACCTTGTCACACAGTTACAAGAAAAGGTTTGTGAACCTTCTGGAATTATCAGGTTCTTTGATTGCTTAAATTTTGTCTACATGTTAGCCTAGACAAAATAGGCTTGTAACACAATTGTCAACTATTCCAGTTTTCATTTGTTAGGTAGATATTCATTTTTCACTTTTAGAATTCAATCTTTTTTTTCAATGCAGACTGTGCCAGCTTGTACACCTAACATCCCTCTCCCCCACAGAATCCATCATCACGCTTCAGATCCCATCACTGTTGCCAACTAAACGACTCTGTTACTAGATGTAGCCACTTTTCACAGCCCTTCAGCAAAAATCTATGGACAGTACTGCCATGCAAATGATGGTCTTCTCTCACTGTATGCAGTGATATGAATTCAAAAGCTCAGCTAGGCTGGTATCTCTCTCTGTTCTTCTGCTTTGTTAAGAGACTAAGAGAATTGAAAGACTTTAAATGCAAATACAAACTGATTGAACTAATAGTGGCATCAAGATAGTGGTGTTTTACAGCTTTGATACAATACTTATCATCATCAGTGTTATCAACAATTGTTTATGTAGTATTTTTTTAAGAAAAACATTTAGTAGAAGTTACATAAAATGATATTTATTTTCCAGAGATGCAGTAATTGCTATTTATTGTTGCTGTTTTTGGCGGCAATTTCAATATATAAAATTAATACTTCACTGAAAACAGATGTTAAATGACAAACTAAATAATATTCCTGAAATAAAAATACTGACTGAATTTTAAAAATAATACACAGGGGTTAGGGGTGCATGAATATGCCCAAAAGGGCTATCACAATTACTGAGATCACAATCATTTGTCACTGATACATAATTGATTTTGGTGACATCAACATTTTATTGCAGAGTCCCAACAGCTGTGAGATCCCTCTCTACTTTCCCTGCTTTTTGCATAAAGCACAGGTTTTGCCACAGTGGAAAAAAATATCCGCGAGGGCATAGCACATCTTTTGTCCAGTATGTTATTTGAACAAATATATTTAGCCAAATTGAATGTGATTCCTGTGGTGATTTCAGTGTGTCTTTGTGAGCTGGATGAATACACTCACCCGCTTTACAGGCTCATTCTCAGTTATACAATTTATGTTAGCAACCACTGTATTGTTCTTCTTTGCTTTCATGCAATCATCATATTGCAAGTTGTGGTGTATTTTCAGATAGCTGAATAAGTTTGTTGTGATGGTTTACAGTGCACACAGCTCTACAGCATTCTTTGCATATGAGTTGTTCTTGGTGAACATCACTTCCCTAAATTTGAAGTCTCTCTAAAGAACTGATGATGATCTGCTTCAAGAGACAAGGGGCCTGTTCTTCGTACGTCGCTTACTACATCCAAGATCAAATGACACATCCAAGACCAAACCATCGCGCTAACCGTGAGCTCGCTAATCCGGTTCCCCGAACACGCCTGCTGTTGACGATTAGTACAGCTGGACGCAGTAATGTGACATCACTGGGTGTCGTAAAAGGGGCTACGCATCGATAGTAGAAACATTGATCGGCAACCCGCTGAAAATGTCGAAGGGGCGCGCTCGGTATTTTCCGGCAGCAGAGCAAGAACTCATGAGTGAGGGATTTCAGGAGTTTCAGAGTTTAATTAAAACGCAAGAGAAAACTGCAAAGGCTGCAGAAGCAAGGAGAGAGGGCTGGCAGAAAGTTGCTGACAAATCAAACTCGTAGGTAATTTAATAATAATACTAATAATAATGGATTGGGTTCATATAGCGCTTTCCAAGGCACCCAAAGCGCTTTACGATACCACTATTCATTCACTCCCACATTCACACACTGGTGGAGGCAGCTACGGTTGTAGCCAGGCTGCCATATCGCGCCATCGGCCCCTCTGGCCGACACCAGTAGGCGGTAGGGTAGATCTATCATATGACACTATATTGTCCAATATCATATGGCATTATATTATATTATAATATGTTATATTATATCCCCTTTCACATTAGAGCCACAACAGGACCCACAAGAACATGGGAACAAGTAAAAGTGGAATACAGGAGTATTCTACAGAATGGTAATATTTATCTCTTAGATTGCTTTTCGTCTCTTGGCAAGGTAATACTGGCCTGTAATACTCTGTTAGTTTGTTCATAACAGCAACCAAGAAAAGGGCAGAGGAAAAAAAGACAGGTGGTGGTCCTGCACCCCCTCGTCAACAAGTTGGTTATGTAAATAATACCCTCACGGGAAAATCGATATCTCTCTATGAGCACACTGTCGCGCTGAGCTAAAGGATCCTGTCTATCCCGTAATATACGCTGAATTCTGAGGACTCTCCTTATCAATCTTGCACCTTCCGCAATGGGTGGCTCGCGTATACGGACAGGACATGGCTGCGACAGGCTTCCCAAATCCACCTTCGCTTTTATAGCCGTGGTCTCTCATCTTGATTACACGAAGTAATTTACAATTACTACTCTGAAATATGAATTACATCTGTAATAATCACATACATGTAATAGAATGTTAATAGTACATTTCCCTTTTTTAGGAAATGACCTGTATGTATCTGTGTGACATCAATAAAAGGATCAAGTGCTGCATTATCTTTAGTTACATTGATGTTATTTATTTATGGTGAAACAGTGGTGGAATATCGCTGTTGCTTTCGTATAAATGAAGCGGACATACCTGCGTGGCCGCGATCTAATCCTGTTTACATAAAGTAAACCTGCTCCAGAGCAGGTTTACGCTTACGGCTCTGTTGCTATGACAGCAAGTCCCGGATGAGCTTCGGGGAACCGAACGATCCAGGATCACGCAAAATCGTCAACAATCTAATCCAGCTAACTTACTTAGCGAGGTACGAAGAACAGGCCCAAGCTCTTTGCCTTCCCCAGTGACAGACAGCTGATTTTTGTTTTGATGGTCTGTAGTATATCAGTGCGGTCAAGTGCACTCAGGAAAGTTCTCGCTGAGTGGTGCAGGGAACAGCTGTGATTGGCACATGTAGACATGGTTATTATGCAATGATTTTAGGGAGCACTTGATTGCTTTGTGTTCTACTGGCAGAAAATGCATTTTCAATATCTTTCAATCATGTTCGTTTAATTTTGAGAAGCCAAAATCACAATACTAGCAGTATTAGTAAAAAATTTGAGGTGCCATTACCAATTATTGACTTAATATTTGAATGTTAGCCTAAATAATACGTTTACAGTAACATGGGAATTTTGACTCAAAATTAAGACTAACAGAAACTTTTCTTCTGAAAAACTGAAATTAGTTGTTGCCAAACGGTGTACCTACTGATGGGCTGTGAGGCAAGGACAGGCAGGGATACGTTTTTATTGCAAACTGTAAGCTATACACCTACACAAAAAGCTATGAATAGACTGTTTTACTGTATGTATGGGTGCCCTAAAATAATAATTTAAAGAACTTCTGTAACAGAGAAAACCAGTGTATTTGTAGAGCATTACAGATTAAAGCAATTTGATTGACAGCAAAGAGGTTAACAAGGGAGGAAATGGATCAGTTTCATTTGTATAGAAAATCATACATACCCATCACACCACATGACTGACCACAGAAAAAAGGAGGGGAAAGGCTGTCAGTAGACAGTGCTGTTAAAGCTACCTGTCTTATGACTTCAGTTGCACCTGAGTAAATCACCTGTCAGGAGAAGTTGACCACTGCTAATATAGTGGGCAGCAAGCTAAAGCAGAAGTAGGACTGGCCTTTTTCACCAGTGTACTGTAAGCCAGGTTTTAAATACAAAAGCTAAAATCATTAACCTAGCTAGTGCAACTTAATATTTTATTAGCCTGCTGATGTTATTCTATGCATAAGAAAACAGCTAAAAACACAGACAAAAATAAATGCTATGACTGAAAAGTCATGACTATGGATTATTATGGAGGAACTGGTGGAACATCATGTGCAATAAATACACCTTGAAATTTTGACTCGCCCACTGGTGTGACAGTAAAAAAAATTCCAAAACCACTAATTCAGATGTTATGCATAAAGATTTGACAATCGTGAACCCGTTATTTAAAACTAGGCTACTTCATTATTAATAGCTATACATAAAGTGCATTATGCTATAGCCTAAAGTAATTGCAATACCAATGGTTTGCTAATTGGCTGTGTTCAGGTGGTTTTCTATGCTTTATTTAATGCTTTTATATGCCATAGTATGTGTCATTGTTATACTATTTGTATGCATGTATATGCTATTGTATGTTGTCCACTTTGTGCTCTGTAAATCTGTCATATTTACGTGATTTTTCTTTAACAAATTGATGCTGTTTTTGTTGGGGAGCAATTTTCAGCCGCAAATATATTCGATGCATCTAGAGTACAGAAATATATATCTAGAGTGCCCATGTTCATCATAATGAAGAACCCACTCCAACCCACTGCAGCCATGTCGCACAGATATGATATTAATTCTTCTTAGACAACAATAGAGCTCTTATTCACAGGGGAATAAGCTTGTTATGGCCACTAACTTTCTTCTGGCCTCTTTTTAAAAGAGATCTCTCTCTTATTATATTTCACGCCTGTCTGCTACGCCCCTCTCTGAGCGCCTGAATCATCCACACCTGAAATCCATCTGATCATCAGTGGAGGTGGATATCAAGCCACAGAACCAGCCTTCCTTGGCACTTGACCACTGAACCTCTTGTTCAAGTGGTGTTGTTTGGCACTGCTGGAATTGTTTTTGATAGTATCTTTGTGCGACCCTGCTCAGCTCACCCTTTGTCTTCCTTACTAGCTGTCAGAAGTGTTTTCCTCAATTAGACTTGATAAGGTTAAAGAAGCTTTGTGGGGGTTATCACTCCCACAGCCTACCTGTCCCCCAAAGCAGTCAACCTAGGAGAAACACTGAACACGTCTGTAATGTTCACTGGTGCTGCTCAACATTTTATCAGCAGCATTTCCTCGCTGAATCCCCCTGCAGGCACTGACTGCAAGGTTCCTCTTTTGGGTTAAGGTCTTTTTTTTGTTGTCACTTGGTGTTCTCGGCACATTAAGAATAAAATTGCTTGTTGAACACAAGTGATTTATCCCATCATTGAATGCATTTGGATGACCGTGTTTTAACTTGGCATCTAACTGATAAATAATATTTACTTATAGGGGACTCTCTACATGTATGTGGCTATGGAAGTGAAATTTAGTGTCAACACGTGTGAGTAACGTGCCATTTATATTTTATCATGTGCAAAGTAATCTTGCTTTTACATTATTTAACCAGTTGTGTGTGTGTGTGTGTGTGTGTGTGTGTGTGTGTGGAGACTACCTTTCCATAGCACTTAATTTCATGTCTGAATAAAGTATTTAACTGCAGACATCAGTATTATTGTATGTTATAAATATTTTTAAAGCCCAAGTGAAAGCCATTTCAAATCCGAAAGATATATTACAAAATACGTCCATGCAGCCTTTAAAAAATGTGTAGGGCAGACAAGCACATTTTCCTTTCATGCACTAACATTATTATTGTTTTTCTATCCAAGCATGTTAGGTCAAGACTTTGAAAAAATCATGTAACACTTCACATGGAAATGTAGCCATGGTAGCTGGTTCTATAAATACAATTTACAGTCAGTCTTGAAAGGTTATCTCAAACACATTTCTGCCTTAGTTTAAACCTACTTTTCTTTAAAAGATCGGTAAAACCCCCTGATCCTTACATGCAAAGTTGCCCTTAAGATACTTTGGCTTAATATAATATTTATGCTATGTAAATTTCCAAGTTGAAGCTGATTTCAAAACTTGGGATGCAAAAATAAAAACCTTGGGGCTAGTTAACTAATTGACTTGCAAATGCACCTTTGTTACGCTACCATATGAGATAAATGGATGTCAATAGGTCAGGATGGATTTGGCGGAAGCAAAAAAGATTCTCTGATTATCTATTCTCTGACAAAAGACAGCATATAACATGTGCATAACCACAGGTTTCATTAGTGTTGTCAGTTAAGTAAAACAGTTTTCTGTATTATCATTAAGTCAATGAACATTCAAATCTGCTGGCTAAATAGAACACGTCACATCATGAGTAACCAGCTTACTGATGATCAGACATTCTGAATCTGGTAGTGACACATAACTGATAAATTCAGATGTTTACTTTCATGTGATATAATGTCATAAAAGACGGGCCTGTCTTATGTAGGGGAAACACCAAAAACACATGTAATCTAGATTTGACAAAATGTTCAAAGGAGCTGAAGCTGCATCTGTTGTTTACAGCTTTTTGCAGGAGTCTACTTGCAACCTCATAAGGTTAAAAAAAAAAAACCCAACCCTCTGATCATCCAGTTGCAGAGGAGTGGACATAAAAATGGCTAGAGCAAGCCCCAAATTGGGTTTTTGAAGTACAGTACTTTTTCCCAGTTACATTGTATGCGCACAAATAATGAGCCTTTTAGCCTTTTTTTTTTTTTTTTTTTGCATGCCTGTCAACATTCGAACAAAAAGCAGCTACTGTCAGAAGATATGCATGTGCGTGCATATTTGGCGAAGGGGGGGAGGTATTTTATTGTTTAAAGTAAAGCAAGAAAAATGAGGAAGGCCACCAAGCTATCAGCTTCTCTAGTTTTACCAGTATGCTATCAACATAGCATCACAATTTGCACATTGCGAAACATAACCCCCCCCCCCACCTCACCAGCAATCATAATTAAACAAAATGCCATGATTTAACAAATAATGTTAAACATTGTCCTGGCTCTCAATTTCAGTACGACAAAGCATAGGAGTGGAAAACTACATTCAAAGCATGTTTCACTAGTTTGCTCCATTACCATACAATCACCCAGCAACCAACAATGATGCACATGGGCACCAATGTTAATATATTCAAAAGCATATAATTGCTAGAAAGCCCACTTGAAATGTGAATAATGTGTCATTTATACCATACCTTGTGCATAATTTAGTCACTAAACAGCACGTTTGTATATTATAGACGATATAATCAGTATTTAAAGTGTGAGCAGTTTTATTACAGTCTGCTTTCATTCACAGTGAGTGTCATCATGAACAACAGAAAGAATGAATGAATGGTAAGCTTTTTTGAGAAGCCTCAGAAGAAGAAAAGTAAGATGAGAGCAGTAAGAAAATGAGTGACAGGACAGGACTATGCCGTGCTAAAGGATATGAGTCGGTGTTCTTGAGGTAAAAGTCACTGCCATTGAATTAAGACATTGTTATTAATTGCTATTAAACCACTTATAACTGGTCCATCACAATACTGACTTTGTCTAACTGAGATGGGTTTAACATTGAAAATATAACAAATTTCCCACGCGTGGAACTAATAAAGGTTATGTTATCTTATAAATAAAATAAACAAAAAACACGAGGAGACTCTCAAACATTTCTTGAGTGAAATCAAAGTCAACCAGAACCTAGTCATTTTAACTGTACTCCAGAGAGAATATCCTTAAGGAAGCAAATTTAGATTAGTAATAAGCATTTTGTTGCACTAGAAGAAACTGACGTTAAACCTATTAAAGCAGCATTTATAAACAAATCTTAGCCAGTCTGTTGCGCACGACAAAAAAAGAAGAAAAAACTCGTCCTAATTTAATTTGAATTTATGTGATTTATAAAGGTGTCTGAAGCTTTATTGTTTGTTTGTTTGTCAAGCAAACATAAATTGCTAACACTACCTGGACATGAAAAAAGATTACTTTAAAAAAATCCTAAACAAGTAGAGTCAGCATCAGAAACACAGTCTGTCGGGGCATACACCTTTTTATTGAGTTTATTCGGGAGGACTGAGACGCCCCCAAAAGCACTGAGCTCTTCAAAAAGTGTCTCGGTGTTGAGCTTACCTCTCGCTAATGTGGTCGGCGCCTGCGAACCAAGAAGCACAAAGATGAAAAAACTCAGGTAGCATCCTCCCGAGAACTGTCCCATCACTGCTCTGCTTGTCTCCCTCCCCGTCGGGTCTGGGGGCACCGGCCTCGGGTTTGCACGAGCCTCCTTTTAACACGTTTCCGTGTCCTGATGAAAACCTCTGTCCAGGTGGGCTAGTACGTGTCCGCCAAAGAGGACCGTCTCCTAACGGAATCGCAGTGCGGAAGGAAGAGATGGAAAGCGGTGCGGAGCTTTCAGCACTCGCCACTCAGCTGCGCGAGAGTGGAATAATTAGACTGAGCGCGCGCGAGCCAACAGCTTTCGCTGTTTCAGAGCGCGAGAGAGGGCGAGAGAGAGAGAGAGAGGGAGATTAAAAAAAAAAAAAGTGAGTACGAGGTCTTGTTGAAACCCCGGTGGACCTGTTAGGGCTTGACAAAACGTGTGCGTGTGTGCACGTGCACACAGACAGTTGTTTGTGCTCGCGCCTGTATTGACCAGATGTAATGACCAATTACCTCTGTCCTGTTTCTGACGTTTCCAGAGGCATTCGAACCTGTAGTTCTGGACGACAGTGTGGTCATTAAAATCGACACCGGTGTGTTGCATCTCTTGCCAATGGCATTGTCTGGAAAATTACGATTTTCTAATTACTGCCGTTAACATATGACCATATGGCTTACAATTGGTGTCAATTAAGTGGGCGTTTTCTCACTTTACTCTCATTCCACCCAAGTTCTATTGGAGCGATAGTTCTCACTTTTCAAAATGAGATGTGGAATGGGGCGCGAAATATTTAAGTAATGTAAATAATATACCCGCTCTAATTTTCAGAGAACACTTGCAAAGCATTGCTTTTGATATTGCACTATTACTGAAGCCTTCATCCGTACTGTAAGTAGCCATTCAGCTGGGATATGGTTGTAATGGAAATACTCTGATCCATTTGTAAGCAAAAGTAGTGCTGTTCTCTAAGAAAATACTCCAACTGTGGATCTTGAATTAAACACTACTTAAGTGAAAGTGCATATCATCAGCAAATTCTACAATAAATATAGAAGTACCGACTAATTGGCTTTTGTCAGAGTTGTATTATTTTGTGTTATACAATTACAGAAACATTAGCATTTAAATAGGATTTTAATGGTATAGTTGGCCGAGGTGAAAATAATTCTTGCTATTGGATAGATATTCTCATTAAAGGTTTTTGAAATTTGAATTTGTAAAGTAAGTCATTATAGCTGTCAGATAAATGTAGTGGAGAACAATGTAGGCAATTTCTCATTGAAATGGTTCTGCAGAAGTATAAAGTAGCATGAAATTAAAACAGTAAAGTGCCTCAGAACTTCTCAATTACAATTCTCTAATATGCATAGCTACTTTTCATCACTCTACATTATATGCAGTTGGGTAGTTTAACTGATATCAGTCCATAATGATTTGATACATCTTCAAAGAATATTTAACTGAGAAGTATGTCTTGAAGTTGTATGTAAGATGAATTTAATGGCATAAGAGTATACTAAAGTGCAATAAATCCATAAGAAAAGTACTGAAGTAGAAGTATAAAGTAATCAAAAGTTAATATTCATTTATTAAGTTGCCTTAAATTTGTGTCTAAATACAGGATTATATAAAAACCCACATTCGCAAACTACTGCTGGCGTTTACTGAGAATACTGTGAGAATATGGTGATGAGCCTGTCTATTGTCACTGCATTTGAAATGTCACGAGATGATGGCAGCCTTCTAATCACTTAAAAAAAGTCTGAAATATTCTGTTTCGCAATATCAGTTTCAATTTGGAGCAAATACTGGGATCTCTCATTCAAACTGTGTATCTGTTTTTATTTAAATCACCACAGGTTGACCTCGGCTGTTACCCTATTGAACCTAAATGTAGTGGCTAATTTCCCCAAGTCATAGCCAGAGGTCAGCCAGTCAAGCAAGGTTAACTACTTGATAATATAAAGAGCTATAAACTGTGCATTAAATATTTGATGTGGCTTTAAGAGTACTGAGTAATCAGAAAGCCCAAGAAAAAAAAAGAAACAGAAAAAAGAAAACATAGACAATAGAAATGCTCTAACTGAATGGATATGTCTGGTTTACAGTTTTGAAAACAGCTGTTGTAAAATGACACACTGACTTGCTGCACTGTAACGCTTCCATATAATATGTTGTTGTAATTACTCATTGAGAGATGACAGAAGTGCTAAAATCCTGAGAAGCTTGTTGGTGATTGACAATAAAATAATAACATAACTGGATGTCCCTTGACAGCTCTATCAGGCTTTGAACTGCGCTATATTGTCCCTAAAGTGTTCATAGGAAATAAAGAATGCTCAATGCTCTTTGTGGGTAATATTATTTTGGGTGGCATTTTGTGACCACTAAAACGACAGCGTTTGTCTATTGCGAACTAAGAGATATCCAGAAGCTATAGACATGGACAGTTTCTGTGTAGTACAGATACGTGTCCCACTATCAAAAACAGTTAATAGCTCATAACAAAGTAATTTAAAAACTCAATAAATAATCAAACTGTCTTCCACGATGAAAAGATGCTGTTTTAACTTTCTTAAAAAAAAAAAAATTCAGTGTACAAATCGGGCAGTGTACAAACAGTTGTCCTCGGGTTAGTTACAATTTGGCACTGTTTGATTTGCACTTTGCAATTAAGGAATCTGTTACCCTGCTTCAAAGTGTGTTACAAAAATAAAATAAAGTGCATAATTTTTTACCAAAACATTCCAGTTTTGTTCTGACAGAAAAAGGAAAATAAGACATATGCTTTACTTATATTGTTAACTTGTAAAGTCATATAAAATGCCTCTGTTCATGTGAAAATGACCCAATTATGCAACATTATTGTTACAATTAGTAATTATTACATAATTACAAGAGCTTACTATAAATCAAGTAAATATTATCCTCCCCCTGAGGGTAGACAGTATGTCTGTCTGTTTGTTACACAGCATCCACAGTTTTCAAGATATAATTTTAAAATTTTGTCTGATACCAATAACAGCTCGAGCTGATTTATTTTTGGTGAAAAGTGGGTGAGGGTCAAGGTCCATGGCAAATGTGTAAATCAGTAAAAACTATACTGCCCCAATTTTTTTATGGATTGGTTCAAACTACACAACAATACTGGGTCAGGCCTTGTGGGTCCAAGGTCAATTTTGAATGGTAAAATGGTAAATGGCCTGCATTTGTATAGCGCTTTACTTGAAACATTTTTTTAAGAAACCATAATGAGTAATATATCAAATGAAAGAGTATGGAGAGAGCTGTAGAACATACTCTTTTTTTCCCAATGCAACACCCTATGGCATCACAGTGATACCACACAATTTAGCAAAATCACACACTGCATGAATATATTTAAAATCTCAAGTTTTTACAACTTATAGAAACCAAAGATTTCTGCCAGTTCTGCTCCAGTCATTTGGGTAAAGACAAAAAAATACAGCATTTTAGTATGTATTGCTTAAAGGTCATAGGTCAAAGATTAGGGTTATAAGAATGAGGTATACCACTGTAAGAGATGGTTGAAGATGCTTTGTTCAGTCTTTGAGCAGGAGTGTCTGTAGAGAAATGCTTTCAACCTTCAGTCATAACCGTACATGTCCGACATTCCTGAAGCTCAACAGCTCTGCTTGAACCACGCTGTACAATGTGTGAGCCAATACTGAAATAATAGCCTTGACTTTTCAATTCACCACTGCCTTTTGTTATTTAGAGGCTATAAGGACGTGGATGGCTAAAAGGTTCAATAATGTTACAAAAGCAAAGGGAGAAAACCAAAGTATTTGGTCTGTTTTTCTATCCAATTCAACAGAAAAGTGCTTAGTATTCATAAATCAGTCACTGCGGTCTATAATGGAAAAGCCGAGATAAAAGCATAGCATTATTTATTGAACAAATCACTCATATGGTGAATGGTGACACTAAATACATTTTGTCCTTTTTCGTTTAGTGCTAAATGTTTATACAGCATTTTGCTCAATCAAAGACAGAATTATTGAATATTTCATTTGAGTGGAAAAAGCAAGTTGCATGTTAAGGTGAATTACTTATCCATATACTGAACAATATATATCAGCAGCATATTGCAAATATAGATGCTAAATAATGCAAATCTAATGTAAAGCCAAAACAACTCAGTTTTGTTTTTTAAGGGATTTTCTTATGGTTTCCCCTCATTCGTGAGAGAGAAGCAGACATGTACAATATCAGAAGATTAGACAGGTAACAGATCGCCTTATATCCGGATACAGTCTCAGGAACAAGTGCATGCTCATAAAGCCCTGTTTGGGCAGCGTAAAGAAGCTGTTATTAATTTTGTGAGCAGATGCACGGGATGAACACACTCAGTGAAGTTGTGTAAAAAGGTATACATTACTGCTATATATGTTGCAGGAAGATGACCAAGAAAATCTGGCCTCCCCTCATAACAACAGTATGATTTTCAACAGGACATGATGGTATGGAAAAAAGAATTGAGATGACCTCATGGTGGATAAATCATGTTCTTCAATGCGAATATATTCCCAAAATGTATGCTACTCCAAACATGTTGGAGTGCCATATAACTGAGGCTGCATTAACATTTTTTAGGGCATTTAAAATTGAACCTACCACTTTAATCACTCGACTAACTGAAAGACTCTGGGTGCTTTTCATTAGTCTAACCGATGCTTCCTCTCGTCTTCTCTCCTCCTGCGACCCGGAAATTGTTCCCTCTGTGCTATGTAGGATTTTCCAGTTCCTTAATTACACTTTGAGGAGACCCGGAGCAAGAAGAGAGGAGCCCTCTGCAGTAGCTTATTAAGTCAAGTCAGTGTTAGTTCCCATTTTTTTCAGAACTATGTGGTGGTTTACTATGTGCCCAGAAAGGTGCCACATAGTGCCCAGGTCTGAGCACTATGTGCTCAGACCTGGGCACTATGGTCTGGACCTGAATGGGCTGCCCACATTCAGGTCCAGACCAAAAAGGCTAAGCAGCGCCTGTATCACCTACGACAACTGAGGAAGTTCAGGGTCTCTCCAAAGATCCTCAGGATTTTCTATACAGGCGCTGTGGAGAGCATCCTCACACAGAACATGACATCGTGGTTCGGGAACAGCTGTGTGAAGGACCAAAAAGCTCTCCAGAGAGTGATCCGTACAGCAGAACGCTGCTGCAGGATTGCTCTCCCCCCGCTTCAGGACACCTACACCAGGAGATGCCGGACTAGAGCAGCGCAGATACTGAAGGACCCGTCCCATCCAGGCAACAAACTGTTCCAACTTCTGCAATCTGGTAGAAGGTTCCGCATCTTCCGGGCAAGGACAGAGAGACTGTCCTTGCCCGGAAGGCTTCTATCCCCAAGCCATCCATGCCCTAAACACACACACCCGCCCTCTCACATCATCTATAATTGACTGAGACAGGACTCTCTTCCAGACACTAAACCAAGGCACAATGTACATTTCAATTCCTTTAATTTTAAATATGTTTATATTGTCTATCCTGTAAAATAGTCAGATGTCTATTCATATTAATGTACAGAATTCACCTGCTTGCTGCTACTACTGCACATTCACCCAGTGTATATACTATATGTAGATATATATAATGTTCTTCCTCTACACACCCCCCCCCCCCCCAATTTTTGCACATGTCGAGGAGCGTGTCAGGCTACATTTCACTGTGTGTTATACTTGTATAACTATGCATGTGACAAATAAAGAACCTTGAACCTTGAAAATCATGACACATAACATTAATCCTTATATAAATTAGAAAATTCACAAGAAATGTTAAATGATGGTAAAAATCCCAACAATAAGCGTATAGAAAAAAGGTCTGTTAGTTTGAACGTCTACATGATGTTATTGATTGGAAGAGATGCAAAAAAAAAAAGGAAGAGACGCAAGTGAAGGAATCAAGAAGACATTTTTGCATAATCAAAGTACCCTTGATATGTGGCAGTGATGTGTGAATTTCTTTCACTACAAGTATGTTTTTTTGCTCACAAAATAACTGATACGTTACGTTTGTTATGACAAATTTGCAGTTTAAGGTTTTTCCACTTTTTAAGCTATGGATCAGTTCATAGGCTCATAGATTACAGCCTAGTGCCAAATCTGTAGACTAATGTTTGTGTCGATTAATTAAATCATCATTATGCTCAAGAAGCCAGTTTAAAAACTATGAAGCCTTTTCAGAAAGCTAGGCTAAGAGAAATTCAGGGTTATCATTCATCTTTATTATTATACCATGTTGATTTTTCCTGACTTGACTAATGAGTTGACAACACAGCCACACACAGCAAAAGTGTGTAGATGCCATTTGCATTAGAGGATTACGGCGTCATAATTAGTCTTCTTGAAACTAGAGAAAGATTAGGCTTAATAAGGTTTCTAACACCTAAGATATCATTGCTAAAGCTTGATTTAGACTTGTATGTCCTAACGTAACCGTAACCCCTCTTGACCCTACACTTTAACTTTCATTGCATTGACCTGACATGTAATTTTCTCGGGAGGTGCATGTCGAAGGTTTTAGTTACTTCATAAGCTATGATGTAAATTTCCTGCAGAACTCAGTACGTTTCATCTTCTGTGGCACAGCAAGGCTAAAATGACACTTCTTTTTCTGTCCTATGTGCCACTGAGTGTAAAATGTAGAAGATCTAACATGGCCAGCATGTTTATTTATTAAAAAAAAACACAAAAATTAAAAAAAACAACAACAAGTAGTATACTACGAATAAAATAATCTAGCTGATGCTTGTTTCTTCTTAACATAATGAAGAAATATTAAAGTATCTCACGTCTCAAAAAGGCAGATATAAAAATTTAGTGGTCAACATAAAGTGTTTAGCCCAAAGTAGCAATCACAACATTATTTTATTTGTATATTAAAAAAAACACAAGCTTCGTTCTTTACATTATATTTCACATATGTTGCTAATAAAGTGCTCAGTGAGTGTCCGAATATATGAACGCAGAGAACAATAAAAACTATTATAATTTATATTATTTTTATCAGTCTGGTAAACAGTTCTGTTCTGTTCTATCCACATTAAGTTTTGAAAAATATAACTTTTAAAGTCTGCATTAGTGTTGCATAGCCGACCCTCTTTGCACCTACAGCTTAGAGAACAAAACTTTCTTAACGTTAATCCTCCCACTCAGCGACTTTGTGTAGTTTGTTTTATTTTTCAAGTTTCTTTTGCCTGAAGGCCAGTGCTGCAAAAAGAAGCAAGGACGTATTGGTTAAATGTTTCTATCATGTCTTCTTCGTAATCACTTTGTGTTTCGAAAGACACGGTGGTCACATTAACCTGCTGCGCATTTGGCGTTTGCTGTCTCATCAAAACAAATTTCTATCCCTATTCTCACCCTTCAGGACAAAAAAGAAATGTCTGTGTTATTTTATTAGTGACAAATATTTACATCAGCTATGTCAACTGTTATTTTATTAAAAAAGGGTCCCCAAGTTTGAGGAAACTATTGCCATTTTGGGTTAGATAGTAAGGCTCTTTACACCCATGCTATATAAATGTAAATGACAGAAGCATGATGATTAAAAGTGGTTATCTTTCTCTTTGCAATATTCTTGAGACTAATTTAAAGCTTGGATGGAATAAAAGTTCCTTGGTGAGGCTGGCTTTAACCTCGCTGGTAAGCTGCTGGTTGCTGAATCAAATCCCTGTCAAGATACTGGCATCACTTCTCTCTAAGGTGGCTTTTTAATATATTATCCAAAACTAAGCACAACTCGACAAAAGTAAAACAAACAAACACCGACAACAAATTTGTCCCAGTCCATATGCAGCACATGTAGGACAGCCTGCAGAGAAATGTGAAATGTTGTGATAAAAGCAATATGTTTGTTCACGTCTACTGCGAGAAGAATTCACATTATTTTATGACCAGTTTGCAGATAATATATTTCAATAGGAACTTTTGTTTCAGCAGCACTTGAAACTCATCACCTTGGCAACCAAAAAGCAAAGCTTTGAAATTAATGGCAAGGAGGAGGCAGGATGGATGTAACACAGTTTAAAAAGCTCTTTTCAGCTGCCACCTTATTCACAGCAGGTCCACATGTTTGATTTGGCAGATTTTACCATGGATGCCCTTCCTGATGCAACCCCCAAGGGCTTTGAGCCTCCACCCAGAACTGAAAAAGGGATCTTTTGCATGTTAGCTGAATGTGTAAACCACAAACATATGGAATCAATGGATTTAACACAGGTAACAACCTTCTACTTCTTTTTTTTTTCAAAAACAAGTCATGCAATTAGCACTGATCTATATTTAGGTTAACCAAGTGAGAGCACAAATTACAGGTGAACCAGAGCTATACAGGGATTTAGAGAATGACAATAACAAAAACAACATATAGAATCATTTGGGCATCAAGTGAGGATGTACGCTTGGGACCGTGTGTGTGTGTTGTTTAAACATCTTTGTGAGGACCAAATAATTGGCATGCCACTATACTTGTAGGGACCAAATGCCAGTCCTCACAAATCTGAAGCCATTTTTGAGGCTCAAAATGTGGTTTTCAGGTTAGGGTTACAATTAGCTTATGGTTAGGTTTAGGGTAATGGTTTAAGTCAGGGTAAGGGGCTACGAAGTATTATGTCAATTTAATGTCTTCACTAACATGTGAAAATGAGTGTGTGTGTATGTGTGTGTTTGTGTGTGTTGCCTACCCCTACGTCACAGTTGAGACAAAGACAAAAGTCAAACATTGTTCATTGGAAGAACAAAAACTCAAACTTTTTTTTGCCTCTGCCCATAGCTAAATGTGACCGAAGTGCTGGATGATGCTAAACTGCTAGAACATCTAGTCAAAACCCTTCACAATAAGATGCAACATAGTCTACCAGCTGCGTGGCAAGCTATCAAGGACAAACAGAGAGCTACTGTTAACTGAAGAGGCTGGCATACTATAAATATACATATATGAAGCAGCTGGTCTGCACTTTGTAAAATACCAACAGTATTATGAAAATACATAACAAAAGTTACTTTTTCAAAAGTGAATATATATATTTAAACCCATTTGCTATAAGGCACTTGGTGTGATAAAGAGAATAACTCTATTTTATGTTTATTATTTAGGTCACTGTGCAGGCCATGTGCCAGACTGGTTAATGTTAATTGTTGCAGCGGTCCTTTCATGGCTATAGCAATTATCACCATGGCAATAGAGGAAGTGAAGTAACAATTGCTGCAGTTACAGTTGCGCACATTTCTTTTTAAACTCTAATTTAAATCATGAAGACTTCTGGTGGTCTGTTTAGATATATTGGGATTTCATACAGTATGCATGTGCCATACTTAATTGGATGTAGTGTAACTTCACAAAGGTCATTAAGATGTCAAGGATTTTTCTTCCTCAACAGCAAACAGCACACTTTGACAAGGGCTTAATCAGCTTCCTGAAGATGGATATGTGCACGTTTTTCCTCATCACTGTGTAGCTCTTCCTTCTCATACACAATATTATATACAAACGTGGAAATATTTGTATGTAAAATAAACTCTCCACAGTGGACCAGTTCGGCTGCCTGTTTTTTTTTATTTTGGCAAGACAAAAAACATTCACTTCAATGCATTGAACATCAAGAGGACTTGCAGTAATCAGAAGGAAAAAAACAAAAACGCATTTGGCTTATGAGTTTATGACAATGTTATTTCACTTTCACACTCTTTTTGATGCTGATGTCTCCCTGAACCTATTTCCTGTAAATGGTAGGATGGTAGTTTAGGAATCAGTCCTGTAGGTATTATGGGATAGACAGTATATGTGGAATTCAGGTCTTGTTTAGAAAATGAGTTAAATAAAAACAAAGATTGTGTTCTTCCACTGAGTTTAGAGGTACAAACCTTTGTTCTCCTTTTAAGCATAAACAAGTAGGTACATGCCACTTACTAAGAGGCAGGATTCATGTGCACAAGGAGCAGACTCGAGTCTTCTGTGTGCATGAGTGTCTGTGTTTGTGGTTGTGGTTGTGTGTGGTAAATGAAGCAGGACACACCAGAGACAACAAAGAGTCACTGCCCTCAAGCTGTGGGCTCAAACTTTAGAGAGCCATTCCAGTGGCAGTACCAGGGGCCCATGGAGCTAATCAGACCCCTGGGACAAACTCTCAGGCAACAATTTTTTGTTGTTGATACTTGGAGATTCTCTGTGCAAAAGGACAAAGAGGGATATGACTGAAGGTCTCTTCCTCCCCCTGCTAATCATTCGCCTTTGGCTGGATCTTAGGTCCAGGACAGGGCTGAATTAATTAATTGGTGTATGTGAGAATCTGACTAAAACTGGATTTTTATTGCCAGTAACTTCTGTGAATTCAGTGCGTTATCAAATGCAACATGCAACTGTATGAAATCCAGACACAGTTAGGCGCCTACGTTTTTGAATGATGACATAATGGGGTTAACAAAAGTATTGCAAGATTTCCCAGCTTTTTTTGTACATGGCTAATAACGGGATGAAAATCCTTTGCAGCCAATGGCTGCCTGAAGTCTAGAACCCATGGACATCACCAAGTACTATGTTTCCTCCTTTGAGATGGTCTACTAGGCCTTTAGTGCAGTCTCCTTCAGTGATTCTGGGGTTCTCTGCCGGTTTTGTCTTCAGTAAATAAAAAACATGCTCTGTTGGTTTGAGATCAGGTGACTGACTTAAAGATTGGAGAATATCCCATTTCTTTGCCTTGAGAAGCTACTGAGTTGCTTTTCCAGTTTGCTTTTAGTGACTATCCTTTTGCAGTATGAAACAGTAAAGCAGCATTTGGCTGAATCTGAGCAGAGCGTTTAGCCCTGTATACTTACTGCTGAAGACATGGATATGCCATAAGATTACCTCCACCATATCTGACAGATGATATGTTGATATGCTATGGTTCATATCATGAGCTGTCATCACTTAATTCTGGTACAAGTTGACCTTAGTTTCAAGATACTTTTTCCGAAATTGTGCAGACTCTTTTAGATCATTTCTGGTAGTTTGTCTTAGTCTTCCTGTTTTTTTAGTATAAAGGTTTGCTTCTTGTTGTAAACACAAAGGCATTGATTTGATTGTAGATTTTAACAATGATATCCCCACCTCCCTAAGAGCAATTATCTACTTCACTGTCTTCCACGGTTTTCTGGGCTTTCTGGTGTTGTTGATCTGGGCATTGCATAGGGTTTCTTTTCAAGAATCATCTAAAGTGATGATTTATTTCAGTGTTTCAGTCTTTGGTGACCTCCTTTAGTTACATTAACATCTCTTTAACCCTCTTTTTTAAGATATTGTAGTGAAAAGCTGCCAAATGCAAATTCGCCACTTGGAATCAATTCCAGATCTTTTATCTGCTTAATTTTTCACAGAATAATGAGGATACAGGTCTCACTCAACCATGAAACTGATTTTCAGTCAATTGAAAATGGGGGACTATGTATAAAAATAGCCATAATACTAAAACACTTAATGCACTCCTTTTGTTAAACCTTGAATTGAAGTTGAAAAGCTTCTCTCCAATCACTTCTTGAATACTTAATTTAGGATACACTGTTGTGATATACAAATGCAAAATTACAAACCTATGTCAAATACTTACAGAACGTGCACAACTGTAAGTGCCTGCTATGTCCAGGAAAGACAGTACTAAAAAAAAAAAATCTAGAAATTGTCTTTATTCAGTGTTTGTGCTCAGAAATTGCACAACTATACAAAAAGACCCAGGCTCCTGAGACATGGACTTTGAGGGGCGTGTTCCAGCTAAACATGTCAGGGCTGAGGGCACAAGGGCATAAAAAGGCACAAGGGCTTTAAATTGGTCTTTCCAAACTTTTTTTTTCACTCAATTTCTAGGTCTGCATATCTGCAGACATTCTCATCCTTAGGGACTTGTTCATAATAAAATTACTAGCCTTCTATACTGACCCATAATGTATAATGTATGCACAAGAATAGGTTAGGGAATAAAACTGTTGAGAAATGCATCTGTACATGACAGTATGTGGCTATTTGCTGACGTGGTTATTTATAATATGTGGTTATTTATGGCGAGTTTAACCATTAGCTTAGCATTCTTGCAAATGTTTATTTCTCTCCTGACATGATAGTTTTGGCAGTGACTCTAAAACATTCTGGTGTTGTGTCTCTATAGCTATTTTTTTTCTTTCTTTCTTTTCCTAATGGTAATTCGCCGTTTCCAAGTAATGTGTATTGTGATATGACAATATTATTTCCCATTCCTCCCTTTGTTATACAATTTTGAGCCTTTGTGAAGTCACACAGCTGTGACTTCCATTAAGTCTGTGAGGGTTCAGCGATTAGACCTTAGGGTGGAGATTGGGATTGCACCGTGCTCTCAAGCAACAATTTCTACTGTTGATACTTAGAGATTCTTGACACAGAAGGGCACAGTGATATAGTCGATTTCAAGGTCTTTCTCTTCCTTGCTTTTCAACTATATTTGAGTGTCGAGTGAAGCAGTACATCATTATAGAGTATATATATGCTAATATATTGCCATAAACTGCTTCTGGAATGAGGCTTAGGATTTTATGAATGTAGGTCTAATAGAAAGAAAAGAAAGAAATGCAACAAGGGTAATCAAGTACATGCTGGATATCATATTTAATATTTATCAATATGTAGACCACCGCACTCCCATATGATTTCATAACAAAGTAATGACCCTGGTAGCGCTGGTTTACATGAACCAAACCCTGATTTTGACACATTTAGTACTGCTGAAATGTAATTTGACCGTTTTGTAGACGAATTTGTCAGAATAAACTGGGGATATTTAATCTTGATTTTATATCATATTGTATTATTATTATTATTAATATATTATTGAATTAGATGTGATTTTTGAAAAAATTATTTGAATACTAGTCATGAAAAACAGCTAAGTCTATTTTCATTAATCGTGCAAATTACCTTATAGATCAAAGCACCCTATCATTTTGATGCAGATATCCTATAAAAAATTCTGAATTAATAAAGATTGAAATTAGTCATGAATATGCAATTCAGCCACAAACATGTTGAAATTCCAAAAGCTACGATGCCTGAAAAATGTACATAATCTCTTAGTTTGTATCACTGTAAGATCACCTCTAAATAAGACGAATATAGCTTAATTTCTATTTGCCTTAAAAGTCGGCATTCAGAAAATTCAAAGTGCACAGTATATCAAGCCCACTGTGAGAGAAAAACCATGTTCTCTCAACAGAGTAATGCTTCTCACACTAGGATGTGATTGGGAAAAAAAATCTATTCAAGTCAGATGTGCAGAGATATGTTGCTTCTTATGTTTTATGGAAATCAAATTGACTAACTGAATTCCCGCAAAGCCCCTCCAGTAATCTTGCCCTGAAGCTTCTGACATTCATGCAAAGGTGAAGACAAACTGTCTTTGGTGATTGGTGCAATATTGCCCCAGGGTTTAGAGCTACAGCCAATCAGCATGCTTGAAATATAGGTAGGCTCCAGAGCCAGATTTTTTTCTCTCTGTCAAGTGTCTGTCAAGGTTCACAGGAAGCAAGAGAAGAGTAAATAGAAGAGGTTTAAACCAGAACGTGAATCATGTCCAAATCTTATAATCAATGATTTTCTGTCCTTAGGAGCAGTCTTACAAAATATATCAATATAGTCTATCCATATAAGTACAAATATTAAAAAATGTGTGGTTATTAATGCAGGTCTGTTTGACCATTTCTTTGAGGAGTCGCTACAGTGAATCATCTGCCTCCATCTCACACCGTTCCTATCCTCTTTTGCCACACACTGCATGTCGTCCTTCACTACATACAAGAATGTTAACTCATTTGTCTCTACCCAACATCAGCATAGTTTCCACCAGCACCCTGCTGGTTAACAGCACTGGCCCAGTCATTGTTAACCCAGGGGCTCCACTGAACTGATATGGAAATCTCATTCTTGATGATCCTCGTATGTGATTTGCACAGACTTTTTGAAGAATGTCTTTCCTGGCGAAACCCTTCCAATTTATCTGGACTTGGGAATAGTGCTAGGAGTACACTTGTGTCCCACCCTGTGGCTGGATAGTGATAATACAGGTTAATGTAAGGCTATAATGCAGTAAGTGAAACATAGTACTTTATATATTTATATTTAATATTGTGCAATACATGTGTTTTCTTTCAAGTGGTATTAAAGTTGGGACCTTAATTAAATACTTGTATATACCTGTGCTCACTGAGTTCAAATACATCTCAGCAATGAAAGGCTATTTTAAACGACTTTAGTTTGTTTAAGATAATAATGTAATAATGGAAGTACACATGTGCATGTATATGGCAAAACTTGCATCTAAAACTGCTATTTTTTAATATTTTTATGATGCTCTTTGTACATTGATGTACTTTGAACACTGATGTACTTTGATGCACATTGTTAGATTTGGGTAGTTTTAAGTTTAACTTTGTTAGCTGAAGTGCTATTAAAGTAGTTTAAAAAATCTGGGACAACTGCCAACTGTGCTACTGGCAGTGTACATGTTGAAACAGCATAATGATACTCAGAACAAAGTTCAGATTATGTATCACATCCTCTGAGACCAATTATCTGTTTCTCCTTCTTAACCACAAAGCTTTAAATTTCCTCTCATTTCAAAACAAGCACAATAAATTGTGTGCGGTTATGATTTAATATGTGTGTCAGCATGTAAGATTCTGTTTTTGAAATGGAAAACCTATAAATGGTGGCAGTAAATTATCAAAGAACAAAATATTCATCATGGTATGCTTCACTCCCTTAAAGTCAGATGAACATGTGACTGTGTAGCTTGTTGACTTAACATTTCTACCATCGGCACTTACAACAAAGAACGTGCTATTCACAAAGAGCCTCTGACTCTTCAAAATCACTGAGTGAATCACTGAAGTATGCATACTTCTTGTCTTTGCCATTTTTTGTTGATGTCAACGAGTCATAATTTAAAAAATGGCTTTCCAACCGGCAGTTTGTAACAGTCATTCCTGAGTTGTGAAAAGTTGTGAAAAAGTAAGGCAAGTATATTGCAAGGTCTTAAATTGGTGCTTGACAGCTCAGGTGTTTTGCTTGTCTGCCACTGTGAATTGTACCTCTGGGAGGCCGAATGACACCCTTTACCCTTGTTCCACCATCGACCTTGAGTGGAAAACCAGAGGAAGGATTGGGATTGGCTCTAGCCTAAACTTGAATAGTCATCTGTCCTACTCAATCAGTCAGCCGTTCTCACTTAAAAGAAGGGCAAAATGCTGCTTGAAAACATGCTGCGGTAAAACACAGGTGTCAGTGTATGACAAGAGAAGCTGATCTGGGTGAAAATACCAGAGAGTAACAAAAAGCCTCTGCCCTTGTTAGACGCACTATCCCTGGAGAGATAAATGGAGGGCCATTTGTTTTGAGCACAAGTTGAGATTTGAAGTTATGGTTATGTTGGCCAACAATGACAGTATTCAGTAATGCAGAGATGAAGGTGGCAATTTAAGACTGAACAAGAATATATCAGCACAGCAGTGATGTTCAAGTCTGGTCTGTACTCTTTTAAAGCCACATGTCACAGCCACAGTGATGCAGCAGCTTTTACTATTAATATGAATATAAAGCCAATGGTAATAAGACTGGTGGTTATTACACATAACCTACAGGGTTTTTTTTTCACCTGTATAATAAAAATCACCAATAACACGTGCAAATTTAAAGGCACAAATTTTTCGTTTTGCCTTTAACTCTTTTGTCTTGATTTTACAGCCTAGAAATTATTATTTTTTCTATTTAATCTAATCGCTCATGTCCTTTAGAGTCACTTATGTATTAGACCACAGTAGAGACTTTCTTACCCTTGCCTGCACAGAGATCATTCATATTGTATTTCTATTTCTTTCAACAATATAGTAATGCAAATTATCAACATCCATAGCTGGGTAAAGAAAGGCCAAAAACAAATTGCAGAATAAAAGCTAGGCTTTAGCACTCTTAAATGTATTACATTTCAAAGACACTTAATTAGCTGAAACAGGTTTGCCACTTTAATTACTTTAGCTGATTTTTTTTCAACTGAGTGTAAGTAGTTTTATCTAGGAGCAAAAACGCATAAGTATTCTCCAACTGTATGCATGTGATTAAGGTTTGCACAGCTGTAATTGCAACATAGCGACTACCTGGATGGATATGAAACACACCTTCTTGGTTGAAAGTACAAATTACTCTTCAGATGATGATCAGCAATTCCCTGATAGGTTTATGAAACAAAAGTTTCGTTTTCAGAAAATTAGAATCACATGCAGTCCTGTGGTCTGCTCGAAAGCAAATGAGAATTGAGGAAAATATCTAGACTAGTATGAGGGCCCCAAACCAGTACCCACCTTAGAGGCAGATACACTGTATAACAGCGGGCAATAGACCAGTGTTATCATGGCGGGTTGTGACTGTGATAGTGGAGATACCTTTGATCATGGTCCAATGTCCCATAGAGGTCAGTGTGTTTGAGATTCCATCAAAAAGGAAATATCTAGCTGAGTTGTGTAAGCAGAGGCCTTCTTTTTATGATATGTCCTCCTGCTTCTATAATGAGTCACTCTGTAGGCACCTTTAGCCCTAATGACTAAACGTCCACAGGCTTAACAGACGTCACCTACAAGGGGCATTTACTGTGCTATGGCCTGAAATGGTATGACTATGAATGGCAAAGAATGTTGATGGCATCAAAACAGGCTTTGTGCTAGTTGAGTCTCTCAGTCTATACGTTCAAGGATAAGATGTGTTTAATAAAGCCTTTTCTATTTCTTGCAAATATCTTTTTTTCTGTTACCTCAGGGCTGGTTGCTCCCTCCATGCTTATTTGAGTAGGTTTAAAACAACAAAAAGAAGTTGTAAATGCTGTTGGTCGCATGCTTGTAACCCTTTGTTTAACACTGCTCTCCAATGTGGGTAATTTCCTCAGGCAAAGTCTACAGAAATGCACATGCAAAGCGTGCCTCAAAAAGTCTGTCAGCAAGCTGTGCACTTCACAATTTGACATAAGGACAAGATTAAGCCATCACAGTGTCTCAGCAGGAATGCTCATCAAAGTCCTTGAAGCTACGCGTGTGGACATTGGGAGTGGGCCCAGATGCAACATATCTTGTGGATCTAGGGCTCACAGTTGTTTGTTTGCACATTTCCAGATTTTCCCAACCAGTGTTAATCTCTTTGACTCTCGATGGCCATGGGACATGTGGCTCTGTGTGCAAATAACACTGAATCATAATGATTCACTTCCTTTCTGTGATGATGAGCAGCACAGTAGTCTTCTGTGTGTGCTTGTTGAAAAACAGGAAAAAAAGGAATTAAGGAGTAAAGAGAATAAAACCAAGACGTCTATTATCTTTTACTTGACATACTGTACTGTGATAATGAAGCTCCTTTAATTTTCTCGCCAAATTGTCACATGTCTAAGGAGTAATTAACATAAATTTCTGCTCATAAACACACTTGGCTTGATCCACATGCTTCCAGCTGAGCACCTGTATGTGTAATTCATTGAGTCTTCTAGATGTCTCAGAAGTCTTTTATTTTTTCGACTGCAGTTGGTTATACAAAGACAATGATCCCACATTTTCTCAGCAGACTGGAAATATGCAGAACAAAAGCAAGGCTGTCTGGATTTATGAAAGCTTTATCAGAGTCTAAACCACCAGATCCACAAATTAGCAGCTGAATGATGCAGGTGACACATTGTTTTTGATTTCTATGTGTCATTTTCCCTTTAATAGAAAGAAATAAAAACCAGGCAGGCAAAGGTAGACAGAAAATCGTAAATGGAATAATTCACAGCATGAACACACATATAAATGAAACGTCAGCTACAGAAATATTCATTATTAAACTCGCTCTCTGCAAAGTGTGAAGAAGTGCTCATACATGAATAAACAAAATTGTATTAAAATGCTAGCAAAAATGAATATATTATAGATTCTTTAGTTTGGTGAACAAAGCACTGCTACTTTTTACTACAGCAAACTGTATGGGATTATCTGCTGTATGATTTATGAAACTAATGACTAATAGATATTTGTTTTACCTAAAAATAAATAAATTTTTTTTTAATATGCTCCTTAATTTGAATATAATTTTATTGTCAGGTAACTGGTAATTACAGTATGTAAGAATCCAATCTGTAATATAATCCCAACTGACATAATGTATAGCTTCCTAATCAGTCACTCCAAGAAGGCCCAGGGTAAAAAATAATCTTTTTGGTATTAAAGTAAACATAAACAAAGTGATCTAGTAATGCTGGTGTCAAACCACCTCCTTATTAAGAAATAATAATGCATACAGAATAACCTTGAGAAAGCCTAACATGACAATCAGCCAGAGTGATGGATGAACTGAGCCGGATGAGCTGTTGAGGAAGTGCACGGTATAAATGCATTCCCCACCAGCTGAAGTTATTTGCTCTCGCATTCACTCAGTTATACAGTGAGCCAGTACGGGGAGCTGAGTCTTAAATCAATCCATTAGATCCATCCATCATCTCCGTATCTCAGTGGGAGACGAACACTGATGGATCTGCTCACATCGACTGGCATTCCACCTTAAAAATGGGGCTTGCTCCTGTGGCTTGCATATACTCCGGAGTGAACATTGTACTGTGTGTGTGTGGGAGACAGATGGAAAAAGGAGAGAAAGCAGCATGTGTAGTTTTCAAAGTGTGTGCCTCTATCAGTCACTTTTCTACTTAGTCAGAACAAGAAAAGGTATGATCAAAACAATGCTGACATACTGTTCATACAGCAGTGGAAGCAAATCCCTAATCACTCCTTATCATTATGCTTCTTTGACTTGTTGACAGAGACTACATGACTTTTTGCCAGATCCTGTTAGTATTTCCTTGAAGTGAGAAACTTTTGGCAGGTTGGATTAAGTGCACGTCATTTGCAGTACTGTTTGTGAACAACTCTATTTACAAGCTGAATTTACTCATTCAGACATTTCAGTGTATGGATATTTACCAGCTTCTGTAATATACTGTAGCATTCAGTTTTTTTTGGTATGTGTCAATGTTATTCAACAGCTAAGTGCATTCATCCATCCATCCTTTTCCATTTAGTCACAATAGTGTGTTTTTCTCTGGAGGATCCTGAGAAGCTTCCAGATGTATAGCTGTTTCTGGATCTGCCCCAAGGTGTTCTCCCAGCTGGTTGTGTTCAGTAAACGTCAAAAGAATGCACAGAGGAGGTATTCTGATCAGTGCCAAAACCTTCTTTCCATCTTTTTCAACACACAAGGACCAGTGACATTACAAATGCCCCACCTCATTGGCTTAAGACGGTGTGTATATATAATTTTTTTTGCACCTAAGCAGTGTACAACAAAAGTAGAGCACTACAGCACAAGGCTTGTTTTGTTTTGGGTGTTTTTAGCTTAAAACTACTGCTGCAGCATAATCATAGAGAGAGCTTGGTCAGTGCGCTGCATATGGGTTATCTAGTGAATCA
Organism: Diplotaxodon limnothrissa; assembly: GCF_057381915.1. Classification (NCBI taxonomy): domain Eukaryota; kingdom Metazoa; phylum Chordata; class Actinopteri; order Cichliformes; family Cichlidae; genus Diplotaxodon; species Diplotaxodon limnothrissa. Next base: position 55,405,558 of record NC_140602.1, on the reverse strand, counting down.
CAAATACACAGTACTGACAGTGCAGTGTTTACATGTTGGATTGTTCAGTCAGTTGGTGGGATGCTCTGACTTTCTAGTTGATCTGGCATTCCAGTTGAATATTGTAAACTTGGAATTTGTAAATCCTGATTTCTGGCCTCAAATTGAACGGACCATCAGACTGATCCAACTTCATAAAAACATACAGTACGTACAAAAGAAACCTTCTAACTATAGTGATGTGACATTCTGTGGAAGATTTCCTGGTTAGCTGGTACCCACCACTAACCAAAAAAAGGGACCTACTCCATTTGAGCATCCAAAATGTTTTCTACGTTCTACTAAGCTTCATTCCCCCAATCACACATTGATAGTTATCTATACAGCAGCTAACCACTTTTAATCTAACATTCACATGGACAGGAGGAGTCAGGCGATTGAGCCACTGACCTTCCAATTCATAGACCTCTACCACCTGAGCCACAGCCACCTTATGTTCCTCTTACTTGAACCAAGTTAAAGGATTACGTTAGCAACGGATGTTTAGCACAGAATGCTAACTTGGTTAACATAGGACTGAGGAAACCACACTTTTCCCTTTGTGTGGAAGTCAAAAGACAGCAAATGAATTTGACCACCAAACTTCCCTGTTTGGACTAAACCATTCTACTCTGATCAACAACTGGAAAATTGACTTGAAGTGTTGTTAGATCATACCTTTTACTTACTTTTACTTTACTTAAACATCACTGGACATTGTAAGGAAATTTAAAGTTCTTTGTTTCCAGCCAACTACATGTAGAAGAACAAAGAGGCACACACATTCCTATGGCAGACACTCCGTCTCCTTCACACATATAGTCTTCTCTTTGTTAGTTAAATAGTCTTAATTGGATCTTTGTGTATTTTTCTAGTTCATGCATTTATTACTTCTAGGCTGGACTACTGTAATTCATTATTATCAGGATGTCCTTAAAACTCTCTGAAAAGCCTTCAGCTAATCCAAAATGCTGCAGCAAGAGACAGGGACTAGAAAGAGAGAGCATATTTCCCCTGTGTTGGCTTCCCTTCATCGGCATCCTGCTAAATCCAGAATTGAATTCAAAATCCTGCTCCTCACATACAAGGTCTTAAATAATCAGGCCCCATCTTATCTTAATGACCTTGTAGTATCATATCACCCTATTAGAGCACTTTGCTCTCGCACTGCAGGCTTACTTGTTGTTCCTAGTGTGCTTAAAAGTAGAATGGGAGGGAGAGCCTTTACTTTTCAGGCATATTTATCCTGTCTTCCTCCCATCTCACCAACCGGTCACAGCAGAGTGCCGTCTCTCCCTGAGCCTAGTTCTGCCGAAGGTTTCTTCCGGTTTTTCCTTCCCACTGTCGCCAAAGTGCTTGCTCATAGGGGGTCATATGATTGTTGGGTTTTTCTCTGTATGTATCATTGTAGGGTCTACCTTACAATATAAAGCGCCTTGAGAAGGCTGTTGTTGTGATTTGGTGCTATATAAAAAAAATTGAATTGAATTGAATTTTTCCTCATGAGTTTTGTAAATAAATTATCATATATATATACCATGGTGTAATTATTGGTGCTTAGGTGTGAATCCTGCCAACCTGTGCTATCCAGAACTTTCAAATCCTTCAACATCACTGACTACTGAGATGTACCTTTGATTGCAGTTACTTAATTATTAGTTCCAAATCAACAGTCTAGGGTATTTTATGAAACTTATTGAACTATGAACTTGTCTAGATTTCCCATGGATTTTGCTGATTCTAACTCTTAGTTGATTGTTTTATTGTTTTCCTCCATTCAAAGGTGATGCCAGATTATTAAGTTAACTTCTATTCACAAAGCTGATAAACAGATCCAACAGAAGTCTCAATATTAATGTTGGTGCTGCCCTTATGAGCCACAGTAACAACTTACAGTAAGTCATGGAAGTCAATACCCTTTACACGGGGTAGCTAAGAAGTATTTAAAAAGGTAAAGTACCAAAAGGGACTTGTATGAGAATTGGAGCAAAGCGCTTCTGGTGAATTCTATTTATTTCAGGTCTGCAACCTCCTTGAAGACTTGATTTAAGCTTGACAGAGGGAGTGTGTTTGTGTGTCAGCAAATGCACTGGGTTTACACTTTAAGCATGAGCGCTTTCCCTTTGTCGCTGCAGTATAGGAGTGTTTTGATTGCTTACTACACACCAGCCCTGAAAATCCATCATCGTATTTCCTGTCTGTAGCCCTGCATGAGAAAATAATCAGCAGCTATCACCTGTCACTGACTTTAATCTATGCACTGTAGTGAAGTATCAGAAGAAGTACCAAGGATTTAACTTGGACTGACATGTAACTCTAGTATACTGAGTCTGTACAGGGTGTGAATCTACTTGCCATGCAGTCGTAGGCTTTTCTGCCCACACTTTGTGACATTAAAGCCTTGTATGGTTTAATGGTTTAAATGTGTTTTCTCCATATCAATCAGCACTGAATCCCACATAATGACAAAGCAAAACCAAAATGTAATTTTGTTTTGCCTGACAGCACACTAGTATTCACTGCTGCTATTTCACTAACAAAAACTGAATAGAAGCTACCAATGTAGCCTGCTGAGAGTGTGAAATGGGATGACGAGACAGCGATGAGATTTGTGATGTTTTACAATTGAAAGACACTCTAAGAGTAGTTTTTGGGTACTAGCAGATGCCCAAATACCACCGCTGGTTGAAATCTTGATAAAAAGAATCTTTAAATAAAACAAAATAATATAAAGTGAAATTTAATAGATGAGTTGAGGGACTGTTTTATGTAGATTCCTCAGCGAGTCTTGATTCAGTTCACTTCCTCACCATTTTCTTTTGCGATTTCATTTGTCTCCAAAAGGTTCATGCACATTTCTTAGGGTTTCAATTTAGGTCCACACGTTTTCCCACCGAGTTTGGTTTTTATAGGTCCCAACCTCTGCATTGGAAGTCAGATATCTTTTTTGAACACTGATTTGTGTATGCAATGACCACTTTAAGAATAAAATCCAGGAACATTTGGTAAAGCTGTTACTTATTTATATGAAATCTGACACCTGAGAGTGGATATAAGGCTAAACCCAGCAATGAAGTTGAAGTGCAGGCTGTACAAAAAGGCTTGCATAGCCACAACAACCTTTGGTATTAGTATTTTGAAGCCTCACATTTAGCATTGGATTTGGGTGAGGTTAGCATTAGAGACCACACACTCCATACACTGAAGCCATTACTGAAGTTAGAAGTTGGATCTTCACACAGGCTTTTATAAAGACTTGTATTATTGTCGAGTATACCTCACAATATAAAGCGCCTTGAGGCAACTGTTGTTGTGATTTGGCGCTATATAAATAATATTGAATTGAATTGAATTATAAAGCCGGACTTACTTTTTTCAACTGAACATTTCCCCCCTGCAGGCCATTGAAATAAAGCAAGTTTAGGGTTTTTCCACAAGATGCTCTGCAGTGACTAACTTTGAAAACTACATAGAAATCTTCTGCTGCACTAAAGGATCCCAGGAACACTAAGACAGAAGAAGGAGTTTAAAAATACAAAACAAATCCGGACTCTTAACAGCTACCTGCCTATCTGATCATCAGGGATCTTGTTAAAAGATGTAACTAAAGCTGGGCAAACACTGTGCGATTTTTGGCCCATTTTGAGACGATTTTTGAGTCGTGCGACCGATTTGGTGATCGGCCCGATTTTGGCCTTCATCGTGCATCGTGTAGTATACGTGGGGTAACGAGAAGCGATTGACACCTCACAACCAGCTCCCGATCATCAATCGCTTGGTCGTGAGGATTTCAAACCGGTTTGAAATCCTCGCGACCGTCGTGAGGGTGTCACCGCAGTTTCTCACACTGCGCACGCGCAAACACAAATGTCAGCGAAAAAGACTGCGCAGCACGGCAGTGCAGCGTGTGATCTGGACACAAGCGATGGAGGTACAACTTGTAGAACTATGGCAAGCTCATCCGAGCCTTTTCGATGTGGCCTCACAAAATTATCACGACCACAACAACCGCAAAAATAGTTGGATCTACATTGCTGCTCAATCACAGCTGCCTGGTCAATGTTTTTCATTAGCAATTTAGCAAAGTTGATGATGGTGGTGTGTCTGTGTGAGTGAAAGACAGAGAGGGAGAGCGAGCGACAGAATTTCTGTTATAACCTTCATTTTATGGATGCACAGTGTGAGCACTCGGGTCGCATCAGAGCATCGGGTCGTATAGTGTGAGACCCTATGAACTTCTAACCCCTGCGAGTCAATCGTACAGTTTGAGCAGGAGCTGAATCGCGCGACTGAAAAAATCGCACAGTGTCTGCCCAGCTTAAGAACCAAAGATCCTATGTGGAGACACAAGACACTTTCACTAGAACATTGCTGCAGAAATCAACACTCATACAGTATGGAATCTCCTCCCATGAAACTCATATAACCCATGAAAATAGGTTTGCAATTGGCTGGGAAAATTAAACGGACCTAGAGGAGACTTATACTTTGAGAAACAGTAATTTTCTAAGAATATAGCCTAGACAATGGCAAAGAAACAACCCTGAGAGTGTCCATGAGTGGCCCATCCAGGGCCCTTACTGGAAGCAAACATCTCTGGAGAGACCCTGAAATGGCTTTTCAATGATTGTCCTCATCTAATTTAACAGAAGATAAGTAGTTGTTCATGTGTGCAAACCTCATCCTGTCAAGGCAAGGACAGGCAAATCTGGGATTGCTGCCAAGGTGCTTCAACCAAGGACCAACTAAAGGATCTGAATTAATATTATGCTTCAGGTTTTTTTTTTTACTTTGCAAGTATGAGCCATTGTATGGCAACTGAATTGAGACTGCATTAATTGAAATGAAATGAAATTAGAGTTTAGACTGCATGCAGCACTTTCCCATCACCAAATAGACTAACCAGAGCTAGATTTTGCAAAATTTGAGTAATTTCTAAATTACATGAATGTTGGAGAGAGGACTCACAGGCAGGACTGAGAGGCATATTTAATGATCAAAAGGTGAGCCATCAATGCCCATGCAAGCAAAAAGAATCAAAGGTACACAAAATGTGAATAGGGAAAGTAAAACAGAATATGAAGTAAAAATATATGCACAAAGAATAACGTGAGAATAAATTTATAACTAGGGGAAACCCAGGGATATTTCAAAACACACAGGGGTGATTGGGGATTAGGTACAGGTGGAAATAAGATCGACGTGAAAACAAGTAGGCAAGGCAGACAATCACAAAGGAGAGAAAGCAGGAAGTTTTAGAAAACTAACTAGGGAGTAAAACAGAAAGTAATCAGAGGGAAGTAACTAACGTTAAGACTGACACTAAACATGATGACACAGAAGGGAAGATAACTTAGAAACACAATGAAGCACAATGAAATCAACAAATGTAAGAAGGAAAAGCCACCAAATATACCACATATACTCAGGCTTGTTGTTTCACAAGTGCTAATGATCGTGGCATTTTTGAACTTTAGTTCAGCACACTGGGAAAATACATACATGTTATTTAAATGAGAACTGGAATCTATGAAAAAGCAGTGCAAAATGTAAATAGTGTATTTTTATTTTATTTTATTTTATTTTTTTAAGCATTTTACAGCACCTCATTTAATGTCACAAAATGGAAACATGCCACCTGGCTGTGGAGATGGCATAATTTGCAAAGGTTAGTCTATTACTGTATGCTTGATCTGCCTACTGGAACATAAATGTGATCAGCTTAGAAATTCTATTGCTAACCAAAAATAAAATCAAATAAAACAAAATAAATTTCTTCAAAAAAGCCTTTCTCTGTCCAGCACTATACACTGCAGATTAAAAGGCTTAAATGGCTCAGTAGTATCAGTGATGTGTGGCGCCTCCTCAGGCTAATTAAGAAATACTTACACTTTAGTATTATATTAAACAAATTAAGATAGCAAATTTTCTGCTAAGGTTCTTCCACATGTCCCGTGGGCTCTATAAAGTTGGCTGCATCAAATGCTGCATTGGTCTCCATGTTACTTAACACTTAACTGATGGGGTTAAGTGGTAAACTTTCTCTCCTGATGTACTTTATGAAGGAGCTAGGAAAGGAACCAGCTGTCCTGTGAGCAGTGGAGCATCTGCTTTACCAGCTACTGTAAGCACTCAATCTCAAATTAAAACTTCCACTTTTTCTATCATTTAAATCCAAAATATGTCGATTCATCAATTCAGGTAACAACACCATTTCGTCATCGCTTGCAGTGCTGCAGCAACATATGACATTATCGCTGCTTGCTTGTAATGCTATTAGAAAAGTAGCTGAGTCCAAGATGTATGATAAGCCAGCTGCTAGTAGGAGCTGTACAGTAAGTGACCCACAGAGCTGAAGCTCAGGCTAAGGACAAAAGATAATGATCAGTCAGCACAGAGACCGCTCCCTGTTGCCTCAGCAGATCTAACTTTCATCAGTCTTTGTTGGGCACCAGCTGTAATGGAAAAATTGAATTGGTGCTCGCTTTAAATCAATACATGACACTGGAAACCAGTGCTGCTACCAGGTCCAGTGAGGGCCACATTACTACATGTATATAGTTTAAAAAACAATAATGCTGCAAAATTGTAATACCTACAGTAAGTGCATAAATTAATGCATGAAATAGCATCTAATACTTATGCTGTCAGCCAATCTATATTAATGGGTGGCTATATTAAAAAGAACTAGTTTTAAAACCTGCAGCGTCAAACCGGTTTAGTGAGTTCAAGCCATGCGCACTAAGTCATTCAGGCACCAATTGCATAGTTTTGAAGAATGTAGCAACCTTTCACAACAAGCCTTTTGGCAAAAACAGAGATCCCAAACTTCATGTAATTGAAGTAGAAGTACTTTTACATTACTGCAAATGTTACTCAACACTTGTGTTAAAAGTAAAGACTTGTGTTAGTATAAAAGTAGACAATGTATAAATCCACTGATTTCTCAAAGCTTGTCCTAACAACCAACAGCCATGAGACAGCCATCCTCTTTTATGAGGATACCCATCACTCTGAAAATGAAAGCACCTGATGTCCATGAAATAGAAGCAGACTATTTTATGAATGTAGACCATCAGTGGCACTTCACAGAAACAGTGGAGGTTAATTTAAGATCATCAAAACTTTTAAAGACAACACTGGGATTACTAGAATGGTACATTTAAAAGGCGGAGGGAGAATTAGCAGAGTACTGGTCCTTATGCAGTGAAACTTTACCTGCAATGTGCAAAGCCATGTTTAGAGGGATGAAAAGTAAGACCCTCTCCAACTGTCAAGCACGGGGGTGGATCACTTGCTGTATACTTTGTGTTTGTATTTCAGTGGCATACAGAGTATTTCAGTGTTAGAGAGAAAAATAGAGTCAATTAAATTACGGCAAATTCTGAAAGCAAACACGTTCATTTTTGATGAAAAAACACATTAGTTCCACAGTGTACTACCATAAGAGGCACAAGTGGAAATGTTTGAGTTGGCCCTTACAGTCCCCTGACCTAAACTGAAAATCTGTGGATGCTCTTCAAAAGAACAGTGCATGCAGGACAGCCGGAGAATCTCACAGGAGCAAAAAAGCTTTTTGCAGAGAGAATTGGTGAAAATCCCTTAAAAGACAACTGAATTTTCTCAGAGGCTTTAAAGAGCATTCACAAATTGTACTTGAAAAAGGGGATGTAGGATGCCCAAACCTCTGCTTTTCTGTTATTATGAGGCTATAAAGTGTGCAAATGCCCAAGTAAGATTGTTTAAAATATATTTCAAAAGAAATATGTCCCCTTTAAGATTACTCCTCATCTTTTACTCTCTCAGCTATTCTCAGAAATTTTGCCCCAAGTGTACAATCGTTTGCATGCCACTGTAATAGTATGCTGGCTTGTTCTTTCCTGCTTCCTTGCATATTGCTCCCTCTTGACTCTATGCATTCAGAGGTCATTCAGCCAGTCCCCTGCTGCTTGGCCTTGTATCTTGCCAAGCTCCACTCTCAGCGTCCTTGGCAATGCACCTTTCCCAGGAGATTGTACCCGCTCACCCAGCTTATATACTGCCAGAGCAGAAGCTGGAATGGGAATGTAAGAGTCAGTGTACTATCAAAATGATTTTGAAGCAGTTATTTTAATGTATTCGAAGGATTTGGCATCTAATAAAAACATAATCTTACAGCTTTTATTTTTGTATGTCATGCTTTTAATTGACCCAATAGCTTTATAGGCCACAAAAAATGCACATGAAAAGCTTGTATGTTTAAAATTAAAAACGAACGCCTTCTCTGTGGCAGATTATTTTTTTAAAAAGCAGGACTGTGGATTACATATCTCAATAAGAGTAAAATTATGTGTGTAAAAAAACACCCAGCTGCAACTCAGTGATCTCAGATGTACACAAAACTCTAGACTTATTATAATATATGTGTAATCTTGTAGACATTAGACAGAGTTTAAATGAATAAAGAAGTAAAATACTTCAAAATCACATAAGCTATAGCCTAAATAAGTACATAATGAGAACAGTAAACAAGCTAGAGCCTATTCAAAATTGAATCATAATGGTATGCAGACAGGAATGCCACAGGCTTGAAAGATAATTGTAGACACATGGAAGATTGCCTGCTTCCCAAGGTAAGATATGTGGGTGAGTTGAATTTTTCCACTCAAGATAGTGGGAGCGAGTGAAAGAGAATCTTCTTTCCTGCGTGTTCATAAATGAGGACAACTTTTTAAAAGTCAAGTGGCAACCTGAGGGTAAAAAAAACTGTACTTTACTCAGACTTTCATGCAGCAAGTGCACGTTAGGCTTAAAGCCTTTGGGGATTGTTACAAGTTTTAGACATTTTTATTTAACCCCAAAAACACTCCACAGTGCACTGCCTTTACCTTCTCTAATGACTCCCTGTTCGCCCTGCCATTACTTTCTGTCATCAGATAAACTTGGCAGGTCTCAGTGGTAAGTGAGGAATGCTTTGCTCAAACGACCAAAAGGTGCACTAGTGAAACATCTGTTGAGATGGTTTGGAGCTATACTTTGTGTCAGATCATGTCATTGGCAATTATAGCAAATTGCATCAGTACGCTACTGTGCAGTGGCTTATATAAGCTACAGCACTTGACTGCTACAGTGCTTAGAGGCTCCGATGAACATGAACAGCAAGAAATGGCATGATTGGCTGCTGATGGCTAATGCCATAGAATTTCATGGAGGAGACACATTTCTGGCCCCAAATTACAGTGGCCCTGAGTGGTCAAACGCACTGCAATGTCAGAAAAGAGCAGCAAATAGAAAAACATCACAACAACAAAATCAAACATGTATCTACAGTATTATGTGATTCATGTGATTACAGCACACGTTACCTTGCATCTTTTTCTAAAAACACGACACAAGCGAATCCTGCACAGCTCTTAAGTGCAATCCTTTGCATCTTTCGGTTCCTGTCATTTACGCAGCTCTCCCGTCACATTAGTGATTTTGTATGTTGAACTTTTACTTTACTCAACTTCTGTTGTGTTTTGTGTGCTTTTGCAGCAATTTTCTATTTGTCAAGTTTCAGTTTGTTTGACCTCTCAGGGCCACTGTACGAAACTTGAAGAATGAAGAATGAATGAAGTTTGAAAATGAGACAAATCTGTGTGTTAAAATTTAAGGAATCAAAAAAAGGACACCAACAGCAAATCTTCCAAAGGATAAAATCATCAGCATGACCCCTCCTGACATCTTGCATTGATTTATTCGCTTTATAAAAGAGGACAACTGTTATAGCTCACCAGGTTGAGCAGGTGACCCATGTGCCAAAAGGCTACCACGGGGGCCTGGGTTTGATTCTGCCCTGTGTTGTGCAGTGCAATGTCCCAAAAAGAAATCTAAAAAGTAAAAATAAAAGAAGAAAATTGTCTCTCTGCAACTAATAATACCGTAGTGCTGGTATTAATGTTGTTGGATTGGTTCCCTTATGTGAATTTGCACCGCTACTCATCAACCAGTCATACCACTGCACATAGCTCTAAGCAGCCTGACCTGGTGCAGCATGAAGCTTGTTCACCAGGGGGGAAAATGCTTCCAATTTTTAAGAAATCGTGCTTGAAGTCAAATTCTTCTGACTTACTTCTTTTCAGTTTTAAAGATTTTTTGTAAGCTAATCTAACAGTAATCCAGTAAATTGCTTAATTTGTTGACTGCGTTATCAAAATAGTTACATTCCTGCTTGGTGCTAGCTTTAGTAATTAGTCGCCTTATCAACTCTGTGTATGGTTAGTGTGACAGACAATTGAATGTTTCACTGGGAGAGACAGATATACGCACAAAATATCTTGTCATTTCGCCACTGCTCCAACAATGTTTTTATTATTGTTTTCGTAGCAATGCAGTCCCTGCTGTTGTGACCTCCCAGTTTGCCTTTGCTTGTTCCACAGCACTGCATTAACCAATGCAGTTTGCCACTGCGCCTGAATTGGTTTAATTAAATCCAGGAGCTTTAACACCGTCATGAATTTCAAAGAGCGAAGGGATACGTGTACACATATGCTGAAAACCTGCACTAGCCTGATCCTGCTAACTAAATGTTTGATCGTCATTGGTATTCAAGCAGCACACACCAGAGGTCCTGAAATTGAATTTTACATTCTTTAATATTGCTATGTTCATCAGCATGCATATTAATCATAAAGTCTGAATCATTGGATGATTTGTCTCTAATGAACTGTACTACACATCTTTTCATCAGCTTTCCTCATTCCTTTTCTCATCTCAGGTGCTCATAAGCTGACATGAGACTACATAATTAATTCACTTAGTGTATAGACGACAAGGCAATCAGTCAATGTGAGAGACACAGTAAGATTAATTCAGCCTTTTTATATTGATGACTGCTAGCGGAATATTGGATACATTAATGAAATTGTTCATAAGCACTGTGGAAGCTACAGTATAATAAATGACCGCAGCACAAGGGAGTGCATATATTATTTCAAAACAGCAGGGAGGAACATATATATGCATTTTTTATTGAAACCAAAGCTTGACTTAAAGCTGTGTAGTCTTGCATGCATCTCCTTCATCACTTCAGTTTTATCCCTCCGCATTCTGAAGTAAAGAAAGAAAAAAAAAAAAGCAAATTGCTGCTGAGCTGACACCTAGTGAGGCCACACACGGTTATAGTTTTGCTAGCTTACATAACATTTTGCGGCAACCAAAGCAATATAAGGAAAATTGAATTTCATCTGATTGATCTTTGATGCAAGAAAGCACTTCTGTTCATCAAAGCTATATATTGGCCTGTATATGTCACCCTGTAATGTAAACAGAAAGCTGCTGCTGGCATTTTTGAAATTCCATCAAATCCAGGCAGTAGCGAGTGCAATAGGACATACTGGTTTTCTGCTGTGACAAACAGTAAGGCTTTCGTGATCGGTGGTGAAAGGGGTGTCTGTAGAAAAAAAACAACATTGTCGTTGATATATGATATGTGCTAAGAACCACCATGAATCACCCATGTGATCATATGAAGCTTTCCTGTAAGATCCAGCCTTTGATGTTTGCTCTAATTAATCTACTTCCTGTCTTTGATGTGCAATTTTCATTAAGACCACATATGTTCTTTTTTCGTTTTCTTATGAAAACTGTTGATACCCTGAGAACGGTATAGGGTCTGTTATTAGTCTTGCCACTAACCCATGTTTGCTTCCTTTTTAATGTAATAGATTATATTAACAGGACGAGTCTTGAGGGAAAGGTTATTGTGAACACCTTTCAGTCAGTAAAATATGAATCATTTTTACTATACTCAAACGACTTCAGGCAAGACTGGATAAGCTTACTGTAACTTTAGTTCTCCCTTGACCTTTCCTGTCTGCCATGTTGGTCAACTTGAACTAATGACAATAACTGAAATCTTGCCTCTTGTGGCTTTGATCTCATCTGGAATGTAAACATATGGCATGTTAAGTAATGTGAGTAAGTAATAATGGGCAGGCAATTAGTATTTGCGTAAATACAGAGTTTCAGTTGTTCTTGGATAGATTACCAGTAGTGTGCAAGTCTTGAACAACCCATTCATCTTCTAAACAGACTCTCCTTAATCTGCTGCACATCCTTTCTAGCTTGATCTCTCTGTCTAGCCCATCGATAGTATAGAAGTTCATTTCTACTTCTTTATTGCCCAGCCTCACATACAAATCACTGTAAACATTCTCCTTTGAGTTTTAAATCTCACTATACACCAAGCCTCCCAATACTCCTGTCTACTTTCTTAAGCTCCCCTAGCTATCTCACTTTTTCTTTGCTAACCTCTTCCTTTGACTACTTTCCTGTGACTCCTTTTTGCACCCTCAGATCTCATTGTCTTCTTTCCTCTGTCCAGAGGATACATCAAATATCTTCTTCTCTTCCTCACAACTTCAGCTGTACTTTCACAATCATCTGGTAACCACTCCCTACCACCTAGAGTCAGTCTCAACTCCTCATGGAATACTGCATAATGTTCTTCCATCTTCAGCTTCCATCATTTAATCCTTCTTTATTTCCAAAGTCATCTGACACACTACAATCTGATGCTTACTAGCTCTATTTTCCCCTACCTTGTAGTCTCCTATCTCTTTCAGCCTGTGACCCTATGTTCCTCAGTTATTGAAGTATGTATTCACTAAAGTCATTTCAATTCTTTCTGCAAGATCCACTATCACCTCCCCTTCTGTGTCCCTCTCCTTACCACCATACCAAGCGCCTCCTTATCACCTCTGTTCCCTTTACCTACATCATCCTTGAAGTCCTTTCCAAGCACCACTCCTTACCCCTTAGGGATACTTTCTACTACTTAATCAAACTTACTCTAGAATTCTTCTTTGTCTTCTAACTGTCATCTCTTTTGGGGCATATGCACTGACAGCATTTAACATCACACCCCCGTTTTTCCAGCGTCAACTCATGATTCTATCTCACACTCCCTTTTCACCTCTACAACACTACTGACATGTTGTTTCTTCAAGTTTACCACTATTCCATTTGGCTTCTTCTCTACACTGGGGTCAAACAGTCTTGTATCCACCCCCTGGCCTTACTTCTTTTTAACTTGATCTCTCACACGCACAATACATCTTCTTTCCGGCTCTCCGTCATATGAGTGACGTCTCTCACATTATTAGTCGCTACATTTAAAGTCCCTACTCTCACCTCTGCACTCCTGCCTTTTGTTCTCTTTCACTGCTCCCAAACATCCCTTCCACTTCTTCTCTTCCCTTGTCTTAGGCCAGCAGTAGCACAGTTTCCATTGTGGATCAGTTGGGGAACAGGTTAATAATGGCCAGATTAACAATGACAGTAGGTGTCATTGTTAATCTGGACAGCCAGACTGGTATAGCCAACCAATCCATTTTTATTCTCATCTGATGATTTATTCTTGATGATCTTCATGAGCATGTTTGATTTGGCAAAGAGTTTATGCCAGATGGCATTCCATACTCAACTCTCCACATTTAGCCAGAGCACTGGCTTGTGGCCTTACTCATGGCTGGATTGTTACCTCAAAAGACCAAATGCACCTCTCACTGTGCCCAGTCTGTGCCCAGTCTTTGCTGCCCCCCCCCCCCCCCCCCCACCCCCCACTATTATAATTTATATTTAATTCTGTTGTGGTTTGCAGTGTTTTGTGTTGTTTCACTTTAAATTTGTAAAAGGAAAAAGCTGAAAATTTAAATAGTTAAAAGTTGAAATGTGAATAGTTGGTTTTTGTATTATATGATTTATTTATTACATTTTATGTGGAGTGAATAAATAAAAGTATATTTACAGTGGCCCCTACAGACAAAGCACGTACAAACTCCAAAACACGTACAAACTCCGAAGCACGTACAAAACACAACAGAAGTGCTCCAGGATGCTAGGCGCAGTGTTGAGCTTTTGTTACCTAGTGGCTACACAAGCCAGCAAGTACCAACGTAAATAACAGTAACAGGTAAATGAACTTTTTTTTTTAAATTATTTGAATATATATGAATGTTTGTGTATAAATACACAAACAATACACATATGCTTTCATGCTTTCAATTGTGCAATTTAAGTGATCTAGTAGCTCTGTTTTGGAAGTTCAGTTCATGCTAGAAATGTGTTTTGGCGTTTGTATGTGTTTTGTCTCTAGGGGCCACCGCATATATTTATATATAAACATATATAAATAAAGCCACTTTTTTCCTTTTGTGCATAATTTTATATTGTTGTGAATAATAGATTAATTAAAGCAACAAAACAACCTGAAGAGCTGGTTCGGAGCCAAAAGAGCCGGTTCTCCAAAACAGAGCCGGAAATCCCATCACTACAACTTTACTGCACCTCAGCATTGATTAACAGATATTCCCTCCCTTGGTGGTTGGATAGCACTGCCTAACAAATCTTTCCAAAATCTGACATGGGTGTTCATTTAAAATTTTATTGACTGTAAAAATGTACATATGAGTCACATCATACATACTGTGCTGTCATTTTGAAAGAGATTACTCCCTACTCTGGGGAGAAATGTTTCCTGTTTTCATTTATAATGAACAAACATTGCATTGATTTTGCATGACAAATCAAGGCAGCAAAATGCTTCCCACAACATGACACATGCTGCAGTTTTCAGATTCAAGGGTTTATTTTTTCTTGCATTTTTAACTCATTCTTAAATCTCCAGTATAATATGTTGGAATTTGGTCCTAGTGTCATATAGGGTACCTATAGCTTGACATTTTATGTGCAAGACTATATATGAGAACCAAAATGTTCAGGGCTTGACCTATAACATTTTGTAGCTAAGCTGTAGTCTTTGCTTTACTGGCCCCCCTGGTGGGCCAAAAAGGATACTTACAGTGCAGTGCAGTGATAAGAGAAACTAGCTTTGAAATTATTTACAAGTATGTTAAGAGACATATTTATATAACTTTATTAATTTTTATAAAGATTCAATTAAAACTGGTAATCGAAGGTAGTTAGTTTGTGATATTATTCATGACTCTGACCTAAATTGACTGATATATATGCTTTAACACTTTGCATATGAATGGGTAGCATAAGCAGTTTACAGCCATTAATTTGTGTGGTTTATGATTTTTGAATAAGAATTTTAAGAAAATACACTTTCTGTTGTATTTTGATTAGAATGAACACTTGAGATTTGGCCTCATGAAATGTTCCCGTTTTTAAGTGGGCAACAGCAGTCGTGACTTTGGGAATGTCTGTTTTATTTTATTTATATTTAAAGCATTACATTATTATGTTATGATATGCAGCAATTTGTAATTTACTTTCAACTAATTTGAGTTTTTTCCTAACTGGGTCCTAAATATGCTAATGGTAACTTTGTATTAACAATAACTAGCAGCTTAGCTTCATGCAAAGAAAGACGGTTTTGATGCTCATCTTTTTAGTTATTCATGTGTGGGTGTGGACGTTAGCAATCTTTACACTATATTCAAAAACTCCTGGCAAATAGGATCAAAAATGAACAGTAGTTGTTCTTGGAGTAAGCTCTGTAAAGGGTTAAATTCGATTTTTTTCTACAGGGAATTTTACTAGCTGTCACTGCATATTACATGGCAGCTGTAAAATTTACCAGTTATCATATTTTTGCCCACTTGATACAAGTTGTTACTGCGGAAAAACGTCACACAAAGGATTCTGTCTTTCTGTTTCTCAGTATTACTTATACATCACATATTGTGGCGCCCTGCTGTGTAGGGCTTCAGAACATGAGGAGTGTATCCTTTGGGATCTGGGAGTTGCAAATGGTTTGTGGCTGGTCAACACCTTGGGCTCTTTGTTGTATCCTTCAAGCTGTTCCTGAACAGTTTTTGTAGTGTGTGAGG
Source organism: Diplotaxodon limnothrissa (assembly GCF_057381915.1). Lineage (NCBI taxonomy): Eukaryota > Metazoa > Chordata > Actinopteri > Cichliformes > Cichlidae > Diplotaxodon > Diplotaxodon limnothrissa. Next base: position 55,389,719 of record NC_140602.1, on the reverse strand, counting down.
CACATTGTTGCTTGGTCTGCAACAATGCCAAGGCTACACATTGCATTTTAATGAGAGATCCAATTCACCTGTCAGTATTTTTTTTTTCTTACTGACTTTATAAGTCTTGAGTGTATAAGAAGAGGATAACAAAAATAAGCAGGGATTCATATTGTTTTACTGAAAATGTAATATTTGAAAGAAAGTTACAATAAAATATTATTAAGATATTATTGACGTAATGTTTTATTATTTGATTTTATTACTGTGGTCAGTAGCTGAACTCGTATGCACTTCTGTGGAAGAGAGGAAATTCAAAAGAAAATAGAATATCCAATCATTGTGATTAGCCTTTATCTTATTGTAGACACAAATAGCAGCATAGCAGTATGATACTTCATATTGAATAGATTCACAATTTACAGCATCTCTGGGGATTTTTGCTGATCTGAACAATGCAAAACCCTTATAGAGCCGACTACTGTTGACCATACTTGTTAATAGAGACTCACCTAAACTACTTGCCTTGAGCTGTTATTTCTCTAATATGTGATGCTATGTGCCAAGTGAAAGACAATGTGGATGATGGCATTGCATGCATGCATGTTTTACGTGAGTACATATCCCAGCAATTTAAACATACATGGACAAACCTTTCTGGGTTAATTGCTGCATTCTTAGTAGTACAGCTATTTCACACAAGAAACTGCAAACATCAGAGTGGTGGTCCTAGCCTGATGCATTTCACAAGATGATGTATGTATAGTTTATGCTCAGAGGCTTCGCTGCATATATTAAGTCACTGGTGTAATATGTGATATGTGCATCTTGTTTTGATGTGTACACTGCGTGATGTTGATGTTAGTCATTAATAAAAAATGGCACCATCTGTTTCCTGCCTGTGCCAATTCTCTGAGCAGGATATCTGTCTACTACAGTAACGAAGTGATGGACAGCTATTCAATAATCAACCTTAGAATAAGCATGTGTTGGCCCGCAGCAGGAAAAACTTTCTCCCACCATAAGCAGTATATTTACAAATTATGTACCTGCAAGATATAGCTGACCTTCATACAGTCAATAGTATAACAGGAGCAGACCTCAACCATACATACACAACTCCGGTCTGCTTGTTTTAACTTCGACTTCAACTCCTTAACACACCCATGAATCGATTGGTCATGATATGCTAAACAGACTGCCTGTGCTGTTGCTTTAGAAGATTGGGGCAGCAGGGTGGGGGAGATATATAGCACTTATCACTATATCAGCAAAGGCATTGCCACAGTAAAATTTTTTTTGAAATAATGTCAAAACTGGTGGCCTTAGTCAAGATAAATGTGTTTATCTCAGCCTTAAAAACACTCAAGTCAAAAAATGTAAATTCATGATTTATGCATACAATGTGTCCATAATAAGCATTTTTCTCACCAGTGACAGTGTATATATTTTCAGTTTTACTCGGTGCGGAAAACGTATTTTTCTCAATTGCCTTCACAAAAGATCTGATAAAAATGCAGCCGGAGTCTTGATAAAACTGTTAGCGTTAAACTCTCCATATCATAAAATCTTTTCAAAGATGATGCTATTTATTTAGTGCTAAATAGCTCATCGATCTTATAAATAAATAGTTAGAGTTTAAAACCAAGTTTCTATGTTTTAAAAGTCCCTCATCTAATGAAAATTATGTTTTACAGTCGCAATATGGCCTGAAGTTCATGTTATTTATGTGCACTTGACTATATTTAAGTGTGTTTTGCTCTCTCTACTCTCCTTACCTTTCCTCTCCTGGACTGTGTGTGTGTGTGTGTGTGTGTGTGTGTGTGTGTGTGTGTGTGTGTGTGTGTGTGTGTGTGGGTGGAGTGGTGCGTGTATTAGGACACATGTTAGTAAAAACAATGTCATGAAAATAACTAATTGCAGTTCAAAACAAAATATTTTAGGATAACAAAACCCTGTTAAAAACTATGACAACATTTCTGTTCAAGGAGTTAATATCTGGCTACATTTCAGGGGAGCGCAAGAGAGCGCTGTTGGAGAAGAGAGTGAGTGTTGACGCTGATTGGTGGTTTGAAGTTGGCACAGAGTCTTTTGGATATTCATTGTCTTGCTTTTTTCATAAGCGAATGAGATCTCAGGAGCATTACTAGGGTGGGGTGGGTGCAGGAGTTACACATTTCACCATTGCACTCTTGTCCTTTTGTTTCAATAAAAAATAAAAAGTTTGTATTTTCCCTCTAAAAAAGCAAAATCAAATCAGCTGATTGTAGCCAATGCTTATTCACCTGGCGTAATTACATAATTACCTTAACGATTATTAAAGTATTCTGATTCTGTTTCAAATAACTGAAGAACCTTTGCAACACTTTGGATTCCCGCTGGTGCAAGATAGTGTGTTGGAAGTTCCTGCATAGCAAAGGTATTCATGTCACTGACTGACCCTCACTCGCCCCAGACCTGACTCTGAGAACATCTGATGTCTCTGTGAGGAGATCCTGCAGGACACATCTTGTCTCTCATCAGCAGACATTGTCAAGAGTTCATATAAGCATGTTGGAGACATATATTTTACTGAGTGTTGTTTTATCACTAAACCAAATGACTTCTTCAGTCTCAGCTGACTGCTGGTTTCCTTGGCCTTATGAACAGTACAGTTGCAGTATGCAAATTATCATGATCGCTAATGTGATTGAAGCCTTTCCCCTGCTCTCTGTGAATGGTTCTTTCTAAATGGTCATGACATTCAGATTAACGTTGTAGCATTTCCTTACCTGGATGCATCAAGACATCAGTGAACCACACTATGACATAAGCTAGACCAGCCTGTAATTTCAATTTCCTTTGAATTTTTGGTATGACTTTTGAATCCAGGCCTCAAAACTTAACCATTGTTTTTGTCCTTTTGTTCTCAGCAAATGACACAGTGCATATCAATAAAGATTTTCTCCCCTTATTGTTTTTTGAGTAGTGCATAACTAAACGAATACTTTGTCAGTTATTGCAAAATGTCTATACAGAGGCACATAAAGGACATTTAATGTTCACGTCATCCACGTATCCATGTCAGACAGGGTAGAGAAAGGGGGGTATGACTTTTTACTTTCCTCTAGTCTGTATTCCTCCCTCCAGTCTTTATTCCAGGCTAATGACACATGGAGGTTAAGGACCATTAGTCTGCTCTTTGGACTATAGCTGCACCTATTTTAGTGCTACAGCATAGCTTTCTTCAATGGGCCAACCCCACTTTATCACTGCTCACCCAAGACCTTTCCCAGAAGGTCAGGCTTTTCTAATGACTCGTGACTTGAGTCATGAGGAGGAGAAAAAAAGTGAATGGGTAAAATTGCCTGCTGAGAGAGACAGAGCAAGAATGAAAAGAAGGAATGGAAGAAAAAAGAAGGCAAGCAAGGAAAGAGTTTTTGGAGAAGGATATACTGTAGCAGCAATTTTATGTCTCGTATGGATCGATGGTTCGACTGATGGTTCGACTGATTTAACTGGGGTCCCATTCAGAAAATGTTTTAAATAATCCTAAATAAATATTGACTTGTGACATATTTTATTGTTGACTTACATAAACTCCATCACTGACTACAGACGGGAAATTGTACATTCAACTCGGGAATTCTTAATCCAGAAATATAAATTAAATATGTTTTAGTTTTGCTCAGTCTAAATCCCTCACCTTTATTAAATCTAGTTGACTTGTGAGTTTATTGCAAATTACTCTTTGATGAGCCAAATGTTTAGTACAATTTAAACTTACTGACCCCCTTAAAGTGTTTTCCCAATGTAGTCTGAGGAATGGACAAAGGGCAATTCTTATAATTCTAAAAAAGTGAGGAATAATGAGTAACACACATAATCTGGCTAAGCTAACAATAACTCCTTTCCATTTTTATAAAGCTATAAAACACACTCCTGCTGAAATGTAGCAGACCTTGCTACATTTCGATTTCACTGACCAGTGGTTGATTTTTCTTTCTTACAAACATCCCGTAGGGTGTCCACGATACAGCTGAGCCGAGACTCAATTTAATGAGCAGTAAAGTGATTTCACAGCATCAGCTCTTCCTATTAGAACAGCATGGTTTAGTTTTAATTGTCAACAAGTAAGCAGGACAAGCAACACTATCTCCATAATTTTTTGTCATATCTATCTATCTCTATATAGATATATCTATATAGAGATAGATAGATAGATAGATAGATAGATAGATAGATAGATAGATAGATAGATAGATAGATAGATAGATAGATAGATAGATAGATAGATAGATAGATAGATAGATAGATAGATAGATAGATAGATAGATAAGGAGTAAGTGGTGTGTTTGCTAGCTCCACCAAAACAGGAAAATCCACCTGTTAGCTATAAAGTTGGGGGTTGTAAAACACCTTACGAATGACTTTTTTCACAGTTTGTCATCGTGAGTGCATTTCATCATGTGTATTAATTAATACTTTCAATTATTTTTCTATGTACTATACAAGAGTAAGTTACAATATTAAAAACAGATGACAAAACGAAGTGAACAGGGTGTGAGATATAGTAGGGAGCTAGTCAACCATCAGCTCTTTGTGTTGATGTGTTGGAAGGGGCTAATATGTTAATATGTCTAATTTAGGTTCTAGAAGTATTGTGACAGCAAGACGAGGCGACAGAGACAGGTGAGCAAGGCACAGACAGGGAGGAGCACAGAAGAAGGTTAAATCATTTATTTTACCATAACTTTATGCATTTTTTTAAATATTAAAAAAGCATATTGTCACATTCTACCACTTTTTAAGATAGTGAATCAGTATACATCTTTATGTTTTAAAATATAATTCATTAATGTTAAAAGATCATCATATGATCATATCATCTGTGCTCTGTTAAAAAGAAAAGCAAAGGAAAAATTGAATCAGTAGAAAAGACACAAAATGTCTCGATAACTTTCTGCCAGTACATTATCTGTTTGTTATAGTAATAATAAATGGTAAAAAGAAAAAGAATAGAAAAAGAATAAAATAAAATGCCACCTTATAAAATCCCTTTATTTTAAAAGTATATATATTTCTGTATCTTTAAGGATTTTTTGTTCTTTTTCCATTTTGGCCCGAGGAGTTGCTTACGAAGGTCCTGTTGCCTTCTCTTTTAAAAGTTTTTCAGACAGGCTTCATAGAGAAGCGACGTCAGGCAGAAACAAAAAACTGAAAGGAATACGTATCCTTACTGAGCCTAAAGAAGCTGGATGGCATAGCTGGGGAGAAGGATGTGTGGTCCTAGCATGCTGCTACCACGAGACAGACCCAGCTAATCAGTGGGAAACTGAAGGATGGATGGAAAACAGGAACTGTTACACAGAAAATAAGTAATGCTGGCCAGGTTTAGCTTATCAGCCATGAGACATTGGACCACAATGTCTCATGGCTGATGCATTTGGGTACAAATGGTTGAACAAATGAAAGATAGATAAGACAAAGAAAAAAAGCGTAAAAGGGAAAAGATACAGAGTCATTGCTGGAATATTGCCTTCAGAGGTATAGTATGTAGCAGCTTGATAATGTCAGGCTGTGACTGGAAAGTAATTGCTTTCTAATGAATTTCAGTTTTTCCATGAAATATCACCTGTTGCCTTTCTGGAAATGATAGCCATTTGATGTGAAGACATGGTTTCACTGAAATAATGCAAAAGTATTGCATACAATTTAAGTAGTGTGTTGTTATGCAGTAAAACAGTAAAAGAGTGAAACCACCGACTCAAATTATTTTTCCATCTTACTCCAGCATGCTGCAGTTTTCAAGCATTATCATCAGAACAGTGGGATACGTATAGATAGATGTCTTGAGGGCAAATAAAAATTGTGCATGTTGAGAAAGTTATCCTGTCAGTGCAAAAGTTAAGTAAACACCAAAATGTTAAGGCAATATTCACTATTTTTGAAAATAGGTTTAACGACAAGGAGTGAAACAGAGTATGGTCCTGCTATGGTTAGCAGTATGTAGAGCTTTGCTAGCCCACATTTTTCAGAAATATGGGAATCTACCAGTACTTGTGTTTATGTTGGTTCTTTAGCGTTCCTAATGCTGCTCATGATATACATGATATACCATATTAAGAACCATATTTCTTATCATCTATTTTTTTTTTAAATCTTGGATATTTCTAAACACTCTGCTGTAGTTACCTTTTCTGCTTAAAACAAGTTTTGAAACAACTAGCTGTCTGCCAGTGTGCTGATGACTGCACACAAACATTATGGCTCTGGATTGGGGCTAAGCTTAGCTTCAAGTCATTTAAAGTTTTAATGTTTGTAATTGTACCACAAATCAGCATTCGGTGCTTGATGAAAAACCTTCAGGTCTAGCAATGTTTCAGTTTTACAAAGGTGATACACTTCTAATTGCTAACTTATTGCATTGCTGCATACCTAAGCTGCTCTGGAACTGGTTGGGGTTGATAGAGAAGATCAGCATGTAGGAACCCACTGCCTACAGTCTTGTCTTAAACAAATCAGTTCTCTGTAAAATAGTGTTACCATTCTTGGAAGGGCTCTCATCTCTGTGGGGAGATAGAAAGGGCATCTCGCCTACTTTGCATGTTATCAGTCCATTCAGCGAAGTCTTTTTCTTTCCCTGACAAGCATCCATGAAAAGTATAGATCCTTTGAAAGTCTTTTTGTCTTGTGGCAGTGACCACATTCAAAGCAGTTTTACTGTTATAAGTACTGCTAGAGCTCTTAACATTAGGATAGACCTTCCACTCTGTAGAGCACTTTTCCTATCACACACTCACACACTGCTGCTTTGACTCAACAGCTTGTTTTTAATCTTTTTGCATTTAAAAAAAAAAATAAAAAAATGATAGTTTGCCCTTCCTCTCTAAAATATGTTGCTCTGCAGCTTGTAACCTGTCCCTGTTTGTGATCGACTTGTGACTTCTTTGTTTAAATGCTGCCAGCACCACCTCTCTCATGTGTATGTGCTCATAGCTAAATTTGGAAACCAAAGGCTGGCGTATCAAGTTAATAACCAAACCTTCTGTGACAGCTTCGCAGGGTTGCTGATGTTGTGTAAACGGGTAAGAAAATGATTTCTTGGACACTTTGTTAAACCTACTTCACAGTACCCATCGCCAGCCTCTGTACATTGTCGTTAGTTTAACTGCCTCCCTTTGTCCCTTTGTTGGTTTCTCGACAACTTTCTGCACCACCTGTTCCCAATGGCCTAATCACTCTCCCCAGAATATACTCCCCTGTTTCTCTCCATCACTTCCCAGATTGTCTTTGTACTGTGTTATCCAGCTTTTCCACTAGTCCCTTGTGTTCCCACAGTGTTGCTGGTATTTTGTTTGAATTCTTACATGTGTCCCCCGCCCCCTTGGTTCCCTTTTTGATGACATCTTGTCTATTTTTGGGTTTTTGCCTCCTACCTGACTGGATTTGTCTATTACAATGACAGCCCTTGTGCATGATGGTTAGGGTTCTGCATACGGTTTTTTCTTTTTCTTTTAGCAAGTGTTGCAGCGCGTGCATCTCTGCAGTCCCAGCTATGGTTTAATTCCCATAGTCATGTTGTCTGTGTATCAGAAAAGCTATGCAAACGGTGACACACACAGCCCCATAAACTGTACAGTTGCTAGATGCTACAGCTGAAGTTTTTGCTTTGCCCCTATTTGCAGTATTGATGCTATGCTGTTGGTTGTATCACGTTCACTGTACCTCTAGATTTACTGGAAGAATACACATTTTTCTAAAAAAAACAAAAAAAAAAAAACAAAAGAAAAAAGTCAGACTGCTCATTCAAAACCAGTATAAACATATAAAAGTGTCATTTACCCTGTAGCCAACAAAGATCATTTTAAGACTTTATTCTTTAGTGTAATATAAGAACAATGCAAATATGTTAACAGCTTTTCAAGAAAGTTCATGACACCAAAATTAAAAATGTCTATTAGGTATTAAGTCGCTCTTCATTCTGGCCAACCTGGCTGACTTTTAGGGAATTCTGTGTCTTGCAGCAACACAGGTGTTACTCGGGTGGTCCGACTGGAATTGTTTATTTATTTCCCTTTTCTCATAAACAGCTCTGCAGAGTGAGAATCACTGATGCCTTAAACTCCAAAAATTAAAACCAGCAGTTCATGAAAGCATCAAATTGAAATCTAAAACTCGAAAGGGAGACTTTGAGGTAGCAGTAGAAACAACATGAATTTTCACATGACATCGAAAAGCATTATATTTGAAAAATGGTTATGGGTAAATGAGGAGGATTTTTTTTTTTTTTAATGACAAAACTAGCAAAACTTTTTAAGGAAACTTTAAAGCCTTGGAACACCCTGCCTGTCCTTGTGGAGTCATGTTTACAACAACAATGATGATGCTGAAAAGGTTTTTTGTGTGTGGGTGTGCGCATGTACTGAACACACATCATTTTATGCAATGCTTCGGAAGAAAGCTGATTAAAGAGTGAATGAGGAAGCTGATTTCCGCTCCACAGCGGGCCAACAATGTGCGGGATTAATCAGGCCCGGCTCCTATCCATGCAGGTTAATTAGGGTTAAATGATAATTAGGACACCATTAAAAAGGCAAACAACCACCGAGGACCCTTAATCCGCACAATGCTGTGCTGTTGCAGTGAGGGTTTGTTTGTGGAGGCCTGTGTGTACGAATGAAAAGGTGTTTTTGTGCATTTTATCGCTGATGTTTGTGTAGAAATTTATGAACAAGAATTCGGCCTGCGAATGATTTCACCTGTGAAAATGTACGTGTAATGCATTTGATTTTCTGTGTATCCCTTGCAGTATTTCTGGCTTTTGTGGAGCCATGAACAACGAGTTCAAGTGGAAAAGATAACGTCACAGTGTAATTCTGCTCAGTAGGTTTTTAAAATATGATATAAAGTATCTTGAAGTCAAAAGTGCATTTAAAATATTGCATGGGGCTCAAATTTAAATAAAAAAAATCGAATGATATTGTTCTTTACACATTATATGAAGTACTACAGCACTGAACTGCTCCTGAAATGCTCACCACTGAGAAAATAGAATTATGGATAATACCCAGAATGCTTAGCTCCACAACTGATGGGATGCAAATGTGTCTGGGATGACCTGGAACATCCTCTTTGTCCCTACTCAGATACAACAATTTGCTCCCATTTTGTGCTTGCAAATATGACACAAGATGCTGTGGTGAAAAAATTGGAATTGATTGGAGACTTGGCTAAAATGTCTCAGGTTATGACCCCTGAAGCTTAAAAGCATTTTTCTATATTAGTATTCTGCACCTCACACCTCCTACCTCACAGACGATGTAGACTGCAAATAGAATCAACCTGTGTTACTGTCTTTACAGGTTGCTTTTCTTCAAATTACTCTTTTACTATGATATTAATGATAGTATTTGCACCAGAAGAAGTGAACTAAGCTACTTCCCTAATCAAGACAGAGCTCATGTTTGCATATTTTGCGATCAGTTAAAATTGCCGCTCTGAATGTCCTTCTTGCGATTGCCTTCATTGTCCCCCTGTATGTATTTTTTCACATTCATTGCACTTAATGATTAATGTCACCATCGTGCAGCCCGTGGCAGATAGGGGTAGTATTGGCAGTTGTGGTGTGTTAGTCCCGTGTAGGGTCTCCCGATCTCTCGGGCTGGCAACGAACTCTTTCCCTCTGCAGCACTCAGATGTACACTAGGTAAATTTATCAGCGCAAAACACCCTCGGCATGGCTGAGTGAAAGCGGGAGCTTAGCACTGATAGGGTGGTTGTAAAGTAGCTGTGGGCATTTTATTTCAGCGTATTTTTTAATTTTATTTTATTCCTTTCTTGGAAGGTTATATCTGGCGGCCTCCTGTGATCTGACTGCAGCCGGACTGAGTAATTCCTGAGCTGCGATAAGGGCTTGGATAAGCATAATGACGTTTGGAAGTGTGAAGTTTTTGCTCCCTTTAAATGGAGATGGTGATTTTCTCCTCACACCTCTGTGCTTATTTAGAGCCTAGACTATGGCCAGGAATTTCAATAGAGGCTCTTATTCACAGACAGGTTTTTCCTGTGTGTGTGTCAGTGTGCGAGTGCATGCGTGCCTGTGTGTGACCTGCATGCGTTTCTGGTTTTACCACCCATAAGGTGCACATCCTTCCTGACAAGAGCTGAACACGCATACCTGTTGTTCTTTGCTGTAGTTGAAGAGTCCTCTTATCTGATTCAGTACTGGAGTATGCATATCTATATATGTTTATGTGTGTCTGTGCATCTGCAAACACATATGTGGCTGAAGGAATCATAATAACAGAAATATTACACAACTCTTTTCGTGTATAAATGCTTTTTATTGCCAGCGTTAACACTTTACTGTAATATAACTTAAAAATTATACCTTTCCTGGTGTTCTTGGTTACCTCTCACAGCTGGTGATGGGATTTCTAATGTGTATGAAGGATGGATTTCTTCAAGATCGATGTAGCTTCTGAAAAATGAAGCCAATCTGGAAATACTTTAAACCTGTATAGTTTTTTTTTTTAAAGGCCACTGGGGTATGATCCCTCTGATAGCAAGACGCCTTGTCCTGTAGAGGTATATGGGAAAGGTTCAACCCTGACCTCCATAAATGCTTTTCTGGATGACTTTATGATCTTGGTTACTCATTTTGCACTATATTAACTAAAAAGCAAATCTGTTTTGTAAATCTTGATCCACACAGGATTTGCTCATTTGTGATTCATAAGTTGTTGGCCAATGATCATGCACTCTCTGAGTCAAATTCACCCCTTCGTTGTCGCATCTAGTTTTATAACAGGGTCTCACCAACCTATGTGGTTATTTCCATCATTTATAATGTCTATGGGTAAAAAATTAGGCAACTTGGGTTAAATATCTGCTGGTCCAATTCTATGAGTATAGAAAAGCCAACAGCACTTAGCTCACCTGTGAAAGTTTGGACCACAATCTGAACATGAAAAAAAAAAAGACAAGTGCAGCTATTGGATTGTGCAATACAGCCTATTCATGGAATTGTGTTTTTACTGTCATGGAATGCACCGGAAAACACAGACCACACCCACTCTTTTGTTAAACTTTATGCAATTTCTAATTGTACCTCACCATTATAATTTTGTAATTGCCTGTGGGTGTATAATCATAGCTAATGATATGCTATACACTTTGTCTGTTTTTATGGGGAACATTGCCATTGTAGCCTAAATAGTGTTATCTGCTGGGTCTTCAGTTCCTTAAATTCTGGGAGTGCATGAAGACTCATCTTTCCAGCCAACAGAACATTTGGCCTACTTTACTCATGGGTAAGACGAGGCCAAATTCCAATCTGGTCCCTAAATCCTCCCACACCATGACGAGAGTGACCCCAAATAAAGTTTGCATCTGCACAAGAGTCACTTAACTTAGGGAGAGGCTAAAAATACAGTGGCAAACTCTGGAACACCTTTCACCTTTCTCTTCATGCTTATATCCTCTTCATCCCATAGTGAGACATATGACCACAAAAAGTGCCTTCCATTTAACCTCGTTCCTTGCCAGATGCTGAGCTTTCCCCCCAGGAGTAGTCCGTTTCCGGCACCTTTGTCACAACAATTCTCCTTCAGGTGGTATCGACTCTGAACAGCTTTTACATTCGTCTTGGTGTTCAGTTGAGTGGTATCCTCTGGAATTCTGTGGAATTCTGTCAGCTCTCACATGGCATCTCATTTGGCAATCCCAGCCCATGATCTAATCTTCTAAAGTGCACTGAAAAAATTAATCAGTAATGCTCCTGCATTTATTATTTATCAGAAGGGTTTCTGTTTGGAGCTTTGTTTAACCAATATATTGTATGAATTTTTTGTAAGCAGCCCTTGTAAAAAAAAAATTGTAACTCATTGTTTGAAGTGTGTAGAGTGTTGTCCATGTCAGACTCAAATCAGTTGCAACATCTGTGTAACGTTTAAAGTGGACATGATACACTCCACTAAAGACTAATGTAAACTGTGGAGCCCTGCTCTTATGAACGCTCATAGATTTAAAACTGTCTGTAAGGCTGGATGTAAGAAACAAGTGTTTAAAGTTTAAGTTTATAGAACATGTTCAGTGCCCTTTTCTGCCAGAACAGAATGTGACATCATGTGTTTGGTTGGTTGATTTTGGCTAATACTTAGATTAGATTATGTTAGCTAACTAGTGACAAAACCATTAACTCACTGGAACAGTTTTGGGGATCCGTTTTGTACTGCACCTGGCTGCAGCAATGATTTTTCTGTGAGAAACAAAGGTTGTACTATCTGTTTATCCTTTCACTGTCTTTCTCTTAAGCAGATTGTTGTTTGGCTAACTGCCTTTATATATGTAAGGGTTCATGTCTACTTTAAAGGTAATTGTTTATATTCTAACTTTTCTGCCATTGACGCATAATCAAGTAAGGGATTAGCATTACTTATGAAGAAAAGCGACTTTTGCAATGCAAAAAAGCAAAACAAAAGATCCATTTATAAATTTAGGTTTTGATAGGTTTATTGGGGATTTTCCACAGTGTGTGGAGCCTGTTCTACACCTGTCTCTTAATGCAGTGATAGTGCATCATTGTTATAGTGTTATAGTGTGTTAATATGGACCTTTTTCACTCTGTGAGCTGCAACAACATTGTTTATTTCCCTCCAAGTGACAGCTTTAGCAAAACACTAACCATTAGATTTTCACAGGAGTAGCAGTGGTGTCATTCTCTTCTTCAGTTAGCCTTACGACTAGGGTTGTGGAGGTGTGCTTAGCTTGCTTCTGTGAAATATGAAGTGGAACTCAGAGCACCATAACAGCTTCAACACTTATCAGCCTGACACAGAGTCATGTGAAATCTTCAATAACGTGCTCTTTGAAATTCTGCTAGCTGACCTGACTGATACAACTGAACTGAGTATTCAAGTAGTAAGCAGCTGTATGCCGACTCTTTATTACTATTATTAATGTTTTGCTTGTTTAGTCAGAACAATAGGAACAGGGAAATATTTGCCAGTAATGACTCGCTTATTAGAGAAAGCAACAAGCTAACCTTTAAATATAAGAGTTACATTATTTGTGAAACAAAGACAGTAATCTGATTAGTTCACAACAAGTTAGAGTTACACTGCTAGTACTGTCTTTGGTGAGTGTGTTTAGTAAGTCTGCACTGATGCAGACTTGACTTTGAATGGTTTTATAACCCACTCCCACTTAAGGGTCACTGATTTGAAGCTGCACTTAACCCTTGACGTTAAGCTGCAATCAGAGTGGGAGTGTATATGAAGAGGATGCTGGGGTTATATTGGAACTGGGCCTTAAAGTTCACAGTGTGCCTCAGCCAAGAAATTAAAAACAAAACAAAAACAGAGAAAGTTGCTCATTCCTTGTTTGAGGGCATTCCAAACTAGCTGCAAGGCAGGCATTATGCAAATATTTCACACAGTGACATAAGTAATGGAAGAAAAGCCTAGACTACACACAATGTGTTTAAGTCAGTTCAGCTGCAGTGTTTTCTGTAAGAGAGTATAACTTGCTTTAGAATGGACTTTGTTACTTTATAGACCTTTCAAACATACACACAAGCTATATAAGAAGTTGAAGGAAAGGAGAAAACTGAACTACAAACTAAACCAAACCAGTTATTCCATCAGAAGAATGTGAATATACAAAAGAATGAACTTTCTCATCATTTGGGTATTCATTTTAATTAATTACTGAAAACTGTGGCACAGCAGAGATCAAAGACAAATGCGGGGCTTCCTTTTTTTGGCACCTTTGCATTTTGCCTATGGAAACCCAATAAATGGCATTTTCTACTTCAAAGTCTTTGGGTGGATGCTGTGTTAGTCTGACGAGTCCTAATGGTTCTCTCAAGAACCAGGAAACGGGCAGGGAAAATCATCACAGACCCCTCACACCCTGCACACAGACTTTTTGATCTGCTGCCCTCTGGCAGACGGTACAGAAGCCTGCAGACCAGGACCACCCGACACAGGAACAGTTTCTTTCCCCTCGCCATCTCCCTTCTTAACAGTTGACCTGTCACACTGCTCCCACTGCCAGACTGCAACTGCACCTTATGTACATTTTGTAGTATTCATTCCACCTCATTCATTTCTGTATTTTATGTATATAAGTTTAGATTCGTTATTTATAGTTGGTTTACATAGCTTTGTGTATGTATGTGTAATGTGTATATATAGACACTTGTGTGTGTGAGATTTACATTGCTGTGCTTGAGAGCCACCATCTACCGGAACCAAATTCCCTGTATGTGTCTGCACATATACTTGGCCAATAAACACGATTCTGATTCTGATTCTGATACAGCTGCAGCAGCAGTTAGCCATAAAAGCATCAACATGACTCATAAAAGTTTTTTTTTCTAATATGTAAGTCTATTACAGTCATTCGTACAAACATGCTATTTACCTAAGTGCAGTGGATCACATTCTGACTGTCATGTTGTGCAGCAATATGGCAATCCTAGACCATAAAAAGTAAATAATATTTGATTACTTCAAGCAGTTATGAGCAAAACAATAGAAGAAGAAGGTAATTGTAGAATACTGATGACTGACATGTGACCTGATAGGAAATACATTCGAGTGGCAACCAGGAACATCCAGTGACCAGCTGTTCAGCTTCAAAGCAACGTGTAACAAATGAATCACTACCATTGTGTATACAGCTTAAGAATCACCAGTTAACCTAACCCCATCCATGTCTTTTGGAGGAAGCCAGAGTTTACAGAGAGATCGTGCAAATTCCACACAGAAAGATCCCTGGCTTAGAGTCAAACCCCGGACCTTCTTACTGTGATGTGACCGTGCTAACCACCATGGCGCACCACAATCCATTATTTCCTTAAAAAAAAACATAAAACAAACAAAAAAAAATTAGAGAAAGAAACACCCCTTCAATTTAAAGTAGTTTTCTGCCTTGTGCCTTTTTGCAGAGCATTGTGCCTCTCTGGAAAAGTTGCACCAGAGAAATCACTTGACTTTGATAAAATATGTGGGGCAGTGAAAGAGGAAAAGCAGGGGAGAGGAAACAGAAGCAATTTTATGGTTTAAGTGGGGGGAGGAGAGCTGGAGAACAGCTGAGTGATGTGCACGACTGTGGATGTTTTGCCCCATGTGCACTGATTGAGGTTGAGGTCAAAACACACAGGAATGATTACCAACACGGAAAATAAATCAAACGCCCCTTTCACAGCAACAACTGAGAGTTGCTGGCATTTTGCTCTGTTATTATAATTGCCAGGTCTACTTTAGGTGCACGATCATGCTAAATGACGTTAGGCCTTTAGTGACTCGGAAGCCCCTGGTCAGAGGTAATGAGTCCTTGCTTGGAATGATACTGAGCTTCAAACCATGAATCTGCAACAGGGTGGTGGGGGATACACTAGTGCCAGATATCACTACATGTCTATAAATGAATCCTTTATTGCATCTGCATCTTACAAAATCCGACCCGTTTCTGCTCATTTTTGTGTAGCCCAGTTATCCTATGCTTGTTAGATTGTTTATTTCAGGATGTGGAGAGGCTTTGGATTTATATTTCATTCATAATAACTACATGAATATTAGATTTGCTGTTTTAGAATATATACCATTAAAGATCATATTAAAGATGTGATCTTTTAGATGGTCTTAGTTTGAACCTTTGGGCAGCTGTCATTCATCCCTGTCAACTATTTGTGTTACATGACTTGGGAAATTAATTGGAGTTGGGGAGGGTTCAAAAGGTTGCTAGAAAACATTGTAGCAGCTGACCCTTAGTGGACCTTAATCCTCAGCCTTCTCAGTGAAGGACATGGGGCATTCTCTTCCATCACACATGAAAGTCAGCTTTTCATTTCGTTGTAATAAGTAAGTAAGTAAGTGTGAGTTTCTGATCTAAATCTCAAAGTTTCTGCTGTTCTTGGCAGCGGGTTATTTTTCTTTTTACCGCCTGTAATCTCCGGAAGGACGTTTTGTTTTTGGTAGCACTTCAATGCATGTGTGTCATTCTGTCTGTAAAGGAGATAGCTGGAAAAGTTTTGAATTAATTCCGATAAAACTTTGCAGGGGTGTAAGGTGTCGTTACTTAACAATCCATTAAAATTTGGCTTACATCCAACCAATGTCTTTATGGTCTTCAGTGATTTGATGGGAGAAAACTGACAAAAAGCCTTATAAACTACAATTGTTACAAGTGTGCTGTCAGCATTAGTGATGGGATTTCCGGCTCTTTTTAGAGATCCGGCTCTTTCGGTTCGGCTCACTAAAAAGAGCCGGCTCTTTCGGCTCCGAACCGGCTCTTCAGGTTGTTTTGTTTCTTTAATTAATTTATTATTAACAATAATATAAAATTATGCACAAAAGGAATTACTAACGTAAAAACAAGTGGTTTTATTTATATATGTTTATATATAAATATATGCGGTGGCCCCTAGAGACAAAACACGTACAAACTCCAAAACACATTTCTAGCATGAACTGAACTTCCAAAGCAGAGCTACTAGATCACTTAAATTACACAATTGAAAGCATGTGTGTATTGTTTGTGTATTTATACACAGGCACTCATATATATATTCAAATAATTTAAAAAAAAGTTCATTTACCTGTTATTACCACACACCAAATCCGGTCGTTGGTACTTGCTGGCTTGTGTAGCCACAAGATAACAAAGGCTCAACACTGCGCCCAGCATCCTGGAGCACTTCTGTTGTCTTTTGTACGTGTTTTGAGTTTTTATGTGCTTCTGAGTTTTTATATGCTTCTGAGTTTTTACGTGCTTCGGAGTTTGTACGTGTTTTTACGTGTTTTGGAGTTTTTACGTGTTTTGGAGTTTGTACGTGTTTTTACGTGTTTTGGAGTTTGTACATGCTTCAGAGTTCGTACGTGATTTGAAGTTTGTATGTGCTTTGTCTCTAGGGGCCACCGTAAATATACTTTTATTTATTCACTCCACATAAAATGTAATAAATAAATCATATAATACAAAAATCAACTATTCACATTTCAAGTTTTAACTATTTAAATTTTCAGCTTTTTCCTTTCACAAATTTAAAGTGAAAAGAACACAAAACACTGCAAACCACAACACAATTAAATATAAATTATAATATGAAAACTAAAAGAACATGCATATTCTCTGTCATATGGACCTGCATGAATAAATTTTCTCAATCCTTTATCATCTGCAACCGAAAATAGTTGTGGATGATTACTATACCTTTCTAATGTTGTTGTCCCTGCCTCTCTTTCTCTCTCTCTGGCTCTGTTCCTGTGCTACTGAGTGTAACTACCGCCCCTCCCCCCTCTGCCCAGCGTAAAGCACAAGGCTCGCGTGCAGAGTGAAGCGGAAAAAAAGTGCGAGAGAGAGGCTGAGAGAAAAAAAAAAAAAAAAAAAAACCCCACGTGACGGCTCGCGATAAGGAGCCGGCTCGCGTCGTTCACGTCAAAGAGCCGGCTCTAAGAGCCATTTCGTTCGCGAACGACCCATCACTAGTCAGCATATAGAAAGTACAGTGTACACATTTGACCCCTGACTTCTCATCAAGGTCAATAGATTGATCTGAAGGTCAAAGTGATAATAATGCATGGAGAGTTATTTAAAACTATGTTTCTCACTTCCATTATTTGTACTGACAACATATAAGCATATAGGGAGTGACATATCATGTTAGTTTGGACCTCTGACCTTTTTTTCAAAGTCATATAAGGTCAAATGTTCATAAAATGTCTATTATTATTAACATTTAGGGAATGATACTGGCATATGGGGATTCAAACTAGCACATTATAGTTTCCATCCAAATATCATGTCACACCTGATCTCTGATTTCACTTTTATATTTCACATCTGCCTTTCTTTCCAGTTGACCCCAAAATGTATGATGTATTGTCTAGAGAAAGGGAATGAGCTGCCTAGTTAGTTAGAAATACAATGCAGTTTAAGATATAATAAGCTCAAGTTATTTCTGTCCAGTTATTTACAAATCAATACCTATTATCCATTACCTTTGTATATAATTTTTATATACAAAATACAATATTATTCCCTTTAAAGTAAATACTGCCCAGAGAGTTAGCTGCTTTGGGGTAGGTTTGCATTCTCTGAGTGCTTCCTCTTTTCTGATATAGATTCTTTTTTTTCCTGGAAATTTTGTTGTCGTATGAACCATTTGGCATGGCTCTTTAGAACAAAGCATTGCAGCATTTTCTGCCTTTTCACTAAATTGGACCATAGGTCAAACTGGCTGCATTTGCTGTCTGAATTGGTTTGCTTTGATTCACCTCATTCAGAGCATCCACTCAGAGTGCATTGAATGCCCTGAAGTATTGATTGAATTAGACAAAGAACCCTCATGAGGAGAAAAAAGATAGAATGCAATCATATTCCCATTAGTGGCAGACTGAATGGGAGAAGCGTGTGCTGGCCTTTTCTTCTAGCCTTCCTTGTTCAGCATTAATTACTGTTCATTTCACACATTCTGTTCTTTCTTCCCCACTTTCCTGCAGCCCCCCACCCCACTCATCAGGTTGGTTTCGCTGAGCTACTTACTGAATGATACTGAATGAGGTGTAAATGGTCAGAATTATTTAATATTGGGCTTCTTGAACCCTTCACTTCAATTTGAAGCAGATTTTAAATTCAAAAGATTGAGATTAATTTGATGGCTGATGTGCACATAAATCAAGCCATGCAGAATAAGAGTGGCTTCAGAAGGCTACTGTAGAGAACTACGATGAGAATTGTGTTCCATGAGTGCTTACGTAAGGCAAGGGAGAATTGCATCCTTTTATTCTGCCAGTGGCACTTTAAGCTTTTGCCTCAGAGCAAACGTCTTTTTGCGTTTTCATCACTGTCACAAATGCTGCAGATTTCACTTAAGCTTAAGTCTTCCCATTTGACTCATATTCCAAATGTTGTAACAGAAGTCTTTGGTTCTCCAGCGTAACCTTGATCGAGCACTGATGTGCTTGAGATTTATTTAGCTTAGAGTGTTGAGGTGGAAACCTGCCTGGCAAGGACTAAAGCAGACTGTAAGAAAATTGCTCATTCCTTGTCTTTAAGGCATTTAAAAAGGAGTCTGTCCACAAATGTGTGGCTTCTATTAAAGAAGAACTTGTGTTGTGTTGCGCACAGCTTGACTCTGAGTAACTCTGGCACTGGGGGGGCGGAGGATAGGTTAGATAACCAGGGAATTTTCATTATGCCAAGTTTGATCCATAAAGGGTTTACATACACTGGTATGTTCTGTCAGCAGGAAATAATGATATGCACGCATATTTAGTCTGAATTGTCAGTGCTTTCATGTCCTTGGCTTTTATATATTGCAAAACTAACTGCCAGCTGGCAGCTAGCAAGTACATATATAGAACCTTAAATAGAAATGTTTAGCTTCCTTTAACAATCAGCACGGTGAAGGAGACCTGATTGTCCCTCTGTACCATTTATTGCAGCTGTACTTACTGTTATTTTAAAGCAAATAAGTGTAATGCAGTTTTGCTAAATTACCACAAAATAAAAATCCACCACTAGGTGGCGATATTTATTAGAAAGTCTGAGATTAGGCCGCTGCAGTGGAAGGCATTGTTAAATTTCAACAAGGTTCTGGGTTCAGATGTATATCTGTAAAATTTCTCCCACAGTGGCATCCTTATTATCTAAATGTAACCATATTTAATATTCGCATACAGAGATGAGTTGGAGAGCAACTTGGGGTTAGTATCCTGCCCAAGGATAATTGACTTGAAGACTGGAGCAGACAGGGATTGAACCACCAACCTTCTAATGAGTAGGTGCCCTGCCACCCCTATGTCTGTGAGGTTCTGTGTCTCGGTGCACCCATCCCGCATCAGAGTATAGCAGGTGGCACTAGCCAATGCCACTCTAAATTGGACAAACAGATACAGATCCTACTGTAAGTGGCTCCAGTGAGATTATTGTTTTCACACAATCATGAACTACTCAGATGCTGGTTTAACAAACAGCTTTAAAACCATATATCAAGATCAGTTAGAAAGTAAGACAAACCACACACTGTATACACAGCACAGCCAAAACTAGCTCTCTATAGACATTACTCAAAGGATATAAACTTAAGTCATCTAAACAGAGGCCAAATCATTTCAAACAAAGTACATAAATGGCAGCCTGGTCTCAGACAAAGGAACTGAACTAAACATACCCAGGCACCAGGGCTGGACTGGGACAAAAAATCGGCTCAGGCATTTTGACTAGAGACCGGCCCCCCAGGTATTAAAGCCATAAAGCCTTTGAATGAAAACAAAGGCTGTTGTGACAGTGATGCACGCTGTCTTGTTGGTATATGTATGATTTCTATACATTTTACGTCAGATAAAAACTTTGGTTGTAAGATTCAGATAATTATTTAATAACAGCGAGACATTTTAAATTAGAATAAGAAAGAAAAGTATTTCTTTGTGCCCCCCTTTCCCTGTTAATGCCCTACCTGGCCCCCTGGCAAGACTTTGCTAGATCCACCCCTGCACAGTTACAAGCTGTCAGCTACTTAGGATCCTGGTGTTATTTGTCTCTCAGAAACAGTTCATAACTTCCCTTCAACTCATTCATGTAACCTAAAAGGTAAACCTGTTTCTCCATCACCTGTTCAGCTCTGATGATTCAGTAAGGACATCTCCTGGTTTCATCTTCATGTTTCCCTCTCACCAGATAACCAAACCGATATCAGGACCAGCAGCTTTTACAGCTGTGGCTCCAGCAAACATCAGCTGATACTAGAAATTGATATTAAATAAATTCTAACAACAGCTGATCAAGCTTAAACGTGCTGCTGTTGTTTAGCGCGACATCTGCTGGTTTCCTCTTTCTGGCGCAAAGTGGGCGATAAACAAACAAGAGAGAAAAGTTGATCAGCTGATCATTGATCAGTTTCATGATTGAAGTAGCAACAGGAGAGGCATGGGGAGAAAATTAGAGAAGAAGCAGCAGCTGTGCGGCGTAAACACAGAATAACTCCAGCTTTGTGTCTTTTTCTATTCTAGCTGAAGTCCGGGACAAACTGTGTTCCTTTTCGTCTCAAACAAAACGCGTAATATTTTCTCTGAATGCTAGACGATTCCGTTTTTTACGGGATGGTTGGCAACTCTACTAACTAACCTTATGAATAAAATAAGGTTCACTATCAGTAACATCATAGCACCCACCCAGCTGTATAGAAACTGTACGAGTTATTGTAACTGACTGTAAAAAGTCAGCACAACGAAGATAAACTCCACCTAAACTTGGTTTCTATCTGACCCGGATAGACTGCAGGTCATAACTTCTTACCGGAAGTTCAGTTCACCTGACACTCGGACCGGCGGCCGCCTCGGGTCTCTCCTCCTCCTGGCTCCCCTTCCCTCATCCACCTGTTGCCTCTGTGGAAGCTCCGCCATAGCCACCACCAAACCACTGAGTTATTTTTACACATCGACCAGCATCTGACCAATCCACCACCTCTCATTGTTTATGCCGTTACAAAAACAAACAAACAAAAAAAAAACCATTGGCCCACTGGGCAAAAGGCCAGTCCAGCTATGCCAGGCACTATATGAACTTATGACTTTCCCTCTCTTCACTGCATTGACAGGTGCATGTCTTCTAACTCTCCTGGTCTCATATACTACATGGAATATTTAAAATGAAATAATAGCGTAGGATAGGAATGTTGTACTTTAGGTTGGGACAGATAGAATAAAAAAAAAAAAAAGAAAGATGCAATCTAACATTGCGAGTTTCTGATTTTTTTCACTCAGTGCACTACTTAAAGTTTTCCGTCACGAGCATACGTGTGTGTAAGGCACTAATGATGTGCAGCACTCTGATACCACATGATGCTAGGAATGTAACTCAACCAGGCACACTGACTTTCATCAAAGTCTTCAAACATCAACACTGCAGCAGCTATGTACACGACTGTGGTGACTGTTGATCATGGTTACTGTCTGAAAAATCTTGCTCTTGACAGGTTGCAAAAACAGAACTCCTGATGGACCGCTGCTTGTTATGGTAATTTTGCAAGCACTCAACTCCATCTATAACCCCTCCTCAACAACTAGAAGACGCTAACGCATCCAGAATAGATTCTTTTTTGACCATCTTTGTGTATCCGTTTTTGTATTTTTGTTTTTAATGAGGTTTACCTTCATTATTATTGCCATGAGGCTTTCCATCTCGGGAATGGAACATCTGCTGTTTGGGCTTTTTGTTTAGCTGACAATTATACACGCAAAGCTGTTTTGTACAAACATTTCTCATGCTAATCCTTTTACCCATGATCGCACATGTATCATTCTTAGTCTATTGGTGCAATATTTTAGTCAGACGCCAAAAATGCCAGTAATAAAATATATGTACGATTTTATGTTGTTTTCTTTGTTTTTTCTATTTTTGTGTGAATTATTTGACAATCTTCCATAACTTTAACTGTCCGGATGTCTTGTGTGACATTTTTATTGTAAACAACAGCACGATTCGTGACAGACTTTGATAACTGAGGCCTCCATAACAGTAAACTGAGACTTGCATAAGCAAAAGGATGACAGACTTACGATTGCATCATTATTTTGTGAGAGTAGAGAAATTAGAAAAAGCACTAATCTGTGATGTGTCCCGGTTTTACTTTATTTTCTGTAAGACATGCCACTGATGTTTAAATGAAGATGTACAATATGCTAGAAATGAGAAACACTTTCTAAATAATTTAATGTAGTTGTACATTTTTGAAGCCGTGCCATGATGCTGATCAAGATGCATGAGCAACACACAGACACACCAAGCGTATCTCACAAAAGCAGTCAATAAGTGATATTGAATTTTGGGGTGGGAAACAATTACTTCTGGAACCTTTGATAGAAAGTGAATGTATTTTCTTTTGTCAGTTCATAAGCAAAGAGTGTGACCGGCTCATGAATTCACATAGCTTATGCCCAACACAGCAGGGTGGTATAGGGCAAAGAGTCTTTGAAGAGGTTTTTAGTTAAGAAAACTAAAAACCTCTTCAAATGATGCAATGATGCAAGCATCATTGTCTTGCCTACAGCCTGCTAAGCTAATATTAAACAGTGAATTCCACGAGAGAGGACAAATAACACACTGGCAAAAAGGAAGATTACTCTTTCCAGCGCTTGAACGTACACTGAGAAACTCAGAAGACAAATGTGTGTCAGGTGGGCTTTAGAAAATGCAACACAAATCAATTCTCTGAACTTATTTATTCCAATATGTACTTTAAGTAATTCAGAATTAAAAATATGACTTGCATTTCCACTTTAGTAAATGCACCTTGCTAGTACTTTCTTGGACATGTGCTTTGCTTTCTTGCCAGCTACAGATCCATGATGCAAATCTCCAGTTCCGTCACATCTGAAAGGTGCTGTGTTTCACTGAAACCTGGTGAGTGTGTAGGCCATTTGAATACATTGAACTGATGATGATATTCAAACCAGCCTACCTGTTCAAAGTCACTGAAATCACATTTTTATCCTCATTTAGATGCTTGGCTTGAACTTCAGCAGTCATCTTGAACATGTATATAACCCTAAATGCATTCATTTGACTCTATATTTGTGTCAATGAGCAGCTGAACAGGTGTACATAGTGAAGCGCCCATTGAGTGAACAGAACTCATTTGGAAGCTGAATCACAGTTAAAATATACAGGGACACTTAGAGGGTGAACAGAGCTACTGTTAGTTTTATTAGTTACACCTGTGTTTAAACTGATATATGGTAAAGTGAGTGCAGCTAAAGCTGTGTGATTAACTGCACGAATAACACAAGCAGTAGGCAGGAAGTGTTCACCATTATGAGACAAATACAGTTGGGGAAAATAGAAAATAAAAACATGATCATGCACAGTAGACAAATAACATGGATTACCACAGTATTGAATTGTGATGTGGTCCTACTGGCGTCATTGATTCGTGTCCTGTAGCTTGCTCTTCTTTTAGCACTTTGCAGATGAATTTTAATCAGAAAAGTTAGCATCCAGTTTGAAGCTGTTGTTTCTAACCAGAAATGAGTGGGATTCTTCAAGTGGGGGAGTTCAAGTAACTTGGGATACAAACGCATTTCATGAGCTTTTTCTGAAGGTTTTTTTTTTTTTGAGGAAGCTTTTTTGGTGAGGAAGCTCACCCAAGTGATAGAGGTAAGTTGAGGAACTCAGTCATTTGGGAGGGGCTCAGAGTAGAGTAGCAGGAGTAGCTGAGGAGGTTCTGGCATTTGTCTACAAAGCCTCCGAGGCACATCTTAGTTGAGGAGTTAGGTTCACGCCCCTGAAGCAGACATAATAGTGAGGCAGCTTTAGAGGGAAGTTGTTTCATCTTTATACTACAGATTCTTTAATTTAATTTAACCTGCAGATTTTTAGTATAGTGGCATATGCCCAGTGTCTAGCATTTACTGCCATTGTGCTTCTTATTTGGTAATTTATTATTCAAGGTTTATATTACGAGGACAATGTTCTGTCAGGCTCAGACTTTTCTTCCTTTGAGTCTTTAAGTAATTCCACTACCCAACTCCTATCAGTCACCACCATGACCTGAAAATGTCATATTATAGGAAAATCTGGACCAAGATGCAGACTTCTGAAACAACAAAGAACTAATGCAAACTGAGGGTTTAAAAACACAGAGTTATTAAAGGAGATGGTACAAGATAAAGCTAAAACAGATCAAAGAAAAGACAGGGGAAGCAAAACTGGGAACAAGTAACAAAAGATGAAAACTACCAAAATAAAACAGGAAGTGACAAAACGAGGAAACGCCTAACACAGAAAGTGAGAATTAACAACACAGAACACAGGAGTCTGGGAATTAATTGTAAACAATAACAATAATTATGAATTATAAAAGGAGACAGAACTAAAACTGAGAATAAAATCATGGTAAAGAAAACATGAGTAATATGCTAAAATGCAGAACTCAAAATGAGCAGAACAAAGAACAAGCTAAACAGGAAGCAAACACAACAGAACTAAAATAAATAAACAAAACTAAAATGTCAAACTGAAAATGCAGGGTCGAAACACAGGACATAAAAATGTCCAGTGGCACTGTTAGCTGAGTTTTATTGACTAATCATATTTGAGCTGGCTTTCACTGCATGACTATAAACTGTCCCTGTGGAGCACAAAAACCCTAAGCTATCATATGATTTATAATCTGTTATATAATCTGTCCTCACACTGCCCCTCTGCATGTCTTCCTTCACTACATAACATATCTATACTTTAGAATGTCTAAACAGAGACAGACAGAGACTCTGAGGCTGGCTGAACAGTATGGCAGGGTCACAGTGTCAATTGCAGTTCATCATAGCTTGTTCAGCATCTCTTTCAGGAGTATTCGCTATCCAGTACTGATATGAACTCTATTGAATTCATAAGATAACTGATGAGTAGTTGTAGTTCTCGAGGACATTTGGAACTCTATGGCTATTCTCAGTCCCATAGTCCATATAAACATGGTATTTCTCCTGGTCACATTGTATTATTACATAAATATGCAATTCTGAAACATTTTTGATTCTGTGTAAAATAATAAATAAAAATCGAAAGCAATGATTTGTAGATATAATAATATCAGGATCTGAGGCAGGCTGGGAATTCTTTCTCGCTCTTAGTTTCTCTTTTTCTCTGTTTTCTCTCAGATGGGTAGGTGAGTGGATTATCAGGGCCTCCACAAAGTGGAGTGGAGTGAGTGGAGCTGCCCTTATTCCAGGTTTGGTCTCGCACATGTGTAACTCGTTTATTCATCAGTGCTGTGTGTCTTCAAGGACAGCTGTCACGGATTGGACTGTTGTCTTCACTGTGGTGGCAAAATGGCTGTGATTATTTGACGTTTGCAAGTTTTACTTACTGACCCTTGTGTCCTGTCTGCTTCCTAGTTTCCTTCCTGGATTTCTTGCCTCACAATCTGATAAACCTACCTGCTATCTCATGTGGAGTCTAAGCCCCAAAGCTTGACTAGTACAGCAGCAGCATTCAGGTTTTGTGATTCTCTTTGCAAACATGGACTTACCTGAAGCTCACCTGCCTGCCCACTCTCCACTGAAGCACACTCTTCTTTTCCAAACTCCTGCTTGCCTGCCAACTACACTTCTCAAGGTTCAATATTCAGTTTTGACAGGTAAGATCTCGAAGCTTCACACTGAGGAACTGCATTCCACTACCTCTTCCCCTCTAAACAGAGCCTCTCTGGACACCACTATTGCAGTTAGCCATCACCTGAGAAACCACCTGTCCTTTAGTCGCCCAAATCCTGTTGTAAATTTGATGGGGAAACAAAAAGGCTGGAAACATACTTGATGCAACAAAGATACAGCCAGAGGAGCATTTTGGAAATGTTGTAATCGAGTTACCTGGCAACACATCAGCAACATGATTACGTATTAAAAAGAAATCAAAAGATTCTGGGGAAATCTCTGTGTACAAAGCACTAGGCTGCAAATCAATATACCTGTGATCTTTGAGCACTCAAGCAGGGCTGCATTATTTTGTCATGGAAACTATCTGTGAATACAGTTTGCTGTGCTATTCACACATGCAGGTTTAAACTTTCATGCAGAGAAACCACATGTGGACAAAATCCAGAAAGACTACTGTCTTCTCTGAGCCAAGATCATTTAAAATAGGCTGACTTATTTTTTGGCCAAAGGAACAAAAATTTGAAATTATTTTTTGAACATATGGATCCTCTGAGCTAAAGAGAAGAACCATCCAACATGTTATCAGTGATCACTTAAAAAAACAGCATGTCTGATGGTATGGGGATGCATTACTGCCTATTGCATTGGCAGCTTGCACATCTGGAAAGATGCTGTCATTGCTGAAAGGTAAACAGGTTGAATCCAATCAATGTTATTCAGGGGAGGCCTAGCATATTTTAACAAGACAATGCTAAATTACATACTAGAACAGATGCTACACAATGGTAAACATGGCCTTGTCCCTTTTTTTCTTTATTTTGAGTCATATTGCAGTCATGAAATTTAGAATTACCTCTTTTTTTTTATAGGTTTAAACATTTAATATATTTTTATGTTCTATTGTGAATAAAATATGGGTTTCTAATCATTAGTTGGAATTGGAGGTATAAATTTTGCTCAAGACAATTCATCCATCCATCCATCTTCTTCCGGTCATCCAGGGCTGGGTCACGGGGGCAGCAGCCCAAGCAGAGAAGCCCAGACCTCCCCCTCCCCAGCCACCTCCTCTAGCTTGTCTGGGGGAACACCCAGGCGTTCCCAGGCCAGTCAAGAGATATAATCTCCCCAACGTGTCCTGGGTCTGCCCTGGGGCCTCCTCCCGGTGGGACATACCAGAAACGCCTCACCCAGGAGGCGCCCAGGAGGCATCCTTGTCAGATGCCCAAACCACCTCAACTGGCTCCTTTCAATGTGAAGGAGCAGCAGCGGCTCTACTCTCAGCCCCTCCTGAATAGCCGAACTTCTCACCCTAAGGGAGAGGCCAGCCACCCTTCGGAAGAAGCCCAGTTCCGCAGCTTGTATCCACGATCTTGTTCTTTCGGCCCCTACCCACAGCTCGTGACCATAGGTGAGGGTAGGGACATAGATCGCAGAATCACTGCGATCTACTTGAGGCAGGAACTCGTCCCTGAACCGGAGTGGGCACTACACCCTTTTCCGGCTGAGAACCATGGCCTCAGATTTGGAGGTGCTGATTCTCATTCCCACTGCTTCACGCTTGGCTGCAAACCATTCCAAAGCAAGCTGGAAGCCATCACCCGATGAAGCCAACAGAAACACATCATCCGTGAAAAGCAGAGATGAGATTCTGAGACCACCCAGGTGAAAGCCTTCTGCCACTGACTGCGCCTAGAAATTCTGTCCATAAAAATTACGAACAGAATCGGTGACAAAGGGCAGCCCTGGCGGAGCCCATCACCCACCAGGAATGAGTCCGACTCATTGCTGGCTATGCAGACAAAGCTCTTGCAATGGTTGTATAAGGACTGAATGGTTCGTATGGGCCATTCACCCCATACTCCCAGAGCACCCCCCACAGGACACCCCGAGGGACACGGTCGAATGCCTTCTCCAAGTCCACAAAATACATGTAGACTGGTTAGGCAAACTCCCATGCACCCTCAAGTATCCTTGAGAGGATAAAGAGCTGATCCAGTGTTTCACGACCAGGACGAGAACCACATTGTTCCTCCTGTATCTGAGGTTCGACTAACGGACAGACACAGAATGTTTCTGTGCTATAGCTGAAGACACAACTATCTTCACCTTCTCGGTTCAGTGCAAAAAATAAAAAAAATCGAATCTCAAAGTGTGTGAGAGCTGAGTGCTCTACCCCGTTGGACCTTATAATGTGATTTCTCACATTATAAAAGCTTATAATGTGTCCTCATATTCACTGAGGTCAGTTTAACAAAATAGAGTTTTTCATTTGCTCTGTTTGCTTTCATTAATAGCTTCAGTACTCCACATAATGAGGCCACCTTGAATAGTTTTCAATGCACAGACAATGACTTTGGGTCAGTCTCTTCATTTCAAATGCTTTCTTTTGGTACGAAAGGCTATTTATAGCTTTTCTCTACGTTAAAATACAGGCCACCTAGAACCATAGGAATTAAGGAATTTTTTGTCAGTGTGCTGAGAGCTGTCATACTGTGGATACAGTCACAAATTTAAATGCATTTGTTTGGACATTTCTCTTTTTATTTTCCTTTTTAAATTTAAATGGAAATCATTGTGAACGTACTGTAGCAGTGGTGCCCAAAATTAATTAAAGGCAACACCAAGAAGTTGTTTTATCTCATAGTCATACTATATTTGTAATGGACTGTTTCTGATTTTTTAAACCGATTCCGCCATCAATGGTATGCACACCTTGCTAAATCTTTAAATTATGCTTTAGATAATCATTTCTCCCAAGCTATCAACTTCTCCCATCTCTAGATCCACTCATTAATGAAGAGTTTTATTAATTGAAAAACAAAAAAACCTCTTGACATGACCCTTTTAGACATCTTGAAAAGCAGTTTTACAGCTTAGTTATTTTAAAAAATGCAATTAAAACTGTTATACTTCTTAGAAAAAGTAAGAAATATAATATAACAGTTTTAATTAATTTTAAGAAGTGAAAAAGAGGATCATTTGCAAAGGCCAATAGTACGTGGGCACAATTATTTTTTATTTTTTTCCAAGAAATGCGTTACAGAGTGCTGCAGTTCTGATCTGAGCTAAATTTGTGCCGTGCTGTAGTGATGTGCGGATCGATCCTGAAATATCGATTCCTCCGATACCAATCATTTATGTTCTAGAATCGATTCTCACATTAAAATATCGATATTTTAGTAATTTAGAGTAAATTTGTAGTTTATCATTAACAGGAACACAGTGGAAAGAAACTATAACATTCGGATTGCCTACATTCAAAGGAACTACTTCCTCTTCCGCCTTTCATAGTCATGTGCGAAATACGGCTGTATAAATGTCTCGCAGCCCCTTGACGTGCGCACTCACAACAATGGCTGAGCGTAATTGTGCGGATGTATTTTACCTCCACAAACAGCTGAGCCGTGGTTTGCAATAAATGTGGCAAAAAAAGTGAGGTGTTGTGGCCATACTTGCCAACCTTGAGACCTCAGAATTAGGGAGACATTCAAAAGGGCTGTTTGGGCGGATAAATATATTTTACAGGGTTTATTTATCGGATAAAATACGTTAAATGTCACCGTTATTATTGGCCGGCCCGGAAACAGCGGGGGTGTCCAAATTCAGAGGCTGCTTCCACCTGAGGACCGGCCTTCGCGGTCTAAAGAAAGCCGGGTAGTACGTCACGAGCTCCCTCGGTGGAGTGAAACTCTGCCGTCTGCTCCTTGCTGTCTAAAATATAACCGGACACTGACGTAAACTCTTCTGTTTAATCAGTTTTCTGTTTGACGTTTATTCAGCTGTGTGAAAACCCCGGAGGAACCCTCCCGAGGGAATAATAAAGTTTAATTTAATTTAATCTAATCTAATAACTTTAATCTCAGCCAAACCGATTTACTCACGAACAAATAAAACACTGAAAAAGCCAAACAAGAACATTTTTAAGTTATCAAAGTGACTTGTACATCATGTTTAACCCGAGTGGTGAAAGACCGCGGGGGTTTGAAGACGATGTGTCGGTCGGCTCAGATATTTGAAGTTTACACAGCTACATTCTCACCTGAAAATATGTTAAAAGTTTTTTTGCGACCCAGAAAGAGAAATAAGAGTGATATTAAAACTAAGTCGCTGCCGTCATTGTTGGAAACTGGAATTGGCTGGGCCGCGCTATGAATTCTGCGATATGGTTTTTCAACTTTGTTGTCCGGGTGGAAAATCTGGAGAAAGGTGGGATTCTCCCGGAAAAATCGGGAGGGTTGGCATGTATGGTTGTGGCAACATCACTAACCTTGTCAAACACCTCAGAGTAAATCATATCACAAAATATGACGAGCGTATGTTGAGGCGAACTGAAGAGGAGGAGAGGGACAGGTGCTGCTAGGGTGAGAGTCTCTCACGGAGTCCTTTAGTCCTCCAGGCAGGCAAGGTGTTCAAATAGCACACAACTTTAGTTTTTTTATTTCTATATGATGAACTCTGCATTATTAAGTGATAAGAAGAAGGTATTCTGATGTCCTGTAATCATTATGACGCTATAATTTGAGATACAATAAATAAAATCCGTTTTGTACAAAGTATCGGTATCGGATCAGTATCGTCGATACCACCCTGAATATTACTTGGTATCGGATCGGAAAGGAAATCAGTGGTATCGCACATCACTACCGTGCTGCTTCCAACACATTTTTGTTTCTGTGCTATTGTTTTCTATTATCCTCCCCTCAGCGCGCGCATGCGACAGTGATGGCTGACAGTGACGGATTGACATGGACAGATTATTAAACACTGGCTGTCAGACACTTGCTTTGCTCTGCAGTGGAGCATTTATCCAGAGCTCAGTCTTTCTGCCTCACAGTCAACTCCACAGGTTAGAAAGCATCAAACCTCTAATCGACTTCAGTTAGTGCAGGGACATATTCAAACCATGTTTCATCATTAGAAGGCAGACAGAGATCTGAAAATTAGCTTAATAAAATTAGTTGGGTGCAGTTCAGAATGAGGTCATTCTCAGGCCCCGTGTCACCGACTGACAGTCAGTCGACCAGATGTTCAAAGAGAATCGCACATTTATTTTACCTCCAGAACTTTTCTCCTATGAAAAAGTGCTGGGAGAATGCTCCACATGAATAAAAATAAAAGGAAATAGAACTGTATGCGGTGGGCACACATGTAGTTTACAGCGAGGAAGCTTTTACAATTTAAAGGATAACAAGCTGTGCAGTTATCAAAAAATAATGGACCATACTACAGCGTGCAGGTAAGGATTAACATTTGAGGAGTGGTAGAAAAATCAGTTAAATGATCGTGTTTCTTTGTCTCCAGGAAAGGAAAGTAGCCTGAAAAGTATACATTATGAGTTTAGATTCTCTCTGCAATGGCACATTATGAATATGAATATGTTTAAAATATACATTCCTACCAGCAAATCAAAGAGAAACTTTGCTGTTGATTTGAAGCACCATTAAAATAGAGAAGATTAATATTATTTTCTAACATCTGTGAAAACGTTGGGGAAAACAGAATTGATTAGCTCAGATTGACATAAAGACTAATAGCAAAAACAGCAGCATATGGTTAAAATGAAAACAAATGAATATTCTCAGTAGTCAGTTGATAATGGCACACTATCTCTCTGGACTTAAATAGTCAGATTCTAGAAATGTGTGAAATAATTTTGATACCGACACATATCAAATTGCACAATATGGATATACTGTTGCGTTGTTATGTATTCCAGGCAATGAAAATGTCCATGTGAAGTATCACACAGCACTCTGCTCATCAGCCAATGCAAAATCTCCCATGGAGTAAATGACTTTCCTAATATATAGCTTCAAGGCAGACTAGAGGAAATTCTGTGGCTAATTCAAGATGCCTGCCAAGCAGCAAAACAATATGGTGAGACATTTGGCTAAGCACGAGGATAATGTTGAGCCTTGAAAGTGGCCAACTATTACTAGACACAGTAGCTTCTAGACAGCTTAAACAACCCTAAGCAGTAAGCATTCCCAGCCAGAAGGGAAAGCTGCGATACAGTACCAGTCAAACAAGACTTTTGATTGTTTTAGGCAGCTAAGTGGCTGTGAATGTCATTTTGCTGCTCAATGTACTGTCCCAGAGTGTTTTGCTACCTGCAAATGTCATCGTATTCAGGCTGCTGTTTGCTTTTACACAGGTGTCTGTATGACTGCAAGAGTGACATACAGGCATACAGGTATTTAATAATATGACCACTAGTATGATTTGTAGAGCAAACTGTTAAAATGCTACTAAAGAGTCAAATTGATTGGCTGTTTTACCATAAAAGTAAACATACTCCTTTTAATTTACATATTAAAAAGATGATGAGACGAGACCAAAGTGGAGATGTTTGCCATAATGCACAGCACCACATTTGGCAAAAACCTGAACACACAATATCGACTGTCAGGCACAGTGGTGGACGGGTGACGATGTGGGCTTGTTTTGCAGCCACAGGACCTGGGAAAATCAGAACCTCAGATGAAATCGGGTCATGTGACAAGATAAACCTGGCAGCGAATCTACAATAGAAAGGCTGAAAAGATAAAAATCAAGGTGCTGCAATGGCATAAAGTCCAAAGCTAAAATGGTGTAGTGGTGGGACCTTAAGAGAGCTGTGCATAAATGAATCCACACAAAATGTAATGAACTGAAGAAGAGTAACATTTCTAAAGTTTTGTTTAAATATGTTTACAGACTGACAGGGAGCTCAGGATTTTTTATTATTATTTCCAAGATTGCAGATTTTATTATCTATGACATGCTGTGACTTACAGATGCATATGTTCCATCTTCTTGACGTGTGTGTGTGTGTGTGTGTGTGTGTGTGTGTGTGTGTGTGTATCCAATCCAGGGTATCTGTCAGAAAATGTACCAATCCCAGCTGCTCAGCAGGGGGGTGATTTTGGCAGCGCGCAAAAATCATAAAATAAAAAACAAAAATAAAGCTAAACTGCTTGTTCACTGCTGGCAGGGATGCACTGGTTAAATCTTGCAATTAGATTTATTCTCAGTCCTGCTGGTCATAACACAAAATACAATTTTTAGGCAATTCATTCATTTGTATGTTATCTGATTATGTTAGTTAGAAATTAAATAACTTAATCCCATAACCCTTTCAGTGTCACTAAAGAAAGTTTCTTAGTGACACCACCAAATGTAGTGATTGATAGGCCCAATATATCATTCAGGGCAGGTTAAAGGAAACTTTAGATGCTTTCATGACAACAAATCAATATGCTGGGACACTCGGAACAAGATAATGTAATTCACTACAGATGTTGACAGTTTTGCAGAAAAATAACATCATAATTAGTATTTTTATCAGAAATGTGCAGCCTTGCAGTGGTATGATGTTGACTAGAGGGAATAGCTTTAAAGATAGGGCTCACAAAAAGACCAGATAGCTGAACACATAGTTCCATCAAAGGAGGAGACAGAAAATGTAGTTTCCATTATTTTCAGTGTTTTCAACCATGTAATTCTACACCCACATGCATGCAGACTCTCACATTCTTCCACATTCATCTAGCTTTCTTTTTTTTTAACTCATGCCATTGCGCTTAGCTCTTAAATTTCATGAAATGCATTCATACATTCAACTCGCAGAAATAATTATGAGAAATGTGTGAAAGTGCTGCTTATTTATTCAACTTTTAAATAAAAAAAAGTCAAGGGAGGTGGAAAAAACGTTAATCACAAAATGGCACCGAAGCCATCTCATATAGCAAACATACAGAGCTGCTATTTGTCTAGTTGCTGATGTTCTTCCCTCACATTTTTTTTTCTCACATCAATTTAAAACCATGTGTCTTCAAAGGTTTAACAAGTCACAGTATAAGAAAAAGTACGTCTATGTTTGATAAGAGCCAACCCTCATTTGTTTGGACTTTGCTAGAGAGGTGGGGAAAAGGTGCGAACATTTACTGAAACATTGCAAAAATAAATGTAACTAGAGTATATAAGAAAAAAGATTATAGTTATAACCAGCCTTGAAAATGTTGTTAAAATTCCCCTTTATTCTATATTCTTAAACACAGTCAGAAATCTTATAAAAACGTTCTTGTAATTTCCTCATGTAGTCTTTAGAAAGAGTTCTCCAGTTTTCTTGAAGGATAGTCAAAGCTCTTGTTTGAATTCTCTGTCTGCTTCAATAATATTGAGGTCTGGGCTCTGGGGAGGCCAATCCACGACTGATTATGTACCATTGTGTGCTTTTCTATCCCAGTACATTTTTAATGTATTGTTTGGGATCATTAACATGCTGAAATGTGAAGCCTCTGCCAATCAGAAATCATTATGACTTCCCAGATGGCACTGCCTACTGACAATGATTTGATCAAAAAATGTCATCTTTGGATCAAAACTGTTGGCACTGATTTTGATTCAGTTTCTTGTGTAATGTGGCAAACCTTAGCCTTTTCTCATTGTTTCCCTTTCTTAAGACTGGCTGCTTGACAGCCACCCTTCCACTGAAAGCATTTCTGATGAGGCTTCAGTGAACAGTCAATGGATCAACTGAAGCTTTAGATGCATCTTCTCAGGTCCTGTGCCAGGTCTTTTTTGGATTTCTTTCCTATTTCCAAAATACATGATGTTCCTATACTGTTCACCTGCTGTAGATGGTTTGTTAGACCTGCCACTTCTTCTTTTGTTCACTTGAAAGTTTAAGGATACACAGCACGCCAAGTTTTTAGCTCTTTGAGAATTACCCTGTTAGTGTATAAATACTAGTTTTTGCCTGTCAAACTGTCTTATCTTTGGCATTTTTTATAGATTCGACTAAAGAAATGGGAACAAATGATTTGTTCTTGTAACAGGCTGCTAGCAGCAAAGTACCTGAAGATAAAATTGGTTCTTTGCTAAGTTGTCTCTTATGTGTATGCATGCCTTTTTACGCTTTAAAAAGGTTAGATACAAGGACGAGGCTTGTACCTGATAAACTTTGAAAAACCTTCAGAAAGCCCAGAGAACTATTGCTCAAAACAGCTTTAAAATATACAAGAACGTCTAACTGCATGAAAGCAAAATATAAAGAAAAGTAAATCAGAGTAGTTAGAGAATTTTGCTTAATCCTGTATAAATTAAAAAGAGTTCACAGAAGTCTCTCTTTGTTGGTTTACCAAGGCTTTTTAAAAAAATAAAAAATAAAACATATAAAGTAACAAAATGAGTTCCCTAACGATTAGTTTAAAAGTAAAAACTGTATGAATGTTCAGCCGCCTACAAATGTGCCGTTACACCAACAGTACCTACCTGCAGCTTTTAAGATGCCATACTGTAAAATACATTATCATCATCCTACTCAAAATAGCAATGAGAAAGGGCATACTTGTTAGAGCGCATCAACTTACACAGCCAATGCTTGTTTGTCATTTACCTTGTGGACAGTGCATTTTCATAGGTTCTTTAACACCATTAGAGGAAGACTGTGGGAAATGTAATGTAGACATGGTTGAATGGCGATATTACAACACTTGTATATTTTGGATTCTGAGTACCACACTAATGTGACAGTGGGAATACTGATTAGCTCAATCCAGGGTTTTAAGCTTGACATTGATGTTATGCTAATGCAGCGCCACTCTCCTGTGCCCAATCACATGGAGCAGTTTCTACCATTAGCCGCCAGTTTCATGTGATCTGTCGATAATGGAGAGCCATTTTATTCAGAGGAAGTGATGGAGGATACCAGGTATAATCATAGCTGTGAAAATTACACCTATTCATCTTTGTCTCTTACGTTTGTCTCTCATAACTGCTCCACATAAAGATGCAGGATTCCCCTGCAGGACATAACATGATGTTTAACCAAAAACGATATATGACCTCTGTATTCTGTACCCAGAACACAAAACAAGATGGATTATGAAACAAGCTCAGGCCTATGAAACATAAATCATCAGCTTGTGTGTTTAATTTTTAAAGTGAAAATGCAGGATTAACCCTGCCTTCACAGTTTTGGTGGTGGTATGTCAATATCATAGAGACAAACAACTCTAATCAGCATGACAGAAGCCTCCCCGAGGTAGCCTGAGTGAGCATCACTGTGATTTTTATTTTAAAAATCAATTTATCATGCACGCATGAGGCATCAGCTAAACAAACCCAGCGTTTTAATAAAAGTGGTGGCCTGCTGGCTGGGACATGTTGCTACTTGCATGTCCTTATGGACGACTGCATGTGTGTCTCTGTGAAAGTGTCTTGATCTGGTAGTAAATCTGATTTCAACAACGAAGGGTGCTCTGCTATGAAAACAAGACAAGGTTTGAATTTACTTATTACGCATGGGTTTTTATTCAACCAATCGTCTTTCTTATAATGAATGACAATGCAAGTATTTAGTGTTGTGAGGATATAATTTTATGTTTGATGCTGTAGCTTTTTCTCGTTTTCAGCAAAGTAATTCTACAACATAATAACTACAAAAAGGAAAAATAAATGAAGCAGCTTTATGATTTTTTTTCCGTTAAATTGTTGTCAGGATAAATAAATGTTGGCTAAGTAGATCAGTAAATAAAAATGCTAATTGGGGTTATCTTTGGAGTGCTTTCTGCTTTGTGCAAAAACAGCAAGTCAGTGGGATTTTAACTAACCTCCAAGATAAACCTTCAAAGTTCTCTCCTCTGGCCATTTCCATTGCACTAATATGCTGAACCAAGCAACTGATCTAAATGTCTTAATTACTGTGCAACCTGAGATAATGCTTGCATTAGCCTCCTTGAGCAGGGATGCACAAATGCAAACGCACCCACTTATTACGCCTGAATGTTAAAGCAAGGTTAAAACATACCTTAGCGTAAACACCTTTTGTGTATACATGGTGACTGATTATTTCCTGCTTATGTTAGAGACTGATTCATGTGTTTATTTATACACGTCCCCTAAAGTCTCAGTGCCGTTAACAGCTGTGAGTATGACTTGTAACGGGCTAGTGAAAAAAGAGCCATTTAGGAAATAGCCTCTCACATCTTATATCCCTCAGGATGCACTGCTTTCCTTGATAAATGTTGGCAATTATGTATAGATGGACTTACGTTTTAATTATAGTTGGAGATTATTTGCAACTATGGCAAGGTATCTTGAGAAGCAACCACCGTTTCTTACATAACATAAGAAATGTTATGTTACCTGACTTTATTTTGACATTTTGGGTGACACTAGCTGAATAAAAGTGAGCACAGTCCAAAACTTTGAGGAGGAGATGGTCTAAAAAACTGTGCGTGGGATTGTTATGGTTTATTTCTTGTACTAAGAGAAAGATCTTTAGGACACCCTTAAAGCTGATGCTCAGACACATTAATTGCTAGATGAGAAGGCAACATGATTTTTTTTCCAGAAACCGGTAAGGATCTGTTACATTCAGCACGAGCTTTAGTATTGCGAAACAAGTTCTTTTCCATCACCCCTGCAATTTAATTAAACTCAGTATAAAGCGCCTATCTCAATTCAAACTGAAGGCAGATTATCATCTGCTCATTTTCAATTGAGGGGTTTTAATCAGAATGTGTACTGTTGCAGTATTTAGGAAACTAGAAATTCGGTAATTAAATGTTGACTTTTCATGTAAACTCTGTGGAAGCGTACAAGGGACTATAAAAAATGATAATATAATGCAAATTAAACTCTACAATAGCTTTATAATTTTCCACATGTGTGTTGCTATTATTTTTTTGGAGGAGGGGAGTAAAAAGCAAATGTGCTAGAATAATTTACAATTTTATTTTCTCATTCTCCATTGGGCACCCTATCACACTGACTTGATTAAAAAGTAATCCAGTATTTGGTGGCCAGTATTTAAATGTTAAAGGTAATCCGGTTGTTCAGTCTGACGTCACTAGCCGTGTCTGGACCTAAACTCCGCTGCAGGTCCATATATCAAACGATAACTATGGCATTACTGAGAGTTGAAAAACTGTCTAAAGTCTTTAATCTTTAATAAAATGATCAGCCTTCTGCTCTACCAGGTGTAACAATTGAGTTTAACATCCAGGCATCCATGAAAACGGAATTTATGACATTTAACGGAGTTAGAAGTTAGCAGGGAGTTAGCTCGCTAGCTCCTATCTAAATACAATATAGCATGTCCTGACTGCGTGGTTTTGGAAACAAATTAAAACGTACAGCTCTGTTATCACTTCCAGCATAAATGAAGACAGAAAACTAAACAGCA
Source organism: Diplotaxodon limnothrissa (assembly GCF_057381915.1). Lineage (NCBI taxonomy): Eukaryota > Metazoa > Chordata > Actinopteri > Cichliformes > Cichlidae > Diplotaxodon > Diplotaxodon limnothrissa. The sequence continues at coordinate 55,351,421 of NC_140602.1, read as the reverse complement.
GTGACGTTTGTAGGGTTACTGAAGTTTGGCTAGCTGGTATATAATGATGTGCTACGTGACCGCTAGCGACACAGCTATGTTAGCATAATATAAACAAGCTAACTTTTTTCCACTCGATAAAAGTTAACGTGAGTGTTCTCGGTGGTCAGGAACAAATGTAATCGCATGGCGAGATGCTGTAAAAGAACCAAACTTCAGCCAGGAGAACAACTGAGATAATCCATCCACAATACGAGGTTAGTTGTTCATATACTGCTGCATGGGCTGGGCTGTAGTTACATCCTAAGGTTTTAAAAACTGAGCTTAAATAAATGATTAGTGGTAATAAAAGCCGAGGGAGGTCAACAGTGATCACTGACTGTTTTAGGAGCTTTTTGAGATCAAATAGAAGAAAATACATAACATTAAACATGTTAACAACACAAAAGCCACATTAAACGCAGACTACTTTAGGCCTAGAAGTAGGATTCGTCGCGTCATCACTGAACAACCGGATAATTGACTACTATCAATGAAACATGGCAGCTGACCTGGGACCATGGTTCTCTCCATTTACACTAAACTGACTAAACATGCACTTTAAATTACTTAAACATTTTCAATAAAGGTTATTTGTGTCTGTGTGTGTAACTGCGTCAGATTGGCTGGATCTGACCACCTCTGCATGTCCCTCACCCCCACCTACACCCCCCTGCTGAGAAAAACAAAGCCCCAGACAAAGACAATAAAAACCTGGCCTGAAGGAGCCCTTTCTCAACTGCAGGACTGCTTCTCAACAACTGTATGGGATTTATTCTCCAGCCACAACCTCCAGGAGTACACGGACACTGTACTCTCGTACATCAGGAACTGTGTTGACAATGTCACCGTCAACAAAAGGGTCAGGGTGTTTCCAAATCAAAAACCCTGGATGAATAGCGAAGTGCAATCCCTCCTAAAAAGCCGCAACACTGCCTTCAAGTCAGGGGACAGGGCTGCGTATAGGGCGGCCAGGGCAGACCTGAGTAGAGGCATCAGGAAAGCTAAGGCTGCCTATAGGAGAAGGATTGAAGATCACTTTGCTGACAACGACCCCAGAAAAATGTGGCAGGGGATCAATCACATTACCAACTACAGAAGCAATAACCAGGCAACATCTAGGACTGATGCCTCACTGGCTGAGGATCTAAACCGTTTCTTCGCCCGCTTTGAGACGACCAAGCCCTCAGCTGCCACACCACTTCCACCCGCCCCCAGCACTGGCACACTAACACTTAGGGAGCACCAAGTGAGGTGTGTTCTAAGGTCAGTGAATCCCAGGAAGGCGGAAGATCCCGATGGAATACATGGAAAGGTTCTCAGAGCATGTGCTGACGAACTGACCGGAGTCTTCACTAAAATCTTCAACCTTTCCTTGTCATCAAACACCGTCCCGCCCTGCCTCAAAACCTCCACCATCATCCCCATCGCCAAGAAGACAGCTGTGGCCAGCCCAAATGACTACAGGCCTGTTGCACTTACGCCTGTAGTGATGAAGTGCTTTGAGAGACTGGTCTGTCAGCACATCAGGGCCGGTCTGCCTCCCACTCTGGACCCCCACCAATTTGCCTACAGGACAAATCGTTCCACCGAGGACGCTATCACCATAGCGCTCCACACTGCGCTGAGTCACCTGGAGCACCGAGGAAGCTATGTGAGAATGCTCTTTCTGGACTTCAGCTCAGCATTCAATCATATCATCCCGGAGATCCTGGTCCAGAAACTGTCTCACCTGGGACTCTCCACCCCCATCTGCCTCTGGATCAAGGACTTCCTGACAAATAGACCACAGTCTGTCAGACTCGGCCCCCACCGGTCCAGCACCATCACACTCAGCACCGGGTCTCCACAAGGATGTGTTTTGAGTCCCCTCCTGTTTACGCTCTACACATCCGACTGCTCCCCTACCCATCTCTCAAACACCATCATAAAGTTCGCGGATGACACCACAGTGGTTGGACTCATCTCAAGGGGGGATGAGTCGGACTACAGAGATGAGGTCAACAGACTGACTGAGTGGTGTTCAGTTAACAACCTCCAACTGAACACCACGAAAACTAAAGAACTTATCTTGGACTTCAGGAAGGGCAGAGCAGACCCGGCCCCACTTTACATTCACGGGAGCTGTGTGGAGAGGGTACACTCCATGAGGTTTCTGGGCGTGCAGATATCTGATGACCTCTCCTGGACTGCAAATACTACAGCGGTGGTTAAAAAGGCCCAGCAGCGTCTCCACTTTCTGAGAGTGCTCAGGAGGAACAACCTGGAGGAGAGGCTGCTGGTGACATTTTACAGAGCCACCATAGAGAGCATCCTAACGTACGGCATAACAACATGGTATGCAGGGTGCTCAGCTGCAGACAGGAAAGTACTGCAGAGGGTCATCAACACAGCCCAGAAGCTCACTGGCTGCTCTCTGCCCAGCCTGGAGGTCACTGCAAACTCTCGGTACCTCAGCAGAGCTGGCAATATCATCAAGGACCACTCTCACCCCAGCAACCAACTGTTTGAACTATTACCGTCAGGCCGACGGTACAGGTCACATAAAACCAGGACAAACAGATTCAGGGATAGCTTCTTTCCCAGAGCTATCACCGTAGTAAATAAGCACAAAAACAATTGAACCTATCCCATACCGTCACTGTCATTATATTATGCTGCTATTCATACTGTCATTATATTAATGCTGCTATCCTGTATATATTGTACATACTATTGTTTGAGTACTTGCGATTGTTTTTTTTGTACTTTTTATATTTTACATTTATATTTATTATTGAAACTTGCACCAAGGGAGTGGCACTCCAATTTCGTTGTACTCTGTACAATGACAATAAAGGCTATTCTATTCTATTCTATTCTATTGACATCATATTTATGTCTTTTGCACTGCAGAAACAAGGTCCACTGATCCCCAGGGGTTCTCAGTTTATGCAGCAGACAACAGAAATGGACCCCACTCTTGCCTTTGTGTGTGTGTGTTTTGTTTTCTGGGTTTTTTTTTTTTTTTTTTTTGCTGTAGACTTAGTTCTCTTTTTAAAAGGCATTTTTGTTTCTAGGTATTCTTTGTGGGCAGGTTAAAGTGGGGCACAAACTGTATGCAAAAGATGGATGTAGCCACCACTGCATTATTCACTGAGTGCCAGCAGGAAGCCTAAGCTGATCTGATTGAGGGGTGGACCTGATGCTGCTGGTCACTAGTTTAGCCTCGCTCATTCAATAATATGAATCCATTTTTTCAACTACAGGAGTCCCCCTCTTTCTGAACATTAGAAAAATGTAACTTTAAGCCATTTTTGTGATCTTCAGGAACTGTTGTCTTCTACCCCCAACACATCAGCTCAGTCCTTAGATGTCTAGTAATGTACTCCTGCCAGCTCCAGTACATGGACAACAAAGTGAAAATGTTAGTGAAGAGCATGCAGGTAGCTCACTGCAGATAGCTATGTTCAAAATTCAGGAAAGGAACCATAATTATTGCAGGTCACACAGTGTTTGCACCCTTATATTTTGCTGTTGTTTTAAGTGAGTGTACTGACTGTATAGGCTTCGTATCTTGTACCTTCGTGGACCCCCTTTGTTTTAAGAGCTGCCTCAATTCCTCATGGCATAGATTCAACAAGGTGTTAGAACCAGAGATTTTTGTCCATGTCACATGACAGCATTATGTAGTTGCTGCAGTCAGCGGTGCATTCATGATGCAAATCTCCTGCTCCACCACATCTGAAGGGTGCTCTATTGGAATGAAATCTGGTGAGTGTGTTTGCAAAAAGTAAGCACATTGTCATTTTCAGGCAAAACAGTTGGAGATGGTTTAATCTTTGTGACATGGCATGTTATCCTGCTGGAAGCAGCCATCAAAAGATAGTAAACTGGTTATAAAGTGAAGAACATGCTGAAGAACAAGCAAGAGCATTCAGGTAGGCTTTCTGCAGCTCTTGTGCCATTGTAGCCTATCGCGGTTTGGTGTGTTGTGCATTCAGAGACACTCTTCTGCATCCCTTTGTTGTAACAAGTGGTTATTTCAGGTATTGTTGCCTCCTTATCAGCTTGAAGCATTGTGGGCTCTCTCAGATCTTTTCCATCAATAAGGAACTTTTACCCAGAAAACTGCTCTACTGGATATTTCAGGATTTTCCCACACAATTCTCTGTAAACTCTAGAGATTGTTGTGTGGGAAAATCCCCATAGATCAGCAGTTTCTTAAAAACTCAGACCAACCTGTTGGGCACCAACAACTATACCACAATAAGTGTCACTTAAATCACTTTTCTTCCCCATTCTGATATGTTAAACTTCAGCAGGTACGTCTACATGCCTTGATGCATTTAGTTGGTGCCGTGTCAATAACCAATTAGATACTTGTATTAACAAGTATGATCAGGTGTACCCAATAATGGATAGTGGTACAGTTAAACACTACCTGTATATTATAGTTTATATTTAAATTATAGAGTGTGCTTTAGGAAAAAGTTTTACTGATCCAATCCCGTTCTCCACACTTGTGTGTCAAAGACTTTGGGGCACATTCCCTCTAAGTGAGCGAAGATTTGAAGGTGTCAACATGTCTAAAGGTTAAGTGCATGGGCTCTGATGTAGATGCATACAATTATACATGCTGTGATTCTAAATATCTGCAGAATTTCTGAAGGGACTTAGCTAGAATTCATGTTTAAACTAGTGATGGAATGTATTAATTGTTCTAGTCTCCACAAAATGTACACCACACCAAGCACTGATGGTAGAGAGTTTTTCTGTTACTAACAGCAGCATCTGGTTGCTCACCCCACATTGTTCGTGTAATTTTCATTCAAATCACATGGGCTTCACTTATGTTCATGGCTTCTCTTGCTTTTGCTAGTTTGATAAAAAGAAATAAATACATTTGAAAAAGCTTTGAAAATTTTAATGCTACAAACAGAGAGTGATCAACAAATAAAAAGCTTTTTCGCTCTAATTGCAAAGCTTTGTTTCTAGGTTTGTCGTATTCCTCCTTTTCATGCCGTTTTGAGACTTTATGAACTCATACATTCAAGCACTACAGCTGGGCACACATATGACTTCAATTAAGGCAGTGAGAACCTTAGTGATTAGGCCTCAGGGTGGAGGTTGGGGAGGGAACACTGCCATTAGCTGCTTATTTAACACTGTCTCATTCAGAGTAGAGGTTCAGATCAGAGAAAGTTACATTTTATGTAGTCAATCAGGGGTCTTCTTATTAGCATCAGTTAATTTTTTTACATTCAGTGCTGGCAACAAGGAGCCTTGTCACACTATAGATTCTAATACAACACCTGTGAAATGACAAAAAGCTGAAAAATTCGCTTTTTATTCTTCAAGATTTGGAGTTAAACATGACCACTCGTTGTTTTGTTTTGTTTTGTAATGCCTAAGGGATTCAGTATCCTTTTTCAACATGTTTATGCTGAGGTAGTGGTAAAGATCTATCACACAATACAGAAGTTTGCTTGTTTAATGGCAAAATAGTTAGTATATACTGATTCCATCTTTTGAATATCTTCTGGGTCTGTTATGTAAGGTTGATTTGATGTTCAAAGACAACTTTGAAGGAAGTGGTAAAAGGTAAAGAAAGTCTAACTACTGATCTCTTAAATTGCTATCCAGTGAAGAAAAAACATTTATAAGAACTTTAGGGTTGAAACACCTCAGCGTCTGACAGTTATTGCCTATGTTTACAGTTACAGTGACAGTTATTTCCTATTTCCTCTTTTAGATTAAACACATAAACCCTCATTACTTCACATCTACATTCTCTACTAATGATACAGGGAAGTCCCACTGATATCTATTTCAGTACACTTGGAAGCCAAAAACATGTTTTACTCCCTTTCTCACTGCAACCCACTGACAGTGAAAATATCAGGAAACAGCACCTTCGGTGAAACGCCAGGCCATTTATTATTCTGCTCTCTGGCTGTGACGGGTCTTTTAATTCCACGAGACCTTTCACTCTGCTTGCAATCAGGCCTCCTTGGTGGGCAGTGTTGGCCTTCTTTGTGGGGTTGCTCTGCAGGTGGAGTCAGATTGTTGTCAGCATCAATAGTCCCACACAAAGCCCACCCATACATGGCCTCTGAGGTCAGAGAGACACACCCTGGATGAGACGAAATGGAAGGCTCAGCTAGACAGCTGACTCAAGGTCAAGCCTCCGTGGAGCTTTAATATTCTTTTTGAAGTCTTTCTACGACTGGCTGTCTAGAAAAATAACTTAATTTCAGGACTGCTTTTTTTAATTATTATTATTACTTCACTGCATCTTCTGGTTGTAGCTAAAAATTAGATTAAGGCACTTCCTCTGTTACACAGATGTTGCACCCGTGGCACATTCCTTATTTTTAAGTAGTCAAGTCTCAGTTGAGTATTGTATTTCAAGCCGAACAAATCTGTTTACAATCCAAAACAACCCAAACCCTCTTAAAGAGCTGACATAGCATACTTAACATTGATTGATCAACTTGATACACAGAGTTTTAACATGCTTTCTGTATAAACATGATATTAAAGTGAATTTAATTTCCTTTTAGTCTTCTTTGTGCTTGTTAGAGCTTAAAGCTGTAGGTTTCCTTTACTGCATTTTTATTTGAGACATCTGACAGTTAATAAAACTGCACAACTAGCCCAACCAGTTCTCACTCAGATACTTCCAAGGGGTTTGCCATTAAGCAAAGGTATAACTAAGCCAGATCTTCCCAAAGTGTGGCAGGGGGGGCGCGGTATGAAAAGGAAAAAAACAAAACGCTTGTACACTGCTAGCACTGGGCGCCCACACAAACGCAAAGCAGGAGATGAAGCATAGCTGAATATGTTTCCAAACCAAACTCATTCTAAGCCAAAGACTAGAAAATATGGTGAAGCATATCTTCCCTTTGGTTTCACCTGCACAAGTGCCAAGGTAGGTCTCCCCTGCAGAATTGGTTTTCCCTTTGTCGGGAGCAGCGCTGGGCTGTTCAAATCATGGACAAACAGTATCCCACATTGTTGATTTTTAGTTCGCAAACACTTGTTGTAATGACTAACTACTGACATTTTGGAGATGTTAGCTCTTTATACAGTAAAGTTACAGCGGGATACAAATTATATCAGGCTGATCCTGCCACGATTTGTTCCCCCTGTCAAATCACAGACAAACAGTATCCCACAGTTGTTTATGTTTTTAAACCCATTTTGCACAGAGAGGCATTTTTTGAAAAATGTATTGACAGCAATGTTGAATATTATTACACAGGAAAAAAAAACAACTACACGTAAAATAATTACACCGTGACGCCTCTGTCTGTGTAAATGGAGGGACAGTAACTGCGTGTAAAACCTGCAGATAGTCAGATTAACAGTATTTTGTCTCTATCTGCCATTCCACAATTCATCTCATGTAAACAATAACCTGGCGCACAGCGTGACGTGAAAAAAGGCACATACCTTTGACGTTGTGTGACAAACTCTGTATTCCTCGTCCACACGTAAACGCAAAAAATGAGTTTTAAAAAATCTCAGTTTTTGGTGATTCAAAACGCTGTTTATGTGTGGACGAAACAGCTGCGTTTTCAAAAATACCCGTGCAGGTGTGGACGTAGCATAAAAGAGTTAGTAGTTTATTTTCTTACTACCTGCAGATTACTTGTATTTGCTTAATTGTTTACTAAATGTTTGAGGTGAGAAATAAACCGCAATGGAGCAGAATATGGGTGTGTGTGGTTGGAGGATGTGCGAGTGTGTGTGTGTGGGGGGGGGGGTGCAGCATTTTTCATGTAAAACAAAGGGGGCCCCAGCAAAAAAAAGTTTGGGAACCACTGAACTAAGCATTGGTGATTCTATAGCCTGTTGTGCCTCCCTTACTACTTTCACCATTGTGTTAGCATTTAGTTAGCTTGTTTGGAAACAGCTTTCATTAGTCAACTTGAAAAAAAACAAACCCATAGTGTTCTGTTAGCTGATTTCCCTGAAATCCCTTCCCTATTCATGTGCTATAAAACAATAGCTAAAACATTACTCCAGAAACTTCAGAGACCATCTTTACTTTGGTAACAATACCTAGTTAGACCTAGCTGACTTCTTTTAGCCTGCTAGCGACTAACAAATCAACTGGTGGTGTCTTGATTCGGACTCCCAGCTATGGCTAGCCGACCTGGACACACTAGTTATTCAAATGTATCTCTTCAATACTTAAGGCACTATTTTCAGCATTTAACTATTAAGTGTTATATTTAATCATCTTTTCTTTGTTCTACTATCACTCCCACAACGATAACTCCTCTTCGTTTTCATTCAGTGGCTTTAATTGTTGTCATAAGGTTCGCTTCAGGGGAACTCGGTTCTCTCTAAACATCTCTACAAAAAGACCACTCGTATAGTTTAAAGTTTTTGAGCCCTATTTGACTCTTGTCTGTTTCCCCAATCAGTTGCTTCCCTTGCAACTGGCAACTGGCTTCAACTACGCATCTGAACTTATTCAGACAGTTTGTGACCAAATCAAGAACCGGTATTTCCAGTAATAGAAACTGATCCATTACCCAAAAGTTTTCCAAGCCTCCTGGTGCATTTCTTAAGAGGCTACCTAGTGCAACAATCATGGAACTGGATGCAGGAATTTTTTTTTCTTTATATCAGCTGCTTCAGTTTATGACTAAGGATTTTTCAGAACAAGTTTGATAACTTCACTGTGTTCAGACTCATTATTAGATTAGTCTTTACTTTTTCACCTAATTAGGAGGAAAAAAGGTCATTGTACTGGAGCTTTAAAAGTTTCACTCTGCATAAGGATAAGGACACCTACAGTATTGTATTGTCCCAAGCAACATATGTTATGTTTGTTTTTTGGTGTTGCAGCTGTCACTGGCTAATTTTCCCCTGGTGGTCTGTAAGGTGAAAAAATGTTTCTTAAGCTTCCGATTAAGTGTTTAAAATGGTTAGAAGAAAAGATATGTAAAGTAACATTGTTGATTTTGCAGCTGTTGTATATTTATATATTCACAAGAAACGAGAAGAAGTTATAGGAAAAGAAGGAAAACTTTATTATCGTTAATAAAAATCTCGCTTATTCAAGACAGATTTAATTTGCATCCTTGTCATGAAATACCGGTCATTCAATGAATATTTCCACAAGACTAAGCCTTCTTTTAACTTCCATCAGCATAACAGGCAGTCATTATTATTGATGGCTTGACAGGCACTAAATATCAGCAAAAGGTAAACTGGCAGTTATCTGAAGTGCAGTATTTACTACAATGATGTGTTTGTGAGATGAATGATAATTAGAGGCAGCACTGGAAGCCCCACAGAAAGCAGTGGACGGAAGAATGGAAAGTTTAAAAGAGATGCGCACAGAAGGAGAGGACACTTACCCCTTAACTCGAAACTATGTGGTCTGTAATTGAAAGGATAGTGAGCAAATCAGCTCTCAATCCCAGTATCTTCTGTCAAAAGAAGCCACATTACAAAGGCTCCCACAGTTCACTCATGCTCACTTCTTCAGTGCCTTTATAACGAGGCTGTCCTACTCTAATACACATTGGAGCTGTGAAAACAAAGCTCTTATAATTAGATATCGCCAACCCTCATACGATTAAGGTGTGAATGCACCCACATAAGCGCGCCATCACAGAAGTTCTTACCCCCTCCAAGGTAGAAAAAAAAAGTTGCTTTTCTAAATCTTTTTTTAAACCCTCCAATGGACTACTTGCACTAACACTTCCGCGTTCTATGTAGTCCTGCCCCAGTGCTTCCGGTGCGGTTAAACCATGGCGACGTTCTACACTCGCTGCCTACAAGAGCTCCCAAAATTGAACATCACCGATGTTCATCGGATTTGCAGAGTGACGACTACCCCCGCCAGCAAATTAGATAAAGGATTTAAGTTATATGCTGCATCATATATACACAACTACGAAGGTAAGAAAACGTAAATTAACCGACAAAGAAACGCTAGCTAACGTCAAATGCAAACACTACGTTACTCCGCTATGTCCTTCATTTGATGTCAGTTCTCTACATTACATGTTTTCTTAAACGGTGTTTTATGTCGTCCTAAACTATAGTTGAGGTTTTCTTAACTAATGTCACTTTTGTAGTTAGACACTGTTATAATGGCGTTAGGTAGTTGGCTAACTATGGAGGTAGTTAACTACCTAATGCTACTCTTGCTAAGTGTAAAATATATATGTTTAAGACATGCTGAAATGAGTAATACAGAAATAATGCTAATGGTACTTGTATCTTTATTCAGTGTCCAATAAAGACAGGTTGTCAGGGGAGGTCGGTGTGAGAGCCCTGTGCTACAGGTCAATGAGGAAGAGTGAGGCACCACACAGACTAAGTGTAGGCAGGAAGCTGTGTAAAGTTGTTAATCCCCGTTCAGTGGGGTTCAGTTCATTTAAGCATTAGTTAAGTTCATTCCTAAAGGCCCATCAACTTGAATGTTTTCCTTGTCTCCCTGCTTTATCACTCCTAATTTGACTAGTCAGATAGTTAAATCAACGTGTGTTTGGGTGATCAGAAACATTTGACAACAAGTTAATACTGCAAATATACACAATCTAAGTTATTACAGTTATCAAGCATGGTTAAGTTGTTTTAATAGGGAGAGAAGGAAACACTAAGCATTCAGGAGGGTGCGTAACCATAACACTGAACTATGTTCCTGTTCGGCTCTTCCATGAAGATGTTACATTTTTAATTTTCGTTCTTTCTTCTTAGATTAAGCTTCTGGATTCATCGCCGGTGATACTGACACATAGCCAGTGCTCCTGTGTGGCAGGCGCTGTTATGTGCAATCACACAGTGGCACTGCTCTTCCAAACAGCACACTACTCACAACTCAGAGTGCCGGTTGTCCCCCCTGTGCATAGCTGCACGGAATCTGAACAGCAATGGCACAAGCCACGGACAGTGGTAATTTAAATGAGGTTAAAGTTTTTGAATTAGTCCATGTTTACATATGAACAGCAACACCATCCATAGTAAATGTGTCTTCTGTTAGGGTGTGAAGCCAGGACCCATCAACTCCATGATCTTCACTAAGCCGGTACCAAATAGGATGGCCCAGACTGGAGTACGGTAATTAGATTTGTAAAATTTGGTTTCACGTGTTACAAATGTATGTTGCTATTTTTTTCATACATACATGTGTCAGAATAGGTATTAATTTACATACAACATTACACTTTCTGAAGACGGCTAACTCAGTCATGTACATATACATCCCAGTCTCTAACTTATGCACCACTGTTTTACACCTTTTAGTTTTTAGTTTAGTTGTTGTTCAGTATAACAACCTTCTTCCTTACATTATTGTCATTGATGTTTTCTTTAGGAGTGGCTTCTACAGAGGCATGGTGGGTCCGTTACCAGATCCCTGCTTGTTCAGAATAACGGAGGCATATGCAAAATTTAATATTGAGGACAGGCCACTTGTGACCACAATGAACATGAGACCTGACAAGCCCCTTGTGGAAAGTGCCTTTGGGCTGGTGCAGGAGGGCAGTGTTCTGTCATATCAGCAGCCGGTTTTGACAACCCGGTACATCACACTACACCGCGATGCACCACCAACACCGCACTTGCCTCTGGAGGGGTATGACATCTTGCCATCAGATTGTGTGTTTGTGTGCTCAGAAGAAGAGCTTCTGCATCTGAAAAGCTTGTCTGTAACTCTGGAAATGGCTCAAAAAATAGAGGAAGCTACACGTGAGCAAAGCTCTTCGTCTGAGTGGCATCAGCTCCGCAGGCCCAGAGTGACTGCCTCTAGGTTTCGGGAGGTGTGTCACGTCAGAGGCCAGAGCTCGGCCGAGTCACTAGCAGAGCGTATATTGAAGGGAACAAGGCAGACAGCAGACATGAGGAGAGGAACTGAGATGGAGCCTGCAATAGCAGCAGAGTATAGTAGGCTAATGAATGTTAACTACTCACCCTGTGGTCTGGTCATTCACCCCATTGCTTGCTGCATCTCCTGATGGTGTTGTTTTTGACCCCAATGAATACCCCCAGTTTGGCTTCGTCGAATTCAAATGTCCCAATGTACAAAACTTTATTGACTGCAAATATGTGCAGATGGAATGTGGTACCCCTAAACTAAAAAAGAGCCACGCATATTACTGGCAAGTGCAAGGACAACTGCTCATCAGTGGGATGCAGTGGTGTGACTTTGTTGTGTGGGCACAAGAGGACTACCTAGTGCAAAGAATATACATGGATACAGATGTGCACAATGCAATCAGAGAAAAGGCAGACTATTTCTTTTTTTACATATATATGCCAAGATACCTTTGTTTGAAAAAATGAACAGTGAAAACATAGCAAAAAGAAAAACAGATCCTTCAGGCTGGCTGGAACAAAATAACTGATGTTTTATTTTCAATATATTTCATGAATTCTTTTGTTGTTACATGTTACCTTTATGTGACATCAATAAACTGTTATTTAAGCAATGGCATCAATTTAATTTTTAAAAACACACATTAAAACGTTGAATTTGTGCAGAACTTATTTACATGGTAAGTATTTAAAACTCCATGCCTAGCATACTGATATACATTTAGACAATAACACAACTGAACTGTAGAAAATGACAAATGGTATTTTTGATGTTACAAAAGTTCAATGTCACTTATGATTTTAAAACGATTTAGTGATTTACTTTATAATTTTGATAAACAGTTTTGTTGAATCTGAATAGTAATATAGTAATATAATTAAACAGTATTATTAACATTAAACATTTGCAATGAATTTGAATTATCAATAACTGAAACTCAACTATCAGCACTCAAGTACCAGTTCTGTAATCAAGTATTGTCAGCTGAGAAGGAAGAAATGCAACTGTAGTGGCCTCAGCTGCAGGTCATTTTCCATAAGTTACTGGCACTGGTGTCTTGGGAAAAATCCATCTTGTCTCACTTAACCCATTTTTTAACTAATGCTGTGTTCTGGTAATTTGACAGCATACATGCCACTGCAAACAGTTGGTTGATATTATAAACATGTGACATGGTAATGATGCTATCAAAAAGTTTGTTCTGTTTGATCCTCCTAATGACTCGCTCCACATGTACCCTGAGTCTGGCTATGGCCTGCGTCTCCTTAACCTGGTATGCTGGCATCTGCTTCTGCTTAGATAGAAAAGGTGGGCAGTACACTTTGCATTTACAACAATCAGTGATTAGGAAGCCCTTATCTACCATCACTGCCATGTCTTCAGTCAACTTCTCAGCAATGCCTGATTGTTTGAATAGTTCCTTGTCACTAACCGAACCAGCATACAGATTAGAGATGAAAAGTAAATATCTATTTTGTTTTCATTAAGACTGGAAAAACTTTCGAAATTTAACTGATGGTGACCTTGGTATATTTTAAACAGTTAGCTTGAATAGAACTTAGGTGTACCTGGTATAGAATCGGATGTCAGTGTCGGAGCCAGCAAAACGCTGTAACCCAAATTCTCGCTGGACACGTAACTCCTGTATTTCCTTCCTCAGAGTCTCCACGTCTTTGGACAGGTCTTCTGCAGCTGATGCAGATATGTCCAATGCAGACGGCTCAGGGACTGAGCAGTAGTCATGATCTCTTGTAAGACTTTGCTCTTCTTGATCGTCAGGAGGAACTAGTTCAGGGCGTCGCTCTGTTCTCTCCCAAACACTACGCCGCGGTGGTTCAACTTTATAGCCATTCCACTCAAAAAGTGTTGGTACAGCACCTTTAATAAGCCTCCTTCGACCATCGAGGGTTGTTGGCTCTATGAGTTGATCACTGGCAAAGTGTCTGCAGCAGACCCTGGTGTGAGAGGTGATCGTGAAATGATCCCGGCGTATGTTTACCGGCCATTGTCTTCTCAAGTCGGAATGGGTCGGAAAGGCATGAAAACTTAGTATGCCATTAAATTTGGCTGAAGCTGAACAAAGTGGGACACAGCAATGCTCGGAGTATTTCTTCTCCTGTTTTTGAAAATGTTCTGTTTTAAATACTTTCCTTTTTATACTCATTCTGAAGCGACATTAGCATAGCTACCAATAGATAAGCAAACGTACCGGAAACGCACAAGCGGTACTATTTGGAAACGGAAATACGTCACATGCCCTAGTGCAAGTAGTCTATTTAATTTGTGTCACAGAGACCCTTCATCCTAAAAGGACTACTGAAACTGCAAGTACTGAACGCTCAGTACACTTTAGTCTCGCTTGTAAAAGGAATGCTGTGCTTTAAACTGCAAGGGTGCAGTTCTTGAAGTGAATAGCCTGATCTGATTGCAGATACCTGTATAGATGCTGTATACCAAATTCCTTTATTTTGCATCATCTTAAGGTAGTAATCTGGACCCAGCACTGTAGTTCACAATGACTGAGTTTAAAAGAAAAGAGCCTTTGAGTAACTTAGGCTATGTTCACACTGCAGGTCTTAATGCTCAATTCCGATTTTTTGATCAAATCCGATTTTTTTGTCTGCTCGTTCACGCTACAAATAAAATGCGACAGCAAACGTGCTCTAGTGTGAACGCTCAAAGCGGCCCGCATGCGCAAAAGAAGACTTCACACACAACGCGCTCTGTTTAGACCCAGAGCAAACAGTATTGTTTGATAGATGGCCCTTAATATAAAGAGTTCGGACTTTACATTTCCCAATTTTTGCTTTAAGTTATTTTGTTATTTACATAATAATGTAAATAACCTAATAATGATCCTTATTGCTGTTTTAGAGAGGAGCGGTGCTTCAAAGGATAGTTGCAGATTTCTGTCAGAATCTGCAGATTATACAGTACAAATAAAATGTTCACGTTTCTCCAACATTGTCCTCCCAACAGTTTCACTGATATCTACACGGGATGGCCAGAGAAGCGTTCGCGATGTCTTCTCTGGCGCTTCTCTGGCACTGATAATTGGCGTCTGTCTTGTGTCAGTGACGTAAAAGACGGATTTAATGCGATCTGACCGTTCAAACAGCAGTCGCTTTCTAAAACATCGGATATGTATCGGATTCAGTACCACATACGAAAGTGACCCAGATCGGATTTGAAAATATCGGATTTGTGCCGTTCACACTGTCATACCATGATCGGATATGGGTCGCATAGGGTCAAAAAAATCGGATTTGATGCGCTTTCGCCTGCAGTGTGAACGTAGCCTTAGGGCTCTTTTTTTTCTTCTTCTTGACTCTTGTGTAATTGTATTTGGCATGTATTTGGTAATTGAAAAAGAAGAAGAAATATGATATTGATTTAAGCATAATGGTAATACATGAACTCTAAATACTTACAGGACATATACTATATAATACTATATAATACTTAGGGACCCAGATGATTACCTAACACAACAATTCAGGTTCTGGGAGAAGAAAAAACTTAGATAAACCCAAAATAGGTTTAAGACTTTGATTTCTTTTAGTTTACAGTAGATAGTACAATATTATCTAGTGTACATGGGGCGATCGTGGCTCAAGAGTTAGGAGTTCGCCTTGTAATCGGAAGGTTGCCGGTTCGAGCCCCGGCTCGGACAGTCTCGGTCGTTGTGTCCTTGGGCAAGACACTTCACCTGTTGCCTACTGGTGGTGGTCAGAGGGCCCGGTGGCGCCAGTGTCCGGCAGCCTCGCCTCTGTCAGTGCGCCCCAGGGTGGCTGTGGTTACAATGTAGCTTGCCATCACCAGTGTGCGAATGTGTGTGTGAATGGGTGGATGACTGGATATGTAAAGCGCTTTGGGGTCCTTAGGGACTAGTAAAGCGCTATATAAATACAGGCCATTTACCATTTACTATGTCTAAGGAGCCAGAGCTTCTTGTAATTTTAAAGTGGTCTGAGCACCAGAGATGGGCAGTAACGCGTTATTTGTGACGTGTTACTGTAATCTGATTACTTTTTTCAAGTAACTTGACCAACACTGCTGAGCACTATCTTTCTGGGCTTTCTGGTGGTATTTAAAAGTTTTTCTTTGGGCATTTGCTGATTCCAAACATTGCCAATGCGGTTAAAGTGCATCTGGCTCGGAAAACACGCAATGGAACACTATCAGTCATAGAATGATAACATAACAAAACAAGCGCCAGCATAAAAAAACAAACGGTTTGGAATGTGTGAATGTCTTTATCCAAAGACAACCTGTCCAGGGTGTAACCCGCCTCTTGTCCTGTGCTAGGCTCTGGCTCCTGTTCATACTTTTATAGTAGTGGATAGCCTTTTAGTTAGTCTGAGAAAAAAATCCAAAGAACCAGATTTTAGACCATGGAGGGACAAACCAAATCTACAACCATGTTAGCAAACATCCTATCTTACATCTTACAGCCACGTTGCTAGGAATGTCTTTATTTTTTCTGCTGTTATAAATATGTGACAAGTTGAATTTTTGCCTGGAATTAAGGCATTAGCAAAGTTATTACGTGTCAGAGATGTGTTATATTCTTTGCTGTGGTTGTTAAAGTATTTCAGTACTGGACTGTCAGGCCGACTGACAGAGCCACCCAGGAACATGACTGCCAAGTTATGTATGTGTTAACATGTGCTGTCGTTTTACCTTTTAATCATGTTGTTATTGACTGTGCTTAAGCAGATAAGATATGTATAAATGCTTAAGTGTGTGCAATAACAGCTGACTGCTGCTATAACCAAGAGGAGATTGTAAAAGAAAACAAATTCCAAGCTCTTTTGTTTTGGGAAGTAACCTTTAACTTTCAAGTTCTCCTAAGCATACCCTACAGCAGTGGTTCCCAAACTATTTTCGCTGGGCCCCCCTTTGTTTTACAGAAAAATGTTCGCCCCCCCCTTCGCGCGCGCACACACACACACACACACACACACACACTAACACAACCTCCAACCACACACACCCATATTTTGCTCAATTGCGGTTTATTTCACACCTCAAACATTTAGTAAACAATTAAGCAAATACAAGTAATCTGCAGGTAGTAAGAAAATAAACTACTAACTCTTTTACGCTACGTCCGCACCTACACAGGTATTTTTGAAAACGCAGCTGTTTTGTACACACGTAAACGGCGTTTCGAATCACCGAAAACTGAGATTTTTTAAAACTCATTTTTTGCGTTTACGTGTGGACGAGTGATAGTAGAACAAAGAAAAGATGATTAAATATAACAATTAATAGCTAAATGCTGAAAATAGTGCCTTAAGTATTGAAGAGATACACTTGAATAACTAGTGTGTCCAGGTCGGCTAGCCATAGCTGGGAGTCCGAATCAAGACACCACCAGTTGATTTGTTAGTGTCGCTAGCAGGCTAAAAGAAGTCAGCTAGGTCTAGGGTTGCCAACCGTCCCTTAAAATACGGAATCGTCCCGTATTTCGAAACAAAAGTACACGTCCCGTATTGAGCTAATAAGGGACGCACTTTGTCCCGTAATACAGTGAGAATCAAAAGTAGTCTATAACTTTTAATGGAATTAACGCTTTGTTTGAAAACATAATTCCCAGCCCCTCTCCTGCTTTGTGACCAATGAGCTGACAGCACACTTACGAGTATGACAATTCAGATTACCACTCATCTCATTGGTCGAGGAAAGGTCGCTTACGGAGAAAATACCGGAAGACAACAAATGACCACAACAAGAAGCATGGCCAACAGGGAAACAAACGCAGACACTGCGGTGCAAGTCTCGGACGACAGTAAACCTAAAGCTGGGCAGACACTGTGCAATTTTTTTCAGTCACGTTATTCAGCTCCTGCTCAAACTGCACGATTGACTCGCAGTTGGTAGGTCACGATGCAGGTCTCACACTATACCGCCCGATGCTCTGATGCGACCTGAGTGCTCACACTGTGCCTCCATAAAATGAAGGTTATAACAGAAAATCTGTCGCGCTCTCTCTCTCCGTCTTACACTCACACAGACACACACACCACCACCATCAACTTTGCTAAATTGCTAATGAAAAACATTGATCGGGCAGCTGTGACTGAGCAGCAATGTAAATCCAACTATTTTCACGGTTGTTGTGGTCGTGATAATTTTGTGATGCCACATCGAAAAGGCTCGGATGAGCTTTCCAAAGTTCTACAAGTTGTGCCTCCATCGCTTGTGTCCAGATCACAGGCTGCACAGCCGTGCTGCTCCATCTTTTACACCAACGTTTACGTGTTTGCGCGCGAGCAGTGTGAGCGGCTGTGGTGAGACCCTCACGAGCGATTGATGATCGGGAGCTGGTCGTGAGGTGTTAATCACTTCTCGTTACCCCACGTATACTACACGATGCACGATGAAGGCCAAAATCGGCTCAAAATGGGCCTAAAACTGCACAGTGTAAGCCCAGCATTAGAGCAGCAATGTTTGTTCCCCTCAGAGAAAGGGAAGAATGGGAAAAGGAAAACACCTGGCTGGAAAAAGTTAATATGGGCATGTGCAGTGAATATCAGCGCTATGTGGCCAGAAGTGTGATAATATAATTTATTTTGTGTAATAAACAACTGCAAGAATAGATGATTACAACAAATAGATGACTAATACATAAAAGTAATACATAGATGAATAATGATGATGAGTTAAGATGCGTAATCATGGGAGCAAGTGGGTTTACAAACAGGAGCAGCTGATTAGCATTAGAAAAGCTGAAATAATACCTCAGCTGAAGCCAATTGTACTAAATGCACTAAATGTGCACTGTTACAAGAATGTTTTTCTTTCTATTGTTTTCTATTATTTTAAGTTAAGCAGGACAGAGTTCTTTTAAAGAAAGATTTACTTATATTCTCAAAAGTTAAGCATGACAGGCTTCTGTTTAAGAAGGAGACCTGTTTTATTGTGTTAATGTTGTCATTTTGAGCTAAAAATAAATGGCTAAATGATCATTTGTTTCACATGTGTTCATATCACAAAGAATACACATCTACTTAAATCAAATTCAAGTCAAATGGTTAAAAAAAATAATTTCACACAAAAAAAGAGCTAGAAAATTCACCACACTGGGAAGGGTGAAGACAATTGGGTCGCCCGGCCCTGGCCACGAGGTGTCCCTTATTTATTTTTCAGGGAGTTGGCAACCCTAGCTAGGTCTAACTAGGTATTGTTACCAAAGTAAAGATGGTCTCTGAAGTTTCTGGAGTAATGTTTTAGCTATTGTTTTATAGCACATGAATAGGGAAGGGATTTCAGGGAAATCAGCTAACAGAACACTATGGGGGTTTTTTTTTTCAAGTTGACTAATAAAAGCTGTTTCCAAACAAGCTAACTAAATGCTAGCACAATGGTGAAAGTAGTAAGGGAGGCACAACAGGCTATAGAATCACCAATGCTTAGTTCAGTGGTTCCCAAACTTTTTTTTGCTGGGGCCCCCTTTGTTTTACATGAAAAATGCAGAACCTCCTTCCATCAGGAAGGAGGTTCTGCAGCATCCGGTCCCGTACCAGCAGACTGAGAGACAGCTTTTTCCATCAGGCCATCAGACTGCTGAACACGTCATAGACACCTCAGCTTCACTACTGGAACTTCAACATTATGCACTCCACACTGTATATAAATGCCACTTGTTTTGCACATATTCAACTCTGTATATTTTATATATTTTATTATTATTATTATTATTTTATTTTATTTTTTTACTATTTAATTTGTAAAAATGTGTATACACACACACACACACACACACACACACACACGTAGGAAAATATTTAGTATACACATCCAGAAATGCATACACTATTATATATTGTACATATATTTATTAGTTTCAGGTTGGCCATTCTTGTATTTTGCTCGTTTGTGTTGTTGTGTTTGCACATCTCTGTTGCTTGTGGGGCTCGCACACAAGAATTTCACTCGCATGTGCTGTGCCAGTGTGCCTGCACATGTGATGTGACAATAAAAAGTGATTTGATTTGATAATGCTGCACCCCCCCCCCCCCCCCCCCCCCCCCCCCCCCACTAGTGATGGGATTTCCGGCTCTTTTTAGAGATCCGGCTCTTTCGGTTCGGCTCACTAAAAAGAGCCGGCTCTTTCGGCTCCGAACCGGCTCTTCAGGTTGTTTTGTTGCTTTAATTAATTTATTATTAACAATAATATAAAATTATGCACAAAAGGAATTACTAACATAAAAACAAGTGGTTTTATTTATATATGTTTATATATAAATATATGCGGTGGCCCCTAGAGACAAAACACGTACAAACTCCAAAACACATTTCTAGCATGAACTGAACTTCCAAAGCCGAGCTACTAGATCACTTAAATTACACAATTGAAAGCATGTGTGTATTGTTTGTGTATTTATACACAGGCACTCATATATATATTCAAATAATTTAAAAAAAAGTTCATTTACCTGTTATTACCACACACCAAATCCGGTCGTTGGTACTTGCTGGCTTGTGTAGCCACAAGATAACAAAGGCTCAACACTGCGCCCAGCATCCTGGAGCACTTCTGTTGTCTTTTGTACGTGTTTTGAGTTTTTATGTGCTTCTGAGTTTTTACGTGCTTCGGAGTTTGTACGTGTTTTTACGTGTTTTGGAGTTTTTACGTGTTTTGGAGTTTGTACGTGTTTTTACGTGTTTTGGAGTTTGTACATGCTTCAGAGTTCGTACGTGATTTGAAGTTTGTATGTGCTTTGTCTCTAGGGGCCACCGTAAATATACTTTTATTTATTCACTCCACATAAAATGTAATAAATAAATCATATAATACAAAAATCAACTATTCACATTTCAAGTTTTAACTATTTAAATTTTCAGCTTTTTCCTTTCACAAATTTAAAGTGAAAAGAACACAAAACACTGCAAACCACAACACAATTAAATATAAATTATAATATGAAAATTAAAAGAACATGCATATTCTCTGTCATATGGACCTGCATGAATAAACTTTCTCAATCCTTTATCATCTGCAACTGAAAATAGTTGTGGATGATTACTATACCTTTCTAATGTTGTTGTCCCTGCCTCTCTTTCTCTCTCTGGCTCTGTTCCTGTGCTACTGAGTGTAACTACCGCCCCTCCCCCCTCTGCCCAGCATAAAGCACAAGGCTCGCGTGCAGAGTGAAGCGGAAAAAAAGTGCGAGAGAGAGGCTGAGAGAAAGAAAAAAAAAAAAGAAAACCCACGTGACGGCTCGCGATAAGGAGCCGGCTCGCGTCGTTCACGTCAAAGAGCCGGCTCTAAGAGCCATTTCGTTCGCGAACGACCCATCACTAGTAACTACCGCCCCTCCCCCCTCTGCCCAGCATAAAGCACAAGGCTCGCGTGCAGAGTGAAGCGGAAAAAAAGTGCGAGAGAGAGGCTGAGAGAAAGAAAAAAAAAAAGAAAACCCACGTGACGGCTCGCGATAAGGAGCCGGCTCGCGTCGTTCACGTCAAAGAGCCGGCTCTAAGAGCCATTTCGTTCGCGAACGACCCATCACTAGTAACTACCGCCCCTCCCCCCTCTGCCCAGCATAAAGCACAAGGCTCGCGTGCAGAGTGAAGCGGAAAAAAAGTGCGAGAGAGAGGCTGAGAGAAAGAAAAAAAAAAAGAAAACCCACGTGACGGCTCGCGATAAGGAGCCGGCTCGCGTCGTTCACGTCAAAGAGCCGGCTCTAAGAGCCATTTCGTTCGCGAACGACCCATCACTACCCCCCCCCCACACACACACACACACAACTAACTCTTTTATGCTACATCCACACCTACACAGGTATTTTTTGAAAACGCAGC
Organism: Diplotaxodon limnothrissa; assembly: GCF_057381915.1. Lineage (NCBI taxonomy): Eukaryota > Metazoa > Chordata > Actinopteri > Cichliformes > Cichlidae > Diplotaxodon > Diplotaxodon limnothrissa. The sequence continues at coordinate 55,329,766 of NC_140602.1, read as the reverse complement.
TGTTTCGTCCACACATAAACAGCGTTTTGAATCACCGAAAACTGAGATTTTTTATTAAAACTCATTTTTTGCGTTTACGTGTGGACGAGGAATACAGAGTTCGTCTTGCAACTCAAAGGTATGTGCCCTTTTTCACGTCAGCTGTGCGCCACGTTATTGCTCACATGAGAGGAATTGCAGAATGGCAGATAGTCAGATTAACAGTATTTTGTCTCTATCTTCAGGTTTTACACGCTTACATATACACACGCAGTTACTGTCCCTCCATTTAGAAAGGCAGAGGCGTCACAGTGTAATTATTTTACGTGTAGTTGTTTTTTCCCTGTGTAATAATATTCAACATTGCTGTCAATACATTAAAAAAAAAAGCCTCTCTGTGCAAAATGGGTTTAAAAACATAAACAACTGTGGGATACTGTTTGTCCGTGATTTAGACAGGGGGAACAAATCGTGGCAGGATCAGCCTGATATAATTTGTATCCCGCTGTAACTTTACTGTATAAAGAGCTAACATCTCCAAAATGTCAGTAGTTAGTCATTACAACAAGTGTTTGTGAACTAAAAATCAAGAATGTGGGATACTGTTTGTCCATGATTTGAACAGCCCAGCGCTGCTCCCGACAAAGGGAAAACCAATTCTGCAGGGGAGACCTACCTTGGCACTTGTGCAGGTGAAACCAAAGGGAAGATATGCTTCACCATATTTTCTAGTCTTTGGCTTAGAATGAGGTTGGTTTGGAAACATATTCAGCTATGCTTCATCTCCTGCTTTGCGTTTGTGTGGGAGCCCCATGGTTGTTGTTTTTTTTTTTTCCCCCCTTTTCAAAGGGTAAAAAATCCTTGATTTAAACAGAAACACATATGCCCTTTCAGGCCTGTTATTAAATAGGTGGAGTCCCATGATTTGGTGTCAGACACTGCTCTATAAGCTTTCATATTTGCACGCTAAATATGCAATATTTAGAATTAGAGAGAAGGAACCTCATTAATCTCCTAACACTGTTCAGAATGGTGATAAACATTATTAGTCAGATTACACCCTTCGGGGTCTTATGTAGTACCAACAAAGGGTAATTGAAAGAAACAAGGCAGTGCCGCAAGTAAACCAAATGAAGTCAGAGCAAGCAGGGTCTGAACATCAAAACAAACCTGCAGGTGGTTGGTGTAAAGGAAGTGCAAGAAAGGTACAAGCCATAAAAGATAGACAGATAAGGAAACTTCAAGAAATTCATTTTTTTTTAATGAACACAGATCCACTTCTCTATTTTCATTCTCCTCCATTTTATTGTCTCTGAGCAGGGATGTACCCAGAGGAGGAGCAAGGGGTGGCACTGCCCCAGAAACCTGAAATATAATCATATAATTTTGTTATTTTGTACCTTTTATCATTTACTTTAAAGCTATGCTTACTTTTTCTTCTATTATATAAATCTATTAACACAAATCATCACCAGTGTAACTAAATAAAGCTATAGCATTTAGGTGATGCTCAAAGAAATGAATCAGTGATCCAAATGAACATAACATAATCTCCACCACATCAACTGTCCACATTCAGTATACTATGAACCTGACTGTCGTCAAGTGAAGACCATGTTATGCTATCATGCCACGTGAAGGAAACACCCCATCAAACAACTTACTCGAGCTCTACTTGAATTATTTATATGGGCTCAAAATGTGGTCATAAATATTTTGTACTTGTAAATCAGGATTTGTATGTGTAAAAAGAATTTGTGTGTGCGTGAAAAAGATTTAATCTAATGTAATCTAATGTATCTAATAAGCCAATCACATTTCAGAAACTCTGTCTGCTATAAGTAGATACAGTATTATGCACAGACATAAATGTTGAGTCAAATCGGCAAAGTGCTGCTTTAAACATATATGTTAAAGCTTAATGTGTGTAATATATTAGAATGCCATCCATCCAGTTTCTTCGTGCCCATGTGTGACCTTTTCTTGGGTGTAGTGGTGGGTGAGCTGATATGCCAGCTAATAATTGAATACTATCTACAAAGAGAAGTGCAAGAGGAGCAGAGGGAAGAGAAAGAAAGTTCAAAGTTTCTAATAGCATAACCAATAAAGATGCCCGTGTGAATTTCGTTCTATAGTTATGTCGCTGTGGAAATTTTGCTCTGCCCTTGGCCTTTTATGTATCACCATAACTAACCACATTTTTTTGTTGTTGTTAAAATTTAAGCCTTTGATCAGTGTCCATGACAGTATTTACCCCAGTGTCATCTTGTCACATATATTGTTTCTCGCAAAATTATAGCCATTGTTTTTCTTATTCATTTGACTGCACTTAGGTCTTTCATTTCTGCTTGAAGCACAAAACTATTTCCTTCATGCTGTGTGTGACAAAGCAAACGTATCAGCTCACTGGAAAAAAATAAAAACCAAAAGCAAAAGGCAGTCTGACATGAAGCAATACTTGAAAAGTCCCTTGTTTATTTCCATCTAAGGTGGAAGAAACCTTCAAATCAAGCGTTTTTACACACCCTTTTTTGCTGCAGTTTCTTTTCCCTGGAACTCTGTCACTTTTGTAGGGTTGCTGAGCTAGATGTAGCTTTTTCCCTTTGCACACACAAATACACACACATAAGCACACTTACAGCATTGTAAAATTTATTATTTGTGTACATTGCGAAACTGTCACTACTTGCCTACACATGTTAGCAACTCGATACAAGCTGTTACCTAATTAATAAACTATGAATAATAATTACAGAACACAAAGATTTGGTTTGATCCTGGAAGGAGGCACAAATCCCTATAGGCTTGTATCAAGAACAGCATCAAGAGTTTAAAAATCTGGATGCCCTGAGCTCCCTGCTGTATGATCCCTTGTGTGAATAAGGAAAGCAACAGAAAGTTCCTTTAAAAGACTATGTGGTAATATTAACTGTGGTATTCTGCTTTGACTCTTCCAGTATCCATGAGCATTCCTTTACTAAGTCTGCATGGGATTATGCTTTTATAGGTTCACTGATAGGTAGAACATTTTGCAATTAGTAACCTAGAGATTAAATACAGGACAGGAACAATAAGACCAGCCATTTGTGCCCAATTAAATGACACACTGACTCCATGTCAGTGTGACATGGAGTCCCAATAAAATTTGGCTTGTGGCTCAACTTGTATTTTGTCAGGGGTATATTGTTCCAGATTCCAGGGTAGGCTGAACAGTTACTAGCTATTGTACTAACTGAATTTAATACTAAAAAGTATAACCATATTAATACAATTAATACAAATACAATAATTATTTCAGAGCTTTGCATATGTTGTTGGTATTCATGAAATAGACATGCCATCTAAATTTACAATAAGTCTGAAACAAAGATACTTTACCAAGTATCTGGAATTAAGAAACAGACATCATCCATCCATCTATTTATTTTCTTAAATGTGTATCCAGCCAGGGTAAAGCCTATTCCAGGTGACAGTGGGCAAGAGGCAGTAAAACTCTTGACCCATCCATTATAGGGCTAACACAGAGTACAGATATGATGGATAATCCAGGATGTATGTTATGACTTCTGTCTTCTCCACGGTAGGGGCTAAACTGAAGGAGTGATTGTGTGGTTGTGTGGTTCCCCCCTGGTGAAAGCACATAGCTACATCATGAAAGTATTGATCTGCAAAGCTCCGCTAGTACCTATGGACCACCATCACAGCATAGCATGCATTAACCATTCATGCTCAAACCCAGGGTTCAACAACTAAGACAATGCAGGGGTATAAAAATCCAGAAGACGGATGATGATTCATCTTATTAGAGTCATTCTGATGTTAATAATAATCATATTAACATTATGATAATATATAATGTTAATGTTCTTAAAACTTGGATTCAAAATAAGTGACATTTACCCTTTCTCATCACACAGTGAGCACATTATATAAAAACTCTAGAATCAATTGGGAATGCAAGTTCTCATTCACTGATTTTTTAAAATGCAGCTGTATTTTGTTTAAACTATTATTTTTAGATCTAAGAATGACTAACATCCAGACCTCTGTCATGTCATTGCTGGGTACAGTCAAGGCTTTAATTAAATGAAACATTTTCTCCACTCTTAAGGAACATGAACACCCAGAGATTATTTTTCACTTTCAGTTTACACTCTTAGGCACAATAGCAAACCCTTTTGGTCCATATGCCAACATGTTACAAAATGGTTTGTATTTGTAAATTGTACACAGGTATCTCATTTAATAAAGTGTAGTGTGTTAAAGAGAGTGTCTGTTTTTTTGTTGTAATTAGAAGCATAAACCTCATGCTACAGCTATAATATAGCATAATTCATTAGTCATTTTATAGGGTGTAAAGCATGTTTGTTTGTGGGTTTGATATATGTTTGCTTGATTTTAACATATCAAAAAGATCAGGCCACTTGACAAGGCCAGATACGACCAGGATTTTACAGTTAAACTCAGTAATGTCCTGTCACAGTGCAGCAAAGCCAATACATGTTCCTTTTAAGTAACAATAACATGCACATCTAGCCACATGGCACAACAGTTGTGACTTCATTATCACTGAATGAAATAAATAAGCGTACTGTGTTCTTCTTCTAACACAACAGCTGTTACACACAGATTTCAGGTTTACAGAGAAGAACTGTTTGAAGTAACAGAATCCTATGATCCATCAGATACATCAGTACTTTTTTGTTATTAAGATGCCAGTTATTTGCACACAAAAATTAAGTTTTAGTACTCTTGTACAGTGGAAGAGGATATTACAAAAATTTACTTTTTGGCAGGCTATACAAGCTCTCTTCCTCATTGGTGCATTTTAAAGGTTGGTACGGCCTCTTTTTTCTCCTCTTATAACTTTATTAGTCTGCCTCCAATAAGACAGAGTGGATTTTCTATCCAGTAAATGATGACTGTGAGTATGGACTGTTACCAGTCAGTCACACTACAGAAAACAGCTATTAAAGATCGCAACAAAGTGATTATCTACTTTCTTTTTTGAGAAATATCTCGGTCCACATGAAAAAACAATAAAACAAGGTCAGGGGCTGTCAAAAGCAGAGCAAAGTAATAGGTAACGTTATAATTTTAACCATACAGAAAAAATGGCCTAACAGAAGCACACATACAAAAATACCATGCACGGTCTGGGAAAAAAAAAAGGCTTTTTTAAGTTATAAGACAAGACTTCCATTTTCCTGAGTTTGTGAAAATCCTTGGAAGGAATTTTTCATTTTTCAGTGGCATAAAAAGCTTTTCACATGCCCAACAGCTTAGAAACAGCTACACTTATCATAATACCTGTGTATAAAAGAACGAGGCCTGTGTGGCCTTTTTTTTCTAACCGTCAGCCTGTGATTGATTATGGTGATATGCTGTATATGTACACCACCTCCTCAGTTTTATGGTGTCTTGATTCATAGAGATGTACCATGCATCCCTGTGTTTTATTACAAATGCAAAGCCTCTGCCTCACCATTGCATTCTTTATGACTTTGTGGGCTTGCCACGACTGACCACTTCCAGAACAGCACTGGTATATAATTCTTTATAAAGTGATAGCAGATCCAATTCACTTTAGTAACCTTTTCTGTTCCAGTACTAATGGTTACCAGATATGATCCTCTTGCCTTTTGATGTGTCTAGTGTTCTAACAAATCTGGGGAAAACTAGTTTTTATTACTATCCACTTTAAATATGTAAATTAAAACATGCTTTTATTCATTGCTGAAGTGAGCAGCACAGTAAAGTAGATGTTGTTGCTGTTTTTAAGAGATATCTTGAATTTGTATGGGTGCTACCTTGGTCAGGTCTCCCTTCTAAGAGAAATTTGATCTCAATGAGACTTCCCGAATTCCTCTTCTTCTTGGTCTTTTAGGGTTGCCACAGCAGATCATCTGTCTCCATCTCACCCTATCATTAGCATCCTTTTCTGTCACATCAACTCTCTACATTGTGTCATGATATGTGTGAACAGGAGGGTGGTGTTGTGCGCATAATAAAAAGTGATGGAAAAACCTAAAAGACGGTGTCATGCCTGCTCCCTGAAGCGATATCATAACATGGTGTCAGTAGTGAACTAATAAGGCTATACAAGAGTGTCGCAAACATGGAAGGGCTTAAGCCGCCAGCTGGACTTGATTTGCTGCAGGGGAACCTCTCGGAAAATTGGAGACGGTTTCGGCAAAGGTTCGAGCTGTATCTCGCGGCTACAGGAGGTGCTAGCAAGCCACCCAAGGTACAGTCTTCACTATTTCGATGCAGTGAAGCATAAGCAGACATGCAAAAAAGACAGACAAAGTAAGATGAAACTGAACGACAAAGACCAAGCAAGCATGTTTAATTGCAAACGATGTGGGACTAAGCATGCATCACGCCAATGCCCTGCTTATGGCAAACAGTGCAAGAACTGCGGGAAAATGAATCACTTCGGCAGAATGTGTAGATCGAGAAAAGTGCACACTGTCGCCGATGAAGCCACGGATCAGCAGACAAGTCTGTTCATTGGGTCTGTAAATGTAAAAACACAGACACAGGCAAATGAATGGACTGTAGAAATAAAAGTGGGCCACAAACCTGTCAAATTCAAACTTGATACTGGTGCACAAGCCAATGTGGTTACCCTACAGTCTACTACGAAGAATAGAAAATAAGCAAATACTTAAACCCACAAATGTCAGGTTGTCAACATACACCGGAGACAAAATAGTAGTTAAAGGAAAGTGCACATAGGGAGTGAAATACAAAAAGAAAAGTTTTGTTTTGGAGTTCATTGTCGTAAAATCAGAAACCAAGCCAATTCTGGAGATTCAAATGTGAAGAAATGGGATTCATCAAGAGAGTGATGGCACTGAATAAAAGTGAGGAAATGGACATCTTCAAAGAATTTGCTGATGTGTTTGAGGGCATAGGTTGCCTGGAGTGAGAACACACCATTCAAATTAACGTCTGTGGCACCAAAAGTTCATACACCTAGAAAAATCCCTGTCACTTTGAGAGAAAAGCTCAAAGTAGAACTAGACAGAATGGAAAAAATGGAGGTGATTTCAAAAATTTAAGAGCCTACCAGAAGATAGGTGTGCACCTATTCACCTTTGACCAGCAGGAATACCTCCTCTTAGTGGATTACTATTCCAAGTTCATTGAGGCTGAGTGGCTGAAGTCAGACACAAGAAGTGCAACAGTCATCACTCATCTTAAGCCACAATTTGTCAGACACAGAATTCCTGAAACGGACCACAGTTCAGCTCCCGTAAATTCCAAGACAAAAGAGTGGAAGTTTTGTCACAACACAACTAGCCCCCACAATGCACAGTCAAACATGATGGCAGAGAGAGGAGTACAAACAGCGAAACTCTTGTTAAAAAAGGAAAAAGCCGAGAGGAAAGACCCTTATCTGTCGTTAATGAATCCGAGTACACCGTCGGAGGCCATTGGAGCGTCACCAGCCCAGCTGCTAATGTGACTTAGGGACAAGACTTCCAACAACATCACAAAGATTGAAACCCCAAATGGTCACTAAGACAGTGCAGCAGTTGTTGGAAACAAGACAACACAAACAGAGAGAATACTTTAACCAAGGAACCAGAGTACTTCAGCAACTGCATTTTGGTGACACTGTCAGAATGTGGCAACACGGTGTATGGAATCCAGCTCAGGTGACAGGTTTATCTGAACATCCAAGATCTTATGTTGTTCAGGTGCCTAATGGACAGATGTTTAGGAGGAACAGAAGGTTTCTAAGGTGGTCAAGAGACAATGAAAACGTGACACAGCAAAACATTGCTTGTCTTTTATTGTCTCGGTGTGATAAAACACAGGGACAATGTGAGATGGACATGGAAAGTAAAAATGTCACTCCCACTGAGTTTCCAGGTTCCCCACCCAAAACAGCGAGTGGACGTATCGTTTCCAAGCCCAGAAGGCTTATAGAGAAATAAAATGAACATTACGTTTTAACCTAAGAAAGAAAGAAAAACATGGGGGAAAAAATTGTGTTCACCAGAGATGGGCAGTAACGCGTAATCCAATTACTTTTTTCAAGTAACAAGTAAAGTAAGGGATTATTATTGCAAAAAAGGTAATTAGATTACTGTTACTTTCCCGTAAGCACGCTGCGTTACTGCGTTACTAAAACCGTGATTTTTTTGCGAGTGTCTCATGACAATGATGTAAGCGAGTGTGACGTTCGTGGCAACAGCTGTGTGCAGATCAACAATGGATCATATATCGAGTGCAGGAGAGAGTATGAGCGTGCAGCGTATAAAGCGTGGAAGTACTGACCTTACTTTACGTTTGATTCCATAAAAAGTGACAAAAACATTAGTGTCCGTTGTGCGTGGGAAGAAAACTTCTTTGTACAGCAAAAAAACCCCTAAACTTCCAGCAAGCACTGACAGTACACTGCCACGGGAATGTGAAACTCCAGGATCCTTCCACTGACCGCTGCGGCACACCTGCACCAGGGCAAACCTCCGCCTGCCCTACTCCTGCTATACAGGTGAAAATAGAGCAACAGGACCGCTGAGTCTTTGATTTTATTTATTTTCTACTGTGTTTTACGTGCATTTATTTGAAAGAGTGAGTGTAAACACAAAAAAGTATTTTATTTTATATGCTGGAATATGCAGAAAATAGGTTTAAATGTTAAACAAATTTCTTCCAGTCAGAGAATGTTGCATATAATTAAATTTTTGCTTGATGCATAAAGTTAAGAGATTAAAACTAATAAAACTAGTTTCAAAAAGAGACTTTTTCATTTGATTACATTTTATATGATGGATTATGCAGAAAAAATAGAATTGGGCTGAAAGATCTATTGTTTTATTACCTATTCAGGTTGTAAATCATTTTTAAAAAAAATAACTAAGTAACTAATTACTTTTGAAAATAAGTAATCAGTAAAGTAATGGGATTACATTTTGGGGAAGTAATCAGTAATTAGTTACTGATTACTTTTTTCAAGTAACTTGACCAACACTGGTGTTCACAAGAGAGAAATGTGAGTATGCCAAGAAGCATTTTTTTCTTTCTTTCCTTTTTTCCCCACTGGTCACGGGCCTTGGGTCGTGTTGTGAGTTACTTTGTTGTTTACACCTGTTGTTCGAAAAAAAAAAAGAAAAAAAAAGGTGAGATTTAAGATTTGGTCCATCTGGCCCCTAGCTAGAATGACATCATCATAACAGATGGTTTAAAAATGAGTTATGATGGTCAGCACCTTTTCATGTGTGTTTAGTCATCTGTTTCTTATGGATGCGACTGTATCATTACCCCAATTAGGCAAGCCCTTAGAGACAGATTACCAAAAATAGAAAAAGACTGATATCTGTTCAAATGAAAAGCTTGAAGAATTACTTTATTGGTGTGGTTGGTGGAAAGAACATTCCCATGAGATTCACTAACACAGAGATAGTGGGATTGTTATATAAACCTTGTAATGTCTCAGGTGGTTACCATTGTGAGAATTTTTAGTTTGAAAGAAAGCCAAGGACAATAAAGGTTAGAGCTATTTATTCAAAATAATACTCCTACAGCTGTTTCACAGATATGTGTATACACACATGCACATGCTCATGTTAAGTTGTTGAACCAGTGATGTCTATCAGCGCTCAATTACCATTGCTGGAAAAAAAAAAGCATATTCTGCATGAAAATATCAGTAATGACATTTTTGAAGCCCGGAGAAGAATATCAATGCATCAGATCTTACAAAGGCTTAAACTTCAGAGACGGGTGTTTGACATTTGGACTCCCTCTTTGGCATGACCTTTGCAGCAGTTCACCAAACATATCTAGTGTCAATCTAACCGTTTGCCTCTGAAATTTGAATTCACATTCCTGCTGACTAGCGTGACTGGGAGGAAGCAGCAGAGCAGACAGCAGTTTTATAAAGGATGTGACAGCAGAACAAATGCAAGGCTCATCAGTGTAAAAAGTGCAACTGTAGATATAGTAAGGTCTGATGTTATGAAATGGTACTCTAGAGGAAAATTGAATTTTTCCTAAACATTGGTGTCTGTCATGTGTTGATAATGAGGAAGAAACTACAGGCAGAAATGAAAGAAAAAAAATGTTAATTATAAGATCAGAAAAAGATAGATCCATCCATCTATTTGTATATGTATATGTATTAAATATTATATGCTATATTCCGCTGGTTACTTAATGTTGAATGACTGTTGTAGTGCAGGAAAAGTAACATGAAATGTTGAGCCACAGCTCCACTGTGTGGTGAAGTAATAAACCTCCTGTAGTTTTAACTATGTCTTGACAAGACTTCTAAGGAGTAAGCAAAACCTCTGAGAGAGAAAAAAGGTTGAGGTGGATAACAAGCTTCACTTTGCACTTCAGCTAAACTAAACTGTTTGTTAAAGAAGATCAGAAGAAAAGAGCATTTAGCCTGATGTTCATATCACTTTCAAATCAACTTCTATCCAAACAAACATCTTTCTTACAGAGCTATTTACCTTCAGATAAAATCATATTGCATTCTTGGGGAACAGGTTTGTTTGGGGTTATTCCAGCAGCCAAATGCATTGGTGGATGCTCAGACAGGTTAAACACCCGTCTTCAAAAAATCTTACACAATGCCTCATTGTCTTCATATCACCATTCAATATGACTTTTAGTTGGCATGTCACCTCAGTTGCCCGTGCAATGTGATAGTTCTGTTGCATCATCATGAGAGGCTATTAGTAAACATGTTTTCATTCCTTAAGTGTACAACAAGTTCTTCAAATGGAATATTGCTGCGCCAAAACCACTGAGTAACTATGTGTTGCGTGCGCCTGATTATAATCCTCTGTTTTATTGTCACACTCAATCATAACTCAGAAAATTCCATTTGTCACACCTCTTTCAGCCCAGAGTGGCAGTAAACAACAGCATGAACGTCTCGTTTTTGTTTTGTTTTTTTCAATTTTAATGATTCATTTTAATATGTCAGATCATTTTGACAATAGGGACGTGTTTTTAAGTCCTTTGCTGCACACCAACATTCCAGCTGTACTGTGCATAGTCGTTTTACGGTATTCCAGTTATCCACAAGTCTTGCCAATATTCTGAAAATGCACCAGGAAGTAAGTCTCTCAGTAAATCAAGAATTCAAGCACATAGTTAAAACATCGTTGGAAAATTAATACCTTTCATAACTTTCTACTAAGTAACACCAAAATGAAAGCAAAAACCTAAAGTGGTTTCATGTTACAACTGTTTCAATTTCCATGAGATTATACACACATAAAAACAAGATTTGCACTCGATGAGTTCAACTAGTTCAACTTCTCCCCTCACCCACAGCCAGTTGATAGCTGCCCCTCAGTGAACCTGGTTATGTCACATGTTTCTTCAGCTTTAAAGGGAGACTTCTCTCTCCCTGTTGCCAAGTGCTTGCTCACAGGGTGTCATCTGAATGTTGGCTCTATTTTTGTAGGGCCTTCACCTTACAATATCAAGTGCACTGAGGTGACCGCTGTTGAGATTTGGCAACATGTAAATAAAATTGAATTAATTTGAATTGAGATACCCACATTTTACAACAGCAACACAAATCAAGTCCCAAAAGGTTGTTCATCTGGACGTAGTGCTTTCTGAAAACGCTACGTCCAAATGAACAGAATCGACATTTTGGGATTTACTTACCTGGATGATTGAGCATGCATCAAGACATTTAAGAATCATGCAGAAAATGCACAAGCCCAATTCTGAAAAAGCTGAAATGACATGTAAAATCTAAAGAAAAAAACAGATTGCAATGATTTGCAAATCTCTGGGCCCATATTTTATATACAAAAAAACCCCCATATAAAATGTTTAAACTGAAAATGTTTTAATTTGATCGCAGCAACACATTTCAAAAATGTTTTCCACTCTGTAGCATTCCCTCTTCTTTAGACAACAGTTCATAAACATCTGGTAACTGAGGAGGAAGTTGCTGGACTTTTGGCAGAGGAAAGTTGCCCCAGTCTCCCCATCCATTCCAATGTATAGAACTCTGGGTGTTCTTTGTCATATTATTTTATTTTCCTAGATTTGCCAAACTTGGTGAAAGGTCTAGAGAGTATGCGAGCAACCACACAACAAAGAAGCTGTGATGTTCTAATACACATTTCGGTTGTGCTTGTACTACCCCACATGCACCCATACGCATTTAAAAATGACAGCTATGCACTGTGACAATTGTCATCTTTATTACAGGTCAAACGGTTCAGGACACAATGAAAAACTGATAAGAGCAGGTTAAGAGGACGAAAATGACGCAATCATGACACAGCAATATTTGAACATTGCTTGCACTAATGCAGGCATGCTTAAAGCATCATTATTTTATGTGAGAACTTTTGTTTGGGAAAAAAAGTTTCTCAGTAGAGCTGCAATTAAGTCAGCAGGTTATCATTCCATTAGACACTGGGAAACTTTAGCTTTAGCAATCATCACACGGCTCAGGGGTATCGTATGAAGCAAGTTCTGCTTCAGCCAGAGACATTGTCAGAGGAACAGGTAATAGAGATATGGAAAGTACGTAAAGACTGCATCAGCAAGATCTAATATCCCAAGTTACTACATTGTTTTGTTTCTTAGTTCATTCTTGATTCTGCAGTTCATTTCAATTGCATTAGAGCTCTGAAGCTTTAAACGGGAAGATCTAAGGGGTATATTATGAAGCATGATGATGAATGGATTAGTGAGAAATGCTGAGCTTAAAGTCAGATGTTTCCATTTTGCGAAGGGGCTCCCTTTTTACTCGGCTGAATCCAGTTCAATTCAGTTTTGTTTATGCTAAACCAATTCACAATAGTCAAACTACAGGTCTCTCAATATTAGAGAGAAAACCCCAACAATCAGACAATTGCCTTTGGGGAAGCACTTGGCGTCAGTGGGAAGGAAAAACTTCCTGTTAACAGGAAGAAACCTCCAGCAGAACTAGGCTCAGGGAGAGGCAGCCATCTGGAACTGGTTGGAGGGAATGAGGGGAAAGAAAAAAAGAAAATCAGGAGCATAGGGAGACTGGACAAAACAAGAAGACACAATTTAATGAAATGTAGTAGGACTATATAAGCACATGCAGAGTGAAAAGATGAGAGTGGATCATGGAAAGTTCTCCAGCGGCCTAGTCCTATTGCAGCATAACTAAGAGACAATTCAGGGTCACCTGATCCAGCCCTAACTGCAAGCTTTATCACAAAGCAAGTTTTAAGCCTATAATCTTAAAAGTAGAGAGGGTCACTACCAGTGTTGGTCAAGTTACTTGAAAAAAGTAATCAGTAACTAATTACTGATTACTTCCCCCAAAAAGTAATCCCGTTACTTTACTGATTACTTATTTTCAAAAGTAATTAATTACGTAGTTGCTTAGTTACTTTTTAAAAACACGATTTACAACCTGAATAGGTGATAAAGCGATAGATCTCTCAGCCCAATTCTACTTTTTCTGCATAATCCATCATACAAAATGTAATCAAATGGAAAAGTCCCTTTTTAAAACTTGTTTTATTAGTTTTAATCTTTTAACTTTATGCATCAAGCAAAAATGTAATTATATGCAACATTCACTGACTGGAAGAAATTTGTTTAACATTTAAACCTATTTTCTGCACATTCCAGCACATAATTTTTTTTTTTGTGTGTGTGTGTTTACACTCAGTCTATCAAATACAGTGGGGCAAAAAAGTATTTAGTCAGCCACCGATTGTGCAAGTTCCCCCACTTAAAATGATGACAGAGGTCAGTAATTTGCACCAGAGGTACACTTCAACTGTGAGAGACAGAATGTGAAAAAAAAATCCATGAATTCACATGGTAGGATTTGTAAAGAATTTATTCGTAAATTAGGGTGGAAAATAAGTATTTGGTCACCTCAAACAAGGAAAATCTCTGGCTCTCACAGACCTGTAACGTCTTCTGTAAGAAGCTTTTCTGTCCCCCACTCGTTACCTGTATGAATGGCAGTTGCACTGACCTCAGTAGTAATGAAGGTGTTTGAGAGGCTGCTGAAGAACATCATCTCCTCCTCCATCCCAGACACCACAGATCCGCTGCAGTTTGCCTACAGATCCAACAGATCCACAGAGGATGCCATCGCCCACGTCCTACACACCACTCTCAGCCATGTGGACAAGAAACAGGGTAACTATGTGCGAATGCTGTTTGTTGATTACAGTTCAGCGTTTAACACAATAGTGCCCTGCAGACTGTTCACAAAGCTGAGGGAACTGGGACTTAACAGCCGTCTGTGTGCATGGGTGTTGGACTTCCTCGCTGGCAGAACTCAGGTGGTGAGGGTGGGCAGGTGCTTCTCCAACAGCATCACCATCAACACAGGAGCACCTCAGGGATGTGTCCTCTCGCCACTGCTCTACTCCCTCTACACTTCAGACTGTGTGGCCACCCACGGCTCCAACACCATTGTGAAGTTTGCTGACGACACAGTGGTGTTGGGTGCCATCTCCAACAATGATGAGGCGGCCTACATGGATGAAGTGAAGAATCTGGCATCGTGGTGCCAGGACAACCACCTCCAGCTGAACGTCAGCAAGACCAAGGAGCTGGTGGTGGACTTCAGAAGGGGTCAGCACAGAGACTACAAGCCCATTATCATCAATGGAGCTCCAGTGGAGAGGGTGCAGTCCTTCAAGTATCTTGGTGTCCACATCTCCTCAGACCTGACATGGGCTGCCCACATTCAGGTCCAGACCAAAAAGGCTAGGCAGCGCCTGTATCACCTACGACAACTGAGGAAGTTCAGGGTCTCTCCAAAGATCCTCAGGATTTTCTATACAGGCGCTGTGGAGAGCATCCTCACACAGAACATGACATCGTGGTTTGGGAACAGCTGTGTGAAGGACCAAAAAGCTCTCCAGAGAGTGATCCGTACAGCAGAACGCTGCTGCAGGATTGCTCTCCCCCCGCTTCAGGACACCTACACCAGGAGATGCCGGACTAGAGCAGCGCAGATACTGAAGGACCCGTCCCATCCTGGCAACAAACTGTTCCAACTTCTGCAATCTGGTAGAAGGTTCCGCATCTTCCGGGCAAGGACAGAGAGACTCAAGAGGAGCTTCTATCCCCAAGCCATCCGTGCTCTAAACACACACACCCGCCCTCTCACATCATCTATAATTGACTGAGACAGGACTCTCTTCCAAACACTCTAAACCAAGGCACAATGTACACTTCAAATTCCTTTAATTTTAAATATGTTTATATTGTCTATCCTGTAAAATAGTCAGATGTCTATTCATATTAATGTACAGAATTCACCTGCTTGCTGCTACTACTGCACATTCACCCAGTGTATATACTATATGTAGATATATATAATGTTCTTCCTCTACACCCCCCCCCCCCCCCCAAATTTTTGCACATGTCGAGGAGCGTGTCAGGCTACATTTCACTGTGTGTTATACTTGTATAACTATGCATGTGACAAATAAAGAACCTTGAACCTTGAACCTGTTTGAACTCATCATCTGTATAAAAGACACCTGTCCACAGCCTCAAACAGTCAGACTCCAAACGCCGCCATGGCCAAGACCAAAGAGCTTTCGAAGGACACCAGGAAAAGTATTGTAGACCTGCACCAGACTGGGAAAAGTGAATCTACAATAGGCAAGCAGCTTGGTGTGAAAAAATCAACTGTGGGAGTAATCATCAGAAAATGGAAGACATACAAGACCACTGATAATCTCCCTCGATCTGGGGCTCCACGCAAGATCTCATCCTGTGGGGTCAAAATGATCATGAGAACAGTGAGCAAAGATCCCAGAACCACACGGGGGGACCTGGTGAATGACCTGCAGACAGCTGGGACCAAAGTAACAAAGGTCACCATCAGTAACACACTACAACGGCAGGGAATCAAATCCCGCAGTGCCAGACGTGTTCCGCTGCTGAAGCCAGTGCATGTCCAGGCCCGTCTGAAGTTTGCCAGAGAGCACATGGATGATACAGCAGAGGATTGGGAGAATGTCATGTGGTCAGATGAAACCAAAGTAGAACTTTTTGGTATAAACTCAACTCGTCGTGTTTGGAGGAAGAAGAATACTGAGTTGCATCCCAAGAACACCATACCTACTGTGAAGCATGGGGGTGGAAACATCATGCTATGGGGCTGTTTTCCTGCCAAGGGGACAGGACGACTGATCCGTGTTACGGACAGAATGAATGGGGCCATGTATCGTGAGATTTTGAGCCAAAACCTCCTTCCATCAGTGAGAACTTTGAAGATGAAACGAGGCTGGGTCTTCCAACATGACAATGATCCAAAACACACCGCCCGGGCAACAAAGGAGTGGCTCCGTAAGAAGCATTTGAAAGTCCTGGAGTGGCCTAGCCAGTCTCCAGACCTCAACCCCATAGAAAATCTGTGTCGGGAGTTGAAAGTCCGTGTTGCTCGGCGACAGCCCCAAAACATCACTGCTCTCGAGAAGCTCTGCATGGAGGAATGGGCCAAAATACCAGCTACTGTGTGTGCAAACCTGGTAAAGACCTATAGTAAACGTTTGACCTCTGTTCTGCCAACAAAGGTTATGTTACAAAGTATTGAGTTGTATTTTTGTTATTGACCAAATACTTATTTTCCACCCTGATTTACGAATAAATTCTTTACAAATCCTACCATGTGGATTCATGGATTTTGTTTTCACATTCTGTCTCTCACAGTTGAAGTGTACCTCTGGTGCAAATTACTGACCTCTGTCATCATTTTAGGTGGGGGAACTTGCACAATCGGTGGCTGACTAAATACTTTTTTGCCCCACTGTAGATGCAAGTAAAACACAGCAGAAAATAAATAAAATCAAAGACTCAGCGGTCCTTTTGCTCTATTTTCACCTGTATAGCAGGAGTAGGGCAGGCGGAGGTTTACCCTAGTGCAGGTGTGCTGCAGCGGTCAGTGGAAGGATACGGCAGTTTCTCTGTGAATTGGTAGCTTGCTTGGAAGTTTAGGGGGGGTTTTTTCCGCTGTAAAAATAAGTTTTCTTCCCACGCACAATGCTAATGGACGCTAATGTTTTTGTCACTTTTTATGGAATCAAACGTAAAGTAAGGTCAGTACTTCCACGCTTTAAACGCTGCACGCTCATACTCTCTCCGTACTGGATATATGATCCACTGTTGATCTGCACACAGCTGTTGTCACGAACATAGCACTTGCTTACATGAGACATTCTCGCAAAAAAATCACGGTTTTAGTAACGCAGTAACGCAGCGCTCCTACAGGAAAGCAAAGGTAATCTAATTACCGTTTTTGCAATAGTAATCCCTTACTTTACTCGTTACTTGAAAAAAGTAATCGGATTACAGTAACGTGTTACAAGTAACACGTTACTGCCCATCTCTGGTCACTACCTTCTGACTCAAAAGTAAATGGTCTGTATTTGTATAGCGCTTTACTTGGTCCTAAGGACCCCAAAGCGCTTTACACTATACACAATCATCCACCCATTCACACACACATTCACACACTGGTGATGGCAAGCTACAGTGTAGCCACAGCCGCCCTGGGGCGCACTGACAGAGGCGAGAAAAGGACACAAATAACCCGAGGTAAGTAGTTTAACTGGAGATGGGCCAATAACTGAAAGCTCTCTTCCCTTTGTACTAAGAGAAATTCTACAAGTAAGGCTGAACTGCAAAGCACTGTACCAGGATGATGCGGTCCTATGAGGTCTCAAAAATATGATGCGGCATGATTATTCAAGATCTTGCATGGGAGGAGAAGGAAGTTCAATTCAATCCTAAATTTGACAACAAGCCAGTGAAGAGAAGCTGATATGTGAGAATTATGGCCTCTCTTTCTAGTCTCAATACTCCTAGTGTTGTGTTTTGGATCAGGTAACTATTAGGGCATCCTGACAATATAACATTGTAAAAATTCACACTAGAAGTAATGATTGCACTTACTGCTCACCGAAACTCTTCAAATAAACTATTCCTCTGTAAATAATTCGAAACACTCTTTCTGGGGAAAAAAAGGAATATTGTAAATGAGTATATAATCAGCTACAGCAGCTGGTTCAAGTAAAGAATAGGTGATGGTTTAATTACAGAAACCTTAAAAGCCTCTTAACAAAGATAAAGTGATGATCATATTTAAAATCAGTAGTTTAAAGGAAATAATGACTTTAACTTAGCCCATAGAGATCAATATGAGAAAAGTCCAAATAAATATAGCATGCCTTATGTGATGACAAACTCCAGTGGTTACATTTTTTTATAACTACATTTGTTAAGTCATTACTACTTTGAACTAAGGAAATACAAGTTTCAACAGAGCTGTGGTTCTTTGTCAGCTTGGTTGCACTGCTGAAAACAAGCCTTGGGTTATTTGTGTCCTTTTCTGTCTTTCATATTAGTGGAATGCTATTCACCTCCAGCCTATGTGTTCTTTGCTTTAAGGTATATTATATTAGTGGTTCAAAATTGTCGGATAAGTTACTCTTTTTCAGAGGAGCCTGTTGTTCCTCTATGTTGTCATACACAGTGAGCACGCTGCACTATATGCTATATACTGGACCCTAACCAGATCAAGGATGTGATTACAACAGTTAGTACCCTCATTTACATTTTAAGAGAAGCCACATTAATCTAACAGTCAAATCAAAGCACCTTTAAGGCTATTGTTTTCAGCATCTACATGAATGTTAAAGTTACTATAATTATTTTATCTGAATTGAGCACAAAATCATATAACCAGTCAAGAAAAACATCATCATAACAAAAATAAAACAGTTTTTTGTCTTTTTCCAAAAAGGATGCAAAAGGCTGCCAAAGTCTTTGGGTGACTATTAACTTAGACTGATCTAGAAAGACTGCTGCCACTACTCCTCATAAGCCTGTGCTTTGAGGGCTTTGACAGTTAGTATGTCTTGAAGGGGTTTATTTGATTCAGTAAAAGGACTAGATGTTGTAGTCCCTACTAACTATTCAGGTTTCTGTTAGCCAAAGTACTAAATCAATATGTGAATTAATTACAAAACCACTTACTAACATAGACGTAGAAGATAACAGATGTAGAAGCCTACAAAGAAGATCTCCGTGGTAACTTATGATGAACAAATAATGAGATGCGGAGCAGGTTTTGTTCAGAGTTTGAGTTTAAATCTATTAGAAATTCTTACAGTATACATACAAGATCTGGGCTATCAACACCTACGCCCTGCCCGTGATCAGGTACCCTGCTGGGATAATAATCTGGCCAAAGGAGGAGATAGAAGCCACTGACATCAAGACAATGAACCTCCTGACCATCCATGGAGGGTTTCACTCCAAATCCAGCACCCTGGGGCTGTACGCTAAGGAAGGAGACCGGGGACTGGTGAGCGTCAGTACCACAGTCCAGAATGAGACAACAAACATCAACAAATATGTCAGGAAGATGGCCCCAACATGTGTTCAGTGAATACCTCACACAGCAGAAACCCAAGAAAGAGGAGGAAGAGGACGAACCATCATGGAAGGACAGGCCCCTGCACATTATGTACCTCCGGCAGATAAGAGGAGGTGGCTGATATCCAGAAACCCTACCAGTGGCTGGACAAAGCTGGACTGAATGACAGAGCACAGAGGCACTAATCATGGCAGCACAGGAACAAGCTCTGAGCAGAAGATCCATAGAGGCTGGGGTCTATCACACCAGGCAAGACCCCAGCTGCAGGCTTTGTAAAGATGCCCCTGAGACAATCCAGCACATAACAGCAGCGTGCAAGATGTTAGCAGGCAGAGCATACATGGAACGTCTTAACCAAGTGGCCGTCATAGTATACAGGAACGTCTCTACTGAGTATGGCCTGGAAGTCTCGAAGTCAAAGATCGAGCTAAGATCCTATAGGATTTCCAGATACAGATGGACAGAATGGTGGTGGCTAACCAACTGGACATAGTAGTGGTAGACAAGCAGAAGAAGACGGTCGTAGCGATAAACCATACCATAACCATAACCATACCGACTGAGAGCAACATCAGAAAGAAGGAACACGAGAAGCTGGAGAAGTACCAAGGGCTCATAGAAGAGCTCGATAAGATGTGTAGGGTTAAGGTAACAGTGGTCCCAGTGGTAATCAGAGCACTAGGTGCAGTGATTCCCAAGCTAGGCAAGTGGCTCCAGCAGATCCCAGGAAAGTGCACCACGCAGCAAAAAACAATTTTTTAACTCAAGTTAGTCTCATTATTTTATTTGTTCTTGTGTTCTAAGCGGTCGATTCATTCAGAATTCAAGGCAGCACTTTACCTCGGCTTCAAGATCCTTTTGCACCAGCATGTGGTAATTTCAGAGTTGCAAGAGTTGTTTTTCTTGCAATACAATGACTCAACACTGGTTGACGCGATCAATTCCCCTGACAAAAATCCCCAAGCATTCCTTCCGCGCTAGCCAGATCTGGACAAGATCGAGACAAGAGGCAATAAGGTGTTGTACTATGTGAAAGGTGATAGAGACACGTTTTTCACTGATACAGTTTCATAAAAGAAAACAAAAGAAAAAATGGGTGCTCTGCTTACAGAAGGTAAATAGGTTGTCGCAAAGACAAGTGAAAGAAAAATCTATGATATGCCAGATTACATGGAAGCTATTTTAAGAAGACATGAACAAAGGTGTTCTGTGCTGGCTTGCCTTTTTAATGTTCCTCGGGCACAAAGTTTAAAATCACAACTTGACTGAATTAAGATTCAGCAACAGTGGAGCGCATTTCGATAGCAATGGCATAGATTTTGTGTGTGTAAAATAGCAAAAAGCATAAAAGGTACCACCTAGCCTTTTAATTTCTTTTTTTTTTTAAAGGTATGGAGGTGATTAATTACCTGATTTCTTCTTTTCTTTCGGTGACAAATAAACTTTTCTGAAACACTGATTAGAGAACAAATTGTTTACAAACACATCTGAATCTGCTTAAGGACATTACCCATTTTATAGCAAGGAGGAAACGTTGCTTAATCAGTCATGGAGTGTATGGCAAGTGAAGAAGAAATACTCCACCTTAGCACAAATCTAAAATCTTCCTTATGTCAGTTTTGAACATCTCTGCAGTCTTATGATTGTGCAATAAGAAACCTTATAAGGTTCAGTTCCCACAGAGGGAACAAACTCAGGTTTGACCTGCTTGTAAGTGGAGCCTGAATTTGCTCGCTTTGCTGGTTTCTGTTTGTCAGTCTGTGTTAACTGAAGAGAGACTCAGCTTTTTTCTATAGTTTCTTATTACACAAGCAAGGTAACTGGTTTATCTAGATCAATTCTAGATATCCAAATATCCTTGGGCAAGATACTAACCCCATGTTTGCCTACTGGTGGTGGTCAGAGGGCCCGGTGGCGCCAGTGTCCGGCAGCCTCGCCTCTGTCAGTGCGCCCCAGGGCAGCTGTGGCTACAATGTAGCTCGCCATCGCCAGTGTGTGAATGTGTGTGTGAATGGGTGAATGACTGAATGTAGTGTGAAGCACTTTGGGGTCCTTAGGGACTAGAAAAGCGCTATACAAATGCAGGCCATTTACCAATTCTGTATCCTGTACTGCAAAGTAAATTCAGTATATTCAGGAAACCTAGGGTTAGCTGGCTTCCCTTATCATGACTTCTTCAGTCTCAAGCATCACTGAGTGACAATGGGCCATGAGGTCAGTTTCATGATCATTAATATGCAAATTATCATTACCACTGATCAATGATCATGAGTACCAAAGCTGGTAGTTTAATAGTAGTCCCATCTACTTCTGTCCTGCAAGAAGTTATTAACTTAAACCAGTGGTTCTCAAAGTGGGTGGCGCAGCCCACTGGTGGGGTAAAGAGTTCTAACAGGTGGGGCGCAAGTTACCTGGCAGAAAGGTCATGCGGAACTAATGTTTAAAATCGGAATCACTTTTATGGTGGAAAAAAAAATTTGTGGCAGTTACGTTAATAATATGCTTTGTGTGTAAGTCGACAGCCGTAATAAAGAAGTGTACTGAAAAGTGAAAACATGTGGTCGGGTCTGTCACGCATCATTTACAGTGGTGCAGAAACCTAGGATTGGGGCACTAAAGACCCGCCCACATGTTCGGACTTTTCAGTACACTTCTTTATTGCAGCTGTCGACTTACACACGCGGTTGCACCTTTTCGGCTACAGCCTAAACGCATCATCAACAACAACAACAGGACCTAGTTTATTCTATTTTAAACTCTCACTAAATTAAATATATTTTTTAAATCTCTGTTCACGAGTTTCTAGATTTCTTTTTTTTTTTATAAGACTAAAACTTACTTTATTTTTCCATGTCTGGCAATGTTCACATTCTGTTTAACTTGTTCAGTTTTTGCAGAAGTGGTGCAGTCTAATGAAGCAGTCTAGTGACAAAAGTCACAAATAGTTGTTTGAAAGATGTTTGTTTAAAACAAAAATTACTGAAGGATTCATTGTGAATGAATGTATCTAAATAAAGTTGCAGCCAGGCTTTTCTGTCATTATTTTGTTTAGATGGGGCGTGAAAATATTTCTTCGTGCCATGTGGGGAATGATGTAAAAAGTTTGAGAACCACTGACTTAAACAGTGTGTGTACTTTTTTTTTCCAGAATTGGCTGCAGCAACTGTAGTACTTTTAAATTGTTGATATTTATTGGCTCTTCTTGTGGAGAAATGCAGGCTTAGATCTGTTGATTGTAACTGGTTATGTGTCGCCAACAACGCCTATTACTCACGGGTGTGGTAGCATGTAGATTAGTGGTTCTGGTTTTGTTTCATTATGCAAATATACTTTTCATGAGGTTGGGGAAACCTGCAGTGAGAAGAGTCTGAAAAAGTCACTTGGATGAGTGAAATGTGAAATGTTTCTCGCACTGAAAATACTACATTCAAATGAAGAGAACCAGCTTTCCTTGCCTGGATGACTTAGCATGCATGATGAGGCTAAAACAGTTTTACACATCATAAGGAAACATTTAAGCAACACTTTCATTTAATAGTATCTGATCTATTTCTATTCTAATAGGAGAACCTATTAACTTACACAGTGCATGTTCTTTTTTCTAGAATTGGCTATAGCAAATGTAGTACTTTTATATTGCTAATTTATTGGCTATTGTGGAGAAATGCATGCCTGGACCTGTACATGTTTGCAATTGGTCATGTGTCGCCAACAGCTCCTATTACATACGTGTGCACACCTCCTACTTTATTAGAGCAAGCCTAAATTCCAGTTGAGTTACCAGCTAACCAACATCTTACTCACTGTTGTGTCCGTATTAACTGCATTTACAGTTGAACGATTGTTCTGTGGAATCATTCTTTTAGATCTGCCAGATAATGATCTCTGGAGTATCTCCAACTGACCTTCTTTTTCTTTTACCTATCTTGACATGCCCTGGCAAAAAAATAAAAAAATGAATTTACAGGTTGTGTTTTTAAGGGAAGCCACTGTTAATTAAATTAATGGTGTAATCATAATCTACTGTTCTTGCTGGAACAAGACAATATGAATATGTCCGCAGAATCATGCCGCTGAAGCAATATCTCTTGAAAAAATGCCAGTTGTTGGCTTTAAAGATAAATGTCATCTTTTTTTCTTGAATTCTTGTCCAATTTGTCTTTTTATAAACAAGTTCTAATAGCTGTCAGACACCAAGGACCTTATACAACGGAGGAGATGTGAGACATCTAATATTTAAGGCTCTTTCTGTCATGGTCCCTGTGCCTCCCAGGCCAGCCCAGTGTGGCCACAAGTGTTTGTTGTTTTACTCTCTCTCTGCTCCCCTCGCCTTGCTCTCTCTCTCTCTCTCTCTCTCTCTCTCCTACCTGTCTGCCTGGGCGGAGCTCTGATTGGGCCCCCGCCCTTGGCCCACGCAGTGTTGCCAACTTAGCGACTTTGTCGCTATATTTAGCGAGTTTTCAGACTCCTTAGTGACTTTTTCTCTAAAAAAAGTTGCTAAAAAAAGACGTGAAAGCGCATATCGCTTTTACTCTCAACAAGCAGCGGGTGCTGCAACGCAGTCAGTTCTTCTTTTACTCTTTCACTCTTATGCTGTTTTGTGGATCACAAGGTTTAAAACTACTTATAAACACACACACACAAAGTAACTCCACCAGAGTGCCTATTTCGGGTCACTTGTGCCGGTCCAAGCCCGGGTAAAGGAGGCTTGGCTTTTTGTGACATTGTGACATTAAAAAAAAAAAAATTGCTAAAAGAAATTTAATTTGTAGTTCTAAATAAACTCTAAATGCATTTAGGACGTTTTTTACTCACTTTATGTCTCTTCCACGATGTTATTTCTCTCTCCAACAACATAGGTTACAATTAGATTAGCATGACCAATTATGCAAATTAGGCGATGACGTCATTTAGCAACTTCTAGCGACTTTTAGGACAACCAATAGCGATTTTCCTTACTGAGGAGTTGGCAACACTGGGCCCACGCACCTGCAGCTGATCTCCGGTGATTTGCAGCTCTTCTTAAGGCAGGGGCCCTGGTGTCCCCCCCCCCCCCCTTCACGTGTACATATCGCACCAGTGTGATTAATAAAGTATTGTTGAACCGTGCTTTCTCAGTCTGCGCCTGAGTCCGTTCCACCACCGTGACACTTTCAAGATAGAGTCGGACATTAATTGCTTGAAACTGAAATAAAAAGTAGCAGACAAAATAATCCACAGAAATTAATGTACATAAAAGGTTTATTAATCTCTTTGGGATAGGCATAATAAGGCTGCTGCAATTATAGCAAGGATTATGGCCCAGACTGGATTCACAGCAGCACCACCTACATGACTAAAAAGAAAAGCAAGCCTTGCTATGTCATCACCATCTTGAAATACCTCCAGGCCCTCATTTGCAAAGCTATTTTGAATGTGTTAGAATGTTAACTTTAATTTCAGTGGTCAATGAGGCATAAAAACAACATGTATGGAGTCTATACAATTAAAATATTGTGGCGGGGTGTGGTTTACGGTGCTGCTGCAGGGGAGATGGACGCACCTGCACGTGTTCTGCAATCTCACCTCGCTGGATAGCTGCAGCCACGAATTGTGTGTAAAGCAAGCGAGTGCAAAATAAAGATGCTGAAAAGCATGCAAACATTGTCAGATCTGCTGTAGTATTGTTACAAATAGATAGATAGATAGATAGATGACCTCAGATGTACACAAACTCCTACATACATGCATACACCTGCAATTTGCCTGTTTTGTGTGAGTACACTGTTGAGTACACTGTTGACAAATCCCTAGTCTGTGAAGCACAATTTCAACAAATAATATTCTGAAGAGGAACTCAAGAGGATTAAAACTTTCACCCATATTCCTTCTTCCAGTATTGCATCGTTATTTCATTTATGCTTTGTGAAAGTGCAGTGTTTTGATAAGGGCAGTCACCACACCCCAACGCTGAACAACACACAAAGACTGAGAGGCGTCATTGCAGACAGATGATATAATGCTGCATTCCTCTGCGCAAATTCTGAGAAGACATTCGTTATACCTTGTGGTATTCATGCTACATACTTGATTTTAAAGCTCCACTGTTTTGGAGGAAGGAAGGTTCAGGGTTTCAGTAGTCATCATCATGGGCTCATCGGATTAGAATGAGAATAAGCAGTCATCATTTGCAGGTTTTGTCGTTTTATTGTATAACAGGTAAAGGAAAGAAAGACACACATGGACTGCTCTCTCTCAGCTGCCGCCCCATGTGGGAGTGAAGAAAGAGTGAGGGGTAGGTGAGTGCAGTCCTTATATAACAAGTGACAGGTGAGTGCAATTAAGGCCAAGCACCACACCCAATCAAAGGTGAGGAAAAGAAACAAGGTGCATCTGGTGAAGTGAATGTGTTGAAAGGTGAGCCTTTACAACAGCCGCCCCCATATTTCTACTGAGAAATATGTTCAAAGGATCAGAGATGCTCCTTTTCACAAAGCGGGAGCAGAGGAATCAGACATGCTACAGGTCTAATATAGGTTCAGGGGGTCGACAATGCAGGCCAGACAGTTCAGGGGGCCGACCATGTAGCCAGCGGTGGCGGCAAAGCAGGTCCAAATGCCAACCGCATGGGATGCAGCGGCAGGCCCAGACCTGCAGACCGTTGGGCAGTTTTGCAGGTGCTGGGGGCAATGTACGGGGCTTGGCAGAGGCAGGACCAGGTGATGCAGGAGCAGGCAGCGCCCTGACCACTGGCGGAATGGCAGCCACAGGCGGTGGAACTGGTGATAGTGGCACTGCCGGTGACGACATAGGTACTGCTGATGGTAGAGTATGAGGTGGCTGAATGAATTCAGAGCCATCAGCGGACACAAGGATGTGCTGGAGCGGTTCTCCTGAACCTGAACTGGAAGATGTGAATAAACATTGGGCATGCGTGGAACTGCTCTGGGGTTGGAAGTCTGTGATTGGACCTTGGAGTGTCCATCCTAAGCGGGTTTTGACTGCTGCAGGAGATCCAAATGGTCCATGTCTAACTGGTGCAATAGGCGTAATAAGGTGGGTATGATCAGAGCCTATGAGCAGTAGTGGAGCTGCTTTGTTAATGAAGGTTAATGGGATACCTTGAAGATGCTTGTATCTCCGTTGAAGAGGGGATACGGGGTAGGTGTGGTCTGAAAGTGCTAAGTGACTTGTAGCGAAGGCATTATTAATTGTGTAAGTTTTCTCTGGATGTGCGATGGGTGAGATCTGGAAACTTACACAAGAACCTTGAATGGTTTCAACTTCTTGATGGACAGTTCTGAGTGATAATTTTTCAGCTTTCCCGGTTAGGTGGAGATGCTTAGCTGCAGATGTCAGAAGCATGGTACGTTGGGAGCCATCGTCAAGTATTGCATATGTTTCCAGGGTTCTTTTGCCATTACGCAGGAGCACTTTCACAACCTTTAATAGTACACTAGGGCGATCGCTAGGTCTATCAAAGTACAGTGTCCTCACTACAGGATTAGTTTCAGTTCTAGGTCTCTGATTCACCTCACATAGGATCTGTAGATGTCTTTCCATGCAGGTGGCACATGCTTTCCTCAGATCACACTTCGCAGCCTGATGAGTTCTAGCACAACGCCAGCACCGTTTGTTTCTCTTTATCCACTTTATTTTCTCATCCTTTGTCTTAATGAACTCAGGGCACTTGCTAATGTGGTGTTTAGGTGAGCAGCAATATGCACATCTAGCCTTAGTCATTATGATGGGTTGTGCTGCCTGTACAGGATCGGATGCATTTGTCCCATGTAATATTGTTGTGAGTGGAGAGGTGTACTTATGGGCAGGTCGTGGCTGGTTAAAGGATGAAACAGGACTGTCCTTTCTTGGTTGACACTTGCATTCCATTTGCAACCAGGATGAGAACAAAGGTAGGTCATACATCATATCTCCTTGTTCCCTGTAAATGTGCCGTTTGAAGCGACTGGAATGCTCTGCGGGCAACTTTTCAAGTAGGCGATCGACATGGGAGCCACAATTTAGTTCTGTCTGGCCTTGATCACCCATAGTGCTAAGCAAGCCAACTAAAGCTTGCACACGAAGAGCAAAGTTGTCCAGAGTCCGACCATCACCTGCTCTGATAGGAGGAAGCTCCAGTATATTCCGTAGCTCTTTCAATGCTAGCTGTCTTGGTTGCCCATAACGCTCATCAAGAGCTTTGATGGCTTGAGTGTATGGGTCAGGAGCATAGGAAAAGGAAATAGCTAACAGTTTAGCTTGGTCTACTTTCAGGTGATCAAGAAGGACATGATATTTGAAATGCTCTGTCTCATGAGGGTCAAGCAGGTTAGTAAGGGCCATTCGTAACAGCCTATACTGGATTTCATCTTCTCTGGTAAGGTCTGGGAAAGAAGGACCCTCAAGTTTATACACATGTGTTCTGGTGCTAACAGGGTGACTAGAACTAGCAGTAATGGGTACCGAAGGTTTTTGTGCATGCAAACCATCAGATGTAGCTGGTTGCTGCTTTAAAGGAGGGTGCTGCCTTGGTTCTGGAATGCAAACGAGAGGTTGAGCGGGGTCTTCATCTAGAGGAACAGCAGGTTGAACACATGAAATCTGGTGGGGACCTTGCAGTGGCGTGGCCAGGAAATTAAAAGGAGTCTCATCTGGTGTCTGAAAAACTGGTCTAGGCAAACCACTTGAAGGAACTGCAGCATCTAATATTGTTGAATTAGGGAAAGAAGGGCTAGCAGCCAGAACTGCACCAGAGTGACGGCTAACCTGGGGGGGCTGAGAGTGTGATTGACATGTTGCTGGATCAATCACTGGGAACTGCTCATGTTGCTGATGTGTTTGGGGAATGGCTTGTAAACCGCAAACAGAACTGCTTTCATCAGAGACAGTGTGAATTGAAGATCTGGAGGAACTGCGAGAATGGGGAGGAGATAACTGAAGCATGAGTTGCCTAATCTCCCTCATTGTCATCAGGAGTTCCCTCATCACCTCATCTTGATTGGTGGGTAAAGGAGCAAGTGATGTCTCTGGTAGACTTCCTGACTCCCCATCAGGATCCTGCAGCCCATGTGTGTCTGTGTCATTATGCTGGCATTCTGTTTGACTCTCTGTATCACATTGAGCACTTCTACTTCCAGGATACTGAACGTCATACTGCTGCAGGTGGGCAGGAGGTCGACTATCACGACCAGAATGTCTCAAATCTTCAGTCAATGGCTGCTGTGAATCCATGACGCTGACTCTACTCCGGCTCGGAGGACCATGTTTTGGAGGAAGGAAGGTTCAGGGTTTCAGTAGTCATCATCATGGGCTCATCGGATTAGAATGAGAATAAGCAGTCATCATTTGCAGGTTTTGTCGTTTTATTGTATAACAGGTAAAGGAAAGAAAGACACACATGGACTGCTCTCTCTAAAAAGGACAAAGTATGATTTAAGTAACTCAAAATGATACATGAACTCAGGAGCCTCAAAGAGAAACTCACCTCAGCTGCCGCCCCATGTGGGAGTGAAGAAAGAGTGAGGGGTAGGTGAGTGCAGTCCTTATATAACAAGTGACAGGTGAGTGCAATTAAGGCCAAGCACCACACCCAATCAAAGGTGAGGAAAAGAAACAAGGTGCATCTGGTGAAGTGAATGTGTTGAAAGGTGAGCCTTTACAACACTCCACCCTTGAGTCCAATGGTCAATATCCATATTTTACATTCACCTACATCTTTAGTTTCTTTAGGACTTTTTTTTTTTTTGTTACATCTTTAGGACTTTTTTTAAAATCATTTGGTAAGTTTCAATACCTGTCAGCTTTGAACTGAGAATGAAATAACTGTCCCCGAATTGAAACAAATGCTTTTTTCTATTTCAAATAAGATTCATTAAAAAAAAAAAAAAATCTCGTAAATACTTAGTACTTTGAAAATATTTATGTGAAACATATTCTGAATCATATCCAACACCTGCTATTGATCAATTTATCATGTTCGCACTTACTTTAATACTCCCACAGAGTAAATCGAAGCCCGAGGGAATTTCTTTTTGTTTGTCAACTCAACCGGTTTAGACTACTTCTCCAAATTTCACAACACCAAATATAAAATGATGTGTTGAAATAGTATTTGGAAACCCTCCAGGAGTGTCTGATGTTCACTTATGTAGGCATACTGAAAAAAAAAAAAGGAAAGGGCACTTTTTAAATTTCAGGACAGCATTGAGTCAGTTCTAGTGATGTGTCGGTCGCGAACGAAATGGCTCTTAGAGCCGGATCTTTGACGTGAACGACGTGAACGACGTGAGCTGACTCCTTATCGCAAGCCGTGGGGTTTTTTTTCTCTCGCACTGTTTTTCGCTTCACTCCGCATGCGAGCCTTGTGTTTTGCGCTGGGAAGAGGGTAGGGTTGCCAACTCCCTGAAAAATAAATAAGGGACACCTCGTGGCCAGGGCCGGGCAACCCAGTTGTCTTCACCCTTCCCAGTGTGGTAGCTCTTTTTTTGTGTGTGAAATTATTTTTTAACCATTTGACTTGAACTTGATTTAAGCAGATGCATATTCTTTGTGATATGACCATATGGGAAACAAATGATCATTTAGCCATTTATTTTTAGCTCACAATGACAACATTAACACAGTAAAACAGGTCTCTTTCTTAAACAGAAGCCTGTCATGCTTAACTTTTGAGAATATAAGTAAATCTTTCTTTAAAAGAACTCTGTCCTGCTTAACTTAAAATTATATAAATTAATAGAAAACAATAGAAAGAAAAATATTCTTGTAACAGTGCACATTTAGTGCATTTAGTACAGTTGGCTTCAGTTGAGGTATTATTTCAGCTTTTCTAATGCTAATCAGCTGCTCCTGTTTGTAAACCCGCTTGTTCCCATGATTACGCATCATAACTCATCATCATTATTCATCTATGTATTACTTTTATGTATTAGTGATCTATTTGTTGTAATCATCTATCCTTGCAGTTGTTTATTACACAAAATAAATTATATTATCACACTTCTGGCCACATAGCCCTGATATTCACCGCACATGCCCATATTAACCTTAACCAGAGGGTTTAAAAAAAACAAACCAGTGTTTACATACCATATCTGCTTCTGCCATGGCCTGGCGGACAAAAAATTGGTAAAGGGTTCCCCGAGCTTTCATGCATGTGCCCACCAATAGAAGCATGCCTATGGAAAAAGTGCGCCGGCACACAGTGCAGTGCGCTTTATAGTGCACTTTTCCAGCCAGGTGTTTTCCTTTTCCCATTCCTCCCTGTACTTTTGCAGCCTTTTTTTTCTTTCTCTGAGCGAACAAACATTGCTGCTCTAATGCTGGGCTCACACTGTGCGATTTTTGGCCCATTTTGAGCCGATTTTTGAGTCGTGCGACCGATTTGGTGATCAGCCCGATTTTGGCCTTCATCGTGCGTCATGTAGTATACGTGGGGTAACGACCAGCTCCCGATCATCAATCGCTCGTGAGGGTGTCACCGCAGCTGCTCACGCGCAAACACGTAAACGTCGGTGAAAAAGACGTTGCAGCACAGCTGTGCAGCGTGTGATCTGGACACAAGCGATGGAGGCACAACTTGTAGAACTTTGGAAAGCTCATCCGAGCCTTTTCCATGTGGCATCACAAAATGATCACGACCACAACAACCGTGAAAATAGTTGGATTTACACTGCTGCTCAATCACAGCTGCCTGATCATGTTTTTCATTAGCAATTTAGCAAAGTTGATGGTGGTGGTGTGTCTGTGTGAGTGAAAGACAGAGAGGGAGAGCGACAGATTTTCTGTTATAACCTTCATTTTATGGACGCACAGTGTGCCGTCCGAGACTTGCACCGCAGTGTCGGCGTTTGTTTCCCTGTTGGCCATGCTTGTTGTTGTGGTCATCGGTTGTCTTCCGGTATTTTCTCCGTAAGCGACCTTTCCTCAACCAATGAGATGAGCGGTAATCTGACTTGTCATACTCGAATTGTCATAAGTGTGCTGTCAGCTCATTGGTCACAAAGCAGGAGAGGGGCTGGGAATTATGTTTTCAAACAAAGCGTTAATTCCATTAAAAGTTATAGACTACTTTTGATTCTCACTGTATTACGGGACAAAGTGCGTCCCTTATTAGCTCAATACGGGACGTGTACTTTTGTTTCGAAATACGGGACGATTCCGTATTTTAAGGGACGGTTGGCAACCCTAGAAGAGGGGGGAGAGCCAGGGACAACAACGTCACATTAGAAAGGTATAGTAATCATCCACAACTATTTTCAGTTGCAGATGATAAAGGATTCAGAAAGTTTAGTCATGCAGGCCCATATGACAGAGAATATGCATCATCTTTTAGTTTTCATATTTTAATTTATATTTAATTGTGTTGTGGTTTGCAGTGTTTTGTGTTGTTTCACTTTAAATTTGTTTAAAAGGAAAAAGCTGAACATTTATAAATAAAAGTATATTTACTGTGCCCCCTAGAGACAAAGCACATACAAACACGTATGAACTCCGAAGGACGTACAAACTCCGAAGCACGTAAAAACTCAGAAGCACATAAAAACTCAAAACACGTACAAAACACAACAGAAGTGCTCCAGGATGCTAGGGGCAGTGTTGAGCTTTTGTTACCTGGTGGCTACACAAGCCATCAAGTACCAACGACCGGATTTGGTGTGTGGTAGTAACAGGTAAATTAACTTTTTTTTTTTTTTAATTATTTGAATATATATGAGTGCTTGTGTATAAATACACAAACAATACACATGCTTTCAACTGTGTAATTTAAGTGATCTAGTAGCTCTGTTTTGGAAGTTCAGTTCATGCTAGAAATGTGTTTTGGAGTTTGTACGTGCTTTGTCTCTAGGGGCCACTGCATATATTTATATATAAACATATATAAATAAAACCACTTTTTTTTACATTATTAGTTGCTTTTGTGCATAATTTTATATTATTGTTAATAATAAATAAATTAAAGCAACAAAAACAACCTGAAGAGCCGGTTCGGAGCCGAAAGAGCTGGCTCTTTTTAGTGAGCCAAGCCGAAAGAGCCGGTTCAACTTCTGAAACACTGATCTGGCCAGTTAAGTAATAGAGGGGTTGTTAATCAGTTTCAGTTGCTTTGGTGTTAATGAAATTCACAACAGGTGCGCTAGAGGGGCAACAATGTGACAGCTCCCAAAAGCCGGAATGGTTTTACAGATGGAGGTCACTGAAGTTTTTTTCCTCTTCATCTTTTCAGGCTGTTTTTTCAGTAGTTTTGCATTTGGCTAGGGTCAGTGTCACTACTAGTACACTGTTCCAAAAAATGTCAAAGTATCTTACTGTATATTCTACAGTTTTGTACTGTCTTTCTAGAATATCATTAAATTTACATAAGGAGACTGTGATTTTACATGTCATAGGTAAAATAACATAACATCACTGTAAATACAGTAAAACACAATTTACTTGTTTTTTTACATATATTTTTTTGTACATATATTTTTTTGTACATATGCATATTTAGATTGTAAAAATACATTCAAAAATGTATCATAATTTCACAAATATTTGTCTGTTATGTGAGAGAATGATCTGTTAAATTCAAATGTAATACTATGGAAAAAATATATAAAATGATCGAAAATTAATGAGAATAATCAATAATTAAAGGAGTATTTGAATTATAATTTTGCTGAAAATTTCATGTCATCTAGGTCTGATTCAATAATTCAGAGGTAACAAGTGAAAATATAATTAATAGGAATAAAAACTAAAAAAAAACCATATAAAACATTGCACGGCTAACTATATATTTTAAAAAATAAAAAAATAA
Organism: Diplotaxodon limnothrissa; assembly: GCF_057381915.1. Classification (NCBI taxonomy): domain Eukaryota; kingdom Metazoa; phylum Chordata; class Actinopteri; order Cichliformes; family Cichlidae; genus Diplotaxodon; species Diplotaxodon limnothrissa. The sequence goes on along the minus strand of NC_140602.1, from coordinate 55,296,611 downwards.
ATGTAGAGGTAGGAATTGCAATTAATATTAATCTCAAAGTGTTCACAACATTCCTGAACAGAAATAGGCCTCTGCACCTGGGGTGAGGGTGTGGCCATGAAAACAATGTGACATGTCATTGGATGTTGGTACACATAATAACATGACGCTAAGCATCGGCCAATGAATGTGAACTATAACAACCACAAGGTCGCGGGTATGGCTGTACTGTAGGAAAAAATCCTAATGTAAAAGTATTTTACTGTGAATTTTACAGTTTTGTTCTGTTCTTCTAGAATATCATCAAGTTACGTAAATAGACTGTGATTTCACATTTCAAATGTAAATTAACGTTAAATCACTGTAATGTAAGAAAACAATTTTCATGATTATTAAATGTTTCTGTCTGTACATATGCATATTTAGATACAGATTCACAAATGTATCACGATTTCACAAATATCTGTCCATTATTTGAAAGATTGAACTGTTGAATTCAAATGTAATGCCATGGAAAAGTATATAACATGATTCCTATAAGCTTGTGTTACATCACATAAGTACAGTGGGGCAAAAAAGTATTTAGTCAGCCACCGATTGTGCAAGTTCCCCCACTTAAAATGATGACAGAGGTCAGTAATTTGCACCAGAGGTACACTTCAACTGTGAGAGACAGAATGTGAAAAAAAAAATCCATGAATCCACATGGTAGGATTTGTAAAGAATTTATTCGTAAATTAGGGTGGAAAATAAGTATTTGGTCAATAACAAAAATGCAACTCAATACTTTGTAACATAACCTTTGTTGGCAATAACAGAGGTCAAACGTTTACTATAGGTCTTTACCAGGTTTGCACACACAGTAGCTGGTATTTTGGCCCATTCCTCCATGCAGATCTTCTCGAGAGCAGTGATGTTTTGGGGCTGTCGCCGAGCAACACGGACTTTAAACTCCCGCCACAGATTTTCTATGGGGTTGAGGTCTGGAGACTGGCTAGGCCACTCCAGGACTTTCAAATGCTTCTTACGGTGCCACTCCTTTGTTGCCCGGGCGGTGTGTTTTGGATCATTGTCATGTTGGAAGACCCAGCCTCGTTTCATCTTCAAAGTTCTCACTGATGGAAGGAGGTTTTGGCTCAAAATCTCACGATACATGGCCCCATTCATTCTGTCCTTAACACGGATCAGTCGTCCTGTCCCCTTGGCAGAAAAACAGCCCCATAGCATGATGTTTCCACCCCCATGCTTCACAGTAGGTATGGTGTTCTTGGGATGCAACTCAGTATTCTTCTTCCTCCAAACACGACGAGTTGAGTTTATACCAAAAAGTTCTACTTTGGTTTCATCTGACCACATGACATTCTCCCAATCCTCTGCTGTATCATCCATGTGCTCTCTGGCAAACTTCAGACGGGCCTGGACATGCACTGGCTTCAGCAGCGGAACACGTCTGGCACTGCGGGATTTGATTCCCTGCCGTTGTAGTGTGTTACTGATGGTGACCTTTGTTACTTTGGTCCCAGCTCTCTGCAGGTCATTCACCAGGTCCCCCCGTGTGGTTCTGGGATCTTTGCTCACCGTTCTCATGATCATTTTGACCCCACGGGATGAGATCTTGCGTGGAGCCCCAGATCGAGGGAGATTATCAGTGGTCTTGTATGTCTTCCATTTTCTGATGATTGCTCCCACAGTTGATTTTTTCACACCAAGCTGCTTGCCTATTGTAGATTCATTGTTCCCAGTCTGGTGCAGGTCTACAATACTTTTCCTGGTGTCCTTCGAAAGCTCTTTGGTCTTGGCCATGGCGGAGTTTGGAGTCTGACTGTTTGCGGCTGTGGACAGGTGTCTTTTATACAGATGATGAGTTCAAACAGGTGCCATTCATACAGGTAACGAGTGGGGGACAGAAAAGCTTCTTACAGAAGACGTTACAGGTCTGTGAGAGCCAGAGATTTTCCTTGTTTGAGGTGACCAAATACTTATTTTCCACCCTAATTTACAAATAAATTCTTTACAAATCCTACCATGTGAATTCATGGATTTTTTTTTCACATTCTGTCTCTCACAGTTGAAGTGTACCTCTGGTGCAAATTACTGACCTCTGTCATCATTTTACGTGGGGGAACTTGCACAATCGATGGCTGACTAAATACTTTTTTGCCCCACTCTATTATTATCATTGCTATTTAGGGCGATCGTGGCTCAAGAGTTGGCAGTTCGCCTTGTGATCAGAAGGTTGCCAGTTCGAGGCCCGGCTCGGACACTCTCGGTATTGTGTCCGTGGTCAAGACTCTTCGCCTACTGGTGATGGCCAGAGGGGCCAATGGTGCGATATGGCAGCCTCGCCTCTGTCAGTCTGTCCCAGGGCATGCAATCCATTATTATTTAAACCAACTGTTAACTGTATATTTCTGTACATTTACATATTATGATTCATATTGCCACATTCATTGACATTGTTTTTAGGTTATTTTTATTGTTTGGTCACGTTAAAATGTTCCTAATTTAATGCCTAAAAGCACTTGGAAAAGGCAGAATCCCATGTAAAATTAGCGCAACAAACTGTATTGTCATTACTGGAAATAACCGTATTTTTATGAGAAAGTTATTTTCTGTGATTTTACAGTAGTATTTTGGCGACCCAGCTCCCGGAATATTACCGTTTTTTTTAAGATATTTTTTTTAACAGTGTAGCATGAAGCGATGCCTGGACCCTACAGAGGTTGCAGAGGTAGTCCAACTCCTCCAAGATGCCACATCAATATGTTGTATTACAGGGTTTGTAAGAGAGCTGGACAAGGACTGTAGAGGGTACTTAACCCATCTGCTCCTTTGTGCAAGAGGGAACAGGATGAGCTCTGTCAGAGCAAAAAAAAAAAATCTGATGAGCAGAACGGTGGGGTGAATCTCTCTGACAAAACAATCAAAAACAGTCTTCATGAGGGTGGCCTGGGAGCCCATTTCTTCTGCCGGGCACTGTGCTCACTGCTGGGCACCATGAAGTCTAACTGGCATTTACCACAGAATACCAGAATTGGCAGGTTCACCACTGGTGCCCTGTAGTGGTGTGCGGTTCGATTCTTCCGATACCAGCAATTTATGTTCTAGAATCGATTCTCATATTATAATATCGATATTTTAGTACTCTGGAGTAAATTTGTAGTTTTTCCATTAAAATGAACGCAGTGGAAAGAAACTATATCATTCGGATCGTCTAATTTGGAAGGAACTACTTCCTCTTACGCCTTTCATAGTCATATGCGAAATACAGCTGTATAAATGTGTCACAGCCCCTGGCGTGCACACTTACAACAATGGCTGAGCACAAACAAAGTCATGTTTTGCCTCCACAAACAGCCAAGACGCAGTTTGTGATATATGTGGCAAGACAGTGAGGTGTTGTGGCAACACCACTGACCTCGTCAAACACCTCGGAGTAAATCATATCACAGAATATGATGAGCTTATGTTGAGGCGAACTGAAGAGGATGAGAAGGGCAGGTGCTGCTAGGGCGAGACAGATGTCTCTCGCGGAGTTCATAGTGCTGCAGGCAGGCAACATGTTCAAATAGCTCACAACTTCAGGTTTTTTTTTTATTTCTATATGATTATTCTGCATTATTAAGCAATAAAAACAAGTTGTCTGATGTCCTCTAATCATTATGAAGCAATATGGTTATGTTATTATTACAATTACATAATACAATTATATATTGTATTATGTAATATAATGAAACATTAAGTTTTTGTACAGAGTATCGGTATCGGATCAGTATCGCCGATACCACCCTGAATTTTACTTGGTATCGGATCGGAAAGGAAATCAGTGTATCGCACATCACTAGTGCCCTGTGCTTTTCACAGATGAGTGCAGGTTCTCCCTGAGCACATGTGACAGACCTGAAAGGGTCTGGTGAAGTCATGGAGAACGTTATGCTGTCTGTAACATTGTTCAGGATGACCGGGTTGGTGGTGTGATCTGTGATTGTCTAGAGATTGTTTGGCTTTGTAAGCATTTTTTATTTGGAGATTATGTCTCCATTATGGGCATAACGCACAGAGCTGATTTCAAGTTGAAATCCTTGAAGCCATTGTCAGTCTTTTCGTTGGGGCAGTGGGTGCTTTAAATTTACACCACTAATGAGCCCCCACACTCATCTGGCCTATATCCAACACATCTGGGACACTATGTTTCGGTCCATCTGATGTTGCACCTCAGATTGTCCAGGACCTCAGTGATGTCCTGGACAGACCTGGGAGGAGATCCCATGGGACACCATCATCGTCTCATTAGGAGCATGCACAAACACTATCAAACATGCATACAAGGCACGTGGGGGCTAGAAAAACTACTGAGTACTATTTTGAGTTGCTGCAGTGATATTTTTGCAAAACAGACTAGCCTGCGGCATCCTTTTTTTTTTTGGTTTTTTACTTTAAATTATTAATTTAGTTTCTTTACATTTTTTTGAGCAGTGTGTTATTGTTCAGGGACCTTTTTATAATTTCCAATAATTTCCACTGGTTTCCTCATTATTCTACCAATATGTGAGGCATTTGACAGGAGTACACGGTTTTCGGGCGCATGCTGAAGAGCAAGTTGAACTGGTTTGACGATAGAAATCTCAGCACAAAGACGTTAGAGTAAACACCCTCACTCCTAGTTTCTCACATTGTCACACAGGCACTGGAGATAAGTTCATGACTGACACGACAACAGACTAGCAGCAGCGATCTTTGTTTGTTTCAAATCATCTGGAGAGAGTACAAACCACTATAATCGAGTAGTAGCAGACAGCTTTTTCTCTGGTGTATTTGGCCAATGAAATAATCTTACCTATCCTTGTTCTCTTAATGGAAACACAGGTGAGTAACAATATTTCTGATAGAATCCTACAAATAGTCACCCTATAACTGCATTTAAAAAATCGTTTTAAAAAGTATTCATCATTTAGTATTTTTCAGTCTCTAGTCACCTTTGTGGTAGAGCCGTTGTGTATTTGTCAGAGAAAACAAGCAATGCGACGATATAGTAGGAGAGCACTGGCAACCCTTTAGATCGCATATTAATGGGACAAAAATAGCAAATCTGAGGGGACGAGTTTTATTTTACTGAGTTAAGTGCAAACATAATTAACCTCTGATATATAATCAGAAATTGGAATGTATTTGGGGATCATTAGTCCTGATGATTCGGCATTGTCACTCAGGAACCTCACATAGAGGTGTTTATCATATTTCACATAAATAACACACAAATATAAAAAGTTCACAGCATAAAATATTTTCTCCTGTTAACTGCATTTCCAGGAACAAGTGAACATGGCACACAATGAATTCAAAGAGGAGCAAACCAAAGAACTGGTGGAGGAGATCACAGAGGAACACTTTCTCAAAAATCTCTACCTTTTTATGAAGAAGAGAGAAACACCAATAGAAAGGATCCCACATCTGGGCTTCAAACAAAGTAAATATTATCTATTACAGCACATTTGGATTCACAGCTCAAGAATGTGTTAATTCACTGTTGTTTAATGTGAGAAAAAATAATGTATAAACACTTTAGAAAGTATGTTATATTCTCATTAGAAATATTTTTAATATTTCAAAAAGGAAATGTGTCTGTACAACATGTTTTGATAGAGAACCTACCAATAAATCAGTAGTAGCGACAAGAGTAAAGGAAACATCTGTAAAACTATGCTTGATTTGCAATTTGCTTCTCTTTCCTAATGTTTGTAGATGTAACTTTGGGTTAAATTTTGAGCTAGTAATCAAGATATAAATATTTGTTAAATTATTCATCAGGTCATTGAACAAAGATGAATTATTACAATTATCGAATCCAGTTTCTTTAAAATTCATCCATCATAAATGCCTTTTCTTTAAATGCTATGAAGATGCCATGAAGAACATGTTCTTCTTGCTACAGTTTCTTCATTCTGTTTTAAAACAAGTGCTAAAGCAAACCACTGCTATTAGCTTCAGCTCCGAGAAACTGTGATATTTAGTTCTCAGTTATTAAATGTTTTGTGAAAGTAATTTTTTTTAAAGGGTTTCTAGTGAAATTAATATTCCTAAATTTGCAACTGTGTCAATTTTATTTTAACATGTATGTCTCTCCTTTTTTCAGTTGATTTATTTGTGATGTTCAAAACTGTCAATGACTTGGGCGGCTACCACCAGGTAATAATCGAATAATCTCGTTATTATGAGAATAATTTTGATGATCATGATGGCTATTATTATTATCATTAATAATAATAATAATAATAATAGTAATATTGTCATTGTAATAGTAAGTTAGTATTATAGTATAGTAGTATTATATTAAAGGTATTTTCAATTAAGCTTGCAGTAAAAATAATATTGCTAAGATGTCAAAACTCACAGTCACACTTTTGTATTACTCTAGGTGACTGCTCAGCAATTGTGGAAACAGGTTTACAATACACTTGGTGGAAACCCTCGAAGTACAAGCGCAGCCACCTGCACCCGCAGACACTACGAGAAGTAAGTTCAAATTATGCCTGTCCGTCCATCTGGCTGTGAATGGGTGTTATATTGTCTTTATCTGATCCTTTTTTTTTATTTGTGTAGGCTGCTGCTGCCCTATGAATGCCACGTGAAAGGCATTTCCATCAGGTCCATAATGCCTCATCATCAGCTAAAGCCATTCCACTTTGTTGCCGGCTACAGTAAAGAAGAAGACGACGGTGTCCAGAGACCAGCGAAACGCAGGCTGGTATCCATACCAGTGTATCAGGTTGGTATTGGTTTTTACTGACATACACACACAAAAAATTATAACAAAATTGATTTATTGCTTTGCATTGATTAAAATTATAGAAATATTATTTATTATATTAAATGAAAAAGTATTCCATATTGAACAATTTACTCTTGTTGCTATTTAGAAAACCTTTCATTGTTAGTTAAATATTTTATCTTTAAAACACAATAAATAAATCATTACATTGAAGGAAATTTATGGGGGTTTTGTTTTGTTTTTTTGAAGAATGGGTTACATAGGAAGTTAAGAACCTCATGGATTGTACTGAAAATATGTAACAGGTGCCAAAGCCTTGTTAAAGTGAAGGCATAAAGAAAATAATGAACAACTATCAGGCTAACAGCAACACTGTGTAATTTTTATCAAGCAGGAATGAGAGTGGAATTACTTTCTTATGTAGCTCCATAACTACTCTTCAAACACATGATGAACTGTTGTGTTTTTCTCCAGCAGAACCCTCATAACCTCCAGACAGACCAACACGGAAATCTCTTCCCTCTGTCTGTCCACTACCCTCCCTACTATCAGTCAAGCCCCACAGTTCTGCCTCCCTACATCCCTATGCCCCCCTCAATATTGGCCACACAACACCCACCTGCTCCCAAGCCCCAATTCCCTTACAGTCAACCTTGTGTAAACTCAACAGAGAGGGTGAAGGAACCATTAGAGCACTTGCGTTACCTGGCTGAGCGGTACAAGACCTCATCCGGACTGGCTGAGCCCCTGAACCTCAGCGTTAAATCATCAGGCCGGGACATCAGCAACAACCCTGTTTCATCATTTGCTCCACCTTCAGCCAGCAAGAACCCAAAGTTTTTGAACAAACCATCCACACTATATGCCCATCATCATACTGGGGCTCTGACAAATGAAGGCTCTGAGACACAAGATGGGGAGTCAAGTGATGGAGTTGCACCCTCTCCTTATACCATGAAAGCACAGGAGGAACAAGTTATTGATGTCGATATTACGGCACCCTCAAGCAGACCCATATATGACTCTGCTCTGCCACTGGGAACAGAGGCTGCTGCAGTGGCACAAAAACCCTGTTCTCCAAACACAGACCTTGCAGTCACGCCAAAAGAAGAGACAAAAGTGATTCCAGAAGTGATGGGGCTCAATCTTAGCCAAATACTGTCCAGTCTCCCTCAAGAGAAGGATGGCAAAATGGAAATTGAGTTACCCCTGTCAGTGTTTCATAAATTGCTCAAGATGTGCAAGTCCTCAGCAATGATGCATGAAAGTAAGGTTCCTCAGCCTACTCAGGAAGGACACCCTGCAGAAAGGAATTGGCCTAACGCAAACACTTTCCCTACCAAACTGACATTTCACACAAATCCCCAACGCCAGAGTTCTGCTGACGATCTAACATTCAGAAATGTGCCAAACCTCAGTCACAACAATAAAATCCAAAACCAATTCATGAGTTACAAGCCTTTGCCTTCAGGTGCCATTTTGAAAAATGCAGTAAACCAGGATGTCTTGTCAGAAGATCAGCAGGATATTAATAAGTCATACAACTCCAAGTCACCCAATTTCTGGGGTGCCCATAAGAGAGAGACCCAGTCATCCATTGAAGTGGAGAGCGACCCTAGTCCCCCCAGGACTCACCAAGACTTTTCTTATAAATTCTACGCAGGTGTCCAGGGAGGGAAGCAGCAGGCGGAGACGGAGCCTTCAGCTATGCTCATGGTCAATTCCAGCTCTGCTCCTCTCTTTCAGCTCACCACTGAAGAAGTCATGAAGCTGAAAAAAATCATCTCAAACTCATTGTAGAGACCAGTTAAGACAATACCACAAACACACCAACACCATGTTAAAGCTGGCTCATGCTCATATTATAGCTCTATATTTTGAATATACTTCAGGTTAATTTCCAATCAATTTGTATCAGCTGAACACAAAAAAGGAATACAAGCAACCATTCAAATCTGCTTGATTTAAAGATAATCTGCGCTATTTTTGTGTTCTGCACTGAAATGTTGATTGCATTTAACACTTCAGTCTCATTGTTGTGCAATCTTGTTTAAAGCACATGAAGTAGATTATTTTTTCTATTTGTTAATAGAGGCTTTGTTTTACACCAGTTATATTGTGAAATTAATCTGTTGAAACAATAAATTCTTTTTGTAAACCTTTCCCATCTGGAGACAGTTTTATTTTTGAAAGATGTGTAAGCTATAACTGCAACGCTCTACACATTTACATGTAGTGAACACTATTTTATCCTTTCATTTTGTGAATCATTTCTCTTAATCCTCTTTTTTCACTTGTTTTTAAAGCATGATGCTATATCTGAACTTCACTATCCAAATGTGACATTTACTTGTTCCTTTTATTTAACATTTTCATAGTTGCAGTAGAATAAAAGACGTGTTTTCACTTTAGTGAAAAGAAGATACGTCAGTTGTCCTTTAGTGAGCATTGTTTTTATTTGTCATGCCTGAATGATACATAGGCAGCTCAGTATCTCTTTTAATTTTTATTTATGTAATTACTACTCTTTGATTGAAAGCGTGGAATTTTAAGGTTTGACAACCACATTGAGAAAGAAGCGACACTCCCACTGCAGTAAACTTAGATGTTAATTTATTACGTGCAAATTGCTAATTAACATCACAAAAGTGCTGCGAAATCTATTATGATTAAATTTTATTTTATTTTATTATTTTTTTTGAACAGTGCTTAACAGTGGGAACAATACTGAGTAGATCAAAGTTGATCCTAATGTTTCCTGGGTTTGTTTTGTTTTTTTCTTTTTATTTCCCCTAAATGCATTTTTGACATTTCAAAATGCTTGAAAAAAGAAAAAACCCAACGGTGCCTGAGAGACATGTGACATGTTCAGACAGGAATTTGACTGTCACTACACAGCACAGTATTGCTTAACCCGGGCCTTTGTATGGGTTAAAATAATCATATAATACTCGTGTGTTGTCTATCCATTTATCCATTTTCTTCCAATTACCCAGGGTCAGAGACTAGCCCAGCTGTCATAGGCCAAGAGGCAGAGTACACCCTGGACAGGTTGATCAAAAATAGCTTTTTTCTTATGTAAAAGCTGTTGACAGGAGTACTAGCCCAGGAAACCCTCGAGCCAAATGTAATTTAGTGCTTCCGTGTTACACATATTCTATTTAAAGAGTGGAACGCACTGTGCTTCACATCCTCAAACGTGTGCACTGGCATCAAGAACAAACTAAGTTATCTCAAAAGTTCACTTTCAGATTCATAATTTATAAGGAAATTTGTATTAATTCAAATAAAGCACACAGTGTATTTTTAGCTTTACATTTACAAATTGTTTAAAAGTCCTTTATGATAACGTACAGAGCTCAACAAATTTATTAGACCACCATCCAGTGTAAGGTTCATGTCACAATTGCCATAAATAAACATTACCAAAATAATGTCTTATCTCTAATTGTTATCTACCAGTATGCTCAAGCTCTGTAATCAAAATTATATTTTTTAATAATGAAATGTAATTGTTTTTGTCATCCATGAATTTTCAAGTTTCTTTTTGCACATGTTGCTGCACATGATACTCAAATTAGTGAGACATGATTTTATCCCAGTGGGTGCCTAATAAATGGATATTTTCATGTTTATCACAGTAACTAAAGATAAGGGGCCAAGGTAAATGGAATCAAAATTAGAGTGGAATCTCATTATATCACCTTGACTCCAAAAATTGCTAGCTATTGTTGTTGGATAAACAGTTTGGATTCATTCAGGAGTAGCATGAAAAAGTAAGCACAGTTGAGTAATTCTGGTGACCTTCCAAATCATAAAAGACCACCAATTATCATGTCCTTCTCCAACTCCTTGACCGGGCAAGGTAACCAGAATTGGGCTGCTGAGAAGTGTGTTTCGCTCTTTCCCAGTGTACTTGGCAGGGTGATCAATAACTGTAAAAAATGGGACAACACAAAAAAAAGAATCAATCAAAGAAAACAAAACAGTTGCCATCTAATGCACCTTATCTCTGTTGGGTAATATAGGTGTCTGGATGATAAATTGACATGAAAAATCATCCTCCCTCTCCCTCACCCATTAATATTTCCATTATGTACCAAAGCATCACACCCTCTTGGCAGCTGAAGTGATTTCAACAAATGGGTCTTGAAACCACAACTCCAACTGCAAGTTTCTTATCAGATGATCTGCTGGTATGAGGATATGGTTGCTTCACTTACAAGAATAAGCGCAGGTTATTTGCTAGATTACTGTCACAAGGATGTCAGTTTGTCTTGTTTTCCAAGTAAGTCCAAGTGGTTTTTTTTTTTTGTTTTTTTTGTGTGTGTGTGTTTGTCTGTTACATTTTTGGTATAGTTTGTGTGCATGTCATTCTGTTTGTAAGAACGACAGCTCAAAAAGATTTGAACGAATTCTGATCAAACTGATCAAACTTTAAAGGGGTGCAGCGTGGGGTCCGGTTAACAAGCCATTAAAATTTCTACTACATCCACCGAGTTCTTTTAGGTTAACTTGTTGTGTATTTTCAACGCAATGCACAAATTTGCACACAAATCACTAAAGTTGTATATTTGTATTATTGTGATCGTAATGCAGTACAGGTCTCTAAAGTTGTACATTTTGATGAAAAATGACAATAACTTTTCATATTAAAAAGAACATGTTGCCATGGGGTACTTTTTGAGTATAGTTGAAAATTTTTTAATTTTTATGTACATTGCAGTAACAGGTTATAACCACTTAAAAACGTAGCAATTTGAGGGCATGTGCAGTGTTCCTGAATATCTATTTTTCGGGAAAACAAAAATAAACTTATGTTCAAATGTTTCTCATTTAATATGTATTACAAAAATCCAAATTAATTCTTTTAAACAATGACATGAATGTTACATATTTACGATACGCCACAAAATAAGTTAAAGAAATAATAATTCTGCTCAAGTATATTAAAATGGGTTTCAGTGGTGCAAATAAAAAATGCCTGCACTTTGCACATGTTTATACTTTGTATAAAGTATCTTTGAAAGAACAAAGAAGAATAAATTAATATATAGAAAATACCATTCTTTTTTGTGTTTTGTTATTTAAAAAAGATACATCTACCTTATACGTCTATTACCTAACTGATTAAATTGTTATGCAACCTCATTAGGTGCAGAATATTTCAGAATTGCAGAATTTGTCTTTGGCCATTTAAAGGCCTCAAGTCCAAAATTGTATTATTTTTTGAGATGTGAGTTTATTTCATAACCTCTCTGCCAAGCATCTTTCTCTTAATGCAAAGTTGGAAATCTGTCAGGTAGTTTTATATTCTCTATCCCACAGCTATGCATGCAGTGTAACAGTCTGACTCACTATGGAATTCTGTTAAAAGAAACACGGTTGAACCACAAACACAAAGTATCTGAAAACTAAACAAAGCCAGCACTGTGAAAGCCTGTCTAGTTGTCTTCTCCGGTTGTTACCTCGCATATATCAATTATCAAACTGTAAAACCTGTTCTCTGAGACATCTTTTGACTGATCTCTGGCCTTAGCTCTGTACACAAATCACCACACTCCTGAACACAGTATGTTCCTTTTGACAAGGTCTATTATGTGCACACTTGAACTTGTAAGTTTTGTTTGCTAAGAAGTTAAATTATCAGCTAGTGTTTGAAAAACAGTCCAGATTACAAAAGACAATGCTTGTATAACTTTAAGAGGTATTCATCTTGCTTAAGCCTGACCTGCATTTCTGTGTTAATTCCTGTCCCTGCTGACGTCGACGAGCGCACGAAAGACCCAATTGTGACCTGTATGCCACTGAATTTTTGCACGCTTTGTCTATGTGCATGTTTGCTGTAAGCTTCAGTACAGTATGAAAATCACACCTTTCATTTTAATTATTCTTACAGTAATATATTATTCCCAACTCGAAGAGTTCAAGAAATCCAAGACAGTTGCCAATCTTCCCAGGAGCAGACATCCCAGCAAATTCACCGCAAGGTCAGACTGTGCAATGCTCAGAACACAAGAGCTACATCTCAGGCTCTACAGGCCTCAGTTAGCATGTTAAATGTTTACGTTAATGACAGTAAAGTGAGACAAAGACTTGTTTGGAAACTTTCTTCTCGTGCATTGCATTTAACCAAAGCGCAGTACAGCTGGAACAATGTCCTTTAGAAAGATGACAGAGAAAGACACAATTGTGGCCTGCTATACACAACTTTGTGCATGCTTTTTATATGACAGAGAATAAACTTGACACTCAAATAGGTTTAATGTGCAACTTGTGACTGTAAGTTTCCACTTACAGTTAGGTATATTGTTAGCTATATTGTAGCCACATCTGCCCCACAAAATATACCTAAGTCCTGGGCCTTGCCTACGGAAAACTTACCACGGTCATAACAAATATTAATTGCAAAGTGTAATGTTTCATTGCTTGTAGTTACGAGGTAAGCTGTGCTGGAATGTCATAATACAACAAGTGATTATGCGTGTGGTGGTGAGCATTAGGAGTGGATTTACTATTTAATATGACTGAAGAGAAAGCAAATCCTGCTGGCAAATACATACAGGTGTATTTGGCAGGCTTTAAAAAGACTGCACGCGCAGAGGTTTAGAAAACCTACCTTTCCTTGTAGTATGTAGAGAGCAAAGAGCTGATATCAGTAGATAAATCTGGAACCTCAGTTTGCTTTCTGGGCGAGGAGGGTGTCGCTGAAAATATTGAAGAAAGAAAAAAAATAGAAGGAACAAAGGAAACAATCATTTGAAATTTTTCAGTTGTAAAACTCTTGGCTGATTATCTTAACTCAATTTCTTACTGGAGATGTTTCAAACTGATAAGTAGTCAACTAGAAGGAATTAAAAGACTGAACAGCATTTTCTTTTTCCTTTTAGAGACATTTTCTTTCTGTGTGACTTGTTTTAGTGATAGGGACGTAGTTTCGAAGAGAATATTTTGTTATTTAAACACACCCGTATTTAAGGTGCTTCATTTATAACATGTTGTCATTTGGTCTGACTGACATGTTTGTCAGCAGGTGTCTGAGATAATGCAGCTATTCACGTCAACAGTATCTGGTTTGTTCTTTTGTGTCATTGTTCCGTAGTATTATTTGTCTTTTACATCCTGCTATTTACTCAAACTCGTTTGTCAAGGTGTTTCTCCAGCTTTTTACAGATGAAGACTGTCTGAATTCCTGTTATGGAGAGACAGACAAAAAAAACTGTTCCCTAGTGCGTACTCTACAGCACATCTCCCTTCTGATTGAGGAAAATAGTGTTTCCCTGGTAATTCGACATGATCTGTAAATCACTTAAAAAAATCACTGGGTTTACACAGGTTGCGTAGTCTCATCGGTCCTTATACCCTTTTAAATCGATCACACTTCTTCTATTTTAGGCAGCCATGTGATCCACCTAATTATGTGTCTGTATATAAAAGATAGAAGTAATCTCACAGTCTGTAAAATGAAGTCAAAGTCTCTTAAACGTGCATGCTTTCTAATTACCAGCACAGGGCGACTTCTCTGGTTGCAAAAAAGAGATGAATGAATAGATTTCTATGTGTAAATGATTCTCTTCTTACTTGATTTAAATCCATTAACACCTTTTATAGTCACAGTCTTATTCAATATAGTATGATCATTTTGTAAATCCCAAAAGGTTGATTAGTTCATCTGGAGAAAGTGTTTTCAGTGGGAGAAACGTATTGTCACTCATCCAAGTGACCAACCTTATAAAGAGTACATTGCACAATGACTGAAACTAGCACCACCGAATGAACAATGTGCTGGGAGGTCAGTTCCTTGATGCAAATTCCTATGACCATTGATTAACAACTACTGATCGAAGTCCATTGATCAAAGACCATTGATCAATGGCCATGAGTACCATTCACAGAGACATTGCTACTAGGAGTGGGTTTCAATAATCTATTTATTGATTAAAATTGATTTTAGCTTTAATAAAGCGATATTGATTCATTAAAATCCTGCATCAATTTTTAAATATACATGTATTTTGCCATAAACAGAAGAATCTCAGGTTAAAGCTCAGAAAACTATTTCAAACACCATCAAATAGCTAAAACAGCAAAACAGAACAGGTAAATGGATTCTGCAAAAAGAGGTAGACACAAAGCGCGGACCCGCCGACGCATCAGAATCAGTGAGATGTCAGCTTTCTCACCCTATGTGCCTTCAAGTGAAATGGACGCGGACACACGCCGTCGGGTCTGAAAGCCGACAGCTCACAGCATTTAGTTGTTTAAGAAGAGGGGAAGTTTTAGGAGTGACAGCGGTGTTTTGAGAAGTGAGAGATTTGCAACGTTTAGTGCAAATCTTGTGTAGTTAGTGTGTAGTATAGTCAATAGTTTTGTTGTGTGTGTCAGGGTTTTCGGGAAGAGCCGTGCTGCTCTCTGGCAAGAAGCACCATGCCCTCCCTTTGTTTTAAATGCACTTTACAACAACACGCAGCAACACTACATATGAGTGGGCGGGGCCTCCCTGCTACTGCAGATAAGGAGGTGGTCTGCTTTCCTCCACCCCAGAGAGAAGGGTTGCATCTCCTGGATCCGGGTACGGTTTGCCCCTCTGGGGGCAGGGGTACCCGGAGGACCCCAAAGCGCTTTACACTATATTCAGTCATTCACCCATTCACACACTGATGATGGCAAGCTACATTGTAGCCACAGCTGCCCTGGGGCGCACTTAAAGGTGAAATGTAGCGGGAAAATCAAAAGTAATCAAAAATGGACAATTATACCCTGGACCCCAGAGGGTTAAACTTTTTTTTTAAGTAACGCAATAGTTACTTTTCTAGTAATTAATTACTTTTAGAATCTAGTAACTCAGTTACTAACTCAGTTACTTTTTTTGAAGAAGTAACTAGTAACTATAATAAATTACTTTTTCAAAGTAACTTGCCCAACACTGCTTATTACCCACCAGTCTACTGTTGTGTACAGCGCTGTTGGCCGCTGGTTTTTTAAATGACTTCAGACAAGAAAGCCTAAGAAATGTAAACTTTTTAAAATTACCACAAATCTATGGAGCCCCACAAGGGACTCCATAGATTGCGTGGTACCAATAGGGTACCACGCATGCGCAAATCTTACGTCACTTTCTCTCTTTGCCACCATTACATCAGTTAGAGAAAGGAACTTTTAATGCTTCACCATACCAAGACATTTGGAAAACTTCATGCTCCAAACTTTATGGGAGCAGTTTGGGGATGGCTCCTTCTTGTTCCAACATGACTGCGCACCAGTGCACAAAGAAAGGTTATAGCTGGAAAAGGGTGGACTGATATTATAATAAACCCTATGGATTAAGAATCATATTCATATGCGTGTAATGACAGACAAGTGAATACTTTTGACAATAACTGAGTTACTAGATTCTAAAAGTAATTAATTACTAGAAAAGTAACTATTGCGTTACTTAAAAAAAAAGTTTAACCCTCTGGGGTCCAGGGTATAATTGTCCATTTTTGATTACTTTTGATTTTCCCGCTACATTTCACCTTTAAGTGCGCCCCAGGGCAGCTGTGGCTACAATGTAGCTTGCCATCATCAGTGTGTGAATGGGTGAATGACTGAATATAGTGTAAAGCGCTTTGGGGTCCTCCGGGTACCCCTGCCCCCAGAGGGGCAAACCGTACCCGGATCCAGGAGATGCAACCCTTCTCTCTGGGGTGGAGGAAA
This sequence comes from Diplotaxodon limnothrissa, assembly GCF_057381915.1. Taxonomy (NCBI): domain Eukaryota; kingdom Metazoa; phylum Chordata; class Actinopteri; order Cichliformes; family Cichlidae; genus Diplotaxodon; species Diplotaxodon limnothrissa. The sequence goes on along the minus strand of NC_140602.1, from coordinate 55,280,164 downwards.
GCAGACCACCTCCTTATCTGCAGTAGCAGGGAGGCCCCGCCCACTCATATGTAGTGTTGCTGCGTGTTGTTGTAAAGTGCATTTAAAACAAAGGGAGGGCATGGTGCTTCTTGCCAGAGAGCAGCACGGCTCTTCCCGAAAACCCTGACACACACAACAAAACTATTGACTATACTACACACTAACTACACAAGATTTGCACTAAACGTTGCAAATCTCTCACTTCTCAAAACACCGCTGTCACTCCTAAAACTTCCCCTCTTCTTAAACAACTAAATGCTGTGAGCTGTCGGCTTTCAGACCCGACGGCGTGTGTCCGCGTCCATTTCACTTGAAGGCACATAGGGTGAGAAAGCTGACATCTCACTGATTCTGATGCGTCGGCGGGTCTGCGCTTTGTGTCTACCTCTTTTTGCAGAATCCATTTACCTGTTCTGTTTTGCTGTTTTAGCTGTTTGATGGTGTTTGAAATAGTTTTCTGAGCTTTAACCTGAGATTCTTCTGTTTATGGCAAAATACATGTATATTTAAAAATCGATGCAGGATTTTAATGAATCAATATCGCTTTATTAAAGCTAAAATCAATTTTAATCAATAAATAGATTATTGAAACCCACTCCTAGTAGCAATGTCTCTGTGAATGGTACTCATGGCCATTGATCAATGGTCTTTGATCAATGGACTTCGATCAGTAGTTGTTAATCAATGGTCATAGGAATTTGCATCAAGGAACTGACCTCCCAGCACATTGTTCATTCGGTGGTGGTAGTTTCAGTCATTGTGCAATGTACTCTTTATAAGGTTGGTCACTTGGATGAGTGACAATACGTTTCTCCCACTGAAAACACTTTCTCCAGATGAACTAATCAACCTTTTGGGATTTACAAAATGATCATACTATATTGAATAAGACTGTGACTATAAAAGGTGTTAATGGATTTAAATCAAGTAAGAAGAGAATCATTTACACATAGAAATCTATTCATTCATCTCTTTTTAGTGTAGGTGTTATATGCCAGTGGCATTTGGCTTGGGCTGAGCTACTAAGCTTATTTGTTTTGCATCACTCTTATGCAACATCATTGTTTTTTAACCTCAAACAACCCTCTGAATATGCTCTTCACAAATAGTAGCGAACCAAAGTCAGAAATAGATCAGATTGGAGTGGATCCTCAACTCTAGCCAGTCGCAACAAAAATATCAACGCTAGCGATATTAGAGACAAATATTTCACCTGTAAGTTGGCAACAAACCAAACACTGGTAAGGAACAGTGCATACTTAATTCATACATCAGGGTGTAGAAATATAAGTCTAAATGCTTATGGAGTTCAGCATCTGAGGATGTGCAACCAGGTAATACCAGATCAGGCTACTGCTAAATTCCTCTTATGCCATGTGGTCAAACAGATTCAGTAAATGTAGCTTCAATCTGTTTTTGATATTAAGTCAAAGTGAAAAAGTCTGTTTTAAAGTCCATCCATCCATCCATCCATCCATCTTCATCCGCTTTATCCGAGGCTGGGTTGCGGGGGCAGCAGCCTAAGCAAAGAGGCCCAGACCTCCCTCTCCCCAGCCACCTCCTCCAGCTTATCCGGGGGAACACCCAGGCGTTCCCAGGCCAGTCAAGAGATATAATCTCTCCAACGTGTCCTGGGTCTGCCCCGGGGCCTCCTCCCGGTGGGACATGCCTGGAACACCTCACCCAGGAGGCGCCCAGGGGGCATTCTTGTCAGATTCCCGAACCACCTCAGCTGGCTCCTTTCGATGTGGAGCAGCAGCGGCTCTACTCTGAGCCCCTCCCGGATGGCCGAACTTCTCACCCTATCTCTAAGGGAGAGGCCAGCCACCCTTTGGAGGAAGCTCATTTCTGCCGCTTGTATCTGCGATCTCATTCTTTCGGTCACTACCCACAGCTCGTGGCCATAGGTGAGGGTAGGGACGTAGATCGACCGGTAAGTTGAGAGCTTCGCTTTTACACTCAGCTCCCTCTTCACCACAACGGACCGGTGCAGCGTCCGCATTACTGCAGCTGCAGCCCCAATCCGTCTGTCGATCTCCGGCTCCCTTCTCCCATCACTCGCGAACAAGACCCCGAGATACTTGAACTCCTCCACTTGGGGCAGGAACTCATCCCCGACCCGGAGTGGGCACTCCACCCTTTTCCGGCTGAGAACCATGGCCTCAGATTTGGAGGTGCTGATCCTCATTCCCGCTGCTTCACACTCGGCTGCGAACCGTTCCAGTCCGAGCTGGAGGCCCTCACCCGATGAAGCCAACAGAACCACATCATCCGCAAAAATCAGAGATGAGATTCTGAGGCCACCAAAGCGAAAGCCCTCCGCCACTTGGCTGCGCCTAGAAATCCTGTCCATAAAAATTATGAACAGAACTGGAGACAAAGGGCAGCCCTGGCGGAGACCATCACCCACCGGGAACGAGTCCGACCTATTGCTGTATTGCTGGCAATGCGAACCAAGCTCTTGCAATGGTTGTATAGCGATCGAATGGCCCGTAGCAATGGGCCAGACACCCCATACTCCCGCAACACCTCCCACAGGACAACCCGAGGGACACGGTCGAATGCCTTCTCCAAGTCCACAAAACACATGTAGACTGGTTAGGCAAACTCCCATGCACCCTCAAGTATCCTCGAGAGGATAAAGAGCTGGTCCAGTGTTCCGCGACCAGGACGAAAACCGCATTGTTCCTCCTGTATCCGAGGTTCGTCTAGCGGACGAACTCTCCTTTCCAGAACCCTGGCATAGACTTTCCCAGGGAGGCTGAAGAGTGTGATCCCCCTGTAGTTGGAACACACCCTCCGGTCCCCCTTCTTAAAGATGGGGACCACCACCCCGGTCTGCCAGTCCACAGGTACTGCCCTTGATCTCCACGCAACATTGCAGAGGCATGTCAGGATGAGCCTTCAGGAACTCAGGCGGACCTCATCAACACCAGGGGCTCTGCCACCAAGGAGTTGTTTAACTGCCTCAGTGACCTCACCCCCAGAAATTGGCAGGTCATTCCCCTCATCCCCAGACTCTGCTTCCTCCTCAGAAGACGTGTCAGTGGGATTAAGGAGGTCCTCGAAGTATTCCTTCCACCGCCTGACAATTTTCTCAGTCGACGTCAGCAGCGCTCCGCCAGCACTATACACAGTGCAGGTAGAGCACCGCTTTCCCCTCCTGAGACGCCTGACGGTTTGCCAGAATCTCTTCGAGGCAGTCCGAAAGTCTTTTTCCATGGCCTCTCCGAACTCCTCCCACACCCGAGTTTTTGCTTCAGCCACTGCCCGAGCCGCATTCCGCTTGGCCTGTCGATACCTGTCGGCTGCCTCCGGAGTCCCACAGGCTAACCAAGCCCGATAGGGCTCCTTCTTCATCCTGGTGGCTCCCTTCACCTCTGGTGTCCACCATTTGGTTCGGGGATTACCACCACGGCAGGCACCAACCACCTTGCGGCCGCAGCTCAATGCAGCAACTTCGGCAATGGAGATGCTGAACATGGTCCATTCGGACTCAATGTCCCCAGTCTCCCTCGGAATGCTGTTGAAGCTCTGCCGAAGTTGTCGCGGACTGGGGCGTCTGCTAGACGTTCCCAGCACACCCTCACTACGTGTTTAGGTGCACCAGGTCTGTCCAGCGTCCTCCCCCGCCACCTGATCCAACTCACCACCAGGTGGTGATCAGTTGACAGCTCAACCCCTCTCTTTACCCGAGTGTCCAGAACATATGGTCGCAGGTCTGGTGATACGATTACAAAATCGTTCATCGACCTACGGCCTAGAGCGTCCTGGTGCCACGTGCACTTATGGACACGCTCATGTTCGAACAGGGTGTTCGTTATGGCCAAACTGTGATTAGCACAGAAGTCCAATAACAAAGCACCGCTCAGGTTCAGATCAGGGAGGCCGTTCCTCCCAATCACGCCCCTCCAGGTCTCGCTGTCGTTACCCACGTGAGCATTGAAGTCTCCCAGCAGGACAACAGAGTCTCCAGGTGGAGCACCTTCCAGCACCCCCCCCCCCCCCCCCCCCAGGGACTCTAAGAAGGCTGGGTACTCCGAACTGCCACTCAGCGCATAAGCGCAGATGACTGTCGGGACCCGTTCCCCGACCCTAAGGCGCAGGGAACAAACCCTCTCATCCACCGAGAAAAACCCCAACGTACCGGCAGCAAGCCGAGGGGATATTAGAATACCCACCCCAGCCCGCCGCCTCTCACCAGGGGCAACTCCAGACTGAAACAGAGTCCAGCCCCTCTCCAGGAGACTGATTCCAGAGCCCAAGCCATGCGTAGAGGTGAGCCCGACTATATCTAGCCGGTACCTCTCAACCTCACGCACTAACTCAGGCTCCTTCCCCACCAGAGAGGTGACATTCGATGTCCCTATTGCCAGTCTTGGCAGCCGGGGGTCAGTCCGCCAGGGCCTCCGCTCCTGGCCGCCACCCGGCACACAATGCACCCGACCCCTATGGCGCCTCCTGCGGGTGGTGGGCCTGCGGGAGGATGTGCCCATGTCTCCTCTTCGGGTTGTTTTAAAGTCAATTTAAAATAAACATCCAATGATAAAAAATTAAAGCTGTCAGATGTAGAAATTAAAATCAGTTACTTTTTTTGTTGTTGTTGTTTAACCAGGAAGTGAAACACTTGAGAATGAGACTGTCCTTGGCCAAGTCAGGCAAACCAAATGACTGGTAAGATAGTTTAAGATTTTAGTTGAACACCATCTCTGGGGCTGTGGCATAAGCTGGCATCACTCAGTCATTGCGCATGTTACTCTACCTATTTCATGGTATAGAGATCCCTGCTTCGTCATTACTGATTTCCTGGAGCTCGGCATTTGTATCTTCATGAGGTTGTCACAGCACTGTTTCCAATGGCCTGCAAAAATAATAATACAAATATTATACAATTATGTAGCAGATGAATAGAAAAGAATTCAATCCAAAATTGACATCAGCAAATATCTTGTCAAATTATTTTGAAATTAGCTGGCAAGCATGTTTGTTATTGCCCTGAATGGGTGTTTAAAAGCATATCAGTAGTATAATTGTTTGCATTGGCTAAAAAGCAATATTTCAGTATTGACCAATATTAAACCAGATTTACATTGTACAGTAATTTCAGTATTCTTGAGCATTGAAAGACATTCTCATCTGATGACACGGTCTTGATTTACCTGCTGGACAAGAGGCAGCGCAGACTGAAGCCACTAAAAAAACAAAAACTCTTAAAACTGCAAGGCATCATCAATCAAGCTTATCTAGACAAAGAGGCCTTTTTTTCATGACGGTGTTGCACTCAGATTTGGCTTGTGTGCACACTGTCTGTGTGCAATTCGAATTAAATAAGCTTATGCTTATTTTCCCTATTTAACATTATTTATTATGTTCATGATTGTTTAACATAATAATATGTAATTTAATCACAATTACATATTAGATGTACAAGGTGCTCTGTCATTGCATCTTTTTTTTTGCACGTTGCAGCCCACATGATGGTTCTCTGAATACTTTCTTTCAAAACTCGATAAAATTTATAAATAAATCCACACTGACAGATCACTGACAAACAAGAACTCCCTTGTTCACATCAACAAGTGACGTAATGTCACATTCTCCTACTCACAATATCATTGCAGCAACATGTTCTGCAGTTGCCTTATTAAAAGAAGATTACAATGAAGATTAACAGTAATAGCCCTGAGGTATGCAGAATGTATTTTTATTTAGAAACACACCTTTTTTAATGATCATGATTTCTACATGCATGACCTTTCCAAAGAAAGACAGATAGGACTCTCCCTGTGTATGTGGGATTAGTCAAATAAATGTGCTGATGACCCTCCCTGCTTGGTTAATCTGTGAACAAGGCCACATGGACACCTCTAGAAAGAACCCGGGTGACTCCAGGCCTCGTCATTTAATCCAATTAAGCCCTAGACACATCTCATGGAAAATCACCTGATCGCATGTGGAGTTCAATGTTGCATCTCTGTTTTGGCTTCTAATTATATGCAGAAGAATTTAGTTGTCTTTTAAGTTTAAATATAGGTTATTGAGTGTACACTGATGGCAGTCTAAAATGAAATAATACAACAAAGTATGTGAACTGTTTGATGCTTCCTCTGTCTACTGATGTGTGAAGAGTCACATACCAAACGGTGTCTATAAACTCAGATAGCGCACTCACTTTGCACGTGAACAAAACCCTTTCAGTTTGACACCAGGAAGAGAGACAAGATAAATCAGAGGGTTATGTCAAGAAGGGCATTTGGTGTAAAATCTATCCCGATTCACCGTGGGCACCCGTTTGGGAAATACCAGCGTAAAGCGTTAAACATCTCACGATGTACAATATTACAAATACACGTCAGCTGGTCTCTTGACTTTCTATAATGTCACTTGCAGCATTGTGGATACAGGTGGAACGATATGTTGATGCAGTAGATAACCCTTACACTCGTCCCCATGTATAGATAAATATGTTATTGCATTTTTTCCCTTTTTTTCCAGATAAGAAACAAACTGAAACACCTTATCAGATTTCAGTTCAACATAAGAGAGATTTTTTCTCCATAACACAAAGTACAAAAAATGTCACGCAAATATATCTGATTCTATGAACAGCATTAATAAATGCAGGTAGGTAGCAGGTATCAGCATGTTATATAGAATAATGCTATGTACAGTCGGGTCCATAAATATTGGGACATCGACACAATTCTAACATATTTGGCTCTATACACCACCACAATGGATTTCAAATGAAACGAACAAGATGTGCTTTAACTGCAGACTGTCAGCTTTTATTTGAGGGTATTTACATCCAAATAAGGTGTAGGAATTACAACAGTTTGCATATGTGCCTCTCACTTGTTAAGGGACCAAAAGTAATGGGACAAAATATGAACCATAAATCAAACTTTCACTTTTTAATACTTGGTTGCAAATCCTTTGCAGTCAATTAAAGCCTGAAGTCTGGAACACATAGGCATCACCAGACACTGCGTTTCATCCCTGGTGATCTCTGCCAGGTCTCTACTGCAACCGTCTTCTGTTCCTGCTTGTTCTTGAGGCATTTTCCCTTCAGTTTTGTCTTCAGCAAGTGAAATGGATGCTCAATCGGATTCAGGTCAGGCAATTGACTTGGCCATTACAAAACAGTCCACTTCTTTTTCTTCAAAAACGTTGGTTGCTTTTGCAGTATGCTTTAAGTCATTGTCCATCTGCACTGTGAAGCGCCGTACAATGAGTTCTGAAGCATTTGGCTGAATATGAGCAGATTTTATTGCCTGAAACACTTCAGAATTCATCGTGCTGCTTTTGTCAACAGTCACATCATCTATAAATACAAAAGAACCAGTTCTACTGGCAGCCATACACGCCCATGCCATGACACTTACACCACCATGCTTCACTGATGAGGTGGTATGCTTAGGATCGTGAGCAGTTCCTTTCGTTCTCCATACTCTTGTCTTCCCATCACTCTGGTACAAGTTGATCTTGGTCTCATCTGTCCATAGGATGTTGTTCCAGAACTGCGAAGACTTTTTTAGATGTCGTTTGGCAAACTCTAATCTAGCCTTCCTGTTTTTGGGGCTCACCAAAGGTTTACATCGTGTGGTGAACCCTCCGTATTCACAATGGTGGAGTCTTCTCTTGATTGTTGACGTTGACGTTGACACACATGCACCTACCTCCTGGAGAATGCTCTTGATCTGGCCAACTGTTGTGAAGGGTGTTTTCTTCACCAGGGAAAGGATTCTTCGGTCATCCACTGCAGTTGTTTCCTGGTCTTTTGGTGTTGCTGAGCTCACCAGTGCGTTCCTTCTTTTTGAGAATGTTCCAAACAGTTGTTTTGGCCATTCCTAATGTTTATGCTATCTTTCTGATGGGTTTGTTTTGTTTTTTCAGCATAATCATGGCTTGCTTCACTAATAGTGACAGCTCTTTGGATCTCATCTTGACAGTTGACAGCAACAGATTCCAAAAGCAAATAGCTCACTTGAAATGAACTCTGGACCTTTTATCTGCTCATTGTAATTGGGATAATGAGGGAATAACACACACCTGGCCAAGGAACAGCTGAGAAGCCAATTGTCCCATTACTGTTGGTCCCTTAACAAGTGGGAGGCACATATGCAAACTGTTGTAATTCCTACACCTTATTTGGATGCAAATACCCTCAAATAAAAGCTGACAATCCGCAGTTAAAGCACATCTTGTTCGTTTCATTTGAAATCCATTGTGGTGGTGTATAGAGCCCAAAATGTTAGAATTGTGTCGATGTCCCAATATTTATTGACCTGACTGTAAACCTGATATGTAGCCTCCACCCATTCATAAGAATGGAGACTGAGTTTGATTCAATTTCACTTTGTTTGTCTAGCTCTATTGTATTATGTCATGGTCCTGGGCCATGTGGGCCCAGTATTCTTAGTTTTCATGTATTTTTGTATTTTGTTCTTTATTTAGGCCATGCTTCCTGGGTTGATCTGTTACGTTGTTCCTTATGTGTTTTCCCTTCGTGACTCTTACCCCCTGTGTGCCCCTCTGTGTATTTATGAGCCCTCGTCTCTCTTTGTGCTTTATTCTATGTTTTCCCCAGCCCGTTATGTCTGCGTTCTCCCCGTGCTCTCTCTCCTCCTGTTTGAACCTCTGTGTACTTCCTGCTTTACTTTGCCCATCTCCCATCAGTGTTACGTTCACTCCTGCCGTGTCTTGTTATGATTATCAGTGTCACCTGTGTTCCCCGTGTGCATCCACTTCCCCTGATCATCCCTCATGTGTATTTAGTCTCTGTGTTTCGTACAGTCTGTGTCGCGTCGTCTGTGTTCCCCCCCTCCGTGTTTCCATGCCCGGTCTATTATATTCCAAGTCATAGCCTTACCTTAGTTTATTCCCAGTTTAGGTTTCTGTTTAGTTATTGCTCTTGTGCTGCCCTTATTCTGGTTTGCTTCTGTTGTATTCATCAGCCACAATAAAAGGCTCGCTTTTGTTTAAGTCCAACTTCCTTATCACTCGTGTCTGCACCTGAGTCCTCCACGCACTTTCCACTCGGTCTGTCACAGCGGACCGTGACAGTACGACGCGACCATGTCGGACTCAGCGGACATTTCAGAGGAGGTGGGAGAGGAGCTGAACAGGCTCTGCCGCGTAATGGATCGCATCATCGGATGCACGGATCCGAGAGTGGTTTCCACGGGATTGGCGGCCGTGGACGCCATTATGTTGCGGGAGCCGCGGTTGCGACAGCTCCCCCGCCTCGTCGAGGCATTTGACTCCCTGGGCCCCCTGAAGGAGGAGCTTCGTGCCCGTGCGCTGGCCCAGAGGGTCCTGGATGCCGCCTCAGCACCCACACCTCCACCCCGTAAACGGGTGTCGGCGCCGCTGCCTCATGAGCCAGAGGCTGCGACAGGGGGAACGCTGAGGCCCACTTCCACTCAGCCATCGCCTCACCGTGGATCGGCTTCCTCGTTTCCGCCACCGTCATGCTGCACTAACCGGCACACGGAGGCGGTGGAGGCCATAGACTTCGGGGACGATGAGCGTCAGCAGGTGTTACGGGCTTATCGGGAGGACGAGCTCCGGTGGAAACCCTGGCTCATCCCAGAGGAGGAACTCTCACCTGCTGCACCGCCTACCAGCCGCTCGCCGTCTCCAACCCGCTCAGACTTCGCTTCCCCTGCCTCGCCGTTAGCGAGGATATGGGCAGAGGAGGATGTTGCCGCTACGCCACCCTCTGCAGTGGTGGCATCAGCGCCCATCGCGCCAGCTACCAGAAGGGGGCGGCGCCGGCGCCGCCGTTGCACCGCACTAACTCCGGTGAGTGACTGCGTTTTTGCGCCTCACGTCCCTTCTATGAAGCAGAGTGAGATGAGTGTTGATTTGCCGGGACCGGAGACTATAACGGAATTGGGCTCCAGAGCTGAAAAAACTGTGTGTAACTGTTTTGAAGGAGCACACAACGAAACCACAGACCATGTTCTTGTCTCTGTAGAATCCAGGGCTTTTTCTAGTGTTGCTCCCATAGCCGCACCACATGGAGCAAAGGTTCATGAGACAGCGAAAGGGATTCACACGTCGACTGTACAGTCTGCTTCTGAGCCTGCTAGGAATGGCGTGAGCTTTCTCTCCGCCTCAGACTGTTATCTACTGCAGCAAACTCGTACAGCCGAGACGGAGTGTTACCCCCGCGTGCAGATCGTAGTGGAGTCTAGTTCCGTATTCCCTGATGGTGGGATTGCAGACAGTGCTCAAGACCAAATGCACAGGAACGTGAGCTCTGATGCTACTGCTTCTCAGTCGCAGACTGTTAGGCCAGCCATAAGCATGCCTGCCTCTTTATGTGACTCTGAATCCAGCTACGGACTTATGTGCAATCCTACCATGAACTATTGTGTTGACAATACCGACAGGGAGTTGGCATCTACTACTCGAGTTACCGAAAGTGTTCATGACCTGAGAAATTATGTTTTCAAAGCTTGTCATGCTAACAGTGTTCTATGTGCTGCCTCACCAGTCGCTTCTGAGCTTAAGACTCTCCCCAGGGCCTCCTCAGATGCCACGTCAGCTGGAGGGTCCGAGGGGCCCGTTCAGCCTCCCGTCTCCGCTGGAGGGTCCGAGGGGCCCGTTCAGCCTCCCGCCACGTCAGCTGGGGGGCCCGAGGAGCCCGTCCAGTCCCACGCCACGTCAGCTGGAGGGTCCGAGGGGCCCGTTCAGCCGCCTGTCTCCGCTGGAGGGTCCGAGAGGCCCGTTCAGCCTCCTGTCTCCGCTGGAGGGTCCGAGGGGCCCGTTCAGCCTCCTGTCTCCGCTGGAGGGTCCGAGGGGCCCGTTCAGCCTCCTGTCTCCGCTGGAGGGTCCGAGGGGCCCGTTCAGCAACCTTCCTCGTCAGCTGGGGGTTCGGGAGAACCGCACCAGCCTCATGCCACGTCAGCTGGAGGGTCCGAGGGGCCCGTTCAGCCTTCTGTCTCCGCTGGAGGGTCCGAGGAGCCCATCCAGCCACCTTCTGCTACGCCTGGTCCAGCCTGTGCTTCGTCCGCTGCAGCTCCGGCCTGTGCTTCGTCCGCTGCAGCCTCAGAGTCTTCGTCCGCTGCAGCCTCAGAGTCTTCGTCCGCTGCAGCCTCAGCCTGTGCTTCGTCTGGTCCCGCCTTGACTGGTCCTGTGCCCACCGGGCCTCGGCCAGTACGCCTGACACTGGAGAGCCGCTGCTGCCTTGCGCACTGCCGGCCCCCTGAACTGCTTCGCCGCCGCCGCTGCCTTGCGCGCGGCCGGCCCCCTGAACTGCTTCGCCGCCGCCGCTGCCTTGCGCGCGGCCGGCCCCCTGAACTGCTTCGCCGCCGCCGCCGCTGCCTTCCGCGCGGTCGGCCTCCGGATCTGTTCTGTCACCGTGGCCGCCTTTCCCGTGGCCGGCCTCCGGAACAGTTGGACTGGACTTTTGTGTTGTCGCCTCTCGGGTTGGCCTTCGGGCCTCTTTGTACATTCGCCTTCCTGTTCTGGACTCTTTTGTGTATTTGTGGACTCAGTTTTGTTCTCGTGCTCCTTGTTTTTGGTTCGTTTTGTTCCCTCCGTCCTGGTCCCCCGCCTCCCGCCCTGGGTGGGGTGTTTTCTGTTTCGCTTGTGTTTTGTTTCTCGGGTTTGGGCTGTCGGGAGCCAGCCCTTTAGGGGGGGGTGGTGTCATGGTCCTGGGCCATGTGGGCCCAGTATTCTTAGTTTTCATGTATTTTTGTATTTTGTTCTTTATTTAGGCCATGCTTCCTGGGTTGATCTGTTACGTTGTTCCTTATGTGTTTTCCCTTCGTGACTCTTACCCCCTGTGTGCCCCTCTGTGTATTTATGAGCCCTCGTCTCTCTTTGTGCTTTATTCTATGTTTTCCCCAGCCCGTTATGTCTGCGTTCTCCCCGTGCTCTCTCTCCTCCTGTTTGAACCTCTGTGTACTTCCTGCTTTACTTTGCCCATCTCCCATCAGTGTTACGTTCACTCCTGCCGTGTCTTGTTATGATTATCAGTGTCACCTGTGTTCCCCGTGTGCATCCACTTCCCCTGATCATCCCTCATGTGTATTTAGTCTCTGTGTTTCGTACAGTCTGTGTCGCGTCGTCTGTGTTCCCCCCCTCCGTGTTTCCATGCCCGGTCTATTATATTCCAAGTCATAGCCTTACCTTAGTTTATTCCCAGTTTAGGTTTCTGTTTAGTTATTGCTCTTGTGCTGCCCTTATTCTGGTTTGCTTCTGTTGTATTCATCAGCCACAATAAAAGGCTCGCTTTTGTTTAAGTCCAACTTCCTTATCACTCGTGTCTGCACCTGAGTCCTCCACGCACTTTCCACTCGGTCCGTCACAGCGGACCGTGACATATTAAAACACAGGTGTGACTGCAACTATGTTAATCTGTATTTTCTTTGTCAGTCATGCAAAGAAATATGAGGAGGTGGCATACTGTATGTGTTGCATATTTACTGTATGAATCTGCACCCACTGATACAGCAAACCTTGTAATGTGTTAGTTAACCACCAGCTTAAATGCAGAGGCCTGGCTTTGCCTTGAAGCAGCCATTTAGTCTTTCTCCCAGCTTTCCTGCCTTCTCACCATTGTCCTATCAAAATAAAAGCTAAAAAGCATCGCCCAAAAATAAGAATGAAGTTAGAATGAAGCTAATTATGAGTTACTTGATTTCCACGCTGCTACTTTCTGATTTGATTTTCTTTTTGTGCTCCTGGAACCTTATCAAAAACAAGATTGTGCATCTTAGAATAATACTTTTACGTTTTGGCAAAGCCCTGCTATAACTTAGCACTAGGCATGAAAACCTACAACATTCTCAGTAATCAGGCCTCAACACGATACTGCAAGCAACTATCAACTATCTTATGTATGCAGACTGAAAAAAAAAAAGTGGGGAAAACAACTACCGTGGCTCCGCCCAAAGACGATAAAAGTTAATGAAATCATATCGTCACTTTTTCCGTACATCCAATTGAAACCAGAAGTTCTTACAGCCGAGATACACGTGAATACTAATAAACAGATTGTGATATGAGGTTATTTCACCTACCGGTTGCACCTTCTTTGTTTAATGAAGATATAAATGCTGTCTTTTTTGTTTTTAAACTCCTTATGTTTCAAAAAAGCATCATAAAAAATCCAAAGTTGCAACAGAACAACAAATCGTGTGATCAGTTTCAGATGTCTATGGGCTTGTGAACTGTGCTGCACATGTGCTTTTTGGTGCATGCACACCTCCAAAACATTTCATTACAATCATCCTGCAAGTTTGATATCGTATTTTGGGGGATTATGCAAGCTTGGCAGAAGTGTGAACTTTCTTTGTTCAAAGAGTGTTCACACTTGTTGGTTTAGTTTGGTGCACACCCTGTTGTATAAACGTACTCATAATTTCGTTGAAGTAAAAACAGGACAGACCAAACATCCCTGTAACGTCTCCCTTGCAAATCCAGCGTCATTCTGTGTAAAGATTGTGTAAGAAGTTCTGCTAGTAGGTCATGCCAGGGATTTGACTGTCCGTGCTTGTAAAGCCCAAAGAACTTAAAAAAACAAAAAAACAAGCAAAAGAAACAAAGAGTTCATTCAGGCCTCACTCATGCTATAGATGTGCTGACAGAGGGCCTTCCTCCAGTGCTGTGTGTCTTCAAGTGTGTATGTGGTAAGCACATAAGTTATGTCCTCCCCTTGACGTTGTGTATTGATGTATATTTTCTGGCAATTGGCAGGATCTCTGTCAGACATACAGACAACGGTATCCTGGGAGGAAAAACAAAGAATAAGCTGAGACACTGCAGGTAGCCTCAACGCTACAGCTGATCTACTGAAATACCTTTTGTATTACCTAAATGGCTTCATCACAGGCAATAAACTGCTCATCACTGCATTCCATACTGCATTAAAAAGGCTGAATGGTCATTGTTAGCTAATAGAGAGAAATTCCATGGTATGTTTCCATGATGCTCACCTGCAAAAGCTGCCAAGCTTCGTGTTGTGGGTATGCTGCTCTGAGCATACCCACAACACAAAGTCACCATTTAATTGTATCACATGTTAAAATTGAGCTTCTCAAAAACAAGGCTCCCTGAAAATCTCACACGTAAAGAGAAAATCTATACTCAAGTGTTTGCAGTTCAGATTTTCTTCAGTTGAACCTAGTCTGTCTTGTGGTGAGTCTATCCTTGCAACAGTGGTGATTCTGATACACCAACATCTTTTTAAAAAGAGCTCGTAATCTCAGTGTTGTTCCCTGCCGAAACAGAAAATTATTTTTGGTTTTAAAAGGGTAGAAATAAGAGGGGATTCAAGGAGATGCTATCTTTTTTTTTTATCTCTAGCTTTGAACATACATGACTGATTTTAATTAGAGCTATCTATATAATTTTAAAAAAGCTGTTTTGAACTGTGCAAAATATTTCAGTCTCCTCACCCTTACAACACGTTTCCTCTCCACTAAATAATTCGTCAGTGCACTCTAGTGGCCTTGGTGTGTAATTATAATCAACACTGGCAAAATGCTAAATGAATCACTGCCTTTATTCATCAGACTTTGCTTGTTTAGAACCAACCTTTGTGATTGGAATCTCAAGCAAGGGATTGTCCTCAGACTCCAGGCCTTCTTGACTTTGATAACAGAGAAGGGCTTGCCTCTTGAGGACACCATAGACAGTTTCAGAATAATTACAGTCCTCTTCTGAGCTGAGCTGAGCAAGAGCAGTGAGAAAAGTCATAATGTGAATAATAATGATAAATGAATAACAATATTGAACAATTAAAAAAAAAAATTCTGTCACCTTGATTTTGATTTGGCCACTTATCACTGGCTGAATCATGCACAGAGGCTGAGCAACTAAGCAACAACACATACTTCCGTACAAAGGCAACCAGAATGGATTATCCTCTGGCAAAACATTTAAAAGGATTAGGAATTTTAAAAAGATTCATTATTTATGTATATTTAGATTTTAAGGAGGAGAGAGGAGAGGAAATGACAGGACAGGAGACTCACCTGTCGCTGAAAGTGATAAATCGTGCGTTTTGAAACCTTCCCGGACATGCTCAATTCTCAGGGTTGTGTGAGCCAAAAGGTTGTACTTAGGTCCCCTTGAGAAAGAAAGAACTTTGCACAATCATTCTTTTTTTTGTTGTTGCTTTTTTTTTCCAAGCGACACCATAAAATGTTTCCTTATAGTGTCATACTCACAGTGCCAACAGGTCAGGTGATAATGTTGGTGGCACGCTTCCGGATCTTACATCTCCACTGGAAATGGATCCGCAAACAGCTGCAGACTCGAATGCAGCACGGATCTTTTTCCCAGAGGAGCATCCCAAAGAGCCCCCCAGACGGCTCACTCTCCAGGATCCTATGGCCCCAGGGGAGAATTCATCGACCACGCAACTGCTGTACAGCTCAACGCGAAGCTGAAACCCTGGACTTACCTCGTTGCTGCTCACACAGAGAAAATGCATTTACTTTTTTTTTTTCAACAAAAGCTTGCGAATGTGTTTTTAAGGAGGATGAGAAAGCAGAAACTTAGCTTTCAAACTGAAATAAAAAACACTTGACTCACAATATTATAGTGTCTTCAAAACAGATGTCAGTTAGTGTCCTGTCTACCATCACCAGGTCAGTGTCATGGATCTCTGTGCCACACTGGATCAGGCAGAATACGGCACAGCGATGTAGTTCTGAAAGTAAGAACTTTAGGTAAACACTTGTTATATATTGGGAATGAAGAATATTTTGTGTGTTTAGCCAGTACATAGGGATTTAGTGCACATAGTGTAAACCAAAAAATGCACCAGATGCTATCACATGCTCTTTTTCATTTTGACTTACCTCCTTTGTTTTTGAAGTACTCTGAGTCTTTCCACATGAGGGGGATTCGCAGGTCTAGAGAGTGCACATCATGGTGTTAGAAATGTAAAAGGCTAGTTGAAGTACTTTTAGAAATCTTTTAAAACACACCTGAAAGTGCTACTTTTCCTGTACATGGCACCAGATCGTCAGATGGCCTGCAGTAAATCACGTAGTATGTCAATCAACCACACAGAATAAGGTTAGGTTTGGGGTTGGGGTCCATTTAAACAGTCAGCTTAGCTGAACTCTAATTGCTAGCTAGAGGCATGGATTTTTGCAGAAACATGATTTGTTTCTATTCTATGATACAAGTGTATATTTACATCATCCTCAGTATATAGTTCAATTATCTGACCTGCATCCCACACTTTGTAGGATTTGTACTTTCCTCATCCTCTGTAGTTGGCTGAGCAAGGCCAGAATGCGGGTATTGCAGGTTAGGAGGCTCTTGGAGGCCTCCAGGGCCTGCTCTCTTTGGGAACATGCTGCCAGTAGCTTGCAAGCTCCTTCACGCATGCGTACCTCCCTCTCAATGTGCTGAAGCACTGCAGTATCCTGCCACAGATTTGTGTAAAAGAAAAGACAATGATATCAGAATTCAAAGGGCTACATCTTACATCATTTTAGAACTATGATCTTATGTACATTGTCGAAGATTTTGTGCTATTGACTTTAATTACCAGCTGTTACATAAGAGCTCAGAAGATGTTGGTGCATCACTTTAATCCTTGGATATATAAGCAGTGCCAAGGTTCTTGTTAAAGGTTTGTGTTAACAAGGATGTTTTTGAGAAGTATAAATATAGTAGTGTGTTTCAAGCACAAAGTGCATGTGCAGCAGATTGAATTCCTTCAAGGAATTCTTTATGCACCATCCACTTAGAAGCACATTTCCTAATGAGCTTTTCTCTGTTTGAGAGTACTGGTTTATTACTCCACAATGTGGGCATTACAACATAAAGATCTAAAAAGTGCACGTGAGTAGACACACATCAGGAAGCATGACTATCAATAGTAAATTTCCAATCATTATGTACTTACTGCTGTTAACTATCAGACCTGTTTGACAAAGAACTCTTATTCACACTCCTCTGAAGTGATTAACAAGTCATCATTTGAGGTGAAGTACAGCTTTAATGATCAGAGGACTGTTGCATAATTCAGTCATGTTTTCTGAGTCTAAGCCTTGTTGGTATGTGTAATTCACTATGAACAGAGCTCAAATAATTAAACAAACTCTAGTTTTAGAGTTGTTTTTCTCCCAGATCTAGAAATATGTTTTAGTAATTTAATTTTTCTTTCACATATAGTACAGTGGCAAATGTGTGCATGGAAAATGGGAAATAGGTTAAGCAATTAATTGAAACTTGCAAACATTAATTGAAATATATTATAAAGGCAAAATCATAGTTTGTGTTATTTTATTGAGCTTGAAAGCCAGTATTCGGTATGACCACTTTTATCCTTGATCACAGCCTCGGTTCTCTTAGACAAGCGTTCTTGTAACGTCTTTGTCTTCAGGAATAGCTCTCCGGGCTTCTTGAAGAACAATCAAAGCTTTTCTTTGGATGTGGGCTGCGTTTTGTTCTGTATCAAGATGATCCCACACTGCTTCAAGGATCTTGAAGTCTGGGTTCAGAGGAGGCCAATCCATGACTGACAGCATATCATTATTTGTTTTTGTAAACTAAACTAAACTAACTAAAAATGTCAATGTCACAGGCCAGTTTTTGCATTGTTTGGCATAGCTACGGCTTTTCTTCCTGTATTCTCTTCCTTAAGAATTGGTGATTCTTACTCTTTATTTCTGATTAAGTTTCAGTGAGCAGTAGATGGATCATCTGAAGGGCCACCTGCATGTCTCAGGTCCTGTGTCAAGTCTTTGCTTTATTTTATTCCCCCTTTCTTAATGAATGCTGTTTTCTGCTGTAGATAGTTTTTAGGCCTGCAACATCTTCTTTTATGCTCAGCTGGTCCAGTTTCCTCAATTTCTTTGAGGTCACACTTCACACCATGCTAGCTAAATAGTTTTGGCATTCTGATGAGTTTTTGCAACAAGGTGCTAAAAATACCATTTAAAATTGTTTTGGTTTTTTTGATAGGCTGTCTGTTATGCATGGACATCATTCCTTGTTCAGATATTTATAGATCTATGAAGTTAACAATTAAGGTTACATTTTACACCTAGATTTTTAGATATCATCAAAAGTAATGTATCAAATCACTATTTACATTAATCTAAAAGTCAGTCAATATAAAAATAATATGGTTTTACTAACCTGCGTATTATTATTCATCTTCCTTGTGTGCAGGACGTAAGAGGACTGTTCCACCACCGCTGAGTCAGGAAGTACACTGAGCGAACTGATAATCTCATAGCTGAGTGAAACGGCGTTAAGAGTGGACCTGCAGACGGAGCAGTCAGTTGCTCAACAGAGAGATCAAAACAGTCTTAAGCCTCCCTACAAGAGGTTGCAGCATGAGGGATTAAAGTCTCAAACGTTTTAGTCTTTTAGCCATCAGCTCCAGCATAAGTACCACAAACACCTAAATATAGAGCAATTCAAACACGGGCAAACCATAAAATATAAGAGAACTATTTTTGTTCAGAACAATGATACCGTTGGGGAACAACAATAAACAAGGGAACATTGTAAATATGCATCCAGTATCCAAAACTACATGACATATTTGCCAACCTGTTATAGATTATCATGAAATTAATGGCGACACTCAAAATAAACCAGGGCTTGTCAATTAAACACATTTTCGGCTACCTTTGTGGCAAACTAGGGAGAATTACTGCATAGCAATGAGGTGATCCTGAAGTAGTGTGCAGGGCTTCACTCTTGTTAAAATTTACAAAGAACTGGTAAGTAATGGTGAAGTGGTACTTGAGTAATGAGAACTAATCAGCAGCACATGTTGGGGTAACATATAATACATGATTAGCAGTTTTAATGCCACAAATTATGATTACTTGGGTTTAGCAACTTGTCATTATCTAGTTAGTACAAGGTGCCTGGATCAGCAGTTGTAAGGGAAGTGATGCTCAACATGTTAGCTTACAGTTAGGTCCTAACTCATTCTTAAGCATCTTTGTTATCATTTGCTTTTTTGTTTCATCAGCAGGCTGTAAACCCATTTTCAACAGCAAACTAGCATGCATGTACATTAAGACAAGACAAATCTAGGTGTAATACTTTTTATTCAGATCTTACAGAATTACATCTTTCACTTTCAGTGAGCCAATGTAACCCTTAGGGTAGAAAACACAATGTGTTTTTATGAAACAAGAAGTCAAACGGTGCATAACTGTGTGGTACAGTCACTATTTCAACACTATATATAAACATATTAACATACAGCAGAAACTCTTTGATAGTTTGATTATTCTGTTTTGAATGGGTTCCTTTTTTTTTTTTTTTAAACAGAATTTCTGTCTTTATTTTCCACATATGTTACATTTCTAAAGTACACAGAAGAGACATTAAAAAAGGCTTTACACTGAAATGTACAACTGTACATGGTCTTAATCTACCGAACTGTGTTTTTCTTCCTGAGGTCAAAGTCATCTGAAAATTAATCAAGAACGGACAAAAAATATATATATATAAAAAAAAGAAGTTGCTACCATGTACAGTATTTACAAATTCACAGTTGTATCAAAAGGAAGAAAAAAAATAGGTAAGACATCTGAGGTTTGAAGTATTTTTTATGAAAAATTCAGCAAAAGCTGCCACCACTTCAGTCAAACTATGAGTCACAAATGTTGTTATCCATTTGTACAGTGCTTTAATATTTAAACTAACGGAGGTTTAAAATGTTGTTTCAACAAACTGATACTCTAGTAAATGTTTGCAAATGTGAAACTGCATTCATCAGTATGGTGAAGAAAGAATTAAAACTAAAAGCAAAAACAACAACAACAACTTTTCAGTTATAAATTATTATTTACAGAAATAAAAATTTGAAAAGCCAACAAATTCCACTTCTTAATCCAACTACGTAGGTGGCTTTTACCCCTCATCCACTTCTGTGAAAATGTTGGTTAAGAAGTACTGAGACACACTGGTGGGCTCCTCTTCAAGAGCACAGCTGTCCACACAGTCATCCTGCTAAGAAGGAACAAAACAGAGCACATCTCCATGTGAGCGTGTATGAATTACACTGAATGGAAAAACAGCTTCAATCCACCTGTAGCTTTCTTACCTCTGTGCACTGTGAAGTGCTAGGATCTGGGCTCCTGGGACTTTGATCACAGGTCTCTCTGATGTTCACTGCTGTTTGTGTTAGCAGTGTAATCGATGCTGGACGGGTTTCTTTTAGTGTCTGTGTCAAGCTTTGTGTGGAAGGGACATCATGTGATGTGGAGGCTACAGGCTCTAGCAAAGACTGTTGTCCTTCAGTCAGTGGCGTTTTAAGCTTAGATCGCTTGGAAACTGGTTTGCTAGGTGGAAGATTTTGTGGAAGGCTGGTTTTCTTTGTTACAGAAAGCGAGGAAAGAGAGCCTTTGGGTTTTCTGTTAGATATTAGGAAAAATTAAACGTTTCTCAATAATTGATAGAAGCCAATGTGAATTTTTTCAAAATGAAACCGTTCTTCACCCACCTCACACGCCTCTGTGAAGTTTGAGCTTCTAAGCTGCTGGTAGTGCCTTTTCCATCTGTCACAATCTCCTCATCACGGCTGCAGCTTCCCCTTTGTGCTTCCATGACAGCATCACTGGCTTTTGGCTCCTGGGTGGTGTTTGTTTGGGTAGGCGCTGACTCCGCTGCTTTCATTGACTTGGTCTTGCTGGTTTGTTTTCTCCTCGCTGCATTAGGTTTAACTTGCAGTTTGGCTGGTTGAAAGATTCATACAGGGTGAAAAAGCAACATTTAATGTTCACATTAGAAAAATGTTCACACATTTTTTAAAGTGCATTTGGTGAGTATGTATTTATCCTCTGCATACCTCTTCTTCCAATACTTGTTTGTCTCTGCTTGTTAAGTGCTGCTTCGGGCTCATTATTGTCCACGGCATCTGGAAACTTTGGTGGATTGTCTGTAGTATGTTCTGCTCAATTAAAGCACAAAATTAAAGTTACACAGCATGAATCAGCATGACAATCAGTAGCTTGAAAGTGACAGAATAATGCAGTCACTCTACCCTGTGGATCCACTGTTTTCTGAATGTTATGATCCTGATGGATGGAAAAACACAGCATGTGAAAAAGATTTAAAAAAAATAAAAAAATCACATTCTGACCGCCAACAGTTCTTCTTTAGAGCTTTACTTACAATCAGTGTAGATGGGTTCAGCACAGTCTCTTCCACACTGATGAGGCCTGTCACACTCTTTATCTCTTTGAACATGGGCATGGGGACATTAGACAGAGACCCCTCTCCTGCCGCTGCCACACTCTCTCCAGAAACACCACTAAAGGATGAAGAAAGGCACAGAATTAGACACCAAACTAAACAGACTACATGCTTGCTCACACAGCTAATTGATTAAAAGCAGACAAACCTTGGTTGAGGTATTGATGACTCTGCTACAGAAAGACAAGAGGGGTTCTCAGTTGCACTGTTCACCACCTCCCCTGATGAGGACAGCGGGATCTCAGTCAGAGAAAGGATGAAAAATGGTTCGTCGGGATCTGAAGGCACCTTCTCTGGCAGCACTGAAATTTAAAAAAAGAAAAAACCCAATAAATAAATAATCAAATCAAGAAGAACATTATATAAAGTTTACACAAAACTTAAGTGATATGACTGGAACATAATATATGATTGACTTACTCTCTTGAAATATTGGAAAACTTTGGATGTCGTTTGTACTTAATGTTGATGTATTCTAGGATTAGGAGAATTAGAGAAACATTTAAGGAAACTCAAGAGAGACTTTTTCACTTTAAAACTACTGACTACCGGAGAATACCTCTAACTACCCCTGTTAGAATTGGATATATAATATTAACTTGTATTAATTAGCAAGTCTTGACACAACATTAACAGATTTGATTGCAAAGCTTGTAAAAGGATTAAAGACCAGACAAAACAGAGTCATTATTGAGCTTACCTGGGTAGAAGACACTTGGTTCACAGGAACCAGAGGGACTTCAGAATTACTTGAATGATGGTCATGTTCACTTTGTTGTTCATTAACTTGTGCCAAACATCCAAGAGGAGAGCTGGGATCATTTGGATGGGGATCCTTACTGTCTAAGGTGCCCAGTGCTTTCTCCGAGTCTACAGGTTGAGATGTTACTGAACAGACTTCTACATTTATTGAACAATGTCCTGATGTTAGGTTTTTCTCTGGCAATTTCACAGATTTCTGTGCATCATTATTGTCCCCAGGGTCTTGTGCTGGTGCTATATTTGAGATTGTATCAACATGTTCTGCAGATTTACTGATATCAGCTGGCTGTAGTTTTGTCTGTGTAATTCTAGAGGATGATCCCAAATTGGGTTTCGGTTTGACCTTGGGAAACCGCCGCAATCTTTGTGGGATATTTTGTTCCAAGCTCACTGCGCTTGACATTGGGCCACATACAGCATCTGTCTTTTCCCTCTCTGATGAAGATATTTCCTCTCGGCATTTATTAGAAGAGCCAGATTCCAGTGATGGTTCAGAAACTGAATAAGCATCAGGACTTTTAAATTCATTTGATTTTTCTGGAGAGGTAGGACTGCAAGATGGCTGGGCTTCTGCATCTTTCATTCTGTAGTCACTTGATTCAGACACACAAGTCTGGCTACAGGGTTTTTCCACAACCTGCGTGTGTATAACAGGGTCTTTTGTGGATTGCAAGTTTGACTGCATAGTTCTTGGTGTTTGTGGCAGGTTTGGTTTGGGTTTGATTTTTTGCAATCGACGACTCCTCAACTGAGAAGCAGCTTCACTCTTTTCTTGATTAAGCGGTGACTCTTGAACAGGTGCAACAAGAACAGCCTGGTGGACGCTGCTCTCTTGGGGTGAGGCTGATTCTGCATCACCTGCTTCCCCAGCTTGTGAGACTGTGACTGCTGAGTCAGGTGCTACCACATTTTTACAACTACTCACAGATGTGGTAATACAAGGCATATTTTTTTCTGGATCAGATGCTGACTTTGTCTCGCTGCTGACCTGATCCCTGCTGGGTTCAAATTGTGATGCAGAGAGGTTCACGTTTTCTGAGGCACTCTGATCTGAAGTTGCTGCACCCAAGTCTAGTCTAACATTTGTTAAACTAGACTCCTCATTTGTTGATAGCTCCTCCGAGAGTGTAGGTGTAGAAACTATATTTATTGATGGTTTTAAAACTGAAGCAGGGTCAGCGTTTTCACTCAGTTTTTCGGAGGACAGGGTGCATACTAGTTGTGGTTCCACCTTTGCTGTTGTTTTTTCAGGTGATCTCATGTTTGAAGTTGGGCTTAAGTCCTTCTCTAAAACCGATTTTACAGTTTGAGGTTTAAACCTTGAAATTCTTGAGGACTGTGCTAAATTTGGTTTAGGTTTGACCTTTTGCATTCGACTCCTTCTAGATGGTGAAGGAGTTGTGTCTTTGTTCACTTCTTTTTGCCTGACAGGTAAATCTTCTGGATGTGAAACACATGAAGGAGGTTTCTCGGCGCTCTCTTGACCTGGTTCTGATTCTATGCATGGCTCCTGTTCAACTTTTGAGATCGCCAAGTCTGATGTTGCTGAATTATTGAAAACACTCTTGGCTGTTTCAACACAGGACTGAACTTTTTCCTCTGTGGGCTCAGATGACGACTTTGTGTCATTAGTGACTTGATTCCCTTTGAGATCAAACTCAGATTCCAAGTTCTGGCATTGTGAGGGACCGCAATCCGTTATTACTGCACCCAAGTCCGGTCTACCATCTGTGGTTGTTGGTAAAAGAGTATCTACACTTTCTACATGTTTTTCAGGAGAAGCAGAGCATGATGATCGTGGTTGTTCATCCTCTGTGGTTAAGCATCTTGATTGTTTGCGAGATTTGGGGTCTTGCGTTGGGATGGGGTCTCTCTCTTCAGGCTGCTTTGTGGTTTGGGATTTAGATCTTGCAGTTCTTGATGTCTGTAGCAGATTTGGCTTGGGTTTGAATTTTGGTAATCGACTCCTTCTAGATTGGCAAGTATTTGAGACTTCACTTTCTCCTTTTTCAGTGACAGATAATTCTCCTGCGTGTGTTTCACCCGTAGGTTTATCACTGCTCTCCTTGGCTGGGGACACAATTGAACATAACTCCTCTTCAACCTCTGTGATGAGTGAGTCAGAGTTTGGCGGATCCTTAAAACCAGTCTCAAAAGGTTCAACATGGGAAGCAAGTTTTTCATCTGTGGGCTCAGATAATGACTTTGTCTCTCTCGTGGCCTGATCCCTATGTGGTTCAAATGTAGATTCAGAAAAGCTGTGACTCTGGAACTGGATTTCTGCAACTGATTCAACCCCAACAATATCTGGTTGACTCTCAGATGGCTTTGCTGTTAGTTTAACTTCAGTAGAGGAAATGTCAGCTTTTAGCAATGCTGGAGAACAGTCTTTAATGTTAGCAGATTCTCTGTGGCTTTCTTCAGCTGTCCTTGCTGCAGATATATCTGGTTGGGATTTGGATTGTACAGTCCTGGAGACTCGGCTAAGGTTAGGTTTAGGTTTTATTTTGGAAAAGTGACCTCTCTTAGTTTGTAGAGTATTTTTGTTTGAACTCTCTGGATGTGGCTCATCACTGGTTTTAACTGCCATTTCATCACTGACTGTTTTGCTAACTTGTTGTTCCACAGTGGCCACAGTCGCCGATGTCTGTGTGACATCATGATCAAATGCAGACACGGAAGGAGTGGCACTTTCTTCCTGTACAGCAGCATCGGAAACAAGCCCTTTTTCTAGGTGGGTGGTTTCATTCACATCAGCTGATGCCGTCCCTGCAGTTAAATATAATGGCACATTTTACATTGACTGTTGCTCAGTCTAACAACAAATGAAACTGTCCATTATAAGGACTCTTTTCTGTCTTTCTAACCTGTTACATGATCTCGTATGTCTACTTGATTCTGTTCCGACTGAGAGACGTGACTCAGGTTTCCGATGGTCAGCAGGGTTTGAGCAGCCTCGTTGTAGCTCTGATCTTCAGATACTGAAATAAAAAGACAAACAAAAAATATGAACTTTAAATCTAAAACTATATATAAAATTCATAAGCAAATAATCATAAAACATCTTCAACATACCTTCTGCATGTTCTGAAGAAATAAATTCTATAACATCCTGCAACGCAAACACACATATCATAAATAACACCAAAAGCTCTCCTTTCTATTCACAAAAGCTGTTTTACAAAAACATGAAGTACAGTACACTGCTTCATTTACAATATCTTTTCTACATCTGTACACATCTGTACAGATATGTACATCTACAGTTGACTGTATAGCAAATAAAGATGACATTTTAGGCACCTTTCTAATCTTATTGATCACTGAACTGGTTTACTACAAACCACATTGTTATTTATGCATGTTATAATTTTCATCGATCAGGCATAACATTATAACCACAGGCCTAATATTGTGTTAATCCTGCTTTTGCTGCTAAAACAGCCCTGGTCTGTCGAGGCTTGGACTCCAATAGAACGTCTCTAGCTGTACTGTGGTATCTGGCACCAAGATATTAGCAACTTTTAAGTCCTATAAGTTGCAAATTTGGGCTGTCCATGGATCAGACTTGTTTGTCCAGTACATTCCACAGCTGCTTAATTGGACTGCAGTCTGGGGAATCTGGGAGTCAGTCAACACCTCAAACTCCTTGTTGTGCTCCTTGAACCATTCCTGAACCATTTTAGTTTTGTGGCGGGGCGCATTATCATTCCAAATGAGGCCAAATGAAGGTGGTCTGAAACAGTGCTTAGGGAGGTGGTGCATGACAAAGTGACATCCATATGGTTGGCAGGACGCAAGGTTTCCCAGCAGAGTATTGCTCAAAACATCACACTGCCACTGGCGGCTTGCCTTCCCCCCATAGCACATCCTGGTGTTCCCTAAGTAAGAGGCGCAAATGCACCCAACCACGTGACATTAAAAAAAATGTGATTATTTGGACCAGGCCACCTTCTTCTATCAATGGTCTAGTTCTGATGCTCAAGTGGCACTTTCGGTGAAGGACAGGGGTCAGTATGTGAACCCTGGCTTGTCTGTGGTATGCACCTCCATACACTGTGATGCACTGTTTGTTCTGACACCTTTCAATTAGAACCAGCATTAACTTGTTGATATGAGATACTCTAGCTCATCTGTTGGATCGGACCACACAAGCCAGCCTTGGTCATTGGTGGCCAAGGCTCACTGATGCACGTTCCCCACATGCAGCAGTGAGCCTATCAGGACCCTATCGCTGGTTCACCATTCTTCCTTCATTGACTAATACTGCAGACCGAGAAAGTCCCAAAAGAGTCTTGTCAAACTCAAATCCTTTTACATTTTGCCCTCAATTTTTTTTTAACTTTGAGGACAAAATGTTCACTAACCCACCCAGTAACAGGTGCAATGATGAGATAATGAATGTTATTTATTTCACCTGTCTGTGGCCATAATGTTTTGCCTGATTGCTGTGTAAGTAATTCAACCACATACTGAATACATGTATTCAAAACAAAAATGGAAAGACACTGCAGAAAAAAATAAAAGGTTGAACTTACTCAGTTTTGAGCCTTTAATAATAGATAAAATTGTGTTTTCAAGATTAGTGCTCTGGAATGATAATCATTAACCCCAGATCTGTTATTGGGGTTAATGATTTAATTAACTTGGTACTACTTCTTAAGCATAGGTCACTTACAATCAACAGGTCCAACTGATGTTCACATGGTTCAGCTGACCCTGTCTCATGTTGTGCCTGCTCACAAGCAGAATCGGGGCAAAGTGCATCTTGGGAAATGCCCAAAACATCAGGCATAGTGGCCAAGATATCAAGCTACAGGTGGCATAGGAGGAGTCAGAGGAAGATTGGAATGTAAAACCATGCGCAAATAAAAAGTAAAGCAAAACATAAAAATGTTTGTCATGGGAATTATTTCAAAATAAAAAGAATGATTGGTGTTTTAGTGAGGCATGTGATGGAGAAAATGTTTATCATACCTCAGCAATTGTCTCATCCACTTCTTTAATCTCAGGACGAGGAGTGTGCAGGCCGGCAGGCACAAACGCAGGTGCACTGCTGTCTTTACTGGGGCTACCTGCGAGTTCCACCTCCTCCACTTCTTCATCCTGCCATTGATGACTGTCCTCGTCACTAAATTCTGTCTGAGAAGCTGTGAGAGTGACAAGTTTACACTTTTTGGATTTTGGGGCCAAATCATGCTGTGGTAGGATTCTCTTCTTGGCTGCCTGTTGGGATTTTGGTTTAGCAGCAGATGCAGTGGACCCAGCTGCTGAGGCTGGTGTAGTTTCAGATGCAGAGGAGTGTACTTCATCTTTGGCTGGATAAGTCAAGGGCTTGATGGGTTTAGGCACTCTACCACATCTACAAAACAAAATGAAACACTAATAAAAACACTTTATTCATGATCAATAGGAATATTGTTCTTAAATCTATCAGCCCACCAGACAATGTTAGATGACAAGAAACCCTGTATTAACAGTATTGATAATTACAAAAAACATTTTCATATGTTTCTGTAATGGTGAATCCATCAGTATGTCTAAACTCTTTAATCAAAGTCATTTTTTAAATGCCAAGGAATAATTTTTATTGTAATTCATCAATTTTCAAATTTACCATCTTTACAAAAATGCTGAAAAAAAAAGTAAAGCACATTATTATTTTTTTATTAAGATGTCAAATTACAGCTATTTGCTTGCTTTGTGAACAGAAACATTTGTTTGATTGAATTAATTGATTAACTGTTTTGATTAATTGCTAATTTCTCAAAAAAAGTCTAGTGTGCCGGCTGAAATCTGGGAATACAAACATGAATTCAGTTTGAAATCCTTCACTCCTGGACAAATATGCTGAACAAATATTTAATTTTTAGTTTTAAAAAAGTTTATGAGAGATTTCTAAAATATTTGTGTTTTCTTATTTTTATGAAAGGTGGTCTAACAAATTTGTTAAGCGCTGGATACAGTGGATACACGGTCAGAATGGGAGTTTTTCAGTAAATTACATTCATGTACCTGGTAGGTCTTGGAGGTTTAACTATGGCATCCTCCTCCTCCCCTTCTGAGGAAATATCATCACCGACTGGCTCCCTGCTGGCTTGGCTTAAAGATGATGCATCTTTATTTACCTACAGTAAGTTTCAGTAAAGCAAAGCCAGTATTCATAAAAAGGTTTCAAGGCTTATAAACAGAAAGTGAAATAACCTTATTACAAGTTCAACCACTTACACTCTCATCTTCTTCATCCAATGAAGTACTTTTAGCTGTTGTACAAGGTGAAGGCTTTTTACTCCATTTGCGGCCTAAAGGCAGTAGTGGTTTTGATGCTCTGCCTCGTGAGAGTTTAGCTGGCTTGATTGCAGTGTCCTTAGCTGTATTTGCATTTTGAGTTTTCTCTGACCTAAACATTTGAAAGAAACTGATTTTAATCGCAGAGATATGTACAAAAAAAATAATATTCACAGCAATATGATTTTAGTGTCATTACGTGTCTGAGTCTTTGTGGTTGTCAGGAAGCTCTGCCTCAGGATCTTCGCATACGCCGTCCTCATCTGAGAATTTAAAAGCAAAATAAAAATGGCATGGCACTTTAACAAAAGCCAAGAAAACATGGGGAAACGAGTACTGATTTGGGGGGGGGAAAGTTATTACCCTTAATTTTCAGGAAATATTTTAAAAAACAAACAAACAGTTAGACAAAAGGTAGCTACCACGAAATCACCACATACCTACATGTTTTGTAACAACAAAACCGCTCACAGTCCCTGTACCTTGCTCAGTGCTCACTCGTTTGGTTCTCTTGTCATTTGGTTCCTCATCCAGAGCAACTTCTCTGTTCTTTCTTTTGCCTCTTTTTGTCTTAGCGTCAGAAACAGGAATTTCTCCATCATTACAGAGATCCTCATTCTCTTTCTCCCCTTCCTCTTCCTCCTCTTCCAACCCCAGGATCTCTTTCCCATCCTCATCCTCCTCATCTTCCTCCTCCACATCACTCAGTTTCCTTCCTGATTTTTTGGCTGTAGAAGGAATAAGAGCACATAGACTTTTGAATTGGGAAAAGCTAAAGGAGAATTCCCAAATATTCACATACAGCCTACAATGATCACACGAGAAAAGAAATCACGTTGACGTACAGTGGGGCAAAAAAGTATTTAGTCAGCCACCGATTGTGCAAGTTCCCCCACTTAAAATGATGACAGAGGTCAGTAATTTGCACCAGAGGTACACTTCAACTGTGAGAGACAGAATGTGAAAAAAAAAATCCATGAATTCACATGGTAGGATTTGTAAAGAATTTATTCGTAAATTAGGGTGGAAAATAAGTATTTGGTCACCTCAAACAAGGAAAATCTCTGGCTCTCACAGACCTGTAACGTCTTCTGTAAGAAGCTTTTCTGTCCCCCACTCGTTACCTGTATGAATGGCACCTATTTGAACTCATCATCTGTATAAAAGACACCTGTCCACAGCCTCAAACAGTCAGACTCCAAACTTCGCCATGGCCAAGACCAAAGAGCTTTCGAAGGACACCAGGAAAAGTATTGTAGACCTGCACCAGACTGGGAAGAGTGAATCTACAATAGGCAAGCAGCTTGGTGTGAAAAAATCAACTGTGGGAGCAATCATCAGAAAATGGAAGACATACAAGACCACTGATAATCTCCCTCGATCTGGGGCTCCACGCAAGATCTCATCCTGTGGGGTCAAAATGATCATGAGAACGGTGAGCAAAGATCCCAGAACCACACGGGGGGACCTGGTGAATGACCTGCAGAGAGCTGGGACCAAAGTAACAAAGGTCACCATCAGTAACACACTACAACGGCAGGGAATCAAATCCCGCAGTGCCAGACGTGTTCCGCTGCTGAAGCCAGTGCATGTCCAGGCCCGTCTGAAGTTTGCCAGAGAGCACATGGATGATACAGCAGAGGATTGGGAGAATGTCATGTGGTCAGATGAAACCAAAGTAGAACTTTTTGGTATAAACTCAACTCGTCGTGTTTGGAGGAAGAAGAATACTGAGTTGCATCCCAAGAACACCATACCTACTGTGAAGCATGGGGGTGGAAACATCATGCTATGGGGCTGTTTTTCTGCCAAGGGGACAGGACGACTGATCCGTGTTAAGGACAGAATGAATGGGGCCATGTATGGTGAGATTTTGAGCCAAAACCTCCTTCCATCAGTGAGAACTTTGAAGATGAAACGAGGCTGGGTCTTCCAACATGACAATGATCCAAAACACATCGCCCGGGCAACAAAGGAGTGGCTCCGTAAGAAGCATTTGAAAGTCCTGGAGTGGCCTAGCCAGTCTCCAGACCTCAACCCCATAGAAAATCTGTGGCGGGAGTTGAAAGTCCGTGTTGCTCGGCGACAGCCCCAAAACATCACTGCTCTCGAGAAGATCTGCATGGAGGAATGGGCCAAAATACCAGCTACTGTGTGTGCAAACCTGGTAAAGACCTATAGTAAACGTTTGACCTCTGTTATTGCCAACAAAGGTTATGTTAGTATTGAGTTGTATTTTTGTTATTGACCAAATACTTATTTTCCACCCTGATTTACGAATAAATTCTTTACAAATCCTACCATGTGGATTCATGGATTTTTTTTTCACATTCTGTCTCTCACAGTTGAAGTGTACCTCTGGTGCAAATTACTGACCTCTGTCATCATTTTAGGTGGGGGAACTTGCACAATCGGTGGCTGACTAAATACTTTTTTGCCCCACTGTATCTTACCTTTTGTCTTTCTCTTGCCCTTTTGGGACGATTTCTTCTCAGCCACTGATCTCAGTTTCTTCTTACTTCTCTGATATTCCAAAATCTTTTCTAACAGCTTAGAGAAGTACTCTATGTCCAGTTTGCGCCTCTCTCCTACAAAACAATCATCAGCCAACTTAAATTAAATTTAAGAATGTACACACAGAACGTTAATCATTCGGTTATTTTGATTCCAAAACGTTTGGCAACTGTGTAAAATGTGAAGGGAAAAAAGGGAAAAACATACAATACTGTGAACACTTGGGATTCTATAATTAACTAAACAAAAACACAGAACTTTGTGCGCGTGTGTATTTCCCACTATGCTGCATAATCTCCTCTCTCTCTAGTTATGTTACTAATTAATATTATATTCGTTCTTTTTTTGAAATTTGATATATTGTCTTTTTACCATTTTCAATTAAATATAACCTTTAAATGACATACGTGAATAATTACATTTGAAGATTATTACTAAATACTTACTGATAGCTTTGTCAATCCTCCAAACATTCTCTCGTTCTTCTTTCTTGAATTTGTTCTGAAAGATCAAATTCAAAATTGCAGTTCTGTGTATTTAGTTCAACTTTAAACTCTTTTTTCTTACCATGCATACTTGTATTTATCGCTGACCTTTATCTCTGATCGAGCTCTGTGTGGAAACAGTTGGCAAATCATAGAAAAATCTGTCCCCACCATGCTAACTGCCAGGAAGAACATGTCTGTCTCTGATGAAAACAAATTTAAGAAGAAAAGTCACAAAAAAGGCATCAAAACAAAATAATAAAAACACTTAATATGTTACCATATATGTGGCTTATCTTACCTGATAAGCCACTGTATTATAACCATTCACATGTGAAGTGCACAGCATCGACTGTGTGGTTATAATTTTCTGCATTCAATTAGACACATGCCACACTCTTAACTATTACTGCGGACTGTATATAAAAGATGGCTTCAGGACCTGAAAAGACGAGTCAGTGCAGACAAGCCTTTACCTGCAATAGGTAAAGGCTTCAAAAAAGGACTTTGCTAATCACCAAATTATATACAGTATCTATGTTGCAACAGTCCCTGACAGCAATAGCCTCCTCAGAAGAACAATACTGCCTGCAACACAACAAAAACTGCTCAAGCAGGACTCAAGGAAAATAAAAAAGAACACAAGGAATTGATCCAACCTAAGAACTCCTCAGATCCCAATCTGATAAAGTATCCGTGGGACGGGGAAACAAGACCCATCACACAACTAGAGCTGGGCGATATAAGATTTTTTCATATGTTTTTTTCATTTCAGGCGATAACGATATCTATCACGATATAAGCCAAATAACTATATTTGTAAGATTTAAATGTGCTGTTGCTCACAAGTAAAATGTGAAATAATCAGCAGCTTGTTTTTATTTAAATATTTATTTCCCATAATAAGTTCAACAGGGTAGATGTACTTAAGGAACATGAGACTTTTTCAGATAAATAAAGGCAAATATTGCAAACTACACAAAAGGCAGCCGCTAAAGCGTTTAAGTTTCAAAATAGAACAAACGAAACAGACTACTAAATTGTCGATTCCACTTAGAAACAAAATATTAATTCTAAAAATAAATCTTAGTTTGTTTTACAGAAGAACAGACAAAACTGACTAACTTTTGTCAATATCAAATAAACTGAGAACTAAAAGGAAATTCTCAATCTCTCCTTGTTGTATAGCTTAGCTTTTCAAACAGTTTTAACAGTTACTTTAGTCTGACAAAAGCCGAATGACGAATTAGCGCTTCCAGTCAGAGACTGAGGCTACGTCCACACGTACACGGGTATTTTTGAAAACGGAGATTTTCCGTTTTCGTTTTAAAAAATAATCCCGTCCACACATAAAGGGAGAAATGAAGGAAAACGCTGCTATGAACATTCCAAAGCAGCAGGTGGCGCTAGATTCCTAACCGTGCAGAAATGTTGGCCAATCAGAAGTCTAGAAGCCTCGGTGGGAAAAAGTAAACAAAGCTGGGGCATAGAAGCAGAACCGAGTCGTATGTGTGGAGGGACAGTAACTGTGTGTATATGTAAGCATTTAAACACTGCAGAGAGTAGAATTAACAGTATTGTAGAAATTCATTTCACCGAAACAATAACGTGGCGCACAGTGTGACGTCAAAAAATGCGCACACCTTTGACGCTGCGTTTTCTCCCTTTTTCTAGTCCACACGTAAATGCAAGTTTACGAGTTTTTAAAAATCTTCGTTTTCAGTGACCAAAAACGCCGTTTACGTGTGGACGAAAGGTGCAAACGCATAGAAAAATCTGCGTTTTCAAAAATACCCGGGTACGTGTGGACGTAGCGCATGCACCAGTTTATTGTATTTCCAGAGTTGCTTTCGGCACAATTTACAGTGCACACTACTCTGTTTTTTGTCAGACTTGAAATAGCCGAAATACCTTCACACTACGGAACTTCTATGGCTCTTCCGTTCGACAATCTCTCCGGCATTGGAACCATCATCTGTTTTCTCTTCGGTAACCTTCGGTCACGCTCGGTTGATTTTTCTAGTCGGCACACTCATTTCCTCCATTACCCGGGCGGTACGGTGGCTGGCTGCTTCCCAAACAAATACACATGTGCGGCTTGGCACTTGTGCTGTACGTAACAAGTCACGTGACGTGACGCTGCAGCTGTGATTGGTTCGGCTCTGCGCTACTTAATTTGGATTGGCTGACCTTTTTTTTTTTTTTAAAGAGGACAAGAGCGGCGAGGTCTATCACGATAGTTGAAT
The DNA here is from genome assembly GCF_057381915.1 of Diplotaxodon limnothrissa. Taxonomy (NCBI): domain Eukaryota; kingdom Metazoa; phylum Chordata; class Actinopteri; order Cichliformes; family Cichlidae; genus Diplotaxodon; species Diplotaxodon limnothrissa. Next base: position 55,246,641 of record NC_140602.1, on the reverse strand, counting down.
TTTTCTATCGAGAAAAAGTTATATCGCGATACATATCGTTATCGTTCTATCGCCCAGCTCTACACACAACTCACGTATTTGTTTCCAATGTCTCGTGCTTTTGCTCTGCAAAGCCAGTGCTGCTTTGCATAAGGTTCCTTTAATATTGTGGCTGTTTCACCTTCGCTGGTCCAGCGTTTTGCATGGTTAAGTTTCCTGAAACTTGAGTAAGTTGTAGTGGAGCCTCGTTCAAAGATGGGGTCTCGATTCTCTGCTGGGTTTGGCCCTTTGGCTCGCTGGACTTCCACAGTTAAGCTGAGAGATAAGATGAAAGGGTTTTAAAAAGCCTATAAATGGTTTGAACGTTCTACAATATCACAATAGGAAAGCAATTATTTTATATGGATGGGGCAAAATAATAATAAAATAATAATAATAATAATAATGCATACTTTATTAATCCCCTGTAGGCCGATTACTCTCTGCATTTAACCCATTGACTCAGTGAAGCAGTGAGCAGCCACCAATCCATCACAACGGTACTTTGCTCAGGGGTACCTCAGAGTAACAGTTCAGTGGATTCGAACCACCGACCTTCCAATCATGGCGCGACCACTTTACCTAATGAGCTATCCCTGCCTGGGGATACAGATCAAATGGTCTACAAATCTCTACTAACCTCTCTTCGTCAATAATCAGTGAGCCATCTTCTGCAACTTTGACTTGAGGAACCATAAGTGCTTCTTCCTGCTCTTCCTCTGCCTCCTCTGCTTCTTCCTCTGTGTTGCCCATGGTATTAGGGGGGATTTCAGGTTCCTGTGCCTGCTCTGGAGACCTTCAAACATTAAAAAAGAAGAAGAAAGAAAATAAAGAAAAATCAATTTATTATAAGCAACTGGTATACAAACTTTCTACACATTCTGAAACGTGCAGCAAGCCACAGCTTTTGAAAGACAAACTGTTTAAAATGCACTGCTGCCTCCACATTTAAGTACGCCAAAAAGTTAAAACACTTAAACCAAGTTCTCTGTTGTATCAGATGTGCAGTCACTTTTCAGTGATTCAAACAGACTGAATTAACACGTTAAACGAATAATGTTTGGCTGGGACAAACTCAATTCTAGTGTTCAACTTTGTTTTGTTTCATTCATATTTTTTTCATAATACTTTTTGTGATGAAAAACTGTGTTTATGACTCTTTCTTTGAGGAACAACAGATGATCAGCAATTGCACACAGTGAGAACATGGTTCATGTGTGTCCTTCTGCAGCATTAAAAAAAAACATAACTTTTTAAACTTAAATATTATAAGAAAATGTGACAAAAAAAGCATGTCAAACATTGAAGTAATTTCCATTTGAATTACAGGCTTAACATAGACAAACCATTTAAAAAAAACATGATTTAAAGAACAGGACAAACATACGCTTCTCTTCCTGGTGAAGGTGGGAGCACAGTCTCATTCTCTTGGGTCAATTCTTCTACACCAGATCTGGAAGAATTTCAAAATTCAGTTTTCTCAAGTAAAATCAGTGTTCGTCAATATAAAACATCATAAGTGAAATATATGGTACATGGACTGGACTGTTCTACAGGAGCGTACTTTATGCAACATATCTCATTCACCCATTTACACACACATTCATAAAAGCACATTTTTGCATCTAAGTGCTTTCTACCTAACATTAACACCGATGAACACATCGGAAGCAACTTGTAGCTGCTTGTCAAGGATACTTTAGCGTGCACAACGGAGCAGTCGAGCATCAAACCACCAACCTTCTGAATAGTAGACAACGTGCCTCCTGCCTGCCTCCTGAACAATGGCCTCCCCCATACTTTAACATCACATAATTACATGAATTTCACAACTTTGCAAGATACTCACGTCATTGGGTTAGACGTTGGAAGATAATGGATAAGGTCCCGCATGGTCATTTTGGCAGGATCTAAATTAAATACCTTCGAAACAGCCTTAGCTTTCTTAAGTTTCTGCAGAATCAAATGACATCACACCTTTCAGTTAACAAATCATGATAAAGCTAACAGTTTATATCTGATGAATACATTATTTAACTCAGACACCTGTGAAAAGATGGCTAAAAATGCTTAGTTAATGACAAGGACTCACTTTTTCTTTGCGTCTCTCCTCTCTGAGCAAATCTCTGAGCTTCTGAGCCTTCACAAGCCTTTGTACGTCTGATGGGTCATTTAGAAGTCTACTCAGGGAGAGTGCCGATGGTGTCAGTGAAGGCACAGTCTTTGATGATGCAAGTGTTTTGGCTTTCTCCGATAGTTCAGTAGATTCTTTGTCTGGTATGGAGGGTCTATCTGGTGGTCTGGGAGGAGCTTCCTTAACTTGTCTGTCTGAAATGTTCTCTGATTGTTTGCTACTGTCTGCTGGAAGATGGGTTTGTTCTACTGACTGTACAGCTGAGGAAACAGCTGAAGATTCTGAAGCGTCCAAAGAAATGGAGGTGGGTTTAGGTTGAATTTTAGGCAGCTTGCCGTCTTCTGAAGGCCTGCGTCGCCTTGGAGACTGGAGTCCCTTCGGAGTTGCTGTTGTTCCCGTTTGACTGGATGCTTTTGCCTTGTCAAGGCCCGCACCAGAGCAATCAACAGATGTTTGAGAGACTGCTTTGATGGGAGACTTTGGTGTCCGAGAGAGAGCAGAGGGGCGGCCAGGGGCCACTTTAGGCTTAACAGAAAATCGTTTCCTTCTTTGGACAGCCACTGAAGAGCTGGTACCATCCACATTTTGCTCACTGCCATCCCTAAACGGTAGTAAGAAAAGTTATTGTTGTCAAACATAACAAATAGTCTTAAGGCTTCTAAAATAATTCAAAGACACTTTACTTTAAACTCACACTGAAGCTGCAGCTTTTTCTGACAGGGTAATGTCGGACTTATCCGTCAGAGCACTAGCATTGTTGCTGTCCCCAACCTCCCTCTGGGCCTCACTGGCCTCCTGATTTGCTGGAGTTGCTTCCGGAGGTGCTGATCGCCCTGCTGTACTTACATTGGGACGCACACTAAATCTTGACCGACGGAACATTTTGACCTGAAAGCAAAGCTGCATCAGTACTGAACAAATAGCCATGACATCAATCTGCAAATGAAATACTGCTAAACTCCATCTAACGCCCTAATACGCCATCAAAATGTATTCAGGTATTGTAAAGGTGCTCTGGAAATCAACCAAGAAAAGATGCCCTTACAGAACAGCAGTCACAGGTGGGGATCTTTTTCTGCACCAAATCTCGTCTTTACATATAGCTTTTCAAGAAATTATTTGCTAAATAGAAATGAATACATAAACATCTCTCCATGGATGGAGTTCGACACTAATATGCATTTGCTTCGTCTCAGTGTTGACAAAAAGCAGCTTACTCTACTGCAGCTTAGGCATATTTCGCCTACAAAACAATAAACTTCGCCTGCACAAAAAGTATTTAAATGATCTCTTCTTTTACTTAAAAATGCAAAACTCAGCTACTTTGTTTACAGGGCTGGTGACGTCGACAGTCGAGAGGCCGTTAAGTTTGATGGCAAACGCTTTAAAATCACTCGGAAACACCGCCAGACGTGGAATAAGCCAACAAACACAATTTAAACCAGTGAAAATTACGCAAAATGCAATCTTAATGGTGGAGAAAGACTGGGAAAGTGCACAAGCTGGACTCAAACTCGGGTAAAAACAGGTTTAAGCGTGACGCTCTGCATGCGTTGGGTCGCCCTTTTCATGACGTTTTGAAGCTAAGACCGCTTCACTGATATTTTTATCGCGTCCACATATTTTACTTTACTTGTATTAACGTACCTGACTAAGAATATGTCGTTTTGTGGAAGAAATAAGCCTTCATTTACCGACGAGAAGTGGTAAGTAGCGGACCCAAAGCACACGTTAATCCGCCATGTTTTAGTGACGTAATATTTTCCTGAGTGAAGGGGGTTATGGGAAATGTAGTTGGGTTCAAAGAGTTGGATGAGGTAAGACCGCGATCTCTGTAAGCAATCCTGTCTGCGCTTTACTAATAATAGTAATAACAACAACAACAAAGAAAAAGTAAAAAAGCTTTAGTGTAAAGTATAAAATATGTCTGTATGAAATGTAAGTATAAGAAAATATGTGATTTTAAATTGTGCCTGCCTTCCCTCCACCATGTTTTATCTCCTGAAAATAACCCATTTCTTTTAATTTCTTTGAGAAACAAACTAATATACATATTTAAGTAGCACGGAAATATTTGATTTTTTATGGTGGTTTATCAGGTTATGTTTACATGTAAATGTAGTCTTTAAAAAAAGAAACCAAGATTCCAGAGTACTAACTATTATATAACTATAACTATTAACTGGTTTAGCGCTACCCATTACTATAAACTGATTAAACCGATAGGATAATAACTGGTCAGCCCCATGACTGACTCTAAATCTGTGTAGGATTTATCTGTTTGGTTTAGGTAAACAGGACCTCATACACCGTGCCCAGCAATTTCTGTCAAAAGAATTAATCCTTATATCAAAAATATATTGATTCTCATTCAGTTTCCTCTAATTAATCTGATTTAGCTCACTGTTTTCAGAAAGATCTTCTTTTGGTGACTCCGATTATGACAGATTATCCACCTCCACCTTTCCCTAGCATCCTCTTCTGCCACACTAACCTTCTGCGTGTCCCCCTTCACTGCATTCATCAATCTTCTCTTTGTTCTTCCTCTTTTCCTCCTGACTGCTAGCTCCATATTCAACATCTCTTGTTATTCCTCCTCTACACATGTCCAAACCACTTCAATCTTGTCTCTTAAACAGCTCAACCTAAGCTGTCCCTCTGATGTTCTCCTTTCTAATGGTGTCCACTAGGGCTGCCACGATTAGTCAACTAGTCACGATTACGTCGACTATCAAAATCGTCGACGACTAATTTAATAGTCGACAGTCGTTTGAAGCTTTGTAAGATCCCAAAAGACGCAGGACTAAGTAGTAGGATTTAAGAGTGTAATAACGGACTGAAACAGAAGATGGCAGCACTGCATGTACAAGGATGCCAGCTGCCGTTAAACGAAGAAGAAGAAACTGTCCCAGAATTCATAGCGCCCTGCTCAGTTTCCAACAATGGCGGCAGCTAGTTAGTTTTAATATTACTCTTATTATTCTTTCTGGGTCACAAAATAGACGTTTAACATATTTTCAGACGAGAATGTAGCTGTGTAAACCTCAAATATCTGCTCAGTTTATCAAGACACCACATATTTTCAAAAGCGCTCCGACGTTTTCGGAGATGTCTGTTACCCACTAGCTCGTTAGCTAGCCGGGGTTACAGGCTCACTAGAGCCGGTGAGAACACCGGACTCCCGGCAAATCATTTTCAAACCCACCGCTGTAGTTCGCTACTCAGGTTAAACATGATATATAAGTCACTTAGATAACTTAAAAATGTTATTGTTTGGCTTTTTTCAGTATTTTATTTGTTCCTGAGTAAATCAGTTTGGCTGAGATTAAAGTTATAGTTTTTACACAGCTGAATAAAGGTTAAGCAGACAACTGATTATCAGAAGTGTGAGATGCTCGAGAATATACTCCGGTGTCCTGTTATATTTTAGATAGCAAGGAGCAGACGGCTGCGTTTATTAAACTCCACCAAAACAATCTGCAAACTTCATTAAAATTTAATAAACTATCATCTTGTCTTTATTTTTAGTTAGCACATACCTTAAACACTTAAAGCTGTAAGCTAATGATAGTTATATAAGAGCAGATGCATGCTGGTGCAATAAGCTGTACGTTTTACGTTCAATGGATGCATGATCTGATTAGTCGACTAATCGCAAAAATAATCGGTGACTAGTCGACTATCAAAATAATCGTTTGTGGCAGCCCTAGTGTCCACTCATGTTACTCCCAGTGAAAATCTTTAGATCTTCAGCTCTGTCGCCTTTTTTTTTTAGTACCACTGTGTCCAAACCATACATCGAGTGGCGGTCCTGGCCTGTTTGGCGCCCTGGGCGAACACTCCCCCCCCATACACACACACATATGAAGAGAGAGAGAGTATGCATAGTATGCAAACGGCTAACAAACAGCCATCATAATTCGTCATACAATGAGAACAGGACAAATCAACAACTGACAATGACTAATTAATATTAAAATCTGTAACATAATGTATTGTTTGGAGTTTGGAGTAGTCTGTTACTGTTACTATTTTTACCAATTCTTCTTGGAGCAACTGTAACCCACATAATTTCCTTAGGGAATAATAAAGTATTCTGATTCGGATTGTTTCAGGATGACCTGCCATTATCCAATGTCCTGTATCTTTCGTTTCTCCTCCTCTTCTTTTCTCTTTTTTTGTAAACTGAGCACCTGATGGCTTTGAACTGTTCTTGTCCATCTTGGTTTTAATTTTGCATTCCAGTATGAACACCCATCCCCCAACTCGAGGATCACCACAACATAACCTAATAGACCTACACCTTAGTTCACAGATTCACTTTGTCTAGAGTTTATTTCTGGGATTTCACACAACCCAGTATTCAAATCATGAATACATAATGGGCTTGGATTTACAGCATTATGAATGAAATGTGCTCTATTTGGAAGCAGCCCCCTCTCGATGTGTTGTGTGTGAGACTTTAAATCGTTATTGATCCCTTTACCCCTGGTCCTAAAGTGTATATTTATTTTCTTACATATATTGTTTGTTTACTTGCACTGCTGTAACTGGAGCCTCGTCGTCTCGTCTCTCTGTATACTGGACTGTATGTAGCGGAGATTACAATAAAGTTTACTTTGACATCAGCAGCGAGCAGGCGCACCGAGGGCTCTCGCGCTCACTTTTCACGTATAGAATTTCGAAAAAACATAGGTGCAAATTATAAGTCTGTATAATGATGTCTGGTGTTTTCGTGTTTGTTGGTTTGTTTTTATTCTATTTTATTTTGGGGGTGGGTTAGACGCTGCTCCAGCCAGCGAGAGAATCCCCCGCCGCCCCGCCCTCTCCTCCTTGTGCCGCAAGCAGCAGGCGCACCTCGCAAACGGAGGGCGCCCTTACTCCCAGCAAATGGGCGATAGAAAACCGATCGGTGCCTATGCCATTCACAATATGTGCTGGCATGACGTCGGGGCAGCATGAGTACAAGCAATTTTTATTTATTTTTTGCTTTGCATGCTTGACCCTAAGTATTTAAACTCATCTACCTTCACTACCTCCCCTCCTTGGAGCTTCACCTTCTGACTTTCATTCTATACCTCCACCCAGGAAGGTTAAATTAAAGTGGAAAGAAAATAGAAGGAGTGACATAATTAGGAGGGGAGAGCTTCAGAAATTCAGGTAAAGCATGGCTACTTTGACCATGAGTCATTGCTTAGTGCTAATAGCTAAAGTGTAGCTTTAGCTTTAGCCACATGGACCAAAAATGTCAGGGCCATTTTTTTTTTTGTCCCAGTCCAGCCCTGCCTCCATCTCTCCCTTCCACCTGCTCTCAATATAGAGCACAATGTCGTCTGCAAACATAATCCACAAACTCCTGCCTGAACTCATCTGTCAGCCTGTCCATCACCACTGCAAACAAAAAGGGGCTCAGAGTGGATCCCTAATTTAATCCCCCCAACTTTGAATGCATCTGTCACTCCAGCTGCACACCTCACCTCTGTCCTCATACATCTCCTGCACCAACTTCCCTTCACTTCCTTATGTAGAAGTGAAACACCACAGTGCTTTCTCTAGACCTACAAGGACACAGTGCAACATCTTCTGACCTTCACTATCAACACTCTGAAAGCTGTAACTCTCTTTCTCGGCATGATGGCATACCACTGCTTGCTGATTGTCAACTCTCTTTTTAACAATTCTTTTCCAAAGCTTTATTTTATGACCTATTAACATTACCTTCTGTAGATGCTACAGCTCTGCACATCACACTTTTTCAAAAGTTAAAACTTGTACCAGTACACTTCCTCTCACTCTTCAGGATTGTGTAAAACAATTTATTCAATGAGTCCACAGTTCTCTCAAATTGGCATCTCTATACTTCCACAGGTAGGTCATCTGGGCCACCTGCCTTTCAAATCTTCATCCACTTCATAGCTGCCCTCACGTACTCCCCACTAATCTTCTGTACTTCCTGTCTTCCTCCCATTTTCTTTATCTGTGCCTCAAAGTACTCTTCTAAATCTTCTCTCGTTACTGGTTAGTACATTTCCATTGCTACCCTAATCCCCCTAACCCGCTGCAAATCCTCTCCAGCTCAACCTCTGCCTAGCCAGTCAATTCAAGTCCTTTCACTCCTTTGTAAGTGTCCAACCTTACATACAAGTCATTATGAATATTTCTACTCCTTTCTTTGCTGTACACCTAGTACAGGAGTACCTAGTCCGAATACCCTTGTCTACTTTCTTCATCTACCTGACTCCCTTTTTCTTTGTCAACCTCTTCTTTTGAATACTTTCCTGTACTTCCCCACTCCACCACTAAGTTTTCTTGTTCTCTTTCCAGAGAATACATCAAACACAGTTTGAATCCACCTCTAATACTCCTGGCTTTGCCTTCCATCTTGGTGTTTCCTAACACACCCTCTCTCATCTTCCAGCCAACAGTAGCACAGTTTCCACTAACACACAGCTGGCTAACAGTACCAGATTGAGTCACTGTTAACCCAGGCCATTACTGATCTAGTATGAAGATCTCCTTCCTGATGTTTGCTTTGGCAATGACTTCATGCTCGATTCCCTAACTGATGCAGCCCTCACCAATTATCTGGGCTTGGGACTGGGACACTGGCACTAAGAGTACACTGGCTTGTGGCCCCCTTGTGGCTGGGAGAGAAGCAAAAACCAGAGCTTGCACTGTTATTTTGGTTAGATGACCAACATCATTCTGTCCCTCATTGGGTTTGCTGGTTTTTGAGATACCAATTTGTGCTGCTCTTGACAGAATTCTGGTTAATATTCAGTGGTTCACGCTGTTAATAGATCACCCTGCGAATGGTATTACAGTAATTTGCCCCACTTAGGAAATCTATCCTTTAAAAAAAAAAAAAAAAAAGAAGAAGAGAAAATACATACTTTATTTTGCTATAGTCACCAGATGATAGTGAGCAGTGCAACTTTCATCCTCATTTAGGATTTCTATGACTGCAGTAAAATTTTAACTGAATGCACCTTAAGCAGACCTTTGACTGGCGATAGGATCAGTGGATTCTGGATCTAAAATGCAAAACAACTGCACAGCTCTGCCTGATGAATGTAGATGTTCCCCTATACAGGAAATATGCCTTGCAAAACAGGAAATACCAGCAAGTAGCAGAAATGTATCAAAGTTACCTATAGATATAATTTCAGTTTGTTAAAAAGGATGTTTTAAAAACCATTATCAGAACCAAAGGAAAAAAATTAATACATTAGTCAAATACCTTGCAACTTGATGAATAATTCATTTTATTTCCTTAACAAAGACAGCATCAGCAATGAACCACTTTGGACATCCTCTCTCACACAGCACATCTCTTTCTTCAGCAGATTTTGACATAACATTTACTTTGTAGATCAGTGGTCTTCAAAAATGAGGGAACTACTGATTGGAAAAGGGAGGACCCCCCCCCAGAAAACAAAACACCATCAGAGGTGAGATCTAATAGAAGGGTGGGTCTGGGATAATAGTTCATTTCCGGATTGTCGTGCACTGAGCAGCTTCTCCCAAACATCATGACGGTAGTGGAAATCTTCATTTGTTCCATTTACTCCAACTATGAGGACAAATGAGAAAAACTGTGACAAATGTCTTCACTCTAAATGAAATCAGAGGAGCATCATAAAAACATGAACTTACTTATGGACAAAGTTGTGGTCAAGCAAAAGGATTTCCAAAAGGATCCTCAAAGGCAGCTGTTGAACCAGAGCTCTGACCGACAGATGTATTCTGTTTTAAAAAAAAAAAAAAAAAAAAAAAAAATTGAGGGAAAAAAACAAAAACTCAAGTATAACAATATCCTTGTTATCAAAAGGATCATTGGGATTAGGATGATAAAGTAAAAGGTGGTCACAAATAAAACTCTGTACCATAGCTACAGGTGGCACTCCAAATGGACTGGAGTCAGGGGCTCCAAATGCTTTGTCAAACATGTCCTGACCAAGTTCTGATCCCTGGGGTGGTGCTGAACTGTTTTGGATGGGAGCAGAGGAGAAGGCAACATCCAAGAGCCCTGGAACTGGAGCAGCAGCTGGTTTAGAGGCATCTAAATTTGCACATTACAAACACAGGACACAGTTACCAACAGGTCACAGTCATCAGATTATGACATAAGCCATTTCAGCTAGTTTAGCATTACCAATTGACGGCATCTTATTGATTTCAAAGTCATCGTGATCTGCAGCATCCTGCACGAGGCCCACTTTAGTGGAGAAGTATTGATCAAATGCCCCCGGTTGTTTGCCACTGGAAGCTGGATCTGACCCTGCTGCAAGCTCTACTTTCCTGGCTGGGATGGCAGGAGGCTTGGCGAGCTGGAAGTCCTTGAACATGTCTTTCCCAGTCTTCTTCTCTTTCTCTCCGAGGGGATCCAAAGCTGTGAAGGCACTGTTCTCTACTTTCGGAGGGACCTGTTTAGCAGGTGCTCTTGGAGGGGGGCGTGACGGACCCTGTGGATCACCCATACCTGGGAATGCATTAGGCTGGAAAGGATTGGTAGAGGCAGGCTGACCCCAAGAAAGGTGGGGTGGAGAGAGAGGAGCGGCAGCAAACTGTGGTGGCATCTGCTGACCCCAACCTGTTGGTGGTATGGGTAGACCAAAGGCAGATGGCTGTGGGAAGGCGGGCCTGGGCCCTGGAACTGTCCCTCCTGGCATGGGGAACATGTTGGGTGCAGCACTGGAGGCTCCCCACATGGTTACAGCAGGGACACTTGTGGTAGCTGGTGGACCCAACTGGAGATTCCCTAAATATATCAAAAAGAAGAAAAAGGTTTACAGACACAAAACAGGTTTTTAAAAAAAAACAAAAAAAAAAAACAAAGAGATGTGTGAAATACAAATTCCCCCTCCTGTGTATTACCCAGAGCAGCTATGGCAGAGGGAGCAGAGTTTGCCGGTGTACTGTTGAAGAGGTCTGGAGCAGATGACCCCTCAGACTGACTGGAAGCAGCGAACAGTTCTGCTCCAAACAGATCACTTGATGTAGACTAGTCACAAAACAAATAAATAATAAAATGAATAATGCAACACATTTTGTTAGCAAGTCACAACTATGTGGCAGTTAAGATTTAACAAATGCTTAAGAGAAACTAATAATTAACTATAGTTAAGCATACGATTGCATGCTTTGCCACTTACCCCTGCTCTTTTCACTGAAGCGTGAACATTAGGAAAATAGATTATGAGCAGCTGATTGTTAAAGTCATTCAAGCCAGTTCGAGAAGCATGCGAACACCAGTGCATGCATAAAGAAAAGAAGTTATCCAAACAACAAGACCATGACCAGAGTTCCAAAATTAAAGTCCCTAACCCAGTGCATTCTCAGTGCCTTATCCTGTCGAACACCAATGCATAACCCAAAAGCTCAAGGGAGATGTTAGCTCCAAATGTGTTGTAAACCTTTTTTATTAAAACGCATAACACATGCAAGCCTACTACCATTGGCATAGCCGTGTTATTTCACCTTTGCGCTCCTTCGACCTCGTCCAGACTTAGAGTTGTGCGGAGGCGGGCTTATGAGAACTGAATCCTTGCTATGAGTCACTGGCAGCTCTGGGCGATGGGTCATTTCATTAGAGACAGGGGAAGTTTTCAAAGAGTCAAAAAATGGATTTTTGTTTGAGAGAACTTGTCCAGATTCATTTCCATCCATCATGGTAGTCGTGTTTCCCTGAGTTATTTTCCCCCCCAGCGGCCACTGTCCGTTACTGAGCGCGAGGATCATGGTTTCCCTGGATAACCCATTTATTTGCTGACTGAGATGTTCAGAGTCTCCATTTACACCACCATTAATAATTGTCTTACTAGTGCTGCCAACAGTGCCGTTTAGGTGATTGGTGGTGGTGTTGACGGGAATCTGTGCATTATCAGCTGCCAATAGAGTGGGTGATTTAGAAAGGGGGTCATCTCTGAAAGGGTCACTGTCTGGGGTTGGGAAATAGCCAAAAGTTGAGGAAAATGGATTCTCTGTCTGGGGATATGCCCTATAGTCAGGGGCACAGGAAGTTACAAAGGAATTTCCCTTTATGCAATTTTGATTGCTGTCAACTTCAGCAGAAAAGTCCAGTAAGAGAATGTCATTAGAGTCCTGGTTAACACGAGAGGGGACAGTGAGAAAAAGAGAAAAGGATAAATAATTTCTGCAGAAGGGAGGTAATGATGTGTTAACAAGATGAACAATGAATCACATGGTGTGAAAAAGAAATGCCTTTTTAAAACTGCTACTTGCAGATTATGAAGAGTCGCTGTCAATTTAATGCTGACAACTTTAAGGTCTAGGGTCCACTTCTAACTCACTTACTGTAATCCTACTTGCTCTGAACAACAAGTTGGACTACAAGTCAAAGCCGGCGCTTGGTACTTACCCATAAATTCAGGTTAATGAGACATTTCAGCAGCACCGACGTAAAAGATTTGCCACAACTCTAAGTCTAACAGATTCTACTTGTAGCAGTTTTAAAGTTAACAACAACAACGAGACTAGTAAAACACAAAGCATAAACTCAATTCCTAAAAGACTCTTCATAGATTCTTAAAATGAACAGAATCTGATGACTTCACAAGTCTTTTCAGAATGGAGTTCGCAGAGGGCGTTGAGATTTTACTATAGAGTCATTTCTTACAAATACGTTCATTACATAAGAGTGATAATAATTAGCAGGTACACAATTGTGTAAATACAGTAATAATACACTTCACCAATTACAATCCCCATATTAAAAGAAATATTTACCATCATGGTGTGATACTTACATTTGGAGCCTGAATGTCTGGAGGGGTTGACATATCTCCAAAGAGGTCATGTTGCTCTACTGGCTGGATGTGAAAATGAAACAGAAACATGCCATTTAAGAAAATAAAGCACTCCAACATTTCATTCACTGTTAAGATGGACACATTACAATAACTCTTACTTGAGCTGATTTTACGTCATTGCCCATAGATAGCAAGGCATTTCCATTCTAGAGACAGAAAGTAAAAATGTACAAAAATAAATTTTAAAAAAAGTCAGTAACTGCTTTAAGGAAAAAAAACAAAAACAAAAAAAAAAAAACTTAATTGCTTACCTCCACTACATCACTGCCATTTTCAACCTGTAAACAGAGGCATACTGTTAACGAACAGACTTTCCATTGAAATGACGCATTCATCACTAAAATGAAAAATGGCTGAGGATGTGATTCACTGAAAGAACACAGAGAGGCAGTGTTGACTTTTAAGCGGTACATACAGTGTGTACCCTGTCAGCACTCCCAGAGGACCACATGAAAGTGTTTTTCTTTCACAAAGAAAATGCTGCCATTCACTTGGAGAAAATTTTTTCCAGTCTGAAGTTAAATGCTTCTGCTTCCATTACCTTCTGTGTGCCCTCGGCCTCTTTCTTCCTCAGGTTGAAGATGACTTGGAATAGATCCTTCAAATCGATTACCAGTGGCTCTGCCTGTATGGAAACAAAGACCAAAAATCTTAGGAAATTGGAGTCAGTTTGTCTTTGGTGCCTGTGGCAGTACCACTTCTAGCAGTTATCAAAAGAAGGTAGGCTCAAATGTTAAAATCTCCAGCTTCTCAGTTAAATAAAAAAAAAAAAAAAGAGATATATATATATATATATATATCTCTTTTTTTTTTTTAACAACCACATACAAAAAAAAAAAAGTTACTTAAGTAAACCTTTTACCTTCATGACAACCATAAAGGGGTGAACTGCCGTTTTATGACATCAAGTTATACATTATTAGACACATGGCTGGTTGACAGTTACATCCCAACTAGGTAGCGAGCTGTTAAGCTTTCCCCTGAGCAAATTTGAGTCATCAACTTGACCTCTCAACCATGCTTTAAGGTTGTCTAAAACAACATGACGTGTATACTGACCAAAATTTATGCTTTAGTTTACGCAAGTAAAATTCTATTTTATTTGTTTGCTAGCATTAGCTAGCAAACAAATATATTTGGATGAATAAGCACTCATTCATACAAACATGGCCGCTTCTGTCTATAATGTTAAAACTCAGGTTTGACAGACAAAGTTCACAAGCCAGTAGGTGGCACTATAGTGCCTAGGCTTCTTATTAAAATGGAGAGTCTATGGCAGGGATGGCATTTTATATCATGAGCCACATAACAGCAACCTTTAATTTTAAGTGATACGGACCAGTGAAATTCCCCTTTCTGTCAGTGTACAGAAGTTTAACTACACATTTAATCCCTCATATCTTAGTGTAAGAAAAAATGAAGTGCAATTATAACAAATTTATGGTGTTTGACACGATAAGGAAATGCTACTGTAGTAAATGATAGAAATCCATCAGGATGATTCTTTGGGCCCAAATTGTAACAAATTAATGTGTAAAATTACAAAAAGTGTTCTGGTAGCTCATTGCCTTGACTGTCCTACAATCATAAAAAAAAAAAAAAAAACAAAAAAAAAAACAGTGTGTGTTAATTTGCAGAAAATGTACTATTTTTTCCTCTATGGTTGATCCGCTTTAAAAAGCAAAAACAATTCTTTAGTTAGAATTAGAAAAACAGGAACTTTCCCGTCATTTAATTGTTTATCTAGTACCCAATTACTTTGGCTTGGTATGAATGGATGTGTGTGTGGTCATTATCTGTAAGGAGAAAAAAAAAAAGAAAAGTAAAACTTATGAAAAACAAAGTCTATGCTCTACTTCACATTTTCCAACCTGTCCAATGGACCAGATTGACACACTTTGTCTATGGCAGTTCTGTGTGTTACCTGTTGTGCAGTCTTTATGGCAAAGAACTGATGCTGTCCTTCAGCTCCACACACATATCCAAAAGCCCTGTTATCCGTTACATCTCTGGCAATGAAGGAGATCTTATTCACCACATGCTCATGTTCGATCACCTGAGAAATGTGGACAAGGATTTTCGGTTTTGTTTGCTTTTTTTTTTTTTTTTTTTTTTTTTTTTAAAAGCACTGCAAATAAATTCTGTGAAGTCCAGATTATATTGCAATAGTAATCAGAACTCACGCCCGATTTCTCATCAATGATCTTGATGCCTGACATGGAAATGTTGACCCAGATCCTCTGCTTGTGCTTGCCTTGCGACCGAGCAGCTGCTGCCATACCCTGGAGAGAAAAAACAAAAACACTACTCTATTGAAGGCAAATGATACCCACCAAACAGATGTATATACACCAAAGCTCAACTTAACAGCTTTAAGAAACAGTTTTGATATTTTCTTCATGAAAATCAGCGATAGAAGAAAAGAGCTTCTGATCCCAAGTTGTACCTTAAGTTTCATCATGGAATCTTGGCACATCTTGTCTCCACGAGCCTCTGGAACATCATCAATGCCGATCAGTTTGGCCTTGTACCTGACACCATCCCCTTGAAACCTGCCCAGCAGGTATTCATCCGTCTTCTCTGTTACTGGATTAAAAAGACAAAGAAAGTAGTAAAATTATAATCTCTGCCACATCTTAATAGCTGATGAAAGGAGTATCGGCACCATTTTCTCCTCCACTCACCTTTCTTTTTCTCTTTCCTGAATGGGACTTTGGATGCCTGTGTTATAGGAGAGTTGGGAGGGGTGTTGGAGGTTGAGACTGTAGAGGTGAGGCTGGGATCGGCAGAAGATGCGTGCGCTCTGTCTACCTCTGCAGACATGGTGTGGTGTCAGTCTGTGGACAAGTGGGCAATCAGAGGTAAAGCAGCTCCGTATTCAGGGGCAATGAGGTCGTCCAAGCATATGACTTAACACCCACACATGCTTCTCTTGGCGTTGCTCTGAGGCAGAAAAAGTGAAGTTGGACACCAAGTGTGTGTTGAGAAAGGGAAAGAAAGATGATGATGATAAGTTAAATAAAGCACACTACAGTCTTTTCTGGTAAACCCGTTTGTTTAGGGGGAAAACAAAAAAAAAAAACAAGTGGGTGGGGGGAGACTTGCACCGTTCTACAGTCTGCCACTGAAACAATTTTTTCCACATCATAAGCAATTATTGTATTTAACAACACAGTAAACATTTAGAACGAGAGGGACACATAGGGGAAGCATAAAACATATGACCAATAAAATAGGCAGCTCATAAGAAGGCATGAGACACTTTAACACTGCTTTAAAAGCATGCTGTGTCAGTTGATTGGCTCTATAAAGAAGTAAACTGTCCTAAAGCTTAAGAACCTCCTGCTTAAAGAGACATCTTGGCATATCTATCATAATACCAGTCAACTCTGAGTTAGCAGTATCATGCTGGTAAACTGCTTTAGAGAATATTAACATATAGAAAACATGTCTTTTTAAAAAAAATAAAATAATAAAGTTTTTCCTTCCATGCTACATGAAATCAATGAATTCCTTTACATGGCATTGTCACAAGTGTGTGCATTTCCTACATGAGGCACAAACAACATCACAAAGGATTATAGATGAAGCCACAGCATCACCTTACTCTTATCATGTTAGATGTACCAAACTGCTGTTACTTGGAACACATCCATTATCACTTAGACACATGTGTGTTCTGACAAAAAACAAAAACAACCACACAGAAAAGAGCTTTCTCCCTCAAAAAACCCCAAATAATTCCTGCTCTATACGTGTAGAACGTACATACCTTTAGGTCCAGCTCCAGAGGCTACACTGGCTAGAATATCAGGGTAAAAAGCCTGTGAGTACCGTAGGACAGTCCAAAGGTTGAAAACGAGCAAAGGTTGAGCAATTACCTGAAGTTAATCTTACGCTAGAAAAGCAAAAGATCTCGTGATGTTGAGCTAAGCAAGAACAAACGGAAATTGGAGCCTTTAACAAGAGTTTACCTACACAGTTCTGACTTTCAAGGAAAAGTTGCACTTGACCTTCTGATACTCCAGAATAATAAGGAATAAACCATCTGCAAGACAAGTGAAAACAGAGCTGCACCGTGAGATCACGCAAAAACGTAAAGAACAATATCTACTCTAAAAATAACTGCCTAGGCTCAAACCAGTTAACCAGACAACTGTCCAAAAGCCATAAAGGAAGTGAGAGATATTCAGGATAAGATAAGAGAACTTTATCTAGCTTTGTGGCAGCTTTTACTATTTTTTTTTTTGCCTAACACCTGACCACAACAGAGAGACAAAAAATAAAAATTCTGTAAATTATCATTTTATTTCCCCTCAAAAGTAAGAGTGTGTGTGTGTGTGTGTGTGAGAGAAACACAAACAAACAAGTTAATTTTGATACCATGAGAGATGTCCCACAGGTGCTACTGCACAAACAATAAAAACCAGAACAAAACTTCATCTGCCTGTACCAGTTTTTGAGGCAGAGAAACAAGCGCCGTAAGCCCTTGTTTGCTTGGTTCACCATGCTGTCATGCAAGTTACCACAAATCACACTGACAGACATGCTGTTTGGCCTGCACTGCTTGGAAGCATAGAACGAGCAAACCCTTAACACTTGCTGCACAACACATTAAGCCTTCACGAGCATGACACATGATTGCACTTGTACTCTAATAAGAGTGGTGTCATAGTCCCAGTACCTGGCAGTTAGTCTTATAAAAAGGGTAAAATGTCAGCAGTTGATTGAAGATTTAAGTTAAAGGATTACATTTTAACAGCTCTTTAACAGCCACAAAAACTGGCAGATAAGTGCGGGGCGGGGGGGGGGGGGGGATGTGTAGCATCCAGCCGTGTCACAACACAAACACTCAGCCTCAGACAGCAAGCATAAATTTATGTTTGTCAGCAGAATCACAGCACTGCAAAAGGCAGAAATGTCACAATCCTGGCCCCGTCAGGAAACGTAAACTGCTGCACATCTGGAGGAAATCAGGGAATGACTCAGTCTGCAAGTGTATGAGATGGTGAAATACCACAGGCCCACTGTGAACACACGGCACTGAACACAGAGCACTTTCATACTAAAGGGTTCTGCACTCAAACACAGGAGTGACACAGGAGTGATAGAAGGTACAGAATTGTGAATGCTTAATAAAAATTATGTGAAATCTCTCAAGATTCAAATACAATTTTCCAAGTCAGGGTTAAAGCTGAAAGAAATTGAGTTCACAAAGAAACCTAGGGAGAGTGTTGGACTCCCAAGAGAGAATCTCAAAGTAGGAGTAGGCAGCAGAGGGGAGAAAAAAATTATGACGAAGTTTTCTTCCAAAATTTGGAACATTTAAAGTAAGACAGTTCAGCCTTTGACTAAAACTGAACCTTGGCTTGCCTGCCTTTAGCTTTTATTAAGCTTATAAAACATTTCAGGCTAACATTCCTGTAAATACCCGCAGCTTTTTAAACGACTACCTGTAGGATAGTCCTCCTGCGGAATCTTAATTCATGCAGGGATGTGAAAACAAAGTTAAACACCACACTTACCTACCTGTGTTTGGAAACGCGCAGTAATACGCCTTCTGGGAAAGAGAGCGGGTTTTTCCTCTGCCGTGATGCCTCGCGATTCGGCTGCGAAATGAGTTGAATCAAACACAGCTTGGCAAAAATGAGCGAGAGTGTGATGTTTTCCGCCGACTGCCTTGGACAGAACGGAGAGACGGCTGCAAACTCCTCGTTTAACCCTTGACTGACTGACAGGGCTAACTCGCTGCAGATTTCAATTGGTAGGGGGGCGGGCTCTTTACATGCAGGCCAACAAAATATCGCCATCGGCTTTAGTAAGTGGGTCATAAAAATGAAGTGCGTGATGTACAGTATGTATGTATGCGTGCGTGTATTTATATCAAATTTGTGGATTTTTTTGTTTTCTTTGAAAAAAAAACAACAACAACACAAACTTTTAAATAATTTTAAAAAATGCCAGAAAGAGCCAATTAATATAGTATTTATTTATTTATTCAGTCATTCATTTCAACTTAATGCTACACCTATAGTCTACATGCATGTCACAGGTAGCAGTGGTGCAGGAATTGGTCAGATTCTAAACAAATAATGTGTAAAGTAAAAATATGTTGGCCTAAGATTGAGCAGGAACAACTTGAAGATCTTGCTGGTATAAATTGAGGCATAAAACTGATATTTTTTTATGTGTTTTTCTGTACATTTGAATTTGGTTAAGGTTGAGCTATTTTCTAAGTGAAACTGCTGTTAAAACATGGTGGAAGAAGCCTGTGGGCTACAGCCGCCATTCATTAGTGAATTTCTTGCATTACCCCTCCCACAGCCACTGACGTCACTGTTTTCATGCATGGACCATCTATTTTTGGTAGAAATATGTGGGACCTATTCTAGATTTGGGACTGGCACTGGTGGATTGTGCTAATACCAGCTATTATACAATGTTTTGAGAAGCTGGTCCAGCAATACACTGTGCATTTGGAAAGTATTCACAATGCTTCACTTGTTCTACATTTTGTCAGGTTACAATATTATTCCAGAATGCATGAAAAAAATGTTTACTTCAAAATTCTAAACACAGTACCCCATAATGAGAAAGTGAAAAGGTTTTTGCAGATTTATTAAAAGTAAAAAAAAATAAATAAATAGAGTTCAGGCGCATCCTGTTTCAACTGTTCAGATGTTTCTACAACTTGATTGGAGTCCACCTGTGGTAAATTCAGTTGATTGGACATAAATTGGAAAGGTGCACCTTTCTATATCAGGTCCCATAGTTGACAGTGCATGTCAGAGCACAACCCAAGTCATGAAGTACAAGAATTTGTGTGTAGACCTCTGAGACAGGGTTGTATCAAGGCACAGATCTGGAAAAGGGTACAGGAACATTTCAGTAGCCTTTCCCACTGTGCTCACTGGGACCTTAATTGAAGATCCCAGTGAGCACAATGGCCTCCATCATTTGTAAGTGGGAGAAGATTTGGTGAAGACTCAATGGTTTTGTGTGTAGAATTGAGGTGAAAATTGAATTAAAGTCATTCTGGAATAAGGCTGTAAAATGACAAAATGTAGAACAAGTGATTTGCTGTGGATATTTTCCATATGCAATGCACCCTATACCCTGTACCCATTTTGATTAATATCAGTTTGAGATAACAGATCTTCATAGGACACCATCACAGCCATTCACATTGCAGTGTGCCATCTTGAATGCCAGGGGCGCTATGTGAAGTGCGCTTTGTAGGCTTCAGGGAGAATGTTTACTACATTAGCAGTTTTAGGGTTTTTGCTGATCAACTGATTCTTAATTCAAGAATATTCATGTTGTGTGCTCATCCTGAGCTCCACTCGAGCTGCCTTTTGAGCCTCCTACTTTGCAAACTCTATAGATCTGACTGCACCTCTAAAAGCGCTATCATCACGGTCATAGATGGTACGTTGATGATGATGGGGCTCTTCTCAAAGAAAGGTGAGACAGAATTTGCGAGGCTGGCTAGTTGGTGCTTAAAGAATAATCCAGATCTGACACCTCTAAGCCCAAAGAACTCCTCACAGACTATAGGAGGGCAATATCACCAGTGTTTGTTACCATTCAGTGGATCAACAATGCCATCATGGTAGTCAGGAATGCTCAGCAGCAACTCTGTCCTCTGAGAATTCTTTGAAAGACCCAATAAACAAAAAAAAAAACCCCACTGGTTTTCTTCTGCTGACGTTCCTTTGAGAGCATTCTGAAGGTTGCATCTCTGCATAGTTAACCAGCTGCACCTCAGGAGAAACAGGAGAGTTTTCAGAGGGTCATTTACACTGTCAAAAATGTTTCAACTGCCCACTTCCCCTCTTGAGACATCTACAGCCCCCACTGCCTCAACAGACTCATCCAACTCAGTATAACAACTCTTTGAACTGATGCCATCTGTATCTAAACAGAGAATGTATCGGAACAGGAACAAACACAATTCAAAACAGATTTTTTTACTGTATGTATATTACTGTTTACTATTACCTATACATGGGTTCATTTGTGTATGTACAGTTAGATCCATAAACATTTGGACAGACAACGTTTTTCTGTACATTACCACAATGAATTTTAAATGAAACAACTCAGGTGCAGTTTAAGTGCAGACTTTCAGCTTTAATTCAGTGGGTTGGACAAAAAGATTGCATAAAAATGTGAGTAACTAAAGCATTTTTAACACAATCCCTTCATTTCAGTTGCTCAAAACTAATTAGACAAATTAAATAACTGAAAATAAAATGTTCATTTCTGATACTTGGTTGAAAACCCTTTACTGACAATGACAGCCTGAAGTCTTGAACTCGTGAATATCACTAGATGCTGGGTTTCCTCTTTAATACTCTGCCAGGCATTTACTGCAGCAGCTTTCAGTTGCTGTTTGTTTGTGGGCCCTTATCTGTCTGAGGTTTAGTCTTTAACGAGTGAATGCATGCTCAGTTGGGTTAAGATCAGGTGACTAACTTGGCCATTCAAGAATTTTCCTGACTCTAAATGTTCAGAAGACTAAGAGATGGTTGTTAACTTCAGGAAGAGCTCAATGGCCCACACCCCACTGCACATCAACGGGTCAACAGTATGAAGTTCCTGGGTGTGCACATATCAGATGACCTCTCCTGGAACCTGAACACCACCACCATCATGCAGAAAGCCCAACAACGACTTCACTTTCTTAGGAAACTGAAGAAGGCCAGTCTCCCTCTTCCCATCCTCCCATCATTTTACCAGGGAACCATTGAGAGCGTCCTCTGCTGCTACATCACTATCTGGTACGGGGACTGCACTTTTGCTGAAAAGAAGCCTCTGTAGCGGATAGTGACGACAGCAGAGAGGATCATTGGAGGCCCTCTCCCAACTCTACGACAAACACATCATCCGACGTGCAAACAGCATATTGAAGGACACTTTCCGCCCCTCACATTGGAAAGTGAGGGGTGGCAGACAGTTTTCCATCTGACAGACGGTTTCGCAGCATTAAAACCGTAACGGCCCGACACTGCGAGAGCTTCTTCCCCCAAGCAGTCAGAGCCCTCAACTCACTACCACCAAAGGACTGAAAAACACTTTTACAAAGACCTTACAATACACTACTCACCAAAAGACTCAAAAACAACACAAACTTCCACAAATGCACTACAAACTCGACCTAGGAACAATATGCTTATTTTGCATACTCAGTCACATAGTTACTGAACACATTTGCACATTTTGCATCTTGCACATGTCTTCGTCTTATCTACAATATCCTGACCATAACTTGAACCTGGTATACAATAACTACTGCACAATCATCTCATTTTACTGTAATTGCACATGACCACTTCATATTGTCTCTGTCCTCTCTTTGTTTATTGTACATAGATATAGTTAGTAGTAGTACATTTTTATTCCTTAATTTTACCCAAATTTAACGAGTTAATATTTATTTGTCATTTCTAGTTTTATATCTCTTGGAGATATATTTTTTTATATTCTTATAAATGGCCCATGGGGGGCTTGGGGTGAAATGGCATTTGACAATAAAGACCTTGAATCTTGAACTGAATCAAGAATATTCCACTTCTTTGTTTTTATAAACTCCTGAGTTCCTTTGGCTTTATGTTTTTGTTTATCATCAATTTGTATTATGAAAACTGTCAATATAATGAAAAGGAAAGGTATTACAGCCTAGATTTAAAATGATGTAATGAAATGCGTGGTTCCAAGAAAACAACTTACCCAGTTACAAAAATTAACCCTGCCTCACAGTTGGTACAAGTAGTCGGACAGTTGGCGTTACACTTCACCTAGCAGATATGAGCTGAGCTTTTACTGTATGAAGTTTAAACAAACTATTTATTAGCCTGCTAGAGATGTCTGTTGAAAAGGGATTTGTCAATGTTGTGTTTACAACTTTACAACGTGGTTAAAAGGTGAAAAAGTCAATTTCACTTTTATTTTTAAAAATTATTCTTATTTTTCAAATTGGAGTCATTTGAAAAGACTAAAGTGTGTGCAGGGCAAAATTAGCATTTGCTCCACTCAGTGATTGGTCTTTTAAACTGTTGGGTGAGTCATGCTGACTAAATAACACTAAAAAAAACAAGGTGCGTTGACTGAAGATTTTCTAGTTCTCTCAGACAGTGAATTATGTTGAATGTTCTTGAATTTTGTAATTAAATCTCTTTCTGAGTAGTGTGCATCACCGCATCACAGCTTATTTAAAGCTGTACTTTCATCATTAGTATTTTCCCCCCAAACATGTGACATGAAACAGAACAGATTTCTTATTGCTAAGCTAAGCTACATCAACCATTGATCTCCGCCACTGTGGGTCTACAGTACATACTGACTATTGAATTTAAAAATTAATAATAATAGAGGATATAAGAGCTGCATACACTATATGTAGGCTGATCATCGTATTATTAAATGGAGGAATGAGAGGGAACTGGGGAACGTCAGCCAGAGTGGCAAAGCTCAACTGTTGCTAACGCAGCAAAATTTCTAAAAGTGCAGGCCCAACATTTTCTCTGCTATGCTCTAATCTCACCACAATTACAGTAAGCTGAAGGTTGAAAATGGGTCACAAACTTCCTTTGTCTGTTTTGCTTTTGATGCCATATGGTGATTTAGCCATGTAATAACCGTTTTTACATTTGCTGCTTTTAAGTGGCAGGTGTGGCGTTCCCAGGAGGAAAATATTCAAGTAACATAGAAAGTGTGTTTGTTTCATGTTTGCAGAGGCATCAATAGATGTTTGTTTGGGATAATTAAAAGATGGAGTGTATGTATAAGCAGAGATGGTTACAATTACACAGACCAAGGACTCCAATTTATTTAGCAGAAGCAAGCTGTTGGGAAAGGAAAGCAAGTATGTGTAATTATTACAGAACTAATAAATGCCAGCTTTGACATCCGCAGTGACATGACTACTGATGTCAATGTGGTTCTCAATTGAGAAATGGTTAGTTTCACTTCTGCAAATGTGTTTTATTTTCTTCATTTCATGTTATTTATGTTTTAATACATGTCCAAACAAAACAAGACAGTTTTCATATTTTCCTTTCAGTTTTATCCAGTGAAAATGATTGACTCATTAAAAAGTAAATAAAATAGTTTTGCAATGATAATAATTTTTAGTTTCTATTTATCCCCCAATTGCATTCATTGTAAATGTAAAATAAAAAGGAGACACAATCTCGGCATACCTCAGCAAATTCACCAAATTCTGCATGAGGACTTCAAACCTGATACGGTGCAGATTTCTCAAAAAGTGCAAGCGTGATGTGTTGTTGATGTTAACAGACGTACAGTATAGTGTGTTTTGTGGGTTTAGAGCTGAGAAATGAGAGAGAAAAGGACAGAGGAAGGATGTCTTTCCTGACTCTGTATCCTGTGTTCTGCTGACAGAGGCTGGTTTTTAGGAGATGAGCCCCACGGAAGCCAGATTACTGTCTCGCTGAGAGTGTTTTCCCATTTGGTCACCAACCGCTGGAATGGTCTTTTTCTGAACCTCTTATTAAACACTTTGATGTTATCAGATATTTGCCTTTATTTGCAGATCATCTGGAAAGAATATGCATGTGACAACATGCTGTATTCAGACGGATGTTGGCAGTGTCTATTATTATGTATGGTTAGTTGTTTTGTGTTTTTTCTTCTTGCATATCAGTACAAGAATCATGTTTTCCTGCCATGACGTGTCTTTCCAATTCAGAACCACTGTTCAGTGATAAAAGATATGGTTCCTTGTTCTTCTAAATGTTACTCATTGTCAGTTGAGGTCAGCGGCACACCCAGTGCTACTAGCACTTGCACACAGAAGTACATGTTTGATGCTACTGTCTGTACTTAAAAACTACATTTTTTTAAGAAACTCGTGGCAAAAAAAAGAAAAAAAACAAATACAGATGGCAAAAGTCAGCACTGGCACATTCGAGCCTTTATTTCACGATAGAATGCTGACAGAGAAAGTCTAATGGGAAGTGTCCTTCCCTTAGTTTATGACAGGAAGGCCACAATCCAAACATCAAGCATTTTAGGGCGTGAATCCTGGAACTGCCTGCCACCACAGCCAGAACCAAAGATAGCCACTTATCTCCAAGCCATAATTGAGGTAGATTTTTTTGTCTATGTCCCTCTTTGTTCTTTAACCCTCAAGTGTCTTTAGCAGCTAGTTCTTAAAGAACAACACACAGCAGTGGGGCAAATGGCAGTGCAGGAAGCACCATCATGGTATTCTGATAAATACGATGACAGCATTCTACTGGTAGTAGAGTGACTGTGTAGTATGCTGTTCCACAAGTGTTTCCACACAGTTTCAGCCCCCCCCTCAAAAAACAGGAAGTCTTTCTAGTCAGGAGATTTGCCAAGCACCTTAACTACCCTCTGGTTTCCTGGGAAAGCAGGGAGGAAACTGTGGAACCTCATAAAAGTGGTGACTTCAGCACATATTTGTGCCTCTCCATTAGGCCACGACCACACTGCCCCTAGAATACCCCAGCTTTGTTTGCAGATACAGGGAAAGAACCAGCACAAGCCAGACCCCAAGTTAAAGATCAGTGTTACTCCCTGAGAGCAACAAAAGCAAAAACTTGTCAGCCCTTCACCTCCCAGCACTTTACAAACGTTCTCTCTGCTCTGTTAATAATAATTGCCCTGATCGTGACTAATCAACTTTTCAAACTTTTATTGCAGTTTAATTATTGCTTAGCCTACATTTAAAGATTACTTTCAGCATTCTTCACTGAGAACTAATCTATTTTGCCTTAAAAAAATTATACAAACTGCACTCCCTCCACTTGAAGAACAAAGTTCTGCAGACTCAGCAAAAGTCTCCCCGATCACATGACAGATTGGGTGCAACAGTTCAAACCTCACTGTGCGTTGTGCAAGACTTTATTTATTTTTAAAGGTATATTTAACAAAGAAAACAGATACTCGAAAACTACTTGAATTCATGTGTATGCATTACACATTGCTTTCCAAACTCTACAACTGCAGAGTAAACAACGTTCCTTCCACCTAAACCCAAAAACAGTGACGGAGTGAAACAAGAGGACAAAACTAACACTGCCGTTATCTGTTCAGCGTTGCCATCTTGTGGACAAAGAGCTCTACTTCAGCACACCAACCTTTTTTCAGCAGTGGGACTGAATGAAAATTCATTTTCATATTTAGTGTTGTCATTCCATTTTCCAATCTTAGACGATGACCTAAATGTACCGTGGATGCATCATGCCAATGTATTACAACAGTCAAGAACTGAGTCTTTAATTTGTTCTGCTTTGCTGCTGACTTGTTTTGTTTGCATGGTTGCGTAATCCTGGAAACACGAACATGAACAAATGGTCTTAAAAAAAATGTCTCAAAAGAAGAAATCTGAAAATAAACAGAAAAAAGAATAAATATAATTTCTAAATGTGTGTATCTGCTTTAAACCCAGCGCTTAGGATCATTTACACCTTCCCATAGTTTTAAAAACCATTTTTATATTTAGATTTTTATATTTTTGTTGTATATTAGGCTAAAGATGAAATACGTGATTCTTAATAAATCCATATATTTTCAATTAGATCAAACTGTGATTAAATTGTTTGTTAAAAATATCCAAATATCCACTGAGTGTAGCCCTTGTTCGTCCAAATAAATTTAATAGGGTCTCCAATTTGCACTTTTATCATTTCAATGTATATTTTTCATTTGTTATATTTTGGTGGCATTTAGCAGGAAGTTGTAATACTTAGAAACACAATCTTTCTCTGTTATTGTAGTAAATCATGGCTTTCTTTACCAACACACTAGCTCATTACTAATCAAACAAATGAATGTAATGTAAACAATAACCGCTTTCTATAGATTATGAAAGGAGACGATTTATTACTTACTTTTATAGTAGTTATTATGTTTTTGTGGGTGCTTTCCTTGCATTGTGAAGAATAAAGATTGAGGCTGTGTGAGTAAGATGTTTATATGCAGACAAACACTGTAAACTCTGCTTTGGGAGTTTCCGAGCACTGAATTGATTTTTGCTGCACCTGAAATCCAAATTATTGACTGTGACAACAACAAAAACACAGTCCTTTAGCAGATGGATAATCATTAACAAGGTGGTAGCTTAAAGGACTAAAGGAGGACAGGCACGGTATCATTTGTGCTGTCAAAGGTTTATGATGAGGCTTGAAATCGCTCTCCAGTTGGCTCTCGCTGGCCTCTGTCTAGCTCTGGCACTTCTTGGGGAAGGCATGTATGTATATTTCCTGCTTCACTTACACAACATTAAGGATGTTTGTTTAATCATTTACTATTATTATTTAGAGAGTTTATTGTGTCTAATTTGTGTATTTTAGGGCTAATCCTGATCCGCCAGCTGTGGACTGTGCATGGAGTCGTTGGTCAGGGTGGAGTTCTTGTGATCCTTGCACAAAAACCAGAGTGAGTCAATTAGGATTTTGATCAGTGTCAGAGACTGTGAACTTAATAGTGCCCAAGCTAGAATGCTTTTAACTTTTTAAGTCTATAATAATAAATAATCAGACTAAACAGGTTGAAGTAGTGGTCTACTATCTATGCACAGTGCCGCTCACAGCCAATCTTCTTTTGCAGTGCTGCTCTCTGTCTTTATCTTTAATGTGACACTATGTATTATCCTCAGAGGCGTTCTCGAAGTACAGAAGCATTTGGCCAGTTTGGAGGTAGAGCCTGCCAGGAATCGATAGGAGACAGGGAGTTCTGTGTACCTGATGGTCAATGCGAGCTACCGCCTCCCCGTGCGTGCTCAGACTCAGAGTTCCAGTGCGAGTCAGGTACCACAGTATTAGTACCTCAGTCTTTATCGCTTTGTTTTTGGGGAGCAGTATCATGCAATTCTCTGTCTCTACACAGGGTCTTGCATTAAAAAGAGATTAATGTGCAACGGAGACTATGACTGTGAAGATGGATCAGATGAAGACTGTGAGACAGAGCGTAAACCCTGTGGCTCGGCAGTCCTTGACAGCAATGAGCAAGGCAGGACAGCAGGATATGGGTAAGTTATTAAAGAGCTCAATCAGTGGGAAATAAAGAGTCACTATAAATTAGCATGACAGTAAAATGAATACTTGGTAGAAAGAGTAAATCATTTACATTGGGGAGACACATAAACATCTATTGGTGACAATGTTTACAGAAAACCAGCTTCCTAGCAGAGTTGGCGTTTTAAATGTGAGCTGCTTTTAAGCAAAAAATCCACAGATTTTTTTCTTAATATTTTTAACAATAGCTGGTCTGTTATGAAATTTTTCACCAAAAGACTGATGAACACGTTAATTTCACTGATAGGTGTCATAAATGAGGCAGGATGTTTCCTACAACCTACAAAAAGATATCGGCTTATAAAAATGCAGAATCTTCAGGCAAGGGATGGACTTTTTTGTACTGGGAGCTTGCTGTGCGTACTTAATTTGGTGCCACTAACCAACCATGCTTGGCCAGGCTTTAACTTTATCCTATTAAACAGACAATTAATCTTTTTTATGGCTTTTTATATTTAACTAAAATCATAAAGGATGACCAGCTCACATAAGAGGAAATCTTTGTCTGGATGGAAGTACTGGCTATTTTACCCAGAGTCTAAGCCATTTAACCTGGATCTTCTGACTTTAACGTCCTGTTTAATGGATGGATAGAGTGCACGAGTGGTATCAGTCTTTTCACCTGACTCTTACAAAGAAGGAGAATGAGGATGCCTTCTATAATATTAAAACTCTTGAACTGGGGTAACACTGTAAAAGTCTTAAAAGTGGCCTCTATGTTCATCCACCAGAATCAACATCTTGGGTACAGATCCTCGAATGAACCCGTTCAACAATGATTACTTCAACGGGAGATGTGATCGAGTGAGGAATCCAAACACTGGGACGTTTGACAGGCTGCCCTGGAACGTCGGCGTGCTTAACTATCAGGTTAACCATGGCAACAAAAAGAATTTCAGTATTATAAACTGATCGTGAACACATGTAAAGGATTTTGTTTTGCCACCCAATACTGATATATGTATTCTGTTGTTTCAGACGTTAGTGGAGGAAACAGCTTCGAAAGAACTCTTTGAAGACACTCATAGCCTTCTGCGTGAAATCCTCACTGAGATGAGTGTCAACATTGATGCTGGTCTTTCTTTCAAATTCACCCCAACTGAGGAGTCTTTGTCGAATATTTCTCTAAATGTTGGACTATCGAGTCAGTATGAGAGGAAAGAAATGATTAAAACGGTCACCGAAAACACCAAAATTAAGGTAAATATCCTCTAATAATTTCACAGAATCTAATGTACAACCCAGAATAATCAATATTCTATGGACAAGCTGCATCTCTTTTTTTTTTTGACCCCACAAACTTAGAACAACAACTTTATGCGGGTGAAGGGCAAAGTTCAACTGAGCACCTACAGGATGCGCTCCCGTGAGCTCAAAGTAGCAGATGAATTCCTGGTGCATGTCAAATCTTTACCTTTGCAATATGAGAAGGGAATTTATTTTGCCTTCCTGGAGGACTATGGAACCCATTACACAAAAAATGGGAAAACCGGCGGTGAATACGAATTGATCTATGTCCTCGACCATGACACCATTAAGCAAAGAAGTATGTCTATTTGAAATCATTCTTTTCTGCTATGAAGCTTCTTCAGCCTTATGGTGTGTTGATTAAATACAAGTGATAAGCACTAATTATCTATACTTTATTGTTCTTGCAGATATGACGCAGAGAGAAGTTCAAGACTGCATCACATTAGGCATTGAAGGAGGCCTCAGTTCCACACTTACGACGGACAGTATAAGCGGACGCTATAAGCCTAAACATTGTGATAATAAATCAAAAATGGACGAAGGTTTGCATTCCCTGTTAAATGAACAAAGCTAGCATGCTTGATGATTCTGACTAAATTCCCAACCACTTTCCACAGTTTAAGTGTATTTTGGTGTTTTACTTCAAGGAATGCTGCATGCATGAAACTTAACTGTATTAAAACAGAAAAGTTCAAATCCAAAGTTAAAGTCTTAAACTGAATTTGGAGCGAGTCACTGCACTGATTATGAAAAGTCACTAAAGTTTCCTTTTCTGTTGCCACACAGGTAAGGCTGAAGGAAAAGCTATAGTGGATGAGGTGATGACATCAGTCAAGGGAGGTACCCTACTAAGTGCTGTTAGTATGAGGGCTAAACTAAATAGGGATGGAGTGATGGACCTTGCAACATATCAGGAATGGGCTCGGACCATCACAGAGGCCCCTGCATTGCTGCACAGTGAGGTACGAATAAAGGTCACAGCAAGGCGAGAGCAAGTTAAACTGAAATATACATACTGTATAAATGTATGTGTTTATGCGGGAGTTACGTTCTAACCCGCAGTGAAATCCGCGAAGTAGCCAACTTTATTTTTTACAATTGTTATAGATGTTTTAAGGCTGCAAAACCCCTCACTACACACTTTATACACTTTTCTCAGAAAGGCATTAACATTTTCACACTTTTCTCTCTTGTTTAAACTCTCTCAAAGTTCAAACCTTTGTAGAAAAATAAGTCCAGTATTATAGAATGAAACCAAAGGCACCCGCGGTCCAGCACTTCAGAGTCACACTGCTAGTGATCGAAGATTTATGTAAATTTGACAAGCTGAACGCATTCTGCACTGTACAGGAGACACGGCACGAGATTGACTGGCCCATGGTCTACAGCCAATCAGGATGCAGAACACAATGCGCTGTAAACAAAAACAAAACAAAACAAAAGTGTGCAAAATTGCACACAAAACAGCGAGGCGCCGAAGGTGAACCGCGTTATAGCGAGGGACCACTGTAATGCCTACATTCTGGGTATTTTACCAGAAAGGATACACAAATTATACAAATGCTTAAAGGTAGGCCTAGTGGAAAAAGGGGGTAACAAGTCAGGTTTTTACATGAAACAACAATAAATATGCAGTAAGTATATAGTATAAGGTAAAATAAAAGAATAATGGACTAATAAAATTCATCATGCACACCAACATAATGAATATTGAATTGATTTCATTAAAAGCTCCTTTGGCTGTAGTATAAAGTGTTACCAAAATCTCTTAAGGGATTGCTATTGCAGAAATTTGATCTAATGACTATAATCAAACCAGACTTTTATATTATCTAGGGCTATCATCAGTGTCTTCACTAAACTGGTGACATTACCTAACTCAATGAATCAGCACAGCATTTATGCAGGTAGCTTCTACTACACATATGACATTTACTTTTCTTCTGGTGCACTCACATGGTTTAAACTTTCTCAACTGCGAATTGCTGTGAAACTTTACACATAAATGTCATCCTTAAAATGAACTGCCATACTCCCGACTCTACACTTTCACTTTAGGGAATCTTATGTAGACAACAATGTAGTGAGCTCATAGAATTGTTAAATGCCACTGAACAGTTGCAATGTGATAGATGAGTGTTTACTAAAAAACTTAACACAGACATGTGTTTTGTTATACCTCTGACCTATTGGATTACCACCTACCGGACAGGCACACTGCAGTATGTGTGACTGAGCAGTGCTCAGTGTGAGTTGATTATATGTACTACAGAGTCTCCACAGAGGACTGTACTGTCTCCATTTCTGTTCACCTTGTACACCTCAGACTCAAGATACAATTGCGGGGTCATGCCACCTACAGAAATACCCTGACAGTTCTCCAGTGGTTGGATATTATTAGCAGCTGGCGAGAGGAACAGTGCAGTGGGTGATTGTGCAGAGTGGTCTGGGAGGAATCGTTTTCTTCTGAATGTAAATAAGGCGAGAGAAATGGTAATTGACTTTAGATGCATCAGCAGCTACATCCTCCATGTCTATTCTGTTAGAGGATCAGAATCAGAATACCTTATTAATCCCTAAGGAAATTATGTGTTGATGTGGAGAAGGAGAACAAGTACCTCGGTGTCCACATCATCAACAGGTTCACATGGAAGACCAAGAAAGGGATGAAGAAGTTATATTTTATTTTTTTTTAAAACTTAGATCCTTGAGTGTGTGCAGCCTTAATTGGAGCTTTTCTATCAGTCATAGTTTTGACTTTGCAAAGGCAAAGGCTCAAAGTTTAAAGGCTACTTTGTGTTCAACACTCACTGCTAAATATTAGCATGCTAACACAACAAATTACGATAAATATGAAATGAAAAAATATTAATATATTCTAACAAAACTCCTTCTAATATATGTTCTAATGTATTTTAACATATTGCATATATTTTGTTGTTTATGGCAGCCAGAGCCCATCCACATGTTAATTCCACTGGAAATCCCAGGCGCTAACTCCACGATATCAAACTTGAAGCGGGCTATTGCAGAGTATGTGGCAGAATATAACGTATGCAAGTGCAGGCCCTGTCAAAATGGAGGCACTCTTGCTCTGCTGGATGGAAAGTGTATCTGTCTGTGCTCGCAATTGTTTGAAGGCGCCGCTTGCCAGACTTACAAGCGTGATAGAACTAGTGTCCAAGGTAAGCCTAAACAGTTGTTTTCTCAATGCAACCCAACTTCAACAAAAGTTGGGATGCTAAGTAAATGCTAAATAAAAGCAGATTTTGATGATTTGCAGATTTCATAAACCCATATCTTAGTCACAGAATGTAGATAAGATTTAAAAAAGAAACCTGAGGCAGAAACTGGAACACAATATTGGATGCCTCAGCTCTTTACACAATCAGCACTGAAACATAGTTTTCTGCACCATCCACAAATGCAGATTAAAGCTCTTTTGTGCATAATAGATGCCATATGTGAATATGATCCAGAAACACTGCGGTCTTCTTTTGGCCAAAGATTACTTAAAATGGACTGAGACAAATCGGAAAAGTGTTCTGTGATCAGATTAATTGATATTTGAAATTCCTTATGGAAAACATGGATGCCACATCATCCTGTCCCAACTTTTTTGAGATTTGAGATTCAAAACAAGTTAATATTTTTCCATGAAATAGCAAAATTTCAGTTTAAACATTTTATATGTTTTCTATGTTCTATTGTGAATAAAATATGGGTTTATGAGATCTGCAAATAACTGGATTCTGGTTTATTTACATTTTACACAGCGTCCCACCTTTCTTTTTGGAATTGGGATCGTAAATCTTATCATTCTAACAAGGCCTCGCTCATGTTGCTTTAAGTAATTTTCCCTGCATTTGTTAATTTGAAAAATGTGTGCCAGGTACAAGGCCGGCTGTTGTTCATGAAGGTAACTGGTCTTGCTGGTCTGCCTGGTCCAACTGCAGTGGAGGGAAACGCACCAGGACACGTGGCTGTAACACAGATGGTGTCCCGGGAGCTGCGTGCAGTGGAGACAGAAACAGTGAAGAGTACTGCTAATAGCAAAAGAACTAAATTAGAGAGTTTCTTTCACAATCTTATTCTCTCTGATACATATATGGCACCATCAAAATCTTAAGGCATATTTTTGACATGTCAAGGTGTAAAAAACATGTTATCGGGATCTAAATTAAACATTTAGGTTCAAATGGTCTTTGTCTTTCTCTCTAACAGTGTGCATCTTTCAGCTTTGCTTCACTCAGATAGTGTTGGCTGAATTATATTAATGGGCTAATAGCTCATCCTTAAAGGCATGTGGCCACATTCCATCTGGCTGTACCGTGCAAATAAGAACCAGATGAGTAGAAGGCAACTGGGTGGAAAGAAAACTGACAACTGAGGACAAATAGAGACCGTCAGTGGACAGAGACGAGAGATTTGGAGGTGCTGGACATACAGCAAACATAAAGGATGACCATCCTTCTTTGTTTATATGTAATTAAAAGCCCCCAAAATATCTTTGAAATCTTAAAGGATCATAAGGCATTAGAATAGAATAGAATAGAATTCAACTTTATTGTCATTGCACATGTCACAGGTACAGGGCAACAAAATGCAGTTTGCATCCATCCAGAAGTGCTTTAGCTATGATATAGATATATTACAATATATATCTATATTATGAATGTGGAACTTGAAATAAATGTAATTCTTGTGTTTAATACTGTTTATGAGTGCTAATGAAAATTAAAAATACACCTTGTATGCTGCCATTCCTGGAGAATACATGATCCATTGTGGATTTTGGATCAAAACTTTACTCGTTTTACTTACATGCCTGCAACTCGGTATGCAGCATGTTCGATACGTACATGTTTGAATGCTGCATCCCGGTTGAAATTTTCCTGAAAAAAGTACATAGCATGTGTAGTTTACAAATTGTGTGTAGTTTGGATTTACAAATTCCAAATCAGAGAAATAATGTCAATGAAATGTGTTTTGGTTTCCGTTTCCTGTCCAGGACATTTGAAAAGCATCAATCTTATTGCCAATAATATTACAAACACCTGTGCTTTTTATAATGTGAGAAGTCAGAAGTCCGGTGCTGTAATATACAGTGCCCAACCTCTTTTTCACTGTTTTCCTTCCTTTTGTGAAATACTGGCACTGGAGTGGGAGGTTTTTCCAATATTGTGCTGCAGAAGGCCTCATCTTTGACATACTGTGGCGAAGTATTTTGTATGTATTACATTTTCCAATATCAGATTTCTGGGAGTATCACTTGCTGTCATTGCTTAAAGAGTAAGTCCAAAAGATTGTGTGTTTGTGTGAGCGTGCATATGTGTACATTTCTGTGTGAGTAAATGGGTGTGTGTCTACTTGAAGGTTGTGTGTGGGGGAATGAATGCATACTTGAGAAATAACCATGGGGGGTGGTGGCCCCTGGCCTTTAGGATGTCAGCATAATGGAGTAAAACTTTGGGACCGTATTGAGCTCCAGGGAAACTCCATTCACTGCAGTCAGCAACCCAGCCTCAAGCCATTATCTTAGTGGAAAACGTTTTGTTCTTAACTCCGTCCTTAGCAGCACCATTTGCAGAAAATAATGAACTCCTCTTCATCAATAGACTGCCCAGTTCTCTCTTTCTTTTTTCTTTTCTTTTTAAGAAATATTAAACACATACTACATGCTGAATCACACGGGACTGTGTGAAAATTTGCACTCTAAGAACTCGTTTGGATAACTTAATAGTTTAAATTCTACAATGTTGTAGTCATTTTTTTGTAGAGGGACAATATTTATGCATATTTAAACTGCATACTGCATATTTTTATATACATCTGTATTTGATGTGCTATGAAGGAACTGTGATAAATACTAAATAATAATATGCTTTTCCTTTATCAAATAGTGTATGATAGTGGTCCTCAACCTTTTTTGCGCCACAAACCGGTTTATGTCTGACAATATTTTCACGGACCAGCCTTTAAGGTGTCGCGGATAAATACAGCAACCGGTCCGGTCCGTGCCCCGGGGGTTGGGGACCGCTGGTCTGTGAAGTATCTGGTTATGCACAATGGGGGAAAATAAGATTTGGCGTCACTTAAATAAAATACACTTCACTGTGATATAGTTATAACATGCAAGTTATTCTACTTGATAAAAATTCAACTTAAATCAGAAAGTTCTTCACTTTGCTTGTTTCTCCAAAGCTGCAGAACAAATGCTCAGTTTCCATTTCTGTGGCATTGTTTTTGAATCTCGCAAACATTTGCTTTCTGTGAGGAACAGGTAACAAAAAGCCCGAAGAATAGTGTGAAACTACCCCGCCTCACACTCTTAAATGACTAACACAGTTGGAGTCGCCCCCACCCCTCTTCCCTGGGTCACTAAATGCATTGAAATTTTAGAGGGCTGCTACGGCAGATTACTTCACACAGCTGTCCCAGCACCGTGGAAATGAAGTTATACCCCTTGTCAGCGATGTTTTGTGTTCCCTCTCTAACTCCTTGAGAACTTGCTCTTCAGCAGGACTGCAGGAGGGAACCGGGGGGAGGGAACCAAAAGATAATTCCTCTCCAGCTATCCACGAGAACCTGATCTGATTGGTTGAATAAATATTCCCTCTTTGCATCATAATTCAGAGAGGCTAGAAAACCCCTGACATTCAACGCCCTCTCCCAGTCCAATCCCTTCCCCCATTAACCCTGAATCATAAATCAACCCCCTCCTCCACCTTCCCAACCTCTCTAAAGCTCCGGGTACTCCCTTCCTCAGGCTCATCTCATAACCTCTTCTTGTTGTGGGTCACTGGGGTTTATTCACTTTACATTGCTGTTGCAGTAAGTTTGTTTACTTTTGATCACAGCTAAAGGGTTGCCCATATCTAAAGAAGCATTTAGAAACTTTAATGCTTGTAGCTTTTTGGGAATGAAATCAAACAATCATCCTCCCACAAAATATAAATCAATAAATTCAAGTCATTTCATTTGAGTTTTATTGTCACTTTTTGTGCAATTCACAAAAAATGAAACTATCCTTTTGCTACAATAGATTCTCCCAAATCTTTTGCTGCTATGTGATCTATAGTTTAGGGTTATGCTACATTAATACTCAAACTGAACATGTTGATATTTTGCAGGTGCAAACTTTGATCTTACAGAACTACAACAAATAGTTCTAGTTATTATTATCCTTTTTCAGATTAATCATTTACATGTGTTTAATGAGACTGAAGGGATGTCTAATGTCTAACCAAGTAAGATGCCTCACTCACTGTTTGAGAGTCTGCATGGGTTTCAAAATAAAAGGGAGAACAGTGGTAGTTTCTGCTGCTTTTGCTTACCTTTTCCTTTTTGTTTACCTCTGTTTATTCCAGCTTTGGCTTTCTTAAACATAACAACTTGTTGCCCTTGAAACTTCTTTTTCTTTCTTTACTTTCTTACTTTCTTTGTTTCGTCCCTTTTAACTTCATTTCTGTGGGTTCACCTCAGGCAAACTAGAGCATAATTGAATTAAAGCAGTTCTCCAAGACTGCGAGTATCCAAATAAGCTCAGCAGAAAAAAGTCAGGCTGGCGACTGAGCTGCTTTAGAAGTCCAGTGGCACTGTCACAGGAAATGACTTATTTTATTGCCACTGAGCTAAGAAACAGGTTGGGACATCAAAATAAACCACGGGATTGGGCCAAATACGTTGAATTCAAATAACATATTTCATAGTTTAGATGTTCTTTTTTTATTTTTAGCCAATAACATTTGAAGCATAAAAATAACAAAATGATAAGAAGTTGCATATGAACGACCGTGGACTGCCTGAATATTGTCTGCAAAGTAAACAATAAAAGTAATAAAAATGTGCCTGTCTGCTTTGACACGGCATATTCTAGAGGTCGAATGATTTGAGGTGGGCCAGAGGGGAGGATGGCCGAGCAACAGTTTGAGTTATGATGAGGCAATTTTAATGAGGTTGTGCTCCGTGCACGAAAAAAGCCCCTGTTGACTCTTTTCTGTTTCAGCACAGGGAATGAAACACTACTTTCCCATTTTTCTTTGGTACCAAAAGTTAATTGAAAACATTTCAGGGCAATGTATTGACGGGGCCCCCGTATGACTCTCATCCCTTCATTATCCCAAACAATAATAAAAAGGCATTACAATTATTAATGGTTGGATTGGAGGCCTGCTCTCTTAAAGTGCCAGTACCAGCCTTTTTCTTTTCATAACAAAGACCCAGAAAGGCCCCTTCTGCATAACTTTTTTTTTAACAGTTACGACCTTTCTAGGATTTATTATTTGGGTTATTCTGTTTACAGCTGTCAATTAACAGCTGATGTTTTCCACAGTGTAGTCAGTGTACAAAACTGAAGGAATTTATCCTCCTAGCCTCTGATAGAAGTTGGAGACAATGACTATATACTTCTATATACTTATTTATAAGTAAACCAAAACAGATGAAGAACTGTTAACAGAGCGTCAGCAGGAATTAGACTGAGCCATTAAGCTAAACTCTCTCACATAACTCCTCTCTCTTCTTCTGAGGTAGCTGCCTCTTCATGCCCCCCCCCCCCCACTCCCAAACACTAGGACAGAGTGAATGAAGTGCAACTCGTATTGTGCCAGAGCACCATTGTGTGTGTGTGTGTGTTGGGGGGGGGGGTTGTCTCTGCATAATAGAGGTGCCACTTGACTTTTCCTTCAACAATGGGCCCATCTCTTTTTATTTAAAAGCAAAATGGCTGCCATTATTGGTTTCAAAACACCAGAAGGACGGGACACTGGCTGTTTCGGTATACTGAGCTGACTGACTCATTGCATGAGTCACAGGCATGTAGACAGACAGCATGTGTCACTGCTATCACTGATTAAACATAGTTGTCACAAACAATTCAATGACTCTGGGCAACATCTTTGCAACACAGTACAGGATATGGATTTTTACAGGTTATTATGATACCACTGACCTTTTAATCTGGGTTAAGTTAGCTCTAGATTTTGCTGAGTGGTACTGACACTTAATATTGCAACTCAGGTATGGTTTAAATAGCAAAAAAATACCAGTGGTGTAAATGCAGACCAACGAATGAATGAAATGATTACTTGCGACATTGAAGAATGAAAACCATAAATTGTGTTATTTTATGTTATAAAATAAAACAGAATACTGTGAATAAACCACTTCAGCATTCTCCTCTGATGAATACACACAACGCCAAAACTATGCTTATATGCAAACAGAACTACTCCCAACATAGATGTTTACATCAGCGCTGTAACTTGCACTATTATATCAACCGATTCGCACTATAACCAGGGTTTGCCTCTTATCTGTATTTAATTTTATTCAATTTAATAACGGTACGGTACTCTGTTTGTGGTAACCATTGTCCTTGATGTAAATATGTAAAAATTGTGTATGTTTCTGATCTGTGTCTTGTGTACTGTTTGTTTGTACAGTGCGCAGTGTGCAGTGCTGCTGTTACACCCAAATTTCCCCTTGTGGGACAATTTAAGGATTATTCTATTCTATATACTAGAGAAATACACACGGAAGTCCAAGGACAAAAATAGTTTTAAAAATGCTATTTATTTAATGTGCATGTACATTCAAAGGTCTGTGTTCATAATGGGCACTTAATATCTTCATTCACCCAAACACAGACATGTTGTCTTATAATCAGTGTGCCTTTGTTAAGACTTTGGACAAACACACGGGGTGAAAATAAACAAACCGACTGAATACTTCTCCACAAATCCCAAGGAGGAGGGTTTTGGCCTTCTGCAGTCTGTTTGAGTTTGGAATTAACACTTTATACCTTAAGCAAACACCATGTTTTCAAGGTCATGAGATTCTTTACACAGATTCATTATCCGCCTTGGGATTTAAACACATTTTAGTGGTTTTAATCAACTTTTGGGGTTACTTTTTTAAGTGAAAGTGTTGTAGAGCTTTCACAGTTTTGCTTGTGAATAAAAATGACCTTGAGGCATTTTTGCTTTCTTTTTTTTGTTTTGGATTTTAATGAAGCACATTTCCTTCCTCTGTGGTGATAATGCAGTACAGGACTTTCTTTTAGATACAGTGCAAAATCTCATGTTCTCTCTCTATATATATAACACCCAAACAAATATTTAGACAAAATTATTATTATTTTTTTTACAATATACTATACAATTTATGTATACCAACATACAAAAATAGCTTCCTTTAAAAGTATAAGATGTTTTTTTAAATGTGTAATTGAAATATAACTACTATCTGATCCACAACAGTGACTGACAAACGTCATAAGCCCTGTTGTTAAATACATTGTTGTAGACATGAAGTAGAAGGTTTTGGTTGAGTTATAAAATAGAATGTTCTGATTAGAAGAACACACATTTTTAGTTTGGTCTCTGTTTCTGGTGTCCAGTCCCACGGGTTAGGCTCCTGTCTGGTCTAACTGTCCCCGATAGTAGGCACCTTTTCCCACTCTTTTCAGATAATTTTGGCTAAAACCAGAATGGTAGTCAGAGTATTGAACACAGCAGTCTGAAAATGTGCGGTGTCACTTGAGTTTTCCACATATGGCTCATCCTCCAGATCCATATAATCATTCTCAGTGTCCTCCTCGGAGTCTGAGAAGCCGCTTCCCGCGTACCTGTCACTGGAGTCGGAGCAGAAAGTTTTCATGCTGACTTTGATGTACTCACATATGTTCCTTTCGGTGCCGTCGCACACACAGGTGTCCAGCTGCTGCGCTTTAGGTATGGAACGCATGTTGGCTATCACTTTGCGACACGCATCTGAGCACCTTTCTCCACCGAAAAGTTTGCGGCAGTGATATAAATAATCCCCCATGGCAGAGCTGCAGTGCGGGTCCATTTCACACTGCAGCCGGGCCTCGGTGCAGCCCATGGTGCTAGTCCGCGGCAGGCACGGCTCGATGGTCCGTTTGGTGTTTCTGCAGTTCGGGTCCTGGGCGCAGTCGCAGTCCTCCAGAGCCGGGCCGCTCCGGGTTAAATTGAGCTGAATCAAAGAGGACACGCAGTGACTGGGGCACTTTTTGCGTTCCCCGCTCAAAACAGACGCGCAGGCATAGATGTACTGATTGTAGGCGTATTGGCACTCTGGCTCTGCATGACACTTCAGGATGGCTTTCCAGCAGACCAGTCGGTGGCTGTGGTTGGGAGATCCGACACAGAGACCGAGGATTAGGATCAACACGCCGTATATAAAAACCGTTGTTCGCTCCATCAATGTGGCACGACTTCCCATTTCCTCCGAGAATGAATCTTAGAAAAGCGTTACTCCATCCTGTCGCATCAACAGTTCAGAGAGCTACTGCCTGATGATTTTAGATCACGTCACAAGTCGGTGACTTGAAGTTAGCGGTGCGCCACAAAGTAGGCACAACAAGCGCATCACGTTAAGATCCTAAAAGTTCCGAAATCCATAACAAAGTTCCACTTTCCCCCCTTCCGTCCGTGCGGTTCCTCTCTAGTGGCCTCACTTTTGCATCTGTCGTCCACAAAAAAAAAGTTTTGGTGAAGTTTACAAGGGAAAAGGAAGGAAAAGAAAGACCCACAGCTTGTTTATTCCACATGCAACTGGGAACACTCGATCCTAAAGTCACTCTTTTCACTATTAATCCACATCCACTCCAGCTGCAACCGCTTTGAAATGCGGGTTGTGTAGTTGTGGGGTGACTAGGTTCCGCAGGGACCGCGTCCCATTGGTCCGATAAACTGTTTTGATTCGCTCGTCACACGCGGTCGTGACGCAGACCGCTGAAGACCGTAATTGATGTATGTGTAGAAATCTTTTACACGTTTGTCATCTCATTGTGATGAAATGAGTACTGTGCAATACTGCAAATTTTGGAATGATACAAAGTAAATACGTTCTGAGTTTTAAACTATAAAGGCAGCCTTCTTAGGGAAGATCAGCCTGTCGTGATTTACAGTTTTTTCTGATTGCTTAAGCACATTTTTTGTAACTATTGGCTAATTTTGCAAAACTCTTCACACAAATAAGAAAACCTGTCACCCAATAATCAAAACATTGTAGTTCTCTTGCAAAAGCAAACACAGCTAGATTAACTCTTCACACCTTCGTAAAAATGGTGTTTCCGTATCAAACAGTACACACAAGCCATCATCTACTAAGCACACAATGCGCCAACTGCACACTGATGGTATGAATACAAAACACATCTGGCTTTTGCTTTCTCTGTGCACAAGGTAGGCTATGTCAGTTTGAGCTCATACTTCTGTCATAGATCCATAAGCATAGAGGGATCCAAACTTCAAGTACTGGTGTTTATTCAAACACATCAAAACAAACACAAGTGTTTATTTCCAAGTATAGGATTATTTGCAATCGCCATAATGACTATATGGGTTACTTGGTCTGCAGTGAACATGCTTCCTCTGCCCCCAGCATCTGGTCATCTAGCAATTCTGTAAAGTAACAATTTCAGTATTTTTACATCAATGGTATTGGTGTGTTTCTCATTGGCATATGGCAGTGCTACAAATCTTTGTGCGAAGTGACTGTACTAACCGATTCTCATTTCAAGATGTCCTTATGGTGCTTGCTACAGTGTAGCGGCTCGAGTTAGGCTGGACCCGTTGGCCAGCTACCCTCAGGGTCATTCCACGGTTGATTACATGGTCCACTATTGTAGCTCTGATGTCATCAGCAATTCTATTTCTTACTCTTCCTACCCTTCCTCTCCCCCCTCCTCATCTTCCTCTCCCCCCTCCTCGTCTTCCTCTTGCTCCTCCTTGTCCTTGTCGTCCTCTTCATCCTACTTCTTCACCTCCACGTCCTCTTCCTCGGCCTCCTCTACTTCTCACTCTTTCTGCTCCCTCCATTGTACTCCACACACACAGCTTACCTGTATTATAGTGCTTAGGCTGATTGCAAAGTGAACTAATTATCTAAAAAAGTTTTCACATGTGAAAGTGTGCCAGACAGTTGGCAAATTAGTGTTAATGATAGCCATACATGTGTATACTTTTGCTAGGAGTGTGTTGGAAATTTGGTAATTGAGTGTTGTGCAGTGAATTGTGCCTACAGTTTTGCATAGTGTGTGTTACAAAATTGCAAACTGAGTGCAAAGCAGTTTTTGTGCTTTTAGTTTTGCAAACTCAGTGAGTGGTTTTGCTATAAGTCTGAATGGTTTTAGAGATTGTGCTACAGGAACCACAGTTAGGGTTTAAGCATTCAGAAAAAACTGTAAATCTTCAACATTTTAATGATACTTTGTATAATAACAAATCAACACAACAAAAGCTAGTGCATATTTGGGGTACATTTTTTCATATCCCCCCCCCCCCCCCCCCCCCCCCCCACACACACACACACAATTTAAGATAATTCAGTGGGCTACTTACTGAACTTAGACAATAGAAGCAAAGTATCGATACTGTCGCGCTAGTATCTCCCTGATACCAGCGTTGGTTATCGATACTATTGATGTTTGGATCCACCTCTAGTGAAAACTCTTATAAAGGTAAATATTTGCCCATTTGTGTTTTAGGACACCACACGTTGCAGTCATTATGGAAATTATGTTCTTTCTGTACCAATGTCTTGCTTTGCAGCTTTAAATTACC
Source organism: Diplotaxodon limnothrissa (assembly GCF_057381915.1). NCBI lineage: Eukaryota > Metazoa > Chordata > Actinopteri > Cichliformes > Cichlidae > Diplotaxodon > Diplotaxodon limnothrissa. The sequence continues at coordinate 55,203,746 of NC_140602.1, read as the reverse complement.
CTAGATTAAAATTAGAATTTAAAACATGCATAATAGACAGTCATTCAAAACTGCTCATCCCTGCGATGAGACTTGGGTACAATGAAGCAGAATGTCTTTGGAAAACATCGGAGTTCTGCAGCCTCCCTGCAGGCAGAAACAACAGCTGCTAAAACACATGCAGCGCTCCTGTCTTACACTTTCCATCATAAAACTAGCATGGAGTCCATATGATACACCATACCCAAGAGTTCTGTACTAACACATTCACACGCATTAGTAATAACATTACAGCTCAGAGATTTTAGAGCTATGGTTTCCACATATGAAGCTGGGAAAGTACCAGATGCCTCCACAGCAAAAAAAAAAAAGTAAAAGAAAAAAAATTAGATATGGCTCTTTTTGTTTCAACAGTCCATCCTGTGCAAGTGTAAGCAAGTAGCTGTGCAAAATCCAGTTCTTTACCATTTGGTAAAGGGTATTTCCTATTTCCTAACAATAACACTTAGCAAGGAAAAAGAGGGATTAAAAACTGCAGGCACATGCAATGTAAACAAACATTAAGCGTGCAGGCTCCACAAATAAGAAGAGAATAGATCTGTTGGGGGCCAGGAGAACAAAGTGTAGGGAAAGAAGCCACGTCTGACCTCGTCACTTCACCAAACGATGACCACAAAGATCTGGCAGCTCTCGATTCTTGGACCCCCGATTCCAATTAGAGAGATTAGAAAGGAGTCAAGACAAGTGCAGAGTAGTTTCTTAGCCAAACAACCCAAACACCCTCCTTCAGCCTCATCCAGCTGGCATTCCAGAGCAACAGGCTGGCTACAGACTCAATTTAGAGCAACATCAAAGTGGAGGTTAGAGAAAGCTCAAATGGTGAACTGCTCAAGGATTCCCATTAACTACAAAGACACTGACATCATCCAGGACTGCTTAGGCAAAACACGGCCCTTAGCAGAAATCGAAATGCTGCAGACCAACAATACTCTATTTGTTTGTTTGTTTGTTCCTTATGTTCAAAGTTCGGTTAGAATTCTCAGAAATACAAAGCTGCTACAAATGGTTTTTTGAGCGTGAATTAAAGAAAAAAGCCTGGTCACACTTGTGTTTCACTTCTTTAAAAGGAGTTCATAATGCACTGCAGAACCCAACTCCCATCCGTGTTGGATTACAGCCAGTTAGGAACAACAGCCAGATTCAGTGGAGCCAGCCGCTCTTATGATGGACGAGGCAAATGCTCTCCCCCCAAACTGTACCTCCTAAATTACTCCAATAGATCACTTACATTTTCTGCTTTTATACCAAAACTTCTCACGTTGCTCTGATGGAAATACAAGGCCAGCGTCTTGCATGGTCTTGTCCTACTTTTCATTCTGTTCATTTTTATTTCAAACGAGTATCCCCAGATCCTGGACATGCAGTAGTTCAGGGGGATTTGTAAGTAATAGTGTTTCCAGAACTGGAATGCGGTTCCCCAGAGTAGATTTGTAAATACACATGCAGAGACAGACATATTCCTCAGTTTGTCTCCACTGCTGTCAGAAGTCATTACACACAAGCTGAACTGCCAGAACAATTAACTGGACTTTGTATTCAAGTGCTTCCAAGTCCTGAGAGAGGCAGCAAAAGAAGTGGGGGGCAGAAAAGGAGTCAGTATTAAGAAGCTGCCAAATGTTTTGCTGTCGACATTTTTTCATTTTTGCTCTGCCTCTGGAAAGTTCTCAGATGTCTGTCTCAAATACGCTGGATTCAGAGGTTCTTACACAAAAGGCAGGAATTATACAGTTTTGTGAAAACAAGAAAACAGCTTAGTCTTGATGGTGGATAGTTTTACATGCATATGCAGTATAAGTGTCATCTCAAATTAGGGTGAAAACACAGCAAGTCATTTGGTTTTCCAGGTCTGCATCTGCAAGATTACACGAGAGGGATCACATCTCAGGGATCTCAGTAATTTTAGCTTTGCTAACAGAATGGCAGCAAGGTCGGCACACAATGAAAAAACCCCCCAAAAAACCAACGACTGTGGCATAGAATCAGAGATGTTATAAGAACTTTGGATCCAGTGCCATGAAAACGATCGTTCCCAGAGGATTAAAGGATTGAAAGTCTTGTTTTTAGGCTAATTTTGTTGAAGAATTCTGGGTTATGTTAAATTAATCTTAACTTTGATTACTTCCTGCCTTTTCTGTCACCCATAGAATGTAAACAGAATATATGGACACAGTCACCATTATGTCACACACTAGTTTTGGGCTACTGCTTTGAAACTGGACTTGACTGTATGTGTCCAAGAGTCAAGCAAACACCTAACGCTGGTCCCAGAACCTCCCATTATTAACTTTGGTATGAACTGGGATTCATACTGAAAAAGAAGAAGGTTAGGAAAATAATCTACAGTCCTCTCCTTGGAGAAAGAGGTGAAAAAAACCCATTGGGTGTATCTCACTGTGAAGCCACGTACACTACACACCCATATAGCAGCAACTTGTCAATCACAGGGGAACCACACATGTAAGCATACTCTGCTTTATCATTTTTTAAGTTTAAATATGACCACAATGTACAAAACAAAAAATCCTGCTCTAATGAAGAAGACCTGAAAATAGTAACTAGAACCGTGATTTCACTAGGAATATGCTCAGAGAGGCAATAAATCAAGTTAAAAGCAGAGAAATTTGATCATTGACTTTTGTACATTTCAACTTCTTTTCACAAGGAGAGTTACCCCTGCTGGCCATAAGAGAGAACGGAGGTTTAATGGAGGTTTGATTTGACCTCACATTTCAGACCAGGAAGGGCCACCATGAACGTTAAATAAATGAATTTTTTAGAAACTTTTTGTTAATTATTATCAAAGACCTCTTAGTTAGTTAGTTAGTTAGTTGTTGATATTAAGGGAGTTTTTCCTTTCCAGTGCTTGCTCATGGGGGTTTGTCTAATTGCTGGGGTTTTCTCTTCATTATTTTAAGGTCTTTACTGTACAATATAAAGTGCCTTGTGACAACTGTTGATATGATTTTGCACTTTGTACATATATTTGAATTGAAACTAATTTAATTTTTGCTTATCAAAGCTCTCAGTCACATAGGCCTAGAAACTGGTCAGCAACCTCTTGTCAGTCTCCGGTTACTAGAAAAAAATGTCTACTCCCCAACCCTTTTTGCAAGCAGTTGCTGGAGGTTACTGGCTGTCACTGTGTGAAATCATTCACACAAAAGGTATTGCACCAAAAGGCTCCTTGTCATGATTTCTAGCTGACTGCCAAAGTCAACCTTCAAAATTCTCTACCCCTGAGTGAATGGGACTTTAGCAATAGATTTCACAGCAAATTTCCAACCAGTTGGGGAATACACAGAGACGGATGACTGCCTGAGGGACTGGGGGCCCAAGATGATTCTGTTGGTAAACTTGTACTAGATTTCATCCTAACATAATGAATTAGCATTAGAGAAACCCATTGCAATGCCTACTCTGTGTACTCACAGACCTGTCTGCATGGTTGTAGATAGTTTTATATATGTAGGCATGTTGATATATATGCTTGCAGAATATTCTTTCTCTTTTCATATTGTCCAGACTCTAGCACACCCCCTGTTCTTATCACACCACATAGTTTTTAGGATCATACCACATTTCTGTGATTTATTGCACCCCTGTGTGGGAAGCGGTGCACCACAGCAGGAAAAAAGATTTGACTGACTTTGAGCTCAAAGACGGGAACAAAACTATAAGTTCAAACACAGGTCATCCTGGTGTGTGATGTGAGGAATAACAGATTTGTTTTGCTGTTCTGGTTTCCCATCAGCAAGACTTTAAAAATTCCTTTGGCTTGCTTTATGGAACACACTAACACCACAGGGAGTAAGCCAACATTACAAAAGACTTGTGTTCTGTGTTCCTCTTGACAATTTTGGAAGAAATCAAATGGGGCCTCTTAAACTGATTGGAACAGAGAGTTAAGCTTCAGATAGAGCAGTAGACACTCGTTTTGCCATCACAAAGTGGCATCAATGACGGAAATGCACTCAAGAGTCGGTCAAGCGGCGGCTTTCGCCTCCCTCCGATGGTGCATCTGGAAGAAGACACCCTCACCACTCTCATCACCTGTACTGCACACTGGTATTGCCCATTCTTCTCTGTGGATCTGAGACCTGTTTCATTCTCAAGCATGACCTCAACAAGCTCGAGGTCTTCCGAATGTGCTGTTTGCATCAGATTCTCCGAGTGTCCCTCTGTGACCGTCTCAGCAACACCACGATACGTAGTCAATGTCACCAGCAGCCTTCAATGGAGGAGCTGATCCAGAAGCGACGACTCTCACAAATTAAAAAGAGGTCGTGAATTCTGCAGGGCTGTGAGAAGGATGCAGAACAGCCAGTTTTGATTCTGTACACGTAAGCCTTTCCATCTGGCATCTTGCCAGTGACAGGCACGTTTAAACTCAGTCTTTCAGGCATAGCTGCTGTTTCAGGAGACCGAAGACAAGATGTGGCCTATCCTAACATTTGCCTGCGTAATCACAATGATGTTCAGAATTAAAGACACTGTATGAGTAGCATGGGCCATTGTTCCCAGAAGATTCTGGCAGAGTATTTTTGGAAAGCTGGGGCTAGACATAGTAAATATATACTGGCTGGTTTCTGAGATCCTGCTGAGTGTCAGCAGTTTCTGTTGTACAACTCAATTTGACAAAGTTTTATATGGTGTAGACCAAGACATGCACAATAAGTGTTAGGACAGTGAGGCATTCCTCGTACAAAAACATCTACAAATGTACAATTACTTTTGTTACAATACATACTAACCCTACAAGGAGAAGAAATACAGGCTTCAGTTAATGAAGACGTTGTGGTCAGAGCTCAGATGAGGCTATCTTCAGTGACAGTAACCACATGCATGCCTTTAATCCAAACACACCACCCTTTTTAAGGCGCAGCACTGGTGGTGGTCTGGCTCAATTGTCCTCATCCATGACACCACAGAATAAATCAAGAGCATTTGAGGAGACTCTTTTTTCTGCTTCTGTATACAAATGCTGCAAAAGACCTCGGTACTCGATTTGAACCACCTCAAATAAAAATAAGAGACACCAACCTTTCTGCAGAATCATTTCAAGGACACGCAAGCAGGATAATGTTTTGTCCTGATGTACTGATCCATGCCAACTATTTTCCTGCCATTAAGTAGTCATTATGTATATACTCTATATCTCTTATGTGTTTTTGGTCATGCTGTGCTCATGAGCATTAATATTTCCTAGTGAAATAGTGGCCAAAACATTTTCTGGCAGCTTACACAAGAGAAAAGCAATAGTTACAAAAAAAGCTTTGGGTGGATTACCAGAGTGGGTATTTTATTGTACTACAGTCACTCGGATGTCAGACTGAAGCTTTTGGCTTTTAGATGTGGGAACATGAAATGGGGTCTCATGTGTAGTGACCATGGAAACTCCAAGAAAAAAAAGTATTTGATGAATGAAGTACTGGGTACAAATATGGATTCTTACTGGATGGGGAATTAAGTATTTGCAGTGACAGCTCCAGTCAGGGTGGTCTGGGAACACAGAGTTTGTTTAATTTAAACATGGGCTCTCTGGGTCTGTGTGCTGTCACTGTGCAGAGAAAAGCTTTGCCAGTCAGATGGCAGGTCTAATATCTAGCATCATGGAAGAAGTTTTAAAACGCTTTTATGTTTTCTTTCTTTGTGTTGCACAACCAGATGGAAATAATATTTCAAAAACTATTACAAAAGGTCAGTAGTGTGCTGTTTTAGCACGCTAAGATCTAAAGATAAACCCTACTTTATCGATTTCTACTAACGCACCTTGAATGGACTGATAACATCCAACGCAAGTGCTTTATCTTCATTTTTTTCTCATCTGTGGACCAAATTTGATTACAACCAGTCAGTCCTGTGCATTTCTAACTGGATAGAGTAGCTATCATTGCTTCATTCTGGTCATGCTACTCTGCAGGGACATAAACTGGAGAAGCTGCTGTTTTTGTGATTGTCGACACAAGCAAAACTGATGTGGGATAGAGGGGGAAGGATGTTGATTTTATTGAGTAAGCTGTCAGCACCGCAGATGCACCACAGACAAACAACTATAGCACTCTTCATCAGAGTGTAAGATAAACAGAGCCTGTCTGGACATAGGCTGGATGTCAGTCAGGTAGTGAAGTGACTCCAAAAGCAGACGGCAGCTAGTGGCCCGCTGTGGTTAAGGAGGGAAAAAGGCAAAAACAAAATGTAACAGGAAAAAAAAATTGAAATCAGAAATGTCAGTGATACCTGATTTATTTGAAATTTTCTTTCATGCTGGCTAACATTGCTGTTTCAACCCTCTGTTAATGTGGTATTTTTTGTCTGATAGCTCTTTTTTGGGAAACAAATTTCTTTAAAACACAGTAATTCACACATTTTAAATACTTGTTCCAAACATACTCCAATCATTCAAACTGAATAAGACTGTTATCTTGTCTTATACATGAGCGAACACAAACAGTACGCACACACACACACACACACACACACACACACACACACACACACACACACACACACACACACACACACACACACAGTAGCCAGGGGAAAATGAACAGGCTGAGTTTTGCTTTTCCTGCAGAATCTAAATATTGACTCTGTAACCTATAATCATACACAGTCTGAACAAAATTGAAATAAACAAGAGTGCCTGAAATGTGTAAGTGTTAGGCGGTCTCATGGGCACCGAGGCCCTTGAATGCTGACACTGACAAACGCACATTAAAAAGGAAGTGGTTTAGATTTCAGAGAAAAGCAGACAGTATGGATTCCACCCAGCATACTAGGGCTACATAAATTATTCTGCATTCTGTATACAAAAGAGCTCCTTCAAAAGCACCGGGCCTTCAGCTTCTGATCAAACATCTGCTTTACAGTTTTTTACAGACGCTAGGACACATTTCTCAATACTTAGGTCACATTTGCAAAACTCCTCACACAGTGAGCACAACAGAAGTCTATGTGGGCTAAACTGAGGATCAGTTATCATTGTTTTGGCACAAAATGCATTCAATGACTACATCTCTCAAATTTCATGAATTATCTTCTCACTCAGACACAACAACTGCCAAAAATCTTTGTACGGACAGGACATTTTGCATGTGCTTACATACTGTTTTCAAAACTGTTAAACTTATGGCCAAAACAATAACACAATGCAAAACTTGAAAAGACAGCAAAATTCAACAACAATATTTTATTGAAACATATTTTAAATCTAAAAATGCAGTTTAACCAGCCACAGCTTATTCTCATTGTAGATGAACATCTACACAGGTGTTACTCCTTCAATTTTTCAACTCCTTCAATTCTGGCATGCCAGAAGATTCTTTCCTAGGTGTATTGCCCTAGATGACATGAGATGTGATGTGGATGAGAACCTGTGGCCAAATGGAGAAGACCGAGTAGATTAGCATTACTATTGTATGTGTATCAGTGGATGGTGTGTATACAAATTCTTGTATTTTGGGATTACTTAGTGCAAAAAAATAAAAAAATACATAAACAAATATTAACGAATTCTGCATGATGTCTGATTCATTCCAGTAACATATATTGAAATTATAAACAGAGATGTGTCCTTGTTTTACACAAGAAAACACTGTGTAATGCTACATGTTGTTAGTGTTTTTTAGGTCATTGTTTTGTGGGTGACAAAGTGTGTTTGTCGGCTGTCAACCTTTGCTAGTGTTCTGGAAGAATGAGGTTATTTGAGACCTGAATGAAGTGTTTTGGTAGTTGTAGTGCATTTTGAATGTGAAATGAACTGCTTTGCCAAGCTGACGGTCAGTTAGGAGGATTGTGTGAAGAGTTTTGCAAAAGTGACCTAAGTATTGAGAAATGTGTCCTAGCGTCTGTAAAAAACTGTAAGTTGACAACGGTTAGCTTTTATGAGTCACATACAATTTTCTCACATCTTATTTATTTTTTAATTTAAGTAATAATAATTCCATTATGCTCTCAGGGGAGCTTTAGACTTCACAGTAAATTTCCAAGTGACATCAGCAGCCATCGATGCACGCAACCATGTTATTATTGTGTTGCGACAGTGTTCAATTCATTCAGATGTATTCCAGACATACTTATTTTTATTTTCCGTGATGGAAGCTACTGTAGGCTATAATTCAGCCTGTATATGCTGACTTTGTAGTCGCTGTTGTTCTACACACAGCAGTGACTGCTTTTCTAAATAAACTTGATTGATTGAATGAGGCATTTTCTGCTGGATCTTTTTGTTTTTCTCTGTGAGTCTTTATGGCTCATTAGTGCTGTGGCAAAGCTCAAAGATTTCTGGCACTGCTGAAGCCTGTCAGCATGTTGCTGCTGCCAAAGATCATCAGGAGCTAGCAAAGAACCACAAAGGCTCAAAGAAATGAAATGTGCTCAGCATTATGGATGAATAATAGAAGGGTCTGTACAGACTGCTGTTGCTCTCAAGTGCGCCTCTTCTAGCTGGAGCTAGAAGCTAGTTAGCTTAGCTTAGCATAAAGAGGGGAAACCTGTTCAAATGTGTCATATTCTTCCCCATTCATTGCTAAAGCTCACTTTTTAAAACAGAAGTTTTCATTTGAGATCAGTGCCAGTGGCCAGTTACTTTAGCTCAGCGTAAAAAGGGGAAACCGGGACAAACAGCTAACTTGGGTCTCAACATCGGTTGCCTCAAGGTGCTTTATGTTGTAAGGTATACCCTACAATAATGGACTAACTGAACACCATTTAACCTGGGGGTTAGGGATCCTGGAGATAGTTTGTGCCATTCTGTCTGTTTATTTTCAGGCTATTTTGGTTGTGCTGAATGAATCTGATATTTCCCAGAGGATATTGTTATTTTTTGTTATTTTTTGTGGCATATCTCTAAGCTACGCAAAAACTGCCACATTTTATCCTAAGGCCAAAAATATTTCAAAATACAATTTTTGATCCCACATTTATTTTGACATCAACTAATGCATTTCTTTATGTTAAGATTTTATTTTGGACTACTGGCCTTCAATTTCATTTTTTGGATTTTTCCACCAGGTGGCACTATTTTTTCCATTCAAACATTCCATTCCAAGTGTGTGTGTGTGTGTGTGTGTGTGTGTGTAACATCCACCTTTGAGTCTTTTCTCTTAAAAGGCCACAGTCTGTGTTATAAACTAATTCAATAATTTAAAAAACAACCTTTCAGAGCTTCAAAGATATCTCAGCAGCAAGAACCAAAACAAAATTGGACTTTGTTTTGGTAATGAGCAGTAGTGCACTCATGCACTCATTTTGGAGATGGCAAGACTACAGCACACAGGAGGCTCTGGAAATGATCGTGTGAAGATGAAGAAAGAGATCAGCTGGAATCCAACTCTGACTCATCTCTATATTTTGGTCATTAGCATATTTTGGTCTCCCACAAAGACTGTAGCGCTACGTCCCAGCAGCCAGAGGTTTGATTCTGGGACCTACACACGTAACCACCAGCTATGCACTGCTGCCGATGGATGAAATCCTGGCCAAGGCAAACCTGCATGGGAAACACTTAGAGGCTCATGTGGATACAGAGGAACTGCAGGCTTATGTAGGGATGCTCATTTTGGACTGTGTCTACAGGTCCAAAAACAAATCAATTCAAATCTGCAGGGTGCTGCTGCAAGCCCCTTTCTTCAGCCAATGTAAGGGCAGTGTGACTTTTGCACGGATGAAAAAGAGAAGACCTGGCAGCACCTTCTGGGACGCTTACTTGCAAAGACCACGGTGTGTCCATTTGCAGCCGCTGCTCCACCTCAGCTGGAGTCCACAAACTATAATTAATATTTAATATTTATATTTCAGGCTGAAGTAGTTTTAAAATGACTGTGTCATTTAAAGTGGAAAAATATTACTGTGTGATATTTTTACACCATTTCTGGGAAGTCGCCATTTTTTGTCCTTTGGCTAAAAAGGGTCAGGACTTTTAAGGATCATCTGAGGTTTAAACACCACAGCCTCCATGAGTATTGTTGCTAAACATACCCGTTCCTTTATGAACAAAGTGCACCCATCTTCTAATGACTTGAGTTCCAGTAAGAGTATACATGTGAGAAAGCTCAAATCATCTGCTTTCTTGAACACGACAGTGAATTCACTCTACTGAAATGGTCTTCAGAGTCTAATATGCTATGTTGGATCTCAATACAATAAATGTATGCCACAAAGAATGAAGACAGTTCTGAAGCTAAAAGGGACTCTAACCTGGTGCCAGCAATAATGAAGTCAGTGTATCCCAAATTAGTCCCAAATTAGTCCAGAAAACCTCATTAATAACTTTCTTCACAAGTAATCCTTTTTTAAAGTGAAAGTTCTTCTGATAACCTTTATCCTAAGATGGAACATTTCTATCGTCATTCGTCACAGGAGTGGTCTCTTCCGGGATGATTTATCTTAAATTTCTCTTCTGTATTTTTGCTTTGGTTTGTTTAAACATTTGATCAACTCCTCTCCTCGCTGATTTATAGGTATTTAGACAGCTGGGAAGTAATTGGATAATTTTCCTTGTCCTGGAAAGTCTGGACTTCATTTTTAAAGTTCCATTGAGTTAAGATGTAATGAAATGGGTTGATTGCTTAGCATTTTTAGCAGCGGTATCAAAGGAAACCATTGTTTTTATGTATAAATGACACAAGCTGCTCAAATTCAGGAAAGGTCAGAGCTCATAAAGAAGCAGACTGCTTGCATTCCTAGCATGGTTACTCAAACCTGGGCGGAGAGCGTGAAAAAGAGCAGGCTCTGCCCATGCTACCATCACTGAACACATTTTTAAGCAAAAATCTTGATGTACTGGACTTCTTTCTCATGTAAATATGTGTAAGTGTCCACTCCAGAATATTGGGCTTGTTCAGTAAACTGGGATTCAGCAGTTCTTTCTCTTTCAGATCTGAAATGTGACCTTTGTCCTTATAGGAAAAAATATTGTTTTTACACGAAGACATACCTAACAACCCATATGCACATACTGGACTTTGGAACCTCAGTAAGAAGAACGTGGAAAAACATTTTGTTTTTATTTAAAAAATACAGGGTAACGCTCCACAAATAACACCCTTTAACAGGACAGAATCAGCACAGTATGAGTTCATAGATCCACTGAAGCCCCTGGTTTCTTCATCAGTGCAACAGAGCGACCGAGAAAAATGCAGTGAATGTGCTGACTGAGCCTCTGGATTGTGTTGTCATTGCCGATTTAGGCTGCTCACCACCACATTTGACCTGCTAAATTTGGGGAAATTGAAAAAAAAATGTAGTTATTGTCCTACATGTTACATCCTTTCATGAGTACACAAAGCAAAATCACACAAGTACCTCATTTGTTGTGCTTTTTGTAGATGGCAATGTATTCCTGCACATCATCAGGGGATCCCAGGACCACGGGTACTCTCTGGTGGATACTCGTGGGCTTGATGTCTAAAACGTTCATGGCTCCAGTAGTGGCCATGCCTCCTGCCTGCTCCATGATGAAGGCCATGGGGTTGCATTCATAAAGCAACCTCAGCTGAAAAGCAAAACAAAACAGTAGTGACATGATAAGAATATGAAGTATCAGAAAATCTTTCTCTTTTATTTTTTAAATCACCATTTCTAGACGCTCCACCTCCTCACCTTGCCCTTGGGGCTCTTGACATTAGCAGGATATAAAAAGATTCCTCCGTACACCAAAGTACGATGAACATCTGCCACCATTGATCCAATATATCGACTGCCATATGGGGCAGAGCCATCCTGAAAACAAGTAAATGTAGAATTTATGCTTAGATTAACTTCATATTACTCCTCAATGCAGCATTAGAGATTGACCTTTATGGTGGTCAATTCCACATTAGGATTCTCATTTATTTATTTTATTGGCTTTACCTCTGGGAATTTCTTCTTTTGTAGGTACTCGGTCACATCTGGATAAAAGTGCTGTGCATATCCTTCATTCAGACTGTAGATTTTTCCCTTTTTCTTTATCTTCACATCTTGGTCCACCAAGATGAACTCGCCAATTGCCTGGAAAACAGAGGGGGGAAAAGCAGTATACTGTCTTATATACGCACGGTCAGGTGACAGTTTTGACGACATCTATTAACTTACAGGGTCGAGCATGAAGCAGTTCACTCCCTGACCAGTGGACAAGACCATCATGGTGGCACTGCCGTACAGGGCATAACCAGCTGCTACAATGTTTCTTCCTGGCTGCAGAGCATCCTGCTCAGATGGCTCCCCATCTGTGGTCTATGTGGAAAGATATCAAAAACTTTAAAGTTATTATTGGAACCACAGGCTATCACATATTGTTAGGACAGGTAAGGACAAGGACACCTTACTGGCAGCGATATAAACATATGCCCTCTTGTTATTTAGTTCTCAGTTAACCCTGGGACAGCAATGTGTGTTGATCTGGTACTGAATTGGCTGTTATGTTTATGGTATGTCAGCATACTGAGTACATTTAATTCTCTGACGACCAATTATTTCTCTGCAAAGATAAATAGTGCAATAACACTAAGTGCAATAATCTTTTCTGGCATCGTTGTATTTTTACTCAGTTGTATATAGCATTCGTACTCTATTTTTATCTTATTGTATATTTTTATTCTATTTTATTCTACTGTATATAGTATATTATTTTATTCTATTCTGTACAGCTGTGTACTGTATTTATTCTTATTGTATTCTAATTTTTGCGTCATAACTTTTGCACTGTCCACTTCCTGCTGTGACAAAACAAATTTCCCACGTGTGGGACTAATAAAGGTTATCTTATCTTATCTTAAATGTCATTCGAATTGTTGTTAGTTCACTCAGGGCTGATCGGGACACCGCTCTACAGTGTTGAACAACAACAAGCCGATGTGCTTGGAATCTGCATGCATTACCAGCATCACTGACCTTTTTGTAGATGGCGAATATTGTTCCTATGGAGACAAGACAGTCGATGTTGGAGGAGCCATCGAGCGGATCAAAGCAAACGATGTATTTTCCCTGTCAGGTGAGAAGAGGATTTTTTTTATTCTCAAAGTAAAAGAACACATAGACCTATTCAGACATTAATATACATCTATAGGTGTGAGTCCACATACGCTGTTGTCCGGTTCCACAATGATGGCCTTCTCATCTTCTTCTGAGACCAGCACACAGGAGGTGAAGGAAGACTTGATCATGTTGATGACTAGGTCATTGGAGAGGACATCCAGCTTCTTTACTTGGTCCCCTGTCACGTTGGTGCTCCCAGCAATGCCATATCTTCAAAGCACAAATACAAACTATTCACTCTGAAGCTATTTAAGAACTCAATAAAATAAATATGATAACAATATTCTATTACAATCTATTATCTGCTTGTCCTCTGCCCCAGGTGGATTTGTGCACACTTGTGCAAGGTTTACCTTTGGCCTGGGGTTAAGTTAAAACTGCTTTATTGGATTGCATGCTGCAGTGCATGTAGCTGCACTAAAGCCAAATATCAAAAGATAATTAAACTGTACAGTATATTCAATAAGAAAAATAAATAACCACTGGTTGCAGGGCTAAATGGTGAAAACTTCCTGAATATTCAGAAGCATCTGGGGTTTTTTTTTTGCTACCTTTCAGAGTCTGAATAAAAAAAAATAATGTAGTACTCACAGGTTAGCAATCCCAGCCTTTCTGACAGCAGTGGAAATGGCTTTGACAGCTGTGCAGATGGAGTTGAGCAGGTTTGTCAGTTCGCCTGTTCCTTGGGCCTTTCTGCCTTCCTCCAGAACAAACCTGGTGAGCGTCTGCACATTGGTATCAAAAGCTCCTTTGTCAGACATGTTGCTGTCAGGCGTGGGACTGAGACCTAATGCCCTGAGTGAAACAGGTAAGTGTTTCACCGAAGTTTAAAAAGGGTGGACTTTAGATAGGGGTAGGGACCGGGGTGTGCAACTCTTCTAACCAATCACTAGTGTCCTTTCTGATGCTGGTTGGATCACTTCTGTGACTGTGGGTTTGAAGAGCAAAGTTCAAAGATAGTGAACATTTTAGTTTTTTTTATCAGCATGCACAACTCAATATTTTAAAGTGGATTTCAGTCTCAGTGCAACTTGATTTTGTTTAACTGCATTCATTTCACTGAAGTACGTAACTGCACTCAGCTCTTTTAATAGAAACAGCTAAGCTTTTCAGCACCAAGCTCATTTCATTTACAGATGCTCTTTTAAACCGACCATGTATTGTCTGTAGTTTTGCCCCTGTCAGTTTGTGAGATTTAATAAACTTCTGTTACTCAGAAACCTTCAGATCATTATAGAAAATCTGGTGAATACCTTACACCGGACCAACGAACTCAGCACTTTCAAGCATGTCAACATGTTTTCCCTGCGTGATCCTGAAGAGGTGCAAAGTTCAAATGATAGGACTCATTGTACGAGGCAATCTTACCTGACTTCTGTGTTAATTTTCGATGGGTTAATACAACTATGTACGAGAAAATAAACAGTCACATTTATTCACATGAACTGGTGGAGTGTGTCACTGTGTCTCTGCATGCAGATAATTAGGTTATGGTAGTCTCTGTCTGGGAAATCATCAAACTTTTTAAAAAAGTTAAAGGACTCCACACAATCAATGGTGCTGCTTGAGTTAAGCTTACACAAAACGAGTTAGAGAGCTGTTTCACAAACCAAAGTTAAACTTTGGACTTAAAAGATAGCAGGTAGGATAAAAACCTCCAGTGTAATGTAATGTGAGGTGGGTAGTAACATGCTGCAAGCATGCTTTCAAGTCAATAAATTATTTTAAAAAAGCAAACACAAAAAACAAGAGGTTTCAGAGAGACTTTTTAAGGCTAGCGTGTGAGAAAACTATGCAGCAGGCGCTAGACACCTTGTCCGTAAGCATCAGTCAGTTAATCCATTTGGGGGATATTTTTCGCATGGGAATACCTCAAAAACTCCGCAGGAACAACTTTGGACTTAAAGTGTATTAGAGTGCAGGATGTATTGCTGCACTATGTCCACATGATGTCGCAGTTCAGCTTGAAAATGTGGAATGTCTGGTAAAAGATATATTCCATAAGAGCTCTCTGGTGCTCCGAATCGATTAAACTTTCACACTATTAAAACAGCTCTACAAACAGCACCACCCTGCAGGATGTAAGAGTGACTTATTTTTAGCAGGTGCCATTATCCCAAGCATACAGTTAAATATATGGAAACTACATAAAAATGACTGTTTAACTTTATTTCCCGGTTATGTCACTGGAAAAAAAAAAATAACTCAGGTAATTAGTTCGGTAATTACTACCCCTGAAACCAGATTCTGAGACCGAAATGATGTGGTGTTTATGCTGTGTAATCGAGTCAACAGAAGAAAGCGCCTCATCAATATTTTAATGACTGATTCCCGTGAGCATCTGCTGTGCGCGTCGACAGCTCTGCGCGCATGCGCGGTATGCATCTCACAGATGCAGAGGAAAAGTTCGTCTAATATCGAAAAATTATTGAGAAAGGAGAAAAGGGGGGGAAAGCGGTCTTGTTAGCGTCAAAAATACACGTTTAAAAAAAACACGTGCCAACTGATAAGGTAAGCTGTTAATAATACTCATAATATTTAACTTTGCATCACACGAGCATGTTGTATTTGTCCACCTCCTCTCCGAATGCACAGGTGATTTACTTCTTCTCATGTTAAGCAAACAGAGGCTAACTTTTTATAACACGACGGAATAAAACATTCAATTTGAAGTAAGGAAGGGCTGCAGTTATCTGTCAATTTATAAAAAGTTCAAATATTAATATTAGTTATATTTTTATCATACAAAGTTTTACCCTTTATTAATAATCGCTTGGCACTTTTGTCAGTGAGAAATGTATGGTGGCCCTGAGAGGTCAAACGCACTGTAATTGAAGAAAACACCAGCAAATTAAAAAATGCTGCAAAAAGGCACAAAACCCAACGGAATTTCCATTAAAAAAAACAAAAAAAAAACCACAACAACAACAACAAACAAAAAACAGTGAAACAAAACGGACATGTTTTTGGGGAAACAGCTGTGGAAGTGACAGTAGGGGAGACCGGGGATAATTGTAACATTTTTGACATTTCTGTCTGTAAATTGGAGCTCTTTTAAGGTAGTGGATTCAAAATGTAATGCAAAGTATTTACATGTCTCTGCTATTAAATAATGCAGCTATTTTCTCTGCAGCACAATTACCCATTGCATGGTATGGTCTCAAACACAAAGAGTGAAATGTTACAATTAACCCCATAGTCTGGGTTAGTTGTAACACATCCTGGGGTAAAATGTAACACAATGAAATAAGGGTACTAACAAAACATTAACATGTAATCTTTTTTATTCAACACATGAATGCACTTACATCCATTTATGTAGCTATGTGTGTGTGTGACAGAATGCAGAAATCTAGCTTTTGAACATATTCCAACCCCCCAAAAAAGACATATTATGGAATTTTCTGCAACTGAATATTTCATTAATTTTGGTTGGTCTTCCTTGAGTTTGGCCTCATTGGCTCAGTGGGCATTATAACTTACAACTCTTGCACCAATTTTGAACATAACAATGAAGCTGAAAAAATGTAGTTGTTCACCAGCATCGCAATTCCATTACTTTTTATCATGGCTTACCTTGGTGTGGTTTGCAAAGTGCTTCAGAAAGATGAGGGAATCTGTTTCTTGCACCCATCCTGATTTATTTCCACTACCAGTACTTCCTACTGGTCCATCTCTGACACAGAGGTCTGCATAATGTGGGAACACAAACAGTGGAGGAATTGTGTTGCCAATGGCATTAACCGCATATACAAATGCGACCAGTGAACCTCTCTCTGCTGATGTCGTTGCCCCAACTTGTTTAATATAAGTTAAAGTAATAGTGTGGTAAGTTGTAACATCTGCATTATTGTTACAACTAACCCAGACTGTTGCTGTTACAACTGACCCAGACTCCTATAGCCATGAACTAGCTAACATTACAGCCAACGGCTAAAACATTAGCACTAAAGACTTACACAGAATATATCCCCATAGACATACAAATAACATAATTTAAGTTTGATGAGTTTAACTGCAAAGCAGATAATGCTATCACAAATTGAAATAAAGTAGAAAAACTTACTTTTTGGCATACAAATTACTTTTTTTCATGTTAAATTGTCTGTATTTGACAAAATGTGCTGATTTTTCACGTGTGATAGCAGAACTGAATTGGGCATGCACAGGATGAGTCACATCATTTGAAACTTAGCCCTGATTGGAGAAATTGGAAGTGTTACAACTGACCCACGTTACAACTATCCCCGGTCTCCCCTACTATGTCACTCATGCAATTAAAGCACACTTTACTTTGCTCCTTCACATCACTGATAAACCGCTGCTTCTTTGAAGTGTGACGATGCAATCCTTCATGTTCTGTTTTCTGTATTTACCGTGCGTTTGTAGTAGAGATGGACTGATCCATATTATGTATCGGTATCGGTCCTATACTGACCTAAATTACTGGATCGGATATCGGAGAGAAAAAAAAATGTAATCCGATCCGAAGTATCACAAAATCAGAGAAGAATCCCAGAGAAGTAAAGCAAGTGTATAAGTTCATCCCTGAATGTTTGCATAGTATTTCCATGTTAAGCTTAACAACTGATATATGGAGCCACAGCTGGACTGGCCATTGGAGTTCCATATTGAGGCGAAAAGGAAGTGATTTGTCCCGTACTTCAGCTAGAATTAAAAAATAGACACAAAGCTGGAGTTATTCTGTCTTTGCTGCGCAGTTGCATCTACTTCGCTCATTCTCTCCCCCTTGCTCTCC
This sequence comes from Diplotaxodon limnothrissa, assembly GCF_057381915.1. Taxonomy (NCBI): domain Eukaryota; kingdom Metazoa; phylum Chordata; class Actinopteri; order Cichliformes; family Cichlidae; genus Diplotaxodon; species Diplotaxodon limnothrissa. Next base: position 55,185,931 of record NC_140602.1, on the reverse strand, counting down.
TGTTATTACTTCAAACATGAAACTGATCAATGATCAGCTGATCGGCTTTTCTGCTGCAAGTCCCGTCTTTCTTGTTTGTTTATCGCCCACTTTGCGCTAGCAAGAGGAGACCAGTGGATAAACAACAGCAACACGTTTAAGCGTGATAAGCTGTTGTTAGAATTTATTTAATATTACTTTCTAGTATCAGCTGATGTTTGCTGGAGCCACAGCTGTAAAAGCTGCTGGTCATGATATCCGTTTGGATATGTGGTGAGAGGGAAGCATGAAGATGAAACCAGGAGATGCTCTTATTAAATCATCAGAGCTGAACAGGTGATGGAGAAACAGGTTTACCTTCTAGGTGACATGAATGAGTTGAAGGAAAGTTATGAACTGTTTCTGAGAGACAAATAACACCAGGATTCTTTTCTAAGTAGCTGACGGCTGGTAACTGTGCAGGGGCGGGTCTAGCAAAGTTTTGTCGGGAGCCAGGTTGGGCATTAACAGGGAAAGGGGGGCACAAAGAAATATTTTTCTTTGTTATGTCATTTAAAAATTTTGAATAAATAATTATCTGAATCTTACAAAAAAAAGTGGTCATCTGATTACATGTATTCAATTCAATTCAATTTTATCTATAGTGTAAATGTATAGAATCCATTATTGTATATAGTAACTAATAAGTCTAATATACACCCTAGTAAGCTATAGTACTTTTTCCTTTGGGAAGGTACCATCTGTGCAGTCTGCAATTCTGCTGAAGAAAGATATTGAATCTATTTAATTACTGTAGAAAAATAATTGATTTCTGTGCATTTGTTTTACACTTGCATTAAATTAAAGTTGATTACATCGATTAAGGGGGTGGTTCCCTAATATTTTTGCTGGGAGTTGGCAACCCTATTTGTTAGGTAGGTAAGTACTCTTTAAAATACCAGAATAGGGAGGATGGTGTAGGTTTAAATTTATTAGATTGATCAGTGTTGCTGAACTATAAAATGTTTTGGGTGGAGTGTATTTTGTGCATAAAGGTATAACAGAATAGCTTCAGTCTCTTGTTTTTTAAAACTTGAGTATGAACTTATACAAAATGCAGCAAGATATTTATAAAAAAAACTGTTTTATTGATTACAAAATACGTTATATCGGATTCATACCGGTATCGGCAGATATCCAAATTTATGATATTGGAATCAGTATCGGACATTAAAAAGTGGTATCGTGCCATCTCTAGTTTGTAGGGCTTTTCCATTTTGCTGGTGGCTGCAGTCCCCTATCCAAACCTATCTGCTCCTGTGTGAAAAAGTAATTGGCCCTGTTGTTAAATCACGAGTTAACTGTGATTGATAACATTTTGTGGATAGCACTAGCCTCAACCGGTCCTGATTACTGTCGGACCTGTTGAATCAGGAAGTGACTTAATTAGAATCTGTCTGAAAAAATGAAATATGCTAAAGGATCTTAAAAATCAACACATCTCGCTACAATTTAAAGGAACAAGAATAGATGAGAAGCAGAGTCATTGATATCTATCAGTTGGGCAAGGGTTATAAAGCCATTTCTAATGCCTCGGGACTCCAGCAAACCACAATGAGAGCCATTATCCAAAATAGAGAAAAATTTCAACAGTGGTGAATCTTGGCAGGAGTGGCAGGGCTACCAAAATTACTCCAAAAGTGCAATGACAACTCAACCTGGAGGTCACAAAAGAACCGAAAACTGCACGCCTCACTTCCCTTACTTAAGGTAAGCGTTCATGAGTCAACAATAGGAAAGAGTCTGGGTAAAAAGGGTTTCCATGGAAGAGGTCCAAGGAGAAAACCACTGCTGACTAAAAGGAACACAAAGGTTCATATCACATTTCTCAAAATGTTTTTGCAAGACTTTTGAGAAAGTATTCGGTGGACTGACGAGACAAAAGCTGAACTTTTTGGAAGGGTTGTCTCCTGTTACATATTTTGTAAAAATAAGACAGCATTTCATGAAAAGAACATCATACCAGCAGTCAGACATGGTGGTGGTAGTGTGATGATCTGGGGCCATGAATTCTGCTCTCTACCACAAAATCCTGAAGGAGAATGTCCGCCCATCATCTATGTGTGCCATGATGCTGATGCACACTGAGGTTATGCAGCAGGACTAGTCAAAGTCTGGACTTAAATCCAATTAAGATGCTTTAATGGGATGTTCATGTTAAAAAAACCAAACAAAAAAAACCTCTAGTGTGACAGAATTTAAACAACTCTGCAAGGAAGATTAGGCCAAAATCCCTCCACATTCCTCCACAGTGATGTGAAAGAGTCATTGCCACTTATCACAAATGCTTGATTGCAGTTCCTGCTGCCAAGGGTGGCACAACCAGTTATTAAGTTTAGGGCAAGAACTTGTTCTCACTTGTTCACAATAAAAAATAAGAAAAACAAATAAATCCTGAAGGGAGCACCTCGAGTTGTAGAATGACGATCCGTTCATTCTACAACTCGAGGTGGATCTACCACGTGGCTTCTCAGTGGATAACACAAAAAGACTGAGAAGTCCAGCAACCTCAGATTAGCCACAGATGAGTCAAGTCAGATAAACCAGCTGTAGAGATAAAGCCCTGTGATGGAACAGGCTGTTACAGAGACCCACAAACACTTGAATCAGCAGATGATTAGTCAACCTTACCTCCAGCCAGAGAAAACTGTAATTTATTTCATAGTAATACCATTTTCATTGGTTCTGCAAAATAAACAGTATTTTTCAGATTGTTTATGTCTCAGTAGTATGCAAATAGCAACTTGTCTGTGTTTTTGATGTTTAGTTTGGATTGACTTTGTACACACCAATTTACTTACACATTTGCTGGGCTTCACATAGTTTTGACTCTTTCGGGGTATCAAGTTCTAAAAAATGTAGAAAAATGCAGGCAGCTTACAAAAAAGATATCAAGTTGTTAAATCCTCCTTTTCCAACTCCACTTGGCTTGCTCCTCACATAAGTCATTATTTTATGCATGTTAATTATAAATGCTATATCAGATTATATTATATTAGAGTAGATTGTTGTATTATATATATATATTAAATATAGATTTCAGTAATTCTTTAAACTGACTTTCTATGAAGGGAGAAGAAGAGAGGAAGCCTTCTCAAAACACCAGCATGCTGAGAACCGAAAGGTGCTTATCAATGAAAATGTGATAGGGGATAGCATTGCAATGACAGTGTGTTGAGGCTAAGCCCCATCCTCCTGTAGTTGTGCAGAAATAACCATGTCTCAGTATTGCATTTCCTTTATGCAAGCACTGTAATGTTAGCTGTTATCGACTGTCAGACCTGGGATGAGAGAGAGAAGGAGCTCATACGAATGAGACAGCAACACCAAGGTTCAAAGTTAATTTGATGTGTTTTTCTTTTATTTGCAGACTTATTCAAAGTTTAGGCTGAATGAAAAAGGAATTAAATCATTATTGAGATATTCTGAAACACGTTCAAGGTTTTTAAGTCCTGAGGAATATGTCAGGTAATGATAACTGATATAATTACCACTAACCTAAATGCTTTAGAGTCACAAAAATGTTTGTAATTTGTACATGCTTCTGGAAGTAATGCATGAAATGTACTTTTTGATAATAGGGGTTGTATGATGGAATTTATTGCAATTCCAGCTTAATGCATTTAACATTTACTATTTAAATATAGTTATAGGTTAGAATTGTGTTGTCCTAGGTATTTTCTTTGCTTTTATATTCAGTGGCTAAAATACTTGGAATATGTTTGTGGTTGAGAAGTCCTGCCAAGAGAATGGTTGGGCATTTACAGGGAGAGTTGCAGAGTAATTATAGAGTGGGCTCAGTCTATGTAGAGAGAGACATACCATTGGGAGAGAAGTAACTACTGAAAAAAGTGTCTGCAGGATTGGTAGACACTCCTCTCTCCCTCCTCCCCTTGTGGGACAGGCTCAGAGAGATTAGAGTCAGAAACATTTTGAAGTGAAGGAAGGCTTGAGACTCAGAGAAATGGTCACTGATCAACACATACTAAGGTAAGGAAAGAAAAGGGAAGAGTATATAGCCTAAAGCCTTCAAGATTTTACTGTGTATTCATGATGATTCATGATGATTAAATGTTATTTAAAACTTAAATTTACAACAACTTCTTATTTTCTGTAAGATTTATTTATTGTATTTTTTTTAAAAGATTTTCCACCTTTCTGCATAATGTTTGGTCTGGATTTTTGCTGTTTTATTTTTATTCTTTTGCTTCCCTGACTACTCTTTTCAGAGAGGAAGATTAAAGTACAGCTGTCCAACTATTTAACAGGCCAAAGCACTGGTTCCCTAACCACCTTGAAATTGATTACAGTTATCAGTCTGAAGTGGACTGCATCAAGCGTGTGGACAGTTTCTGAGACGCCGCCACCATTAAGCGACTAAGCCTAAAAAGGAGGCCCAGGGTGGCCGGCAGTAATGTGGACAAAACGCAGAGGGGCATTTCATCTAGTCAGTGGTATTCTGCAGAGTCCTTGTCATCATCTAGTGCTGATGATTCAAAACTACTGGGCATGTCCTCTGCAGCTCGAGGTAGACCACCTCTTCCTCCACCACATGGTTCCTTGTTGGATAATAATAATAAAAGAAATGAAAGTCTGGGAACCTCTCAGATACTAACTGAGCCAAAGCCTCAGCCAGCTGCACGATCTCTCTTCCAAAGTCAAAGCCCTGTGATGGAGAGGGCCTTTCTGGAGACCCACAAACCCTTGAATCAGGAGGTGACAAGACTTTCTCCACCCCAGCCCTATCCCCGTCGACGACTGGCCAGCTTCGGAGGTGTGAGCTCCCCTGGGTCACTCTCACCTTTCACTGGCCTAGGTGCATATAATCAGAACAATAATGGCAATAAGCCTACTGGCACTGGACCCGAGGTCCAACTCGGCTCATCCCTGGGCAGTAGAGGCAGCACAGGCTGTCTGAGAGTAAGTCCACAGAGCTCAGGTAGAACAACTCCAGTCCCCATGCACCTGCAACATGTCCGTGACCAAATGGTGGTTGCGCTACAAAGACTGAAAGAGTTAGAGGAGCAAGTGAAAATCATCCCAATCCTCCAGGTAAAGATCTCAGTCCTTCAGGAGGAAAAGAGGCAACTAAGCTGTCAGCTCAAGGACTTGATTGAGAGAGAGAACGTCAATGATGTAACCTGGAACAGCCCGTATACCATTGAAGGGTCTGAAATTGAGATCAACAGAAATACCAAAAAAGATCTTGAAGTTAAAAGTAGCTGCACAGATCTGAAGGAGGTTGGGCGATTGACCAAAGACATGCGAGAACTGGAAAGGTCCATCAAAGTGGGACAGTTGGGAACATTGCATGAAAAATGTAACCCTCTTCATGACAAAACATTTAAGTCAGTCGCTGTGGGAACTGACAACGATATGGATATCATCTTGTCTAAGCCACCAAAAGAAAACAAATATGCATACACTGAGCAGGTAGAGATGAGGTCCATTGCAACAGAAGTATCTGAAGTCAGTCTGGGAATTTACACAGAACAGGAGGCAGAGCGTGATGCCCAAGAATTAATAAACAGTGCCTTAAAGGAGAGAATTTGTCACTTAGAAATAGAGTTGAAAGAATCAGCTCTGGAGACGGAGTTGATTCGTCTGAAACTGGAACTTCAGGCTGCAGGAGCCAGGAACCGGGTTGACAAGGCCTGCTGTGCCAGACCGTCCACTGTAAGCATAGGCTCAGATGCAAGGCCACACACCAAAAGCCAGGGAGTGGGTAATCACACAGAGCTCAGAGATGCTTCCACAGGCGAGGAAAAGGAGGTAAAAACTGTAGGAGTATCCTGTGCACCTATGATGAGGAGTATTTGCACAGGACTGGATGTACCCATGAGCCTCTGGGAGGTCAGGGAGCGAGTGGAGACCAGCGACAAGGCTGTGGAAATGCACGTTTTTACAAACACACAAGGAGTTGGGACAGAGATAAGGGTATGTGATGCAGAAAGCAACACAGAGGCGCCACTGGCAAATCTGAGGTCCAAGAAAGAGTATTGTTCAGTGGCTTGTGGGGATTGTTCTGTCGATGTGACCATTTGCGAGGCAAAGGAAGCAGTTTCACAGTGTATGACTACAGATCGAGTCAGAGGAGTTGAGCTCGGAATCATGGTATCACCCCAAACAGCATCGCAGCGTACCAACACTGTATGTAGTTCAGTGTCTCGCTTTACCAACACCAAGCACGCCTTCAGCACTGACTCCAGCACGAATACGCTCCTCAGCACCCAAGACAAGCACACCAACACCACTCACACTTCAACTAGGACAGTATCTGTAGGCAATAGGGTCCGAGACGTCAGATGCACCACAGAGACCCGAACAATCGGTGTAGGAACTGCAAATGCAGTAGAAAGTATTTCAAAGCAAACACCAGAAGCGGTCACCAGGGTAACTCGAGACACTGGAGTTGGATTCACAGACATTAATGAGAATTTCCTAGTTGGACTGAAAACTCGAAATATGGCATCCGGACCGTCCCATCTACCTGACCCTGTCAAAACAAAGAGTGTTGGTGTAGGGGAAGGGCGGATAAGGGATTTTTCAGTTTCATCCAGGACACCTGGACAAAATTTCCAGAAACCTGCACAGTTACAGTGGGACCATGAGCTGAACCATTACATCGAGAAGTTGCAGAGGCTCCTCAGCATGGAGCATGGGGACCTGCTCACAGAGGACTGTCCTGATCATAACAGTGGCCAAGGAGATCCCAGCTCCTGCAATAGAAAACCTATGGCACAAGGAGGGACAGACATCCACATGTTCAGTTCTCAACCAGCAGGTAACACAGCAAACCAAAAACATTGATTCTTCATAAAACATTTGCAAAGCTGATACCAAATTTCCTGCTAATTTATTACTATACATTCTGAATAGGTTGAACAGTTTGCGCTTGTATTGCTTGCATTATTGCTGTCATTTGTATAGAATGACATAGCTCCAGATTTTTACACATTAAAAAAAACCCTTTATCTACACAAAGTAGGTGATGCAATTAACATTTTTTTTTTCAAATCTGCAATGTTATGTTTATACGTTTCTGTCTACTATTATCTTACTTTCATGCAGCAAACAAAGACTCTCAGTCCCAGTCTCAACTTTCACTTGTCTCCTCTAAGTGTGACAAAGCAAAAGCAGGACTGTGTCAACAGAGCAGTAATGATTCAGAGGTGAAAAGAATGATTAAAATGATAGAACAGCAGACGTCCTCTGGTTTACAAGGTAATATTTTTATTTATTTATGTTTAGTTATAAATCCAAATCCTTTTTTTCATGAGATATTTAGTAAATATCCAGTTAGTAGGAATTTTGTCTCAGTGAAGGAAGTTTAAAAATCTTTTAGTATAAAAATATTTTATTTTGAAGCCACTCCCAGTGCCCAGTTTAAACTTGAACTAGGTTCAGGGGAAGTGGCTGGCTTCAGCTGGGCAAGTTCCCTTTTTGAGGGATGCATTTGCGATGTGTGGAATGATATCTGGTTTTGGAAGACGTTGTGTGCCACATAGCACTTTGTGGCTTAAGATCTAAAATTGAACTGCTTTGTGGGAGGAGCTGGTGTAAAAGAATGCTTTCTCTTTTCCACCGAGGCTTTTAGATGTGAACGAATGCATAAAGAATCGTGTGTTTTCATATACTCTGAACGTGACCTAGCTAGCCTTGTAACTGTTTTGCTATACATGCATTTAATGCAACATACTGTGTGATTTGTGTTAAGAATAAAAGTGCTTTGTGCTCATTTCTAGACAGGTCAGATAATGCTGGTAAGCCAAGGAATGTAATAAAGAAACAGAATGGTAACCAGTGCTGTAGTAGCAACAGGCAGAGCATGAAGTTTCTGGGTGTGACTACAGGGTAGGTGTCTAATGTCTAAACAAATGTTTTATTTCTGAAATGATGGATGTGGTATGTTCATAGATATTAAGCTCTTGTTTTATTGTCCTTAGGCTGGACCCAGTGTCGAATTATGAGCATGATGATGTGGACAGAAAGATAAAAAGAACATTTAGGGAATCTCCTCAAGATGTTGCCCAATCACGAAAGGAAAAAGACAACAAGGGATCAAAAGGAGCTGCGAGAGTGTATACACAGCAGAGGTAATCTGGGAGAAAATAAAACTGCAACAATAAAAAGCTTCGCAACAGCAGTCTGCATTACTGTGGGAGTCCTTTCAAATCTGAACTGACATCTAGTAACCAATAGAATTTGGTTATTTTCAGACGTAGGATGAGCGAACGGATGTTTTTTGCTTGTCAAGCCTTAAAGACGCACCTGAGTGATGACACAGCTTTATCCAACAGGGAAATGGTATGTTTTGTTTTACTATATTCAGTATGAGAGCCACTGAAAGTCACCACGGGCCTTGTTTGTCTGTACGTGTTTTGATTAGCATGGGTGCGGAGAGATGCTGGGCCATGGTGGTTGAAAGTATATCGTTTCTAAAGAAGTATCCTTGCCATTGGATATGAAAAGAATTCGTCAGTAGAAGAATTTTTAGCCATATCATTTGCTTCAACTTGAGAATGTTTTTCTTTCTAAGTGAAATAGACTACTCACTTTCACAGTAAAATGCAAAATAGGTAAGAAGAAGTGGAATTCAAGGGAAGTATATCAGCAAGGTAACTCTTGACAGCTTCCATTGTGAAAGCTGAAACACTAAAAAGAATAACAAGAACTCTCGACATGCCTTTTTATGTTTGAAATAATGACAGATTCCTCTTCTTTTATGATGTCTTTTATAGAATTGTTGCTTTATGCTGTTTGTCTGTCTTCTTTCATTCACATCCCTGTAATTATGGGAGGATTGTGTCTATTCAGTCCTGATTGCTCTACTAAACTAATGTTTAAAAAAAGAAGTGCTGTTTTTGCATATATAATGCATCCTTTTTTCCTCTTGCAGCAGGACTGTCTGCACACACTCCAGCAAGAGTGGTTCTCTGTGTCCAGCCACAAGTCAGCATCTCCTGAAACTGTAGAGGACTACTTATCTACGTTTCAGGCCATTTCACCTTCAGTATTGCAGTACATAGTTAATATGGCTGACGGCAATGGAAACACAGCTCTACACTACAGCGTTTCTCACTCGAACTTTGGCATTGTGAAGAAATTGCTTAATCCAGGTACATCACCACACCACCCCAAGTACATATTGTTTTTCTCTGTCCCTCTATGTCACGAGAATTAAGTTTATTTCTTTGCAGTCTGGACATGCTTAAAATAAGATTACAGACAAATTATGCTGCCAGGGCTTTTTTTAACTTCTACAAAATGCCGCAAGAGTTGTCCTTTTAATTTGAATCTCCCAGCAAATCAGAGAAACAAGCAAGCTCACAGTTTTTTAGGGTGGAAACGCCTTGTGTAATTCAGCTGTACTGCTCAGAAGCCCATGTATAATCTGGATTTGTCATATCATATGAACATTTTAGTATTCTTTCTAATAGCCACTAGGTGGCGAAAATACCAGCAGCAAGCGAATTCTGTGTGTGGTAAGATACAAAGTGCTCCTGTCAAAAACGGGAAAATATTGATAAAAAAGAAGACCCTGGTTTCTTAAACCAGCATGGGCAATAGAATACATTTTTGACTGCTGGGTAGCTGATAAACGAGATGGTGTTTTTTGGGGGGAAAATACGATTTTTTTTTAAATAAGAAATTATGTGCTGGAGATTGCCTTTTGAAAATCATAATGGCTCCTTTCAACCATTTTTCCAGCTGTGAATGAGTATGAAAGGGATCGAAAGGCAGAAACACTATTCTGGACAGTCACTTAATTATTTAGTTTGTCAGGACAGTTTGATATTTGCACTGGGTGCCCGACTGAACAGCTTCTGTGTATGTATATCACTCAGAATATATATCTCTAAGCGCCAGCCTTTTTCTGTGAATCTATATTGCATAACAGTTTTGTCATTTTTAGTCACTCACCACAAAAGCTTATCTGGAACAGGTCTTCCTTACAAAATAAAACTTGGCATTTGTATGATTAAAACAAGTGTGAATTGTTATCAGTACAAAATAATATACATTCTTCTTCCTCTTGCTTGTTTTTTCCACTGCCATCCATTTGACCGCCAATCACTACAGAGGTGTGCAACGTGAATCAGCAGAATTCAGCAGGTTACACGCCCATCATGCTGGCTGCACTTGCTGCTGTGGATAATCCAGACAACATGAAAGTAGTCGAGCAGCTCTTCACTAAAGGAGATGTCAACGCCAAGGCCAGCCAGGTCAGTATGTTCTCAGGTTGTGGGTGAGGAGTGGTTAGCTGGCTCTCACATTACACTATAGTTTAAGTTTTTTACAAACTAGTTTTACAATTTTTTAAAAATTGCTGCAGCTCTCATGGCTTTCAGTCAATGTGGGTATTGTCAAAATGATTTAATGCATCACTCAACCTACTCTCCTATGTGATGTCAGAAGATGAAACATAGGAGGAACTGTGTGCAACTATTTTATTTTAAAGCAACTTTCCTTATAAGATGATTGACTGATTTTAATCTTAATAATTTTTGGAGTTTATTTTATGTAGACAGATAAATGTAACTGCTTGCATAAATATAAATACAATGAAAACAGTCTTTCCTTTGTCTTTAGCTGCTTAAAAAAAATCCTGCAGATATCACAGCACTGCCAAACAAACGCCTGCTTATGTGCGTCAGAATTCCTCACAAAGTTGAGATCTGCAACTTGTCACTTTTACTGGATATGCACCTCTGAGGAAATGCTACGTCCGAGGCTTGTTGGCTTAGCAACCGATGGCGCAGCTGCTGTGATATGCTGATACAGAGGAGCGGCCACACTCCTACGCGAAAAGATCAGTCCTAAGCCGACTTCCATTCACTGCATGAATCACAAGCTAGAATCTGCAATGCACGTTTAACCTTTTATGTTTGATTACATTTCCTGTGTCCAAAAGAAGAGAGAACAAACCACGAGACTGAGAACATTTTGCAAATAATTCAATTAAATGTAAACTTTCAAAAAGATGAAAATATTCATCCAGTGGCTACATTTGTGTTGTGTAGTTGAAATTCAGTGAATCAATATAAGAAAGAATAAATAACTGAACTAGCTTCACTGTCCCGCTCATTTTTTTTCCTTTCCCCAGTCGTCTACTGACTGTATCTTTATATTTGGAGATGTGTGACTCAGTATTACTTGCCCTGTTTCTTCCTGTGTTTGACTCCTGCCTTCTGCTGCCCAGGCCGGTCAGACGGCTCTGATGCTCGCTGTGAGCCATGGCAGGATGGACATGGTGCAGGCACTCCTGGCACAAGGGGCGGAGGTCAATCTCCAGGATGATGAGGGCTCCACAGCGCTGATGTGTGCAAGCGAGCATGGCCACGCTGACATTGTTAAACTACTGCTGGCACAGCCGGAGTGCGATGCCACCCTGACTGACAGTGTATGTGAGTCATTGCCTCTACTTTGCAGCTTCTGTGAGCCCGGTGGCCTCAAGCTGTGAAGCAGAAGCGCTCTTACTTTGTTTTAGATATTATATTACAAAAGCAGAGAGTAACCATTTGTTACAGAAGACACATTCAGTGTGTCAGGAGAAAACAAAAGGGATAGAAATGGTATGTAATTAAATATACTGAGGCTGTTTATTTTCTGTCTGTTATTGTGCGATAAACAACAGAAGCTCTTGTGGTGTATTTTGTGCGTAAACAGGATGAAAGCACAGCCATGTCCATCGCATTAGAGGCAGGACACAATGACATTGCAGTGCTTCTTTATGCTCATGCCAACTTCTCCAAAGGACACGCAGGGGTATGTGAGTCAATTTTTACATTAACACACAATATAAATGTGTTTCTGCATCTTTTTTTACATTGTATGCATTTTGGTGTTTGTGTGTTTCTTATCAGGCAACTGGTCGTCACAGTGGCAGGTCTCTTTCTTCTTCCAGTGATAGACACGTCTTTGAATGATGGGATCCCCCCAAACTCTGATTTGATGCTACATGAAACTTATTTTCAGATGATTCAATATCAAAGCCCACATTGTGTATAACTTTGTCAGTTTCAATCTTATCAAGAGAATTCAGTTGAATATTTATCTGTCATAATTCAGCAGTTGACAAAATGCTTTTCATTATCTAGTAGCACGGTATGCATACATGTGTATATGATAAGACTGGTAATTTCATATTTCATACAAAGAAATGTGTATTACAGTAAATTTAATATAGTGCATGTGTGTATATTTAAGGAGAGCATGCAAAATTATCCAAAGTCCCCAAGTTAAGATGCACTTCAGCTGGGATGCTGTGTTAAATGGAAATAAAAGTAGATTGCAATGATTTGCAAATCATTTCAACCCATTTTTTTTTTATTGAAGGTGGAACATAGAACACATGTCAAACCTTTTATTCTTATTTTTAAATCAGGTTATTTTGAATTTGATGGCCAGAACATATCTAAAAACTTTGGCACAGGCCATGTTTAACACTGCGGGGCATCCCCTCTTCTTTTAGCAACACTCTGTAACGTCTCTTTGTAACATCTGGGAACTGAGGAGACCAGCTGCTAGACCCTCTGGTAGAGGAGAATTGCCTCATTCCTATCTGATAGGCGATTCTAACTGCTCAACAGTTGTGTGTTGTCTTTGTTGTACTTTTTGTTTCAGCATCCAAACTCTTCTATGAAGCCATGCTGCTGCAATAGATGCAGTAGCATGGTCTCAGCATATGAAGTATGCTAAGATTATATCAGCAGCAAAGACATTACATATTTTCCTCTAAAACCTGTACATACTTTTCAGCACTGATGGTGCCTTTTCAGAAGTGCCAGCTGCTGTTTCATAGATACTAATGTCAAAAAAACATCAGAGATTCAGGCTTTTGAGCTGCGTGCTGATAATAAACCAGACGATCCTTCTGATCTTTAGTCTGGAGGATGCAGCATTTATGTTTTCCAAAAAAATCTGACCACAGAACAGCTTTCTACTTTGCCTCAGTTCTCTTAAAATGAGCTTTGACCAGAGAAGACAGTTGCAATTCTGGATCATGTTCACATAGGGGTTCTTTTTTTGCATGATAGAGCTTTAACCTGCGTTTGTGGATGGGACGGTGAATTGTGTTCACACACAGTGATTTCTGGAAGTGTTCCTGAGCCCATTCAGTGATTTCCATAACAGTGATTTCCGAACAAATCCAAATAGTGGCTGTTTTCAATGCCCGAGGGCCTGAAAATCACAGGCATCCACTATTGGATTTTCAGACTTGTTCCTTTCTGCACAGAGATTTCTACAGATTGCAGGAATCCTTTTATATACTGTAGATGATGAGTAAGTCTTCACAGTGATAAATATCATTCTGAAATTGTTCCATAATTTGTATCTTCTAGATACTTCCCATCTTCACTTCTGAGAAACTCTGCGTCTCTAAGCTGCACTTTTTTACCCAATCGTGTTACTGACAAATTCTCAGTTAACCTTTTGTTCTTCCAGCGGTTTCTTTTTAGTATCTCTAAATTTCTGACCTCTTGTTGCCCATTCCCAACTTTTTTGAGTTATGTTGCTCCATTAAATTAAAATTTAAATAGTACATTTTATTTAAACATTTGATTTATTTTTTATGTACTATTGTGAAAAGTTATTGGTTTAAGAGATTTGCAAATCATAGCTTTTTTATTTATTTGTTTATTTTTTATACGGCATCCCAGCAGTTTTGGAATTGGGTTTTACTTGGTGCTAAGGTGAAATTTTGTACTATTTTTAAATCTCATATTATTTGTAAAGTCACAGGGCTCAAATGTGCTGGGGTAAAAGTAACAAAAATTACAAAGTGCAAAATCTTGACCCAGCCCTTTCGTACTTAAAGGATCTGTACCTCAGAAAATATCCATGATACCATAGTAAAGGTTTGCATGACTTCATTAAATATACTAAAGTTATTGACACCATACTGTGTACATTACTATAACTTACAGGAATATAGATGCATGGCAACATAGTTTACTATTTTAAATTCATAAGGATTATAGATTATGTTGAAATGCATGATTACTTGTTGTTTACTGTAAATGTCAAAATACCCTTTTTGTTCATGATTCCAACAAAAGTTCAATTCAACCCAAGTGGCCTTTTTATTTATATGTTTTGTAATCTTTAAAAACTGTTTATTTTTTGGCAAAGCTTTTACTTTATACTATGTAAACAGGGTAAGAAGATGCAGCATAAACTACTACATATCTGTAGCACATCTTTTTCTACCAATCATGGACAAAATGTACAAATAAATATCAGCAATGTAATAAATAAATACAGTCTGACAGATGACAAGATTAGTCCCATGTTTGTTTAATAGTAAGGAATTTTAAGGTAGCACGTTATTGTGTTATATGTGTTACACATTTGCTGGAGGAAAGGAAAAATGGAGCCTCTGATAATGTTTTTAGTCACACACAAAGGAAGGGTCACGTGAGCTCTGTCATTGTGTAAGAGATTTTTCAACCAGCTGGTGGATTCAAACCCAGTACCTTCTTTGCTGTGAGACAGCAGTGCTTACCACTGTTCCACCTGAAGTATCTCAACCAGGCTCGTGCCTGGCTGAAGCACGAACACTTCTTTCCTTTTTTGGTTTGGCAGGCACCAATTTTTCTTCATCCTGACACCCAGCTCTTTTACCCTGTTTCTTCCTGTGTTTGACTCCTGCCTTCTGCTGCCCAGGCCGGTCAGATGGCTCTGATGCTCACTGTGAGCTCTCTTACACAGAAACTACCCACCATTCTCACCTCGTTTCTACCACCTCACCATGCATTGCCCCCAGTGTTCATCCTGTCCCTTCTCTGTTGACTATGATGTCTATCAGTAAAGTACCATTGCCTTTTTTCCCCTATAAGCAAGATTATGTAGACCTTTTTCAAAAAATGACTATTAATGACTGAATTATTAGGTGAGTTTGTGACCTTAGACTGCAAAACCTGGCCTTGATAACTCATCAGAGTAGTCTTGCCTCTCTTGGCGTTTGTACTACTGGAAATTAAAAGCGAATTTCAGCTTTGAATGAGCTGTAAATCATTTATCAACCATTCAGAATAACCTGTGCCCTACAGTTCTCACCATTTTAATTAATATTCCCCACGAGCTTCATTGGTGTGAGAAGAGAGAGCGTGTGGTGATAATTCAATTCTACAGCAGTCCTGCAGCTCAGAGATTATCATTGTTTAATTTTACGCTACAGCACTGTTGGTGAGTGAACATGTGACAAGTTATAAAATAAAAGAAAGAACAGATTAAGGGGTATCTCGTTTTTTTTTTCAACCTTTTTTTTTAACCGTTTACGAAGTACGATGTTTTCATCAGTGAAACATGCGATCTCACAGTCAGTTTGTTGTATTTCCTCTTCCTTTTGTTTTCTTCATCTACTCATGTGATTTATATTTTGCCCATTTCCAGAGCTTTTTTTTTAAAGCAGTGCTTGGGTGCACAAGACAGAAAGCTTCCATGAAAAGACAGATTATAAAATGATGTTGTTCGGCTTCCCGCTGCACTCGTTTCCCCAGTGTACCACTTTGTCTCCAATTCCTGAGAGCTTGTGTGACTGAGAGCACTCTGAA
Organism: Diplotaxodon limnothrissa; assembly: GCF_057381915.1. NCBI lineage: Eukaryota > Metazoa > Chordata > Actinopteri > Cichliformes > Cichlidae > Diplotaxodon > Diplotaxodon limnothrissa. The sequence goes on along the minus strand of NC_140602.1, from coordinate 55,170,353 downwards.
TCATTTCCCAGCAACAGCAATCAAACACAATGATATACAAGGTCCACCATCAAAATTTGCTGTTGCCATGGTAACAGTCAGCAGTTTTCAGCAAGTGATTCTTGGGAACATTAGTCTGGAAAGATATCTCTATTTCACCGAGGTTAGCTAATCCGTTCATTTAATTTCCCCGTTTGTTTAAGCGTCACCGCTACCATGTTATTTAGTAGAATAGATGCCGATGTAAGCAATCTTGAAAGCAAAACAAAACTGTTTTGTAAAACCCTAATGAATGTCATATGAAGCTGGCATGCAAGGACATTCAGCAGTCACAGTTTCATGCCAGTGAAGCCCTTTGTACACTGACACATGCCATCAAAAGATATGGATGTTCCTGTCAGAAGGGTACATGTGTCTTCAGTACAATATGTTGCATGTGACATGTATGGACTTCTACATCAGATGGTTCGTTATTTCATGGTGCAGACCATCCTTGTGTATATGTTTGGGTTACTGTGCAGCTCAATATGTCATAATAAGGCTCACATTTAAATCAGGTTACATATTGGGCGATAAAAATACTGTAAGAGTTAGTAATTATTAGTTTTGTGCCATATCATAAAACTGAGACTTGAAAGGTTTTGAAAAACAGTCGCTGCAACAATGTCTGTGAAACATTCTTGATGTTTTGGGCCATTTGTCAATTTGGGACCAAGATCCAACAAACCACAAACACTAAATTAACTAATAAATGCATTTGTTGGATTCGGAAAAGACAGTGCAGAAACTTTGATTTGCTGTGGACAAGTCAAATCGAATAAGTTAAATCAAATGTGGCACCACGTACTGGGTTTTATGCTGACCGCACATTCAGAGCCATTGGTCATGTGCTTCTCTTACTGGTTTATTGAAGTGGGTGGGAGTTGTTTGGCAAAGGTGATGTCACATATTTCCCTGAATCAGTTTGATATAAAACAGCTATAATCAATATTTTTGCGATAAACCAATCAAACTCAGATATATGTATATATATGTTGTGTGTGTGTGTGTGTGTGTGTGTGTGTGTGTGTGTGTGTGTGTGGGGGGGGGGGTCCTTCATTGTTGAATGATTGTGTCCATTGTGGTCTTCTGCTGCTGCTGTCCATTTACTTCTAGGATCAATGTGATGTGCCTTCAGAGATGCTCTTCTGCCATCTCTGCAGTGATTATTCGAGTTGGTATTGCTTTCCTGTCAGTTCAAATCAGTCTGGCCATTCTCCTCTGAACTCTGGCATCAACAAATCACTTTCACCCAGAACTATTTCCCCCCTCTCTCTCTTTTTTTTTTCTTTTTTTTTTTTTGGACCATTTGCTAATCCCTAGAGAATCAGCAGTTTCTGAAATACTCCTACCAGCCCATCAGACACCAACAACCATACCACATTATAAGACACTTAAATCACGCTTTCTCATTCTGATGCTCAGTTTGAACCTCAGCAGATCGCCTGGAGCATGCTTACGTGCCCAAATGCACTGAGTTGCTGTCATATGATTGGCTCACCATATATTCGTGTTAGGGCGCATAAGAGTAGGCGTACCTAATAAAGTGGACGAATATAGGAGTGTATGTATACTGTAGTAGGGTAGCATGGCATGACAAATAGTCTGTAACTCGTGCATTATGATTTTCTCTCACTGAATTCCATTCAGCTGAGATCCTCCACTTCACAAGTATTTCCACTGGACAAAACGATGTTGCTCTGACATCAGACATTTTTTTTGCATATGTTTTTCTGTGCTGTTACATGTGCTGTTATCCAGCAGCAGCCTTTTTGGCTTGTTTTTTTGTGCACATGTTAGGAAGAAAACTAATTGCTTTACAGAAACCACATGGCTTTGAATACTTGCCTAAAGTAGAAAAACTCCCTTTTTTTTTTTTTTTTTTCTGCAATTGCTGCAGCTCAGCGGCTCGGACTTTGCAGAGAACTTTTTTTCTTCTTTCCTTGCTGTCTCGGCTGAGGAATTAAGTGTAATCTGAGTCAATATTTATGCATTAATCACCCTGCTGGAATTCCGGGGCGGCTGCACATTCAAACGTGCTCTCGAGTGAACTCATGAATGTCCGTGCTGCTTTCAGGCTTGGACTCCTGGTTCCAGCAGGAGTTTCTTGCTTGCCTTAGTTGATAACGAACAGTACGATCCCTCCAAAATACAGTGCAGATTTTTTTTAAAAGAAATAATAAAAATAAAAAAGGACCCGACAACTTTAACAGAGGGGTAGGAAGAGAGAAAGAGAGAGAGGGAGAGAGAGAGAGAGGGAGAGAGAGGAAAGAAAAAAATAATAACGTCTGGCAACAGTCGATATTAAAAACATGCAGAGGGAGACAAGCTCGGGGCCTTCCAGAGTCAGGAAAAAGACTTCGGAGAGCTGCAGACGGGAGATGGGTATGGCATTTGTATTTTCCCCCTGCCCAATGATTTGTATATGAAAACATAGCGCTTTTATTCTCCCCCCTTCTGGGCTCTGCTTCTGAGTGATCAGCTGATGAAGAGACTAGCAGCTCGCCGCTATGCTGGCTTGCTAATTCTCTCCCCCACAGCTGCAGCCGATCCCGATAACCAGCCTGCAGATTGCAGTCAGGTAAATATCCTCCTCCATGTCTTTTCTTCACAGGCTCAGGATTCAGCCAGGGTACATCGCATGGGAAGAGAGGAAGAGATGGATAAAATGTGTGTGTATGTGTGTGTGTGTGTGTGTGTGTGCGCGCGCACGCCAAGGAAAGAGAGAGAGTGTATGCGTGTGTGCGCAAGAGGCAGGGAGAGAGAGTGTGTAGGTGTGTGTTGTAACAGATGAGAGGGAATCTTTGCCAGATTAGTCAGGGAAGAGGCAAGCTTGTTAGGAGATAGCACAGGCATGGAGCATCACATGCACACTCTGACACCCTTCCACTCCACATGCACAGTCAATCAGGCAGCTCTCAGCTGTGTTATACATCTTTGAGGATTACCCTCTATCCCTCCAGTATTCCGCTGGAACGATTGCTTCCCCTTAGAGGGAGTAGCGGGGCTTTTCAAAGCCTACATTTGAGCCCCGAACAATGATGAGCAGGATTTCTATTGTTGTCTCTAGTGCTATTGTCTCCTCTAAGTCAGCTTCTGCTATGTCTTTTTTATGGTTGGAAGTGCAGGCATGTATCTTCAGTCCTGTTTTTTTTGGGGGGGTTTTTTGAGGTGGGGGGAAGGGGGGGGGGGGGGGGTTATTGTTATTGTTTTTCCATTTTTTCTAATTCTGCATGGCACCGTTCGCTGCTCCTCGGATCAGTGTGTGTTAAATATCTCAAGTTTGCGTCCTTGAGAGATCAGCAGGCGTGCTGTATTATATGATGTGAAGGCTGATGTGTGTACTGTATGATCCTGTATTATTGATGCATCAATATTCTGTTCAGATTGGACAGCATGCCCTCTCTACCCCCCCTCCAGCTGCTGCTGCTGCTGCAAGAGCTGCTTGTGCTGCATGCACACTCGCTCTTGTTTCTGGCCTCTAATTGCCTTTGTGGAAAACACAGTGGTCGCTGCATAATCGAAAAGGAGCGGATGAAACGGTTGAACATAACTCGGGATGCAGCACGCACCCTTGTCAAACACCACACACCTAAAATAATGATTCCGGCTCTCTTTTTTCTCTCTGTCTTGCATGCACAAGGCTGAGTGCAAAGCAGCAAAATATAGATTCATATTTATGGCACAATGGCATTTTTAGACTCTGTGCTTTGACAGAAAAGGGCTTCCTCGAATCCATTCCGACTCGTCGTGCATTAAAAAATAAGCATCCCCTCGATAATCATCTCACATCAAAGCCCACAGATCAAATAATCTGTCCTAAATTTGCAGAGACGGCACTGGGTTGCTTCAGTCCATATAAATTCAGATGCTATTGTAATAAATAAATGAGTCCTAATTCATTTGAATACAAAACCATGCTCTGTAATTCCAAATGCCTGAATTCCAGCTGCTAATTAGATGGAGACTTAGAGTGCTTTAATTTGGAGGTTTTAAATTTAGAATCTGCAGTTTGTCGTCTTAAGCGCTTCAGGTTTGCGTCTGGGAAAAACACGTACTATGCGTTTTCCCGAGAGCTTTGACATGAAAATCAAAGAGGCCAAGTTAGAATAAACAGAAAATAGAAGTTTTGAAATGAACTCTTTCCTCCCATTCTCTAGCAAATATTCTCTCTCCTCCTCAGTCTTTGTGTTGCTGAAGTAGGAACTAAACAAAAAGAAAATACATGTGCATTTACAAGATTTCCCCACCCACAGCTCGAGGCAAGAGAGAACGGTTCTCTAGAGGACATGGAGGAGGACATCAGTCTGAAGAAGCGTAAAGGTGATCATCAAGCAGTGAAAGACCTGAAGGCTGGGCAAGAAACTGGCGAGAAAGTCAAAAGGAAGCGAGGGCGCCCACCAGCTGAGAAACTCCCTCCAAATCCACCTGAACTCACCAGAACACTGAACACACTGGTGGATATGGTCATGAACTACAAAGATGGGTGAGGGATGTGAAAGACGTTTGGGCTGTGTCAAAAAAGTCACTATTTTTAGATCTCTTTTTAATTACAAAAATGAATATAATGTTTTATTTGATAATATTAACCTTTTGATGAGCATGATCTCATTCATACTGATTGATTTTAGTTTTTTTCCATGTAATCTATATTCATTATGCATAAATTTAAATATTTCAAGCTTTTTTGATTTTATTTTGACTATTATGGCTTGTACCGCATCAGTGTGGTACGACATGGAGGTGATCAGCTTGGGGCACTGCTGAGGTGCGACTGAAGCCCGGGTAGCTTTGACAGCAGGGCTTAGCCTGTATTAGGTGGTTCTCATCTTCGGTTTGACGAAACCTCATGTATTCTACGAGCAATTGGGAAATAGATTTGGGCCTGTGCTGCCAAGTCCTCCTGGAAAAGGAAAACCAGATCCCCTTCAAGCTTATGAGTAGATGGAAACATGAAGTGGTGTAAAAATCTCCTGGTAGACACCTGTGTTGACTTTAGCCTTGATAAAATACAGCAGACAGACTGCAAACTTTGCACTAGACACCTTGGATTCAGTGGCTTTTCACGCTTTCTCCAGACTCTAGGGCCTCAATTTCCAAATGAAATGCGGCATTTTCTTTTCATCTGAAAAGATGACCGTGGGCCACTGAGCAACGGTCCGGTTCTTTTTCTCCTTAGCCCAGGTAAGACGTTTGTGATGCTGTATCTGGTTCAGCAGTTGGCCGATGTCAAGAATGCAACAGTTGTAGCCCCTTTCCTGAAGAAAGTCTTTGCATAGTGGCTCTGACTCTCTTTGTGAAGCTCTCCCAAGTTCTTGTATAAACTTTTCCATTAATATACTTTAGTACAGCACTTTGTATATAGCAACCCCTTTTCACTAATCACCTTCTGTGGCTTACCTACCTTGTGGAGGGTGTTGATGATTGCCCTCTGACAACTGTGAAGTCAGCAATCCTTCCTGTGACTGTGGCATTATGTACTGAACTCAAATGAGACATACACACTATTTAAACTCTAAGAAAAAGATTCTGTTAATCTAAGGTACTGGACTTCCGATTTCCGTGAGCTATAAGCCATGATCATCAAAATGAGAACAAAAAAGGCTTGAAATATTTCACTTGTGACAAATAGAGAACACATGTAGATTCTAAAATTACATTTGTTGAGATGGTCTTATAGCAATTCCTACAAAACTGTACACCTGATTACAGCTTAAAGGGGACCTGTTATACCCTATTAGACAATTTTTTGTATAATGAAGTCAGCATATGTGTAAGTAATCCCAAAGGCTAAAGCTCAGGGTTCAGTATAAACACACTCAGAGTTTTCAGCTCTTTGTGTTTGTATGGTGTCAAAGCGAGGGGATATCCCTGATGCAGTCATTTCAGGCACTCAGCTCCGAACGTAGGCCCAGTGGCCCCCACCCACCTGCTGTTCAAACCTTCTGTTTGCGAGGAACAGCCAGCCAGAACAAAGCTGGTTCAAAGGAAGCGGCCAAAATAGTTTAGTTCATACAGTGAATAAACTGTGGTACTGCACCAGGGTCTAGGATGAAGCTACTGTAGCTGAATTCAAGACTAGAAATACGGAATTAGAAATGACCGTAGTAGGTCCCCTTTAAAACTGATTGATTAAGGGATTCTTTTGATATTATCATTATTATTAAAAGTATTATATTTAAGTAAATTGGTCTATCCAGGGACAACAGCACTGTAGTGCAATGGTTAGTTCTGTTGCCTCAGCAAGAAGCTAGCCGGACCTTTCTGTATGATGCATGATCTTTGCATTGCAGAAAATGGATGGATGGATGGATGGATGGACGGATTGTGCAGTGGGATATTTTAACAAGAGAGTTTTAACAAGAGAGTTTTTTAGCCTAGCGACTCAGTGAGGAACCAGAACACTTATTTCTCTCACCCCCTGCTGCTGGATTGAAGCAGAAGTAAAAAATTTCAGCTTTAAACATTTTGCGAGTCTAACCTAATACCTCACAGGGATTTCAGGGAAACCTGCCTTAAAAATCCCAGTGCAGCTACTCACTTTGTCAAGTTTTGAATGCTGAACATTGAATCAATCAGCAGTTTATTTTGGGATTGTGCCTCCTTCATAATTTAGTCATGAAAAGACATTGTATGTAAGTGTGGACTGCAAGAAAACATTATCAGGAATAAGAAAACAAAATGTCTTACAGATATTGACAGAATAATTAAACATTTTTCCTATTGTCACGAGATTAAAAGAAACATTGTGTTTCTAGGTTGGGACGGCAGATCAGTAAAGGCTTTGTGCAGCTTCCCTCTAAGAAGGAGGTACCTGAGTACTACGAACTGATCCGAAAGCCTGTGGACTTCAGAAGGATCAGGGTTTGTGTCACTGAATACCCTCACAACTCCGACACAATACAGATTTCACAGTTACCTTTTCTACGAAGATAAAATTGAATGAAAAGGGGGTGAACCATAATACATCAATGGCAAGTGGGAGTCTATTCAGTATTCAAAACCTTCATTCAGTAAACAGTGATTAAGAGGACTTAACTAGAGCTTAGGTATACTATATAATACAAATATGTCAATGTATGTTAAATACACATGGGTTGAACAGAAAGAGCCTTAATATTTTTATGCTTAACAGACTCCACAAAACTAGAACTTTTCTATTTATCGCCATTGTAAGAGCTAAACGCTAGCATGTTTCTATTAAGCTGATGGTTTAGCACGTAGGTTTACCATGTTCCCCCCATCATCCTTACAGTCAGACTGTAGAAAAGACAGCATGTGGTGTAAAATTGTTGTTGTTGTTTTTAATTAATGTAATACACACATAAAAACAACCAACAAAGGCCAACTACACACTAAAGTTAAAGTCAGTTGATTTTTGAGGATTAGAAAAAACAAATGTTGTACATATAAACAGGCTCATTTATACCCAATGTTGTTGCAATTACTTATTATCAACAGATTAGTGCCTCCAATAAGCTGACAATAAGTTGACTTAACAACAACAGCTGGTTATAAGCTAACCTTATGCCAGCTAATGTTAGGCTCGAATGTCCCAAAAATCAAACGTTGCCTCTGACAAACAGTTTGATTTCGTTCTCGCAGCGTAGGAGAATTTATTCACTAAGTGTCCAAGTCCACTTCAAAGAAACTCGTACTTACAATGGCTAACAGCAGCTAACAGAGGCTAACAACAGCAAAAATGGCAGCACTTAGCGACAGAAAAGTTCAGGATATTCTCAACAACTCACCTCAGTATCGCCGTCATTGGACAGAAGTTAGCTTAACTGAGTCATATTGGACTCCTTTTGTAAAGCTTTACACCCTCCTCCAAATTTAACAGACATGGACACATACTGACAGCTGAGGTCAGTGAGTGTAGGTGGCGACCAGACTTGTTTGTCCTACAACAGCCACCATAGCTAGATTTATGCACTTGGGAGAGGTAAGAAAACATAATTCAGTTGACTGCAATGTGCAATCTACTGACATCTAGTGGTGAGATTTTATACACTGCACTAACTCCAGAATATCACTTTGCCAGCCAAAATGTAGTTTCAGCACCAAACTTCCCATAAAGTCACAACCTGTTGTGTCTACATTCTGGCTTTGCTGCAAAAAGATTAACAGTAGTCATGTGACATGTGACGGTGCTGGTAGCTATTTTGTTACCTTCTCTGTTTGAGGTCTTAATGCTAAGATGACTGACAAGTCTAATTTCTTATTTAGTGTACAGACTTGAAGTGAGTGAGTTTTTTCTCATTTAATTCTCAGCAAAAAACTGAATAAGTGTGTTTTAGAAAAGTTCAGGAGACAATCAAGTATCTTTGTATTTTTGTCCTTTTTTAAAAAATTAAATAATGAACCAAATCAGTTTATAGTTTTATTGTTGTTGTTATTTGTCTGTTTTTATTACTGTATTTCATAGGAACGTGTTCGCAATCACAAGTACAGAAGTGTGGGAGATCTGGAGAAGGACATTTTCCTTCTGTGTCACAATGCTCAGACTTATAATCTGGAGGGATCACAGGTGAAGGGATTTCAGGAGGAATTCTTTCATTCACAAGCAGCAAAATAGTTTTTCTCCACGGTTCCTGTTATAAAAACTCTGATCGCGCGCGTGTGTGTGTGTGTGTGTGTCTGTGTGTGTAAATCACTGCAGATCTATGAGGATTCTATTGTCATTAAGTCTGTTTTTGAGAGTGCGAGACAGAGAATCGTCACAGATGAAGAACAGAAAGAGACGGTTAGCGCCAGTCACAGCAATAATGGCGGTGGAGCTGAAGACCAGTTTGTTCCATCAGCAGGTGAGGGCTGTGTTTTAATAACTAGGGTGAATGGAGAAAAAGGAGTAACATTTTTGTTTGTCTGCAGTAGTGTTTTGTATTAGACTTATCATATATTTCTTTCCCTTTTTATAACCAGTGAAACCATTACCAGTTCAGATCAAGAAGGGGGCTAAGGAGCAGAGAAGCAGAAATACTATGGCCAAGAGGGTTCACAGTGATTTAGACAGCGATGAGGATCTAGAGGATAACACCACAAAAGATGAAGGTTGAACTAAAAGACCCTGCTCTTTTTGTATCCTTGTCCATGTCTATTCTCTGCCACATCCCTTTTCATTGGTTTCTTTATGTTGTTGTGTTTTTTTAATTAAAAGAAAGCTCTTTGAAAATAACCGTGAAAGGACTCCTCAGTGTGAAGCACTTATAAAACAGTGCTTGTTTTTTAGATGACTCACATCACTCAAACACATCTTGCTGCACAGTGCTGTTCTTCTCATTTAGCTGGTCTTTTATAAGAATTATGATTTACGTTTTATCTGCTTTAGTCCCCGTGATAGCTTCTGCAGATATAATGTAAAGCACCAGTTTCATTGACTGTTTTTAATCAATATATTTGATTGTATGAAATGCCTTCATATGTCTTTGGAGCATGATATGTATCTCTGTCCTGAAGCTGGCTCCTCCAGAGGAAAACCTGCTGATGATGATGTGTTCAGGGCCAGGGCATCGAAGCACACAGGAAGGTCCGTTTAATGAATCGGAGATGAGCAAATTAGATTTGTTTAAAGTCTCTGAATGTGATTTTTAGAGTGGATACAAGTAAAAAGACGTGACAAATACTGGTAGTATGCCTTTTGTTTGTTTCTGATACTTGATGGAATAAGTTTGGATCTAACCAGGGGTACTTAAGTCAAACATTTGTATCCCTTGTGCTACAGTATATTCACATATTGTACAGTTTGTGTGAAAAATAACAAAATTTCTTTTCATTTACTCTCCTACTATTTGGGGAGGATGAAAGACATCATTGTTAAGACAATCCCTCAAAAACCTGTATCACTTAAACACTTGCAAAATAAATTTTACCAAAAAGTCCCACTGGTTGGTATCAATTATTTTTAACCCGGTGAGCAGAACGAGATGTTAAAATGTTTATGTATTTGAACTGTATATAAAGAATCTGCCAATAGATGGTGCAAGAGAACCGTTTGTCTGGATCTTTGTCTATACAGAGACAGAATTCATTGAAATATACATTGTACAATATCATGTAGCAATTTAAACAGTATAAGAAATAAATGCAAAGAAATGTGATATATGCTAAGTTTATATTTACATGTAGTGCAATTTAATGTTATTATTATAGCGCCAAAGGTGCTTTATATTATTAGGTAAAGAGCTTACAATAGCGTACAGTAATATAGAGAAAACCCTAAAAACCAAATTTTGCACTTTTTCATCAATAGTTTCTTTAAAATTGTGAGATGGACAGTGGATTTATGACTGGCATGCACAAATTGCACAAGCTCTTAGCTCTCTTGCCATATGTGCTCATGGAACCAGGTATAGCTGACGGTAAATTGTGATCAACAGCTCTAGCATATGCTTCAGTCATGTTCTCCAGTGTTACAGCAGTTACATATGGGCCCATCTGTGGCAGTGTCACAGCCTATCTGTGTCCACCCAGTCGCTCATCTTGAAGACGTTCAATTCGTGTTATTTAGAAAAGATAAACAGCAAACAAACATAATTAGCATAGAAGCCTTCACTGATTTATATGTTGAAATTTACCCTAGAAAGAATTTCAAGGCTTTAGACGCAAAGCTGGGAGCTCTCATGCAGAAAGTTAGACTGATGCAGGCTCATATCTGTTGAATAAACCAAAGAAAATTGAAGTTAAACAGCTACTCACTGCTCACTAAGCTCAATGATCAACTCCATATGTTTTCATGTAACCCATAAACAAACAGAAAACAAAAAGTAGTGCTTTTCTGTGTCATATTACATTCATCTGTTTCTTCATCTTCTGCCTGTAGTTTCATTAATACAAATAATTTTTTTTTTCTAATTCTTTCATATTGATTTAGGCAGATTAAGGTTCTTTAAAGATCAGGCTGCATCTCTTTAGCTTGTATGTTCTGCTTCCTTTGCCAACCACCACTTTATATTACCTATGCTGTTTTGCACTGTGAAGCAAAAAGGAAAGTTTTAAGTTTATATGAACCACTTTAATTCAATCATACGCCCTTAAAATGAACAAAACAGCCAACATGGAAGTACCAAAAGTTTAGTTCCACTAATTACCACTTCATGCTGTTTAGTAAAGTAAGTCAGTCCTCATTTCTATAGCTTATTTCTTTTACCCCCAGCCATTTGTCTGGTGTTAGTTGACAAGTTAGCGCTCCAACAAATCACTGAAGGCTTCACGTCAGCAGTCCCCAAACCAACGGGTTACATCACACAAATATATCTGCATATTTAGTGTGTAGTGTCCATCGAGCTCGTTCGGTAAAAGCTACAAAAAGTTAATGTTTGCTATGTGAAATCATTTGCTCTTCAACATTTAATAAATTGGAAGGTGTCAGAAGTACAAAGCTTTTTGCAGGTACTTACAGATTAACAACATCCTCAGAGCAGCTAAAAGGTGTAGGCTCTTACAATAAATAGCTCTGGGAACAAAATGGCACATAGGACTATATCTTTGTGATGAAAACCTCACAGAAAATTACACATAAACCTAATGGAAGTGTAAGGATAGAGATATTGCTGAAGGTAGCTGCGCTAATGGTTTTATCAAATTAGCACAGCTCCAGAAGGTGACTTTAATCTGTTGAGAAGACAATCTGTTTTTTTTTTTCCTTTACCCACAGGACACCGATTTAACAGATAGAGTGATCCACATTTATCATAGCTTTCACTAATCGCCTGTTGTATAAGGTAACTGCATTTAATATCATTGTGCTCACTGTAAAAAAATGTTCTGTCAACATCAGCGCCTTTAAAATGAAGTTGGATCATTTTGAAATTCTCGTCATTTGCGTGACACATTTTGTTTGGTTTTTTTCCTGCCTCATAAACTTTGAACGCTGTCAGAATGCTGACAGGTGGATTTTAAACATACCATATAAAAATATCTGCTGCCAACTTTCCCAGTATATAGAAAATGATTTCATTCATCTAACACCGCTGCTGTTTCAAGGAAAAATGTGATATTACTGCACACAGCAGCGTGAACAGTAACGATCTGAATGTAAACGTTAGTAGCACCTTTATTGTTTTTCCTTTGCTGATGGTGCAGTTCTCTGGTTCACAGAGTACAAATAGTAACTTTAAATTTGTGATCTCAGAAAGCTTAACTTGGTATTGTTTTAGCATTAACTTGTGCAAAAACATTTCAGCCATTAACAGCAATCCCACCCAGTGTAGCATATTGTTCTTAAATAACATAACAAATGAAAATGACAGACTGAAAATTTTTGAGACTCTAGACCAAATTGTTACTTGACCCCTTTTTAAGGAAAGCAGTGCAATCGGGAACTTTTTGTAGCTTTAGAAGAGACTTCCTCACTGCTGAGCTGATCCACTCACCTTAAGTAAACTGCTCCAGTTTTTTCTTTCTTTCACTTTTGACGAGTGTTTGAGCCTGCTGATAGTTTTCTTCTGTGTCAGTCTTGTTTTGAGTCATTACCGTTCTACAGGAGCAATGACCTTAGACAGGAATGAACTCTCCAACACTACCAGAATTTTTCATCCCTGAATGCCTTGATAATTTTCTAATATAATTGTGCTTTTCAGCAATTCAAGGCACACAATGCAACCCCAGTACACCATTAAATGTTTCCTTTTGCAGCTTTATTAAAATGATCTAAATTTAAAGTAGGTATGACTAAAACTAGACTAAAATGAAAATATAGTTTTTATTGAACTTAATAAGAGGACATTCTGCAAGAAGCATTGTGACTTGACAACATGCATTTTAGCAAACTTTAGTTATTCTTACCATTAAATAGAACATCTGAAGTACAGTATAATATTATAAGAATTGCACATCTCCTTCACAAACCTGAATGATAGTAATTATTATATAATGATTTAACTCGAAAGACCTTTTCCAAGGTCCACTTGTTATTGAACACTGCAATTTAGTATACCTGTGGTATTCATCAACCTGCTGGCTCTTCACCTGTGGTCTAAAAAGATGACTCACTGGCTTTTTATTAGACTTTTCAAGGTAAGACTTTATCTGTTAATCTAGTCATGTGTGCCTGGCTGTAAAGCAGGTATTTATTCGCATCTGTCATTTCAAATTCCACATATACAATATTTGTGGTATGAGAAACTTGTTAAAAAAAAGGTTAAGGTTAAGTTCACCTTAAGTCTGCCAGCTGGTGCATATGTGCAGTTGGTGGATTCTAATGTAAAGTATCTTTGGACAAATCCCGGTCACAAAAATTAGCAGGTAAACAATTGTAGGGACCCACGCAGTTACATTTGATCATATAACTGGTCTTTGATTTATTATAAATGTTACTAGGGACACATATCATATCACAACATCACTGCAAAACAAGCACCAAAACCTGCTCAGGAAACCACCCACTCTCTTAGCCTCTATAGAGTATTGAATTCATATGTAAAATGTGAATTTTGATATTAAATTGCAGCAACATTGCGTGTGCACAAAAGGAATTCAAGGAAACTCCAAACTGTAAACAGGGTCTATAAAATCAAGGCAAATCAGAGGACCAGTCAGGGTTCCAGACAATGTCACCTGCAGTGTTAAAGATTTTCCATTAATCCCTTACTCACAGTAGTTCTTATTGGCAGAAGAAGAAATACAATAGTTATTCAGCCGCTTCCACATAATGCTCATTCAAGCCATTATACTCTTACTGTTTATTGACTGGTATGGAGTTCATTATTATTTACTGCCTAGCGGTTGGAATGAAATTCATGTAAGGTAAATGTGTAGGTGGCACCTTATGATTTTTGCCATTACCAAAATGAAAGCAGAGATGAACAGTCTTAGTCTGTCCTTTCCGTCTCTCACTTATTTTAAGATCCCTACCATAAACATTATCTATATGGAGAGAAAGCAGAAAGTAGCTAATTGTTGTGGCGATGTTATTTTCTTCTTCTTTATTGAATCATTTTTGAACCCTTTTTTAAATAAGACGCAACAGTGGATGATATAAATAATATATTGAGTTTAAACTTATGAAGCCATTAAAATATACTGAAAGATAAATATTTTATAACAAGGGGCAACACTGTAAACCAGCAAGCAACAAGCTGATCTAAATTATAGTGACATGAGTGTGCCTGTGCAGTATAACATATTTTACAAACTGGCAGGTATAATCCAAAATGAAAACAAAAATCAGTTTTATTTATATCGTATGTTTGAATGCATTTGTTTCTTTCTTTCTTTCTTTCTTTCTTTATAATGAAAACACTAAACACGTTTGGTTATATGTAAGTTCCACTTTCAGACTCTAACAATATGCAGAGCAATATTTCGCATTTCATTACATTCACTTTGAGGTTATAGAGGAACATAAGCTCAGCATTCATCAAAAAAAAGGATTAGACAGACAAGCCTGCCCATGATGAGTTATGTTTTACACACAGCATATCAATGATGTATTTTCCCAGTTTAACCACTGAAAGCAGTTTTATAACCATTACACCTACAAAACACCATTTATCCTTAAAGAACACATTTTTTACATTACGGATGTTATGCACACCAATCAGACAGTGTGCACAGTTACCAGCATACACAGAAGAGACCATAAATAACATGTGTCAAATATGTGCAAATCATTTTTTTAAATATTTGTATAAAGTGTATAGAGTTAGAATGTGAACAAAAACAGAATTGAAGATGCTGCACTTGTACTTCTTTATTAAACTGTAAAACTACAATTTTAAAACTACAATTTTCTGCTGAAATGGGAGCTCTTTGGGGAACTTCTTATGAAAGACGTCTTTGTTTTTTCAGCTAAAAATGCCATGTCTGCCCATGACCCAACATCTGAGAAATATTTGCACAGCACCTGAAGACAGTTTCTTATGCTAGTAGTGTACTGCCATCCAGATGTGATCAAACTATATCCATACCAAATGTTCATGAGGCAAAAAATCTGTGTTAACAATAGCACGAAACAATAGCACGGCCTGCTGTTACTCACTATTGACTGATTTCTTTGTGTGCCTCTGCTGTGAAGGCGCACCATTTGTTTTCCTTTTGTACTTCTGGCAAAGTAACTGTGGGAGCATTTTGCTACAGTGCCTGCTGTAACCATGGCAATTGTAAGGATAGCAGCATTAATTATGGAGACCAATTAAGATTTTTTCAGTCTTTTTTTTCAATTCATGAATAATATGGGGGGTCTATTACAATCTTAGATTCTCATTTCAAGCAAGGTTTGAAATAATGATTTCTGCATATGTATAAAGGAATCCCTGAGAACCAAAGGCTTGGGTCTCATATACCTCTAAACACTCAGCTGCAGTTACTTTCTTTTAAACTCTTGAATCTTTTTAATGTCACAAAGATGTTCTTTAATATAATTATAATAAGCCTCACTTATCCATTTTTCAACTCTTTTGTTTTCAAGTGGCAGCCACTTAGAAAAAAGCTGGTTTAAGGAGATAAAAAAGATTATTCTCTCGCCATTTAACTTCAGCCTATCTTTGTACATGAACAAAGAGGCCAAACCAAGGCCAAGTAAAGGATAAATAAGGATTAATACTCTCTATTCTAAGGATGATTCATGCTCTCCCACCCTCATCTATGGCCAATAACCAAAATAATGAGATTGAAGCAGATATTAGCTTTCAAGTCGCAGTTTTTAGCTTTCCCAGACAAAATGCTGAGCTCTCCTTTAGAGACATGTTGAGGACCTTGGTCATTTGGGAGGGACTCAGAGTAGAGCTGGTACTCCTCCACATTGGAAATAGTCAGCTGAGGTGGTCATGGCAGCTGACTAGGATGCCTCCTGGACAACTGTCCAACTGGGAGAAGCCCGCATGGTAGACCCAGAACCCAGTGGACAGAATATGTCTCTCAGCTGACTTGAGAAAGCCTCAGTGCCCCAGCCCAGGAGGTGGCTGAGGAAATGAACATTTGAGTATCTCTGCTTAGACTGCTACCCCTGCATCCCAGACTATGGATGGATAGATGGATGGACTCTCTACTGCAGTTGTCCGAGAACAAAAATAATGAGCAGGAAGCAGGAATCATAGGTGCTCTTGAGATGTTGTAGAGACGTTTCCAAGTCTTGAGTCATTTTAAAGTCTCTGCTTATATCATACTTTGCCATATACACCCACCATAAAACCATAGACACCATAACACCATAAGACATATCTAGATTTACAAGGAATTAAAGTAGTCTAAATTCATCTAGAACAAGTTAAAGAAACCTCTTGGTTTGTGAAACGGGGCAGTCACTGTACATTGTCAAAGTCTGCCTAAATCTTGGACACCCTTTTCAGGTCCTCCGTGATCACGTCTTGTTCTTTGATGTCATTTTTACCAGACAAGCACTCTTCCTCCTGACTTGAGCTCTTCTTATTTTCCACTAACCCCGATCCAACTCCAGAGCCTGATCTGCTGGGGGCGACAGGTCGTAGGGGGACCACAGCATTTCCTCTGATCCGATGGGAGTAAGTCCTCTGGCGCAGAATGTCAGCAGAGCACAGCTGGAATTTGAATGCTGCCTGGAAGCCTCTGCGGAAGTTCTCATTGAAGAATCCGTAGATGATGGGGTTGATGCTGCTGTTTGAGAAAGCCAGCCAATGAGCTAAGGGATACATGTAAATATTAATGACACGATATTGATGCTGTGTCAGGCTGATGTAGTCGCTTAGCATCATCAGGGTCCACAGAGGCAGCCAGGATACGATGAAGAGCAGAGCCACAACGAGCAGCATCATAATGACTCGCTTCTTCTTCCTTGTGATTGTCTGACGACCTTCCATGCTTGACTTGTTTTTGCCACTGCCTTCTAGAGACTCACTCCCACTGCCCCTAACAGGTGAGATAGTGGTCTTGAAGAGCGTGTAACCAATGCGAGCGTACATGATTACAATGAGGCTAAGAGGAGCAAGGTAGATGTTAGCAAAGAGGACAGTAGTGTAGATTTTCCGCATTTCCTGATTGGGCCAATTTTCGCGACACCAGTAGAAGGGACGGGTGTCGTTGTTGCTGCCGAGGACTATTCGCACCCTCTGCTCTTTTGTGACCTGGAGCATGATGCCTGAAGGACACATTATAGCCACAGCCAGGACCCAAATGATGACAATTATTAGTTTGGAGGTGGCAATGGTCAGCTTCTGCTTGAAAGGGTAAACAATGCAGCGGAACCTGATAGAAAAGGGGATTAAAGAAGATGTATAAAGGAAGTAAATCTTTCAGAGTAAAACAGACAAGTGAACAGTAATCAGAAATTACAGAAATGACAGCTCTTACCTGTCAATAGCTATTGCCACCAGCGTAAACACAGATGCTGACACAGATATGCCTTGAACCATCCCACTTAGCTTACAAACTACCCGACCAAATGGCCAGCCTGCCCAAAAGAAGACAAAAGAAGATAAAATCATTGATTTATTTCATTTGATTATTCATTTGATTATTTGAACCGTCATTCACACAATGACAATGTCTTGTTTGTTTGGTTTTTTTTTTTACCTTATAGCAGTTTTTATTATGATTAAATTGCCTTTATTGGTCTTCTTACTGATAAAATTAACAACTTTATTGACCTTTCTCTATTTTAGCATTAAAAAAAAGGTCACAAGTAAAAACATCCTGTAATGTGCTCCAATAACACTCTAGGGTAAAATTTTGAATTTCCATGTGTTTAAGTGCCTTAAAAATAGGGAAAGAGAGAACATGTCACCTGTTATGACGTTGTCCACCAGTGTGGTCGGCATGCAGAAGATGCCGACAAGCAGGTCACTGATGGCGAGGTTGAGAATAAACAGGTTGGTGACCGTGCGCATGTTTTTGCTGCGCAGCACAATGAAACACACCACCCCGTTGCCCACCATGCACACCAGGAAGATAAGCAGATAGGACACAGTGAAGACTGCAGCCACTGAGGGCTTGTGGAGGTAGAAATCAACATAAGTGATGTTTTGGAAGGTCAAAGGATTTTTGTGCACTCCTGAGGAGTTGGAGATGGAGTTCAGGCCCTCCCATGAGGTCGTGTTTAGAAAATTCAGGGTCATGGTGATATCTGGATGTAAGAGAGAGAGGAATAGAGTCAGGCAGTACTGTAATCTGTTAAGGGATTGGCCATTTCCAACAGCTTTTCTAAACAAAGTCAACTAATCATGAGCCAGATCAACATGGTCCTCCCGATGGGAAGGCAATCCTGATTACCAGGAGAAGAAATCAACTGGTAATAACATAGACCAATAGAACCTCACCGGTAATCAATAAACCAATTCTTGGGTCAGTACAAGTAGCTTGATTCAGTGGATGCTCACACTGACTGATTAAAAGTCATCTGTTCTGGGAGCAGTGGGAATCACTACCTGCTGGCCTGTGGATTGTTAGCGCAGTTACTGTAAGACAGCAGTCTGGGAAGGTTACCTTTATTCTGATCTTTTTTTAAAATTCTCCAAAGCTATGCTCATATTTCTCCCAAGACTTCGATGTTGAACTCAGTTACTCAGCTATTTTTAATAAACTGTTAATTCAAACTGTGTCCTTGTGTCATGGATTAAAAATCTAATGCATAGGTGTTTTAACCTCCTGAGGCCCCCTGAGGCCACCCTCTTATTGGAGCATCACATTTAGGCTTTTCCGCTTTTCCGTATTTTCTATTTTGAAAAAACACTGTTTAAAGGTGATACTTACTTTTCAGACTTGTATTCCAAGCAAGAGCTTGCATCTCAGGAGATTAATCGAACACATCATTACACATTGTAGTTTTTTTTTTCTTTTAATTTTTATAGAATCAGGTCAAGGCCCTGTCATCCAGACTATTTAAACAAAGATGAAGTAAGCACTGTTATTTTTTCTAATAGAGAACAAGACATCGTTATGTTTAGATAAAGATAAATATCTATCACAATAAAAGCTCAGAAGCTGTTAAAAGTAGCTTGTTTGTGCTCATGTACATATTTAAAATGCAAAAATTTATTTTACACATTTTTTTTTAGTTTTTTATATTATATTATATTAAATTAGTTTATGCAGATCCATAATTGAACTACAACTCTGTCCCTGATAAATAAGCCAGAACTGATAAAAACTAATATTCTGGGAAAGACTTACTTTTCTAAAAGCCTACCAAATCACTTTGGTAGACCCTTGCATTCTTACCTTAAACAGCTGATTTTTTTACTCCCCTTTTTCTGCTGCTACAAGTGGTTAAAATCCATTTGACAGAAATTTCACTCAGAGCAACAAGCTGCACACTGAGACCCCTTGCATCCCCTCAGCCTGCACAGGCAGAGACTGCTGTAGCACTTATAAATGACACAGACAAGATTCGCTTGGGAGGGATAGATTGGGTGTTGCAGGGGCTGGGAGCAATACATGTCCCTGGGCGTTGTGTGAACTCATCACAACAGATGTCACACTAATCAAGGACTCCTTGCAAGTGAGGGCCAACGGTGGCCATCAGAACAGACAGCTGATTTTTGTTTTTTTTCGCACATTAATCTGATAAACAGGTGCTGATTAAAGTGATCGCTTGTCTTGGATCAGCCTTGGATTTAACTAAGTCTGGCATTAGTCAAATCTTACTTTTTGCAACTCACCCTTCACACTCACATTGCATAAGTGGAGAAAATGTGAAGTCTAAGTGATGAAAGTCTGTGCAACTGCATTAGATTTAACTGAAGTCAAAGTCAACTTTATTGCCAGTTCGGCAATAGGTGGACATACACAGAAGGAGGGGAAAAACACTGTAAAGAGAATTCATGATTAATGGGAAAATGTGCTTTGAAGGTAACCAATAAGGGAAAATACATCAACTGTAGAGAAGCAAGGAAGAGGGATTTAAAAGTCATCAGTATCTGATTAATGCAAGATCGAGAGATGAGGAAGAAAGTGTGTGAGGAGTGATTGTACAAAGCGATACCTGATACCTGATGTGCTTCGCGAGTGGAATGTTGAGTAGAAATCGAGATAGAAGGGAGGAAGGGAGGAAGCCAGCTAATGTTTTTACCTCGCAAAATAGTTAATTACTGTGAGTGTTAGAAAAACACTTCAGGCATTACCTGCAGTTGCTTCAGGTTGTATAATTAACATGTTAAAATGATTATATCTCAAATCTCTATGGACTCTGACCACAGAAAGAAGTCAGAGGGGGGAAATTGTTATGGCCGGGCAGACTGGCTTCTTTTTTGCCTTTAGTTTTCGCTTTCTCAAAAGTCCACAGCCATAGTGTTGCTTTACATGAAGTTGTTAAAATGTCATAGTATGTCTAAGAATAGTGGCAAATTGTAAATCTTGTGAAAAATGTGAGAATAATAGAACATATGCTTAATCCGAAACAATATGCCTCTTTGTCCTCAGGTGTAAACCCATGGAAGAAATGAGAGGGCAAGACAAACGTCTGCATAATCTCATCTGAAGCTAATCTCAAAGGAAAATATGGGATGATTTGAAAATCTTACTCAACTAAACATAAAGGACTAAAATATTTCTTATGTGCAGTATGTACAGTCAGAAGTCACATACTCTCATCATGGGCATGAATGTCATGGTAATTTTGGGCTTTTGATGATTTCTCTGAACTGTTGTTTTTCCAGGGTGAAATGATTGTACAGCATACATTTTAAGCATAAGTTTGAATTTATTGGGGATTGTATTATAATCCACACAAGTTCAAAAGTCAGAGTATACTTACAGAGTCAAATCTTAGCAAGGTGCATCTCGACCTGATGATTTTGGTAGCCATCAACAATACTTATTTGATTTTTGGGGGCAAAACTGATTGGTTTCCTGACAAAGGTTTGCTTTTAAGCATAGTCCAGAGAGTTTCAATAGGGTTTGAGTTCAGAGCATTGGGAACACCATTCTAGATGCCTGCTTTATCCATTTCAAAACCAGTTTTGATGTGTGTTTGGGATCATTCTCCTGTTGGAACTACTGCCTGTGTCCAAATTTCAACCATCTGGCTGTTTGGAGGTAATGTACCAGTACTACTGGCTGCAAAACAGTCCCAGAGCACCATGTTTGGCAGCTTGTGAAGTGTTCTTAGGTTTAAAAGCGCCACATTTACTCCTCCAAACAAAGCTCTTATCATTGTGGCCAAAGAGTGCAATCTTTGTCTTCGTCTGATCATAAAACCTTTTTTCCAAAAAACATTTGGCTTGTCCACGCAGGCAGCTGCAAGTTTCAGTCAGGGACTTCTCTGTTGGTCAGCACCCACTTGGTTCATGGCGAGGTAAAACTTGCTTCACTTTAAAGTAATTAAAGATGTATGCGCTACAATCATTGAAATCTCAAAACAAAAACAAAAAAACAGAAATGACACTCATAACCATGATGAGTGTATGTAAAGAAGCATAAAACATCCATCTATGGACCGTGTATTCACCCTCAACAAAACAATGATGTTATGGCACTGCTATGTGTTCTGGACATGGCTCAAAACACATGTAAGGTGGACCTGAGCTGAGCAGAGCACATTTAGGCCAAACATTCACTTTTGTCTGCGTGCCATAAAAATTCCCGCTCGTGCTTTTACAAGCGTCCTGCGAGCCAAAGCTTTTTTCACATCGTGTTGTGCTTTATGTGATTTTCTGCTGCAAACAATTTGTTTTACTTTTCACACAGCGACGAATGCATAATTACAAAGCACTGTTGTCGTCAACAGATCACATTTGTCATGCCGCTGAACCCACACTGCACAGATAGTGCTACGTGCCAGCATCCTGGTGCGTGCTGCTATAACACATTTAGCATCTTGTTACTTTCATAAGAAACATTCCTCAGCTCACACATAACAGTTATAATTAAATGATAAAGTGACCACAGATCAGCTCTATTAGATGTGACAATTCTAATAACAAATCAATGACTGCATTGCTTGGCAGAGTCAAAGATATTTTATTATGGAAAAAAAATAAATAACCAACAGCATGACCCTGTTGAACAGCCTATAATGCCCCCTGGGGAAAACACACTAATGGCCTCTCTCGACTGGGAAATGAAACAGTGAACAAAGTCTGGACAAGCAATCACAGGACACTGTTATGAACTTCGGAGCCAATGTCAAGGGAGAGATGAACAGCGCGCACTGAGGGCCAGCAGTTTATTATGAGCAATAAAAGCTGCTTGGGCAGTAACTGAGCAGGACATTTGTTTCTAGCTGCGGCACGAACTGTTTGCTTTCCTCAGATCAAGCTTTAACATTTTAATGAGGGAGCCGGCAATAATCTGAACAAACTGTAGATACGACGTGAACGTTCAAGAAATGTGCTGATATTATTTTGGCTAAGAAAACATTCAAACATTACGTTTCCCAAATATGGGATGAATAAGTAATTCCTATCTTCTTTTTCCTTTTTTTTTTGAGGATCATTTACTCATAAATTCTAGTCATAAGGAATAAGAACCACATTTAGATTGCCAAAGCGGATTTTCCTAACCTGGCTGCATACTCTGAATACTGCTGATCTTAGAAGCAGTATCTTTTACCTGCAGTAACCAAAGCAACTGGTTATAAACTCTTTCCAACACACACAGTTTTCTGACAGATGAGACTTTTCTGTGTATCTTCATGCAGCGCTGAGACAGTCTTCATCACATTTTCTATTTTGAGCTGTTGGTGTTGAACATGCGTGTGGCTTTTACAAGAGTCACTACTGCCCCCTCGTGCAAAATGCAAAAATGCAACGCTGAAATCACACCACATGGTTTTACTGAAGTTATTGTTTTAATGGTCAATGTCAAAGCGCATGCATTACACTGACCAGTTTTTACAATCTAATATTAGGTTGCCCATATTATTAGAAAAAGTCTCCTGTTATGTGAAGCAGAGGTTCAGAACACCTTCTTAGATCAGTCAGGTGATATCTCCATGACCTTTTACAGTCACACCATCATTCATGTTTGGTTGCTTGGACAACACCAGTAATATTAAGTATTATGCAACAAAACATGATGTTCTCTCCTGCACCGGTGGAGGAGGAAGTTATTACTCCCCTCCCCCCTTTTGGCAAGTAAAAGAACACAGTGTCTCACAGCAATGAGCCAATTTGTTTCATTTAAGCCAACTCGAGTCCTATGATCATGGAAAATATGCAGCTTTCCTTTTTAACTTTCTTCGCCCTGTGACTGAGCGCTGGCATCTATCAGATTAACACTTGTGAAGCAGACAGTGGTCACTCCAGAGGAAAAGGTAGCAACAGAGCAGAACTCTTGATGAAATATAAGAAATGCTCCTTGAGCTGCCAAAATAGTTGGAGAACAGCCAGGCAAACATAAAGCAGGGCAAAGATACAGAGATTTGGTGGTTAAAGAAAAACACAACAATTTAATTAAGAATCATTTGGACCATTTTATTGCTCTTTTTTCAAATGCTACTTCATTAAAAAAAAAAAAAAAAAAAAAAAGGACATTTTTATTCATTCTGAGTAACCTAGGATTATTTGATCACATAAGATGCTTGTATAAAATCGTTAACATCAAAAATATTACAATAATTGCAGATTCAGAACCAGAAAGTCCAAAGAGATCAAGATGTGCAGCTCAAAGCACAAAGTGGAAGACAATGTGGCTTTTGTGTCCAACCTACATGGAAGCGATTGCTCAAAGCAAGGATCAAACCCCTATTTCCACTAAAAATCAGAAGTGACACCAACTGTGCGTGTCAATTCTTCAAGGATCATCTAGATTTCAGTTCATTAGGATTTATTACATTCAGACAGGCAACGACACCTTAAAACCGAATCAGTTAAAGTTACCAGTGTATACTTCAATAAGCAATAAGTAGCAACAAGCATGATCAAGTCATTTGTCTAACGTGTGATTGGCATATTTCACTGCTCATCCAGCTGTTACTAAATTAAATTTGGATAATGCATAGACACCAATGTCTCAGAAAAATATCCTTGCGCACTAATAAGCGGTAGCTCTTCCAGAACCAGAAGTTGCATTATCGTAATAGTCTCACAGTGATTGTTGATTTGCATAAAACGAAACAAATACATATAACACACAAAACAATAAAAAGATTGGAACTTGATTAAATTAACATATTTTGAACAAGTTTTACAATTGAACTGAATCAGACTCAGTAACACGTTGATACTTAAGTGTATAGGAATATGAAGCATGGGATGGGCTAAATACTTCTCAGCTCTTCCCAGCTTTCAGCTCTTGGACCATCAGGAGGAAAACAAGACTTTCTTTCTCCTTAATATTTTATTCATCCAAACTAAACTTGTTAAATAAACATATTTAGAAATTTTAAATACTCTTAAAATATTTGCTTTTTGATAAGAAATGTGGGTGATGCTGCCCCTTTAAATCATTGCAGTTTGCACATAGTATTTAAATGTTTTGCCAAAACAAAATGTATCTTAAACGATTCAGAGATCCTAGTGCCAGTTCGTCTGATTTTTAGGGTTTTTTTTTAGTATTTGATCACAAATCAATGCACAGCAGATATATTAATATATCACGCCTGGCACCTAAGGTAAATAAGAGGTAGTGCTACATACAGGTATAGTACATGGATAAATCCCCACAATGGGGACGACACAGCTGAGTGGATACAGATCAAAGAAACTTCAAATTTCCACAAAAGGTTAAATGGCTAAGTTGTATTTAATATTCAACCAGCAACCTTTATGAGTTTAAATATAATAAATAAAGAAAAAAGGGGAGCAACAATCAAGATTAGGAAACAAATATGGTAGTTCCAGTCTGCGTGTTGATGAACCATTTACTTCTTGCCACATTCAAGCATGTTGCATTATTCTTCTGGGTGTGTTTATGAACACGCATCTTTAGATGGATGCTTCACATCAAGTTCCTTGTGTAAGTGTGCATAGATTAGTCTTTTGTTCACTAAAGGAGGACTCTGAATCCTCTGTGCAGTACCTCCACCGTGTTTGAATCTCAAGGTTCAAAGAGCTATGCCTTAATAACCTTAAAAAAATAACTACTAAACACAGTACTTAGGAAGAGAGGCTGGTTATGTGGGATATTATTAAAAAGAATAAGTGAAAGTGGTGTGCGTGTTATGAAGCTCAAAATTGGATCTCTGGGTCTATTTGATGATTACCACAACTCTAGCCTGATTCTTGTTCGGTTATTAACATACAAATTGGGAAGATTAGGAAAAAACTGTGTGACCTTGTGAAGTCCTTTTGTCTCCTGCAGTAAAATGATACAAATGGTCTTGTGTCAGCACTTATTAAAATTCAGTACCACCAAAGTTCTTCAATGACAAATACTTTTCCAGCTAATCGGATTCAAATCCTCGCACGTGGCATATTAAAAAACACTGTTATGAGGCAGTATTACAGTACAAAAAGAAAAAAGAAAAACTAAAAACAAAAGAGAGAATGTGTGGTTTCTGTGTAGTGCTGGTTTTTTCACAGGACACTTTCGGACCCTTTCTTGCAGACGAAACAGCTGTCCACAGAGTCCCGGCCTATTCGAATCTGAGGTGAACCTTTTTTGTATGAACCGCTGTCGAGACTGAAAGAGGCAAAAATGTTACGCCTCAGGAAAAACTTAAAAATCACATGGTGTGTAATATTTGTGCATTTTGCCTTTTGAATGTACAAATATTCAAATGACAGCAGGTTGTCACTTACTTATCCACAGACGGAGAGAAAAAGTAGTGCTCAGCACGATGTATGGGGGTGAAGGAAAGTCGACGATGGAGGTCCTGGCGGGGGAAAAAAATATGACACAAAAACTTTTTATAACATCAATCAATCATGAATTTCAAGTAGTAGTGGGGGGAAAGAAAAGCAAGCACAGCAAAGCTGCTTTTAGTGTTAAAAGCCCAAATGGGCTGCTCAGAGAAGCATTAGAAACAGACAGAAAGCATGCTGATCTTTAAAGATGTTAAATGTCATATGAGTGAAATGCAAGAGGGCTAGCATTACAAGAAAAGGAAGCCTTTAGTTGGAGCGGCCCTTTGAAGCTAAAGCAAAGCAAATCCTGACTAGTACTCACTATCCAAAGATTTATCTCCCAACATGGGCTCCTGTTCCATCATATCCATAGAGATTTTTATACTGGGGACATTATTTGCATGGTAGGGGAAGTCAGACTGTGGGAGGAGGGAATGAAAACATTAACACTCATGGATTACTTTGATGTGGGGAACTGGACAATAACCGTTTAATGAAACTGTATCATGCCTTTCTTTTTTGAATGCATATGGACATTTACTTACAAATTCAATTTCACTGTCAATGCTTCCCTTCTTCTTGTTTTTCTTTTTCTTCTCATCTTCTTTCTTCTTCTTGTCTTTCTCTGGGATGACATCATCCAGGTAGCTGAGGTCATGCTGGGAGAACACGTAGTCCATTCCTTTGCGAACAGCAACCAATGCCAAAACCTTACAAAGAGAGGAAAAGTTTGAATCAATTAAATTTTTAGGGCAAAATACAGAGCTCTGTGCACTTGTGACTGGTCACATCAGCCTTGCCTCACCATGACAGGGAAAATGATGGCAGCGACAGTAGACTTGAGGATCCACAGGAAGGCCAGGCACAGGGCCTGGATGAAAGTAAAGAGGTGGATGCGTCTCTGGGGAACGTGCCGCAGGTAGATCAGGTCCGGCTGGTGCTTGGCAGGCATGAGGAGCAGCTGCAAACGATCCATGAACTGGATCAAAGAAACAGATAAAAAGTTCAGTAGGTTAAGAATCGGACACGCTGCAGTTAGAACCTGGAAAACAATTCAGAGATTTTATACTCCTGTATGACTTTTCCTTTTCCAATTTTGGTTGATACTCTGAGACAGCAGTGCTACGCAGTCAGTTTTTTCCTATTAAAATATCCAATAATGTACCAAAGTATAATGTAATCCAATTATTGATAAATTACCTCCGCCAAGGAGGTTATGTTTTTGGAAACGCTTTCATCCATTCCATCTGTAAACTCAATAGCTCAGAAAATCCTGAATGAATTTCCATCAAACTTTGTAGAGATGTAGATTAGACTCATGTTAAGAATCTGTGAAAGTTTGATTTACATCACCAACGTCTTCAAGGTCAACTTAATAATTTATGGGTTGAAAAATGACAAAAGGCAACTATGATTCTTACAAGCGTGGTGTTTGTTGTCAACATATAAAAAGTATCATAACAATATTTAAAATATCCGGTCACACTTCCCTCTGACCTCTCCTTCATGGTCTATAGATTGAGCTGAAGGTCATAGTGGTAATATTGATGATTGAGAGAGCTATTTAAAACTGTGTTTCTCACTTGTATGGTTTATACTGTAACAGTGAGGACTCTAAATATCACATTACTTTGGGTGTATGACCTCTCCCTCAAGGTCAAATCAAGGAAAACCTTCATAAAATGTATTTTATCTTTGGAACTATGCTTACATCATTTACAACATCGGGGAACATTTGATACTGGTATATGGAGATTCTTAATCTCACATTATATTTTCCCGTATACTCTCATATACTATTTATACTATTACATTACACTGTCAAGAGCTGCCTAGTTAGTCAGAAATATATGCTCTTATAATATTAAGCTCAAGTTATTCATCTCCACTTATTTACAAATCAATATTGATTTTACATTGATTACACATGTAGGAGTAGGTAAAGTAAACATCCGTCACGTTATCCTAAAGTAAATACTACCCAGAGAGTGAGCTACTTCGGCAGAGGTTTGCACTCTCAGAGTTATCCATCCATCCATTCATTCACTTCCGCTTATCCTTTTCAGGGTCGCGGGGGTCACTGGAGCCTATCCCAGCTGTCATAGGGCAAGAGGCAGGGTACACCCTGGACAGGTTGCCAGTCTTGCCAGGGCTAACACACAGAGACAGACAACCATTCACACTCACATTCACTCCCGAATTCATACCTATGGGCAATTTGGATTAATCAATTAACCTATCCCCACAAGCTGCATGTCTTTGGACGGTGGGAGGAAGCCGGAGTACCTGGAGGGAACCCACGCAAACACGGGGAGAACATGCAAACTCCACACAGAAAGACCCCGGCCTGATGGTGGAATTGAACTCAGGACCTTCTTGCTGTGCGGCAACAGTGCTAACCACCGTGCTGGCATCTCTCAGAGTGGTTCTTTTTAAAAATATTATTGGTATTAAGGACAAAATAAAATAAGATAAAATACTTTAATTACCACCTTTTAAGCCTATTAAACAAACTCTTTTTATTAATAAATAATTATATTGTTTCTTTTCAAAGTTGCAAACCTAAAGGAATTATTTATTTTGGATTGAAGAATTCAAATGATATGAAATATTTTGAAAATTAGGATTTCTTTTCTAATGACAAATTAGAAAGATTTTTAATATAAAAAATTACTGCAAAAATAAAATAAAATTGTTTCACATTTTTACAATAAGAATAATAAGTAAATGACACAATTAATACATCAGCAGAATACATTATTTGCATAGTTAGTGTGGACGCTAGCTAGAAAAATAATGTATTAATTTGAGTCTTTTGAGAGTCTGTTCATTGTGTTTTATTTGTTCTTTGTGCTCTGGTTTAAGTGTTATTACTTCTTTTCTTAATAAAACACAAAAAGAAATTCATCATATTTTAATTATTACGTGTGCTATGTGTTGTTCAAAGCAACCCACCCAACACAGGTTAGTAGGTAGTGAACAGGGCAAAGTGACTCACCTGGACACCATTGAGCGATGCCACACCCATGTAGAGGAACACACCATAGAGCACTGGCATGGGAATGAACTGAAGAACACAGAACACAGTAAAAAAAAAAGATATTAATGTTACACGTGTGACTGTGACTTAAAAAAAAGAGGAAACAGAAACACGCGTGTCAAAGCTACCCTCTCAGAAGAAACATGACTTCCTTTGGCTCACACTGCTTAGTTAAAAATAGTCCACAAGAAGCTTTTCTAAGAATGTTCTTTTTACTGAGCTACCAGTGTGACCGGGCTTTTAGCTTGCACAGGACTGAGAAGTACCTGCTCCTAGATCAGCGTAAAAAAAAGATTAAGTAATATAAAAAATATAAAATATATGAAAAGAAATTACTAAAATGAGGCAACTTAGAGCAAAAATTTAGAAATTTATGAAAAAATTTTATTTTATGCCACTATAATACAGTTCATGCAAAAACAAAATGCTATTTCTGAGAATCAGAAACACAGTATAGAAAATACCCTCAAGGGGGCGTACCAGCTCAAAAAAAATCACCTCTCAGAGTCTTCACAACTCATGGGCAGCTCAACAAAGAAATGGAAATTTGAGAAGCCGAGGTGCTGCAACTGGAGCTTAAGCCCTGATGCACATTCTTATTTCACAACATATTACTTCAGCTATAGAAGCTCCTAATCGGATGAATAAAAGACTTGAAATTATTTTACATTTCAGAGGGAAGACAGGAGTTTGTCCTAAAACGGGCGGACAGTAATCCATAATTCCACAGAAGAATTAAGAAGTTGGAGCACTACCTTGAGGATAGGAGCCATGAAGACAGAGAGTCCCGTCAGGATGAACACGAAGATACCAGTGACTCGCTGTTCCCTGAGTTAGAGGGGGAAACGTCACACAAATTAATCAGCAGATTTGATTCAGAGAAGTTAAAACTTTTGTTGTTTTTTTTAGTATGTTTATTATTCCCCTAGGCAAAATTCACAAAAGACAGCATGGCATCTACATCATACACACACCTTTTTGATCATCCATGTGCTGGAATTTCATGTCTAATGGTTGCATATGCAAAAGTTACAGTTCGTAAAAACAATGAGCATGATGAATCTAAACGGCTCACGCTCCAATCAGTTAACCACATGGAGGAAATCCCTGTCATCAACTATACAAATCCACGATGATACAGTCTTTGCAGACTTGGTAACAAAAAATAAACTTTTTCCTGACCTCCACCTCGCTGACAAGTTTGTTTTGTTTTCATTTTTTTAATGAAGTCATTCTCCCTAAAGAACTGCAGGAGTATTTATATCTGTGTGTACACACAGAGAGCTCTGTGTAGATTTACCCCTTTCTGTCATTTTCCAAGACTGTTTTCTCTCTTTTGTTCCTTCCTGACTGTCTAATTCATGATTAATTGAATCTTTCCATTTCCTCCCCTCCTCCTGTTGTTGCTGGAGAGTAATTGCCTTTTTGGATAAAATGATTTTTCCTTTTCTAAAGAAAGGACTGTGCACGCAGCAGGTATTTTTCACAGTGTGTGCGTATGAGTTACTGCACACAGCATTATGCAAACCACCTGAGTGATTTCTTTTTTCTTCTTTTTTTTTAATCACTTCAATCTAAAATGAATGCAATTAACTAGCTAGTACAATCAAATACTGACAGTGCTCTGGGAAAACTGAGACACCTTTGTTCGAGACCACCATGCCAGAATGAATTTAATTGTTAAGTGACGTCAACACAGCGTCCAGCAGCTGCTTTAACTCACCTGACACCCAGGAATTTAGGCTGCTCTCCGGGAGCAGAAGTCTCAGTCTCCATTTTCAGAGAGTCGATGTGGGCGATGGAAATGACAGTGGCAGCCACATACCATGGCAGGCCCATGAAAGAGCAGATCACTATCAGGATGGCCACCCAGAACAGGTCCAAGTGATAACCTGCCCCTTTCTAACAGGAGACAAAAAAAATTATATAACAAGTGGTTCCCACACTCCAGATATTAAACAAATCATGTGCTGCTGCAATAGTGTGATCAGAGCACACCGAGCGTCACATATTAATAATATATCAGGAAGTCTGGGAATATATGTATACAATTAGACAAACATAATGCAGTGCAAATGACTACAAATGACTGTTTAATCCAGAAACAGATAAGGAATAAAATGTATTTCATTGCATGTCGTTCCTGGTACTGCAGGTAAGATCCATTTCTAGACTCTTTTATCACTGCTGCTCTGTGGCTTTTTGTTCAGTCCAGTCTTAGTTTACTGTTGGAGTCTTCTTATTGTTGTTTATACTTTGATTTTGGCTTCCTGTGTCAATTTTTAACTAGTCTTTTATGTACCATTCATTGGATTTTCATGGCCAACATTTTTGTCTTATATCCCTTCATCTTCCTGACTTTGTGTATTCTTCTGATCTTTAGAAACTTGTACTGAAAAGAAATTCACTGACAAGTTCTTGTTGTCATTTCATGAAACTTGGCTTTATCTATTGATGCTTTGGCTGTCCTGCACTTTGGTTTTAAATGTGCTACAGAAATAAAAATTTACATACTTAGTTTGGATTCGTTTTGGTTCTTTTTTATTACTGAACGTATTCAATCATTTCACTCTTCTTAAGCCTTCAGATGGTGCACCAACCTTAAGTTTGTGCTCTTTCCTGTTGACAATTACAGCGGTGATCTGTTGGTCCATGAATATCAGAATGGTGACAACCACAGCAGGAAGTGCAGCTGCTAGGTACACCCACCAAGGGTTTCCTCCAAAAGGAGGAACAAACCAGCCCCTCAGTGGACTTGTGGGCTATGGGAAAGAAAAAAAAAAGAAAAAAAGACTGTTAAAAACACTGGAGACAGACTATCCAAGCCCCGATATCATCTCAAAAAGATTACAGATCTGAAATTACCGGTGCATTGTTACATGACAGAAAAACAGTGAATTAAGACTCCGTGAACAAACAAAGGTAGGTCTGTTCTTGCAATTTAAAGTTGCAACTCGAAGAGCTAGTTTATGTTCTCACATCCCCTATAATCAAGCTCTGTGTCCTCCTGGGTGTGCTACAAAGAAAAGCATTATGCTTGGATTTGGAAGAATTACACAGGCTTTCTTGCCGAAACATCATTCATTATAGATGTAGTCGGAGGAAAGAGCACCACTGAAAGACAATTCAGTCAATGATTTCAAAACGTCACGATGAAATGAGGACTTTCTAGTACACTGGCAAACTTCCGGGAGATGCCTACCTTGAATTCACTTGGCACTAAGAGCTTTGGAGTCTCCACACCAACTAAGGCATCCACACCGCAGAAGAGAAGGATGGCCAAGATGATCGCAAAGTCACTGATGAGCTTCCTCACCTAGAAAGGAGGACACGTTTAAGGAGGGTTTGACAGTGTCTTTGAGTTTGTGGGGCTGGAAGTTTTGAAGAAAAGTGTGCCGACCCTTTTCTTTGTGTGCTGAAAAAAAAAATGCAGGCAAGCTAACACAGCTTGACAGACAATTGCACACTCCCACGTCCAATTAACTTAACAAGCACGGCTTTAGACTTTAGGGAATAAACCGGAGCACCTGGAGAAACCCACACAGGCAGAGGGAGAATGTGCAAACTCCACAAAGAAAGACTTCCATGCAAACCAAGATGCAAAAAAAAAGACTTCTTCGAATCAATAATTTTAAGTAAAATGCAACTGAAACATATAAAAATGTGGTCACATATTAAGTAATCGGGAAATCTGGGAAAATATGCACCACAACGCTGGCTACAACTCATCTAGATGTGGAAAAACGATGTGACTGTCACTCACTCGGGTGGGGAAGAAGCGGCTCGTCTTGAACTTCTTCAGAGACATGGAGCAGGTGTAGGTCCCAAGGAACAAAATGAAAGACATCAGGGTGATGTCAGGTATGTAGCCACAGCTTTCTCCAACTAACTGTCCTCCATACTTCATACACTGCTTCTTGGTCAGAGATGCCAAGGTAGCATTTACCGGCTGGAATGAAAAAAGGCAGAAACAGAAAAAACAAAACAGTTATCAGTTTCAACCCCCCCAAAAAAATGCCTGAAGAGAAAAAAGAAAAAAAAAAAAAACAGCCTTTGAAGCAGTGAATTCTGACTCATTGTTACTGAACACAAGGGCACTACATACCAGATCAGTACTGTTTGTCAGGGCAGATAGATCAAAGAGTTCTGACGAGTTGCCTAGTGAAGAAACAACATAATATCTTATCACTAAAACAAGAAAACGTCTTCTAATAAATGCATTTGCCATTTTAAATCCGTGTCAAAGAATATTGGCAAGTCACGCGACACAAAAACAGTGTCTCAGCAGTGCTGAGAAAGCGATATCTACACGGTCACACATTCTGCTATCATTTGTCATTTTCACTGAAAAAACAAAAAAATAAATAAATAAACTTAAATCTAAATTAAAAGACAAATTAATCCAACACAAAAACCATATATGACTATTCAACTTTCAGCATCACATGGTATCATCATTCCTGAAACTCTAAGACAACATCAGGCCTGGGGGAGCAAAATTGGCACAGTAAAGACTCAAGTACAGGAGGGGAATAAGTTTTTTTTACTTTTAACTCTAAAGACCTCACCCCTCATTCATTCATATTGCATCAAAGTAATAGGTAAGCAAATAAATAACAGAAACCTTTGTTTTTTTACTACTATATTTAAAAATCCTTTTAGATAAAAGTGGGCTGTATGTGGCCCACGATGTGCAGTGAGTAACCCCTGCTTTAAAAGAAGCCCAAAATTCAGGCAAAAGATGGTTTAGAACAGAGTGGAGGTATACCACTGCTAATGTTGAAGGTAAAACTCTTCCTATTACTCTGGTAGCTTCTCTCTATCTGAAGCAGCAGCAATAGTAAAGACTACGCACCAGGCATGCAGCGGCAGTCGTACTGAGTGACAAGGTTGGGATCATAATCAGTGTTGATCGGGTGGTAGTGGGCCAGCTTTATCATCTTCTTGAAAGCATCGTAGATGAAAATGAAGCTGATGAGCGCCGAAAAGCCTTCCTCTGTGAAACGTGTGAAATACTGCACCAGGAAGCTGGCGTCTGTGGCGACCAGCACCAGACAGAACATGGCCGACCACAGTCCGATCCACAGCCGGAATTCAAGGTAGTCGAAGCCGTTGTCTCTGAGGGAGAGGATACATTTCACACAGAGTGAGCAAGGGAACTCTTACATCTCAATATTTTATTTTACAATCCACCCAAGAATTCCCGGCACTTTCAGAAAATACAAGGCGCTCAGAGGTATATAAATATTGCTCTGGGGTCCTCCAAGGGAAAACGGCAGCAGGTTTTTCTCTTTATTGCAGCTGTAGGATAACATGCATCCACAACAGCTGTAGTGAGCAGCTGCCACTGACTCGGCAACAGTTGACTCGAAGCACGAAAACATTGAGAGGGCACAGGCGCCACAACACTCTTCAGTCACAGCGTAAAATTAAATGAGAGTGAATTATTAATAATGGAACATATGCAGCGTGGTGTTTTTGGTAACGCTAGAAGACTCCTTTGGGGGTAAGAGAGGCAGTGTAGTTGGAAGGAAGTGAGAGTAGGCAGTATTTAATTCCCTTGAACTGAGGTGAAATGACATTTTATCCCCACAATAACGTTTACCTAAAATTTAGGCACTGCTATCACACCATTATGGCGTGTCCTTGCTGCTCTCGTCTTCCACATAGTCGGGACAGGAAGCAGAAGGCAAAACAGGTGAAAGCTCATAAACACAACCAGGTGACAATCATTTATTACCAGTAAGTGCAAAAAATAAATAAATAAAAAGTTCCAGTGAAGCAACCTTTGACCCAAAGTCACCAGCCTACTACTAAATGTGAGTAATCTCCCTGAATTCTTCGTGCTTATATTTTTAACTTCTCTTGTAGTGGTCACAACGATCTTTATAAAACACACGCATCTGTCCTTTGGGGAGAGACTGTAATCTACAAATATCTGAAACAGTCTACTGCTGCTGTTTTTGACCTCTGTTTAACCCTTGTGTACAGCTGAGTGACTTTTTAGCCATGAAATACTCACTTGCTGAAACTAAAGAGGAGCCTTTCAAAGACTAGCACCGGTCCGGTGCTGCTGAGAATAGTCAGGGGCTGACCAGCCAGCAGACAGAACACTGCTCCCGTCAGTGCTGTTCCGAGGAAGCTTTCCAGCACTCCCTACGACACAGTACATGCAGGGGGGGGGAGAATGAAAACTTTACATACAACACTTCTCACAATATTCTGCATCCTTTCTCATTTTATTCCCCATTAATTATTGCGTAATTCCTACTTACTCACGCAGGAATAGTGTTTTCCCCATTCTCAGCTGCAGTTCTGGTCAATCAGGACAGGCCTGTTTAGTTTCCCTTCACGTTGGTTTTTGTTTTTTTCTTAACACTTTATTTTTTTAAAGCAACTTGCACTGGATGAAAAGCTAATAATGACAATGCTGTAGCAGTGAGCATACATGGGGAAAGATCCAGCAAGGGCAGGGAATCCCTCTGTTGAGTGGGAAGGTGTAGCGACGCAGGAGTATTGAGAACCCACTATTGGTAAGGGAGGGGCGGGTGGAGGAGTCATTAGAAACACAGCCGTGACGAGGCTACTGTGGCTGATTAATCTGGATCTGTAGTTATTTACAGCCCGGGCAAATCTCCTGAGGCTGGTGCTCCCCAGGTCTCTGTCACATGAGAGCCCAAAGAAAGCAGCTTCATCACCATTCAGCCTGCCATACTTCTACACCGCGCTGTGAGAGGCATCGGGGTGGATGCGGTTGGCGCTGTACGCCGACATATTGATTGATTGATTGGTAATTTATTTCAACATGTGAACAATATACAAGTACATTTAGAAAAGAAATGAGAGAAAAAAAATATACTATACAAATTACATACAAAAAAAACATTCTGATTAATTTACATGTTGAAAGGGAGTGGGAAGAAGTATACACTTATTTAATCCCACCCCTGTCCCATAAATTATCAGTGAATATTTAGTCAGCTTCCTTACTGATATAATTTGTAATAAAAATAGTGAACAGATTTCTGATATACTATATACTATAATATCACATCATGAATTTTTTGTTTGTTTGTTTTTAAATAGAGACATTCACTTAATTTAAATATTTTCCTTTTCTTTATAGATCGAGAAGATCATATTTTTATAACTCTTTTTGAACAGTTTTATGTTTGGACATTGCTTTAATTCCATATTCAGTTTGTTCCATAGTTTCACTCCTTGAACAGAAACACAAAAGCCTTTTCTTGTAGTACGTACCTTCATTGTTTTGAAGTTACAAAAACCCCTTAAATTATAACTTCCTTCTTTCAAAAAAAACATACTCTGAATATTACCTGGCAGTTCTTTATTTTTTGCTTTGAATAGAATTTGTGCTGTTTGGAATTTCACTATATCGTCAATTTTCAATATTTCAGACTGCAAAAATAGTGAGTTTGTATGTTCCCTATAACCTGCATTGTGGATGATTCGAATTACTTTCTTTTGAAGAGTAAAAAGTGAATGTAATGTGGTTTTATAGTTATTGCCCCAGACCTCTGCACAATAGCTTAAGTATGGTGAAACCAGTGAACAGTAGAGAATATGAAGTGATGTTCTGTCGAATACCTGTTTTGCCTTGTTTAGTACTGCAATGCTTCGTGATACTTTGGAATGAATATATCTTACGTGAGCTCTCCAGTTAAGTTTTTCATCTATTATTACCCCCAGAAATTTATTTTCACTGACTCTTTCAATATCAACACCATTTATTTGAATCTTTGCATTTGTATTTAAACTACTATTTCCAAATAACATAAGTTTAGATTTATTCAAATTTAATGATAATTTGTTTTTATCAAGCCAGAACTTCACTTTACTTATTTCATTAGTCATATCCTCCAATAAATTCTGCAGATCATCACTAGAGCAAAAAATGTTTGTATCGTCAGCAAAGAGAACCATTTTTAATACTTTGGACACTTTACAGATGTCGTTAATGTACAAGTTGAAGAATTTTGGACCCAAAACTGACCCTTGGGGTACACCACAAGCAATGTCCATACATAAGGAGCAACCACCATTTATTTTCACAAACTGCTTTCTGTCACTTAAATAACTCCGGACCCAATCTAAAACTACCCCTCTGACACCATAACGTTCCAGTTTTCTTATTAATATATCATGATCTATAGTGTCAAATGCCTTTGTCAAGTCTATGAATAACCCAGCCACATATTGCTTTTTGTCTATGGAATTTGTGATGTATTCTATTGAATCTAATAGTGCCGATGATGTTGATCTGCTTGATCTGAATCCGTACTGACTCTCACGTCGTATGATTGATATCACAATCATACGACGCTTCCTGCTAACAGCAGGTGTGACAGATGGATCCAGAGTGAGCCTCTGAGCTCAACATTAACATGGCTTATCTGCTGCAGTGTGTTGTGTTAGTTTAAAGGTTTAAATCGATGATGACGGTGACAGCAGCAAACACTGTGCAAATAAATTCAGTCTGAAACTCATAAATGGACAGTGTTTGCTTACGGCAGACAGAAATATGTGCTATGAGAGTGAGAGGTAGAAGAATGCAAGAGACAAATCCCACACATGTGAGCAGAGGAGAAATTTAGAGTTGGGCAAGGATTTGGGAAATCGAGACAGTTTATCATTGTTTATCAGCTCTTTAACCTTGTCACATTCACACTGTGCATGAGCAACAATAAGGGGCTTTAGTCAGCTGAGAATCTCTTTGAAAATGTTGAAATAATAGACTGCTTCAAAACAGAGGAGTACACTGTGTGACACAATGTATCGGTGTAAACAGACAAGTAGCAACAAACAACAGTGAGGCAATCACATTGGCAGAAAAGCATAAATATAAAGTCAACAAAAAGCAGAAACACCAGCATTCCAGAGAGCATCGGCGAAGAGCCACGGCTATGAGAAAGAAAAATACACATAAAAAGGAAATCACACAATGCTGCAATGTTTTTGCTGAGATTGTTTGACTGATGAGACATCGGCAGGGAGCAAACACAAGCTTTTGAATCATCAGAGTCTGACTTTCTTCATGTCACCGATAAAACACAAGCATGTCAAGTTAGGCTCTAACAAAAGGTTTTAGCAGTCTTAGAAATGCCAGAGCGGTGTGAATGCTGGGTTTAAACACAAAGGGATGAGGGAGGTATTACCTGCATGTTTTCTGTAGCATCTCCAAGCAGACCTCCAAAGGTGATCGCATTGGTGACTGTGCCCAAATAGATGAACAAGATGGCAGACAGAGACTGGATGTTCAGCGCATCATAGAAGTCGCTGGCGAAAAAGGGCAATTTCCGCTTCACATCCAAGATGAGACCTCCACAAAACCTTCAAGTAGGAGACATTAAAGTTAGCAAGCATAATATAGTTCGCCTCGCGTATTCTTCCTCTGTGTTTTTTTTCCTCTTTTTTATTTTTTTATCTCTACAGTATTTTCACAATTACTTTCCAGTGCGCTGAAGCTCCTCTCCAACTTGGTGTCCTCCACCCCCTCCATGTCCTGTGTCATGGGGAGTGTCGCCATTCATCTGAGGTGCCTCTAATCCGGTGTACATGTTCTTCCTTTAAAAACAGAAAGCAAACAAATAAAAGCCCACAAGCTTTCAGTTAACTCAAGCATGAAGATCGCAGGATCGCTGTCATGTTTCTACCATCAAAAACAGAAAATCACGGCAAATAAACCGTAAATATACATGCAAGTGCATAATGCATATATAATACAAGCTGCATACATTTTTATTTACAATAGTCTTTAATCACATCGGTGAAATAAGAGATTATCTAAGGTTTGAGAGAAGAAGTAAGATTCTCAGTTTCTGAAAAGGTTGACCTGCACTTGGCCTGCAGCTTATGTTGAAACTTTATGTATAACTGTGTAACAAAGGATCCTAGTTTGTTGTCTTTAAAACACTGCTCAACTTTGAGACAGTAGCAAGAAAAAAAACTCCCTTTTAACAGGAAGAAACCTCCTACAGAACACAACCATCTGCCATGGTCTGTTGAGAGAAAGGAGAGAGGGCAAAAGGCTGAGTAAAAGAGAAAAAAAAGATTAATAATAACTGGTGTTGGGTGGCATCTAAATACAGTGACACTTGGTGCATGATGGGATGCACTGAGTGTCCCATGACACTCCAGTGCATTGAGTGCATTTCTCTAAAACCCAAAAATTTCTCATTTTCTCTAAAGCCCACGTTCTCTTGATTTGCTGCTGCTCGTCCAACTTCCACAAAAACAAAAAAAACAGTGCTTTTGAGTCCCCTGGCGCTGATATACATATGGAAAGCCATACAGACATCAGCACAGCACCAAAGTAGAAAAAAAATCATGTTGGACAAACATTAATACTGCCCAACCCCCCTTTTATTTTTACGTCTGCATAAATACGTCTATGTTCACATAACATTTTGTAGATTTAACAGATTTATATGCAGCGACATCATTCATTGGGATTAGGTGGATTAGCAGCGGACCTCTTGTCCGAAGAAGGCAGGGACTTTGGTGGCTCTATCCTGATATCAGGGTCCCACTCGCCAGGGGGCAGGACAATGACCTCATCCAGGAACTCCTCGATACCAGCCAGCAGGTCCTGCCTGTCCTTTGCTTTATAAGCAATATCGTGGAATACCTGCCAGCACACAAGCATAAGTGGAGCTTTAGTAACCAACAATTCACTGTGTCCCCTAACTCTAACAAAGTAGCATAACAAAACGTTCATAATATTCTAATTACCATGTACCCAAATAATGAATCAATATCTGTGCGTCTCACGAGCAGTGAAACAGGCATGCAGGATAGTACTACGAGGGGATGACTCAAAAACGGCTGAGAACGGCTCATAAAGTTTTCATGGGAGTAAAGTTTAACTTGAGGAAATCCTGGAAAAACACTTCCTATCTCACCGTGTTTACTCGAAAGATATGTTGGAAAGAGCTGAGGCCTGTGGGAAATTGCCCGCCAGGTGATCTCAGGATTAAGAATGTTATGAGCTATCAGCTAACATTCCTGACAACACTGAGACGTTAAGCCAGGAGTGAAGCTACACAGCAGAGACACAGAGATGTTTAAAGGTGGAGCAGGTTAAAAAACCTGTCATTTTTCTTTGCATATGATCTGCTTATGCCAAAACAAACGTGGGTCAAAAAGTTGTAACACAGAGATTAACAATTAACCTCTCAGTTGGACAGACCATTCACTGAGACATAATGATACAAGAAAAACAAAGACTTGACTCCAACCACAATTGGCAACAGGAAGGGTTAACATTAATTTAATGAATGCAACTGGATAGCCCAAAACCATCATCTTAAGTTCACAACCAGTCAGAGGCTAGTTAAGTTAAATCTAATGTGTTAAAACAGTAAAACTAGTAAAAAAAAAAAAAAAAAAAAAGTACCGGTAGTAAGTCAGTCTCCATTGTGGGTCATATTATTACAATCAGTTCAAAATTTAGTCCACAAGAGAAATTAAACCAACAAATACGAAGTTACTTCATACCTCATCTGACATCAGGGTAGCGATGGCTCTTCCTATCTCATGATATGATTTAGCTTTGCCCTTGGGACCCAAAAGGACGAAGAGAAATCTAAACAAAGATGAGAAAATGAGATGTGACAAAGTGAGAATCTCAAAGACTTTGGCCAGTGTTTCGAATGTTGCAAGTTGGACCTTGGACGATTTTACCTGGTGGGCACAGGGACCTCAGTGAGTGCCCCAAGCATGACAGCCTGCTGCAGACGGACAAAAGCCACAAAGGGGGTTTCCAGGAAATCTACCTCCCCGACCAGCACGTTTGAAGCCTCAGCATCGCGGGGCAATTTTTTCATGAACTTATTCTTCAGCTGTAATCATGGAGGTGGGAGGGGGGTTAGGGTTAGGCTACAAATTTCCTCTTGTAGAAGTGATTAGGGTATCATGTACATGCAAACCTAGTGGTGTGCTTTGTTGATGTCAGTATAAGTGTGTAGGAACAGGCAGTACCTGCCCTTCCTTCAATTATGTGCTGAACAGCAGTTTGATTTTATGCCGTCCAATAAGCATACATCCTCAGTCTGGATTCATAGAGATCTAAACTGAGCCTGTAAAAACTTACATCAACTAAGGGAGATGATTAACAAAGCCCTTGTTAAAATCTTAAAGAAAAACACACCATTTTGACCAATGCACAGTTTTATAAACAGTTGCTTGAGGGTGATTTCAGTTACTGTTTAACTACTTCCGTGATTGCAGAAAAACGCAGACAATACAGCCCATTTACAGTTGTCATGAGTCACGGCAGCGAAAGAAACTACAGCGGATGACAGAAACTCACACGACAAAGACAGTAAGCTGTTGTTACTCAGACCAGAGAGAAGAATGGAAGGTGTCTTATTTATTAGCATCTGGGGCTCACATGTGTTACGCCCTCCACCTTGCAGTGCCAGTGCAAGAGAATCGGGTGCTGCCATGGCTTAACTGCCAATTGTCTACACCTGACAAAGTGTGGATAAACACTAATAAAGCTAATGTTTCTACATAGGTCAAGTTCCTAGTGGGTTTAAACATGCAGTCATACACCCCTTACTTAAGAAACCTGGCCTTGATAGTTCTACTATGTCAAATTTTAGACCTATCTCCAAACTTCCCTTTTTAAGCAAGATCTTGGAGAGGATTGTACATACCCAACTGTTGGATTATTTGAGCGACTCGCAATTGTCTGAAATTTTCCAATCTGGTTTTAAGCCCTTTCACAGTACGGAGACAGCTCTTGTTAAAGTTATGAATGACATTCTTGTTGCTACTGATCGTGGTAAATATGCTGTGCTTGTCTTATTGGATATGACAGCTGCATTTGACACAGTGGACCACGACCTGCTGATCTCCCGCTTACATCACTGTGTGGGAATTTCTGATCTGGCATTGTCATGGATAAAATCATATCTTTCCGAAAGGAGTTTTTGTGTCAAGCTGGGGTTGGCCGCTTCCTCTGTGGCCCCTCTGCTTTGGGGTGTGCCCCAGGGATCTATCCTTGGGCCATTACTTTTCTCGCTGTATTTACTCCCCCTTGGTGCGATTTTTCGTAAACACGGAGTGTCATTTCATTTGTATGCCGATGACTGTCAGCTTTACTTACCTTTTAGTCATTTGGATACCTCCCCATGTCAATCACTGCTTGACTGTCTTAGCGATATTAAATTATGGATGGCAAATAATTTTTTGAATTTTAATGGTCGCAAAACGGAAGCAATTTTATATGGCCCGCATCGTTCTACTGATTCTCCAGATGTTGATTTTGGTGATTTGACCTCTCATCTGAAAAGTTCAGTCACTAATCTTGGTGTTAAACTTGATTCTGCGCTTACTTTTGAAGGTCATGTAAGTGGGGTGGTAAAATCAGCTTTTTATCACCTCAGACGCCTGTCGAAGGTTAAGCCTTTCCTTTCCAAACCCAATTTGGAAACTCTTATTCATGCTTTTATCACCTCACGTCTGGACTATTGTAATTCCCTTTTAATAGGGGTCGGGTCGGGCACCTTGTCACGCCTGCAGTTAGTGCAAAACGCGGCAGCGCGATTTTTAACCGGTAGTAGGAAATTCGATCACATCACTCCGGTTCTGGCTTCCTTGCATTGGCTTCCCATTGATTTTAGGGTTCGTTTTAAGGTCCTTTTATTGGTTTTTAAATCTTTAAATGGTCTGGCTCCTGTGTACTTAACTGACTTGCTGAAGTCACATGTTCCTCCTCGCTCGCTCCGTTCAGCTGAGCAGCTGCTGCTGTCGGTCCCTAAGTCGCGGCTGAAATGCAGAGGAGACCGTGCCTTTTCAATTGCGGCTCCGATGCTCTGGAATAACCTTCCCCTCCAAATTAGACAAGCGTCATCAGTGCAGGTCTTTAAGTCCAGATTGAAAACCTATTTTTATTCCCTGGCTTTTAACTCTGTAGGAAACTGACACCTTCTTATTTATTTTATTGTTTGTAATGATTTTATGGTATTTTTAATTTGGTTGTTGTTTTGATCTGTGTTGTTCAGCACTTTGGTCTGCCTGGTGTGTTCTTAAAGTGCTATACAAATAAACGATGATGATGATGATCTACATACTCTGGGGTCAGTCTCCAGTCTACGTTGCAGCATGCTGAAGCACTCATACAGCCCAGTAGATGCCCTTTCTAAGTGCTGCTTTGTGAACATTGACAGCGGTGGTGCAAAACCCATATGACTCTATGCAAATAACACATCGAAACACATTACCTGATCTTTCTCTGGCTTATCAGAGAAGTCACTCAGGCTGTTGGAGGTGAGGTTTCGGTGGGTTGTAGTTGGACTACCTGCAGAGAGGGGAGATTCTGTTAGGATCAAAGAGGATGACGGGCAAGAACGCAGAACTTTAAAAAAAAAAAAAAAGAAAAAAAGAAGAAGATATTTTTGGCTGAGAAAGAGGCTGAAAAGAGACGGAAACCTGAGAAATAAGCTAAATGTGTCAGGGCTTAAGACTTAGGACAAATGTCAGACAGTCAGAGACAAGAGAGCATGATAGATGACTGCTTTAGGTCTGCTGTTTATACACGTAAATAGTTGTTTGAGCAACGGCTGGCAGACAACTGAGAATGTAAACTCTGGAACTCGGTTAGAAATTCTGCTACTGACAATGGTGGAGAACATTAGTCTATCACTATTTGATTTACAGCAAAATGAAT
The DNA here is from genome assembly GCF_057381915.1 of Diplotaxodon limnothrissa. Lineage (NCBI taxonomy): Eukaryota > Metazoa > Chordata > Actinopteri > Cichliformes > Cichlidae > Diplotaxodon > Diplotaxodon limnothrissa. The sequence continues at coordinate 55,126,963 of NC_140602.1, read as the reverse complement.
ATTTAGCTTTTGTCCACCACATACGTTTCCAGGCTGATTTCATGAATAAACACATTAAGCCTTTTTTTTTTTTTTTTAACACAGTTGACTTAATGAAACTTCAACACTATTGCATTTTTTTCCTCTCTAATTTACAATTGTCTATCTCCATTCACACAAGCCTTCCATGGGACTACATTCCAACAATGCTGCTTTCAGCTGGAGGGCTATGACCTCACTTACAGAGGTATCCCATGCTGGAGCTCCTCATGACCTCACATGGTTCCTCTGAGTCTTGTTGGTTTAAACAAGGCACAGGGTGCTCGAGGGGGTTGCGGGCTATTGCACCCCAGATGCAGGAAGTCAGAAAGTACAGACCCCCGTGGGAGGAAAGAAAAAAAGAGAGGAAAAGAAGTACAGTAAGATAGGGGGGAGGGGGAGGAGAAACAGAAAGGGAAAGGGGACAGGTTTGTGTTAAAAAAAGAAAAGCCTAAAACAGTAAGAGTTAAAAATGAACAGAAAAATTAGGAGAAGGTGTTTGAGTTGATAAGGAGAAATAAGAGTTTCTGCATTACCATTCTCCTGGCTAGAAAATATCCTGCTTGCACTGGAAACAGTCTTGCCAATATCTGCAAGAGAGCGCAAGTTGGACTTCTTGGTCTGGTGCCGATGCTTCCTCAGCAAGGTGTATGTAACCTTCTCCTTCAGGTCTGCCTTCAACTGACCACTCTCAATCTGGCTGTCAGTGATCATTTCTGTTAGAGGGGACAGATTGAAAAGCGTAAGTAGCAGTTGGGCTTTTCTAAACCTTCAGGAGCACTTTCGATCTAGTCAACCTCACGCACCGACAATCTGTGGCAGCGAGTTGGCCTCCAGATCCAGCACGATCGTGCCCTTCTCGATAAAGGTTTTCAGCTCCATCAAACTATGCAAGGACAGCGTGGCCACATGAGGTTTGCTCCAGCGTTCACCTCCCTTCTCCACCTTCTCCTCAAACTTGATCCACCTGGTCAGAGTGGGAGAAAATAAAGAAGAGGCAAAATATGCGTGAACCATACCGGAATTGGACAAGTGACTGTGCTCAGAAGCAGAAGAATGTACGATCCATCATCTTTTTTCATCTTCAACCTGAAGGTTGAGGTCAAAATCAAAGGTAACGGAGATTTAAAAATAAACAAAGGCGGAAAACAAATGGCGACAATATGGATTCTGTCCTCTTTACAAAACAGCAGTGCAATGTTTTGAAGCTGTCACACTTCACAATGCATAAATGTGGGATGCAGAAACGCGTAGAAATAAAAAATAAATCACTAGACTTTAGAAAGCATGCTATTCACTGGAATGGTGACAGCCTTCTCTGGAAACTTTAGACCACACATTGCTCGGAAACGGCGTTCAAACAAGATCCCATTTTAACGTTTCAACTTTGTTGCCACGGATAAGCTCAGCCTCGAAGGTAAGGCTCAGGACAAGGACTCTTTTTAATAATAATGCCTCAGATGTCACCACTACAAAGAACCATTCTCATGAGGCCTGGGGATGGAGTTTCCACTGGGGATAGAGTATCTCTCTGGTTGGCTGCGGTCCACGTGTCTGTGACGGGCCGTCTTGCTGTGGGAAGAGTTTGGCCACGGAGACAATGCGAGTCCTAAGGCATTCACTTACATGTCCTTCCGTGTAATCCCATTGCTCTTTTTACAAAATGAGACAAAGAATCAGAAAAACACAACAGCTCCTTATCGTTGTTTCGATGCTTCTCAAAGAACGCTCCATAGACAAAGCTTGACACAACACTTATCTGTGCAAAAACTGACAAAAGGTGCTGAGATTTTTGAATTCACTGAATTCCTTTACTTGGTTACGTCGGACAAAGGAATAGCAAGTAATGGAAACGTAATGCTAAAGTAACAAGGTAGTCCTCAGCATGAAGCTTCACTTTACTTGAGGGGTCAGAGTAGGTGACATTAATCGTTACTTCAGGATTACCTCAAACACTAAGTAACTGGTCAGTCTTACATTTGATTTAATTGCTGCTCAGTGATCAGATTTAGTCAGAAAAGACAAACAAAGTTGAAGCGTTCATGATGTTGTATATCTGCTGGTTTGTTAGCTTAATAATGATAATAACAACAACCATTGTGTATTATAATGTACTACCTCCTAATCCATGACAAAAGCCAACACTGTAAGTTATACCAAGGTAACACACCCCCCCCCCCATGTAATCAGTAGCACTGCAGTGAACAGGGTAAGTAGGTCAAATCAGAGAAGGTCAGGTTTAAGATAAAATTTACTGATAGTCTTCCAGGAACATTTGAAAATAATAATTCTATATGAAAGTCGCACAATGTTAGCTTGATTAGCTGGAATAACTGATGATTTATTGTAATACTGAGCACGCCACAGGTGAATTAAAAGAAATCCATTAACAAGTGTAGTGATTCCACTTATACATGCCAAAAGTTCACATGTCCCTGTATACTTGAGGCCTGTTTTGATCATGTGGGAGTTGCTGCCTTTTCCGGGTCTCACAGATCAGGTACTATAGATCTCGATCAGATAAGAGTAGACTGGGAGTTCACTAGGGCACTGCCTATTTCCCTACACACACAAAACATGATTATTTATAAGGGATTGTGTTCCAGTCACGGGATGGTGAGCCACTTCCCATGGCTCTTAAAGTGAAATGGGGGGGGGGATAAGCTGTAAGCACATTTGCCTTAGCAGCTCACCTGGCAGTTTCCTTCCACTCCATCTCCTGCCCGTCCACTTCCAGAAGTTCATCCAGCTCAGTGAAGAGTTGGGGAGGTGGTGGGCCATCATCCTCCTCTCCCAGGATAAACCGGATTCTCTCAGCAGGAGAAACTGCAAGCAGAAAGAATTGAGTTAGTGGACAAACAAATCAGCAGTGTAGTTGCTGTCATTGTGTGAAGCTACACAGATGCCTGCTGTGCAGAACTTAAGGTTTCCTGTATAGGAAAGAAATTGCAGCTGCATAATCATGCACAGAATAGAAAGCTCAAACAGCTGACTGGTCTGACAATCTGGCATGCATCTGTCTGACATCAAAACAGTATTTTCTGTAAGCGTGAGACCACAGTATATCTTGCATAGCAGACTTGCTTAAACTGCAACTGCTCGAATATCATCTCTCACTGTTAGAGAAACATCAGAGGTTTTAATTACTATTCAAAACAGCTGCAGCCTGGTTGGGATGTTACATAGTATGTTTTTTAGCATTTCAGGTAGCTTTAAAGATTTTGTGGGGGGCAGATTGCGCTGCGAATAAGGTGAAAGCACATGACCCTGTAAAAAGAACAGTGTTATCTTAGCTGGAAGGAAACAGCCTGACAACACAAGATTTTCAGTAAAACACATTTTACTTCCTTCTGAGAAAGTTAACCAAGATTTTTTTTTTTAAATCAGCACACTCATGCATTGATAACCTCCCCTGAATGTTTATCTTCTACTTCTATTACTTCAATCAGAAACACGAAGACCATTAAGGAATATGACATCAAGAAAGGTGATGTGACCTCCACAGTAAGACAGCCTAGGCATATAGATTTTTCTTTTTATTATTCATAATAAATTATGTAACCAGTGTTTATTTATGCAAGTTATGATCTTGTTCTGATAACCAAAAATAAAACAGCAATCTCCGGGTTTAACAAGAATCTTGACAAAATGAAATGTGAGAACTGCTTGTTCTTGTTAACTCTTCTGCGAAAGTTGTGCAACGATGAAGTAAGGCAACGAAGTGGAGGTCAAGAGCAAGACACAAGAGGCTATTTATGAAGGTGCCTTGATTTACTGTACCAGTCAGGATTCTGCAGGTTGATAGCTTAAGAACGTAACGGCACCTGTAACCTTTTAATCCTGAAACAGCGCACCAAAGCTTAATTTAGATTGTTTGTTTTTAAAATAGTACAGCTGGAACTGTTCTAATATAGACAGCGCATCTAATAATAGGTCATGTGAAGGTTAAGACCAATGACTCAAAAGGGGCATGAAACACCTTTAGGATCCCATGCATGAACCTTCAGTAAGGATGCAAAACCAAAACATAGGAGATCCTCACACCCACAGCACCTTTCTGCTGTCCTTTTGCAAATATGACTTACTGACACCATATGGTGTACAAAACACTCTTCGCCTCTTACGTTTCACAGCTGGTGTTACCAATGAAAACCAGGCCTTTGTTGTGGTTACACGCAACTTTTGAGTCGTCTGCTCTACAGTTTTTGCCAGAATCAACAGGATTATGTGGGTTTAGATCGGTGAAAGCAGTGGAAAATCTTACAAGTGTAGGGCTACATATATCTGTCAGTATGTGCACTTTCAACTGGGGCTTTAGTTGTCTGGGACAATCTTGTTACACTGTATGCTCATGTTCTGTGACAGCACAACCCCCATAGCCAAAGCTCTGCTTGACATTTGCACACATCAGTTGAAAACTCCTAACAGGGAGAGTAAAGCATCTCAGGTAGAGGCAACATGCACACCTTCATTTAATAGGGTAACAAAAAAATATAAAAGGTGGTTCACTCAAGAGGGAAAAAAATGTTTATGCCAAGAGTAGCTCATCACGCAGTAGAGTCTGCCCTCTTATTCAACCTTCAAACACTGTTTGCAGTTAAGATCTTTTAGAGAGATACAGTAGTATGGGAACGTGGGAGTTTGTTTATGTGTGTGTGTTGTGTGTGAGCTAGAACGGACATTTAAATATGGATGACAGATTCAGTTTGAGCTTCTGTGTTAGGTCTGCTCTCCTGCTGCCCACTGATTTTCCAGTCTGTAATCAACTCTATGGAACCCCCTATGAGCAAACACTTGGCAACAATGAGAAGGAAAAACTCCAGTTTTTAACACGAAGAAACCTCCAGTAGACCCAGGCTCAGGGAGGGGGAGCGGTTAGGGATGAGGAGAGGGAGACAGGACAAAAGACATGCTGTGGAAGATTGCCAGAGATTGATAATAACTAATGGTTAAATGCAGAGTGGCATATAATCACATAGATAGTGTAAAAAGGGGAGTGGAGAAGAAATGCTAAATGCATCATTGGAAGCCTAACTATAAGCTTTATCAAAAAGGAAAAGTTTTAAGCCTAATCTTAAAAGTAGAGGGTCGTCTGTCTCCTGAATCTAACGAGGAACTGATTCCACGGAAGAGGCGCCTGAAAGCTGAAGGCTCTGCCTTCCATTCTACTTTTAAATTCAATTCCCTAGGAGCCTAAATCTGAGAGCAAAGTGCTCTTTTGGGGTGATACAGTGCTATTAGGTTTGTAAGTTAAGATGGGGTTATTTGTAAAACCCAAGAGCTAAGATTTTAAGCGTTACTCTCATTTATATAGAAATGCAATCCATTATTATTATTATTATTATTATTATTCTCCTCTGACACCCAAATTGAAAAGCCCTTGACAAGTTTATTTCTTGCAATGAATCATGCCCCTGTCATTACTCTTAGTTTTCATCTGAATGCTCAAGGTTTTTAATCACTACAAATTAAATCACTATAGTAGCTGAACAGTTGAGAATGATGGCCTCAACATTGCATTAAATTCATTTTTAGATAGGAAAATACCATCACAGTACATCAAAATGGTGTAACCAAAGAAAGGCATTTTACAAATGACAAATGATGTTGTCCTTCTGGCAAGCAAAGCCAAAGAAAAGAGCTGCTATCACAAATAATGGCTTTAATCAAAGATCACAAATACTAGAAAGGATACAACTGATAATTTTCATCGTATATGCTCTTCTGCACAGCTATAAAACCAGGAGATGTAAATAAGTTGGACTATTTGTTAAAGACATTAGGGCTTGGATGACATGTACTTTTCTGCTTCCCTTGGATTTTATGGTGCTACTGCATATTATTAACTTTTTCTCTTCTCTCTGCACGTAACCTTTCTGCACATATAGTTGCTTCTGGAGCTGCATGTTCCTGATCTGTTGTTACTTGCTGTACTAGTGAATGTTGTCGCTCTGTGCTCATCTTTTCACTTTCTCCTCACCCCAGCCGGTTGTGGTGACAGATGTTCCCTGAGGCTGCTTCTTGCCATTGGCCTCTATCCAGCAAAAAAAAAAAAAAAAAAAAAATCAAAACAGCAATTTCTCTCTGTAAAACCGTAAGGTCATGACTTTAGTTGCTACTCTAGGTGTCCTGAGAGGACAGGTTGTAATTTGGTGCTATATAAGTTTTATCCAAATGTAACAAGTAATAAAGCTCTTACTAACTGAGAAAACAAACTACAGTCTCTGATTGCATTCTCTAGACATATCTGTCTCTATGTCACCTTATGTCACAAGTCTGAGAGTATTTAAAAAAAAAAAATCAACTAATTGATAAAGAAGTTATTCTTATGTAAGCTGATGTTAGTTTTTTCCGCGTTTACTTAAAGTCGGTGGAGTTTGCATGACTCAGAAAGTAATCAGGCAGGGCCCATGACACCTACTGTAGATAGAGAGAGATTAATGGGAACAAAGCTCCTCTCATATTGTGGCACCTTTGAATGACTAAGCACTCAGGCTGGTTTACATCTGAGCATAAGGTGTAACAGAGGATTACAGCGTCAGAGGAGAGAAGATTACTCAGCTGTGGGGCTGCTGTGAGAGCCTGTGAAAAGACAACTCAATGTTACGCCGGCAAAACCAAGAAAGATGCAATTGTAAATTGTCAACAAAGCCAAAAAGTGGTCAATGGACAATGCCTATCATTGTATCTACTCGTGCTTTATTCACCCATTCATGCAGATCCCTTCAGACTCTCTCCCGTTTCTTGATAATGGAGCCCAACCCCGAGTCGTGCATTTCATTTTTAAATCTCCAACTCGTGTCTACTTTTAGGAACTGGCTGTACTTTAAGGAATGGTAAATGGACTCCTTCTTACATGGTGATTTTCTACTCTGCTTGGGAACTCAGAGCACTCTTAAATCTATAATATCTTGCCCAATTATACTTTGGCATGCAGACTGGAGCAGCCAGTCAACAACCCTCTGATTAGAAGGAAGGTAACAATTCACAAACTAGTCCTTTGGTGACACAGAAAATTTATATTTGTGGTACGTTTCTCAAACTAATAGGTTTCTATTTTCATTCTACAGTTGGAGGAGGAACAATGAATCTACTGGCTGTCTTACAAATAATTCTGGAATGCTTCACAGTTTCCTGGTGGATCGCCTCTTCCAGTATGCCTCGTTCAATGGTGTCACTCCAAATCATAGCATCACTCTATTCACCTTCACCTCTATTATTTGTCCACACAAGGTGCCTATTGTTATGAAACTCTGCTCACTGTCTTTGAACTTTTGTTTGATTGTAGTCTTTTGAATGCTTATACAACTTGTGATTGCGGTCTTGTGTAGGAGGTTGGGGGCGATATTTGATGTCAAAACAAGGGGATATCCTTAAGATGGTTACGTAAGCACTGCACCCACCCACCCTCTGTTCAAAAATTACAAGTCAAGAAGAAAGCTGACCTAAGGGTTAATATACAAGCTAAATCAGCTTGTTTTACACAATGTATGAACTCAGGGTCTACACCAAAGCCCAGCATCATCATCATACCACTAGAATAATTGTACGGTGTGTACGATTGGTTTATTCTTGATGAAACTCTATAAACTACCTAGGGCTACCATGATTTGCAACATTTATATGGCGACTGATTAAATATTTGCTTCAAATTAAAAATATTGTTTCTTTTTCTGTGCATTTCCATACAGAAACTGCATGATCGAGGCCAGTTTTTGCACACGTTTGCATGTTCATATGGTTTTAGATTTAGATTTATTTACTGGTCGTTTGAGAAATGCCATTTGTGCTTTGTGGTGACTGTTGGACAAATACGCACCTTACATGTAACGCTCTCTACAGGGTTTACGTTTTAAGAAATGGCAAGTTTTTATTTCCTAACTGCCGCACTTATACTGATCTGAACCATTAACTGAGGGTGAAAGATGTGTCACAACACATGGTTGTTTGCAATGTCCAAGGAATCATTATCAAGTAGTCGCTGTGGATCGCAGGTGGGGCCGTTCATTCCTTTGATGTAAAGTGCTGCCTTGCCTTTCAATTCTTTTCCTTTTAAATGTATATGTTTCCAATAAAAGCCCCTATGATTGATATTAATGTGAGTTAAAGTGCCTGACCCATAAAAACATGTTGAAAGTCGTACCCTTTCCTTTTTTACTGGCTGTGTAAACTTCTACTGATATACATGTACTGATGCAAGCCTGGCAAAAAACTAGCTTTTGATAGTGAGCTAAATAAGGGTTATTCTGAACTTCGGATCACCTAAAGAAACTATTTGGAGTCTCAGGTTTAAATATGAAACTGAACAGGTACCCTTTAAGGATTCATCTGAACTTTAAATATCAGTGGAAATACCAGTTTACCTTGATCCTATTGGCCTTTGTGGCCCTGTTGTCATTGTTCACACATGCCCTGATGAGTCAAGCGGCAAATCCCTTGCTCAAATATATCCGACACCACCACACACAACAAATTCACCAGCTTATTGTACCAGTTTCCAGCATCATTTTATGGTGAATTCCAGTAATGATAATTGTGAATCTTGCTCATACCAGATGTAACGTTTTGGGACTCTTAAAAACAAAAACGATGATTTACCCAAGAGGAGGTACAACTTTGGGGCTCTCTATTACAATTACACGCATTTACTATACACTGAAGCCAAATCATAGTGTTGCCATTGAAGACTGTGAGGTTCAGATTTTCCCACCTGTTTTACCTAATTAAAAAAATGTCCCTTCTTCCTCATTAAATGCAATTTCTGTCTGTTTTAATTCCTCAGGCTGTAGAAAACAATCAGGGGATTAATGGTTCAACCATGTCAGCTTTCTAAGCCTCTCTATAGGGACAGACCGGGTGTATTTGCCCTATAGCAACAGTAAGATTAGAATACTGTTGACAATCTTGCAGTCTTTTTTCATCCACACAGACACCGTATGAGTACTACTTTGTCATTTGGTCTTAAGGATCTCGTTTAACATCTCTATATCTTGCCATTTGTGCTAAATCTTCCGTTTTACCACTTAGCTTCTGAGAATCCTTTCCCACAAATCTCAGAGTGCCGTGTTTAATCATCAGGTGACAGGTAACACCCCCCCCCCCCCCCCTTTTGTTTACTTTACACACATTAAGCTATTCCAGCGTCATTTTCAGATTAGTGCTCAGCATGTTCCCATTCCCCTGCTGCATTTATTCACTTGAGTGCAGGCTGCTGCTTAAAGAAAGAGAGCCCCTCGCACCCCACCCACCCCTCATTGCTCTGCCTCCTTACTAGGGAAAACTGATATCTTGTAGGCTGTAATTTGCACTGGACTTAATCCAGATGACTTAAAGCTCATCTCAGGAGCGATTTATCCATCACCAACGTGGCTCTCATAGATGATTTCATGCACACTGTTTTTACTAAACGTCATGTTAGTGTCACCACGACTCACTGAGAGGTTTGAGGACGCTGATGTCTACATTCTCCCCGTCGGACTTGGACCCTTCTGCGCTCTGTTCAGGTCGTTCCCGCTTCTCCTTGTGGCTAGGCCTGCGTCTGTGGCGCCTCCTCCTGTGGTAGCTCTTGGGAACGTGGACACCGATGTACACAGTGTGATGACCTGTCACAACATAAAGCAGAGAGCAAGCAGATCAGATGACAAACACGGGAGAGAAAATAAATCACTTTAATCCCAAAAACTGGGTAATCTGCGTCGTCCACCGACAGGAGAAAAACTGCCGCTGTAGTGTGATGTAGTGTGAAATGTTAAAACATTTCTATTTCCTCTCACAGTATGCCATCAAATTGCAAAATTAAAGAAATGCCAGTGACTTCCTACACAGAGACTCGTACAGGAAATTTAATGATTTAATGTCTCCAGGAAGTAATTAGAAAGAATAGTGGGTGTGAGAAGACTGAGATTAACTGACCCAGTTAGTGATGCAGCTCTCTTCACCCATGCATTTCACAAACATTTCTTTTAGGGTTAAATAATCTTTCATACTTGATGGTTAGCCTTGTTTTCTTGCAGAAAACAAAAGGCCAACACAAAACCACGCTCTTCTTTCAGACTCCTGTGCAGGCGAGCACAGGAGGCTCTTGCAGCTACTGCTTACACACAAGCAGCTCGACATAATCCCCAAGTATTTTTGCTTTGTGTTCATCTAAAAGAAGTGGTTTCGTGAAGTATGTGGATGCCTCAGTAAATTCATATGGGTGTCTCCAGATGCATTCTTTTGCGGGTTTAGCTGACAGCCAGAACTGGACAGGATTAGACAACTTGAAGAGACATCTTCCTGTACAGAAACGTTAGAGGAAGTGGATAATGTTTATCCTATATGTCTAATTCTGCACTGATACTCTGGAGGGTGAAAGAAATGACTGGTTTCACATTTGCTTGCACAGGACTGCATATAGTATGTGTGGAAAAAAATGGGAATACATTACACTTATCACGTAAAGCTAAAGATAGTGGGCTGCAATGTGTCTTTACCTTCCACTTCCTCTTCATCACAGATATGTTTGACAAACGAGGCTCCTCTGTCCAAGACTGCCTCATCCTCCATTCTAAAAGGAACAAAAAAAGAATTAAAAATGTTACATAAAGATCATGACATGGGTTAGGATGACTTATGGCCCCATATTCAACATCCTCTGACCACTGTATCCACTATCACACCTCTACACAGCTGCTCCAAAGTAGAAAAAAAAAGTACTGTAATGTAATGTCACTTTTATGACCATCGGAGTGAAATTCAACTTACTGTGAAACACAATCCTGAAAAAAGATTCTTATTCAGTGTGAAATGTTGTTGGATATTAAAGTAACATCTACATTCCAAGATCTATCTATCTAACGTTAGCACAAATTTTATTCAGGCTTGTAAGTGACGTTTTATTGAAGGATGCAGTACTGTGCAAAAACTCTCAAGTCACCCCTCATTCTTGCTTCCAAGAAGCCAGACTCTTGAACAATCATTCGCCAGGATTTCTGAATGCCTTTCAAATGTGTTCTTTGGACTTTGGTTGCTTTTTCACTGATTTTCAGTCTAGTAATTGACCATTTTTATAGGAAGGGCTTCTTTGGCAAGCCACTTAACACTGACCTATGAATCGTTCAAACATAAAAAAAAAAAAGCACCTAACTGAAAAAAAAGATGAAACAGTATTGTGTGTAAACATAACAGACAACTTGGCAAAGAATCAATTTTAAAATGTATCTTTAGGGCATTTTGTTGCTAACAGTCTGTTGCAAAAAACACACAATTTGTCCCCATATCCCAAAAGATAAGGCAGTTACAGGCATAAAACACTGTTTTTGCACCAACAAGGTGAGTCCCAAAGAGCTATCACCTAAATCTTTGCATATCTCATCATGGTCTGCAGTGTGTCCTTAAAGAATTTGAGGAAACAGGACAAATGCTGGGCAAAAGAAAAAGTGGCATACCCAATCTTTTTTCCGTAGCAGATGAACAGTATCTCAAAGTCATGTCATTAAGAAACAATGAAAAAAGTCTCAGTAGAAGGGTGGCTCCCCAGAGGGCGTTCTTAAGGAAGGAAAACGTGGAGAAAAGGCCAGCATATGCCAAATCAAATGAGAACTGGAATGCAAAAATCCGGTTTTATGGAATAACGAATCTAAATTTGAAATTTTTGCTTCAAATCATCATCAACATGTACATCAGAGGTCAGGTGAGAGGTACAGCAGTGAGAGTCTACAGCCATCCGTAAAACACCGTTGGGGATTTTGTCAAGAGTGATGGAATGATGAATGCAGAAAAGTACCAATTTTTTCAAAATGTTGATCCACTGTGCAAAATGTCTGATTGGCACTTGCTTTATATTTAAACTTTTACTGCCTATTGGATCACTCCAAAACTACACAGGAAGAGCTTGTTAATTAACACCATCAGTAACAAACTTCAATATAATGCATCAAGGTCTTGCAGTGCCCGCAGGTTTCCCCTGCTCAACAAGGTAAATGTACTTCTACCCTCACCAGCATCAACTCAACTTGTCATGTTTGGAGGAAGAGAAATCCTAAGTACGTCCCAAAGAACACCGTCAACACAGTCACGCATGGAGGTGGAAGCATTATGCTTTGGGCTATTGTTCTACAAAGGGTACAGGACCACTTCACCACTTTGAGGAGCCAATGGGTGGGGTCATGTGCCAACCTACTTCCCTCAGCTAGAACACTGAAGATGGGTCATGGATAGGTCACATTAAGGTCATGGAGTGGCCTAGTCAGTCTCCAAACCTGGTGGCCAACTACAAAAAACGTCTCACTGCTTTGCTTGCTCCACCAGGTAGACAGTCATGTTTTGCTTGGAGATAAAAAGTCTCAAGCCACCCCTCACTCTTGCTTCCAACTTGCTACTTAGCTCACCTGGTAATGTGGATAATTATTTTCAACACTGAATACAGAAAACAATACACCATAAAAAGATGAAAAAACAAAACAAAACAAAAAAAGAGGCTGCCTTTATATTCCACTGTGTTGAGCTATAAAGGGTAAGTAAAGACTTACCCTGTGCCTGTGTGTCAATTTACTGCGTCAAACTGCAGTAAAACTAAATATGCGTGTCACAATCAAATTTGTGTTTTTCCTTTGGCAGCATTTTTTTCCCCAATAAACCAAAAATAAATATTTGCTTCGGGATGCATACAAAGAATGCAAAATAAACACGTGAGCAGTTTAAATTTGCTACTGAACAATGTGAGGCCAACGATGAGACAGCACAGAAGGAATGGGAGCAGTGCGCAAAACCGCTAAATAAACAAAGTCAGGAAGGATACAACGTGTTCCTTTGATTGCACTCTGAGCTCATCTGGATCTCCCTAGTGGATATGATCTCTGGCCCTAAGAACATAGGAGCACAACACTGATAATAACAGATCCACCCAGCTCCCAGATCAAATGGGTGTCGAGGAGTGGTTGGGTTAAGTGCCAAGTTTATATGCAATCCTTAACCTCTGTACCTTCTTTTTGTTGCTCTTTTTTTCTTAAATATGAAAAAAATAAATAAATAAAAGTGACCGAGGTTTCCGCACTGTTCCGTGCACATAGAGTCAACACTATCATTTAGGCCTTGATTGCTTTGAGTGTTCTGTTCCACTTGTCCTCATCGTCTTCCATCCCAGGACAGAGCATCCAGAAAATAGCACCAACTTTAGAAGAGCTGGGTTCTGCCATGCTGTATTCTTTGTACCTTGTACCTAAGCAGACATGTTAACAACGATCAGAAGTGACACGCTATAAAAACATGAGATTGGCCCTTTTAATTCAATCTTGCACAATGGCTGTACAGACAGGAGCTACGATTCAGGATCTCTCTAAGAACCCAGCTTGGGTATTTACTTCTGCAGCAGGTACCAAAGAACTGGTGATGCAGCAGTATGCATGAAGGCAGCTCATGTAGCACAGAGAGAGGGTCATCAGGGAAACCGGTGAGCACACAGAAGAGCAAAGAAAGCTCATGTTTCAGGTTTTACTGCTGGCTAAGGCAAGTTCACAGAGCCGTGTTAATCACTGCACACTGCGGCCTCAGACAGGGCTCGACTAACCATGAGAAACAGGCCACAGGTGGTTTACAGACATCCTGGATGCAGGAGGGGAACGCATCATTCCTGTTTTGAATTGGGTGTCAAATGGAAAAAGAAATATGGTAAGTGCTTCAAAGAGAGTAGAAACTTTAAATCTGCTTTTTGGTATATCTCAGAAAAGTCAAAATGACTCGCCGAGTTTAAAATCAGGTCAACATAGTCGATTGGATCCTACATCTCCTCATTCAAGTCATTTTAAATGCAGGAAATCGACTTGATCTTGCCCCCATTTCCTTCTATGACTCTATCTTCTTGATTAATCAATAATAATAAGAATAGTAATAATAAGAATAATAATCTGGGTGAAGATCTGAGCGACCAGTTACATCTATTTCTCACTCCTGAACTTTCGATTCTGCTTCAGTTCTCAGTGACCTCAGGCGTCTGGATAAACCTGTCAGTGCGTGAGGAGCCGGGATCAGCTGTTTGGGATCAAGGATCATCCCCATCTCTTTACAGAATGACGGATCCAGTCCAACCAGCCTGGTTGGCCATGAGGGTAGATGCCCTCAGCGCCATCAGGGCAAAAAACAGAAAGAAAGAAAGAAAGAAAAAAGGTGTACAGCAGTGAGTTTCAAGCCTTAAAGTGATACTCGAGCTAAAGCTGATCTTCTGGGCGGTAATACCCACATGAAAGTTTAACAGGCAAGCATAAAAAAGCGGATTTGGCTGGTTGCAGTTAACTTCTGCACCATTACTTGAAGGACAGAGGAAGACATATAGGTGATCAGCATTAGGTATATAACTTGATAATTGGCCATTTGGCAATTTCTCAGGCTGAGAGTAGGCCATAATATGAAGCATATACCTATATATATTTTTAATCAAAGTGTTGCAATAATACAACCATTATATTGGTATTGTTATCACAACATACTTTTCAGCTTAATATTCCTCAGATATAGCCACCCAATTAACACTCAAGTGGGGCTATTGTGACTTCCACTATCACACCGCTGCGGAGCCTGAATGCGAAGTGAAATGGGTAAACAAATAAATGGCCATATCACCAGTACAATCAAAGAGATTATTTGACTTGTGTAATAACCAAACAGAAGTTAGCTCGGTGCCCTTCAGCTCTGCCTTGACTTTTGGAATTTCCTTCAATGGCACATTGGTCAAAGCATCAACGGGAAGAACACAAAAGAGCATTTTAAGTTTCAGCAGGCGCTCACACAGGTGCAGGTGAAACAGAACAAAAAGAATAGAGAAAACGTTTCCCTGTTACAAAACCAGACGTCTGTCTCCGGGAAAGACACAAGAACGAGGAATCGGCTGTCACTTTTATTTCTGCTGCTCACATGGCACGGCACAATAGGTCATTTCAGGTTTCGTTCGTTGTTACTTGGAGAGGGCGTCACGCTCGCTCTGAGGAACTGTGCCTCGCCTATTCCGATGCAATTACATTTTCAAGCCAAAAACATCCATCTAAAATAACTTGTTACCGTGAATGAGATGCTTGTAAGGAAAGAGCAGACTCCGTGAATCTTCCCTGTTTGACATTACTGTGAAGTCTATACAACTGGGCCCAGTGGATGGGATGGGGGAGGGGGGGGAGGGTTCCCCCTCATACCCGTCCGCCACGGGGATAGTGCAGTCTAGCGCACTACGCATTACGCACGGCTTTATTCAGAAAGATACAATGCAAGACATCTCCGACACTTGCCTTGCGCTCTCCTCCTCTCTAATTAATAGCGACAGCTTCTTGGAAAATAGATTAGCCCGTTCATAGCCACGGTGTGTGTCTTATCTATCCAAGGTTGTCGCTGGAATGAATGAACGCTTTTCAGAAAGATCAGTACTCTTATAAATAGCTTGCACGTGGCGTTACTATGGCATGCCATCAGCGATCCACTAAACTCAGAAACCACAGAAGTTCCAGCTTTACGCACACTGGCACAATGCTTTGAACGTGACTACTTCGTTTTCTAGTGAGCGACATTCCTGACGCCTCGTTCACCGACTCAGCACTTGACAGGAAACAACAAAACAAATCTCCCCAAAAACCCGAGGACCGAAAGCTACGAGGTAAAACTTCAAACGTGCATAGCTTTTAGTTTCACAAGTTAACACTTGACGATCAGACACTTACTTGCTCTTGTCGGAACTCATGGTGACAAGTTTCCCCTTCGCGGCTGATCAGCGTGGCGTCCACCTGTCCTCCTCGTCAGTTTCGAGTCGTGCGTGTTTGAGAACGGTTGCCTAATCTAACTGCTGCGCTCCCAAAGTGCCTAAAACTAAAGTACGTGAGCTGCGGCTATCTCGCTGGGATGATTTCTGCGACCCTACAAATCAAACCTAACGCGAAACGCACAATCCACATATCTAAATGGAAACGCACACGCAAGGCCAAGGTAACATCTTGTCCAAAGCGCCTGTTTGGAAGTGCCACGGGAGTCTTTGTGTGTAGCGTTTCTTTCCCCATATTTAAAGTACCATCCCTCCTCCTGCGTGACGCCACAGGTCAGACCATTAGCGCTGGGAGGCGCGCAGAAGACTAAAACTTGGCAAATTGGCTCCCCATTACTTCATCAAAACAACTTTGACCATAGACAGAAACATGCAAAATCAGTTTTTTATTGCTTAACAGGAAATATATAAACAAATCCTGCTAACAACATTCTAAAAGTTACACTTAAATAATTCATTTGAACACTTGCTGAGGATGGGTATTTATTTTGGACCCGGAACTGCCAAAAAGAGCAAAAGCAAACAAAAAGTCATGAGATGTTTCCACCTTGGTGATCCATTCTACTCTGTGCTTTTTAAAAAGGCATTAAAAGTAAAAATGAAAGAAGCTAATGTCAGATAGCTTTAGTCAAATCCTATTGGAGCTACCAGGTCAAGGCAGGCTGAGCGCTCAGAAATAGCCGGGCAGCTTTAATGGAGACTGGCGACATCTTCTGGAAGAGCTGCACAGAGTGCCAAGAAACATTTGGAGCGGAGAAAGAACACGTGTGACACTTGATTTTGTGCAATCGGTGGGGAAAAAAAAATAACAAGTTTACTGTCATTGTTATCAGTGGACATACATTACAATCTCATTTGTGCACATTAATGCTGATAAATACACAACACTTAAAAAAAACAACAACCAAAAACCCCCAATTTCTTTTCTTTTCAGTTATTGAACAGACAAGTAACTGTCATTGTCTATGCTTTAAAAGCCATCCAGTCTTCACTCTTTTCTTTGTGGTGGTGCTCATAGCGTGCTCAAGAACTCTTTGACCTACAAAAAAGCAAAAAACAAAAACAAAAAAGGCGTCAAATTAGCATTAAAATCTAAACCAACAAAGGCACAGATCATTACTTTGGATTTCTTTTCCCCTCCCCTCCTTGGATAACAGTTGGGTTTATGTAACAGCACCAAGCTGTGTGTGGAACAGGGTTTTTTGTGTCTGATGTGAAAATAAGTGCCTGAGTTAACCACAGCTGATAGCATCAACATGAAACTGGTTCATGAACAAGCGCAGTGTGTGTTTACTCGAGTAAAAGTACCAATGCCAGTGCTCAAGCATTTTATTGCATCACTGAGCCCTGAATCACAAGAAACTCAGTCTCATGCAGCATTTTGCCCAAACTGTCTTCTTTTATAACAGCAAGCGAGTAAATTTGAAACATCTTTTTACAGCACTGTGTTTTGACACA
The DNA here is from genome assembly GCF_057381915.1 of Diplotaxodon limnothrissa. Lineage (NCBI taxonomy): Eukaryota > Metazoa > Chordata > Actinopteri > Cichliformes > Cichlidae > Diplotaxodon > Diplotaxodon limnothrissa. Next base: position 55,109,709 of record NC_140602.1, on the reverse strand, counting down.
GTGCTGCTCAAACCTGTTGAGCCACTCGTTGCTTATTTCCATTTTGCTAGGAAAATGAGGCAGATGCAGCGATTTATTGAAACGTGCAAAAACATACATGGAAATACAGTATATGAAAAGTAATGAAAGCATTAATTGATGATTTCTGATCTTTACGCAGGCTGAAACGGTACCAACCTTCTCGATCATGTTAGCACATTTGATTTTATCTCCCTTAAAATCTTCATTCACGTCAAGCGTCATGACCGGCACGTCATTGAGATACTCAAACTCCATGCTGTGGGAAGACATGATATAGAACATGCAGTTAGAGATGTTATAGTTTCCCACTGTGGGAAACTGCATACTGTTTTTAATGAAATGAAGACATTAAACTTTGTAAGGAAATGTACACATGATGGAGCAAAGAAACAGCCCGTCACACAAAGCCAATGACGCAGATGAAGATCACATGTATCGCTGTTCGAGCCTTCGCTTCCCCCCCTCCAGCTGTTGCATGAATGGGGGAGTAGGGGGTTTCCAATGCTTATTCAAAGCCTCTCCTATCATACAAGTACATCTGTTTTCCTCATATAAATGCACACAGTTTCTGACTGAACAGTCTGCTTACGTCAGGGTCTTGTGCTGCAGCCAGCTCTCGTGCTTGAAGTGAAGTTTCTCCAAGTACTCCGGAGGGATGTCTTGCTCTTCCTCTCTACCTCTCAGGTGTAACCGCTCTAAACATCTCTGTACACCAAAGAAGAAGAACACTGTGAACTTTTTGCTTATTGTGAGCTTTATTATAATTTTTTTAAATCATGAATGATGAAAATTGCAGAACTTTCTATTAAAGGACACTGTCATTTAGGTATAAACGTGTGCAGTACAAAGGAGGAGGTTACCTCTGGTGAGGCTCTGAGGTAGATAATGCCATCCAGCTCAATGTGCTTGCCAAACTGGTTGTGCAGCCACCCATGCCAGTCCTGGTAGACGGACCATTCGGTCTCATTCATGCATTCACTCTCATATAGGTTGGTTGCAAAGATGTACCTAAGATATAATGAATCCAAAAAAAAAAGGATGAGCAATTCTGTTTCATTTATCACAGGATGTTTTAAATTGTAATTGTTTTGAGGGGTTAAATAAATCAGAGGCTGGTTTCTGTGGTGGGAAAGAAGTGAATTCTTACAAAGGTTTCTAAAGCCTGGTAAAAATTCCTACACTGTGTTCACAGTGAAAATTTCTATGAGAAAAATATTTTTATCAAGCGTACATATTCATCAATAGGTCCGATACCTGTCACTGTAGATGGACCGCTCAAAGAACTGCACAGGATTCTCAGCCTCTCTGAGCTTCCCGTTGGCTGATCTGATCTGGGCACGCACCCGGCTGATACAGGCGTAGCTCTGGAAAGTGTAAGCCCACCGCCCTGGCTTCTCGTACATCATTTGCAGGACGTTCCCGCCACTCCTCTGAGATGCGGTCAGCTCCTAGAACATAAAAATCCCATTGTTTCATTTTACACACCTTCATGACTTAGAGATAATAAATGCAGCCTTTTGTCATCATGTGTAACAAAAAGGTGAATCACTGTAAGCTGTGACATAGCCCCATTGTTAAAAAAAAAGGCATGTGATGAATACATGGCTAAAGCAGCAGCTATTTGATTTTTTACCAACCAAGCTCTACTGATGGAAACTCTTTGCACACGTTTCTTTACCTTTCCCCAAAATAACATTTTTTAGATCTTGCAAATATCAGAATACAACTTTATGCCACATATGCTGTCTTTTTAAAGCACTGAACTCAGGTCCTTTAAGACAATCCGAGGCATCTTACTTTATACAGTTTAATGTGTCATATACGAGTGATAGTTATTATTATTTACCGATGTATTGTAAATCATTTAAGCTTTGTCTTTTGCTGAACAAAGCTGGCTTTTCCATAAACATCTTAGCCCACATTTAGTAAGTGAGTAAATAAGAAAAGCACTAAACCATTTTTCTAAATTTGATTTGTTCCTCACTGGCATTGCTCTCCAAAAATACTTGGTCCAGTGACTGGCAGAGGGCGCTTTGACCACTGCCTTTAAAAGTTGTGGCAGTAGTGGAGACTTGTTGAGGACCCTTGAATGGTTCAGCAGAAGCAGTGTATTCTGATAGTGCCTGCATACTATCATTTTACAGCGTGCCGACACCATTTTGCACTATTTATTGGATTACCAACAAAAAGTGTACATGTGAGCTGATATGATATATTTTTATTTGAAGTGTTTACCTTCTTTAAACTGGCCACTAGCAGTAGGTTTTTTCCCCCCCACATTCTGCAACAAATTGCAACTAGTGGTAACTAAATGGCCACCCTGAGCTTGAGGGTGTTGCACACTCACAACTAATTTTAATTGACTGCAGGGCAACTGCACCAGTTGCCTGATAGGAAGCAACCTTTCTGCAAATGTAAAAAAGATAAATGTGACTTCCTGTCTACGCAGACGGCAACAAATGTGTGGCTTTCAACCATTTCCACAGTTAATTCCTGAATGATCACAAACAGTTTGCATGTAATTGCAACCATGACCCTAGTCTGTCCGTCTTATGGCAACATTCCTGGCAGGTTTTACTGACAGCGTTGGTATACTCGATAATCTGGTGTTGCAGCACAAAGTGAAAATACTGGACAAGACAGATACTGACAATCTTATGAACAAATCTAGCAAATCTAACAAAGGTAGATTTGCCTGCTGCTGAACGCAAAAGAAGCACAAATTAAAGTTCACTCGTTTGAGGACATCACTTTTGAAAAAAGGTGATAAATTGCAGTATATGTTACTGCAATACAATCAAAATAATAATTAAAAAAAAAATCACAATAACATCATATTGTGGTAATATATCGTGGGTTGTCTGATGATTCCCACCTCTGCTGGGCTGAATGAAAACTGGTAACAATGAAGGATCTACCTAACTTATTATGAATGACTGGTAACTTGTATCCAGTCATCCATAATATAACAACAGTGCAAATGCAACACACCAGTCACTTGTTTAAGCATTTTTGGTTGATATGGAGAAGAGTATCTCAATATCCCTCTCACTGCTTGGTAGCTGGGGGTAGGGTGGGGGGATCCTTATGGCATCTGTCCCTCTGGGTGTGTGGCCACGCAGATACTGTATAAGGGCAGACAGCAGCTGCACTCTAAATACAGATGGGGAGTCTCCCCAGTTATTACGTCTTCCTGAATGCACGATAATGTGCTGGTTATTAAATTACTCACAAATTTGTCATAAACTGACAAGAAAGCAGATTTTATGTAAACATCAGAAAAGTTTTTTTTAAACGACTCTAATATAGAATCTTATTTTATTTTAATACCTCAAAGTCGCTGCCAGTTGTTTGAACATTGCACCACCTGGCGATCGGCTCTGGTACCACCTCCCAGTCCGCGCTCTCCTGCTCCAAGAGGCGAACAAAGGTAGATTTGCCTGCCGCTGAACGCAAAAGAAGCACAAATTAAAGTTCACTCGTGTCATATAGCGTACTGCATAGACCTAGCTATGCGTCACACAGGTGCAATGTCGTTTAATATTTTCTTAGAAGAAGAATAGTCTAGTAGCAAATTGGCGGCAAAAGTAGTACATTAGGAGTACATCGTCTGAAGCTGTATACTGTTACACACAGGTACCCCGAGCAGCACCTGACATCCATCTGCGGACATTAAACCTTTACACTGAACTTTTTGTTTTGTCAAATGTGACTTTTGCAATAAGCTGCAGCACTCACCGATGTTCCCCTCGATAGAAATCCGCTTTATTCTCTTCTCCATCGAGTCGTTCATTGGGTCTGGGCATGGCCTTTTTGGAGTAAAAGACATCTTCGCAAAAATTATTAAATATTTTTAAAATGATCTTTAAAATATTCCTTAGGATGTTGCGGCAGCTGCTAGGATGTCAGCTTGTTGTTTTAGATTTCGCGCTCAACGTTAGGAAGCGGAAGTTAGCACAGCCGTGTATCCGCCCCGGAAGCAGCTGTTGCTTACGTCAGTAATTAAAAGAAGAAGAAGAAACAAATGTAACTCCCAATTCATTCAGAAATGTTTAACAAATGAGCTGTCACGACTTTCAAGTACTAAATTATGAAGTCTGTCACGTATGGATGCGTAAACACGAGTTCAATGTTGTAACTGGTGAGCCGTGCAACTGTTTTTATGCTGATATCTACAATAATGTAGTCCAACAGTATTTTCAAATATCTAATTTCATTGTATTTTATATGTAAAATTTGTTTAGTATAAAAAAATACACACGTGTTTTTAGTAAAAAGGTTCAAAATATTTCTCTGAACTGCATTAAAGACTCAATGTGAGGTAGAAGTGGGTGGAACCAGAGTCCATGAATAAGTCATTCAGGGGATCGATCTAAAAACCAATAATATCGATAAGAACGCTGGTATTGGTATCAGACTGATGGTTTGTTTCTGTGCTCCAAGTTCAATATTTAGCCCATTGAACTGTATTATATATTTTTTTATTCTTTTGGCAGTGAAAAAACCCCATCAAACACGCTATGAAAATTGTCTGAACCCTTTCGTGTTGATTGCCACATCTATTTTATTAAATCATGACACATTGCTCTCCTCTACATAAACTGCCTTTATAGACGGCAAGACTGTCCCTGTATGTACTTCGCATGAGATTGATAACAAACTTGCAGCATCGCACAGCATTTACGTGAGCAGTGCAGGTCAATTTAGAGACTTGGGGCTATTTAAGTTTTATTAGATGTCTTCTTTCATTGAGAACATTGTACTATAGTTTAAATGCAGTTATTCCATGTTACACACCTTGACTGAATAGCTTGTATAACCACTCTTAGCAGCAATAACTTGAAGCAATCTTTTTCTTATGACTTTATCATTCGCTCATGTTGTTGTGGAGGCATTTTGGCCCACTCTTCTTTACGACCTTGCTTCCGTTCAGCGAGATTTGTAGACATTTACTTACATTTATTCACAGTTCTCTTAACGCCTCTCAACAGCATCGCAGTCAGGTTGAGGTCTGGACTTTGACTGGGCCATTGCAGCACCTTGATTCTTTCCTGTTTCAATAATTGTACTGCTGAGCTTGGGATCATCATTCTGGCTGCACAGCCTCACATATTACTCCAGAATACTTCAGTATTCAGGGATGTTCTTGGTCAACTCAATGACTGGAAGGTGCCCAGGTCCTGTGCTGAAAAACAGCCACAAGACCAGGGCACCTTGATAAAGAGTAAAGTGTGTCTTATTGGATAAAACACATATTGGCAAAGGAAGTGATAAATTGCAGTACACTTTACTGCAATACTATTATTGCTATTGCACAATAATGGTGCCATGTGATTTAAACATTTCAGAAACTCAAAATACCTAACCGGGAAAGTTTCATTTTGATAATAGTTGGGTTTCTTTTATTTTCTTAAAGACAGACACACACAGACACGAAAAGCAGCATAAAGCAGTTTAAAAAAAAAGGAAAAAAAGAAAAAAGGTTACAACTGTACTTGAGTACAGTACTTTATTAAATGCTTTACTCTGATCACCAGTAGCGCTGAGCTCACAGTACATAATGAACATACAAGTTTTTCAAAGAGTCAAGCCCACCTTTATTTGCCTTATAAACAGCATAAATCAATTCAGTAGCATTGAAAACCCCTACCAAGCCTTTATTTACAGACAATTCACCAATTACTTCAGTCGAGGAGGAAAAACCGTAGGCAACAGGCTATGTTTCGGGCATTTCATAAGGATGAGATGCTTGCAGGATGACCGATATTCTATTACATTTTCAGATATCTGGTGAGCAGTAACATTCATCATAATAAGCTAAGTAAGTTGGAAATGAGAAGATACTGAACAATCAAAACAAACAAGATTTTAATATCCAAAGAAAGGGAGAAGGAAGCAGCCTCTAAAAGGTATAAATGCACTCGTTTAACCAAAAACTATCACTCCATGCTTACTGAATCTTCCAAGACGTGTCTAACTCTCAGTATTTACACATGTGCGTTTATAAGTGTTATACCTCTGACAAATTTCAGATATAAAATATTCATGTCACCGTTCATTTTTTTTTTTTGTTTTGTTTTTTTAACTTAACCTGACAGAGAAGCACTTCTGTATGCATCCTTCACCCAAACAGAAGACCTATAAAGAAATCTCAATATTGGATATAAAGTATGAATGAGCCAACTGGCATCCCCTTTTAGTGTCGTGTCAATTATTGCATAGTCAAAAACTACACTTTGCGATTGGAGAAAGGTACATGAATCTCCTCTTCGAATCACCACAACAACAAACCAGTCAAGAAAGAAAGCAATAAGAAGTCTCACTTGTGCCTTTCAGCTGATTTAAGAGGGAGTTAAATGAAATAAACTATGGTCAGTCACATGGTACAGCTTCTCCCAAAGCACAGCCAATCCATGTGGGGGTGGGGCATGGGGCAAGGAGGAAGAAAACATTCAAAAAATAGAGATCAGAAACACTGTTCAAAGTGCTTTACAGCCAGTATGATAACAAGGGATTCTGCTGTATCCAATTCATAATGCTAGCATGTCTCAAACAGTGGAGTCTAAACACAGATTTCTACATCTATTTCCCTACAATTTCGGGTTTTTCATCCCTTCAAAGTTCTTCTAAAACCTGTTACTATTTCAAAGTTTTTGAAGGTGAAAAACTAGTACACAGGGACATGTTACTAGACCATGCTACAAGATTCGTCATTTCTTAGTCCCTGCTACAGCATAACATCATTCTAGCTTCACTTCTATGTCCTTCACAACACATTCATGTATCATAGCCTGCACATTATAAAACTTGGCCAAAAGACTTTATAACTAAATAAAGTCGACGAGGAGCAGAAGAAATAAAGAAATAATTCTGAGCCAAGTTACAGGACACATAGGAAAAAAAAATAGGGGTGGGGGTGTAAGAAGCACAAACTTAAAAGGGACGTGGTGAGGAAAATTGAATGAATCAATCACATCAGTGTTATATGGCCTTTGATATACTAGGGCAATTATGAGCCATGCTAGGCACTTAGGATTCTTTTGTGACTGATGTTATGATATTACAGATGTGGACAGTAGCAAACCTAGATCAAATCAAATCAAGATCCTTCTATGTTAAAATAAACCAATAATATTCAGTTATTTATCACACCACCCTATGATACAGCATCTCTGCTTAATCGCTACTCTCTTCTATGATGGAGCTGGAACCTAATAGTATGTTATCTTAAATTCAAGTGGGACAAAAACAAAACATCTGTGCAGTCAGGTAGAAAATTAATAAACATATATCCATCTTATCTTAAAGTAAGCCGTGATAGAATATAAGGGAAATTTCTTTTTTTTCCCCCATACAGCTAATGTTAATCTGTGGTTTGCTCAATTAACTTAATCCCTGATAGCATTAGTCCTGGTGCCTTTAACCTAACAACACCCTTCCTTCTTCCTGGCCTTATTAAAAACATTTCCCCAAATGGAAATAGTACATACTGCATACATATAGCCAGGGTGGGGGTGGGTGGGTATCTGTGCAAAAACTAGAAGAGCAATAAAATAAGGATTACAGGGCTGTTTATCTATCCTTGGTTGTCAGTTTTTCAATCAGCTCCTGTAGTGGGACCAGCTCTTTCCTGTCAATGAGGTTGAACTCCTGTGAAAGACAAAAGAAAAAGGAGCAAGCATTACCCCATGACTCGACACGCTACAGCCCTTGTTAGCAACGTGCCGCATTAGTCAGATATCAGGGATTCTTTACCTGAACAAAAAAGATGAAGTGTTTGAATGATGTGTTGAGGTGGGCCTCCTCTTGCAGCTGCATGACGGAGTCAAAGTGCTGGTGGTAGATGTGGGCGTAGACCCTGAACAGACGCTTCAGAATGGTCTTCGCCACAGACATAAAATTACGCTTAAAGGGCACGCCTTGGGAACAAAAGAAAGAGAAGGAAAGTGTTTCGAAAAAACACCAGAGAGCTCGACATGCAGCTACATTACAGTCTGCCTGTGAAAATGCTGCAGTCTGCACAGGCAGGCCACAGCATGATCTTAGGGAAGCACAAAGAGTGATGAAAGCAACACAGCAACACCTCATGTTCACTGTGCCGAGGATTCATCTGCAGGAAAGAAAGTTTTAGTTTCAACAATAAACACTAAACTAAACTGCTGCAGAGCACAGAGGCTTCTACAGAGAGCCACCTACCGTACAAGTCAATATAGACACTAGGACGAGTAAATTAAAGCTTCAGATGCTGAACAAATGAATGCACGCTTATTGAGCCCCGAATTGATTTTAACATGTGTGCAATGGGTACTTCATCACAACACACACCTCCAAGGAACCTTGAAGATGCTGGCAGGTTTTGAGGTTATTTCTGGCCAAGTGAACAACAGATCATAGGCAATGGAGTGAATTGTGTACCTCCAGGGCAGCACACTCACCACTTCTACTAATATGTACTGGGTCTATCAGACTGCAGTTTATGCTGGCTGCCATTCAATAGCAATAAAACTCCACCTTAGACTGCACACGCCACAACTAGTTATGAGGCTGATAACTGTAGGTATGCAAATACTACCACTTAACAATCCTGTACACTGTCATCCAGGAAGATCTCTAAATGTGTTAGGTTATTACATAAAATTAAAAAAGACAAATGCACCGCTACATTTAAATAAGGAAAACTTGAAAAGTTCACATTTCTGCTAAGTTCATCATTTCTATTACTTGCATGCATTCATTTTGCGTGGGAGCTGGATTTCTCTGGTAATAAAAAAGGCTGTGCATGTATTCTGAATCTCCACACACCTTATTGTTTGATGTACGACATGTGCATTAAAACGATAACTGAAGGTGAAGGCTGGTAGAAACTACAAAGTGAATCATACCGATCTTTGAAGGGAAAAGCGTCTCATCGTCGAGCTGGTCTTGCACCCAAGTCATGAGGTAATCAATATACTTGGGAGCAGAGCATTTGATGGGCTTCTTGATGTTGGTTCCATCAGCCCAGTGGTACTCATACCTACAGGAAATAACAATGAAAAACACACTGAGCACATTTATACCAAGAGGAATTTTTGGCTGACTCAAAAGAGAAGGAAGAAAATCCCGAGTGTTATAACAAAAGCTTAATTGAGCATAATGAATATTCATGTTAATCAAATTCTCAGAAACAGGAGAAAAATGATTTCTGCACATCTAATGCACACATAATCGTGTGTTTTGTTTGTTAATAGGTGGATCTTTAAACGTAAACTTCTGTATATTAAATGAAAGGTATGTTATCATGCGATTGTTTTATTAGTATGGCCCAGCTGAGATCAAACTGGCCTGTGTGGCTCAGTAACTACAAGCACTAATCACGCTTATGCGAGCAGTCCCTAGCCAGAGGCCCATTCTGAGCAAGGAAAAACCCCGTTATGGTCTCCATCTGGACTTATTCAACACTGATGTAATCAACTGTAGCAAAGTGGTCTTTCTCAATAAGCAGATAATATACAAGTGGTCCTGGTTCGAGTAAGAGTTGATGCTAGTCACCAAACATTTTCTAATAGGCGTTTTTTCCTTTGTAGAATTAAATCTAAATTTTTATCAGCACATAAAAGACATCTGCTGCAAATCTACCATGACAGCGGGAGTCCAAAACAAAAAGATCTATGTCACAGGGTGTATACGATTATGAAGACAAGTGCATTTTCCAAATCCTGACCCTGCTCAGTCTCGTCACACAACAAAGACTGAAGAATAGCCCATGGGCTAGTTTTATGAGTTTTAATCACTTACTTAGGACCAGCAGACATGACTGGACAGCTTTCCTCAGTGCAAAAATCTGTGATGGTGCCATACAGCATGTTGATCTGGTTGAAGAAGTCCACAGCTGGAAAAATGTGAAATAAAGAAAAACATTAAAATTGTGTTTAGGCAGCTGGTTTTCATTTCTAGTGCATCACATACTCCTGTGTTAGTGATTTGCAGAAGGCCTCCTTTCACCTCTACTCTGTAGTTATAATAGTGAACCAACCACTCACATGTGCACACTTGCTAAACAAACTTGATACCCCCAAATATAATTTTCAGAGTCTAAACTTAACCAGCATGTGAAAGTGGGAGGCAAAAAACTGAAAACAGAACAGAACACAAAACTCCCATTTGGACACAAACCATGGTCAAACAGTGTGGGGACTACCTCCTTGGTGTTAAGGCACAGACACGAAAGGACACTTTCACACCTCCTTCAGCAGTATACTGCTTGTACTACTCCCTTTCATTACTTTTAACTTTTGGCAATATATTTTTCTGTTCCCACAATGGTTCCAGCTTTTTGGTAATGGCACTATTATGATTATGATGATTATTATTATTGTGGGTGGAAAAATTTGCAGGACAAGTTATAAATTGGGCACCAATAGTGCGTCAGTGAAAAGGGTTACTTGAGGACATTTCTGCAAGGACAATATTTGCTAACAGAAAGGCAGTTTCTGGCCCTGGGGATGAAAAAGTGTTGCTATATGACACCAACTGTAGTGTTTGCCAGCACCGATTGCTGGCATCAGATTACCCCACAGCACTGTGCCTATCCCTATTTCACCACCCAGGCCAAAACTGTAGACCAGTGCACAGTCCAGTTATCTGGCACAAACTGTGCTACAACTCATTCCCAGTGGCATACAGCCAACTTTGGCTTCCCATCAGTTGGGGAGATCCATTTTAAGCACTGGCAGCATTTGGGTTGAGAGTGTAACTTAAAAATCCCATTGAAAAAACAAAACGCACACAAAAAAAAAAAAACCCATACTGACCAGTTGTCATGGCATGTGGTTTGTCAGGTTCACTTTGAGATCCCTTTAAAAACAAAAAACTGTCCAATCATAGTTGACAGAATATTTTTGTATGCTGCTGTACAAAGCCAATAGTCCAAATTCCTGTTTATGCCACCAAACATACTGATGTGATTACAGCCTAGAAATGAATATTCCAGCGTAGAGCAGGGTGATATGACCATGCCCCGACAATCCATCAAGCGGTGCAGGTTTGTAGCTTAGCAAAGTCGTACTAAAACATCTGACAGATTTACGAGTGCCGTGTACCACATAAAATCTTTTCCAGGTCAGTAAACACAACCAGAATTCATACATAAGGCACACGGGATTATAAGGGGCATTGTTGATTTTCAGAAAAATCAAAGGATTGATTTTAAGTGTGCCATATTTTCCAAAAAACACGTTAATAACGACGGCCCGCTAGCATGCTCTACCAAAAATAGTGCTTTGTTGTTTATTGAACGGACGAAAGCTAAACCAGTTCAACACCACTGAAGTTGCAGCATTTTTACAAACCAATTCTGGTTCATCCGTTTCATTCGACGATCCGCTTTCGCCCTCCTCATTCTCCGTCGCAGCAATGCTTTTTCCGCCATGTACATATGAAAACAAAGGCACTGCGCATGCGCATTTTACCCATATTCTATCATGATATTTCATTCTCTTATCGTTGCCCAACATTATACTGGTATTACCGTGAACGATATGATATGATCCAGCCCTATACCAGTGAGAGAAAGCAGAATTATCTTAATGATATAAAATAGACTAAAAATTCAGGAGCCAAAATCCGTCTGGGGAATACCTGATGCTAAGCTCTAACAGATGAACCTCAAACCTTTTTTCTGTTTTCATTCATAAAGCTAATAAGAACCCTAAAATGATGTAACAGTCAGTGATAAAACGCTATCTCTTCCTGTGGTCCTTTATTTTCCTGTAATCTTGCTTCAGCCTCTTTATTTTCACCCACATTGCTTCACTGTGTCACGCATACCCAACAGCAATTTGAGGGGGAAATCCTAGCAAAGATTTCAATGTAATGCTTGGGCGAGGCAAAACTGCATTGCATTTCCTTGTCCCACTCAAAGACTCAAAGACACGACTTCACTGTCAACTCATTTCTCCATGCATGGTTCCACTTTCAGGGCTAATGTTAAGAGTTGCTGTAGCCAATGTTTGACCAACATTAGCGCTTTTCTGTCGACTGTGTTACTCACTGTTCCTCTTATGTTTGGAAAAGGTCTCAAAAGGATCACAATAACGCATTTCTAAGTGAAGACACTGGAGAAGAGAGGGTACTACCTCCAACAGTTACTATGAAATAGTTCCTAAAGGGAACAGATGGGTATCCAGCTAGGCAATTGGTTAAGATACTGGTCAGATTATTTCCCCATGTTCAATTGTACCTGGAGACCTTTTACTGCATGCCAGTAACTTCTCCTTCTACTGTCACTATCCATCCATTCATCCATCCATCTGGGGTTGAACAGCTGCCACAGGACTGTATTGCTATCCAGTACATGCAAAACAATCTTAAAAACATGAAGTGGACGGCTTCTCGTGAACACAGATCATGTGAAAAGTCATTTGTGCTTGGTGGTGGGAGAAGTTATTGCTCACAGCACTTTTATTCTGACTTCACTCATTGTGCAAGCTGCAACAGCTTGTGCAATACTAGCCAACCTTGCTTCTACCCCTCTGTGAATCTGGAGAGCACAAATATTAGGAGTGCAGCAGCGGTGGCGGCAGCAATTCAGAGGTGCAGTTAACAAAGCTAGAAATTGGGCACGCCTAAAATTTTTTCTTAAGAAAGCATCTGACAGACAATCACGTGTTAAAAGGCTGGGCTCGTGATTGTCTCCAACCCTGAAGGCTTTTTGACGCATGAGGATTTAAGCATCCACTGACCATTTGTCTCCTTTTAGAGGAAAGTAAACAAGGCGCTCACAGCACAGACAATAAAGTCTATTTAACATTCACGGTGGCTGCTCTGGCATGAATGCACATGGTCTTTGGAAGCAATGCCAAGATCTTACAGCTTGATAGTTCGCTCGCAACTGACTCATGATTTGGACTAATTAAGAGTCAGGAACAAGACTTGAAGATATTAAATGTTTTTCAGAAGTGTGCTGAGCCCCTTTAGCCAGGAATCTAAACCTAAAATAAAAGGGTGTATCAAGAGAGAAGAAAAATAAATAAAACTCAGTGCTTACTGTTGACTGCGACCCACTCATTTAAGTCTTCACCCTCAGGCAACATGACTGCCATGCGCAGGTTTCCACTCCCCAGAGTAGCCTCTGCATGTTTCAGCAGCTCATACTGATGAGAACCCTCCGGGATGTTCTTCTTGGGCTTGAATGTTTTGGATGAACGATTTCCACTGTGTGAGTCACACATAAAACCGGAAGACAAAAGGTAGAATAAACAAAAAGACAGAAAGATATGATAAGAAATCATGAGGTCCCCGAACACTAATGTGAGGTGACCTTTCAAAAAAAAAGTTGTGACTTTCTTAAAAAGATGTCAAAGGGAGCTTAAGCTCGTTTGAGTTTAGCAGAATGTAAGTGGGTGTGTGTGAACAGTGTGGCCCCTCTCTGTATAATGAGGCTATTTGTAGAGGTACTGTATTCAGTTGATCTCACTGCCCCATTAAACAAGAATTTGTGAGTCCTCACAGCATGGGTTGGACACACAAAATAAATGTTTAATTAGAGCATCCTCTAATGGCAAGATCCGACCCAAAATATCCTGTAGCATTTCTGTAATTCAAAATAAGTATGTGCCATTATCAGGATACTGTTGTTCTTCATTAGCCATTTCCTTCGAGCCTCCCCATATATACCAAGTACACAAAAATTAAGATGACAACAACAATAGTAAATCTAGACCTCATCTTCTTCAATCTAACTACAAACTATCAGAGTAGGTGTGTCTGACGTTTCTCAGCTTACCTCAAACAGACATTATTTTAATAGCTGGCTAAATATCGACGACATACTGTGGTGTTACTTTGCTGCGTTTAGCGGTAGCAGTGCTGTGTTAGATTAGCCGGTGGCATCAAAGTGTTTACACCAGCAAATATCCAAGTCACAATCAAAACCCTCCATCTCTCTCGAGGCAATTTGTCAGTGGACCTGTTCTAAGTAGGTGAAATTTCTCTTTTGGTCAACTGTAACCACTAGCCTTAAAGTACCGATGAATATGCGATTAGTATTGATTACAATTTGAAAGTGTAGTGAAAGCTACAGAAAATAAGGCGAATCAGTAGCAGTCCGAGGTACGTCCAGGAAATAGTCTAAGCCCTTGAAACGCTACGGCTAGCTAACTTTCTAGCTGTTGCAGCAAAGCTGGCATTTCCCAAACACGAAGCTAAATGGCGAGACAAAATAAGCGTGTATCGAAAGGTTGTAACTCACAAAAGAAAGCTCATGTTTCCTCGGGTCGCCGAAAAAAAATCCCTTCTTGGAAAACAGCCGATAATAAAAGCAGAGTAAAGGCAGCCCAAAAGGATTGCCAAAAACTCTAAAGCCTCGCACTTCCTCGGTTCTTCTCGGGCTTAGTCGTGTGGTCCTTGTTAAACATCCGAAAAAATATAAATATTAACAGAAATAACTACCCACTAGTTTTTAAAAAGGGGGGAAACAGATGTATTTTAAAGACAGACCAATCTACTAGCTGCTGTACGCTGGGAGGCAGCAGCGCACTGACTGCAATACTCACTTCTTCATCTAACCTTGAAGGCAGAGAAGACGCAGTTCTACTGTGTGCTGCCATCTAGTGGAACAAATGGTTCAGAACTACTGTTCTTTCCTTTGAATAGGAACATTTTAAGCAAACATGTAGGCTACTTTCTATATATTATATTGAAGAATAAAGTAATATATTTTACGAAACTGGCGTATGCTTCAGTATTTATGTTTTTTATGTTTTCTTCATTAATTATTAATTCACTGATATTTATAACGGCCTAGGCTACATGTCTTTGTTTGTTTTTTTATTTAACTGTGATTCAAAAATTATTATAACTGATGCTGCTAGCTAAGTTAAAATTACAGGGTAAATGCTGTTGAATTTGTTCGATAAAAAATATAGCCTGAAGATGGAGCTGTTTTCTTGAAATATAAAATGGAAATTTCATAGCCAGTGTCACGATCTGTGCTGCCTTCATGTCCGTTGGAAATCTAGGAATTTCCCAGATTTTTCAGTATAGTTTCCCTCTTACAGCGTCTCTTTACCTTCTCTGAACAAAGGGCAACCTCGTATTGTCTTTAATGATAAGACTAAATAGATATATGTAAACATGTTTGGTCCTTCTAGTTATCTTCCTCCTGTAAAAAAGCATCTTTAGTTAGACTATTTAGGCTTAAAAAAACTTGTGGCGCACTAGGACCCTCCAGCTCCGTGTCAGCTGACTATGTAGCCAGTTATATGCGACGCCAGACCGTAGCCCGAAGGTTTTTTTCAGCTTGGGTTGGGAGAAAACGGGTCGACTCGCCGTGTAAGGCCCATGTCTGAAAACCCAAACAGACGTTCACATTTCAGCAGAAAGTCGACTGCACAGCACGGCAAAGCCAGAACAGGTAAAAGCCTTTTTTCCCTATCCAAAATCACTCCGCCTCGTAGGGAGCAGCATTAGTGAGGCGTACGATGACAAGTCCTCTGTCTGAGCTTATGTTATTTCTTTATCCGCAGCAGCAAGATGGAGTGTGAGTGGAAACCAGACGAGCAAGGACTTCAACAAATTTTACAGCTGCTGAAGGAGTCTCAGTCGCCTGATACGTCCACACAGAGATCCGTCCAGCAAGTATCCTTTTTGAGCCAGATATGGATGATATAATCTGTTAGTGATTTAATAACAAAACAGACTCAACAGGCTAACGATAGCTAATACTAGCCTGGGTGGTTACAGTTACAAGCAGGTACGCTCGTGCCTTTTTTTGTCTCGCTTGCACGCGCTACAAACGGAGCAGGTCGTGCTAACATCATTTGACATTAAAAATGCTATAAATTGTCTTGCTTGGTTAATACAATAACCAACGGTAGCTTCTAATTGCTCCTCCTGTACACCTTTACCTTGCATATTGCTTCGGCAGAACATCATAATAAAACATGTCTAAAGCCCCGGTATATCATCTGCAACTTAATCCTCAATTAAAGCTAAGCTTACCGGAAACATGCTACTAATTTAAGTTAACATTCGAATTAGAAATTCTGTGCATAATATAATGATGTAATGGTGATTGTGTTAATTGTGACAGTAGTGTATGCAATGCACGAAATTGCTGGATTTTACTAGTGCAACAGAATCTGAAATCTCCTGTTCTAAAACAGGAGTTAATGGAGTTAATGGAGTGGAATAAGAAGCCATCATTATTCAAGCATTTTCGCTGTGACATTTTACTCTATGTCACTTTTCCAAAGGGTGCCAGGGATTATCAAACAAAACCGTATTAAGGTGACCTCTTCCGGCTAGATTAAATGGCAAGCACTAAAGGGTAGGTTTAACATGTAAGTGCTTTATTAGCTTTACTCTGTAGCTTGGGCACTGTATTGTCACACAACACTGTGCTAGTGTTGTGTGACAATGCAGTTGAGGAGCAATCATCTGCTGCTCAGAGCTGCTGGTCCTTATGTTTTTGTCTGGTTTCATGCAGGTCCTTAATAAATTTCTTATGTAACCCTTCATACAGACTGTCTCATTAACTCATAGACTAGCTGCTGTTATAGCCCTAAAGATGCCATCTGCCAGTACAGTCATGCCAAATGACACATTTATGACCCCCTTACAAGCATACATCCAGTCCACTCACACACACTGACATACGCTCCCATCATTATGCTGTTAGATTAGACCACTCCTCCTCTTTATATGGGGAGGAGGAAAAAAAACTCTTTTTGGCTTTATTGTTGTTATCAGATTACAGAATGCAGTGATGTTCTTTCAGCCTTTTAACATGCTCTTCGTACATTTGTAACCCTTAACCATTTCTCCCAGAGACTCGAGCAGCTGAATCAGTATCCAGACTTTAACAACTATTTGATATTTGTTTTGACAAAGTTGAAATCAGAAGGTAAGCTGTCTGCCCTTCTCCTTCGCTCTGTCATTTTGTGTCTGTGGTGTGTTCCTAGATCGTCTAATAGCACCTGGGCAGCTGTCGTTTTTATGTAACTGCTTATTGACAGGTCAGCCCGGCTGAGACTTGGGTGACCTGATGGCATCTTTGTTGCAAATGATGTGCCACACAGAATATGGGCCACTCTAATTTTAAAGCTAAATCCTGGCACTGCTCAACTTTTGGCTTGACTGTCTGCACAGCAGATGACCCAAATGTTAAGTGGTGTTAAGACCTTTTCGGTTGCATGACGACCTTAGCTCAGATGCAACAAGCCACAAGTGTTTAAACAAAAAAAATGACCGAATTTATTACTTACCCATTTTAAGCAAACAGTAAAATAGTTTCTGTCCACAATGTTAGTATAAATGTCTGAACATAATTTCTGTAATACTCTGCTTGTGAAAAATGAAAGGAAAGCAATTTAATGTCTGAGTCACCAGCCTTCATTTTGATCACAGCTAGAGTGGAATTTTCACATTTCCTTCCTTGGCCTTTTCTCTCCCAAGATGAACCGACCCGATCCTTGAGCGGGCTGATACTGAAGAACAATGTGAAAGCTCACTATCAGAACTTCCCTAATGGCGTGTCTGATTTCATCAAGAGTGAGTGCCTCCAAAACATCGGAGACTCATCTCCTCTGATTCGGGCCACTGTTGGTAAGTCCCCTCTCTGTCTTCTGATTGTAATGTTGTCCTTAGCATCCATGCATACCTTTTTATGTTTAAATGTTTTCTGTTGTTATGTACGTTGCTTTGTTGTTCCTGTAAATAACTTCCTTATTTGTTTAAACTACATGCTGAAATATAAAACCTACAGCTCACTATATTGGGAACATAATCAGCATTTGCAGACAAAGCAGGGAAATAAATGACAATGAATATTTACACAACACCTTATTATTGGTTGTGATGGTTGTATATTATTTACACTAATTAAACCGATGAAAGGGATTTGGGATAGTAGCTCATTTATTTTCTTATTTTTAGGGATATGGTTATGTTTTTAGTAGAAAATGAGTCTGCTTTTCTGTGTTGTTTATATTTCTTTATTTATCTAGTGGGCAGAAATCTATGAAAAAACCCTTAGAAATAAAACTCCTGCAGTTCTCCTCTCTCCATTCTTAACCCCTCCCACCAGATTAGCGTGGACACATAGACTTGCTGTCAAAAGCGTGCTATTGCTGACTTTTGACTTCAGGCACTCAAAGTTTGCTCTCTCAGGTTTTCACCGCTGCTTGGCTAATCTGGCCTAACGGACCTGTAACTGGCTCAAGATTGTGAAGCCTGAAAACAGAGCTTAGAGGCGGTGCAGTTATCTCTCAGACCTTGTCAGTTACAGTATGATTGAAGGCTACTGTGAATTTCTTTTTAATCTATTTCTTTTTAATCCAGTGAGAGCAAAGCCCTACACTGGCTTTAAATGCCTCTAAATAGTCTTCCTTAACTCAATAGGCTACTGTATCAGAATGTTAAAGGCCAGCTTTTAAATGCTGGTTTGGTCTCCCAAGCATTCCCTGCTATTATTGCAGAATCTTGATATTAACATTTGCATAATTAGGGGTCATCCTGCTGTTTAAGCTAACTTGAAGCTATTTATGTGCTGCATTTCTGTTATTTCTATTCACATGGATTATAAACAGAAGCGCTTTATAATATTAAATGTCTGTTTCATTATATCCTGTGCATGATTTTGGTTTAATCAACTAACTCAACCCACTCTGACAACAGGC
Organism: Diplotaxodon limnothrissa; assembly: GCF_057381915.1. NCBI lineage: Eukaryota > Metazoa > Chordata > Actinopteri > Cichliformes > Cichlidae > Diplotaxodon > Diplotaxodon limnothrissa. The sequence continues at coordinate 55,091,029 of NC_140602.1, read as the reverse complement.
ATCCTCATCACTACAATTGCCTCCAAGGGAGAACTACAAAACTGGCCGGAGCTGTTACCCAAACTCTGCCTGCTGCTGGATTCTGAGGATTATAACACATGTGAAGTGAGGACAAACAAATCAGAAGCTTATAAATTAATTTCTTTTAGGCACTAAGCTGATGTTTGCTGGTGGTGTCACAAATGTGTTGATACGGGTGAAAGATGTGAAAACTATTTCTTAAGGGTTCTACAGATGATGTTTCCTGTAATAATCCACTAACACCGTGTTTCCACAGAAATGTATGTACTAACCCAATTACAAATGAGCAAACTATATATGAACAGGAAATCACTTAGATCATTTCAAAAGTTCTTAAAAATCTAAAATTATCTTGTAACACACTGAACTGAAAATGCATCATACAAATACAATGTGGCTCTAAAATCTTCTGCAGTAATCAAAAATATGAGATTGATTTTAATAAAATGTCTTCTGACGAAACTGACTTGGTTAAGATGGACTCAAATGTTGCAGCTGAGTAGCCATGATGTATTCATGTTTCAGTCACTCTGTAGCACATGAATAGTGCTCCGCAGGAAAGTGTCAAAATTTGACATTTCATTACTAAAAAAAAATCACACAAAGAGTCCCGAACCAGCTTAAAGAATCCAACCTGAAATGCAGTGGGCTCAGCGTTAATATGGCAGCAGCCATTACTTTGCTTGATATGGACATGACGCTAATGTCATTTTGTAATATTATCATCTGCCAATGACTCAGATTTCTTCCTCTTTAATTACCGTGCTTTCAACTCATCAGAAGTTTAACAAAAGCGTGTGTGTGAGTATGAGAATGAGAGGCCGCTTTTTGCCATAGCTGTGTTGGAGATGGGTGGGGAGTGCTGAGATTAAGCGTGCACATATTTCTGACTGTATATTACAGCCCATGTGTGCTGTAATTAAGCATGTTTCCCTGTCTGGGCACACAGACAGTTGTGCGTGTACTGTTTATTTGTTTATTAATTAATTTATTGTGGAAAGAAAAGCTGGCTCAGCTATAAAGCAGCATCTGGATGGTATCCTGCTGGCCAGATGAGCTAAAGACATTCTCACAGCTGGAGCAGCCGCTGCAGACTGCAGATTATTCAGCTCTGACTCAATTATTCTCTCTCTTTTTTTTGATCATCGTCCAAATATGCTTTACTTTTCAAAACGCCGATAACTACATGCTGTTGGGTCATATTTCATCTTTACAGGCCACCATGATCCACTCTGTTTTTTTTTTTTTTTTTTAATATCTTTAATTTTTCTGAATGTTCTGCAGAATAAAACTCAAGTGCTTGTTCTTCTAAATGCTCCATTGCAGCAGCCACGAAAATGACAGTACAGTTGTTTGTTGTGACTGTTAGATCATCTGATTTGTGTAACCATATTCAAGCTCATATAAACTCCCAGGTCATTAGTATTCTGTCAGCTGGATTTGCCCATGACATCAGAATTAATAAATTAAACGGCATGTTAAAGTGTCGTGGTAAATTCAGCTGTGTCTTAGGGCAATAAAAATACATGCTGACAGGATTATTACTTGTCGATGTGATTTAAAGTAATTTAAGGAATAGGTGTGACATAAAAAAATAAATCTTTGTGTAGCACCGCTGCTAGCCTCCTTTGTAAAGCTTGTTCAGAAGCTGAGATTTAGGTCAGGTAGTTACTGCAGACCATCTTGAAGTGTGTGTGTGTGCGTGTGTGTGTGTGTGTGTGTGTGTGCGTGCGTGTGTGCAAGAGGCTTAACACTCAAGCAACCAAATGTAGAAACTCCTTATAAGACCAGCTATGTTTTTTGAAAAGAAGCTTGAGGGTTGGAAAGCTTCTTAATGTTTCTTGTTGAAGATGGTCAAGTTGCTGCACTGTGAATAACTAGGAAGCAAACAAATAATCATTACTATATCTCTTTCCTCCCAAAGCACAACATTTGATGACCTCCCTTCTAACCTTGATGAGTTTTGACACCTCAGTATATATCAATGAAGATGTGGTTTGACAACCATTAGAATAGTTTCCAGGTTTTTCCAAGGTTAGCTGCATCAGAAGAGACCATCCCCACCAACTTCTAGTGCACACCCAGTTATTTTATGTTTATATAAGCAGGCCAAAGTTTGAAATAAAAACCTCAGTGTAGCCAGTCAGAAGAGATGCTGTCATACATATGTCAGGATGTCAGTGGGTAGTTTGAGCTCTCGTTGGCAGAGTTGAGGCCGATTTGAGGATAACTTCAGAGAACCGTGACCCAGAGCAGCATCTAGCTGTGTGTCTGAGGTAAAATACGATTATTTTACTATTTCAACGTCATTGTATATTTAGCTTAGTGCATTTTTTGAGCTACGAACGCAGTTGTTTCCAAATTAAGTGCTCTGAATGGTCAGATCTGTTTATTTCCATGCAAAATATCAGAAAAATCAAGCTTGATTCGGGGGGGGAATGAAGGTTTAAAATTTGTCCTGTGATATTACGCAGTTGGTTTGAAGGGCTGCATGTAAAAATAGGCAAGTTCAAAAAATATTAACACTAAATATTTGCCCGAATTGTATACATCTGGTGTGTAAAGAGTTTAAGTGTGAGATAGATGGGGGCTATTGGGAAAAGTGAATCAGCTAGTCTAGAGTCCAAGATTTAAATATTGAGCTGAAAATGAGTAAATAAGTACACTTTAAAGGGTCAGTATTTCTTCTTGTTGCTGATGTTGATGTTATTTTTTTGTTGCTGTAGTATCTGGCACCTTCTTCACTTTAGGATAGAGCTGTTGGTAGTCTTGATTAGCCATATAGTACTCTTTAAGAACTGAGCATCCACTGCCTCCCCAAAATAATCCACTATTTCTATCAGCATGACTTTGATATCTATTTTGGGAGTATATTTAGTGACTGCCAGTGTACAGTTTCCGATCTGTAATCTACGCTTTGAGAAACGTGTAAATGCATGTTGGCCTTGGGCCATTTGATCAATATATGTTGTGCATTTACAGTATCTGTGCAAGATGATCCTCGTGACTCTCCCAGTGAATCATCCTCCCTCTGATTGCTCAACAGTCCCACGCTGAGACCTAATGTCTGCTGACGCTGTGTATAAAGACAAGCTTCTGTATATGGTGAAACTGCAGCATGCTGTTTTTAGCTTTAAATCATCTGTTCTCAAGTAATGATGTCATAGATTTTTTTTAAGCTTAGTATGAACATAACAAAACGCAGAAAAATCAAAACACATTTGTTTTGGTAACATAAGGAGCTGTTGCCCTACCAGTGAGTCCTGCCTTTTTTGTGGTTTAAGACTAGTGGTTGCTGGAAGAGCTCCTCGTGTCACCACGCTGTGCTCTTCTCTGCATGCTCTATATAAAGAAACAAGCAGGTGTGTCAGATGCCAAGTTTAATGCTGGTGGACGGCTTAATATAGGTTATGGCTATGTTTTGATTAATGGAGGTTGACAAGTGGCTATAACGGTGTTGATACCACTCGAAGGGGAAAACGATCACCTATGATAATGCTCTGCCACCTCAGTGCTCATTTGTAGCATTATTCACATTTCAAGGGCAGGATTCTGAAGGAGCCGTTTAGTCGACTACATGTGTATTATTATTTTTCTTCTTTGCCGTGGCTCACAGCCATCTGCGTGAATTGCATTCTCACAGTGAACGACCTTCAGTAGCAGGACTTGAAAGGAAGATTACACTTTAGATACTTTCATATCATTGAAACACTTGCAGGCCACTCCCATTACTTTGCACTTCTCTCTTGACACACACAAATGCCTGTATTATGTTTTGACGTCACTGTGTGCAGCGCTGGAGCACAGTTGTGCGTAATATGAAATATTTGTTTGGGTTCCCACGCAGGTTCGCAACCAACAATTGCATTATCAGTTAGTCTGGTCATTATTCTTGATTAGTCGTGATGTGTGTTAACATATCATGCCATGCCAGCATTTAAACCCCAGTGATCTTGAATACATATGGATAGGAGGGGGAAAAAGGAAGTCTTTCTTCTAAATAGCTCATTAGTAACCCAGTCATGTTTTTCAACATTAAGATAAATCTGACATTTTGGGGGTTGTCATGAGATTTTTATATCATGGCTTATGTATATGACATCTGTTTACTTTTTTTTTTTTTTTGTTTGTTTGGATTTCCAATTCTTAGCTTAAACAGCAGCATGTCTTATACAATTAAAGGAACTGTCTCCTTTCGTCTGTTTCTAGGTGCCATTAGCAGTTCTCTCAATGTCATCTCCAAATTCCAAAAGGAAATTTCCACTGCTGTCTCTGATTACCTGCTGGCATCAAGATTCAGTCTGATGAAAGAAATGCCTTTTTCCCCCTTCATAAATTTCCTTTGTCCCTTCTTGTTTGTGACCTTGATTTAACCTTAGCCTCCTCGTCTTGTGTCACCCCTGTGGTTCTGAGCATATTTTTCCCCTCTTTTTTTTTTTTTTCTCTTGTGGAGATGGCTCTGTATCTGTCCTCTAAAAGGAATGCCGACATGGGAGTGGTTTCCATAGAAACACATTTCAGACAGCGTTGGTGTCAGTGCTGTGCCGTTTCTTGTATCTGCCTCTCAGGCTGCAATGTTTTTATTTATTTATTTATTTTTGTGAGAGAGACTGAAGTCTGCAGCATATCGTGAGCATGCATACTAACCATCTGTCAAGCAGCTTGTGTGTGTGCGTGTGTGTGCGTGTGTGCGTGTGTATGTGTGCGCCAACTGTTTGAAGGTTATTAGAGCAGAAGTGGATGAATCCTATTGAACATCATGGATGAGAAGGTGGAATGTATTATTTAGTGCTTTCACTGTGCAAATACTAGCACTATGATCCTCCATGTCTCATATGTTACAGAGCTTATACACAGTATGTGGATTTATAGAACCAGGGTGATTTTGTTTTGGGCTTGGGTTTAAATATGCGTGATTGTAATATGACTATAGTGTACCATACGGGCAATTTATTTATTTCACTGTGTGGCCTCTTACATTGTACCTGTCATATTTGGCTCTTAAGCATGTAAAGCCTTTGGCTCTTATGCGTGCTTCCGATTGCAGACTTTATTCTTACTATGCAATGAAGCAAATTATGTTATTATACAGTAAATTTTGCCTCAATGTTAGATGAGAATCAGGCAAATAAGACCAGTTCCAAATACGTTTTATTCCTACTGTCTACTTCAGTGTCTCAGTATTTTGGGGTTAACTTCCTGATAAATTAGCAGAAAAATTAAATCTTCCATCATGTCTCTTTCTTTCTCATTGTTTACTTTGCTGTCTTTTCCTTATGCCATTTTTTTCCTTTGTTTTCAGGGAGCTTTCGGAGCTCTTCAGAAGATCTGCGAGGACTCTGCTGAGATCCTGGACAGTGACATGCTGGACCGTCCTCTGAACATCATGATCCCCAAGTTCTTGCAGTTTTTCAAACACAGCAGTCCTAAGATTAGGTATCATAATACTTCTTTTTTTCCAATTTTGCTGACTGAAGTTGATTTTAAGTTACACTGTCCTTTGAACCTTTCACTTACACATGGATGTTTTATTATTTGAAATGACCTAGTCTGTTACACTCTTTTAGAATGTGCATGGCATTGCATTTAAATTGTCTGTGAATGCTGTTTATTATACCTGTTTAGTGACGGTGCATACTTTTCAGTTAAAACTACTTTAAGCAAATGAAGATGGTTCCTTTCCTCCTCAGTAATTTAAAATTGATGAAAAACTTCTACTGGGACTTACTTGACATTCCAGCTGATATCAGCTGGTGTACCAAAACTGTGACTTTGTGTCTTGCCTGAACTATTCTCCATTTGTTGGATACAATAAAATGTCTAGTCTAAATCTGAATACACAGCCAGTATGTACATTTTCAGTCTGTCTTATGTTTCTTAGAGACGACACACAACGAGTGTCTGTTGCAGTGTAAAACTCCTGTAGAGAGAGAGCTTTCTCATATTTGGAGGTTAGATTGGAGGAGATGGGGCAAATAATAATACAGAGGCTACATTCACAGTGTGCAACATGTGAGGAAAACATGTCGGTGTGACTCTAATGTGGTTGTTACTCTGTTGCAGGTCTCATGCCATCGCCTGCGTCAATCAGTTCATCATCAGCAGGACTCAGGCTCTTATGCTTCACATCGATCCTTTCATTGAGGCAAGTCAGACTCTAATGCTCCTTTATATTATCTATTATGCTTTGTTTTTTTTTTAAGTGTATCTATATGCAAAACAAATCATTGGCCCCAAAAGAAAGAAACAGAAGCTACTAAAGGGTCACTTCAATAAGGCGAGCTATTCCTCTGACAGTTTGGGATTTACCTCTCCAGTTTGTGGCTTTCTGCAATCAGTCGCCGCATATGCCAAGCCTCATGCAAATTATTGCAAATTATATTATGTTTAGGGCTTGGGAGAAGAGATTAATAATAAGAAAATTGAAGTCAGATATTTGGCAGAGGCTGAAGCACAAAAAAAACTGAATAGTTAGTAGCAATTAATAGTTTAAAAGTGTAATAAATGAACTAAAGCCGTCATAAATCGAACAGCTATGACTTTATGTCCGAAACATTTGTGTACTGTGCTGAAGACAACTCAACTGAAGTCAAGCTGGGGCCTTTCTGTAATGCCAGTTTGTACCGTAAGATGGTGCAGCACCTCAATGTATGTCTTTCTTTGTTATGTCTTTTAAAGATATGGGGTATATATTTAACATTTTGATATAGTAAACTGGACATTTAAAGCAAATGGCTACAGATTATACATACAGCAAATCGCAGAACTGTGTACATTCACAAACATCTAAAACACTGGTACATGATCTGTAATGTTCTGCATTACTGTATTGACTATTCCCCTCTCAATCATATTTATTCTTATGTTATTGCCAACAGTGGTATTAACTTTAAGCTGTCGCCCTGCCCTCTGTAGAATCTCTTTGCACTGGCAACAGATGATGAGCCAGAAGTGAGGAAGAATGTTTGTAGAGCTCTTGTTATGTTGCTTGAGGTTCGCCTCGATCGTCTCCTGCCACACATGCATAACATCATAGAGGTGAGTGTATTGTAAAGATGAAGAATGACTATATTAACTAAAAGGGAGGCGCCTAAAAGCTGATAATCGGGGAATCGGTGCAGTATTGAAATGGGTTTTCAAGGTTTAGAGAGGTGGTATAGTTCTAGATTCTCCCTGTGTTCTGCAGTGTTTTTTCAATAGCATTTGGGGAAGGCAGGCACCTCAGACAAAATACTACTATGTGAGAGAGCAGGCCAACCTTAGCCTGCACCCGAATGCACACTCCTCCACACAGCTCCCTCTACAGTCTTTGAATTATATTAAGTCAGCATTTCAGATGGTCAAATGTCAAGCTTGACAGAACATTTTTGGATTATATAGTAACATAAATGGACTATCATTTATTTGGCACGTACTATAGTCCATTTAACCATTGAATGGGCATTGCAGCACAAGCCATGTTTACACACACACACACACACACACACACACACACAGTACCTTTTATACATATACTTAAAACACTTTACCCAAAGCCCTTTTGGCATGCATACCTGAAGAGCCAGGATTGAATCACTTACATTAGTGAGTCAGCTAGTGGAGAAGCCACGACCACCCTAATGTATTCATGTAAAAAGGAAATTTGGGGGGGGGGGGGATAACAGTGTGCTCTTCAAAATGAAACTTGCATGTTAGATACCTAAAAATCATGTAGCTTGTTGTTAAATTCAGGGTGTTTTTTCTTTTTTTTCTTTTTTCTTTTTTTTTTTCTCAATAAACCTCAGGAGTGTGGATAAATATGACATTTTGAAATGGAAAATGTGGATGAACCCTGAGTAAATATGACATATGACATAAACCTCTATTAATAACACAGCAGTAAGCAACTCTGTTGTACTGGAGGTCGTTTTATGTCATTCTGATGAACATGGCCGAATAAAGTAGGGCTGTGTTTTTTGTTTTTTTTTTGTTTGTTTGTTTTAATTTATTTTTCCCCCCAATTTTGCAAACATGACTTTGCTGAATAATTATTTGTTTGCCCACTAAATCTATAAAATGATAGTTTCTCATAAAGAGTTATTGCTTACTCTTTATCAGCCCATTTGCTTTTCTCTGATGGGTTTGGTTTAAACAATAGACATGCACGGGTAGCTTTTAGTTGTGTTACTGGCTTCACTTTCTTTACTCATGTATTAAAATACAAACACTTTTTGTGAATTTATCATTTTATTATTTTTATATTCATTATATCATAGTAGTCAGATGTTCAAAAGCACCAAACAAACAAATTAGAAATACTTTTTTTTTCTTCTTCTTCCTTGTGAGTTATTCATTATAGAAGACAAAGTAACCAGTTACAGTTACTCACATCACTGCTTGATTTAGACTCTTGCAAATCTTTGGCCCTTATAAAACATATATGCAACGTGTACTGAACTCATGAACGTTAAAGATGAGGACAATTCACAGGCACGCACTGATGTACTATAATGTTGTGGTTCGTTTTTAGATCAGCTTATACACTTATATTATCTGTGAGGTAAAAATTATTTCCAAAAGCTGTATAGATGTTGATGATCCTGGTACTATAAGAATTTATGTAGTAAGTTTGATATAGATTGTCTGTTCCCCAACTCCTCTTAGAGGCATTGATCAAACATACACCATGGTCATTATAATAAGACAAAAATGAAATGAACTATTCTCTGAACAGAATCATAGTAGTGCGTCGCAGGTTTTAGATTTGGTTGCATTCCTTCCTTTGGGATGAAATATTCAGATTTGTACGTGAAAATGTCTTTGTTTATTTGTATGTTTTGTTTTGTTTTTTAAATTCAGTACATGCTACAGAGGACTCAGGACCATGACGAGAATGTTGCCTTAGAGGCCTGTGAGTTCTGGCTGACACTGGCCGAGCAGCCGGTGTGTAAGGAAGTGCTGTGTGGCCACCTCTCCCAGTAAGAAAATACACACACACACACACACACACACACACACACACACACACACACAGAGCCAGATGTAATGTACAGACTTATGCTGGTTTTGAAAGTAGCTGATTCATAGCAGCCTTGGCAGCAAGTCAGCGAAGACCTTGTACTAGGGTGTTATTTTTCCTCACCTCACGGTGGCTGATTAAGAGTTGACCTCAGGTTTAACATCTGTCACCAAATTGTCACATTAAACTGTGTCCACAGCAGGGACCAAATGTGAGTAATTGCCTGTGAATTCTGCCCTAACCTTGCCCTTTGTTCTCATCATTTTTCCCGCCGCTGCTCCAGGCTCACTCCGGTGCTTGTCAACGGGATGAAGTACTCTGAGATTGACATCATTCTGCTCAAGGTCAGTTTGTACTGCCTAATATGTTTACGTGACGGTACAATGATAAACTGCTCCAGGAGTCAAGCTGACATGCAGTTAAGTTGTTTGTGATGTACAAACAAATTAGAGTTGTATACATTTTACAACACAAAATGCATAGCTAATTTCTGGTTTCAGCTGACTGAACTCTCATGCTAATGCCTACACGCTGAAGAATTTTTATACCATACGTTCATTTTCAGGGAGACATTGAAGAGGATGAGGCCATTCCAGACAACGAGCAAGACATCAGACCACGCTTCCATCGCTCCCGCACTGTTGCCCAACAGCATGAGGGTGATGGAATTGAGGATGAGGAGGATGAAGATGACGAACTAGATGATGATGATACTATCTCTGACTGGAACCTGCGTGAGTTCAGTGCATATCTAAATTGAACTGTCTAGATTGCTCTGTGATGGTTGTTTCAAAATAATTCATAGTGGCTCTTTATCCATGAACTCCACTGAAAGGAGCCCTGCATTGTCTTGTAGTCCAAACGGCTAATAGAGAAGAGGAAGATCTCATTTTTCTTAGGTTTTATGTAACTTTATAATCAGTACAACAAACATGCCACATCGTGCACCTTTTTAACAGTCCCAAAAAGCAGATGGTGTACTAATTGTCTTCTGCTTGTTTGTATTATGCTTGTTACATCTGTATGATCTTTGTTTCTGTGTATGTGTGTGCTGTTAGGCAAGTGTTCAGCAGCAGCGCTCGACGTGTTGGCCAACGTGTTCAGGGAAGATCTGTTGATGCACATCCTGCCTCTTCTCAAAGAGCTGCTTTTCCATCCAGAGTGGGTAGTTAAAGAGTCTGGAATCCTAGTGCTGGGGGCTATAGCTGAAGGTAAGAAGGGGGAAATGAAGAGAAATTGAAGAGAGGGAGGTCCCTCTTTGAATATAAAATCAGAAGTACCACTTTGAAACAATACTTTTGTTATCCTTTTTCTCCAGGCTGCATGCAAGGAATGATCCCATACCTGCCTGAGCTCATCCCTCATCTCATCCAGTGTTTGTCTGACACAAAAGCCCTGGTGCGTTCTATCACCTGTTGGACACTGAGCCGCTATGCACACTGGGTTGTCAGCCAGCCTCCGGATGTTTACCTGAAGCCTTTAATGACAGAGCTGCTCAAACGCATTTTGGATAGCAACAAGCGTGTGCAGGAGGCTGCTTGCAGGTGAGTGAGATGATAAAGCCATGTCTCTCATTTTACAGCACATTAACTCTGACTTTTTTTCTTTTTTCTTTTTTTTTTTTTTTGCATCTGTGTTTCCCACATATTCCCCTGAAGGATTCAGGTGCATCCAAATTTCAGAGTAGTTACTTTCACACATTGCTTTAACCCCCCATTTTTAATCTTTCCCTGCCAGTGCCTTTGCCACTTTGGAGGAGGAGGCTTGTACAGAGCTGGTGCCCTACCTGGCATTCATCCTGGACACACTGGTGTTTGCTTTCAGCAAGTACCAACATAAAAATCTGCTAATTCTTTATGATGCAATAGGAACACTTGCAGATTCAGTGGGCCACCATCTCAATAAACCGGTATGCAAAACAGAAGCATTTGCTGGATTTCACTTCACATTTCTATGCAAATCTAACATTAATACTGCTGTTGTCATGTACTTATTTTTGTAAAATATCAAAAAAGCTGTATTTGTTTGAATGTAAAATAGAATACATTGGCAGCCATTGTTATCGGTGCATTCAATGTGTGATATGTATTAGGAGTACATCCAGATGTTGATGCCACCCTTGATCCAGAAATGGAACCAACTAAAAGATGAAGACAAAGATCTTTTCCCTTTGTTAGAAGTGAGTTTCTCATGCACACTTAAAGGTGTCAAATTTTTGCATAATATCCATGATTTTTGTATCTAACCCACAATTCCTACCTTCCTCAGTGTCTGTCATCTGTAGCCACAGCACTGCAGAGTGGCTTCCTGCCCTACTGTGAGCCCGTGTACCAACGCTGTGTCAACCTCGTTCAAAAGACCCTTGCTCAGTCCATGGTGAGAATGTCTAGAATGGACAACTTAAAGACTTTCTGTGCATTTTCTATTATCTATTTATTCAAAATGAAAACATTTAAACCTGCTGGAGACTCTGCGTAGTCAAGTGGAACTCGATGTAAAGCAAAACAACAACAAAAATGGTAATTTTTATTGTGTTTTTTTTAAAGTTAACAATCTGTTAGTATTGTTTACAATTTGCTGCACTGGCCCCAAGTGGTAAACAAGGTATTTAGTGGACGTTTAACCACTACCACAGTGGGGTGGATCCATAGATGGAAGCCATATAACTTATTATTTAATATTTATTACTGTTAAATTAAGTCATGTTATATTTTCTAGCTTCATCAGTCCCAACCAGAACAGTATGAGGCCCCTGACAAAGACTTCATGATTGTGGCTTTGGATCTTCTTAGTGGACTGGCAGAAGGATTGGGAGGCACCATTGAGCAGCTGGTGGCTCGTAGCAATATCCTCACCCTCATGTACCAGTGCATGCAGGTAAGGCCCTGTAAAAGTATTTAACATGAAAAAAACAAACAAACGTAAACTGACTTGCATGTCTCACCTTGTGCTCTCTTTTTTTTCTCTAACTGTTCAGGACAAAATGCCAGAAGTTCGTCAGAGTTCATTTGCTCTGCTAGGGGATCTCACCAAGGCTTGTTTCCAGCATGTCAAACCATGCATCGGTACGTTCGGTGTACTTGACTCTGAAGCACCAGTGACAATAAATTCCAAGTAATTTTCTAAGATATTAATTTTCCTCCTTTCAGCTGATTTCATGCCCATACTGGGTACAAATTTAAACCCAGAGTTAATATCAGTGTGCAACAATGCAACATGGGCAATTGGAGAGATATCTATACAAATGGGTGAGTGCCTTTCTTTTAAGACGATGTACAGTGACACATTTAAAATCTGAATTAACTTAAGTTCTTATACCTACACTCTTAGGGCCTGAAATGCAACCATACATTGCGATGGTGCTGCACCAACTGGTGGAGATCATTAACAGGCCCAATACCCCAAAGACACTACTGGAGAACACAGGTACCACTCGGTGGTAGTGCTGAGCCCGTCAGCCAGCCAGGTTGCCACACACACACACAAACACAGAGAGAGGGAGGTGTATACACTTATACACACACTCACTCACTCACTCAGGTCCACTTAGCCAGGATTAACTATACTTATTAGACTGCGTGTCTTTCCCTTTTAATTTCAGCCTTTCCCAAGGTATGAGCCTTACTAGTTTTGCTTGTTTCACCAAAGTATGCTGAATATTTCAGGTATTGATTTGCAGCCTGGCACAGTGGCCTGTAAGTTGAAATAAAATTAAAATGAAGCCTTGAGCAAGCCCTGGTGTGAAATTCTTAACACTCTTCAACTGAGCAAACCGTGTAAGAGCCCTGCCTTGGAATGAACTAATGTCGACTGACTTTGCTCTATGAGGTGAAGTACAATATTGTAATGAAACCAAATGCAAAGCTTACACAGAATTATAGATAGATGACTGCATAGCCTCACATAGTTACTGATCAGCTAAACAACTAATCCCAAATGACACCTAAACTGACTAAAAGTAGGGCACCTAGCTGAGATTATTTTTAGGTTGCACACTCTACTCTTGTTTGAACCAAATGCATTGGAGATTTGAATTGGATGAGTCAAGTGAACATTGCATCAAAATTATGCATGCAAGGGTGAAGTGTGACCTGCCAAAATAAAAGGAAATAAAACTAGGGACTCTATAGATGTGTTCCTGTTTGTTTGCTGTCAGTTTATTTGTTGCTTTTATTTACTGTTCTTTAAATGTGGATGCATATCTGCCAATAGATGTTAAATGTTGTTAAGAATGGCCAATGTTTGATGCAGGATACATGATAATCAATAACCATGTCTTAACAATTGGGCATCATACAACTTCAATTTTTGAAGTATCAGATCATTAACCTTTCCACTAACAGTTTCTTGCATGTTATCGATCTATAAATTGACAACGCCACAGTGAATCAAACCTTAGCAAACATAGCCATGTGTAAATTCCGTTAACATGGATGTTTCCACGAGAGCCAGCGTACCACTGGAACTATTTTTAAACTAGGTCACATAATACCACAGTTTAAGGTGGCTGTAAATTCTCGGCTCGCACAGCGGCACTCTTCAGTTTGCCTCTAATCAGCTGATCCTGCACTGAACTCTACTCTAATGAGCATACCATCTGCTTTCTGCATGTGTCATTGGACTGTTCATAAATGCCTGTTTGTTAATGAGAATGTTGCATAGTTTTGTGTCTTCTTAAACTTAGGTCCTCCCTCCTCTCTGCCTCATAAGAACCTGCTGTGCTGGATACTAGTCTCCCTCCATGTAGTTGGCTTGGAGTAATCTGTCATTTCTTTTCCAAAAGAAAAACAAAACAAAAAACATTTCTGTTTCTTATGAAAATTAACATTTGTGAGTTTAAGGGAGAAATCGCTAAGAGGGGGAAAAAAAATCCCACTGAACTGCTCTTGTTTTACGCCATACATGCTACACCTTTTATTAGCATGTGTCTTGGCACGTACAGTTTCATCAAATTGATCAATTTAAATAGCTTTTTTTTTTTTTTTTTTTTTTTTTTTTAAATCCATGTAATTCCTGGAAGCAGATGCCATTGTTTGCCTTTTCTATGAATGTCCTGTCAGAGTTGTCAATGTGTTCTCCCTTAAACGTGTTGTATGTCTTTTTTTAGAGTGTCATATTTTTACATTCCTCCCTTTTGACTTGAAGGGGCAGTAATAATCAACGCTAGTGAAATCTTCTGTTTATTATCATACACAGATTCTGTTGATTTCTGTCTCTGAGTTGTTTGTTTTTTCTTTATTTTTTTCTCCTCCCCCCTCCTCATTGCTCATGTCTTGGTTGGCGTTTGGTGGTGTGTAACCGTGATTGCGTTACCTTAGCAATAACAATTGGTCGTCTTGGTTACGTTTGTCCTCAAGAGGTGGCACCCATGCTACAGCAGTTTATAAGACCCTGGTGTGTATTATTCAATCTTTTATTTAATTCATCTTCTCTTTGCTTTCCTCTGATCTTCTCGTCTGTCGCCTGTTCTTCCCTTTTTCTCCCCTGTAGCTCTCCTCCTCTTCCCCTTCTCACTCTCCTTTCTCAAAAGCGTTTTGGGTTTTTTTTTTTTTTTTTTTCTTTTCAGTTTTTTTGGTTTTTTGTTTGTTTTTTTTCCTATCAGTTTGTAATCATTGCCAACCGTGTGACTAACCCTGTCCTCTTTTAGGTCCTACTTGTGATTTGTTTTTGCCTCAGTAGCACCTTCATGTGTTTTTTATACATTAATTTGTTTAATTTCTAGTTTTTTTTGTCATTGTAAACTGTCGCTAACAACCTAAAAGATGCATGGGATCAGATTTTTCTTTTTTTTGTCACATGCCTGCTGGTTCAACAACAGAGAAAGGATGCAGTCTTTTAATGAGAAAGAGCATTCTTAAATTCCTTTCTCATTTAGTAGTCACCCAGCTGCATGTGCCTGTCCCAAAACGACCCCAAACCTTCTTTAGTAGATCTTCGAAAACAAAACAAAAAAGTAATGTTATATTCAAGGTGCTATAGATGAGGTTTTGCTGAACACACTGCTCAAAGACATCAGTGAAGATATTAGAAGAGTTTCTGAGTTTTAAATATTTTAAAATGCTTGATTTGTTTTACTTGAATCTCTTTTGTGTGCATGCTTCATGTGTTGTAAATCGGGAAACAATTTCATATTTAGATAAATGTGCAAAGTGATCAAAAAGTTCTGTGGCTTTAAAAAAAACCAAACAAATCATGGCAAACTTGACCAATCGCCTCTTTAGCATTGCTTCCTAGTGCACCTCTAGAAAGCTTTCAAGAGCTGCTGATCCTTTAAATCATTGCGTTTATGCTCTTTTTTCTTTTCTTTTTTCACTTGCACACGTGCAATGACTCACAGATCTCCTTGGTGAAATGAAAAAAGTAGGGAAAGTTATTTTTTTTAAAGAGATATATTTCAGTCATTATCAATTTCTTTTTAAACTCTTCCTGATCAGTCTGAGTGGAGAACCAACAGGCTTACAAAGGTTTTAAGCATCATTGCAACAGTTCCCAGGGACTTATGTGTATGGCAGCTGCACCGCGCTTCACTTTACCATACATTACTGTGCAAATGTCAGGAAAATATGCTAGCATTGATTAAAAGTGCAGGTTTGGAGGTGTCAGCAGTGTTACTGGAAGCAGTTCAGAGGCATACGAGGAGAAAACACTGAAGTTGAACCTTGATCAGATGCAAATTGGGAGTGGCTCTTCATTTTTGTGGGTTAGTTGTTGCAGGACATTTTGATCACATTTGAAAAATGTAATTTGTCTTTAGAGTATATGAAGAAAAGGATTGATAATGAAAACACATTTGTGTCAAAGGAGGTAATTGGCTTCATTCAAAGTTGGTATTATAAACATGCATGTCAGTTTAGTAACATGTACTGAATGCATCCGAGTTTCTGTACTAGTTATTCATAGTTGCAGATTTATGCTGGTTTCTGTTGTTGCTCAAGTATTCTTAAGATAAGCGTGGTGTTAAATGTGGCCGTCCCTGTTGTCAGGTGCACCTGTCTGCGAAATATAAGGGACAACGAGGAGAAGGATTCCGCATTCAGAGGAATTTGCACTATGATTAGTGTAAATCCAGGAGGTGTAGTGCAGGTGAGATGCAGTAGAGAGATGACTGTGTGGCCACTTTGTTTTTAATAACTCTGGAAGCTGAAGCATCGCCTTATTTATTTTCTCTGGAACAGGATTTTATATTCTTCTGTGATGCAGTGGCTTCCTGGGTCAATCCAAAGGATGACCTCAGAGACATGTTCTACAAGGTAAAAGCTGAAAAACACTAACAATAAAAATCGCTGAATAAATTCTGTCAGTTTTGCCTGGTTTCAGAGTTTGCACTCAGGCTTTAACCCATTTATTGCTTATCAACAGTTATTGCTGCTCCCTAGTGACCAAATTCAGGAATGGCAGCTTTTGCAGTTGACCCTTTAAAATGCACAGGATTTATTTTGAAAAGCACTCCTCAGTATAAACATCTCGTGGTGTTTAATTTCAGATCCTTCATGGGTTTAAGAACCAGGTGGGAGACGACAACTGGAGACGCTTCGCAGATCAGTTTCCAATGCCACTGAAGGAACGGTTGGCAACCTTTTATGGGGTGTAACTGTTTCCACAGCACGTGCCTCATCGTTGGGGTTGGTACCACTCTGAAAATAATTTTTATTATTTAACCCAAAATGTTGTATTCTAATCAGGGTTTTCTCTATATACAGGTCATTCACTATGGGAGACAATATCGGGAACCATCCCAGGGAGCATGTTACCCTTTACTGGGGGGAAGGATCTGCCTGCTGAGGGAAGGGGAAGGGGTGCTGACCCCCCTCCTTGACCTGGTGGATGGGGTGGGAGGGAGATGATAGCTACAGTTCTCAGTGCCCCTATGCACAGACAAAGGGGCAAAAGGGACTGGCAGGACAACCTTATCACTGGAGGAAAATTCATCTAATATCTGAATCAGAAGTTGTAGTTTGTTGGGGGGGGGTTTTTGTTGTTGTTTTTTTGTTTTTTGGGTTTTTTTTTGCTTTTTCCTCTCCATTTATTCTCCAAACATCTTGTTTTCTGGACTACTGAGAAGAAATGAATGTGGAAAAAATTGAGAAATCTTTACAAAACCCTGTACTTTTTGTTAGACAAGGAGAAATGTAGGTCTTCTGCTCAGATATGCGTTTATAAGAGTAAACGAGAAGTATTATGAAGTAAAGCTGAAGGTTCTTTGAGACACATTTCCTGTAAGTACAGAGATGGTTTAAAGTTCCTACAGAAAAAGCTGTTTTGTCACAAGGGAGCACATAGTTTTTGTTTTTTAAATGAGCAGCTTTTCTGAAAATGGGTAGCATGTGTATATCATTGTGGAAAAGCTGTAGTGAAATGTGTTGACAGCTGTTGTTGAGCTTTGATAAGGTTCTTTTTTTTGGGTCTTGTATTTACAGTACTCATGTTTTCTTCTACTGGAGATTTACGGCAATCAGCTGTAATGTAGCATGACGGGCTTTACACACACTGACTTAGAAAAATGTGTAAAATCTTGGCTGTGGCGTGATGTCCGAGTGAATCATTGTTTGGTCTTGTGGCGTGAATGTGACATGGACATCTATCTGCAGGCATATCAAAGCTTTAGATGCTTACTTTATCCTTTTATATTGTCTGAGCCTCGGAAAGGACAAATGAAGGAGAAGCATGCAGGATAACAAGATCCTGTTTGCTGATTATTGTGTCATTGTGTTTTGGACGTAAATGTCACAATGGCACAAATACTGTCTCAGTGATTTGTTTTTTTTGCTTTTGCTTTTTTTTGTGACTTTGGTTGTCAGAACCATATAAACCATCAAATCAATGTTAACTATGTTAATTTCTCAATGTACTGATGTTTTTGTTATTGGTTGTTGGAATTTTTGTGCTAAAAGCATGATCTTGAGGATGACTTTCTAATGTTTTGGGTGGTTGTCACTGTGGGGTACTTTCATCTTTTGCATGTTGGTGGCCCCTTACACCCCAACTTAAAGTGGGAAGGTTGCAGGAGCTTCAATCAAGTTTTGGTTTTATTTATTTTTTTTATATAGCAACCATTTATGTTCAGCATCACTGTGACTTTTAAAGACTTCACAGTAATCTTGCTAGAGTGTTCTCTTCTTCACCTTTCACCTATAGTTGGATATGTAGATTTTAAATACTGTGAAATTACATGTTGTCTTCTTGTGTTGCAGTGTTATTATTATTATTATTATTATTTTTTTTTTAAATCTATATGTTTAAGTTGCAGATGGCCTGAATGTATTCCATGATGGATTTTTATTTTATTTTTTTTTTATATTATTGTTTTGTTTAATTTTAATTTTTTACGCCCATCCATTCTTCCTCTGCTGGCCAGAGTAATAATTGCAGTATTTAAATCCTTTGTGATGCACCTAAAATGTACTTACTTACTTACCTACTTACTTAGCAAGTGCTTAAAATGAATGATGTAGCCAAACACTTTAGAATATGACCTGACAGGTCATTGAGCATTGCTGCTAAAATGTGTGGACCTTAATGCATTAAGCATCTTGATCCAATTGGGATATTAGAGTGTAGAAGTAGTTTAATGTGTTAGCTCAACTGCCACATTAAGAAATGTATTACTAATCTTAGATTAA
The DNA here is from genome assembly GCF_057381915.1 of Diplotaxodon limnothrissa. Lineage (NCBI taxonomy): Eukaryota > Metazoa > Chordata > Actinopteri > Cichliformes > Cichlidae > Diplotaxodon > Diplotaxodon limnothrissa. Next base: position 55,072,390 of record NC_140602.1, on the reverse strand, counting down.
ACATTTTTTGAGGACATACACGGTGAATGCAGGTTATAATGCATCATGGAATACAGAGGCAAATACTCGTATGTGTCACATCATTATGTGTTTAGAAGTGATTTTTGTCTTGTCACATTCCAGCTTGCGGCTTGCAAAAATATGAAGTAATCGCAGCTTGACGGGGTGGATGTGCACACACTTTTGTTCTTTCTTCAAAAGATAGTAGTTCTACAAAACACACAACAATCCCAATTACTACTGTGCTATAATTTTGACGTAACTGCTGCTATACATTGTACTTGTTTCACTATATGAATATGTTTTTGTGTTTACCTCAGGTTGTGTGTGTGTGTGTGTGTGTGTGTGTGTGTTTCTGTGTTTGTGTTTCTATTTGTTTTGGGTTTTTTTTTGGGGGGTTTTTTGTTTGTTTGTTTGTTTTTTATCGATTTCCTCATGTCTCCACCTTTCCACATCTCTTCAAACAAGAAAGATTGGTTTAAAAAGCCACCCATCATCAGTGGGTGTTACTTCACATTAGCATTAATACATACAACACTGCTAGCTGAACAGTGGGATTACAGTTGGAAACCAGGAAGTAGGAACGATTCCTACTTCTACATCCTTATTGTCAAACGTGATTGTTATCAGGCTTAGGTAAATGGTGTAATCTCTGCACAATGCCTTTAATGCAAATACTTTGAGGATTTTTGCTGGGGTTTTGCAATAGAAGTACAGTACACTGTATGTAGAGATGCAGGTGAAAGCTGATTTAAAAGCAATTGCATATGTTGACAACTCTGCAAATATAGGTTTGACTTTATGAAGCTTTATTGAAAAATTTGTATTTTATAAAGCACCCATCAATATTAAGGAATGTCTAGTCAAGGAGCTCTAGTAGTCTAGTTTAATTAGCCTTTAAACTTGATTAGATTATCTGCCTTCATCCTTTTGCTAATGAAAGTGAAAACATCATTCTCATAGACATGTTTTGATTTTTCTTTTTTTTTTTTTTATAAGCTGCTGAATTTTAAAAATAAGTAATACTTTTGGGGCCACCAAATATTTTGGATCATGCAAAGACTCTATATTGTACTGTAGTAATTTTGTAATATTTGTAAGATGATATAGTGGGTGTGACTGGTTACCATAGCTTGAATCTGTACATTGTTCCAATAAATTGTTTACATTATTGTGGGCCTTTATCATGTATTTTCTCCAAGTCTTTTTTTTTTTTTTTTTTTGGCAATGTCACTGGTACTTTATCAGGCTTTGTGAAATTGGAATTACACAAATAGCAGACTCTGTCCACTGTGCCGACTGTAAATGGGCCTTTAAATACAATGTTTATTTATTTATAAAGCACTTTAAAACAGCCACAGCAGATGTAAAGTGGTTGTACACAAAAGTGAATAAGTAGAGTGAAAGCAATCATTTACAAAAACAACTATCGTACAACAAAAACAAGTAAGATCAATGTCTCACACTGGGTCGAAGGCCAGGCAGCATACAGGTGTTTAAGACAAGATTTAAAAATTAACAATGTAACTGTCTAACGTGGAAAGACGATTTATTCCAAAACCTAGATGCTTGTTGCCCAACAGATGATTAGTTGCAAAACCTTGAAAAGTGGCATACTGCTAAATCTATAAATCAGTTTAAATAAATGTAAAGGCTTATTCATAGACTTGGTGTTGGAAGACCTTTTCTTATGCTTTAAAAAAACCACAACCGTAACAAGAGTATTTGCTTTTGCAATATTGGTAGAACGTGTGTTGACTAAACAATCCCACTGGAAAAGGACGTTTAAACGGGTATGAATAATCTTTACCCACTAGTGCACAACAAATCGGCACATAGATTTATTAAACAGGGAGACATATCTGTAGATGCTGAATTCATAAGTAATGCTAACTAAAACAAACAGTGATATAGCTAATAATATCTTACTATTTATTTTTATATACTATTATTTTCACATAGCTGCGTTATGGTTTATCTGTATTTTAGTCAATCTCGGCCTTCTATGTGGGGAATTTTCGTAAAGCATGTGAAGGCAGCATTTCATCCGGCGACTGTAGTGTCTCTCTTCGCCATTGATAGCGCTGTTTCACCCACTGAACGTCTACATTTCTACGGGAATAAACCATAGGGGAGAGACGCCGGGTGGAGGTGGAGTCTGTAGGTGGGGAGGGAGAAGAAAGGGGAGAGGAGGAAAACGGGGAAAGGCAGATACAAGAGAAACGGGGGGAGGACGGTGGATGATATACGCTTCAAAAGTTGCATTACAACAAACTGAAGAGTTGTGGCGAAGAGTAATAAAGCAAGATGATAACGCCGTACTTCCTAGAGAATTTCTGGGTAGGTGGTGCTTTTTTATTCACGGTGTTTACACCGGTGCTATTATCATGCTATGTTCCCTCCTTATCATGTTCATGCCAATCAGGAATCAAGTGTTATTCGTTTTGCAGAGGAAGTCGTCTAGCTCACAAGCTTAGTTCCCTCTGAAGTCGCAGTGTCCTGGTCAGCAACCCCGCGGCCACCGCTAATTTCCTTCGGCAAATATTTTGCTACCCCGGGGTTTGGGCCTCTGTGAACCAATCTAACTTGAAACGTCGAAGCGTCCACCCCTGTTTTCTGTCAATTGGCTCGGTCAGGATCGCTTGGAACGTATATGGTCAGTTCCCTGAATGCTATTGGACGCCTCGGCTGTCAGTCATAGCCGTTGGTCGTACGCGTCATTTTCTTCCGTGACAAAGTTTCAGTGAGATACCAGATGTTAGTAAGTTAGAATAGATTTTAAAGCCTCAATACCAACCTAAATAGCGATACTTTATTTCGTACAGCGGGTGCCGCAGAGCACTGGCTGTGTTAAGCTGAGCTCAGCGCTTTCTGCGTACTGCCTAAAGGTCATTTTTCTCCCGATAATAATTTGACGTGGCTGTGTCAAAGCAGGTGGGAAAGTAGAAGTCTACCGTTACTACTTGTTGCACTACACTGAAGTCACAAAGATAGTGCCATTAGAAGTGAAACTCGAACAGTATTGGCCTTATTAGGGCTACTCCTCCATGTCAAGACGGTGTATGTATTGCACTATAACACTACGGCAAGTATTGGTTATGCGTCATAGCTAAAATGTTACAAATTCTTACAGCGACATAGTTTTGAATAAAACCCATGGGTAAATTTGTACCTAACTGTTGTAACTTCCCCCTTTCTTTTTCTGTTACTCATTTATATATAATACAACAGGACTCTCAGCTTGAAACAACCAATCAGAATCTGTTCTTGTCTTCTTTAAGGTGGACAAACACATCCTTAAGTTTTAGCCTTAGTTGAACTCTGGAGGTGATCCAGGGCTTATAAAGGGGCTGTAATGAATATTTGTGGAAAACTACATTAAGCTAAGTGCTTGAAGTAATTACCAATAACACTGCTGTTACCCACTAACGCCTTTTTTGTTCCTAAATGAGAGTTCATCAATATCTAAAAGGCAAAAAGAGGAGCAATCAGAGACACTCCTGACTCTTCAATCTGCCCTTTGTGCCCTGCTGTGAGCCACAAGAGAATCCAGTGATGGTCGCGATCAGCTGTGTGTTTAACATGCAGGACACACATGAGCGCACATACTTGGCACTGGGAGGAGATGCATCCATTTCCCTTTTGACTTGACTACAAATCATCATCATCTTTATCAGACGTATTGAGTTTTTCAGTTTGTTTGTTATATTGCTAAGCAGAGAGGCTTTCCCCATTCACATCCCATGCTCTTTCACTTTTTTTCGATGTTTTCATTGGGGTTTTTTTTTCTCCCTTTTTTGTCATCTATACAAAATGGATCTCCTCAGCTGAATATACAAGTTCTTTAGGAATTCAGGCAGTGCTGTTTATCTGTCATAGTTGCAGCACTGGACTGGTCACCAGCTGTAACATTTCTACTCCTTGGATTTATTTGCAGGCTTTGTTTCATTTCCTTTTTCTCTCTCTGTACGAAATCTAAGCAAGAGTTTGGTTTCTCGATGGAAGTTCTGGCGCAAAAGTGCAAGATGTGGCCTATGTGCTGAAATGCCTGAGTCATTGGATTGTTGTAGCAAAACTATGATGACCTTATGTTTAACATGGAGTCTCAACAGAGCACTAGCACTGACTAGGCAGTATAGAGACAGCTAATATGTTGTCTTATATATTGTCCCACACTTCACACGCAGTGTCCCACTGACACGGCAAAGAGTGACGCTATTAAAGAGGTGGACAGGAGTGGCACACATCCTTTTGGCTACCTAATTTTCTTCAGCTGTCTCTGAAATCAAACCAGCATGGCTCTGCCTTCAGAGGAAGGGCTTGTTGAGGTTTTGTAACTGGATTGAATGGTGGTTCAACCCAACAGCCTTGAGAATCAGTAGCAATTTTCTAAGATTACCAGAGAGTGAAAACATTACACTAATTATGTTTTTTTTTGTGAAACAAACATCCTGCCTCTTGCTGTTTGTTGTTCATTCTTCCCTTTATATTTAAACGAGTCGGTTTTAGTTGCATTAGACCAACCCGTTTTGGCGTTATCATCCCTAACAAGTTAAGTAATGGTCAAGTTTTCGTTTGTATCTACCACAAACAAAGCCCAGCCTCTGTGTGCATACCGCATACTAAAGCTGTGTGTGTTGTCTGTGATGAGCTGTGATAGCTCAGTGCACCGCTCCCAGACCTCTCTGGTCACATGACTGAGGCCAGACACTCTGATGTCAAGGCGCCGAGTGCGCAGCTCATGGCTGTGTGCTCTATAGGCTGTACCGGGCCACCGTTTACAGTCTGCGTTGGAGAGACACTGTGTTGTTTGGCTCTGTCTAAATTCCTCAGGGACAGCGTGCAATTCTTTCCACTGCTCTCACCTGAGCACACACCGGAACAGGAGAAGAAGTCATGTCAGCTGAGACACTTCTAATCCTGTGTATTGTTTCCCCCTTCCTAAAGCACAACATCAGTGCTGTAATAACAAGCATGGGAAACCTATGAAGTTTTTTCATAGGTTTCCCCTAGAGCTTAGGTAAACTGCTACACTGTACCACTTTCCTGCTTGCATACCATAGATTTACACACTTGGCACCTATGTGCTATAATTCTTTTGCCCATACTCCCATTTTCACACATTCAGCACATTAGAAATTTTTAAATTGTAATTTTTTACTCAAGCACATTTATTATATGTCCTACATATATGTTGTTTAACTGAAAAAGCATTGCACACAAACATCAGTGTTTACTGAGGCAGACAAACTTACAAATAAAAATAGTCTGAAATAATGTAAGCATTCATTTGCTCCCAGGCTTAGTTTTTTTTAGCGTTCTTTTGCAGTTTGGAAGGTATAGTATAACAATATGCAGCATGATAAACAACAATAGGCAACAACCACTTGATTCCCTACATAAACGATATTGAACCTTGCATTGTAGTCTGACTGCAGGAGAATGAATTCCTGTCCATCTCTGTGCAGCAGATGTTGCATGATAAACCATAGCACTGCGGTTTGGTTTATCTTTCCTTTTTAAGGTGGTAGTTAAGATTAAAGATGTCAGTTTCTTTTTGTGTTCAGTGCTCAGTATTGAATTGCTGTAAATATAAAGCATGGTTTTCAAAGATATGTTCTTACTGACTTAACAAATAGATTGTTTTTCTGGTGAGAAAGCCATGTACTCTGTCTAGTACATAAACTGTTATAATATGCAAAGAGTTTCTTTCACTCTATGTAATGACAGTTTTTTTTTCTTTATTGACCATTCGTCTTTACTTTCATAATTTACATCACTTTAAATTGCAAAAGTCTTGTGCCACCTCTTATTTCTTTATATTTTGCTAGAACGGTGGAAATATGTGCAGTGATTTTTTTTGAAATATCTGCAAACATAAATGCGATTATAGTTTATAAAGCAAAATAAATAAATAGTTTGTGCAGTTCTAAGACAATATTTGGTATGAACACCTTTATTTTTAAACACAGTGTGCACTCATGCTTTCTGGTACTTTCTTTAAGTGATCTTCAGGAATTGTTTTCTGGACTTCTTGAAGCTCTTCTTTGAATGTTGGGTGCTTTTTATTTTGTTCTCTGTTAAGATCCTACACTGCTTCAACAATGTTATGGTCCGGGCTTTGGGGAGGCCAGTCCATGACTGATTGTGTTCCATTGTGTATTTTTCTATCCAGGTATACTTTTACTCCATTGATATTGTGTTTGGGATCATTCCCATGTTGAAAAATGAAGCTGTCGCCAATCAGACACTTTCCAGGTAGTATTGCTTGGTGGGACAAAAGCTGATGGTGCTTTTCTGTATTCACAATACCACTCCAACACTGGGACACTGGGAAAACTGGACAAACTCTTAAGAACAGGACTTTGACATATTGTTCATCTGCCTGCCACTTCTTCTGCTGTTCTTAGCTAAAGCCTCTTTGGGAATTAGCTTATTGATACAAAATGCTTTTTTCTGTCTGTCAAACTGTGTGAGCTTTGGCATTTTTCATAGATTCAATTAAATAAATAGAATATCTGTTTTTGGGACAGGCTGCTAGAGCCAAAGTGCCTAAAGATTAAATTAAAATGGGTTATTTGCTAAGTTGTTACATGTGTATATACAACATTAGTTCATCCCTTTGAGTTTGGTGCCTTTTTATCATTGAACAATTCATAGGTCAGTGTAAAGTGACTTACCAAGCAAACAGAAAATTTCTCTGAAAGGTGTCAGTTACAAAACCTGAAGTGAAAATGAATGAAAACGGCCACTGTCTAAAGAAAAACGTTCAAACTGTTGAGCAACAGTTTGAACCACTGAAGACCAAAAAATGACAAAGTCTGGTTGACTGGAATCAGAATATAAAGATATAAGTGGTGGCTAAAACAAAAACTGAATTTTATAAGCAATTAATGATAAATATGAAAATCAATTTGGCTGTTTGCTCTATGAGAAGTCAAAAATATTTAAAGCAGCCCACTTCTGAGTGAGATAAAATTTTATATGATTTCACAGACAGTAACCCCAAATAAAGATAAACTGGTGTTTCAAAATAAAAGCTTAAAATGTTGTGCAGGAAAGGTGTCACAGAACCATTAGTCACCAATGTTTGTATAATTATTCTCTCCTTGGGCAGTTGTTCCATCAGCCATCTGGCTCATTTCCACTGACTTTAGATTTAATTCCAGCTTTAATAGTTCTCTTTTCTTTCCCCTCATGGGTGAAACTAGTATTACCTATTTTTTTTGGCCTAAAGCATACAACTTTTTCTTTAGTTCCCCCTAGTCTGTGCAGTGTAGTGTATCACAATTTTCTCATTCTAGCACCTGTTTCTGTAATTATGGTACAACCAGCTGACACAGCTTGTTCTCTTCCCTTTTTTAATGAAATTGGTCAGTTCATAGGAAGCTGTCTCAGCTCGTCTGTACTGTTTGTCAAACAAACCACAGTTGACGTATGCTAAATTCTCAGTAGGTTATCGTCCAGTTGGGGTGGGCACATTTAATGTGTGGTTGGAATATTAAACAAACAGTGTTTTCATTGATTACATCACAGACATGAGTGTAAAAAAAAAAAACTGCGTCACTCTGGTATCACTTATATTATATATTTATCTAAAATGTACATATTATTTATATATCTATATGTATTTTTACATTTCTCTCTACTGCTTTAGAAATTGATTCCAGCCTTAGCAATTGTGAGGAAAAAAAAACGCCCTTAGCTGTTTCCCGTGTTTCTTTTTCTTTTGTATTCATTGATATCAGGTACCAGTCGAACACAGGAGCTGAACAGAATGGGCTCTCTTCCTGTTGCCTTTCTGCTCTGTTTTCACTTACTTTCGTCACTTCCCTGTTTTGTAGTACGATTGGCCAGTTGTTAAATCTCTCACTTAGTTTGTGTTTTAAAGTGTTGCGTAACATGTGGTCTCATAAACTGTGCTTCTTATAGCTTTGACATCTAATGCATGCAGTAGTTTGCATGTCATGATTGCTGTTAAGTGGGGTAACAGCTAAACTTTTTTTTTTAGCTGTTTTCTTGTTACAGTAGGAAGCACACTTCAGTGGTCTGCTCACTGGGGTAAATGTTGGCCAGTGAGCCGTGACCTGGAGAACAACGCTTTCCTTTTAGTGTGTATTTTATTTGTATATAGTTATTTTTGGAGCTTCTTGACATAAACTTCCTGAAAATATGTGGAAAAAGAAAACTAAAGCCATTAGTTAATGCTTTAGCCTTTAGGCTAAACTGCTGACAGTGGATTGCTTCAGGAACTAGGAAATATCTGCGATGGCCTCGGCTCGAGGGGAAACTAAGCTGGACTGCAGATTAATACAAGACTGATGGTGAACTCTGGTGAACTGGAGTCTTCCCATATTGTGACATGCATTTTAGTTAAACTTTTCCTATTTGTATGTGACATCAGACAGCAGTTTCATCACCAACTGCGGGTTTATCAGCATTTATCGCTTTTACATTTCATTTCCCAAAATATCACAACAAATGTGCTAATAAAGTGTTCTTAGTCATGTTACCGTTATTGATTTTCCTTTGACATCTTTTGAGGCTTCTAGTAAGGCATGTGTCCTCCTGAGCTGAAGCAATCAAGAAGGCCAATGAGGAAGTAAAGCTGGAAAAAGAGGATATTTTTAAATCGAAAATAAATGTGATGACATTCTCTAGTCTGGATCTTTATCTTCTTTGTCTATGTGGCTAGGGGGGGGGTGAAATTATTCAACTTTGTCCTAAAGTGTGTGAATGTGTGTGTGAATGGGTGAATGACTGAATGTAGTGTGAAGCGCTTTGGGGTCCTTAGGGACTAGAAAAGCGCTATACAAATGCTGGCCATTTACCATTTAAAGATCTATCTTTACGCTGTTTTCACATTTGTATGCCCAAGTTTAGCTTAAATATGTTGAAGAAGGTTATTACCAGTGTTGGACAGCTATTGCTTTAGAGTAGGGGTCAAAAGACTCACTTTTAATAGAAATTTTTGACCAAAGAACTGCTTGTGACACCCTAAAACAAATTTAAGCATCATACAGAATGACATGTCCTATTAAGTATAAATTAGCATGGCAACATTGCTAATAGGAGTGAAAAACTAAAATCTTTTGGCACGTGGACCAAATGTGAAGTCGAGGAAAAATCTGTCCTCCGCATGTTTTAATCAAATAAAAAGTAGACTCATTTGATAATAAATAAAAGCGGCCTAATAGCTTTTAAATTGGGAAAGATAAAAGAAATAAAGACATTGGCTAGTTTGAATTTCATTTTGATTGAAGTCCAAGTCAGTAGGAGCAGGTCTTCATTTTTTTTCTTTAGCTGCATATAGCAGTAAGTACTCAGACCTGCAAACCACAATAACAACAACCAAAACAAATTAAAATGCTAGAAATAGTTTATTTTCATATCATATTCTTGTTTATGCATCTGTAGCCATAGATTTGCAACCCCTGCACAGGGTTAGAAATCGGGACCAGATCTATTTTCCAAAGACCAGTCATGCAAACACAAACCCATCATAATCGGTTTTATTCCGCCACATCTGATGGCATCAGATGGATTATTGATTGATTGATTATGCTGCCTTTGCAGTGGTCTAAACAAGCCAACTTTTCTATCAGTTCTAGTGTTTAATATTTCATTTCTCGGTTTGCTCAAGCATATGTAAGACATTGGCCATGGCTGTCCCGTGCAGCTTTCTTTTGCTGTGAAGCTGCAAAAACACGTCATTGTCGTTTCCTATAAACTAGTTAACACAAGCCAATGTGAAATAAGTCATGTCAGACAACAGCAGTTTTATAAACATATAAAATCTACACTCCTAATGCAGATATCATGAGCTATATGAACTGTGTGCAGTAGCTCAGTTCAGTCCTCTTTGTCCCTGTTGCCACAAAGGGTTGTAAGGTTGTAATGCTCTCTACTGGAATCGCTCTCAGGCTGTCCAATTCACTTCAATCTCCCCCTCTTTAGTCGTTGGCTAATTGTATTAGCTTCAAAGAGCCACACATTTTCTTGTACAATCAAAGCTAGGTTTTGTAGTCAGTGTTGTGTTTCAAATGGTTTTGTAATGTGTAACAAGCCTTGGCTGATCTGGTGTTAACCTCTAACTGTCCCAGTTGCTCGTAAATTTCACACATTCCAGTTACCCTAAAGTGCCACTGCACTAAAATTTAGCAAACTATATTTACAAACAGAAATGTACAAGTATTGTCGACAACACTGTACATATAGTGTACATTTAATGTCGTTGTTTGTTTTGAGATCAGCTACTGCACATAATATATGTAATTTGTAAGGATTTTAGGGTTATAAAAATAATTACCAAAAGATATATATATGTTGATAATACTGCTACCTGGGTAGTTGATATATCAGTTTTTATCCAGATTGATTAACGTGTCTTGGAGGGGATAGGAAACAGACATACATGCACTACAGCCATTATAGTACAAGTTCAATCTTTTTATTTTACCCCAGTCACTCACAGCTGCTCTGGCCAAAGGCATTATGTTTCCAGGTTGTTCATCCTATTCTCATGAATGTAATATCTCAGCATCACCTGGAGGGGCCTCATGTGCCACAATCATTCATTTTAACTCAGGGATGAACTGGCTCGACTTTGTTGGTCAAAGATCAAGTTCAGCTATAGAGTCTAGCTTGTCCCAGGCCCCATTTTTAAAATATCCTCTAGCAGCTGCGTGAACAAATCCATGTAAGATTTGCAGCCAGTAAGCTACAAAATGCAGCTTTCTCATGTGCTTCACACTGTATAAGGTGGTATTTTAATGCATGTTTTCCTGATCCTATTTCAGAAGGCATTTGTATTTGTACACTAAAGTGGAAACAGTACAAACAGTAATTTCAGAGACACTGAAGGTGTGACCAAAAGTTAGTGAAATTAATAACTAGGACAAGTCCCATGTTTAAACTTTATTCAACTTTAGTGTGAGCAATTGACGCAAGTCCCAGACAATTGACATTTGATAGGGTGGAGGTTGTCCAGACAGTCGGAGCCTGGAAGGTCAGCTAGTGACCAGCCATGAGCCGCAAAATAATATGCAATGAGCGCATCACTTCCTGTGTGGATGCCCTTTTAGACGAGTTATTTCAGACAACAAAAACTTAAGACTCATGAAGATAAAGAATTGTAGTGTGACCTCACTAAACATTTTTATGTCGTGAATTCTTATTTATTTGTTTACTTTTTATGCTTTTGGGAGAATTAGACACAGTAAGTTAGGTTCATCTTCTCTGTGACATCCTAATGTTTTACAGAACCTTTTTTCCGGGCATATTTTAATTCCATAAGTCTGCAATAGAAGTGGCAATGCGAACATAGTTTACATTTGATCAAAGACTGAACTTTTCTATTCCTGCAAAATGTTCTATAAGTATAACCGCCCGTACACATGCAGTGTGATGTGTGTTGACAGTTGTTATCTGTAATTTCAGTGGTTTAGGAATTATACAGAAAATAGAGGTAGGAATAAACAGACACCTGGCGATCCAATATTGTGAACATATGTTGTGATTTTTCCTCAACTGCAAATTATTCAAGATGTGTTGTGATGTGTGTTATGTCTTCAAAGTTAAACTCTGTCAGTATCTGTTTTATACAATAAGTTAAAGTTATCTCACTTAAGTTATTTTTTTGTTGCAAAATGAGATTGTCAATAAAACCTCCTGTTGGCATTAGATGAACCCTGATGAAGTCTTATATCATTTCAATGTCAATTAAATGAGTCAATTTGGTAATTAAATGCAACTGGTTTTTGATAATACAGCATTTAGCTGTGATAAATAGTTAAAAAAAGATATTTGTTGCTGTCTGCATAGACAGAAAATCTACTATTAAGGTTGCACTCAGCAACCTTCCTGTTCTGTAGGAATGTAACCAGAATACAACCAGCTGGCAGCCACTTGAGTCAAGTTGTGCTCATTGACAAAGACTTATTCAGACCAATGGCAACATGTTGGCAATCTTGACTACATTTATAAAGTAGATAACAATTATTTGCAGACATTTGGCAATCTCTTTGAGAGTGATTGCATCCAGTCTAAGTCAGACTGCGAAAGGTTGCCTCTTATTAAGCAACCTTTGCAATCATTTAGCAATCAGAAGTGGTAATGAGTGTGCAACACCCTCAAGTTTTGGACAACCATCCTATTCTTACTCGTGTAACTGAGCCAGTTATGAGGTAGCTTTGTCAAGCTAAGTGTGTCCAGTGTTGGACGGTTCTTCGTTTGAGCTAATTTAATGTAAGTTTGCTGACTAATGTTGTCTCAGGATGGTGTTGTATGAGAGGGGCCCTCTTGTTCATAAGATTTAATTTTATTCAGTAAAATGTAGATATTTGGTGTGTTCCTGTATTGATACAAAATATCACAACGTTATGGGTTATCGATTGTTCCGCTACCCCTAGAAGACAATAATTCTGGTTAAAACAAAACTGCTGTTTTTCATCTAGATGAATTATTTAGAATGTCTTTGCATTTTTAAAGTGCAACTGGACACTGTTGCCCAGTGGCATGGTTACAGCAGCGCAGAAAGCTGTTCAGGTGTGTCTTTCATTGTAGGTTTTAGCCTTCGACCAGTCTTCTGTTGATTTGCTAATTTCTAAGTGTTGTTTCTCTTAAACATGGCCAAGATGAATATGGTCGACCAGAGTTTACTGCAGATGCAGATAGAAGCTATGCAAAAAATGAGAACGCTGCTGCTAGAAAAAGCCTTAACGGTAATGTGTAATCAATAACAGACTTTGTGTTGCTACACTTAATGGTTTTTGCAGTGACTGAGCATCAACTTCCACGTTTTTTTTTTGTTTCTGTCTGCCAAACAGGGGGAAAAAAATAATGGCTTTGATGTGCTCTACCATAACATGAAGCATGGCCAAATTTCCACTAAGGAGCTGACAGACTTCATCAGAGAAAGGTAAGACACAGTGTTCTGGTACGCATCAAGGGCACAATATGGTTAATCTAACACATTGAACACATTACTTATTAACTGGTTGCACTCTGTCTAGCTCTTCAATACATGTCTTTCCTGTCCATGTGGTTTTTTGGTATTTAAAAGTCTTTCTAAGGCTATAACCTGCACGTCCAGTTCCTCATACTGTGCGTATAATAACACCCAGATTCTTTGCTGACACTTCCATGAATATCCACGTTGAATTTGCAAGTTTTTTACACACTGTAACCTTGAACCACACTGGGGTGTTAAAGGGCTTCGACTAATCATACAGAAATATCTATTAGGTCTTCATATGTCATAATCGATTGAGTGATTAAGTTCAGTGAGTTTTTTGGTTGGCGAAAGCAAATAAGAAAAATAAACCAGTGAAGGTGAAACCTCACAAAAAGCCATCTATATGACTATCATTTGAAAATGATTTAATTCTTGCCAACTGTTTCATTTGCCCATATTGCTGTAAACTTACACATCCTTTACCACCTCCACGATGACTCAGTTCTTTGTGGGAAGAGGTGTGAGTCTGTAACCTGCCACATGACGGATGAGCTGGCTCTGGAATTCAGCTGTGGATTCCACTGTCTGCTCCTCCTGTTGTTGAGGAATGCACTCAACTCGCTTTGAGTTGATCAGATTACTTTATTGAAGGATAAAAATAGAATTTGCGCCGTCGTGGTCAGATTCCCACTTCATGATTATTTTAATCAAAAAGTTTCACAGTAGAAACATTTCCAAATATCTCTAAAACAATCATGCTACCAGTCATATTCAACAACAATTAAGTAATTATTCACTTAGCCCAGTCATTTAACATGTTTATTTTTCCAATAATTCCACATCTTTTTATTATTCTTATTTCTTTGGTGGCAGGTTTACTGATAGGAAAACCACCACCTTCATATTTCTTGCCACAAGCTGTTCCAACAATTGTGACGCTCACCTGCACTTTTTAAAGCATCCAGTCACACTTTGATGTTTTTATTTATTTAACCTTTATTTATACAGCTAGTCCCATTGAGACTCAATGTCTCATTTACAACAAAGACCTGTAATAAACATAATAAATAATCTTTCAGATTTTTGACTTTGCTTAAATATTAACACTCCTCCTACTCTGCAGCTGTGCTATTCTTTAGTACACTAAAATTAATCAATGCATTATTCATGGAGGAGACAGAAGGTCAGTTAGTGTTTTACTTACTGTGTGGTTATGCTGCTTTGTGCCAGCTTCATAGTCAGCTTGGTCTTTTACATTTCACAGTGTTTCAAAATCTGCACTATGGCTTCCTCTGCTGGGGAAAGCAGCTATGTGCACTGTGTGTCTGTCAGTTAATGAAATCTTAAAGGGACACACACACACCACACACACACAACAGTGTCTGCTAATTAAACTTCACGTGGAGTAATGAGAGTGAGCCACACTTTGGCTTTCAAAAATACTACCAGTCCATTACTAGCAGCTGTTAGGTCCCAGTGCTTGAATATGGTGCCTATTTTCACGTTTGTTTGAGCTTAAAAAACTGAACGAGGGAAAGGAGAAAGAGGCGGCGTGGAGTCCGTTTCTCATTTTCAGCAGAAGAGGAAGTAAAGCGAGAAACAAAAAGCACCCTTGTTAACGTAAAAATGATCAATTATTAAGCTTATAGTTATTCACCATGAGAGAATGGATATCAAATATGGAAAAGAAAGTGTCTTTAAATTTAAATTCACTTCCCTGTCATGTGTGTCACACAATAAGCGTCAAACACTGTAGACTTATTCACAAATGTATGACACATTGTTTTAACAATTTATGCTCTACAGTTTCATTTGAAGGACTTAAAAGCAACCAACAGTCACTTTTAAAAATCCATTGACGTTGACGTTGTATGTCGTTGAATAAGAAGTTAAAAGGTATTCTGAGGTCTAATGTGGTGGAGGAGCTGTCCAGTAATAGTAATGGTTGTCAAACTTGTATGCGTCCACAATGTGTAAGCACAGAATTTAAATATTCAGAAGTACAACACGAACTTCCTTAGGGTTAATGTAAGGGCTGTAGTTATGCTTGGGAGCATTTATGACATGATAAAGTTTAAAAAACGAATTCCCAACCCAGGCTATCGAAAGATGCAGAAGAAGAAGTGCAGGCATCTCCACCGTGCTGCAGACAGTGTCACAATATCCTGTGCGTGATTATGTGTGTGCGCGTGTGCCTAGGCTGGGTGTGTGCATTTGCCTATGTGCACATTTGACCTGCTTCCCCCTGGCTGACCTCGTTCGGGAGACACAAATGCAAAATTCACGCTTTCACTACACTGCTGCAGTTTTTTCTCCCCACTACTGTCACTTTGTTACAGAATACAGGAATAAAAAGGGAAATTGAGAGAAGCATGCAGTTCAAACACTAGCTTTCATACTCTGTCATCTTCCGCATGAGGTTTATGACCAAATCCCAGGCCAAACCACATTTATTTGCCCACACACGGTGCATGTGGTCAAACATTTATGCTGCGAGTTCTAAGTGGGTGTTTCTGGCCTGGATGTGCAGATTCTTAGCGACGTGTCCCGTTTGAGCTGCAGCCTAGTTGCAAGTGAATTGGAAAAACTTTATCATACTCTACAACACTATCCTCTAGTTTTGAGAAGAATAATTGTTATTTTGACATTGTTGACATAACAGTATAAACTCATGGTTATTTGAACAGTTTATTTAAAGTCATGCTTATATATTGTGGTGTTGTGTTTAATTTCTTGTTCTTGCTCTCTTCTAGGAGTACTATTGAGGAGGCCTATGCCAGGTCAATGACCAAACTTGCC
This sequence comes from Diplotaxodon limnothrissa, assembly GCF_057381915.1. NCBI lineage: Eukaryota > Metazoa > Chordata > Actinopteri > Cichliformes > Cichlidae > Diplotaxodon > Diplotaxodon limnothrissa. Next base: position 55,056,636 of record NC_140602.1, on the reverse strand, counting down.
AAGTCAGCTGGCAACTTTTCTCAGCTTGGGTTAGTACTAGAGATGGCACATACCACTTTTTTATGTCCGATACCGATATCATAAATCTGGATATCTGCCGATACCGAAATGAATCCGATATAGTGTGTTTTTTAATCAATAAAACTGTTTTTTTTAAATATCTTGCTGCTTTTTGTATAAGTTCATACTCAAGTTAAAAAAACAAACAACAACAAACACTAAAGCTATTCTGTTATACCTGTATGCAAAAAATACACTGCACCCAAAATATTTCATAGTTCAGCAACACTGATCAATCTAATAAACTTAAACCTACTCCATCCTCCCTATTCTGGTATTTTAAAGAGTAAGCAACCTAACCAACAGGGTTCTAAAACTCCCAGCAAAAAAATAAATAAAAATAAAAAATAGGGAACCACCCACCCTCCACCTCGTGATGCTTAATCGACGTAATCAACTTTAATTTGATGCAGTGTGAAAAAAAATGCGCAGAAATAAATTATTTTTCAAGAATAATTAAATAGATTCAACATCTTTCTTCAACAGAATTGCAGACTGCACAGATGGTACCTTCCCAAAGGAAAAAGTAGTATAGCTTACTAGGGTATATTAGACTTAATAGTTACTATATACAGGGAGTGCAGAATTATTAGGCAAATGAGTATTTTGTCCACATCATCCTCTTCATGCATGTTGTCTTACTCCAAGCTGTATAGGCTCGAAAGCCTACTACCAATTAAGCATATTAGGTGATGTGCATCTCTGTAATGAGAAGGGGTGTGGTCTAATGACATCAACACCCTATATCAGGTGTGCATAATTATTAGGCAACGTCCTTTCCTTTGGCAAAATGGGTCAAAAGAAGGACTTGACAGGCTCAGAAAAGTCAAAAATAGTGAGATATCTTGCAGAGGGATGCAGCAGTCTCAAAATTGCAAAGCTTCTGAAGCGTGATCATCGAACAATCAAGCGTTTTATTCAAAATAGTCAACAGGGTCGCAAGAAGCGTGTGGAAAAACCAAGGCGCCAAATAACTGCCCATGAAAGTCAAGCGTGCAGCTGCCAAGATGCCACTTGCCACCAGTTTGGCCATATTTCAGAGCTGCAACATCACTGGAGTGCCCAAAAGCACAAGGTGTGCAATACTCAGAGACATGGCCAAGGTAAGAAAGGCTGAAAGACGACCACCACTGAACAAGACACACAAGCTGAAACGTCAAGACTGGGCCAAGAAATATCTCAAGACTGATTTTTCTAAGGTTTTATGGACTGATGAAATGAGAGTGAGTCTTGATGGGCCAGATGGATGGGCCCGTGGCTGGATTGGTAAAGGGCAGAGAGCTCCAGTCCGACTCAGCAAGGTGGAGGTGGAGTACTGGTTTGGGCTGGTATCATCAAAGATGAGCTTGTGGGGCCTTTTCGGGTTGAGGATGGAGTCAAGCTCAACTCCCAGTCCTACTGCCAGTTTCTGGAAGACACCTTCTTCAAGCAGTGGTACAGGAAGAAGTCTGCATCCTTCAAGAAAAACATGATTTTCATGCAGGACAATGCTCCATCACACGCGTCCAAGTACTCCACAGCGTGGCTGGCAAGAAAGGGTATAAAAGAAGAAAAACTAATGACATGGCCACCTTGTTCACCTGATCTGAACCCCATTGAGAACCTGTGGTCCATCATCAAATGTGAGATTTACAAGGAGGGAAAACAGTACACCTCTCTGAACAGTGTCTGGGAGGCTGTGGTTGCTGCTGCACGCAATGTTGATGGTGAACAGATCAAAACACTGACAGAATCCATGGATGGCAGGCTTTTGAGTGTCCTTGCAAAGAAAGATGGCTATATTGGTCGCTGATTTGTTTTTGTTTTGTTTTTGAATGTCAGAAATGTATATTTGTGAATGTGGAGATGTTATATTGGTTTCACTGGTAAAAATAAATAATTGAAATGGGTATATATTTGTTTTTTGTTAAGTTGCCTAATAATTATGCACAGTAATAGTCACCTGCACACACAGATATCCCCCTAAAATAGCTAAAACTAAAAACAAACTAAAAACTACTTCCAAAAACATTCAGCTTTGATATTAATGAGTTTTTTGGGTTCATTGAGAACATGGTTGTTGTTCAATAATAAAATTATTCCTCAAAAATACAACTTGCCTAATAATTCTGCACTCCCTGTACAGTAATGGACTTCTATACATTTTACATCAGATTAAAACTTTGGGTGTAAGATTCAGATAATTATTTATTAAAAGCTAGACATTTTAAATGAGAATAAGAAAGAAACGTATGTCTTTGTGCCCCCTTTTCCCTGTTAATGCCCTATCGGCCCCCCTGGCTAAACTTTGCTAGATCCGCCCCTGCACAGTTACCAGCAGTCAGCTGCATAGAAAATGATCCTGGTGTAGAAAGTTATATTAAATAAATTCTAACAACAGCTTATCAAGCTTAAACGTGCTGCTGTTGTTCAGCCGCTGGTTTCCTCTTTCTGGCGCGAAGTTGGCGATAAACAAAAGAGAGACGGACTCGCGACAGAAAAGCCGATCAGCTGATCATTGATCAGTTTCATGATTGAAGTAGAAACAGGAGAGGGAGGGAGAGAGAAGAGTCAGTCGCTCCATATATCAGTTGTTAAGCTTAACGCAGGAATGCTTTGCAAACATTCAAAATGAACTTACACATTTGCTTTACTTCTCCCTGGGATCACTTCCTCTGAGATGAAATGCCGGATTGGAGGCTACAAATACACACAGCCGCTCTATCACGTGAGCACACTGCTCCGACTACGGTTATGAGCCGAGTTATGTCACGTCGCAAGTTTTTTGAGGTGCTTTTTTGATATTTAATGGATCGGATTACATTTTTTATTTCCCTCCGATATCCGATCCAGTAATTTAGGTCAGTATCGGACCGATTCCGATACGTAATATCGGATTGGTCCATCTCTAGTTAGTACCAGAGTTATTATCATTGTTTTGTGTTTTCTAGTTAGATTTTGTTTTTTAATGAGTTTAGTTTCAGTTCGTTTGCAAAGTAGCTTTGTTAGTTTCAGTTTAGTTTTTATTGTTTAAAAATGTTTTGTTTTTATTCATTTCAGTGTTAGTTTTATTCTGTTTTAATTATTATTGTATTTATGGCAAATGCCAGAGCCAGGATTTAGGAAATTCAGCAAAAAAATCAATCAGCTTTTTAAAAGCAGCTGACTCACATTCTTCTAGACAAAGCCTCAATAAACATGTCCATCAAAGCCTCATCAGGTAGTTTGTAAAAATAAATGTTACCAAATGATCCATTCTCAAAACTATATGTAGGATATTTTCTAGATTATTTTATTTTATTTAGTTTTACAATTTCTTTTCAATTAGTTTACTTTTTAATTTTTTTGGTTAAATATAATAAGCGCGATGCATATGACTTTCTAAAGAAGATGCTTGAATGAATTCATATGAATTTAATTATGTAAATATTCTTTTCTTTATCACAGGACATTTGCTCCGATGTGGGACGTGTTTAAAGGTTCAACAGAGAAGCTGGCCAGTTGTCACATGGAACTTGTGAGGAAACTACAGGAACTTATAAAAGAGGTTCAGAAATATGTGGAAGAGCAGTCCAAAGCACACAAAAAGGTAAGGACATTTGGTGTTGGAGAAACTGTGAACACAAAATACTGATACAGTGCAATATGATGAAGTCTGTCTTCTGATTTTCTATTTGCGTGCTTTTAAAGTTGAACATTAAAAATGACAAGTACAAAAAAAGTGTTTTTCTTCCTCAGATCACTTGTAGAAAACCTTTATAGTTGTTTCCAGTATTGCTTCAGATCCATTGTTGTCAGAATTCCTTATAATAATAACAACTTTTCACTTTCTGATTAATCTACACACCTCTGTACAGACAGCAAACAGAGACTGGAACCTGATGTGATATTAACTAATTCATTAACTAAAGATAGCTGAAAGTGACACACATTAAGCAGTTACAGTGAACTGTTAGCTAAAGTTTCTTAGCATCAACCCAATGATTACTTTTATGTGGCATTTTTTCTGTGTTTTTGTGTCACATTCAGCCAACTCTTGCATCAAAATATTCTCAAACTTTCCAAGTTGTTCTAAGCGTATTTTCCTATTACTCTGACACCGCATGAATGCCCAGTAAGAGAACATTTTGAACCATGCATTTTTGATACTTACATTCCTGTAAATACTAATTGAGGTTTGATTGCACCAATGCTGTTTTTCTTTCAGTTAGATTACAGTGGTTTTCTGCTCCACTTTTGACACAAACTCGTCTTCACTGAACAAAATGAACTATTTAAATTTAAACCCATTCTAACCTTCCACCATTACAAATTGTTTCACACTCTAGTGATTGTCCTCAGAGTCAAAGAAGCTGAAAGTAAGCCATGTACAAGAGAGGGGATATAGTTTTGGCGGATTCCATCTTGACAAAACCACAGTGATGTGCTCGTGGTGTCGTTCTGCGAGGCATTTCTTTACACCTCACTCTGCCACCTCGTTTTGTTGAGACGCAGGATGAACTCATATTTGATGCATGAAGCCACGGAGCACAATGTAAAATAGGAGCTCGGCATTAGGGGAGTTGTGTTTGTGCTTAGAGCATGACAAAAAGGCGGTCACAGTTTCTCTTGATCACTTCCCCACAACTCCCTGCTCCTCTCAGCTGTTTATGTTTCTTGGCTCTCTTGCTAAAACAATATAAGACTGTATTTAGATAAATGTGTTCATAACATAATATGATAAAATACTTAACATTTTTTCTTTTTTATCCAGTGATGTGCGCATTACAACATAATGGTGTCATAATGAGTACATGAGAGGGTTTAGGGATGATGCTAATTAGTAAAACAGATGATCAAGCAAGGTTTTTTATGTGGTTTTAGTGTTCATAAGCATTTACCCTCCATTAAAGACCTCTTTTTATATCCATGAGAATGACGAAAGGCTTTAAGAATGGATCAGATGCTTTGAGTTTATTAATTGCTAGTTGCTATACTGTGCCAAAGGCACATGCAGCCAGTTTGCACAGACACATTCAGACACATTCAAACTCGCATCTTAAACAAGGCGTGTTGTTATTAGGCTTACCCTATACGACATGTGTGTTTTCAGACAAAAGAAGAGGTGGCGTCTACCCTTGAGGCCGTCCAGAACATCCAGAGCATCTTCCAGGCTCTGCAGAAGTCCAAGGAGAACTATAATGCCAAAATTGTGGAGCAGGAACGCCTCCGCAAGGAGGGGGCCACCCAGAGAGATGTAGACAAGGTGGGAGGCCACACTCGCACGTACACACTCCCACATAATCATGGTCTGGTAATAAGGCATGATGAAGTGCTTTAATAGAGGAGTCTATACTGAAAGTTCAACCCCAAAGGCTTCAGATGTTAAGTGGAGATCGGTTTTCTTGCCATTTTGTCAGAGGAGCCTGAAAGACTGACAGTCATTGTCTCCAATATACAAACACTTGATAGTCATTTATCTGTTTGTTTATGCTCTGCAGGCTGGAGTGAAAGCCAAAAAAGCCACAGAGACCTACAAATCATACGTGGAGAAATATGCCACAGCTAAGTCTGAGTTTGAACAGAAGATGACAGAAACTGCACAGGTATTTATTAGCTGGTTCTCCCTCCTTCTTTGTGCATGTGCTTTAATCAAATGCATGCTCACAAACTCTGTTTGTTGTCTATCTCTGTGGTATGCAGCACTTTTGTTGGTAAATCTGTTAGTTCTGTGTGTGTGCGCACATGTGTGTGTCTGTTCCACGCTTTGAGCCCTGTATCATCTCCAGATTGTGTTTTTTCCCCCTTAACGGAATCATTGTGTAATTGAATCCATCTGAAGCGCTGATTAGATAAACTCCAAATTAAAATCAGATCAACAGAATTTGGTCTCAGTGTCCTCCTGAACCGCAGCAGCGCTGCCACCAGAGCTGGTTCCAGTTAGCCCAGTGGTTTTGTTTTCCCCTATAGAAGGCAGCATTGCCGCTTCCCCCGAATTACAGTCTACGGCTCATCTCCAGCGCAACACATGTAGACGTGTATTATAAACACTGAACACATGTGCTCTCTGACATCACCGTGTCGCCGACATGTGTGTTCCCTTTGACTGTCTGTGTGTGAGCCTGTGCGAGCTGTCATCATGGCAGAAGACAAAAGCGCAGTTTAATTTTGCATGCAAGTCTCTGAAGTGTAGATGCAGAGGCCGGATGCTCTTTATCCGGTGTTTTCGTGGTCAGAAAGGCTCAATCCCCCCGGTCCCCCTGCGATTTTCCAGTTTATGATTATTTATACTCATTCTCCTCGGTTTACCCTCAAAGCCCCGAGTCACACACAAATGGAAGTAAGTACCAGCATTTAAGTTTGTGGTCCACACCATACTTGAAATGAATCCTCATCACTATATGTCACGTCCAGAATTGAGTCTTGGTGGGAGGAGCTATATGTGCTCCTGAGCCAGAGACCACCCAGACATACACACACACACACACACCAAAAGAAAGTCACAGGAACCAAATACAGAAGCAAAGTCTCACATTTGGCCTTTGACTTGTACGTTTTTTTTATAAAGATTTTTTGGCATGCAATTAATTTGTTTTCAAGTTTGAAGCTTTTTTATTCGTTTTTCCTTTTTTTTTTTTGCTGCATAGAGACAGATTGCACAAACAGGTTCCTGTAAGAGACAAAAATATATATATATATTTTGGTTCAACAGCTGGTTAGAAAGAACTAAATGTCCACAGATTTTTGTTAAATGACGTAGCACAAACCTATTTCCTTTAATGTATGCTGACCACATATTTACATAGTTACCCCCCCAAATACTAATTCTTAACCAGGTGAAGCCTTCTTAAAGTGACATCGCTGTGCCATTAATATTATAACCCTGTCTTACAGAAATTCCAAGACATCGAAGAAAACCACATTCTCCACATGAAGGAGATCATTCAGTCGTACTCGTTGTATGTGGATGAAACACACATTCAGATAGGAGAGGTGAGTATGTACACACACACGCACAGACATTCCTGTGGGTGGAGTAGGTGTCTCGCTGACCTGAGGCTGTGCTCACTGGGTTCACTGTGCGTCATATCAATTAGTGTCGTCTTTGATCTCGCTAATAATTTAACCGAGGAGCAGGAAATGGTCCATTCATCCTTTTATGCCAAGCAATTAGAAACTGATCAAAACTCCCTCTCAGATCAAAACTCCCTCTCAGTCTATCGAAAGCACCTCCACAAGGGCAGAGACTTTGCCAAATACTGTGTATGGTAGTAAAAAGTGCTGCACGGGCCTCTTTTTCCTCTCTGGAGCAGTGTGTTTGGGTTTGGCATCAAGCACAATTGTGAAGGCTTTCAAACATCATTCAGAACTACATCAATCAGTATTCAGCGTGAACCAGAGATTGCTTTTCATTTAGTTATTTAGCACTCATACTTAGCAGTGCCACACAGAATACCTAACTACAATCTGCTGCTCTGTTTCATTAATCTGTAGCTGATTTGTGCTAACGCTGCTGCTGTAGTTCCCTTAAGATCTGTAGAGGGCGACGCAACTCCACCAAGAGAATCAGAGTCTAGCTGTGGACAGTCTAAAAAAGAAATCCTCTTCAGTGTACACGGCTGGGAATAACAGTTGTTAATAAAAGTTGTTTTAGTGCCCTTATTTTCTGTCGTTGGATGTCATTTTATTGACGTGTCATTGTAGCCCCAGGACAACTTGAAAAAAAAATGTTTACGCATTACGCACATATTTTTTTAAAAGTTACAAACCGAAATGTTTTCCCACATAAAAGCATTTCGGTTATTTGGAGCATTTTTTCTTAAAAGGCAATAATATTACTAATGACAGTGAAAAAAATTATATTTGTGGTTGAAAGTCAGCAGCTAAAGAACTGTTTCACATTTTCATTTAAATGATGACAAAAATCTGCGAGATGTGAACTCTCTGATTTTAAACAAGTGTTTCTTAGTTAGAAGTTCTAAAAATGTATTCTAAAGGGGGTGTAGCATTGAACCAAGACTCAAACATTTGTGAAAACCACAAAACTAAAGTCAAACGTTAGAAACTGTTTCCTCTTTAGGGTTCATCACGATGTAGATACAGAGGTGATGGGCAGAACCGCAGCATAGCACCTCCACTAATCTAACCCCTACCATGAGGCAACCTTTATGTTTATCAGTTCATCGGTTAGCCAGACACCTGCTTATGAATATAAACAGGTGTTTATAAATCTTTCATAAAGGATTTGATCAGTTGTTTATGTTAGTACACCACCAGTCATACTGCCATCAGGGGCCTGTTAAAGTCATCACCAGGTATACAATCCCACATACATGCTCACAAATATCTACAAGGCTTCTGCTAGTAGAAGAAGAGTGTGTAAAACTATTCAACATATGTACATATGACGTAAAAACTACTGCTTCTCAGGTTTTTTTGTTTTTGCACATTTTTTAGAATTAAATGTTTAAGATCACCAAACTAATTTTATTATTGGTCTAAGATAACCTGAGTAAATACAAAATATTAATTTAGTTATTAAATGGAAAAGGTTATCTAAATATACATGTGTGCAAAAGTAATTGACCCAACTGTTAAATCATGAAATAACTGTAATTACCGTAACCACATGTTTTAAAAAAAAAAAAAAAAAAGCTGAGTTCAACTTCACTAAACCTCTAGGGTCAAGAAATGACTTAACTAGAACCTGTCTGACAAAGCGTGAAGTAAGATAAAAGCTCACAGAGAGCAACTCATTATGCCACTATCAAAAGAAACAGCCGAGAAACACTGTCAGCTGGGAAAGCCTTACAAAGCAATAGCGGTGAACCTTCCGAGGAGTGCCTGTTCTACCGAAATTACTCCAAGGGCACATCAGCGACTCAACGAGGAGGTCACAAAAGAGCCGAGAACCATATCTAAATAACTGCTGGCTTCACTTGTCTCAGTTAGGGTCAGAGTTCATGATTTAACAATAGGAAAGATAATGGGCAAAAATGGCATCCATGGGAGAGTTCAATTTGACACTGCTGACCAAAAGAACACAAAGGCCTCATATTTGCCAAAAAACATCTTGACGATCCCCAAGACTTTTGGGAAAATATTCTGTAGCCTGACGAGACAACAGCTGAACTTTTTGGAAGGTTCAAGTCCCGTTAGATCTGGTCTAAAGCTAACACAGCATTTCATAAAAAGTACATCATACCAGCAGTCAAGCATGGTGGTGGTAGTGCGATGGTCTGGGATGTTCTGGGGCTGCTTTGCTGCTTCGGGACTTTGATGGTTTTCCATAAGGGTTAGGGGTTAGGCTTGCCCTTTATGGAACCATGAATTCTGCTCTCTGCCAGGAAGTCATGAAGGAGTATTTCCACCCATCAGTTTGTGTCCTGAAGCTCAAGAGCACTTAAAAAAGACAGCAGCAAGTCCACCTCAAGTCCACTTTTTGAATGGTTCAAAAAGTGGCCTAATCAAGGTCTTTGACTCAAATCCAGTTCAGATTTTTTGGCATGACCTTAAACAGGCCATTCACACTTAAACCTTCCCAATGTGGCTGAATTAAAACAATTCTGCAAAGAAGAGTGAGCTAAAATTCCACAGCAGTATGAAAGACTCATTGCCAGGTATTGCAAACATATTATTCAAGTTCCTGCTGCCTAGGGTGAAACAAGGGTTCACAGGGGCTAATTTTCACATAGGGACAGGTAGGTTTGAATAGATTTTTTTCCCCTTAATAACTGAAATCATCATTCAAATACTGCATTTTGTGTTTACCCTGGTTATCTTTGACTAATATTGAAATTTGTTTGGTCAGAGGGCCCGGTGGCGCCAGTGTCCGGCAGTCTCACCTCTGTCAATGCACCCCAGGGCAGCTGTGGCTACAATGTAGCTTGCCATCACCAGTGTGTGAATGTGTGTGTGAATGTAGTGTAAAGCGCTTTGGGGTCCTTAGGGACTAAGTAAAAGCGCTATACAAATGCAGGCCATTTACCATTTACCATTTGTTTGAGCTAAAAACAAAACAAAACAACAAAATCAGGCAAATACTTTTTCCACAACACTCCGTGTGTCTGTGTTTAACATACTTACTACAGTTGTTAGTGTTGCCATTTTCTTTAAAATACAATTTTTATTGTTTGAGCTTTTTGTTTTTTACTTCTTTTTTTTTTACCTGTCCTACATAAAAAAAGAAAAGAAGAAGAAGAAGAAAAAAAACAGTTGCCACCTGTTCATCATTGGACGCAGATGGTACAAGCCTGGTGAAGGGACCATTTTCTTTACCGGCACTACTATTGTATCATGCCAGCAAAGAGGCTAGCACACACAAACACACAAAAACCGCAGTGATAATATTAGACATACAAGTTTCTTCAGACAAGCTGGGTAGGCATGGGAGATTTGAAAGGTATGTTTGGTCCATATTTGAGTGTGGTTTGCTGTTCAGAGAGCTTTGAACTCACATAAGGGTAGTTGCGTCTGTCTGTGTGCGTGCTGTGTTTGTTTTGGTAAGTGAGCGTTTGTGTGCGAGCGAGGATACCTTTAAGGCAGATACATGTTTCGAGCATGTGGGCGAAAGACTCTCTGGGAGTTTTGTTGTTTGTCTGTGTGTGAGAGCGAGAGAGAGAGAGAGGGGGAGAGAGATAGAGATAGGGGGAGTGAGGGTTGATGACATTAGTAGCCTCCATCATGGCAGCAGCACCTGACAGATTGCGTGTACTGTACTGAGCACACTTCCTCACCACTGCAACCTCCCTGCCCCCACCTCCTCAACCCGACCCCCACCAACATCCTCTCCTGCCAGGGCACAGAAGGCTAATGCACTCCACCTCGCCACAGGGGCCCGGAGGGCAAACACATATGTGTGCGTATGCGTGTTTTCGATAGTGGAGCCACTCTGCGCTTACAGTATCACGCAAATCTAAATGGTTTTGTTGAGATGGCTCAGTCAGTCAGTTTCACTTCCCCCTCACTAAACACACAAGCACATACGCACATCCAAAACACACAAGCAAACACTATCCTTCCTCTCACACTACCCAAAGGGTATCTCAGTGCCAGCAACAATGATGCAACCTGACACAAGAGAATGCCAGTAAAGTACAGTATTTCTCCGCATGCAAAATAAACAAAACAAATGGTTTTAAATGCCGACCAAAGGCAACACAGCTCATATTACTGAGGAACAGCAGGAAGCTCTCCGTTCCTGTATATCATAAAGCAAGTGGCAGCACTAACCTATTGCTAACCATTCCTATCATCTGGGGGGGGCAACGGTCAGTATTTTGGGGCTTTCAGTCGAGGCTTCTTGGTGTGTTCATACAGTACTTGTCAGTAGAAGTCGGACCACAAACAGACTACTGCTGAAACCCAGAAAATCTCCAGTCTCACAAATTTTGTTACTTGTGTCAGATATGTGCTCATAAAGATTATTAAGCGAATGACACTGGTTTCTGTCATGTTATAATCAAACATATTGACATTAAAAGCAGTCATTAAGTTTAATGTGCCTCATTATAAATGACCTATCAAACAGAGCAGTTTCTCCTTGTTTAATTGATTCAGTTATGCAGAGAAAATGTTTAACAAGAGGAGTCCAAAATTGCATACGTCTGCCAAGGCAGTAAATTAACCTTCATGGCATGCATCAGTTGAGCCTCTGGATCCAAAAGGATGTCCCCTCTGTGATATTTACTTGTCTCTCCCATTTTTTTTTCTCTATTAAATATATTTGTCTGCAAAGTTATGATTTGAAAAGCAACAAATGCTTTCTGGATTCCTGCATTCTGATGGGCTCCAAAAGTCACTTCTGACTTGGGCCAAGCCCCGGGTCAAAACTTTTTGAATAATTGTGCCCACAAACAAACAGACAAAGCAAACTGCTCACACCCCCCTCATTTTGCATGGAGGTAATAACGTGAATCACTGAGTTGAGGGGGGGTTCTAACAGCGCTGTAGCTACACTAAAGATCAATGCTTGGCTTGTGATACTGAGGTTTTTTTCATTTGTGTAGGTATTTGCTTGCAGAGGGTAAAGACCTTTTTTTTTCAACTTTTAAGTACATTGTAACTGAGCTGTATAGCTACTGCACAGTGAAAAAACAGGCCAGATTTTAGAGGAAAATATAATCTGGCTTTGCAGGCAGCACTTAAATATGCACATCATCTTCTTATCACACTTTAAGAGAAATGTTACCTGGCAAGTGGTCCCAAATGACCTCTTTTATACAAGTAACAAACAAACTCTACCATTAGTTGACCAACTCGCTCTAAGCACTACATCAGTTAAAAATCACCACAACCTCATTTAAAGAAGACTATAAATTTTAAGATCATGGGTAAATCTGATTTCTTTTTGAACCTTTCCAGGTCCACCATGAATTTGTGAGGAACATCGAGAACACATCAGTTGAGAGCTTAATCCAGAAACTGGCTGAAAGCAAAGGAACGGGCAAAGAGAGACCAGGTAAGCCGCCGGGGTCCTGTATGTTTTATTTAGAGTAATTTATATTTTTCAGTGTCTGTACTGTGTGTTAAGAAATTGTTGCCAGGGGGTATGGGGGGCTTCTTTCTGACCCAGGCTTGTGGAGAGGGGAGGGGTATATAGAGAGGGGCAATTAGTGGTAGGAGAGAGGGCCATCAGAGTCAATCACAGTAATCTGCTGTAAAGGTAGGCAGGCTTGGCATTCCAGTAAGCATGTGACACACCGGGGGCTTTGCTGTGTTCACAGGCTAAGCAGGCATAACCAACTTCTTCAGGAGGTCAGGGCTCAACAATAACTCTTGTGTAAACTTTGCCATGCCACAATAATCAAGGGAAAACTCCACAGACACTTTTGGCTCCACTCCCTTACCTCCCTCTCATTCACGCACACGCACTCATTCCCTTATCTCCTTGGTCGATATTTTCCTTCTTTTACAGCGTCTCTGACGTATTGTTTTTTTTTTCTGGCATTAGCCTCTGTAGTCTCATCATGCAACATAGCTCAATATTACAAGCTGCCCTTGTGCACTTGTACTACATCACGTCAGGTCACGGGCGCAGAGGGGTCACCTCTGCTGTGTTTGTGTGTACACAAACGGTGACCCCCTGTGTCCAGACGCTGCATCTAAGAAGTGGTGGCCTTCATTTGTTTGGACAGCAGTATTAATTGACGCTTAAAAAAAACGGTCAGAAAATTCCTTCCCCGTATCAAACGCGTTCATTAGGAATTGCTCACCAGCCCTGGCCCTGTCAGAAAAATAACCCGTCTGTCCCCGTGATGAAATAGCTGAACGGCTGGCCGGTCTGGAGCCTTTAGAGAGAGAGAGAGAGAGGTTGAATAAACTTTCTATTGCGGAAACAATCCCAAAGTGACACGCTGCGAGGCAGGGGGGGTTGGCGTGTTCAACGATATCCAGCTGAGCTGTCAACTGGCGGCGGGCCAGACACGCAAACCACTCCACCCCTCTCTCTGGCTCCCAGTTGCCATGTGAAGCATATGCAATTTGAAAAAAAAAAAAATCCATCTTCCTCTCATGCGTGACTGCATGCTTCCCTCACAGAGAGTAGAAAGAAAAGAAACATCTTCCCCTGTATAAACAAAGTCGTCTGTCTGTTTAGGAGATGCTTAAACAGTTCCTAATGTCTGTCCAGATTTAGGTAATATTCATGCATCTGGTGTTTAGACATTTTCGGCTGTTTGTGTGGATAAATATTGTCAGATGGGATCGCAGGATGCCGGTGGCAAAGAATTCCTGCTCTGCTTGGGTCTCATGCAGATTCCTACAGCCTTTTTTTTTTTAAACATCCCGATGGCACAGGGTAATCTTTCAACCCCGTCCACTACTTTTGTTTGACTATTTTTACCACTGATGGGTAAATAAACACTGATGTCATAAGTTAATGATGTGTTTCTTCTTCTTCTCCTTATAAAAAACACCCAAAAAAGCAACACTCGACATATATTCACATGTTCTTAAAGCTGATTGAACAGGGATGATGAAATTATCTCTCGCCTCCTTCTGTGAGTCTTCTTGAATGAGCACGCCAGGGCTGCTTTGATTGGCACGAAGCTCTCACTCACTCAAAACCCACAACAGCCCTCCGTGCCGCCGCTGTGTGTTTGCCAGCAGTGCTGAAGCACGATATTGCATAGTAGAGTAGATCGGTCATCGGTGAGCTTTATCCACTCCACTTGCTCGCATGCCTCTCGTGACTCGCCGCTTCCCTGCGCTTCAGTCGGCATCGCACACTCAGAACAATGCGTCGATTCTGCTCGTGACTGGCCTCTTCTTGGTGGTGGTGGGGGGCAGGGGACTGCATTGGACTGCTGCTGTGTATATTTTGAGTTAAAATATCATTAGCTTTGTTGTTTTCAGGTCAAGCCCTGTTAGTGTATTGCAGATTTCGCCGGAGGGTCCTGCCCCATCTTTCTTTCTCTGTATATCTTTCTGTGCCTCCTGTTAATCTTGTGTACACTCTTAAGCTTTCTAGGTATGTGCAGTATATCACCCATTTCTTTCATGTCACGCATTTTAAGAGCTAATAGTCATAGTCACATTGCCATTTAAAACCATTAATTAACCACTGTTTGTTTAATTGTGTACCTAAGAAGGCGTGAGTCTTTTAAATGGATTGTAACTACACACGAATACAGAGGCACGCACCGCCTGATCTAGTGGATTTGGCTGATTGACACGTACACGCATTGCATGCCTTACTTCTCATTTGTGTGTGTGTGAGTGCCTACTCGGCGTGACAATCAAAGTGCAGGGCGTTAGAGGCAAATATGCATAATTGACGAGGAGTAAATTAGGCGTAAACGTTGTTGTTTTTTGTTTTCTCATCATTTAAATGACGTGTCCAAATAGCCAAAAACTATTTGGTTTTTTGTTGCTGTTGTTTTTGTCCATATAAATTCATGGCTGGTTTCACTCCAAATGATGCACTGATCAATTGCTGGAACCGATTTAAGGATTTGCCTGTTAGCCAAGGATGTTTCAGCGATTTCAGTCGATCATGTTTGTTTGTTTATGGTTTGTTCTTTCTCTCGCCGTTTTCTACATGTGGGAGTGAAGGAGAAAAGGGCGTTACTTAAAGCTCAAGAGCAGATTTGTCTGAGTGTCTTTAAACACTTCAGCGCATGTAATCTTGCACTCGCTTGTCTTTTTCGTAGTAGGGTTTAGTAACTGTGCGTGTGTCACGCGGCCGGGTTTAGTTTCACCGCAGTTTAGCCTTCACACCTGCCGCTTGCTGAAAATACCCGAGCTCCTGCAAGGATTTGGAATTGGTTCATGGTTGCGGTGAGGTTTTGTGCTTAGAAGCGTCTCTCTGTGAGGAAGATTATGTGACGGTGTAGAGTGGGGCTTCGTGTCAACCAGGAGGGATTGTGCCATCTCTGTAAGGGCCACCAGACACACAGTTGACTCTGCTATTGACCCTGTCTGCCCTCTGGGAGCAGCCTAGCTTTGTTTGTATACACTCGCTGCATTGCACGGCAGACTGCGTGTGTGTGTGTGTGTGTGTCTGTGTGATCATTGCGTGATTCACATTCACAACGTTCACAGCAGTGGGTCATTGACCCTTTGTATGTCAAATGAACCTAAATGATTTTTTTTTTTTAGGACCCATTGAGTTTGAGGAGTGCAATGTAGCTATTGCTGCTGAAGGTAAGCCTTTTTGTAAAAGAAGAAACACATTTGAGGGACACAAATATTAAATATGTCTGAAAACTGATGCTTTTTAAATAAATCTGTGGTTAAAGCTCTTCATTTTTTTAATATGTATTAAGGAGCCAAACCCAGAAGAAGAAAACTATTAATCCCAGGTCGGAGGAAAGACAAGGACACAGACTCTACGTGAGTAGAGACTCGTATTTCCAGTCCACAGCACAATTTATGCATCTTCACTCATCTTCACTTCTTAGTCATGATCACGTGACCATTTGTGTCTTCCAGGGAGTCGACAGAAGTCGAGGCTGCTGTGAGTATAACTTTCACCGACGCAGACCGCGACTATAATCTTTGAGTTTCACCCTGTTGTGTTATCTTGATTTCAGACAGCAGGAGGTGGAAAACATCTTCGTTCGTTTATCGCCATGTTCTGTTTTAATGATTTTCCGGTCACTTTCTCCATCTCTCTGTTCCCGTTCGTTTCGGTTTTTTGTGGATGTGCTTGTTCACGTATTCATGTATTCATCCCTCTCTGTGCTTGTAGAACACCGCCAATGGTGCTCCGCCTGGATACTTTGCAGACATCCAGAATGCTGTAAGCAAGCTATTAACGTCACTCTTACACATAGTGTCTCTTTCTAACACATGCGCAGCAAATATTCATACTGACATAGATAATGCATTTCATTAAAAATCTTAATATCCTACAAAACGTGTCCCTAATGGTATAAGGTGTTGTGTGATTCCGCTGAATTTACAGGGCTCTCAAATTTGGTTGTGTAGGATGAGATAGTGAAAAATCACCATAATATCACCCCTTTAACCCGGTCTTTATTTGTTTTAGGTTGTTTTATGTATCTATAAATATGTGTACTGATTTTCAATTGTAGTATATTTTTTATTATTTAAAGCCTCAACATGAATGATTGTACCCATTCATTTACAACAAATTTATATCTAAGCAAAAACACCATTTTAGACTTAATTGGAATTTTTTGCCTTTTGAAGTTAGGTATTAATCAACCTTCTTTTTAAAATGTATCATTTACAATTTAACATGAAGTTTTAGCAATTTTCTGAACAAATTGACAAAATAAAGTTATTTTTATCTAGTTTGAAATGAGCAGCATAAAGAAAAGATGCGTTAACAAAGGATTTCATCCTGTAAAATTAACTTTGTGTTAACTCAAAATAAATTGTGGAAGAAAGGAAAATCGTATCCTGCTTGTGTTTTTGCAGAATGTTCCTCAAGTTGATGAAGAGGGTTTCTGCATCAGACCAGAAGTAAATGAAAACGATATCCTTTTTTGTTTGTCTCAGCGCCAGGCTCGCTTGTTAGGCACGTTGGAGTTGTTGAGGTTTTTTTTAAACAAGGCTAAATGAAACTCAGATTTATGCCCATGTTTCTGATCTGAGGTTGTTGCCATTATCCTCCTTAACTTCTCTGCTCACATGCCAAAGAGAATTCCTTCTACTCGTCCAGCGACTCGGAGGATGAAGACGAACCCAGGAAGTTCCACGTGCAGATCAAGCCCGTTCAGCCAAACAACGGCGTTCATCAGAACCAAGCCAACATCGATGAGCTCAAGGCCTCCATTGGAAACATCATCCTGTCGCCTTCAACCTCGGTACGGCTCGTGACACTGATAGCACACCAAATAGTAAAATCCTCAAAGATAAACTTGTTGCTACCTTGCCCTGCTGCAGAAGGAGGCTGCTCTGCTTGTGTAACACTAGAGGGCATCACGAGAATGTAAAAACGTCCCCTCGTAGGGCAGATTAAACTGCCATTTATCAAAGGTGTTTCCCATTGGTTACTCTTTCTTGAAGCTATTATTTTTTACATTGAAAAGCTTTATGTTTATTTTACATGCTATATTGTTTTCTTATTCATTGAGGTTCATGTTTGTGCAATTTTTTCTTTTTCTTTTTTTCTTAGAATTTAGATTAATATCAAGCAACATTAGGATCACTTATTCTTTCATCTTCTTTTTTCAAATATTAAGAACTCAGAAACAATTTTTGAGTTAAGTGTGTGATGTTGCTGTTTCTTACTCTCGCGCGCGCACACACACACACACTCTCAGCTCTTTAGGGAATGTTTTACAGCAATGCTCTGCAGTCTGCACACATACACACGATCTGTGACCTCAGTCATGGAGCTCTCCATTCAAGTCCTTGTCCCTCATCATCTCTCAGTCTCTGAATCACTCTCTGGCGCTCCATGAAAATAGCCACTGTCGTTAAACTTTAAAACCACTACGGCTTGTGTGCAAACGCACAGCCTGTGTGCACTGAGCTGCTGTTGTTAATAGTGTTGTGGAGCGGCCGAGAGGGGCACGCTCAGTGTTGCTAAGGGGGTCTAGTGGGTTTCACCCGCCTCGCTCCCTGGCTGCACCATTAACCGATTGTCACGGCATCCTCTTTCCCAACTTTGGCCGTCTCTCTCAGCCTCAGCTCTCATTGCTTTTCCTCCTCGCCATTTGCGTCGTATCTCACTCTGTTTTTCCCCCCTCTCGTTTCTTTCTTTGGTTTTAGTCTTTGGGTTTTATTGAAGCCCATTTATTCTAGACAGGACTCTGTTGTGGTTATTTATGAATACTTTATGGGGTTCGTTACGTAGTTTTGACAAATGTTCCCCCCCCCCCCACCGACATTAATTATAAAGATAACTTTCAAGCTTACAGAGATGTTTTTTCTATTAAGTGCAAAAAAATAAATAATTTCGATTGGGAGTTTTAACCTCAAACCTTGTCTGTCACCGATTTGTAGTTAAACCCACCCTTACATTCTCGTCTCTGTCACTACTGATTTGAATTGAAATACCAGCGTAGTCTTTAGATTGTATATGCCCTCCTTTTGTTTATTTTCTGCTCCCTCTGCCTATTTTATATTTACACAAAGCTGAAAACATATACTCCATCCAAGATGATGACAAACATTGCATCATCTGGTGTGAATTATTGATAGATTTTCTTCCCCCATCAGTGCTCATTTTTCTGTCTTTTTTTTTTTCATTTCTCCTCCTGTTTCGTTTCCCCTCCACGGTGTTCCCTTTATTGAAATAGCAATGGAAGTCGTGTGTGTGTGTGTGTGTGGCCAGCAATAGCCATAATTGAACCCATTTGCCGCTTAGCGCCTGTGGGACTAAACCCTGGCCTCGCAGCTCAACGGCAGTTAAATGCTTTTGCTATGTTCCTTAAACCCATTTTGTTTCTTTTTTTTGTCTCCCCCCGTCTCCAACCTGACCTTTATTCTTGTAAGAAATAAATTCTTCGCCGAAAGTGTTGGACCTGAAGAGTGCATCTCACATAGGTTGTGTTAACGCAGTTGGACCCGGGAAGATTTATGTCGCAGGAAAAGGAGAAAAAAAAAGAATCTGTAAAGGAAGCTGGTGAAGAGTTTGAGGCACGCTCTGTGCTGTCTCTGACTGATCGTTATATGGGATTACGTACACGGTTTTGTGCTGCTGAATTTTTCACCCTAGGTTTAATGTCTGGTATGTGTGAGTCGAGAGTAGTCCTGTGATTTACTGTCTTGAACTCTAAGTGGAAAAAATTCCCTTTGCCATTGGGAATAATTAATAATACAATTTTGACCAGTGTTAACACGTATTTTAATAGGTATTTGCTTTTTTTTTTTTTAATCCCCAGAGAAAGTTAGGGATCCATTCAGCATCGCATTGCACTTTGTAGATCAATTCTCCCTTCGTGAAGTCCAGTTTGAAGAGCGCGAACACCTCTTTCTTGTCCTTTTTGTCCTTTTGTTAACAAGTAAACAAAGTTCTGACATGTATCGGTTAGTAATTGGCTTTGGGATATATGCATCTTTGATTAATCATTGTCTGTTTTTGCTTTCAGGGACAGATGCGGAGGAACCAGTCCAGTGAGTATTTTTTTTCTTCCAGACCTTTTCTTTATCTGTGTTGCTACATGACTGTGAAGGATGAAGTGGAGGGGGGCTCGACTGCACAACTCCTCGACCACGTTTTTCCTGGCCCGGGTTGTTTTTAAAGGGGTTGTCTTTAAGAGGGAAAATCCAGAAATCTAGCCAAAACCAACACATCCCAAGAAAAAGTAAATAACTGTTCCCTTCTATAAATCTGAGCTCGGGGGATATTTCCCTCCAATGGTACAAATAAGATTAATTGCTTAATTAACTGTTTATGTTTGGACATGTCAGAAATGATCTTTTCCCTTCTGCAAGCTGGCACAGTTGTGGGAGTTTTGCTGAATTTGTGTATGTCCCCAAGAGCTTATGAAAACGTGTTTGTTGTACTCCACGAGGTCTTTGATAAAAGAAGCGTAAAAGCACTGATTATTCACCCAGAAAGTTTTTTTAATCTTCTTTTTATCTTGTTTTTCTTTTTATTACTTTGTTTTTATAGTCAGTGTTTGTATGAGACTTAATGATAATCCCATTCGCTTTCTGCAACCCACACACTGATAGCATTTACATCAATTTGCAAAAATTAGTAGCATTGATAGATGTATACTTTACATGCGCTCAGGGATCACAGGAGTGTCTACAGTAAGGTCTAAGACTAAGGGCTTCGGTGAGTATTTTTTCACTACAGTAGTTGGCCTGCAACCCTTCCTTCCCCTCCACTTTTAAAATGTCTTCCACAGCCCTCATCGCTGTCCCTTCCTGGGAGCCTTTCATACAGCTTCTGAAGCCAGCTGACCCCCCAGCTAACATCACTGACTCACTGAAAACTTTCAGTTTCTGAATTTGAAGGACTTAAATACACGTGTGGTTTTAAATCTGGGTCCTCTCAGCAGTACCTTTTTACTTCTAGTGCTTGAAGTGCTGCTTCAGGTCGCTTATATGGATCTTTTCAATGTAAGGCAGCGCTTTAAAGCAGGGGAACAAAAGAACAGGGCATTTCCTGATTAGTTGCTTCATCCCTTGTTTTAAAGTGGTACCACCATATTGAACATACAGCATAACCTCCTGTGTTAACTCTTTTGCAGTATTTGGATGAAAGTTCAAAAAAACATTTTACAAAGCAGAAATAAGAAAATTAAACACCTGTATCTAACCTTACTGCAAATATATATATTTTCAGTGGTACTGTAGGTGGTGGTTTAATTTTTTTTTTTTAATGGGGAAAAAATCTGGTTTAAGGTTTAATTATCAAATATCTTTTTTTAAATTTGATTTTGAGTAACTTGCTGTGTATTTGCTGTCACCACTCTGTTAAGAACTGCGGGCCTGACTTTTCTGTTTGTTTTTCTCTTGCTTCAGGTGATGAGCTAGGAAAACCCAGAGTGCCAACATCATTCGAGTGAGTACTGGAGTAAAACATCAAACCTTTGCCTGCTCAGTGCCAATGATCATATTTTTCTTTATGTTTGCGCCGTCTGTGAACATTTCAGTTATTATTATTATTATTATTATTATTACCTCTGCCAAGGAGGTTATGTTTTTGGTAGCATTTATGTCTGTGTCATTCTGTCTGTAAACACAATAGGTCGAAAAGTGTTAAAGGAACTATTGTAAAACTTTTTAACAGTGTAGAGTGGAGTGATGTTAACCATCCACTGAAAGTTGGCTTACATACACCAAAAGGTCAACTTGACAAAAAGAAACTATGCTTCTTACAAGTGTAGTGTGCAAATAGAAAGTACCATGCAAAGATTTAAAATATCATGTCACAGTTGACCTCTAACCTCTCCTTCAAGGTCAGTAGATTGTGATCTGAAGATCAAAGTGATAAATAATGCTATATAGACCTATTTAAAATCTGTCATGCTGCCCTTATCTGATTTTTACCGCACTACAAAAGAACAAAGAAAACAAAATGAACATATCCAAAATAAAATACTATTCCCTTAAAAGTAAACACTGCCCAGAGAGAGAGCTGCATTGGTGGAGGTTTCGCGCTCTCTGAGTGCTTCTTGTTTTATACTGAATCCAAATGTGCTGCTTTATATTAGAAAGGTGACGTCCGTTTATTTGACTTTCTCTTTCTCTCGTAACTACGGCAGGCTGACTAACAACGACCTTCTGTCTCTGGATCCTTTAAGTCCAGCTCAGGCCATCAGATCTTCCTCCGCTGTGTCATCATCGGCAGGTAACCCACAGACAGTTTGTGTTTGAAATGATTTGTTACAGCAGAAGCATATAATTAAAGTTGATCACTTCCTGCAAATATTAAATTACAGAAACTGGGTAATAGTGAGTGGCAAACGAGTAGTGATGGAACAGTTGTTCCAGTGGTTGACTGTCCAGCGGGCACCGTGTGGGGTGGGATCTGGCTTCATATGACTATCACTGCCTTATTTCCATAATAAAAAATAAAACATATTATCCATTTATTTATAACAAAGGTAAAAAAGTTGCAGTTGACTGTTATTTCAATTAGAGAAATGCCAATCCTCTTAGTAAAACTGCATGCAATTAACCCAGGGCCTGCTGCAGACTGAGAATGCTTTTCAAATATTACCTCTGGTTACATGAAAATCTGAGTAGTCTAACTTCAACAAGCAGCTATGCTACAACAGTTCAGGTTTTTACTCATTAACTTGTCACTCAGTTTTTTCTTCCGAGCTACTTAATTTGAAGCCTCTCCTTTAGTTTAGTCCGGAAACAGAAGCCTAAAATTACCAAATTATTAGAGTTTGTAGGCTTTTTCCCCACTTTGCATTTTCCCGGTGTAATTTTTCACCATTTTCTACAAATCAAACAGTCACTCCACCCTCCCGCAAGAAATTTGAGTGCATTTAACATCACCACATTCACCAGCATTTAGCTTGTTTCTCATGGATTTACATGTGCAACACCAATGTTTAAAGAGAGTGACATTGTCATTGACCCATTGCCTAGGTTAAGCATAATCCACAGTTAATTGGCACCTAGTTGGGGTCAAAGGGTCAGCTATAAAGCTCGCTGGCACGTATGTTGTCAAACAGAATCTTGTTACTGTCAAAGGTCTTGGCTTTAAAGTCAAAATAGCATCAAAAAGTGCCCTGATTAAGATACACTGACGGGAATTAAATCCCAGCTTTCAGCATGTTAAATCTCAGTTTATACACTGCAGTGGTATTACCAACCCCATATGCACACATCACACATCAAACAAGTGTAATCTGAGAAGTGTTTAAAGGGTTTTATTTTATTTATTTTTTTTATGTAAATATATATGGCACGTGTCTGTTTATTTTGTGGTCATGGATTTTATTGTGTTTTTAGTTTTTGTCCATTTACTTTCTCCTTTTATTGTTTCATTATAATGTTATTCTTTACATTTTTTCTTTTAAATGACTTGCTTTATTGTTGGCTTGATTATTTTCACCTGTTCTTGTCAGACCTTGCCTCTATCTTCTTTTCAAACCCTCCATCTCCACCTTTTCTGGTGAATGACTCAGACTCAGATGTCTTTCTGCCAGAGACATCAGGTAAAGTTTGTTTGCCCTGTTCATCAGAGAGAAGCTGAAATTAATTTTTTTTTCAAACAGCACCAGACATCAACCGCTTTTCTTTTTCTTTTTTCTTTTTGCATGGCATATATCTTTATATAAGGGTTTTTTTTTTCCATTTCATCTTAACTAAACCTTGGAGTGCATTCTACTTCACATGTGACTCATGCTGCCTATGATAATCAGGATGTGTTTCCATAAGCTTATCTAAAATCAGGGTCACCACCTGGCACATTTATTGCTAATAAGAGGATATGTTTTAGTTTCAAATATGTGTGGTATTTCTGTAAGAATGCGACAACAGGCTAGGCTACAGACTGTGGATACACAGAGTTTCTGTGTAACTAAAGCTCTTTGATAGCTATAGTGAATATTCACAGTCCTGTTAGTGCTACACTGAAGTGAATGTAACAATAGCCAGTAGATTGTCTTCTCGTAATTGAAATTTACTCAGATTTTAAGCAACTGTAAATAGATGTACAGTGGCTTGCAAAAGTATTCGGCCCTCTTGAACTTTTCCACATTTTCTCACATTACAGCCACAAACATGAATCAATTTTATTGGAATTCCACGTGAAAGACCAACACAAAGTGGTGTACACGTGAGAAGTGGAACGAAAATCAGACATGATTCCAAACATTTTCTACAAATAAATAACTGCAAAGTGGGGTGTGTGTAATTATTCAGCCCCCTTTGGTCTGAGTGCAGTCAGTTGCCCAGTTGACATTGCCTGATGAGTGCTAATGACTAAATAGAGTGCACCTGTGTGTGTAATCTAATGTCAGTACAAATACAGCTGCTCTGTGACGGCCTCAGAGGTTGTCTAAGAGCAACAGCACCGTGAAGTCCAAAGAACACAACAGACAGGTCAGGGATAAAGTTATTGAGAAATTTAAAGCAGGCTTAGGCTACAAAAAGATTTCCCAAGCCTTGAACATCCCACGGAGCACTGTTCAAGCTATCATTCAGAAATGGAAGGAGTATGGCACAACTGTGAACCTACCAAGACAAGGCCGTCCACCTAAACTCACAGGCCGAACAAGGAGAGCGCTGATCAGAAATGCAGCCAAGAGGCCCATGGTGACTCTGGACGAGCTGCAGAGATCTACAGCTCAGGTGGGGGAATCTGTCCATAGGACAACTATTAGTCATGCACTGCACAAAGTTGGCCTTTATGGAAGAGTGGCAAGAAGAAAGCCATTGTTAACAGAAAACCATAAGAAGTCCCGTTTGCAGTTTGCCACAAGCCATGTGGGGACACAGCAAACATGTGGAAGAAGGTGCTCTGGTCAGATGAGACCAGAATGGAACTTTTTGTCCAAAATGCAAAACGCTGTGTGTGGTGGAAAACTAACACTGCACATCACTCTGAACACACCATCCCCACTGTCAAATATGGTGGTGGCAGCATCACGCTCTGGGGGTGCTTCTCTTCAGCAGGGACAGGGAAGCTGGTCAGAGTTGATGGGAAGATGGATGGAGCCAAATAAAGGGCAATCTTGGAAGAAAACCTCTTGGAGTCTGCAAAAGACTTGAGACTGGGGCGGAGGTTGCAACTTCCAGCAGGACAATGACCCTAAACATAAAGCCAGGGCAACAATGGAATGATTTAAAACAAAACATATCCATGTGTTAGTCAAAGTCCAGATCTAAATCCAATCAAGAATCTGTGGCAAGATCTAAAAACTGCTGTTCACAAATGCTGTCCATCTAATCTGACTGAGCTGGAGCTGTTTTGCAAAGAAGAATGGGCAAAGATTTCAGTCTCTAGATGTGCAAAGCTGGTAGAGACATACCCTACAAGACTGGCAGCTGTAACTGCAGCAAAAGGTGGTTCTACAAAGTATTGACTCAGGGGGCTGAATAATTACGCACACCCCACTTTTCAGTTATTTATTTGTAGAAAATGTTTGGAATCATGTCTGATTTTCGTTCCACTTCTCACGTGTACCCCACTTTGTATTTGTCTTTCACGTGGAATTCCAATAAAATTGATTCATGTTTGTGGCTGTAATGTGACAAAATGTGGGAAAGTTCAAGGGGGCCGAATACTTTTGCAAGCCACTGTAATTCTTTTTTTTTCTCCAGACTTTCTTTACTTTAATTAAAAGCTGGATGCAAAAAAAAGACATTGGAGTCATAAAAAACAGCTTTCATATATTCTCACATTTACAATTTACAGTCCTCAAAAAATAGACATTTTACTGCCTGCTTGTTCTTCCACTGTAATTCTTAATATCAATTGTAGATGCTTTTCATGTCAACAAAAAGTCATGTATTAACTTGTGAAAGCAGATGAATCACTTCTTTTGTGGAGAAGAAAAGATATGCATTAACTTTCACAAGTTAATACGTTATGTGTCAAAAGATCATTGAATTTAGAGACAGCATAAATTTAAATTGGTTACACTTTAAAATTAGTTTTTCATTTTGGATCATTAAAGTCTTGGTATACCCACCGCTTTGTCGGCAGCAGCACATCATGCCAGGCTAGAAAAATCGAGAGTTGTGCAACCAGCTGAAATGGTAGCTTGTGAAAGCCGGAGTAACATTATTTAATGTTAACTTAACTGTTGTATGGTGCAACTCGCCAGGGACCACACAGCAGGCATAAAAGCGTCGTTGTGCTACAGTCACACTATGGAAAACAGTGATAGGAGGCTGTGGCATGACCAAAATTTATGGTAAGATGACACAGGAGCTTTGCAACCTTACTTTTATATAAGAATGTAACCAGAATACAACTAACTATCAGCCGGTTAAGCGGAGTCCCCCATTCCAATGAGACAGGCAACAGCAACAAAAACCTCAATGAAATTGCTGTGCAACCCCCGATTTTTGCTTGTTGCAAGAAAGTTGTTTTTCTTCTTACTCCTGGGTGTCTGAGCCGTTACACAAAATAAGTCTCTCCGTATTCTTTGCTGTATGGTTAAACAATCATATACAGGTACAATGACAGTGCCAAAGTGGTCTCATTAACATGATGCAAAGTTAAGATTTATTTCAGGAACAAGATTGCATCACAAAACAGCCAAATGTTCAGTCAGGGCCTCTATAGTCAAAACAACCTACTTATTTCCACCAGCAGTAATTTATTTGGTGTTTGACTCTGTCCTGAGACCTCCCCACACATCCAGGCACTTACATCTGAAGTTGGAGGTGAAGAGAGCAGCAAGGCTACAGTACAGCACAGAAAAGGAGACAATGACATCAGAGCTTGACACTGATGAAGTCAGACACAGCATGAAAGGAGGAGCTGGGGTCAGGGTGGGTTGCAAAGCAGCTCGGAGTGTGCATCATGGTAAAGCAGCTTATACAGAGTGTCGTAAATGAGATTTGCCAGTTGGATGCTGATTGGTATCAGCTGAGCCATCAGCTGATGTGGGCCGGGATTGTGGTCAGCTAAGCCTGACTTAATGTCCAACGTGAACTAATGATATGCTCAGTGTGTCTGATTAGTCAGTCGACAGAAAAAACAGTTAAAAAACGTTTAAAATTTGCTCAATTTCAAGTTATTGTTCAGATTGCAATGCATAGATAATGTCCCCATTCTCAGCTGATTGACTTGATGCTACTTTGAACACATACTAAATCATGCTGGTATGTTTTGTGTGTGTGTGTGTGTGTGTGTGTGTGTGTGTCCTA
Source organism: Diplotaxodon limnothrissa (assembly GCF_057381915.1). Classification (NCBI taxonomy): domain Eukaryota; kingdom Metazoa; phylum Chordata; class Actinopteri; order Cichliformes; family Cichlidae; genus Diplotaxodon; species Diplotaxodon limnothrissa. Next base: position 55,029,903 of record NC_140602.1, on the reverse strand, counting down.
TTCTCACATTTTTTCTAACTATAAGAATAATAATACAAATACCTGTTAACGGTAACATTTTATATTTGATTTTTGTTAAAATATTTATAAAATATAAATAGTAAGTAATAAAATATGCAGTTTATTACTGTTAACTGTGCATTAGAGTATATCTGCTGTCTGTCTGTCTAAACCCAACCACTTTGCATTTGTCATGTTTACCCTCCCACTGTCAATCACGTTGCCCCCTTCAGCTGAGACAGTGCCACAACGGGAGCGCTACCCTCCCTTGGCAGAGAGCCAGCAGTCCAAAGATGTTTACTCTTTCTCGTCATCTACGTCCTCTCCCTGGGATTCACCAGAAAACCCTTTTCAAGCACTTAAGCCCGTACCGGCGAGGGCCCAGAGTGCCCCCATCACCCGGCCAACTGAGCCAGTCGACCCCATCAAAAACTCAGACACACCCAGCCCTCCAAAGAGCGCAGACACCTTCTCCTCTGTTTCCTGGGCCCAGAGCCAGTGGATTGCCTTCAGTGATAATTTTGCTCCACCTCCACCTCGCTGTCAGAGCTCTGGGTCATCTGTGAAGGAGCTTCAAAAAAAACAGTCAGGTTCCAGTAGGTCAGGTCACTTCCTGTCCGATGAGTCTGCTGATGCCTTCTACAAAGCAGCGAGCAGCCGAGATGACAGCAGCCTCTCTTTCACTGATGTCTTCTCTGGGATTACAGATAGGGCTGCAGCTCCAACAAGCAAAATATTCAATGGTAACTGCTGCTAGAAACTGCTGCCTTTTGCCTGAGGTTTGCTAGATTATTTTGATATTTTCTTTTTATTTAAATGTAAGTTCTTATTTATTTTATGATTAAGTGTGGAGGTTACATGTTATTTGCAAATGTTTTCTGTTTTTTTGTGTTATTTTGTGTAACTCATGACTCCGTTTGCTTGTTTGTCTTTGGGTTTATTTTTGTGCCATTTATTTTGGAATGTCTTTTACTTGTTTTCTGTTGTTTTTGCTATTTAATTTTAATTTTTTTGCACTTGTGTGTTAAAAAAAAAAAAAAAGAGGTCATGCTGCATGAGTTTGCTGTATCTAACTGTATGAATTTCATGCAGTATAAAGATGTTTTTTCATACCCAGTTTTCATGCAGTTTAAGTAGCACTGACCAGAACAAATATGTGTTTCTGTGTTTAGTGCCAGTACCAAACCGACCTACAACCCCTCTGGCACCTGGAGCCTTGGTGCCTCCTCCACGACCCTCCTCCAGGCCCAAACTCCCGGCTGGAAAACTCACAGGAATCAATGAAATTGTAATGGAAACATATGTGTTGCATACATTTATTGCTGTTCAAATTATATCCATATATTCTAAAAGGCATCTATCTGAATCCCTTTAACGCAGGTAAGGCCATTCAGTCCACCTAAAGCATCTAGCCCTACTCCGACTGCACCCCTCGCCCGGGCAGAGAGCTCTTCCTCTTTGTCCTCCAACGCCTCACTCAGTGCTGGCAACACCCCCACTGTCGGTAGGAACGCTCCCTCAGTATACACGTATTTAAAGGCTCTTTCTTGTAATAATTTTTCTTTTATCCTCCTTTTCTTCAGCTCCTCACCAGTCTGTCACATCCTTTTGTCTTTGCAGTACAGTGTACACTGTCATCCCCCCGCCCTCGCTTTCCTTCATTCACTCCTCTCCTTACAGGAGCTGAGCACACCTTTGCTCTCCCCCTCTCCTCCCCAGAGCCAGAGTTGCTCTCCCTCTCTCCTTTCTTTCCACTAAACCAAAGTGAGTCTTCCTTTTTTTTTCCTGCCTCCTACCACTGTGGGTTTACTCTACATGCATTACACTGACTTTTATCATCTTTATATGCAGTTATATCAGACTGATCAGCTCAGGGCTCACCTGCCATCATCACATATATAGGAACTGTGCTTTGCATCACTTCCTCACATTTCTTCTCTCTGGGTTTTGTGTATCTCCTCTTTTCCCTCTTTTATGCCTTTAATTTGGCATAAAGAGGATGATATGTTCATAGCGAAGCTGCCTACCTTTGAGAAGCGGTGTGAAACTCCAGCAGGTATGGTTGAAGTTCATATTAGCGGGCTCTTAGCTAAAACTAACACCAGTCTGCTGAATGGGCCGGATGGATGGACAGTCCAATCTCTTGCTTTGCCGTGGTTGCAGTTTTCTGTCTTGTTTGTGAGTTTTGTTTTTGACATTTTAAACCTGATTCTCACATTTGTCAGGATCAGCTCCTAACCTGATAAATATTTGTTTGTTAAAGTGATATAGCGAGGAATAACTTGACTGCTGTCTAAGATTGTCCTGACTGCCTAATAGTACTTATTACTTATAGTATTTTAACGTAAGCACCACAAGCATCTAAACAATCTCCCATCCTCTTACTGAAAAATAACTAAATATACTGATTTGCAGTGTATGATGGCTGACCTTATGAAATGCAATAATTATATAGTGCACCTTTGCATGATCAAAAATTCCTAATTCTGATGTGAGCTTTGGGACTCTTGTGTAAGTCTGATCTGCAGCTGAGTCAACAGACCTCTAACTCTGTGCCTTTCTCGTTCTCAGGGACGTCTCGCGGTCCCAGCCCTGTGACCCTGGCATCCCAAGATGCTTTGCCCATTGCTGTGGCCTTCACAGAATCGGTTAATGCTTACTTCAAAGGAGCTGATCCCACTAAGTGAGTCTCACATGACCTCCTGCTGCTCCAAGACCCGGACTTGGACCTGCGGTCATACAGACATTGTTTTTATTTGAAGTTGAACAATAACATGTTCAAGTTGGTGCTGTGAGTTATACAGTACACAGTGGTATACATGGTTGTACCTAGCCAAATGTGCAGTACACACTCCATGAGCCTTTGGACTTGCGTTTTGCTGAGTGTTATCTCCCGTTGGCTCTGCATGTGTGGAATGTTTTGCGTTAGTCTGACACCATTCTTTCAGAGTGGATAACCTCCGTGGAGCAGATTATAGTCTGGGGCAGAGAAAACATACAGCCTTTTATTGGTTAACTGCTGTTAAATTGCTGCTGTGCAGAAGGCTTATTTTTGCAGGGATTAGCAAATGGAACATTTCATAAGCAATGGAGCAGAGATGGAGTACAAGGTTGAGACCTACTGTGGGCCATTACCACCACAACTTAGGCCAGACTTCTGCTAAAAGTATACACCTCTCACCCCTACACTGGCTCTACATTAGAGCCTCAAAGTATATAGAATTTCTGAAACACAAATCTCCAACAGGAATATACATTAAAGAGAAAAATATTCTTTTAACAAGCCGTGACATGGTTTTACACAAAAAAATGTTTGCAAGCTATTCCTGTCTTTGATAGAGCTTTCGTTGTTGTGGTTATTTAAAACATGAATTACTAGTGCTAAAGAAAGACCTGCAACTGGACTAAATTTGTCATTTGTAGATTTTTTTTATATTAAAGAAATGATTAGATAATTGAATACATTTGCTAATTCCAGGTTCTCAAAGGTGTATCTTTAAATTTTATATTATTAGATTAAAATAAATAGAAAATCTTTGGCTGGTGTACAAAACCAGGGGGCTGCTCGTTTTGAAGTTTTCTAGCTTTTTGGTGACTCGTAGAATAATCAAAAAACTAACAGATGAACTCTGTGTTAAAGATGTTCCTCAAGGACTTCTACACAGCTTGTAACTCATTTTGGGCTGTCTGTAATGTTATGTACCAGAAAGTTAAAATGATAATTGTTATGATGGCGTGTTGGTGATGGTTGTATAAATCATAATCTGTTTGCAGTGATGTGCGGTCCATTTTTGTGGATTTATTTGAAGAACTAAGCAAAAACAGTAATAGTAACTAACAGTAATGGATGAGCAATAAATAGTAGTGGCCAAGAAGAATTATTTAGGAGGATGTGATGATGTAGTGGAAAAAATCTGAATGAATGATTTAAATAGTTCACAAAGAATTTAGCCAACCTTTTAATTGTTAGCCAATAGTGTGCTTTCACAGATATAAATACTGACATTTTGACGTGCAATTTCACTGCAAAATGACATGGCTTTTTGGCAGCTTTTCTGTAGGAATAGAGCCAGAATTTAACTATTTGGCAACTAATTGAGTTGAGTCCCTTTATTGAGTTGCAGTCATTACTGCATACTGGCTCCAATGTAACATGTCAGCAGTCTGTAAGCATTTATTAAATTGATAGACTGCAATTATTAGCAAACCTTTGCCAGTTTTTCTGAGAGTGATTGCAGTCGGCCACATTTGTTTGGTGACAGATTTTTGCAGTCAGTCTCTGACAGCAAAAAATTCAGTTCATCTACCAATATATATATTATTTTTATAGTCGCAAGTTGCGGGACTTGCTACTCTAGTGTTAGGCATCAACAGTTAGCCAAAATTATGAGTAAAAAGAATATATTGTTTAAAAAAAAAGTGTGCGTGTTAGTCCCCATAGGGAAATAGTTCCTCTGCATTTAACCCATTCACCCAGTGAAGCAGTGGGCAGCCACCAGTGCAGCGCCCGGGGAGCGGTGTGTAGGGACGGTACCTTGCTCAGGGGTACCTCAGGGTAGCCGTTCAGTGGAGTCGAAACCCCGACCTTCCGATCATGAGGCCACCACTCTACCTACTGAGCTATCCCTGCCCTAGTTAGTTAAACTTGATGGATAAAAAGCTAATTTTTCAGCTGCTCCACTGTTGCAAAGGGTCACCACAGTGGGTCGCTCCACGTTTTATTTGGTAGACTTAAGTCATTTAATAGCTAGCTTAAATTTTAATATATGAAATTGAGTACATTTGTTTTTTGGAGTTTTTAAACAAAAATTCCCCCCAAAAATTAAATGTGGTTAGCATTTAAATTGTTAGCTAAGTGTACAAAATAAACAGTTTGCTAAACCTAATGGATAAACAATGTAAATTAGCTAGCTGAAATTATGAATAAAATTACTTTTTAATTAAAAGTAAAACTACCATTACAAAACAAGTTGTTAGCTTAAAATAATTAAATATTAAAGACAATAGTAGTATTTGATGAAAAAAGTTAGGAGCCATGTTGGTCCTACTGGTTTTACATGCGACTGTTGTGCACTTTGGGAAAAAGTCTCTATTAAAAAGTTCACTTCAGCTTAACATGCTAAACCATTGGTGGTTTTCTACAGGTGCATTGTGAAGATCACTGGAGACATGACACTGTCGTTTCCAATGGGCATCATCAAGGTGTTCACTACCAACCCCTCCCCAGCCGTCCTCACCTTCAAGCTGAAGAACACCAGCAGGCTGGAGCAGATCCTACCCAACCAACAGCTGTTATACAGGTGAGGTATCGAGAAAAAGCTAAAGTACAACCCGGTTTTGTTTTGCTTTATAATTAACCATCTTAGCTGAGCTGTTGAATCGATAACTTGACAGTGATAGAGTGAAAGAGGACCTTGGACTCGGTGATATGAGCGAGAATCACGGAAATGCAGTCTGCGTCAGTGAGAGGAAATTCAATTAGTAATCTGACATGAACCTAGTATTAAGCTGTCAGGGAAGTATTTTCCACCAGACAGCCAGGTTCTCAGCAGCCTGTGTCTCTTCAAAAAGATGCCTTAAATGGCAAAGGACAAAAAAAAGGTCACAGACAGTGCTCATTCAACACTTTATTTGTTCAACATCTTATTCCACATCTTACTTCTTCAGTCTCAGGCAAAGCTTTTTAATTAAAGCTTCAATAAGGTACCAAATTAGTTGCTTCTATTTTAAAAGTGTATTGTTCCCGAAGATTAATGAAGAACCACATCTTTTTTCTGTTTATTTGAACATTTCCCGCTCTGGTTCCTCTCGGTTATCCTCAGACCACATGGCAGGACTAATTGAATCAAATGGAATTCATGATTTAGTAGCTGGTTGGATATAACAGGGTCATTTTTTCCAAGCTGTTGGAGCTCTACACACAAAGCCAAGAAGCGCAATGAATAATTGAGCCTGTGATTATTATTACTTGTGTGTATGTGTGTGTATTCATCTTTCTGACTGTTTTGCTTTTTTCCAGTGATCCCTCTCAAAGTGACTCAGATTCCAAGGATTTCTGGTTCAACATGCAAGCACTGACGTCCTACCTCAGAAAAGCCTCAGAACAGAGTCCTTCAGCTTCCTACTATAATGTAGACATCCTGAAATACCAGGTCAGTCAGCAAGAACTGCATGAAAAAAATAAACCAGATATGATAATTGTATTTCAGGCTAAGACTTTTCTTTCTGAAAGAGAAGAAAAAGACTTCAGAATCCAACATTTCTCAGCAAAGCATTGCATCATCACGACACGATCAGTGTTAATCCACTGAACCTGTCGGTGGTGGTCACCCTGGTGTGGGTTACTGTGGTCATAGAACATTGCATACCAATACTTAGAGCATTTTTAAAAACACTTCCTTAAAAACTAGCATCATAGCAGTCCAACAAATGGATAACACACAGAGATGTAATATTGTGGAAAAATTGCTACATATTCTTTATTGATGTGTCCAGGTGATGTCTGATGGGATCCATTCCACCCCGCTAAACCTGGCCGTATACTGGAAATGTACAGCAAGTACAACGGACCTGCGGATAGACTACCGCTACAACCCCGAGTCCATGGACTCACCCAGTCCACTCACCAACGTACAGATCTTAGTGCCTGTTGATGGAGGAGTCACCAACATGCAGTCTCTGCCTAACTCCATATGGTGAGACGTAGTGCCTCTTGGCACCGTTAGCAGGAGAGCAACATGTAATTGTTATGGGCCAGCAGTATTGATTGACTTGCACCCCCCTCCTGTTGTTGCTATGATACTGCCGCCGTTGTGGCACTTTAGTCATGCAATGGCACAGAAGTCTTACATGGATTGTCAGATGGGATATTTTGTCAGAATATAAATATGTAATATGAAAAATGAATCAAAATAATGTAAATATTATTGTAAAATTAACGATAAATCATCAATATAGATGATTAGAAGATTAAAAATTTGCATTGTCTGTGAAAATACGATGTGGAAGAAACATAGACCATCCACAAACTAAATCAAGGTAGCACGCACACACTAAAAGTCGACAAACAAACAATGTACAAATATACACAATAGTTTGATTTGTATAAAATATTTGTATATACCATATAGATGATGCCACTTTCAATGCTCCGGGCAGTGTTTATGCAAAGTTTCATCAAGATTGGTCTGCTTATCTAGGAGGAGAAAGACGCACACAAATATACATACATACGCTACAATCATTAAAGCGTGATGTTATAGGGTGTTATTTCCTTATTCCATTTTTAGGAATTCAGAGCAGAGTAAGTGTCTGTGGAGGCTGACTGACATCTCAGAAAAGTCTGAAAACGATGGTAAGAAATCTTTTTTTGAGTTTATGAATGTTTTGCATCAAAGTTTGTGCAAAATCCTGCAGCAAGCACTAGAACTGGATCAGTCCCTTGTAAGTGAGCCTACTCGTTTGTGTTTGATTCTAGGTGCCGGGTCCCTGAGGGCCAAGTTTGAACTGTCAAATGGCCCATCGCACCCCTCCACTCTGGCAGTGCAGTTTATGAATGAGGGGAGCACCCTGTCAGGAGTGGACATGGAGCTGCAGGGGGCCGGATACAGACTTTCCCTCAGCAAGAAGAGATTTGCCACAGGTGTGTAAAAAGCTTGATGGTCTACATGTACTAGGTGGCACTATTTAATGACTCAAATTTCACATCTTTTGTCCACAGGGCGTTATATGGCAGATTGCTGAGGTGACCCATCATCGCGGTCGCCAAGAAACCCAAGAGCAAAACCTGCCGACTCACTCGCAAAGGCCCCCTGAACCTCTGGATCACCTCCTGTCACACCCAGGAAGCGAGACTCTCACTACAAAACTAAACAGCACTGAGTATTGAACACTGTTAAAAAGAAAAGAAAACTAAGATGAGATTTCAGGAAATGTGTAGATAAGTCTAATAATTCTTTCCGATCAAATCCTTTTTTGTATAGTCAGAAACAGTTTATGGCTCTATGTTGTATTTGAAATCATAAAAAACAGAAAAAAAGTGCACTAACAACCTTTCAGATGCTCTTTTTGCTCTTATATATAATTTCCAAGAACCTGTAAGGAATATAAAAGAAAACAATTTCTCTCTTTCTCTGTCCAAACTGTAAATAATAATGCTGAATATTCTGCTCGACCACCTTTGACTCGGCTCACAAATCAGCTTCTTCACTTTCACTTTTTTTTTTAAACTGGTGCAATGAAGGTAAAATCTGAACTCGCAGACTTGCAGCACAGGCTTAATCTTTATAAAATATTTTGCTTTCGGAAAATGCAAAAAAAAAAAGAAAGAAGCAAAACCAATAATGATCTGACCTCAGTGCCTCCTCTTATACTGTGGAACAACAGGCAAAAAAATTCTGTTAGTGTTTGGGGTTTGAAGCTGCATTTCTCTGTGGTTGAATACCAGAGTCCTTTTGAACAATCACCCTTACCGCTGTCAGTGTGCTTATTTAAAAATTTTTAACATTTTCCTTTGTAAACCCCCCTTTTAGTCATGCCTTGTGTTTTTAAGCCTTTTAATTGACTGTAAAACATTGTGTCAAAAGTCATATGTTTTATCTATCTATATATAGATAGATATAAAAAAGAATCAAGGGACATTTCTCTAAATTGAAGTTGGCAGCTTTTGTAAGAGCTGCCAGTGATTTATTTTTTAACATACTTCTGTGTTAGTATTGAAATGTGCCTGAATCTAACTTTTATCTGTTCCTTTCATTTCCTGTCATTGAGAATAGCACCAACAACGTGCCATTTATGTCTTTGTTTGTTTTTTTTACTCTTTTATTTGGATATCGAAGGGAAAACGTCTCCGCTTTGTAACGTGTCTTCCAGAAACGAATGATCATTTGGACTGAGTTTAATCATTGTACTCTTTTATCAATTTTTAGCCTTTGAAGCTCATCCGATCTCTTACTCTCACCACACAGCAGACGATGTTGGTGAAAAGTAGCACCTTGAGGCCAAATTAATGATTGAAATGCCTTATCATGATTACTTAATACCAAGTAATCTAGTGATACTGTCACACAGCACTGCCGTTGCCTCTGTCGCACATCACTGGCCTGTCCTGCTTCTTACCCAGAGTGAGCTGGGGGGAAAGTACAGCGTCTTGTAGCTGTGAACAACACGTGGATGTGTGGGGAAATGGCCACAACTGACTCTTGGTGCTTCTTTCTTGTCTTTTACTAATGGAGGAATAGTGCTGTAGAGGCTGTTTTACTTCTTAACTGAATATTTTGCCCTTTGTTCTTCTTGTTTTTCCCCCCTCCCCTGTCGACTTCATCCTTGGCATGGTCCTGAAATTGGTTAATGTGTTGGAATGTGATATGTTTGGAGGAATGAATGATAAATTGCCTGAAAGCTGTGATTGAAAATTATTGAAACCTTTAATGAGAGGAGATTGATACACTGTGCAACACGTGGCCAACTGACCTCTCAGATACGACTGTGTCCTCAGTGCTAATGAACCGGGTTCATTGTAGATTTTGACTGGTTTACAGGTGTTTTAGGCTCATGATGATACTTGATTTAAGTGTCTCGCAACTTGTAGAAATAGAAGGATTATTTTATTTCAGTCATCATATCTGGCCAGGGTGATTCATGTAATCATCTTTTTTTTTAGTTTTGACTCTTAATGCCTTTAAGATTAACTTCCTAAATAGATTAGGAAAACTCATTTAAGTGTTTGTAGAAATAAATTTTGTACCTGACTCTTTAATAAGCCAAATATTTTGAAGGCATTTGAAATGAGTTTACACAAAGTCCTGGAATTGTACTATCGCGTGTCACACTGTGTTCCCTCTGAATTAGTTGTATCATTGGTTTAAAAAAAAAAAAAAAAGAGTAGGGAGATTCTGCATTCAGTGTCAGCAAGCTGGTTCTTGCTGTCCCTAAAACACTCAAATTGTACCCCCAAAGCTCCTTTTATGGTCACTTTCCACTCTTTTTCTTTATTTGTTGTATCAGACAGAGTTTAAAAAGAGCAAGATTGTGTAAATGATTCTCATATGTTTTTACCAATATTTCTGCCACTTTTTGTCTCTATTTTATGATTTCTTATTGTGCCTGTATTAAATGTATAATATATGAACATATACAAATATATGAAAATGACTACTTTAAATGTGTCCCGTGCGACTTCTTGATTATTGTATTTACTCAAACTGACACGTGTGAATGTAGGGTTTTGCAGTGCATTTAGTTAGCATAGTTAGTTTTAGTTATTTTTACTCTCCTTTTTTAAAATTATTGTCATGCGTTGGTATTTGTGAGGGATAAGATATAAAGGAGTTCAGTCCATCGATGCCTCATGAGACAGATTGTGCTGTTCAATCTGACCAAAGTCTTGACAGAACGTCGTCAGGGAGGAAATGCAGCATTTGGTGATGTTAATAGATTCTATTCAATTCAATTTTATTTATATAGCGCCAAATCACAACAACAGTCTCCTCAAGGCACTTTAAATTGTAAGGTAGAACCTACAATAATACATACAGAGAAAAACCCAACAATCATATAACCCCCTATGAGCAAGCACTTTGGCGACAGTGGGAAGGAAAAACTCTGTTTTAACAGGAAGAAACCTCCGGCAGAACCAGGCTCAGGGAGGGGCGGGGCCATCTGCTGCGACCGGTTGGGTCTTCTCTCTAGGCTTGTGTAGTCATTGACTGCAATGAATGCAGTCAAGTATTAGAAATGTACTGTTATATGAAAATTATTTTTGTTTGTTCATTATAAAAAATATATATATATATATGTATATATAGATAGATAGATAGATAGATAGATATAGATATATAAATATAAATGTAATTCAGTACTTTTGATAAACTCCTGGAATTAAAACAGAAAATCTTAATAATCTTATGTTTAAATTTGCATGCCTCTATTTGGCAAATGTACTTACTTTAGATAATTACTGCAACTTCACTACCATACAATGTCAAACCATTAAACTATCGAAAAATCCCATTTTAATGCCAAATAGAAACACCTCTTTTGAGACGAGTATGATCTGTTCTCACAGTAATAAGCAAACCTCCTGTGAACATTTTATTCTTTGGTGCTGAGACAGATGGGTGTGCTTTAGTGGAAATTTGAGCTCAGTATGAAGGCTGAAAGATGTGAAAATGACACTGCATTGACTTGAACTGATAAATACAGTGCCCGGGGGGAGGAGGTAGTCTTTGACTGAAATGGCTCTGTAAAGCCTGCAACCCTTACCCCATCTATCTAGCATTGCAAGAGAAAAACCAAAATCCATGTCAAAAAGTTTATATTAAAACTATCAGGATGCAAGATGAGCATGAGATAAAGGACCTGGTTACATGCGTTATTACTTCCTTATGCAGTGCTTAGAAGGATGCAGGCATGACTGTACGCACACACTCGACACTACATCAACACCTTGTGCGTATTTACACACTCAGTCATCCCTTGTGTCTCTCTGCCTGAAGACCTCCTCCTTGCTGTTTGAAATACAGCCTCTGAGCTGCCTGTTTCACAGCCACATGTGCGAGCCATCAGTGTTGACTCTGCCTCCCCCTGTCCGCCTCACTCAGACACAGAGGAAAAGATCTTAGGGTCTCTTGTGTATGATGTTATTTTCTGAAGGGCCAAAGTAAGATATGTGATCTGAAATTATATCCAAAAAGTGTGTTGGTCCATATGTAGACTCTTGTGTGTGGCCAGACGATGTATACAGCAAGAGTGGATCAGCGGATCTCTCTGTGGGGGTGGGGGTGTGTGTGTGTGTGTGTGTGTGTGTGTGTGTGTGTGTGTGTGTGTGTGTGTGTGTGCGTGTGCGGGCTGTAACAGGTAGGAAGACTAATAATGTGAGAGGGAGAGCACTTTGGAACAGCTTGATGTCTTCAGGGAGAAAGAAAATGTCTATTTGTGGCAACCAAATGAAAAAGGAAGCCAGTCTGTCCCAGAAACTGTAGGTCCCCATCAATGTTTGGGTGACTCAATCGCTTTTTTTTTTTCGGTCTTTTTTTTTTATGATTTATTTAATTTCTATTGAAGTTTAAAATATGCAAAATAAAAGGCACTGCAGCTTTGACTGAAAAGTGGGCACTATCCTGTTCAGCAATTGTTTATGGCAAATCTCCGGAAATAGATATGAATAAGCTATGTTGACATTGTGTTACATGAAACTTTACCTGAAGCTTTCTGGTTTGCCTTTGCAGTGCGCTTGTAGTCCAAATGCTATTGACCGTTGGAGCAGGCTTTGGTTGCATGCAAGAACATAGTCCATGTGGACTGTAATACATGGAAAACATTTGTTGTAATGCAAATTCTCTGATGACATTTTTATGCTTTTAAAAAGATCTTTATTCATAAACATGCTTGCAGGATAAAAATGTAAATCTTAGCCTTGAGATGTCCTGGCTTCACTGAAATCCCAGAAAACAGCCATTCGCAGAAGCCAAGTCATCAGACTATCTGATCAGTTCAAACATGGACACATTAACACATCGCTCACTTATAAAGTGGTTAGCTTATTACACATTACTTTGTGTCTGGTGGTGCCTAGAGGACTTTCCAGGTTGTGATTTATATAAACTTCCTGACCCCAAAAAAATCACCACCTGGATTTAACTAGGCAAATAGTTCATTACTGATTAATATATTTAGGCTGGCAAACATAACTGAAGCTGTGAATAGAAGATTGGGTCAACTGACTGCCTGAGTATATTGACTGACCAAGTTTTTCCATCAGTGGATTTTTTCTTCCCTGATGACATGGGAATATTCCCAGATGTCAACGTCAAGACTAGATTACTGTAACTCACTCTATTCTGGTCTCCATGCTACCCTTCTACATAGATTACAGACAGTTCAGAATGCTGCGGCACGTATTCTAACTAAAACCAAGAAGTTTGACCATATTACTCCGGTTCTTGCTGAGCTGCATTGGCTGCCTATCAAATACCGTATTCAATTTAAAATTTTGCTGCTTACTTTTAAAATTATCAATAATACTGCACCAACCTATCTTAAGGAACTTTTAAACCCTTATGTCCCTGCCAGGGTTTTAAGGTCATCCTCGCAGTTATTGTTAGTTCAGCCCAGATCTCGGTTGAAATCTAGAGGCGATCGATCGTTTGCCTTTGCTGCACCTGAGTTATGGAACAGCCTCCCGATTGGCATTCGGGAGTCTGATTCTATTTTTTCTTTTAAAGCACGCCTTAAAACTTATCTTTTTGAACTTGCCTTTTCTACCCGTTAAATGCTGACTGTTAACTGCGACCTATTGCATTAACTTTTTACTATTCCTTCATTCTTGGTGTTCTCTATCATGCGGCACTGGGTCTGCTATAATCTATGTGCTGCAGTCCATTTTATTAGTGGCTTTCTACTGTGAACATTGTCTGCTGTTCTTATTATATTTGATATTAATGCTCTTAACTGTATTATTTTATTGTTTTTCTGTAAAGCACTTTGGTATGCCTAGGCTTTTAATGTGCTCTATAAATAAAGGTTGTTGTTGTTGATGTCAATGCTGGGATTCAGCGGGTTCAAACAGTGAAAAAGTGGTTCAGGGAGCAGGAGCTGTTGCATACACTTCTATACACAGATTGAGCACCACAGAGTTGAGATCTTAACCCCGCTGAGAACTGTTGGGAGTTGCTGGGGAAGAGTACGCAATAGTCCGACTCTCCCATCGCTAATGTGGAAAAATGAATGCAACTCTGGATGGAAATAAATGTTGCTACATTGTATAAAATGAGTGTTTGACCAGTTTTTTTGGTAGTGTATTTACCCTGCCCATGTTCATGAACAGTATCTTCAGCCTGATGTAGCGAAATTCGCCAACGAGTCAGGGAGTAGACATATTTCCCTAGTGACCGTACGCTGTATTATGTCCAACATGGTGGGTAACTCGATCAAGTGCGCGTGAAATCACGTGAGAAACTACTCACTTTTCCAGATATGGTCACATCTGGCTTAAAATGCTAACCAAAGTAGCAGCAGTGGAAATGCCAAACTGAAGCCTTTGAAACAATGGTCCAAAAATAAATGGGTAACAGCAGAGTGGAAATATGCTCTCTTACCAAGAGCTGGATGGGAAGATTGATAGTGTTCTCAATTGCATTTGACCAGTGCTGCTCAAACACTGTCGGCACCATATTATATCTCGATAGCAAAAATAAGAAGGAAGGAAAAGAAAGAAGACAAGCGTATACAAGGATTTATATTCTGGGCTGCCTCTTGGTCAAAGGAATGGAGAACATTTTTTGCTCTGGACAGTCGAGCTGTCTGCGTCTGGTATCGGTTGTGAGAAACTTAACGTCACAACAGCCCCGTGCAACCATCAGACCAGAGGGAGCATTTAGTTTTTGCTGTCCACCATCACACTTCTGTTTGTCCAAAGGCCCACTGGAGCCATAGAGCTGAGTTATTCTAGTATCCCGAAAAGCAAGAGCCACATCAGTAACATTTATGCACAATTTATAATTGATGTGCCTATTTGATCTCCCTCTTCACCATGAGAAAAGCCATCTGAATAAACAAGGATGGTGTAAGTTTACGGCATCAATATGCATTCCTTCCCTCTTCTTCTCGTGCTCGTACCAAAATCCAGGAGACCTTTAAGAATAACTCAAACCCTGAATGTGTCGTACTCACATTCGAGGCCACCTGTCACATTTTCCACTGAGCAAGCAGAACTCTGTCGACTGCTTCCCCCTCTCAAAGAAAATATGGAATGTAACTTGATAACAGATCTGACAGGAAACTAAAAACAAAGAATTTTCAATTTTTGTCTAGCTAACAGTAACAGACAATTACCTTTTTTTTAGTCTGAGCCTGTAGAGCTACAATAGGAATCTAGTATCTCAATTATGTATCTCGCACGGATGCATTCTTTCACAAACAAAACCTGAATGTGAGATGGAAGTAAAATAATTGAGCTTTGTAATTGGCCGATTTCAGAATTCCAATCAACCAATTGTCAGTCCTTTTCCTTTCTGCTTCTTTGCACATTTAGATGTTGAGTCATGCAAACCGGTGGGCCTGGGGGATCAGGAAAACATAATGAAGTGCACTTATTGTGTTTCTGCTACCTGGCGACTGCAAACACTAACAGAAATAAAGGCGTCGTTTCGCATGAGACTTTTCCTTTATTGGTAGTAAAATTTGGATTCAGCAGGGAGATCTGCCCAGGAGCAGACTGCAGTGCCTTATTAGCCCTGGGGAAAGGGAGTGGGCCCTTTCGTGCCATGTTCACAGAGGCACGTCACAGGCTATTTGTCATTTTACGCATGTGTGTCTTAGTGTGTGTATGTGGGGGAGGGGAAAACTGAAAAATAGTCACATCTCTATTCCTATTGCAGTTCTTCTCGTGCTTCTTTAGCGGCCTAGGACAATCACAGTTTCGTTGCTTTTTTTTTTTTAATAAGATTTTAAAAATGATATTGGAGCACTTTGTCCCTTTAGATTAAATAAACTCATTTAGTTTACATAGAGAAATATCACAAATTATAAATTTCACTCAATGGCTAGTGGTTAGAAAATTGGTGGATGAATGAATGAGCTCTACAAAATGTCCCTTTTGGTACACCCTTAATTTGGATTAGAAAAACTCTCCCAAAAAGCCCTGTAACTGGGATGAGGATATAAGAGACAACCAACACATTGCAAATATGTATGAAAAATACAGGTCCTGATAAATAACTCAACAAACTTGAAGACTTAAAGGTACAGTCAGCTGTTTTTTTCATTTATTATTAAAAGAAGAAAACAATACTGTACTCATAAATGTACTTTAATTAGTGTAAATAAACTTACGTATTATTCAAGGTATTGTCAAAATGACTTATTGTCAGTAGATTAGGCATACGAACCTCACGTCTTCAAACAGTTTACAGCGAGCTAGCTAAACAACAGCAGCTAGTTATAAGCACATTATGCCAGCTAACATTAGGCTTGAGTGTCATACGTTTCCTCTCATAAACCTCTCTATATTCTCTGCGTTCTCAGATCGTGTCATAGTCCAACAGTGTTAGATCTATTTCAAAGAAGGTTTTGCTAACATTGGCTAACAGCAGCTGACAACATCAAAAAACAGCAGCGCTTTCCAACAGAAAAGTTCAGGATATCCTCAAAATCTCACCTCAGTATCGCTGTCATTGGACATAGGTGACTGTCACTGACTTATTAAAATTTTACACATTGTAACTTTAGGATCATGTATTATTAGGAGTGGTAGGTGTCAACTCATCGTATCCAAGTCACCAAACTGGACCTCTTGACCATGTTTGCCATGTTAGCGCCATTTGGAAGACACAATTAGTACAAAATGAAAGACCCAAGAGGTGAAATGAATCAGTTTTCTACCCTATAAAGTGTTTTAGACTTCAGACAGGAAATGATGGAAGGATGGATGAATTAGGGCTATTTATATCTGTGGGCATATAATCCATTGCATGGGCGTGGCATCATTTCTTACCTCTTTTCTCTGGATAGCCTTTTGGAATATTGCCGCTTTGTGACTATTTCTGATAGAAAGTGACAGTCTAAATGCTGCAAAGATATGCTTTTGAAGGATGATGGCAGAGCTGAAGTGAAATGAAGCATAAGCCCTGGGGATCAATACACCCCAGAGTGAGTCAACAGGAGACAGACACACACACAAAACTTTCCTTCCTTCCAGAGAGGAAATGTTCACTCCATAAATATTTGGAGTTTGCTAATTGAAAGAATCTGCGCAGCTTAAATTCTGGGAGGTTCTTTAAACACTGCGCTCATATGGATCCTTTGTATCTGTGAAATGAGCTGAGGCTATGGTAAACAGACAGACGCACATTCGAGGACACAGATACACACACAGGTTAGATTTAATCAGCTATTGGTATTGTGTGTTTGATAGTCCGTTGTTATCCAACTGAAGACCCTTTGTTTTGCTTTGCCATCAGTGGCGCATTATCCTCGCATTGTGACTGACAGGCTGGTTACACGCAACACAGCGTAGATGCGCTCAGAGTAGGCAAATTCAAGCTGCCCTCTGGGGGAAAGGACTGCTTGAAATTCTAAAAACATGTTTGCATGTGACTGTGTTTGCATTCCGAATGAAAATTTTATGAACAAAGGTGTGTTTTTTTTTTTTTTTTATTACTGTAGTACACACAGACACAGACCTGCTAAAGCTTATGGACACCTAAAGTAGAGTATGGAGGAGCAGCTGGAGCAGTTACTCTCAGTAGTTAGACAACTAGCTCATCTTTGTACTACAGTGTCACGATCCTGGGTCTTAGGACCCAGTGTTTTGAGTTTTAGTTCATTTTGATGTTTATAGTATGTTTAGCTCATTAGGCCTCCTATGTTGATTTGCTTATTAGTTCCCCCTTGTGTTTCAACCCATGTTAAGTCTCCCCTGCCCTTCATGTCTCTCTGTGCCCCCTCTGTTCTGTTTATGGTGTGTCTTTGCATGTTTGAGTTTCTTGTTTTCTGTCACCCTGCATTGTGCATTATGTTCTCATGGTTGGTCTTTTGTTACTCCCTCTAGTCTAGTCTCTTGTGTTCAAAGCTGAGTATTTCCCTCTGTGTATTTTGGTTCTTAGACCTCTGCCTTATGGTTTGTCTCTGTTTCTTAGTTGCTGTCTCCACTGTGTCTAGTTCGCGTCTCTGTGTGATACTTCCTGTTTTACTTTGAAGGTCCATGCCTCATGTGAGTGTTTCTAGTTTTGCGTCTCTGTCTCGTCCAGTCCTGATTTCTCCCAGCTGTGCCCTCCTTCTGTGTCTCATTCCCTCGTTATCCCTCTGTGTATTTAAGCCCTGTGTTTCTCTTTGTCAGTGTCGTAGTCTCCATCATAGCTGTGTGATTTTTCCCTGTGGCTCCTTGTGCTTTAGTTTTCCCAGTTTAGTTTATTTTGTATTGTTTTTCGTGTCCCACTCCACGCCAGCAATAAAGCTGTGTTTTTTGAGTTTACCTTTTGTCTCTGTGAGTTTGCGTTTGGGTCCTACTTTTGCCTGCACACAGCCGTACTGTGACAGAAGACTACGACCATTACATGGACCCAGCAAACCGCTCTCAGCTGCGTGAGCGTCAGGATGCTGCCTTTGCTGAGCTAGAGGAGGAGCTCCGCTTGAGGCCGTGGCGCACTCCTGACTACGGGCGGATTTTCCGAGGAACGCGGCTGGCTCTCGGTGGTCCCCGGAGCTGCCGAAAGCCCCCACCTGCCGCTTCACCTGCACCCAAGCCGCGGCCGCTTCAGGTGGGAATTCTCCGCGTCCCTTCAATTGCCCACGCTCCAGCCTCCGTGTCGCCGTTCTGCACGCCGGAGGCTCGGCTATTCTCTCCGCCCGCTTCCCCTCCCCGTAGGAAGCGGCGCACACGCCGCAATAAGATGGACCATGTTAAGCAACTCCCGGTGGTGAGTAACACTGATTATCCTTCTTCCGCTTCTCTGGACATTAAGAACAATAGACACACTCCTGATCCTGTCGATGTGTCCCTGATGGACGATGACATAGACTGGGAGAAGTTTTTTCATTTTGCTCCCTCTGAACAGGGAGAAATCACAGACAATAAGCACTCGCCAAAGGCTGTAAATGCTGTTAAAGGGAAAACTGTGAACCACTCTACCAGGTCAAACACACTCAGTTCCGGTTCCGTCTGTTCGGGTTTTGTCAGGTCCGGTTCAGTCATCCCCAAGTCAGCTCACTCTACAATTGTCAACCCAAGGATTTCAAAAACTATTAAAACAAGGACTGCTAATACTAAGACTGCAAAACATGAAGTGGACGGCGGGTTCATTTTTGATAGATCTGTTTTTGTCGACCCTGAGCCTGCTGTTTCTAAGACTGTTTTTTCTGAGCCTGCTCCTTTTCCTGCTCGTGTTTCTCCTCCCGGGGCAGCTCGGGCCCAGCGTACCTCTGCACCCGTACCAGTTCCTCGGGTGGGGGAGGCTGAGGCCCAGTTGGTCCCCGCTCTGGTTTCCAGGCCGGCTGAGGCTCTGTCCCTTTCTGCACCCGTACCAGCTCCTCGGGTGGGAAGAGCAGTTGCCCAGCCGTTGCCGGTGCCTGTTCCGGTCCCCAGGGTGAGGTCAGCCAGGATACAGCCCGTCTCCGCACCCGTACCACCTACTCGGGTGGGAGTGGCTAGTGTCCGGCATGTGCCTGCGCCCGTCCCTGTTTCTACTAAGGGCTCAGGAGAATTCGGTCTGCAATCCACACCGCCATCACTACTGCATGCCTTTCAGTCTTTAGCTCAGTCATTAGCGCTGTTAGCCACCCAGTCCATAGTACACTTTCCCGTGCTTCCGTTAGCTCAGCCCTTAGCCCACTGTGCAGCTCAGCCAGCTCCCCATTGTTCAGCTCAGTCATCTGTTCCGTCACCCACTCAGCCTTCTGTTCAGCCGGTGGTCTCTGCACCTACTGGTCATGCCACGTCAGCTGGTGGTTCCGGAGAACCACACCAGCCTCATGCCTCGTCTGCTGGAGGGCCCGAGGAGCCCGTCCAGCCTCATGCCTCGTCCGCTGGAGGGTCCGAGGGGCCCGTTCAGCCACCTGTCTCCGCTGGAGGGTCCGAGGGGCCCGTTCAGCCTCCTGTCTCCGCTGGAGGGTCCGAGGGGCCCGTTCAGCCTCCTGTCTCCGCTGGAGGGTCCGAGGGGCCCGTTCAGCCTCCTGTCTCCGCTGGAGGGTCCGAGGGGCCCGTTCAGCCTCCTGTCTCCGCTGGAGGGTCCGAGGGGCCCGTTCAGCCTCCTGTCTCCGCTGGAGGGTCCGAGGGGCCCGTTCAGCCTCCTGTCTCCGCTGGAGGGTCCGAGGGGCCCGTTCAGCCTCACGCCGCATCAGCTGGAGGGCCCGAGGAGCCTGTCCAGCCGCCACCTGCGACCGCCTCGTCGTCGCCTGGTCCGGCTGCATCCGAGTCTTCGTCATCGCCTGGGCCAGCCTCTGCCTGTGCTTCTGCTACGCCTGGGCCAGCCTGTGCTTCTGCTACGCCTGGTCCTGCCTCTGCTTCAGCGTCGCCTGGTCCTGCCTCTGCTTCAGCGTCGCCTGGTCCTGTGCCCTCCAAGCCTCGGCCGGTACGCCTGACACTTGGGCGCCGCCGCTGCCTTCCGCGCGGCCGGCCCCCTGATCGCCATCGCCTGAGTCGCCGCCGTCGCCTTCCGCACGGCCGGCCCCCTGAACTGTTTCCACCCCGTCGCCTTCCGCACGGCCGGCCCCCTGAACAGTTTCCGTGTCGCCGCCGTTGCCGTCCGCACGGACGGCCCCCTGATCAAATGAACTATGGACTTCTGGACCGTCACCCTCCGGGTCGGCCCCCTGAGGAGTTGTGAACTGTTCCCTGCGCTCCTGTGTTTTTGATGGACATTGTGTTTTTGTGGCTTTGTTTCTGGCCCTCCGTCCTGGACCCCCGCCGCCCGCCCTGGGTGGGTTGTTTTTGGTTTTGTTTTGTTTTTCCTGGTTTTGGGCGTCTGGAATCCACCCTTGAAGGGGGGGCTCTGTCACGATCCTGGGTCTTAGGACCCAGTGTTTTGAGTTTTAGTTCATTTTGATGTTTATAGTATGTTTAGCTCATTAGGCCTCCTATGTTGATTTGCTTATTAGTTCCCCCTTGTGTTTCAACCCATGTTAAGTCTCCCCTGCCCTTCATGTCTCTCTGTGCCCCCTCTGTTCTGTTTATGGTGTGTCTTTGCATGTTTGAGTTTCTTGTTTTCTGTCACCCTGCATTGTGCATTATGTTCTCATGGTTGGTCTTTTGTTACTCCCTCTAGTCTAGTCTCTTGTGTTCAAAGCTGAGTATTTCCCTCTGTGTATTTTGGTTCTTAGACCTCTGCCTTATGGTTTGTCTCTGTTTCTTAGTTGCTGTCTCCACTGTGTCTAGTTCGCGTCTCTGTGTGATACTTCCTGTTTTACTTTGAAGGTCCATGCCTCATGTGAGTGTTTCTAGTTTTGCGTCTGTCTCGTCCAGTCCTGATTTCTCCCAGCTGTGCCCTCCTTCTGTGTCTCATTCCCTCGTTATCCCTCTGTGTATTTAAGCCCTGTGTTTCTCTTTGTCAGTGTCGTAGTCTCCATCATAGCTGTGTGTTTTTTTTTTTTTTTTTTTTTTTTTTTTTTTTTTTTTTTTTTTTTTTTTTTCCCCCCCCTGTGGCTCCTTGTGCTTTAGTTTTCCCAGTTTAGTTTATTTTGTATTGTTTTTCGTGTCCCACTCCACGCCAGCAATAAAGCTGTGTTTTTTGAGTTTACCTTTTGTCTCTGTGAGTTTGCGTTTGGGTCCTACTTTTGCCTGCACACAGCCGTACTGTGACATACAGGGTGATGTTGTTGTAAGCCTTTCCACTTAAGATGCAAGACTTCAGCACAAGCCATTGTTGATTATCAGCAATGCATTACAGCAGAGCCAGTTTCACATGAGTCTGTGTGAAATGATATGTGGCGGGGTTGGATGATTTTCTATGCAGGAATCTCTCTTTGTGTTAATAAGTCATGGTCTCTAGAGGCTGGTGTCAGGGTCAGTAGTTAATTTGTAACCTGTCCCCTATAAGAGTCTTCACTGTTATCCAGTTTCCAGCCAGTATACCTCTGCATTCACAGCATGGTCCCGTTTAGAGAACGGTGGTGGGGAAGTGGGCTGCAATGAAAACCAAAAAGGGTGGAAATCCTACACAGGATCCCAGTGGGAAATCTAATGACCCAACTCAGATGACTGCAAGCCAGTTGCGGTGCAACAAGGCTGGAGAATGCCTGATGAACACTGGAAGCATAATGCTAATAGTGGCTATCCTGTACACTTGCATTGATTGGTGGATTCACTTCAAAGATCCCCAAGAAGAGCTGAAACAACTGATTGGCCCTTTCCTGGCCATAGTCGCACTTGGTTTCCTATTCCTAGGTTTCTTCTTGCATGTGAAGGCTCACGACGATGGAACACCTATGGTGCACACCTTCCGAGTTTTACCATTTTTGCCAATTACATCACCGACGCCAGTACTAGTTAAGTCAACTGGTAAAACTCAAGAAGCACGCCAGGCCAATGGGTCCCAGACTGACAACTCCGTGAACGACATTGATGGAGCACTGCCTCCATATGATGCGGTGTATCGTGCAAACAGGTAGGAAACCATGCTTATTGTGAGGAATATAACCCGAAGAAGAACAGCTGTAGTCCCGCTGGGGTTCACCATTATTTAAACATGCTGTTATTTTAGAGGTCTGGCTTTGGAAGATGGGTACATATGCAACGTGTCGAGGCTAGAGTGGATAAAACCAACAAAAGGCAGAGCGAATCTTATGTCAGAATTTCAGTGCGTTACAACTTGCAGCTCCTCGCTGAGCTCATTAAAGCAGACACTGTGTGCCAGGGTTCATTTCATACTAGCCACAAGATCACTTTTCTCTCAGCCCAAAGTGGTTCTTGGCCGTCACTGCACTCCCAAGTCAATTATGGCGTAATTAAGGTCTCTCTGATAGTCGACACCTCAGTGTTGATTACCGCTGAAATTACTATGCAATGTGGCACATGAGTGCTGGTTTTTGTAACTCTGAAAAAGTGACTAAATGATGGATTTTTTTCAGCTTGTTTCCACAAAGTAAACTTAGTACTGTCTTAGTGAAATTGGAATGATTAATTCAATTCAATTCAATTTTATTTATATAGCGCCAAATCACAACAAAAGTTGCCTCAAGGTGCTTCATAGATACAGAGAAAAACCCAACAATCATATGACCCCCTATGAGCAAGCACTTTGGTGACAGTGGGAAGGAAAAACTCCCTTTTAACAGGAAGAAACCTCCAGCAGAACCAGGCTCAGGGAGGGGCGGGGCCATCTGCTGCGACCGGTTGGGATGAGAGAAGGAAGACAGGATAAAAGACATGCTGTGGAAGAGAGACAGAAGTTAATAACAGACATGATTCGATGCAGAGAGGTCTATTAACACATAGTGAGTGAGGAAGGTGACTGGAAAGGAAAAACTCAATGTATCATGGGAATCCGTGGCAGCCTACATCTATTGCAGCATAACTAAGGGAGGATTTAGGGTCACCTGGTCCAGCCCTAACTATATGCTTTAGCAAAAAGGAAAGTTTTAAGCCTAATCTTAAAAGTAGAGAGTTTCTGTCTCCCGAATCCAAACTAGAAGCTGGTTCCACAGAAGAGGGGTCTGAAAACTGAAGGCTCTCCCTCCCATTCTACTTTTAAATACTCTAGGAACAACAAGTAGTTCTGCAGAGCAAAGTGCTCTAATAGGGTGATATGGTACTACAAGATCATTACGATAAGATGGGGCCTGATTATTTAAGACCTTGTATGTGAGGAGCAGGATTTTGAATTCAATTCTGGATTTAACAGGAAGCCAATGAAGGGAAGCCAAAACAGGAGAAATATGCTCTCTCTTTCTAGTCCCTGTCAGGACTCTTGCTGCAGCATTTTGGATTAGCTGAAGGCTTTTCAGTGAGTTTTTTGGACATCCTGATAATGAGTTACAGTCGTCCAGCCTGGAAGTAATAAATGCATGAACTAGTTTTTCAGCGTCACTCTGAGACAGGATATTTCTAATTTTAGAGATGTTGTGCAAATGGAAGAACGCAGTCTTACATATTTGTTTAATATGTGCGTTGAAGGACATGTCCTGGTCGAGGATATGTCCTCACAGCAACATATCCTCGACCAGCGTTCCTCACAGCGTTACTGGAGGCCAAGGTAATGCCATCCAGAGTAACAATCTGGTTAGATACCATATTTCTAAGATTTTCAGGGCCGAGTACAATAACCTCAGTTTGATCTGAATTAAGAAGCAGAAAGTTAGCGGCCATCCAGGTCTTTATGTCTTTAAGACATTCCTGCAGTTTAACTAATTGGTGTGTGTTATCTGGCTTCATGGACAGATAGAGCTGGGTGTCATCTGCATAGCAGTGAAAATGTATGCTATGTCTTCTAATGATGCTGCCTAAGGGAAGCATGTATAATGTAAACAGAATTGGTCCTAGCACTGAACCCTGTGGAACTCCATAATTAACCTCAGTGTATGAAGAGGACTCTCCATTTACATGCACAAATTGGAGTCTATTAGATAGATATGATACAAACCACTGCAGCGCAGTACCTGTAATACCTACAGCATGTTCTAATCGCTCTAATAGGATATTATGGTCAACAGTATCTAACGCTGCACTAAGGTCTAGCAGGACAAGCACAGAGATGAGTCCACTGTCAGAGGCCAGAAGAAGATCATTTGTAACCTTCACTAAAGCTGTTTCTGTGCTGTGATGAGCTCTGAAACCTGACTGAAACTCTTCAAATACAACTAAACCCCCAAATAACTACTCATCCTTTAATATAACCGTCCTGCTGCCCCATCCGATTAAAAGACACTTTTACAGCATGCATGGGTAATTTTGTCATGTGAAAATTTTTAGGTCAGCATATTTGCCCAGTTTAAAAATACATATGTCATACATTTTTTTTTTAAGAAAAAGAAAACTAACTGCAGGATCCCAGCAGCATGCAGTAACCACCAGGTGACCTTCCATTCCTGAAAGGTCGCCTGAAGGTTAAGGCTTGCGGGGAAGTTACAAGTTTTCACTTTCTTTCATTGTTTTAGAACAATTACTCCCAGCAGGCTTCCAGAAAAGCAATTTAGTCAAATAAAAAAAAAAGAGAGCAGGCAAAATACATTTAACCTAGGAAAACCATAAAGTGTTGCCTTGCTCATATGAACCCCCAACTTTAATGTCAAACAGAGGAACGATCAAGGGACAAGCTAAAGAAAGCGCTGAGGTTTTTCTTTGAGCGTCATCATTTGGGCCTGTAAACATTTGTAAACTACTGCTTCACTTCCTTTCAATCTGCCTATAATGTTCTGTGTGATATTTTACCCCCACACACACACTTTCCCCCTCTCTCATAGCCCACAGAAGACAAGAGACGAAAAGGGGAGCAGTGATGAGACCTGCTCCACCTGTTCATATCCACCTGCGTACCAAGACGTCAACCCTTCCTCTGGCAAATGCAGCCGAGTATAAACCTCTCCAGAAACTCATCTGTCTTTGATTTTTCTTTTCCTCACTGATCCATTAGATGATTCGTTAAAGCGATTGATTTGATCATGTCCTGTGAAATAACCCCCACACCCCTGCCACCCCCAGTATCTGTGGCGCTTCATTCCTCAGCAAAATAAGTACAGCTGGGCTTATGGCACATGTGTTATCGTGGAGCTTTCACATAATGATTATGTTTGAAATCACAAGCTCCACTAAGACGAGGCTCCCTGGAAGAAAACCTCATTCAGATTGAGATTTATGGACAGCCCTCCGTCTGAGGGCTCGAAGGTTTTGGAAACACACATTTATATTCGGCACAGAACACACACATACCACTCATCGTGTGCTTGGTTCTCACTGTACATGCCCTGTAAATGTTAGCAGAGGAAATGCAAACTATTGCCTGAAACAAACACGGGGATAGTTTATCAGAGTATACTTTAGAAGAGTTCTGTTTCTTCAGGCTCTTTGCTGGGGTAAATTAACATCAAAAGAAGAAGAAGAAGAAGAAAAACAGGACTTTACAAGTATGTTCCGAATTCTGCACAAATCCCATATCTGTGTGGCGTTCACCAACACAGTTACCTCAGCAGCAATTACCTCAGAAACAGTTACCTCAGAACCCAGACTGTAGATTTGACACATCTGTGGCAAAATGTGACTGGCGCAAAATAAATTGATCCAAACAAATTGTGTCCCCTCCTCTTCTACTGCTAAATAAAAGAATCATAAAATATTCGACTTTGACGTCTTTCGTGTTTTCCTGTGTGCACTGAAGTTGTCCAAGAGTTTATGTCTGTTGTTTGCAGCATAAACACAAGAGTCACTGCACCACACGGGGGCAGAAAGGGTGAGGAAATCAAATACACCTTCACCGGGTCAGGTCACTCAATTTATTTATTTTAACCGCAGATAGCCTATTGTGTCTACTACTGCTATTATTTTAGGCTGTATTACATTAATATTTATATTTATTTATATATGTTGCCACTTAAATTTATTTAGTGTGATATGCAGCACTTACCTTTATTTTTAAATCATTTTTCCCACTTCTATGTTTTTTAATATGTTAAATATTATTTAAATATCTAATTTCTTGTGCCATATTGAAGTAAACTATATGCAACACTTTCGGTTCTCTTATCATGAAAGTATATAAGGTCCCCCACGAAGAAAGCGTAACGATCTCCGGGTGTTCATCTTATTCGGACAAGTTAATGATATAATAAATAAATAAATACGTGCATAAAAGAGGAAACACCGCTCAGTAAAGTTTCTGTAAAGATGAGGCAGATTCTCTAAAGATGAGGCAGTACCGTCTCCCACACAGGGAGTTCAGCGAATGATTGCATTAAAGATCTTTATTTGTACAAGCCTTCATTTAATTGTTTACTTAATTTAGAAGACTTATTTAGAAGGAGTTTTTAAAAACTTTAAAAACAAATAAAAAGTTGAGATCATTTATTAGTGTATCCCTATGAACACTGTATTTGTCTCTCACGGCTTTTAGTTATTTCGGCTTCAGGAATCACAAACTGAATCTCGGCAGCGGTGATAACTGAACTGAATTACCTACTTCTTCTGTTTTTTCCTCCCCATTGGAGGCTCAGCTCGGGAAATATGGAGTTGATAAGTACAAATATAATTATTCCAACTCTTGCTAAACATCTCCTTACGTTTACACTCGGCTTTGCTCCAAAAAAGCGCGCACACAGCAAAGCAGCTCTCCAAAAACTGTCTCAAAAATGAAAATTCATAGCAATTTAGAAAAAAAAGAAAAGGAAAAAATCTCGGGACCTCCTTCAAACTTGTGCCGTTTGCCTGTGCAGATCTGTAACCGCAGCGCAATATGACTTTCATTATTTTTACAGCACAGTAAAATGCGGGTGGCCGACAAGAGCCATTATTTCACCATTCTGGAGAATTGGAGACGATTTATGAAAGTATTACGGAACATGCTGAACGATAACAAGTCCGCAATAAAAAAAAAATTAAAACCAAAAAAAAAGAAGAGGCGAAAAAAAGGGGCTATATTTGCCAACAAAATCCCCCAGGATGACTTCTGATATGAGTTTTGAAGGTTATGAATGGGTTATTAGCAGTGATTTTGTGGTTAATAATAAGGAGGACCGCTTTATTAATTCCAGCTGGAGGTCTTTAAAAAGGAAAGCAGCAACAATCAATTATTTACAATCACGAGTTTGAAAAAATGAAATTGTTTGGCAGCCTGCAAAATCTCATAATACGTGATGATTTCTGTAACTTTTCTCCAAATGAAACAGCTGATTGTCTCAGTCTGGAATATGCAGAGCTCTCTCTGAAGGCAACAGGTGCTTTTCCTTTCTGTTTCTTTTCTTTCTTTCTTTTTAAAAAAAACTATCTCCTCTGGACTGGACAAACTCCTACTCAGTCGGATTGTTTTTACATTTGAATTTGTGTGTGTGTGTGTGTGTGTGTGTGTGTGTGTGTGTGTGTGTGTGTGTGTGTGTGTCACGTGATGTTTTCGGCCCCCTAAAGTGGTCTGATAATGCTTGAGGAGGCCTGAGCTGGAGGCCTTCTCTCTTAAACCACATGCGCTCCCAGCTAAACATTTGTGGACAGATTTGGAAACTACAGCTATCTGAGATAGATTTTTTTTTAACCTTTTGAAATAAAAAAAATACCAAAGGCTCAGATAATCCCTGGAAATCATCATTAGACTAGTGTAATTAGCACTGACCTGGCTTTGGACGCTGGCAGTGAGTGGACGGAGATATTGTCTTTGCATTGTTACAACACCATGCTCCCATATGGGGCGCGCTAATAAGAGTAAAGAAAGCTTGCTCTGTGCTGCTCACACACAGCTGAAGCTGGTGCTCAAGCTGTAACTGGAGATCAGTTCCTTATACAAACTCTCTTATGTCACTGAATTATTAAAAACTATAGCGCACATGACAGACTGTAGAAAAATATACATAACATATTTATAGTCTGTTTTTATAGCCTGAATGTGGCCTTTTATATATATATATATATGTATGTATATATATATATATATGATTATTATTATGTATATAATAAAAAAAGTAAATAAATAAATAAGATTTGACATAATAAATTATGTCAAATCTTGAGAAGGGAGGAAGACCCCCCACTTTCTATCTATACAAACTTATTTTCTATGTTTTTGTAAAAAACAAACAAAAAAAACCCCTGATACCTTAATTTGTAATTTTTTTGACATTTCAATTATTTTACTTGCAACACATACAAAAATGATTTTGACTGTGTTTTAAAAACATGGATGGATAATTTCAAATTCATGGATCCAGGTAAAAACCCAGGATAATGGCATTAAGTAAGTAAATGATTAAATCATTAAATTACATTGGTGCTGAGCTGTGGGGGCTTTTAATAGCACGTGGGAGATTCTTCTACTTTTTTTGTTTTTGTTTTTTGTTCAGTTCTTTCCTTAATTTATTTATTTATTTATTTATTTATTTTTACCTCCAATTCTCTTCTCAACAGAATACAACAACGTTTTGGGTAAAAATAAAACATCAACATCTATCAAAAATACTTTTTTTTCTTTATAATTTCCCGCCCACCACCAAAATGGTTTTTCTCAGCTCTGTGCAGAAAAACAGCTGAAATGGAAATTGTCTCAGTGCAGGACACACAAGGAACTCGTTTGTAGAGTGGAGGCTTTTTACCCCAGCAGGAGCTGTGTGTCTTACCCCCAGTCATTTTAACACTTTCCCTTTTTTGTTCCATCTTGTGGCTAACAGTAGGGCAGTGATATAGCTTTGTTAGAGATCATATTTTCAAACAGTTTAAAAAATCCCCAACATTCATGCCTTTTTTTTACCTGCACGGTCAGCAAAAAATATCTTGATATCATGTGCAAGATTTTACGTACATACTCCCAAACAACATCCTGATGCACTATAATCGTTACAAATGAAAGTAATGTTTGAATTACATGCTCCAGCAGTAACAAGTTTTTAACTTCTATATCCTAATTCACTCATTAACTATATTCAGATTGTTTTGGTGGTTTTTATTTATGTGTTGACATCTTTGCAATCTTATACAAGTCTTAGTTTCTATTACAGCAGGCGTGTGAAACATAAGCATCGGCCCGGCAAAGACTTTGATTCAGCCCATTGCAATGGCTTTAGAACTTATGAATGAAGGAAGAAATGTTGGAGATTTAACTGTATTTTCACAAGTTTTACAGCAAGTTTGAC
Source organism: Diplotaxodon limnothrissa (assembly GCF_057381915.1). Taxonomy (NCBI): domain Eukaryota; kingdom Metazoa; phylum Chordata; class Actinopteri; order Cichliformes; family Cichlidae; genus Diplotaxodon; species Diplotaxodon limnothrissa. Next base: position 55,000,650 of record NC_140602.1, on the reverse strand, counting down.
TTTTCCCACTAATAAAGACGTAGCAATTCATACTACACAGAGGCCATTAAGTAACTGATTAACAATTCAGTGACATAAAAGTTCCTGTTTTTCACTATGTAGTATAGATTTTTCAGTTTTTTACAATGGGACTACAGTAGAAAAAAAACAGGAGGTTTTCTGTGATTTAACAAAAACTTCCTGTTTTATAATTACAGGACCGTCTGGGCAATGAGCTGGCAGAACTCTTCCTGTAATTTTACACATTTATTTCTATTTCAGTCCAAAGAGTTGTCCTTTCTTTACTACAGCAGCATTTCTTTATCATGTAGAAAAGCTGAGACGTACTTTTGAAATCGCACTTTTTACACACTTTTTTTTTTAAAATATCAGCATATCTCATGGATTAAATGTTTACTTATTACTTACACTGAAACAAAGAGGAGTTTTGCTAGTTTGGCCTATTTAAGATCAAAGTGATCACTACAATGTAAAATGAGTTTTACACCCCTGTATTACAGATGTATTTCCCCTATTTTTCATATTATAGCTGAACATGGCTACTGACACTTTTCAGCATATTTTTTATGTGTATGAGAGCTCCAAAAGCAAATCTCGCAATTTGATTCAATTTTAAAGAAATCCAAACCCCTCTGTAACGGTTTTACTCCTGAAGTAAATTAAAAGTATGTTTCCTTGTATTTTAGTGGACGTTCCCTTTAAAATGTCACTCACAAAGAAGTGCAGAAACTGGATGCATTCAAGCAAGCTTTTTCACTAACATGGCACTAAAGTACACAAGCGTCCGACAGATCATTTCTTATTATTTTGACTGGAGAGCAAGAGCTGGCAAACCTCATTCACATTTTCATCTCAGAGTCCCCCGTGATTATTTTTAGCAGTTGAAAGTGGCTGTTTTCAAAATAAGTTCCTGACAGTATATCAAAAGATTCCAGTGCCACAGTGGTGGGCTGACTCTGTGCCTGCTTTCATTTCACTCTGAGCATGTTTCATGTGTGTGTGTGTCTGTGTGTATGTTTGTGCGCGTGTGTGCGTAAGAGCCTGGGCAACTACAGGGCATGGAGACGGAGGGACAAATGGATTCCATGTTTGCAGGAAAAAAACACGCTGGAGGCGCAGGAAAAAACTTTTGTTGTTTATGAAGAACACGTGAAACCAATCAAATCTGAATTATCTTCCTGTTGTTCCAGCTCTTGTCGTTTGCAGTTTTTAGTTCGCTCGCCAGCAGTGTCACCACCCGGCGAGCAGATCTGTGTCTGTGCATGAAGTTTACAGACACATATGCAGTGAACTCACATGCACCCACAGAGACAGAAGGACTGCACAGGTCTGACTGTTTCATCAGTTTCAGCTACATTTTCGTGGTGATGGAGATGAAAAATGCAAAGCTACAGCTAATTGTATCTCTTACTCGTATTCATTCACACACACACACACACACACACACACACACACACACACACACACACACACACACACACACACACACACGCACACATATGCACACATATGCACACACAAGTTTACATGGGGAAGAGCCTCAAGGAGATCCGATAAACAGTCTGCCCACAGGAAATCATCTGCAGATCTCCTCAGCATAATAACCCATTTTTACTTACTCATCCTTGTGTGGAGCTGGGCTCAGAAACACACAGTCCACTTTTAAGCTGCACCATATGAACACACAAACGAGCTGTACAGGTATCTCCAGTTATACTGGAGGTATGAAAAAACCAGCTAAATTGCTAACACCGCACCCAGAACACACATACACACATACTTCTTTAGATCCACTTTGATATTCAAGCTATTTTTTATTGACTGTAAGCCACATACTGCCATCCTCCCCCCTGTGTGTTTAACCTTCTACCCCTGTTCTCTCTTTTGCTCTCTCATGAATCCCATCTCCCTCTTTGACTTACCTCAGAGAGCAGGTGTTTAGCTCATTGGGGGAGAGCACGGCGAGGTCATTTGCTGCCTTATTGAAAATTGCCGTATATGTTATGAGGCCAACCGCACTGGATGTGACTCTGTTCTGAGTGCAATCACATGTGCCGTCTTCGAGAGCAGGAGGACATCACATCATGTGGTGAAGGAAAAGAGTCCCGAGATTACACTTATGGACACTGTTTAATTTTGCATTTGATCAAATTTTGGCTTTAGCAGTCCTTATAAGATTTTTATATTTTATATTGCTTCCACAAGTCAGAGGTTTTAAAATGACACGATTGCATTAGTAATTGTGATGCCAGATGTGGGATATTTTATAGTGGCTATCATAGATAAATGGAGGCAGACAAGTCCTGTGTGTTAAAATGTGGTTGTATCACAAAATGAACTCCCAGGGATTTGTGTGAGAAGGAAAGGTCCATTGCAGAAGCCAGAGAAACTTCTTTTCTTTTTCCTTTATTTTCAAATCCCCATATCCCTTTACAAGATAATAACGACTTTAGTTAAATCTTGAGTTAGTTGACATCATGAAGTCCTTTTAAAAAATATATTTGGAAGATCTTTATCATGTGTTTACTCATTTACAGTGGAATGTTAACAGTTTATTATCCTATATTTTTGGGGATAATATGTAGAATGTAAATGTTTTAGTGTTAAAAAATGACTTCCATTTTTTTTGACTTCCAAACTTTGTAATTCTTTTTTTTAATGTTATTTTTGTTTTCTTTCCCTTCATGCTATTAATACTCTTTGTTTTTGTTTGCTTGGATACAGATAGGGATTGATTGATTACAATGCTATGCTTCATTGCTATAGAAATGTAAATATTTAGACAGTTGTCTCGGGGTAGATGTTTCAGTGATTTAAATACTGACCAGTAAATAAAATATAACAGAACTTGTCGTTCGTAAGGTTAAAAATAAAAGTAATATTTTCTCCCAGTGGCTCCAACACTTCACATTATTATTCTCAAATACAAAAATGGAGAAACCAGATTGAATCTGCACTTTGTATTCACTGATTCACTTTTACTTTAAAAGTAGACATTTAGACAAGAGCTACAATAATCCAGCTACACCTTTTCTCTGAATATATAGTGATAGAACTGGGAGTTGTAATGTAGAAAATAAGCTAGTATTTACTAGGTCTAGCTCAGGCTCCTTCCCCACCAGAGAGGTGACGTTCCATGTCCCAATCGCTAGTTTCAGTAACCAGTGCATCCAGGGGTCCGCCAGGGTCTCCACCTCTGCAGTCACCCAGTAAATGTTGGGCCTACAGGAGGATGCCCATGTCCCTTTTTTGGGCTGTGCCCTGCCGGGACCCAAGGACTAAGACACGGCCACCAGGTGCTCGTCCTCGGGCTCCCTCTCCTGGCCTGGCTCCAGGGTGGGGCACCGGTAACCCTTTCCCAGGCAGGGTGAACTTTTCATTCATAGGGGTGTTTGAATCACTCTTTGTCTGTCTCACCAGGACCAGTTTGCTATGGGAGACCCTAACAGCAACATAGGTGCTGAGACCCATAAGCCCCTCCACCATGATAAGGTCGCAGTTGGTATACAAATATAAAAAAAAAAAAAAACATTACATAAAGGATTACATAATTCCCCCTTACAGAATAACTGGACTTCTGTATTAAATGCAATTTTTTTTACATTAACTTCTGTTGAAACAAGAGTGCTGACAGCATGTAAATGCTAAGCTAGCCAAAAACCTAGAGTGATGCTAAAGCTGAGTAAATGCCAATTACACTGTCAAGTGAGCATTTGTGAGCTGTGGTGAAGCTCGCCGCTGCTGAACTTCATCAGGTAACAAAAAAATAAGCAGTCAGGCTGTATCCTTCGTTTCTACCTGTTGAGGTTTGTGTTTGTGATCGCCCTGAAGTGTCTGACTGCTGGTTTTCTCCTTGGGCTAATTAATTACCGTACTTAAAGGTTTTCTGTGTGATATGTGTAATAGATTACTTTGAGAAATGACCCAACACTGATCACAACAGAGAGAGGAAATACATCCAACATGCACAAACATTTGAGCACACAGTGCGCAAGTAATTTGCACCAATGTAATGCTTTGATATGCTACTTAGTGATGGTGATAACTCTCAAAGCGGAGCTAGTGAGAACCCAATGAGAATGAATAAAAGAACTAATAAGGAATCAAATCGACAAGTAATATCGATAATGGAATTTAATCGCTAAATTCTTATCAATTCCCGTTCCTAGTGGTGATCCTCAACATCGTTCTTAAATGAAAATGTTTTGGCCCTTTCCCCTCATGAATTGCAGCACTTTTAGACACTCAACAGAATGCACAGGTTCTTTTTTTTGTAACGTAATACTTTAGGGAAGCTGGAAGACGGGCTCAAACTTTCTATATGAAGTGAAAATGAAAGCACAGAGAGTCACTTATTTGGCCAAGCAATCTGAGCCATAAAGATCACATTCCCAGGTCCTGGGTTTCTGTCCCTCCCCTGTCAGTAAATACAACAGTAAGTATAACATTTCACACTAACAGAAATTAGGACCAAGGAGAAAAGTAAACATAGGAGAATTTGGGAGCTGGGTATTTTGGAAAAGAAATCCTGTGTTTGTATTAATATTTCACCTCTGGGAAAACTTCTGTCACTGACAATTTAAAGGGCATACAGCCAACATTATGTCAATTTGCCGTTACGCTGGTATTTATGACTTTATTGAATTAGGGCAGAAAGTCTGCGGTGGGTCGAGATGTTTGGGGCAGGAGGGGAGAAGAGGGGGAGGAGAAAAATAACAGAAAGAAAGCAAGTGACCAGTTATGAGTGAAGATGGAAATTCATGACTTATTTTTGTTTCAAATGTGTTTCCATCCACATATGGTCCTTGTTTTGGCCTATATACCCAGAATATCAGAGGTGACCCATGACCTGGCTTCTCAGACTGACATGATTTTGCCTGTCTCGCTCTGAGGTCTCTGTGACCCCCGTGTCCCTGAAGTTCAGGGGTCACCTCCAGGGAGCAGCAAATTAACCCAATGTGTCAGACCTGGTATGACACCATGTTCACCCGAGCCCTGTTGTTTTAATATTCTATTCTGTAACACTTGTATTTGATGTTAACTCGTCCTACTCTGGGACCATTTCCCCTCTTTTAATCTTGCTCATCCCACCCCACCACACAGCAATCAGTTTCTTCTAATTCTTTTCTCTCTTTCTTTTTGCCCTTCTCTGACATCTTCCTTTCTGCTGAAAAGGATCTCTCTGTCTGATCTCCCTCTCCCACCATTACTTTCTCAAACCAAATCCTTCTCTCCCTCTCTGTCTCTCTCTCTGTCTCTCTCTCTGTCTCTCTCTCTGTCTCCCTGCGGTTAAAGACGTTTCAGTTCAGCTGTCACAAATTATGTTCGCCTGCCCAGCTGTCAAAACAGGGGGGTGTCCCTTTCATTCCACCTCACATACTACGAAAGGAGATGGGAGGGAGGAGGGCTTTAATGCTTGTGTTTGGACACAAGCAATTATCTCTAATTATTGTTTTTCTTTTCAGTTTCCCTGTCCCAATGGAGGTCCGACGAGACGAACACGCAATAATCCACTCCAGTCGTCCGGGATCAGTGGGCCTTCGGAGTCCGGGCTCGGTCCTGGGACTCTGTGGCTTTCATCTCAATGTGAGTCAGGAATTGATTCAAACATGGAGTGAAGGGAGAATTAACCCCTGGGACCCAGCTTTCAATGGGCTCAGCTAAGAGATTATATGTGTTGATGGCAGGCTTTTATATGCACTGGCCTTTCAAAACTTCAGCTGTTAAATCAAGGCACCACAGTCAGGATCTTCACCTTTACATCTTCAGTGTATCCATGCCCGCCCCCCTTTCCAACCTGGCATCTTGGCATCTTGTGTGTGTGTGTGTGTGTGTGTGTGTGTGTGTGTGTGTGTGTGTGTGTGTGTGTGTGTAAGAGAGAGAAAGAGGGGATAACGCCTCCAATGACAGCACCTGCAACTTTCGCAAACTATACTGTACATGTTCTCAGCCAAAGGGCTCTCGTCAGACTGCCACTGGGAGTTTATATTCAATGTGCAGCTTCAGATTCCCATGACCATGGAGCCTTTGGGAGTCGAGCTCTTTTTCAGTGTATGTGAAGTTATGCAGAGTACCGCTTAAAAGTAAATGCACACAAACATGACGAGAGGCTCAGAAACACGCATCATCATCCCTGAGATTGTAATTCCTTTGCGTTTGGAGCTGACATCTTTGGTGGTCCACGCAAGCTTCTAAAGGACGGCGAAGGGGGGGGTTGAAAAACAAGGAAAATCCTGTCCTTCTTCACAGACTCTTGCAACATGTTGCATGCATCCTTTCATTTCAACATGCATGCCAAACCCCAAAGGATGTTTTTGGCAAAACAGAAAACCGCAGGTCTCGAATATGACTGACATATAGGAACGTCAAGCTGAGGAAGAAAACAAATGGTGAGAAAACAAATGAGTTAAAGCAACAGATCGCTGTAAATAACACAAGGTCAAAAATAGCAAGTCTGGACTTATTACCCTTATTTTGCGCATGACCTTTGTCACGTGGTATTGCTCACAATCCGCCAAACACTCCCTGCTGAGACTGTTTGTATGCATACAAAGTGACAAATTAAAGGAAAAACAACTGGTGGAAGTCTTGGAAGTCTGCTGGTGGAATGGAATGATAAATGTGAAAAGATGTTCCCTATCTGGTGCTAACTTGTTCGTCCAAATATCTCCCTTTGGTACTCAGACTTGTTGAAATCTGGTGATTTCAAAGGCCAAAACACAGGAGTTACATCATTTTCAGCCTCATCAAACCCGTTAATAACCCTTTGGGAATTTTCATCCAGGAGAAGCAATCACTCCCATCAGGACCAAAGTTATTCATCACAGGAAAAAGATGATTGTTCAGGACTTTGTATTGATCTGAAGTTACTATTCCCTCTTAAGGGAACAAGTGGATGTAACTCATGGCAGTAAATTGCCCTGAAGTGGGTAACAGAGACATCACACTGTACACAATCACACCAGCATCTAAGAGTTTCAGTTGTGTGCCATTTCAGAGCAATGACATGCAGTGTCAAAGTAAAGCCATTCCCATTTCTTTTACACTGAGATAAACATTGCACTTCATTATAGATAATGTTGACCAGAAGACATAAAGCTAGACACTCTAAAGAGCAATTGTTTGAGTTGTTTGTGGCTTTTGATACTGCATTAGGTAGCTACTGCAGTTCACCAACGACACTTATGAGTTGGCCCTGCATCACAAAGCCACTGGCACAGATTTCTATATGAAAAAATTGTAAAAGCTAAATTAAATATGAAATTCTGGCTTAATTCTACACTGGTTGCAATCCATGTTTCTGTACACATAGATTAGGGCTCCACAGTGTGGCGTTAACAGTGATTATGTTATGATATGGTTAATAACAATAATAATGTTTTCTCATATCATTGGATTTCTATATGCCAGTATAAAAACCATATCATTTTCTGCCATGGTTACTGGTGCAGTGTCAAGTACTAGAGTTTTGGTTCTTGCTTTGATTGATAAGAATTGATATCATTTATCATGTTTCTAAGTGTTCACATTGCCTCCGTGTCTCCTCTGTTTTGTTTCTGCATTAGCTTCCATGTCTTCTCTCGTCCTTTCTTATCTATCCCTCACTTGAGGTCTCTCTCCTATTTAACGATAACATTTCATCATTAATTTGTTCCACTTTTATGCACACAATTAATATCTTTACATGTAGTATTTGCTAGTATTGCTAGTATTTGAAACACGACTTGCTTGAAATTTCTGAATTGACAGAAGTATGGGTTTCTATCTCAGATTACTCTATAAAGACAGAAGGTTATGCTGTATCTAAAAACTATGATGACAAACCCAAACCTCTGGATTTGGCCACAGTATTATGTAAATGTCCAAATGTAATGTATATTAACAGACCACCAACGTAAGTATATACTGTGTATTTGCACATGTAGGAGTGAACGCTGCTTTTAGTGTGGAATAATTTTGCCTGTGAAAGTCATCTGTATTACTGGAAACCACTAAAGTGAGCTCGACCTCATCAAGATATGAGCTTTCTATGTGTTTTATAGACTGAGACCCAAATCCATCCGTTGGGTTTTTCCTTGCTGAGCAAAATTGACATTCATGGAGCGAATGGCTGATAGACACTTATGAGGCAACAAATTTTTTTGATGAAATTCTCTCCTTTTTTATGTAGATCCTGATAAATCATGCTTTTTTTAGTGGCTACTTTGGGGAAGTAGGAAAAAAGTGACAAAAGAAAATGCAGTCTGTGATCGCCTTATTAAGGTTATATGCTAAACATGCTCACAAACACAGCCTATTGACACATTCCACACACAGAGCAATATTAACTTTGACTTTAAGTCATATTTGTCGCAACCCCATTAGCTTAAGCAATAACTCTACATTTCGAGGCCAAAAGCAAGACAAGTGTTACAGACATTTATGTTAAAATTCCAAATTTTATACCAGGAAGTAAAGTGCTATTAATTTTTTTTTCTTTCTAAAGCTTAGCATTTGCATTATTAGGAATATATCCTCACAGTAGGACACCTATGCAGGCTGCCCTATTTGGTAGCTTTAAGCTAAGCTTCACCCTTTTTCTGCTGTCATTTATTCTACTCATTCAAGACATTTGCACTCTATTTTTGAGAGTGAAATTTAAATATTTTATTTGTATGTTAGGTAACACTACTTAGCAGGTATCCATATCTAGGAGATGCACCTATAATATGAATCTACTTTGCAAGCGAGGCCTGTTAGCATTAGCCGATAAGTTAGCACTCCACCTTCTTATAACAGTTCTAAGATTACCCTTGGCTTTGAAAAAACAAAGAAAGAAACCACCAGTATGTTCAGTTTCAAGGCTTCTTAATGCGATATGACGTTCCAATTGGTTATGCCACAGAGACAATGTTCATCTTTTATATACAGTCTATAGAGAACATTTGACTTTATCAAATTTTAGTGTAGCTACTGCTCTTTGATGTTGCTAAGATAGAGGCAGTGGGTTTGTCTTTTTTCTTTTGCTGAGAAAAAAAAGATGTAAAACTGTGTAGAGCTGAAGGAATCTGCACTGCTTGAAAGGGGAACAACTGAGGATTCTTTTTTTCATGTTTGCCAATCAAGATGCCTCACACATATGGCCGTTCCTTAAGGTCATAATTGACCCATGTGATTCTGAGGTTGGTGCTGTTATGTCCCCCCCACCCCACCCTCCACCCACGTCATCACATTGTTCCAAAGGTGGCACCTCTTGGCCAGTGTCACATCCACCCCCCTTGCCTCTCCCTCCTCTAATTCTTCTCTCCTATGGTCTGATCCACTCTTTTTTTGTGTCCCCTGTCTATAGCACAGACATTACATGGCAAATCTCTATTGTCCGGCCTCGGGCTCTGTGTAATCTCTCTTGTCAAAGGGAATATTCAGCGATTAGTCCCCTGCGAATTACAAGGGGCGATCAGCATGTCTGTTTAGCCCTCATTAACTGCAAACAGGGCTTCATCAGAACCACCCACATTACAAGGACCTTCAACCTCTCACCCCTGACACCTGGAACTTTCACATCTTAGCTCCCAGACCGTAGATTTCTTTCTGACACTCTTCTTTTTTTGTGTCTTCTTGAGGCATCAGTGTGAGACGGTGCAATTGGCAGTTTGAAAGGAGATAAAAGTTCCTTCTGCCAAAGACCTGCATCCTTCCAGAAACTGGCATCTAAGTGGCATCATGAAGAAATGAGCAGGTTGTGCCTGTAGTTGCAACACTAGCAGCCGTTTCCCCCCCTTTTAGAACTGCTTTGACAGTGTTATGAGAACACTAGGTAAAGTGTCATTCAGCAACTTGACATAAGGGCTCCGTGTCGTGTTATCTCAGGACCACCCATCCTTGACATATGTTGGACAAACAGAAGAGTTTTATAGGAGTAATATCTAGCAGATGGGGGTCAGCCACTGAGGAGGGCACATCAGAATGGGGTCACCTATGATGCTGGTCAACTGGTCATTTCTCCCATCCCATTAACCACCTGCGATCGGTATGTTTTGTCAGCTTTTCCCAAGTTTTAGGTTTCAATTGCTGTGCTTTGAAATCAAACACGCCCACCCCACACACACCCAGAAACAAAGCTTTCTCTGACAAACACATATAAACATTGTGCATGTGTGTGTACAATGAAGCCCACGCTCATACATACGCACACACACTTATACACACAGACTGCAAAAAATATTTTTCATGCATTAAACACATCATTAATGCAAAATTTGCAACCTAGTAGTAAACTAGTATAAAACCTACTGATAAGACAGTCATTGATAAGTACTTTGTAGTCATGATAGTAGAATGAGTGCAAGTAGTACAGATTATACACAACATATATAAACAGGAGATAAAGGATATAAAAAGGTCCAAAGGAGGACTCTAACTTTAATTAATATTTCACCTTCCAGTAAAACCTTTCTAAGAGATGACGTAGCATGCAGTTTGGATCCCTTGACTTTTAATTTGTAGCACCATAAGTTAAGCAACAGTTGATAGCATCAGCAATTAGATTACCATAAAATATTGATACAGACATTAATTTCTTCCTCAAAGAGCACAGGCAGGACGTTTGTACTTTTCTTACTACTGAGAAACTGTGATTTAGTTGAGTCTATGGCCTGATCAGAGTCTATGCAGGCCGCACACATGAAAGCTACAGTACTCGCTTGCAGTGAATTCACAAGACAATTACCTGCAGTATTCTCCCACAGGTGCAATTGAACATTTTAAAGTATTTTCACTAGTATAATTAACAGTAAAGCAGGTTATCACTACCATCAGGAAGTATCTTAAACAGTCTCGTGCTCCCGTGCTTGTGTAGCTACAGTGTTTTGGTTGCAATTTAAATAATGTCCTGACATTAGCATTTAGTGCAAAGCCCCATTGTGTCTAAGCACAGCTTTAGTGAGAGCTTCTAGCATAGCTGTACACTCTTGTGACATTCTTATCTTAGAAACATTATCTTTCAAAAGCATCTCTTTTTGATGGAACTAAAAAGTTTGTAATTTCCTTCTGAAACAATCTTTTCTGGTGGAAAAGATTTCTTTTACTGAAAGCCTGTAAAAAGACTGTAACACAATGCAGAACAATGTATTTCTGGTCAATGTATAAAACGATACCCTTCACTTGTCAGGTTTTATACAGTGCTGGCATTTTGTTTTCAAATTTTGAGTGAAGACAAGAGAAATGTAGCTAGAAATTAAAAATTTACAAGGTTAACATTAAGATCATTCTATATAAACCTACTCTAAACCTCAATGTGATGATCTCCTTTGCGCAAGCACTTGGTGATAGTGGGAAGGAAAAACTCCCTTTTAACAGGAAGACATTTCTGGCAGAACCAGGCTCAGCGATGGAGTCAGTCTTAAATGTTCTAACATTCTAGTCTCAGTTTTAGCTACATTCAGTTGTGTTTTTTCTTAAATACGTACAGATATTACTTCAACAAAATGATTCACTGAGACTTTTGTTAGAATTAACTGAACTGCTTTTCATTATGCTTTCACTGATGAGTTTAAGTGGAGGGCGTAAAATTTATTCCAAGTTTGTTCTTGTAAATGCCACTAACAATGCCAACATTTAATCTTTCATGCTGAAGATATTAATTTGCTGTCAGCAAGCATGGGGCCATCTTCCCCTGCTGCTTCATTATGTAATACTCTTTAAAAAGAAAAAGCCATTTTCAGCATGTTCCTTTAATTATGGGTTTCTTTGTTGCGATGTCCTCAGCGGAGATGAAACCGTATCAGGGAACAACCAATCAATAAAAATCCCTTGGTTACTATTAAAGTGACTAGTAGTGCTTAATCCATATGCACATGTCAGTAGGTCTTTTACTCTTATTTTTGCGGTCTTAACCAAACTTAAAGTTTAGAGCTTTTAAACAATTGGAGGCTTTGCTGTAACAAATTGAAACAGAGGCTACTGAGCAACTTATATTTCTCTGGTGCCAAACACAACAGTTAACATTCATCAGATTACGTTTGATTAATTGCATATAGTTTGTATTTATTTTGTATGGCTATGATTATTGCTGCTCTAACCTTCTGTGCGTATGACGAGCAGAATTAATGTGCGAGCAAGATGATGCTTTTGCTGCACTCATTGAGCATGTCAGCACATTTGGCTTGTTTGTGTTGGTTTACTAACTTTTGACTGGTCCAACTGGAGTTTTTTTGCATACTAGTAGCTGATACAATGGCTGGAAAAAAGGGTATCCAGGTCTTAAACTCTCTCCATGACACTGCTGCAATTTTCCAAAATGTTTTTATCCCTTCCATCTGTCCATAATTGTAGCTTTCGTACATGTGTACCGAACAAACTAGTAAGCCCTGGATTTATTCTGATGACAATAACCAATAAAGTTATCTTGAGTTTTTCCATGTCCTTGTTCAAATGACTCACAGCAAAGTTGTTGATGCCTTTAGTAGATAGATAAGGTTGTGAAATATTCGAAGCCCCAATTAGTGTCATCTCTTGGCTCGGAAACATCTTCATCTGCATCACAGTTGCAGTACTGTGTGATGAATGATATCACCTTTGGCTTGGTTAATCTTCTGGAGCTCATTTTTTGAGAATGTCTCTCAGAAACATGTTGCACATAAAAAATTTGAAAAACAGCTTCTGAAGTAGAAGAATTTATAACCGCCCATCTGCTTTACACACACATATGTGCTCGAAAACACTTGGCCGTGTTACAACTGCATCTGGGGGTTTTTCACAGTTGTTGTATTTACAGAGCATCACTTTTTCGCCATAGCTATAGATCATGTTCTTCGCAACCTGCTCTCCCAATTCATCACATACTGATGTTTTGTTAGGACTTGTAGACATCCCATTGTAGCTCACTGGTTATCCTTTTTTACAAGAGATTTTCAATATGTTGAGCAGTCTGATAGAGTCAATTTGAGGCTAAAAGAAATAGCATGAGACCATGGGCAGGTTTACTGTCACTGTAATTAAAGGGGCATAGGTAAAGTTTACCTTTTCATGTATGCTAAATGTGTAAAGATTGTGTACTTAAACCTAAAACTTAATTTTCCCTTCAAACCTAACTAATCAAAGAGCTGGAAAAAAGGCAAAGTCAACATTGAAAACAATGTGCTGTTAGGTAGGGTTTTCTGAACAAGCAGCCATGAAAGAATTTGAGTCTAGGTTTTCAGGACAGACTGTATATAAAAGGTGTATGAAGCCCCTATGTTGTCTTTGAATGATTTAAGGAGCCTGGTTCTGAAGCCTCAAGTTGAGCAGTTTGAGTGTCATCATCTTGTTGAAACTTGACGAGACGAGCAAGACGAAGCCAACAACTTCTCGCTCTTATTGTGATTTCTCAGTCATAACCCTAAAGCATACTCTGATTTACTGTCTGTTTTACAATAAACTGGGCCATAATTTACTAAATGAATGCCATGCTGTGTTAAACAGGACTTGAAACTAAAGATTCAGAAAATAAATTCACCAGGATTGAGTTTACTGGAGTCATAAATCAAGTTTATAGTAGGCTTATTTTCTCATAGACAGCTATACAATCTAACTTCTTCTACAACCACAGGAGTCGACCCCTGCTGGACACTAGATAAAATACAGATTTAAGGCACTTGCACAGTGGCCTGAATTTTCACAACTGAAGGTTCACACACACACACACACACACACACACACACACACACACACACACACACACACACACACACACACACACATAGTTACAATAACAGTATATATGTATCTATATATTTTTTTCAAAATTGTGATGTAATAAATGTAGCACATCTGTCATGAAACATGCAACAGATTGTATCAGCACTGTACACACAATTCAGATTAAAATGTTTAAATTTATGATACACAAAAATTTAAAATGCTGAATTTTCTCAAAGCAATCTGCAGCATGAGTGATTAGCAGGCAACATAATGAAAGCAAAGAGTCACCTATTCTGATACGCAACAGTATGAAGCGTATACGATTTTTTTCATCAGAGAAAACAAAAATCTGTGTCAGTATTTATCTACGTGTGTGGCTGGGTTAAAAGCCGATTGCAACAATTTGGGTGCTCTGCTCATGAGAACTTAGTTGAGAACCATAGCCTCACTGCGTGCATCGCATGTAAGACCACACTTGAAGCCCTTGCCCCAGCCCAAATCTCTGCTCTGCTCTATATCGATTATTCCCATAAAATGTTATTATGACGCTAATTGTCCTCCTGTACTTCACATCAGGTTTCCAGCATATGAAAGTCAATAAAATGTGGTATTTGTGGGCTTGAGGATAAATCCACTTCAATATAAATGATCTAACATCCCCTTCATTTATTACCTAGATTGTACGGTATTCACTACTGAAATATCAGCATGATTTGTGTGAACATTTTAAAGCCTTCTGGCTTAAAAAATGATCGATTTTACCCCCATAGCAAGGGCGTGTGAGAGTCTCTTTAAGCCAAATGCGCGCAAAGTAATGGTTGTGGTGCAGCATAAGTAGTTAATGCTCACTTATCTGAGCACGATAAAAGTAGATAAAAGTGTCGATTATTATGTCGAAGTATTATTTAAAAGGCAGCATGCAGGCGTATGGTGAGTGGCTAAAAAGATAAAAGTAATAATCACTAAGAACTATCATCTGTTTGATTAACGGTGAAAGTACTACACTAACTTATTGAAGAATTTTGCAACATCCTTTGTTGAAAAAACTGAACGTTTTAGTATTTAGGAAGCCAGATCTGCTGTGTGCCTCCCTGATCAAGACATTGGATGGTAAACAGTTCCAGCCTCGTCCCGGAGCTCAAGATTGTTGCAGTAAAAATGGCACGGAGAATGTGAGCTGTGAGCGCCCCAGCTGAGAGCCACTGTAGATGAGAGATGTCAGATGTAGGGCGCAAACCGCAGAGTGTGGGACCATGTGGGGCAGACCACCCATGAGCGTGCCTCCCCCATTTTCCCCTGGCTGCATCTGGAAGAGACACAATGCCGGAGCATGGGAATCCAGCTCCTGCCATTAGCCGTGGAACTGGTCCTTAAACTGTGGGGATATATTTGGTTTAGCACATGAGGAGAGGCTGCCTCGACTTTCGGCGTGCACACTGGGTTTTAGGTTGTACTTGTGTTTAATGCCGCTCTGAGCCTTTATTTGTTGAAGGAAAGTCCCCTGAGAGTTGGTGGCATGTGATATTGAGACTGATGCAACCTTGAAGACAGATAGGAGGTAAAATATTACTGGTTTTAGGACAAAAATGCCCGAGTTAAATGAGAGAGCTTTAATTCTAAATGTGATTGGCACTACTGCTTACTACTCTAACCCTTGCACGTTAGACCTCAGCACCGAGTTACACATTTGAATCAAATGTTTTAAACGTGAGCTTTATCGAGTAACCAGATGACATAAATAGATAGCAAATGATTTGTTGCAACCGAACCTTTATCATCCTCACCTAGCACCACTTTCAGCTGTGTTTAAGAAAAAAAAGAAGACTTTTGTTAAACACTTTGGAACACAAACCTGAAGCATTCGGCTGGGATGTTTAGGTTAAGTAACCCCCTGGGTTAATAAACTAAACAAAGGTAAACCGTGCAAAATGGCTGCAATGAAAGCCAGGCTAAGTAAACGAAGCAGAGTTTACAAGATACAAGAGGCTGGGACTGCATGCGTGAAACGTTAACGCGAAACACGTGATGAATGTGTTTTTACTCTAATAAAGAGACTCCGAGGGAGAATCCGGGTGAAGAAAAGATTATTGGGGGAAAAAAATCACATCATAAACCCACGTGTAGGGATGTTTTTATGCACTTGTAGCATATCCACATGTCCTGCCCTGGACTAATATTTCAATAATAGCCCGTAGATGTTATCTGTGCCATATCATTTCATCAAATACTAAAGCTTTTGGTGTAAGTCTGGGTTCAGTTTTGCGGATTACTTTATGTCCGATCGCTAAATTGCTCACTAAGTCTCAGATGGGCATTTGGAGCATGAAGTGTCCAGGCACAACTTCTGGGAGCCGCTCTCAGTAAAAAGCTTGCAGCTGGTAGTTTTTTCCTTGATTTATATCTTATCTGAGAGATTATCTGTCAAGTCTTTGGAGAGTTTGTCTTCACTTTAGTTGAGTTATTGCGTTCAGGTTTTATCCTTTTTCAGTTTCGGTTGCCGAGGGGGGTGGGGGCAAATACAGAGCGTGGAGCAACTCCAGAAAAAATATGAACCCCAAGAACAACAAAAGGGTTCTTTTTAACTTCTTCAAACCACATCTCCCAATAAAAGCTGAACAAACATACCCTGCCACTTGCGAGCGGCTGCTGTCCAGCGAGTTTCACAGGAGGAAAAAAAAAAAAAAAAGGGGGGGGGGGGGGGGGGCTCGCTTTCCAAAGGAGGGGGCTTATGGGTCTAATGAAAACTTCACCTTAACTGAAATAATAAAAAGCACACCACCCAAACACTGATGATTTGTTCTTTTTTTTCTGTAGTGTTTTCTCTGGGCCTCCGCTCATCACTCTCAAAGCAAGTTTAAACATTTTCGTTTTAGCCCGTGTTTTGTGGTCTGTTGATTCTTTGAGGGGAATACCGTGATGTCCATTTAGAAGATGTCGATTGCGCCACGAGCTACAGTAAACCGCATTTGTTGTCGGATGACTGATGGCTGCGAGAGGGGCTCAAAGCCTTGGAACAAACCGGGGACAGCTATCCCCCGAGCGCCTCCTTGGGAAGACAAAGCGGGTTTAGCGGAGGTATGAAACGGAGTGGCCTGTGAATGGTTACTGTTCAATTTGTATTTGGTTCCCCGCTGGTCACAGAGCTGAGATCAGAGCCGAAAGTGAAAACACATGGCGAGGGTCAGGGATCAGAGGACCGCCACACACAAGGCAGAAAAGAAGGGAAAAGGCAATGGGAACTTGTGTGAAGAAATGGATTGAATAAACAGAGTCTACAATCGCCTGCACCATATTATCCTATAATTTACACTGCATGGGAGCTTGGAAAACGTGGGCTGTTAAAGACGACCGTTGGTTTTCCACTGAAAAGTGGCATTCTGCGCCTCACGCCAATCAAAAAGCCAGGCATTATAGTCCCAGACAGGTTTTGAGTTCTTTTAGGCCTAATGTGTTTGTTTTCAATATCCCAGGGAAATGATTGCATCAGCAGAAAGCAATGCCTTCAGAAGTATCCGGCCTTTTGAAGTATCCAGCAGCAAAGCATACATTTAATTACATAATAACTCTGGAAATTGTATTTGTGCAATAAATAGTGCAGATTAAATATGGAAATAGAGATTTGGCTACAAAAAAAAGACCATACCATGACAAAACAAACTTCGGAGAGTGGCAAGGCCAAGAAAATAAGTAGAGATGAAGAATTAGACTGTTACTTTGGCCCAGGACTCAGCATCAGCTTTCCTCCCTCGACCCTGATGAATGTCAGCTCACTTCTTCCACCTCGCTTTAATTACTCTCCCCCCCCCCCCCCCAACATAGCACAGAACGAGCTCAGCAGGCAGTGAAAACAGTTCTCGAGTCTCTTGAAAGATGTCCTATTTTTTTCTTTTTTTCTGGAAGAACGCTGTTGCCAATTATTGCACATCAAAGCGCTTTTGCTCTGAATGCAATCATTCATCTTTCGGCCAACAGCTGGCCAAGAAGAACACATTATCACAGTTCAAGATCCTCTATATGGCAAAAAAGGCCGAGCAGAACGAAACGTGACGTCAGTGTTTGCAAAGAAACAGCTCGTCTGCTTTTATTAATTGTTGTGATTTAATTGCGCGGACAGAAAGAGGGAAACTCGCATTAGATGGCCAAACATTGGGCTTGCGCTGAGGCCTGGATGAAAAGGGAGTGTTGAGAAATGTTAGCAAAATATCATTAAACAATAGAAGAAAATCAGTTATTCTGCCACGCATTTTTGCATTCTGTGCTATTTAAGGCAGATCAACAATGTCCCCTTTATATTTCCTTTTTCCAAATTTCCACCCTCTCCACTGTGGAACTAGTTCAAAATGCTAATTGGAGACAGTGATGTCCTGTTTGAGGATGGAGCAGATTATTATGGCCTCTCATCTGTTTGGTTTGATGGGCATTGGTGGAGGTTATCCAGCCTTTGAATCTCACTGCTTATTTATCCAACAGCTGGGCAAATACCCACAGCCCTTCTGCATTAGGGCTCATTTTTAAACATTTATAGAAGACAGGGTCCAGTGTTTATGCCTCCATCTTCCTTCACATCTGCACTTAATATTATTTTGCAGACTTTGCACAGAACAAGGGCTCAATCCTTTGTTATGACAGGAAGATATTTTGAACTTTTTGAGGATTAATACTGTTTGCTTTCCTGTTCACTCCCCTCAAAACAGCTCCAGGGTTCCAATAGGTTAGAGCCGAAATCCGTAACTGAATTTGGCAAGCCCAGCCGATGGGATATTGTTTTCAATTCATCTGCCACTTGCATTACTCAGCTGGGATACATTGCCTCTTTTTATCAGTCCCTTTTCTTCATTTTCCCTCCATCATGCTTATATTTTCCAGTTCACGTTCAGTGGAAATATGCATAGTTCCAGCTACGAGCAAATTTAGTGTCCATTTATAACTATAATGAAATCTACTTAGTCTCTTTCATAATCCGATCAATTTGTCATTATTGAAATTTATACTCCAGATGTTAACCTTTTCTTAGAAACAACTCTAGTTCCTGTTTTATTTTATAATGCACACAATCCATAGAAGGAGTTCAGTGAACACATAACCTTTGCACTGGGATAACTTGATAGTTTTAAATTATTTCTCACATGGAAACAGGAAGCAAATACAGCCCTACCATATCGTCGCTCTGAGGTCATCATCAGTGACAGCATCAAGCCTAGCCCTGAACCCTAACCCTAAGCGTATGTTTTAAAGACAAGCAACAACTTTTTTTTTTAAAGAAACACTGTAAATAGATTTTGATGTGTGTCATTTAGAAAGAATATTTTCTGTGCCCCATTTTTGTTTATTGCCAAGACCTGAAAGAGCATTTTATTTTTAAAGAAAAAAAAAAGACATATACTCTGATAGGATTTATCACTGATGATGACTTGAACCTGAGAGATTAAAAATTGTATGTTTGGCTGACCTGCTCATCTACCCCGACCTCCTCCCTGAGCAGACGGTCACCTTGTAAAAACTTTGACACTTCAGACACTTGCTAAAATGACTAAGCATAATTAACATTTCACAAAAACATAAATTAATATGAAAGTAGAAATACTTGGACGACCTAAAGAGCTGATCAGAGCTTGATTGATTAAACTGAACTTCAGCTGTGAGCTAATAACTGCAGTTTTCTTGGCGTCTAATGTGCCACTGGGCGCGCCACTGAAATAGCTACACTGATACAGTGTAGCAGTAGTAAGAGAGAGAGAGGCTGACTGAAAACACTGGAAAATATTAAATATTAAGCCTTGACTCTTTCGAAACAGAAAAATACATTGAGAAACCTGAGGACTGGATATTTATATATTTTACTCAAAATGGGGCCATGAATTACATAATGAATATAAATCTCTACTGAAGAACTGAACCCATAGATGTCATAATCACAGGACAGACTGGCACAAAAGCAGTGAGCGAAGTTGAGAGAGAGAGAGAAAGAGAGGAAGCACAAGACAGCAGGCCTGTGAGGACTATGACAATAAATAGGTATAAATAAATCAAGTAAGTAGGATCCTTTTTCATGAACTTCTATGTAAAGAAATCATCCTCTGCTGGCCATAAGAAAAAAAGCGCTTTCATATCACCTTCTCAAGTCTGTACTTTAAGTCCAACTGCCAGTGTTACATGTTTTTGGATGTTACTCCCACATTGATGGGTGCATCATACATCCAGCTTGCTTACCTGCTTCTCATGCAATTCATTTTTTGCAAAACTTTTTCTTAAGTATGAAATGCATTTTCTTTGTAAGAAAGCAGTAGAAACACAACCGGTAAATAAACAATCAGCAAGTGCAAAATGGATGTAAAATATGAAATAAGGTCACTGGCAGTGGCAATCCAGTTTCACCCCGCTTGTTTGAGTGTTTGTTTTAGTCCACTGTCATTGCTCTGATGAGAGTCCTTTCTAGCAGAAAGCTAAATGTTTTCATTTAGCAGCCCACTGTACGCCACTTTCCGAGTATCACCTGGTGGATATCAAATTGAAGCTAACAGCAGTGTCAGCACTGGCTTTACACTTGTTAAGAGGAACATGACTCAAAATGAATGCTGCTGTTTAAAAAGACCTATTAGGTTCATGATGATCTTATGGAAATGCTGATATGTTGCTGTTTCGATATATTACAGTAACGTGTGGCACTGGATGCTCTTTTTTTTAACATTATGGATGACAGGCCTACATTTAGTTGGCATCTATCATAGCAGAGCACCTTGCACAAACACCAACCAGAGGCCAAAATAACTGGCGACAGATATAACTGCATCAGAGGGAGAGGTACAAACTTTGATGACCCACTTGGTTGTTTTTTTTTCTGGGTCAGTATTCACGATGGAGTGTTTCAGCACATGGCAACAGTGATTTAAAACCCATGTGGTAGCGGTGGGCTCTGACTCTTTCAGCAGGGACCAATCACAAAGATGCCGTACTCATTTTGATATGGTTAATTCAAAACATTGTTTAGCTGTAAAACTGAACTGACGATTTATCAGTTTTATTGAACTTTAATTCTTTTTTCTTTAATGAGTGGGGCTGGCTCTCATTTTGAGGTTGCACACACTTAACATGAAAATTTGGAATAATTCTGTGGAGAAAGAGAGAATTTGGGGAGGAAGAACTGAGAAACCAGTTTAAACTCTTGGCTGGAGGAACCATGGAAGCTGCAACTGTAGCTCAACTGTACATCTTTTTATAGTCCAGGGCTGGAGGAGTGCACTCCATGGTGATGTGTTAATTTTCCTTCATTCAAAGCAACACAACAATTATACATATAAAGTTGATTTGCTTTGTGCACCTGAGGACTAACAAAAACACCTTTGTTAATTCTGGCCTTTAACCTTTTCAAGACCAAACTTATTACTCCAGACCTGAAACGCTTTTTCCAGTCGTCCCAGTTGTCCAACACTTGGAATGTGAGTAAAATAACGGGGCTTGCTAGATGAAAACCTTTTTCTGATTTAGAGATAGCAAATGAAAATTTGTTAAAGTACAGGTGAAAGAATTCTGTGACAAAATACCCGATCGGAGTAATTATTTCGGAAATTTGGGTGAGATAGCTCATAAAATATGGAAGCATGCAAGGAAATATGATGCCTAGAAGGATGAGGCTCATTTAGCAGTCTTTGTAAAGCTAGCGTATTTAACATGCCAAAATCCAAAGGAGCAGTTGAGTTCAAAATGCCCTTCTTGTATTTAGAAGAGCAATTGTCCTAAAGCTAAGGCATATTTAAAGCCCACACCACTACAGCATCTCAGCTAAGGCTAACTGCTAACCTACTGGAGCAGTCAATACATGCAAAAGAGGGGAAGTGTGGCTAACCAGAAAGCTAACGGGTAAAGCTACAGACCAAAGCTGGAGTAGTAACATTAGGCCTGGTTTTCTTGAGTCAGAATAACTTTTCAGAATAACTTGACAAACTTTTTTCTGTCTGTTTTGTGCCACTAAAGCTAAAACCCATTACCTGCCACTTAGGATTTATATATTTAAAGTAAAATAACAGATATATACTGTATTCTCTATAAAAACTTGATCATCGCTATAGTTTTTTAGCAAATGTTACTTAAACCAGAGTAACCACTGGGGCTACTTTCAGCCTCGGGATTTGATTTCAGCATACCTCTGAGATCCACAAAAAGAGAACTCCAGGCCTGTGATTGTAGAAATTAAGATCTATGTAACCGTGACTGGTAGTGTGCCTAATATAAGTTTTTATTCTTTTTTTTGGCACAGAGCAAAAGGTAAAGCTTTCGACACAGGGATTCAGTGCATTGAAGGGATACACTGATATATCCTTTAACTTCAGGACATGAATATTTCTTAAACCACTGTGAACATTTTATCCTTTTATTTTGTTTTAACACAATGTAAAGCACATATTATACAATAATGTTGCTTTTTTCACCGCTGACAGATGTAATCCTTTTATGTGATGTAAAACGCTGTCCCATTACAGCACGTTCTTCTTTTTGCGGTTTCATATGTGTGTTTATGTGCATGTTTTTATAAGAGCAGACACAAAGAGCGCAGGACAGACATGCAGTGAATGAAGTGTACTGTAAACTTACCACAAGTGTTTTAGAAAGTCATATTTCTCTTGCCATTGACCAGCAGCATGTGGTGTTCATAGACAACACATGAGGCGGGACGTAATGGATGCTTTAAGGATAGCTTTTGTCAAGATTGGCTTTTTCGTTCCTTTTAAAAGTTAAAAACACACACACGCACAAAACATTTCCTAAACCATAATTCAAACGGACCACCAGCTAAGTCGAATGAGAGCGTGGGCTACACTCAGTATTTAACTCGCACCAATGTTCCCCTCACATTTTGAATTATAGCATCTGTCAAAAAGTGAAGGAAAGGAATCGAGAAAGCATCTCCACCCATCGTAATGAGCGTCATCCCCACTTTGTTTAACCATAATTGGACGAGACCGATGTCAGATGACCATGTGCAGATTGATCGCATTTAAAACCTTGCTAGGGCATCTTGCTATTTTCAAGTAAGGAGGAGTGTAAATGATTAATTTCCATTTCCAGCAACAAAACAGCATCTGATGATGGTTTGTGTACATGCTGTAGGACTTAACAGCCACTCTGTGAAGTTTTGATTCAATAGTTGTTTGTCACCACTGTTCCAACTAAAAATGTCCTGTTCCTTTTCTTGTGCGCTGCGCTTCCATACGCTGATGCAAAGCTGCAGTCGATTACTTTTTGATGGCCCTTTATACTATCAGCTCCTTGTGCTGGATGTTTGATGATTTTTTTATTTGTACCAACCTGTGAGGCAAACACCAGGCAGCTGAAAACAATTACTGCTGGTGAACATTAGATTCCACAACATTCATTTCCTAGTTGTTTTCATTTTCCCAAGTCATGACCATTAAACCATTAAACATCATAAAATATAGATCTCGAAACAATTCCAACACCAGCAATAACTTCACATGTAATTGTGTCAGAACCTTACCTACCTTAGAGGGCAATACGCTGTCAGAGAATATAACTTACCTAGACCTTGCAGGATATAAAAGCTGATCCATGTCTTCACTGTTTCTCTTTTACATCTGCCCAGCATCAGCCTTCTGTTGTGTTTGCAACTTTAACAAGTCTACAGTACACTTGACACAAAGGTTGTACAGAAAGCTGTGCTCTCTTTGACTGAGGCACCACTGTGACTGCACTAATTTGAAAAGTTAGACAAATAGCATTCAGATGTTTCTTATTTTTGCATACTATAGGCATACCTCCGTGGGACAAAGAAAAAAATATTGCATCTAAACTTGGCGTGCTTGATGTTGTGTGAGTCAACTGGTTGACTATTTCTAAAGTTGTCAAAATGAACAACAAACAGTTTGACCAATTAGATTCCCCGTGAATAGAAATCTCCAGATATGCTTCCAAAGTAATTTTTGCCACATGTTCTCAATATAAACTACAGAGACAGAAAGAGGCCAGTATGGCAGAGATGTATAGTGCAACTTGCAGCTTGATTGAGACTACAAGCAGCCAGCAGGTGAAGTATCATGATCAAGAAAAATACCTATTTAGGAACATTGTACATGAATTCAAATACTTATGTATTCAAATAGTTATAACCTCTCACTGTAATATGCCAACCAATGATGAACTTGGTGATCATCATGAGGTGCATCACACAGGTACATGGAGGGTGGAAACAAGGAGATATATATATATATATATATATATATATATATATATATATATATATATGGAGAGAGAGAGAGAGAGAGAGAGAGTTATATTTGCAGTTGGATTTAAAAAACAAAGTGAAAGTCACTCAAAGAGTTGTTCTTGCATAACACACCCACTCAAATTTGCATTTGCATTGCCATTATTGCAGACTGCCACAGTCATTGCTCCAGTAAAATACTTTTTAAAAAACATTTTGAAAGTTTTGGCCTTCTTTGAAACATTTAGTGTCAGTCTGTGTTTTTACTACCAAACAATCACAATGGTTTGAAACTGAGGGTAGCAAAAATAGCTGCTACATATGATTGAGAGATTCATTGCAGTGTATTTTTTTTTTACTATATTCCCCTTGCTCATATAGCATGAATTATAAGTAAGTAAAAAGTATAGTAGTTAAGTTTGCTTGAGTCATCTCTCTCTAATTTAGTTTCCTTCATGTTCAAATGGTAGGGGTGGTCTCCTCCCCCCCCTGCTCTCCCAGCACACCTGTGGTTATTGACTAGTATTAGAAAAAAGAGCTTGATTTCATAAGTATACAAAATCGCATCAGATGTCGATGTTATGTGTACAATGGTGTTTGTAAATAGATTTTGCATGTGTTTTTGCTAATGCTTCAAAACAGGAATAACTATGCAGGCTGTTATAGTGAATGGCTGAATGTAATTTGACTATCCAAATTCTGATTCACAGGAAGGCCCACATATTTTACATGTACACTTAGATACAAGATGAGGGCTCTACTTTAATTTATGAGCCAGAAACTTGTATTTTAAAATCACACTGCTCGTGTATGTATTTTCAAAAGTATTTTGAAATTTTAAAAATTACATTTATTAATGTTTTAATTTTAGATTGCCTTTATTGGTGTCGATGAATTTCCACATGTAGTTTTATTTAGTCAAAGAATCATCATTCGTTCATAGTTTTTTGGAGTTTTATTAAGTATCAACCCTTTTTTTAAAAGACCAAAAACTGGTAAGCATGTTGTTGAACTGTTGTTATGAAAAATTTCACAGCCCTTAATAACTGAACAGTTCTGAGCACTACAGATTACAACTCTAACGATTATTGCTAATGTGGTATCTCCAAAAAATCACAAATTGTGAAGCTTTGTGCTTTCAAATGATTAGATGTTTTTCTGATTTGATGGGCTGATGCTGTTCAGAATCTGGCTGTGGCATTAAAGGGTTAATCCAAAAATAGAGTAAAAGCTGTTGAGAGGAAATGACTGAGGCTATGGGTGACTTATGAAGCATGGGAAAACTGCATTGCTGTTAGTGAGGTCTGTGAAGTAGCCACCTCCCTGCCAAATTTGCTGCTGTGCATACTATTAATATCATGCAGGTTTATGCTGTTACATACTCTTGCCTTGCACATGCTCTGTGTAATGGGGAAAACCACAACTTAAGAGCACTATCACCGGGGTATAATTTTTCTAAATTGTTTTAAAAGCCACATAATGTTAAATGCTTGTATAAATCCAACCAGAACCAGACTCTGAGGGTATTTTAGCACAGCCCTGAGCCTAATTATTATCTTTGAGCCAGTGCAACATAGTGAGTGGGAAACCCCTGTGCCCACCACCCGCATAGAATACCCCAAGAGTCATTTGCACAGGTCGTCTTGTCCTAATGAGAGGTGGGTGGGTGGAAGGTGACACACTTTATTATTCCGTGTGTACGTGGACCACTGCACCCAAACTAAAGAGGGGATGGTGGTCTCTGCCATCAGCAGACATTTGGCTCCAGTGGAGAATAAGCTGGCCGCGTTAGGTGTCAGTGGATGCTAAGTGACTGTGGAGGTCAGTAAACAGACAGCCAGTGTTGGTTAGATCCCTGCTTATCAGAGAATAGAGCCTCCATGGTCACTGATTCCGCCCAAAGAGTCGCCGTGATCCAATTAGAGATGGTTTGTTTGCATGTGTGTTCGTGTGTGTGTCTGTCTGTGTGTGTGTGCGCATGTTGTTTCTTTATTTTTGCAAGCTATAAATCCCTTGTAAAGCAATGGCTGCACTTTGATTTCATTTTAAAATAATCAGACGCTGTAAACTGTTCTCATTGTTTCAGCTCGTGCTACGAGATGCAGTGGAGGCAGTTTTCACAGTTAAACAGGAAAATAACAAAAGCACTTGTGTATACCAACCCGACTGAGCTCCGTGGGATCTAAAACACATTTATTTCTCAAACCATCTCTCTGTCAACATTGAGCCGGTCACACAGTAAGCAAAAAAGGCCTGCCAGATTTCTTTGTGTGTTCCTCTCGTCAGATAACCACCTCAGTACCCCAAATGTTCGTGAATGAAGGCCCAGATGTGCGCCACATGCAGATTTCTAGCCGCGGAGGGTGGGAAACATGTTTAAGTGAATGGCTGGTGAGGGAAACTCACATACGACGAAATACATCTCTTCTGGCAGGGTGAAATTGAAAATGGCTAATTAGGCTACAGCAGCTGGCAAAGGAGAAACCTGACAGCCGGGGTGGCCGTACGTAGTCAAACACATCAGTTAGTCCCAGGGATCAGTTTGGCTTCAGTTTCATTGGGTTCTTGTTGCGCTTGAATGGAGAAAAAACCCCAAAACGATTCTTTGGGTTTTAGAGTGGCGAAAATCAACAATGTTTTAGATGAAAATCAACAATGTTTTAGATGAAAATCAACAATGTTTTAGATGAACTGAATCTGGCTGAAAAACTGGAGCTTGAGTGACAGCAGTGGTTGAAAAGTAACTAACATTTAACTAAAGAATAAACTGTTTATCATTGTTTCTATAACACCATCTTTTTCCATGAGTAATTACTTGATAGCGATGGCTCAAAATAACCTTGAGCTGTCTTCCATTTACAGTCTGAAAGAAAAGTTACTCTTTAACAGGTGTAGATGCAACATGGGGGGCATGAGACCGACCTCAAAGAGCAGCCCACAGGCCAGTGGCAGCTCTTGACAATGTTTTATTCAACCTGCTGATGCGACAAGCAAAAAATGTTCTTAACAGCTCAGCGTGAGACAAAGGGAGCATTTCTTCAATATCAACTCTTCTTTTCTAACTATCATACCAGACTTAACCTTCTTAATAATGACAAACCATAAAAAGCTACCAAAAATAAGCTCAGATGGGTAAAACACCTCAAACTTGTTGTTGTGCTCCTCAAACCATCTCATTTTGCTTTGTGGCAGGGTGCATTATCTTGCTGAAAGAGGCAACACCCATCAGGGAGTACCATTTCTATGAAAGGGTATATATGGTCTGCAACAGTGCTTAGGTAAGTAACATCCACATGCATGGCAGGGCCCAAGGTTTCCCAGGAGAACATTGCCCAAAGCATCACACTGCCTCCACCAGCTTGCGCCATCCTTGTGTGTGTTTTCCTGGGTAAGCGATGCACACTCACCTGACCATCCACGTCCTGTAAAAAAAGAAAAAAAAAATCCTGATTCGTTGACCACTTCAGACCAAGAACACCCCACAAGAGATTCAATTTTGGAAGATCCTCTGAAGAGTCCTGTAGGCATCAAAATGTGGCCCTTGTCAGATTTGCTGAAAACCTTACACTTGACTATTTTTCCTGCTTCTAACACATCAACTCTGAGAACAAAATGTTCCACACACTAACAGGTGCTATGATGAAGAGATAATCACCTATTGTTGACACCCTAGCTTGGCACTCAGTCATCAAACCTTTGTGAAACTCACAGTAACCTCAATAGTGTTTATTTAGTGAAAAGTTTTAGTTTGCAGCTCACCTCTGTGAGTTTTTCTCTGATTTAATCCCTCAAAGCATCAATTTCTATCAGTAGAGTTAAAGTTGGGTAAATTTTAGCCAAATGAAATAGTCACAGACAGGATGTAGGTAGGAGTGCGTGGTGTGTGTCTAGCTCTATGGAGACGTCTGCATGTCAACGGCCACTAGAAGTAATACAGCAACATTAATCCTGTAACACAAAATAAATACTGCTGTTTTTTTCTCGTATTGATAGCATCAGTTCATTTTTGTGATTCTGTGCAATCAGAAGAAGCTTTCGATTCAAACCTGTCATTTCGTGTCCTATGTTCTTCTTCTAAATAGGTACCTCACCAAAGCCTGCACCTTCTCATCCTGTTCAAGACAACAAAGCCTCACAACAGAGCCAAGCACATTTTCTATGGAAGAATTGTAATTCGAAACACACTTGAAAGCACCCCCACCCCCCGCCCCCCCCACCAAGCCCAAGGCCTCCCTCCACACCCATTGTCAAATGCTGTGAGACAATTAAGACCACATTAGATCTTTTCGAGTGCTTGTAATTTCATAAGAGAAGCCTTTTTTCACCCCTTTTTGAAAATAAAATGGGGAAACTCGCAGTTCCTCAAGAGCCACTTGGAAAAGACGGGAAACAGATATTAACCCTGCGAGTGATGGTTCTCCAAGAGGCCTCCTCACTCAAAGACTCTCCCTAATATGGCCAGCACCTCCACTACGGGACCACACACACAGAGACACCTGCGGCATCTCACAAAAAACACACATGCAACACACACACACACACATGCACTCAGATCAAGGACCCTACATTCAAACATTCAAAGCACTTCCAATGCAGTTGTCTATTTAAAGAAGAAACTGAAATAGATCGCGAATGATTTTACGGTCTTGTATTACTTGAGATGTAAACAAAGACTACAATTACAGCAATTAACTAAAAAATGTTCGTGTTTTCTGTTAAAATAATTAGACACAATCTGTATATTTCATACATTTGCTTCATTTTCCTTGGCTGCTCACACGTTTTAACTTACCTCATGTTGAGCAACCTGTGCCTCTGTGTTTGGCCCCATTCCACCGTGTGAAATGTAAATGATGTATTGTCCTAATTAGATGAAAAAATATGAGTAATCCTCCCAGCATGCACCACTTCTCAGGGGGATTTATTATTCTAGCTGAAGGTGCTACTCTGTTTTATTTACTTTGATCCTGCATGTTTCGGAGCCTTTGGTAATCAGAGGTAGAAAGTCATTATGTTGTTATCACAACTGCAGCCGCACGGACCGAAGCTTGACACAAGACGTTAACCCGTCTGTAATGGAGAGGCCTTCGCTTGCTCAGCAGCTCGGCCCACACGGCCCGCAGCCTCAGAGGAACATACATCAGAGGGTGAGGACTTCATTACAACCCGCCCCTGAAATGAGATCGGGATCAGTGGAGGTGTGGAGAGTGGCTGCAGGCGGCCCGAGGGGAAAGTGGGAGTCAAAGGAACTCGCTCGCTGGCCTTTGAGGATTGAGCCCCGAAAAATCAAACGGGAATGAGTGATGGTTGTGATTTAGAGCCATTCCTCCTCCCTCAGCCTTTTGCTGTAATCACCACTTTAAATCAACGTGTTTAAAAAGAAATATGCCCAGGGATTTTTTTTTTCATTAGGAGCCCTCCTACAAAAACGGAAAGTCACTCAGCTTTCTTTGTTTTCTCAGTGCATTCTGTCAGTCCACTCTCCCCTTCCCTCCCTCCCTCCCTTTAAGAGTGGCATTGCGTGAGTGCCAGCCATTTCACCTTGACCTGCTTGATTGACCCTGAAGGTGGCAAATGAAAAAATCTCATCAGTGTGAAACGTTGCCATGGTTTCGGCTGAGCTGAGACCCCTGGCTGTGGATAACGGCGACCACGGAGGTTTTCTTTTTATTATTACACCCCTCCCCTCTGCACTGCTTCTCTTTTCTGTTGCTCCATGCACAGCCATGTGGGGCTGCATCACGTCTGCCGGCCTTCTCACACGATCCTAGCACTGTTGCGTGCAGAAGCTGCGCCGAGAGCATAGCATTTTCACCCCACTGCCTTACGCATGAGTAGTCTTGGGAGGGGCTGACTGACAGAGGGAGGAGAGCACGGGGGAGTGAGAGAAGGCGATGATGTAGATTGATGGCAGAGGATGAGACACGAGAACATGGGTCATGTAACTATAGGTGAATATTAGAAAAACAAGCGCATGATTGAAAGATTGGGGATTAAGGCGAGTGAC
The DNA here is from genome assembly GCF_057381915.1 of Diplotaxodon limnothrissa. Classification (NCBI taxonomy): domain Eukaryota; kingdom Metazoa; phylum Chordata; class Actinopteri; order Cichliformes; family Cichlidae; genus Diplotaxodon; species Diplotaxodon limnothrissa. The sequence goes on along the minus strand of NC_140602.1, from coordinate 54,970,768 downwards.
GGAGATGAGGATAGGAAACGAGAGAAGAGCGAAAGGAAAAGAATCTCCGGATGCATTATTCATTTCATACACAGAGAGTGTGTAGAGCACTCTCTAGGGTATCGCTCGCTCTCTCTCACTCTCTGTCTCGCTCTCACACACACGCACACACACACAGATTGGAAGAATAGCCTGGGCACTCAAACCCCAGACAAAACATTGAAAGTGTACACAAATGCCTCCCCTCATCCTTTTCAAACACACCGACCCACACAAAGTCCAACACACAGTTGTGTCCACTTAGTGAAACAATGAGCAGGAACTAATAGCAAATACTTGTGCAGACGAATCTTTTTTTTTTCCATTATGAAATCTGTCATACATCTTTATTTATTTTTTGTCAGATGGGTCAGGTGACATGGAGGATGCCTAATGAGTCATTTGTACCTTTATTTGTCAGTCTTACATGTATTATTCTCATTGTCTTATCAGTCTTGTTGGTGTGTCATCTGTAATTAGCCAGTTTATTAAAAAGATTATGCATTATATTACCTGCCATAGACAAGAATTTGCTACGCTTCTCATTACTCTTTTGCACTTTTGCATTACTCAATAGCACAGCTTTGAAATACATTATCACAAACTACCAATTTACAATACAAACCATGGGTGACAGTCACACACTGAAATAAATCTCTATTCTGATGAGGACATACATACAATTTTATTTTATGGTTTGAGTATAAACACATAGCTGACAACACAAAGCAAAGATGGAAGCCAGCCCGAAGAGACTTCAAAGTGATCGTCACAGTGATTCTGCAGTAGAAACATGAACAGGTGGAAATGGACAATGCTACACTGACTGCTAATCACTGCCTTTGTTACCTGTTGAAGGTGCAGCTCTGGCTGCTGGTTGGTGTCAGCATGCACTCACTCTGGGTTCTTTGTTAGTCTTGCATTAGCATGCTGTCTGTGCAGGTGTTTGCAAAGGCACAATGTTGTGTTTGCAGTTTAAAGCACTTGTTTCTAAACTGGATACAGTTTGTACTTTACCATTACCCCTTTGTCCTTTTATGCAATAAAAATAAAAGCAATATCCCTATGTCCACTCCTCACAATATGTACACTACCCTTTTACTCCTCTCTGCACACAAACTGAAATCACCAGTTTGTAATGCAAGAGCAGGAAGAGAAGGGCATGTTTTTTTTTGTTTTCTGTCTACCCATAATTGAAGAATCTTTGTAGTACAAGTAACAATGTAATTGTAGCTGTAACATGATTACTAAGTATCACAAAGTCTAAACAACATTCAGACATAAAGACCAGTGAAGAACAATAGACAAAGAAATACAGCTCAGACTTTTCAGTTTTCTGTCTGTTTCAGGTCACCAGTATTTAGATCATCTCTCAGAAGAAGAAAAACAAAGATATGTGAACAAACTGCAAGTTTTGGATGCAGTGCCAGTTATTTAAGCTACTGCAAAGTGTCCTTGTCCTAGCTAGAAATTCATTATGAAGCTGTTGTACATGTACATGAAGGTATTATTTTGCATGGCTTTAATGAATATACTAAACTTACTGTACAAATAAATACCAGCTAATTCTGAGAGGTCAGCTGATTTTTCATGGAATGACCCTCTACGTATTGCTATAGGCTGCAAACTCACGGAGTGGCTCTGTGTTGTACTGATAGACAGCATAAAGTTTGTCTTTCTTACTATGACTGCCCCCACTGGTTTGTGAAGTCCCATTCTGAAGTCTGAAGGTGAACACCTTAACCACTGTCATCTTGGTGTTTTGAAACTGGAGGTGATGAGCAAAGGAGTGGGCCGACTGTTAAACCACGCAGTCATTGGCTGCCAGTCTGCCAGTCACATGTTGTTAGCCATTGAACACACACCTGATAATGATCTTTTCTGAAACTCAAAATTAGCAAAGTTTACAAAATTGCCTTAAAGTGTCAGTCAGTATGTCGTGAAATGAGTGACTGACCCATGAACTTCATCCAAAAAAATGTTTACAGTCACACAGTCGTTTTCCCACAGCTGCAAGCCACAGGTATCGCCCCCTGCTGACTACTGAAAATAATGCAGGTTATGAGGACCCTGCCTCTTTTGGCAGCTGGGCTGGCAGGTTGTTTTTGAATGTTTTGTGTTGCAGGTACTCAGTAGCTGTGGTATTATAGTGATCAGTGATTAGGCCCAGTGTTCCCCAGCAGAAAAGCTCACTCCACTTGCTCCCTCGGAGAGGAGAACAGCTCTGCTACTGATTGCCATGTGCTGTAGAACTATTTTGGTTTTTCTTTTTACCCAAACAACACCTCACTCACCACACTAGAACACATGCAAACATACCAGCACTACTGACTGACCTATTTTCTCTGGCAACTTTGTTTAGTTCTGCTAATTTCAAATAAAAGCTTTTGTTCTTCGGCTTGATTTATGGTTTCACCTCACGTTAAGCCAGATGTGACAAGGTTTAAGCCATTTCTGTGTTGGTTTTACATTTCAGGCTCGGACGCTACGTCTGTGTGTGATACTATCTGTGAACAACTTTCCAGCATTTTGGCTAAACAGCCCTGGTGAAAAAATAGCTGGCAGGTGGCAGAACAAACTAGAAAAATACACACACATCCAGATCACAATGGGGTCGGGTGTTTGGCCGAAAACAAGGCAACTATAAATGGAAAAAGTCAAGAGGTTGCAGGTGTCCATGAAAACATAGAAATTGATTGTTTTTTGTCGTGACCATCTGACTTACAGCTACGCCTAGTGATCAATCACCCCCCCCCCCCCCCCCCCCAAAATAAAACCCCAAAACAAACTAGTTTATAGAAAACAAGAAACCAGCTAGCATTTTAAAGTGAACCCAAGTTAAGAAGCATTAAGAAGCCACTTTTAGACAAATAATTAGCTCTTCTCTATGACAGTGTTTCGGTGTCTGGGTTTCAATGACCCAATTTATCAGAAAGGTGGGGGCTCAACAAATAAATAAGTAAAAAAATACCAGAGTTTATCAGCGTTCCTCAACACATGGTCGATGTCTTTGAGAAGGAGTGTGGTGTTACCAAAGTCCCTCCATCGCTCTAATTGTCGGAGTAAATGAAACACCATGATAAAGGAGTAATTTGGCAGCAAGTTGGAATGTGTGGTTTCTTACATATCCTATTTTCTCCCTTTTTTCTCCTCTTAAGCATTTATTTTCCACCATTCGTACCACTTTCACCCCTTTAGAATAACATTATTATCACAAGCATGAAGAGAGCCACAATTATTCACAGCCCGCTCTTTCTCAAGTTAGGAAATCGCCTTGAAAATTGGGCAGGCCTGCAGAGTGTTTGCCACTTAAGTCCCCAGTCCTGTGCTTTTGAGATGTGTGTGTGTGTGTGTGTGTGTGTGTGTGTGTGTGTGTGTGTGTGTGTGTGTGTGTGTGTGTGTGTGTGTTTATACGTGGAAACTCCACTCCATGCACCCTGTCAGATCTCAGACCGTAACATAAACCAATTTTTCAACCTTTCATCGTGTTAAGTAACAATAACAACAATCTAAGGAAAATAAGGGTATTAATAATATCAGAACCAAATGTGGTAAAAATCCAACTTGTGTTTTTTTTTTTTAGGGATTCCTAAACTTATGAACATTACTTTATACCAACGTGCACCTTTTTAGAGGTAAATGAGATATAGAGTTACTAAAATCCTATTTTGATATTATTGAACTGGTAATTACCCAAATTGCTAGCTGTAGCATTAGAAGAGCACACTCTTAAAGTTCAGTTAGAGCTGGAGTCCAGCTCCAGCTCTGTTTTTTGGGTTGTGCCCCCCCCCCCTTTTTTTTTTTTTTTTTGCACTGCTAGGGTAAGGCCTGAGTCCTACTGGCTGCCCTGGCATCCAGATCAATTAATGGTCCGTATAGATGATATGATCTTTATTTTTAGGGACCTTAGGTTTTAAAACTCTGCTAAGGAGTCAAAGGCCAGAAGGTCTAACAATCTTAGTTTATAAACTGTAGCATTTTATAGTTTTTTGATTGCATTCAGAACCACATTTCTTGATATTTTGAGTATTATCTTAAACTCTTGCTCTCTTCCACAGCATTTCTTTTGTTTTGTCTCTCTCCCTCCTTTTCCATTAGGGCAGATGGCTCCCCCTCCCTGATCCTGGTTCTGCTGCAGGTTTCTTCCTGTTTAAAGGGAGTTTTTCTTTCCCCCTGTTGCCAAGTGCTTGCTCATATAGACATTTCGTTGTTGAGGTTTTGTGTACTGTCTTTACCATACAAATAAAGCTATGATGTGACTGTTGTCATTTTGATTTTGCACTAAATAAATAAATACAACTAATTTAAAATATTATGAGGCAGCACATACAGACAAAAAGCAGAGGTATTAATGGAGACATCACTTAGACCAGGGACAGTGTTCAGATGTTTAATCACACATCAAATCTCTCAGTTATCCTTATATAAAAACGTCAACATTAATTCACAGTGGTTAGTTTTTTGGCTTTAGTTTTTTACTCTTGACCATTAAAAAAATACACTTAAGACATTTCTATTGTAGATGCTGTAAAACAGGAATTATTCTGTAATTTAATTGATTATCTATTACTTTGTTACTTTGGGCAATATGATGCCATTGAAGAGGTCTCTGTCATCACCTTTTCACCAGTTTAGAGTTAAAAGTTCAAAATCTAGGCTCCTTGTCACATCTTTCAAAGCTGTCCTGTTGGCCAGATTGAATCTTTGGTCCCTGGGCCTTATGTTTGACACCCCTGACTTAGTCTTTGACATTTTAGAATTTTAAGTAATGTTTTTTGTTGGGTTTTTTTTATTATTCTTTCCATTTTTGTCTTTGAAAAGGTTCTTCCACTTCACCGCAGTTTACTAATATTTTTCTGCTCTACTTCCCTTCAGTCATTGGAGTATTGAATGGTGACATATTGACTCTTTGAATTGTATGGTTTTTGAAGCTTGTGATCTCCTTTTATTGTGTACTGTTTGTTTTAAGGTTTGTGTGCTATCTTCAATTAAAAACTGTAATACACAACTTTCAGACCCATTTTTACAAAGCCACTTGCATCGATGAAGCCAGCAGATATTTAACTTGCTGATCAAGTAAAAACAGAGAAGCGGGTGCCTGTGAGAGACTTGGGTCTTCTTGTTTTATTTTCAGTTTTTAGGCTTTCTCTTCACTTGTTTCTAAACTGACATCACATGAAATAAAAGAACAAAGGTGTAAAGACAACTTCCTCAAAAATGCAACACATTTGACATGGTGTGACCTTAATCTGTTGCACCAGCTCTCCCGACCCACAGTCCTGTTTGTTTAAGGTAGTTCTGACACTACAGGACTTCAGATGCACTTTAAGTGCTGTGGTTTAAAAGCAATTCAGTACATGACTTGTGTTAGCCTGAGTAATGCATTACTACAACCTACGTAACTCACACATGCAGTAAACACATTCAGGACTTTTTCATTGAGAACAATTTGACAATTTTAGTATCCTCAACAAATCTCCATTTGTTGAGCAACTTTCTCTATTTTACAAGTCCAAAGACTCTGCTTATACAAAGCTGGCCTCTCGTTGTTTAGAAAAGCGAATTATATTGTATCCCTTAACTTCTGGCACAGTGTCACTTTACCTTGCCTAACAATAAGGAAATGATGTCATAATATACAGAGTGGGGTCAGCTCAGAAACAGTGGACACTGAACAGACTGTTTGTTGACAAATCATAAAACTGAAGTAAGAAAGCAGGACTGGGCTATCACACACACACACACACACACACACACACACACACACACACACACACACACACACACACACACACACACACACACACACACACACACACATACACACACACACGCAGCTAATGGACTGCAGCGCTGTGTGGGCATACAGAACCCAGATGACTCTGTTTCTCTTCCACGTCTGTACTTTATTGCTCTGTATTTACTTATCAATAGCATCTGGTGCTGCAAAGTTTAATCAAAAGTGTTTATTCAGCGTACCAGCACGCAAGTCATTATTATTCGTTAGAGATCATTTTTCATTTTTTACTATAACTTTAACCCTATAATTAAAGAACATTTACAGATTTGCTATTTCATTGTATCCATTTTTACTCTCTTTCAAACACCAAAGCAACAAATAATCCCACATGCTAAAAGAATGCATGCATCATTCAAAACACTCATTTTTGTGCTGTGTGACACTGCCAACATGCTTAGCTCATAGCAGCAGAGGTGTTGCCAGATCATTAAACAAAATTTAATGTTAGACAAATATAATACAAGTAAAAACTATTTGCAGTTACTTATTAAGTTTGTTATTAAGGGGGAAAATATCGAAATCTACATGGTCCTCTGTAAAAAGGTGATTGCCCCCTAAATCTAATTACTGGTTGGGCAACCCTTAGCAGCAACAACTGCAGTCATTTGCAATGACTGGCAATGAGTCTTTTACAGCACTTTGGAGGAATTTTGGCCCAATCATCTTTGCGCGATTGTTTTAATGCAGCCACAATAGAGGGTTCTCAAGCATGAACCACCTTTTTACTTCACCCATTGCATACTGGTGGTGGTCAGAGGGCCCGGTGGCGTCAGTGTTCGGCAGCCTCGCCTCTGTCGGTGGCTGTGGCTACAACGTAGCTTGCCATCACCAGTGTATGAATGGGTGGATGACTGAATGTGTAAAGCGCTTTGGGGTCCTTAGGGACTAGTAAAGCGCTATACAAATACAGGCCATTTACCATCTCAATCGGATTCGGGTCAGGACTTCAGGATGTTTTGGTAGACAGCAGAAGGCATGGTTCCATTTACCACAGCAAGTCCTCCAGGTCCTGAGACAGCAAAACAGCCCAAGACCATCACACTACCACCACCATATTTTACTGTTGGTATGATGTTCATTTTCTTAAATGGTGTGGTGCCTTTATGCCAAATGTAATAGGACACACATTCCAAAAAGTTCAATTTTTGTTTTATCAGTCCACAGAGTATTTTCTCAAAAGTCTTGGGGCTCATCAAGGTGTTTTCTAGTAAAACTGAGGTGAGTCTTTATGTTCCTTTTGCTCTGCAGTGGTTTTTGTCTCGGAACTCTGCCATGCAAGTCATTTTTGCCCCATCTTTTTCTTATGGTGGAGTGATGAAGAGGCAAGTGAGGCCTGCAGTTCTTTGACTTTTGTTTTGGGGTCTTTTGTGACCTTTGAATTGTTGCTGTTTTCTTGAGGTAATTTTGGTCTGCCAGCCACTCCAGGGAAGGTTCACCAATCTTCCGTGTTTTTGCCATGTGTGGATAGTGGCTCTCGCTTAAAACATTTAACTGTGACAAACATACAGAAAACAGAAAACCAGGAAGGGAGAAACGAGAAACAACACAACCTAAGTAATACCTTAATCACACTCACACTCACACACACACACACACACACTTGAACACACATTGTTCCTTTGGGATCAGAGCTCATTCATGAGTCCTATTATGCCAAGGTTTTCAGGTTTTCCCTTTTGATGTGTCATTGTGTTTCTCAAGCCTTTTAGGTGGTTTTCTTCTTTTCTGAGTAATGTTTCATGATCACCCCACCACCAACATCCCCAGCATACACACAATCACACACATACACACTGACAAGCACGTGCACTCACACACACAGCAGCTCCTCAGTCCCCACACTCCTGCACCGGCCCCAAACACCCACTTCACCTCTAGTATCCCTTATGGCACTAATGATGCCATGTTGTGCATTTGTCTTATTTTCTGAGGCATTCCTCTACCTCTGGACTCACTTGGGCAGGTTCTTTAAGCTATTCAGAGCTGACTGATTCCAGATTTGTGGAGATGAATCACGGTTAGTTGTGCGTGAGAAGAGCCAGCCATTTGTTAATTACTTTCAAGGTTTGTTTGTCTTACTCATCTGTGCTCATGTATGAGGGAGCAGCAGAAACTGAACAGCATGGATACTGGATAAATAGATGTTTCATTTCATTGTTTTCAGCTGGTGAATTTCAGCTTTTAGATTGATTTTACATCAATTTGGTTCTACTATTTGATGTGTTCGTTCACTATATAATCCTTTAAACTGTTAATTAATTTATGACCTGTCTAACTCAGTTACCTTCCGCTTGTTCTTGCCTTAAACATGAATCTATAGCCCACAACAGTAAACTAGTTTAATTAAACCCAAACTTCACCTGATCCCCACATGTCACAGCTAAACATCTCAGCCGAATCCCACATCGGCTTCCTCCTGATTCCCCATGCAAGATGCATATGCACATTGCAACATGAGCTCTTGTGAAAATAAAGGCACTTGTGGTGAGGGGTCTGAAAAGTCTCCTGAAGTGGTATACTCTGCGGCCTAATTAACATGCCATAGGTGTTAATTGGCAGCTGGCAGCAGTCAAGGCAGTAGCAGGTGAGCAGCAGTGCTTGTTGAACTTAGATGCACTGAATAGCATAGGGAGCGACTGAAGGTCTACATGGCAGTGATTTGCAAATCAATGCCCATGGCTGGAGGTTAATTTGGATGTGGAGAAGTCTGACATCATGTTCCCAACCCCATTCAAGAGGTTAAAGCAGCATTTTCCCTTCTCCTTCTCCTTCTTTTCCTTCTTCTTCTTTGTTTCACAACTGCAGAATTTCATTAACATTATAATCTGATCATTTTCTGAACACAGTAATAAGAGTTTTCATAATCACCTTTCATTATGTAGTTCACATTTTAATGTTGAGCAGTGCCACATGTTCACTTTTAATTAAAAAAAGCAGTGATTTAGAAACAAATGTATCACATAAACTTAATTTTCTTCTGTGATGTAATCTACCTGCTAAAAATGTAAAGGAATAGCTGCAAAAGGTCAATAAAGGCCTTCATGCTACACCATTCTGGCACTGCAGTGAAGCAGGGTGTGATTAGACTTCCATTATTAATGGGAGGCAATAATAAATACATGCGGATTATCGGAAATTTACTTTAGGTAAATACGGAGCCATCTGTTAGGTGTTAAACCCATTAATTGCAGGTTCCCACATTACTGCAATTAGCCAGCACAAACAAAAGTGTAGCCTGTTTTTGCTCTCAAAAATGGCCTTTCATTCATTTTCTTGCATCAGCAGTCTTATGGCCCGATTTAATGAGATTTAGCTAATTTTGGGGAACTGTGCAAATCAATATGAAAAATCTCTCAAAAAATAATGTCAGTCAAAAATATACAGAGTTGATAGAAGATAGAAGAGATTTTAATCATAATGCACCCGCTGGTTTAAGGGTGTCGATCTAAGAAGCTTCAGAGACTCAGCTTTTCCCCACGAGGAGCAGGAAAAGTGGCTCTGCCTCTCGGTATCCTCCTCTCGGCCCTCGGGGCAGCTGTGGCCCACATTCATGGTCTCCACATCATAGTTCACACCGAGCTACAAGAACACGACCAGTCAGTGAGGAGGCAGAGCAAAAAACGACCTGCAACCATACACAAATATTGCGTGCAGCGACAGCTCTGAGCCAATAGGCATGCGTGAGATAAAGCCTGCAACCAGACTGAGCCCACCTATGTCGTGACTGTCTTATTAGTCCGTGACTATTAACTTTATTGTCACATTTTAATTTTAAATTATTATTATTATTATTATTATTTAAATGATATATCTAAATATCTACATATTTTTGATTTTATTGCACGCGCAACCCCAAAATGAAAATAACATATTTGGAAGAATATCATTACGTAATAATGTTTAAAAAGGTTTAGCAGAAAAGTAAAAAAAAAAAAGAAAAAGTTTCTCCGCTGGACACAAGACCTGCAGTTTATTTTTAGTACAAATACAAGTCCAAGTAGCAAGTGTACACTTGATTATTGGATTAAATCCCAAATAAATCCAAAATCTCACCTCGTGCACAATAATAAAAAACATCAATCAGTCAATAATTTTTTTAACGTTACCAAAAGCAACAACAATAAAACTCCACTGGAAAAAAAAAGTTCCTCTGTCGAAAATCTCATTTCTGCTCCTTCAGTCTGGCAGACTTGGAGCCGTACTTTTCTGTTTGTTTTCGAACCTTTTGCAAGTCTTTGATCTGATGAGAGAGAGAAAATGTGAGTCGCATGTAGTGTGTTTGGCAGTGAAGGAAAGGAGAACTGCTTCCTTCGCTTTGGGGCAAAACACACTCGTCCCTTTCATCAATTAGCCTACCTCCCACCACGACTCAGCCCCACATGAAGCCCTCCACCCAACACACACCTCCACCCAACCACCACCCCCAAAACATATTCACTTCAGACTACGGCAAAACAAAACATCCATTTTTAAACAGATTTTTCATCAGCTTGACTGTTCGGCATTAATATTTTACTGGTGACGGTATAAAGCCAAGCAACACAGTTTAGACCCATGAGTCCCATATGGCTGCTTCTGGGCGCGTGAGCCTGAATGGAGGGGGAAGAAAAAAATGAATTTCGTCGATTTATTAAATTACAAAGGTGTGTTTGTTTTTTTGTTTTTTTTGTTTTTTGTTTTTTGCCAATCCCTTTGCCCTAAAAGCATTGCTTCTTTTTTTTTCTTTTTCGTTTTTTCTTTTTTGTTTTTTCCTCCCTCACGGGCCATTATGAATAATTAGGGCACAAACACACAATCCTGATTAAGGGACACAGGAAAGGTCTTCTGTATGCTAAGGAGCTGGTGCCCATGCCAAACTGTAAACCGTAAGCAGCTGTAAGCGATTAATAATTAATATACAGGTCGCGCATGGGCGATGCTGGCTGCATTTCCGGGATGAGTGTTTGCCCGGGAAAGCCAATGACTTTAAAAAAAAAAAGGAAAAACAAAAAACAAACAAAAAACCCAGTGTCAATCAAATAATAGCGATAGCCTGTTGTATTATTTTGTTGTTTCACGTAAAAAGGCAAAAGAAAGAAGTGCTTAAAATAGCTGTGTACTGTTATTCTACAGTTTCTCATTATCAATATATCAAAATATTCTATTCAGCTACATTCATTGTGCCCCAGAATCAAATGAGTGAAGTTACAAGTAGGGCCTAAACTCAAAGCTACTTTCTCCGCTTTGAAAAGTAGCAGAGACATGTATGATGTCGTGTGGTCAAATCAAGGAAAATATGTTCACTTGTTTTAAAATAATGTAAAATAAAGTATTACTGCTAAATTTTTGGACGATTTAAAACTTTATTTAAACAGTTTTTGTTTGAAGAACACAACAAATCAAACATTTCCCGAGCAGGGTACAGCTGCTCTTTTCACCTTTCCATATACTGTCCACAGGGAGGATATGAATTTTCACAATAAAATCTTTTTTTTTTTTTAATAGCAATTGTGATGCTAAAAGTACACACAGCCTTTCTTAAAGCGACCCTTTGGATATAAAACATTGCAGCCCTGCAAGGATAGGCAACACCCTACGTTTACGATTAATTCCACGAAAATAATCCATGAAAAGGCATCACAGCTTGGCTCCAGTCCGGCAAGAGCTGCTAAACTCCTTCTAATCAGGCCAGTTTGCAGAGTTTGAACTGGAAGAGCTCCAGTCAGCAGGTTTACCCCAGTTGAACTAAAAGAGCACTGTGACCGCTTCACCTCTGTAAATTCAGCAAATTAAGAAAAACATCACTGAATTACGTAGAAAACTTACACACTTTTAATAGTAGGATTTGGATTTATAGAAATTAAATTATGTAAATACTGAATTTTTTTTTGAAATAACTCTAATCAAGGCATTGAATCGTTACATTAAAACTAAGAGTGTGTCATTTGAAAAAAAATAATCATCCTTAGAATTAAATGCTTTCATTTCAGAGTACAGTCTTAAAATTGTTCCGTAATTATACGGTTTGTAATGCGGAGAAGGAAAAAAACGAAAAAAGAAAAACTTTTATCACCAGTGTCACCAGGTGTCTCTTGACAGAAGGCAGTGATGTGCCGTGATTTTCAGTGATTTGTCAAACACTTGTTTCCAATTTCTGAAACACATAAAGTGACAGCGACAGCCTTCGCTCGGTGTATTTGCCCTCTTCGTCTTAAATAAAGTTTTAGAGGTGGGTGAGAGGTTAAAATAACTCGTAAAGTGAACGTTTTCGATGCGCGCACACCCACAGAAGTCCAGAGAGGAGGATTTTTTTCCCCTTTTTGCTCTTTCCCTCGGTGGATGCATGCTGATTTTAAGTTTTAAAGCCTGTGACAAAGCATGAAGGAAATTCCATTTTCCCTGTGGGAGTCCACGGGTGCCCGCTCACAGAGAAGCGATCTGCTGGAGGGTTTTTTTTGCGAGTAGAAATGTTCCCAAGATTGTTATCGGTGAAATGATCCCATCGATGCGGTCCTGGTTAACAGATGACTTCAGCAGTGATCTGATAGGCCGAGCCGGGCCACTCCGCTGAAAAAGATAAGGTGCGTTTGGGACGTGTTTGTTTCTGTGTTTAGTCAGATTTAATGGCAACATAAACGTATCTTGAAACCCCATAATGAATGGCCATTAGGACTACAAAGGTTTTCCAAATGGTGCGCTTTCAAGGGCATATTTTAGTGTCATATCAAAATTACAACTCGAGTAAACCAATTTTCTCCACACGGGAATAAACACAGACTCAAGTGAACCGCAAAGATCAAGCTGGAGAAATATCACAAAGTGTTTCCCAAACTGCAGCAGACTTCTCGAGCAATTAAGGGCGTTTGGCTTTGAATGGTAAAGGAAATAGCTTTCCTTGCTGTTAAATGTCACCAGAAACGCGCCTGAGGCATAAAGTGACCACTTTGTTTTTGTTTTGTGTGCTCAAATCCCTCCTCGAAGCTTCCTGCGCTGGCTGATGGGACTCAGAGCGCGCTCAAAGTAGCTCATTTCATTAATAAATAACTGGCTGACTTAAGGTGGGAATTGCTATTAGAAGTTTGGCACAGTTTTGGCAGGTTTTTTTTTCATGTTATTTTTAGGTTATAGCGTCAAGATGCATTTCAGTTCTTTGAACTTTGACCCAAAAGGGCCAAACGGGTCACCCTTTTCCTTTCCTCTCAGCCCTGATTAAAACCACACAAATTCAGCTTAAAATCACTTCACTGCCTCATCAGAGACATACTGTAATAATGCAACAAGCTGACAGCTCAGATAGGTGGAAAGCAATGAGATAGACCCATATGCATAAACACAACAGTGTTATTATCATTATTATTTCTTGTTAGGCATTCAGAAACCTCTTTAGGCCGTTTTAGATCAGCTTTATTGACCAAAGCATGTGCACACATACAGGGAACTGGGCTCAGGCTATTTCTTTGCTCTAATGTTTTGGTATAAAATATGGAATAACTATGGGATGGGTAGCTAGTTGTTATATACAAGGTGAGGATTGAGGAATGAGGATTAAATATATTGGAACAAACTTGGATTTAAAGATTGGTGTCTGCAGGAATCCCCTCAGGTTAGAGAGATAGCTGTGTTTGGAGGACCTTCTTAGCAGTCTTTGCCTCACTGCCCTTTGACCCCCAAACAACCCTCTTTAGTGAAGGAGCGTAATCCACCTAAGATGGATTTGAGCAAACAGTGTAATCCACAACACTTAGCCGTTTGTATGCCGTCTCACTGGCGTTATGCTCCCCCCTGCCCTTGCTGTTATGACTGCGTTGCTGTAAGTGAGAGGGCTTTCTCTCTTCACAGAGGAGCCAGTGAACTGTATCTGTGCTGCTCTGGTGATCCCGTGCATTGTAATTTTACTGCGCAAACTGCGATCGTGCTGTCTTCTGGCTCTGTTTTGCTTCAGTACAACTGTGTTTGTGGCCCTCGCACCTCTGCCCTCGCCCGCCTCCCCACCGTCCTCCTCCTCCTTTTCCTTAAAAAAGTTCATCAATATTTTGCTAGACCTTTGACTTGACCCGCACAATTAAACAATGGGATTTTGGGTACACTAAATGGCCTGGCTTTGCTACAGAGGGCAGACTAATGAGAGGATGTCGTCTTTAGTTTATGGTTCAGTCCAGAAAGCAGCGGAGCGGAAAAACAACCCGACGTTCCATTGAGCTGCCTCACGCAAACTTCTCAGAGCGGGGGCACTTTGACTCAGGCTGGGTTTTCCAGTGTCGTTTACCTTCATTCATTCATGCAGCCCGGCACCCTCCACCTTCATCTTTTCTCCACCAGCTTAAGCATACTCTGCTCTCTGATGTTTCCTTTTTTTTAAAACCTAAGAGATGTAGGAGAGTACAGGCACTATTGCTGTGCATGTGCTATCTTATAAGTGTGTGTGTGTGAGAGAGAGAGAGAGAGAGAGAGAAAAGGAAGGTGAGTTAGAGCAGGGCTGTTTCTTGTATGTTTAGCTGTGTTATTGATGTACTTTTCCCTCGGTCTTGCCAGTGTTGCTTTTTTCAGTCTCTCAGCTGGAGTAACAACTAACTGCAGAGCCACTTTTTATTAAAAGCTCTGACTGTGGCTCTTTTCTCGACCAGCAGTCGCACAGGTATTAAAAAACACTGCATGTGAGTACGTTTACTGTAAAATTGCCCTGTGTTTAAACCCAGTTCACCCAGTTTCAAAACTATTGCACCACCGATCACATTCCTCCATGTTTCAGACGTGAACATGGCAGCTTTTCACTACTCCATATTATTTAACATCTATAGTTTCTAATGCGTTTTAAAGATTAGGGTTGTATATATTAAACACAATATGAGCTCATAAAATATGATGTAACGTTGTGAATTATAGCCCTTGCTTTTTCTCTGGTGAGATCGCTATTTTTGAAGGATTTTTAGAGTGCTAAAGCGCAATAGTATTTTTTTTTCTTGACTACTCAGTAATCTGTAGAAGATTCCCATTGGGGTTTTTTTTACAACTCATTTAAGAGTTCTGACCCCCAGGTTGGAAACCATTACCTTTTTATGAAGTAGTTAAAATTAACACCAAATGGTCATCAAAGTTAACACTTATATGTATGATCATTTTAGATTATACAACACTGACTTGAACAACCTAGGAAACAAGGACTCTGAAGTGAAAGCTTAAGTTACTCTCTGTCGCAACATGTGGGGAAGGGGAAGGTTTTATATACTACAAATGTTGAAAAATCTACGAATATATTTGTTAAAAACATTCAAAATATAAATACCAGATAAAAGTTGCACTTGCTCAGTGAAAGGTACTTAAGTACCACTTAAATGGCTTTCAGGCTAGTTGACGTCACAAAGTGCTCTTGTAGAGATTAAATCTGAGCTCTCACGTACAGCATCCATTTGTAAACAACACTAAGTTATATTTTTGTCTGTATTTGTATAAAACTGTTTCAAAGTGCATAGGCCTTCTTGTTTCCCGGTAATGTGCTTATTGTTTAGTATAATGTTAAAGTTTGGAATCGAGCGACGCAGCTGCAATACTGTGCTCTGATGGTTTTCAAGGATGAAGCTGAGCAGGCACCGCTCTGCACCCAAATGATTTATTAGTGCATCATCTGTATATTTATGTAGCCTAATGTCACTGAATCTATCACTGCCACACTAATGTCACAATAGAGCGGTGTGTGTTACTGTTATACATCTAAATGTCAGTCATATTTTTTCTAAAGCCCCCTCCCCCAAAACACTTCCGCCCTATGGTTTGCATGCATGCTCTCCATCTCCATCCTCTGGTTCAATCTTTCGAGGAACCTCCTCCCAGAGAAACAGACTCGATATCTTTCGCTCTAATAATCTCTCACAAATGCTCTGTGTGGCTTCAGTGTCCCTGTGTGCTCAATGCACGAGATGTCTCATATGGGACTCACTATATAACCACACAGTCAAATAAACATAACACGCACGCACACACACACACACACACACACACACACACACACACACACACACACACACACGTCTACACAGCACCTTAGCTGCGCTCCTTCGCCAGAAACGTTATCTTTACATTATCATCTTGACATCTCAGTATTAGCTCTGCCACGTCTTTCATGATATCCAGATACATTTGCACATCTTCCTAATGGGCCTGAAGGTACCGTGCTTTATTCATGTCATGATAAAAGCCCTGGAATTACTCACCTGGTGTGTTAGCTGAGGGCACACACACTGCATGAGAAACAGTGGCGACAAAAGACTGAGATGAATGGGTTTTGGAGAGGAGGAGCCGCTATCTCAAAAAGAGTAGGGTGGTGTCACAGAGATGGGGTGTGTGTGTGTATGGGTGTTTGAGATGAAAATAGACAAAACACATTATGGGTATTATGTGATTTTGTGCTAATGGGAGCTTGGAAGACCTGTCTGTCTTGGAGTGAGAAGGGGTGGGGGCACGGTGCTGACTCGTGAGCTCTCTCAAAGCGAGCGTCCTAGAGGAGTTGCACACTTCTCGGCAACAAAGCTCAGAGGACAGCATGTACACCAACATAACTGATGGAGTCCCGATGAGAGGAATAACAAGAGCATTAAGCATGTATTAGGGGGAAAAAAGCTGTCAAAAATAAGGAAACACATCATTTGGCAAACCTCAAGAGTTCAGAGTGGATCATTTGCCGGTGGCTCAGTGTGCTCACTGGCATTTTTCCCAAGCCGCGGGTTCATTACCGCTGAATCAGTTACAGCAGACTGACACCCAGACCTCAATTCATACACCTCCCCTTTTTGTGTGCCAAGATGGCTGGAAATCTCGCTTAAATGAATCAGGCAGCTTACAGTCCTGTGACTCCAGATGCAGGAAAAACACACCTAAATGCTTAACCCGCTTTTGCTCTTGTCAGTCACTTTTATTAAACAGTCATTTGAGAAGTTCACATTCACCCACCTTAAAAAAAGGGACATCAACATATCACTGTTATGTCAGATGCTGAAAAAAATATATCAAAGTGTATGTTTTGGGTTATAGGTTACTGCACTTTTTGTACAGGACCTAAATCTGTGGACACTCCAAGAAATAACACAGCACACACTGGGTTTTTCTCTTTCCCTCTTTTTCTCCAGTCTTGTGGTGAGATAATGATGTACTAACCAAAGCTGCAGGTGTTCGCTTCTACTACTGTCTACTGTTGATGAAACATGATGTTTTATTCAGTTCTCAGCAAGAAACCAAATATTCATGTTTCCCAGTTAGTACATTTTAATACATTAAAGTGAATGCTTGCTGGAAGCACCAATGCAATGTACAAAATTAACCGGACTGCGAAGCAACAGCAAAATCTGCGTCATAATAATGTCTCATAGATGAAAACATATGCCGCTGTGGCCCTTTGGAGGCAAAATGATTGAGAGCTACAATTGAAAGAGGAAGTGAAGAAGGTCAAAATGTGATCTTTATTTTTTTTTTTTTTAAGCGTCCTCACCTCTGCTATTAGCCAGTGGTAGTTTCTTAACCGTTTTGGTCTCAAATCAAAAGCCTATTCAGTTGAGTTCCCCTAGTCCAAATTGAATTAGACTAAAATTACAGCATGAGGTCATGGCTCCTTGGCAATGGACTCAACAACTGAGGAAAAAAAGGGGGTTAGCAAAAAAAAAAAAAGATTTAAAAAACCTTTGAAGAGCATGGTTTGGTATAGAACTAATCATAAAAAATAAAGAAAATTATATTTACTGAAGTATGTCAAAGCATGTTAAAGCCAGAAACCTCAAAGTGGGAGGACTATAGCAGGAATTTTATGGAAGCAGCCAGTTTAGGCATTCTTGTGATATTCCCAAGGAACTAAAGATAGCAGGGCCATAAAGTACACATAAAAGCTTGCGCGCAACAAAGGCATACGTGCAGAGGGCCTTATGAGTTAAAGTTTGTACAGATAGGTGCCTAAAATATCAGATGTGTTACATTGTTTTTACAGTGATGGCCACGGGCCCTTAAATTATGTGATCTTCAAAATGATTGTGGTTTTGCATAAACAGTATATTGTGAGGATGGCAGCAGGCAGGAAAGAGGAGAAGAAAATTCATCACTGTTCTCACATTGGTGTAAAAGCAGCGTACGATGGTGGAAGGCTTGTGTTTTTTCATTGTGCTGTGCCTGAGTTTTAAAAGCATTTAAGTGCAGGTTCCTTTACTTTGCTTGTGGTTTGCCTTTGTCCAACAGCCTCACTTATGGGGATTTTAAAATAAACATCCTGGGGCATCACTCACCACAACACCTTCATATGCAGGAGGCTCTCTGGAGGATGATGTAGTCCTTCACTGGCTTTTAAGAGCCAGTGTTGGATGTTGAAGTGTGGCGCTGCTCCTGCTTTCTTTCAGGCAGTCCAGGGCTACATTCAACTCAAATTTAAAACAGCAACAACAGGTAGGCCTTTTGTTACCTGAACATTGCAATGTTAACAGATTTATTAATTACATCGAACAAGTATACATAAAAGCCTATAGTCCATTGTTGCAAATTAATTCATGAACAGGTTCTTTGGCATTTAAAAAAAATGTTTTTAAATGTTTTTAAAACATTTTTATTGATCACTTTAATAACAGTATGGGGTGGGGAAAAGAACAAGAAAAACAACAACAACAAAACCAACAAAAAAAGCCCTTACTTTTTTTAACTTTCTTTTTTTTTTTTGCAGCATGACAGTGAAAGTGTCAATCACAAAAAACAAACAAGAAATGGCGTGCCCACCATACCGATCTACTCCACCCACTCTAGCCCAGCCCAGAGGTACCCTATTCCTGTCCATTTGGGTTGAAAGAAAAAAAGAACATCAATGAAATACAAAATAATTAAACAAATAGAAAAAAATAAGTAAATAAATAAACAAACAAACTCCAGGCCTCGACGGCCGGTGTCTTGCAGGTTTTAGATGTGCCCATGATCCAAAACAGCTGATTTAAATGGCCAAATTACCTCCTTAACATGTCTTAAGGTTCTCCACAGGCCTGGTAATGAACTAATCATTTGATTCAGGTGTGTTGACCCAGGGTGATATGTAAAACCTGGCGGACCTCGAGAGCTGGAGTTTGACGGGTCTGGTATATAGTCTACTGGTTGGCCTTTGCAGCAAGGGCATGAAGAGCCCATCTAAAGAAAGATTTTTGCCAGACCTGCATTGGTTAAATGTGGTCTCATTACAATTTTAAGTTGTATCAACCTGGCGCACAGGGATGATGAGCGTACTAACTTTATTACTGTCTCCCAAATATCATCTGTTATTTCCCTTCCAACGTTGATCTCCCACAATCTCCTAACATCCTGTAAGGAATCATGAGTGATAGTGCATATACTGTTATAAAGAATGGAAATCAAACCCTTGTGATATGAGGGTGTGAGGGTGTGGTCGATAATATTAATAATATCAGAGTTGGGATGCTTTGAAATAAATAAATGAATTTTGGTAACACTATCATTTCGATTAGATCAATTCGGCCTTGGATTGAGGAAGCTTGGCCCATCTACTCATATCTTTTTTACATTTTTCAAATAAGATGCCAAATTGTTTTGTGAAGAGGGAAGCGAAGCCAGGTGTGATCTCAACTCCAAGATATCTGAAGCCCTTCCTAACAGTTCTAAAGCGGAAATAGTAATTTGAGACATGCTTTGATTGAGGGGGAACATTTCACTTTTCTCAAAATTTATTTTGTCTCCAGAGAGTTTCCTTAATTGGGCTAATGTGTTGAGAATTGCTGGGTATGACTTCAATGGGTCTGCAACATCTAAGATGATTTTATCTGCCTAAGGAGATAATTTATGCAAGAGGCCCCCACATTCTATACCCAGGTAGTCCTTTGATTGTCGAAAGGCAGTGGCAAAAGGTTCGATGGCATTTTCAAAAAGTAAAGGAGATAGGCTAAACCCCTGACATGCACCTCTTGTAAAGAGAAATATTTAGATTGTTGCCCATTGATAATTACTGTGGCGACAGGCTGGGTATAGAGCAGCTTTATCCAGGAGTTAAAAGAATCTTTAAAGCCCAACACTTTCAGGGTAAAAATTAAATATTACCACTTGACATGATGAAACACATTTTCAGCATCTAGTAATATAACTATTTCTGGGGCATAGGATGGAGATGAGTAAACAATATTTAAAAGATTTCTAAGATTTGAACTAGATTTGAAAATAAAACCTGTTTCAAAATCTTGAATAAGATTTTATAATCTATGTTCAGTAGTGAAACTGGCTGATAGGAAGCACACTGGACTGGTTTTATACCTGCTTTTGGTAGGCGTGTAATAGCAGCCTGTTGTAAGGTAGGTGAGAAGATGTCCTTATGACAGAAATTCATTGAACATGGCTTGTAACAGTGGGCATAATTCTCATCCAAATTTCTTGAAGAAATCTGATGTATAACTGTCTGGACCAGGAGTTTTGCTTCATTTTAGGGATTTAATAGTCTCTGAGTTAGAAATCTCACCTCCCAATGGATTATTATATTCAGATGGAAGACGAGGAAGGCTAAAGTTATCAAAGGAATGGTGCAGCTGAGAGAGAGTCATCAGATTCAGAGCTGCATAACGTGTTGTAATATTGTTTGAAAGTTTTGTTAATTTCCACTGGGTTTATGAGAGGAATGCCTGTTTGGCTATAAATTTTAGGAATAAATGAGAAGACTGGACTTTTTGTACAATTATGTGCAATGAAAATATTTATAATTCTAGCATATTGGATAAGGGCTTCAAGTTTACACCATGATCCTTCTAGCATGATGTTAAGCACACAGTTAAAGTCACCACCTATTATCAAGTTTTAACTATTATCGATGGGAGTCAAACAGCTTGTTGAAAAAGTTACAGTCATCAGTTTTGGTGTACACATTGACAAATCTCCTGTTTGTATCAGCAACCACCACTTTTACTTGGATTGAGATGTATTTAAATGAGGATAGCTGTTCCACTGGCTTTAGCATTGAACTGTGAATGAAATATCTATTTCTGTTTCTCACAGGAAAGCTATGTTTGAATTTACTTGTTGTAAATATGTGATTCTGTCTTTTTACCCAACTTCAGCATTTTCAAGTTGAACATGCACTTTGATTACACGTGCTAAGATGATAACAGCAAATTCAACTTACCTGGTTATTCCAGTCTATAAAACCTGCCCATTGTGTTTAGCTGGTCTCTTTCTTCAGTCCCCTTAATTTCTAATCTGTCTAACTTCATGTATTGAGCAGAATTCTAATTGTGAAATTGTGACAACTGGGGGCTCATCCAGGATGCTCAAATTCATTAGACAGCTTGTAGGAGCTGAGCTGAACTTTTGCTACCTAAGGACTGCAATCTTAACAGATAAACAGAATTTTGTTCTGACACACCTAGTCAGTAGGAAAAAAACATATATCAAAGCATGGTGTCCACTGTTCCAAATTAATTGACTGAAAAGTTCTTCAGAATTTTTAGATTGAACATACACCTTGACAATATTTGCTGAGAGGGTAGCAGAGGGTAGCTTGCCTGGGTCTCCCAGTGTATACGAGCTGGCCAGTGTGTTTACTTTGTGTCTTACTTCAGCCACCTCACTTCTCTTTTACCTAAGTTAATATATTCATCGAAATTCTATTTGTGACAAATGGGGGCACATCCGGAATAATTAAGTTCCTGAGACAACTCTGAGTTAAACTAAGCCCAACATTCATGGCAACAACTTGATGCAACCTACTCTTTGCTACAAAGCAATGGACAATGGGTTAATTGCTTTATTTATTGTAGGAACTTCTGCTATGTGATTAGCAGAGCTTTGTTGTTGGGTGGTCAGATTGTTTTATTGCTCTGACAACCTGGCAATAAGCCTACAACACAGCAACATGCACAAATGCACCTAGTGTGTAAAATGTTAGCATATATGCATACAGCAGGTGAAATAGATACAGTACTGTGCAATAAAGTACGTGGGAAAAGGCCACGAATAAGCAGATGGAAAGTTTAAAGAGGCAACTGCAAAATCTGTCTTCTTTAACTTCAAGTTTAGTTGGAGAAACAGCCAGTAGACCACAGACAAAATGTCCTTGGGGGCTTTGCCGGGTAATTGTAAGTAAGATAATTTAAAAATTGACTTTAAACCAAAGTGGAAGCCAATGAGGCTGACTAATGTGAGCGTGCTCTTTTGGTAGTTTTTAGAAGACTTCTCTTCAGTGGCAGCTACACTCTTCAGTACACACCGGACAAGCAACCTCCCCCAGAGATCACCCCCAAAATCCATTACAGCATGTCCTTTACACTTACACTGTACTGGACCTATGACCAATACCTGATATGAGCTTGACACTAAATGGAAAAACACAGTTTTTCAGTTTTACTTTTTTTTTTTTCAGCCATTACAGCTGAAGTAGATATGTTTTATTTAGTGTGTGTTTACTCTGTGTGGGCAGAAGTGTTCTTGTCAAAGTGAAGTTAAATCAGTCAGTGCAGCACAGTGAGGTGCAGCACTGGAGAAAAAAAAGTAAGATGTTACCATTCACGACAGGCTTTTCTGTTTCTACCCACAGCTTTTGCACTTTGTCCATCTGTGCTGCTCTTGCAAATGATATTATAGTCATCAGTGAACTACCGACATAACTAGACATCCTACTTTATAAGTAGTAGCCCTTAAATTTTCATGACGTCAAATCCTATTTTTTTTTATACCATTAGTGATCATAATCTTTTTTTTTACTCTGTTTATTTACATTAGTAATATAATTACCTCTCCATAGATTAGCGTTTCTTGGTAGGAGAAGTCTGGGTCTTGTGCTCTAGATTTAGAAGGAGCAGATACACTGAGCTGTAAAATGAAGAACTACAGGCAACACATTACCCACCAGCAACTCCTCAGTAATACCCACTTCCTTTTACTATGTCTGCTACTGTGAGAAAAAACTACACAAGCTTTGTGATCACTTTTGACTAGCTTTTTTCTTAAAGGAGCGTGAGCATGTTGACCTGTAAACAGGTACACCCTCCATTCCCCCAGTGATGCTGGGTATTTGTGCTAGTATTAAACTGCACTCTGGGTCACCAAAGTCCCGCTGAATCAAGACTAAAACACTAAAGTTTTCAAAAGCATTTGGTCTTCAGGACCTCAGTTTATACAATAAAGTCTGTTTTACAATAAAGCTGTAAAATTATGAGATCCCTACACTTTTTGTCTCATTGTGTTCCATGGGTGGGACTCATTACTCTTTGGAAATATATTGAAATGTCAAATGGAGCATTGTAACATGTGCTTAATGTTGTGAAAGGATCTATTTTAACTCAAACCATGTTCTTCCCCTCAATCTAACAATCTTGCTGCCTAAAAGCATCCACGTTAAAAAGGAACTGAAACAACTTACAGTAAATGTTTGTACCTCTCATACCATTTATATGCTGCTATTATTTACTCATGGACGTGCCCCTTCTCACATCTTTCTTACACAAAGTATTTCTATTAATTATGCAAAACTCTAGTCAACATTATATTGAAGAACCAAGAAACAAACACAGTGCAAATTGTGGACAGAAGCTCACAGGCTAAAAAAAGAGGTGG
Source organism: Diplotaxodon limnothrissa (assembly GCF_057381915.1). Taxonomy (NCBI): domain Eukaryota; kingdom Metazoa; phylum Chordata; class Actinopteri; order Cichliformes; family Cichlidae; genus Diplotaxodon; species Diplotaxodon limnothrissa. The sequence goes on along the minus strand of NC_140602.1, from coordinate 54,947,412 downwards.
GTCAGAAGAGGGGGATGATCCGATTGTTTATTGCAATATTTCCACATTTTCAGCCTAAAGACCATCATGAATTTGAAGATTCTTTCCCTTAAGACATCACCCACCTTGTTCCTCTCTTTGTCTAATCCTGCACGTACAACTTTAATGATCTCAGCTGTAAAAACAGAACACGTACGCATCTCCTCCTCCTTGCCCTGTCCTACAGCGGGTCCCTGGAGGCCAGTTTTGGTGAGGGGGAGTTTGCAGGGATTTTAGGGTGGGGGGGGATCCAGATGCGTGGTTCCAAGGAAGCTAAATAACTTCAAGGTTCACTTGGTTAAGCGCCGTAAGACATACTTCAGCACTTCCTCGCTTTCTCCCTCTTGCTCTCTGTGGGTGCGCCTCAACTGTATGTTTCTCTAAGGCAGTGTGAGAGAGTGAAAGTTTGTGTTATTCTTCAGTGCATATCAATCCTTCTGCATTTATGCGGCCAAAAGGTTTCTCGTTGAAGGAAAGAAAACCCAGAATCAGGTGCATGGTAACACCATTTTAGGGAAAGAAGAAGAAAAACAAACACATAGAGAAGAGTTGAATAGAAATGCTATTGTGTATGAGTGTGAGCGGAGCAGTTAAACGCTTCCATTGCTCTCGCTTTCTCGCTCCTCCTGCCCCTCAGGCTCCATAAAATGGCAGTGGATAGCAGTCTGTCCCTGCGGAGCATCACTAGGATAAACACACACTCATGAATGGCCTGCATTGAGCCAGGGCTGGAAGGAGATGCAGGGGAATATAGAGGTCACAAGAGGACCCCTCCTACTGGGGAGAGGTCACCACACTGACCGCCCTCATAGCACCACCACGCAGAAAGCCAAAAACCAGGAGGATAAATTCTTTGGTGAACACCTCCAATGCCATCAAGCCTGGTTCCCTCCAGCCCTCCCTCCTGCATCCCTAAAGAGAGAATTGATAGCCATACGAATCCCCCAGCTCTGCTACTGAGAGACTGATTATTTGTTTAGACTGGGAAAGTCATTAAGTATTAACGACAGAGTATCAATCTGTCAGGCTGTTTAACAGCCAGCTTGTGCTACACTGAAAGAGAACTGAGCTAAAAACAATGAAGATTCTCCTATGTGTCGCTAAATAAAGTGGATTGTGATTAAATGATGAATTGCTTTCTTCAGCGAGATCAAGAACAAACGTGCAGTTTATAGTCAGCTGCTAACATGGAGGTAATGTGGCAGGAGAAGATGAATGTGTTTGACAACTGAAACTTCAGGCTTATTTTGTTTGCGTTCCCATACTTCCTGTTTTAGCCTGGGCAGAACTGCCGCTCAAGTTTTTGTGCTGCTTGACTGATACCGTGCACTCTCAAATCTGTATGGACACGGGAGTGTAAAGAATTATATTAGCTCCAGAGGTGCTGACAGGATTTCTCTTTTTAGGCTAGCTGTTTCCCCCGCTTCTCATAGAGTTTCTGTCTCATGTGAATTAAGTTAAATTCAGTTAAAGCTTCAAAAGCCAGACACTATATAATAATTTGAGATGTTCTAAAAGTCTATATAACACTGTTTTATAGGCCACTGAATGCAACATCACAACTTGGGTAATGACTAAAAAGCCCAAATGTTTTATTAGAATTTTTAGTATGGTGCCATGAAAAACTATTTGCCCTCTTCCTGATGCTGATTTTGCATATTCAAATCATTATAACATTATTCAAAGATAACCTGTTTGGATGGAAAATGTGTTTAGAAAGGCATTTCTCTAGGCTTTGAGAGCCCGGTGGACAGCAAAATGTCTTTTTTGCAGACATTATCTGCAAATAGAGGGAACAGTGGTGAAACTTCACAGGAGTGGCTGACCTACCAAAACTCCTCCCAGAGCACATTAGTGATTCATTCAGGAGGTCACAAAAGAACCCAAAACAACATCTAAAGAGCTTCAGGCTTCTCTTGTCTCAGTTATGGTCAGTGTTCATGATTCAACGATAGGAAAGAGACTGGGCAAAAATGGCATCCATCAGGAGAGTTCAAGGAAATAAAACTCTGCTGACCAAAAAGAACACAAAGGCTCGTCTCACATTTGCCAAAAAACATCTTGATGATCCCCAAGACTTTAAGGAAAGTATTCTATGGACTGATGAGACAAAAGTTGAACTTTTGGGAAGGTTTGTGTCCTGTTATATCTGACATAAAACTATAAAAAGAACATCATACCAACAGTTAAACACAGTGGTGATAGTGGTGTTTCAGGACCTGGACGATTTGCAGTAATTGATGGAACCATGAATTGTGCTCTCTAAAAAAAATCCTGAAAGAGAATGTCTGGTATAGGTTTGTGCCTTCAAGCTCAAAGCCGCTTGGCTTATGCAGCAGGATAATGATCCAGACACACCAACAAATCCACCTCTGAATGGATTCAAAAAACAAAATTAAGGTTTTGGAGTGACCTGCTCAAGTCCAAACTTCAATTAGGTTAAGATGCTTTGTCATAACCTTAAACAGGCCATTCAAAACCATTTGAAACCCTCCAATGCAACTGAATTGAGTTCTGCAAAGAACAGTGGAACAAAATTCCTCGCCAGTGATGTGAAAGCCTCATTACCAGTTATTGCAAATGTTCAATTGCAGTTCTTGCTGCCACGGGTGACACAACCAGTTATTAAGTTTAGCAAGCAATTACTTTTTCACATTTGCCCAGATCGGTTGGGAAAACTTCTTTCCATTAATAAATAAAATTGCCTTTTAAATACAGCATTTTGTATTTACGCTGGTAATCTTTGCCTAATGTTGAAATTTGCTTGACGGTCTTAAACATTTAAGTGTGACAAATATAAAAAAGACTAAAAAAATCAAGAAGAGGGCAAATACTTTTTTCGTGGCACTGTAGGTCATAGATGCACAAAGTTTGCTGCAGCTGCTTAACACGTGACGATGAGCATGATGTCACATTTTGACAACAAGTAGACTGCCCAAAATTTCACTAACTTAACAGAGAAATGGCTTTTCTATATTTTAAAGAACCAGTTCCAGCTCTATCTTTACCTCATGGCTGATTGTTAATACAACTTTCTGATTTCTGCATAAGAAAGCCATTTATGCATTTTAATAGCCTGAAATGTAAACTCCAGTCTAAAACTACCCAGTTTAAGGGTGGCCAAAGACGGTGTGAGAGAACTGATGAAGTATGTTGAGGAGAAGGAGCCCCACGGCTGAATAATGACCAGCGTTTAGATGCAAAGATTTATATATGCTTGTTATGTGACGTCCTACTGCCATCCAACCAGCGCTGTATTTCACCCCCTCTCATCAGTACACAGTAACTCTATCCCTTCTGGTGACGGGCAGAGAAATGGAAGCATGCTGATCTGTGTAACATATGTGCTCGTGCTGGGTGGAGACCCCGTCCTGGACCCCCTACTGCCTTGTTCCACCTGAGTGCAGAGTGACGAGAGAGGATGGAGAGATCAAAAAGAGGAGACCGGAGCAGCCAATGAATCAATTAGGCTACTGTGAAAACGGCAAGAGAGGCCACAGCTGTTAGAGCTGCTGCTACTGCTGAATCTCGCCTCCATGCCGTATGCTTCAGTGTCATTCTGGGCTCTTTGATACCTTTAAAACTAGAATAAAGCTGCACTTTTTATTACTTAATGCATCATGGGTTCCTTCAGATGACCTTCAGGACATGAAATAAGATGCTTTTATTCTTTTTAAAGCCATTTTTCTGTCTCACTTCTAATCACATTTCCAAACTATTTTTATCTGTCACCTGGTTTCTTTGCTTTTACAGCAAGAGCTCACCATGTAATCCAGTTTTGTTTAAAGTTTCCACATATATTATTGTTAGATGTTTGAGTTGGCTACACGAGCTGCAGAGCTGTACATGAATCAGTAAAAAATAAACAGTCACTGAAGACCATCCAGGGCATCGTTTGAGGAACTGCCTCAGGCCAAAGAAACAAATACAGACGTCAGATGTTGTTTTCTTAGGCTTCACATACAATAGACCATAATTAGTGAAACGTTGCATATGTTCAGCAAAGCCCACCCGAAATATTATTAGAGGAAGATGAGGACATGTCACAGTGTTTATATTATGCATAGATATAGATCATAAGTGTCAAACTCTGGCCCGCGGGCCAAATTTGGCCCGCAGCCTACTTAGATTTGGCCCGCGAAGCCATACCAAATTACTATCAGAGCTGGCCTACTGGTATTATACAGCTAATATATATATTGTTTAGTATTAAGCTTTGCTTGTTCCATATTCAGTTTTTCAGCAAAACGTGTTTGAGTCCATAAGAAAAGATTCATTCTCATATCTGGAGGAATAAATATATTTCAATAAATATTAACGTTAGCCCGCGACTTTGTTCCAGTTTTGAATTTTGGCCCACTGTGTATTTGAGTTTGACACCCCTGATATAGATTGTAGTAATTCTTTTTTTTAATAGAAAAGAAATGAGGCATATGCAGAGAGCTGCATATAATACGAGTATGTAAGAATACCTGACCAAATACACAAAAATCTTTCACTGAACTTATACATTCCATGTGTTAATTAAAAGTGTATTTTTTCATATGTAGTTTTCATATATTTGACAAGCAATAATATCACAAGTGAAGTCCACAGTTCAGATGAGAAATATTCTAGAAATATTCATATATGCACCTGCATGTGTCTCTTTGTGAGACAGATGGCTTGTCCGGTGTTCACCCCGCCTCCTACTCCATAATATCAGCGTCGGGCTCCGAGTGTATGTGGTCCAGGTTGGACAAGCTGTTAAAACAATGCATGGATGGATATCCATTCTTCCATTTCCCTCAAAATACATTTTGAGTTCAAATATTAATTTGTAAACTCTTTCAGGGTGTTAAATCAACCAAATTCCAAAACACGATAAGAGCATGACCTCTGTGTCTTCAGTGCTCTGAATGCCACTAGAATACACTACTCAGCCACATTTAAAACACTGACACCTTCTTGAAGTGCTTATGATTAATTCTAATGGAAGGTCTTTTGGTAATACTGTGCACATGGATCTTACTATATAACAAACTGAATGTTGTTGGAAATCACCACATAACTCCCAGACCAGGCAAAATGTTAGCAATGATTTCTCCAGCAGGACAATGTGTCCAACTACACTCACAAACAGTTCAAGGAGCACAAGGACGCACACAAGCCCTTTAAAAGCCCTCCAAACTCCTTGGATTCAAATCCAATTATCTATCCATGGGATGTACCCGAACAAGCTAGTTACAGGGAGGGACCTACAGAACCCAGAGGATCGGCTCCAAACATCACGATGCCAAACAATACCTCAGTGACCCAATTTCCATGTCCCAAAAGGTCAGAACAGGTGACCAACACAACATGAGGTGGTTTTAATATTGTGTATGATTACTGTATATCCTCTGTGTCATTGTTTATAACCTGTTGTGTGTACAGCTTAGAAATACAAATTCATACAAATGAAAGTAATTAGTAGCTGGTAATTAGTGCCTTTGACCAGTGGCCATGCCATCAGCATGTTACTGACAGAGTAACTTAAGTGATTCCTGGTAAAAGAGATATTTTGCTGTTTGGAGAAGACCGCTTGTATAATGATCGCACTGAATTACCATTATTTGATGGTGGTAATTAGTCTTGGTTTTCGCATTTAGGAGTGCGTGTGCACAGAGGGTATGTGGGAGTGTAAAAGCCACTTTTCCAGCTTAGCCATGTACGAGAGGGCAAAATGGAATCATAAGTGAGGCACTCTAAGCATTGGAGATAAAACATGTGGACCCCTCCCTCCCCCAGAGTAACTGTAGATTCAAATGGGATACAGAAAGCAAGTTGAGATTATGATAATTCAGTAAACACACAAGATGGACCTCTCTCACTGCTTTGTGAACTGTTGCACTTTGTGTGAATTGAGTAGCAGTGCAGATTTTTTATTTAATTTTTTTGCCCTGATCGAGTGTATTTAGCTTACATTAGCGGCAAAACTACATTAGGATTCAGATGGTAAATTTAGCCTGCACTAACACAAGAAGTAGATGTCGGTAGTCTAGATGTCAGTAAGTCTGCTGAGCTCTGAATATGTATTCAGTTACCAGCCAGTGGAGCCACCAGAAATGGTTGAATTGACCACCCTGAAGCACAGGGGTTGCTGGACACCCCCGACGGTGAAGCTATACTTTGATAGAGGCTCCTGAAAATGTTGTGACGGAGCACAGGAAGTTCCTGCTGCCTTGGGAGGAAATATCAAATAAAACAGAATTTTTTTTTCTACTTTGGTGTGATCTTGCCGTTCAAAAAAATTCATGGGAGTTTTAACACTGGCGCAAAGATCAGAACCGAATACGGCATTTATGCACTTTCATTCCCCTGTTTTAGAGAATCAAACCTGTGGAAGAAAAAGAAGGCAAAGGAAAAAGATTTGGTTAAAACTTTTCTTGAATTTCATAAAGATTTCGGAAAAGTTCTCTAAGATGATTATATTTCATTGATAGGAGACACCTGAAAGCTGTTTGCGCACCCATGCATAAGCTGTGTTGATGCTCAATCTTTTGCTCTTACCGAGTTGTGATTTTGAAGACCTTTAACAAATAAAGAATATGCCTTTTTTAAGGGAACTTCCGACCATAAAACCATGAAGTGTGTGATCAGGGAATCAGAGCTCAGACTCTTAATATGTTGCAGGGAATGATAGTTTAATGTGGCATACATTTCAGCAAGGACCGTATCCATGAGTTGCAGGGCTTGTGTGTTTGTACCCTAACATCTCTGGATCTAATTGTGGGGTTGATCCATTGCTGTGTGAGAATAGCACGTCTGTCAAATGCTTAGGCAGATTTGGGCAGACCTCCAAAAGCTTGAGAAGATACGGCGACACAGAGTGCGGTGACTTGAATCAACCACTTAAATATTCAGCTCCAGCGTCTCCCTGTTCCTCTTAGAGATCTAAGGCATCTGCCTTATAGACACTTTGTGGTTGAGTCAATGAAGCTAGAGCTAGAAAGGAGGATGGAAGGAAAAGATATGTAGAAACTGAGGAAAATGATCTGGGGAGGAGATTTAGACAAGAAGCTAAGGAGCAAATGGTCCTACATGTGTGGCTTCCAGTTTTAATGTGTCTTTTCTTTTCTTTCTTTCTTTTGAGTGACAAGGCCATCATAGCTGCAAAATCAATGACATGATGCAGAAAACGAGGACTGAAAGTTCAAACTCAAAGTTTGAATTACACCCCACCTGCTAAATTTACCCCTTCCACCAATTTACACACATGCATATACAAAAGTGCAGGATGTACATGAACAAAAAATGTTGGGATATTTTGCTGTGTGCAGCGGCAGACTGTGTTTAGAGGCAGGTTCTGCTCAGAGGAAATGTTTGGGGTCTGCCTTGTGTTAGCTGCAGCCATTGGTGTGGATTACCTGTGGGCGTCATGATGATGAACGGGCTTCTGGAGCTCGGTGAAGTGTTTATGACCAAAAGGCGTTGTTGCATGTAACTAATCAGGCCTGACGCTGGTAGGCGAGCAATGCTTCTTTGGAAGTACCCTTTGAAAGGCAATGCAACGATGCTTAATGATGTGTAGGATGCAAACCGTCAGCGGATGTTGCAGTGACATCACACAGCTGCTGGACTCAGAGGTATTTGGAATGACCAAGATTGGAGACTTGGCGGAGATGCTGGGGGTAGCCAATTTTTGTTCTATTTATTGTTGTAACCTAAGTAGGAGAAGTCTAGGTAACCTCTGTACTTTATTTCAAGTGGACAGAATAATAAATCCTGCTGCAACAAATGGTTTGTTTCAAGCCGCCTGTTGTTTTATCATCACATTCTGCACAAGCGTGATGGATAAGCTACGGATCCTAGTTGTTTGCACGAGTGGATAACATGCCAAAGCAAACACGTGCAGTACTTAAAAAAGAAAAAAGAAAAGAAAGTGAAAAATGCGGTGAGAGGCAGGCAACATAATTCTGCAGCAGATCCCGGATCGGTGGGTTCACACTGAGGTGAGACAGGCAAGATGTAGAACAAATAAAAACACCCCTGAAAAGTCTTCAGCTAAATAAATTATGTGCAAGGACTTGTAAGCTTGCACTTCATGAAGTGGTGAAAGCTCAGAGTTCCTCCCTGGCCTGTCTGGAGCGACGTGGCCTGGAGCCAGAGTCTTTAATTCCTCTGTCAAACAGCACCTCATGCATCTCTATAGCTGTTACTGTAACTGAAAGTCTCATCGTGTGTGCTCATCACTGGATTTTCACCACCAATTTGGATCTGTAGGATGGCATCAAAAGAGCTTAAAAAATTATAAAAAGCTTTGTTCTGCTGAAAGAAAGAAAGAAAGAAAGAAAGAAAGAAAGAAAGAAAGAAAGAAAGAAAGAAAGAAAGAAAGAAACGATGTCATTACAAAAGGGGAAAAGCAGAATTTCTCCCAAAGCCACTCTTGTGTAGCAGGTCCTTGCAATTCTGAGCAGCCTCTAATTAGGGTAGTATTCAGGGGTGGCATTAGTTCCCAAACTTTTTAATGGGGTGGAAAGCGGAGCTCCTTTTAGAGAGAGTGGATAAGTGTAGCCACTGTGCCATACACTGAATAGCAGATGGAGAGATTCTGCACCTCCTGGGAGGTATTCACTTTTTTTTACATTGCTCCTTAAACTCCCCACTTTTCCAAGCAATCTTATTTTTAAATTTTTTTTTTGTATTTTACTTAGTTTTTTTTTTTATACACATCTGTCTTCACATCTGCAGATACCACAAGCTTCAGGCAAGTTGTTCTTAGAATTTCGAAAACATAATTTAACGATCAAGAGTCGAAATTGAGTTTCACACTTTCACATTTACTGTGATTTTGATCACAAAGTGTGTCCTTTTTCCACATTTTCTAATAAATGGTTTGTTCATTTTCCTTCATTTATATCAGATGCTAAATAAAAATCTAATGAAATCTTGTAAATACTTAATTTAATATCTGAAAAACTTAAAAAAAATGTTTTATGTGCTTTTAATTCAGAATCTTTAATGATTCTTTTAATCAGCATATTTTCCTTATTTCTTTCTTTATTTTTTGGCATTTAACATAAATAGAAACTGGTAGAAGACAGTCTTTCTAATATATTGTCTTATAGAGGTTAACAACGTCTTTTTTAAACTTTTTTTTTAAAAAACATAATTACAAAATAGTGATAGAGGTGATTTTTACTATATGGAAACACACACATACACGCGTTAACAACGTTCTTTCCCTCATTGACAACAAAAGACTTCTGGCAAGGCTTCACGCAGATGGGATATAAATAATTTCACATTTTACAAATTAAAACATGAAAAACATATATATATATATGTATGTATGTATGTATGTATGTATGTATGTATGTATATATATATATATATATATATATATATATATATATATATATATATATATATATATATATATATGTATGTATGTATACAGTTTGAACTTATTTTTTGATTTTTTGATATAAACTTTGTTATTATTTTTAATCAAAGGACAAAATGCTTCTTACATTCCGTTTAGATAATTAATAATAATTAATAAAGGCCTCTTGAATATTATCAAACGCTTATATTTTTCTCTTTCCAACTGTTCTGTCGTGTCTGTTTTATTTTGTACGGTTGCAAAACACATTTTATCCCAATACAACTGACTATGAATCCTATTTTACATCAGGTTTTCACCTCAAATCCATTCGATATGACCTTTCAGAGTAGCTGTGCTGCACTCCCTTGTGTGTGTGTGTGTGTGTGTGTGTGTGTGTGTGTGTGTGTGTGTGTGTGTGTGTGTGTGTGTGTGTGTGTGTGCTTAGTCTGCTGTCTGAAATGTCGAGGTTGAGAGTGAGCGAAACAACTTATTGGTCATCTTAAACAGAAGTCGTTAAGTGTCCTTACTTCCTTTGAATTATAGATTATTATCACTGCGCTGAATGGCTTTTACGCATGTTCCCAAAGTTTTAGTGTCTTTTATGGGCTGAGTGTTTTTGCTTTATCCCCTCTCCTCATGACCTGTGACCCCCAAGTATCGGCTGCTAAACTGAGCTTCAGTCATGCTCACGGAGGCTGATGACCACATGATCCGTGACATTTCGTGAAAAGACCCTTCTTTAACACAACTGCAGGACTGTGTGCTGCTGTTGCAGATCATCGCAAAACATTCATTGAGATCATTTCTGAGTTCGGCTACTTGATCCACAAAATAAGCTTTAGAAAACGTTTCTCTCTCTCTCTCTCTTAAGCGATTCAACTATTCTTTTTCTCCCGAAGAGTATCACTGTCAATTACTTTTCTTTTTTCTTTTTATTTTATTTTACATAGACAGCAAACTTTCTGATCAGTCTCTTACGCTTTCTTTTATATATTATTTGGCATTTTTATTATTATGGCGGCACTGGAGCCAAAGTAGTGAGTTAGCAACAGAAGTTTCTAGTGTTTTAAAAAAAATAATCATTATTCTGCTTAACATCGTAAAATTTAATTTTCAATTTAACGCGTAGATATTAATTTTTCATGAACTACCTTAACCAGGAAAATCAGTGCACACTTTACTATTAGATAAATAGATAAATTACCATCTGGCGTCTTTATGTAGCAGCTTCTCTTGAGAATCACTGTATTTTTGACATAACTGGCAAAATTATACTCATGTATATATTACCATATATATGTGTGTATATCTGTAATATTATCGTAATTAAAACAGTGTCATTTTTCAAGTATAGTGCCCTGAATACAAGGATAAATTCTTCCTATGAATGCAATTTCTAAATTATAACGGAGCCCTGTTGCATAGTTTGGATTCACTCTTAGTCTCTAAAAGAAGAACTCTTAACGTTAATCGGCAGAGCAAATGTGCAGAGAAACTATGTTAAAAAAGAACAGCAGCTTAACTGTAGTGAGTTTAGTATTATTCAAATAAAATCCTGTAGAATAGAGATGTCTAATGTCAAACACGGCGTGCAGACCCATGAGAAGGAAACTCAAACACACATTTGGTGTAAAAATCTGCTTTGAATACCCGGATATTATATATATATTACAGGCCGTATAGACAGATGCTATTTAAACCCTGTAGGCTAGGCCTTAATTACAAGCCACTGCTCAGCAGACACAATCTCGAGTACATGCGTTATTATAATGTTTTACATCACGTTCATCTCTTCATTTTCGCTGTTTAACCTCCTGTATTTGTAAACAAGCCCACACAGTACAATTGACCTCCTTCCCTGCTATAGTCACTCTCACTCTCCAGAGTGTAAGCGCGTGCGTGTACCTTTCTCTCTCATTGCGTGTTACATCATCACGCAATAGCTGTTCTCTCGTGGCCTAGTGAACTGGCTCTAAGCGCTGCACCAATTTAGCCATTCTACTACACACACGCACACACACGTTGCTTTGAATAAAGGGAGGCAAACGCACTTACAGTCACGGAAGCAGCAGGGCTGTACAGTACAGGCAACATTATGAAAGCTTATAAAAATTTTAAAAAGCACAGCTCCGACAGACACAGCATCACGACAGCGCAGGTGCTTGGGAAGGCTTTTTCTTCTTTTCTTTCAAGTGTCAAATTAAATTACCTGTGTATTTAAAAACAACACAGTCTGCTTGGATCCATGTGTTAGTGGGTTCTTGCGTGTGGGGCAAATAAAGTTGCATTAAGACTGTCAAACACTGAAAACGGTGAGTGGATTAAAGGTGATTCTAACCTCCGAAACATCGTGAGCGCTGTTGACTTCAGGAGCAACATTTCATTTTTCTCTCGGGTCTAATACGAGCAGATAATGAAATTCTGGATGAGTAGTGTTTGCTCAAGAGCCCAGGCCGCCTGTCGACACCAGCACCGGGATAATCGCTGAGCTGAAGCAGGCAGAAATACAGCCCCTGTCTCACCCCTACGACACACTCCTGTCCGCTCACTGTAATTACGAGGATGAGTGTGAAAGAGGTCAGATGGACACGCAGGCCCTGTGTGCGCATGTTCCAAAGGGCACAGCAATGACTTTAGAGTGCAGTCAGATTTAATGCATTTGTAAATATTATCTGACTGGCACGCACATGTGTGTGTGTGTGTTATAAAGAGTTGTGTGTGTTTCTTAAAGCCATTCAGTGGTTACTATATTTGGATCATACAGTTATAGTTAACACATCCGCAGTGTAAAGACACAACAACATCAGCAACACGTCTGTTTCAACAGTAACCGCCAAGAAAGCTCAACATCAATTCATAAATTTATTTCCAAACAAATTGCTTTTTTTCTTCTTTTTTTGCAAAACGAAATTTATTCGTGTTGGAAAAAAACAAAACAATAAACTGTGTAAAAATATCACACTTGAATTACACAATACTTGCCAAAAATGTACAAGGTTTAATTACTGAAATAAACACTGCATGTTATTATAAATGTATGACTTTGCTCTGCGTTTCTCTTTAATACAAACATCAAATCAAAACCTTCAAAAAAGGTCGCTTTGATTGGCTGATAGAAAACATTGATGTGTTTGACACAAATACATTATAAGCCTGTTTCAGACACGTGATCGTTTGTAACCTGTCCGTTATCCTGAGACGCCTTTATACAGTGACTGAAAACGAATCACTTCATGGTAGGGGAAAAAAAAAAGGCTGGAAAGTTAAATTCGTGGTCGAAAGTCTGATTCACACCGAAATAAACAAACAAAAATAATGAACATAAATATATCTTCATGAACAGCATGAATATATAGGCACAAATAGTGTTCTGCATGTCCATCATTCAGCTGCGTGCTAGCAAAACAAACATACAAAAATAATCCTACCTTCAAAGAGGGGCGTTTTTGTTTAGGTTGCTGTCTCTTTTTTTAAGTGTCTTGAAAAGTTTGGAGTTAAGACATTTAACAGGCGCTAGTGCCGCTGACAACTCTGCTCGGAAAGTTTTCAACCGGATGTAAAACAGCTCCAGGATGTATGGTCTGCGACTGGCTGGTCACTGCAGGCCCCAGAGAGGACGGTAAGACTGGGACAACGACAGGAGAAGTCCTGGAGGGGCTAAGAGACCCTCCGATGATGCTCTCTATGGAGAAGGGGGACCGCTGCACCGGGGAGCTCGATTTCTGGACCGGTGATGTTGCCTGCACGCCGGCTGAGCCCAGACTGGAGCTGAGCTGGGGATAAAATCTACTTCTGGTTAAGTCCGTGGTAGTGCTGGTGGGCATCAGGGACGGTGCAGGGATAATGGTCCCCGAGTGTGAGTGTGAATGCCTCGGGTGCTGCTGCTGCTGCTGCTGCTGCTGGAAAGCAAAAAGCGCAGAGTGTGCGTGGTAGGACTGGAGCTGGATGCCGTATCCCCCGCAGCCGTACGGTCCGTAGCCATAGGCAGCGGCCGCGGGCAGAAAAGTGTGCTCGCGCAGCAGGTCTTGAGTCTGCTGCCGCTTGAAGCGTTTCCTCCGCCTCAGAAAGCTTCCGTTGTCAAACATATCAGCCGACTCCGGGTCCAAAGTCCAGTAGTTGCCTTTCCCTGGGTTCCCGGGCTCCCTCGGTATCTTAACGAAGCAGTCATTGAGGGATAGGTTGTGCCTGATGGAGTTCTGCCAGGCCGGGAACTTCTCCCTGTAGTACGGGAAGCGGTTGCTGATGAAGTCGCAGATCTCGCTGAGAGTGAGCCTCTTTTTGGGACTCTGAAGAATGGCCATGGTGATTAAGGCGATGTAGGAGTAAGGTGGCTTCACCAGGGTGTTCTTGCCCGCCGGCTTGTAGGTATCCCTTGAAGAGGTGGAGCTGTCCAGGCACGGAGGTGGAGAGCCGGCCAGGAGGATACCGTCGTGCATCTGCGCTACTTCATCCACGTAGGAGCGCGTCTGGCTGTCTCCATCCTCGCCTTCTCCGACCACGTCTATGTCGGTCTCTTCCGAAAGGATGGAGGCATCCGACATCTCTGAGCTCAGAGTCATGGCTCACGCACGGCCGTGCCCCTCCGACGCCAGATGAGGAAGACCGTGAGATGCACAAGCTGTCCCTTTCCTCCCTCTTCAGCAACTCGTATGAGGAGGGGGAGATGAGAGGAGCACGCTTCGCCACCGGTGAGAATTGTCCCTCCGTTTTGTCGCTATTTCCATATGTTTACAGGCTGTTTCCTTTTTCCAAAAAAAAAAATCAACAACTATGAGGAGCGACCCCCGTCGATGGCAGGCTGAGAAACTGTGCTGTGAAACCTGCAAAAGGGCCAAACCTGAATCAAACAAGGGGCGGACCTTCTCGCGGTATTTATACTACTGCTCTGATCACATGGCGAGGAAACGTCAGCACGGCGAATGAAAAGAGAGGAACAAATTCAATCACAAAAAAGGGACTGAAAATGAGCTATGAGTGTTTTTATGGAAAAAAAAAGTTTGGTGTGGCCTGCATCCTTTTTAGTGGCCATTCACGGTGGCCTACACTCCACACATAACTAATCTAAAGCTTTTATTCCACGCAATGTTTTCAACATTTTTTTAAAAAATCTTTAGAAAAGTCTAATCGGTGGTGTGGTCGTTGAAGGATCCGAGAGGATATTTTGACAAGCATTTTTTTTTCTTTGTTGAACTTTGTTAAGTTACCGAATGACATAAATTATTGGAGGCAACATCTGGATTTTTAATTTCCAAACAAACTACGCAGCGATGTATATATAAAATCATAAAGGCGTGAAATACACGCCCCCCACCCACGATATTTACATTTCTTATCAGACAGCCTTTGTCAGAGTCTGCTGCACCATACTCAGGCAGCTCGGTTTGCGTGATCCGGTAGTTATCTAGATTATCCGCGAGCCATTTGCAATGGAAAAGAGTCAGCTGTTAACTCGAATCAGTCACGGGTCACGCATGCAAGGCACAGAAAGAAGGCCGTGCCGTGCGTCTGGAGCACGTTGCACTGTGTGTGTACGTGTATCTGTGCCTGTGTTTGGACATTATTTGGAATTTTCAACATTTTCACTGAATTGCGGCAATTAGGTGTTTTTTTTAATCAAAATTTATTTTAATGTATTTATTTTTTATACTCTTTATTAGATCAAAATTATCAATCGGCCTGCGTTTTAGGAAGCAGTATAAACACGTGATAAAAATGGTGTCAATAAAGTTAAAATTTTCAGAAGCTGCAGAATTTGTGTAAGCCAATTAAAACCCACAGTAATATATATTATACTTCCAACCTAATTGTTCTCCTTGCAGATACAGTTTGACTCTACCAGCATATAGTTTAGTTTATATTATTTGTTTCTTACTTCGGGGGAGCTGCAGTAAACCAAGTCAAGATGAATATGTCTGGCTTATTAAAATATGAATATCGAAGGACTGTGTTTTACCCGACTTTACCGCCATATGTGACAGTTTACAAGTTGTCACCCTGCCACACTTACCCATTTTTATAGGAAACAACAGCAGACGTGACAAATAACTAAAAACAAAGCACGCACATTTAACAAAACAGCCTTTTAAATTATTTAGTTAATTTAATTTGATTTTTAAATATTTTTCTAAATTAAAAAAAGGAAGTCATCACTCAGGTTTTAATAAAGGCAGCTGACTTTTAAATGCAATTTCCACTTGGGGTATAAACGTGTGCTTCATTAAGTCTGACAGATGCTTAGGTCCTGTGTAGGACCTCTCGAACCTTTTAGACGTTCCCATTTGTCTAACGCCATCTAGTGGTGAACTTGTTTCACAATTAACAAAACACTACCCGTCTACCTCCTCCAAGGATTCAAGCTCCTTTAACTGTGCAGACAGACAGAAATATGGCGTGTGGCATTTTTTAAATATGGGAAACAACATTTTTGAACAGTTTAGCATCCTCGCATAAAGCTTTAGGTTCCAACCAGCCCGTTTAGATTATTCATTATTTATAATGATTTACTGTCATGGATGGATCAAACTGTATTTCTGATATCTCTGCTTACGCCAGTGATCGTGGTCCTGCTTACCACTTTTGCCACTTTCCTCTTTGAAATGATGTGTACTGTTATTGTACCAACAGATAAAGTTCGCTATGATTAAATGAACTTTTTAAAATTAGAGATTTCAAATAAATTCATCTGTGCTATTTATCGGTGCAAAATAGGCCTATGAGAGGAATTACTGCAACAGCTAAGACTGATGCTTCTAAAACGATTATAGGTTTTAAATGTATGCCCAGTTTACCTACATTAATAACCAATTATCGGTCTGTAACGATCATATTTCTGTTCTCATCAAGAATGATAAGGTAACACTCGAAACATCCAATCTTTCGTATAAGAGAATTCAAAACAAACAAGCAAACACAATCAGTTTCAATGAACTGAAGAGGAATTTGTGTTCATTAAATAATTACATTTTACTCTTTGCATTTTAGTCTTTCATAGCTTATCCCCCAGTTTTGAAACCATATGCGCAGAAGATGATGACTCACGAGTCACCGACATTTGGAAATCCTGAAACTTGACATCAGATGTGACGTTTTATTAGCAAAGTTCCTGGACTCCTTTGACGCTACGAGTTGTTAATTTGTGTGATGAGTTTATGAGTCCTCTCTTTTCTGTAATGTACTCGGAATGTAAGTGACCCAACAGAGTCAAGACGGAAGAGTGGATTCATTAATGGTCGTATCCAACCATCCACTATCATTAAAAAATAATAATAATAATAATAATAATAATAAATAAATAATTTATTATTATTATTATTATTAGTAGTAGTAGTAGTAGTAGTAGTAGTAGTAGTAGTATTATAAAATGCATGGGTGGTAAAGCACCTCTAAAGTGTCTTTAAGTTCAACCAAGAAAGCACTTTCAGTAGCTGTTTCAAGGCAACCCTGCCTGCCTCGATCTTGCTCTGATTAAAACTCCTAATGTCACCAAAACGCTCCGTCTGAGTGGAGCATGTGATTAATGTGTATCACATGCAGAAAAGGGCAATGATGTGTTGCCCGGAATGTATGTCTAAGAGCCGTCATAGACAAATAATTAATAAGCTAAAAAAATAAAAATAAAAACACTCAATAAATTGAATTCAAGAGAGAGTTTTTGCCCTGAGAGGACACCTGATAGAATACTTAGTCGAGTCCATTTGCCATATTTTAAGATTAACTGCGGACATTTTATGCTGATGTTTTTGGTTTTGCGCACACTTTCCGTGCAGTCCTGACACAAAATCGTTCGACTTTCCCTCCTGATCAGTCATCAAACCAAATGTGTCGACTTAGTGAAAATTAGTCGACTAAGTGCCTTCATTTGTAAGACTTAGTGGGAAAATATCGATCTCAACGTCTGAGGCTTTGGAAGCGTTACAGTGCGTATGTCTTGATGCATGCCCAATCATCCGGGTAAGGAAATCTCAAAAAGTTGATTCTGTTCATCTGGACGTAGTTCTCAGTGGGAGAAACCTTCAATCACTCATCCAAGTGATTTCTTCAGTCTCGGGAAGTTCGCATAATTTCCCAAGTTTGTGGGGTTTTTCTCTCGCTCTTTCTGTCCCTCTCGGGTCCTGGGACCACTTCAGCGCGACTCTTGTTACAAAATCACGCTTTTTACTTTATATGGTTACACGAGGACAAATGACCAGATGTAGACTCATCTGAAGAATACATGATAAACGTCAGTGGTATATGATCACTACACAGTGATCGGTGTAGTAGATATACAAATATACAAAACAAAACAAGGTGCGAAGTATTATAATAATAATAACGATAATTGGCTTAAAACAGGTGTATAATGTAATTTGTTCATTCTTTGTTTTCGCAGAATATGTTTAGATGAATATGGACACATTCCCCAGTGGCACACTATATGTAACTTTAACTGATTGGTTTGAGTGTTTGCTATTTGTAATAACAGAAAGCATAAATATATTCAAAGAGAAACCCCCAAATTAAGACCAAACAAAAAAGACATAAAACTGAGCTGAAACTAGAACAAAATACAAAGAACAATAACAAATATTAATGAATACCATAAGCATGAAACAATAACAGAAACAAATAAATATTTCCTTGCAATTGACTTGACTTGCTTTGACTTACTGTTCTCTTTTGAAAGCAAGAGTAACTAGCTTTGGCACACAATCTAAGCACCATTAATAGAATGCGAAGCAGACATTTGTGAATATGAATGAATACCATGCATATGAAGCAATAACAGAAATGACAAGCAAGACAAGTAAAGGATGACAGACATCGAGAAGACTGAAAGAGACAACATCACATGAAAAACATATAAGAAAGTCGTTAGGAATGTGTTTTTGGAAGGGATTTTAATAAAGTCACCGATTCTGTGAGCCTTGTCTTATTGGGCAGAGCTAAGGCTTCATGTTGGCAAAAACAGGACTTAGATTTACGCTTCACAGTTGGACTGTGAAAGGGTTCATATGGGGGGTCAACATTTTGGCTATGAAGCTTGGAGACTCATTCAAATGTGCTTTAAGTGTTTTTGTTAAAATAAATTGAGTTAAGAAACATTTGTGCCATCCAACAGCTTACATCAGCGAGCCCTTTTCACTCACCTGCTGTCATCTGTACAGCAATGAAAAGAGATGTTGTGACTTTGTCTAATTTGCCCAGTGGAAACATATACATACAGTGGGGCAAAAAAGTATTTAGTCAGCCACCGATTGTGCAAGTTCCCCCACCTAAAATGATGACAGAGGTCAGTAATTTGCACCAGAGGTACACTTCAACTGTGAGAGACAGAATGTGAAAAAAAAATCCATGAATCCACATGGTAGGATTTGTAAAGAATTTATTCGTAAATCAGGGTGGAAAATAAGTATTTGGTCAATAACAAAAATACAACTCAATACTTTGTAACATAACCTTTGTTGGCAATAACAGAGGTCAAACGTTTACTATAGGTCTTTACCAGGTTTGCACACACAGTAGCTGGTATTTTGGCCCATTCCTCCATGCAGATCTTCTCGAGAGCAGTGATGTTTTGGGGCTGTCGCCGAGCAACACGGACTTTCAACTCCCGCCACAGATTTTCTATGGGGTTGAGGTCTGGAGACTGGCTAGGCCACTCCAGGACTTTCAAATGCTTCTTACGGAGCCACTCCTTTGTTGCCCGGGCGGTGTGTTTTGGATCATTGTCATGTTGGAAGACCCAGCCTCGTTTCATCTTCAAAGTTCTCACTGATGGAAGGAGGTTTTGGCTCAAAATCTCACCATACATGGCCCCATTCATTCTGTCCTTAACACGGATCAGTCGTCCTGTCCCCTTGGCAGAAAAACAGCCCCATAGCATGATGTTTCCACCCCCATGCTTCACAGTAGGTATGGTGTTCTTGGGATGCAACTCAGTATTCTTCTTCCTCCAAACACGACGAGTTGAGTTTATACCAAAAAGTTCTACTTTGGTTTCATCTGACCACATGACATTCTCCCAATCCTCTGCTGTATCATCCATGTGCTCTCTGGCAAACTTCAGACGGGCCTGGACATGCACTGGCTTCAGCAGCGGAACACGTCTGGCACTGCGGGATTTGATTCCCTGCCGTTGTAGTGTGTTACTGATGGTGACCTTTGTTACTTTGGTCCCAGCTCTCTGCAGGTCATTCACCAGGTCCCCCCGTGTGGTTCTGGGATCTTTGCTCACCGTTCTCATGATCATTTTGACCCCACGGGATGAGATCTTGCGTGGAGCCCCAGATCGAGGGAGATTATCAGTGGTCTTGTATGTCTTCCATTTTCTGATGATTGCTCCCACAGTTGATTTTTTCACACCAAGCTGCTTGCCTCTTGTAGATTCACTCTTCCCAGTCTGGTGCAGGTCTACAATACTTTTCCTGGTGTCCTTCGAAAGCTCTTTGGTCTTGGCCATGGCGGCGTTTGGCGTCTGACTATTTGAGGCTGTGGACAGGTGTCTTTTATACAGATGATGAGTTCAAACAGGTGCCATTCATACAGGTAACGAGTGGGGGACAGAAAAGCTTCTTACAGAAGACGTTACAGGTCTGTGAGAGCCAGAGATTTTCCATGTTTGAGGTGACCAAATACTTATTTTCCACCCTAATTTACGAATAAATTCTTTACAAATCCTACCATGTGAATTCATGGATTTTTTTTTCACATTCTGTCTCTCACAGTCGAAGTGTACCTCTGGTGCAAATTACTGACGTCTGTCATCATTTTAAGTGGGGGAACTTGCACAATCGGTGGCTGACTAAATACTTTTTTGCCCCACTGTAGAGGGGGACCTAGAAATTAACTTTGTGGGACACCACAGGTAAGCTGCTGCTGGTGAATAGTTGTCCTAAGGTGAGCCAGCAGTTTGTTTCTATAAACCAACTAACTCCAGTATCCTCAATGCCAACCTGGTATTCAGAATGACTTATCTACCATGTCAAAGGCTGCATTTATGCCTTAAAGAATCAAAATTACACCCTTTTCCCTATCATCTGCTAAAAGGACATCAGTGGTTAACAGAGGTGTGGACTCGAGTCACATGACTTGGACTCGAGTCAGACTCGAGTCATTAATTTTATGACTTTAGACTTGACTTGAAAAAATGTTCTAAGACTTGTGACTTGACTTGGACTTTTACACCAATGACTTGGGACTTGAATTGGACTTGAACCGGTTTACTTTAAAAGACTTGATATTTCACCCCAAATATAAAATTTAACATGCATATTATATAGAGATTGAAAATGTGACGTCATTCACGGGTAGAACCGCAAAGGATTCTGGGAACTCGTGGCAAGCGGTACTAGCGCACGCAGGCTTTCAATTAAAATCAGTCACACAGCGATAAAAAGAAACACAAAAATGTCAAGAAGCTGTTGTATTATTAACTGCAATAGCCGGTCGCATGACAGCCACGGGAAGCCGACGGGTAAAGAGATCGGTTGTTATCGGATTACGTCGTTGAAGAGAAATTGTTCGAGCCATGTTTCCGAAGTAACAAAGAGGCGACTGGATTGCAGCCATTCAAAGATCAAATATAACGTCCCAGAACCCTCCAGCTCACAGGTTAGTCTGCTCCAAGCATTTCCACAAAGGTCAGTCTGCTGTTGTAGTTAATGCGTCATTTTTCTTAACATAATTGGTGATATAGGTTACAAGCAAGTCTGGCGCTGAACAGAAATTGTCGCGCTATGCTCCTTTATTTATTGTGCATAAATAGTAAATTATCCTGACACAATATTGCGTTTCGCTTCTGTTATTATGGTACACTGACAAAAACACATACTTTTATTCACAGGATAAAACAGGTTTTTTGTATCACTAATTGCCCAGTACGATTACAGCATACAGTATTATTGTCACTGCTACATTTCTGTGATGCTACCAGAAATTATTTCCACTACTAATTAATTACCGTTGAGCTCAAAGGTCCTATTAATAAACGGTTAACGAATGTGTATTTATGAAGACGATTTGTGAGACTGGTAAACTTATGATACGTACGATGGTCTTTCGTTCTACACGGTGCATTTCAAGGTCCTGCACCCATCCGTCGGTAAACTGTACCTGGGCTTGTTGCAGTGACCGGAAGTTACTAAACTTCATGAGTGTATGCACTCACTCCAAGAAGCGTATAATTATAAATATGCATATAAATATGCTACAATGAGATAGCTGACTTCATCTAACTAGCAAATGTTGTCCAGGCTACGTTGGTGATACAGTTTTTTTTAATGTGTATGATATTTTTGTCATGCGATTTTAAAGCCGGTCCTACAACCGCATCCAAGAATAACATGCAGCGTATCTCAGAACTGTCGGTGAAAATTATTCTTGGAGCTAAGTTTAATTGAGCTGCATTTTAAAGAGGTGCAATTTCACAATTTGTGTATATTTTCTAAGTTCACTATTTTGTATGTGTTGAGAAAAACACAGATTTTAAAATTACATGGTCTAATATTTACATTTAGCATAACTGCAACATTATTTTTTCGTTTGTTTTTTTTAAAGACTCGAAAGGACTTGAAATTCAAAGTTTCAGACTTGTGACTTGACTCGGACTTTTACACCAGTGACTTGAGACTCGACTCTGACTTGCCTGACATTACTTGAGACTTGACTTGAGACTTGAGGATAAAGACTTGAGACTTACTTGAGACTTGCAAAACAATGACTTGGTCCCACCTCTGGTGGTTAACCTGAGGACTAAATAGTTTGAATAGTTTCTGTGTTCTAAAGCCTGACTGATATATCACATATTCTATTATAATACATTAAAGTGAATATGAGCTGGATAGGATACACCACTTTTCCAAAATTTTTGCAACATTAAAAAACTAAACTTAAATAATTAAGAATAGATCTATTGAGGCTTGGTTACTTTTATAAACATCAGCCACTTTGAGGAATTTCACCTTCGAGGTTGTAGCTAATCCCAAACCAATTATAATCTTGTGGCTCTAAGTAGGATTTGGATATAATCCCTCATCTTTTTCGGTTCATTACAAAGACCTGAAAACAGAAAATAACCTAATTATAAGACATACTTCAGCAAGCAATCAGCTCACTTTACAGGCTATCCCATTTCACATTGTTCAGGGTTGGGGTGCAGTGGTTAGCACTGTCACCTCAAAGCAAGAAGGTGCTGGGTTTGAACTGCCTGGTTAGCTGGGGACTTTCCTTGTGCTGTTTGCATATTCTGCTTCTGCCTTTGTGTATCATCGCACAATTAAAAGACATCCTTGGAGTGCTTGGTAAATAAATTGGTGATTTAAGCTGACTGTCGGTTTAGATTTAAGAGTGTAATAATCTGTCTATCTCTATAAATCAGCAATCAGTCCCGATTACTTTCACACAGTTAGCTGAGTTGGGATGGCATGCTTGTTACCTGATAGTGTTAGTCTAATCGGACTATTCATTTGTTTTAAGCATTGCCACATTGTGGTCATGTTTAAAAATGTATCTATTAGTACAAACCCCTTTGAGATATCTCATTTTCATTGCAATCCAAGTGCATACAGTTGTTCAACTACCATAGCAACTACTTAAGAGATGACAGAATAAATAATAAACTTTCATTCATTAGTAATCTAGCATAGAGACAGACATCAGGAAATCCATAACAAAAGCTAGCCAAAGTTTCCAACAATAAATAAACAGTATGGTGTGATGATCACCAAATATAATTGCATATAATCCGCAGGTATAAAAATAAGATATAAGCAGAAAGAGCAAGCAAAACTGACATGTGTGTTGATAGAAGGAGCTCTCAATCTTTCTCAAATTAGAGTCATTCTTAAACATGCAGATAATGAAACAAAGTTTTCATGGGACTCTGTGAAAAAGAGTCCCATAAAAGCACACCCTATTATTCAGTAGCTTGTAGAACCACCTTTAGCAGCAATAACGTGAAGTAATTGCTTTCTGAATGACTCTCAGTCTTTCAAATCATTGTGAAGGAATTTTGCCCCCCTCTCCATTACAGCGTTGCTTCAGTTCATTGAAGTTTGCAGGCATTCATTTATGCACAGCTCTCTTAAGGTTCCTCCTACAAGCATTTTAATTGGGTTAGGGTTTGGACTTCGGCTCAAGCATAGCAACACCTTAATTCTTTTCTTTCTCAGCCATTCTGCTGTAGATTTGCTGGTGTGCTTTGCTGCAAGGTGCCCAAGCCCTGTAGTTGGAAAAAAACCCAAAAACAAATAGTCACCCCTCCACCATCATGCTCGACAGTTTGTATAATGTGTTTGTGCTGATATGTTGTGTTGTGTGGCTGCATCTCTTTAAAGGACCTTATTCCAGAAGACTTGTTTGTTGCAAACCTGGAATTATATCAAAATTATCCCACTTTTCTATGGCATAAAATAGCCTGTGTAGTTACAAAATGATTCTGTATTGTCTAAGAGGCTTTAGGCCTTAAACTCTCATAAATAACAAATCCCTAAATTTACCCTAATAAAGAACTTTCAGGCATGGTTGGCAATCTGCAAGAATCTCGAAAGTGTTGCCTGGAAAGCAAACCTCAGGGCAGGAAACCCAACTCGAGCTAGTTCGCTCTTCTTCTACTACGTCACTTCCTCCCTCCTCTCTCGCTTCCATCTTGCTCCCCGCATGTGTTTGCTGTTAGTTTACAGGTCAGTCAGGAGCTTTAAATACCTTCTTCTCTCCTCTTTTTTCCACTGATCTGACGGCAAGAGGTAAACGAAAGCCTTTTCTGACTAGATGGCTGAAATCTGCCGCGGTGTGAAGCTAACCGTACTGAGGGGGTTGTGAGAGGCTGTGACTGACAGGCCGATAATTTCCCCAGTTAGCTTAGAAGCTAGCAGAAGTTAGCCTGCAAGTTCTGGCACAAAAGCTAAACCACACCTCATTTCGGTTCAGTGTTCATCAGCTAAACCAGACCTGCTGTTAGCGGTGGTGCTTTCGCCTCAATTTATTTGAGCAACAATAACTTAATATTGGTCTACCTTCGGTAGTTCACACTACAGGGAAAAGGCGTTTGCTAATTAACCTGTGAAGCGAGCAGCGCTTGCTGTGACGCTCACGGCTCCTTTCTGGCTTTTTAAAATGTCTGCTTGCTGTTTTTAATATCTTATTTTACCGCCCATTACCACAGCCACACCCGCCTTACTTTTGTTTGTTTGTTTTCATCTAATTTCCTCACAGGGATATCTTGCCCAGCATTGTTGTTGTGAATTTTCGCGGCACAGTATGTTTTTTTTTTTTTTTTTTTTTTTTTTTTTGTGAGTCATTAGCCAAATTGTATAGTGGGGGGGGGAAACGAAGTTATGGTCACGTGGTTAATTAGAGGCCATCAGCAGGTGTGAACGTAATCAACAGAACCCGTATTTAATATGACAGTTTCTTAATACGCAAATTTGTGCTTTTTAAACACAAATGGATGCGTGTACGCAGCTCGGTTTATTAAACATTTAAGTTTACAAAGGCATACAAAAAACAAACAAAACAGAGAAAATAGCTGGAAATGCCAGAGTGGCCTTATTAAATGAAAAATAAGAACAAATACAAACCAAATATTTTGTTTTGTAGATTATTTAGAATAACACCACTGTGTGTGTGTTTGACCTCCTGTAATTCACGTGGTCACATACACAGGAGTTTGTAAGTCAGGGTTGTCAAACTCCAGGCCTCGCTGTCCTGGAGGTTTTATATATCACTCTGGGTCAACACACCTGAATTAGTTCATTACCAGGCCTGTGTAGAACCTTAAGACATGTTGAGGAGGTAATTTGGCCGTTTAGATCAGCTGTTTTGGATCATGGACGCATCTAAAACCTCCAGGACACCGGCCCTCAAGGCCTGGAGTTCCACACCCCTGTTGTAAGTGCTTGGTTAGCTTTTGTCATGTAGGTAAGACGGCCTCTGATCAACACATGGAAGGACCAAAAATACAGTCTGTGTGAGCCAGTCAGTGACTGCACTAGCTAGAGTTAATTTCTAAACAGCAGACTGGGAAGTGACTGTATTTTGCCAGCTGGCTTTTATTAAATCTGGTCAAATGTTAAGACAAAAATGTTTCAAGTCGGTGTCCAGCCAGATAACGCTCTGCCTTAATAATGGGGCAAACCATTATTAATCTTTTTACTGGTGTAGATGAGTATAAAGGTGTCATTTTAACTGCACTGCTGACTCAGGGTGCTGCTTTCTTATCTGCATGTTGCACTTTATTTTGGTGCCTCCTTTGGGGTGGATTAACTTGTTTTGCTTACTTAGTTTTCAGATAATTACATTTACATACTGACATAATAATATGCAACTTTCCTGCCTTTCAGATGAAAGAAGCAATAATGAATCAAGAAAAACTTGCAAAGTTACAAGCACAAGTCCGCATCGGTGGAAAGGTAATGCACGCAAAGTGAATCTGGCATTACATGAAAATGGGTAGATTTTTTATTGCAAAGCATTTTCTGAGTGTAAATCTGCTGCTGTCTTTTTTTCCCTTTAAATGTGAATCTAGGGACATGAAACCTGAGCTCAAGCAGCTGAATTTTCTATAGTTAGTTTCTATGACAACCAACAGTTTGATCTATAGTTTTGTTGCATGGCAGCAGTAATTTTAGGCAGCGTTGCGTACAGTATATAAATAGAATAAAAACATCCTCCCTCATTTGAGCATAAAACATCACTCAGGTTATGTTGACTAAGAAACATGTTTGTGCGAATGCCCACATTCAGGGAACAGCTCGCAGAAAGAAGAAGGTGGTCCACAGAACAGCAACCGCAGATGACAAGAAGCTACAGTTCTCCTTAAAGAAACTCGGTGTGAACAACATCTCCGGCATTGAGGAGGTGGGGCATAAATCACTCTTGAGTTATTCCTTTGCTTGTGATTTTTCTTACATGCACCAGTACAGATTGTCATTTTTATCACTAAGAATGGGAAATCTGTTTTGATCGGTTCCAGGTCAACATGTTTACAAATCAAGGAACAGTCATCCATTTCAACAATCCCAAAGTGCAGGCCTCCCTCGCAGCCAACACCTTCACCATCACCGGCCACGCTGAGACCAAACAGCTGACTGAGATGCTGCCAGGCATCTTGAACCAGCTGGGAGCAGACAGCTTGACGAGCCTCAGGAGACTCGCCGAGGCTCTGCCCAAGCAAGGTCGGTAGCCTCAAGTTATAATGTAGCGTGTGGTTGACCACACTTTATACTCTGAGCATGTTTAGTCAGACTTTTAGCGGTTTTCAGATATCCACTTGTTTCTGTTAATCTGACACATTTTATGGTATCAGCTTCATGTCTGCTTGCACAGCTATTTTTTTTGTAAGAGTCAACGTTTCTAATGCATAGAAACTGTCAGCCAACCTACAGTAAATCAAAGAAATAGAGGAAGAATCCTTACTAGCAGTCAGACGCTGAGTCAGTCGTCAACGTCTGACTGCTTGTAAGCTGTCAATCATACAGTGTGGTTAGATCTGATGGTACTGTACTTTAACCCCAGAACAATAATTTACAGTTTTTAACACCACCACTTACATCTGGTGACACCAGTATACCAAATAAAACATACCTCCCATCAAATTAAATACAACAATACTTAGCAAACTAAAGTCTGAATGCATATCTGAGATTACAGGTTCACGTCTCTCCTGCAGCTTGTACTGCAGTTTCAGGTCTGTTGCAGAGTGAAAATGCAATAGTTCTAAAATCTGACTGCAGTGAAGACCACATCAGTGACAACAGAATAAGAAGACTAGCTGTGAATGTTTTTAATCTGTGTTTTGACAGAGTTTCCACAGCAGGCGAAGCTTTTTTTGTTGCTGCTAGCTGCTCCTAGAAGTCCTGTATGATATTTTTTTTTTTTTTTTTTTTTTTTAAAACCTGCTGCAGCAGACGGCAACACAATCCATCCATTAGTCAATTGAGATTTCCTTATATTTACATATTGCACAACAACAGTAATTTAATTTATTTGTAATATCATAGAACATGAAGACAGGATAGATCAGGGTAACTACATGCAACATTGTGTACTTCAGACTGATGAGCTGTTACAGCTGTGGGATTGATTCACTGCATCTAATTAAATTCATCCATCCATTCTCTTCCGCTTATCCTTATCAGGGTTACGCGGGGGGCTGGAGGCCATCCCAGCTGTTATAGGGCGAGAGGAAGGGAAGACCCTAGGCGGGTTGATACTCTTATCACAGGGCTAACGGAGAGACAGACAACTGTTCTCATTCAAATTCACACCTATGGGCAAATTAAACTCATCCAATAATCTAACCCAAATAATTTCATGTCTTTGGACTGTGGGAGGAAGCCGGAGTACCTGGAGAGAACACACAGAGCTCCACATAGAACAACCCCGGCCAGATGGTGGATTCAAATTTAGAACCTTCTTGCTGTGAAGCAGCAGTGCTCTGTTTAAGTAACTTTTAAAATGTAATCTGCAAGAGAGAAAACCCACGGCCTCATGCGTTATATTTTGCTTGTACCATATTGAACTAGCACGGTGGATAGTTTGGTCCGTGTCCTGGTAAAGTCTCAGTGAAGCCATGAAGAATGCCATCAGTGTGATGGAGTGATGAAGCCAGCTGTGTCTGAAAAAGGCTTTGGTTTAGTTTGTGGCTACTCTAAGGCTTCTCACAGATCTGTTCTCTTCTTACAGCTGCAGATGGAAAAGCGCCAATTGCTGCAGTAGAAGAAGAAGATGATGTTCCAGGTGAGCAATTTTCATATGTTGAATCAAAGTGTCTTAGCAGTTTGCTCCACCACTCAGAATCAAAGACCAGCCCGACATTTCTCGAGAAAAATCTGTTTGCCTCACATTACAGATTTTTTTGCGGTTCTGTTTGGAAATCCTGCTTTACACTTGTCATTTATTGCTGCGGGATTTTTCTTCTTTTTTCTGTTAGCTAAAAAAAGAAAAAAATCATGGTGGGTTTGCTTTTCTTTCTGGCTCATAAAAAGGGGTCATGTGAAGGGGACTCATCAGTTACTTTTGACAATGGTGCAGTGCTGGGTTTTGTTTGAATCTCATGTTCTTTGTTTATAGGATTGTAAGATTCAGTTTGCTTTTCTTTGTGAAGAAAATGGACCGAGCACATGAGGTTGCCATTACAATAATCTCAGCTCTTTTTTTTTTTTTTTTCCCAGGGCTTCTCTCCCTCCAGCTCGAGCTCTCACTAGCGTAACAAACGATTACATATGTACTCAGCAGTTGAAGCCCGATGGCTCAGGGGTTAACATCCATTGCCATCACATTGTTTTTGGAGTTAAGGATTTCTTTTTGTTCTCTCACTGAAGGAACATGTTTGCTCAGACCTTTTGAATTGTTTCCATTTGAACCCCCGACCCTCTGAGCTTTGAGTTGGATAGGTGGGTTTCTCACATTTCACGGGGTAATTGGAGCCAACTTTTTGATGCCCTTTGCTGTCATTTTTACAGCTGCTTTCAGTAGTTATAAGGGCCTCATATGTCGAGCACATTGCCGTCTGTGTGTAGGAGTGGGAGAGATGAGCAAAGAATTGCATTACACCAAGTATCCTGTTTCACATAAACACACACTTCCTGAATTGTTCTCCAGCACCTTTGAGTCACTTGTGCAGATGGGATACGCATTTACTTTCTTCCCCAATCAATCAATTTAATGTCTAATCTTTTGTTTCAGATCTGGTGGAGAATTTCGATGAAGCATCCAAAGATGAGGCCAACTAGAGGGGCTGGGACTCCAGAGTGTTGAAACTTGACAGGACCATGTGGGGCACAAGATGTTGTAATGTCCTTTTTCAAGGGGTGGAAAATGTAACAGTTAAAGTACCTGACAAGATGGAAAAACACGTCAAATTCTTTTTGGCTTGTGAGCATTCTGTAACATGTGCAACACCTGAAAGTACTTGCATACTCTTAAGTGAATTATTTTTGAGTAACTTTTTTTTAGAATAGTACTCTGTATTAAATCTCGAGTAGCAGTATTTCCGTGAAAGGTATTTTAGTACTCATTCCACCTCCTCTTTGCCACCAGACTTCCTTAATGCTTGTGCTGTGTGGTCAGAGTGAGAGAGTGTTTGTAAAAATGTGGCGTTAAAGGCTCACGTTGTCCTTCTGTTTCCTCCATGTTACTGACCCCCTGAATCTGTGGCCTCCCTAAAAACACCATATCTGGAATAAACCTTTGCTACTGTCAATAAATAGCTAAAAATTCAGTTTTTGTTTTTTGTGTTCTTGGTCAAGTACAGTTCTACAATTGAAACACTGCAACTGCTCTTCTGTAGCCATTCCCAAACTCTCTGTGAATGGTACTCGTGGTCTTTGATCAGTGGTTGTTGATCAGTGGTCATGAGAATTTGCATAATTATGATTAAGGAACTGACCTCCCAGCCCATTGTTCCTTCACTGGGCTGGTTTCAGTCATTATGCAAATGTACTGTTTATAAGATTGGGGAAACCTGCAGTCAGCTGAGACTGAAGAAGTCACTTGGATGAGTGACGAAACATTTCTCCCACAAAACGCTACGTCCAGATGAACAGATTCAACTTTTGGAGATTTACTTACCTGGATGATTGAGAATGCATCAAGAAGATGCTCTTCTGTAGATTTGGTGAGAAACCATGAACTGCAGGTTGAACTTGTAACATCGTTTAGTTCCTGTAAGGTCAGGGCAGTTGCAGACATTCTTTGTCTGCAGATAGTAACAGGGAGGTAAAGTATTCAGTAAACTTTAGTATGTTCCACAATTTACACTTATGAAAATGAGGGTAAGAGGCGTGTTTTTGCTGGGCGAGTAACCATGGCTGTCAATCCCTCAGTTTTACTTTATGGTCAAGAAAATGGAGAGGGTGAGTGTGACCGTAAGTGTATATTAGAATACAGTTATAACAACTACAGAATTATCTATGATGACAAAAATATGAAAAAGTCTTGAATCATTATATTTTGCTTCTAAGGAACCATACTTTAATTTTGGTTGAGTGACAAAACAGTGTAGCGCACTGTTTTTAAGTACTTTACTAGCAGCCTGTTGCAAACACTTTTCCCCCTCCATTTGTTTAGTTGTCTCTATGGAAAATGCCAAAAATAACAATTTAACAGACAGAAAATTGTATTTTTCCAGCATCACTATGATTCCCAGAGACCTTGGATGAAGTGTAGTGTGCCCCTAAAGGAATCAGGGAATCTGGACAAGTGGAGGACAAAAGAAATGGCATGCTTAACACATGAGCAGTATCCAGTCCCAATACAAGATCAAAGATATGCATCTGGTCCTTTGTGTCATCCATCTACTTTTCACTGATGCCTCATCAGACATGGTCAGTATGGAAGGTTGACTTGACAAGCCATACTTAAACATGATCACTATATACGGAGGAGATCGGGATTTTGATTTCACCATAAAGAACACATCTGGAAACACGGTCACAATCATGGATAGGCCTCCCCAAAGTCCAGACCGCAACAGGGGTCAGCGGTCTGGGATCATCAGCAAAACATCCAAAGAGCTTTGGGTGTCTTTCAAGAAGCTGGAGAACTATTTCTGAAGATTACTTAAAAAAACAGAAGCTCCCCTAAGAGAGTTCAGGCTAAGCACAAAGCATGTTGAATAGAAAACTGTTTTGAAATGCCACAACAACAAAGATGGTTAAAGATAATTTAGACAATGCTTTAAATAAAAGACCGACGGCCTTTGAAGATGGCTGCTGAAGAGTCAAGATTTGCTTCAAGGACTCTTTTAGCTAAAACTTAGGTCAGAGAGGCAATGCTGATTTCACAATTTTATTTTTAAAAAGCCATTTTCCAGTTTTGTGAGTAGCTGATGCTGCAATCTGCATGAGCAATTTTGGAAATACAGCATTTTGGATACAAAGAAACAGCAGCTAAATGAAACAATGTGTCAAATTAATTAAACTTGGCAAAATAACAATTTTACCAGCCATTAAGGTGTGCGTTAAAATGATCCAGGGAGGGGGCATCCCAGCAAATCCCCCCCCCCTCCGGTTACAATAGCTCAGTCACATCCAGACCTCAATCTGACTGAAACGCTGTGGCAGGAGCTTAAAAGAACCATTCATAAACGAATGCCTGCAAATCCCAATAACTGAAGTAAAAGAGAACTACTAAAAGAAGAGTGGGCCAAAATTCCTCCACAGTGATGTAAGAATACAGTGATACAGAAAACAAGCACCTCAAGTTATTGTTGCAAACAGTGGATCTACAAGCTTCTGAACATGGGGTGTTCTGTTTTTCACAAGACTCCACAAAGTCCTGTTAAAACCTATTTTCACGACTGTACCTTTCATTTGTAATGAGTATGTTTTTATTTTTCCCCCATTACATTTTATTTGCTTGTTTTTTTTCAGAGCATTATGGCCACTGAAGCATGAAACTCAAATTTTCTAGTGCTTTTCAGGGTAAAATTGTTCAACACAGGCTTTTCTTCCCATCTTATGAACAATATAAAAAGAAAAGCTTCACAGAATCACAGAATGTGATGCTGTTGGTTGTACTTTCAAAAGTTTGACATTTAAGTTAAACTGCTTAACTTCATTGACTCTTGCACATCAGATAAATATCTATAATAAACAGTATTACTATTTTCATACAAACAGCACCACAGCATTTTTGTGTGAGGTCTTTTAAAATTCACAACACATCTGAACATTTCGTATCACTACACAAAGAAACAAACTGACATAACAGTTTAAATTATTAAAATAAATAAATTCAATACATGAAACACAAAGATCTTCAGTAAACGGACCACAAACAGCTTGACAGAGTCATAAAATCTCGTGCCTCAGAAATATCCCGAGTTCAGAGAGTGCGAACGTGAAAATATTACAATAAAATAATGTAATAGAAGATAATAGGTTAGTCTTAGAACACAAAGATGGGCAAAAGGTATTAAATTACAACAACGTAAAAAGTAAGCTCTTTGCAACTTTAGAGCAAAGTCAATTCCAGTCTGCACTGCTCATTTGGCAACATACTACAGGTGGAGGGGAGTGCGTGGTGGGCTGTACTGAAGAACTCAGCATGCTCTTTGACAACCAGTCAGTGTATAGTGATTGGATATGCAACTCCACAGTCAATGTTGAAAAAAGGAAAAAAGTGCAGAGCTTAACAGCTTTTAAGAGGGTTAAAACTGATGTTTCACACACCACAAACCTTCACCTGCATCATGAATAATATGAAGCTTATGAAATATCTCTTAAGGGAACAAAATACTCCTGCAGGCTGACAGACTGGCCATGCTACATGATTATCCAGCGCACAGCAGCATCTCTTCAGTATTTGTTCTCCCTCAAGTGCAGCAGTTCACTCTCTGATCCCCATCAATAACTTTAGCAAGTGTGCCTCCATCACCTGTTGAACTAAACAGAGAAACATACACTGAGGTCATTTAACTGAACTGTGGGCTTTGTGGAAACAAATCCTGATTACTGCGATAGTTTATAAGCATTAAAAGTGAAAATTAAGAACAATATTCACATTTCCATGTGACCATTCTTCACTCTGAGAAAGGAGAAAGTGTGGATCTGGCAGGAAAAGGCGACTTTGTGTTTATCTTAGCAGACTTTTACTTTTTTGGAAACAGCAGCACTGTCAACAAATTCTTATCGACTCAAATCAAGTTTTACAGGACAAACGCCAGGACAATTACTAATTTTAGGCTTTGGCAGCAGGACAAAATCTAATTTTTTTTTTGGTAAGTTCATGCCATGACCGAATGATTCATTATAGGAAAAAAAAGAAATCTCAAATCTAATTTCGCTGTCCTCAACCCATAAGGTGTCAGATTTTTACAGAGGGAATATGCCTGTATATATTTCAAGCATCCCCCTCAGAAAAAATCCACCACAAACTATGTGGCAGATATGGAACAACAGCGCTGTGCTGACCAGTTCCAGCACATGCGGTGAATGGAAGATGGCCTCCTCCACTACATCCATGAATCTTCTCTGTGGTCTTCCTCTTTTCCTCCTGCCTGGCTGCTCTATATTAAACATCCTTTGTTCAATTGATCCACTACCTCCCCTCTGCATGTCCAAACCCTACTCTCTCTAAAGATATTAGCTGAACAGGTAAAATGAAATGAAGTCATAACAGTGCCTGGTTGTTTATTCCTTTAAAGAAACACACACTCTCTCTCTCATTTTTTATAAATAAAAGTATAGTTCTGGGGTTTGTGCAGCAAACTCTAAAGTTAATACATATTAGAATACAGTCAGGGTTACTCCAGAGACAACTTGATTACTGAGACTGTTCCAGCATGTTTCTCAGCTGTGTTTTGCTCTTTTTCTCACATACCATTTCGGTGGCCCATGGCTACAGCCATGTCCATTGCATTGAAACCCGAATCTGACTCTATGGTAGGATCAGCACCGCTCTCTGAAAGACATGCAAACATACAAAATTTCAATCACTGTACATCATTTTCTGTTAGAACTCAACACAACTGCTTTGCTTACCCTTTAACAAATATGAACACAGATGTTCCTGCAAGTCAAAGATTTCTGCTCACCTAACAAGATTTCAACACAGCGCACATGGTTGCCATGGACAGCGTACAGCAGAGGGGCTCCTCCATTCTAAAAACCCACAGAGATAATAACATTTAATACCAAGATCACAAACTGAGCGGAGGCGCTACTTTAAACTAACTTTTTTATAATAACATACCCAGTCATATTCATTGACATCGACGCCACAGTCAATGAGCATCTTCACAATATCTGTGTATCCCTTACTGCAAGCCAAGGACAATGCACTCTCTCTCCCTTTGGCTAGGAGGTTAGGGTCAGCACCCTACAGCGAAAAGTGTCACAGGATGACAAACAGACAGTAAGTGAAGAAGTCTTGCTCAGATATAATAAACATATAAACAGAATAAAAAGTTTTCAATGAATATTCCGTACATTTTGGAGCAGAAACTCCACCACAGCGATTTGTCCGTGTGCAGCTGCCCACATCAGCGGGGTGAAGCCCTCCTCATCTTGGAGATTGATTACAGTCTCTGTTAAAATAAATATGGAAAATAAAACATAACACTGTATTTAATCTCCATCTACTGGTCTAATTACATTTTTAAACTTTATATTTTGCATACACAAGTAATTATTAAGATTCAATATCTGCTGGTAAACTGATGAAGAACTGTTGTTTTTCTCTTTTATGTGAAGGTGAATTCAATGTCTGAGAAAGAAGGATTTAAAAATTCTAAAAAAGCAGAATCTTTAAACATTTACAGTTAAAAAAAAAAAATACACGCTTATCCAACAGCAATGAAAAATAGAATTAGTCTCTTTTGGAGATTTGGAAGAAAAAGGTCGAGTTTCTATTTGCTATAACCTACTAATATCTACTTTTAAAGTCTCAGCAGCGAACAAGTTAAATGCCCCGAGAAGCAGCAGATAACAGGACATATATGAAACAAACTGGAATGAGGCTTGTCTAAAGGCATAAATATAAATAAAGCATCTTCAATACAAGTAGCTGATGTGGACTTATAACTTCTGTTAAACCTAAACATGTTTAAATGAAAAAGGAATCATTCTTCACTTTTCATGGGAATACCCAAACATTCATAAAATCTGGAAAGATGTCATCAACTGTCTGTCAGAGGTGTTCAACTTCTACATCCCTCTAAATGTTAAACTGTGCCTGCTGGGAATTTACCCAGTGGGCTTCTGACAAACACAAAAGCACTATGCTGGAAGAGTATGGATGCTCCTTCTATGAAACATGGGATAAAGGAACTTTCAGAATGTATCAGTCTGGAAAGAATAACATTGTTAAAGGAAAATGGAAGAAGTTTGTTCATATGGTTGGTTCATATACAGTTCACATCTCTGCGAACTAAACATTATAGAAGATTGAAAGTAGACCTAGTCTGTAAAAATGTGGAATCATTTATATTAATTTATGTTTCTATTTTAAAGTGTTGAACTTCATTGGTATATAATTTATGCATGCTTAACGGTGCATGTATGACAGTGATGTTTTTGGTTGTTACCGTGGTGCAATTTTTCATTTAACTAATTTTGGATGGCTTGCACTCCATGACAACAAAAACTGTAATCCTTTGACAGCCTACCTTGTTCAATCCTGCTGGCCAAAAACACCATCTCCCCTTGGGCTGCCAGCTGATGAATAGATAAAGCTGAAAGGAAACAAATGCATGTGTAACAATTACATTTTAACAATTCCGCTCACATAAAAACAACGAAAGAAACTGAAGTTGAAAGAAATGATGGTACTTACAGTGCACCAAAAGAGGTGTGGAAGACACCTCATTGCCTCGATGTTTATTGGTGAGAGTGGTGGACTGTTTGATCGGCGAGAAATGTTTGGTGGTGGATGGTGTGTAAACATGACGCACTTGTATACCCGGGGAAGGTGAGGTTTGGATGTTGCACTCGGCTGACAGAAGTAAAACACGTTTATTAGTATCGTGTATTCGACACAATCACAAGTTAATCTAAGACGAAGAAACAGGGTTTTGCTTTTTTCTTACCTTTAAACAAAACGGAAGCCACCTCCAGATCAGAGTTCACCTGATCCTGGATGTTCTTACTGTCCTCCTCATTGAGCGACTTTACAAATCTTGAGCAAACATTCATGTCGAAGCGGTTGGGTAAGATGAATTTGATGCCCATAGCGACATTTTGGGTGTTTGTGTCGTCTGGGCTTGCACCCACCGACTGCTCAGTCTTTATGGCACTCAAGTCAGGCATTACACAGATCCCCTCCATGTCCTCGGAGACCAGAGGGCACTCTGCGGTCCCATCTGACGCTGACACCATAACGTTGTCCATCCCCGGATCACTCACTGAGCTTTCACACTGAGGTTAAACGGTGTACTATGCACGCTTGAAACACGGAGGAAATTTATGCTAAAAATCGATGGAAATCAGCACTCTGCGTCAGAGTCATTTTCATTTATCCTCGCCTGCGTACTAAAGGGACACAGAAAAGCCTTGCAAACAACAGCGTGTGAAACATATTAACTAGCAAACAACAGATGGTGGTTAACCAGTACTTAGCATGCTAGCTACTGTTAATGTAACCTTCGGCCCGGTACGCTGTGTATGGAGAACGGATTGCTAACCTTCATACAAATTAACCGTAACTATCAAGAAAGAAATATTTATTTTATAAAATCAATTAATCTAAGTCCATAAGCATTTTTAGACATTTTTTCTAGATAAATTCCATGCAAGCGTCGCTCTTTTGTCGGTGTTTTGATAGATTTGCACATGCGCAATTGGACGTCTTTTAAACGTCGGTGCATCATCTTTTAAACTCCCCCTAGTAAGTTCCGACCGGAAACTACATCACACAAACAAAATACCAAAGCTGTTATTTAATGGTAGGCCATTTAATCGACGGTCTGTTACAGTTTGAAGCAAAGTTACCATAGTTTTGTATCTTCTATTTATTTTTTCTTTTTATTTCATTTAAAAAAATTTTTTTTAACTCAGTTTAGTTTTAGTTAGTTTACAGAGTGAATTTTCTTATTTTCCTTTTTAATGTTTGAATTTATGTTGAATGTTTGAGTTTATTTAACAAACTATCATATATTAAAAGTGAGGATATTTCCTCTATATTTTTGTTTTATTTGGTTTTATTTGGTTTTCCAAGTTCACAAAATCATTTAGTGAAGTCTGAAAAAAAAAAAGGTTATTTATCTAATGCTTCAAATATATTCACCGTCTATCCTGTTCACTCAAACAAAATATCCAGTGTGCAGCAGGTTTCTGGGCAGAAATGCCATCTTGATCCTAGAGGTCAGAGGAGAATGGCCAGATTGCTTTGAGCTGTAGACAACAGCCACTCAAACAACCACTTGTTAGAACAAATGTATGCAGAAAAACATACATTGAACACAAACACTGAAGCAGATGGTCACAAGACCACAATTGGCACTGCTCCTATCAGCTAAGACCAGGAATCAAAGGCTGCAGTTGTCACAGCCTGTGGATTATAGAGACTGGACGTAGAGAAAAGGACCCACATGCACTCGTGTGGAGGTAGCCAGAATAAAACAAAAAGTGAGCCCCTTTTCTGTTCACAAAAGAGCAAAGTGGCCATAATCCAAAAAGTGAAACATAAATCCAAAAAGGGGAAACTGAAAACTACAGTATAACCACTAGGAAACACACTCATGCTGAAAACCACTAGGGGCAAGAGAGACAGGAACAGAAACACATGGTCTGACACAGGACAATGGGGGGCACTCACTGTATATGTGCAGAAGGGCAGTTAAGGGAAGCGGAGACAGCTACTTTACACTTTAAAGTCACTAGGAGGTGCAAGCTAGAGCAAGTACACCAAGAATACATGAAACATACATGAATACCTGAAATATAAACATTAAACAAACCAGGAATCAGAACAGAATATTCAAATAAACACTAGAAAGTCCAAAAACTCTGAACCACTGGGTCAAATCCCCCAATACCATGACAACAATTTGCACAGGCTCATCAAAATTGAACAACAGAAAATTGAAAAGGTGCTGCCTCATCTGATGAGTCTCGATGTCATCTGTGAATTTTGGAGGGTAGGGTCAGAATTTGGCATAAAAGAGTATGCGATCGCAACGGTTCAGGCTGCTGATGGTGATGGAGTAATGGTGTCGGGGGATATTTTCTTGGCACACTTGAGCATCATTTAAACACCACAGCCTACCTGAGTATTGTTGCTGAACATCTCAGCCCATTTATAAAGACAGTGTAACCCATCTGCTGATGCCTGCTGCCATCAGAATAACACGCAAAATCCCAAAACTCAGATCATCTCAAATTTGGTCTTTAAATACACCACTGAGTTCACTGTACTCAGACGGCTTCCACAGTCAGCACCTCTTAGCACACAGTACAGCACCTTTGGGATGTGTTGAAATGGAAGATTGGTGTCGTGGATGTGCAGCCCACAAATCTGCAGCAACATGTGTGCTGATGTCATGTTAATATGGACCAAATTCTCTGAGGAATGGTTCCAGCACTTTTTTGACTCTATGCCATGAAAATTAAATCAGTTCTAAAGGCAGAAGGGGATCCAACCCAGTACTAGCAAGGTGCACCTAATAAAATGCTTAGTTTGCATATGTCTTTGGTTCAAGCTAAAGTCTGAGAGAAATGAATCCCACCTTGTGTGGACGCGTGTTCTAAATAATATTCAAATTATATAATTAAGTAGGGGCTTATGTGAGAAAAGCTACAAAAGCTGAAGAATTTGAGCTTGTTTACTTATTCCTTTTAAACAGTTTGCCACACTAATGACAGGGAATTCAAACGTCCTGCCAATCGTGGTTATTTTCATGGCAAGGTCAACCTTACAACACAATAATCAGATTTAAAGGCCGTGACAACTATTTCCTCAGTGAAATCCTTTTATTCAGAAATAAATGTGGAATGATCCTTCCCCCCCGTCCCCCCTTTCTCGTGTTATGTTGTTTGTTTCACAATCTGTGTATTTCCATATCTCGCTTCCCTGCTTGCTGTCGATGTTCTGAAAGCGTTTGTGTTCTTTGACTTTCTCTGTTTGTTTTGCAAAGTAGAGATTTCTTAATGGTGTGATTAGGCTTTGGAGGATAAACAGTATTTAAGTCCCTGCAGTATTTATCCCTGCAGTCCTAAATAGAAGGTTTAATAGTGTTTTTACTGTATAATTTCTTTAAAAAAAATCAGACTAACTGCCTGGTATCCATGCCAGCAGCCTTCCTCTAATGCTTCTGTGAGCAATGTTTACTGCTGGTTGATGGCTAATTCCTCACTCATGATTATGCAGTGTTTGAGTTAAACTTGGTAATCTATCACCGTGTTAAACTGCAAAGACACAGACGTTACAAATTCTGTGAGAGAAAACAAATACAGTTATTTGAATTATTGCCTTTGAAACCCCCGGATGATTTTTTGAAATGCTTTACATATTTAAGAAATCAGAGGAGGATTTGGAGATTGAAGTTATGATTCAAAATCTGTTTTTATTGGACTGTAACTGAAATGTCTTTTCAGCTGGGGAAAAAAAGGCTTCATTGAAACAGTGCGATGGCAGCTGCGCTGGGACAGAAACTCTTCTTGTTTTGTTGTTTTAATTGTTTTAGGAAAGTGCTTTTGTATCTCAAATATTAGCGCCTTTGTTTCCTGTTGTTTTGAAGTAAAAAAGTGATGGCGATGCTTCTCCCGAGGCCTTTTTGTTCTGTTGTTTTTGTTTTTTCAAGCTTCTAATGAGGAGGTCAAGGGTCCTGGGATGTCCATGAAGCTGCTCCAACAACACCAGGGGGTCTTGATGGAAAAAAAACCCCTTCCAGGTCAGTTGCACTGAGGAAGCTGTGCCTTGTTAAATGTGACTCAGTGAACCTCAGTGTGTCTTTTTGTGTACCGCTCTACAGGAAACAGGAATTGCATGCAGAAAATACAGCAGATTACTGCACCTTAACTACTTTGGAATTTAGTGTATGACATTACCGAGGATGCAAGTGGAATGTGGTATGGAAAAGCCTCCTGCACAAGTGTTGTTTATTTTAGTCACTTCTTGGTTACACCAGCAGATGGCACCATAGTCTTATGAATTCTGAAATCGGAGCTTGAACTTGAGGGAGGCTTTGTTCTTCTTTCAAACTTTCTATAATCCTTTGATCACCCAGTTAAGCAAGACAGCACTTTTTGGTGGACAGGGTGAAATTAACTGATATTGCCAACTGTGTGAAAGCTGGACCATCGTTTTAGTTCATCTGCTGCTCATTATTAGTTAGTGGGGGAACAGGGTTTATGAGTGACCAGGGAGCAGGAATTGTGGGAAAGTTGTCTTCTTTTTGTGTTTCTTATTAATGTAAAATGTCAGGATAAATTGCCCTCCTCTGTGTGCAACTAAGATGAGAATCCAGCTGAAAATGAAAGAGGTCTTTTTTCCCCCCGAGCCAGTTAAAAAGTAAGTATAGAGTCCCACACAAATTAAGCACTATTTTGAGACAGCTCTGTCCTTCTGCTATCAGTGTGCAATTAACTCCACTTGAGTTCATTTTCATAAAAAAGAAAAAATAACTCCTAAAGTAGATTGTGCAAAAATCACCAATCAGCTTACATATTAAATGTGAGTTATGCTTGATACACCTGATGTCACTACATAAAACAGCTGTACAGCCACGTTTATTGAGTCAATAGTTCATGCTAAAATACTAAAAAGAAGAAGAATCATCTCAAAGTCCAGAAAGGCCCTTTCATTTGTACTTTTCCCTCATGCACCTGCCGATGTAAAAAGTCTTGAATAATCAGGCCTCATGTTATCGTAAAGACCTCAAAGTAGCACATCACCTCTGTAGAGCACTCAGCCTGTGAGCTTACTTGTGGTTTTAGAGTATTTAAAAGAAGAATGGGAGGCAGAGCCTTCAGCTTTCAGGCCCCTCTTCTGTGGAACCAGCTCCCAGTTTGGATTTGGGAGACAGGCACATCTCTACTTTTAAGATTTGGCATAAAACTTTCCTTTTTGATAAAGCATATAGTTAGGGCCGGATCAGGTGACCCTAAACCCTCCCTTAGTAATGCTGCAATAGATCTAGCTTACTTGGGTTTCCCACAATGCACTGAGTATTTCTTCTTTATTCACCTTTTTTCACTGTCAGTATGTTTATACATGACTTTGCATTGAGCCTAGTTTTGCTCGAGTTTTCTTCCTGGTTTCTTCCTTGGCAACAGTGGAAAGGAGGTTTTCCTTCCCATTGTTGCCAAGTGCTTACTTATAGGAGGTCATCTGATTGCTGAAGTTTCCTCTCTATTATTGTAGGATCTTTACCTTACAATATAAATGGGGTTTGTGGTTGTGATTTGGCACTACATAAATGAAATTAAACTGAACTGAACTGAAAGCTAGCCTTGATTGATGAGGATACATCAGTATATAAGATTTGTTTCAGCTGATATTGGCCATGTTGTCTGAAGTTGGCTATTGGCAACAACATGGAATTTATCAGTGTAAGGTCATGACCATTCATACATCCAGTCTAGCTTATAATATTAATAATACATTAGAATTCTGTGAAACACACTTATCGTGTGTGTATTTATACTATATTTATTACCATGTTAGCTAATGCCAAAAGTAGCCACACACCAAAGTGCTAAAATACTCAGTGAGAGACTGTATTACAAATACAAAGTAAAAGTACAACAAAAAAATGTAGTTAATGTATCCAAAACAGTTGTCAGTAAATTTCTGGACTTTACTGTAACAGCCTGCCTGGTATTTAAAAGATCCATTATCCCTACCAAGGACGTACACTCTACAACTATCCAACTCAAGAAGAAGTTCAAAGAATAGTGATGTGGCATGTTGATGTTGTATTAATGTGTAAGGTGCATTTTAACATTGGGGCTGATAAAGTGGAGCAATTTTTTTCCAAGGTTAATAATAATTAAAGTGTGGAAGAAGTGTAGTAGAATAAAAATGTGCTTTAATCACTTTGCATTCTTTCCAGTTATTATTAATCTCTAGCTCTCTTCCATCTGTCTCCCTCCCCTTACCCCCAGCAGGTAGCAGCAGATGGCTGTCCTTCCCTGAGCCTAATTCTGGATGAGGTTTCTTCCAATTAAAAGGGAGTTTTTCCTTCTCACTGTTGCCAAGTGCTTGCTTGAACAAGGTCATCTGATGGTTGGGGCTTTGTATTACTGTAGGGTCTTTACCTTACAATATAAAGTCCCTTGAGGCGACTATTGTGTGAGAAAATGTAACTGAACTGAAGTGAATTGAACTGACTTTGTACTTATAGTCTTTTCACCGCTGCTGCTGTGGTTTCTTTGTACTCGATCACAGTGACATCACTCAGGCTGATCTCTGATTGGAGAAAATTAAAATGATGAACACTAAACACAGGAGCTCAGTTAAAGGAAATGTCAAATGAAGCATTAAATGTCATTATGAGTTCCCTATGCTGGGGACGTTACATTTATAGAGACGGAATTAAGCACATGTCGCCACGTTTGGCCCTGCCTCCCGGAGAGGTTTCACTCATGCTGCCCGGTCCTTGAAGGGGTGGACCCAAAAAAAAAAAAAAAAGGACAGGCAGCAAAGGAAAAGGAAAAACATTGGCGACACCTGCAGACTCCTAACCTGCTCTCTCTCGGAGCAAAAACATGGAAACCTGAAAGAAGCGGAAAGAAACAACTCATTCGGAATAAAAGGTGCATTAATAAAGTATATTTATTCGTCACAACTACTACGCGGAGCAGAAGCGAGCGGCTCAAACACTTTCCAAATAGACTCCCGGAGCGAGAAAGCGGAGGGAGGGAGGAAAGCGCAGCAGGTAATGGGAAGCTGATTCATCCTCACTCGGAAAAGTTCCGTTTCACGCAGATTTTCATTAAAACTTAAAGGAAGGAGCAGTGTGCAGACAGCGAAACTGTTTTTATGTACTTTTTAATTTTTGTATATATATATTTTTTACTTGTTAATTGTTCACGTGAGGCGTGGATGGAGTGAAATGCTGGTGCGTTCACAGGTAAAAGGCAAAACGCGCGTTTTCCCCTGTCTATGTCGTCTATTCAAACCCGCTGTTGTGATCCCGGAGAGAGATAAATGATTCGTTTACTGACTGTATTTGACTGTTAAGTGCAGGGGTTTCGCTTCCTACTGACAGTAGCAGTGGAGATCATTTATTGTTCATAGGAGTGCTCACAATGTGTGCGGTCCCCCGTTTTCACTTCTTTGTGTGGCTGCTCCATGCATTAGTGTGAAAGCGAGGTGGTTTTCCTCTAAGTAATACCTTACATTCTGAGTCCGATAACTCTAATTTACGGAGACGCTCATAAGTCGCCATACATCATTCATGAATTTGTGAGCTCTTTTATTAAGTTTAAATACGTCATGTTGAAAATTGTGGAGTTATGCAGTTGTCATTCACTGTGTGCATAAAAATGCTTTCGACAGCCTGTTTTTGCAGCTTGCCATGTGAACGGAAATTAAATAGTTTAACCGTGCGTCATCTGAAAAAGGGCTGATGAAGACAGGGTTTACATACTCCCATCTATGTATGTCAAAATGCTTTCCAAATGCTTTTTGACAGCGTGCGGTTATGTGTAATCTTTTTTCTGTTTTCTCACGCTCTGTTCTGGCGTGCCTGGCCACGACTCATATCAGGTTTCTCCTTCATACTGAATAGTCAGACTGAGGACAATGAATGACACTAATGCTTTGCATAGTATTAGAAAAAAATAGACAATAAACGTTGGGTTTAAAGTTAATCCGTAGATGGTGGTGTGCCTTACTTTGGTTTCCTGGTCATCCAATCTTTGTTTTCACCTGCAGTCTATTCAAAAGTTGTTTTTGAGCTCGTGAAGCTCAGGTGAGGTCTTCCTTCTGTGTTTGGACGTGAATCTTGTTTTGAACTTTCTATAAAGGGAAGATGAGCAGAACAATCGCATTTGTGGGCATTTAAAAAAAAATCTGTAATAGGCTAGATTAACCATCATTAGTTGTACATCACAGTAGTGTAATCCTATAGATATAAGTAAAAAAACTTATTTCACCCATTGATGTGCAAATCGATTTATAATTTCTATGTAGTCTTTTTTTCTTTTTGATATCCTGTCTTTCTCCATTAAATTTAAACTACCATCAGAATTAGATCCTGCTCTATTCTTAAAAATTTAGCTAGAAATTAAAATAATCATTTCCACCACTGTAAATGAATTGACCTGCCCACCTTTCCTTTACGTACTTTTATATGGAAGAAGTGGCATAATCAAAAAATATTCAACAATCATTAAAATATGTGTATTGAAATCAAAGCCGAGAAGAGTATTCAGTTAATAAATTAATAAACATGAAAGCATGATTCCTGATTTTGGTTGGTTAAAAAAAACCAACAACACAATTTTAACCATAATTTCTTCAAAAGTGTGAAAACTTGCATACTGGTAGATTTTTTTTTAAAGGTTCATCTTTTAAAAGCAGGAAGTACTTAATCTACCCAAAACTATAGCTGTTTTTTCATTATGGTTACCATAAAAAAAAATCCTCGATATTTTAGCCAGGACATTCACGTGGCTTACTTTCTACAATTAAATGAAAATTTTCCTAAAATAAAATCATGGCTACAGTTTATTCATGCAAGGGAGCCATTTATGGGTTAGGATTACATTAACATTCGGCTCATTTAATGGAACTTTTGCCTGTTTGGGACATGCAAAAAGTCTGCAGAGCCACAAGGCCTGCTGGATGTGCCCCAGCTGATGCAGATGAGTGTCTAGACAAAGAGCAGCCTGCAGACCTGCTGTGCAGCTTTGAAGTCATGCACTATTCACAGCTGAGACTGAAGTCACAGTGGATCAGGTGTGTGCTGATGATACAGTTACCCTTTCTACCACTGCTGTATCCTGTCTGAAGGCTATTGTTTTTCCATTCATGCAGGCAGC
This sequence comes from Diplotaxodon limnothrissa, assembly GCF_057381915.1. NCBI lineage: Eukaryota > Metazoa > Chordata > Actinopteri > Cichliformes > Cichlidae > Diplotaxodon > Diplotaxodon limnothrissa. Next base: position 54,902,637 of record NC_140602.1, on the reverse strand, counting down.
GAACTAAGCCCTATAAGAGTCTTCATCTTACTCACCTCAGGAAATGTTTTGAAACGTGGCACACAAAAATAGCAAGCGATCTCTTGGTCCTGACTTTGGGAGACAGTGGGGCTAAGAGGAGGGTCAGATCTTGGAGGTTAAAGTTTCACGCCAAACAATAACATAAGTGCAATAAATTTGGTGCAACATTCAATGCTTCAGTTGTAGCATGGCTATAGGTTACATTAGGCGGTGCTGTTATTAACCCGATGTCATAGTAACACCTCTGTTTTGTCTCCAGGTCTTTGGTGGATGGAGAGAAAATGGACGTGAACCAGAGGGAGCTGCCTTTATTTGTAAGTGACTACCTCCTTAGCTTGTGTGTGTCTGAGGTGTTTGCATAATGCAGGGTTGTCAAACTTATTCTGCATGATGGTCCACAGTTTCCATTACTGTCAAAGACACATTTAATTCCAATTCATAGAAGAAGAACAAGAAGTGCAATTTGAACAGCAGGTGTTTATTTTTTACATGCTTATTCTGAATTCTATTCTATATGGAAAAGTTGCTGTAGAAACTCTGGCTGATTGGGACCCACACCCAGTTTCACACCTTGGCTCAGGCGATTAGAGGATCATCAGGGGGTCCTTTTGTCCCTCTGTGGGGGGTCACTCCCACTAGGTTTATATCTGGGACTCTCCACCATTTGACCTTAGAACTGAAGAAGCTTCTCGGATGAGAGGTGAAACGTCTTCAAGTAACTTAAAGAAGTCCAGATGCTTTTCTTTGCAAGCTCCTTTGACTACGATGACCTGGATGACTGAGAACCTTCACAGACATGCTGTAGTAAATCAAAGAAATTGTCATTGGTCATTGCCCAGACTCTCTTGCAACTGCAAAACTGAAAGTCTTCATTAATATACAGAAAAGGTTTTATTTATTTTTCTGTGGACCCATTGTAAAAACAGAAATTTCTACAGGCGATAGTAAAAATTAAAAACAGAAGATTTTCTGTTCAAGTTTATCTATTAATTACTCTGGTGTAATATGAACAACAATGGCAATGTGGGGTGGGGTGTGTGTGGGTGGGTGGGTGTGGGGGGGGGGGGGGGGTATCTTTATCAGTAAGAAAAGCTGTGAACCTTAAGAAAACACAGTTGAAAGTGCAAAATCTATGCCCTCTTTCATATACTCCAAAGCCATCAAGTGGCCCAGATTGAGGTCTTTGCCAGGCTGATACTGACCCCAAAGCCTTATGTTTCAGGCATGATTTTTTTTTTACCTCAGCAGAAGTGTTTCCCTCCAGCTATCCTCCTCCTCTCTCAGTCCTGACTCTCTCTGTGTGCACTGGTTGACTAGTGAGCCTTGTGTCGCAGGTGAAACCCAACCCAGCAGGGTTTCAGTCCCTGGGGAAGCCAGGCTCTATGCCGCCCACCACATGACAAGGGCTTCTGAAAGCATGGCTCCCATAGTGAACATGGGACTAAGAATAATAGAGTATTCTTGGCTCTTTAAAAACTACTGGTTACACAAGTTTAAAAAAAAAAGAAAAGTGGATTTTCTTTTCTAAAATTGTCAAGTTGTTGTCTTTTCAACTTTTTTTGTTTTAACTTTTGGACGTTTTAGTTTTGTTTCGCCATCTCTTTCTCTCTTTTCCTCTTTCACTCTCTCTCTGCCTATTCTCCTGTAAATGTGGAAGCCTGGGTGGGCCAGTCACTGAAGCGTTGCCAGATTTCTGGTAAGCGGAGTGTCTGCTTGTTTTGCTGTGTCACCAGTTTGAGAGAGGGATGGTGATGGGGGTGGGGGTCGCTTCGAAATCGTTGCCTCCATTCGCTCACAGAATCTGATGGAGGGCCGGTCTCGAGGCCCAGACATGTGAATCATTATGGGCGCTAGAACTTACACATACTAAGAGGAAGTGGTGTCTCCACCCTCAGAGGACACAGCTGAACAGGAGCAACTCTCAGGACTGAATGAGATCCAGATTTCAATGCTGGGCTTTGTGTAGACAAGCTGTGGCACACTGCTGTGATATAAAGACTACTATTGTAGCATGCCTAGTAAAGTTTTATGGCGCACCTCCACGCACGCAACACAGTGTCATGCCCATAGCAAATACTGATGAACGAGATCAATGGAGAAGTGGCTGCCATGAGTTGGATGGAAAAAGCGTTGGGAGTTCCTGTGTGGAAGGAGATTTTATTGAGCTGTAGTTTAGCTTCAGGTTCATGCGAAAGTCATTTTGTTTGTCCAGGTGCATGATTGAATCAAACTTATGCCCCTGAAAGAAGAATGTGTGGCCATGTTGGTGAAATGGAAAGTGCAATTTTACCACAACAGAGGCTGAACTAACTGCATTTCCAGTTGTAGCAACACCAGCAGCTTGCTTCTTTCTTGGTTTGCCACCACATTCGTTCATGCTTAAGGATCTGAAACTATTAATGAGGCTTAAATGTGATAAACTAGACAGCAGATTTAAAAAAAAAAAACCAAAATTCTGCTGTTACTGCTATTATATAGAAATCTGCCTGACATATTTGTGTTCTGGAGGGGTAAATAGTAATTTTAACATTTTTTGTACATTATTTTATATTTTTCAGGTCATTTTAGTTGATCTAAATCTGTGGATTGCCAAATAAGGTGGTAAATAGGGTAACCATAACAACTGCTTAACATCAGGATGTTAGCAGTGCTGTTGTGAGCAAGTCAGCATAAATATTCAATATTCCGGCCAATTCAATATGCCGGCCAATAGTTTTTGGCTTTCAGAAATGAAACATAAATAAATTTCCCTAACATTTATTATGTGAAGTTATTTATTTACACATTTATGCTGTGTCTGACTCTGCTTGGATCACGTGGTTGTTATGTTTGTGGTCTTCCAAACATATGTGGTTCCAACAAGGAAGTTGCAAAGTGCCTCTGCTGGACAAACTATGCAATGTTAACATTCATAACATAGCTGAAGGGTGTTTTCACCTGGTTCCCTTTGTATTTTAAACTTGAATTTACTGGCTATTATAAATGCAGATACCAATTGATTGGCAAATAGCTAATATTGACAGATGATAATAAGAATAACCCAGGTTGATCCTGATACAATTATGGTACATTTTGTTGAAAAACAATTCTTTAAAATTGGCTCCATTTTTGTAATCTGGATTATTTTCTGTGAAAACGCTTTTGTATTGGCACATGTCAACATACCTGGCAGGACGATACATCTGTTATAGGCCAGTATCAGTTGTTAATATCAGCATATGCTCGCACATACACTTTATTAGAATAGAATAGCCTTTTGTCATTGTACAACAAAATTGTGGTTAAATATTTTTCGAGCAGAGGATGGTTTTGAGCCATCGACCTTTGGGTTATGGGCCCAGAACACTTCTACTGAGCCACTCTGCTTGGGACTCACAATCCCTAATTTAGGGATTAGGTCACTGGGGCTACAGTACGCTAGGTACACTTGGTCAACTGCTCATTAATCCAAAAAGCAACTCAGGACATGTAAACATGGTTAAGATGACCTGCTCGGTTTGAGCATCAGAACTGGGGAGGCAGGTGATCAGACTGGTTGTTTGGTTGTAACCCAGCGGCCCCCAACCCCCGGGCCACGAGAGTTAAGGCTCGGTTGTTAAACTTATGGTTTTCAGGGTTTTTTTCAGTTTTTATCGTTATTTTTTTTAATCGTTTTTATCGTTCCCTGGGTCTTTCCCCGTGTGTTATGAATACATCCTCCTTTTTTGGTACGGGTACTGATTTTATTTTGTTGTTTTTATTCGCGACACCTTAAAGGGCGGTCTGTGAAAATATTGTCGGACAAAAAAACGGTCCGTGGCCCAAAAAAGGTTGGGGACCGCTAGTTTAACCTACAACATGAAGAATTAAAGCTTTTCTGAAGGCAAAAGGGGTCCAACTTAATAGGAAGGTGTACTAAGTAAAGTGGCTGGTGAATGCATTGTTGGGCTCCACTTAAACCAGTACACATCTGCTTGCAAGGCTCTTTTTTTCCCCTTAACAGCAGCTTTTATCTCAGCGCAGTACTGCCACATTTTGACAAATGAAGATAGATTGGGTGTCCCCTTATTACAATGTTTGTTAGATTGCGAGTGTGGTTTGTGTAGTGTAATGGTGGTTTCCTTTAAACTATAGCAGGTATGTGTGTGTGTAATGGTTTATGGGGTTTTTTCCCCTTTAAGTGCTGTGATGATTGTGTTTGCTTTTCACATGTCAAACCAACAGAAAGACTCACGTTTCCAAATATTTATTGATGCGGAACAAGAAAGTTGTCCATAAAGGATAAAACAACATTACTTCACCAAATAGACACGCTCTCCTATTACAGCTGCTTTCTCAGATGTCGTAATTATTCATTTCAGTACTTCTTGAGAATATTATGTAACAGCTAGTCTACCGACAGGACTTTTCTTTGAGATGAATGGTTGTGGCACTGCACCAGCCCCTTTTGACATGTAGACTAGTTATTAGTATCCCATTTGCACAGCAGATTAAATCAGAGGTATGTGTCTCAGCTGAGCATGAGAAAAGGCCTTCAGCACTAGCTGGTTGTCACTCTCAAGACTCTGGAGTTTATGTTAGTTCAGATGTGAACAGCCCATAGTGTCGCTATGGTAGTGTGTGACGTACTGTCACATACTTGTGGTTGGACAGTTGTTTTGCTTAATGTAATGCCTTTGTGTGTGAACGTTCATGAGCATATCATCTTAGAGCATGTGGAAGTAAGTGGAACGGTGGCCTCTGTTGTTCTTTGATCAAATTAAATAGGCTATGAGGGTTTATAGTGACTCTATGATTATAGCAGACTCCATTGCACAGTGCAGTTTTTCTTAATGATACCAAATGTTATTTGTATTGGTTATTAAACTGAAATAACTATGCTTGAGAGCTGACATCAGTAGGTCTTTGCACTGAGGGGAGCTAACTGTTATTGGAGCTGTTTTTGTTTTTGCGGTGGCACTGATCTTACTCCCCTGACGTCACCCGTGTGATACACTCAGGAGATCATGGCAAAGAGCTGTAGAGCTGACAACTACAGGTTTCCTGGAGACCGGGCAGCAGATTTGATGTTGTTTTTCCTCCCACCCCCCACACTGAATGGACAATAACATGCGGAGGTTAGAAGACCATCTCTCTGGTGTATCATTTAGTGTTTTAATTTGTGTTTAGTGTTAGTGTTTTAATAAAAATAAACATTAAAAACAAAGCAGCCCAGTTGTTATGTCACACAACAGCAAAAGCACCTTGTGGATTCATAGCAGGCATATATGAAAAACCTTGTATTCATAACTAAATATACTCCCCGACCTTCAACCTTGCCACGTGGAAGGCATGAAGTAAAAAACCACAAGGTGTTGAATATTTCATTGTTACTGGATCAGGTTGTGTCATGACGGTGCCCTGGAAAAAAGGCCATAGATCACATCGGTGTGTTGTCATATCGCAACCCCAGCCAACCTCTGTTCTAATCTCCAAGACTCAGGAGGTACAGATTTGTCTGATCAAATTTTGCCCCTCTTAAAGTAATATTGTCTGAGGCTATGGGACAATGTTGAGACAATTGAGTGGAAACTATATCCTCTGTGCAGGATTCAAAATGCAATCAAACAATATTGTGTGATGTGTCTTTTATAGACATTTACAAAGGAATACAGTATAAAAAATACAGAAAACTGCACATAGCATTAATATCTAAATAAATTCTATTACATTTTTTTTGTAAATGTACTTTTATGAATGACTCTTCATGTGGAGTTAGACTTACAGGAAATAACGAAGGCTACACAAGCAGCAGGATGAAATCTTATCTTCTGTTATGCGGAAAAACAATCAGAGATAAGTGTGCACTAAGTGGTACTGCAGCTAACCGCTGAAAACGGAGAAACTGCAGCTTGAGTCAGACCTGTTTATCACTTTCAAATAGCAGCCTCGCAAACAACAGGAAGATAGCAACTCTTGAAACCCCCAAGGGTTTCCAAAGAACAGGGGTAAAGGTTAGAAATTTGACTGGAACCAGATTTTAAGTGCAGTTGAAATGATTATAGACTTTTTGTTTTGTTTTGTTTTTGTTTCCATGGGAAAGATTGACCTATACTCGCATGTATAATATAGGTCAAAACATGTTTGAAGACATAAGTTGTCCTGAGAAAAAAATTCCTTGAAAGTGAAATCACTGCAGGCACTTCCAATCCATTAGAAAGTGACATGTTTTAGATAAGAGTATTGCACACAATGTATCTGGAACGTCAGAGTCCGGACAAACTGTTTGCCGACTCTCTTATGGATGAACATAATACCAAGTAGATGAATTCCAGTGTTGAGCTATCTATACTGGCACGAGGACAGTGTTTACAGAGGACAGTTGTCCTTCCAGCATATTCCTGATTCGATGTCATTGTGTTTTCTTTGCAATGTATGAGCTGGAATGCAAGAAAACCTTGGTGGTTTTTGCTGGTGTTTGTGTACAAACAGAATAAGTCAGTGCCGTCATGTTTCCTGCTGATATCCATAAAAGATGGTAAAGTTATGACAGTCGTATAGTCGGATAATGCAGGAAAAAAGGCTAGAGTGGGTTAAAAAGTAGAATCTCTTCATAGGATAGATTGTGAGAACATAAGAGCCCCTGTTTTCTTCCTGGGAAAACACAACAGGAGGGTTAAGTACAAGGAGTGCAGTAAAAGTTGTGAAACTAAATCGCCCATTTTTTGCCTTTTTAAGTTCGGGTTTCTTACAGTATAGGTCACACTTAGTGGCTCGGTCACACTAGATTTAAAATAGGATGGCCTGTTTTTACATTTTGCATCCTAGGAACAACTGGTGGTTTCCCAGTAATTGCATAAACTTTTTTTATGTTTGGTGGTATTATTGTAGGGTCTGCCTTACAATATGAAGCGGCTTGAGGCGACTGTTGTTGTGATTTGGCGCTATATAAATAAAATTGAATTGAATTGACAGATTGTAAGTAGTTGCAGTGATCATTTGGTCACCAAGAAGTTGAATGATAAGCCACAGGTTGCCTGGTGGGAGGCAACTTGTCTCCAAACAGTCACAGTCTGACTTGGACTGACTACAACCACACTGTGACAGATTGGTAAAGATTTGCAGATGTAGCCAAGTACAGGATAGGGTAGGGGAAATTAAAGTAAGATGGAGAGAATGGGCCAATAGCTAGATTCGCAGGAGGGATAAGGGAGTTGCGTGGAGAAGAATGACTGGAGCCACAGGTAAAGTTGCTATGAATTGTATTAAACTATTTAGCAACAATTTAACAGCATTTTATGAACAGGAATGAAAACATAAAATAAAATACAGTGACAGCAATAATAATAACAGTCAGAATCCTATCTGAGCTCAGATATGTCAGTCTTGCCGGCTTAATAGTCAGTGTTCAGTCAAGTCAAGTCCAACAGGTCAAAAGTTTGTGATTGGTGCGATTTCGTCCTACCGCACTGTTGCAATTGTTTGTGAGAGAAGAGCAACCTGCCCTTCTGGGCCAACTCAGAATGGCTGTGGTTCGGTTCGGTTCAAAGGGAAAGGCTCGCCATCTTCCTCGTCAGGAAGAGATCCAGGTCTCACGATCCCATAAAAAAACCTAGCCTGTAAACAACAGGACTATTACTAATTCAGTTCACACTCTAATGATATACATGGCCATATGTAAATAATGTAAGTGCTATAACAAAACAAGCACAAAACATTAATTCTAATTTCTAACTATAGTCTATACAGTGCATCTTAATCATGAATGCAATCTTTAAATCACAATCAGCTTATTCTATCGTCAAGGTGCACATTTCTATCAGAAATCAGAAATAAACCATAAACTATGGTAGATTATTTTTTTTTACAGTATTGCCCTTTAACTGAATTACAGGAGCATTGCTTTACACTGCATAGCAATGAAGCAATATATTATTTACACTCAATGTACAGAATAAAATTACCAAAAGAATATACAAAAACCCACAGGCTGTAGTTTTACAGTATGTGGTAACGTATCAGCACAGTAAGAATACACACGGACATCTATCCAGTGCCGCTCGAGCATCAAATGTAACAAAATAAAGTAGATTCATGACCTTTAAGATCAACATTAACTTATTCCATCATCTAATTTTAGTGCATTTAATATTCAACAAGTAATACTAGAACATCATCAGCACACAAGCTGAGTGCTCAAAATGGCTGAACTCAGTGAGAAACCCCGTGTGTTCTCCCACAGTGAAAACGTGGTCAGCTACAGCTATGAGCATTAGGCTAGTTAGCTTTTCAATTAGCCTGATCCGCCCAGTCCCAGTTTAACTCACCAGCACACTTCTAATGTTCAACTCTCAGAGAGGATCTTGTTCAACTCTCAGAGAGGATCTTGTTCAACTCTCAGAGAGGATCTTGTTCAACTCTCAGAGAGGATCTTGTCCACTTCATCCGCTCCCGCGCAGATCTACAACATTGAAATCGGGCCATTATATTCCCTGTTAACTTCTTGTTAGCTTTTTAGCTTCAAGGTTAGCTTAACAGCTTCTGACTCACCGCGATGGTTTCAAGGTCCGAAATGTTCACAATAAATCAGGTCCGTTTCTCCAAGGTCCATGCAGATCTCCGGTATGGATATTTGCTCAATTTATCAAGTTAATAGTTATTTTCCAGCGAAAAGCTTGGCGGTGAAAATCAGTGATGGTCTCGTGCACCTCCGTCTCTCTCTGTGTCTGAGCACGTGACGGTACAGAGCAGGGGAAGGCGGGGCTTGTTCCTTCCTAACCAGTAGGGGTGTTAAATATACTCTTTGGGTTTTATTCTTATATTTATAGTATTTATCTTTTATTATTGATTTATTTTTGATCAACTCAGTGATTAACAGAGTAATGATAAATCCCAATTAACAATAACATGTTGTAGTGCATTACTGAGTCGTGTAAACTCACTGGGTTACATCCTCCCCTCTTAAATCTCATGCACGTCCCCGTGCATGGCTCTGGTGGAATAGGTAACATCATGAGCAAGGGAGTCGATGAAAGCTTTGTTCAATCCTTGAAAGAGTGATTTAACCACTGTTACTAGTGGGTTACCTAGCTGAGGATAAGTGAGTCTTTGGGATGGTTGGCGAATTCTTTCAGATCTTCTGATCTGTGTTTCTGTTTGCAAGGTTTCAGGTTCATCATCGTTTTCAACTTGTCTTTCAGGTGAAAGTTGATGAGTTGAGTTCTCTGACAACGGTGAATCTGACAAACTGGTCGACAAAACATTTTTGTCTTTTCGAGTGTCTGTTTCAGACTCACTTGGTGTGTTATTTTGTAGGCTTGTGTCACTTTCACTTGGTGATACGTTTGCTTCACTTTCACGTTCTGTCTGAGGTAGGTCTGTTTCACGGTCCATTTCAGGTAAGTTGGTGTCAGTTGAACTTCCAATTTCGCCTTCAGGTAAGTATGTTTCAGTTTCGTTCTCAGTTTCCTTTTCAGGTAAGTCTGTCATGTCCGGTAATGTGTTAGGTTGTTCGTTATCATTTACAGGATCTTTGTTTTGTTTGAATCCTTGGGTTGGCGGTATGGCGCATACTTGGTAAAAATGTCTGTTTTTCACTTGTGGAGGTTCAGGGTAAGAAAACTCATCTTCCTCTTCCTCAAGTGTTTGGTCGGAGTCAACTTCCAAAGCTGAACTTTGTCTTGTGCGTGGTCTGTTAGTTTTTGTGACTCGCTCGGGTTCATGCTCTGTTGGTGAGAGAAATCCACAGGGAAGTAACAGATCTCTGTGGAGCGTTCTGTTGGGTCCATCTCCGTTTTCTGGTTTTACAGTGTATACTGGTAAGTTTTCCATTTGTTTGGTAACAATATACACTGTTTGCTCCCATTTGTCCGCTAATTTGTGCTTCTCTCTCAGGCGGAGATTTCGAACCAAGACTCTGTCTCCCACATGTAGTGTGGATTCACGGATGATTTTGTCAAACCGTTTCTTGTTTTTGTCTGCTACTTTCTGGGAGTTTTTGATGGCTATTTCGTAGCTCTGTTCGAGGTAACTTTTCAACTGCTTGACGTATTGAGAGTGAGTCAACTGTGGCTTGTTTGGCTGTGGCAGGCCAAAGGCAATATCAATGGGCAAGCGAGGCTGTCTACCAAACATTAACTCATAAGGAGAATAGCCTGTTACATCATTTTTTGTACAGTTATAAGCGTGAGTAAGTGGTTTTACGAAGTCACGCCAGTGATGTTTCTCAGTGTCTTTCAAGGTACCAAGCATACTGAGTAATGTGCGATTGTATCGCTCAACAGGGTTGCCACGAGGATGATAAGGACTTGTTCGGACTTTGCGGATACCGAGCAGAGAGCACAGTTCTTTGATTGTACGCGATTCAAAGTCTCTCCCTTGGTCGCTATGAAGTCGCTCTGGAAAGCCATAATGAACTAAGAAGTTCTCCCATAAGTTCTTTGCAACGGTGGTGGCTTTCTGGTCTTTGGTTGGAATGGACACAGCATACTTTGTAAAATGATCCGTGATCACTAGGACATCTTTAGTGTTTTTACTGTCTGGTTCTATTGAGAGGAAGTCCATGCAGACTAGCTCCATGGGCCTGGAAGTTTTAATATTTACCAGAGGAGCAGCCTTGTCTGGCAGGGCTTTTCTACGGACACATCTCTCGCAAGCTTTCACTTTCTTTTCGACATCAACTGCCATTTTTGGCCAGTAGAAACGTGACCGAATGAGTTCCAGTGTGCGTTCGACCCCTAAATGCCCCATGTTGTCATGAAGATTAAGCATAACTGTAGGGCGTAAGGAATCAGGAAGGACTAACTGCAACAAGGTCTCTGGCCCCAACTGGCGTTTCCGGTACAGTAAGTCATTTTGGAGGTCAAGACGTTTCCACTCCCTTAAAAATAAGAGAACATCGTGAGACTCAGACTTAGTATCGGCTGGTGGACGTGAGTCAGCTGCCAGCAGCTTGATGACTTTACTAATGGCTGGATCTTTTCTCTGCAGGTTGACAAGATCAGTATGGGTGTATCTGGGTAAGGCTAGGAGATTGTTATCATTGCCTTCTTCTTGAAACATGTCTGGAATGGCACCCGCAGACATGGCAAGTGACTGGACTAGAGCACAAGAGGGTTCAGTCTGATCCATAGCCATATATCTTTGACAGGCTGCCATCACGGTATCGGATTGAAGTTGGAGCTCGACATCTTTGACTGAGGACAAGAGATGGGATCTGAACTTATCAATGCGCTGACATTCCTGGGTAAAAACTGGATCGTCTTCAGGTTTGTCATGTGGTTTCCTAGATAGTCCATCTGCATCAAGATTTTGTCTCCCAGCTCTGTACTTAATGTCAAAGTTATAGGTGGACAATGCAGCCAACCAACGATAACTCGTGGCATCAAGCTTTGCTGTGGTCAGAAGGTAAGTCAATGGGTTGTTGTCGGTGATGACTGTGAATGTGTTTCCATATAAATAGTCATGAAACTTGTCAGTTATGGCCCACTTTAAAGCTAGAAATTCTAACTTGTGGGCGGGGTATCTAGCTTCACTATGGGATAGACCACGACTTGCATAGGCTATAACCTGTGTGGTTCCATTCTGCACTTGATAAAGAGCTGCCCCAAGTCCGGTTGTACTGGCATCTGTGTGTACCAGGTAAGGTAGCTTTGCATCAGCATACCCAAGGACTGGTGAGGTGGTGAGTTTTTCAATAATAGTTTGAAACGATTTCTGGCACTCTGGTCCCCAACGATCACCAAAGGGCTCTTTGGGGTTCAGATACTTTGGATCACTGGGTGGGTTTTTACTATGCTTTCGTCTCGGAGGATAGCCAGCTGTGAGGGAGGTGAGGGGCTTGACAATTTTTGAGTAATCTTTGACAAATCTCCGGTAATAACCGGTAAAACCAAGAAACGATTGGAGTTCTTTTAAGGTTTGGGGTCTCGGCCAAGTCTTGAGTGCTTCAGTTTTTTCGGGATCAGTCTTTACGCCGTCTCTAGATACAATGTGGCCTAGATAACGGACTGATGTTTGGAAGAAACGACATTTGTCGGGCGAGAGTTTCAGCCCGTACTCTCTGAGTCGCTCAAGAACATGAATGAGTCGGGTCTCATGATCTTCAAGGGAACTGGAAAAGACTATCAAATCATCCAAAAAGACTAACACTTCTCTCAGATTGATGTCTTTCATACACTTTTCCATAAGCCTTTGGAAAGTGCTTGGGGCATTTGTTATTCCCTGGGGCATACGATTAAATTCGTAGAAGCCGAAGGGGCACACGAAGGCTGTCTTTGGCTTATCTTCTTCACACATCTCGATTTGATAGTACCCTGACTTAAGGTCCATCACAGAGAACCACTGAGATCCTGCAAGAGCAGAAAATGACTCCTCTAAGTTTGGCAAGGCATAGGCATCGCGGATGGTCTGCAAGTTAAGCTTCCTAAAATCAATGCATAACCGCACATCACCATTCTTTTTGCGGACCACCACTATCGGTGATGAGAATGGAGATTCAGATTCTCTGATTATGCCTGCATCTAAGAGGGCTTGTAAGTGCTTTTTAACTGCCTCGTAATCATGGGGATGAATCGGGCGAGATCTCTGTTTGAAGGGGGTTTCATCTTTTAAGTTGATGTGATGTTTTACATGTGTGGCATGCCCAAAATCAAGATCATTGTGTGAGAAAACATCAGAGAAGGTGTTTAGCTTTTCAGCTATCTTCTCTTTCCACTCTTCAGATAGTGGTGATTCACCAAAGTCGAAACTGAGAGGGGGTCTTGAGGTTGAAGTCTGCTGCTGAGAGTTACACGTTGCAGACACCTTTTGGTCGCCTTTCTCAGGCTCAGGACATGGCATGACACAGTCAGGGGCAACTAGCTCAGCAATTACACAGTTAGTGGGCAATGTAATGTCATGGTTAGTCTCGTTTCTCAGCAACACAGGAACTTTATAAGGTCCGTGCTTTGGCAGAGATATAAGGCAACAATCTACAAACACACCACCAGGTAGGGAGCCGGTAGTGGGCTGTTCAATAAGTGCACACTGTTCAGGCTTAGCGTGGCTAGCATGCATAAAACCTTCCACTAGTAGCTTTTGATTTGCAGGAAGGACTTCTTGGGTTCTACTTTGAAGTTTTACCAAGCCGATCTTGCCACTGTCACTTTGTCTTTTTCTGGATGCTAATGTCTTTAGCACTTGTTGGTATCCATAAGGGAGTACCTTAAAGTCAGGTAAGGTGTTCTCACAAAGATGCTCATATAAGGGGTCAAGTGTATTTGTGCCAATTAGTAGAGGTGTGTCTGAGTTTGAGCGAATGTCAGGGACAACTAAGGCAAGAGTAGATAGTTCAAGCTCTGACTGATCGAGATCTTTGGGGAACATGATACTCGTCTCAATGTATCCCAAGTAAGGGACTGTCTGACCATTCGCACCTTCGACCTCTAGGAGATCACTGATGGGTTTTATAGGATGATCAGGTAAGTGTTCTTGATAGAAGGATTTGGCAATAGTGGTTACTTGAGAGCCTGAGTCGAGCAAGCAACTACATTCAACGCCATTGATAACAACTCTGGCTGTGCATTTTCTACCCACAAGTCTTTTGGGAAGTTTAGGCACTGAGTGAACATTAGCTGTTTCACATTGGGCTTTTGTTGTCTTTTTCTCAGTGGGACTTGGTTCAGATTTAGCACCCATCTGTCCCGCGACAGGGGCTCCTTCTAGTTTAAATTAAATGACTCATCAACTGGTCTGGATATTTCCCATTCTCGCTGCTTCTGTCTGAGGGCATTCCTTTTAGCTGCTACTAATGCTGGGTTGGGATCATTACTACAGCTGGAAGCGATATGACCATCTTCTCCACACTTGAAACAGTATCCAGGTTTGGGTTTGGCTGACACTGCAGCAATTTGTGGTATCTGTCCCGGCTTGTTCTGAGTTTTGGTACTTGGGTTCCTTTTTGCTTCCTTTTGAAGTTTCTGCGATCTTTTCTCTGTTTTATCAGCTCTGAGCTGTGCGATTTGAGACCTGAGGTCAGCAATTTGCTTCTGGAGGTCAGACGAATTGCTGTCCATTTCATGCTCATAATCGTTCCTACCTTGAGAGCGTGTGGTTTGCACGTTAGAATAAACACGAGTCTTTTGGATCCCCAAATGTTGTTTCATGCGGGTTGCTTTACTTGCCTGTTTGTCCTCCTCGGTGCGTAGGTGGAGGAGTAGCTCTGCAAAATGAGGTGGGTCGTCTTTCTTTTGTTCAAGTTGAAGGTTTGCAATCAATGAGCTGTCCCAACACCCTCTACAAAACTGTCTCAGGAGCTGTTTATTGATGTCACTAGAAGCAATTCCGTCTCTTTTTATGACTAGGTTTAGCACTGTGTGCAATCTTTGCAGGTAATGTGAGGGTTTTTCACCTCCATTCTGATTGGTGTTTAAGAAGCGAGCAAAGAGTTCGTCACCGTCCTCTACAGTTGCATAGGCAGAATCAAGATGTTCAAGGTAAGTTTTGGGGTTTGCTTTTGGACCAAAAGCTTTCACCAGGTCCGCTGCAGGGGGTGAAAGACTTTCAACAATCTTTCGCACAACTTGAGTTTCGGTGAGCGAGGGATCAGTCAAGCAAAACTCTACGCTGCTGCGCCAAGTGTCATAGTCAGTTTCGAAAGGAGGATGTGGAACTCTCCCTGAAAAAGGTTTCAGTCTGTATTGCGAGTTTGGTGGGGGAATGACTTCACTGCTTTTAACAATGTGCTCTACAATAACCCGCTGCACTTCAGGTGTGCTTAAAAGGTTGGTGGGAATCTGAGGGGTTTGTTTCTCAGCCTCTGCCGGTGGGTGAGTATTCAAGGCACTTACATGGTTGCTATTGGGTGTTAAAGGAGAAGAAGGTAGGGCCTCATCACTGTGGGGCACTGGCTCTTGTTCAGTGGAAGGCTCAACTGTGTGGACATCCCCTCCCAATGACTCCCCAATTTTAGCTAGTTCATCCATCAAAAGGTCTTTAAACGATCGGTTGCTTCGTGCTGCCACATCTTTAAGCTGTGACAGGTAAGTTACAGTAGCTGATGCGCTGGTTTCAATGCTATACGCACTGGCTAGGTCTCGAACGTGATAGACAACTTCAGGTTTCACAGTGCAAGGTCTGTCATAAGGCAAATATCTTTTCTCTAGTTCTTTAGCAGTAGCCTCATGTTGAAATTCCACAATAATCTGACCACCAGTTGGTAGCTTAATCTGCCTACTGACAGGACCGAAAGCTTCTAAGAACTCAATTATTTCTTTATCAATGTCTGTGTTAGTTAAACCACTGACCAAGACAGCATTTTGAACTTTAACATTCTCTGTTTTCACAACTTCCATGGTTAGGACACGTAAAAGTACCAGTATAAAAAAATACAAGTCACTGTGAAGCTCCAGGCACTCTTAATCGTTTTATTAAATTTTGGGTGGACTAACAACTCTGCAAACCCTCCTGGCTGGCTCGCCACTTTCTGTAGCCAAGTACAGGATAGGGTAGGGGAAATTAAAGTAAGATGGAGAGAATGGGCCAATAGCTAGATTCGCAGGAGGGATAAGGGAGTTGCGTGGAGAAGAATGACTGGAGCCACAGGTAAAGTTGCTATGAATTGTATTAAACTATTTAGCAACAATTTAACAGCATTTTATGAACAGGAATGAAAACATAAAATAAAATACAGTGACAGCAATAATAATAACAGTCAGAATCCTATCTGAGCTCAGATATGTCAGTCTTGCCGGCTTAATAGTCAGTGTTCAGTCAAGTCAAGTCCAACAGGTCAAAAGTTTGTGATTGGTGCGATTTCGTCCTACCGCACTGTTGCAATTGTTTGTGAGAGAAGAGCAACCTGCCCTTCTGGGCCAACTCAGAATGGCTGTGGTTCGGTTCGGTTCAAAGGGAAAGGCTCGCCATCTTCCTCGTCAGGAAGAGATCCAGGTCTCACGATCCCATAAAAAAACCTAGCCTGTAAACAACAGGACTATTA
This sequence comes from Diplotaxodon limnothrissa, assembly GCF_057381915.1. NCBI lineage: Eukaryota > Metazoa > Chordata > Actinopteri > Cichliformes > Cichlidae > Diplotaxodon > Diplotaxodon limnothrissa. The sequence goes on along the minus strand of NC_140602.1, from coordinate 54,886,682 downwards.
CTAATTCAGTTCACACTCTAATGATATACATGGCCATATGTAAATAATGTAAGTGCTATAACAAAACAAGCACAAAACATTAATTCTAATTTCTAACTATAGTCTATACAGTGCATCTTAATCATGAATGCAATCTTTAAATCACAATCAGCTTATTCTATCGTCAAGGTGCACATTTCTATCAGAAATCAGAAATAAACCATAAACTATGGTAGATTATTTTTTTTTACAGTATTGCCCTTTAACTGAATTACAGGAGCATTGCTTTACACTGCATAGCAATGAAGCAATATATTATTTACACTCAATGTACAGAATAAAATTACCAAAAGAATATACAAAAACCCACAGGCTGTAGTTTTACAGTATGTGGTAACGTATCAGCACAGTAAGAATACACACGGACATCTATCCAGTGCCGCTCGAGCATCAAATGTAACAAAATAAAGTAGATTCATGACCTTTAAGATCAACATTAACTTATTCCATCATCTAATTTTAGTGCATTTAATATTCAACAAGTAATACTAGAACATCATCAGCACACAAGCTGAGTGCTCAAAATGGCTGAACTCAGTGAGAAACCCCGTGTGTTCTCCCACAGTGAAAACGTGGTCAGCTACAGCTATGAGCATTAGGCTAGTTAGCTTTTCAATTAGCCTGATCCGCCCAGTCCCAGTTTAACTCACCAGCACACTTCTAATGTTCAACTCTCAGAGAGGATCTTGTTCAACTCTCAGAGAGGATCTTGTTCAACTCTCAGAGAGGATCTTGTTCAACTCTCAGAGAGGATCTTGTTCAACTCTCAGAGAGGATCTTGTCCACTTCATCCGCTCCCGCGCAGATCTACAACATTGAAATCGGGCCATTATATTCCCTGTTAACTTCTTGTTAGCTTTTTAGCTTCAAGGTTAGCTTAACAGCTTCTGACTCACCGCGATGGTTTCAAGGTCCGAAATGTTCACAATAAATCAGGTCCGTTTCTCCAAGGTCCATGCAGATCTCCGGTATGGATATTTGCTCAATTTATCAAGTTAATAGTTATTTTCCAGCGAAAAGCTTGGCGGTGAAAATCAGTGATGGTCTCGTGCACCTCCGTCTCTCTCTGTGTCTGAGCACGTGACGGTACAGAGCAGGGGAAGGCGGGGCTTGTTCCTTCCTAACCAGTAGGGGTGTTAAATATACTCTTTGGGTTTTATTCTTATATTTATAGTATTTATCTTTTATTATTGATTTATTTTTGATCAACTCAGTGATTAACAGAGTAATGATAAATCCCAATTAACAATAACATGTTGTAGTGCATTACTGAGTCGTGTAAACTCACTGGGTTACACAGATAATTGCTGTCTGACTTAAAAACGCAGATGGATTGTCAAGATGAGCACAAGTCACCTGGGACAAGTTTCTTTGCATATGTGGGCTTGATTCAACCGGTTGCCAACTGACTATACAATCAAGGTTGCTGAGCATCTGTGCCATTTTGTCTCTAATTTTGTGAAGGAATTTCTGAATATATATTTCAAATACATGAGGTTCTGGCTGGACTCTGAATGTAAGTAGTTAATGCAAATTAATGTTTAGTGAGAAATTCTGTGCATGTTGATGGCAATAGATTCGCAATAAGTTCATGATTATCATCGATGTATCAGAGTTAATTGCTTTGTTATCACATTCTCTTGCACACTGACAGCAGAGTGGCTCTGTCTTATTACTGTTTTATCACTGTCTTGATGCACAAAAGTTGCTCTGAATTGCAACTGATTGCAAGTTCTTGCAAACTTGGTACACATCTTTGAAACATCATCATTGGACTCAATCGCATAAGTTGGTGATTTCTAGCCAAAGTGATAGAATATTCTTCAGTTCTACTAGAAATCATGCTCAAGGGTGATAATATTGCCTGACTTTCTGTTTCTCAAACCAGGGACAAGTGGAGGCTCATGTAAGGCTGCAAACCAGAGTTTCTGAACATGCAGATTTCTACATTGTTGTACAAGGCTCTAGACTTGCACACGTGATTAGAGCAAAAAGAGCCAATGATGGCTTGAGTCTCTGCTTCACAGTTCCAGGTATGTCCTTTAGTCAACCACTTTGGCTCTCACGTTGTCATCACTTCCTGCTTTGATTTTTTAAAATGATTTTCTCTATATTCCACAGGCCACAACCTTGAGGAAGTTGTTTTTGTCACATCCTACTTTCACATTGAGAACAAAGTCAAACCTTGTGAGGGGGAAGCGTCCTTTAAGTACGTCAGGGATGATGCCCAGGAAGTAGCAGAATACCTAAGTGAAAACAGAGACCAGCTTGACCCCCAGAGCTTCTTAGAGATCCTGAAGAAGTTTCCTTGTTGCGCACAGGGAGAGGATGATGAGCTCTTTGTTGAACAGTTAGCTCACCTTGAGCAGGAGGTGGAGATCAATAAAAGTTCAGCTGATCTTCGGCTGCTGGATGAGAAGATCACACATGCTTTGGCTAACATGGATTACCCTCAGCAGTGGAAAACAGATGGCCAACCTAAAGAAGGTAATGAAATGAAACGTCCAACTTTAAGTCGGAGGTTAGTTTCTGGAGACTTCAGTAACCACTTGCATCTCAGGTTTCTATCTCTAAAGCCCAAATGTGTTTTCGTATTATTTTTGCTTCATGTTCTTTTTCCATGGTAGAATAATTGTACACCACACATCTTTAATGACTTTAAAAAGTACAATTGTGGGTACACAACTTTGAATTTATTTTGAAGCTTTCATCCACACAGGCTCAAATATATACATGCTTTGACTTTAAACTTTTACGTGGTGCTGAAGATTCTTTTATGTCTTTTAATGTGACAAGGTGAAGGCCTATTAACATCTCGTTAATAATCATGATTCAATCATGATTCAATCATGATTAACTGTTTTTTTTGCCAGCAATAAAACAAATTTTTTGACAGCACTCATTAGATTGACCAGTACTCTGAAAAATGGGAATGTCCAAGTAATAACGGTAGATTTACACAAGTTGAGGTCTCTTGAAGCCATTTCTAAATAATCAGAGATTGCAAGATCATTAGATCAAACAACTGTAAGCAATCACAAGTTTTTTGGATATGTTGGCACTTGCCAAGGTCTGGAAGAAAACCCAACCTGCCAGCCTCAGATGAGAGGAACTTGGTTAGAATGTTCAAGAACAACCCAGGAACCACCAACTCAAGCCTGACATGACCTGTAAACTGCAGGAATACCAGTCGCTGTTCTCAGTGGAACGTGTTTTGCGTCATCAACAAATGAGAGGCTTCCTCCCACCGTCCAAAGACATGCAGCTTGTGGGGATAGGTTAATTGGTTAATCCAAATTGCCACTAGGTGTGAATGTGCGAGTGAATGTGAGTGTGAATGGTTGTCTGTCCCTATGTGTTAGCCCTGCGACAGACTGGCGACCTGTCCAGGGTGTACCCCGCCTTTCGCCCTATGACAGCTGGGATAGGCTCCAGCGCCCCCCGCGACCCTGAAAAGGATAAGCGGAAGCGAATGGATGGATGGATGAACAAATGAGAGGGCGCTGATAAAGGAAATCAACTAAAATTTGCAGCTGCCCACATGGACAAGTCAAATCGCTTCTGGAGAAAAGTTTTATGGGCATAAGACAGAAAGATTGAGCTCTTTTGTCACATTGACAAGAGTTTGTTTGGAGGCAGGTAAGGTAAAGGTAAGGTTTTTAAACCCAAGAAGACTGCACTAACTGTTAAGCACAGTGGTGGCAGCATCATGCTTTGGGGCTGTTTTGCTGCTGTGGTACTGATACCAACTGAGTGTTACAACAGGAGAGTGATACACAATCCCAAATACACATCAGAAAGGCTTTTACCAATACTGCTAAGAAGAGTGGTCAAATATCCATCCAAAATTATGCTACAAGCTAGTTAAAGTGTCTGGTCAATGTGCAATTGTTATCGGGAAATTTAACCAAATACTGTTGTGCCTTTGTGCTTTAGAGAAAATCCAAAATAAATGTAAACTTGTGCATAGATTTTTTAAAAAAAAAAGTAAGATCTATGCTGTAAAAATATTCCACCCTGGAAAAAGAAATTTTCAAAAAAATTATTAAAAGCTGCAAATTAGCATGATGAGTGTATGGAAACTTGGTCAAGTTTAATATAATAAGGACAGTCTCTTGGCTGTCTAACGATGCCACTGAGAGTGGATATGCCTAATATCATGACTTCAGCCACACAGCTCTGGCTGTGAGTAGAGAAACCCCACCTACTTGCCAGTCAACACTGTTAAAAAGGGGCAGCCAATCAGAAAAGTTGACCTTAAAGGGAAATATGGGGAAACTGTTGGTTTCAGACAGAGATGAAACTGAGTGGTTGCAGCAAGGTCTGGTATTAGATAATATAAAACAATAAATAAAACATTGTGCTAGAAAGGAGCACACAAGGTGCCTACTATCTTCACACGTTGATATCACAAAAGTAAAGTTATTGAATCATTTGGAAAACATTTTTTTTGTAGTTTTGAGGAAAGGAACATATTAATCCTTCAGGTCATTATTGCTCCGGTGCTCTGGTGTTCAGTGGTTTCAAACCCAATGAGATCTGACTGTGCGGCTCACCTCAGTCATCACATGATTCAGAGGACCAGGCAGCCAGTCGGGCAGAGGCTGGTTTGCTCCAAAGACAAAGTAATTATTGCCATTATTCTTTCTTGGTCAGATTAGAGTTGTCCTGCAGACCTCCGTGGCTGCTAAATCAACTTCCACAACCCTTTGCACTACACTCCCATTGCTAGAGTTTCTGGCATCTAGCCTTAGATTGAGTTATTTATTATGTTTTGTGCTATCCTTTGTAATGAAAAGGATTAAAATGCTCAACAGTATAACAAAATTTTAATGAAAATAAGAAATTAGGAATTACATATACTGGTCCAGCTGTTTCGTTATGCCTTTACAATTCCAGACTGTTTGTATTCATCATAAGAAGAAAAAGCAAATGAGACTATAGGCAGCCTAAAGCAGCATATTCACATGTAGTGCTAAAGGCTGCATTCAGACTGTGTGTGTGTGTGTGTGTCCTTGTATTTGACAATGCATGTATGGTCATGGTTTGCTTAAAAAAAAAAAGCAAATGCTGATGCAAAGCTTGGGTGTGGTGCAAATTCAAAGTAGCTCTTGGCCCCCATAGCCATGCGGTGCACTATTTGCAATGGCAACAATTTGACAATGACGTGCTTGTTTGTTGAACTTTGCATAAAGAGCATGTGCAGCATTCGCAGCCCTCTCCAAACTGGGTCACAATTTAATGGCACCATTGTTGAGGCGGCAGGACATTTCAGTTCATTTTGGGGTTTCAACAAGAATTGGAAAGGAGAAGAGAAATAGTTGAATTGTTCTGCACATTGTTTCTGCACTGGAAAGATGGTACCATGGTAACTCTCACCCACAGACGGGGGGAAGACCCAGAAGATAAAGTCTTTTTTAAAGTTTCTTCCTGAGCTTACAAGACGACAACGATGTAGAGAGAAGGATTTTGCTGGTGGTTTTTCGCTTGCTCTTTCCTGCTGCCCTACATTAGACTACAGACTGTTAAAAGATCAGTCAGTCATAGGGAATAACGACTGCTGACATGTCCTCATACTCATTGTTTATGTTCCCTTATACTCCAGTGAGCAGGAGGCTAGATCTAGCAACTGTGTCACAGCAGGTGTTTGCTTAGGAAAGCATTTGGTTTTAGTTGGCAATGATAATATTCATATAGTGCATACAGGCAGAACGCAGAGTCACTCATTCCTTATATGCACAGTGCCCTGCTGCTGTGTTGATGCACTGGAAGTCTATTTGAAATAGCAGGAAAAGTTCTGGATTCTTGAAGCTAATACCGCTTTTGATATTTGGGATTTCCAAATACATTCATATTGACTAAAAGTCATTTTTGTTTACATGAACAAATCACACAAACAATTCTGACATTGATTACTCAGAAGACACATGCTAAGAAGGCTGTTTTACATGTGTCAGCGCTTTTTAAACATCTCCTCGATTGAAAGATTATTCAGCATCTTTCTCCCTCCAGATAATTCTTTCTTTTCTTTTCTTTTTCTCCAGCTGTCAAACATCATCCCAGAGAAACCCTTCTCCACGTTGCAGTGCGTTTGGGTTTGGTTCACCTTGCCCGATTCTTAATTCACCAACCAAGAGGTCAAAGGGCATTGACCTTACCCAATCAGGATGGAGACACACCCCTCCAATTAGCTCAAAAGTCTGGACAGCATGCCATGTTCATGCTGCTAGCAGCGTAAGACTCTTATTATTTTACTGTTGTCTCTTTTCGACTATTGAAAGGTAGTAGTATTTTCCTTTTGAAGGTATTACTGTAATATCGTAAATAATTGCTTTATGAAGTAAATGATGAGTAATGATGAAAGAAATTAAGATGGAAATTACACAAAATGCACATGCATAAAATTTATTTTAAATATGATAAACCTCTAACATTTCCACATGCAGTAATAACATTGTAAAGACTGAGCTTGAGAAGTATGTACAATAGCTGATATATTGGGGATTATTGTAGTAAATCTTTTCCTCATCAGCTCTCCAGGTCCTGCAGTCAGCCCTCTTCCTGGTGTGTGGTGCTTGTGGTCCAACAGTTCTTACATGCTGAGGTTCTGTCCTGGGACCGACTCTCTAGCCCTCTCTGTGAGGCATACCCCGGGAAGCTCCCCTCAGGATAGCATCATGGTCCTGCGAGAAAGACTAGAAGACTTCAGTGTTTCTAAAATGGTGAGAATAAACCACAGGGGATGTCTGTTAAAAAATTTAGGGAAGAAAATGCAAAAGACTGTTCCAATGCCTGTCTGTGCTTGATGTAAAGTTATGTTGTTAAGTTAAGGCCATATCATAAGTTTAGTAAACCCTTGTGTAAACACTCATGCTCTTTAACAATCATAGGTTTTGATAAGAGTGAAGCAGTAAATACATTACCTCTGCAGTACAGTAAAACGAAGGGCACGAGGGAAGAAAATGGATGACGTTAGCTGATGATAACAGGCTTAAGGGGATTACCTTAAAGAGCGAGAAGCCAAAGCAAATTGTTTCAGGCAGAGGATAAGCTGAGGGGTCGCATCAAGTAAGGATTATTTTGAACTGTGGATCATGTGAAACTACAATAGCAGTGTCCACGAGTTTAAATATGGAGTTAGAAATCAATATAATGAGTCCACCTTTAATGTTTGGACACACTTGAAAATCCTTTTGTGAGCTAATAAAGCAGATGCCTTTGTGTCAAAGTAGCTGAGGATAAAACACAGAAAAACATGAAGGCGACTTTCCTTGCCTGGGATTTTATAGCAGATAACCTTAAAAATATTCTGCAGTAGATCAAAAACGAAAGAAAGTCATCAAACAACATATGAACATTACCTGATGCTGCTGAAGTGAAGCAGAGCAAAGTTACAGAGGTTTGTTTAGAGTCCGTGCCGTCGGGTGAGAAAGCCACATCTCACTGATTCTGATCCGTCGGCAGGTCCGCGCGTTGTGTTTACGTCTTTGTGCAGAATCCGTGTTCCTGCTCTCTTTTACTGTTTTAGCTGTTTGGTGGTTGTTGAAATTTTGTGAGGTTTCACCTGAGATTCTGGCGTTTCGGGCAAAATAAATTTATGTTAAAAAATCAATTCAGGATCGATAACACGTTATCTAAGCTAGAATCGATTTTAATTGATAAATCGATAATCAAAACCCACCCATAGTGTTAAGCACATTGAGTTTAAATGCAATGAAATGCGCTCTATAAACAAAATTGACATTGATATTGATATACTAGCAAAAACAAAGCAAAGGCCGACCTACACTGAACTTCACATCTGAAGCAAACGCAAACAGAGACATTTGACATTCCTGGATGATGAATACGCAAATAAAAAACATAGTGATGTTAATAATGGATGTGTGATGTTGTTCATGCAAAGTTTGGTTCAGATTGGCCCATCTGTATGTGAGTACATATGGACATACATCCATACATAGTTTGTATATACACATATTATAGTAAGACTGCAGTAGTGACTAAATAATTGTACTTTATCATAATGTCATGTTTCTTTGTACAGTTCATGGCAGTTTTAATTTACTCAAACATCTGTTTCTGTCCAAGATCAATGTGCTCAGAGCTGATACTGTGGTGGGCAAGAGGGATACAGATGAAGGTGTTCAGACTAACAAAGGTAAGTTCTGAATTAAACTAATGTGTAGCATTGTGGTCAATTTGTGTTCATAATATCAGAGAAATTGATTACTTTCAGGCTTTTATCTGAAAAATATTAGGCCAATGTTTATCCAGCCTTTCGTGTACTTTGTATGGGGCCGGTCTCTAACCACATGTCCAATTTATCACTGTATCCAAGATGGTGGGATAACATGGCAGCATCCACAAACCGGTGTCTGTTCCTGTGTATTTTTATGGATTAATTCCAAATTTGTACGTTAGAAGATGTAATTACACACTAATCAGTCTATATTTATGAGCACAGCAGTACTTCTTCTATTAAATAACCTCAAAATGCAGCTGATTGTACCTTTAATGGAAGTCTTCACCAAAAATGTTGGATTAGAATCATGGATTTTAGAATAAAGAATGGTCTTCGACCGTACTAATTGACAGTAAATATAAGAAATAGCTTTAATCAAGTTTGTCCTTACCCATGTTATTACTACAGAAGCAGTGGTTGAGCTCAGTCCACACCAAAGCAGTGTCTTGTCCCATATTACATGGACTTTCCGGCTGTATACCCCCCCCCCCCCCCCCCCCCCCACACACACACACACACACACACACACAAAGGTTCATAAACACACATGTCAGTACTGTTTCTTCCATGAACTTAGTCATGATCCAAATTCTTGATTGACAGATAATCAGAATCAGAATCAGATAATAATCAGATAATAAACTGATCATTGCATTTTTCAATATTTCAGATCACTTACTCTCATATTTGGACTTTGGACTGTTTAGTCAGACAAAATCAGAATCAGAATCAGAATACTTTATTGATCCCTGGGGGAAATTATTTTTTGTTACAGTGCTCCATTTTAAACCAACATTAAGACAAGACAGACAATACACTAACTAAGAATAGTACAATATATACATATATATACATACATACATACATACATACATACATAAGTCACTCATAAATAAATAGTTGGAAAAGAAACATGTGTAGCTGTAGCAGCAAACAGTGTGTTAAGTGGATGCGTTGTACAGGGAGATGGCCACAGGCAGGAATGATTTCCTGTGTCGTTCAGTGGTGCTTTTCGGTAATCTCAGTCTCTCACTGAACGAGCTCCTGTGACTGACCAGCATGTCATGGAGTGGGTGGGAGGTGTTATCCAACATTGTCTTTATCTTGGACAGCATCCGCCTCTCCGACACCACCTTGAGGGAGTCCAGCTCCATCCCCACAACATTGCTGGCCTTACGGATCAGTTTATTAAGTCTGTTGGCATCTGCGACCCTCAGCCTGCTCCCCCAGCATGCAACAGCATAGAGGATCGCACTGGCCACAACAGACTCATAGAAAATCCTCAGCATTTTCTGGCAGATGTTGAAGGACCTCAGTCTAGCAGTATAAAGACTTCATCCCAGGCTCTGAGAACCTGTAGCGGTCATTTCTAAACTGCTTTCTGATGCTTTGTAGCCGAAACAAAGTGTTTGATTTGTCAAAAATAACAATCAAAGGATTTTGCAATAATGAAAATAATAATTACTTACAACCCTGCTATTGTCATCACACTGATCTGCGCGTGCGCAAACAGCTCATGCGTGTTGTCTGCCTGCGGTGGCATGCAAGTTTGGAGACTTTACTCTGGAGCAGTGGAAAAATGAACAGCCACAGATTCACTTGAGCAAACAGTGGTATGATCAGACATCCATCACTTAGGACCTAAAGAGACTAGAAAAACACTTTCAACAGACACCATAAAAGGCACAGCCACAGCACATCTGAGCCTTCAGAGAAAACCGAAGAAGCACATTGTTTCTCTTTCCCTGCGGTGACATGTTCAGGCTGGCATGCAGACATGCAGAGAGTAATCTTTGCTAATCTTCGATGCCAGCCGCGAATTATTTTCTATCATTCTATATCTGTGTCTCACACACACACACACACATTTTGTGTTTCTTCAACCTGTGGCTACTCTTTTTGGTAACCATAGAGATGGCAGGTGGCAGCATCGACTCATAAAGGGAAGCAGGAAGTGTACCACGGTATTGACCTTAACCCCGTCGCGACTCTAGCAGCCGTCCATTAATCCTCTTGAAATAACAGCTCCACAGTAGGGAGCTTGTGCTCTTTCTCTGGACCTGCTGGTTTGGACGAGCGCAAAGTCTGATTGGTTAGTTTTCCATTCCTGGATAGCAGAGTCACATCCAGAGAACCTGATGTTGTGCCTTCCACATAACTCTCTTTTTTAGAGTAGCAGCAGCAGCAGCAGCAAGAGGAGGAGGAGGAGGAAGATGAGGGTGTTTGTGTGTCAGGCTTCAGCTTTTGGTTAAGTGTTTTTCTTTTGCACAGGCATCAACAAGGAACAACATGTGAAAGAGCATGTGCTCGTGGACAGTGTGAGTATACATACATACGTTGTAGATGTTTGCAGATTTTTGAATGCAGCCATATGCATTTATGACTTTTTCAAGTAAACTATATGTAAATTTAGTGAAATGGTGTGCATGCTTTTTGTGTTTGCTTAAAGGTTTTTGAAGAGCAGCTCGTCCTGTCTTTAGATGACGATGATGATGAAGAAGAGTACTCATCCTCATTATCTGGTAACTCTCTTCTCTTCTCTTCTCTTCGACCTCTGCTTCAAGTATTTTCAGATGATTTATTCACTGGTCCAACGTTTTGGCCCAGCAATCACAACTTTTTATTTTCCGTTTTAATATTACGGCAGTAACTCTTCAGCATCTGGATTAAATGATGAATGGGTAATCCATAAAAAATACAACAACATATTTGTGGCTGCACTGAACAGCGGGGTGTGGGAACAGAACATATTAAGCTAGTACAGAAGCCTGGGGAGGAACTGTTTCTCTCGTGGTCTTAGCACAATATGCGAAGCTCTGTTTTGAATCACATCATTGGAAATCGATGCGGTTGCTGCTTCACAGGCACAGACAGGGATGGGCTTCTGTATTAGGCACAGAGGTGGTATTCGTTTATTAAATGGACATATTGTCCTCCAGGAGTCTTTGGATGATGCTGGTTGTGTCTTTACCCGCACTGGCTCCATAATGACTCAATCCAGGGGTCCAGGAATCTGCCCTGTCAGTGGGACAAAGACAGGAATGGGGTCAGGCTTGTCCCACTCAGACTTTGTCTGAGCTATGAGATGCCCCCCCCCCCCTCTGGTTTGTCGCCCTGCCATCCCCTCCCCCGATTCTCTCCTGGATCAAACAGTAGAGCTGTGTACTCGAAGCAAGAGGTGGAATGTTAACAAGCTAAAGTGTCCTCGGCTTACAAAAGCTGACATTTCAGATAGGACACATGCATTTACACTGATTCCCTTTTAAATCCAACATCTGCTCAAGACTATATAAGCTGAAGCTCATTGGCTAGTAAAAAAAAGTTGAAAAGGATGCTAAAGTGTTTCGGGTGTCACCACGGTTACTGCGAATGCTAATTTTCCTGTGTGATGCTGTGGAAGAATGAAGAGATTGTTGTAAACTTTGGAGAGGCTCTGGTGCTACTCAATGGCGCTTGTAAATGCTGTATAAATGAAATTATGTGTGTGCGTTTACGATAAAGTGTCAGCGTCAAGTAGTGTCGCGTGAAAAACACGAGGCATCGATCCCATTGTTTTCCACAGATTGCAGATTTCTCCTTATATTCCTCAAGTTCTTAAACTCTCTTTTGGCCTGAGTGCTTTAGATGGGATGACAGTGTCTTGGGGCTACTGTGGTGAAAAAGTGTCATTTGGAGTTATTGTTTTTTCCAGATCTGTTGAAATGATCATAACAGTTTCTCATGCTTCACTGACATAACTCAGCGGTGGCAGTTATTGTTGGAGCTAGCTTGTGTTACGATTAGTCTACCAGCCGAGACTTGTGCTGCTTGTGTCTGTCACCATTAGATCCAGTACTGGAATCGTGGTTCTTTGTTTTTGCCTGTGTGAAAGGTTCTACTTAAAGGTCACAGCAGATACATAAAAACAAGATAAAAGTCATGGAACTATATGAGAAGTCTGCCTTGTATGTTTGAGCTCCATGTGCGCTACTTGTATGTCTTCACTGTGTGAGAGCAGCAAAGAGGAAATGCCTCTGTGATGCCCAGGATTTCCTTTACATTAGTGCAGCCATGGCAGGTCCAGACATCAAAGTCTGGGTGGAAAGTGCACTCATCAAGGAAGGCAATTTTCCACGTGTTTAAAATAAAAATGCCAACCACCACTCCCTCACAGTTGCCCAAGTAATTATGTACACTGTACACGTTCAACAGGACTTTACTTTGAGACATTGTTCAGGCTACTTTAAATTACTACATTTCATAGTCAACGGTCACATTACTGTTGTGTTTTTTTTGTTCTGCACAATATACAGATCATGTGGCAGGCATTATAGTGTGTATTTTTGTATAAATACATGCAGAGTTATACAAAGAAGCTTAATCTGCCTTACCTTTAATCTAAACCAAACGCTCACATTTTCTAATAGGCACTAAAGACAAGATTCATCTGAAGTTAACTGGAAACCACTAATGCAGATTAGAAAAGAAGAAAAAATAAGATTCAGAAAAAAGCAAGAGAAAAAAAATATCTGAACACCAATAAAATATAGATTAAAATATCTGACAGTGTCATAGACAGGGGTGTCAAAAGTAAAAGCATTTTTTACTAGTACACATACTTGTGTTGAAATTACTTTGGTAAAAGTCAAAGCACTGATTCAAATTCTTTACCCAAGTAAAAGTGAAAAATTACAAGCTCTGGATGTGCTCAGATTAAAAAAGTTAAAAGTAGCTTTTTGGAGGGCAGCTATTGTTGTAAAAAAGTAAACTGAACCTTGTGCTATATTAATAAAGTAATTAAATAATTAAATGATATTAACACATGAGAATACAAACTTTTTTTGAACAGGGAAATGAGTACAGTCCAACATTAAAGTGGGATTTCACTGGAGGGAACTCAGTCATTTCTATTCTGAGCTCTACTCCTGTTTATTATTGTGAGCTGTGTTCTTTGTGTACATGCTGTGATCAGCTGACCTATGTTGCTGCTGGTCTTTGTGGATTTACACAACTGAATTGAACAAGCTGTAAGCAAATTTTTCATGAGCTAGCTTCTCTGATTTCCGTTCCCTACACTGGCAGTGTACTGTTTATACTATCATTATACTAGACAGTATTATAAAAGTTGAATGAACCAAAGCATCATCATCTTAAATTCAATTTAATCTCTGCTACCCTTTATGTAAACCAACTCTGACCAGGAACACGTCACCGGCTGTGCACCAGCCCAGTACAGTGCTTTACTGTATTCACATCATATACGGATCCAGTGTCATATTTTTAAAAATGAGGACATTACATCCTTTGTCCGGCCCATCTTTCTACATCTTTTTCTTTCTTACATCTTTCTCCATGTCTGAGTGAAGTTATCTTTTCTTCCTGTGAAATGCAACAGCTGCACCTTTAGCTAGCAACACACTGTGTGACAAACTGCACACAAACAGTTTGTGTGTTTGCTGATGTGTGTTGAACTGTTAGTGACACTGCATTTTAAATTACTTAAAATGCTTAACCTTCCTCTCGTGTTAGCTTTCTGTTATCATCTCTTATGTTAGCGGGTCGGTTTTGACCCGTGAATTAAATCAGCTATAAAATATACTAAAAACAATAAGTTATCATCCAATTTGTTTCTCATCTCTTGGTTACCTTGTTAGGCTTCCTTATCCATGAAAATGTTGGTTTTAATACCTTTGGCGTGGGCCTCTGGGTCTTTTTTTGTCACTATACCCCTCGATTTCAATTAAAAAAAACTGTAAAATTAACCTCAAGAGAATCATATTAATAAATAAAAGTTTTCTGTGTTACCTGAGTATTACTGAGGGGTATAGGACACATCTCTTAAATAAATCTGTTTTATTGATTTTTTTCATTTTAAGATTAATAACTAAAATGACATCGATGGTGTTACGGGTCAATTCCGACCCATAGACATTTACATCAAGAAAAGACAAAAAAAGTTTGTTTTTTTAGCAGTAGACCTTTAATATAAACTGAAAAAAAGAAAAAGTCCACTCCTCCTTTGTTTTGGTTATAGCCGTGGGTAATTGTGGGCTTTTTATCACTTCCCAATGATACAGCTTCACCTCAGTTTCCTTTGTGAAGTTCTTGTCCGAGGTCATATCTGGTAAAAAATAAAATAAAATATCACAGCTGATATTGTGATCCTGCAGTCCAGTGGTCATATGGAGGACCACACATTTTCATTGTTTCTTCTCAGGGGTGCCACTCGCAGCTTTGACTGTGAAAATCTGTACATTCCAGGCATAGTTGGTTTTTGCATCACAGGCTTCCCAGATTTTTCTGCCGTTTTTCCCTTGCTTACTGGGTATATATTGCCGGAAGGGGCATTTTCCTCAAAAAGTGGACAAGACGTTCATCCACTGTCACTGGCCCTGGGATGAACATCAGTGGTAGAAGCTGCACCCATCTCTCCCAGACATCCCTGATGGGAGCAAGCTTGTCAGACCTCGGTCTGGTCTCTCTGTTGTCAAATCTGAGGACTCTTGAATCAAAATGATATCAAATGTGTGAAGTGACATCGTTGCCCAGAAAATGTTTCTGCCTGTCGATGCATCCCATAGACAATCAGTGGCCTCATTGCAGCATCTGTACACTCCAGCAAGAAGAACACCAACGAAAGCATCCAGGTATTCCTCATCATGTCGCCATGGACTTTTTTTTCCTTCAAGGTTTATCATAGTAATGATGATTCTTTCTAGTGACAATGGCATAAATATCTCAAAACATCTCTTGATGTCACTGACTTTGGTCAGAGCAAACCTTGTGATTCCAGGGGTCATTTTGATGACATTTGCAGCAGCTGCCCTGCCATGTACATCATGAGGTACTGAGCTCCAAAAGATCTTACCATTTTTGGACTTGAATCTTTCAGCAGGGGTAGCTTCAGCACCAGCGACCTCCACCTCTGATCAGATGTGTCTGTGTCTTCTGGATGATAGTCCACATTGCCTTCTTCCGTAGAAACCTGCCCATCTGAATCGCTATGCTGCTCTGTGTCCTCTCCTTCATTTTCACCAAAAATATGATCCTGAACTTAGCTCACTGTGAATCTTCTTCTCATTTTTTGTATGCTGCAAATTGTAAATGTGCACTCTGGAAGTCAAATGGCCACTCAAATAGTGAATTCACCTCACATGCCCGTGTTTATTTTGTTTTGTTTTTGTGCGGGTATACTGCAAAAAACATGCAAAATAAGAATCCCCTAAAGCTCATATGATTAGGAGAGGCGCTTGCTGTAAGCGTTTTAGCTGACAGTGCACTTATGATTTCAGTTTTGGCTTTAATTATTGCTTTATACTCATAATATTATACCTGGGTCGAAACCGACCCTAACAACACAAAGGTCATAATTTCAACTAGGGCATTTTATAATTTAGTGAAAATATTTTTTTTTGTTTTATTTTGTAGAAATAGAGGTTCCTGACAAAGTCAAAAAGCCTTGATACAATAAACAAATGTATGTGATTTTTTTATGCATTTGAAATTTAAAATGGGTCGGTGCCGACCCTAACACGAGAGGAGGGTTAAAATGCTTGCTCCTCCTATTGTAGTGCTAGCTAGACGCTGAAGTACAGTGACCGCAACTTATGTACATCTGGACTAAAAACGCCATTCCAGATCATTCCGACCCATTTTAACTCGAGCATAGTGATATAAACGATGCATAAATTTTTTATATATTTGCCTTTTTCATCTCTGTGTAGGCAGAAAGCCCTTGTAATGGATACACCAATGAGACAGTTTTTCATGAGCTATTGTTACCTCCATCTAGACTCATATTGGTTTAATGTTTTGAAGTGTGGAGTAATGGTGAATTGTGCTGTTCTACTTAAGTACAGTAACCAAGTATTTGTACTTCATTACCTCAGACCTCTGGTCAGTATAATAGCTTGTTATCACCCACAAACTCTTTAGGGAGTCACTGAATGTATCTAAGGCGACCCCTTGCAAAATAAGGGAGCTGCTGGGACCATAGACACTATAAAAAAGTACCTAATGGTATGTTACCCACTGGTTCATCTTGTTATGAAGACTTAAACTGAGCTTTTTTTGTGATTTTAGTGTTTTGAAACCCAAGCTGATGAATATGGTATGATTCTGACTGTGAAAGAGCACCGCATGCTCATCGGTTAATGACTGATTCACATTATAAAATTCATGTTTTAGTCACTATAGTCTGAAACTAGTGATTGTCCTCTGGGAGTCATCACAAAAATGTCGATTGAGGTCACGTAGTGAGGGAGCACAGGACCGTAGACCAGTGTTTCCCAACCTTTTGGAGCCACTGCACATATTTCACATTAGAAAAATCACACGGCACACCACCAAACAAAAATGTCACAAAAAGCATATTGATCATTTCCCCCTGCGCACCAGGTAAAGCAGAATTGGCTCCGTTTGTCCCCATTATACCGTTTTTGCTTTCTTCTGGCCACTACTCATGCTAGGGACTTCATCTGGGTTGGAATTTTTCCCAGGACCCAGGTCAGATTGACTACTTTTTCTTTTCAAATATTTATCTATTGCTATTACGCGCTGTGTTTTCTCACTCACAGCATGACTATTATATAATTTCTTCTTTGTCTTCTTCTGTTTTATTGGCAGTTATCAACCCATTTAATTAGAGCAGTTGTAGTTGTAGTACTGGTTGTACTGCCCTCTAGTGGAAGAGAATGTAATTGTTCTGCCCGTTACGCCGATCGCTTAGAGTACAAATCAGGTGGAACCAGATAATCTTCCATGACACACCTAACCATTTCTCATGGCACACCTATGTGCCGCGGCACTGTAGTTGGGAAACACTGCCGTAGACTTCTATACAAGCAAAAGTCTGTATGCAGGAAAAGGTGTCGTCCCCTGCTGGTCATTAACTCCAAGATCGGAACCTTGATGTAACTGCCAGTTCCCTGCGTCAGCCTCCTGGAACTAACTGTTCCTTTCTACACAAACTCTGACCAGTCCTAAAACCTCACTTCTGTCTAAATACCAAAGTATGTAGTGTTTAGAAACTTTAAGACAAAGTAGATATTAATGTTATGTCGCCCTAAAAAGAGATTATTAATTGGCAAAATAACTCCCGAATGCCAGAGGCAGCACACGCAAACAGATCCTAACCATGTATAATAGGCTCAGTGACCAGAAAATGTCACAAAAAATTAATATGGCGACAAAAGGAAAACAGATCAGATTTGAAAGGTGAGATTAAGACAGAGATGCGTGCCTCTCTTCAGTGCCAAGCAAGTCTAACAACTTCAACTCTGATTTCAAGTAATTATGACCTCTTCAATTTTGGGGAAAAAACCCCCATGCACATGGATATAAAACTTTGGCAACATTGTTTCTTTTATTTTTCATCATTGGATTTTTATGAGCTCAAATCTAAAATCTAACCAAGGTCACTGCCTGTATTTCTGAATATTGCTAAGAATGAGTGTTCGTAAACACTGTGTTGACCTAGCACTTGAAGGAAAGAGAGAGAGAGTGATAGTGAGCATGACTCAGTGCAAATCAGTAATCTGCTTTTTTTCCCCCCTCAGAAAACAAACAGGCTGCCTGAAAGGATCATATGTGGAAGTTTCTATAAAAACAACCCCTTAAAGGTCATCACGTTTTTGCTTTATGCGTGTTAAGCCATGACATTTAAGCAATAGGATGACTGAATTATGGTTAAAAAAAGACTTCAAATAACAGAAAAAAGCAGGAGAGAGAAGCAAAAATGATTCAAAGGTCTATTTTGATGACATGCTTTTTTGACCACGTCATGGTGAAGTTTCCTTGATTTGTTTGTGTGGATAAGTCGCCTGATTATTTTATCCTGCCCTTGAGAGCCGTCTCTCTCTAGTTTCTGGCTGATGGGGCTGATGCTGGGAGGAATTATTGTAATCAAGAGTGTGCAGTAGTTGATCTTTACTAAGAAAGTGGTGTGTGTGTGTGTGACAAGAAGAAGTAGTCTGTTTGAATTATTCTAAACCAAAGTGAATCTCTTATGCTTGTCATAGTAAATGGAGATCGCATGCCGTCCAGTGAAGTACAGAGCCAGTTCACTCAGGAAGCTGCCCACCCTCTGCTCTCTGCGATCCACAGCAGCGGCCACACCATCGCACAGGTCATACGTCATTCTCTTTCTTTTTAGTTATAAAATTTCAGTTTTTGCTTTGCTGCTTAATAAATTTCTTTCTTTTTGCTCTTTCCTGTCCCGCCTTATGTTTTCACCTCAGGCGAATGATGTTGACATTAAATACAATGTCAGCGGAGTGACGAGGTACAGTACAGGGACAGATGGCAGTTTATGGGATACCATCAACTCGGAGGAAATTCTTTTAGCCACCGATACCCCTCCGCCCTTTTCAGAAGACTTCTACCCAACCTCTGCATCCGGCTCTCCCCTGCTTTCACCTGTCGATCTGGCCCTCACAAGGCTGATCCGTCCCGCCTCCTCCGAGCAGGCCGATCAGAGAGGCAGTCCACCAATGGAGACCTGTGACCTCAGGTATTAATCAGATGTCTTCTCCGGTGCGTTGTGTGTACCGATAGTGTCTAACTAATTTGTCATTTATAACTCCAGTCCCAGTCTGGTGGCTCTGGAAGTGGACAGTGAAGAAGAAAGCGTCGGGCCAAAGTCTCCACTTTCCCCACTCTCATCCGATGTGGAGAGAAGTGAAGACAAAGAGGAAACTTTCCCTCTTCCCTCTCCTGATCTCACTTGCACCCGCAGCCAGTCTGCATCAGCATATGAACCCACTTCACAAGTAATATACCATCCTCTCATTAAGTACTTCGGCTTATCCGTACATGAAGTGCTCTACAAGTTTTATACTCATGCTTTCAAACATTACTTGTTTCTCATGTAGGAACTGGTTGACGAGGGCCTTCGATTGCGATCATATTCCTACTCCTCCAAAATCAGCTTACGTCCGGCTCGTTTTACTCGAGATAACCAAGCCTCAGATATCAGCCCCGGTTAGTAACGCTCAGATCGTTGAGCATGATAAAAGTTTAACACATGACTAATAACATTTCCAATTAACCTTTTTATTTTGCTTTTTTTGTCTGTCACTGATGGGGTAGTCTCACATCGTTGGTTGGTGAGAATTCTATTTAGCTAATTTTAAATTAGCTTTCAAGTGACAGATCAGCTGAACTAGATAGCCTTACAACTAATATAATGTACAGTCAACTCTAAGTAAATTAGTGGTTTGAATGGGAAATATGCTTGTTCACGTTCCTGCATTTGAGAACATTCAGCCTCTTGTCTGTATAGTAAATAAATGTACAGAGAAAAAATATCTATCTTTATCTAAAGGTGGAAACAGCGGGTGTAAGCTAATCTACCTGCAACAGTTATAGTTCACAAATTAGTACGTTATGCATTTAATAAAAGGGGTGCTTATATGTGACAGACAAATTCTTGGCTGGAGTCAGTTATTTCTGGAGTCCTGACATCACAATGAGTGTACCAGACCTAGACAAGAAATAGTCTGGCAGAAAACTTCTCCTGGAAAAACACAATTTATCATTTTTAAACAGTGTTCTTTGTGCGGACTAAACAAATTAGATGGATTTTGCTAGCTTCCAGCAGAGCCAGGCTAGCTGTTTCCTGTTAAAATGGTGAGCCAGCTGGTAACTGGCTGCTGCCTCCAGCTTCATATGAAATGCGTAGACATAACAGTGGCAACCATTTAAAAAACAAAAACAAGCAAACACTTTTTTCCCCAAATGTCAATCAAAGTTTAAGGTTTTTCTTTACATAGTTGTTATTAGTAGTTTTTATTCAAAACAAGTTTACGAAACTGAATGAAATTAAAGTTTAAGTACTGTTTAACAGCTTTTAGCTTAGAGTTGACTGTACATGCTGATAGTCTCAAGTGTCTTTAGTTGATCTATGAGCACTCCTCTATCCACTGTGCCCTGTAGATGCCGTGCACCACAGTGTCAGCCACAGCCGATCTCTTCTTCAGGCCCTCTCTCTGTCTAAATCTCTGTCTTTGCTCCACCCTGGTAGTAAGTACTGGACACCTGCAGCCGTCACATTGTGCTAAGGCCCAGCAAAGCCTGCATGCCACTGTCACTGTTAATGCTTGCATATGTGTGGGAGGGGCGAGTCAAGGTTATTATTGTAAACTGATTCAACTCTTAAAAAAAAAGAAAAATGGCTTGAGTCATAATTTGATAGAATTTTATATTGAAACTTGGTGACAACATGGTAATAGTTTGGTAATAATGTGGAGAAAAAGCAGTAATAGTCATATAATTCAATTTAATTTTAAATTCAATTTTATTTATATAGAGCCAAATCACAACAATAGTTGCTTCAAGTCACTTTATATTGTAAGGTAAAGACCCTACAATAATACAGAGACAACCCCAACAATCGGTTGACCCACTATCCGTAAGCACTTTGCGACAGTGGGAAGGGAAATAGTCCCATTTGCATGGAAGAAACTTCCTGTGGAACCAGATGGCAGCAGACGGCTGCCCCTCTCTGAGCCTGTGAGTGGAGGGAGACAGCACAAAAGACACACTGTGAAAGAGGTCCATAATAATTAATGATTAAATTCAGATTGGTGTATAAAAACAAGTGTGAAGGAAAAACACTCAATACATCACTGGAAGCCCCCAGCAGCCTGGCCTATTGCAGCGTAACTAAGCAAGGATTCAGGGACACCTGACCCAGCTCTTAACTTTTAATCCTAATCTTGAAGTAAAGCGGGTGTCTGTCTCTTAAATTCAACTGGGAGCTCAGAAGAGGGGCCTGAAAGCTGAAGGCTCTGCCTCCCATTCTACCACAAGTACACTAGAAGTCTGGGAGCAAAGTGCTCCATTGGGATGATACGGTACTATGATAGCTTGCTATTTACTATCAACTAAGGTTCAATGTTAGCCTAAAATCTATATAATGGGGTAATTAGGGCTGATATTGAGCAAAAAATGCAAATTGTCAATGAGGGAAAACCAATTAGTAACAGTAACCTATAGTAATATTACATTGCCTGCTGGATGCGTATCATATTTAAATTCTTTTTTCCCCCACGAAGCACAAAAGTACAGTCTTTATTCGTGTGCAAATATAAACTACTACAAAAGAAACATGAACCTGAAATTTGAGAATAGTTTACACAATGACTGCCACTTCAACTTAGATGGCTTGGAGCATATCTGTCAATTTAATCTAACTCTAGAGAGACAAAGAAATACTACCAAATAATGTTTGGGTCTTTGTTACTGACAGCCTTACTCTACTTGGCCACACACCAGTCTGCTGGAAAAGTTGATTCTTGGGTAGGGCATTGTTGCCTGGAATTTCTTTTTTGGCTTAAACTCTAAAACTGCCGCTAGGATGCATTTATTTTCTGTTATGCATTCACCAAATCACAACTGGTATTTCAACTTTTGAGAGGCTGCACCTTTCCCACAGATGGGCGTAGTTTTGTCGTCTTTGCAAATGCCCTCAATGCTTGAGTTTCTTCATTTGTTCATCATATTTTAATCATAT
Organism: Diplotaxodon limnothrissa; assembly: GCF_057381915.1. Lineage (NCBI taxonomy): Eukaryota > Metazoa > Chordata > Actinopteri > Cichliformes > Cichlidae > Diplotaxodon > Diplotaxodon limnothrissa. The sequence goes on along the minus strand of NC_140602.1, from coordinate 54,864,906 downwards.
ACATTAAACACTTAATAACACAACTTTATGCGATGTGACAAATTCAGAAAACATTTATTCTTGTTTTATACGGACTTTAGAAAAAACACATATTAACCTAAAAAAACAGCAAAATGTAAAAATATACTCGAATGCTCTTCAATCAAAACACATGAAACAAGAAATTAGAAAGAAAGTTAAAAAAGAGAATTCAATTAGAATCACCAAACTGTAATAACCTTGGCTTGTCTTTGTGTCTGTGTATGGCTTTTGTAATCACGACACAGCTTCGCTTCGCAGCAGCGATGACTGCTTGTGGGTCTCTGGCGGGTCAGCACTTGTGATTGTCTGTCTGTGCTACTGCTTTTCATATTATCATCCTGTCCTGATTTGATACCTGAGGACCATCTTTGTTGCTTTGCATAACAATTGTGTCTGTATTCAAATGTTGTCATATGAAACTGAACAGCTTCTCTAGAATGGAAATAAAATCTGATAAATCTGACAACAAAACTTGTTGCCTAGTCTAAATATTACTTTACCTGCTGTTTTTCTTTGGGTTATCAATAATCTATTTTTTATTGTTTTCAACTTTAGCAACATCTTCCCCTTTTTTGTGTTCACAGAGCCAAGAGCCTCCAGTATATCAGATCAGTCTCATGAGAAAAGGTATTTATACTTTGCATTTAATTTACTCAACGTTATTAGGATCATTTTGTGTTCCAGGGTCTCTTTTCTGTCTCCTTTTGTTTCCTAGCACTAACTGATGTGACCTTTTGGAGCTCTTAATTGAAAGTGCCGTATGCGTCAATAAATTTGCAATCCCAAGCGCAGCATATGTAGGTAACTATCATGACCAGGTTGCTTGGTGACAGCAGGCGCTCTGTGAACTTGGCTGCTGGTTTTTGTGAAGCTCTTTTGTCCTGATGACTCAGAGCCTTTTCTTTGGCATTACTGGTGTTTGATCTATTTTTTTTTCTAGGGACAAAAGCGGTAGTGACGCAGAGATATCAATGTGACCCTGCTCTACACCCAACCTGATTTTTTTGTCAGTGTCACAAGGCTGCTCTGTGTTTTTCATCACTGAGTTGAAATGTTTATGATTTAAATATGAAAGCACAGTTTCCAGTTCTTCCATTAAAGAAGAAAAGCCAATTGATATTACTTATCAATCACTTTTAAGTGGACCTACTTTGCGCTTCAACTTTCTGGTTATGTGGATGTTTTATAACAATGGCAGATGCTCATAGTTTTGTATAATGATGACAAACTATGCAAAAGTAATCCCTGTGAGACAAATTCCTGGGATTCTGACTGCCCTAAACACTCACTCGCACAGCTTTCCTTACTCTAGGATCTCTATGATGTCAAAGAGAGTAGATATCCTTAATGTGATCATCTCAGGAGCAGAGAGGGCCAATCTGATGTTCAGCTCTCCTGTTTACAGAAGAAAACTCTTGGGTTTTTTTGTTTTTTTGTTTTACCAAAGCCCGGTGTTGGATAAATAAGGATTATTTTGAACTGTGACTCATACAAAGCTACTCTAGTGGCAGAGAATTTATAAACATGGTGTGTTATGGCGCTGTTCTTTACAGGGAGATCAAGTTTCGTAAGCGTGCCCAGTCTGCTGATGATGAAGGCAGCATGGAGCTGGCAGAGTCCCTACAACATCTCACCCTGTCTGAGTTTCTCAAAGAGTATGTGGGGGATCCACCTCTGTTTGCCTGGTTCCGCGTCATTAACCATCTGACATAAAAGACTAACCGTTAAAAAACGTAACAAAACCTACAGCACGTGTACCTCCTGTCAACAAACCACATTTCCTCTAACAGCAGAACAGGAACAGAATTAGGATCTTTTAACAATATGCACCGAATGTCTTTCTTTGTCATGCATGTCTCTAACTTCTAACAGTTCTTAGTTGTTTTTTTTTACCTGCTTTCACAGCAAAGTGTTGCAGAAATGGAGAACTTGTTATTTGGTCTGTGCTTGTAGAGTGGGGGAAGTAATTATTTAATCTCTTACTGAATTTGAAGTTTTCTAACTGGCAACAGTCTCAATCATTTTTTTGAATATCAACCAAAAAAATGATTTGCTTGTCATAAGTATTTGATCCCCAAGCAAAACATGGCTTGGTACAATATAGATTCATTCATTGGTTTCTTAGTGCACTTGTGTCCTGTAACCTTAGCAGAAAAATAGCCCCAAAGCATAATGTTTCCACCTCCATGCTTTACTGTGGAGATGGTGTTACTTGGATCATACCCAGCATTTCTCTGTCAAGCTGATGCCAAGGAGCTCGATTTTAGTTTCATCTGATCACAGCACTTTCTACCAAGCCTTCATTTATAAGGTCATTGGCAAACTTAGGAGAGGGTTTTAAATGTGACTTTTTAAGCAGGAGATCGTTGCAGTCATTGCATTGTAGTGTGTGGTGTTCTTGATGACCCATTTCAGTCTTGTGCAGGTCTACAATCTTCTCCATGACGTCCTTTGACAGCTCACTGGCCAGGCCCATGGTGGTGGAGAAGTTAGAATGAAAAAACTGGTTGACAACAAAAAAAATGTGTAATTGACTGAGTGATTGTAATTCACAGAGAGAATTCTGGCTATAGGGAGATCAAATACTTATTTCACCCAATAACATCCAGATCAGTGTATAACTCTTGACATATTTCCTAAATTTGTGTTCAATATTCTGTCTCTTTGCTTTAAAAGGAAACCACCGTAAAAGTTAGAGAATGTTTATTTGACAAATTCAACAAGGGATCAAATAATTATTTCCCCCACTGTAGATAACAGAAATGTTTGTACAGCCTTTTATTTCAGTTCCTGTCCCTAACAGAAACAACATGCTGCACAGTATCAGCTGAAACGCTATTTTGTCACGTCATGTATCCGTTAGGTTTGCAGACTTTTTGCATGTAAGAGTGTGTGCACCTCAACAAACCTGTCATGCTTGGTTTACTTTTGTTGACTCAGGAATAAGGAAATCAGATCACGGTGACTAATTTATGTCTTCAATCCAGTTAGTAAGCAGAACACACACACAAACACACACAAAAAAATAATAATAACTGCATTACTTACATCAACCTGTCTACAGAATTGAAGAGGAGGAGTTGGATAAATACAACATTCCAGCCAAAACGGAGTCGGAGAAGTACAAAGTCATCCGCACATTCAGTTTTCTCAAGAGCAGGATGTCCAGTACACGTAACAAAAGCAAGGTAAACCCCAGCCACAAAGAGTCCTGCTGTTACACCTATAAACGTTTTACTTACAACAACAATGTAAAGAATAACTCGCATAACTTCACCTTGTTGTAGATTAAAGCTGGCTTTAGCTACAACATGAAACTCTCAGTCTAATACCTTAAAAGGGCATGCAGTATTTTCAGGTGTTTGCTCTGTAGACCTTGGTGTGATGAAATCCGTAGATTAAAGGATCATTCGTGTTTTGTTCTTGTGAGCCTATTTCTGTCATTGGGTGATTCCCACGTCTAGACTCAAGTCTTTGCTTTCTGAGAGACACGAACCAGGAAATGTTTCTGGGAAGCACTCAAGGTCAGAGGGACAGACCAAACATGTCCAGCTTCTTTCCTTTTTAATGATTAATCCCCTGTTGTTGAGTCAGCACAGAGAGTGGAAGCCCTCCCTGCTTGTGTCTGTTGTTTACACCACGCTTCATTTCCGTGTCAGTGGACTTTCTTACGGTTTGGAAAAAGGCGGGTCCTCCTGGTGGCCTCGTTTATCTGCTCGCATGCTGGAGAGTTTACCCTGCAAATAGAAACTTTCACAAAGATGTTTATCGTCTTTTGTATTAAGTCCTGCATGGGCTTGAGTTTATAGGTGTAACAGTCAGTCACGTTTCGCCTCGCGTATGTATGGCCTCTTTGTTGACTCCAATGTCTCTGGCGTGGCTTTCAAAGGGGAAAGGGAAGGACAGAGAAGGCAAGGACAGGCAGCTGAATGGACATCGCTTTGCGACAGGGTCCTGTTTAGGCCCCACGGTGTGTGTGGTGTGTGACAAACCAGCTTCTGGAAAGGACCTACTACATTGCTCAAGTTGGTAAAACTTAAATTCCAACCAGCATTTATATTAATTTCTCTTCATGTATAAAAACGTTAAAATTGTGTTTTTTTCCATCACAGCTTGCACTGCGATTGTCCATAAGGGCTGTAAGGAATCTGTCCCCCCGTGTTTAAAGGTGAGTCTTAGCCTAAAGCAGATCGTCCCTTTGTCGGTTGTTTATGTGCTGTAAGCAGACTCCCTCATTTGTATTACTTAGAAACATCAGGAAAAATATGCCGTGTCCATGGTGAAGAACAGGACAGCATCCCTTCCACAGAGTGAGTTTACAACACTTGGTCGCCAGTGATTTTAACCATGTCATGCAAGAGTTTCCTGTTTATAAAACTTGGGATGATTATTGTTATCTAGGCTAATTTGCTTTGCTATCCCGTCACCCCCCTCAGACTTCACAGTGAGAGACAGCCCTCCTCACTCAGTGATCCCCACTTCTACCGCTCTACCCGTCATGACTCCCAAGGAGAAGAAGGACGCCGTGTCGCAGTCTCTCTCACGAAGTTTCCCCAACGTGGAAAGGTTATTAATCTTTATCTTTTACACAATTTGTTGTGTTAAAAAGAAATAAATAGCGAGAAGTAGCGATTGTTTGTGTTTTTCCTCTTGGTACAGCCAACTCATTGAGAGTTCAGAGACAGAGTCGGATACCCTGAAGCTGAGCAGCCAATCCGAAGAGCTCCTGCCAACTCCAGTGTCTTCCACCTCCACCGAGTCGTCCTTTGGAGAGGGTAAGGTATGAATAGGGCTTGTTGTTTAAAAGACCCAAAAAGAAACAGATCAGTTTCTGTTTCATTGTTTGCTGCTGCAAGAAAAAGCTGATCAGTGCAGTTTAAAAGGTCAAACTGTAAGAATATTTTTCAGAAACTGAAAGTATTTTTTTTATGGGGGACAAAGGCATATAAGTAGGCATCACAGTTCCTCCCATTACTGTAGATTAAAACAGGAAATGTTTGGAAGCAGATGGGTGTTCAAAGAATAATTGCAAAACATTCCTATTTTCTAAAGTATTATATTATAATATTACTGTAAAAAGTAGCTTTCCACCCATTTTTGATCATTATATTTGACTTTTAAATAGAAACAATGAATAGAAATTCTATTCAAATAGAATAGTTGTAGGAAAGGTGTGATAAAGGCGCGTTCAGGATCCCCAAATACAAAAAAATTGTATGTAACAGTGAAATGCATATTTAAATACTAACTTTAAGGTTTTTTAAGGGTTTTTTTTTTTAAACCATCCGAGAGAAGATGCTTTGGGGAAGAAAATGTACTGAAATGTAGCGTGTGTCAGACAAGTCTCAGATTTACACAGCTTTAGTGAACCATTAACATGCATTCCACAGTCTGTAAATAAATCAGGGGTCTTCCACTGTTTTTAGACTTTTATATTCACAGGGCAGTTATCCTTACCAACTCTGAGACACACTTATAGCGTAGGACCCCCAATGATTATGATTAAGAGATCTAGTAAAGTTTTGAGTGGCGCTTTTAATTTTTTCCCAAAACTTTCTTCTTAAACTTGGGAAAACATTCTCCAAAACTATTCCTAGTTTTTTATAACCTTGTAACAATACAAATAATATTTTAAAATGTTATTGCCTAACCAGAAGTATTATAGTTTTGTATTAGTTGATGTTTTTTTTCCATTTTGACTTTTTGTTTTGAATCCACTTTAGTCCAGAATGGAATTTCTTGTTAAATTTCAGTCTTTATTGTTTAAAAATGTTGAGTTTTAATTTCGTTTCTATTAGTTTCAGTGTTAGTTTTAATCTTTTGAATTATTATTTCATGGAGACTATATGATAGGGGCAAGATTTTGTGCCAGATTTTTTTGTGTTATTTATGTTTAACGTTCAGTGTTTATCGAAGCATTTGTAAAATCTTTTGTGCATTCCAACTTTCAGCCAAACCATTAGTGGAAATGGTGGTTGCACTATTTTTTCTGTTTTGCAGAATATCATAGCAATTTGTCCAGTATTTGAAATGCATCTATCCTTTTTTTTAACCACTTAACTAGTGCAGGGTCACAGAGGGACTAGTGACACCCTGGAGGGTGTGCCAGTCCATCAAAGGGCTAACACAGAGGGACAGACAGCTAGCCAATTTATGCACACCAGTTAAACTAATATTTAAGTGAGGATTTTAATCTGTAATGCCCCCCTCAACTTGGATTTGTAAAGTTAGAGCAGCCCTTAATTTTCTGTCTTTGCTAATGAAATGCACTAAGCTCAGAGTTCCAACATCTGACTTTAGAGGATTTTTCTTGCTTAAACATTTAAGTACCTGCTGATCCTTTGTAACAAGTTAGAATCAGAATCAGAATACTAATACTAATATTAATCCCGAAGGAAATTATGGGTTACAGCAGGCAGCACGCTAATGGCGCATGCGCACTTATAAAGGAACCTTCTGACCAAACTTTACACAAACAACACATTGGGAAGACATGTCAGAGAGGTAGGCTGACAGGAAAAGACAACAAAAATACATAACATGAAGTGAGAGGAGGAAAAAAAACCTCCACTCAGACTGAGCTCCTAATGGGAGAACAGTTTGATAACAGAAAAAAACACCCCGGCACAAAAAGCACATGACTATCAATACACCACAGAAACACAAGACAAGCAACAGGAGCGGGTAAAAGGGTGAGAGAGAGCCGGTGTAGACAGCGCATCTGGTCCTGCAGCATGTCTGCGCTGGTCCAGTCGACCGCCATCTTCCCCGGGAGGGGACAAGCATCGAAGGCGTTTGGAAAGGGAGGGGGGATGAGTGTGTATCAGTGTATTTGTGTGTGTGTGTGTGTGTGTGTCCAGAGCAGCCGAAAGTAACATATAGTCACTAAACTTGACTTGTTTTGGTCTGATGGCATCTAAGGATCGTTTACACAAAGGATCACGAGGTACCCAGTGCTGCTAGGATCAACTGAAGATGTGATCCCAGACTTTCGCATGTGAAGACTTTAAGTGTGGATTGTTGTATAATCTGTCTCCAACAACTTCTCTGTGATTCCCTCTAAATCTCAGGCCTCACTGATATCCTGCAGGTGGTTTCAGAACACTGTACTGTGAAGCTTTTTTTCACTGTTATCATCTTGTAGTGAGAACATTATAACCTGCACTTTGTTGACATTCTCATAACATTTTGTAGTTCAAGGTTACGCTATTAAATCGTACAGAAACATTATGTGAGATAAGAAGCGTCCAAACTTTCTTTTATCACTCAATTAAAATGCTGAACAGTTAAAAAGTTGAACACCTTGTTAGAGCTTGCAGGTGTCATTTTGTCAAACTTGTGGGGAAAGAAGCTAGGGAGTCTCTTTTTACTAAATAAAATGTTACAGAAAATAAACAAAACTGACTGAAAGAAATTAAAGTGATTCGTATGCCTCTTTCCATCTGCAGACTGCACAGACTCATACATCCACAGTGACATATCAGCTGATTCTGTGGAATATGAAGCTGAATCATGGAGCCTGACGGTTGAGCACAAGTTCTGCAAGAAGCAAGACAAACGAGCTGTCAAGAGGCAGGATGTAATCTATGGTAAGCAGATGTTGCTGTTGTGAAAGGCGTCTCCTGGAATGCTTTACTTTCTGCATGTGTCAGGATTTCATATGTAAAAGTGTCAAACCACAGAAAACTGTTTTAAGACTGAGTAAGAGATTCAGCTTTTTATTGGCATAATTTAGCACATGTCCCAAATCTAACACCTCCCCCACCCTGATCCAGAGTTGATGCAGACCGAGCTTCATCACCTGCAAACTCTGCACATCATGGCCGAGATTTTCCGGCGAGGCATGAGACAAGAAGTGCAGCTGGACACCGAAGCGGTGGAGCGAGTCTTCCCCTGTCTGGACCAGCTGCTCCTCTTTCACCACGCCTTCTTTGCCGCCATGAAGGAACGGCGACACAGCTCGACCCAGCCTCAGGGCCACAGGAACTACCTCATCCAGAGAATAGGAGACATCTTGCTCCAGCAGGTTAGCTGGTGTTCATGGGTATACCTTTGTCTCAGGTGTGGTTAGACCGGTCATGTTTGAGTCGCCTGGTTCTACTTTTTGCAGTTCACGGATGAGAACGGGGAGAAGATGAAGCAGGTATACGGGGAATTCTGCAGCCGCCATAATGAAGCTGTCAGCTTTTTCAAAGAGCTCCAACAACATAACAAAAGATTTCAGACCTTCATCAGGGTATTTAACGTTTGTGTCATGCTTTCAAAAATCATTAAATTAAAATAGACTCACTCCCTTTCACCTCACTAGATCTTTCATAATTGCTATACTTCATTTTTAAAGCAACAAGGGAATAATTCTTTGGTGCGACGGAGGGAAATCCCAGAGTGCATCTTGCTGGTAACCCAAAGGATTACAAAGTACCCAGTGCTGCTAGAGAGGATCCTACGCTATACTCAAGGTCAGTCATCTACTGCCCTCTGCTGGCTACAGGCTCTTATGATTGCTAAACCTACGTGTTGGGGGGACAAAAAATAAAACCTTACTTTAGTTAAAAAAAACAAGAAAACCCTCTTTTTTTCTTTTTGTTTTTCCTTTGCTCTGACCATCAGAGGAAACAGAGGAGCACGCAGACCTTTCGAAAGCCCTGGCTCACATTCGAGAGGCGATAGCAGCCGTGGACATGAGGGTCAGCGAATACGAACGGCACCAGAGGTTACAGGAAGTCTTTAATCGCATGGAGAACCGCAGCGCAGCTAAGCTGAAGAGCGGACACACCTTCCGCAAGCAGGATATGATGGGGCCCGGACAAGTGCTCAAACACCAGGGGGTGCTCCTGTGGAAGACTGCCACCGGGCGACTCAAAGGTGATACATGATACTCAGAAGTTCATGTGTCATTTTTGCATCCTATCTGATCTAACTGTTTTTCCACCCGTCGTTATTTTGCCCAGACGTCCTGGCGCTGCTACTCACAGACACCCTCATCTTCCTCCAAGAAAAAGACCAGAAGTACACATTTGCAACTGTGGTACGCATTCAGTAAAGAAATCAGTAATAAACACTGCACCGTGTAAGGATGATTGATGTTTTGTTTTGTTTTTTTTTTCTCCATGCTTTAAATGTGTTAAAGGACCAGAAGCCTCCAGTGATTCCACTACAGAAGTTAATAGTTCGGGAAGTAGCGAACGAAGAGAGAGGGATGTTTCTGATCAGCGCCTCAGCGGCTGGACCAGAAATGTATGAGGTCCACACGTCGTCCAAAGAGGAGCGAAACACATGGATGAGGCTCATTAGAGAGGCCGTAGAGAGGTGTGTATGAGGCCCTTGCCTGAACCTGGTTCTGCCAGTTTTTCCTTCCCACCGTCACCAGATTCTTGCTCATTCGGGTTTGTTTGATTGTTGGGGTTTTCTCTGTATTATTGTAGGGTCTCTACCTTACAATATAAAGCACCTTGAGGTGTCTGTTGTTGTAATTTGGTGCTATATAAATAAAACTAAACTGAATTAAATTACAGTTTAAATTGTGGGGAAAAGGAGGATTTTGAGAACTGAATACACAGATTTTATGATGTGTACACATTTGCCTGCCTGACCTGATTTAACTGTCGCTTCTGTTCAGCTGTCCGGAGGACGAAGAGGAATACACAAGTGAATCAGACGAGGAGAAGCGAGCTGCCGAGGCTCGTTTTCAGAAGATCCAAAAGCTACAAGGTATTTTTAACCATTTTGTTTGGGGTGTTTTTCCTATTGACCGTAATTATTTTAAATGTAGATTTATTACAGGGTTGGGGTTTTTTTTCAGTGCTGTTGTTTTGGCTCTGCAGATGCATTTCTCTTAAAATGTTAAAACACTGCAGATGAACTGCCAAAGGTTCTTAACTTGCCCGCTTTTATGCATTTGTCAAAATGATGTTTTGCATCTATTGTAATGGAAAAATGTTACATTGTTGTAACTTTGTTGCACTGAAGCTCTAAAAGATGCTTTAGAGTCTGATGACTTGCACATGTTGGCTCAGCATATTTGTGACTGTTAGATGGACTATTCACTGTTCATTGAGCTGCAAATGAACTGATGCTCACATATTATCAAGAGTAAAAATATTGAGCGTATAGAAGCATTATTAAAGACTGAAGCATCTCTGAATGGTTTCAATTACACCACACTGAGTGTCGTCTCTTGCCTAAATGTTCTAAAATATTTGCAAACACTAATAACAATTAAAGCTTGTTCTGAAGTGCTAAAGTAACAGACTGTTCTGAAGAGTTTCACACATGATTTGGCTACGTTCAGCTTTCATTTAAGAAATGAGCCAAAGCAACTGAGAAAAACTGTAAACATAGTAGCTGTTAACATTTTCCGCTCTTTGAACTACATGAACTCTTGTACCAGAGAGCCTGACGAGCCAGGACCAGCAGATCTGCTCTAGCCTGGCGGAGAAGCTGCAGATCTACACACAGCTCTCTGTTCTGAGTGGGAGGATGGAGGCTTCGCTAGCTGAACCGCGACTGCTGGTGCAGCCACACTCAGAGGAGCTTCTCCAGGCTGCTGCGCTGCTGACCGCTGCGCTGCAAGAAGGTGAAACCTTCACATGCACTGCACACTTCAGCAAACATATTTTCATATCCACAGTGTTCTCAACTTACAGTACTCCTTATAATACTTGTAAAAATCCTAAACAGTTATTGAAAAGCTTTTGTAAAACCCCTTAAATTGAAGCTGAGAGTTTGCACTTGATCATATCTTGATCATTTAATTAAAAAATCTACTGTAGCAATACAGTACAGAGGAAAAATATCCAAAAACATATGTTCCTAATTCCTTTATTTTTGTGTTTTATAAACATAAAGAGCAATACATGCAAAAAGAAGAAACATATTTACACTGTAAGAATAAATCAAAAAATCACAAATATAAGTAAGAGATATAAATAATCTTAGCAAGCTAGCTCTAGCTCTTGGTATATATATTTAAAGGGGTGCAAAAAATGCATGATGCTAAACAGCACGGCAGGCAGCATCTGTTGTTTTAGCTTAATTTCCATGGGATCAAAGTAACGTCTTTGGTGCTAGGTTGAAAGGGATTTTTTTTCTTTTTGTTCCACACACCCTGTAATCCACTACATCAGCGGTCCCCAACCCCCGGGCCTCAGACCGGTACCGGGCCGTGAGTCATTTGGTACCAGGCCGCGGGAGTTGAGGCTCAGGTGTGAAATGTATGGTTTTCAGGGTTTTTATCGGTTTTCAGCGTTATTTTGTTATCGTTTTTATCGTTAACTCGGTTTTCCTGGGTCTTTTCACGTGTGTTATGAATAAATCTTCTTTTTTTCAGTACCGGTACTAGTTTTATTTTGTTGTATTGATCCGCGACACCTTAAAGGCCGGTCCATGAAAATATTGTCGGGCCATGGTGCAAAAAAGGTTGGGGACCGCTGCACTACATGATGAATAAACCCATTTTAGGAAAATTCATAAAGTATGAGATGCTGGCGCTTTAATTTAACAGAGTTACATGATTTTTAAAAGGCCAATGGCTCCGGCGAGAAAACTTGGATTATGTTCTTACAACAAAATTGAACTGTTGATGGCTTCAGTTGATTCAGTAATGTTGTTACTGATCTTACTAGTTTGAGTTTTACACTTGTCCCGTCTGTTTTTTTTCCAGCTGAGAACCTAAAGGCCATGTTATCGTCCAAGGCTCGTTCACCGTCGAGTCACAGCCAGAACTCTGACACAGACTCCGTGTTTCCTGTCAGCCCTGCCGTACCCGTCGAGCCCTCAGACTCTTTGGAGGTCTCGCCTGAAGACCCTCGGGGCAGCGAGGGGAGCTGGCCTGAGACCTTTGTATTTCAGTCCACAACTGACTTTCAAAAAGACAATCGAGGCGACGTTGACTTGAAGGTACGCAACCTGCTGTTTAAAATGTGTGCTGTGACTTCACCATATAAACAGAGAAGATAAATTAAATTGCTTTTTGAGTTAAATATTGATGCAGATATCAGGAGGCAATGCCTCCCTCGCTGCTGTACTGCAGAGGTAACGTGTTCCCTGCATCTGAGCACGGCTTCTTTCGACGTCTTTACAGATGTGTGGCTCAAGATTGTTGCTTTAATAATTCAGTGCAGTCTATTAGAATTACATTTTGGCCTTAATCTAATGAATCATTGATAAGTTCATAATAAAGGAAGTCCATTTAGTTTCCTGAGGTATTGCAGCATTAAATATTGATATAGGGACTTATTCCAAAAACCATGCAACAGCCTTGCTGCTCTTTGCAGCTTTCTGTGGCCTGTGAGGTAAATTACTCTGATAAGAGAGAGTGATAATTTAACCCTAAACAATGTGGTGACATTTCACGCGTGGCCTCCAGGGGGCACAGGTGTTCTGTCAATGCAACTTCAAGCTTAAAGAGGAATGCAGCTTGTAGTTACTTGTGTAGCTAACTAATAGGAAGTGAAATCTTGATGTTCACACATGAAAACTGCGGAAGACCCATTAATCTGCATTTTGTATCTGACTCTGTCTATTAACAGGTGGCTCAGAGTGTCCAAAACCTGACTCAGTTGCTGTACAGTCTGCAGGTGAGCTATTTTTATTTACCCTCCTCACAGCCCTCATCTATATTAGGCCAACAAAGAAATTAAAAGAAAAAGAAACACACCTCCTGTGATCTCAGTATGAACAGATACGTTCTGTATCATAAGCAGGCTCTCATTCGCCTGCGCACTTTAAACAGAAGCATCACTCTGCTGGAGCTCCAGGAGCTCATCTCACTGATCTGTTTTTTGTTTTGTTTTTTCAGTCAGGAGACGTAGCAGGATCTTTTGTTTCACTGTACACACGCTCCTTCTTTGGTGTAAAATTAAAATTTGTGTGAGGACGAGAATGTGGGTGTATTTGCAAATGACGTGTTTGCCTATCTACTTAGGCTCGAGGATTTGATCACGATGTGATTTCCATATACAAAGTTTCATTTTGGGTATGAGCAGCTGTGGCTTCCTGTCACTAGTTGCTGTGACCTTAATGCATAAAAATCAAAAGTCATCACTTTAGCCTTGATCATGATCTCCGTCACATTTTGCCATTCAAATACGTTGCGAGGAGGCAACACGGTGGTAAAAGTGGCAGTTGATCATTTGCATTTTGATGAACCATGTCGCTTTTGACTTTCCCCTCTCTGTGCTAGGCTGCGGTGACCATCCAGGACAGCTGCTATGAGGTCCAGAGGCTCCTTCTCCAAGAGAGCGGCCGCCCTTCCCCTCGTGCCCAACGGCTGCATCTCCCAAGTGTCCGGGGCAGCGCCCTCCAGGATCAGGAGAAGCAACGTAACCTGGAGAAGCAGAAGGAGGAGGCGGCGGTGGCCCAGCGGCTCCATGACCGCCTGCGCCAGGAGAAGGAACGCTGGGAGCGAGAGTGCCAGGCTAGGAAGAGTCAGCAGGGGGCGCAGGAGAGCATGCTGGAAGAGAGGGAGAGGCAGTGCCAGGTGGCAGCGGAGAGGTTGAGACGTGAACGTGTAGAGCTGGACGAGCAGCTCGAGGAGTACCAGCAGAACCTGGAGAGACTCAGGGAGGGCCAGAGGAGCGTGGAGAGGGAACGAGAGCGCCTGGATGAGCAGCAAAAGCTGCTGCAGTGCTGGAAGCACGGGCCGCAGGACAGCCCTCCAACTGCGAATCCTCACATGTTCATCCCTCTTGATGGACAGCAGGTATTGGGGGAACCAGAAGTGATAGCCCTTTCTTTTACCAGTGAATCTATGAGCCAGTAATGCCCCTCACTGACGCTCGTGACCTCAGTGGGAGCAGATATACAGCATCTATGGAGTATTTCTTGTGCTAAAATCATTAATAAGAAGCTTTTCTCATACAGCCATCAGCCAGGGTTACGCTGGCTCACACATTCACACCTAGCAGTCCAATCCCCTCTTGACATATGACCCGCGATAATGAGAGCAATTTCAGCACCATTTGTCTTAGTGCTCCGGCAGCTCTGCTCACCAGTAAACATCTTAATGATTGATGATAATTAAACCACTGCAAATAAAAGCTCTGACAAAAATAATTAAAACCAAAGGCACACGGCCTAAGAAACCAATCAATTGTGACCCAAAGGGGCTTAGATTATCGACACTTTGTTTGAAAAGCACTCCAGCAAAATGTCCCACACAGCTGGAAGGCATGGAGGATAAAGGGTGTGCTGTTCCCCCTGCCCTTTAAGTCCCAATATACCTCACGTGGAACTGCAGCAGTGGTGAAACTAATTTAGCACATACATCTATCTGAACCTCCGCTGGCTTATGGGGCTTGTGTCGCTCTGTTCGGCAGCAGGTGTGACTTGTTCAGAAGACACACAGAGAGCACAGAATGGACGGACAAATGAGCAGGCTCAGGTTTCGATATTCCCTCTGTCCCTCATTAATTTACACACAACCGCCACCCCCACCTTGGTCTTTTCCAGGCTAGACGTGATGAGGCTCTCCTGGCTTTTTGCAGTCTTTATTTATTTCCATTCATCTATTTTAGTCGGTCCAACAAAAGCGTGCCGAGACAGTGCAGGTCCTAATGTTTCCCCCCCACACACACTAATGCTTCAGCCAGAGGCAATGGTTCATAGGGTCAGAGACAGATCAAATGACACACACACACTTTGACTCTCTGGTTGCATCTAATTAGCTGTGCTGCCTGCACTCAGCAGAGGGAAAGGCCATGTTTATGTGAAGATGAGTCCTAATCTGCCCTTAGCCAAACATTAAAGGGTCGCTTCACCCAAATGACAACATGTTCCCTCACTTACCTTTAGTTGATATACTTTTATTTTCATTTTCTCTTAAGAGTTTTTGCCTTTGCAACAATAAGTGAATCATTTGTGAGGGAGAAAAAAATGTCAGCGAGAGTGTCTTTCCAGAAACAGCTTCTCCATTATTCACATAAATCCACAGAACATACTGTGAGCACTTTTCTTGGAAATGGCTTTCTCTGGAAGAAATTGCCTCTGCAGAAACTTCACAGTGAAGTCTTTATATTATCCACAGAAAGAAATGTTTCAGTACTGCGAGCATCAAAAAATAAAATTTCATTCGCTTTCTTTGTATTGGAGAGAGAGACAGAGAAAGAGATCCGTTTATTGCATGAAGTGAGAAAATGTCATTTCGAGTGACTCACTTTTTGTCTTTTTGTAATTAAAGCTTGAGGAAAGTAGAGATCTTGAAATGGAGGCTTTTCTAGTTGTTGGCAGGTATGTCAAATGTGTTTCCTGGTCTTTTTATGTAAATGCGTGAGTGTATTTCAAAGGTGGATTGTTGACAGATTTCACAGGTGTGAATGCCATCCAGCTGTCAGCATTCATGATTTGTTAATGACCTTATCCTGGAACGAAAATGGGTTTCCTCTTTCTGTTCTCACGGTTCTCGAAGATGATCTTGCTAGTCTGGATCGAGCCCTGACATTTCCTCCCTCTCCCTCAGGACTCGGCATCAAGTCCGTCCAGAGCCCATACCGGTAATGGCTCTGTGTTTGTGAACGAGGCCGCGTTAGCCAGTACCAGCGTCAACAACCGCCATGTGCACCACAGAAGAAATGATGCTAGCACACACAATTGTCTCAACTCCCTGCTGGCCCAATCCAACGGCAGACAGCCTTCTGGAGCTAAGACTCCCCACGGCCAACACTCAGACTCCCAGGGATGGATGATGGGGACTGGATACCTCTACAGCCCTGCAGGAAGGCATGGTAGGAATTACCACAAAGTTCAGTTTCAAAGTTAGAAAGAGAAGACACAAATGCAAATCCAGCTTGGGCCTCATATGTTTTTTAAACTTTTCCAGTCACTTACTTGCTACTATATTAATTTCCAAACAGATCAAAAACTAATGAAGTAATTGGACTGTATGATACACTGAATGTTATTTGCATTCACATTTTGGCTTTCAGTGGTTCTAATTGAGATATACTGATGGTCTCGATTTGGTTTTAGTTTCATGGGATTGCGTCTCTTTTCTGTACACTGGTGTACTTACTCTCCTCTGTCCGTTCAATTCAATTTCATTTATTTAGCAAAAAAAATCACAACAGTCACTGTTATATTCAAAGCTAAAGATACTACAATAGTGGGGAGAAAACCACACGATTCAGACAACCTTCTATGAGCAAATAGTTTGCAACAGTGGGAAGGAAAAACACTCGGTGCCTCACAGGAAGCCCCCAGCAGCCTAGACCTATTGCAGCACAACAAATGGAAAGTGCAGGGTCAACCAACCTTAGCTATAAGCTTTTTAGAAAGGAAAGTTTAAAGGCTTGTCTTAAAATTAGACAGGTTGCCTATCACCTGAATCCAAACTGGGAGCTGCTTCCACAGAAAAAGGGCCTGAAAGCTGAAGGCTCTCCCTCCCATTCTACTTCTTAAATATCCTAGGAACCACAAGTAAGCCTTTAGTCTGAGAGCAAAGGGGATATGGTACTATGAAGCCTTTAAGATAAGATGGGACCTTCCTCTTTGAGGAAGACCTAATGATACTGAGCCCTCAGCTGGCCTCCATCTGAGTCTCTGGTACACTTGTAACAGTGCTGGTTTCAGAGCTTTTGTTTTGCTCAAACAGACCTCTCAAAGTTGAGGCTGGGATATATTTTGACAATTCTCTCAAAAGAGGATCGTATTTTTTATAGCACCAAATAGCTCAATTTCTTATTTCCATTTCCTACTACATGTAATAAGAACATGCATTTTAGCACAGTGCTACACATTGCATTTACCTCATGTATTTGAACAGTAGCGTACTGTGTTATCACCCTGTCAACATAAATTAGAAATCTGCGCCCTGTGAGAATGTCAACAAACCTTCTGCTTGCAGTGGTTTCACCCATGCATGCGAGAGCCTACTGTACACACAAACACGCCGCGCTCTCAAGGCCGTATCCACGGTGAGGCCTTGCCTGTCCTCCCACCACCTCCACCTGCAGCAGTATTGAGTCCCCCAAACTCCACCCCACCCCACAATGCTCGAGCCTGCCAAAGGAAAAAGAAAATCAATGCTTTCTCTATCTATCGAGTGGCCGGGGAGACAGCAGCGTGTGAATCACAGTCTGCAGGCGATGGCTGACTGATTGGGGCATCGATCTGAAAGAAATCTTTGCAAAACTCATTACAGCATGGCTTGTCATCGCATCAGGTGAAAAGGGGGCGGCGTGAGCGTGCGGGGGGTGGGGAGGAATGAGAGATGCAGTCACAGATTAATCAGGTTGCGCTCTGGAGGTGTCGGCTACAATCCCATGTTTGCCCGTCTCCATTTCTAATCCATTCATCAGCGTGCTCGCCCCGATGCTCTCAGCAGGCGGGGAAAATTACAGTTTACATTCGGCCTGTCTCCCTGAGCCCTCGTAAAAACCGGGTCAGCGCAGCCTAATGTGGTGTTCCCGCTATTGTTTACCAGCTTACAGCAGGCAGCACAATCTCTTTGCCATTGATCAGCTTATTAACCTTTCCTCATTATTGAGCACACGCAATGCCCCAGTGAAACCTGAGTCACTTGTTAACAAGCCCGGGGTGGATGTCTGCCTGCAGTCTACAGTGCAGGGTGTGCTCCAGCTGATGTGTAACCACAAGGCTCTTCAGTGGGTCCCTTGAGGGTCTTCTCAACAGTTAATAAAAGACCAAATCGCCACACATGTTTTTGTGTCTTAGGTGCAGTCTTATATTTTAAGAGCTCTCGTGCGATCTCATTCTGGGTCACAAGCTGCCTGGTATGTGGAGGAACCTGGTATCTCCATTCTTCTTTTTTTCGTGTGAAAAGAAAAGGAATCTCTTTCAGATGCAAATGATCCATTGTGCTGTCAGTCACAGGGATCAAAATATGATCTCTCTTCTCATCCTCACCTGTGCATGTGACTATTTCTTCTTGTGCATACGACACACACACACACACACACACACACACACACACACACACACACACCTTTTTTAATTCAGTGGATTTCAATAATTCGTTCTGGTTCAGTGTAATCTTGGAGAACCAGTTGGATGGAATTTTTTACGCTGACGCTTCATCTGATGAGTCGTATCAGGTTTTTGTTGTTCACCTTTTTACACAAAAGACGAGAGCTCTGTGAGGAGGTTGAGGAAGAAAAGAAAGGTGAAGCCGCTTCACTTTACGGCACGCTGACGAATTCAAACCCTGTGCAAAGTGCTGCAGGAGGCAAAAAACCTGCTTTGTGACTTTGTGCTCAAGCATCGCAGTGGACAGTAGCTTTTGAATAGATCATTTTTCTGTGAATCTGCCACACACTTAGAAAACAGTGGACATAACACAATACAAATAATAATGCAACACATAACTTAGGAATGTTTTTTTTTCTTGCAAAGGTGCAAACTTAATAAAACCTCCCTTCATCAAGACATTTTACTGCTTCCTTTATAACACTGGTTGTGTACAATTTATTTGTGGAAAGGTGTCCAAGTGTTGTGTATCATTAAAAATTCCTTGGCATTCAATAAAAAAGCTTCTTTGTACACTGTGAGCCTATATAACACAACGATCACGGCACATTATTCATTCATCATTAGTTCCCTAATAAACGGTATCGTTTTTTTGACACCAGCGTGTTGTTGTCAGTCCAAGTGCTCACAAAACTAAAAGACTGAAATAAAAAGAATGAATTGAGTTGTCTCTGCTTAAGGCCAGCAGCTCCAGGCTGGTTAGATTTAACTAGCTTAACGCAGCCACTTCTTCAATCAAACCCATCGAGCCCATCTACAGAGAGCCCGTTCACTTCCTTTTATTTCATTGTGCTGAAGCCAGCTAAAGTTAATCTGAGCCCTAATTCTGTTTAAGTTTGCTTTTATTTATTGTCAGAATTTAAATGAAAAAGTAACATTCTATTGTTTTTGTTTTTTTGCTCGTTTTTTATACATAGAACATGATATCCCCTACAGAAAGCTAGAAATCTGTAAATGCTTCAGTCACACGGGGAAAACAGTAGTTGGAGACATATATTTAAAGCAACTGCAACAATACGGCAATAGAACAACAAGCTATGCTTGATGGAGTCAGTCTGCAGTTAGTCTGCTATGAGTGTGCAACCGAATTGGGTCAGGTTGGCAATTAAATGAAATCTCTTTGTGATAATATGTCGATTATGTGTGAACAATTTCTTGAAAACTGCAGTTTATCTGTTGTCTTCTGCACAAAAAATCATATTAACAACTGGTCACTTTGAGGTTACTTTATTTGTATTTGTAGGTAGATTTGATCTGCAGACGTCAGTCATCCATCCTCACATGCACACTCTTAATACAACAGACAACCGAAAAGCATTCAGCAAAATTCAGAGTCCAACCAGAACCTCGTAGATTTCAATCAGGAATTCAGAATTGCCTCCACCAATAACGACGTATTTGCTGCAGGACATTGATTAAACTGTAAAATCAGACATACTTGATTTTATATACGAATGTAACCAGAATACAACCTGTTAGTAATCAAGTCAAGTCCACTATTGTGTTGGCAGTCTGCCTGCATTTATGATTTGAACGGCAACCTTCAGCAACCTGTCTGCAGTCAGTCTGAGTTGGATGGTGATTGTTTGGGATGCAAGTACCCGCAATCAGTTTCTGAAAGCAACAAAGTTCGTTGCAATTCTCAGTCAACCATCGACTTTTCGTAGACACAAGGAGGTCAGCGTGCTGTTTTTACTCTAGTGTGACTGAGCCATAATTGGTCAATAAAGGATTTATTACAGCACATACTCTCTTGGTCGTGGCTGCTTCCAAACAATAATTATGCCAGACATTGGGAGCATCGTTAAATTAAAAATAAAACGGTGACAATCACCGGGTGGCTGGTGTTAGAAAATCATTGCTGATTTGAATTTGATCAGGAACTTGGGAGAGTGCGAGCTCTTCCCTGATTGTAAATCATCTGGTTAAACTGTCAGCACCAATTTTGCATTTGGTTTATGTATGCAAATCAAAAAAATACATACACTTCAAAAATAGATTCATCTCTTGTGCTGCATTTTATTTCATGCTGTGAACTAAAATGCGATGCTAAGTTGTTAAAGTGGATACTTCTCTTTTGTACACTACTTTCTGCAGAGCGAGCACTTGTTTCTGTAGTGTTTGATTTTTGACGAGTCAAACATCAGGAATTTTGGGCTTTCTGACCATTACGAGTACACCAACTCTTAAAGTACTTCATGTATCCATAGTTGATAATGTGAACACACTTCTGCACTCAAAATAGTGAGTTTAAGTATGACACACAGCAGTAGTGTAGTATTTACCTTTCACTGCTGTAGACAGAAAATAAAACAACCCTGTGCCACGCTTTAACAGCCTTGTGTTTATTGCAATTTAAATATTTAACAGCATGCATGTCACATTATCACTCAATCTTAATATTTCATGGATGAAACTCAAAGAAAGAGATTTGGTATTTTTATCTTTACATCTCATCTAGTGGAGGCCTGGCCTGTGTGTTGGCTAACAGAGCTACTCTGACAGACTCTTATATAATTAATCAAACAGACACTTTCCTACAGGGACACAATGAGGCAATTTATAGTTCACGCCATCTGTTACCATGACAGCACACCTGCCCTAATGCTAGACAGCACATGGAGGGAAAAAAGAATGCAAGCGTAGCAGAGACAAGTGATAGTTACCACCTACAAAAGCATAGCCTCTTTAAGAGCTAATTGCATCTGAATAATAATGATACTAATCCTTGAAAAAGATTATGAGAACAGCAACTACAGGCTGGTCAGGGTTATAGTATTTTGCTGTGAGAGTACTTCAGCATAACCATATGCTTGCCAACTCGTAGGTGTTAGCAGTTTCATTTGTCATTTCTAGTCCCTTGTCTCCTCCTCTCTTTTTGTCCGCCATCGCTTGCGAGGAGGCTGATGTCATCGAAGCCTGACAATTGATCGTGTTGAGAAAGCTGCTGATAAAAGTGACACGCCTGAGCTGAGGGGGTGTGATGCATAGCTTGAAATTCTCTTCTTTCCCCATTTTCAGACACGGTGCAGGAGGGAGCAGCAGGCTCAGCAGCGCCTAGTCTGTATGCTGTTAGTGATTACATAAGGGGGCTAAGCAATTAGACCGAGCTCATTAAACACGTGGCTACGTGTCCCATACTGTCGGATACTTGATCAGTGGTGAATAAATAATGTCTCATTGTTCAATTTCAGTAATTGTATTTCTCCTACAAATGGTGTGTTTTTTTGTGCCCACTCAGATCACAGCTACAATGGGGAGACCTGGTCACTAACAGCAAGTGGAACTGACCCGTATCCGGTGCGCCGGCATCCCGGTGACCCTCAGCTGGTTTCCCTGGAGACCGACAGTGGAGGGGAGGAGGGCAGGGAGGAAACTATTGTGTACCTATGAACGTTGGTGCATTTCAAACTCTAAAAAAACACCCGGTGAAAGACATTCACGATCAGTATCAGTACTGGACTGTGCCGCCTTAAGAAAGCATTTCTGTTTTTTTACATTTGTTTTTCGGCATGCTTGTTTTCTACCATTGAAAGGTTATTTTGGTCTTTTTTTGTAAACAGTTTCTGGCAACATTGAGAGAGAAACAGACTCTGTCTCACTTGTCATGCACCTTAGCTCAAAACACCACTGAGTGTTCAGTGTTCCTTGTTTTCTGTCTTCTTCTTCTGTGTCTGTGTGTCTGTGTATATATCTGGCCATATATTGACTGTCAAATCCCCTGCAGCCTTTTTCCCCTTCTCTGCTTTTTACCGTCTCTCCCTTTTCTCAGGTCCTGCATATCTCACCCCTCCAGCGCTATATTTATTATTGTTCCCACTGGGTGAGAGAAAAGCATATACTCCATATCAGTGAAACATCAGCCTGGATCTCTCAGGTGGGCGATTGTTTTCCCTTGGAGTAAACAGTCCCTGTTTCATTCATCAGACAGGTCCTGTTTATTTACCAGCTAAAGAGCAATGGGGAGCACAGATCATTAGAAATGAGAGATGAGAGCCGACAACATCAGTCCCACGTTTTGCAGTCTTGCCGTCTCATTTATTTCCTTTTATCTGAAGCATGTTTTTCTTGTTTAAAAAATAAGCCCAGTTATGGTCTTAGTGGGGATGTTGCAGCTGGGCTAATCTGTCAGTTTTATCAGGGAGTAGAAATGAGAAATAAGCTTTCGAGCACTTGAGTATTATTTCCTGCAATACACAAAAGCACACTCGCTCAAACCGCCTTAAGTCCTGAAGTCAAAATTTAGCCTGGCTCTTTGGATTGTCCAACTGTCCATCAGAAATGAAATGAAATGTCCTAAAAGCTGTTGGATATATTTCCATAACATTTTCTAAAGACATTTGTGATCCTGCTTGACACTTGGCTGGAACGTCTTGACATATATTGATGGGATTGTCATGACCTTTGGTACAAACGTTAATGATCTCCACAGGAAAAAATGTCACCGTAATTGAGCCTTTAGCATTTCGTCTAGTGTCATGTTCAGGTCAAACATTTAAAAGTGGCAACAGACTTCAGCACCCGCTGTCACACCCATCACATCATCTAACTGGGGAGAGGAACCACTCACTAATGGCTCAGTCACACTAGAGTAAAGAAACTGCTCTAGTAAAAATAAAATTGCATCCTACTTGTGACTAAAGTGATAATTGGATTGATTTCTTTCCTTTTTTTTGTGTGCATTCAGCGACTAATTGGAAGTAGTTAGCTTGACCAACTGGTGCAACACCTTCAACCTCTGGGTGACGACTTTTTATTGCAAGAAGATTGCACAGGTCACCTGGTAAGGCATACCTGTCTCCAAACAGTCACAAGCTTGGATTGAAATCACTCAGACACATTTGTCAAGGGTTGCAAATAACTGGCACCTAATTTATAAACACAGACAAGTTGCCAACAAATTGGAATCAGTCCGAGTCAGTCTGTGCCAATAAGTGAAATTCGTCTTGTCTTTTGCAATATGTACTCGAACTGGTTGCCAACTGGTTGTAGTCTAGTTATTCGTCTACATAAAAGCAAGGTTGATTTTAAGTGCCTGTGTCCTTTTCAGTGAAATTGCTGTCATGTAGTAACTACTACATTCCTGTTTTAAATCTATGGCTGCACTCTGAATGTAAGTAGCTAATGTTCATTGCACATATTCGAATAATTTCAGTCACGCAACTATGTCCAACCACAGTTATTCCTTGCCTGATTAGTGCATTGTAATGGGGAAAGTGCTTACTGCTTTTTAGTCCAGATTTAGTACCAGTGGCAGGAAGAACTGCATAGTTACAGTGATATTTTTTGGCAGCAAGCCTAAACACTGTCATTTCATAGCCATTACAATGTGCTTCTTTCATAAAACCAAATGTCCCTTTAATTTTGCAAATGCTACAGTTTTGAACAGTTCCTGTAAACAAAATGACCTAACGGGTCTCTCTTTGTACTTAGTGCTGATTTAGTAATATTAGTGTGCTAAGACCCTAAACTAAGACTGAGGAACCATTGAACTACAGTGCTTAAAGCTCAGCATCATAAATATGTTTGCTCAGTTTAGCTGTCTTTCTTTGCTTGCTTCATAGGGTGAAAAATGTCCTAATATAAATATCCTCCCAAGTGCCCAGAACAATAAGAAGTTGCCTTATTGATGCTCTTGTGCTCTGTGCTGAACTATTACAATGCAGCTAGCATTTACATATTGCTTCTCCTGACGATTTTTTATTTTTTTTTGTATCAAATGTGCCAATGCTTTAGGTGTCTCCTAGTGTTTGTACAGGCACTATAACATGAATCTTGTTTGGTTTCTGTTGTAGTGTAATCAGACCACAAGGCAGTGGAGTATTTTGAAGTTTTGACTTAATACCATGTACATAACTTATGTGCTTTTATTTATTTATTAAAAAAAAGTCATGTTTTACTGTGCGGTGTGAAGGGTTCTATTGCACAAAGACGTGAAAGTGTGTAACCAGGTCTATTTTCTTGTTTTGAGCTCATGTGTTGTACATTCTTGACTTTACTGATAAAATTGCATTTAAAAAGAATTTCCCGCGGTGCTTTGTTTTTCTTGAGGTTTGTTTGATGGGGCTACATGATGGGGTTTATTACACTGAAACAGCAAAATAGCTGAATCATAAACAGAGAGCTCAGCATAGGTGACAATAACACTTCAGTTTTTATGTCCTTGGTCTCCTTGTGCAGTGTCTCCAACAGTGTAAACAGATGTGTGATTGAGCTTCCCGTTCAGCTGCCAGCAGTGACAGGTGGCAGACCAGGTGCGTGAAAGTCAATGATTTCCTATGTGAGCGCACTGCTGAATTGCAATCATAAAATCCGCTCCAGTATCAGATGAATGCAATATGTTGTTTTGCAACAAACCATATGTTTCTTGGGCATTTCATTATTTGCTATTTTCAAATACGGATTCCTGCGAACCAAAATTGATCTTTTCACGAGAGGCCAAAAACAAAAACAGAGCTTCCAGGTTTTTTTCCTGACAATAAAAGTAATGTATTTCATGTGCTCCACCTGTGTCTCTGCGTCTGTCGCGGTTTAAGAAGAGCAGATGTCTGTGATAGCAACAGGGTCCCAGCTCTGCCCCCAATTTGCATCTTATTATTTCACAGACTATTGCATATTTTGTAAACGCCCACTTCATTCCATGTCAGCTGCACGCCCCGGTCTTTTTTCTGGCTTAGTACATTTTGCATTTAATAAGTATGATTTTTTGTTTGTTTGTTTAAAGACCTGCAGTGTAATTCATCACTTTTTGGACTCAGAGTTAGGGTTGCATGTGGTAGCCTAGGTGATCAAACTGGGCTTAGTAAAAGAATTATTAATATTATGATTAATATTATTAAGATTTTTACAACTATTATGATTATTACTAGCAGTGCTGTATTAGCAGTGATAGCTGTGACTGCACAGTGGTAGCTGTACATGGTGTAAAAAGTAACAGCTGTATAAAAATATCTGTATTTAAAAATGACAAAGGAGGAGTAATGATATACAAATGATGAATTAAGCGCCCACTAATACTTTATTAATGCTTAATAGCATAAAAGTATTATAAAGTGTCACCTTTTCAACATATTGCTGCAGGACAGACACTTTAGCTGTCACATTATATTAATAATAAGAGCTTTTAATTGGAAATGTAGAAATTTGGAAATCAGTACTTGACCTTAAAGGAATAAACAGCCATTACCTGTGGCCTGTACGCTGATCATGGTGTTTTGGACATAGCTAGCAAAGATTCCCCTCTGTCTGCCATCTTCTATGATTATCTTTAACCCTCTATTAATGGTGTAGAACCATTATTAAAATTCTTAAAATTGAACCCCTGCAGTGAGTGTTAAATATAAATGCGTGTATATGAATGTGCAAATGTGACGTTGGATTTATGTGCATAAATATGGCGTACATTCATGACCCTTTCCTCGATCGTGCAGTTTTTATGTGTAAATGCACAGAAAGGAGTTAAGGAGCAAACATGCATACTGCACATACTTCACAATCATTATGGCAATGATATATAGAGTCTATATATATATATATTTAAGTATATTTAGCAGAAAGTAATTTTTCTGCTAGTAATGTCATTGATCATAGAGCTTGATTGTTTATTTTTTCCTTTGTGTGTGAATATATATATACTTCAGTCCTATAAAACACTAAATGTTTTAAGACCAAAACAGTTCTGACATTCTGAATACTCTGATCTGCGCTCTTATAAACCCTCGAGGCCTTTCAGGTCATCTGGGAACTGCTTCTCCTTCAACTTTTGAAATAAAATATAGTGATGACGCCTTTAGCTTCTCTGTGGTACAGATCTGAAACAAGCTGCTGAGAGATCTGAGCTTTTTCAAATGTTAACTGCTGCAAAATTGATGGTTTTCTATTTACCACTGCTTTAGGGGCTACTTTGACACTGAGACTGTACGATAACTTTGTGCCTTTTGGGTAAAACACTATTAGCATTTTTTTAAAAATCATTTAAAAAGAATTCATTTTAGTCAGACCTTATCAAGGATCCATTGTATGTATTACCTTTGCTTTAAAATTGAGATTACGCCCATTTCCCTCAGGCCTTCTGGAGCTTTCAGTGGAATAGGGTGTACCTTACCTCATCAGTTTTGAAGGAAAACCAAACAGCTGTTTGAAAAGGAATCTTTTGTGTTTTTGTCTAGGACAAAGGTGTGGGAAGAGAAAGAAACAGCCTTTTATGATATTGCAAGCTTTTGTATGCATGTCATAGAGGTGCCTGTGTGTGTGCGTGTATATGTGACAGGTGTCATTGTTCGCACAGCCACATGTGTTTTTACTGTTATATAAACAAGCACTAGAATACAGTGCTTAAGAGCTTTAGTTAAAAAGGACCTTACAGACAGGGTCAGTTCACTTCAACAGACCTGGTTTGTTGGTCGTCTTTGTTCTTTGTTACACATTCTGAGCAATTTTTGTGCTGTTGTTCTGAGCTATTTCCTTTGATTTTATTGGGCTATATCTGTCTATCTACATTTGGGAAACATGGGTTGGGGTAAATGTGTATGTTATAAGGGTTAAATAGGCAGGTGCATGAGTTAGGGGGTGTGTTGGTGTAAAGGTTTGAAGTAAGAGGCAGTGAATAAGTTCGGGGGTGGCGTTGTAAGTTTTAAGAGAAATGATGGCCTTGTGGAGCTAACTCATATTCTCCTTCATTTCTTCCCGTTAACGCCTTGTGTGAACTCCACCTTTTTATTGTTTTACCTCTTCTCTTTCATTCTTCTTGATGTTAATTTTCCTCCTGCTCTTCTGCTTTATTTTTCTCCTGTTCCGTTTGAACTTTTGGCTCCTTTAA
The DNA here is from genome assembly GCF_057381915.1 of Diplotaxodon limnothrissa. Classification (NCBI taxonomy): domain Eukaryota; kingdom Metazoa; phylum Chordata; class Actinopteri; order Cichliformes; family Cichlidae; genus Diplotaxodon; species Diplotaxodon limnothrissa. The sequence continues at coordinate 54,838,085 of NC_140602.1, read as the reverse complement.
ACTAGATGCAAGTGAAGGGTGGTATCATTTATCTTCTTCTAAGCTCCACTAAGGTGTGAGGCAGACTGCCCAATTTTTTACATGCTTATAAATAATTGTCAAGCTCTTCAGGTGGTCCTTTCCATAATGATTTGAAGTCCTGTGAAAACTATGAATACACTGAAATCATCTGCACTGTTGTAGATTTCAACATGGATCAGGAATTCGGAATGTTTCCAGCACGTTGTTCAACGTACATCACAAAGAGTTAAACGGTTCTGAACTATTAGAAAAGTAACTGAGTGTAAAGTTGTGTTTTCGCCCTTAAACTTGCCACAGAAATTCCCGGCTCAGCGAGGTCAAAAACTGGAATGTTCTTGCTGTGATGTGGCCATGCAGAGGATCTACGGTGTGGTGCATGTTTGGAACTGCGGAATCGGGAGGCGCTTGACAGAGAAATACGCTCTAACTCGAGCTATAGCAGTAGGATGTCAATCAACCATCTAGATTTTTCCAGTTCAGCTGAAAGTTCCCCGATATCATCACAAACACTTTTCATTTGCGGCTACCTGAGGAGTGGAGCAAAAAGTGTCATAATTTAAAGCATAAACACACTCGAGCTGAAAGTAATAGCTCTTTAGCATTTCATCCGTTTAGCTTTTCTTTGTCTGGGATCAATAATTAAAGCTTGTTCCTTATTACGGCACGAGGCTTCTGTCCCTTCTTCCCTAGTTGTTTTTTAATGACCTCTGTGGAAGGTGACCAATAACACCGACGGAAAAACCGATAAAGGGGAAACATATTATCGCTGAGTCATCTGGCAGGTCGAACCACACGTTGCTACAGGCAAGAGGAGGTGTAATGATTTCTGTAGGCACACAGAATAAACCTGCTCAGTCCAAATATAAATAACAGCTATTAAAGCTTATCCCAGTGAGTGATGCTTTTATGAGAAACCTGCACAATATACAACACATATACAGGTTATTAGATTTCTCTTAGGGGTGAATTATAGTTACAGGATAGATTCAGTATATATACAGACTGTTCAAAACCATACCCAGAGAGGGAAATCTACAGCTATAATGACCATAACAACGTGATTCATGTTTGTTTGACTTTCAGTACTTTTCAGTGTTTTCTGCTCTCTCTTTTTTACTGTATTTGGTGCAAGCAAACATTTCCGTTCAGATTTGCTTATGACACGCCTTTGCAGCATTTGCAAAAAGTTGCTTCTTTTGAAGAGACATTTTTAACTGACACATCCTCTGATCTTTATGTCTGACCCCCGTTTTAATTGGTCTCACTCATCACGTCCCTTTAAAATCATGATCATCTCCTCCAGCTGTGTCAAAGCCAAGTGTGATGCTGTTTAATCCAAAATAAGTGCTAATTACAACACTTACACACTGTGCAGCTTCAGTGTCATTGCCACGGGTCTGAGCTTCAAAGCAAAGGCAGGTCAGGTACGGCACTCTTTTACAAAATGTTCTTTTCTAGCTAAGATTATCACTGTTAATACCATACAGTACAATTATCAGACACTTTCTAGTGCTGGGTTGAACCACTCTTTACCTTAATTCTTCTTGATATGTTTTCAAAAGCCTGCCAGAAACATTCCTCAGAGAGTTTGGTTCATACAGACATGATCACACAGTTGCTGCAGGTTTGTCAGCTGCACAATCATATGGAGTAAGGTGAACTCATTGTAATGTTAAAGAAACCAATGTGAGATGATCTAAGCTTTGTAAAATAGAGCACTATCCTCATGGAGGCAGCCATCAGCAGATGGGCACACCGTGGCCATAAAAAGATAGACATGGTCAGCGTCAGTATTCAGGTAGGCTGCGGCAGTTAAAAGATGCTCATTTCATGCTAAGAAATGATTCTCTGCAATATTACATCGGTAACACAAGCGTGAACCATTGATACCAGGCAGGAAGGATCCATGCTTTCATGTTTACACCAATTCTGACCCTACCATTTGAATGCTGTAGCAGCGATCGAGAGTCATCAGGCCAGATGTTTTTCCAGTTTTCGGTTGACCAACTTTGATAAGCCTGTGCAAGTTTTAACCACCGTTTTCTGTTCTTAGCTGACAGGAGTGGCACTCGGTTCGGTGTTCAGTGATTTGCGCTCTTCAGGATACCTCAGTTATAACAAGTGATTACTTAAATGCCTGTTAATCTTTCGTTGTTAGTCTGTCCATTATCATCTGACCTTTGACATCAGCAAAGAGAGAGAGAACTGATGCTCACTGGACATGTTCTGTAAACTGTGGGGATGATTGTGTGGCAAAATCCTAGCAGATCAACAGTTTCTTAAATACTCAGACCAGCCCTTCTATGGCGATATTTTTGTGCCACTATTCTGAGCGCACGTAAAAAAGGTTTGCAGGTGCAAGTGTTGCATTTTGAGGAAAAATTTATTTTGAGCGAAGAAAAGCTCAATTTGAGTGAACAAAATTCATTGCTGCGTGCAAAAAATGTATTTCAGTGTTTGCTATTATCCACACACACACACAATAGCCCCTCTCGCTCAGTTTTTGCATTTGTGCTCGCTCGCAATGTGTGATTTTGAGGTACAAATATAACGGTGTACAGAAAGAGTTGAACACGCACGGGCAGAAATGTTGAGAGCACGAGCAACACATTGCGAGCGAGCGCAAATGCAAAAACTGAGCAGGAGGGGCTGCTATTGTGTGTGTGTGTGGATAACAGAGGTGGGTAGTAACAAGTTACATTTACTCCGTTACATTTATTTAAGTACGTTTTTGAAAAAAATGTACTTTTTACTTTTACTTGAGTACATTTGTGAAGAAGAAACGGTACTTTTACTCCGTTACATTTGCAAAATTCTACTCGTTACTTTTTTAAAAAAATAATTAGTTTAACACATTAGATAACATGCCGCCAGTGGGGTTTCCGGTAACCTTTTTAGCAATCAGATGTGACCATGCAGTCACATGACCAGTCTGAAACTGTGGCGGGCAGAGCCGCCCAAGCATTTCAAAGTGGCGGACACACGGAAAGAAGAAACACATGAAAACATGGCAGAGCCAATTGTCTACGCTAGAGCTGAAGAGGATGAACACCCTTGGCCTCATATACAAAGAATGTTTCGCTTAAAAGCAGTACAAAAGAACAGCTATGTCTTCAGCGTCGGTGTCTTCAGTGTGACCCAAAACAAATCAACTTTTCAGCGTGAAAAAACTCAGCCTGAGGAAATAATAATAATAATGAATAATAATAATAATAATAATGCATTTTATTTGAGAGTGCCTTTCAGAAACCCAAGGTCACCTTACAAAAAATTAAATTAATAAAAGAAACAGTAGTCATAAAATACATAAAATAAGTTAAAATTACAAAACAGAGCTTGACAACAGATAAAATCGGCATTAAAGCGAATAAGCCAGTTTAAACAGATGTGTTTTGAGCTGTGTCTTAAATACGGAAAGGGAGTCAATATTTCTTAGTGCAGGAGGAAGAGAGTTCCAGAGCCGAGGAGCAGAGCGACTGAAAGCTCTGTTCCCCATAGTGATAAGGTGTGAGGATGGAACAGTAAGATGAATAGCAGATGATGATCTGAAAAGGCAGGAAACAGTGGTGATATGGAGCAGGTCACACAAATATGAAGGAGCAGATTTATGGATACACTTGTATCCATAATTTATCCTGTCTTCTACGGGCAACCAGTGAAGCTGCTGAAGAACTGGGGTAATATGAGCTCTTGACGGAGTGCAAGTTATGACCCGAGCTGCAGAATTTTGAAGAAGTTGGAGTTTATGAAGGGACCTTTTAGGGAGACCAAATAGGAGGGAATTGCAGTAATAAGACTATGGACAAAGATGGCAGCAGCATGGGGGGTAAGGAAGGGACGGAGTCGGTTAATATTACGTAAGTGGAAGTAAGCAGACCGGGTTATGTAATTAATGTGAGACTGGAATGAAAGAGTATTATCCAACATGACACCCAAACTCTTAACCTGAGGGGAGGGAAGGGTGGGAGAATTTTCAATGTTAATGGAAAAACTGTGGGATTTGGTTAAGATAGATGGTGTACCAACAAGTAAAACTTTGTTAAGTTTGAGAAAATTGGAGGAGAACCAGGATCTAATCTCAATAAGACAGTTTGAGAGGGAAGTAGGTGGGAGGGATGAATTGGGTTTAGAAGAAACCAATTCATCCCAAGCAACACATGTCTCTAGGGGCCACCGCATATATTTATATATAAACATATATAAATATATAAATAAAACCACTTTTTTTTACATTAGTAATTCCTTTTGTGCATAATTTTGTATTATTGTTAATAATAAATTAATTAAAGCAACAAAACAACCTGAAGAGCCAGTTCGGAGCCGAAAGAGCCAGCTCTTTTTAGTGAGCTGAACCGAAAGAGCCGGTTCTCTAAAAAGAGCCGGAAATCCCATCACAACTAAAAAGAGATTTAGAGAAAACTTACCATTGCATAGCGTTTCTCACATCAGGAAGCTGTCGATCAAAATCAGTACAGCTCTTCCTGCATCTGGAGCTTGTGAAGGACTTCTTAGTCATGCAGGAGTCCTGTTCACTGCTAAACAGCTAGAACTTCACAGAAAGAACCTTGAGAGCAAATTTTTTTTAACGTGCGCTCAGAATAGTGGCACAAAAATAACGCCATACCCTTCTGGCATGAGCAACCATTTCATATTCAAAGTCACGTACATCACCTTTCTTCCCCATTTTGATGCTCAGTTTGAACTTAAGTAGGGATATGTGCATGACTGCATTGAGCTGCTTTTCAGTCCTTTCAATTTTGTGTGAAACACAGGTGGATAAATCAGAGGTTTAGGGGGGAAAAAAACATCAAACAGCTCGTAAGAGTTACCTTCCAGGACTTCTATGTTTGTTTTATAAGCTGGAAAAAATACAAATATGTTGTTTCCCTTTGACGTAAATGCAGCATTAACAGGCTCTCCAGGACTGTTATCACGGGACTGCTTTGCAAAGTGCTTTGGGGCCTACATCAGAGTTTTTCCTGGCTCGGAAAAGGCCTTTGGGGGGGTCGAATATGCGCAGCTGGAAACATAAATGCTGTGCACAGTAGAGAAAATGAGCACGCGTTACCTCATTTGACAGAAGTCTGTGCTCATTCCTGCATTCTGGGCGACAAAAACTGTTTTAAAAGACATTTATATTTTATCAGAATATTGGGAGAGGACAGGAAGGGAATTCAATAAGGGTAACTGAAACCTCTTTTGTTTTTTATTATTTTTTTAAATCAGTTTCTATTCTTTTTCGTGTCTATCCAAGCCCATCCCTGTACAGTACATCTGAATCTAGTTTCCCAGACTTATGGTTGAAGGCATCACAACAGATAAAGTTAAAATAAATTAAAACAGAGGAGAGGGACAAAACAGAAACTCATATGTCCTCATAGCAGAAAAGGCACGACTAAATGATTTTCTTATTTGCTAAAGGCAAAGAAATACTTTCTATTAATGGCTATCATGTATCAAAAAAGCATCTGAATTGATAACCATGGCCTTCTAGTAGTGTTCAAATACCTCACACTGCCAGAGGGCGAGCACAAATCAATACAAGTATGATCTACGTGCGTCTATGTGCATTTCATGGCAGTTTTTTTCTACATTGATTTGGTTAAATGTCCACTTGTATAATAGTTTCCAGCTATACTGTATATTGCTTTTTTCAAATTGAGAGGAGAGGAATAACATAAAAATACTGCATCTAACATCTGCCACCAATTGGGTACTTTTCTGCTATGAATAGTGTATCATTTTTCATCGTGAGCTATTTCCATGAAAGTGTATTCACCGCCTGTCGCCCTGTCAGCGCTCTCATCTTTCTGTCATCAGTGTCATCAGTCGTTCCTGCAATATTGTTGGCACAACAGTATTAGTAAGGCGTGTGCATGCACGCATGTGTTTGTATGCAAGGGATGAAAATCGTTTTAACTGGATGTGTACGCGCTGCGGTCGTCGGCGATCTACGGCCCATATTGTTAGTGCTCCTTTTAATTGCAGTCTTGGTGTTTATGCACAGGGTGGAGGTGAATCATCTCTTAGGCATACTAATACACATCAAAGGTTCATATCTGTCAGCACTTGAGGAGTGTCGGACACTCATGTGATGCTGTTCGTGAGACCGTGTGGATGAGCTGTTCACTGTGATCCTGCACCGTGACACTGAGGTAATCCCTCACAATAGGTTCACTCATTTGATCAACCCACCCACCAGGTTTTCAATGGGACCCTCATTTTGCTTCTTTGTCCTTTTAAATTATAGAGGACTGTCAGGTAGCCATGTGTCATGACGTTTAACAAGAGGTGGCGTAATTACTAGATAATAATGTATTACTAGGGTGTTGTGCAACCTATAGGATAGGTTACTGTCACGGAATGCTAACAGATGTAGTGTAATCCTAAAGCATTTACCACAAAGCATTCCCAACTTTGTATCGTCTGTGTGAATGCTGTAAAGCTGAAGCTGTCTGCTGAAAATAGCTGAAGAAGCTGAAGTCAGTATTTTAAAAGTAGTTGAACTTGTAATCATTTTGCTCAACTTGGCAAAAATGTAATAACTTGGCAGAAATGGTAAAACACAGCATAAGTATTGTAATTCAGCATAAATGTTAATATTTAGCACAAACATAACAGTTTGAAAGAAGTGGTGTAACAGTATAACTTAATATACAGTAGTATAATAGTAGCAGAAATAGTATAATTTAGTAGAAAAGTAATAACTTAAGCAGAATATTGGAAAAGCAAAATGGCCATCTGAAAAAAGCTGAAGTTTTCTCAAAACTACTTGCTTTTCAACTGTGAAAAATTGGCAGAAACCTTAGAAAAGGAAGAACAGCCAGCAGATACACAAAATTACAAATATGGACACATATGAACACACACATGCACACAGAGACTCACACAAACACACAGACATGGAGCACGGAGGGGCCTGTGTGGATCTATGCCAGTCAATGAGTCTGAACTCAATTTGAATCCACCAATCAGAGAGGCTGTGTACTTTTTCCCGCCCAAACAGCTGCACCTGCGGCAGCCGTTACACTCACACAGACAAAGGCTACATCCACACGTACCCGGGTATTTTTGAAAAATGAGATTTTTCTATATGTTTGCACCTTTCGTCCACACATAAACAACGTTTTCGGTCACTGAATTGATTTTTAAAAACGCCTGCCAGGGTGGATATTTTCAAAAACTCCGTTTTTGCATTTACGTGTGGACGAGGAAAACGGGGAAAACGCAGCGTGAAAGGTGTGCGCCTTTTTTGACGTCACACTGTGCGCCACATTATTGTTTCGGTGAAATGGATTTCTGCAATGGGGGACAAAATACGGTTACTACTCTCTGCAGTGTTTAAATGCTTACATATACACGCACAATTACTATCCCTCCACATATAGGGCTTTGGAGGGGCACGACCCCTCCCACCATGACAGTAGGCCAAACAAAGCACGCAGAAGCATCAGCTATGGTTGTACGTCGGTTGCAACGTTAGATCACACGATAGAGAAGGCAAGAAGCTGGAAAATGGGCTCTCTTTTCATTGTTTCCCCTCCTGGAGGCAACGGGAGGGATCTCATGTATCCGATATTACTAAACGAAGACCTTGGATTGCAGCGGTCAGATGAGCGGATATCAAGTTCCCTGCCATCCCCAATTTTTTGTTGGTTTGCTCGCGGCATTTTCTTTCCGGTGAGTTCTAAATAAATTCATATCTCTCTTAATAGGCTTTTAGTGTTGTTTTGAACGTGCACGCGCGAGAAGGGGGGGCGCGAACATTTTTCTTGTAAAACAAAGGGGGGCCTAGCAAAAAAAGTTTGGGAACCACTGCACAAGGGTAAGGCAAAAAACAGCAGATATTAAGAAAATGTTCCATTTTTTTTCATTTGAGATTCTTGAGTTTAGACATTTAAAATACATAATTCCTCTCTCCCAGTGGTTTAAAGAATATGAGCTACTAATATTCATTCAGATGTGTTTTAGCTCTAAATTTTCTTTTGCCATTAGACACTTTTTCTTATGTACATTTTCAAGCTGTTCAGCTAGTTTCCAAGTTCTTCTGTGTGAATTTCAGTTCTGCGCATTGGCTGTCAGGTGAATATTTCGTTGTATTTCAGCCCATTAAACATGTTTTTCACCAGAGATTTCAGCAATTATAAAAATTCAACTCAAACTATTCAGCTATTAGCTTTCACACTGCATTTTCTACAGGAAATGCATTTTATATACCAGTTTCAGTTACTGTTGTTCATATGTTAACAGAATAAGTTCAAACTGTATTAAAAAATAATACAATCAATATGTTATGTTACTGCACTACACTTACTGGACTTGTGGAAGCATTTTGAGAACCATAAGACTCTTACAAATGTTTGAAAGAAAAAAAATTCTTTAATATAGATGGGAGACTCGTGTAGAAATATGAATGAGTTTATAAAATTTGATTTCTGTCATGGTGTGCTGTGACAGGCAGGTTGTAGGACCCAAACACAGGACTCTTACGTGGAATGAAACTTAAATCGGCAGCTTTTATTGCTGGAAAACATTTTCATTAGAGATAAACGTCACAAAAAACAAACCAAAACCTCAAGACTCAAGAAACTAAAAACTAAGAAACAAGAACTAGGAAAACAAATCAGGAACTATGAACAAGAATTAAGTAAAGAACACTAAGGGGAAAAAAACACACCCAGCCCACTGAAAACTAAAGAAACCCTAAAAACATGAACAACAATCATCAAGCAACATATTTGGACAGTCTCGGTTGTTGTGTCCTTGGACAAGATACTTCACCCGTTGCCTACTGGTGGTGGCCAGAGGGCCCGGTGGTGCCAGTTAGGGGTGGGTTTTTATAATCGATTTATCGATTAAAATCAATTCTGGCTTGGATAACGTAAAATCGATTCATTAAAATCCTGAATTGATTTTTTAATATAAATTTATTTTGCCTGAAATGCCAGAATCTCAGGTGAAATCTCACAAAATTTCAACCACCACCAAACAGCTAAGACAGTAAATGAGAGCAGGAACACAGATTCTGCACAAAGACTTAAACACACAGTGCGACCCGCGGATTAGAATCAGTTAGCTGTCGGCTTTCTCACGGTCGGGGCTGAAAGCCGACAGCTTGCTGATTCTGATCTGTCGGCGGGTCCGCGCTTTGTGTTTACGCCCTTTATGCGCTGATTCTAAAGCTGTTAGTTTGATGTCTCTCCAAACAATATTGACCGAACCAGCAGCAAAAGAAGATCCAAACTGCTTCACATAAACATTGTCATGTATTCACTCTGACTTTTACTGTTTTGCTTCGACCACGATGCACAGCTCTCTCTCTCTCTCTCTGTACTTCAAGAACAGTTTCCCGTCTAAAAATCTGTTTTCTTCATTATTCGCTTACTTGTTATGCACAAGTCTACCGTTGTTTACAGCGCTGTCGGCCGACTTTTTTTTTTTTCTTTTCGTTTTATATACTTCCGAAAAGAAAACCTAATTTCTGCCGTTCAATACTGACCAAATTTAAACTTTTTAAAATTATGCAAAATGCTTAGCTGTGTCTCTAATAAAACCGCTGTAACTTCAGATTACAATCATGTGTTGATTAATGGTTTTCTTTCGTTTTTGATGTACTGCAGAATATTTTTATAAAATCCCAGGCCAGGAAAATCACCTTCATGTTTTTCTGTGTTTTATCTTCAGCTACTTTGACACAAAGGCATCTGCTGTGATGCTCACACCTTTGATAAACTCTTGCGTGTGTCAGCTTCCTTTTTATAGATACAAAAATATGTAAATGTACTGATCTGAATTATAATATTTCTGTCAAAATTTCCCAGATTCAAATTGAATAGAATCAAATTAAATCGAATCGGAATTGAATCGATTCTAGAAATCAGTGACGATACCCAGCCCTAGTGCCAGTGTCCGGCAGCCTCGCCTCTGTCAGTGCGCCCCAGGGTGGCTGTGGCTACAATGTAGCTTGCCATCACCAGTGTGTGAATGTGTGTGTGAATGGGTGGATGACTGGATGTGTAAAGCGCTTTGGGGTTCTTAGGGACTAGTAAAGCGCTATACAAATACAGGCCATTTACCATTTATATTTACATATTTACAGTTACTGGAACACCAATACTGGGTCGCAGACCCAGTACAGTGACAGTTTCAGTGTAAGTCAGTGTCTTTTGGTCTGCAACAACAGCAGAACAGAGTTTTAAGTCTTTTGAAGAAGCCATTTTTCTTCTTCTTATTGAGCTGAAGGTCTTTGGACTTCATACTGGGTTCAGGAAAAGGTTCCTCACAGGGAACATCAGGAACTGACCCAATTTCCGAAAGAGATCCTTTGATCTCAAGATCTTCGCCGTTAAGACTGGATTTGGACTCTGCAAAGGGTTCCTCACAGGGAACGTCAGCCACTGCAACACTTTCTGAAATAGGCCCTTTGATCGTAAGGTCTTCAGCCCTCAGACTAGATAAACTTTCAGCAAGAAGTTCCTTACCGGGAACATCAGGCTCTGGCACACTTTCTGAAAGAGGTCCTTCGCTCTTAAGGTCTTGATAACTCCGACTGGATGCCCTTTCAGCAAGAACTTCCTCACAGAGAACGTCAGGCGCTGGAACACTTTCTGAAAAAGATCCTTCGGCTAGTGGAACATCTGCCATTGAAAGACCGTCAGAGGAGCGTTCTTCATTTGTGTTCTTCACATCAGGAAGAGTTGAAGGGGGCTCAAACATTTCAGATATCCGGATCATTGCTACATCAGCAATGGTCTTAAGCAACACTGGTGCAAAGTTTGCAATTTTGATCGACAGAATTTCTTGAGGAAATTTGTGTCTGATCTCCGTCAGGATGCTGTCGACCATATTGTCTCGGATGGAGCGGGTGAAGATGGCCTGTGTTTCAATCGCCGTGAGGCTCTTGGAGACATGATCCAAAGTGGCCTTGATGACACTTGTGGATAGGATGCTTAGAGTCTGGGAGGCCATGTTTAGGAGCGGACGAGGAGGAAGCTCCCAGAAGCCCTGGAGAACTACCTCGATCACTACCTCCTGCACGGTGAGCATTTTGGTGTTACGCTGTTCTTGCTGCGTCTTTTTCAGGACTTTAATGTAGTCCTTCACCATGCTGAGGAGTTTAGGTGTTCTGTAGAAAAACATTATAAGAATGATCTTTTAAACATATTCAAAGCATCACTTAAATATTGAAACACTGTAGCTGGACTGTTAACCCTATAATGCCCTTTGTATCATACTTACATCACTTGTATCATACTTTGTATCATATATACATGAGTTTCTGAGACCTCAATCTCATCAACATGATCAATACTTGCCATAATTTCAAAATGTTAGGGACAAAACTCTTTTTTTTGTCTAAAGTTAACATTGTTGTTAACAGGAAGTTGCCAAAAACACCCAATGTATCAAATGCTATATAAAAAAATATAATAAATACATAATAAAAGTATATCATACACAACATGACATAGCAAAAAAACAAATTTGTGGATTTTGTTTAAAGGGTTAATAAACATCTCAGTTCCAAAAAATCAGAATTTTCTGGTTATTTTTTTTGATGGGTTAATAACTGTATATTACTGAAATTTATGGCCTCTGGGAACTGAAGAAGCATTCTAGCTTGAAATTCAACGTCCCTCATTTTATTGATGATGTTCACCGCCCATACCTGAAACAGAAAACACATTTACAGTACAGTTATGTTTAAAGGTTATGTGAACATAATGAAAAAAAGAAATTTCCAAATGAATACAAGTCTTGTGAGTTTTCTAGTCTTACCAGCCTTAGAAGAGGTTTGGCTTCCTCTTCTTCAGATTCCTCTAATTCAAACTCCCATAGCCTTCAAAATAAAACTACAGAATTTATAACAGTAAAATAATAATAAAAAACATACAAACCAAAAATCAAGTGTGTCATTTTTTTTTTTTTTTTTTACAAACAACTGACCAATCAACTGGAATATATAACTTTTTTTTAAAAGTTTTTTTAAGCTGTTAACAATGGTGGACTCTCACCACATTTCACCATGTAAAAAAACCCCCCAAAAATCTAATCCTTCTTTGTTTTAATGTTTTATACGCTTTGAATTTTCCCCCTATTTCTGGATCTGCACTGACTGCTGTAGCACACTGTGTAGCAAACAATGAAAGTTTCTGTCCCTGCTTGTTTTTTTCTGTTTCTTTATACCTCTCAGGTGCAACAAAGAATAGCTCAGCAATTGGAGCAGTTGCCACAATCGTGTTCCAGTCCACTCCCGGATGTTTAAAGGCAGCAGACATGGTGCCTCCTTGTTTGAACAGCCTCAAAATCTTGTTATACTGGGTGACCACTTGCTTAGGATTGTGGACTGCAATTGAGAGAACATAATCATTAATGTAATGTAATAGTGTAGTAACGTACCACACCGCATGAAAAATCAAACTGTTGAGTTAATCACTTTACCTCTTGTTCTTTGTTTTTGGTCATGTTTCTTTGCCCTTCTTCCTCTTCTTCCTGTCTTTATCTGATAAAGTTGTGCTCATGGAGGAGTCAGAACTCTCACTAAAAGACCCATCAGAGGAAAGTGAAGATATGCTCAATACCTTACTGGAATCCTGGACAGAACTTGTGGGTTCCTTTGAGAGAGCTAGTATAACAGTTAAAAAGACAACACAGACAACTCTTGTGATTTTCTTCTGTCTGCTAGCTGTGCAGTTGGGGCAACAGTCACACCTAGAGAAAATTAAAAACAAAATGAGACTTGGCTACAAATAAAATTAATAAAACAAATACAATAATAATAATAATAATGTACACTTTGTAGACTTTAAATAACAGTAAAAGCATTACAGTGATTGATAAATAGCCTACAATGGTAACATTACAAACTATATTTAGTTATGTATTTAAAAACTGGCCAATTTGACTATAATTATATATTAACGTATTTCAAACATAGTGCATTAGAATTGTACAATGTAGAGCATTTATTGTGAATTCATATTGCATGCAGCAAAATAGCTAGAGAAGGACTGACAAACTAAATTACAAAAAGCACAATTATAAGTTACAGCCCAGAGTAACACCAAAGGCGATAATCCTCATTCAATCCTTGAGCCAAGCCACAAGAAACGACTAATAAAATAAACTGAACAGTGTCATGATCCTGGGTCCTTTTGACCCAGTGTTTTGTGTTTTCTCTTCTTGCGATTTTGGTTCTGTTCTTCTGTTTAGTGTTTACTCTGTTCTGCTCGTGTGTTCCTGTATCTAGTCCGCGTTTCTTAGTTTGTGTCCTTTCATGTGTGAGTTCCTGTTTTATTGTGAAGGTCTGCGTCTTATGTGTTTTCAGTTTGCCTCCCTAGTCTCGTCACGTTAATCACTCCCAGCTGTGTTCCCCACCTGTGTGTAATCTCCCTGTGTTCTCTGAGTGTATTTAAGTTGTGTCTTCTGTCCTAGTAGTTGCTGGTTCGTCTGTGTTGTTTCCCCTCGGTCTCCCTGCATCTCTCCATGTGTATTTCCCCGGACCTCCCTGCATCTTCGTTTCTGGTTTGTTTTGTTAGTTTTACCCAGTTTAGGTTCCAGTTCATGTTCCCAGTGCCTTTGTTGTTTGTATTTCCTTCGTTAATAAATACTCACCTGCACCAGAGCTACCGCGTCCTGGTCCTAAATAATTCCACACGGCTTGCCCCGGCAAACCGTGACAGAACAGTGTTTTTGCCGATATCTAAAGCTTAAATGTAGCTCTAAGCTAAGCTAATTGCCTAATAGCAGCTAGCGAAAAGCTACCTGCTAATAGGCGGTGGGTGTTAGCAATGAAATAAGCTAATACAATGAGGTAAAAAAAAATACTCACCACTGGTAACACCAACATCCATCTTGTCCACGTTATTATAGGGCTTTGGAGTTGACGTCACGCCGCAGTGCATTGTGGGATCGCGGCGCCATGTCGGAAGGCCACAAATCAAAACAAACACACTGTGTTGGAAGCGAGACTGCCAGAACCTTGCTTAAAATCAACGCAAAAGACAAAGGGCTGTATCGCGACCGATTGCACCCAGACGCCAAGAGATGGTACTTGGAAAAAATAGCATGCATCGGTAATGTGGACCCGTATGAAATAAGGCAGTGGAGTGGAAACCCAGACAGCCTACCGCCGTTGTCCTATCCCGATATCTTCGCTTACCCTGTCTGTGGAGTCAGCGCATACACGGCGAATCATTTTCGGAATTATAAATTCCTGGAGACACACATCTAGTTCACAAACGGTTGGGTACAAGATTTGGCCGTTTTTAAGCCTCCACGTTTTGAGTACGTTGACCATATGACCAAGATACAGCCAGGTTGCCAGCTGTGCGTTGCCATGTAAATAGTTTGCATTTCATGTGTATGTACTTGCTAAGTACAGGTGAACAGATCTTGAATAAAAAAAACCCCCATACTTTTCTTTTCTGTTTCATATTTCATATGCTGGTTTGCCTGCAATAATGCCAAATAATAAGCTACTCAGTCAAGATGACGTGATTCTATAGCATCACACATTACGATGTTTTATCTAATTATCTATGACCTCAGCGCATTCGAAATACACTAAAAGCCTATTAAGAGAGATATGAATTTATTTAGAACTCACTGGAAAGAAAATGCTGCGAACAAACCAACAAAAAATTGGGGATGGCAGAGAACTCGATATCCGCTCATATCGGATACATGAAATCCCTCCCGTTGCCTCCAGGAGGGGAAACGATTAAAAGTGAGCCCATTTTCCAGCTTCTTGCCTTCCCTATCGTGTGATCTAACGTTGCAACCGACAACACAGCATGTACGAACCATAGCTGACGCTTCCGTGTACTTTCCTTGGCCTACTGTCATGGCGGGAGGGGGCGTGGCCCAGCTCCCGTGACATCACGCTCCAAAGCCCTATTCCCCCTTTTTGCCCAGGTTTGCATGCCGGATCGGTTTGGGCTTTCGTATTCATAGAGAAGCCATTAATCCAGCTTGATTATGACCTAGAGGTGAGAGGGCACAGCGTCGCGGTCTCCTATTGGTCATGTAGGAAGCAGGAAGTAGCAAAAGCGCGGCTTCCTCTGTGGGCTTAACAACAAACTGGCTAAAAAATGCGAAATCTCACGCAACTGAAAAATCTAATTAACGAGGAGATGTCGAAAAGAGGCGCACTGAATCTTATAAAATATCTTCAAAGAAAAAAGCTACTTAAAAGAAAAATAAAATGCAAAGTCTGCTAGCAGACTGGATGGAATGGAACTGAAGAAAAGGATGAACAACGGAGACCAATATGCTTGGTAAGATATCTATTTTAATTTTCATATTATGTTTTTAGACTCAACTCCATACAAAGTGACACACTTCGTGTAAAATTCATTATTATTATTATTATTATTATTATTATTATTATTATTATTTGTTTTCACACAAAAATTCTCCTTAAAACGAGCTAACAGGGAACCTCTTTAACATGTTCTATCCCTGCTAAACCTGACCTTACCCTCCTGTCATGTTAGTGCGTGTCTTCGCTCCTCTGTCCATGCAGAGGTGCATGGAGCACCTTGGACAAGGGGGATAAAAGCAGCAGTAACAGGGCACTAAGCCCCTGTGTGTGGTCTCATTTACAATGACTTGTACATACATACTTCTGTCATAAAATAAAGAAAAATCAGTAGCCCATTTTAAGTATATTAAAGTCAATTAACATAACATGTAATTGTCTGGCAAATTAAAGTAAGTGAAGTCAGTTAGATTATCACCTTAAAGACTTGTCATTAACATTACAACTACACAGAGTCCCTTTTATCACATTTTCCTATTATTTTTATATTTCTTATTTTCTTATTATCTAACATAACAAATATTTTCTTATTTGATAAAAAGACTCAATGGTAAATTGAAGGATAAATTTATAACAAAACAAGGAATGACAAAATTTGTATGCAAGTGCACATTAAGTTTAGTTTAAACAAATACTTATTACATATATTTAAACATACATGTTTCATGTTACTATTTTGAAAATAGGATCTGTAGTGGAGCAGCACATGGTGGACAAGTCAAACAAACCTCCGTCAGACACAAGGCCTATCTTGCGACTTGTGGAGAAAAGATCTCGAAGACATCTTGTTCCTGTGATTACCCTTCATGTCTGGATTGGTTCCTCAGTGATAAGTGATGAATGGCGGGCCTATCGTGTACTCCCAAATTTAGGGTATGAACACCATACTGTTAACCACACCAGGTGGTATGTTGACCCTCATACAGGTGCCCATACCCAACATCTGGAGAGAGCCTGGAGGTCTTACAAGGAGCAAATCTGGAGACTCGGGGGTAACAGAAATTATATACTACTGTCAGAACACCTTATAGTTATTGAGTGGCTCGTGTAACCCTGATATTCAGTGTTTATAAAACGTATGAAACTAGTATGTGTAGTACATGCAGAGTTTATAGTATTATATAGGGTATGTTAACCATCTACTTACCTTTTACCAATGATTTTGTATATCACTGAACATCCTGAAATGACTGGTTTGTAACTGATGCAGAGTAGTGTTTATAAATGATTAATCATGACATTAAAACATGACAACATGATTAATAAAAAGTGTTATACATTAGCTTATTCATCATGAACAAAGAGTTTAAAGCAGTGCTTGTAAACTATTAATTGATGATGTGAAATACTTTGTAGATGCTGTAGAGATAATTAAGTAACCATTAACTAATGCTTAACAGATGATTAACTAATGCTTGATAGTGTGCAGTTATTATAAAGTGTTGACTTAACAGAAACATAAAAACATAACAAGTTGTCATCCATCCATCCAGTGGTTGGAGCCTATCCCAGCTAAAGATAAGACCCCCTGGAATATTGCTTACTATATGCTGATGTCCTTAAGGACCAAATATTAACAGCAAGCAAACATTTTCATATTACAGTAGTAGTAGCAGATAATAAGTATGTTTCTTCCTGTTAAAGGGGAGTTTTTTTCTTCCCACTGATGCCTAGTGCTTTTTTGTAGGGGGCGACTGATTGATATCTTTCCATAGTCCAGAAAAGAACAAAACATAACAGAACATCAATTTGAGTTATATGAAAGAGGATATGCAAGTTGAGAACTGAGCAGTATAAATCATTTTATTGCTATAACTCTAGAACACTTTAATATATTTGACACTGATAAATGCTTCAAAGACATTACAATAGAAAAACTAAAATAATGATGTAATGGCAATCAGATAAGGGCAAAAGCTGCTCCCAATGTGTCAATCATGTGAATATTAGCTAGAATATTAGTAGGAAAAAATAGCTGTATGAATTTTTGTATGAATGAGACATGTGGTATGAAGTACTTTGAGTGCTTAAGTACAGTAGAAAATACAAGAACCAGTCTATAACAGTGTCATGTTTATATTCTGTACAGCACATTATGGCAAAAGTTCTCATAGTATGAAATTTACCATCAGTATACTGTTAAATAACAATTTCACGATGGCATACGGGTGCTATTGGTTTGCTGTAGTCTTACAGGAAAAATATTATAAAACCAAATGGGGAATCTTGTTTTAATCATTTGCAAATGCGATCAACCATACTGGTGCAACATCTTTATAAGTAGGAAGAATGATAGCCAAATGACAAAATTAGACCCAAGTTAAAACTAACTGGAAATAAGATAAGATAAGATAAGATAACCTTTATTAGTCCCACACGTGGGAAATTTGTTTTGTCACAGCAGGAAGTGGACAGTGCAAAAGTTATGAGGCAAAAATTAGAATACAATAAGAATAAATACAGTACACAACTGTACAGAATAGAATAAAATAAAATACTATATACAGTAGAATAAAATAAAATAAATATACAATAAGATAAAAATAGAATACAAATACAAATACTATATACAACTGAGTAAAAATACAACGATGACAGAAAGGATTATTGCACTTAGTATTATTGCATATGTATGGATGTGTGTGCTTGATCAGTTAAAGTCTTTATTATGGAGTCTGACAGCAGTGGGGAGGAAAGACCTGCGAAATCTCTCCGTCCCACACCGTGGGTGCCGCAGTCTCCCACTGAAGGAGCTGCTCAGTGCTGTCACAGTCTGCTGCATGGGGTGGGAGATGTTGTCCATCAGGGATGACAGCTTAGCCGCCGTTCTCCTGTCACTCACCACCTCCACTGGGTCCAGAGGGCATCCTAGAACAGAGCTGGCCCTTCGGATCACCCTGTTCAGTCTCTTCCTGTCCCCAGCAGAGATGCTGCCGCCCCAGCAGACCACGCCATAAAAGATAGCAGAAGCCACAACAGAGTCATAGAATTTCTTCAGGAGTGGGCCCTCCACTCCAAACGACCTGAGTCTCCGCAGCAGGTACAACCTGCTCTGCCCTTTCCTGTAGAGGGCGTCTGAGTTATGAGTCCAGTCCAGTCTGTTGTTCAGATGAACACCAAGGTACCTGTAGCTGTCCACAGCCTCAATGTCCATACCTTGGATGTTCAGTGGTTGCAGTGGAGAATGCTTGTGCCTGCGGAAGTCTACCACCAGTTCCTTGGTTTTACTGGCGTTGATCTGGAGGTAGTTCAGCTGGCACCAGTCCACAAAGTCTTGGGTCAGACCTCTGTACTCCTTGTCGTCCCCATCAGTGATGAGGCCGACTATTGCAGAGTCATCAGAGAACTTCTGCAGGAAGCACTGGGTGGAATTGTGGGAGAAGTCTGCAGTGTAGATGGTGAAGAGGAACGGAGCCAGAACCGTTCCCTGTGGGGCCCCCGTACTGCAGACGACCCTGTCCGACACACAGCCCTGAGTCCTCACATACTGTGGTCGGTCGGTGAGGTAGTCCAGGATCCAGGTAGTGAGGTGATGGTCCACTCCAGAGTTCACCAGCTTGTCCTTTAGAACCGAGGGAAGAATGGTGTTGAAGGCACTGGAGAAATCAAAGAACATGATTCTCACAGTGCTTCCAGCGGTCTCCAGGTGAGCGAGGGAACGATGTAGGAGGTGAATGACGGCATCATCCGCTCCAATGCCAGGCTGGTAGGCAAACTGAAGTGGGTCCAGTGATGAGCTTATTAGGCGCCGAAGCTGAGCCAGGACCAACCGCTCCAGGGTCTTCATCAGGTGGGATGTCAGAGCCACCGGCCTGTAGCTGTTGAGGTCCTTGGGGCGTGAAGTC
Organism: Diplotaxodon limnothrissa; assembly: GCF_057381915.1. Classification (NCBI taxonomy): domain Eukaryota; kingdom Metazoa; phylum Chordata; class Actinopteri; order Cichliformes; family Cichlidae; genus Diplotaxodon; species Diplotaxodon limnothrissa. The sequence goes on along the minus strand of NC_140602.1, from coordinate 54,818,897 downwards.
TTTGGCACTGGTACAACACAGGAGGTTTTCCAGAGCTGTGGGACTCTTCCCAACCTCAGGCTCAGGTTGAAGAGGTGCTCCATCACCCCACACAGTTGGTCCGCGCAGGACCTGACGACCCTCGAGCTGATGCCATCTGGACCCGCTGCCTTCTTGCCATTAATCCTCCTCAGTTCCCTCCTAACCTGGGTGGTTGAGAGAGACAGGCTGGAGCCTTGTGTTGAGTGTGTATTGGATGCTGTTGTTGGGGGTGGGGGGGAGTGAGCAGGGTGAATAGAGGAGGTGTGAAGTGTCTGAGGTGTCAGAGGTGGAACAGCAGCAGTGGGGGTGGGTGAGTCTGCAGCCGATGTTGCAGACTGCCTCATGGCTGAGTCAAATCTGTTGAAGAAATGATTCAGTTCATTTGCCCATCTCACATCCCTCCCAGGCAGAGAGTTCTGCTGTTTGTGGCCCGAGATGGTTCTGAGGCCTCTCCAGACTTCACCAACGTTGTTTTGTTGAAGCTGGTTCTCCATCTTCTATCCTTTAACATGGTTAATTTGAATTCACATGCATATTTTCAGTTTCATCTATCCCTTTTTTCCACTGGACCATGAACTTCCTGCCACAGTCTGACAGGCTCATTCCTTTGATAACATTCTCCTTGGCATTAGCGGAGGCAGCAGGTAACAGATAGTGAGTTGGCCCTCCTTGGTCATTAAACTAGGTGAAAAAAAGGTCAGTCACTTCCATCTGCCTGTTCACTATGGGGAACTGGCAATTATAGCTATGAGGGGTCATTTACCACTAGTTGCAGACACAGCTGCCTGAGAGAAGGCTGAATTTGTTGGTCAAATGTTTGGGTCATCCATCACTGGTGGCTGTCGGTCATCACAAAGAATTTATTTTTTGGGAAATAAAAAAAAATATAGCTCAAACATAATCTATAAAAAATGTCTGAACCTCCTGGCGTTGACTATAACGTCTTCATTTTATAGCTATAGCACATTAAAAATGAAAAAAAAAAAAAAAAAGTTGACCCAAAGTGATTTAGAGACAGGCACATTCAAAGGGTCTCCAAAAAAAACACTTTCAAAGTATATGAAAAGCTGAAAGGTCCATTTTGTTGTTTTAACTAATTGTAAAATTAAAAATTGCAGTGATTTTGTGGTCATTAACATGGGTACAAATTTTGCAAACTGATTGTTTCAATTTTTAATTTAATTCATTTCAATTGATTTTTATTTATATAGCGCCAAATCATACAACAGTTGCCTCAAGGTGCTTTATATTGTAAGGTAAACTAATGAACTAGTTTTCAGCATCACTCTGAGACAGGATGTTTCTCATTTTAGAGATATTGCGCAAATGGAGGGTAGCAGATCTACATATTCACTGTAATATGTAGAAGCAGGAGGTCATTAGAGGTCATCCACATTTTTATATCTTTAAGACATTCCTGCAGTTTAACTAATTGGTGTGTGTAATCTATCTTGATGGATAGATAAAGTTGGGCATAATCTGCTTAGCAGAGAAACTGCATGCTATGCTTTTAATTATACTGCCAAGGTAAAGCATCCATAATGTAAACAGAATTGGTCCTAGCAGGGAATCCTGTGGAACTCCATAATTAACCTTAGTGCGTGAAGAGGACTCTCCATTAACATGAACAAACCCCATTGGCTCTGCTGGATGAACATTTGAACATTCGCTGCTAATTACCAGTGAATCTCTGGAGCCCAAAAAATGGTATTCAAAACAATCCTAGTTGAATTAAAAGCTATATTCTTAATTACAATGGTACACAGCTTGCATATTGTTTGTGTTACAGAGCAATTGGAATATGTTATTATGTTATTCTCTTAGGAAATGGCATTTTATCTCACCTCTCTCTCACTCTCCCATGAAATACTCATTCACAGATCATATGATTGTGAAGGAATGCTTGAAGACTGAATGATAACTTATAAGAACTTGTTATTGCATGTAGGAGTCTGATTTGACACTATCTGTACGATTCAGCAAGATATTTCATTAAAACAAGATGATGAATTTATGGAGGTCACACAACTCTTGGATAAATGAGTATTTAAACACAACTTTGTGGTATTCTAAAGGACGTTGAGAGGTTTAGTTATGTAAAAATTGTTTTAAATACACCTCATGATTTAAACTATTTCAAACTTTTAAGTATTTTGTACTCTGAACCACATGTCAACCTCAAAGTGGTGCTGGAGGAAAGTTTTGTGGCAGGCTGTTCAATACTATTTGAAATATTTAATACAGACTGAAATACTGGACTGTCCAACTCACATATTAATGGTATGGCTAATAGTAACTATGGAGGTATATATATTTGTGGCGCTATCGTTGCAAATAGCTAAGCTATGTATTATCAACATTACTTCACTTCTAGCCTCTAGAACATCCCCTTTCAGTGTGTTGTTTCTTTGTTGTGAATGATAACCATCAGTGCTAAGCAACAGTTCCTCAGAAAATTCCACATTACTCTGAAAGTGTAGAAAAAGAAAACGTTTCCTCCTTATACAGCCGAGCACAGACTAGTACCACCCGTATATGTGTGTTTGTGCTGAGGCTAATTATTATTATTATTATTTTAATACCTAGTTGCTACACTGAAATTAAATTTCCTGTTGAAGATAAACGCCTACTGACTATATGACATGTAAGAGTCATTCAGATTTTTTTTATCCCGACCACAGTTTGGTGATAGTTTTGCACTCAGATCAGGACTGCTGCTCAGGATAAGCTTAAAGTCTGTCAGGTGTAATATTTTGGTAACATTTTATTCAGAGTTCGGACACATTTCGGTGTATTTGGGTTAAGCTAGGCGGTGGTCACGGACGGTTGGTCGTGCGAGATAATGCTCATTTGGTCTGAAATTGGATCTTTGGATCACCTTTTTGGATCTTTTGATGTCTTTGATGTGATTTCCCCTCCAGAGGAAACTGCTGCTCTTCCCTTTTCACTCCAGGAGAAGGAGAAAGTGTTCAGAACTCTCATATACAAACGCACACACACACGCGCACACAACCAAACACAGTTATATCCATAACTCTGGCAGTTCGGGCATGAGTTAAAAGGATTTGGTCTCATTAAAACATTTTGGAGGATATGGGGGAAGAGGGATCAGGCTTTATTTGAGAGCCTGGGGCTGGGGAGCAGAGTACTTCAATCACAGAACAATTGCTTTAAAATCACAGCCTCTTTCTGTGTTTGGTTTCCCTCTGCTCTCGGCTGAATTACTGAGGCACTCTGCGTGTTTGTTGTTCACACTGCTATTTATGATTGATGTTGGTGTGTTGCACTGTGAAGCCATAATCAAATGTTATTTCACAGAAATTTAAAGCACATTTCAAAGCTTTATAGCTCTGAATCAATTTTTGTTTCATTTCTTTATCTGTCAGAGAGCAGCAGTTGTTTGGATTCACACTGATATTGTAATTATTTTGATTATTTGCACTAGGCGATTGAAATAAATCTAATAACTATATTTAATTGTTTCGTTGCATTTTTAGGGACACAGGTTGTTGGAAGAGTGGGTCAAAAATGACCTCACATTGTGATGCAGATGATGTGTGCTATATTTATAAATTCACTTAATCATGTGTCTAACACATCAAATGTATAGCATCGAACCTACAGACGTGAGGGTCACCTTTCTGGGTACACAATGTCCGATTTTAGGCTGTCTTTGACTTTTGCCTGCATTGCCCAAGTGGTTAATACGGTATTTGTACTTCCAGTCCCAGACTACCAAATTACTGATGAACACCCAGACAAATGGTGCTGCTATTGGTATAGCAACAACCCTGAAATATTCAAATCCTTAGCAAAGCCCCATTAATGAAGAAGCTGTCAGATGATCATGTTTGACATTTCTCTGTGTTTATATTTTGTGCTCTCTGGTCTCACAGGGCTAAATACATTAGACGGTATGTAAAAAGGTAATTTCTCATAAACGGGCATGAACAGCAACTCAGGAAACACTGGGCACAAGTCTTTTAATGATTATTAATTCAGGACAAATGAGTTTTAGCACTATTTTAAATGTTTGCAGTTAGTGCTTAGAGAAGCAGCTGTTAGAGCTTCATCGGTGGATAGCAGTCAGAAACCCAAATCAAGCCCATTTAAGGTAAAATTACACTGAAAAAAATGGAGTGTCTCAAGGCTGTTGGACAGACCGCAGTTCATTTTCAGCTGGATTTTATTTGTACAAAAAACACATGGAACATCTTATTCTGACAGTTGTTTAGGTGAGAGTGAAAGATGGTCCTGTAACCCGGTGTAGAAACTTTGCCAAGAAAATTGCAACAGATGTCTGGTGTCTGCTGTGTGAAGTCATTTAGCTGATACATCATGCCAAGTTAATACTTCCATAACAGTAAATACTGTGTGTGGTAGTAATAACTAAGAAAAAAAGACACGATATCCATGTGAGACATTATGACACAGCTCATTTCTTAAAAAGTAAAAAAGATAAATAATGTTTATCAACTTTAGAAGTTTTAGGGGGAAAAAAGCAATATTTCTTTCCAAGTGATTACAGTGTTTTCCCTCTTGCAAGGAATGGAAATGCATTTTCCAGTGAACGCACAGGACCAGTGCTATAAATGCCTGCAACAGTTTAACTGAAAACTTTGTCTTTAATCAAAACAAAATGTTTCCTAAATGCTGTGTTACAGCCCTGTAAATCAGCCTCTCCCAAATCTGCCTTGGAACAGAAAAGAAGGTGAAAAGAGGAAGTAGAATTTTTTACAATGCTTGGCTTTGTTTCCCAGCGAGTGGGGATGCCAGATAAACAGTCAACCTGAGCTTTGGCTTAACAACTTGATTGGCAAAGAACAAACAGGATATGCGTGATATTAAAACGACCCAAGGACTGTAAGAATTCACCTTCAGTTTACTGTGGCTGAGGGAATTTATTCAGTGGCCGATACTGTTGTAGTGTTGCTAAAAAGTACAGAGATAGCAAGCTGAAAGTTGGAAAGCATGAACTGAGATTAGATCAATAGCACCCCGAACTATGGAATTTGAAAAGCAAAAGCAAAATTTTAAAAGGTAGATTAAGAACATGTTTAAAGATTCATCTCTACACCAAAGTTGCTAGTTAGTTCATACATATAAGTTCATCATTTTACTAGTTTGTAAAGAGTTCCTTTTTCACAGTGTCATGGATGTTTGGTTGGATCTTTGTGAAGATAGCCCCTGGACATCTTGGGTTCTCTTGGCTTTTATGAACAAGCCTGCTAAATTTCACCCTGATATATCAGAACATACGCTGAATGAATCATTGCTACCTCTGCATGGCTTCATGGGCATTTTGTTCATCTGGACCTTGTGCTTCTGAGACAAAGCATCCAAAGTTAAAGAGATAAAACCATTATCGAAAATTACTGTTACAGAGACTTTTGTGTCCAATCTCTTTCTTAACACCTGGTTAACAGAAAGTAAGCAATATCACTTTTGCCTACAGCTGGTGTTTGCTATTCAGAAGAGGTTGCTTTTGGAATGTTAAACTCATTTTACATTATGGATCATCATGCAGCCCAGTGGGCCATACTTGTGAAACTTACCCTTCTGTCATTGTAAAGAAGTTTAACACAGTTAATCCCTGAGATACCTTCAAACAAACAAGCTTTATTTGTCATATACACAGTACATTGTATTGTATCATGTCTGCAGACAGCTGGCAGAAATAGCTGCACCATTCAAGGGCTTGGTTTTTAGCATGGGGGTTCTATAACTAACTATAATTAATTAATTTTTCAAAGTAACTTGCCCAACACTGGTCACCACTACTCTATGGCCTTAACTTGCAGGAAAGAAATGTTTAAAATTGATAGCTTATTGCCCAGGCAGTCCTCTTTCCTGTCATGTAGTTGTCTTCATCAGGAAGGAAGGCCATAAAATTCATGTCATCCTGAGAGCCAATTTGGAGCAGTGCCTGCCCAGTTCTATTCCCCAGGCCTGCTAGTTGACACATCTGGCTGTAATTCTGAAAATAGTGCACCTACTGTCTAATACATTTTATTAGTTTATTATTTATTATTAATTCCCCTTGTCTTCTCCTTTGGATATATTGTTTCGTTTATCATCCACCTATCCTCACAGTTTGCTTGACAAGACAGTCTTTACAGAGTAAAAATACACTCTGGCAGCTCCATTTCTTTTTCCTCATATGTTGAACTGAAGTTGACACCATGGTGACTCACTCTTGGGGTACAAAGTGGCAATAGGAGATGGCAGAGCCTTTGGGCAAGCTGGTTAGCACCCATACTTCAGTAAAAATCTCTGCAACACAATATATCAAAGTGCCAGCCATAATGTCAACACTCATCAAATTCTCTTAAAAGTTTGTTTTTAATTTTTCCTAATGTTAAAAAAAATGCCTTACACATGGCTCCTTTCAAATGCCCAAAGGAAGCCTTCCCATGGAAGCATTAATCCAGAACCCAGACAACAACTGTCAATTAAATTTTAAAAGCAAAAAGAAGGAGGGTTTTCTCATCAACTCCACTGGTTCACCACACCTCTCCCATATTTATCCACACTCATATGAACACATGGCACAACCACAAACCCCTGAGCCCTGTATGAATTTTCATTCCAAAAGCTTAAAGTGGTGAAGTGAATAAGATACAATGCCACAATTACCAGCAGCAGTTTCAGGGGCCCAATTAGTAGCGGAAAGACCAGGAGAAGAATATCCTTTTAGGCTTTCTCTATGCTAACAAGTAGCGTGTGACAAAGGTGAAAGCTTGCAATAGACCCTATTTGGATAATTAATCTGACATTTTAAAATGATGTGATACAGAAAAAAATGTTTGCTCTGCTGCTCCATTTGTCTCATAAAAGTGAAGTCAGGACTTAATATGAATTTTTATAAGCAATGAGTTAAGAGTCTATTTATATAAATACACGTTTGCCACGAGGAGGCCTGACACACACTTGACGCACATGTGATGGAAACCCTCCAAGCATGACTTGTGTGTTCTTAACTTAGTGACATTTAATGAGGGAAAAGGATTTTACACTTACTGGATCCTCTTAAATGGCTATGAAGGAAACTTTGATGTGCAAAGTTGTAGCCTGTTAAAGTTTCCTTAATATAAGGAAATCCTCATTAAATAACAAGTGGCCACCCAGTTGGTCATGGATGAATTGGTGTTAGTGGCTGTACTACTTTTTAAAAGGGCAATTTAGCTACTTGTCACCCAAGAATAAAAGCAGGAAAGAAAGAAAGTGAGGCTATTTAGCCCGAGCAGTTACAGTAAGTAGAAAAATGTATGTTAATGTACTGGATGTAATAACCAAGGAACTTATGTTCTTTGGTAGTGTTTATGTGCATGTCATTCTGTGTGTAAATCCAATAGCTCAAAAAGCTTTGAATGAATTCTGATTAAACCTTTAGGTTTATCAGGTTAGGGTTAGATGGGCTCATGTTAGCGATCCATTAAAATGTGGCTTACATCCACCAAGGCCTTAAAGGTCAGCTTAATGATTTATTGGTGAAAAACAAAACTTATAACTTAGAAACTATGATCATTACAAGTGTGGGGTGTATTGTCAACATATAGAAAGTACTGTATAAGCTTTAAAATACCACATCACATGATCTCTGACCCCACCTTGAAGGTCAATTGATTGATCTGAATGTTAAAGTGATAATAATGCATGTATAGGGCTAAACTAAGTTTCCTTCAAGCATTCCTTTGATTGTCAACATATGGGCATATAGGGAATGTTGTATGGGGATTCAAAATATCATGTTACTTTGACCTCCGACCTTATCTTCATGGATAAATAAGTTCAAACTTTAATAAACTGTCTCTTATCTTTAAAATGGTAAATGGCCTGTATTTGTATAGCACTTTACTAGTCCCTAAGGACCCCAAAGCTCTTTACATATCCAGTCATCCACCCATTCAGACACTGGTGATGGCAAGCTACATTGTAGCCACAGCCACCCTGGGGCGCACTGACAGAGGCGAGGCTGCCAGACACTGGCGCCACCGGGCCCTCTGACCACCACCAGTAGGCAACGGGTGAAGTGTCTTGCCCAAGGACACAACGACCGAGACTGTCCAAGCCGGGGCTCGAACCGGCAACCTTCCAATTACAAGGCGAACTCCCAACTCTTGAGCCACGATCGTCCGTAAATCATGGCTCAAATTCTACTGCCTCTGTTTGTATTGTCAGGATTTAGGAAATGCTGCTGGTATATTGGGGATTCTAAATCTCACATTATAGTTAGCTTTAATTACCTTCATAACATAATGTTAGTGTAGTCAAAGTAAACATCTTTCATGCTACCCTTATCTGACTTCTTAAGGGGTGTTTAAAAAGAGCAAAGAAAAAAAAAGAATCTATATAAAATAAAATACTATTTCCTTAGAAATAAATACTGCCCAGAGAGTGATCTCAGAGTACTTCATGTTTCACATATGTGACCAGGTAGACCAGGGGTGCGCAATTAATTTTTCCAAGGGGCCCTAATGAAAAACTGGGTCTGTTGTGGTGGGCCACACCAATGAGCTGAACTCAATTCAGCTCAGTATTAACTGTAATGCTTTATAGTGTTATTGGCACTTCACAACAGTCCCAGTTTCTCATGTTGCCCCTTGGGAAATTTAATTGCCCACCCCTGATCTACGCTGACAGACTGAAAAAAATAACATGAAAATGTCTTTCTTCAGAGCCACAAATATGTCACTTGTGTCCCGCTACTTATAATTTGTGTCAAATGTTGTTCGGCTGTCTCGGCTGAGACAACTCAGTTATGCACGAACATCATGCTGTACGTGATAATCCTGCAGCTGAATGCTAGGGAAGCTATCTTTTCTGGAGCACAAAGAGGATCTGCATTATACCAAAACAAGGTATGGAAATCCAATCCAGCCTCTGTGCCTCTGAGGGTTCCAAAAACACACCTAGCACACATCACGTGTTTCTGTTTTTGTGATTGTGATTGTTAAGAAAAACAGCAAGCAGACGGCTGTTATCCAGCACAGGGAAACATGTTATCTGTGTGTGCCCTGCAATCCTTTGTCCTTATTAATGGCCGTTTTTTTTTTATCTCCCCCTTTCCCAGGACGGGAGTGTGCAGCACAGTGGTATACTGAAAGTTATTCATGAAGAACGTAATCAGAAAGTAGAAGGGAGGAGGTGGGAACTGTTCCTGACTGGCTGATGGGCCGCTGCACCTCCTCGGTGCCTGTAGGAGACACAGATGGATATGCTCACTCTAAACAGGGTGACTGACAGCTTCTGTCTCTTTCTGCATTTCATTTATACTTCAGCTTGTCTCACACTGATAACTCTCAGTGATATTGCCGCCACGGTGGTGATTGAGGGAAGGGAGGAACTGGTTTTTAATTATGATTCATCTGTTGGTCACTCGTCAGTTGAGGCTCTATGTCGCAGCTGTAGGAAAACAGGTCAGCTGGATGTCAACGATAATGATCGCGGATAATGAGAATGTGATTTGTTCATACAAGTCATATCAGGGGCCTTCCCTGCCTCCCCGGAGTTGGTGAATCACCTCCTTTTATTTTACAAGAGGGAAAAAAGCAGCAGGAAAAAAAAACTTGCAAGGGAAGGGCATAGCCTGTGATCCATCAGTTGGTGGAACTGGTTGCCAGAGCATGAAGTCACAATGTCAGACAAAGCTTAGGAGGGACAGAAACGTGACCTTGCCTGGAAATTTCCAGAGTTGTAGCATTTCCAGAGGTCTATTCTGCATAGTGTTTTGAAACATTTGGTGCTTTCCTCCCCCACACCTGATTACCACACCTGACCTACTGTACGTCTGTTATCCCCACATTGAAATGGTTCACCTTGCAGAATTTTGAGATGGGGTTTGGGGTAGTGGAGGGTGGGGTCTAGGAGCAGAGTGAATGATGAATCATGTGAGGAGCACACAAGGATGAGAAAGCGACGCCATCGATCACCTCCACAGTGCCAGAACAGTGCATTTAATGAGGAAATCTGTCTGGTCGAGAGATGGAGACAGTAGCATGTCGCTGTGGGTGGCTGTCAATCCATTTCAAATTCAAGCCTTTGGAAAGCAGTCCATTGCAGTGTAGTTGTAGCATGGCATGAAAGATGTTTTGCAGAATAACTTCTGCTTATAAAAACAAAGCATTAAACAAACACTAAACCACAAGAAGGAGAAAGCAGAGGGAATTCAAACTTTGCATTGTTGCAAAGTTAAACAGAATATTGAACATTGTGCTGATGGACTTCTGAGCAGGGATGCCAGAGAATTTAGTTGTTGGCTTTCTTGGATTTTTATTTCATTTTTCACATAAAAGATACATTATACATTAAAAGAAAACCAAACTATCCTTCCATGACTGAGCTGGGTTGAAATTCTATAGTTTTGTTATAGCTTGATACAGAAACAGTGATACAGGGCAGTATAGGCCCTGCTGACTGATATCATCTTATCTGTAAATTAGATTATATTTACCAAGGTCAGTGGCTGAGAGGTATCTTTTATATTACATCAGCTTGGCACTGGCTGAATGTCTGCAGAGAGGGTGAGAAAGAACCAAAAGACTTTATAAAAACAGTTTATCATCTGTTTGTTTTCCTAGCACAGAGGGAAAACAAAAGAATAGGACAATAAAATAAACTATGCTGGCACTGGCTGTCATCAAAACTGTGTTGTTTTTTTTTATCCATCCGTCCATTTTCTTCCATTTATCCAATTCAAGGTCGTGGCGGAGCTGGAGACTATCCCAGTTGTCGCAAGAGCTAGAGTACACCAATCACACTCACACACATGTCTATAGTCAATTTAGAATACCAAATTAATCACCAATTAACCTAATGTCTTGGGTATGGGCTGACCCTAACCTTTGAATTGGATATGTGGAAGAAAATGGATGGATGGATGTTGATGATATAGTGCGTAGAATGTACTCAGCGTATGGAAACAGTACATTTGCTGGGGACTATATTAGCTTTAGTACTTACAGCAGCAGGTTGTTAGCCAGCTTAAAATGAGCTACAATGCCCATGGTACCCATAATAAAGGGACATGTCATCCAGTCCGATGGTAATCTGGTGCAATACCATGGACTTATTCTATATTAATGTTAGTGATGTAATGAGAACAACTATTCTGTATTAGCTCATAGTGCACTAATATACACATAAAGCAAGATAGGTTGCTGTCACTCTTCCCAATTACCATAACTCATTTTAATGAGGATGTCAGGTGCTGAATATCATTTGGCTTTGTTAGTCTCCTTTTTTAAGATGAACCAAAGACTAATACTGTAACTTCTCAGAGGAAAAAAACAAAGCCTTCATACCCATGGACAAGAGGATGTAATGTAATTCAAGCTCTTAGGAGACTCAATGTACCGAGAAGCCTTTATTAAAACAGAGGAAGAATACGGAGTAATGGCATGTAATGTGGAGTGTTTCTGACAATCTTTTACGGGTTCATGTTATGGGATCCCGCACACCCGTTGCTTGTTGTGGGAGTGGAAATGAGTTTTGGGGGATTCATTATAACAAGAGCTCCTCTGTTTTTGCGTTCATACATGACCGAGATGACACACACAGACACGCAAAAAAAAAGAACAGTAATTGCATTTTTCCCTCCCCCATTCTCGCCTCCAGTTCATATTACAGCAGAAATATGAGACTGAGGCTTGTGCGAAGAGTCGTCTGTGGCAGGTTTGACAGCCAATTTAGGCCTGCAGAAACAGACCTGTCCCCTCAGGCTGGGGGCTAGAACTGTCATACACGCATTCGCATACACAAGACCCCTTTCTTCTTCTTCTGTTTTCATTTTTGAAACCCTGACACCCGTTCTTTTCCATCTGCTATGCACCTAGCTTGATTAGAAGCAAATTGAATTCCTCACAAGTGCATGCACCTATGCATTTGTTCCCATCTGCCTTGACTAAAGCTGTATCAGAACAGCACCAATTTTGTATTATGTTTGAAATTGTATTACTATACGAAGATTAAAAAAGACTGGTTTCATGTTTTGGTAATTGAATTGTGGACTTTTATTGCTTTTATTACGTGGACATATGCTCTTTTCCAGCTCACATCCATATTTCCATTCCTGGACTCTGATAAAGTTTTGAAAACAATCTGCTAAGTCACTTAAAAAAATGTTCCTAATTGGAAATAGCAATTCCTTAAATCCTCCTGTGCATGTTCAAACCTGAATCCAATCCAGAATATGAAGTTGGACAGCAGAAACATGTGCAGCAGAAACATGTGCAGCAGCAAGCGAGGATCTTCTGTAAATATTCCCCTCATTTCCTGCTTAATATAGTAGACAAAAGTAGATTTATTCTTCTAATCACAGTCTTTGTTCGTACAGCCATACAGCCTTTGCCCTTCTGGCGAGTAAGTGTAAATATATTAAGGATGAAAGCGAGATGCTTTGCTTCAGCTGGAGACTAGAAAAAAAATCACATCACAGCATCAGATGGCTTGCAGTCCTTGGCTAACCTTCCTTCTGGGTGTGTTTGATAGGCAGAGCGGATCTTTATCTTCTGCGCGTATACATCAGTGTACACAGAGGGCTGTTATTATAAGGCTCTGTTGTTTTCAAGGAATTTCACTGTCATGCTCATTACAGCCCCACATCGTCGCAGCCTTCATACCAGGTGTGTGGTGTACCTGTATAATAAGTTAATTAAAAGTAGCACAAGCAATCATTGCTACAGCGCAAAGGTCAATGAAAACTGCTCGCTGCCTCATCCTCAGCGGCAGCACTCAGTCTTTTCTGAGCCAGCACGTGTGTGTTCAGCTGCACACATCACCACACAATGCTAACAATTAAAACAGACGAAGATGCTGGTACAGATCCCCTGCTGAAAATTGAAGTTTGCTCACTTACAAAGAAATAAACAGGCTGTAGTTTTTATGGTAGTTTCATTTTAAATTTGAAGTGAAACACACCGTCATGTGTCGTGTGAGCAGCAGCCGCAGTACCATCACCATCTATGATCTTTGCAAACACAACACTCCAAGGGCGTGTTGTAATCCATGCCGGTACACGTCTGAGGTCGGGAGTCACTACATTGGAGGCCAGATTTTATCTGTGTAACACTCTGGCTTTACTCTGTATCAAATAGCACAACTCAGTGGCTCTTTTTCTTCCTTTATAAAGATCGTAACAACACACCTGACTATTGAATAAAATATAAAGGTCTTTCTTATTAACCTTGCTGGCAGGTGGCTCTAAGAAGAAGCTGCATTTGAAACTGGACTTTGCGTCTGATCGGTTTCTCTGCAACCCCCTGCACTCTTTCTCATGTTTGGAAAGAGTGAAAGGAAAACCATGCCTTTTGGGCCGGCGCACAGATGGTGACTGCAGCTCATGTCTATCTGCCTCAAGCTGGAATTCACCTGAACTGCTACTGAATAGCTGCAATATAATGGCCTACTGCTGATATCCATCTATATCCAACAGATGTGAAAGTAGAAGTATCTTTGGTCAAATTAGAGAACACTTTTTATCCTTCTGTATTTATGTTCGCCTGAAGGAAGTTTAAAGAGGCTCCGTAATACTCCGTGATGAGAAACATTGCAAGTTAGATCTATAAATATCATTATTTTTAATTCACAAACCCCTGCCTGTTCTCAAGTGTCACAAAAATGTACTCCAAGTGTGAATATTGAACGTATTTCTCCTCGGGCTCATCCAACAATTGTTCAAAGGAATCATTTTTGAATTAAAGTTCTCACTAAGCACCACAACCAGGTTTCTCCGAGGTTTCCCAATCATGCTTGAACATACAAGTTGCAAATTTTTAGTACGACTTTTTATCTCACTTCACACATAAACCAAATTGTGTGTTTGTATACAATATGAAAAAGTGTTGCCTCGAAGAATGAAAGTGCAGCTCGAATGATACATTCAGATAAGCAGTTTTACTTCTGAGGTCCTGTTGGTTCAGATGATTCATAGTTTCATTCAGCATCAATACAGGATGATTAGAAGATACAATTTCTGCATCACAATACAAACAGGTAAGTTTTGAAACACTTGAAAACACTGAAAATATACATAATCATGGTATAGAAGATGGACGTGGATACCATGACATTGTCCAACAGTTTCTTAAGTCCTGTATTGAAGCCTCTAAGATTTATGGTTTTATGGTAACTTGGAGATGTGACAGTGAACGCGTTTATGATGTTAGGGCCGGCTGTGGCTCAGGTGGTAGAGTGGGATCGTCAATCAATTAGAAAGTCAGTGAATCAATCCCTGGCTCCTTCTGTACATGTGCCAAAGTATCCTTGGCTAAGATAGAGGTATCCGTGGAGTGTGTGTATATTTGATGAAATGTTTAGGTATACATGTGTGTGAGTGAATGAACAAGACCTGTACTAAAAAAATTACTTTTACTGCTCAAGTATAAATGCACTATATGCAGTATATACACAGGCATAGCAATATGGCCACAGGCCCAATATTGTGTTGGTCCTCCTTTTGCTGCAACAAAAGTCCCTGACCCATCAAGGCATGGACTCCACTAGACCCCTGAACTTGTGCTGTGGTATCCGGTTCAAAGATGTTAGCAACAGATTCTTTAAATCCTGTAAGACTTGTTTGTCCAGCACATCCCACCGATGCTTGAATAGACTGACATCTGGGGAATTTGGAACACAAGTCAACACCTCAAACTCATTGTTGTGCTCCTTAAACCATCCATGAAACATTTTTGCTTTGTGTACATGTTTTTCAGCAACGCTTATGTAGGTGGTGCATGTCAAAGTAACATCCACAAAGATGGCAGGACCCAAGGTTTCCCAGCAGAACATTGTCCTAAACAGGTAAACGACACACACAAACCACCAATCATGTGCTGTAAAAGACAATGTGATTCATCAGACCTGGCCGCCTTCTTCCGTTGCTCCGTGGTCCAGTTATGATGGTCATGTGTGCACAGTTGCTGCTTCGACAGTGGACAGGTGCCATGATGAAGAGACAGTCAGTGTTATTCAGTTCACCTGTCAGTGGTCATAATGTTATGCCTGACTGGTGTATAAGTGCCAGTCTATGATGGTGTAAAAAAGAAAACACACAAAAACTGTGTGACATTGTGTGAAGTGTGAAACTGCTTGCTCATTGCCTCCATTTTGAATCATAGCGTGACCAAGATTTACAAAATAGACTTAATTTATTATTAACATAACCTGAAATGAGTGACTAAGCATGAAAGTGTTTATAGAGATCGAGACAGGAAGACACTTTTCACATAGACTTCAATAGGACTAGGAGTCTTTTTGTAGCCAAAGCTGTAGCCATCTGGTGGCCTTCAGATAGAGAATACAGCTTTAAGGCAGCTCTTTGTAGGCTTCATTTATCCAGTAGCTACACCCAGGTTTTATAGTGTCTTTGCCTAACAAACAAACCCCAGAGAGGAAATTAAATACCAGCTCATCAGATCAGCCTACACATAGTAAACAAATCCAAATAAAACAACTGCACACAAACAAAACCAACCAGTGAGTTCAACATGTACTTATCTTAACATGAATAAAATCCCAAATAACTAAGGGTGATTAAACAACATATCTAAAACCAGGGATTTCAGTTAGGTACCACATAATGTGGCAACAGTTTGCACTCCCTTTATAAGACATCACAGGTGACTGCAGAGCAATTTGCCAGCGTTGATTATGAAGACAAAGTTCTCTAAATTCAAGTAAAAGAATCTTCAGCAAATTCAAAATGAACAGGTGAACAGAGCATGATGTATAAGATAAAGCAGCATGTGTGGCCATTTATGTGGTTGCGTGTATGTGCAGTGTGTATTAAAACAACATCTGTAAAATGACTGCAGGTGTGTTCCACACTGACACACACAAAAAGTGGATAATCAGTAAATATTCAGCAGAAACACGTAATGTTCCTGTCAGAGCCTCCCTGTTCATTATCTGCAGTAAAATACATCTTCAGTATAAATTGCTCAAAGTCCTTCTAGCTCAGAACCAATATTGTTTGCAGAAACCGCATAAATTCAAAAGCACAAACAGTAGCCGCTCATTCAATTTGGCTTCGTCAAATAGAAATAACCACCCACTCGTGTCTGCACTGCAGCTCCAAGGACAGAGAAGCAGGAGAGAGAGTAGCGCATGTTGTTACTTTTAGGTATTTGATCATCTTGTTATTTAACTGCTTCTTAAAGAGAAGGCTATGCTACATACAGTACAGGAGTTTGGCTGACTGGAGAGAGGTTAGCTAGACAACACGATGCATTCACAAGCATGGCTACAGTTTCTTAGTGACAACAGAGTCATGGACTCGAGGTCTCGTGGCAGAAGTTTGAGCCATCATTGACCTCCCGGCACAGCTCGAAGCCTCTCAGACAATCAGTGAGGGTAGAGATGAGAGATTCATCTATTTAATTTAGCTTTTGTTTTACCTCCTGACAACTCTATTCTGCCATCTGACCAGAGGTCTCAGACAGCACAAGAAATGATCCCTTCATTCTCTTCTCGTGGTTGCTCCACAGGCAATTGACTACAGTGGTTTCTTTTATTTGTCATGGTTGCCACTGTGGCTCAGCAATAAAACAGCCTTTCTGTAGTTCACACAGGGAATGGACTCAGAATGAGGGCTATGAAAGTGTTTAAATTAGGCTCTACTTGAAAAAAGCAAAACAATTCTCTCCTCTGCAGCATTTATTTATTTCAGTAAATCCAGTTTTCTCAGTTTGAGTTCAAAATGTAATTTCTAAATAATGTAAAACAAGTCAGATGCAAGGAGCTAGAAGCTAGTCCAATAAATCTATATGGAAAATGTGTAAAGTATAAACCGCGAGCCTTCTAATTGATGATGTAATGTTTTTTTTTTCTCTTTACAGTCTCTCCAGCTGATCTAACCCATGACTTCATTATCACAATCCCAGCAACAAGGCCGGGAGCTGCAGTGAGGTAATTTGCTGCAATATGGCTTTTATTTGCTGCTGAATTATTAACAGCAAACTGTCATCCATCCCTAGTGAGGCTGCCGCACTTAAACAAGAGGGCAGAGCAAAATACAGTAGGGTTAGAAATGAGTGGTCAGCTCATGATGTCACCAGAGCTGTCAGCTCTCACAGGGCTGACTCACTCAAGTCTGCCAGTAATCAAAAGCTGCATCAGTAAATGAATCATTCTCTGAGGTTATTTCACACTTATCTCTCAGAAATTGCAGAAAGAAAAAAAATATGGATGAGTGACAGTATGTTTCACATCAGTGGCCACTGCTTTCTGTGTCAGGGACAGTGAGATCCAGGGTCAGAGGCTGAACTGTGACTGCAGAAAGGACGGTATTGGATTGTCAGTCAGACGTGGAGTCGAGGGATTAAAGTGAAATTTCTCAGTCTCAGTGTCCAGAGAGGAGTGAAAGAGAATCTGAAAGACTTTCGAGCTGAGCCATAATTTTTTATTTCATTTCTCTTTATTTCTGTTTCTGTGGTTTTCCAGGTGAGTTCAGACAGAAGTGAAGGCCCAATCACCTTGTTTGTTTCACAGGTGAATTAAATAAACGAGTGCCGTGGAGAAACCTTTCCAAATCAGAGAGATGCAAGCCTAAAGGGACACAGAGACAAAAGTATTGGATCACACCTCTGACTCTATGATGGAAGATCAGAGTCACCGATTACATCGGGGGTGTCAAACATAAGGCCCATGGTGCAGAATCAACCCAACAGAGACCCCAATCCGGCCCATTGCACATTTTTGGAGAATGTAAAGGAGGACATAAATTTTGGTCTTTTAATAGTATTTTGATACTTCTTCTCCTGTATCTGGATGCATTGTTTGAGTGGCAACACCTGTTGTTCAGGAGAATACTGCAGTGGCTACCTGCATTGTAATGGCACGCATAAATGGATGTAGCTGTGTGATGACTTTATCACAAGTGCGGGAAGTTACAAATATAATGGGGCCTTAATGAATAGAAAGCTGCATAATGTTTTATTCTGTGTCCATGTAATTTTGAAACACGGGGTTGTTCTGGATCTGTTTGTCTTATTGAAGAAAAATCTTAATGCTTCAGCTTACCAAGACATTTGCCACAATACAATACAAGACTTTGGGGCACATTGTTTTCTGTTTCAGCGTGACTGCACCTCAGACTTGATGGGTTTGGTGTAAAAGAACTTGACTGCTCTGCATCAAACACGTTTTAGAGAAACTAAAATGAAAATTGTTAGCCAGGCACTTTTGTCCAACTTCAGTGGCTAACCTCACAAATTCTCTTCTGGGTGAAGATGAGCACATACCACAATCTTTCCAAGCAGAGAAGGGAAGGCTTCGTTAATTGCTGCCCACTCCAAGTCCATTGTTGTTGATAAAACACATAGTCAGGAATCAGCCCCAATAATGCTGCATGACACATTTTCTGCAATCATCAGGACATTTTCAAGTGTTTGATGCAGCATTGATGGAAGTGCACTTCCATCAATACCATCAATACCATCAATACTGCACCATCAATACTGCAATTAAAAGTGGGTTTTATTTTAAAGTCCTGTTTTCAAAGCACTTTTTCTAAAGGTTTAATAAGTGTTAATTAAGTAATGGCTTTACCAAAGGTTGTGAATTTTTACTTTTTACCATATGTTTACTATATTGTTTTAGTATATTTCCTAATGAAAAAATAATAAGCTTTGGGGGTAAACAGCAATAACATCTAAAGGTTATGTACAATAGTCTTTATTACTTCCGACTGTCATAATAGGAAAGGAGGTGAGAAGCACAACATTTTGTTAACCACCCGATCACCTAGCTTTCCTCCGTCTGTTCACCTTGTGGCCTCTGTAATCACACCTCGCTACACCCTCTGCTCCCAGTAGACAAGAGTCATAATGATTGTTCAAGGCCTTTGTTAGTTTAATTGAAACATCATATCACGCTTGTGTATTCACTCCCATGCTGCTGCTTTACGTTGGGAGACTCTAGTTATTTTACTAGTTATAAATGCTGAATAAATAAAGTATAGCTGCAGAGGTGATTAAGGTGGACTTTGAAAAATAGTGTGCACGGCCAATATTGCTATTAGCTGCTAATTTTCCCTACTCTGACACCAACAGTGAATAAGGGTGTAATTCCCCTTTAATTAAATGCAACTTCAATGTATTTTATCAGAAATTAAAATGTAATTATGTTTAGTAGTCTGTAAGTGATTTAAGTAAAGTATAAACAGTTTTTGGTAGTGTATTAGTAATTTTAACTATTGCATATCACAGGAATTTTACAGGATAGGAGACACAAATTACTGCAGGTATTTTAAGTACTGCACAAGTATTTTTTAATTACTGTGTAATTTCTCAATCATAAGTTTAAACCGCATAAACATACAAATTTTGATGGGTTGAGTTTTTTTTTTCTTTCTTCTCGGTTGGTCAGGGAGAATAGTCCTTATCACAATTACTGAATAACATAACATCCACGATGCACATCAAGATAATGAATATTAAATAAGGATGTAAAAATGATGTAAAAATGCAAGATTAATGTACTCAATATAATGGCCACACCCTGAAAAGTACACCACATTTATGATCTAACATGGAATATATTGTTTGCTTTTCTGCTAAATTAACCATGACTTTCTATGATATGTAAAAATTGGTCACTTAGTACATAAAATAGTAGTACTTTTTAAGTATTTCTGTCTATAGAAATAGTATAAATATAGTTACTTTATTACATTTAGCTTTCAGATAAAATACATTAAAATTCCAAACGTTTTTATTGTCTGCAACCTTCAATTTCCGAGGCAGAAAGTATTGATTAAAGTTACCTGATACAATAAGCTACAGAGAAGTCATATAAATATGTGGACACTGTTGGGATGCTAGAAACATCTTCTTATATCTGTACAGCTTAAATATTGACAAGATAGCCAAGTTTTGGCCTTTGCTAAAGTTTACTTGAAGATTAATGTATAGAATATATAGACACATAGACAATTTTACGCTTATGTAACTTATGTTACTTATGACCCAGTAGAAGTCAGTGTGAGTGTAGGGACTTTGACCATGTATTCTCATATCTTCTTGTTTTGCGGGACATTTCTGGGTTGCATCCTTTGGGCAGTTTGTGTGTAGCCTTGTAAACTATTACAGCAAGCATAGAGTGAAGGTTGGAGTCTTTAAGAAAAAACCTTAAAACATCATTAAATTCATCTCTTTTCTTAGCTCGCTGTTATTCATTGATGTATAGAGAGGTGCAGATCTGAGTCTCTGTGTAGTCGAGGATATTGCTGTGTTTACAGACTGAGGCAAAGAGCAGAAAGCTGTCAGCAAGAAGCTTGCACCCTGGCTGCTTTTAAACACACTCAAACCAGCACTTTTCAATGGGACTGTGTGGAGGTGTGGGTGTATTTACTTACGGTTTTGAAGGTAAGTGCCGTGAAATAATCACAAAATAACTTTTTCCCTTTTATTTGCTTTCTTTAAATTAAAGGACAATTTCAGCAGCGGCTAAAAATGAGAAGCTGCAGACTAAATGTTTGACACGCTGATGTTTTTATAAAATATAAGGAGAGGAGAGAAAATGGATTTATTATTGTTGAAGCTGAGCATAGATTGCAATCCACAGTTACTCAAAGGAGAGTCAGTCACTAGTGTGATCATGCAATCAGGGTCACACACTGTAATTTTCACACACTGTATGCAGTAAAAATGCTCAGTGCAGAGCTTGTAGGTGTAGCAGGGCACCGACACAAAGATTTGGATTTGAACAACACAAAAGGAAGGACCGGATTTTTTGATTAGATGTATTTTGGTCGGTGAATTACCTCATGCTAAGCCATTTGCTTTTGTAGCTCGGGATTTTCCAGTGTTGCTCATAACCTTTGATTAATAACAAATGCATGAACAAAGTGAATGCATTTCACTTCTCATTAGGCAAGCTAATGTTCTATGTACATGTATACATCAGCATTTGATGTCCATTAATTTGGACAACTTGGATGTTTGTGGTAATGATGCTAATTAGTCAAAAATCAACTTTACTTATAAATTGTCTTCCTTCAAAGTATAAGAAGCCACATTAAAGAAGTATACTCCACTTCTTTTTGAGACCAGTGGACCTTCTGATTGAGCTCGAAGGTCTCTCAAGCAGGAGCAGAGAATAACTGACTGTCATTTGTCACTTATCTTGGTCTTCATGTATGAAGAGCTTGCATACAAAATAATTATGCACAGCGGTTGTCATGCTCTTGCTGGAATGCACAAAAATAAAAGTAATGGTGGAATTGGTGCGAGCCAATCCGCAAACTCTTGTTTGGCAACAGCAAACAGAGCAGATTTGGTTGCTTATGATAGGATATGACATTTCTGCATTTCATCCTTCCTCTAAAGAGCATTTTGGCCAAAACAAAAAGTCCAGCTTCTTTTTCTGGTTGCTTAATCCTAACCAGTCAACCTGATCACAATTTGATTATTAAAGTGAAAGTTGTTTTCATTGACTAAAACTTAAACGGTAACCTTTTCCTTTTTTCCGCTTCTATTTCGGCTCTGTTTGTGTGAAATAAAAAATTAAAGTTATCTTGGAGAGCCGCCGCAGTGATTTAGGCATTTCCATCCAAACACATACAGATCCTTGTAAAGAGGACAGATTGATGGTGGCTTTCAAGTCGAGGTAATTACATTTTTCCACAAACACACCATCCTCTCCGTAAGCATAAGCAATGGAGGAAGTCACTGATGTGTCTGTTGACTGGGTTTGAATCAAACAGTCTTTCATGATGCTTCTAGCTGTGTTTGGGTTTGCTGTGTCTCTGCATAACATTGTGTACCTCATTGAGTGAAGTTTATAAAGTGGTATTCTATATGAATGCTTACATCTTTTTATAGAGACTTGTTCTGCTCTCTATATATATCATGGTATGCCTGTGTATGTGAAGATTCTGCCTATAGAGCATATGTCCTCTGCAGGATGTTAGAAATGTGGAGACTTTGTGCATGCTTTTCTGTGATCTTTGTGTCAAAGGTAAACAGTGCAACACCGGGAAACTGCGTCTCCTCAGCCACAGACGTTTTTACATCACATTCATGTTGTAATTTTTTGCAGCTAGCACCTTATGACTCATTTACAGTGGAGTAAGGCTTACATCCTTATGACTTGGAAAAATTGGTGGTTGCCTTAATCATCTTTAGATTGCACAGGTCTCCTGGTGGGAAGCAAGTTGTCTTCAACACTTGTGATACGACTTGGGCTACGTCCACACGTACCCGGGTATTTTTGAAAACGCAGATTTTTCTATGCGTTTGCACCTTTCGTCCACACGTAAACGGCGTTTTTGGTCACTGAAAACGGAGATTTTTAAAAACTCCGGCCAGGGTGGATATTTTCTAAAACTCCGTTTTTGCATTTACGTGTGGACGAGAAAAACAGAGAAAACGCAGCGTCAAAGATGTGCGCCTTTTTTGACGTCACACTGTGCGCCACGTTATTGTTTCGGTGAAATGAATTTCTACAATACTGTTACTGTTAATTGTACTCTCTGCAGTGTTTGAATGCTTACATGTACACACACATTTACTGTCCCTCCAAACATACGACTCGGTTCTGCTTCTATGCCCCAGCTTTGTTTACTTTTCCCCACCGAGGCTTCTAGACTTCTGATTGGCCAACATTTCTACACGGTTAGGAATATAGCGCCACCTGCTGCTTTGGCATGTTCCTAGCAGCGTTTTCCTTCATTTCTGCCTTTACGTGTGGACGGGATTATTTTTTAAAACGAAAACGGAAAATCTCCGTTTTCAAAAATACCCATGTACGTGTGGACGTAGCCTTGGACTGACTGTAATCACTCTCAGACAGATTGGTGAAAGTTTAAGCACATGTATTTAGTTATATTGCTAAATTAAAGTAAGGTTGCTTATGGCTACTATTCCTGCCGAGCTGATTCCTGTGCTATTTTGTAATCCTTTGATTTCATGTATCCTTGTTCAATTTGTTTCAGCCCTTTGTGCTTTTCCTGCTAATTTTCTGCACCAACTGGTCCCAATGAGCTTATTACTTCTCTTAGTTCATATACATATTCGCTTGTTAAAAATCTGCTGAATCAAACTCGTGGAGCTACCCACTGTGGCGAACCTTTGTGAATAAGGGAGCAGTCGAAAGTAGCTTTTTAGTGTATATACACATTGATGCCAAACTTTCTCTGTCCAGGGTATCCTCTTTGGCCTTTATATTTTTTTTAATCTTTTTGCTTCACTGTGTTTGGGTCATTATTTTCTGTAAACTAGTTTATCCATGAATGCTGAACAGAATGATTTCAATATTGCTAGGTTTGGCACCACATGCCAAAGCCATCACCACAGGTTCAGTGATTGGTGAGCACTGAATGTGTTTCTGTTGCTTTATTCCAACCGTATGCTAATAACTTGTATTATGCTCTTTTGCTAAACTTAAAAACAAATACATGAAATTAGTTTGGCATAAAGACTGTGAAAATGAAGAAAAACAGTTAGACAGGCTTTGTCTGATGCTAATAAAATTCACCTACCAGTATCTCTGAAGCTCTCTAATTACTGTGTTTTCCACTAACGTCCCCAAGTCTCTGCTGGCACTCTGCATATAGTCATTTTTTTCACTTTGGTTTTCAAAACAGACTTAATAAATAAATTGCATTTATTTTCTCCTGGCTGCAGCCATATCAAACTTAATTATTTTTGCTGAGGTTTTGTTGTTCTTGTCTAGTGATTGTGTCACTTTATTCCACATTATGCATACAGTGCATTGCTGTATGTCTTGGCATGCACATGTAGCCATGTGTATATTTGTGTTTGCCCTTGAGCATGCCCATAAACTGCTTCACCTTGACTACAACAGCTTATCATGACCCTGCAGTCCCTTGGCAGCAGGTTGAGTAAGTACTTCATTATGGAAACTACCAGCAGCAGTCCCCTCAGTGCTACACACACTGTCCACCCAGGAGTCCTAATCACCTTGGTGCATGGGGAAAGCATTTAAGTCGTCTTTAATAATGATTAATACACCTCCACTACAACACAAAATAGGCCCCCACGCACCACCATCCATCACCAATATGAAACCGCATCCTCTATAACACTTAAATTACATTCATTAGTGAAGCCTGCAGCACAGCGGCTGCCTGGGAGGTAGAGCGGGCAGTGGTAATTGTTCTTATATCAATCAGTTATGTGATTGGAAAATAAAACAAAATAAATTAGGAAAAATGAGAGTAGGGGGTTTGTTTCACAACAAAATCCCATACGCAGTTTTACTGAGCAGAAGAGCAGACACTAATGTCATTTTAAAGAGCTATGTTTGATTACCCACAGACATGCCTGTGTCTGCATGTGTAAATATACTTAATAATAGCCCTTAAGTAATGTTGTGTTGAGGAGAAGTGGAGCCTTGTTTTTTGCATTCAGTCTTACACAGCTATGGAAAACAGACAAATGTATGGGGAAAATGGGCACATCCTGTCTTTGATGCTGTCACATTTGTCGTCTTCGTGAGATTTGCTGGCTCTGATTTAGCCTCACCTGGGGCCAAATGCATAAAACTCAAGACAGGAGGACAAAATATGGCCATTTTGTCACATACACACACCTGGTTTATATTTCTCTGTCATTATTGAATTGTGTATTTGCATACTTATTTATGTGACCACTCATTAGATCTGTGAATAAAACACACACACACACACACACACACACACACACACACACACACACACACACACACACACATATATATCTGTACTGGATATTTCCAGTAGTTTCATGATAGCCGTGTGTAACTGAAATCCATTTTGCATGCAGCATATATCTGCATACATCCATGTATCTGAAAAAACATTGCTGTGGTGTTACAGAATTGCAGATTTCACAAAGACCTTCATAACATTTATAAATAAATAAATAAATAATTCAGGAGGCAATTACATTGTTACTAGAAAAAAAATGCTAAAAAGAGATTTTACCATGTGTATAGAAAGGGAGTTGAAACACAGCACACCACAAAAAAAACCCCCATTAAGAGTATCTTTCTTACTTAATGTTTATTTTCCACTTTATTATATCTTACACAATGCAATTAAGTTTAAGCACCCTCTTCTTTACAAATACAAGCTATGTGGGGTATAGTGTATGTATGGTAACTGTAGCTTAGCAAAGTAACTGTTTGGTCATTCTCAACTTTAAGCAACAACCAAACAGTTTCTCACGTTTGCCACCTGGCAATGTTGTGATGGAAGATAAAGGTCATATTCAGGAATATTTGTAAGAGACCTAAACTATTTTTGCTGCATACCCTAAGTAGGCTAATTAAGCTAATCCAGCCCAGTAGATATACTGTATACATGGAGGTACTAGGGATAGTAATCCAGCACCAGTTTCTTAGTTATGGGTGTTTGTTGATACTGAGTACCCAGGATAAATACAGAGAAGAAAAAAATGCACGTGGCGTTTATTTAATTTATTTGCACTGGTCTTATTTCAGATCTTCTCACACAAGTGTAGAGCTGGCAGGAGACAGCTGAAGTGATAAAACCTTTATTGGCACGTTAGGTTACCAAAAGCTTACCAACAATAGTTTGGCTGAGCTAGCTATAGCTTCTTTAATATTGTCTCTGAGCAAAATTAATGAGAGTGAGAGTAAATGAGCGTGCAGTGAGAGAAAGACAGCAGCATCATCACTGGATCTTTTCATTCGTCAGCTTACTTTGCCCGCAGTTTGCAGTTAAGTAAAACCACTTTTGCAAATGCACAGATGCTGTTAGTTTAGCTACAGTGAAATACCTGTCCCAGTCTGAACCAATGACATTCTGCCATTAGCTTCTTCCATGCTACGTAAATTCTGACACTAGCTGCTGTTGTCAAAGTATAAAACTGAACTGAATGGTCTGAATCACAGATCAACTCACTCTCAATGATATTTGATCCAAATATCAGATCTGTGCATCCCTGGGAGATACCACAGGACTTGCTACTATTCATTAAAGCAATGTTTTAACTCAGCTGCCATATTACTAAGGGGGCCTTGCAGTGCATGCAAGTCTACTGAAATAGAAAAGTCAAAGTATAAAGTCTAACTACAAAAAAATCCTTATATCTTGGATTTGCAAATAGTTTGTGTAGTTGCAACTCTTTATCTGCTATTTGTGTGTTGTAAAAAGTGAGTGTAAAATCTGAATTTAACAGGATAACAGCCGATTATTCCTAATTTAAATGAGTTGTCTGTCCATGTCAGTCATAGTCTTTTTACCGACAATGCGAAAGGTTAAAAAGCCATTTGGCTCAGTCTCGCCTACAGTCTTGTGAATGCTGTTGTCTACGCATGTCTTTTAACTTCATCTTTTGTGAATATATGCACAAAACAAGCCCTTCTGAACATGTTTTCTTCTGGAGTTATCAGTTTGTTGAAAAGAGTCTGTTCTTTCCAGCTGGCTAGTTATTATTTTTTGAATTATTGTTGCCTGTAAATCTGCTTTAGTTTGATTTCTGCTGCTATATCAGCCAAATATGTATGTTTGTGTACAGCTATCAAGGAATGCCAGGGCCTCCATCAGGTGTTATGATGAGTTTTGTGCCGGTAGCTGTTCTGGTGATAGTTCCAGTTTTTGCAAAAACACTGAAGGGTTTTGGAGGCAGGCCCATCCAATTTTCTCACCCAAAACTTCTGGCGACTGCTGGTTTCTACACAGCATTTATATCTGTGGCTTCTGCTGTAAGATATGGCTTTGTCTCTGAAATGAGAACCCAGTGTAATGTGCTACTGGTTGTGCTAAATATGCAGTGGTAATATTGCTGAACACTGTGTCTCTAATGGCAAATTTGTAGGATAGTAAAAGCTACGAAGAGTGTAATACAGCTGGGAATATAGCAATAGTTTAATATTTTAAGAAATACTTGCTTCCACCTTTATGCAGGGAGTTTTGTTGGAGAATTTGCTAGGAAGATTGATCCCACACTTGTATGTGTAACCAACTTCTGTTATTTTGAGACAGGAAAGAGTCAGACTCTGATTTCCGTCTTGCTTTCTCTCTTCAAAAGGCTGCAGTTTACTTTTTATGTTTCTGTTTGTGTATGAATTCCACATGTATGAACTAGGGCTGTCAATAGATTTTCACTATACAACTTTTGTAGCTAAAGTGTTCTCATTCCCACTGAATTGGATAAGCATTAGAGAATGGACGGATGGATGGACGAACAGTAACTACACAAAATACAGTTTTTAAATTATGATTTCATATATTAGGGGAAAAAACGTTATGCAAACCTAGCTCTGCCTCTGAGAAACAGTAATTTCCCCCAAGACTGAATAACTGGTTGTGCCACAATGAAGCGTTGACAATTAACATCACTGTGGAGGAACAGTTGCCCACTCTTCTATTCCACAATGGGAAGGTTCACCACTGTTCCAAGTTTTCTCTATATGTGAATAATGGCTCTCATCATGGTTCACTGCAGCTTATTATGTTTTGGGGGTTTTTTGTTTGTTTTTGTAATATTTCTGGCAAATGGAGTCAGAACTTCCCATTCTGGCAAACCTGTTCTGGGTAGGTCATTAGCTCACACATTCAAGATTCAAAGTGTTTATTGTCATGTGTCACAAGAAAAAAGGCATTTCTCTGTGCAATGAAATTCTTTCTTTGCTGTCCACCCACAGATGCCGATTAATATATACAATAGGAATAGAACAGATAAATACAAACAGTGCAAATAAATGAATGAAGACAGAAAAGGAGACAAAAATATTGAAGTGTGAAACAGAGATGTGTGCAAAAGACACATGACTTTGCTGTGGTGTTTTATGATGGGCAGCAACCATTGTTAAGTTGTAAGAAAGCTTTAGATGAGGCAGATTTTTGCTTTTAAGGTTAGTTCTAGTAGAAGTTAAACTTTATTAAACAAAATAAGTGGCAGTCACATTAGGAAGTTTTGGATGACACTAAAGTGTAATCTTTTCTGTGTGGGCATATTTGTGCACTGGAGACATTTTTATAAGATCATTTTGATCATTTCCTGTGATCTAATTTCTGAATATTTCATGATGCCTCCAGATACACCACCAGCGCTTTTCAATCAAACACCCTCTCAAAGCTGTTACAGGAATCACTTTGTGCTGGTTTAGCAGAGGCTCGCTAAACATCACACCCAAGTTTGAAATTCCTCAACTTCATCCTGAAACGAGTACTTGATAATGATCCAGAGCTTCTTCCAGACAGAGGAGCAGATACCACACACATGCGAGGTGTTCCAAAATAAAGCGAACAAAAAGGCTTGGGAACAAATATCCATACAGCTGCTTTTGATCGTGTTGTTCTTCTTGTTTTTCCTTCCTTCCTTTCATCCTCCATGAGAACCTGAGCGTTCTACAGCTGTTTCACTGTTAGCTCGGAGTGATTTGACACCTTCACTGAACATACAAACAGTCACCAGCACAAATACAGCCCACAACACTCGCTCTCTTCCTCTGTCTTCCCAACGCAAACACTTGCTAGCACACTAACAGAAACCACAAAGGTACAATGCTGCTTAGTAGAGGGGATTTACTCAGACAGTCACACTTTTCCTTACATTTGTATAAACATGCCAACATTTACTGAGCATTTGGTCCACGGAAATGTTTTGGCTTTGCGTATTTTGACACCTTTCCTGTTCTTTTTGTTTGACGTTTTTCCCATCCATTTGGTCTGCTCTGTACATTTTAGGACATCGTCAGGTATCAGACAAAAAATTGTCAGGTGTCAGTTGTCAAAAAAAAAATTGTCAGGTATCAGAAAAAAAATTGTCAGGTGTCAGAAAAAAATTGTCAGGTGTCAGAACACAAGGTACCAGAGAGAAAATCTTCCTGCAGGTGGCGCTGTTGTCATGTCCCACCCGAATTGATTTCCAAATACGTCATCAACGTGTGACCGTGGGAGAGCGTAAGGTCATTGACCTCACCGGAGTTTTACCGTGGTTCAGGCTCCTAACGACACAAGGTAAGTTTAACTTTTTCTCCCTTTTGTTCATATTTTTGCCACAGTTGTGTTATATTAAGTTGCAGTTATGTTGTGAAAGTTACATATCAGAGACGGAAAGCCAGTTTTGTACGAAACCAAATCAGTACTATTTTTGTCTGGCTAATTCATTCTAGCTAGCGACAGTGGTGAAACGTGATTCAAATTTAAACTGTTCAGTAATTGTTTTGTATACATTTCAGCAAATGGACAAGCTGAAAGCTTACGAGCAGTTGCATTTGAATACTAATCCTATTTGAAGTAATACATTTCCAGTGGTAGACATGTTAGATTGTCACACCTGGCTATGCATTGTTTTATTAATATTATATATTGTCTTGATAGCTTGAAGGGGATGATGCCGGTTTCATATCACTGGACTTATCCATGGCAGTAGAGTACATCCATGCACAGAGAATCATTCACCAGGATATAAAGCCAGCAAATGTCATGGTAAGCCATATTGTATTTTTCTTTTTCTCCACTTTGTTTTTGAAGATCAAAATAAAAATAGTATATTATTTATTTAACTTTATTCTCTTCAGTCTATTAAACACTACATTTGAACAATGAGAAACTTTTCTGGCATATTCATATAAAGGATTTTTTTTTTAAAGTAAGAAGCCTTACATTGTTTCTTTAATAGTCCAATTTTTCTTTAATATGTTGGTTCTTGCACACCTACAAAATTCCCAAACATGTTGTAAGTTTAGGCTTTACAAACTGAAAGTTTCTATTATTTTATTAGTCTGTACCACTTGCTTAAGTGGAATGGGGATTAAAAAATGCACAGGACTATAAAACCGGGTTGGATCATTAACCAATCTTAATTTTAATGTTGGGTATAATAAACAATCTCAGAATAAATCTGCAGTGATTGGGTGATCTGGGTGCTAAAAGCTTTGAGGGTTTTTTTTTTCCCCAATTATGAGCTGTGGTCTTTGGAATGACATTTTTGATAACATTTGTGAAATTTTAGACAACCTGGTAAGTTCTCATATGTATACCTTATAGGTTCACCACCCTTCTAAGAAGGCAGTCCTGACAGACTGGGGCATGGCAAACATAAGAGACACTGTGATGCTTCGTCAAGGGAGTAAGTTCACTGCCCAGGCTACTGGTCCAGCTGGTGGCACATATCTTTACATGGCCCCTGAATGCATACTGATGTTTGAAGAGGCCTTGTTCCAGACAGACATGTGGTCCCTCGGAGCCACATATCTGGAGATCCTGACGGGTTCCGCTCCGTGGATGGTTAAAAAACAAAGAGAACTGGCTGCACTAATGGCCACCAAAACCCCACCACATGCCCTATCACATCTCAGTGACAAAAACAGTTTTCTTGGTGGTTTGGTGAGCTATGACCCAGACTCAAGGCCTTCCGCATCTGATGTTGTTAAGTTTCTCAAGTCAGGCCTTGATCTTACGAGCCGATATGGCTACAAGTGGTAATGTTGCTACAGTCTGCAGTTCAAAAGTCTTTCAATGTGCTACATTATTGTTAACAAAAGTTGTGGTAAATGAAACACTGAATCATTATGAAAGATGGCACCTTGTCAATTGTATTTCAACATTTTATTGTACATTTTGTTGGTCAGACAGTTTTCAAATTACCTGTTGATTTTAAACAAGGATAAATAAATGTTAACAAACACTGTTGTATGATTTTATTGGTCATTGGAAATGTTTACTGGTGCACCTTCCATCCTCTCTCTCTTCAGAAAGATGTATATGTCATTTGCCTCGGCAAACGTAGAAAGTGTAGGAACTGCATTTCTGTTCATGGCAGTTGTGAGCTCTTGGACTAGCATGAGGTATGCAGCAAGGCAACCATCAGGTGTGCAGGGAAACTGGCTGTTTTCTAAAATGTTCTGGCACATGTCTCTGAATTCCTGGTTTGCTACCAGTGAAGGCTCTTCCCTCTCACAGATTAATTGCTTGGCATAGTCTAAAAGGTCTGGGTCAACAATGTGCAGCACATTGCCATATCCTGCGAATGAAAGACAATATTGAAAAGATGTTCACTTTGAATGTTAAAAATAAATGAATAATGACAAAGCTGTTCTAGAACCTGTATAAGAAGCAGTCAGTGTTTACAGATGTTATTACAGAAACTTAAAGATGGAAATATCACTCAAACATTTAGATAAATTTTTAGTTAAAGGTGTCAATATGAAGCCATTTTAGTATTGACAGTAGAAATTCAGAAATCTCTTATTGTACTACAAGTAGGCTTCTTCGGAAGACACAAAAGAGAAAGCACATTATAACAGTTTTACGCTCATTACACTGGCTTCCAGTATATTTTAGAAAATTCATTTTAAAATTTTAGTAATGACTTTCAATGCTCCGAATCGTGAAGCTCCTGCCTTAATTTCTGATCTTATAGAACCCCACGCTCCCTCTCCCAGCCTGTGATCATCTAATCAATGGCTGTTAGTAGTCCCACCAGAAGACCAGAGGCAAGAGATCTTCCAAAGCGGTGGCTCCCAGGTCATGGAATGCTCTGCCTCCATCATTACGTTTCCTTGATTGCATTTATTCTGTATGTTCGATTGTGCTGTTTTATGTTTATCTGTTTTATATTATTGTGAAGCCACTTTGTGGTTTTTATCCTGTGAAGAGTGCTATATCAAAGTAAAAGTAAACTAATGAAAGTTAAAAAACAAACAAAAAAATAAAACCCCACAGGCTTTCAAATGACATACCAGGAGGTGGTGAGGTAAACAGAAGGTCGGGTTTCCCAAATGGACCAGGTGCATTGCGTTGCTTGCGGATTTCATGGGTGTTCCAAACTGTTTGCTCCGTTTTTAAGTCTCTTTGAAGCAGTGGCAAGTGTGAGTACTGCAAGCAGTTGCTATGAAAAAGGAGAATTAAAAAATTAATATGTTCATCTGCTTCTTTGAGGTAGAATAAGTAAAAGCTAAATTTTAATCAGTACTCAAAAAACAAAGGCATTCCTAGACCACATACTTTCATACTGCTGCTTGATTATTTTTCATGTCTAAAAATATTGACTTACATGTGCACAGGATTGTCCAGTTCAAGGATCCCAGACTCCATCATGGCCTACGCATGTTGTTTTGAAAAAGACATAAGTTGTGAAGGTGAGAATTTCATTAGTGAAAAGGTACAGATGTACATAAACACAGATTCTGGCCTTGTGTTTTCAGATAAACTAATCCATCGTATGTTTAACGAAATTTGGATGGCTACTCTTTGTTAATAGGTTTTACAGGTGAAAGATTTGCTTTACCTCAAATGTTGTCAGCCATTTCTTAATCCATGTCCGCTTTAAAATACTGTTGAAACATTCAGCTCTCTAAACAACAGAAACATGACATTATCAGTTTTGTTGTCAGGTTGTTACTTTAGAAATAGTCATTTACCAGCTTAAAGACATACCTGGTTGTGCACTGATGTCCCCATTCTGAAGCACCTCCATGCCTGATTCCCAAGATCTCGCATGTGAAATGCCATCTGCATTTGACCCACAACAAGGTTCTCCTTTCCTCTGTCCCCCCGAATCATTTGAGGACAGCCTAAAGACACAAACTGAAGATAATTAGTGAATGATGAAAAAATAAATTTATTAACAAAATGTAATCTTTTTTAACCCCCCATTTTTTAGTATATTGCATACCACCCTGTTCTTGAACGGCCACAAAGTTTTGCTTGCGGTTGGATGTGCCCACCTTTAGCCATAGAACCTTCCTGGAAAATCTGAAAAGAAAGAAACAGAAAAGTGGCCACTTGTACATATGATTTAATCATGTTTTGGCACTATGTTTGGTTTTTGTTACATTCCCCAAGAGTATGCTGGTTTTCCATTGTATTATGTCTAGGCGTTGTTTCTGGTTCCTCCGGCCATTTTGACTGCCATAGTTGTGTAGGCTTACATGCCTTTGGAATTGAATGTGACTCTTGACTGTGTTCAGACTGACGCGAGGGGAGAGCTGCCTTTTGTTTTGTAATCCCTTGTATTCTCCTGTTTATGTGTTGGTTAGGTAGGTTATCGTAAATTGTACATTTTATTTTCTTTGGAGTTAAATTCTGTTTACTTTATATCAGGGATGTTTTGTTTGTTGTGTTGGTCTTGGCCCTCCCTGAAATTAACTGCCAGTCTGAAATGGAACTTTAAGACTAGCAGGAAATAAGCCTTTTAAAAACCGCCATCTTGAATCCTCCTTCACTATTCATACTTTATCTTGGTCCCTTAGACCAGGCTTGGCCAAATCCAGACCTCGAGGGCCAGTGTCCTGCATGTTTTAGATATCACCCTGGGTAAACACACTTGAATAAAATGATTAGTTCATTACCAGGCCTCTGGAGAACTACAAAACATGTTGTGAGGGTAATTTAGCCATTTGAATCAGCTGTGGATCAAGGACACATCTAAAACCTGCAGGACACCGGCCCTCGAGGCCTGGACTTGCCCATCCCTGCCCTAGACTACTCAGGAGAGATAACACCTCAGTTTACCGCACATCCTTATCTTGAAGCAACTTTGTACTATCACTGAATATAATAAATTAAGTAGCGAATGCCATATTCAAACCTACCCATCAATCCCCAAATGTATCCACATTCCAAAGAACTTCAGTTTATCATTGCCTATATGAAACAACAAATAATAATTACAATTTGTTTCAACAGAAGTACCATCAAAACATGTTTGAAAGGTTAATTGAAAAGATAAAATAAATACCATCAATGTGCCGTGTGTCATTTGGACCACGGCTGATGTAATTCCGACGGGGAATTTTCTTCTTTCCAGGAGATCTCCTCTGAAGACCACTTGCATCCATATACCTCATTATATTAGCAACATCGTCTCTACAGTAACAATAGATTTTACTCTGAGCTCAACAGTAAAACAAGAGAACACTTGATCATATACACACTATTTAACCAACCTGTAACAAGGCCGCACTCCTCTGACATCCCTTACCCGCTTTACCATTGCCCTGATTCCTTGTTCAGGAGACCACTGTTTCATCTCACTCTAAAAAACAAACAAACAGACAATTGAATGTTTTTTTTTTTTTTAAATCACTACAGAAAATAACATTTATTGTTTCTACAATAGCTCATGACACAGACTTCAGGAAAATATATATTTTTTGCACTGATGTTTTAACGCTTACCTCCACAGCTTTGTGGATTTCAGTAAAAGGTCGTTGGGGGCATCTTCGCTTCAACCCTAGAAGTTTTAAAACTCGTCTCAGATGCCTCTCACTGTTAAAAGACAACACAGACTTACATTATATTAAATGCAAACTGCATGTTTTGTCATTTTAGAGAGTTGTCACGGAAACTGTTGAAATGCAGACTTACCTTATTTTATGCCCATATGAATTCAGTGCACAGCTGATTTCCTTTTGTTTTAAGCCTTTGTTGAACAATGTTATTATCATCATATCTTGAAAGGTTAAGTGTAACAACAACAGTCTAATTGATCACCCACCTCTTACACTGAACATAAGTAATTAACCAGTAAAGTACTAAATCTTTTTATGTGGCAATTACACTAAAAGCATCGTCTATTCAGTGCCCACAAATAAAACATGTGTAGCAAAAAATACACTTCTTTGATATGAAAGAGGTGAACAGTAGTTAATAAATAAGTTGTACTTTAGTAATTTATTTTTAATGCTCTTTTTTTAATAAAAAAAAAAAAAATTTTTGGTACAGTCATGGGAACCAGCCAGAGTCGGATACTCCTTTCATCATCGTCAGATGACATATTGCAGCAAAGTCTAAAAACAACAACAGAAAAAAACATATCGGGATCAAAAAATATCCCGACAGTAGCAATATAGAAAAGAGAAATAAAGAAAAAGAGCGACAGAAAGGATGCAGGCTGCTCGTAAGCTTTCAGCTTGTCCATTTGCTGAAATGTATACAAAACAATTACTGAACAGTTTAAATTTGAATCACGTTTCACCACTGTCGCTAGCTAGAATGAATTAGCCAGACAAAAATAGTACTGATTTGGTTTCGTACAAAACTGGCTTTCCGTCTCTGATATGTAACTTTCACAACATAACTGCAACTTAATATAACACAACTGTGGCAAAAATATGAACAAAAGGGAGAAAAAGTTAAACTTACCTTGTGTCGTTAGGAGCCTGAACCACGGTACAACTCCGGTGAGGTCAATGACCTTACGCTCTCCCACGGTCACACGTTGATGACATATTTGGAAATCAATTCAGGTGGGACATGACAACAGCGCCACCTGCAGGAAGATTTTCTCTCTGGTACCTTGTGTTCTGATACCTGACAATTTTTTTTTTGACAACTGACACCTGACAATTTTTTTTCTGACACCTGACAACTTTTTTGTCTGACACCTGACAATTTTTTTTTCTGACACCTGACAATTTTTTTTCTGACACCTGACAATTTTTTTTCTGATACCTGACTTTTTTTTTTTTTGACAACTGACACCTGACAATTTTTTTTCTGACACCTGACAATTTTTTTTCTGACACCTGACAACTTTTTTTCTGACACCTGACAATTTTTTTGTCTGACACCTGACAATTTTTTTTCTGATACCTGACATTTTTTTTTCTGACACCTGACAATTTTTTTTCTGATACCTGACTTTTTTTTTTTTGACAACTGACACCTGACAATTTTTTTTCTGATACCTGACTTTTTTTTTTTTTGACAACTGACACCTGACAATTTTTTTTCTGATACCTGACAATTTTTTTTCTGACACCTGACAACTTTTTTTCTGACACCTGACAATTTTTTTGTCTGACACCTGACAATTTTTTTTCCTGACACCTGACAATTTTTTTTTCTGACACCTGACTTTTTTTTTTTTTGACAACTGACACCTGACAATTTTTTTTCTGACACCTGACAATTTTTTTTCTGATACCTGACAATTTTTTTTTTGACAACTGACACCTGACAATTTTTTTTCTGATACCTGACTTTTTTTTTTTTGACAACTGACACCTGACAATTTTTTGTCTGATACCTGACGATGTCCTAAAATGTACACCGTAGGCTCTGACACAGGGACTGTGAAATGTTTTATCAGCTGTATAACGCTTAACTGATTAGAAAGCACCTATAGTGAGCTCGAGTTTGCCAGTTTATTTTTGATTTAATATATAAATATCAAGAACTTTGTGCTATGGGCCAGAAAATCAACAAAATGGATTTTATGTATCATTTATTGCAGCTTCCTGTAAGCAGACTGTTGCTGGGGCCTGTAAACAAAGCCAACTGGCTTCCACTTCATTACCACAGATGTGCTATGTGAGGTACTCCT
This sequence comes from Diplotaxodon limnothrissa, assembly GCF_057381915.1. Lineage (NCBI taxonomy): Eukaryota > Metazoa > Chordata > Actinopteri > Cichliformes > Cichlidae > Diplotaxodon > Diplotaxodon limnothrissa. The sequence goes on along the minus strand of NC_140602.1, from coordinate 54,782,631 downwards.
GATGTGAACACGGGAGTGTCTATGTTGGAAGCACTGGTGTTTAAATTGCTATTGCCATGGTAACAAACAGTTATTGTGGGTAGCAGCCACATGTTTTTTGTGACTATGGAGAAATGCATTAAAAATCTTATTAGCTAAACAAAAAACAAAAAAACACAAACAGCTGCACAAACACATGTCTGATACACGTATGTTGTTATCTGAGGTTTGGTATTATTCAGATGATCCACCTTTTGACTAATCAGCAAAACTGCAGACATGCTAAAAGGAAATATTGATTTAGACATAAAGCTGGGAACGTTGTGGTTAAAGTGCAAATGCAAAGCCATATAGTGTGCAACATGAGCGAGTGTTTCAATGGATCTGCTCTCTGTCCTTCCATGGCTTAGGGACGTAATAAGGAACAAACTTAATACGCATTTCTAAAACAAAATCAACACCTGCTCAGTTACTAAACTAATAATCTCTGTAAGCTAATATTTGTGTATGAACATGTAAAACCTGTTGGCAGGCAACATAAGGTTATGGTATTGGAAGCTTTCTGGTTTGGGTTTGTGGTGAGCTTGTAGCTCATCATCTATAGTCCAGTAAAGTTTGAGCGGGCTGTGGCTCCATGAAAGTAAGCAGTCCTTGGCGAGAGCACATTTGCCAGAATGCAACGTCTAAATCACTGGCCCAAAGTCTTGGCCTGAATATCCACAAAATTTACCAGAAGCACCAAAATATTGTCTGTCATCACACCCATCCATTCTTTTACTGTGAGCTTTGGGTTTTCCTCAAAGTGTGTGGTACAACTAGGTCTGTGGGCCACTCGTGCTTGTGCTGTTATTGATTCTTAAGCCAAGTGCAGAGAAGAGTGAGGTTTTAACGTAAAAAGCGCTAAAGTGAAACTAAGTGTTAAAACAATGAAACGTGTCCACTGCAGCCACTTTTTGTTCTTTTCATACTATATTTTGTTTTCACATTTCTCCCATTTCCAGTGAACTCCGCTGTCACTCCATTCTCTAATCAGTATTTGGCAGATGCTTACATTATCCGTTCAACCTTCAGGTTTGCTGTCATTGGCTTGAACCATAACCAGGTGTGTTCTTCATGTTGATTTTTCATGCCAACAAAGATAACATTAACTGCCAGTGTTACTAGACTTCTCATATTAGTCAACAGATCCTGGATAATGGTTAACTGAGAATTGGATCTAGATTTCCTGTCCTCTGCATGGCACACTGCTTACAGTCCCACTATCAGATAGATTTTTAAAAGGCCAAATCTCACTCAGACATGACTGACAGATATCACTACAAATGGAAAGCAAAAAGCTTCAGAGATTATCTTTTGGGTCCCTGAAAAGGAACCCCAATGAAAATTCTCCAGGAGTGAATTGGTTTAGAAGTGCTGCTTACACGGCGTTGCATTTGAAAGCACAGATCTATGATTGATTGCTTTCACAGACATGTCAGCTATGCCTCTGTAGGAGTAACATTAAGAGTAAAATTATCTATAGTGTCTTTATATTCATGCTATCAGACCATCACACGCTTTGGATTGAAGGTCTTTTGAGTAGTCGCCCCGGAGTCACTGTTAGCGTTTGGCTATCAGGACACATTTATTAGCCTATACCAAATCGCTGCTTAATGAAAGTGCAGCTCTTTTTAAAAAACAGATGTTAATGACAGCATCTCTATTTTATGGTCAGCCATACTGAAACACAAGATATGCCATCACAAAAAAAGTGTCTTTGTTTTTTAAGTTAGTTTTCAGCGTTTCTAAATCGGCAAAATCATCACCATTGGGTACATTAGGTATGACAGAGACACTCTTGTTTCTATTGGTATACAATGTACTCACAATTCGAAGTTTTTAACTCCGGATCCGAGCTGGCTGAGTGAGATCTTGAGGGAGAACAAAGGACAGCCTCAAGGGAAACGGGCTGGCGTCAGGAACAGGCTGAGAGCTCGTGCACACCGCACACCTCTGCCTAGCATCCTGCTCGCCAACGTCCAGTCACTGGAGAACAAGCTTGATGACCTCAGGGCCAGGATAAAGTTCCAGAGAGACATTCGGGACTGCAATCTCCTCTGCTTCACCGAGACATGGCTGAACCCAGCGGTGCCGGACCACGCCATCCAGCCGGTCGAGTTCTTCTCGGTTCACCGCATGGACAGGACACGGGACTCGGGGAAGTCAAGGGGAGGCGGCGTGTGTTTAATGGTGAACAACAATTGGTGCAACAGTGCGAACGTTGTTCCTCTCACACGCTCCTGCACACCAAATCTGGAACTACTGTCCATCATGTGTCGTCCTTTTTATCTACCTCGAGAATTTACATCGGTCATTATAAGTGCCGTTTATATTCCACCACAAGCGGACACGGTCACCGCCTTATGCGAGCTGCATGAGGCACTCACACAGCACCAGACACAACACCGGGACGCTGCGCTTATTGTGACGGGGGACTTTAATAGTGCCAACCTCAAACGCGCAGCGCCGAACTTTTATCAACACATCACCTGCCCCACTAGAGGTGAAAGGACACTGGACCACTGCTACACTACGGTCAAGGACGGCTACAAGGTACAATCCCGCCCCCCGTTTGGCAAATCCGATCACGCCGCCATCCTCCTCATGCCAAAATACAAACAAAGGCTGAAACAGGAAGTTCCGGTTCAGAGGAAGGTTGTGCGCTGGACGGATCAATCAGTGGCCGCGTTACAGGACGCACTCGACGACGCAGACTGGGACATGTTCAGAAACCGCTCCGATGATGATGTCAACGTGTTTACGGAAGCGGTTGTGGGATTCATCGGGAAACTAGCGGATGATACCGTGGAGACAAAGACTATCACAACGTTTCCCAACCAGAAGCCGTGGGTGGATAAAACCATCCGCGACGCTCTGAGATCCCGCACCGCTGCCTACAACACGGGACTCACGACGGGGAACATGGACCCGTACAAAGCCGCGTCATATAACGTGCGGAAGGCGGTGAAAGAGGCGAAGCAGCGCTACGGGAGGAAACTAGAGTCACAACTCCAACAGAGTGACTCTAGGAGCCTGTGGCGGGGACTAAGGACAATAACGGACTATAAAGCACCAACAACCGGTATGACGAACGCGGCCGTGACTCTGGCAGACGAGCTGAACACTTTCTATGCTCGCTTCGAGGCTGCAGCTAAGGACTCCAACGATGCTAGTGCTAGCGGCGCTAACGGCTGCAGACAGGAAGATACTGCCAGCACCGGAAACGTGGTCGTCATCTCCGAGCATGAAGTAAGGAGAGCCTTCAAGAGAGTGAACACCAGGAAAGCAGCAGGACCAGACGGCATCCCAGGTCGTATCCTCAGAGACTGCGCATACCAGCTAGCTCCTGTGTTCACTGAGATATTCAACATCTCCTTATCTCAGTCGGTGATCCCCACATGCTTCAAAGAGTCCATCATTGTTCCTGTCCCGAAGAAACCCCACCCTGCTTCTCTCAATGACTATCGCCCTGTAGCCCTCACCTCAGTAGTGATGAAGTGCTTTGAACGCCTGGTCAGAGACTTCATCATTTCCTCACTACCAGACACACTGGACCCACTACAGTTCGCTTACCGTCCAAATCGTTCCACAGACGATGTCATCTCTCATCTCCTCCACACATCACTTACTCACTTGGACACTAGAAGGGGGAATTATGTTAAAATGCTCTTCATAGACTACAGCTCTGCATTTAATACCGTAATTCCCTCCAGACTCAGCTCATCTATGTGTCAGTGGATCTCCAACTTCCTAACTAGCAGACCATAGTCAGTAAGGATGGGCGGACATGTCTCAGCCTCCACCACTCTCAGCACTGGAGCCCCCCAGGGGTGTGTTCTGAGCCCCCTGCTGTACTCTTTGCACACATATGACTGTGTGGCCACTACCAGCTCCACCACCATCATCAAGTTTGCTGACGACACCGTCGTGGTGGGCCTGATCTCTGATATTTCTTCATACATTCTTATATATTTCTATACTGTGTATTGTGTTATTTGTTGTACAGTTATTTTATTTTCAACTTTAATTTATATATTTTATCTTATTCTTTCCCAGTTAAATTTACCCTTCAGTCTAATTTGTGTTGTACAGTTATTTCACTTTTTAACTTTAATTTTTATATTTTATTTTATTCCTTCCTAGTAAAATTTACCCATTTTAATTTTCATATTTATTCATTTATTCTTATTCATAGCCTTTTCATTTTTTCTTTAGGTCACGAACAGTTGTCTAAGCATTTCACTGCATATCGTACTGTGTATGACTGTGTACGTGACAAATAAAATTTGAATTTGAAAGTGCGACTCCAGCAGTAATTTAGCCTCTGGCTGTGTCTGTCCAAGCCGTCTGATTCACTTTCATTCCCACATACATTGTTGTTGTTGTAAGAAGCAGAAGAAGAAAAGATTTGACTGTTTGTCTAGACATTTATGTGTGTGGATGCTGAACTTTAAGAAATCTATCTGAAGAACGGGAAATGTAGACAGAAAATTATCTGAGATTTATTCACATGGACGCAGTTTTCGTGTACAGGAAGAAAAACATCATCCACAGAGCACCATAATCCATCACAATAAGCTCAGCACTGTTATTGGGTTTTCTTTTTGTGTTTTTTATTTGTTTATTGCAGCTGAGCTTCTTTCATAGCACGCAAAGATGTTATGCTCTGTCTACTGTCAATCACGACACCCGCAGACATAAAAAATATATATAATCCTTCAAGTCACCTGACAAATAAACACAGGTATTATAAAAAATGCTCATTAAGAAAGGTGGTTATTCTTATAATAGAAATGACTCTTTTCACACAATCTCAGCTGTAAGACTCTCTGCTTGCATTTACTACATAAATAAAGTAAGAAAGACAACAAAATCTGGGAATGCCTCTTTGACCTCCCAAGCAGTGCAGGTCACTGCTAGCAGCTGTTTATTGATGTGAGATTACTAGCGGAGAAATCCGAGCCCGTTTTTCCTCGGCATAATTTAGAAGCATCACGAACCTCCCCATATGGAGCCAGTATGTGCAAACAGAAACAAATACAGGCTTTTTCTTTAACCCGTAGTATTATTTTTGTCCAGTTATACAAGTACATGTACTTTCTTCCCCCACTGATCTGGTGGGGAATCCCGAGAGCTTGAGAGAGTTTGAGTTTGTATGCGTGTTTTCTGCTGCTTCACTGCTGCTTTGATTGACACTTTTCATATTAGTCTCCGGTCTCTTTGGCTGAGTGCCGTGCCAGTAAAGTCTCTCCAAGTGTTTTTAAAGGATCAGTCAGAAAATCTGCCTTCCTCAGTTTATAATCCCTGTGAAGCATTGTGGAAATGTGTTGGGAGGCTGTCGTTTCCTTCTTTTATGTTTCTATAAAAGTGGTGTGAGGACAAATAAGTTATCTCACTGCACATTTGTGTGGAAGGCCCTGCTCTTTATTTTCTTTTACTAAGCACAATTCATTGAATTTCTTCAGATTCACTGGAAACACCACTAACCTGTTCTCTATACTTTTGCCAGTCCACTGCTCTGCTCTTCCCCATGTGCTGAAAATACGTACTTGCTTTCAGTCTTGCTGTTGAGTCCACTCGTTGTCCAACTGCTTCTACGTGCGCTTTCCAAAATAGACTCCTGTTACTATCCTTCCTACATTTTAACTCACTTCTTTGAAAGTGATTAAAACATCTGGGAATGAAATGTTCGGCTCTGGTGATGTTTAACACAGCTGCATACATTCAGTAATGTTCTGGTTCAACTCCGTCACTTTGACCTGTTTTGTAAAAATACATGATGAAAGCAGTTTTTTGCTTCCTCAGGTCAATTATTTATAATTGCGAGTTTCTTATAAGCACCATGCTCATTAATCAGAATCAGAATCAGAATCAGAATCAGAATGGGTTTATTGCCAGATGTTGAGGTTTACAACATTAGGAAATTGCTGCGGTGCTTCAGTGCAAACAATAAGAATTAAAGTGCTATGTAGAAAGAAAGATATGTGCATGAGATATACATGAGATATATACATGAGAATAAGAATTATGAGTGCTACGTAGAAAGATATATACATGAGTGCAGGTGGTGATCAGTGCCAGACATGAAATGATGCAGTGACACAGCGTAGGGTCATGTGTTAGTGGCGGGGACAGTCATGTGGTTATTGTTCATGTGTCCAACAGCAGAGGGGAAGAAACTGTTCTTGTGGCGAGAGGTTCTGGTGCGAATGGACCGGAGCCTCCTGCCTGAGGGGAGCAGGTCAAACAGACTGTGTCCAGGGTGAGAAGGGTCAGCTGAGATCCGGGCTGCACGCCGCAGTGTCCTGGAGGTGTACAGGTCCTGCAGAGATGGGAGTCTGCAGCCAATCACCTTCTCAGCAGAGCGCACAACACGCTGCAGTCTCTGTTTGTCCCTGATAGTGGCTCCAGCGTACCACACGGTGATGGAGGAGGTGAGGATGGACTCGATGATTGCAGTGTAGAATTGCATCATCGTCCGTGTTGGCAGGTTGAATTTCTTCAGCTGCCTCAGGAAGTACATCCTCTGCTGGGCTTTCTTGATGACGGAGGTGATGGTGGGCTCCCACTTCAGGTCCTGGGTGATGGTGGTACCCAGGAAGCGGAATGAGTCCACAGAGGTGATGGGGGTGTCAGTCAGGATGATGGGGGGGAGTGGGGCTGTGTGCTTCCTGAAGTCCACAATAATCTCCACTGTCTTCTGGGCATTCAGCACCAGGTTGTTGTGGCTGCACCAAGACACCAGACGTTCAACCTCCCTCCTGTAGGCAGACTCATCCCCGTCAGAGATGAGCCCAATGACGGTGGTGTCATCTGCGAACTTGATTAGCTTGACAGACTGGTGGGTGGAGGTGCAGCAGTTGGTGTACAGGGAGAAGAGCAGAGGAGAAAGAACACAGCCCTGAGGGGAGCCGGTGCTGATGGTCCGGGAGTCCGAGACATTCTTCCCCAGCCTCACGTGCTGCTTCCTGTCCGTCAGGAAGTCAGTGATCCACCGGCAGATGGGATCAGGCACATTCATCTGGGAAAGCTTGCCTCGGAGATGGTCTGGAAGGATGGTGTTGAAGGCAGAGCTGAAGTCCACAAACAGGATCCTGGCGTAGGTTCCTGGGGAGTCCAGATGCTGCAGGATGAAGTGTAGGGCCATGTTGATGGCGTCGTCTACAGACCTGTTGGCTCTATATGCAAACTGCAGGGGGTCCAGGAGGGGGGCCGTGAGGGTCTTGAGATGGGAGAGAACTAGGCGCTCAAATGACTTCATGACCACAGATGTCAGAGCCACGGGTCTGTAGTCATTTAGTCCAGTGATCCTAGGTTTCTTGGGGACAGGGATTATGGTAGAGGACTTGAAGCAGGCAGGCACATGACATGCCTGCAGTGAGGAGTTGAAGATGCCAGAAAACACTGGGGCCAGCTCGTTTGCACAGTGTCTGAGGGTGGCAGGAGACACACCGTCTGGGCCGGGAGCTTTCCGAGCATTCAGATTCTTAAACTGCTTCCTCACATCTGCTTCATGAATATGAAGAGTTGTGGTGGGAGGAGGTGGTGTGAAATCCTCTTTTGTGTGGGGTGAGGAGGGGTGTTGTAGGTGAAGTGTTTGAAGGTGGTGATGGCTCTATGGAGGGGGGAGAGGTGGGGGAATGAGTGTCCAAAGTGCCTCTATTGTTGGGGTCGTTGGAGGTGTGAAGGCTGCCTGATGGCTCGTCAAAACGACAGTAGAAGTCGTTGAGGGTGTTGGCCAAGAGCAAGTCGTCAGTGGAGTGGGGGGTTTTAGGCTTGTAGTTTGTAATATTCCTAAAACCTTTCCACACAGAGGCCGAGTCATTCTCTGAGATCTGCTGCTGCATCTTCTCAGAGTGCTGATGTTTGGCAATGTCCACTTCCTTAGTGAACTTGTACTTGGCCTCTCTGTAGCAGTCCCTGTCTCCGCTTCTGAACGCCTTACTCTTTTCCAGCCACAGCTTTTTGAGTTTAGGGGTAAACCAGGGTTTGTCATTGTTATAACTCACCCTGGTGCGTGATGGCACAATGCTGTCCTCACAGAAGTGGATATAGGAGGTGACAGTGTCCGTAAACTCGTCCAAGCTGTTAGAAGCAGCCTTCAATGTGTCCCAGTCTGTGGTCTCCAAACACGTGCGAAGCTCCTCCACAGCCTCGTTGCTCCACAGTTTTTTGGTCCTCACGACAGGTTTGGAGAGCTTCAGCCTCTGTCTGTACGCGGGGATTAGGTGGATCATGACGTGATCAGAAAGTCCGAGTGAAGCGCGCGGCACCGCGCGATAGGCCCCGCTGATCGTGCTGTAGCAGTGGTCCAATGTCCTCTCCTCTCTGGTCGGGCATTTAATATACTGCTTGTATTTCGGAAGCTCATGGCTCAGATTGGCTTTGTTAAAGTCCCCAAGAGCAATGATGAGAGAGTCCGGGTATGTCCGCTCCGTGTGGAGAATCTGCTCTGCGAGTGCGCACTGAGCTGCTCGCGCATCCGCGTCTGGCGGGATGTAAACAGCGGCCAGGATGAATGAAGCAAACTCCCGCGGAGAATAAAACGGTTTGCAGTGAATAAAAAGATATTCCAGAGAGGGAGAGCAGTGCTGAGCAATCACTGTTACATCTGTGCACCAGCCACTATTGATGTAGAAGCAGACACCTCCACCTTTGGTTTTACCGGAGAGAGTGGCCTGCCAGTCCGCGCGCAGCAGATGAAAGCCCTCCAGCTTGAGCGCGCAGTCCGGGATGTCCTCACTGAGCCACGACTCCGTAAAACATAAGACACAGGAGGAGGCAAAGTCTCTGTTCATGCTTCTCATCAGGGCCAGTTCGTCTATCTTATTCCAGAGTGAGCGTACATTAGAAAGGAAGATCCCAGGAAGGGCCGTTCTCAGTCCGCGTTTCCTCAAACGCACGAGTACGCCGGCTCGCTTACCTCTCTTTCGACGTCTCACTTTCCTGATCAGAGTCAGCAGTAAATCTGCCGCAGATGCGACAAATATTGGAAATAAATCCACAGGCGTTGTAGTCCTGCAGTTAAGGAGCTCTTCTCTGGTGTAAGAATATCCAGAGGAGTGCCCAGACACAGAAGAAATGCACAAAAACAAGACAAAAGTAACGCACTGAAGCACCAGGGCATCCATACGCGGCGCCATCTTGGTCACTGCCATTAAAGGCTCTCTATTGTTGTTGGAACTGATAGCAATCATAGTATGTTATGCACAGAATTTTGTATAGTTGTATATTATTCTGTATATATATATTTTTGGGTGTGTCAAGGAAACAATTAGTCCCAAATATAATTTACTAAAACCTGATGCTGTGGTACTGTACAGAAGTCATGAATTATCCCTCTTCTCTTTAAAAAATGTTTCCAAGGAGACAGACTTTCTTCTTTTTCTTCTCGGAATTTTTTCTACCTGCCCATTGCACAGAAATGTTTCTTAAGCCACTTAACTCAAGGGATGAACCAGTGTTGTGTCTACACGTATCCAGTAGGGGTGCAACGATACACAAAATTCACGGTTCGGTTCGATACTTTGGTGTCACGGTTCGATATTTTTTTGATACAAAAAAATGTTCATGCCTTTTTAATTTGTCATTTATTAAAATTCTAAATATATATTTTAACTCAAACTTACAGTTTTTAAATTTAATTTTGTTGAAACAACAAAGTAATAAAAAAAAATCTATCTGATCGAGAAATCACTCACATTTGGAAAAGAGACTTTATTACAGAGAAATGGCTCTTTCCAAAATAAAAGCTATACTATACGCTTCTTCTGGGCTATATTCTCAGCAGCATATTAAACATATCAGGTCCCCATAAGGAGAATCATGTGCTAACGGCTGTCTAAATGACTCGGGTAAAGTTTGTAGCATGCAGGCTTGTTGTTTTTGTCTGCTTCCACTTGTCTTTGCACTAGGATGATGTCAGCATAAATGTGCAGTCATATTCGTTGTGTTCCCACTAGTGCTGTCAGCGTTAATCTCGTTGAAATGACGTTAAAGCCACAACACGGCAAATCTCCGTTAACGAGCTACCGCGGATCGCCTCGTGCGTGGGGCTGGACGGCCAACACGTTAACGAGCTAACTGCGCTAACGCACTAGTTCCCACCCATGTAATTGAGCATTGCGTGGCACATCCAACATACTGTTTTACTTTAGTCCATGATGTGCTTACCTTCAGGGTCATACGTCACATGAAAACCAAAATAGTTCCAAACGCCAGATCTGAATTAGGGTGGGGGAGGTTCAATTTGCCATGTTGCAACGAGAGCTTAGCTTTCTATCTCGCTAGCTTGCCCTGCGCTCAATGAATCTGCGTTCGACTACTCCGCCTAGGCTGCACTGTCGAGCCCAGATCAACTGAGCGCTCAACACAGACAGCATCGTCAGAAGGAAAGTTGATAAAATAATTTAAAAATTTTGTATTGTTCGATACATATGCGTACCGAACCGAAAGCACTGTATCGAACGGTTCAACATCGATACGAGTATTGTTGCACCCCTAGTAACCAGTGTTGGTCAAGCTACTTGAAAAAAGTAATCAGTAACTAAATACTAATTACTTCCCAAAAAAGTAATCCCGTTACTTTACTGATTACTTATTTTCAAAAGCAATTAGTTACTTAGTTACTTTTTAAAACATGATTTATCCCCTGAATAGGTAATAAAACGATAGATCTTTCAGCCCAATTCTACTTTTTCTGCATAATCCATCATATAAAATGTAATCAAATGAAAAAGTCTCTTTTCAAAACTTGTTTTATTAGTTTCAATCTTTTAACTTTATGCATCAAGCAAAAATTAAATTATATGCAACATTCTCTGACTGGAAGAAATTTGTTTAACATTTAAACCTATTTTCTGCATATTCCAGCACATAAAATAAAATATTTTTTTGTGTTTACAGTCACTCTTTCAAATAGATGCAAGTAAAACACAGCAGAAAATAAATAAAATCAAAGACTCAGCAGTCCTGTTGCTCTATTTTCACCTGTATAGCAGGAGTGGGCAGACGGAGGTTTGCCCTGGTGCAGGTGTGCCGCAGCGGTCAGTGGAAGTTTCTCTGTGAATTTCACATTCCAGTGGCAGCGTATTTGGTGCTTCCTTGGACGTTTAGGGTTTTTTTCGCTGTACAAAGAAGTTTTCTTCCCACGCAGTGAACAGCGGACACTAATGTTTTTGTCACTTTTTATGGAATCAAACTCAAAGTAAGATCAGTACTTCCACGCTTTAAACGCTGCACGGTCATACTCTCTCCTGCACTCGATATATGATCCATTTTTGATCTGCACACAGCTGTTGCCACGAACGTCGCACTCGCTTACGTCATTGTCATGAGACACTCGCAAAAAAATCACGGTTTTAGTAACGCAGTAACGCAGCGTGCTTACGGGAAAGTAACAGTAATCTAATTACCTTTTTTGCAATAGTAATCCCTTACTTTACTCGTTACTCGAAAAAAGTAATCGGATTACAGTAACTGCCCATCTCTGCACGTAACAGACAAAATACCACTTTTTAATTGTATCTTTGGGCACTTTGTTGCTAGCAGCCTGTCACAAAAACATATAATTTGTTCTCATTTGTTTAGCTAAATTTATGAAAATCGCCAAAGATAACACAGTTTGAAAAGAATAAAATGATATTTTTGCTCCAACAATGAGATTCCAAAAAGCCTTTAGCCATAAACTTGGCATATCTCAGAATGATGTGCCTAAGAAATTTCAGGCTGTGTTGAAGAAAAAAGATGGTTATATTGAATATTGATTTCTATATTTCCATTCCACTTATTTATGGTTGCACATGTTTTAATAAATCAGTGTACCATATAACCATATAAAAATGTTGACCAATTAGAACCCTACAAACAATAACACTTGCAGAGTCTGCGATCAGCAAAGGGGATAAAGGCCACACCTTTGACACTGCGAGGCAAAATCCTAATTTTCATCCACATGTAAACAGAGAAACAGCGTCTCTGAATATCTTCATGTGGAAAAAGTTTTTCAAAAGCTTCATTTTGAGCAACATAAAACACCACATATGGACAAAATTCCACTGAAAAAGCTTCATTTTCCAAAATGTGTACCTGTGTAAGTTTGGACAGGGCTCGAATATTACTGGTCTTTACAGTGATCTCTCAAAAAACTAATAATCCATTAAAATAAACATAATAAAGTTTATAATATTCATTTCCTCTTATTTTCTCCTCTACTTGGCATTGCTGCGTATTGTTCATGTTTTCCATCTGTCTCTTCTGAAGTTGGTAGTGCTTCAAATAAACTGGTCATCCAGGATGTCCACAAAACAACCCTTTCATTCAATAAATTAACATAGATATCGAGCTGTTGGGATGAATTTAGAGAACTGTGGTTTGTCTCATGCTTTGTACTCACACACGAGGTTATCAATCTCTAGGTTGTGTAACACTCTTCAGATCTGGTGCTTAATCACGTCATGTAATGCTGAAATAAATGAATACAGATGGCACATCCTTAAAATAGGCAGAGACAAATTGCGTTAAACAGATACTTATAAAACCTAGTTTTTACAAGAATATTCGTCAATAGTCGACAGCTTTCTTGCATTTATCAAACCAGCTTTTATTTTTTTACTCTAAGCTTGTTCCATGACATTTATAACCTTTCATTTTTTTAAATGAATTATTATTATTAAATTTTTTTTTACATTTACTAACTTTAGTTTTTCAGATTAAATCTGGACTTGAACCTTTCATTTTGTTTTGAATATTAAAATGTTCACTCCTGTATAGGGCGACAGATTATTTCCCGCCTGCTGGTTTGACTGGACTCACTTGGCCCTTCAGGAGCACTCTGTGCTCGGGTCTGTTGATGTCCTTGTAATGTATCTTTGGCTCAGCATTGCGTTGTTAGGGGATGCACGAAGTAAAACTGCAGGTCAAGGCACTCCGCTTAGGTGCGAGTGAAGAATAGTCCAATTTTATGCTGGTTAGAATTGAATCTTTGGAGCAGAGCGCCTCTCGACCGCAGAGAAACGAGATGAAACCGAGCAGCGATCCTGCTCACAACTGTAATAAAAGCTGTTTTTTTGCTGTGCCTCACAAAACACCATTTAGTGTAATATAAAGACCAACCTGCGGATATGACTGGTTCACTATTCATAATTAACAACAAGGCAGCATTTTATACACTAGCTACAAATTAGTGCTTAGTGAATAGATCGGCTTCCTTTGACCATTGTTCAGACAGCCCCATTATTACATGTATTCAAATTTAGAAGCTGTATCGTACAATAACAAGGTTCACAGTGCACACAGAGATCTGCAGGCATGGTGAGAGAAGGGAAAGTGTTTATTGTCTACAGGCGGTCTGGGAAACAAGCTATAACCACGGCACACAGTCTCTGGGCTCCCACTATCATTTTATTTACTACAACAATTTCTGCTCCCTTGTGAAAGCAGTTTTCTGAGAGCAGTGTAAAGCATTATTTCATTTTTAATGGTTGCTGCTGGGGTCAGGACTGAGTACTCTTTGCATAATTATTTGTGGGCATGTTTGTATTGTTTATAGATTTTTTTTCCTGCCTGTGCTGGGCCATTCATAGCAGCGTGCTCAAGGAAATATTTTTCTTTACAGTGCATCTACTTAATGCTTTTGTTTGGGAGCTATTGATTAACAAGAGCATAATGGTTGCGTCACCGAATCGATGCCCAACTGGACAAAAGAGGCACTGAGATGGCTGTAGAAAAACATAGTAAAACATTCAGCCCAATAACCGTCAAACACTCGCTTGAGTGCATTTACTTTTTGGAACAGTGTTCTTTCATTTCCGAGGCGGTAAGTACGCCGCAGATGTCGTAAAAGTCACATTCCGTGTGTTTGCACAGGCGAGAAAAAATAAATGGGTATGGAAACAAAGAGGCGCCGTATTTGCAGTCACCATAATTTGCACACACTGTTCGGCTCTCCCCGGCAATCTGTCACCTGAAAACATATTTGCACCTCTCTTATAGTTGGTTATTTACGGTAATGTACTTTTTCTCTTGCAACAGTGATGCACTGTATTGCCAAAACTATTCACTCACCCATCCAGATCATTGAATTCAGGTGTTCCAATCACTTCAATGGCCACAGGTGTAAAAATTAAGCACCTATGAAGACTGCTTCTACAAACATTTGTGAAAAAAGGCATCCGAAATGTATCTTTACACAAAAAAAAGAGAAATAGTACATCAAACAATGTTTCTCCATAAACATAACTCCTGTAGAGTGATGTGAGGGTTCAGCTATGCAGCAAAGTAGCTCTCCTGCCCCTGTGTTTGCATTTTTCTCTCAGCGTTTGAAGTGGGTAATATGCTTTTGGTCGAGGCCCAAAAGTCTTGATGGTAATTACCTTGTTCTTATTCTGACTCTCATAATTGTGTGCCTCCAGGGGGCCATTACAGAAGCCTCTACATCTAATTCTGTTGAAATAAAGAAAGGATAGGCTGGGAGCAATGCTGCCCAAATTTAATGTCAGGAGAAGAAAGAAATGACATATTTACTTTTGATTGCTTTAGAGGAAGACAAATGAGTTGTGTTTTTGATAAAAACGTATTTGCTAATTTGTATATAAGCCAAAGAGTTTCATCCTGATTCCAGGCAGCGATCTCAGCGAAGTTCAGAGACTGCATGCTGAAAAATATGTGGCTTGGGGTAACAGAGTTGAAGATGCTAAGATTTTCCAGGATGGACAAGATTAGACAGGATTAGACATGAGTGTATCAGAGGGACAGCTCAGGTTGAGCTGTTTGGAGACAGAGTTAGAGAGGTGAGGTTGAGATGATTTGGACATGTGCAGAGGAGGCATAGCTGATATACTGGACAGAGGATGTTGAATATGGAGCTGCCAGGCAGGAGGAAAAGAGGAAGATCACAGAGAAGATTCTTGATTGTAGTCAAGGAGGACATGCAGAGCAGGAGGATAGTGACAGGGTGAGATTGAAGCAGGTGATCTGCTGTGGGAACCCCTGAAGGGTTCAAGAAGAAGATGAAGCAGTGACAGATCTACCATGTAGCACATGTAACACTCACTAATTATCACTATTATATCTTGTGTGCTAATTCCACTTTATAACATATAGCCAGAGTCGAAATTATTGGCATTTTCCAACCTCAAATAAGCACTAGAAAACCACATGCATGAATTGCTACATCATTTAAAAACTGGATCTTGGTGTTGCTGAACCTCTTGTTGACCCTGCCACTGTGAATTTGTTTTTCAACCACCTTTAACACGAGCTGTGGAATATGAAATATGCAGCTTTATAACACAAGATAACTACAATGCATTATTTTTTCAACAGTAAAATAACTTGGGCGTCTTACTTGGCTCAGCTGCTTCTGTGGATTGTATTCACTATTGTATTTAGCAGATAGCCTTGCCGTTCTTTGAAACTCATCATTTTAGTGAGCTGATCCCGTAGCCTGAAGAGCATGGGACTGTGGTGTATTATAGACTCTGTGTTCTTTGTGCTTCTCTGGTATGTTTTGGATCAATACCATTTTGAAAAAGGTGATGTTTGACTTTGTAAGCCTACTTAACCTTCATTGTCATTTTACTTTTGTCGTGAGATTGAGGCTGAAAAGATTCTCGCAAAGGTGAACGGAGCCTCTCCTGCTGATTCCTTTCTTCAGGTTGTTGTGCTAAGCTAAGCTAATAAAATGCTTGCTGAAGCCTGAAATTTCTTGGCAGGAAATCAGAGTCATGTGTTACGCAGGGTCTAGTTTACTGTATAGCAGCTGTATAACACAACATAACCACAATGCATTCTTTTTTTTAACAGTAAAATAACTTGGACGCCCTGCATGTCTCAGCTGTTTCAAAACCTGATAATTATAGGTGTTACCTATAATTAGGTAAGGCCAACTGCTTTCAAGTATGCAGTTCTCAAGATGACTGACAAGTACTCAGGTAGATACTTGATCAGTGGGTGGAGCAGTAACCGCAAATGTTATTACACTGAAACCAATTGCAGCTTAAGGTTTTCTTTCAAGTCTCCACATCAAAAGACAGTGACAGATATGTTCCATTTAAGGAAAAGAAGCGGCCCTCAATGCGCTGGCAACTTCTGTGCACTAAGGAAACATGTATTCTCCAAGTGGTTGGCAAGCGGTTGCTGAAAGTTGCTGGCAGTTGGGTGAAAATGGTTGCAAAGTGGGTGCCACACTAAAAGCCTCCTTGTTTGGTTGGTATCATATTGCCACGGTTGACTGCATGAAAGACCCAGACTTGTCTGCAAACACTCACTAACTGACAACCTTCAAAGTAAAAGTACTATTTAGTGAGAATCTGATGAGCGCAAACAAGTCAGTGTCTTTCATGGAAACTACAGGCAGCCATGGCAATCTGCTAGGACCGTAAACAATCAAAAGAGGGTTTTTGGAGCAGTACTGTATACCTCTTAGCAAATAATCTACCAAATGACAACAACCAACTACCTCCAGTAAACACTCGCCACCCTGTCCTCAAAGTACATGTTTTTCTCTGGCGAGTACCTTGGTAACGCATCCCATGTTTGGATACATCTCAAGAGAGATTTTGGCCCCTCTTGTTTACAGAACTCTAAATCCTTTAGGTTCCTTGGCTTGGTAACTTGGTAACCTGAAACTTCAACATTCATTTTGTTGGAAATGAATAAACTTACAATTCAGCTACATGTAGCTAACATGACATCACCCACTGGTTAGTGAATCCTACTGTAAAGCCTTCAGCTTTATAGATAAAACTTAATTAGGAGGGGTACATCTGGCAGTGCAACTAAAGGCACAGCACCCTCAGATGTGCAACAATGTGTCTTGACAGTAGCCACAGCCTTAAACATACCTCAAAGTGGACGCAGAGTCCAGTCCAATGAGTGAACCTCATTTTGTATTCAGTATGATTTTAAGCTAGTGATGGAGAATGATAAATTCATCCTTATAAAATTTTTTATTGAGATCAAAAAATCAAGAAAAATGAAGGGTTGTTTTACCATACACACTCAGAAATTAAAGTACAGAAATGTACCTATAGGGGTACAATGTCTTGTCACTGGGGTGGTACCCTCTAAGGTACCGTTCTGTACCCTAAACTGTGGGTACTGATTTGTACCCTTGTAATTTGTACCTTTTACACGTCAAACCTGTACTTTAAAGGGCAAAGTTGTACCCTTAGTATAAAGTACAAAAAAGAACCCTTAAAAGGAGTACAAAAATGTCTTTCTAAAGGTTCAGTATCTACACACAGATTTCCTATATTTTTCCTCTCAAGATTTGAAAAATTGAAGATACAAAGTCAAAAATACTTGTCACATTTATTACCTTCTTAAATACATTGCTTAACTGTTACATACAAACTGTTATCAACAGAGTATGTGTCATAAGCTGCAACATCAATTTCCTGTCCAGGTTTTAGCACCGTCCATTCACTATCAATGGCATGGTGGTCAATACAGAAGATTTATTTGTCTGGTGACTGTGATTGGCAGAGGCCGGTCCTCACCCTCATCTATTTTCACAATGTACTTTTGGAGAAAAATCAGGGTGTTCTTCAGATGTTTTGGATAAGCAAGGTTGAAGACAAAATACAAGCAGAAAGAAGAGATGATTCCTTCAAAAATACACGAGCTTCTGCACACTTCACTGCCATCCAACTTCACAATGTTTGGAGCGCTTCTGGAGAACACTGGTTTCCAGTCTTCATGAAGTAGCTGAACAGTTGGATAGGGGGTTTTAGGATGAACCTTTGAAGTCAAAAGAGAAGGTAGAGGAAAGCAATATCTTAGTCTCTTAACAAAAGATACATTTGTTTTCGTTTTATATAGACTAAATATTTTAATACACACACCTCTCCAAGTATGACAAAGAGATCCAGTTTCTCCTTGAAGACGTATGGCAGGAATAAAAGTGCAGCCCTTGTGTCAAGATCTGCCAAAAAAACAACAACAAAAAAAACAACAACACAAGATTACCCATACATTTTATCTGGCATTTCCAGTTACCTATAAAAATTATATAAAATGGAAGCCTTGAAGTTAAAAAAAAAAAGCAAATACCTGGTAGGTCATCAGTGAGAGCCTCCTCTCTTGCATCAAGGTAGAGCTGGTAGAGTGGGGTTTTCCCTCGTGTAAGGTCAATCACCTTTGCTGCAACACATGAGAGCCCTTCACGAAATTGCTGGCTTACATTACCCGTTGTTGGTTGGATCCACCCGAGTTCGTTGCACAGCTACAAGTAAAAAATTCATTTTCAGTACAAAATAACAGTGTATGAAAATGAAATAATCTAAAGTTGATATTAATTATGTATGGTGCTGCATAATTATTTTTTTTATAGAATTTAACAACAATACTGTAAGAAGTTACATGAACATACAAAAAAAGGAAAGAGGGACAGATGAAGAAAGCAAGGTCAAGGGCAAATAAAATTTACTACTATAAACATGTTAAATGTGACAGCTATTTCCAAGTTCAATTCAGCTTTCTGACTTACACCAGTAGGCATCCCTAAGAAGGGGTACTTCTTCAACACATCCTCCACAGGCATACCATCTGCAATTTCTTTCTGCCGCCAAGCAAACGTTTGCTGCATACGGTTATGAACCACCATGGTATCTGGTTGCATCTTCTGATATTGGCACTGTAAGACCTTTAAGTGGGCGTCTATGGATAATAAATCCTCTCCTTGGACGCATGGTCCCTTGAAAGAAAGCAAGAGTGAGAAGAGAAAGTCAAAACAGATTAGAAACCCAACATAAGACTAAATATACAATTAGAGCTGACACAATCTGTGCATCACAAAGAACTTGTATCGGTTAAAGTTAACCGATACCATGAACCAATATTTAAAATATGGAAACTCTGAAATAATTTCACATAAAATCTTAATTGTTAACTTGAAATTTTAGTTTTGGAGTCATATTTAAAATGTTTTTTTGTTTTTTTGTTTGTTTTTAAAATCTAGTTCACCCTCTTTTAGCGCCTTCCAATTAATAATTTTTTGTGAGGTAGAAGTATTAGCACTGGTACTTTGTATTAGCAAGTGCTCTAATCCAAGTATTGGTATTGTTTCGGTTTGAAAAAAGGGGTACAGTTGCATCCCTAATCCTTAGTTTTAGATGCAATAACAGATGCAAGAACATTTTATAGCTCAAGATGTCCCTCACACCAACCTGACAAACATTTCTCTGACTTGTTCGTTGACATTTATTAGGCTGCCCTCTCCTCGTAGAACCAAACTTCTCCTTACAACGTCTCACTGCCTCACTGTCGACTAGTGGTGCCCGCTCTGATTTGAATTTACGTCTCAAAGACATATGCCATGTGTGCTTGTTGAACAGAAACATAAGTTACTGTAAAAACAATCTACACAAAATACACCCAACAAAGAATCAGTAAACATACTTCATACAAACCTACTGAGAGGCTACAGATTGTCTTACTAACAAAACAAGATTGAAAAAAGCTTCACTTTTACTTTGTAATCTTGAAGGAACCTTATGCAAATTTTAAATTTAACTTACATAACCATTTCCCTCACGATCCTTGAGGAAAGGATACTTCATTACCAGCGTCTTCACAGCTTGCACATATTCAGAATTTGTGGGATACCTGTAATATCAGAAGAAACATAAGTGTTAGAGCAACTGCTGACAAACAAACTTTATCAAGTGTCAGTTATTGTTTCTTAGTAATGTAGCGTTTATTTTCAATATGACAGATTCAGCTTTTTCTAAAGCAACAAGCTAACATTACCCTGATTAACTTACATAGTATACTGTGCCACAGCTTCATATAGAACTCTGATTATTGTGTGTCTGTCCCTTGGATTTTTATGGCACGGTTCTTTGTTGTCCAGTTTTAGTTGCAGATTTTTGGGAAATCTTGGAATTTCAAAAGAGGCTGGCAGTCTCAAAGTATTTTCATTGCTGTGAAAACAGTTAAGTGTTTGTTTTTATTGCATGAATTGAAGTATAAAACACTACAGTAACAATACATATGGTAGGAAAAATGATCATATTAACTAAATCCTAAAAGTGCCAACATGTATGCTTCAGACATACTAACTTCATTATAAATAAGAAAATACCTTATTGAAGTTGACGAAGTAGATGGTTGCCAGTCTTCTGGAGAGACAGTCTGTAGAGTCAGCCTCACTGAAGATTCCTTCATCCTTGACACAAATTGGTTGAATTTAACCTGCTTTTTGAAGGATCCTTGGAAAAAGGTATGCAACCATAGTCTCAGTAAGACCGCAGTCAACTGTGTCACCATCAACCTCATTGTCTGCAAGATAAATGGTAGTACAAACTCTAAATTCCATGTAAGGATATTTATCACCACATTTTTACATGGGTAAAAACCGTATATCACACACATTAAAACCTTTTGTACAACTTCTTTCAGTTCAAAGAAATATTCATTAAAAAAAATCAGTAAATTTAATAAACCAAATTTTTAGAGTGAATCCTCTCGATATGCAAAGTTTTCATTTTTAAATTTAGATGTTTGTTTGGGACTACTGGACACAGGAGAGCAGAGTCTGAGCATGCTTTTGTGCCCTTTCAAGTTTGGAAGAAAAAAAAGAGACTAGAATGCTGTAATTTGTTAATATTCACTACTAAGGTGACTCCTTTCTCCAGATTTCCGACAGTTTCTGCCGTCTGTTCTTTCAGACCGATTACTTATAGCGATAACACCCGCAGGACCGTATTACAAGCTCAGATTACATGCTGAAAAAGTTCCCACATTGCTTAAAACGCGACTATCAAACCCCAGCTGCGACACCCTTGTTATATTTTAAACAAGTGCAGCGTCAAGATATTTCCTTTAAACGTTATATTCAGTGTGTGTTGATGGCCTTGGAATGGATGTAAAAACGTGATTTTATTAAACCATTAATACACTAACCGTAAACTGCATTCAGCTACCAGGGAATCAAATTTCGCGCCGTTCCGCTGCGCAGGGGTTACCAAACCCATAGACTGTGGCCGAACCACATATATAAGTTCAAACTTATACAAATACTGTGTACACATTTTTCATTTTTCAGAACTGTGACCTCAACTTTACACATGAAACGTTTATAAAAACGTTTGTAAAGAGACATAATTTGAGCTAAGAGAGTGCCGAAACTAGCTAAATTGCTAATATACGTTAAGCTAGGCTAAACCAATAATTAGTAATTACGCTACATTTTTCTTTAAATAAAACTTACCTCTGAAATGCTGAGCTTCAGCTTCGGTGACATCTAAGCCCCACTCTTGTATTTTTGTTACGAGTTCCTCGGTTGAAAGTGAACAGAGCACACCAGGACTTGCAAGTTCGTAATCCATCTCCGTCCGTTGATAAAACAAAATGGCACCTGCTGCATTTACAGAAAATTCTAGAATCCACCAGCTATTCGTTGAGTTTCTTCTTCTACTTTTGTTTGATGTTGTGAGGATGGGCTCAACTCGCACTCCGAGTTCAATAAGGGTGCTTTTTTGTAATTCATCCAAATAGTTATACTTTAAAAAAAAACACTCTCTTAAAAAAATGTTTAAATGCATTTTTACTTTTTTTCTTTCAAATAAATTCATTGCTCTTAAAGCAGCTTAAAAATAAGGGGGGTTCAGGGAATACAAAAACAACAACAGCAATGAAAATAATAAAAAATAAAATAAAAACACTAAAATATATGCTTAAATCAATACAGTTGCAAATAAATTACTGTCAAAAAGAATTAAAAAAAAAAACCTCTAATCAAAAAGAGCTTAATCAACCTGTACTTTATCTTTTGAAAGAATGGGTACAAATAAGTACTTTTCACAATTAAGGAACATGTATGTACCTTTCAGACGCTAAAAAAGGTACAGATAGTTACCCCGAGGTCCAATATTTGTCCTTAGACTGTATTAATGTCATTTTTGTACCTTGGGGCACAGTAATGTACCCCTTCTGTACCCCTATTTCTGACTGTGTAGACTTCTACACACCCAAACTTATTTTTGAAACCAGAGGAATCGCCCCCTTCTGGTTATTAGAAAGACTACAGCGCACTGACTTCCCCTTTTAGATCTGTAGGCTGTTTCCATCCTTTATATTCAGTCTTTGCTTAGACAAGAAAAGAAAAAAGTTTGTTTTATAATATGTTGAACCACTTCAAATGTCTTCATAGAGCATTCGTCACGTGTGACAAGGTTATTAGACAGTGTTTAAGAAAAGAAAGAGAAGTACTTGAAATGCATAAATGATTCGACAGTGTAGACTTTGGCCCTCCCAAACTTCACCTCTCTGTCTGTTTCCTGCATGAATCACCGTGAGTCATTAGTAGTCCAGATCACTGACCAGACTTTGTGAGGATATGTTGAGTCTGCTGAATTTTCTGTCAGTTACATCTGACTGCTTTTCAGGTCCACTCAGACCTGACTGAAACTCTGTTATAACCGTTTTCCTAAAGTATGTTCCGGTTCAGTAAGAAAGCTTTCATGGCTCGACATGTTAAGACTTGATATTTCAGTGACATTCTTGTTGAATGACATAGAGGTAGATGGGAAACCTTTCCTGCTCTCTTTGTGTAAGAGAGAAAACTAGTGTTTGTCCTAATATGCACCTATCGTTCTCGTAAATAAAACACTGACTTACTAAATGTGAGTTTACATGGCGATGTAATCACCGTGCTTTTGGTGTCTGTTTTAGCTTAAAGTACACTACCTTGTAACACTAGCCAGACTTGGGTCTTTGATTGTGGCTATGATATATTCATAATATTTATTCTCTGTTTGGAAACGCTGTGAAATTAACTTCCATCCATCCATCCATTCGCTTCCGCTTATCCTTTTCAGGGTCGCGGGGGGCGCTGGAGCCTATCCCAGCTGTCATAGGGCTTCTTTCTACAAATATTCACACTGATATGTATTTTTATTGTCACTGCATTATGTTTTCAGTGGTTTAACTCACTCATTTAAAGCCAGTGTTGCTTGCAGCCAAGTGAACCAAACCAATGAGCAGCTAGTCAGACTAAACCCAAATTAAAAAATGCTCATTTACTGTTTATCTATGACATGTAATAGTGTTGGTTAAACAAGAGGACAGATAGGTACAAGATGAGTTCACAAGCATGAAAAACAAAAACAAAACAGTTGTATAGGAGTCCAAAATGTACTGTAGAGCATGGTTGCTTGGCCATGAGGGAGCTTCTAGACAACTAATACATATCAAATGAACCCATGGGATTTAGCTTTCTGTTTGGAATATCAGCAAAGGCTCATTTAGTCTAAAATGAACAACACTTGGAGGGATTGTCTTGTAGACATCAATTCAGTCTGTTATGGTCTCTCTGGGTTCCTTTCTAGTGACAACTCTGACACGTCTGACAGCAGTATTCTCCGAAGACCTAATTAGCCTGACCATTAAACTCAAAAGGATGATGGAAGGTGCTGAAAAGAACACTGCAAAGCAACAAATATTTGTCACTTTGTTTACTGCCAAAACTGATTAAGACAGCTTGTCTATATTTATTTTACCAGCTCTCAATATTCAGATTTTATTTCAGGATCTAACTCTCCGTGCTGTGTTTGTGATGTTGGATTACATATATTGCACAAATTCTTCCTAATAACCTTATATAGTCCTCACCATATGAGAGGTTTTAACCACTCAGTGTGCGGCTGTGTGTGTGTGTGCGTGTGTGTGTGTGTGCGTGTGTGTGCGTGTGTGTGTGAGAAGCATAAGGAGTTGATAAATTCCTTGAGGCAATCGAGGAGGGGAATTCAAGAAAGGGAAAAAGAAAAGATGTGATCCCTGAAACATGCGAGCGCTTGACGTAAACAAACATACCAGGAGGATTTCAAAGTGTCGGCCCCTCAGTGGAAATCCTCTGATGCGCCGATGGCATATAAAGAGACAAATGCACCGCAGAAAGGTATGAAGACATACTGTCTGCCCACACACACGGTGCCACTGTGAAGACCCTTTCTCTTTCATGTGTTATCAGGCGAAGGCTCAGTTGTTTGTTTACTGGCAATTTGTGCTGTCAGCAGCCCACAGACCATACCCATATCAGTGCCAGGCCAGGAATGTAACCATGTAATGGAGGTGGAGGCGGTGGGAGGTGGGGATTTCCCCTCAAGCTCTACTGATAAGCTCCATGAAGCTTGCCGCAGCTTGTATTTAGAAAACATCTGTTGAATTCTTTGGTCATAACGAAAACTGTTTGTAGTTAAGTTCATGTGAGAAATGCGAGTATGCTGCAAATTGCTGTAAACATATGTTACATCCCAGTGTTCTCGGTTTCCATATCAACCCTGGCTACGGCAGGTGATTGGCACTTGTGCTGGCTTGTGGGCTGGGCTTATACAGGCTGGTCCTTTGTTTTAGCACACTCCCTCTAACCTGCTCCGTGGTGTTTGGCATTAGGCTCTTCATTTATCTGATTATCTGCCTACAATAAACAGTGGCGTGTAAACTCTCACTGTCGTGCTGTGTCTACTAATATGTTTGGCGTTAGATCATGGGACGAGCCTCTATTATAATATTAAAGACATTATAGAGAAACTTGGGAGACTTGTCCCATGATCTAAACCTACCCCATCACCTTTGGCTCACAAAGGTCATATATGTGTTACCACATCAGGTAGGTTGGAATTGCTGAGTTGCAGGACTTGGAACATAAAGGAATTGAGAAAAGGAGTCAACTTTTGTTCACTGTAAACAAAACCAAATACTAAATACAAGGAAGCAAAAACCTGACCCTGGAAAATGAAAGCTGGGAACATGAACTGGGAATAGACTAGGCAGTAACAAGGGGACCAGGAACACGGTGACACATGCAACGCAACATGGGACTACGAGACAACAGGCAGAGGAAGACAGGGGACTAAATGCACAGAGGATAACGAGGGGATAGGAAACAGGAGGGAAACACAGCCAGAACTAATCAGACATAATGATACAGGGAGGAAGCAAAACTAAACACAACGAACACAGGACGAGAGACTGTCAAAATAAAACAGGAAACACACTGAGATGCAGACTAAAAGACAAAGGTTTGACTCTGGAACCGGGTGATAAACAGACATGGGAACATGATAGACGAGGGAATAGAGAGGGCGAGAGACATGACTGCCTGGGGAGAACACAGAGGAGACCAAGCCAACCAGAGCATGAAGGGGAACAGACTAAATGAACATGAACCTAAGAACTGCAAATACAAATGGATCATAGCACTCTTAGTTTGCATAAAGAAAGATCTCCAATCTGTGGTAGACCAGTTTTGGTCCTCAGGGTAATTTAAGGAATTTAAAGATTTTCTGTGTCAAAAGCAATAGTGGTCTGGCTGAACAGGAGATACTAGTTGAAGTGTTTGAGTTGTTCTGTGACTTAACCACTGAAGGTGAAGAGACAGAACAGTTGCAGCAGAGTGAAAGGATACAGGACAGAGTTGTAGGATTAAAGGAGCTGGAAATAAAGACTTGGGTCTTTAAGAATTAAGGGTTGAGGCAAGGAAAAGGAGCAGGCAAGGTGGTGTGAGCAAAAAAAACAAAAACAAAAAAAACAAAGGCATGCACATGAAAGAGAAATGAATGAGATGGAGCTTAGAGCTCAAACCCAAAGTGCCACCATGAAAAAATGAGTAATTTTGATATTTGTAAAAACAATAATCTGGCCCCCCTTTCAGCGAGAAAGATGTTGAAAAGTACTTTCTGCACTTTGAACGTGTAATCAAAGAATTGCTAGACCTTACTGTTTTAGTTTTTTCTAGTTGGTAAAGCTCAGGAGGCATATTCATCACTCAGTATAAAGAAGAGTATAGACTGTGGCCTTGTTAAAGCTAGTATTGTGCGAGCTTATGAACTGGCGGCAGAAGCTTACCTGCAGCATTTTCATGGTTGTTCAAAAGATGAAGCATAAACTTATGTGTAATTTGTTGGAGAAAAGGAGACATTATAGCACTGGCACAGATTTTCAAGAACAAGGGTGATGTGCAGTGCTTTAGTAACTACAGGGGAATAAAGTCAATGAGTCATACCGTAAAGCTATGGGTAAGAGTTGTTGAGGCTAGGTTAAGAAGCGAGGTATGTTCACTAAGCAGCACTATGCTGAGAAAGAGCCCTACAGATACGATTGCTTTGGGAGTATTGAGAAAGTATAGAGAAAGTCAGGAGTTTCACTGTGTCTTTGAAGATCTAGAAGCGCATGCCAAGAGAAGAGCTGTGTTAGTGCATGAGGCAAAACCCCAACAACCAAATGACCCTGTTTGAGCAAGCACTTGGAGACAGTAGGAAGGAAAAACTCCCTTTTAACAGGAAGGAACATCTGGCACAAACAAGGCTCAGGGGGGAGCAGCCAGAGGTGTGGACTCGAGTCACATGACTTGGACTCGAGTCAGACTCGAGTCATTAATTTTATGACTTTAGACTTGACTTGAAAAAATGTTCTAAGACTTGTGACTTGACTTGGACTTTTACACCAATGACTTGGGACTTGAATTGGACTTGAACCGGTTTACTTGAAAAGACTTGATATTTTACCCCAAATATAAAATTTAACATGCATATTATATAGAGATTGAAAATGTGACGTCATTCACGGGTAGAACCGCAAAGGATTCTGGGAACTCGTGGCAAGCGGTACTAGCGCACGCAGGCTTTCAATTGAAATCAGTCACACAGCGATAAAAAGAAACACAAAAATGTCAAGAAGCTGTTGTATTATTAACTGCAATAGCCGGTCGCATGACAGCCACGGGAAGCCGACGGGTAAAGAGATCGGTTGTTATCGGATTACGTCGTTGAAGAGAAATTGTTCGAGCCATGTTTCCGAAGTAACAAAGAGGCAACGGGTGGCCTGGATTGCAGCCATTCAAAGACCAATTATAACGTCTCAGAACACTCCAGCTCACAGGTTAGTCTGCTCCAAGCATTTCCACAAAGGTCAGTCTGCTGTTGTAGTTAATGCGTCATTTTTCTTAACATAATTGGTGATATAGGTTACAGTCTGGCGCTGAACAGAAATTGTCGCGCTATGCTCCTTTATTTATTGTGCATAAATAGTGAATTGTCCTGACACAATATTGCGTTTCGCTTCTGTTATTATGGTACATTGACAAAAACATATACTTTTATTCACAGGGTAAAACAGTTGTTTTGTATCACTAATTGTCCAGTACGATTACAGCATACAATATTATTGTCACTGCTACATTTCTGTAACGCGTACCAGAAATTATTTCCACTGCTAATTAATTACCATTGAGCTCAAAGGTTATATTAATAAACGGTTAAGGAATGTGTATTTATGACGACGATTTGTGAGACTGGTAAACTTATGATACGTACGATGGTCTTTACTTTCTACACGGTGCATTTCAAGGTCCTGTACCCATCCGTCGGTAAACTGTACCTGGGCTTGTTGCAGTGACCGGAAGTTACTAAACTTCACGAGTGTATGCACTCACTCCAAGAAGCGTATGATTATAAATATGCATATAAATATGCTACGATGAGATAGCTGACTTCATCTAACTAGCAAATGTTTTCCAGGCTACGTTGGTGATGCAGTTTTTTTTTTAATGATATTTAAAAAAAAAAATCATTTATTTATGTATGATATTTTTGTCATGCGATTTTAAAGCCAGTCCTACAACCGCATCCAAGAATAACATGCAGCTTATCTCAGAACTGTCGGTGAAAATTATTCTTGGAGCTAGGTTTAATTGAGCTGCATTTTAAAGAGGTGCAATTTCACAATTTGTGTATATTTTCTAAGTTCACTATTTTGTCATGTGTTGAGAAAAACACAGATTTAAAAATTACATGGTCTAATATTTACATTTAGCATATAACTGCAACATGCTTTTTTTCGGGGGTTTTTAAAGACTCGAAAGGACTTGAAATTCAAAATTTCAGACTTGTGACTTTACTTGGACTTTTACACCAGTGACTTGAGACTCGACTCTGACTTGCCTGACATTACTTGAGACTTGACTTGAGACTTGAGGATAAAGACTTGAGACTTACTTGAGACTTGCAAAACAATGACTTGGTCCCACCTCTGGGAGCAGCCATCTGCAGGAACCTAGGGGGTGAGGAGAGGAAGCAAGCAAGAGAGTAAGCGAAAGAGCACTTAGGTGTAGAAAAAGGTGTAGAAAGGTGTAGAAAAATGCTTGTGTAAATGGGTAAATGAGGCATGTTGTATAAAGTACTTTGAAGGCTCCAGGAGAGTAGAAAAGTACTATGTAAGAACTAGTTCATGAACAAAACAACAAAAACAGAACAAAACAGAGGGGCTTCCTGGAAGGGAAGAAGGACATGCAAAGGGTTGTTGTTGCTGAGGATGATGATGGAGGTAGGCAATCTGCTGTGGCAGCAACTGAAAGCTGAAGTAGAAGATGTATGCTGTTTATGCAAAAATTGTTTTTCTCACTTAGTTATTGCACAATGTGAAGTAAAATAAAAATAAGTAAATTAAGATCTTTGACGCAACAACAAATATTAGAAATTGCAAGACTAATCTCGATGAACAAAGTGTACAGTGACAGGAGAGTCCAAAACACTAATACCAAAGGTAGTTGGAAGATGGAGTATAAGCGGTGACCTGAGAAACACTGAGAGAGAAATCAAGGTCATAGAAATGCTTGGAAAAGTGAGAAAACACAGAAGGAAAAACACAGAAAGTAAAATAAAGCAAAAAGTAAACCAAAAAGGACCAGATAATATACATAAACACTAGGGGTGCAACGATACTCGTATCGATATTGAACCGTTCGATACAGTGCTTTCAGTTCAGGTATGCATATGTATTGAACAATATAAAATTTTAAATTTATTTTATCAACTTTTCTTCTGACGATGCTGTCTGTGTTGAGAGCTCAGTGGATCTGTGTTCGACTACTCTGCCTAGGCTGCACTGTCGAGCGCAGATCCACTGAGCACAGCGCAAGCTAGCAAGACAAAAGCTAAGCTTGTTGCAAATTGAACCTCCCCCACCCTCATTCAGATCTGGCCTTTGGAACTATTTTGGTCTTCATGTGAAGTATGACCCTGAAGGTAAGCTCGTCATGGACAAAAGTAAAACAGTATGTCAGATGTGCCACACTGATAAAAGCTATTTTGGAGAGAGGTATATATAATCTATGCAAATCATGTAAAATTTTCTCTATTATTGCACTCAGCCAAGGAATTATAAAGTAATGGGTTAATTATACCCTTTCCCTAACAGTTACAACATTACATTAAAAAATGCAGTAAAATATACCCCCAAACAATGAGTCTTATGTTCCTAATTGCGCATGCGCCAGACTGCGCTTTTTGACCAAGCGGGACAGCAAGCAAATTCTGGGTCCTTTTTCCGGCTTCCAACAAACCCGATCGAACCACAGAAGTGAAGGTATGCTATTTACATAGGGTGAATAATATATAATAGCGTATGCAAATGGTAATTTTTGAAGTAATGAGCTATTTCACTTCACTTGTATTGCTTAAGTCTGTGTAATGCACCATTACTTGAAATAAAACTTTGAATCTGCTGCTGTCTGTTAACCGTCTAGACATCTGCCGGTAAGTTGCAATGAAATGTGTTCGTGGTGCGCTTTTTATCAGTCAGCATGCATGACCAGTCCCGGACTATGTAATAAGAACATTGAGATGATGAACCATCTGAATGTCTTTTTTGGGGGGGTACATTTTACCTTATATGAATAGGTAATGTTTATCAACTGATAATAATTAAATTTTATTAGTAATTATATAATTAATTTTACCTAATTTCAATGAGTAAGTAGCTGTTGAATATATGCGTAAATATGGGGTAAATTTTACCCAATTTAATTAAGTATTTCATAGCTTTTTATTGAAGCTATTTTATACACAATATATTGACTTAAATCTACCCCAAAAAACTCAATGCAAATTGTTACCTCAGATTTATTGGGTAAATTCTATTGTGGCGTTAACGTCATTTCAACGAGATTAACGCTGACAGCACTAGTGGGAACACAAAGAATATGACAGCACATTTACGCCGACTTCATCGTGCAAAGACAAGTGGAAGCAGACAAAAACAACAAGCACGCATGCTACAAACTTTACCCGAGTCATTTAGACAGCCGTTAGCACATGATTCTCCTTATGGAGACCTGATATGTTTAATATGCTGCTGAGAATATAGCCCAGAAGAAGCGGATAGTATAGCTTTTATTTTGGAAAGAGCCATTTCTCTGTAATAAACTCTCTTTTCCAAAGATGAGTGATTTCTCGATCAGATAGATTTATTTTTTATTACTTTGTTGTTTCAGCAAAATTACATTTAAAAACTGTACTTTTGATTTAAAGTATATATATTTTATATATATTTTAATAAATGACAAATTAAAAAAGCATGAACATTTTTTTGTATCGAAAAAATATCAAACCGTGACACCAAAGTATCGAACCGAACTGAACCGTGAATTTTGTGTATCGTTGCACCCCTAATAAACACATAACACTGACACTCTGGGACACCGTTGGGCTGGGTGGAAGTGTTTTATCACGACTGCAAAGCCGACTCATCAGTAAATCAGAGATGGAGTATACAGCACTCTCTGATTTAAGCCTCCTGCAAGCCTGAGACCCCCTTATGCTGGAATTAAGCCTTGGGCGTTCGATGTTTGCGCTTCTACTCGTCTATTATTTACCACATCACTGCATTGAAAATGATGATATAGTGTCAAAGAGTTGAAGAACCACACTACCAAAGTTCGGTTAACTTTTATTCCCCCAGAATGCTGACGGAGCGTGCAGAGCAACCCTTTCTTTAGTGGGGCAGCCATAAAGGGTTCAGACAGTCAAATGATTTGAAACCTTTTTGGTTATGTGGTTTTGAAGTACCTCAAAAACAAATTCTGCTTTTTCATGTGTCCTACAGCTGGCTTTTAAGGCGGATTACTCCACAGGACTGTGTAAATAGCACTCCATGACTCACGCACATAAACACATGGCAAAAGACTGAGTTAATAACCATGCTGTTGGACAAGTTCTTCAAAAATGCTGTGTTTTTGTAGAAGAAAGACGGAAATGACTTTGAGCTGAGCTGTTGAGTGAAACATCAAGCACAATGAGCGTGGGTGTTATGTAAGTCAATAATACAGGAGCACAGGTGTCAGTGAGAGTACAAAATCCAAAATGCTCCTCATACAGTTAAGGATCTCGGATGTTAAGTTAAAAAGTCAAACAAATGACGTCTTGGATCTATGGAACTGCTTTAGGAAGTTAATATTCATTAAATATGTTGATTTGTTTGAGTTTTGTACTTGCCAGAAGGCCACTCAAAACAGCCAGTCAGCAGACACACCTGAAAACTTATCAGTCATATTGTTGCACTACTAGCTCTGGTAAAGCTGAAGGTATCATTCTTCATGGTTACTGCATATGAATATCTCTCTGAAATGAGCCATTAATAAAGCCATAATAAGCAGGTCTTTATCACATTTCATTTACATGTAGCCTTGGTTTAGTCGACCTAAAATAACTCCTCAGAGGTTAACAGATGACAGCCAGGATGCAAGTTTCTTTAAAAGGATCTAGCTTCTGCCTGCTGGCTACACATTTAAATTCAGACATGACTTCAGGTGGAACAAAGATGAAACTGATATAACTTTTGTTGTGTGTGACGTAAAGGTCAAGTGTTCAACCTACCAGAAGCCGCCTTTTTTTTTAAGCGCTTTTTTTTTGTCTTCGTCAGCCAAGAACTTTTGACACTGTTGATGTCTGTGCTCTCCTGGGTTGAAGGCTGCCTCCACAGATCCTCACAGCTGCCCTGGTATTTAAAAAGTTATATGGATTTTTTTTCTTTCTTCCTGAACCACAGTCAGTCATCTTTCTTCTCCTGCCAGATGATCTTTCCTTTCCCTTTCTCACTTGCCTGACTTCCCTTTCCTTTTTTTTTCAACACTTCACTCTTATTCGTAGGGAAATATTTTGAGTTGGGATTTACTCAGTTGAAGTAAGATGTTTTTCATTCTTTACCTCAATCAGTAGTGGCTTTAATCTTCTTGGTTACTCCACTACTTTTGTCATTCTTTATGTGGGTAACCTGTAAAATCCATAAAACAATCAACCACAAAAACACCCGAGGTGAGTCTTTATTTTGACTAATTTCTGCTTACCCTGTAAAGATTCTCACATCTACTTCAGTTTTGCAATAAATGTCGCATGATTATATCCACGACTGCCCAGGGCTGTCCATTCGAATAATCACCATTACAATAGAAACAGCTTACACACTGATAGCTTAAAGATCATTACACCACCATTAGGCCATTAATCTTAATGGTTGTAATTCTGTGGGTACTTTGATGATATCTTTGGTGTTACTGTGTCACAGACAGAAAGATTTGCTTCACTCGCCTTTCAAAACACGTGGATAAAAACTGGATTAACGTGTCTTGAAACAGATAAAGACAGTTGTAGCAAATAGATGGTCCATCGTCTTAGAAGCAATACTTAACAAACAGGCATTGTCTGTTTGCACAGTAACTGCATGTGAGCAAATGCACAGTGAGCCTTTTGAAGGATCTCATTTGAATCTGACAGGTTGAGGAAATATTTTGGTACGAAGTATTTGGGATTCTATAAATTCTAGAATAGATTCTATTCATTTGGGAAGGGTAAGTGGTCCTCAAAATGTAGCAGAATGTACTGTATGTATGTGCAGTTTGACTGCAAATAGCTTCCCTGTAATTATATGCTTGTGACTGATTAGCATCAAAAATTCAGATTAGCCTTCACAACAGTCAGCTCATTGCCATACACAGTACTCTCAAAAAATGTGCACACACAAAATACTGACTTTAAGTAATTTGATTATATCTTCCATCTAATTTTGTTACATAACTACAATATAAAACATTATATTTAAGTGAATCCAGTCAAATGAAGTTTACTTGAATGGTATGCAGGTTAGTTTATACCCAGCAGTGGTATAAACTAATGAATTATTTGAATAAATAAACCTTTGATTATATATGTAAACTATTGCTTCATGTTAATAAAGGCAAATAATATTTTTGTAGTGTGTGAATATAATCATGCATATGGTGTTATGTGTGTGTTATGGCTGCTTGACAGTTTATAGACAACTTACTGTCTCAGCTGCTCTGCCAAATATACGTTTGTCACGCTGCGCTTTTCATCTAAGTAAGCCTGATCTCTCTGGGAACAAAACAACATGAAATTCTGTGCAAAATGTTTAGAATGCATTTCCCTGATGCAAAAACACTGTCCCTAAAATGATCGAATGATTGAAAAACTATGGTAATGATATAAAAACACTTAAAGCTGGAGCAGCTTCTTTCATCACTACTGAAGACAGCAGTGAGGGGAAAAAAAGATTCATTTTATAAAAATATTATAATATTCTCCATCATATGTTTCAGTTAATGATACTAGTGAGACTAAAAAGAATGTGTGATGTGGCGTAAAGTCTAATGAATGAACATGTTATGTTTATTTCCATAGAGAAATGGTAAATGGCCTGTATTTGTATAGCACTTTACTAGTCCCTAAGGACCCCAAAGTGTTTTACACAACCAGTCATCCACACACTGGTGATGGCAAGCTACATTGTAGCCACAGCCACCCTGGGGTGCACTGACAGAGGCGAGGCTGCCGGACACTGGCGCCACCGGGCCCTCTGACCAGTAGGCAATGGGTGAAGTGTCTTGCCCAAGGACACAATGACCAAGACTGTCCAAGCCGGGCTCGTACCGGCAACCTTCCGATTACAAGGCGAACTCTCAACTCTTGAGCCACAATGATGAGCCTGTAATGAATGTGATTTTGGATGATGACTTAGGCCCAAGGAACAAGTCTTTGAGTTACAGTCTGCTGGATTTCATGGTCTGCAGAGAAAGTCGTGTGTGATCGAAGATTCAGATCTTTGTTCTTAGATTGTTTAAAATATTTTCAATATTTGGCACTGGCATTAGCCGTTTTTGGTTGAATTTGCTTTTTTCTTTTTTTTTCTCTCATATAATTCAGTGTCTATGCATGGCTCCACATTCAGATTTTGTCTTGTCATTTGATCATCTCCACGTTTGCAAATCAGCTGAACAATCTTTGGTATTTCTTGAGTTTTATCAGAAGTAAAGAAAACCCCTTAGAAATTTTAAATTTCAAATGATATCTAGCATCTTTCTGTTTCTATCACAGCTCCTCTGTTTCTGCTTCTCCCACACTCCATTCCACCAAACTGATCCTCTTATCAGGGATTGTGGAAAGGATTTCTGTATTCACCGTGGCAAATTCTCCACAGGGTTCCTTTTGATTTGTCTCTTCTGTGCACATGTGAGCACCGCCATCATAGTCCTTGTCTTCAATAATAATTTTTATGCCAACGACACCCAACTCTTCTTTTCCTTTCCTTTTTTTAAACACAGCTTGATGCTTCTCTGGTCGGGACCTCCAGCTGGAGATCTGCCCTGCACCTCAAGCTAAGTCTTGACAAGGCTTAGCAGCAGTTCCTTTACTGACAAGCAAGTCTTTGCTCTCTATCACTGTTTATATCACCACAGTGCCGCCTGTCAAGACTTACAAGAGTCTGGGTGCGATTCTTGAGAACTGTCACGGATAAAAAAAATTCTTTAAAAAAAATTAGGCTTGAGGACTTTTTGTAGAAGGAAAAAAAATCAGAATTTCATTTATCTTAAAGATTCATCATCTGATCTAGGACTTTCAGTCAAACTGTCAAGAGTTCTTGACACTTGATTTTTGTGACGGCATCTGTACTATGAGTGTCTTTATGAAATATGTCAGAAAGAAGTTATTTTGAAAAATTTGTAAAAAAAAAAAAAAAGTTTAAAAAATTCAATAAGACTTAAATCCAAAACTACAGCACATGAAGTTATAAGTTCTATGAATTTGCAAAATTTTTCATGTCACATCATTTTACTATTTACCTGAAAACTCAGAAATATACACAAATATCTATGCTATACCTACACATACACAAAGACCTTTGATTATGAAGATGTGTTCTGTATTAATTGTTATGAATTGAACATGCTTTAGTAACATAAGGTCTAATCCATACTATATATACTTTATTATATACATATCTATATATACTCTTATTGCTACACTGTTAGGTTAGGGTAATATTGCTGTAAGCAGACAAGGTTTTTCTGAGGTTTGATATCTTTGATTTAAGAGACACATTTCTAAAAACAGGCATCATTTTTGTTAGCTTGTAAACCATTAGGGATCCAGTTCAGTATTCTGATGCAGAATTTGAAATATATGGAATAAAAGGTATGCATTTCTGCGACTGCATATGCATTTGCTTTTAAGAGTTTCTTTGTGCTGCTTTACTATACGTTTCAAGAACACACACCTTTCTGTATATGTGCTGCAAGTTGTGATGTCCCATCAGTCCTCGAACACTGGCCCAATGTCCTGCATGTGAATTGACCATTTCTCCAGGCTCTGACAGCTGGGGAGGCAGGCGAAGCGCAGCCTGCCTGGGCAGACAGCTGCTATAGCCCTTCGTCTTGCCCTCTAACAGTGAAGCCTTGTGCAGCGCCTGCCTCTCCTGAATGTCAGCACTCACATAACTACCTCACGCTCACATTGCCAGCTCTGTGCATTACTCCGCAACCCCGTCTGTCCCCTCGCTCTTTTTCTTTCCAAGGGATGATCTGTCTATCTGTTGCAAATTTTCACCTCTCCTTTGTTTATGTTTCTCGCCATCTCTACTTTCTGCAGGGATGTCGGCAGGTCAAAAACTTCACCGCTGCAGGGTCAGAGCCTTGCCACGCTGTAAACATCTCGCCATATTCCCACATTCAAATCATCATCTTGTACTTTATTATATACTAAAATAATTCTTTCAGTGAGCTTGTGAACTGTGAATTTACGAAGTATTTCTCCATAAAAGATGATAATTCCTAAAAAAAAAACTGGTTTCAAATAAACACATGTGATTATTCATCTTCATAAATACAATGAAAGCACTTGTGGCATTGGGTAGGTGTGATATAACCTCATGTTTCGGAATGCAGCCTGTGTGTGTTTTCGTTTACCTTGAACAGGGTTGAACTTGCGCTCTGGAGCTTGACTCAATGTTAAGTCCAGTCAAGGAATGCTAATGTGGGAGGGCACTTCAACTAAGCTGGGCTTCCACATCAAGACGTGAAGGATGGGGTGATTCAGTGCTGCGGGAGGATCAGTCACTCTGTGCTTGCAACTTGACCAATTTCCGAGGTCAGAGGGCGTTGCTGTGAAGAATCTGAGTGGATTGACGATGCAGCTGTGTGGAGAGATGCAGTGATTTATCATTCCGGATCAAATCTGAGCAGAAGAAGGAGCAGGATGAAGGAAAGTGGAAATATCACTAAAAAAATTATAGAAACAAATGAACCTCGTCACACTCAATGTTTGTCAATTAACACAAATGATCAGTTAATGCATACAGAACTTACTGATGAATATACACCTTCATCTTTATTATAACACACTTAACAGGAATTAAAACCATAGATTCAAGGTGCACAACGTCTCTCACAGCATATGCAATGCTGCTGCAGAATCGTGCAAAAAACTTTTTTTTATGCATGAGCATGCCTTTTCATTCCACTGAACAATGCTCTCATATATAGCTCTGTCTAGAAAAGCTCAGGTATGTGGTGCTTGTGTGAAAACAAACTGAGGTAAGGCACACACACACACACACACACACACACACACACACACACACACACACACACACACACACACACACACGGAAAAAGTAAAGTAAGGCACAAGTGAACCTTATCAGACAATACAGAGGGTGGGAAAAGAACAAAGACAGGAACCATGACAATGACACTGACAATAAAGCAATGAATGATGGACTGTAATGCAGTTGGTTAGGCTATTTAGCAAAAAGTTCTGCAGTGAAAAAGCTATGAAAGCCCATCAATTTGCTTTATTTAATAAAACATGACTTAACACAGCACAAACTTAAGGATAAAAGTACAGTAAAGTACATTTTAATTACTCTCTAAATTCATTCCTTATCTCTGTGTTGCAAGCAATGCCTACATCTGCTGCTGGTGCAGAAATCTACTGTAGATAACCTCATAGCCATAGTTATAGCATGTGTCTGTAGGAATGGAAACATTTCTCAGAGCTTTTGGTTCATACTGACAAGATAGCATGACACAGTGGCTGCAGACTTGTTGGCTGCACGTTGTGATGTGAACTGCCCATTCCTTTACATCCTAAAAGCACTCAATTGGATTGATATCTGGGGATTGTGATGGCCATTTGAGTACACTGAACTCATTGTTCAAGAAACCAGTTTGAAATAATTTGACCTTTGTGACATTGGAGAATGGGGCCATACTTTATGTTTATGCTAAATTCTGATCCTACTACCTGAATGCTACAGCAGAAATCGAGACTCAAGCGATGGTTTTCCCATCTTCTATTGTTCAGTTCTGGTGAACCTGTGTTAACTGTAGCTTCAGTTTCCTGTCCTTAGCTGAGAGGAGTGGCAACCAGTGTGCTCTTCTGCTGCTGTATCCCATCTGCTTCAAGGTTTACCATTTTGCATGTTCAGAGATGGTACGGTAACAAGTGTTGCTTTCGTATTTGCTTGAGGAAGTCTGGCCATCCTCCTCTGACCTCTGCAATCGACAAGACAACTTCACATATAAAATCCCAGTAGACCAGCACCTTCTGAAATACTGAGACCAGCCTGTATGGCACATTCAAAGTCACTCAAAATCACCTTTCTCCCCGATTCTGATGCTTGCCGCGGACTTAAGCAGGTGTGTACTGAGTTTCTGCCACGTGATAGGCTGATTAGATGTTTGTATTAACATGAAGTTGAACAGGTGTACCTAATAAAGTGGCCAGTAAGTATGCTCTTGGTAACAGTTTTGCATTTCGGTATCATATCTTGACAGCTATTGTTCAGTTTTGTATCCAAATAGCTGAAAAGACACAACTGTCTGTATTTCAATTCAGTTAAATGTTTTTTATATAGTACCTCATCGCAACAGTCGCCTCAACGTGCTTCATATTGTAAAGATATAGGTAAAGACCCTATAATACTACAAAGAAAATCCCACCTATTAGATGTCCTACTATGACTAAGCAGTTGGTGACAGTGGGAAGAAAAATCTGTCTTTTAACAGGAAGAAACCTCTGGCAGAACCAGGCTCAGGGACATCTGCGGTGACCGGCTGGGGGTGAGGAGAGGAAGAAAGACCCACTCTCTTCCACACTGTGAACAAGAGCCAGTCGTTAATAATAAGTATTAATAGTAATAATGATAATCAGGCCTTTTAACAATTAGTTTGGCCAAATCTCGAATAAAATGCATTAATATTAGCATTGCTAAATTCAGTTTTCAGAACAGTTCACAGTATGTGACACAATTATATTCAAAACCTATAATCTTCCTTCCCTAAGCTCTATTTTTTAAACCAGTTAAAATACATGTAGCATGAGTTACACTGTCCGAGCCCACACATAAAGCAGAGTGTGAAAGAAATGATTAGAGAAGAATGAGAGCTTGGAACTGAGAAAATCCTTGTGCGCCAGGCTGTGTCTTGAAACCTTGATCTCTTCAATGCAAATCCTTCCCAGAGGTCATAAGTATTTTCGTGCATGTGAGAGCATGTTTCGGCAACAACAATCATCTGTTCTGAATGCTCTGAAAATAAGCTATGTCATGTATGTGTGTGAATGCGGTTGTTGTTTTGTTCCGTCTTGGTGTGTTAACGTTTGGCAACTCGTTTGATGCCAATATCAACTGGTTGATCCAGCTTTGTCAGACTGCTCATTTAGACGACGTGTCTTTATGTGAATTAGGTTTCGTCTCCCACGCTTCGTTCATCATCCTGTTTTCTTTGTTAAGCAGCACAAGTTCTTTCTTTTTAAAGATCCTACTGGTTATTTAATGCCGCACTAAACCTTTGTGTGTTAATCACCGTGTGAAAAAAAAGCCACACACACACACACGCGCACACAAATAGCTATCATCAATTCTTTCCACTAAAGCAGTGATTTATTGCTGTGGCAGTTTTACTGCACACCCACCACTCTTTAAATGTTATTCTTACACCTGCTTTCTCCCTCTTACCCCACATTGCCCTTCCTCTCATATGTGAATTTCAAACGTAAACTATTACCCTGAGGGTCAAAAAGGAAAAGGTCACCAATTTTCATGGAATGCTCAATATGTAAATTTCAAGGCAAATATCAGGATCCTACAGCCAGCAGGCACACAATTATAACCTAGATTCCTCAGTGGGAGCAGTTTAATTCCTGAGAATAGATCTTCTCATGAGTTAAGAATTAATGAAGCACATAATTTGCATGTAACTGGAAAAAAAAAACTTTGTTTCTTGTCTCCTAAGAACTTCTGTACTTGCAGATAGTTTACTTAGATTTTGCTATCACCCATTTTTATGTGCTGGCTTTTCCTCTCAGGTGCAGATAGGTATCTGTTTGTGTGTTTATGGAGCTTCCTACAGAGTAGATTGGGGTAATTACAGATCTAAAGCCTCGCATATAACAACGTGCTCTTTGTCCCACCGACAGGGTGCCTAGCGTGGGACAGGGGGTCACGGAGTGCGCTCAAACAGCAGCAGTGTAAGGATCAGATTTAAACGTCTGCTGGTGGATTGAAAGACACACAAACAGGAATGCACAGGTGGATGTGTGCATGAAGTTTTATACTTGGTCAGTAATGAGACAAATCTCAGTGGTGCCCGTTCCTGATTTATGTATTTTTTTCTAGCTAGTGTTGTGCCGTGTCATTGTCAGTGGATTTCATTTAAATGTGCAAATGTCTGAGCTAGAGGTGTATTCAAAACCAGAAAATTAGAAACAAGAAACACACACACACACACACAGAAAGAATTTCAATTACTACAGCACACAAGTCATTATGATATCATTAGCAGAATTCACTACTTATCAGTGCAGAAGTGTCTAGTAGGGGTGGGTTTTGATAATCGATTTATCGATTAAAATTGATTCTGGCTTGGATAACGTGATATCGATTCATTAAAATCCTGAATCGATTTTGCCCGAAACACCAGAATCTCAGGTGAAACCTCACAAAATCTCAACAACCACCAAACAGCTAAAACAGTAAATGAGAGCAGGAACACGGATTCTGCACAAAGACGTAAACACAAAGTGCGGACCTGCCGTCGGATCAGAATCAGTGAGATGTCGCCTTTCTCACCCGACGGCACGGACACGGTCGGGGCTGAAAGCCGACAGCTCGCTGATTCTGATGTTTTTGGCCGCGCTTTGTGTTTACGCCCTTTTTGCGCTGATTCTAAAGCTGTTAGTTTTATCTCTCTCCAAACAATATTGACCGAACCAGCAGCAAAAGAAGATCCAAACTACGCTTCACATAAACATCGTCATGAATTCCCTCTGACTTTTGCTGTTTTGCTTCCACCACACTTCATGCACAGCTCTCTCTCTCTCTCTCTCTCTCTCTCTGTACTTCAAGAACAGTTTCCCGTCTAAAAATCTGTTTTCTGCATTATTTGCTTGCTTGTTACCCACAAGTCTACCATTGTTTACAGCGCTGTCGGCCGCTGTTTCTTTCCTTTTACTTCCGAAAAGAAAACCTCATTTCTGCTGTTCAATGGGCTTCTGAACAAATGTAAACTTTTTAAAATTATGCAAAATGCAAAACGCTTAGCCGTGTCTCTAATAAAACCGCTGTAACTTCAGAGGTAATGTTCATATGTTGATTAATGGTTTACTTTTGTTTTTGATGTACTGCAGAATATTTTTATAAAATCCCAGGCCAGGAAAATCACCTTCATGTTTTTCTGTGTTTTATCTTCAGCTACTTTGACACAGAAGCATCTGCTGTGATGCTCACACCTTTGATAAAGTCTTGCGAGTGTCAGCTTCCTTGTTATAGATACAAAAATATGTAAATGTTCTGATCTGAATTATAATTTTCCTGACTGTCTGAGGCAAAATTTCCCAGATTTAAATCGAATTGAATCAAATAGAATTGAATCGTGGATCGAATCGATTCGGGACCTTGTGAATCGGAATCGAATCGATTCTAGAAAACAGTGACGATACCCAGCCCTAGTGTCTGGTCAGGTTTCTAGTGCTGTGCAATACTGCAAATGTTGATCCAATACCAAGTACACACAGGCCCAGTCTGCAGCCTGACTGCTTTTCACTGCCTTTGTTACCTGTTGAAGTTCAGGGTCTGGCTGCTGGGCTGAGGTCGCCACACACTCCGCTTTAACATCATTCTGGCGTTTTGGCTCGCTTTCCATTAGCATGCTGTCTGTGAAGATGTTTGCAAAGAGTTGTTGTGCAAAGTTGTGTTAGTAGTTTAATCCCAGTGTTTATGTCCTGGATGCTTTTTGCACTTTGCCATCACTATCTTGTTCTTTTGTTGAATAAAAGTCAAAGTAATGTCCATATCACTGCTGTAGACCACTCAAAGTGAATCAGCTGACTGTAGCGCAAGTACCACAAGAAAACAGCAGGTTTATTTGATGTTTTTTTGTTCTTTTTATTCGCCTGGTTAACCAATAACTGAAGAACCTTTGAAGAGACATAATTGTAACTGTAATGTATTTGTGAACAAAATTAAACTTTTGTCAAATGAGTGAAGCTGTGAAACAAAAAAAATATGATATGATGAGGTTCTTGCTTTGTGTCTGGGTGCTTCACTTTAATAACAATTTAGACGGTTAACATAAGGTCACTGGACAAAAGAGTGCAGATACCTGTGTGTAGAAGTGTTCTTTCAGCAGGTCTGTATGGATAGGTTTTTCAAACACCGTTACTCATGCAGTATTAACATGCTGGTGTAACACGCTGACTAAAGCCCGCCAACAGTGAGTGGCACAAAGTAGACTTAATCTGATGCAACAGCCACTCAACTATCATCTGTGAGCTGATGCAGCTTAAAGCACCTTCGGCCTCTGTGTCGTCTCCCTGAAACTCAACAAAAAGTCGAACTTTTTCCCCTTTTTGGAAACGGGGGGGGGGGGTCAGCACTCAATGCACACAGACCTTTACCATAGGCCGCCTTGACGCTGCTCATTGCTGCATGTGTACATGTTATCCCAGTCTGCATATTTATTTCCTCTTAGCTTTGCGTTCATCCATACATTAGCATATTTTCTGATTATCTTTGCATGTGAAATGTAACTCACATATGCATAAGTGGCTCTGCAGAAAACCATGAAGAAACTGTGTAGGCGTAAACAAGCGTTGATTAAAAAAAGGTCTCTTCAGCAAAAGTGTTCTGTGAACATGTGAGTGCAGACTTCAGCGTTTCAACCGAAATCTGAAGAATCGCACGCTCGTCCCAGGCTTGAGAAACCTGTGCTACATTCAGTCTTATAAAACTCTTTGAAAACCCACTGGATGAATCAGGAATTATGCTGGTCACACTTAAACCAAGACAGCTTTTCTTTATTCCTAAAAAGGCTGGAATCTTAAAAAGTGTTCCTCCAAACAAAAATTGGATGAAGAACATAGACCTAAAATCTCCTTAGAACAAATACAATGCAAAATGTTGTTCGCCGCATTCACATCCGCAAAGAAGACTATTACAAAGCAATGGTTCAGTCCTGACATTTGTATGGAATCATTCTGGATACGATGTCTTATCCGTGTTAAATCACGTTTTAAATCAATAAAATGTTAATCATAAAAAAAAGAACATAGACCTAAAAGAAAAAAAAAAACAGACACAGATCCAGCATGCACAAAAAACATAAACATAGGATTCTTCATGCAGACAGGAAATAGAAAAGCTGCTGTCAGGTATTAAATTTTAAATGGAAGGATGACGCTCAGCGATAGTTTGTTTAATAACTGCAATATCTTGTTTCATCACTCGTCCGCACGTCCAATGAAAAAGATTGTTATGAAAAGTAATGTCAGCTGGCCAGACGCTATCAGACTCTCACGCCGACATATCAGTTAACAAAGATTTGCAAACTTATCAGGTTACAAGGGTAGCTGGTGAAACATGAATAGGACATAACATGCAAGAGCGCAAACATCTGTGTCAACAAAAGTTAAGAGCACAGGGGAAAACTGGCGAAAATGGAAAAGGGTCCAAAAAAAGAAGAAAATAGGGCAGTGTTGATTCCTCGAATGGAGAGAGAGCCATCTTTGCGTTCAGCCACACACACACACACACACACACACACGCTTCTGTGCAGGTGGTTCTCACAATAAGACTTGCTGAGTGAAGTACTTGTGTGAGATTAATAGTTGTGATAAAGCTGTAATGAGCGAGCGAGTGAGGCGGAATAAGTGGGGAGAGAGAGTTTTTGAGAGGGGAACCTACCTGGCTGTCTGCCAACAGGATGTCAGCGGTCTCTAGATTATTGGCTATACATACCGCAGCCTATGAAAATACTGCATTCAGTGACTGATGCTGACAGCCTGACCAGAGGGCGGTTACTGTGTGGATGAATGTGTCTGCCTTCATTTAGGCTTTTGATGTTGCCAAAATCAATTTCTTTTACCAAAGTCCTGCAAATGACATGACAGTGGATTTCTTTAGGTCTCCCAGAGGAAACAAATCATTGCTCTTCACTGCCCTGTTATCAAATTTTCAGCGCATCTCTGATGGTCTGATTTTTGCAGCTGGAAGTAGAGGCGAGTAGATCGACCCGAATATCGATAGCATCGATACAAACACTGATATTAGAAAAGATTCAAAATGCATAAAAAACTGTAAAGTGTGGAGGTTTTTTGTAATTATCTGGCGAGTAAAAATCACACTACTTTATAGCTTAAAAGTATTGGTATTAGCAATGCTGGCTTTTTATTCAAACTGGGAATTGGATACAAAAATTTGTAGTATTTCACAGCACTATCTGAAACCTTAGGGCATGCAGCACAATGAGCTCCAAAGACACATGACCTTCCTCTCCAATAATAACCCCAGGAATAACCTCTGCTCAGCTCTACGCTTCCTATACTTAAAGTCC
Organism: Diplotaxodon limnothrissa; assembly: GCF_057381915.1. NCBI lineage: Eukaryota > Metazoa > Chordata > Actinopteri > Cichliformes > Cichlidae > Diplotaxodon > Diplotaxodon limnothrissa. The sequence continues at coordinate 54,738,650 of NC_140602.1, read as the reverse complement.
CCTTTTACACATGCCCATTTTAACTTGAAGGCTCAGCTGACCAGATCAGTAAATAATTACAGGCAGCCAGGCAGACTAGTGCTATAATTGACTCTACAGCAAGGTGAGATATGGTGATGGAGAGAGTCCCACTAACCAAACTGAGCTCGTTGCAGTTCTCCTGAGGACAAATTAGGTTCAAACACAACCTACTTCACTTACAGAGTAGTCTGACACCCTGGCTGACAAAGTAAACCAAGAGATTGACAGTATAATTCAGAGCAAATTTACAATAATGGCTGCCCACGGCGTGGTCACTCTTTGCCCTTGGCTGTTTCCTTATTTTTAAATGGGTCGACAACACCTGCATTAGGTGCACTTCTGCTGAGGCAGTTTGCAAGAACCAGGAGGCGGAAGGAGGCACTTGCCTCCATGACTTTCTCAAACTCTCATCAGCCTCTGGCTCTCACTTGAAGCACTTTAACGTGTGGCCATTCGACAAGATGTGCTTGTTTGATCTTGTGACCTTGTCCCAGCATACCCATTCCAGCTGAGTGACGCTTCTCAGGGCTCCGCAGTTCAAGGCAAGGAGCGCAACACATATAGCAGACGGCGCTGTCACACCGGCTGTGAAGGGCATTTCATTTACTGCTTCGCTGTAGATTAAATTCTGGAGGCTGTCGTGCACAGTGGCTGTATTTATAAGCAGCACGGAAAGTTGATTAATGTGAGACGTGGCCAACCGAGAAGAAAGCCTGACTTCATTAAGATTTAGAGGGGAGGGGTGTAGATAATATAATGCAAACTCCTCATGTAAAGACTTGGACTTGAAATGAAGGATGAATAAATCACCTGTGGCAAATAGAAAAGTGGGTCACATGGCAAACAGCACGACATCTCACATGTCATTCCTCTGTTTTGACTTCAACAGCTGCTGTTTTCACGCCTTTCGATGAGCATGGGCTGGATTGCTATTCAGTCAAAAGATCAAACGTCTCTGCAGCAATAACAGTTTTATCTGTGTGCTTGTTTCTTTTTGCCACATTAAAAATGTTGGTTTTTCAGTGGGTTTTTTTTTTGTTTTTTGTGCTTTTGTACTGATATTGCATAAGTGCCAAGTGAATGACCTCATTTATAGTAAGTGATATTCTACCAGTGTTGTTTTTTCATGCAAGGTTAAAATTTAAAAAAGCACGTCTGAAACTGTATTCCAGTGGGTGATGGTAGTAAGGTGATAGTTGTGAGTCTCCTGTTTCACCTGCACAATTCATTAAAGGAGACACCGTTAAAGTCCTGGTCACTTTCAGACACAGCAAAACTTCAGCATAAAAAAAAGATAATAGAAATAAAGGCATTTGGTGAGTTAGGCATGCATTACGCTCGCTCCTCACCCATCCTTGGTATTTTAAACTCATGCAGTTGTATTGAAAGTGTACAATATTCACATCAAAATTTACTGACTACCCGGTTACTATTACAGGTTAGTGAGCAGCAGGAGTTGATGTTTTATTTGAGCCTGTTAGCATTTGTCAATCTCTAGTGTGTTTGTGTGTCTCCGTGAGTATTCATGTTGTGTGCCTGTCGAACAGATGCTGTTGCCTCAGACTCTCTTTGGTGTCCTGTGGGAGTCCTTCATGTTTATTTCATCAGTTCTAGTATTGCAGAAGTATCACCTCATCCAGCTCTTGCAAGGAGGCTTCATTGTTTTGTTTTGTTTTTTGGTGAGTGCCTTTGTGTGAATGCATAATGAAATCATTATGCACAAGAGGGAACAGTGTGAACAGTGACACCAGTCAGCCGCAGCATTAAAACCACATGCTTAATGCTGTGTAGGTTTCCTTCTTGCTGCCAAAAGACCCGTGACCTGTCGGGGATTAGATGTAAAACAGCAGCATTCAGGAGTCTCGGCTCCACCCACCTGCTGATCAAGTATTAAAGAGAGAATAGTCTTCAGTTGGTCCTCAAAACCTCTTAAACCAATTATATGAACCCATTATATGAACGTTTGATCTGTGACACATGCTGAGGTACCCTAGCAGGGAACAAAAATAAAAATATTGGTGTGGGAATATTCATAAATAGCAAAATATAATTTGTCAATGATGCTCATGAACATTACAAATAAAGTATATTTGGGGCAATGCAATGTGGGCACCCTCTGTTGGTTTATTGGTCTTTTTTTGTAGTGGTCAAAAAACATTTAAAAATAAGTAACACCAGGGCTCCTTTGTGGCAACGTTAAACATGTGAAATAGGGTTGCGTATACGTTACACTTCTGTTCCGGATTATAAAATGACCCCTACTCTGATACAACTGTACAGTCCCATTAATAAAATACATCATGATTATGTTGTTCTATAGTGTTACTGCAATGCTGCATGGTGTAGTTGTTTTCCAAACACAAAGCAATGGTGTTACAATGTCATGAACATTAGCATTATGTAGTGAAGCTTATGTGTAAGCTCAGTGAGGAAGATTTGCAGTCACACATCTGTCTGCTTCCCTGTCTGCTAATCTAAGCTTTCAAGCTCATTGTGACATCACTGGTGTAGTCCAATCATCTTTCTCCTTTAAGCTAATCAGCCTCCACTCCACATACTTTGAATCTCACTGTTCATCTGTCATTCTCCCTACATGCAACTTACATCCTCTCCATCTCCACCTCCACCTTGTTACTAAGGCTCCTCCATCCTCATCTCTACTACCTCACTGCTGGGATTACGTTCTGCTGTGACGGGCCATCGGCGTCTAATCGCCAAACACCTTAATTGAATTATGTATATCAATAAATCATGTTCAATTACTTCTAATAATCCGGCCCAACAATTTCAATTTGTCATCATGTTATGTTTTAAGGTCTTTGATCACTTTTATTATCCAATGATAACCGACATGCTCAGAAGCACCTGGATTACTTACTTACTTCCCTTTTCAGTTGTTTTATCCAGACAGTTTTAGAAAAAAAATATGCATAGATTATGTGATCACACTGCTTTTATTATTTGTTATATTATGATACATTTTTATTATCTATTTGTTTTAATTAATTAACTTATTTATTTTGCTATGAGTGTCTCATTTGCACTTGCAGCCAGTGAAATGTGCTGCTGTGTAAGCGTTTTGGCAGCAGTGATGGAAAAAGGCCTTTGTCATATGCTTTTCTATAATCAGTCAACCTGTGAACTGGGTGGACCTGAGGGGGGAAAAAAGAGGCCTAAACAAGAACACAAATGAAACCTAAATTCCAAGCATAGCTCGGTCACATGAACGTGACTCACCACAAAGGGTGTGTAGACATTCAAAGCTAGTTAAATCCCCGCATGCTATTGCAAGCATTTGAGCTCTTGGCAGAAAATGCAGAGCCCAGAAACACACTGCAGAAATGTATTTCCAGATGAAAACGCATGAAGTGCATCATCATCTTGATCAATGATCATCATTATTATTAAATATTGACCAAAGATTATTATTTCAAAACCCGGATGTTCTCTCTTTCAATGTGACCTGTTGTCTTGGGTCACAGCAGCAGGTTGCCCTCAGCGCTCCATATGCTGATCACTGATTTAAATCAGCTGTTCTCACTTTTTCCACTGTTAATGCGTAAAATTCAGTTCAGTCCGGTCTACTGTCAAAAGAAGATTGTTGTACACCTTCTAACTCTTCCATGTCTAAGGAAGCATTTACTTCTGTTTGTACTACTGTTGCTTGTGCACAATGTTGCACCTCTCACGTGTCTGCTACTCTGTGAGACTATATTGCCTAAGCCTGGATCTATTTCAGTAACAGTAGATTTCATGGGAGGGCAGCGTGCATCTGCTCAGTCTGTGTTTACACAGATAGAGGAGAGAGGTACGGTCAACCATCTGGAGTTATCTGCTTCATTTCCAGCCAGCACATTTAGGTCACGGAGAAGTCTACACTCCAAACCTGCAGGGGCCTTTAGATAGCAGATCAACCTCTCTGCTGTACCTGAGGGACATATATGAGAAATTTGGAGGACTCTAATTATAGGTTTTTATCTGTGTGTGGATGTGTACAAACTCACCAGTAAATGTAGTGCGATGTACACAGAGACGGGAAATGAAGAAGGGTTAAACGTGAACAAAATTTATGGAGAGAAAACAAAAGAAGACACGATGAGTTTTGAACACTGAAGCAAAATTTGTTAAAGAAACATATTGTAAGCATTTTTTAAAATATCGTATCAGTCTCTTTTTTTCACAAATCAATGAACAAACATGGTGCCTGGCATCTGTCACACAATACTGGCTACACATGACACAAGTTTCAAAGTTGCAGTTTTTCTGCAACTTTGAAAGTTGCAGAAAAACTCCCATCTGAAGGTGGGAGTGTGCTTCTCTGTCAGCTGTGTATTCATGCCTAGTTAAAACTGTTCACCAGAAAACAAAATATCTGATTTTGTTAATGTTTGAATCTCTATCCAACCACTCCTGTTTGCCTCAGTCACACAGGTGTAGACCCTCTGGTAACCTCTGATCACTAGGGAAGCATTGCCTGACTAGCTGGCGAGTGCTTGCTGGATGCTGCTGGCTGTCACTAGACGAAATCAGTCACAAACAGGGTGCTGCACCAAAAGTGGGTTGTGACTGCTTTGCTGGCTTGCAGATATTTCACATGGAAGATGCAAATATGTCTACAGACACTTGCTAACTAAGCACCGAGTGGTGGTGAAACTTGAAAAGTCACACATGAGCCAGAAACAGAGACTGTTTGCCTTCAAAGTAACAGTCTTCCCTTACTACTGCATACATGTTATTCCCTAGCGACCTGTGGTTTCCAGGGGTGCACAGACTGGTTTCTAAGCATTTGGAGGGGCCTTTAGGAGTTGATTTAAAAGCAATTACTGTACTATCCACTTCCAGCAACCATTCGCATTTGGCAGGGGAATACTTATTTTTTCCTAGCAACTGGTGCTTTGCTGGCAGTCACCAACTGGTCTCTATCCCTGTGTGACTGGAGCCTTAATCTTCACTTCAGGTTTCTTCTGACTGTAATACACTGAAAGCACAAAAATTAGAATTAGTGTCTGAAAAGTGAAGTTCCCTATACCTGTTCTTTGCAATAACCAGTGGGGGGAATTTCATGCTTTGCTTTGCTTCCAGTTTTATAGAAGTCTGTGGGAAAACCGCCCTCATCTCCCTTCTTTTTCCTAATGACTGCACAGGGTCTTTCTTTTTTAAGTTGTTATTTGAGACAAAAAAGAAGGATTGATAGGATTAATCAAGATATCCCTATTATATGCTTATTGAGTTTTTCTTTTTTGTATATATAAGAATCCTATGTAGGAATCTGTATTATTATTATTATTATTATTATTATTATTATTATTATTATTATTATTATTATTATTACAACTTAATGATTCATTGGTTAAAAACTGACCAAAATCCCTATAACTTATAAACCATGATTCTTACAAGGGTGGCGTTTATTGCCAACATATAGAAATGACCATATACAGATTCAAAAATTAACGTCTGATCTCTGGTCTATACATAAAAATGTTTCTTGCTGCCATTGTTTGTGTTTTACATATCCGATTACTTTGGACCGCTTCTTCAAGATCAAATAAGGCCAAACGTTCATAAAAGATCTGTAATCTTTAAAACTATGCCCTACTGCCTTTGTTTATATTGGGGAAAATTATGACTTTGTTATGTACGTCATAGCAACAGGATGTAACCGTTTATATATAACAATTTGAGTTTGAACAATTTGTACAGTGTTTCTGAATAAAAAAATGTTTCTTTTAAAAAACAAAATAGGCATTTAAACTACTTTTACTAAATAATGAAATAAATGCTTCATGTGTACTATATTAGCATAAATAAAAATAATTGAAAAAATTTATTATATTTAAAATGATGTGAACTATTTTTAAATGGGTTTCACAAGGGCGTATAACCTTCCCTTTGCACTTATTTTCACTGCACAACAAACCTGTTGAAGTACTTTATAGTAAAATAACTTTAAAGCTATTGGATTGGATGTCATTATTAGAGGTGTGACCCCATAATTGTTTCATGTTCAGTGTTCAGTCTAACCAAGACAGGTAAGTTTAAGCATTAGCTGATGACTCCACAGCTCTAACCCTCCCGTCCACATGTGGTTGAAATGGTGATATTCACAGTGTTTACTCCCAGAATTCAAACTCCGCAGTATCTCGATTACAGTTTCAGGTTTTTGTAGAAAACATGAGCCCCTGACAGTAACGTTGCAAGTTGGATCGCTGAACTGTCAGCTTTTATAAAGCTTCATAAAGCTGGGGGGAAGCAGAGGTTTCACATAAAAATAAAAAACAACACCGTTCTCACTGTCACTTGATATACTGTTATAAAAAGCTCAGTTACAGCAGCTTTAAAAGACTCAGGAAGACTTAAAGACAATATAAATCTCTCCTTTATTTGGATTTGTTGCAGTGATCGGATCAAGGCATAACTCACAGAAAACTGTCTCCTCCAAGCAGCTTTTGGTATCTTGTTCTAGAAACTCGGGTCTTTTCTTTGTACTCTATAGCCCTGATGCCTGCACACAAACATCGGATCCGCTTTACTGATAGTAAAATGTTCCAGTGAACCTGATTGTGTTTCCTCTCAGCTGCCTCTGTGCTTTTTTTACTATTCAACCAACACCTCACTCTGAGAAGACCAGCGTGCAAGGATGATGGAAGAGCTTATTAGACCAAATCAGACAGGCTGTGTTTTGCAGCTGTCTTTGAAGACACAAACCATCCTCAAAGATTCTGCAGTACAGATAAGGCAGTTTTTAGCCTTTGAATTTTTCAGTAACCTTTCATATCGCATTTCCTTCCAGAACACATGTATGCAATTTTTTAACAGCTCACCCTCTGTTCTCTGACTTAACTCTGCGTTTCAAACACTTCAAACACTGCTCCCACCTACTGCTCTCAGCCAAACCGGCTTTCCATCAATAAGAAAATATTTTTGTTGTGCTCCTTCTCTCTCTCTGCAGCTCTGTGGGTGTATGGATCTCTTGTGGCAATGGTTTATTGGGCTGTTCTCCTCTCCTAAATGATATGAGGGCTGCCTTCTACTGGAGAGGCAGATAAGAGCTTTAATGGATTACCCTGCAAAGCTGCAGCTGACATTGGCCTCATAAATCACATCGTAGTTGTACTTGAGTGCCGAGTTGTGTGTTTGTATGTACCAGAGGTGGACTGGTGTGATTACAACATACAAATCCTTTCACATGCCTGATGATATACCGCAATGAAGGTAGCTGATTTTTTTTCACAAAACTTTCTTGTGATTTGTTTCACATTGTAAAGACTGAATGCAATTGTCAGGATGAGGGCTAAGAATTAAAGCAAAACTAAACTCTTACATGTAGTCACCATCTATCATCACAGGGTTTTACTGAGAAACTATTTGCGAGGCCAACGGAGGCATGGAATCCATAGGAGACAGAGGAAAACACTGTTGACTTGGCTGAACGCGTGGCCTGAATAGAAATGAGCTGACTTGCACACGGGGACCTGACAAGCATGATCTCTATCTTTGACTCAAGATTTGTAGAACAAGATGCCAGTTTGACTACAGAATAAACTGTTGCATGAACCGAAGCAACAGAAAAAAGGGGGGAAAGGAAGAGTAAAATATCATAAAGCGCTTTTCGTGTCACAGAGAAAGACTACAGCAATGACAAATTTCAGGAAAAACCAACATAATAGTATACATGCAGGCTGCTCAAAAAAATGAAAGGAACACTTTGAAAATGGATCATATCTTAACAGGGGAAAGGAAATGCTGGGTATCTGTACTGATATGGACTGGGTGATGTGTTAGGAATGAAAAGATGCTACATTGTTTCATGGAAATAAAAATGATTTATCAACAGGGGGCTGAATTCAAAGACACCCTAAAAACCTAAGTGAAAAAATGATGTTGGCTTGTACAGTACATTTTGCAGAAATCTCATTTTTGCAAAATAGGCACAAACATAATGTTCCAGAGGTGTTCTACTGGATTTAGGTGAGGCGAATGTGGGGTCCAGTCAGTGGTATCAATTCCTTCATCCTCAAGGAACTGCCTTCCCACATGAAGCTTGTCGTGCACCAGGAGGTACCGAGAACAGATTGCACCAGGGTCCCCTGGCCTAGCCTGTAGAGTCTGTGTGTCCCTCCATGGATATGCCTCCCCAGACCATCACTAACCCACCACCAAACTGATCGTGCTGAACAATGTTACAAGCAGCATAACGTTTTCCACAGCTTCTTAATACCCTTTACATCTGTCGCATGTGCTCAGGGGGAACAGGGTCTCATCTGTGAAAAGCACATGGAGGCAGTACTGGGCATAACAATTCTGGTATTCTATGGCAAATTCCAGTTGAGCAGTACAGTGCACAGGACCCACTAGATGGCATCAGGCCTTCAGGCCACCTTCATGAAGTCTGTTTCTGATTATCTGGTCAGAGACATATATCCCAGCGACCTGGTCATTTTGTAGCTCTGGCAGTGCTCATCCTATTCCCCCATGCACGAAGTAGCAGTCCTGCAGGACCTTCTACAGCCCTGTCCAGCTCTGCAAGAACTGAAATCTCCTCCATTCTTTTGACACTGTGCTGGGATTCACAGCAAACCTTCTGGCAATGGGCCATGCCATTGTGCCATTCTGAAGGAGTTGGACTACCTGCGCAACCTCTGTAGGGTCCAGGAATCTCCTTGTGGTGCCGGTAGGGACACTGACCCTAGCCAAATGCAAAACGAGTAAAAAAAAAAAAAAAGACAGAAAAGATTTGGAGGAAAGAATTGCAAGTTGTCTCCACCTGTAAAACCATTCTTGTGCTGGGGGTTGTCTTTTTGTTGTTCCCCTCACGCACCTGTTAATTTCATTAACACCAAAGCAGCTGAAACTGATTAACAACCCTCTCTGCGACTTACCTGACCAAATCAATATCTCAGTAGTTTAGTTCCCCTGATGCTATTCTCTGATTAAAAGTGTTCCTCAGTGTACGTCTGCTAGAATAGCTTCAGTGCTGATTGATTTTTCACTCACAGGAATACTGTTTGAAGGATGGAATACCAATTTTCTAAGGGTTTTTCTCTCATTTGATGTTTTAATGAGGATGATAAAGAGTGTTGCTTTTGTCCAAAACGTAGATAATTAGTTGGGTTAAGATCTGGTGTCTCTAAAGGTCTTTGCATGTGACTCACCATATTTTCATGCTCATTAAAGCACTGAGTGAAGCTTTATGCCCTCATCCAAGAAGAGACCACTTCCACTCTCATAAATACATCCCTCAGAGCATAATAACAGAGGGATAATACTGCAGACAGTCGAACACACCACTGATGAGTAGTCTTTCCTGTTATATTTCTTTGAAGTCCCACTCAAGTCTGCCTGCAGGGCACATGCGTAGTTGGTGAAATGTTTTGGTGGATGAGTTCCAGGAGTCACAAAAAAATTGAGCGCACGCAAACATCTGCATGTAGCGTTGCGCTCACCATCTGGTGACAAAATTGACATCACTCGGACCCAAGTGGCACCCTAGCATATTCAAGGACTCTGAAATTATGGCGTGCCTCTTAGAGTCGAGGATTAGGTTATTTCCTTTTATTTGTAACCTTTTGTGTGAGTTTCTTGGATTGACTTTCATGTGCTGCTGGTAAGTAGCACATTGTAACACGCGCTCTAACTGATCTCAGTAACAATCCTTTGACATTTTGGGCTTAGCTTGTCTGCTGCAGTAATGCTACTTTGACGGAGGGTTAATCAGTTCGGTCTCTGCTTTCCTTCCAGCTGGTGCTAGCTTGGTGCAAGAGTTTGGGGTGGAAAGTTGTTATCCTCTACCATAAGAGGACAAATAAGTCAAACTGTGTATGGCTCCCTGTCAAAACTCTGTGACTAATTTTCTATATATACCATAACGTGTTAATTGGAATAGCGAGAAGAGGTTTCATCCACTCGTGCAAATATACCCATTCTGCCCTACGTAATGAATGTGTTGTTAGTATTCGTGTCTTTGCCCTCAGCAAAATCTTATAAAATCTGCTCTAAAGTTTCTTTTATTAAACTTTATAACATTCTGGATCTCTGATGCACTATTATGAATCACATTTGCGTCTTCCACATGCTGTGCTTGAATCAGAAAAATAGCATCATGATGGAGAATCTCTCAATTTAACTCCTAGTTCTTTTTAGACTTCTCTGGCTCATGAATACCTGACATGCCCTCCCATCTCTGTACTGTCCAATAAGAGTCAGCAACCCTAGGTGATCCGTTATTACTATCCATGATTTCGTTTCATTGTCTCATGTCGAATGCCTCTGTGCTGGGGCCCAGTGTGACTGCATAGCCTCACCACTTCATCATGTTGGATTAAGTCAAATGTCTCCACCCTGGCTGCATGCCAGAAGAGGTCAGGCTGGGTGGCCCGCTTATGCAAACACAAGTCTCTCCTCCCGCTTTCTTTAGCAAGGATGAGCACTGCAGGGGAAAGTATAGTGTGTTTAACTCGTGTGTGGCATTTTCAGAGATAAGCATCTCTGCCTGAGGCCCCACTCAGTTCGAGCCGGATTGGCTAAACACTTTTATGTATGTGTGTGCATGTATACCTTAGATACGCTTTCACTGGCTCATATGTGTGCGAGTGAATTATGACCTACCAGAGTCTATCCAAGCTGTTATAACAATGTCAGTCTGGGTTAAATCCATCTGCCATCACTATCGCTGACTCCACCCTGTCCTTAAGGAATGATCTCACTCTCCAGACAATTCATTGTTCTCACAGCATCACTCGGGCCTGAGTCCAAGTGCACTGCTGTAAACTTTGAGAATGCATACTCACCAGAGTAATTTCACATTGAAGATTGCAGGAGTGCTTGCCAAATACTGTCTTTTTTTTGACTTTGTAAAGGCCAACATCTGATTATTTTATCCCTGTAAGCATCACAAATAACACAGCTAACATATCAGAGCTTGACTGTTTAAAAGCAATATATCTGCCAGCTTGAGACAATTTGATTACAGTGCACAACGGTGAAACAATATAAGTATGCATCATGACAATATAGTGCTTTATTTAAGATACCTCACACCCAAAGAAATTATGCAAGTTCAAGTTATTGAAGAAATCAGATTGCAGCAGAGTGAATCATGCTCCTGGGAATTTTATCTAGTTACATTGTTCATCTGAAGCGAGGGACCCGCTTACATTTTATCTCCAAGACTATGGCATTGTTGAAGTGAGGAGATATTCATCTTGAGCTTTTTATAGCAAAAATAAGCAGAATTCACCAATCCCTATGAGCATCTGATACCCGATTGTCATCTGTATGCTTGACTTCCACCAGTTTGCTTATAATTTCTAAAAAATGCTTTGGAGACAACCCCTATTTACCTCCAAGAAGCATTCAGTCGTAGCCTTTCTTTACACATTGCCTCATTTCCTGTTTTAATCATGTTTTCATGCCACCGGCCCTTTAATGCGAAACAGTGCGTGAGCAAGCGGGCAAGGTTTCCTTTCATACAACAGTCATTCCTTTCAAACCTGCAAGTATGAAAGCAAATAGAGCTTGCAAGCTGCAGTCGACGATGCCCCCCCCATCCACCACCTCCCCAGTGCCAAACTTCATGATCTGCTTTTGACATGCATTTGGTGTGACAGGTAAACACACACAGTTGCCCGGCAGCCCTACGATAAGGTGAGTGCGCAGGGGGAGAAAAAGTTCTTATCAGTCCATATTTCATTACAAGCAGGTGCGTCTCAGACTCTGCACCTTCAGATTGCTAAGAAAGTCAACCTCACACAAGGAAGTGATATACATTAATGGAAAAAAAAACATCACTGTTCCACTGGAGAGGCAACACTGTTTGCAGACACATACACACCCTCTCAGCTGTCTCTCTCACGCTTCCACACACAAAGGCCAGTATCCATTATCTTCTGCATCCGTTAAGCGGTTTATTAAGCTCTGCACACTTGTCACGCGGTCAGTTTCTAATGAATTCTCTGTGTGAGGAATGGAGGCAATAAAGGGGATGCAGATGAGAAAAGGAGACTGAGCTGTGTGCAGGCTGAGGCCTAATGAAAGCAGGGATATGTACAATGTAATGTATATTCCCCTGGCCATGACCACACTCCTGACGCTGTCATTTTTATGGCACGATCCTTCTTGGATGCCAGTGGATCTCCCAAAGGAGAATTCAACTCGACAACCACCAAGCTGAGGAATTGCATAGCATCCCTTTTTGCGTTTCTCTCACTCTCACCTCTGATTTCCCTCTCTGCCCCTTTTCACCTTTTTTCTCTGGCAGCTTCGATTCAGCTCATTCATTAATCTGTGTCACTCTCTCGCGCTGACAGAAGGAGCAGGGACGCTGTGGTAAGGACTACATTTCAATAGCAATCTCAGGAAGCAACATCCTGTTAGATGTGAAATACGGTCTTTTAGTTTTAGATTTACACCTTGATATGAATGATAACTGACCAGCAAATGAATGTTAAACAATCAAGATGCTAGTTTTGAAAGGCAGGGATCGTTACCTACAAAAGGAATTGGCTTTGGAAAAATAGCTGCTTGTAAGTTAGCAAGCTAAACATGCTTGTTTTTACAGTTAGGTCTGTAAGTCCATGCACAGTGGCACATTCGTTTGTAATTCTGTCTATGTGCACCACGGCAGTGGAAAAAAACAATCAAACAATGTGACTGAAGTGCAAATTTTCAGATTTGATTGAAATGCATTTAACTATTGTATTGTTTAGGAATTACAGACTACAATGTTTCAAGTTCTTACATGCTCAAAAGTAATTGTACAAACAGTTTTATATTTAATAACTAGAAACCATACTCTACTGAAATCAGATGAATGACTTGCCCATTTAAAAACATCCCATCTGTTTGTCTTGAGAAACACTTGTATTGGTTTTACAATAGGCTTTGAGTTATTATTCATTTGCATCGCAGAGCACTGTCTGATCATTTTGGCTTCATTTGGCTGAATCTGAATAATTTCTTTCTCTACACTTTTTGCTTCCAATCATTCTGGTACAAAATAATCTTGGTTTCATTCATCCAAAGTTGTTGGTTTTTTTTTTTTAAAAGATCTGTTAGCTCTTTTAAATGATTTCTGCCAACATGTAATCTGGCCTTCTTGTTCTTGAGTGTAACCAGTGGTTTGCACTTTGTTGTGCAAGGTATTTATTTATAATCAATCAGATGTTTTCATACAGAGGTTTTAGTAGTCTTCTCTGGCCTTTTGGTGTTGCTGAGCTCATCAGTGCATTGCTGTTTAAAAATATACCACATTGTTCATTTAGCCACTCCTAAGGTTTTTGCTATTTCTCAGATAGGTTCATTTCAGTTTTTCAGCCTAACCCTTATGTGAGGTCTAAACCTTTAGACCAAAGTTCAGCACTACAGCATACAGAGGAGGCCTCGCTATGCCTTTAAACTGCTTGTTAGTTTTTGCTTGTAATTCCTAAACAGGTAATGTGATACTTTGGTAAATCCCTCGATTTGAAGCTGAAGTTAGCATATCTATCAAATCCTATTAGTCCAATTTAAACTCAGCTGGAAGTGTACACAGGCAAAATCACACACAAAAGGTCTTTGTCACAAAAATGTTAAATGTAAATGTGTTCTGTCTGTTCCACACATTTCTTACTTTGGTGTTTCTGGTTTTGGGAAGATGCTGGTGAAGTCTAAAGACTTTCTAACCTGCTTATGCATTTTGCATGTTGCTATGGTTTCACTATGATTAAGGGAACGGTCAGTTAAACAGTCTTTGGTCTGCTGCTTGTTCTTGTGTTTTTCCCAAGAAAACAAAAACACTTACTAACACTTACCGCTTGCCTTGTGTCTTATCATACAAGTAATACAAGTTAATGTTTTTTTGTTTGTGTGTGTGTGTGTGTGTGTGTGTGTGTGTGTGTGCGTGCATTGATTTATGCTCTAGATGCTCTAAATAAAACAGGTTTAACGGTGTACTGGCTTCACTACTGTTTAATAGCTGTATTATTTCATTTTCAAAACAGGAAGTGTGTGTTTGTGAGCCTTTCAGAGATAATTACACAGTTAACTCTGACTGTCTCCATTGTTTGCTTAGAACTGAACTGAAGAAGAATTTAACTTAGAACTGAAGAAGCTTCTCGGATGAGAGATAAAATGTCTTCAAGCAACTTAAAGAAGTCCAGACACTTTTCTTTCCAAGCTCCTTAGACTACGATGACCTGGATGACTGAGAACCTTCACAGACAGACTGTCTCCAGTGTTCTTAACATCTGCCACAAATGTTATATCATGGACACTATGCATAAACAACTAGAGTAGGTAGGGAAATGTTGACATCTATTACGTAATGGTACTAGCATGATGGGGAAAGGCAGAAAAAGGGCATAGTTAGATGATAACTCACTACATAAAAAGATTTGCCCCTTATGTCACTTCATTGTGGAGCAGCCCAGTTTTCATCTATTTCATGTAATGCGTGTTATAGAATTATACTTTCACTTCAAACAACGTGATGGAAAGTAATTTGTGGAATGAATCTAAGTTCTATAGGGATTCTCTTTCTCTGTTTGGCTATGAAATGAACACCCCTTCCCCTGCTCAGGCTTTGCTTTGTCATCCTGCCTCCTGACAACGTCCTCTTTCAATATCTTCTTTTACCGTGAAATTTGCTGCACTGGATGTGTTTTATTGTGTGCACAGTAACAGAAGCAGTAAAGGATTCCTTTGTGGATAACAAGTCACGTGCTCTTCCTCCTCTTTCTCTCCATTCACATTGTTGAGATGTGTTAACGCTGAGACATAACACCTTCTATATGAGCCGAGGGCTTTTGTCTGCTACTAATAAAACCTACTCTGGCTGATTACATCTTGTGAAACTTGAATTATAGACACCCACAACGATGTACTGAAAATGGACAGCTTATATAACATTATCAGTGTGTTAAGAGGTGTAACTTAGATTTACCCATTTTTACAGCTTGCCATAAACTCTTTTTCTGTTCTTGCATGGTGTAACATCCATGTATCATCCTTTTATCATCCTTTAAGCTACAAAAAGCACATATGTGATCCTATGTCAAGTGACTCTGGTTGACGTAGTATATAAACTACCACGGCAGAGGCGTTCACATACCTGCCATATTTCATATTCCACAGCGGTTCACCAAAAAGTACGCTTACGATTTACATCCCATGGACTTAATGATGAACTCTTGGAAACCTGAAGCTCATTGCTGCGCTGGAAACATAATGGGGGTGGCGGGTACTGAAGGGACTGAAACTTGGAGCGGTCTGCTCTCATTATGTCAACCTTATAGTGCTGTGTGCTGCTGTTATACTCACTCTAAGGCCAATTACAACAAAGAGCTGACCTACATAGCCTTGGAAGATATATGAATGGTGCAGGTTGATCAAACAGTGAGAAACATCTGGAGTCCTTGTTCCTGAGAGAAGTTTCGCTCTGGGTGGGAGACTTGACTAGGTTTTTTTTTAAAACATTTACGGCAATCAGAATGAGGCCCCTGACACAGGTTCAACACTGCCTTCTACAACCACTAAATATATGTAAGCCTGAGCACAAAAATAATAATTTCTCTTTGCAAATTGACTTGATTTGCACTGTATCGCCACAGTTTCCTGATACAGTTCCAGTGGTCTCAGGTTTCAGCGTTCATCATTCAACAAAATAATTATAAAGAAACTGAAACTCTAAATTATGATCATGTATTGTGGCATTCAAACATTCTCATCTATTCTAAGTCCGTTTTCACGCAAAAGAAATGAGTGTCAGAGATGCATGTCTAATTTTTTCCTGCACGCTTACCATGTCATCCTGTCATGTGCATGAGTAAATTTAGGTACAGAACTAAATATAAGTCACAGTGTTTGAGTCAGCTGGACAGTTGGCATTTGGGCTGAGTAATGACACATTAAGCAAAAACTACTTACACATAGGCCTTCCTCATTAATTTCATGGACAAGACAAGACATAACTAGCAAAACTAGCATACAGAAAAAACTCTTGAAATTAATTGTTTTCAGTGTTGTAACTTTGTCTTTCATACAGCTCTGTCTGTCTGTCACTTGTTTAATTGTTTGTATCATAAAAACTGGTACCTACTCTCAGCTGCTTTTTAGTTTTTTAGTTATGGCTTTGGAAATGGGATGCTAGCTAGCTAGCATAATCAGCTTCTCATGCTCAACCTGATCCAATGACCTTCAGTCTACCCAGCCTGTGGATACTCCCAGACCATCAAATACTAACTACAACTATCAAATACTACAATTTTTTAGAGCTGCTGAAATCTACAAATTACACAAAGCTGCCTTTTAGTAAAGTGTCTGAGACATTAGATTTAGGCTAGCATGAGACAGACTGGCAATTCCCTCGTCATTACTCAAAAAGGAAATTCATTACACATTACTTGTACTCCATGACATATATTTGCACACATTGTTGTCCTTTCATATTTATATGTATATGTATATTTATACCTATATCTCTATATTTATCTGTTTATTTTAATATTTATCTACCAATATCTCTGTTTCTACACTCATTTTATATGAGTGCTTAATGTTTGTGGTATATTTGCAGGGATTGCTGCTCAGAGATTAATGAAGTCTCTCTGATTAGTAATGCATTGCATTGCTTTACTTAAATAATATTCATTATGTTACTGTTGAGCCTGGATCCACAGGAGGTTTCTTCTTTTTAAAAGGGAGTTTTTCCTTCCCTGTGTTGCCAGATTGCTTGCTCATAGGATTGTTGGACTTTTCTCTGTATTCTCTGTATCATTGTAGGGTCTTTTACCTTACAATTCACCATGAGGCAACTGTTCTTCAAAGCAACAAATGTAACCAGATTACAAGTTCATTGTGTACGTTCACAGTAATTTGTGCCACAGTGTCCAACAACTGTTTTCCCTCGTGTGACTGTAGCATAAGACGGTTTACATTTTTATCACAAGTCCAGAGAATTGTCAGTGCTAGCAATGTTCTCATTTTCTTCATAAAAAGAAGAAAATTATTTCCTCATTATGTTGAACTTTATTCGGGTTGGATTATGTTTCTTTAGTTGCGTATTTAAAAATTGCGAAGTACATAATAAAGTCTGATTACATTTCTCAGTCTGCCTTTATGGGCAAAAGCCAGGCACAGTCTGAACAATTTTTCTTCTGTAGCAAAGAGCCACAAGACCAAAACAACAACAACTGCAAAGAAGAAATGATTTGATGCAATACAACTGCCAGGTATGTGGGATATTACAGAATGAATCCTACTGTTTGTGCTGGGAGTCTTTTGGCTCAAATGATGAATTAGCAATGCCTAATTAGAGCTTGTTATCTCAGATTGGCTACACAAAATGAGTAAACACAAGTTAAAACTTAATGGAGTGCCAAGAAGCGAGAATTCTCTCGCTCTAACAAAACACAGGCTCACTTACAAGCAGGCATATATTGAATTAAGGGTTCTACTTTTTCTTTTTTTTAGTATTGCAGTTCTCACAAAATAACACAGTGCTTTACACTTTTTGGCATTTTGTTCACATTTGTATTTGTTTGTTGTGAAGGTGTTAAGAGCAAACACAAGGCTGAAAATACGAAGCTTTAAATGTCTAATAAATGCTGCATTGTTCACTTCCCCATAAAATATTTCACTGTAACTCCAGCTGCCTTTTGTCTCAATTTATTAGACTTCAAAATGTTTTCTCTCCATGGCTTTACTTCTACGGGTGAAAACAATCACACATGCCAACATGAAGTAAACACAATTAAGATACAGTTGCTGCAGGGCTTTAACTACCTTTAGAAAAAAGCTGAAAAAATTACTATGCTGAGACAACTGATTGGTCGTTTTAAATAAAACAATTCATGGAAATTTTTTAGGTGTTTTCTCACTGTGTCTTAACTCTGGATCTTGCCAGGAAATTAGTCAGCAGCAACTTCTCAACAGTCTCATTTGCAGTAATAAATTACATTTGACAAGCCAGCAGTAAGTTTCACTAAGCTGTTTTGAAAACAAAGGAGCCTTGAAATTCTAGGTACAATACACTTGTGGTTTTATTTCAGTACATTTGGTAATACCGTTTTGTTTTTTTTTTTCTTTTCTTGGTAACATTTTTCTAAAATTTTGGGAGCACAGTAATCATAACTGAACCTTTTTTCAAAAAATATCAATTAGGACTTTTCCCACCTTTAAGAAATGGATTTTTAATAAAGAGGAGACAGGAAACAGACAGGGACAAAGAGAGAGAAGTAAGCATGCAGCAAAGGGCCTTGTGTTAGAATGAACTCGGGCTGTTACATGTGGTTACCTGCTCAACCACTAACAATCCACAATCTCAAGCTGCTTGAAAACATAAATTACGGTGCAACATTTTGAATATTAATAGACAGAATAATTAATCATGTTTAGCCTGATTGTATTAAATGGACTAATAGATTACTAGATATAGCTGCAAGACACAACTTGCTGCTAACATTAGCATTCTTGGTTAGCAGCATCTGTAGGACACAACTGATCATTTTGTGCAACAAGTACAACCAGTACTCTAGGAGGTCTAGTGATTCTTGTGAATTGTTTTGGTCTCTGCAGCTGGAATTGAAACCATATTTATGCATAGTCCCATATTTTCAAACAAGTTGTTACAAATGAAGATGATAAGATCTCTCGAGTTGACTGCAAATGTTAAATGGCTCGTATTTGGTATCTGTTAACCGAGTTCTCAATATCAGAGTCAAAGAAATGTTGGTGTGAGTGAATGAGGCCATGTTGGCTAACATAAATCTGCTACATTTTTGAAAGGAAGGGATTAACAGGGCAACTCAGCATCACCAAAATGCCTGGAAAACAATGGAACAGGATGTGTGTATGTGTGAATTTGAAGACAGATGGTTTATAACGAGGTGTATGCCGTGGATTACACTAAAGGAAAGGAAAACCTGATTATATTTTGCTAGAATAAAATATATCATCATCTGTCTAACATGGTGGAGTGTTATGACACTGGCATGTAAGGCCCCAATAAAACTGGGGTTTAATGACTAGTGACGGTTGATCGAGCATAAGAAGATGAATAATGTACACATTTAGCTAAATGATGCAAAACTGCTCAGACAGCACATCACAGAGCAAATGGATAACCCAAAGCCTACTGCAAAAGCAACCCAATAGTTTCTCAAAGCAAAGAAATTGGATATTCTTCAAAGGCCAAGACAGTCACTCGATCTCTGTCTAGTATTGCATGGTTTTTGGTTACTGAAGCCAAAACTGAAGGCAGTGAGACCCACAAACAAACAGCAACTGAGAGACGCTGCAGTAAATGCCCGACGCATCTCAAAGGAGTAAATTACATTTGCTGATATCCATGAGCTCAGGCAGCATTGACTGTAAAAAACAAAACAAACAAACAAAAAAAAAAACGTTTTTATGATAGTTTGTCCAGTTACTTTTGAGCTCCTGAAAAGGCCTTTAATTCAAAAACAGTTAATGCAATAATTGTGTTGAACCCCTGGAATGATAGCTGAAAGACTGCACTTTAATCACATACTGACTGCTGCATTACTGGTAAAATGATTTTAAAAATGTATAATTGTTCAAATACTGTGTAAAATAAAAGTACACAACACACATGAGAAGGATTTTTTTTACATATCAGGTAGAGCGTTAGCGAGTGGAAAAGTGTAAAGGTGATCAGCTACCCTACAGTGGTGAAGGTTGTAAAAAGTCCTCTACTTGTGTCTGTCTCGCACAAGATTCACCTTGTTTTCCTTTCCTCATATCTTTGGTTTGTAGCACTCGCGTTTGAAAAAGAACGTGTCCTCATTCCTGCCCCGATTAGTTTGATACCACTTGACCTGACCTCAAACTTTATGTTTAGTAGCTCATTTCTCTTATTATGTCAAAGTGGATATTTTTAAGGGTTCCTTTCAAATCTGATGTTTCCTCAGAAGCTTCGCCATAACTTGAAATATCTCAATTTTGACTAGAATTTATTCAACTCTATTATTGTCTTTAGCAAGAACATGTTTCCCACCGAAGTCCCAAGAAAGATTTCCCTCCTGTTTGATCTAATTCTGTGAGGGAACCGTAACTGGGTTAGCAGCTGAAAGCTGCTCTGGGTCACACCAGAAAAAAATCAGGAGTGCGTGCCAATCAGGACAAAACACAACTTTAATATAATTTGTTACTACTGACTTTATAGAACAATCACAGTACTAACACCTCACAGAAAGTACTCACCATGGATCATTTAAATGCATAGGCTACAAGCCGCATATACAAGCTTGGACAAAGATTAATCCCCATCCAGAACTAAGAGGTTCTGGTTTTTTGCTTTAAGGTTGTCTGACATTGTTTATGTGCTCAGCTTCACTGTGGGAGCACTTAAGTTTCATCTTGTGTATTATTTGTTGTTTTTCTTTCATTGTTTTTCATTTGTAAATTGAAAGCTTGGCTTGAGTGACACAGTTTTTGTAGAGGTGAGGGAAAGATTTGCAATAAATTATTCATGATCTATCTGTAGGATGGGTCTGTTAAGAATTGAATACTCTAGCTGCTAAAGTGAAAGAAAATGTAAGAAAAACTTGTGACCTGAGACGGCCTGGATGAGTCTCCATCTCTTTCTTTCCTTCTCCCACATTATTTTGATGAATAACACTGACACACGCAAACATCAGGGGTCATCCATCAGCTCTGCACCAGCTCACAGTTAGAAAGGAGGACATCAAATATTAACGCCCACAAGTCCTCCCTGCACACAACAGAACTTTGACACATACAGTGCAGTGAATTATTGAAGCTCTTCAGCAGTTATACATTTAAAACCAGTGATGCACACGTACAGCGGGTGATAGACATTTGTGATGATACTGTCTGCACTCACATACGCTTTACTGAAGTCAGACATAACTGCATCATCATCGTACCAGAAGAATACTAGTTCCTTGGGCATTTAAGTGTTATGACCACTTGTCTTTCTTACCATTCAAACACAAAAAACACCAAAAATGTTGTCTCTCACTGGACACAGAAAAAAAGAGTATTGTGAGTTGTGCACCCAGGTGAGCTGGGAAGCCTGGTAGGATCTCCCTGAGCAAAAGTGGCAAAAAAAACAAAAAGTCTGATTAAAAGATCACCATGAAAAAAAAAATGACTGTGACTATGACTTGTCTCAGGACTGGGTTACTGGGGACTCACACTGGAGTCAAGCCTGCAAATGGATAAAATGACTACTATGATGGCCAAGCCACTAGACAGATCCATGGCAAAAGAGCTATGGGGTCTGGTGTGGATCAAACAGCGGTCAGAGGATGAGTTCCTGGAACATGGAAGGAGCCGCGGCTAGCTCTTTAGGTTGAAAGATACGGAGTAGATATAGCTGCAGCCACCACTCTGTCTGCTGGGTCTGAGTCAGTGTGCTGAAGAAGAGAGTGAGTCTCCTCTTCCAAGATTGAAGACACGACTGTAACTGTACCGGTCTGCTGGAGTGAAGAGAGAGCTGAATATACAAGTGAAGCTGGAGGAGACCATGATGGAGATGTTGTGTCTTCTGACAAGCATGGGAATATATTGCTGTTCCTCTGAAAGGAGTAGAGGGGATTGCCAGAAAGGGAGGAGTATCTTAATACATTCATTTCTTAACCAATTCTATCACAGTTTGGACTTTTAGAGTGATTCTTACAGTACTGGAAACCATATTTTCAGGACTATGGTTCTGCTAGCCTAGTTTTTCAAAACACCACCTGCCAAACCTCAGTAACAAAGAACAGTATTTGTAGAGCACAGTGGACACGATACAGCAAAATGTTGTTAAGTTTGAGGATTTAATGTGATTAATGTAGCAACTGTAACATCAGCAGGCCAAAGTGTGTATATCTATGATGATACCCTACAAACAGGAATAGAAACAATCATCTCTGACCATAGCTTACTGCAAAACATACCATTCTCCTATTTGTTTATTTGTTTAATGAAACCATAGCATAATTTTGGCAAGTTGGTGTTAACTATGACAATTAATTCTAGTCAGCACATTAATTAGATGTCAACAGATGGCACGATCAATTGCACTGTATGAGCATAGCCTATTGTCTTTAATGCAAATGCTCATTTTATACAATGCGACTTTAATTAGGTTTGAATAGACTAAACTAAACTCGCTGTCTGTTTACTCTGACGTATGTGTTATCAGGCATTCATTTTGACAGTGTTTTCTAATCGTGGGTGAGATATTCGAACAGCATTAGCAATTTATTTCTTTTCTCTTTCCTAGCACGTCTATCTCTGTTACCAGTTTTGGCTTATGCTCAACAAAAGCAAGGAAGATGTGTGCACCTTGAAATCTTGAATCTGATCCCAGGGTCACCGTTGTGCCTTGACTCTCTCCAATCATTCAACGATCTCACCAAAAGCTGTTCAGTTGTATTTATATAGCGCTAAATCGTAACAGTAAAGTAAAAACTGTACAATAATACAGAGAACCAAATAATCAGACAACCCACTATGAGCACTTGCCGAAAGTGGGAAGGAAAAACTCCCTTTTAACAGGAAGAAACATCTGGCGCAAACAAGACTTACAGAGGGGCAACCATCCGCCATGACTGGTTAGGGTTGAGGAGAGGGAGACGGGACAAAAGGATCTAGCAACTAAAAAGTCCTCGTATTTCCATGTACAGTCTACCTGTTACTGGGCTGAATGCTAATTAAACAGATTGCCAAGCAGTAAACTCTTTGCACCCATGTTAAACTGTAGGACATATCTGTGTAGATAGGTGCAGATACATGTGTGTGTAGAACTACTCTCCACATCCCAAATAATTCTGCTATAGAAATTCACAGGACACAGAGATAAAGGAAAACAGTGGTCTCTATGGGTGTGGTATTTCGCCTCACTACAGACAAAGACAGAGATGTGAGGTTCTCACCTCAAATCACACTCATCCAACCCCTTGAAGAGCTTTCTAAATTGGAAAAAGCTACCTCAGCGTACCATCCCCCCCACACTTTAGGGTTTTTTTTTTTCTTTACTCCTCCAAATGGGCAACCTGGTGAGAAGCTAACAAGTAGATGACACTCTGTCCCAGCAGGTGACACCAGCAGTAACAAAGGCGAATGGGTGAAGAAGTTAAGGGGAGAGATATATCAGGGAGAGAAGAGGTGGGAGAGTGCTAGGGTGTGAGCACCGCAAACAAAACACTCAACCACTTCCAATTAAGTGGCAGCAGTTGCCAGGGACCTCTCTGAAGTAGCTGGTTGTTTCATACAAATATACAGTCAGCAGGTTTTTTTCATCTTCTTTTTTTTCGTTTCAGTTCAGCTTAATCTTCGTGCATCGCATTGGATAATATAAAATGATACTCCAAGAATCTGGAAAACTGTGCATACACAAAGCTGAA
The DNA here is from genome assembly GCF_057381915.1 of Diplotaxodon limnothrissa. Taxonomy (NCBI): domain Eukaryota; kingdom Metazoa; phylum Chordata; class Actinopteri; order Cichliformes; family Cichlidae; genus Diplotaxodon; species Diplotaxodon limnothrissa. The sequence continues at coordinate 54,715,275 of NC_140602.1, read as the reverse complement.
ATGTGAAATTTATCTAACACACACCAATTAGTTAAACTGCAGGAATGCCTTAAAGACATAAAGACCTGGATGGCCGCTAACTTTCTGCTTCTTAATTCAGATAAAACTGAGGTTATTGTACTCGGCCCTGAAAATCTTAGAAATATGGTATCTAAGCAGATTCTTACTCTGGATGGCATTACCTTGGCCTCCAGTAACGCTGTGAGGAACCTTGGAGTCATTTTTGACCAGAATATGTCCTTCAACGCACATATTAAACAAATATGTAAGACTGCTTTCTTCCATTTGCACAACATCTCTAAAGTTAGAAATATCCTGTCTCAGAGTGACGCTGAAAAACTAGTTCATGTATTTATTACTTCCAGGCTGGACTACTGTAACTCATTATTATCAGGATGTCCAAAAAACTCACTGAAAAGCCTTCAGTTGATCCAAAATGTTGCAGCAAGAGTGCTGACAGGGACTAGAAAGAGAGAGCATATTTCTCCTGTTTTGGCTTCCCTTCATTGGCTTCCTGTTAAATCCAGAATTGAATTCAAAATCCTGCTCCTCACATACAAGGTCTTAAATAATCAGGCCCCATCTTATCTTAATGACCTTGTAGTACCATATCACCCTATTAGAGCACTTCGCTCTCACACTGCAGGCCTACTTGTTGTTCCTAGAGTATTTAAAAGTAGAATGGGAGGGAGATCCTTCAGTTTTCAGGCCCCTCTTCTGTGGAACCAGCTTCCAGTTTGGATTCAGGAGACAGACACTATCTCTACTTTTAAGATTAGGCTTAAAACTTTCCTTTTTGCTAAAGCATATAGTTAGGGCTGGACCAGGTGACCCTGAATCCTCCCTTAGTTATGCTGCAATAGACGTAGGCTGCCGGGGGATTCCCATGATGCATTGAGTTTTTCCTTTCCAGTCACCTTTCTCACTCACTATGTATTAACAGACCTCTCTGCATTGAATCATATCTGTTATTAACCTCTGTCTCTCTTCCACAGCATGTCTTTTATCCTGTTTTCCTTCTCTCACCCCAACCGGTCGCAGCAGATGGCCCCGCCCCTCCCTGAGCCTGGTTCTGCTGGAGGTTTCTTCCTGTTAAAAGGGAGTTTTTCCTTCCCACTGTCACCAAAGTGCTTGCTCATAGGGGGTCATATGATTGTTGGGTTTTTCTCTGCATCTATGAAGCACCTTGAGGCGACTTTTGTTGTGATTTGGCGCTATATAAATAAAATTGAATTTAATTGAATTGAATCTATCTCTATATAGAACATACTTGTTGACCTTCCATTTTTATGAATATAACACATTTTGAGGCAAATGGAAAGTTTTGAGTAAAAAAGAGCAAAAATCTCAGTTCCCAAATATCCGCTATAGTTTGGTCCCAAAATTACATCAGTCCCAAAGACAATAAAACAGATGGACATGGCCTGTATTTTGTATAGCGCTTTACTAGTCCCTAAGAACCCCAAAGCGCTTTACACATCCAGTCATCCACCCATTCACACACTGGTGATGGCAAGCTACATTGTAGCCACAGCCACCCTGGGCGCACTGACAGAGGCGAGACTGACGGACCCTCTGACCACCACCAGTAGGCAACGGGTCAAGTGTCTTGCCCAAGGACCAGTGTTGGGAAGGTTACTTTTAAAATGTATTCCGTTACAGAATACAGAATACATGCCCCAAAATGTATTCTGTAACGTATTCCGTTACGTTACTCAATGACAGTAACGTATTCTGAATACTTTGGATTACTTAATATATTATCATGCTTTTTACAACAACGTGAATGTACTATTGCTGTGTGATTTATTACTATTACTGAAGGTCCGCGACTCCGAGCTGTAGTAAAGGGACCTCTGACTAATACGGCGGGGTCCCTGTCGGCTCATAGCCGAAAAATAGCTTTACTTTGTTGTGTGGGTCAACTTTTCTTGCGAGAGACAGAGAGAGACGTTGAAAGACTGCTCCAACGGAACTTATTGTTTTCGGAGGAAAACACGAACACGGTGTACAGTCGAGTCTTAATAGCTTACTTACAACTGGGCTCGTCAGGCACTCTTCTTGGCTGAAGTGGTTATTATTATATTTACATGCTTCCAGCTCCCGTTTTTCCTCGATGACAACTCGTACCTTTCCACTCCCCTTTTTCTCTCTCCCTCCTCGCGCTCACAGACCCATAATGTGTATGGCAGTCCATTCTCCCTGCAGCACGGACTACACTGGCCATGATGCTACATTCTTTAGAGCTATGCTTGTAGCATTCTGCCTGTTAGCTTAGCACAACAACAACAACAACAACAACGAAAAGGCGCTCTCTCACCCAGGAAACACACAGTCGCAGAGAGAGAGAGAGAGAGAGCGTCGCCCTGTAACCATGGCAACCGTAGCGCTGCCGCCTGGAACAACAGAACGTAGCTGTCAAACAAAACCCAAACAGTCCTGACCCGCGACAAAATGAAACAGGAAAGTACCGCAGTGTAATCCATTTATTTCAACAAAGTAACTGTATTCTGAATACCACCTTTTTAAACGGTAACTGTAACGGAATACAGTTACTCATATTTTGTATTTTAAATACGTAACGGCGGTACATGTATTCCGTTACTCCCCAACACTGCCAAGGACACACTACCTTCTGTCTTAAATCTGTATTCTTGTTAAAGCCAACTCCTCTGGTTGCAATAGACTTATGATTGCATAGAAGTCCATGGAAAAACAACCCTTGGCTCTCTTGCTCTGTGACCTCTGATGACTCTGATGACCTGGCTCTGCGTGGGATCTTTTTTTTATTTTTAGAATTCACACAGTTAAATTGATTATGCATTGTTATGGGTGGGCCGAGCTTGATTGATAGGTAGTTGCTCACCAGGTAACTAATCAGTAAATTCCTCAAACACAAGTCATCAGTCAGTCCCTTCACAGTCAGATCCACCCTTTGTCCCTTCAGGCTCTGTTTCTTTAAGCCATGACGCATCATGGTAGGCCTCTTGTGACTCTTGTATGGCGGCTTATCTGAAGAGGTTGCGTATGTTTTGGTGCCTTTTGGAAGACAGCCCTAAAGCCTTTCAGACATATGTAACTGATTTTTGTCAGACGGGGCAACGCATGGGGATTGGAGAAAAATGATGTAGTGCAGTGAAGTCAGGTTGTAGAGAAGCTGGTTCAAATATGATTCATAATGTTTTGTAGCTGATGTATTGGTGTGACTAATTCAGTTCTGGGAGTCTATTTTGTTGATAACAGATCAGCTCTTACAGTGTATTTCTCTCTTAGTCGCCCCCATGCTATCTTTGTTATGCTTTACAGTCCTACTTATAGGCGTTTCTGCGAGACACAGATGTTTGTTTGTTTGTTTGTTTTTTAACATCAGTGATCTATGAATCTTTACAAGTAAACACATTCCTGCTGAAACACTGTTCAGAACCATTGTTATCTGTAATTCTCAGGGTTTTTTTTTTTGTGATTATCTGATTAAAATATCCCAACAGAATCTTCCTCACTGTGACAGTGACAGTATTACTACTTTAAATGAGAAGCGCGGTAATGTATGAAAATACATTTATTAGCTAAGAGTGTAAATGAGATATCTGGTTCTGTAATATGAATTGGCTGCAGCCAAGAGATTTGTTTTTTTTACTCTTAGCCAACAGGAAAAAGAACAGCTGGCAGTCTTCTGATGGTTAGCTTAGCATAAGATCACATCTCCACGTCTGCATTTCGGTATTTTCTCACTGTTTATGTATGGATGGATTTCTTGTGATTTTATTCACACACACCCCCCCACCGCTCCACCACCACCACAAAATGTTCCTGTGTTTGATTTAATGTCTGCATTTGTTCCTCTTGATTTACACCTAATGGGTTTGTTTGTTTTTTTAACCTCCTGCAGATAAAAAAAAATGTCATCAATTTGAATTTTTCACAGAAACGATGATGAGTTCGGGCTCGTCTCACATCAAAACTTTTGACAACTTGGCCAACATTTTGCAGGGGGGGAAATGCAAATCGCACATTTGTCTCTGAGTAGACTCGTGGCATGACAAGTTTGTCTTTCTAAACTGAATAAACATTGTATTCTATTATAACTCATAAACTGTTGACGCGTATGAATTTGTATACAATGCCAATTTGTGGCTCTCTTTGTTCCAGTATTGATTGTCTGCCCAGCAGCGGCACTTTTCCTTTTGCAGTCAGTTTGATAAATAACCACATGCTGTACGACACTGTTGATGTGATATTATCTTCATATATGTTTGCAAACTTTTCATAGTAATACCATTTAATTTGTGTTATAAATGATCCTCCCGTACTCGTGCACTGCAGTACACTTTTATTTAATTTCACTTGGTATCCTGTATTTTTTGTAATTGCGAGCAGAAATTAGTAATAATTTCAACACCAAACAACGAATTAAAAACAAATGACAATAAGCTGCTCAACCCACAGTGCTGCAGGATGAGTCATTTTAGACCATTATTTCTTCTCAGCAGAAGACTTCCAGTAATGAGTAAACAAGGCATTATGTTACTGGGTCTTTTCTCAGAGGCTTGAGTCCCAGGCACAGCAGAGTGATGCAAAAACCAACTGTGCTTATTGTTATTCACCGTTGAGTTTTTATTTCTGGGGAGAATTGCAGTAGTTTCTCTGTATTCAAATGTGGTGAGAATGGTTTCAAAGCTCAGGGAAATGCAGTGGAAATCTCATTACAGTGTACACATGCTGGAAAAAATGTTGGCTCCGGGGCAAATTAAACGCCTTCTCCTGAATCACAATAGGCTTGTTAGGATTTTAGTGTGGAAATCGAGCGCGGGGGTGGGGTGGGAGGAGAAATAGGTTGGCAAACAGTAGTGCCGCTACCTGACTGCTTTAACAAGCAGGGTTAAACTGTAACCTGTGGTCTTACGTGGCCCTTTCAGATGCAACTACACAAGCTGATTTGCATTAGACATGACTGCTGGTATTTCCAAGACTGGACAAGCCAGCAGCCTGAGGCACATTGGCAGGTGACTGTGTGTAACAGATAAACACTGATTTATATTTGGGTCAGTTGTGTACCATCATTCCTGTGATTTGTCCAACATGTTCAGGAAACTATCCTGAACGTGATGCATATTTAAATCCGTCAGGCCAGTTAGCTGGTAGCTCAAACAACAAAGTGACTGTAATCGAAGTGTGGTAGAGAAAGTGTGCCATGCTAGATCCAGCTTAAGAGCCTGGAAAGTAGAAACAACTGCTTATACTATCAGCCAGTACAAGAGCCATCCGCAGAAAGGATAGTTACTATGTAATTATAAATAATTCAGAATCATTTTAATTGTATAAATTTTACTCTTATAACATAGTGAGGTAGAGGTAAAGGTCAGAATACACAGAGCATTGCAGTATGTTGCGTATTGGGCTGAATAGCTGCAGACAAGTCAGGGTGTCACGCAGGCCTCTGTCAATCACCAAAGGTGCCAACAATGGGCCCATGAGCATCAGAACTAGACCACAGTAATGGAAGAAGGTGGCCTGGTCTGATTAATCGTATGCCAAAAAAGTAGCGTTAAATCTTGATATGTGACCTGCTTTGTGACACTAGAAAGAGGGCTTTAACAAAGATATTTGTGGTTTTTAATGCAACCATCGATATGTTAATACTTAAAATACTGCTAAATATTTTTTCAGGTTTCAGCATTTCTGACAGGACCTAAATGTATTTATTGTTATGTGCCTAAATGCATTACATTCAACATATTTGTGATGAAATGTGTTGATTCTAAGTGAAGCAATATTTTAGTTTATATTAGCTTCCATGAGCTTCAGTTTTAGTTCATGCCTGAATAAAGGTAAGCTGGTCAGATGAAATGTACTGTGTACAGCGTAATGTGTTCATTTCTGCAGCAGAAGCAAAATAGGAAAGGCTCTGATTTCAAGGTCAATTAAAATTCCAGTGTGGCTTCACAGGAAGTGGCTTTCATTTTGGTGTAACATACCAGCCATGGTTTTTTAAAATGGTTTCACAACCTGATGATAAAAACCTATGAGGATTACAGCCTTCAGGTTTTGGCTCCAGGACATCCGATGACACAAAAAAATAATTTCTCTCTGTGCTCAGATATACAGGAAAGGAAAAACCTCACAGTAAATGAGCTGCCTGAGGGAACAGCCATATAAGTATTGAACAGTGACCTTGAGTGATCTGGAAGACAGTGAAGCAGCTCTATCACTAATGGTCCACTGCATAGCCAGTGCCAAAGAGGACCAAAGTGGTGACTTATTAGCAGGTCAGCATTACTTAAAGTTTGCTAATGGAGAGGAGAGGAGAGGAGAGCTTAGATTGTGACTGGCTATTATGATTACAGTAATAAGGTATTTTGTCATCCTTTCTGTCATGTTTTTCCCATGTGTTATAGGCTACCCATCTACAGCAGATGAGCTGTATGGTAGGGTTAGGGTCTGAAAGACATGTCCTTAAGAAACAGGAAAATATCCATCAAAGGCGTGACACAGGACCTGAGAGATGCATCGGCCCCTTCAGCTGATACATCTACTCCTCACTGAAGCTCATCAGAAATGGTCTTAGTGGAAGGGTAGCTGTCAAGAAGGTATTCTTATGGAAGGGTAACAGGAAGAACAGGCTGAGGTGTGCCAAATTACAGAAGACTGCAATGAAAATACTTGGAAACAGATTTTATGTGCAAACATACAACCAAGTATGTTTGCACATGTTACAATAAATCTTTGCACTTATTTCCCATTATCCTAGCAAAATATAATGGAATTAAAAACAGGTGTTTTGTCTACTTTTTTTATATTAATTTTTCATTTTAATTGACCTTATACCTGAAAAAACAACCTTGCAATACTTTTTATTATTCATGTCAGTTTCTATCAGTTTGAAAATACATTCAGTTAACACTTCATTTCTTTTTCTGAAAGACTGAGGTATTTAATTAGCCCAGTAATTATTTCAGCATGATAGTTTTTTGTTTGCTTGTTTTGTTTTTTTCATTTATTTTTTCAGGGTAAAACTGGTGATTTGCAAATGGTGTGAGGTGAGGTCAAGAGTTTACAGTCTGTGTGGGAGAGGATGGTATGCAGTGCTTTGGGAAGAATTGTTCCAGCTGATTAGTCATAAGGGAGTAGGGGGGTTGTGCTCCCTGCATGTAATGTAATAGATGGAGATTTACTGCTGCTGCTTTCACAGAAAAGTCGAGATGAGTTTAAAGTTGAAAAGTGGGCCAGTGTCTCTTGAGATTTAAGTGCAGAAAGAAATAGGGATCACATCTGAATCTGAGGAGGATAGGGTAAAATACAGATATTTGCTCATCATTTACCCATATTTAGTCTCACTGTGAACTGCTAAACAGTGACTGCAGGGAGACACGAAAAAGTCAAAGCATGAAACAGCTAAGGAGATTTTCACATGAGTTTACAAAATCTTTTTGTAAAGAACATTTTTAAGCAGCTTTGCATCCTGGGAGAAATTTGAAGTTTTTAACTCTCTGTTTTATCTCCAATAGCTTATCCAGCAAGCTAGCTGAACCTCCCCACTTTATTCCCTTGATGCTAACTAAGCTAATTAGCTAAGCTAGCTGTAGCTACATTTTTATAGCACACATACAAGAGTGTTATTAATTAAACAAATGTACAATAGTCTTTAATTTGGCCGTCTAAAGTGGGGTGTGAAGGTGGAGTGGAGGGTTTTCTCATTCTGTGATCTTCAACCAGCTTAAATATATCGCACATGAGGAAAATTACAGCTGAGGAAGAAATGGTTGGGCGGACAGTGAGAAATGAGAGGCAGAGTGGCGGATACAGCGCCGGAGAAGATAAATTTGTGGGAAACAAGCAAAATAAGCAAGATAACAAGACATTCTTTCAAGCGTTAAGCTGCAGTATATCATGTTAGATCCCCCTCAGCTCTTCTGCCTATTAGCGCTGAGGGCCATATGTGTTATCACACCCCAACACACTCTGGCCAAGGTTATACCCCTGCATATTTTATGGCAGCACATTTTCCTGCAGTTTAAACACCCAAGATTAAACACAGTCCACTTTTCTGTGGAGACATATGACAGTAGTCAGAAGGTAACACCTGAAGGTGCTGTGCTGTGTGAGATAACCGTAATCGTAAAACTCTTATCAATGAGCACCTGCACTATGGCTGCTGATTCAGCCTGTTTGTGCTCAGTCTCAGCACTATTGACCGTTTCGAGCTACTTAAATCTTGATCCTTTGTTTGTTGGAGGTGTGGTTTTTTAAATATTGAAGAGTTTATGGTTTACAAATGTGTGATTGAGTCTTCTGAATGACAGTTTAATCTGATGCTGACTAAAAGTAACTTGACTACAACCTACAGCTTGTTTGTTGTATAGATATAGAACTTGGTGATAAATCTGAAGGTGTGAATCCAAGAGGTAGTAAAATTTAATTGTGCCTTAAATGAAATGTAAGTAGAAATACACTGCAGTTTCTCTCAGCATTGTAATCTTAATAGCGATGGCAATCTTGTTTCCAAAACTCACCTTGATAGTGACAGTTCTCTTCTCCCTCAAAGATTTCTTGTGCAAAGGCTTTTCACGCTCATGTTTTATCACCAAATATATTAATCATTTGCTGTGCAAATGGATTTGTTTTGAGTCACAAAACAAATCCGCTCCTTGCACTTTGTCACATTTGACTCGTCTCTGGATTTCTCTGTTGGCATGAAAAAAATCGAGGGCAATTATGCCATGCTTTTGAAACATGACAAGACACAAATAATAAAGTACAGGAAGCCATTATTCTAGCTCTGGCTGCCAGCAGAATTTAGAATTAAATCTAAAATTGTGGTTATTACTCATCAGGCTCAGCACAGGGAAACCCCTGAGGACATTTCCGATCTGTCGTGTCCTTTCACCAATCTGAATATGCTGACTTGACTTTAAAAGAGGCTGTGCTTTTGCACCCTTTGCTTTTAAACTCTTTTAAACTCATTTACTACGGCATTATTGTTTGAAATGTTTATTTTTTTAAAAAGGAAAATTTGCTTATTTGCCCCTCGCCTTTTTTGACCTAATGTACCTGATTTCAGTGTGAAGTGTGTTGTATTTCAGCAACGCCACATTCCGAGGCACACCTTTCAGGTTTCAGCGATCTTCCATCCTGTTTACCTTGAAAAAAAGGTGACGTCATGTGTTGTTGTATTGGACCAATCTGCTCCTTCAGTTTGTTTGTGCTGAAGAGCTGAGAAACGCTTATATTTGGAAGTCAATAAAACCACATTTATTTAAGTGATCCACTGCTGCCACTAGTCAGTCTAATCATATTATTATTTCAGCCCGTAATCTGACATCAAATAAAGGAGAAGTTGATCACTATGTTGAGTAATTATCCTGTGTTACCTGAACATGCAAACTGATGTGTGTACATTTGCATGCAGATTTCCATACAGACAGCAGACGTTCGCTGTAGGTGCACGTTACTAGATGTGGATGAGGTAATGTTTTAACAGGAATGTCTCAAAAACTATTAAAAGATGAAAGCCTAAATTTTTCACTGGTGGTTCTCGTCATCAAATTAAACCAGAATCTGTAATTTTGGACAGATCAAAAAAGAATTCATGCTGTCCTACAGAATCCAGTATTTTACACTAATGAGAAACTTCACATTGCAAAAGACAGCTAGTGGCAATACAATTATGTAGTAATAGAATGCAGTTTCTTATTAGTTTACACTCAAATATAGGACTTTGCAGGAGTACTGGGCTTTTTTTTTCATACTTTAAAGTATGAAGCAAAAGGCTTGAGCAAAAGGCCCATGTTGATTTGAGATCGAATGAACCAACATCAAAAATCAAAGGATATAGCATGAAAACAAGTGACTGATTGCAGTGTTCATTGTTTATAACACTTGTATGTTATAACGGTTCACAGCTGGTCGCAGTGTAAGCAAGAGTAGATCATACACCGATTGTACTGCATACTTTGTACCATCGTTAACAGACGCTCTCAAGTAGATGGGCTGCCCATGGACTCCCAGCACACTATCACTGCTGAATGATGATTTCAGCATTACAGTGACTGTTATCGCTGTGATAATATCTTCAAATGTCAAGCACACCTGTCACTGAAGCAACACCTAAATGTGAACCCTTCCCGAGGCCTTGCCTTTCCGTATCTCCAAGTTTACTTAGGTCCAAGTAACACAGATTTCATTTCAGAGTGTGAGCATCTGTCCAGTTTTTTTCATCTGCTAGTTTTTCGCTACCGTGCAGACTTGTCCATGGAAATTTCATGTAATTAAACACCAACTATGCATGCACCTCAGGCGGCTGACTTCAAACCAACTTAAAAGAAGTATAACAGGAATGATTACTCGACCATGGTGTCTCCAGCTGTCCGTGTCCGCAACAGAGTATGATCAAGGTTTAAAAGAGTATAATTAAGGCTTAGCTCCTCTCACTGGGCCGGTCGACAGGTCAGTAAATAACTTCAGTAGGGGTTTGCAGGGCTGCTTCTAACACGGAGTTAAATGTAAGGTACTATTATGTAGTCACACAGAGTCAATCAGTGAATGCTCCAACAGGAGATGGTGTAGTATTACTTTCTTGAGACTTTCAATATGTTTGGATTTCATATAATAGTATCTATGCAGAATGAAAATAACATTCTTTATAAAGCCTGTTTTACAATTATGGACCTGTTGCTCTTACAAAGACCCTATGCATACATTCTTTGCACTGTTGTCTACAAGCAAGTTGCAGTGTCAGAAATATGTGGAACAAATGGTGTGTGGACTCTTTTTCCATGTGCTGTTGTTGGTTCATCAGTCAGAAGAGAAGGTAAGTTATAACATACAAAGAGCTAAAGTGGCACAGGTTGTTTGAAACAATGCAAACTACCCTTTGCATTATCTGCGCTTTTCATGCTGTGGTGAACTCCGCTGATGCTCCCTTTCCTTTTGAGGCCCGTTTTTAACCAGTCAGCATTCAGGTTGTGTCACCCCTGTCAGGCTCTGTGGCTTTTTGGGGGGACTACACGCAACCACATCTGCTTAGGTTGCATTCCATAATTCTTCACTCCGCATAGCCAAATACAAACAACCCAACACAACCATGGTACCATGTGTCCACCTTTGCACACCAAATCTAGCTTTATATTAATCTTAAGATCATTCTTGTTGCTTTAATCATAGCATAGTTTTGAAACCTGAAACCATAAAATAGTGTTGGCCAAAAGAGCTCTCCACAGAACAACCGTCATACATAACACATCGCACAAACACAACTCTTTTTTTTTAATGTTTGATACACAGTCTTCTTCCAACATTTATGCAGATTTTAAATGTGGCTCAATCAAGAATCTATTAATGAGTATGGATATCCTCCATCTATCCATATCCATAGGTCAACATCCATTGACTAGAATCCAATATGGAATGATGGATAAGCACACTGATTGATGCCTAGCCATCTATTGATGATACACATTCAATTCAATTCAGTTTTATAGTAAAGGGTAAATGGACTGGTTCTTATATAGAGCTTTTCTACTCTTCTGAGCACTCAAAGCGCTTTACACAGCTTGTACTTTCACCCATTCGCATAAGCACATTTTCTTAGTGCTTTCTAACTAACATTCACACTCCGATGGATGCATTGGAGAGCAATTTGGGGTTAAGTATCTTGCCCAAGGATATTTGGCACGCAGACTAGGAATCGAACCACCAACCTTTCGATAGGTGATGACCTGCTCTACCGCCTGAGCTACAGCCACTCCAAACCGCAACAAAAGTTGCTTCAAGGTGCTTTATACTGTAAGGTAAAGACCCTACAATGATATAGAGAAAACTCCAACAATCAGATGACCCCCTGTGAGCAAGCACTTGGAGACAGTGGGAAAGAAAAACTCGGTTTTAACAGGAAGAAACCTCTGTCGCGACAGGTTGGGGTGAGGTGTTGGAGACAATAATTTATATCTTAAATTATTAATCAAAAGCCAGAATATATTAGGTTGTACTCCTATCATGTGTTACCACTTACAAACTATTCTAACCTCATTGTGTCGTCCATTTTACATTCAGTGTTATTTTTCTACTCATGATACAGCATGACCCATTTCCATTACTGTCTCGGGAATCCACTGAAAGAATATTGCTTCTCTCGTTGTCGAAGGGCAAACTCATTTGGCACTATAATTGAAATTGTCACTTCACTCCATCACATTTAAGTTATTTTTCTTCTCAGAGGAAAGAACGAGGGAAGACAAAAAAGCAAGGAAGAGTCTTCTCACTATTCCCCAAAGAGACATTTCCCTCCACATTGAGCATAAACAGATTTGCAGGCTTATGTAGAGAGTGCAAAGTCATGCCCACAGAGAGTGCTGCCAGCACCCGTTGCTGTCTGCCTCCCTACAGACTACAGCTAAATCCTCACACTAATCTCCAATTAAAATGGCGATAATAGGTGTTTGCCCAACTCAGTGCTCACCACTGCACCCCAGCTCCATCCTCCCTTCTTCCAACCTCACATCAAATCTGTCACAGGGACACACACACACACACACACACACACACACACACACATCTACAAAACCCCCATCAGACTCTTTCCAAAGTGCCCAAAGGATTGACCTAGATTGAGGCCACTTCAAGAACTAATTTCTGCAAACACAAAGGAGGATTAGTGGAGATTAAGATGACAAGGTCTGAGGATTGAGTGGTAGCTGGCATAGGCCAATTATAATTACTGTTTGAACAAAAAGTGGACTGTGGCTAATCCATAGAGGGCTCGTGTTTGGATCTGCTCTGCTCCAAAATTGTTATTTAGCTCATAATTTTGCCAGCGACTGTACCTTAAAAGCTCCACATGGACCACAGCACCGCTGTCCATGTCTCTCCCAACTGCCGAAATCTTCTAAAAACAGCACAGGCTCATTATTCATAAAGGCGCAGCGATTAAATCCTGTGAAAGGATTCGAGATGGGTTGTATTCAGAGTGTGACATTTTCTGCAAGGTTATGCTAACTAAATGTTTCATCTTGCTCCTTTCAGCCTTATGGTTCTGTTTGCCGTCGTGCATTGTTGTGGCCACGCTTCCAGACTATAAACAGGTTGCTGGCAAAGAGCAGCTTACCCTGCTTAAGCCAGTAATTTTTCCTAACATATTCCATATGTTGATCTACTTTGCTGAAATACACATTCTGCTCGGCCAATGTGATTAAGCCCGATCACACATATATTGTCAAATACATCCAGTGTGCGCGTTTAAAAGTGGGATTTAAAAAAAAATTGTGATGAAAATGGGACACTTAGTCCTCTAAAGATCAATCCAGTGCTTTAAGTTTATGTTGTTGCCATTGATCTGCTCTGAAAAGATGGCTTTTTCATGTTGGTCCTTTTCTGCCCGTCTTTATCTCCTTTGCTTAGACTAAATGAAGCAAAATGCTGGAGAGGGAAACATGTTTAAGGAGCCGACCCAAAGTAAAGTTTGATGTGGCCACTAAAGCTGTCAGTAAAGCCGTGTGATAAAGCTCCTCCGAAATGCCAGACGCTTTTCATCGTTTCTGACGCAGAGCTTTGGGTGTTTTGAAAAGTTTTCACTGCACATTGGGGCATTGGGGACTGGGTGTGTGAGCGACTGCGGCCAGCAGAGTGTGTCTGTGGGTGTTTGGAAGTGTGCTCGGGCGCATGTGCGGCTTGCAGTGTTTATGTTCATGTGTGCGTGTGTGGTCCGGTGCAGAACAAAAGCGGACACTCATCGGCGGGGTTGGCGTGCGCAGAGCACATTCGGAACGGGAAAGAGAGGCAGGCTTTCATCTTCTCGCGTGCTTGTTGATACCCCAATGGGGACCACATGCCCGAGTCAAGCGAGGAATCCTTTGTGCGATTAAGACTAAAAGTTTAGGTGTCCCCCACTGTTGGGGCCCTGAGATAAAGCTTCATAGCCTCATCAGGGAAGCCAGTGGAAGCCAATGAAATCCCTCTAAGGCTCAGATAACAACCTGCCATGATGGAAGCCAAGCAACGGATAAAACAGTCAAAATCCTAACCAGCTGTCAGACGTCCTGCATTACTCTGCTAATTACAAACTCTGTGGGTTTCCAGATCCCCCCCCTGCGACCACCTCCAACACCCTCGGCTGTCCCAGCCTCACCTCTGCTCCATCTGTAAGCGTGGCATTTAATTAAGGAGACTTTCCTAATTAATGAGAAATGCTTCAAACCTGCAGTCTGACTTCAAGTGCTTATAAAAATGCCTGAGAAATTGCAGCTCTGCACACCGCTCACACTCATTCATTAGCTGCGGCTAAGCTACCTTACATCAGCAAACATTCATTTATCAAGCTCATTGTGAGCAAACCTCAGTAAACACTGTTTTCTTTTCCTTCAGCTATGTTTTCTTTTCATTGTTGTCTTGATATATATGTATTTTTCCCTCTTAGTCAGGTTGTTTTGGTTTGCAGATTAAGGTCTTAGCCCGGAGTTGTTTGTACCGACATGTCTGTCAGAGTAAAAGCAGCGCTGACCTTTATCTGACAGGTAGTTTCAAAGGATCAGGGAAAGTCTGTCCCCAGAGAACGGTGGGTAATAATGAGTTCACATCATGTCCGTCCTTGAAGATTGCAGAATTCCAGTCGTTTGGTTAATCAGGAAAGCTAGAGGTGCACTGTTTTAAGTCCCTGAGAGTAAACAGTTTTGAGCTACTTTTCAATTTTATGCAAAACTTACTTCACTTTAATTGCAGAGGTAAACAGAAAATTCAAAATATTCTTAAAAGTGAAACGAGGGATTTGCACCATTTTGGATTGAGGGGCCTAAATTAAAGAGTTAATTAATTTTACCTCTAAACATGCCATTGTACCCTAACCTCTTAACCCAAACCTAACCATATATTACCTTTAGGGGTGCAACGATATTCGTATCGATATTGAACCATTCGATACAGTGCTTTCGGTTCGGTACGCATATGTATCGAACAATACAACATTTGTAATTTATTTTATCAATTTTCCTTCTGACGATGCTGTCTGTGTTGAGCGCTCAGTGAATCTGTGTTCGACTACTCCGCCTAGGCTGCACTGTCGAGCGCAGATCCACTGAGCGCTCAACACAGACAGCATAGTCAGAAGGAAGAGCGCAGGGCAAGCTAGCGAGACAGAAGTTAAGCTCTCCTTGCAACAGGCAAATTGAACCTCATTCAGATCTGGCGTTTGGAATTATTTTGGTTTTCATGTGACGTATGACCCTGAAGGTAAGCGAGTCATGGACTAAAGTAAAACAGTATGTTGGATGTGCCACGCAATGCTCAATTACATGGGTGGGAACTAGTGTGTTAGCGCAGTTAGCTCGTTAACGTGTTGGCCGTCTAGCCCCATGCACGGAGCGATCGGCGGTAGCTCGTTAACGGAGATTTGCCGTGTTGTGGCGTTAAGGTCATTTCAACGAGATTAACCTGAAAGCACTAGTAGGAACACAACGAATATGACTGCACATTTACGCCGACATCATCCTAGTGCAAAGACAAGTGGAAGCAGACAAAAAAAAGCAAGCATGCTACTAACTTTAGCCGAGTCATTTAGACAGCTGTTAGCACATGATTCTCCTTATGCTGCTGAGAATATAGCCCAGAAGAAGCGGATAGTATAGCTTTTATTTTGGAAAGAGACATTTCTCTGTAATAAACTCTCTTTTCCAAAGATGAGTGATTCCTCAATCAGATACAGGGCTTGCAATATCGCTAGCCTGACGTCCCGGGGCTAGCAATTTTTTCAGTCAGGCTACCAAAATCTATCTCTGCCCTGCCCGTCGGGCTATTGTAGGAAAAATATATGTCAATGCTTTTGCATTCTTTCAGAAATGTAGCTGGGTAATTATGTCATTGGCATCGGTGAGCCACTGTCAATATGTGACATATTGAAGTCGCGTTTGAATTTGCGCTTGTTTTTTTGCTTTCACTTTGCAATCGTGCGAACTGTGTATAGAGAGCGACAGCACTGATCTGTGAGTGATGATAATTTGTGCACCAATTCCTCTGACATCGTCTTATTAATCGTTAGCTTACTATGCAAACATGACAAGTGAAATCTCCCGCAGCAAGCTTAAACATGTGAGAGGTTGATCGCGCAGAGAATCGCTGAGCTTATGTGAGTGCGTGTGTAAAAGCATTTCAGTTCTGCTGAGCCAAATAAGACAGGTCAGGGTGAAGAAGTGACAGCCAAAGAAAAGCTTACCACAAAACGGAGAAGTTATGACAAATCAGACTATAAGGCAAAAAGAAAGTGCAGCTTTGGACAAAATAATTTCTGTGGCTGCAATATGACGAGCTAAATAACCAGGGCTGCACATAAGTGGTCCGCAGGTGCGCATTCGCTGTCAAAATAAAAAAACACGCACAAGGGTTAGGGTTAAATTTAAAAACTGTACTTTTGAGTTAAAATATATATTTATAATTTTAATAAATGACAAATTAAAAGTGCATGAACATTTTTTTTGTATCGAAAAAATATCGAACCGTGACACCAAAGTATCGAACCGAACCGAACCGTGAATTTTGTGTATCGTTGCACCCCTAATTACCTTATACTCAATCTTCATACTAAAATGTAATCAATTATGTCATGGGGTGTTGCTTTTGTCCCTAAAAGAGGATGCAAGTGATTTATTTAAAGTATGACGTTCACTCACCAGCTACTTTGCAACATACATCTTGCTGGTACCAGGTGGACAGATTCAGCAAGGTCTTGAAATAATTCCTTGTGATAGCATCATGCAATAGTTTTAAGGCCACAGTATACCACAGTAGTCACTTTGCATGCCAGTAATGTCAACACAGTAACATTCATTCATGCTTGGCGTTAACTAGCCACTGCAATATTCTCCTGAACAGTAGGTGTTGCAAGTTAAAACATTCCTCCACATCATCTCCCTCTGTATAATCTGTGAATCTCTGTGCTGATGTGCCATTGAAACTGTGTTAAAAACTGACATGGTTGAAAGATGCACGACCGGCACAAATGGCATCTTGCGACAGTGGATGTGACGTTCATTTGGTGTAACTTTGTCTAATGGTGCCATTCGCCTGGCACCACACAGCCTTGTTGTAAGCTGACAGGAGTGGCACCTGTGGGTCTTCTGCTACTGAAGAGCATTCAGAGATGGTATTCTGCATACTTTTGTAGTAAAGAGTGGTTAATTGAGTTACTGTAGCTTTCCTGTCACTACACTAAACAGTTCCTGAAACACTCAGATGAACCCTTCCTGCACCAACAACCATGCCACATTCAAAGTCTGCTTTCAAAGTAGCTTTTTTTAGCTTGTCCCTGTATTGACAGTGATACTGGAGGTACAGACAGGAACTGTAGGAAAGGATAGAGACATACAGCAAAGGTCAAGCTAGTGGTTTTGTGACATGTGCTCTTTACCATTAAGCCATGAAGCGCCCCCATAACTGATTATTCTGAATGATTTCTGCAGCTATACATCTTGTCAGATTGATATAGGTCAACAGTGACATGCCACCATACTTGTTCCTAATGTTGTCTGTTTGAAAAGGGCAGCTGACGAGGAGTGGAAGATGCAAACAGGGCACATTTAGACCCCACCGCCCCTGTTCCCTCCCTTAATTAGAAGGCAAGAGTTAATTGATTGTTTTGGCTTCTCATTCACGTCACAAGGGAATAATGTTTACAGACTTCAGCCTGAGCTATGCTACTTTAAAGTTAAGCGCTTTTACCCCATCAACCCACCTAAACCACCAGGCCCTTCTTCAACTACTCCCCCCCACCCCTTCCTTTCCCAACCTCAAACCACACCCGAGTGAAAATCCATATAACAGCAGAAATTGCAGGGCAAATGCCTTTGAGCCACACTGATTAAAAGACCCACCAACCCCATTTCAAAGACGACATAAACAATGTTAGGAGCACGCTGCCTGCAGTAACTCACCCCACTGTTATTACATCTTATGAAGTAGTTCGGCATTTCATCTTTCTGTGGTTTTCAGCACTGAGATAAGCCTGAGAAAGCTGAGGTAAGCTAAGTGGCCTTAAAAGCATCCCTGAGCGGTTAATAAGTATGTACTAATGACTCCCAAACACATCTTATCAACATAAAAAGGCCTGATAAAGCGCCAGCATAACCAGAGGGTGAAGTGGTGTTTTGATTCGTAGGCTCGTAAATCTGCAGCTGTCAGAAAAAAAGGAGTGTAGGTATTCATGACACTTGCAACATGCAGTTATTGAGCTGTGGTAGAAACACAGTCTTATCTACGGCCTCACCTAAGTACAACTTCATCTCCTGATTGTGTCCTTTTCAAAACCATTAAACCATAACTAAAAAGCCTTGTGTTTTCACCATCTACGCCATCTAAATTGCTTCTGTCTCACAGCTTTGAAGCAGCGTGAAGTGTTTAAAATCCAGCAGAGGAGAATTTAAGAAGGGTCACGGGTGCTTCTGTCAAGAGGTATGGTGTCTCAGTGACAATTCAGATAAGATTCCCGTAGATTGGTTGCTCAGTTGTTCTCAAGCTCCTATGGGAGATGCAAGTGAGTGTGTCATTACACATGATACATGTGCTCTGTCCCAGAAGGCATTTTCTCCCATACACAGTCATTGGAACAGCAGCAGCTGTGCAATGATGAATCTTGTGTAGCATCACAAACCACTCGATCCAATAACATTTGGAAAGTCTAGAAAAGGTGATTTTATTTCATCACGTGCAGGAATGTTAGCTGGTGGAAGTCTTGGACTGGAAAATGATATTGTACGGAGGATAGGTCCTGTTAAGACCGTGCCAAATATTGATTAGGTGGTGTGTCCACACTAAAAAACCCTAGCAACTCCTGAATCAAAATGTATATGTGCCATTTAGGGGATCCAAAAGGACTGCTTAGCATTGTCGTGTCACAGAACAGAAGGTTTGGCCTTTCCCTCCACAGTTCAAAGATGTGCATGTTAAGTTAATAAGTGATTCTAATAGGCTGTAGGTGTGGATGGGTGAGCGTGCGGTCGTTGTTCTCTCTGTGCTGGCCCTTTCATGTCCAGCCTTTTGCACTCAAATAAGCTCCGGCAACTGACACCTCATGACCCCGAAATTGGATAAGCGGTTAAAAAAATGGATGAATGGATCCCCTGACCTTTCCCTTTGCAGCACCACGAGGTTGACATTTATGTTATTGAGTGTATGCCCCCTCCAGGTGAATTCTTATTTTCTGTCCAGTGATTTATGGTCAAATGACTGGAAATATTAAACCTGCTATATGTTAACATTGTCATTCAACGTACCAGCCGTAACAATTTGTCTAAAGACTCGGTGTAAGTTATGTGCATTTTCACTAAGCAGCCAACAGTAGGGATTTAAAACCACTGAAAGTCATATGAATGTGTAGGCAAAACTATAAACCAGGCATAACCATAAACCTGATTAATAATTGTGTGTATTGTGTATAAATCAGTGTATAAATGGGGCATCCTTCAAGTCAGGTATCGGAACTAATTGTTGATTCTGAAATGGCTACAGGCGCAAATGTGGTGGGCGAGTGGCTGTCTGTGTCAGTTTTTACACGGAGAGACACTATAGGAAGGTGGGGCTCACTGTCTCTACCAATGGTTCCATCCTCAACCAGTTTGGGACGAGTTTCTCCAGATGCAGCCATCAGAGTGTAAGTGCGACTACTAGTCAAGGTGCACACTTATGTGAAGAACATGCTTTGAGTCCTCATATATATAAGTGACAATCCATTAACCATTTCTGGGGCTAAGACAATGGATGGATGAATGGATGAATGGATGTGCTGCGCTGTGCTGTGTTGTGCTGTGCTAAGATAAGATAAGCTAGCTGGTAGTCAGTAACTGAACTTAGCAAAAAGATAGAAAACAAGATGAAAATGCTAGCCTGCCTCTGTCCATAAAATAAAATAAAATAAAATAAAAACACAGACAGCACCTCTGAAGCCCACTAATTAACACATTTAATAGTAACCTAGTTCTAAAGTCTTCCAAAATCAAACAAAACCAGGAGCAGGAAAGCTCTTGCTGAACACTACTTTATTGAACAAGTCATTAACAACAACTTCTTCTTCCTGTGAGTCATGGTGCTCACCTCACGTGTTTATCGACAGGCACAACAACAACAGGCACCTTCCCTTCTTTTTTTATGAAGCAAAACTTTAACAAACTAAGTTTGCTGTCTAAATTTGCACTTGGACTGAGAGGTGAACAAAACCAAGGTCAGTCATGCATTAGTAGCTCCCTTGTGTTCTTTTAATTAAAGCACTTTTCTTAATGTCCTCATCTCCCTTCAGGTGATGTAAAGCAGTAAATTAGCTTGTGGCTGCAAAGCACCATAATCAGCAGGATGTCTTTCCAGGGATACCCACAAAATTTGAAGGACAGGGTCAGTAGGATTATCCTTGGGGGAGGCTACATTAATGACACAAGCAAGAGACAAAAGCACAGGGCAAAGATAAATAAAAGAATAAGAAACAGAGTCATTGTGGATCAGGAGAGACTTCCTCAGACTTATTTTCTGCCCATCCATTTTCATTCAGCTTTCTCACAACAATGCAAGAGCCGTGCTGTGGAGGATAAATAAAACGAACAAAGGTGTTTTAAATGAACTGGAATAAACTCGTTTAAAAAAAAGAAAGAAGCAAAAACAAACATGTAATGGAAATTTAAATTGGTAGAGACAAACAGCAATAAGCCAAAACCATAGAACATCTCTGCAGACATTCCTGTCTGCAGTTAAAAGGAAGCCTTGATAAAGGTTAGAGGAAGGTTTTGAAAGTCTTCTGTGACCTGAGCCTTGCATGGCCTTTTCTTTAGCAGTTTATCATTTTTCTTTTTTTCCTGCCCGTTATGTTATCTCCTGAGTCTGCTTTGTGGTCTAGATAAGCAGCATATGCTGAAGGGCTTTTGAAAGTAAATTAAACTTCACTGAAGGACACAGAAAACAACAAGGTTCAAAAGAAATACCAAAACATTTCAATGTCACCATTGCATTTTCAAGCAATCTAGAAAATGTAATATAATATTTCAAAGGGAAACCTGGTGTACTTGTGCTATGAAGTTATTTTAGAGAGTACTTTGAAAACTTTTTAAATTTTTAAGTGAAAGATTAACTTTATCATGTGGATTTTTTTTCTGCTATAAGCTTCATTTTGGGACATGTGACAGTGGCACACTGGCCCCTGACACAGTACCCTTGCCTGAGGCAGATTGGTTTTCAGCTGCCTGCCTGAATGCTGATGTAACTCATAGGTCAGAGCGAGCACAGCCCAGTGGAAGGCTCTCTCATTTCGAAAACATTCCTGGCATGATCACAGTGTCTGTCTGGGGTGGTTTGAACCAGCTCCACCCTGAATGGCATGAAAATTTCGTGGTTGGGCAAAACCAAAGAAGCTTCCAGCTTTGTGTCCATGTACCTGAACCTCTGCACAGCTGTCTCCAAAAGTTGATTCTGTTCATCTGGACGTAGCGTTTTGTGGGAGAAACGTTTCGTCACTCATCCAAGTGACTTCTTCAGTCTCAGCTGACTGCAGGTTTCCCCAATCTTATAAACAGTACATTTGCATAATGGCTGAAACCAGCCCACTGAAGGAACAATGGGCTGGGAGGTCAGTTCCTTAATCTTAATTATGCAAATTCTCATGACCATTGATCAGCAACCACTGACTAAAACCCACTGATCAATGGCCATGAGTACCATTCACAGAGAGTTGGGCAATGGCTGCAATCACAGCATTGTAAGATGGCGAAAGATGTACCCTTAGGCCCCCTCCTCGATTCATTGATGGTCTTTCCCTTTTCACATAAATGACCTCCTTGACTCCGCGCTCAAACCAGCATTCCTCCATGTCCAAGATGTGCACATCCTCATCCTTGAAAGAGTATCCACTGGCCTGTAGGTGTAAATAGACTGCAGAGTCCTGGCCTGATGAGGTGGCTCTTCTGTGTTGTTCCATCCGCTTCGCCAGAGGTTGTTTGGTTTCCCCGATGTATAAATCCTGGCAATCCTCCTGGCACTTGACAGCAAACACTACGTTACTCTGTTTGTGTCAGGGGACCCGATCCTTGGGGGGGCTTTGATCAGTGGATTTTGGTCAGTGGTGTTGATCAATGGTCATGAGAATTTGCATAATTAAGATTAAGGAACTGACCTCCCAGCCCATTGCTCCTTCAGTGGGCTGGTTTCAGTCATTATGCAAATGTACTGTGGGCTTGACCAGTGAAATGACATGATAATGTGTGTAAAATTGCACACAAAGTTCTGGTAGCACAGAGTGTCCTGTAGTTATAAAATCAAACAAATATTAGGGTTTCGTTAATTTACAGAAAACGTCCTCTTTTTTAGTATGCTTCCTCTGTGCTAATAATAAATTTTAGATCAATTTATTGCTTTCATGTAGTATAGAAATCCTTCCTATTTTCCAAAGCCATCCACTGGGCTAATTGAGTCTTTGCCGGGTCGATACTGGCCCCCTAGGCCTCATGTCTGACACTGCCGCTCTGTGGCATGTCATCCTGATATTGAATTTATGGCTTTAGGTTGAAGAGAATATGCACATTTAACTCTCAGAAGCCTTCCCCCTACTGTGAGCATAGTACTAATCTGATATTGTATGCTGTAATTTCTTTGTACCATGGAGCTTTATTGTTTCCAAAGGCAATTAAAAACATCATTTGCCAAATGTTCGCCCTCATTCTGGGGCCATCTCACATACACAGTGCCAATGCTGGAAGTACTCATCAGTGCATCACATGTGTACTCGTAAACAACTGTAAAAAGTCACCGACATAAAATGCACTCTGACTCATGCTTGAGTAGCAGTAAAGTTAAAAACTACAGTGCCCATCAGTTTTGAGAAATGGAAGAATCTACAAATAAAATGAAACTAAATATCTGTATATGTATTTGTATTTTCTATAGGAACCAAAGATCTTGGAGTTCAGTACCCCAGACAAACCAGCACTGAGACTTATGCACTGTTTGTTTTGGCCTTCTAATGCAAGATGAATAAAATATAATGATACCATATAGCCACGTAATTATATTTAATTGTTCAGGAACATTTTTGTGCCCCATCTCAAAATTTGTATAAATAAATCAATAAGACCTTTGATACTTTTTCATTCATCTTTCATTCATGTTCCAGATCATCTGCTGACATTTACAAAACACAGAGTGGTGGTAAAGACACAACAAATGTGCAGTTTTTATATTTTACTGGAAAAACATCTGAAATGTTTTTGTCTGTGTGCGCGTGTGCGTGTGTGCACATTACTGAGTCAAGCCTAATGCCTGCGTTGCCAGGCGACGGTGACATGTAGGTACATTGTTTTTATCACACTCGGCCACACATACAGACTGCCCACACAAAATCCTAGACTTTTAGTCTGTTCAAGCCAAGTTCTGCATAAGCTTACAGCACCCAAAGGATTCACAGTGTTAAAGGGTCGAGCCACCCTCGGTATGGTCTGGGAGGCGCAGGGAGGTGGGGGTAAGGCCGACATCCTGGCGGACAGGAAGCCCAACTTCCTGTCTTGATTAATGAAGGGACTGTTGAGGCACAGAGGGGCCTCCCACACACAAAGCCCTCGCATTTAACCTTCAGTGTCAGCTTGATGTTGTTTTTTTCCCCCGGATCTCAGAGTGCTTGAGAAAAACATTCTTGTAAGAAAAGTGAAAATGGTGCCGGTACGATTTTTCACAGCTTTTTTTGTTTTTTCACAACATCTCAGCACATGCTGACACAGTCAGAAAAAACACTTGTTTATTTCTCAAGCCACCATCCCCTCCCCTCCAGCGTGTTTTTGCTTGCATGAGGGTCGGGGATCCAGTAGAACTGGTGTTTCTCAACCACATGTCACCGGTCAGGAGTTGTGTCAGGGCGAAGAATGTAAACAGAGTCAGCAGAGCTGGAGCTGGAGGAACTCAGCCGGTGGCGGTGCGCTCTGCGGTCGCGGGCTGATGGGATGTTAAAACTTGTTACTTGTTAAAACCTGGGGACGTCCTAAAGCAGCAAGGACTTCACTACTAGCGTGCTGCTTTGCAATGCATTTCATTGGAAGATAGAGGAGGGGGAGGGGGTGTAAAAAGTGAGAGGGGGAGTCAGGGCTGGGGAGGTGCTTTTTAAGATTTCATGATGTCTTCCAGCCCCCACAGTTGGCAGGGGAAAAAAAAGGTTGCTGTTGCCAAGGTGACTTGACAGAGAAAGGGAAAGTATCTGGCTGTTCTTGTGCAGGAAGCTCAGAAGCCAGGGGCACAGATAAGATGATTTCAGTCCCTCCTCCACAGAACAAAAGCCGTACGCATGATATACTGCCTTAAATACCTCAGGACGCTCTGGCTGCTGCGTTCACCCCAAAGCTGCCGAAATATGTGAAACATGCAGCAGTGCAGAAAGTCTCCTATGCTGTGCTGAAGCTGCCTTGCGCCCTTTAAAATACACACCACCACCACCACCACCACCGCGTTAAAACAAGCCAATGGACAAATGGTTTTTGGCACTGAGAAGAAAGACACAACACTTTACAGTCAAGAGGAAAAAACTCTCATGTTTATTTAGCCATGAATTTCACATTGTGAAAAAAATCACATGTACAAAATAATGCCATAAAAATAGAAATTAAAACTCTTACATGACGAAAGGAACCGATGCACACCGACGGTGGCTTAATTTACATCAACACATGAAAGCAAGATACTGCATCCGATTCTGAGCCGGCTGGATTTCCAGATAAAACAAGAGGATAAAGGAGGGCAAAGAGCTGAAATGGGAAATGCCACTCAGCAATTAGGTGCAAATTGAAGGGGCATTCATTACTCTCTTGTTGCCAGGGAAACTTGTGTTCTACAGGGAAAGAAGTACTCCCGTCTGATTGGCGGGGCCGGAGGCTCCGTGTTCCGTGGTTGGATGAGGTCAAACTTATGGAGCCACAATGGTTTGTCCTGAAATTGACAATAAAAGGGAACTTTTGGGTGGCTTGGGGCGCTGAAGCAGAATTTACTGGGCTGTTAATCCC
This sequence comes from Diplotaxodon limnothrissa, assembly GCF_057381915.1. Classification (NCBI taxonomy): domain Eukaryota; kingdom Metazoa; phylum Chordata; class Actinopteri; order Cichliformes; family Cichlidae; genus Diplotaxodon; species Diplotaxodon limnothrissa. The sequence continues at coordinate 54,690,286 of NC_140602.1, read as the reverse complement.
CTGTTGATTTAATTTGAGTGCACATAGAAGTTTTAAAAAAATTACATACATATTCCACCAAAACATTACCTCTTACATTGAAATTCAATGATACCATTAATATTCAAATGTAAAACGCCAATGTTCAGGTCACACAGACAGACACACAGATGAAAAACGCTGATTAATGTTGCCAAGTGTTTCATATGAAAGTGTTTAATGACACATGTTTTGGTCTTCGGATACCTCTTTTTTTTTTTCTTCTTTTTTTTAATGTGTATGAATGACACTATGGTGAAAAGCACTGTGGTGTCTGCCCTTAACAATGCACAGCTTACTGGAGTTCTTAACCTAATGATTACAAAGACTCACGAGAAGCCAAGTTAGCACATGTGACAGTCGTCCAGCTGTCACAATCTTAGCCATGTCAGGGTTACTCTCCCTTGTTGGTACTGGGTCATATACTGCACCGATCTGCCAGCCTTTTCTGTTTTATGGTTCATCTAACCCACTTCATTTGGTCTCCTATTTAGGCTGATTTAAGGCAAGTTTGGACCCAGATTAGAGCTTAAAGAGAATTAAAACAACATTTCTTTCAAAGCCGTTCAGTCTTCTATAGTGTAAGGGACTCTATAGTCTTGCTAATGACTGCTTTACATTATCCGTAGTGTGAGTCATTCTGCCTCTTGCATCCATGAAACCCTGGGAGAGGTTTCTCTTAAAAGAACCAAGTACCTCACGCAAAAAACTGGACTGTCCAAAATACAGCCGCCCGCCCCAACTGCGATGAAATTAAAACACAACAACCGGCCATGCACAACATAACCCAAACATACATTCACATAATGAACACAGGCAGAGAAGAAAATAAATACGATTAAAACATCTTAACATAACAAGAGTATTCATTGCCATATAAATTAAGACTACATTGCAGCAAGTTTAAGAAGAAACTGATAACTTCTCAGTTTGCGTTTAAGGTGACGAGAGTCCATGCCAGTTTTTTTGTTATCTTTTGTTTGTTTTCTTAGCGAATCACCACAAACATGCTCAAAAAAGGGTTCAGCTACGACTCAGGCGAGCGAGCCGCTGCGTTTGTCAGAAGCAAAGCCAGTCTTTTACAGCATGAAGTGTTACGGCGTTCCTTCCGAGCCTGCCGAAATCCGCCCAGCCCTGTGTACAGTGGGTTGGTTCAGCGAGCGTCACATGCAAACATGTAAGGTCATGACCTCAAGGCACCTTCACCCCATCCCACTCCTTGGCCATGCACAGATCTACCCCTCCAACCTCTTCCAACTCAGCTTGTGTTGGCCATCAAAACCTCACAAACCAGGCAGTGCCCTGTCACTGCCTGGTTTGTTTCTGTGTCACAGCTGTTAGACGCACAAGCTTGAAACGACGCAAAAGAAGATACAAACGGAAGAGCTTATTAGAGGACTGAGGGGGTGTTTGCTCCTTCATTCTGCCTTTTATAAATCATCTATGTTCAGTCAAACTTTAACCTATCCTCGTGTTCCACCTCCAGCAATCTAAACAGGGCATCTGTCATGCTATACATTTTTTTCTTCTTTTTCTCTTAATATTTAAAAACAACAATAAAGTCCTAACAAGCATTTCATGACTGAACGGGGGGAAAGAAATGCAGGTAGTGTGATATGTTTTCAGCACGCCAGTGGCAGCATGAAAGCACAAGTGTAAAATGCCCCACGCAGAGTGGGAGTTTGTGCCAAGCAGCAGTTTGTTTGGTTTGTTTGCGTGAACTTCTTTTTACTGTACGCCTCAGCTTCCATCTCACAAAACGAGAGATGGCATCGTTCTAGTGAAAGCGTCCATCTGTCCATGCCTCTGATTTTTTTTCTTCTTTCTTTTTTTGCCTCTTTGCAACATCAAAATGAATGCGGGCGTCTGTACATCACTGCTCAGTGTCTCTTTTGGAGAAAAAGAATGTGTGCTTCTTCACAGTTGGGAGACCAGTAGATGATGCAAAACAGGGAAATCTAAGGGAGAGAGAAAAGAAAGACTCATTAGGCAGGCTAATAAGGTGAAAATGCCTGAAAGCAAACAGTGCTAAACAGTTTAAAGGTGACCTTTTAATTAATCAAAACAGTACAGAAGATGGATTAGGAATAAAAGATTTTTTTTCTGTCTAAAGAGTCAGGGTGCACAAAATAAAACCAAACTCCTGCCTAGTGGACTGTATCCCTGCTGTTGAGTCAGCTTTTTGGAGACGTGTATTTGTCTTTACATGAGCAGTATTGGATTGTGTTTAATTCACTTAATAATCATGACAGACATGAGTGATGCACATGATCTAAACAACAATTTAGGAGTATGAACAGTCCACAGGTTGTGTTTTACTGCAGAATCAGTGAATCTAATTCAAACTCAGTGAATGTATTGCTGGGAACCACAGTGAGAGAAGTGTAGTGTTTGGTGTCATTTGGGTGAGCGTGCCTCACATGTTGGTTACAAGTTTCCTTCTGTTAGCAGTATATTCAGTTTAATTAAATTCCATTTTGTGTATACATTGCGCCAAACCACAACAATAGTCATCTCGAGGTGCTATATACTGTAAGGTAAAGACACTACAATAATACAGAGAAAACCACAACAGTCAGACAACCCTCTATGAGCAAGCACTTGGCAACAGTGGGAAGGAAAAACTCCCCCTTTTAACAGGAAGAAACTAATAATAATAACTCGTGACTAAATGCAAAGTAGTGCATAAACACATAGAGAGTGAAAAGAGATGAGTGAAGTGCATATGAGTATATGTCTGTGTTACACTCTCCCCGTATGAGTAGTGCTGTTGTGTACCTTCAGATCCAGAAACCTATTTAAGTACTGGATTTCTGTTCAAAATTATTAGTAGTCTGAAAACTGGAGTCCTGAGTTTTGTTTTAGTCCAGAGATTAACACAGATTTGCTAGAGTATTTAAAGCAGTGGATACTGTGTGATCTCCATTTGTTTACTTTTATGTCAATAGTTTGTTGTTTGAAGCCTGATTACTCTGACATGTTCTAAAAGATGGGATTATTAGCTTAGCTTATTTTATCTTAGTTTAGCTTAGCAGCTAACTGTGGAAAATTGAGAAAAAGCTAGCGTGGCTTCATCTGACGCTAACAAAAGCCATCAACCATTATATTCGCTTCACCCATACAAAGACTGAGGCCTAAAATGATTCTGTTATGGCTCACATTAGGCATTTTGGTGGTAATTCTTCAACCATTTTCCCCTGCTAACAGCTTTCTGAGAAAATAAAAAAGGAGAACTCAAAGAGGAGTTAGGAATTTTCCCCTGGGAGAAAAAGACTGCAAACTTCGTTTTTTCCCCTCACAGCTACAATCTCCTCCTGTGAGGTCTAACATCCTTCATTCTCCTTTTATTCCTAAACAGTCAGCCTTCTTTTCCATTCCTCCACATTTCATCTTTTCACCGCGTTCATTGAGTAGACTGTCAGTTGCCATGACAGGCAGACACAGAAAAAAAACAAATTCTCTATTAAATTAGTGGCAGGATTATTCACTTCACTGAGCATTTTATTGCGCTGGCTTACAGATAGTTCAGGCCTTCAGTCTCTCTTTCAGAGACAAGTCACACACAAAAAAAGAAACAATGCAAAATATTTCATCCAGTAAAGAAGAGGAACATCACAGCCTTATAGCAGTGATGCCACTCCGAGCAGTTTCCTGGGATTATCAAGTGGGACACCGTTTGTGTGTGTCAGTACTTTGCATTCATACCTGCTAGCCATTTCAGAAAAAAATAGAGAAAAATGAAAGACTGTCTGCAAGGCTATGTGTGCGTGGGCATCGGAGTAGGTTGCAGTGATTGTCTGATGTGATGTGATCATGACCCTCCAGCCTGCAGTGCGCAGAAAGATCAGGTTTGCCAGCTCACTACCCATGCTCCACATACGTCCAGCCTATTTACCATCAGAGCCGGAGACCGTAGTTAAAAATAAGACCAGGAAGGCACAGACGGAACCGGAAGAGACCGTAAATTTTCAGAGCGAGGCCACTACTATGAAGGATGGTGTGTGTTTGAGTGGGCTGAGGGGTAGGTCTCACGCCGTCTAGCTTTACAACGCCTCCTCATGTCCCTCGCTGCCACTTCTCGCAGTCGCCTCATCTTGTAGCTGATGATGAATGGTTTCCGACACTGCGTGAGTCGCCGGCCACCTCCCTCTCACCCAGTGTAAAGACCATAACCTCATCAAAGGAAGGCAACTGAGAGTGGATTATCCGCGCTGGGGTGTTGCAGCCTGCTGGTGTGGAGCTTGTCTAATTGGCAGACCCCTTTTTCCCTCTTAGAGAGATTTCCCCCACAGGAGCAATAAAAGTATCCTATTCTCTTTCAATTACCCTCTCTGTCCTTCGGCCCATCCCCGCAGCCGCATAACTCACTTAACTAAAGCACACAAGCCCTATCAATCCCCCACTGGTCTGCCCTCCACTCCACTTATCGTGCCAGTATAACTCTTATTGTGAAAATCTAAAAGCCTAACAGAGTGAAAAATTGCATCATGTTACAGGCCTGAATTCTTTTTAACTTTAAAATCATGATACTTCAAACTCTAAATGCAATTCACATAGACATACATCTATACGGGGGTAAAACATTAATAATGCAATTCAATACTGAGTGTTTATACTACCAAAAACTGTCAAACCCTTCAAAGGTTGCTTCAAAGAATCGCTCTATATATATAATATTCTGTAACTCTGTAACTTCTGTCGGTGCTGTGCTTTTTTGGAAATCGAATTTCCCAGAGGAACCCACCCGAGGGATTAATAAAGTTCTATCTAATCTAATCTAATCTAATCTAATCTAATCTAATCTAATCTAGTGTAGCACTGTCAGATTTGTGATAGAGGGTTCTTAAAAAAGGATCAAATTGTATGATTTCCCTTGGGAAAACCCGACTCTTGGACTGCCCTAGATCAAACACGAATGCTGACAGAGCTGTCAAAGAGTCAGGTGTCTTATAGCAGTGGCTAACATAGCCTCGAGGTGCTAGTCTCAAACAGAAGGGAAGTGTACTGCTGAGGTGGGTTTTTTTTTTTTTTTCGTATTTCTAGTTAAATTTCCAGTTACTTCAGGCAATTTATTGGATTTTTTTACAGCTCCAACTGAAACAAAAAAAACCTGCTTCATACAACTGTTCTCATATATCGCATAATACCAGTACTCCACAAGGCACGTAAAATCAAAGGCATCAGGAGCACGATCTTACCTAATGGAAAGGGTGCATGTAGAGGGTTCTGAACTCAAGCAGGTAGATGTTTCCAGGTGCTGACAAAAGCAGTAGGAATGAGTGAGTATGGCACTGTAGTTATGCTGTTCCATGCATCCAGTGTGGGGTCATAGCAGTCCAGAGTTTTACACCTCTGTGTGCCAAAGTACCCACCCACCACATAGAGTTTGTTCCCTGATGCCACAGCCTGGCAGCTCATCCTCTTGGCAGTCACATCACCCACTTTTGTCCACTGGTAGCTCTCGCTGCTGAACTTGTATGCTGAGCATGCTGAGAACTCTGTGTCTCCGCCCATGACGAAGATCTGGTTTCCCAGGACAGCGGCGGCTGTGTAGCGCCATGGCTGAGGGCAGGATGCAGGCACGGTCCATCGGTTCTCCTGCGGATCGTAGCACTGCACCTTGGGCAGCTTGTCGTGGGTGACGCTGGTTCCTCCGAAAGCAAAGAGTTTGAGTTTGACGCTAACAACTGCTGCGTTGCTCACACCCTCTCTCAGAGGAGCTACCATTGTCCACTTGTTTGCCACGGGGTCAAACTGCTCCACCTGTTTGAGAGACACTGATGGAGAAGCTGGAAGGCAGCCTGTCGCTGCGGTGTGACCACCTACGACGTAGAGACAGTGTTTCAGCTCTGCAGACCCGTGGCCGAACCTGGCAATCAGCATGGGTGCCGCCTTTGACCATTCCTCGTGGACAGTGTCATAGACCCAAACATCTTTGGACACGCCATTTTCTGAGCCTCTGCCACCAGTGATGTACACCTTACATCCAATTGCACAGGCACTAAACTCCTTCCGTGGACTGGGGATGTCAGCCTTTGGGATGATCTCTTTGGCTTTCTGGTCCACAAGGTACAACTTGTCACACATGAAAGTCTGGCCACCCAGAAGAAACAGGGCATGGCTGGTTTTTCTGGGTCGAGCACATGGGCTGTTAACAACGCCATCGTTCTGCAGGATTTTCAGCTTACAGTGAATAGCTTCATCCACCAGCTCCTTGCTCTTGGCCTGGGAGTTAATTAGCTCTTCGGTAGAGACGTTCTCCATTAAAAAGATGGCAGGCAATAGCGCAAGGCGAACCGTTCTCAGGAGCTCCGGGAGATGGCAGTGCCTCCTTTCCAAGTCGTAGTTGATCCAGTTAAGAGCAGCTTCGTAAACCAGTCTCTCGTCTTCTGTCTCTAGCTCCTCATGTGATAAAAGCTGCACCACCATATCTTTGGGCAGTTGGAGGAAGTCCTCCGTCTTGCAAATAGCAGGAAAGTTGCTGAGGCACATGCCCCAGGAGAGCTCTGACAGCTTGGTACACTGATGGGCATCTGACAACAGAAGCATGCCAAGGCAGTTGGATGGGTGAAGGTTTCTCTCTAAGAATTCTGCGCAGGCATCCCGGATGTCCTGAAATTCCAACATGTCCCCAGCCTCCAACAACGACTCTGCATTCTCCTCATTGATGACCACCCGTGATGAATAAGCGTAATCCAGCAGGAGCTCCAAAACCTCCGGGTGGATCGAATCATGGAAGTCAACCTCACTGGCCTGACTTTCCCTCAGGCCACCGCTGAACATGGCCTCAAAGTAGCGACTGCAGGCAGCCAGCACTGCGCGGTGGCAGGGAAAGGAGCGGCTGCCAGCATGGAGCAAGACGTCGGTGAAAAGCCTTTGCTGCCGCAGCGAGTTGAGGTGCATAAGGACGCTGTCGGCATAGGAGGACTTGTGAAAAAGGTAGATGTTCATGGAGCCGGTGCTGGCTCGCGATTTTCGGTTCTCATGGACGCACACGGACATTTTCATTGAATCCTAAAATGAAAGAGATAAAGAAAAATCTCTCATCAATGCACTGCACATTTGAAGCCCACTACACATAATTATTATTCACCAATTCAACATTTCCCACAACGTGTATCTTCCGTCTTCAAATAGTCTGTAATATGGTGTATCTTAACCTTTTAAACACATCCACTAAAATTTAAAGCTAGATGCAATTTATGTTGAAAAATGGGGCATGTAGTAGCTATTAATCAGGAGCTTTACAGTGCAAACAAACTGTTTGTCCTGTACAATTAGTCATAAAAATGTAGGTTTAGTGAAGTGAATACAGTGGATGCACTATGTGGTGATGTTGATGCTGATATATTACATTGTTGGGCACTGATATCCACAATGAGATAAAAAAAAACAAAAACGTAAAATGTATTTTTGGAGGAGGAATCTCAATCATTCCCAAGAGATCAAGATATTCAGAAAGAGATCAAGTGATTACAAATTACAAAACAGCATAAATCTGAGGGTTCTGAAGGTCGAGTAGATAACAATTGTGTTCTTGCAGAGACTGCAAGGCCTTGCAGCTCTGAGCAATGCTAATCCTCCTCTTTCAGAGATGCCACGATTAACAATGAAGTTTCCCTTTGCAGAGGATTCTTCATGAAAAGGGAAAAAGAAAGAGACAGTGGGGCTCTTTTAAGCCTCTGAGAAATGCACTCTCCTTCCAGAAAATCACAGCTCCCATCTTCACTGTCTTCGCCCTGTGCTCGCTCACAGCTCGCTTTTATTCCAACCAATTTCTAGACATGTCTAGTGCCTTCTGCACTCTATTTACAGAGGGACCAAGTCTCTGTCTGACCCAGTAAATCCACAGCTGACAGACATTTTAAGTTGTCAGCCTGCCCCTAAGTCTATCGGTCTTGATAGAATTTGATAGAAGGCTGGTTAATCCTAGTAGTAAGGGTAGGTTTTAGTACAAAAACAGGACTGGGCTTGTTTCTAATGGTTTTGTAATTTCATTCTTGACTGCAAATAGCTCCACAACCTGACAGCTGCTGTAAATTATAATGATTAAAAAGTTCTGATGGCTCAATAAGAAAAAAAAAACATCAATAAAATGCTTCAGAAGAAGGAACAGACTTCCATTTATATGCTAGGTATAAAACAGATGTATATATATATATATATATATATATATATATATATATATATATATATATATATATATATATATATATATATATATACACACACTTTTCTGCATTTCAAAGGCTCTCCTGAAGTGAAATCTATTGTAGCTGAAAGGGGTCAAGCTCTGTCAGCAAGCAAATGTTTTACAAACCTACAGGTTTGTAAAACACCTCCCTCAAGGTGGTGTCGGAGAGGCGGATGCTGTCCAAGATAAAGACAATGTTGGATAACACCTCCCACCCACTCCATGACATGTTGGTCAGTCACAGGAGCTCGTTCAGTGAGAGACTGAGATTACCGAAAAGCACCACTGAACGACACAGGAAATCATTCCTGCCTGTGGCCATCTCCCTGTACAACGCATCCACTTAACACACTGTTTGCTGCTACAGCTACACATGTTTCTTTTCCAACTATTTATTTATAAGTGACTTATGTATGTATGTATGTATGTATATATATGTATATATTGTACTATTCTTAGTTAGCGTATTGTCTGTCTTGTCTTAATGTTGGTTTAAAATGGAGCACTGTAACAAAAAATAATTTCCCCCAGGGATCAATAAAGTATTCTGATTCTGATTCTGATTCTGAGGTGGCGAGCATTTGATGTTCGAATGATAGGATTTTCACTTCAAGAGTGAAAGAGTTCAAAAGTTCCTTGCTGTCATAAATGACTCCTCTTCAAAAAACAGAAAGCTACAGAGAGCTAAGGACAGTTTCCATTTTCGCTAAGTTGCATCATCTGTTCCAAAATCCTCAGAATGCAGTCTCATGAATAGGAAATCAAGCCCAATCCCTGCAGGTATAAATGCAAGTCCAGTGGGGATTTCTGGTGAGCAGTGGCACTCATACCTTGGGCTTAATATCTCAATGCATACTGAATGAACAGCTATGAATTTTGATTTTATTTTTTTGGCATTCAGGGTGCTCAGAGGATGAATCCTAATGATTCTGGGCTTTGTCCCTTTGAACATGTTCGCACAGGGATGTCAGCGCACAGCTCAAAGGACAGCCATTCCACGTCTTTGTATAAAGAGGAAGAATCTTATTTATCACAAGTTAATGAAACCCAAAACCAACCGCCACCGGTTGAACAGGATTTACTGCATTCCTGCAGTGACAAAACTGGCAACCTGTCAACTCCTGGCCTCTGGCTCATCTGTAAGGAGAACATCCTCACCTAATCTCCTTGCACACGTCACATGCTACACACACACACGGACACATTGCAGCTCAGGGTTTCTAACTGGAGGTTGTAAGTGACTCGATTTAAATATGTGATCCTTATAAGTCAGGCGCTAAAATGAAGAGGTTTCACACTTGTTAATCATTGGCATATTAATAAATAGAACCATTGGTACTCTCAGGCACTGGAGCTGGCAGATAAACACTTCAGTTAGTCCAATAATTTAGCTTCATACTAGGTAGCAAAATGATTACAAGCTAATTATAGTCTACCAGTAAATGATAGAGCTGCTAACCGTCTCTGTTCTTTTGCCAAACAAATCATTTAGTGGCAATAAAATAGCAAAGCATAACACATCTTTTCCATTTAATCTCACTGCAATGCACTCATTCCTCCAAACAACACTGGTGGCCAGCACAATTACCAAAGGTAATCTGTTTGCACAATCTTCATTTTCCCTGTTGTCAAACGAAAGTGCTCACTCACGCCCGCATACTGGGGAGTGCGGGAAAGGTGAACAATGAAAAGATCAGTAAACCACGTGCCTCAACTATTTGCATATTAAAGGGTAAAGCCTGGATTACCAGCTCAAGCAGCTGGTCCCGAAACCCGTCTGTGACATATACAAGCACGGCTAGATTCAAAATAGAAATAAATAAAACAAAACAAAAAAAGTTTTATACAAATCTTAGATAATGCAACGAGAAAGAATAATTGAAGACTGCACTTACGCTTAAAAGTGTTGGATTTGCTTCCTGATTATAAGCTTAAACTTAGACTAACCTCTGAAACATAAGCACGTTTCTCTTGTTTTGATCTTAAGCACTGATTACAGAGGAAATTAGATAACTCGTATCACTGTTTAAATTTGCTTAATCTCATCATCCACAGGGCACAGGCACAGAGCGCATTCAAACATCACGAGTGTGACAAGTCTGTAAAAATTCCTGACAGCTGTCTGGAAACTGTAAATTACATGGAAGTTACAAAAGGAAAACTATTTCAAAGCTAGGATTAAACTGACAAACCCTTTTCGGCTATGAACTAATGCAGGCTGTCTTACTCCTGCTCTAAATGAGAACAAACTCCTGGACACATCTTCACATCTGCAGACGCAATCATTTTCCATGAGAATATAGGAAAATATAATCAATTTCAAAGTAAAAATAATAATAATAATAAGCAAATGACAACATTTACATAACATGTTGGGAAACATGCACTTCCCTCTTTGGTGACTCAAGTTTTTCATACCATAATTTATCTGATTATCTGATGTTTCTGACTCTTTTTTCTTTGCGCAACATTCTTCCTCCTACTTATTCATAGCTTCATGACAAAGCAAAGTAGCAAAGATTTTTAGGTTAATGAAACTTTATTAACATAACCTACAAAGAGGTTCAACCTCAAGTAGTTTAAGTCCCCGCCCTGCCTCCATTCAAACCAAATTGGTGAGAAAATTCCTGAAGGTTTTGTACTGTTGGTCAGAAAGAACAAAAGACATTGCTGTGAGTACTGAGAAGTTCTGCTGTGCCATTAATATTTCTATTTCTTTTACAAAGTGGTCATTTTTATAGTTTATTTTTAAGGACAGTGGAGAGAAAGACTCACAGTTGCAAAGGTGGTGCCCAATTTACCGCAAATGTGCAGATAATGCAGCCTAATTTCAAACACAAACCCTTTGATGACCATTACAATATGTGACAGCTTGTGGTATAATAAAGCAAATATCTCTGTTGCACAAGTTAATACAAACAACTAGACTAAAATAATAATTTGTGACAGCTTATCAGCATTGAGGTTTCCACGCTGCTCTGGAGGACTTCCCTCTATTATAATACCACAGTCAGTACACCAAAGGGTCCAGACAGGAAGAAATGCCAGCAGTGCCAAGATGTGTGGTTGGCTCAGTGGCTGAGAGAGGGAGAGATGTCTTCCTCATCCCACCCCTCACAGAAATCAGATCCACACACCGAGCACACAGCCCAGAAAGCCCACACTACACGCCTCACTCAGAAAGCACACAGTTAAAGGACATGCACATGCAGCCACTGGACTCGAGCCAGGGCCTGGCTGACTACAGCCTGTTTAAAAATCATTGCCAGGTGTTCACAGTCAACCATGGACTCAGGAAGAGGGATGGGAGGGGAGTCACTTCAAAAGTAAACACCGGAGCTTATGTGGACCTCGTTCTGTACATCTGCCACTCGGTGAGTGGGGGCGGTAATTGAAGCAAGATGCAAAACAAGAGGAAAGAGCAATGAGCTATAGATGTGTTCGCCTGCTTCTTCAGTGTTGAAGATCGAAATGTACGATCTCAAGTCTAAATGCACAAACAAACGCCGTACAATTGAAAAAAACAAACAAAAAAACCTAATTAAATAAATTAAAATCATGGCTTTGTAACGTCGAGAAGAGCGTGTCACACCTGACGTCGCATTTTAAACAAGCAAAACATCCCCAGCATGCACGAATGTGCAAGGAAACAGCTGAGGACATGAACGCAGACGACCGAGGGGAGATCAGCTATCGATAAATCAATAAATCAATAAAATGAACCTGAACGTGATCAGCGAATGTAAACATTGTTGCGCTTCCTAATGCTCCATCCTGGAGCAGAAGGGGGATGCATTCGTAGTTACTATGTAACAATCGAGCCACACGCTTTAACATGATGCAGTGAGGTGGTTTAGCATTATTAGTATCATCATTATTATAATCAGTATTATTATTATGCTTTGTTTTGTTTTACCTCTTTGGGTGAAAGCAGGAGTTCAATTGTGCCCGGAGTTTCCCTCGAACATGCCACTTCTACAAGAGCCACGATGCAAGCCTTACGCTCGGGGAGTGCAACTCCGTGGGATTTATATCCGAAAGGTCACGGAATACTAAGTCGAGATCCACGCCGATTGTGAGTTACAGGTAGTTTACCGAGGCTTCAATGGACCTCTGGGCAGCCGGGTATCAATAGATGGTAGCTGTGATGTGAAGGATGAGCGGAGATGTTTGGATGAGCTCCTCTAAAGCTGCTGCTGCTGTGTGACTGAATCCTATGTGTCCTCCTCCTTCTCCTGCGCTCCCACTTCTCTCTCACTGAAACAAGTGGGTGTGTCCGAAACCGAGCGAAGGAAAGAGAACATGTACCATACCATCCCACTGTGTAAGATAATGACCAAGTAATCGCTAAAGATGAGTTCAGTTAAAGTTTTCTTTTTTCTTTTTTAAGGACTTTCTGACCGTTCAGACTCTTAATAAAGTATGCATTAGAGGAGTCTAATGCATGATTAACGTAATCATTAATATGATTAACGTATCTGTATATATATATATGTCTCTAAATCTTTCTACAAAGTAACTACTAAGCAGGCTGCGTGGATAGGAGCGGTGCTTAACTTGGTTTGAAAGGCAAATGCTTTAGTAAAATTCTGATACAGTGTGCAGGATCTGCGTCGCAGCAGTCCACGTAATGGTTTAGTGGTTCCTCAGAAGACCAAACAGGATCCACCCAGCATTGTGACAGAAGAGTCAAGAGAAAATTAAAGGTATTGTTCCGGTGTTGTGCTTTGTGGACTCAAGACTTTAAACAGCCACTCCAAGACATTGTGAAACAATAACATATAGGAAATGCCACAAAGTCTGACTGAGTCACATTGAGCCAGTGTCAGGTCCTATAGGATTACAAAGGTCTCTGTGGTTTTTAGTAAAAGGGGGGAGAGCTGGGAACGGGAAGTCCAATTTTATCTGTGAGCATCTTGTGTGAGTCACATCTGCGGTGCTCGTTGACGGTGCATTTGGCTGTGACTAAACTCTTCAGAGGATCCTCGAGGCTGTGATGTTGCTGTTTGGTTTGTTTGTTTTTGATGTGCAGTGTGGTGGCCACAGAGCTGTTGAGAACTCACGCCCAGTTCCCTTTCCCATCGACTGTTGATGAAAACCGAACAATCGGTTTATGCTGAGGATAACGCAGCATACTGTTCACCAGGGAAGTACACTCTGAAAAGTGTTGAAGAGAAACGTCTTTGCGCTCTAACATGGACTTTGTGTATGGCAAGAGAGACACCTAGTGGGCAAAGTCATGCAAGTAGGCCTGTTATGTGCAGGATGCTACTTTATTTGGCAGCATAATTGTCGCCAAATAATGACAATTTAATATATTTGCCAATAATTATTATTGTCAAATAATTAATTATTGTCAACAGCAGACTAGCAGACAAACAGGTTTTTGTATTGTTTCTTTGCTCACTTGTAAGAAGTTTGTAGTGCAGTAAAAATCAGGTAAATGTAGCATGACATATGTTTTCTTTATTATACAAACATTATATAGGAGTAGACAATGGATAACTGAATAACTTTATATTACAGTATATTCCTAACTAAGCAGCTCATTCTCAACACTTTTATGAAAATTTGACCTTATATGACCTTGAAGAAGAGGTCAGAGGTCCAAGCTAACGTGATATCCCTTTACTGTACTTTCTATAAGTTGATAATACATACACTAACAAATCACCATTAGGTAATACTACTTTACATGAAGCTTCAAGGTGGAGCCTGTCCCAGATGCCATAGAGTGAAAGGTGGGTACACCCTGCACACATATGCTAGCATGGATGGAAACTGGAGGACCTGGAGAGAACTCCTGGTACTCCAGCGGATTCCAACACAGAATCCTCTTGCTGTGAGAGATTAATAATAACTAATGATTCAATGCAGAGAGGTGTATAAAGACATGGTGAGTGGAAAAGGTGCATCATGGGAATCCCCCAGCAGCTATTGCAGCGTAACTATGGGAGGATTCAGGCTCACCTGATCCTGCCCTAACATTTTCAAAGTAGAGAGGATGTCTGTCTCCCTAATACAAAATTGGAAGCTGGTTCCACAGAAGAGAGCCCTGAAAGCTGAAGGCTCTGACTCCCGTTCTACTTTTAAATACTCTAGGAACCACAAGTAAGCCTGCAGTCTGAGAGCAAAGTGCCCCAATGAGGTGATACAGCCCTATGAGGTCATTCAGATAAGATGGGGCCTGATTATTCAAGACTTTATATGTGGAGCAGGATTTTGAATTTGATTCTGGATTTAACAGGGAGCCAATGAAGGGAAGCCAATATAGGCAAAATATGCTTTCTCTTTCTAGTCCCTGCCAGTACTCTTGATTTTGGATCAACTGAAGGCTTTTCATGGAGTTTTTCGGACATCCTGATAATAATGAATTACAATAGTCCAGCCTAGAAGCAATAAATGCATGAACTAGTTTTTCAGCGTCATCCTGAGACGGGATATTCATAATTTCAAAGATATAACGGTAATACAAAAAAGCAGTACCACATATTTGTTTAATATGTCCATTAAAGAACATGTCCTGGTCAAAAATGACGCCAAGGTTCCTCACAGTGTTACTGGAGGCCACCGTAATGCCATCCAGAATAAGTATCCGGTTAAATACCATATTTCTACAATTTTTAGGGCTGAGTACAATAACCTCAGTTTTATGTGAATTTAGAAGCAGAAAATTAGAGGCCATCCATGGTGTTTATGTCTTTAAGACAACTGCAGTTTAACTAATTGTTGTGTCCTATCTGGCTTCATGGATAGATAAAGTGGTATGCTATGTTGTATGATGGCATACCTCTAATTATTGGTATGCCATTATACAAGTGGTTACAAGTGGTAGATATTCAACTACATAGTGTATTGATCAAGTCCATGTGGTGTTTGGTAGATTTATTTGTCTATTCTAATTGTAGTAAAATGGTATTCTGAATACTATACACCAATTTCTTTAAAGCAGGGATCATACTGTTATTTGTCGATTCATATATAGATAACAAAATGATGTGCCATATTTAGGAGCAAAGCCATCAATCCAATGGCATAAAATACTTTATATGACATGAGAAACAAAAAAACATTGGCCTCACACAGCTGAATAACACTGTGGTTAGTAGATGTTGAAAGGAAGCATCAGTGATGAGTTAAAATGACCAAATGACAATGCAAATACTGTTTTACCCAAAGTGTCTGCCTATATTTTTATCATTTGTGAGTTAAATAAATGCTCCAATCTGCATATTATTCTTTCAGTTTGGGGTTCTTGTGTTTAAAAGTAATTAATGGACGAATAAGCATGCAAAGAGCTAGTTATGTTACGGTTTTTTAGATTACCCTGTCATGTGGGCTGTCAAAGATACACAGTAAAACCTGTTGTTCTTGTTTAGCACTAACTTTAGCGGCCAAGCACGTCAGTTAGAAATGAGTAAGCAAATATACCCGATGGCAAGTTGTATGTAAATTCACACACTTCACTTTAGGCTGTAAACACATTCACATAATCTAGATAATAGAATAATAAGGTATAATTTACATACTGGTCAAAGTTTGGTGTCTTTCTTTTTAAACAGAAAGGTAGGTTCGTGATGCAAAGCATACTGTACATTTAGGTGCTATCCCAAAACATAGTGTGAAAAAACCTTCTTTTTAAGTCAAAGAAAGAAAAAAACGGAATATTGTTAAAAGGCCAAGTCAGAAACCTGATGTCACAATAATGTAGTGTGCTTTTGACTTACACAATACAAAAGTAAAAGCAGAGAAACTATTAAAAACGCAGCTGCCATGACGGCCTGCCTATTGTGGCAGAATAAACTAGAATCTTCTGGAAACTAAACTGATAACATCAATGTGCTTCTTCTTTAGCCGATCCTTTGTTGATTTTATGACATGTTTTGGGTCACCGTCGTGCTGGAAGACATATCCGTGATCCAGCTTCAGTGTTCTGGCTGAATGGTGAAGTCATCCTGTATCCTTATTAGAAAAACAACCCAAAAGCATGATGCTTCTACCTCCATGCTTGACTGTGGGAAGGGTGTTCTTTAGATTATACTCAGCATTTCTCTTCCTCTAAACATGGCGGGTCGAGTGACCACAGCGTTTCCTCACAATCCTTCACTGAATCATTTAATGATCATTGGCAAACTTAAGATGGGCCTGTACACCTGTCTTCATGTACAGGGACCATATGATCACTGCAGGATTTCAATCGATTACATCCATTCAGTCCTTACTGAGTTACCAATGGTGTTCTCTGTGATTGTTCAGATCATTAACAAACTCCTCCCTTGTAATTTTGGGCTGATCCCCCACCTTTCTCATGATGATCTTCACCGCATGAAGCAAGATCTTGCATGGAGCTCCACACCAAAGGTGATTCATTGTCATTTTGTATGTCTTCCATTTCTGAATAATCACACAAACAGCTATCATTTTCTCACCAAGCTTCATGCTGATTGTTCTGCGTACTTTGTAATAGTTTAGCATTAGTAAATCAGCTTACTTCAATAACATTTCATTCATACTGGACCCGACTCGATGATTTGGGTGAGTAAATATACGATACATTGTACTTTTCAAGAGAGTAGGCAGGTTTGTGGTTTCTCTTTAAATTTCTGTTAAATTTGACTTCCGCATGGAAGTCCCGCCCCCTCTCGCAAAATAAAAGTGCTGCTGTCGCAAGGTCTTGTGACTTGACTGTAACTTGTCAACAAAACAGTAATGCTGAAGTTCGTGTCGCTATTGCTGGCCCTTAGTTTCTGCCAGGGCCTGCAGCACAACAACATCGACGACTATGTTGAGGCCGAGCCCGTTTTCGAGGCGTCAAAGTACGGCTCCCTGTGGCCTCTGCCGCAGAAAGTGCAGATTTCAGAGGTTTCATTCAAGTTAACCAGTAGCAGCTTCAGGATTGTTGATGCCAAAGCATCGTCCGCTGGACCGAGCTGCAGTCTCCTACAGAGCGCATACAGGAGGTGAGCAGCTGTGTTTATAAGCTGTTTTTATATTTATTTATTTAAATCGCTGCACATTATTTATATATGTGGCGAAATCTCAACACCGCAGCCCGTGTTGCGTTCAGGGGCCAGTTTCCACCCTCGTGCGGTCTCTCTCTGCAGGTATTATGAGTACATGTTCGGCAGCGCTAAAAAGCAGTGGTGGAGCAAAAACAACAGGCAATCAGATCCCTCTGATCTGTCCGAGCTGCAGGTGTGGATCACATCACCTGACTCTGAATGTGACGGATACCCCAGTGTGACTTCTGACGAGTCATGTGAGTACCTTCCCTTCCTCGTTCATGTCATGTTTTACGGCGGTATCCAATCAGGCGCCTCTTCCTCAGCTATTCCATGTAACAAGCTGTAACTACTGTTACTAAACTGCCTTGCGTCACAGAGGGGAAATTGTGTACTTTTTACTCTATTACATGTATGTTCCAGCTTTTCAGGGTACTTCCCACTTTCTGATTTTACAAAGCAAACCAAACGAAAAAGATGTGCAATGAAAGTGAAACCGAATGAATGAAAATATGGAGCAAATTTGTACAGCTGTTTTATATTGATTATGAAGTGTTCCTAACTTGATTGTAACTATTGCCACCTGAAAACAAATTTTCATACTATGCAACCATGTGGAAAAACTAAGTACACGCTTACAGCTCCCATAGGAATTAAAAGGTTAAGTGGCAGCCAGGTGCCAGCTTGATTAATTGATCATTGGCCACTGTGGGCACCTCTCTAAAGGCACAAGTTTGGGCATTTAACATCCCAGGAAATTCACCCCAAGGTCAGAGCAAAAGCATTTCAGACACTACAGGCCTCAGTTAGCATGTTAAAGGTTAAAATCCATGATAGTACAATTACAAACAGCCTCTCCAAATGGGTTGTTTAGAGAGGTTTTTTATGTTGTTTTTTTTTTATGTGCATAAGAATGAATCACAACACTTCTGGAACAATGCCCAAGGGGTGATGTTTGGTCATAATTTACAACTCCAAATTTCGAACGCAGTTAATCAGCACAAATACCTCATACCAACTGTCAGCCATGGCTTTTGGGCCAAAATGCCTCTACACCAACGAGAGACTATTCCAGTCATACAGAGAACACTACAACAGTACAATACTACAATAAGCAAACAATAGTTTGAGGCATTCTGCTGCTGAATCAAGGGGTGTACGTAGTTTTTAACAGGACTGCGTAGTCCTGTAGACAAGGTCGTTTTCACAAGCGTATATAAATGATCTTAACACTTCGTCCATCTGTGACTATGCAGAAATGAATATTGCAAACTGTTATCTGCCTCTGCATGATGAGCATGATATTTATCTACTCTTGCTTGTGGTTTCTGTCCTGTTTTCTTAGACTTTAACACATAACTTAGAAGTACATTTAGAAATCAGACTGAAATGAAGAAAAAAAACAGGTTTATATTGTGACGTTTTAAAGAGATTAAAATTTCATTAAATTACAGAGTTTAATTACATTTTTGACATGTGACTTCTTACAAAACGTCAGTATTGACTTTAGTACCACCAACTTGCATTTTATTTGATTTACAAATGAAATTGTTTTCATTCAGAGAAAGTTATAACATTCATTTTTCTGTGAATGCTCTGACTAATATTTCATTGATGATACATTTATTTACATTGGAAATGCAGGGTAATTTCAGTGCACTAGAGCATTTTTGGCTGGTTTCCGTGGTCACACTGAAGACTTTGCAGTGGAATTAGTGATCACCTGGAGATAAAATACTAGAATTAACCCTAACCTTAATCTACACCAAATGTTCAAATCCTTCCTTAAGGCCGTGACTTGACCATTTCCGTACCCTGACCTGAACACCTCTACAACAATCGGCCAAGTTTTGACACGCTGAATATGCAGTAAACAGGTGGTGGTTTCTTACAGATGAACTGACAGTGAATCAGCCAGTTGCTGTCCTGAAGGCACCTAAGGTCTGGGGAGCTCTGCACGGTAGGATTTACAGCATTTATTTTCTTTGTCAAATAATTTCTTATTTCCCCTTTTCTGTTTAGTAGTAAGAAAACAAGAAATTCTATAAAGATTTCTTTGTCTTTTTTTTTTTTTAAATTAAATAGCTCATATGAATAGTTTTTGTTTATCTTGTTTGTTTTTTGAGAAATTTCCTTATTCGATTACTGGCTGAGAGACGAGATGATAGCTATCAAATCAAGGCCCTGATTAGCTAGAAACGGGGTGAACAAAGTCATCCAGCAGCTCTCAGGCTTATAAATGATCATGTTGCACCTCATTTATTTGTGTACAGTAATAGTCTGCTCAGGTCTTCCGTGTTTGCAAATGCTAAATGGACTCATACTTGTATGGTGCTTTTCTGCTCTAATTGAGCCCTCAAAGTGCTTTTTACTGCACTCACCCAAAGTCCTACACATCCTACACACACTCAAAATCCTATGAACACACTGGGAACATGTAAGCTGAAGGAGCCGGGATCAAACCACAACCTTCCAATTGGTAGACGTGCCACAGCTTCCTGTTTATAGCTTTAATGCTAAGCTAACTATAGTTGTAGCTTCATAGACTCTTTGTCCAAAAGTACTGGGCCACCTACAGGTGCTGCTCAGCCTTGGAAACCCAGACCACGAAGTTCCTAGTGCAGTTTTTGTGCTGATGTTAATGCCAAAGAGCTTTTACACAGGACACACCTCAACACGACTTGTTGTTGTTGAACTTTGGTCATATTATCCTTTGCTGTTTTCAGATTACATTTAGTTTTATGGGTGTGTAATGTTTTCCAAGAACTGTATCATGTGTTTATTTTGGATTGCTATATTTTTTTCTAGGCCTGGAAACCTTTAGCCAGTTGGTGTTTGAAGATGAATATGGAGCTGTAAGTTGAAGACATTTGGCTGGTTCTGTTTTTTGTTTCTACCATGTTAATCCTTAAAGAACTTTTTGTGAGCTAGATTTGAATTGAATTTTTGTCCCCCAACTTTGCATCTTTTTCAGAAAAGTATCAATGCAGCAATAATCAATGACTTCCCCAGGTTTCAACACAGAGGCATCTTACTGGACAGCTCTCGGCACTTCCTTCCCATTAAAGTCATTTTGGCCAATTTGGTGCGAGTAAAACCATTAAAAAAAATTTTTTTTACCTTTCAATCATTTAACAGACTTTCTAAATTACTTTCTCTCCTGGTTCATTCATACAGGAAACAATGGCAATGAACAAATTCAATGTTTTCCACTGGCACATTGTTGATGATCAGTCCTTCCCTTACTTAAGCCGAACCTTCCCACAGCTCAGCGAGCAAGTCGGTACAAAGTTTGTTGGTTTTAAACTTCACCAGAGAGGAGCAGGGTGCTTTTTATTAAGAGTGCTGTGATCCACTGTTCGCAGGGAGCTTACCACCCATACACCCACGTGTATACACCAGCCGATGTGAAGATGGTAATCGAGTTTGCTCGTCTAAGAGGCATTCGCGTCATACCGGAGTTTGACACTCCAGGACACACACAGTCTTGGGGCAAAGGTGAGGTTTTTAGACAACTTTTTAGTTTTAACAATTTTTTTTTGTTTTTGAAGATGTCTTGATCTTTACTCTATCATTTCCCATCAGGCCAAAAAGATCTTCTCACACCCTGTTACTCTGGGTCCAAACCCTCTGGCTCTTTCGGGCCAGTGAATCCCATCCTGAACACCACGTACGACTTCATGGCTCAGTTCTTCACGGAGATCAGCACCGTGTTCCCCGATGGCTACGTTCACCTGGGAGGTGATGAGGTGGACTTCACATGCTGGTGAGACTGTGCACGCATAGTCAGAAAAATTACTTTTCGCCTCAGAGGTCAGGCAACAGATATTAGCTGCTGGCTTTGTCCTGCAGGAAGTCCAACCCAGACATTCAGAAGTTCATGGAGCAGCAACATTTTGGAGACGACTACAGAAAACTGGAATCATTCTACATCCAAAAGTGTGTTTCCCACCAAACCTCTGTTTGCTATTTAATAGTTGAAATGAAAAAAAAAAAAAAGTTTCCTTTGATGCTTTCTTGATCCAACAGACTCTTGGATATTGTGACCTCTACCAAGAAGGGCTACCTGATCTGGCAGGAGGTCTTTGACAATGGTGTTAAGGTAAGTTCTTGAAACATTAGCTAAATCAATTTGAATGTTGAATGCTTTATCATCAATTTAACTTTGATTTAATTTGAAGTTTTTCATTTAGTTAGTGAAGGACTAATTGGAAAAATTATGCTTTTTTTACTTTCTTGCTGAAAGTTGGATAAATACTCAATTGTCTAAATGCTAAATTATAGGCTCGCACTAGTAGCCGGTTACTGGGGCTATAGTTACCATGATACATATATATATTTCTCATGAGCCTGAAAGGAAAGGTGACTCCAGACTTCTGCACAGTACTGTATAATTGTGTTAAACTGTCATGAAATTAGTCACTTTTCTCAGGAAGCTTGTTAATATTAGCTAGCTGACAATCATAGAGAAATATTCAAATAATCAATACTGTGAAATGATGCTAAGTCCAAACTAGCTCAATTTGCATCATTAAGAAGCTTGTCTTGCCTGTATGGGGTCCTGGCTACTAAAGTTTGAGAGTCAATGGCTTAAAAGATTTAAAGTCTGCTTATTAGACTTTGGGATTTTATGATGTAGGCCGTAACAGCAATTTACCCATTTCAAGACTTTGTAGTAAGCTTAGCTTACTAGCTTTTTATGCTAACTTAGAGACAGACATGAAATTAGTCTTGAGATTCTCATCTAACTCTTGACAACAAAGCAAAACGATGTTACACCAGTCATGTCCTCTAATCATTTCTTTAGTCACAGTCAACCTTCATGTAACGATTTAACTCAAGTGCACGAGTTTGATTTGTAACCATTCCAGCTAAAGCCTGACACGGTAGTGCATGTGTGGATTGGTGGCGGAAGTGATAAGGAGATGAGCAATGTCACGGCAGCAGGCTACACCACCATCCTCTCTGCTCCATGGTACCTAGATTATATTAGCTACGGGCAGGATTGGCAGAAGTACTACAAAGTTGAACCACTCAACTTTGAAGGTCAGTTTTAAACAAGAATTGGTCATATTTTGAATATATATTGATATGAACTCAATTTTTTTGTTACTTCCAACAGGCTTACACTTGTACACTTGAAAATTGCACAGTTGTGACAAAAGGCCAACAGACTGAACATGGGGCATTGTGGTTGGTGGTTTCAGATGTTGTTCCTTTTAATGTGCTGCTGTTTTCACCACTATGGGGGACCAATCGCATATTTGAAATGATACTGAAAAAAATGAGAAGGAAGTCATGAGTAAACAATGTTGGGTACATTTGTGCATGACTGGTTCTCTATAAAGCTAGAAAAAGCTTTTGTCCTAGTTCCTCTCTGTACTTTTCTCTTATGTTCTCATTACTGAGATGTCTGTGTATGTGTGTGCTGTGTAGCTGAAAGCAGACACACTAATCCACGTTTGGAAGGGAAACCAGGAACAATACCAGAATGAGATGGCAAGCGTTACTGCATCAGGGTACCAGACCCTGCTGTCCACTCCCTGGTACCTGAACCGTATCTCCTACGGGCAGGACTGGCAGGGTTTTTACAAGGCCGACCCACAGGACTTTAAGGGTTTGTGTCTGCATTAATGATTCATATATATATATATATATATATATATATATATATATATATATATATATATATATATATATATATATATATATATATATATATATATATATATATATATATATATATATATATTTATTTATTTATTTATTTATTTAAGGTCATTTCCGATTCATATTTACAACCTGTCAGAACTTGACCACGTTCATGTGATAATATTTTATTGCTTTGTTGTTGTCAGGGTCACACTGTAGTCAACTTTTGGCCTAGATCTCAAGTTTCAGGAAGGTCACTCCTGTGTAAATTGGTGTAAGCCTGTTCAGTAACGAGCAGAACAATAAATTAATATTTTACTGTCATTCGGGAGAATATATAATTTAAATAATTAAATTATTTTATTCATCACTTGTCCCTTTTCAGTTTTTCGAATGTGTCATTGTTGAATTTCCCTGACCCGATCAAATGCTAAATTTTAAAACAGGAACTGATGAGCAGAAAAAGCTGGTGATTGGTGGAGAGGCCTGCTTGTGGGGAGAGTATGTGGACGCCACAAACCTCACACCCAGACTTTGGTAAGCCTGATATAGGTGCATTTTAATAGGCGATTAACAGACAATATGCATATTATTCAGTTCTAAATGAGGTAAATGCTACCTGAGCTCAACAACACATGACATATTACACTCTTTTATTCAATAACTAAGCAAAAATGCAGAAGCAGTGTATAGAAAACGAGGTGCACTTTATCATTCAGTAATTGTTTTCTCTCACAACATTGTGGAGGAATTTTGGCCCTCTATTGTTTACAACCGCGGTCCCCAACCCCCGGGCCTCGGACCGGTACCGGTCTGTGAGTCGTTTGCTACTGGGCCGCGAGAGTTGAGGCTCAGGTGTGAAATGTATGGTTTTCAGGGTTTTTATCGGTTTTCAGCGTTATTTTGTTATCGTTTTTATTGTTAACTCTGTTTTCCTGGGTCTTTTCACGTGTGTTATGAATAAATCTTCTTTTTTTTCGGTACCGGTACTAGTTTTATTTTGTTGTATTTATCCGCGACACCTTAAAGGCCGGTCCGTGAAAATATTGTCGGGCATAAACCGGTCCATGGCGCAAAAAAGGTTGGAGACCTCTGGTTTACAATGTTCAATTTATTGAGGTTTTCAGGAACCTTTGAGAGCTATTTGCATGAACACAGCTCTCTTGAAGTATTTATCTAATGCTGTGGAGTATATTTCAATCAGGTTTGAGGTCGAGAGCGTGGTCTGGACTTTGACTGTGCCAATACAGCATTACTTTTTTCTCTTTCAGCCATTCTGTTATAGGTTTTCTGAATTTTCTGAAATCTCACATTTGCTTCTACAATACTTTAGTATTCAGAGGAGTTCATGGTTGACTCGGTACAACCTGAATCATCACCCCTCCACCACTGTGCTTGGCAGTTGTTACGAGGTGTTTGTGCCAATGCTGTGTTCGATTTCCACCAATTTGGCCAAAGACTTCTGTTTTAGTCTCATCTGTTCAAAGGATATTATCCCCGAAACCTAATCTGTGCTGCCATGTTTTAGAGGAGAGGCTTTCTCCTGGCAAGTCTTCCAAACAAACCCATACTTGTTCAGTCTTTTTCTGATGTGAGACTTTCAAAATGTCCATATAAGCCCTCCCAAATTGATGGGCAGCAACAATTGCTTCTCTAAGATCACTGCTGATTGCTTTCCTCCCTCATTGAGTTAACCTGAATACTCCAGACAACCAAAACTTCTGCTTCTTGTTATTACTTCCAGGCCTCGTGCCAGTGCTGTGGCAGAGCGGCTGTGGAGCGCCAAAGACGTGACCGACATCGGCGATGCCTTCAACAGACTGTCGCTGCACCGCTGCCGTATGGTAGAGTAAGTATCAGAGGAGCCTTTGTACCACTAATTTGTATCTACCTGCTAATTTTATCAGTTAGCAGGTGCCTTTCTGTTAAGAGGAGATTCATTTAGGTATTTTGCATTAAGGTGTTGTTCCACTACTAAATAATTTTGTCCTACATTAGGCGCGGCATCCCAGCTGAGCCGCTGTTTTCCAGCTACTGTCCACATGAGTACAAGGGTGTCTGAAAACGAAGACCGGACCCAGCAAATGAAATGGAAAGGGAAGAAATTCATATTCTTTTGACTATTCTTCAACTATATGAAACTAAAATGCTGAACTTCCTAGATCACTGTACCGATGAGCTCTGAAACACATCGTCCTTTTTTTAGATTTGCTCCACAGAACTTTTAAATCACATTTAATGTCGAGGGTGTTACTGTTATGATTGCACTTTTTTTATGAATGTTTCTAGAATTCATTGTCAATAAAAAGTTAAAAGTTCAGAAGATTTTTCTGGTTGTTTACAAAATAAAAACCAAGGATTTAAAGTGACTGGTTTCACGTTTATTTTAGAACATCATACACAACTTCTTGTCTCTGTTAACCAGCTGTAGATATTCACAGAATAAATATTTGATCCAGACTAATTATTATTGTCTGAGGGGGAGGAAAAAAATCATCTCTCTGTTTGAGAAGGCTTCTGGTCACATTACTGAACTGGGATCACAGCAGGCCAGAGAGTCTTTTGAGGAGTGTGTTCTGCTCCTGAGGGTTCATGGCCTCGTAGGTATCCAGCTCCAGGGAGAATGTGGCGTTGCCAGATGTCAGTGTTCGTAGAACGGTGGAATAACCCTTTACGTGGACACAAATTTTTAAATCAGAAATAATTCTCACTAGCAAATTAAACCCTCCAAAAAAGCAATCTGTTAACGTCTGAGTGTCCTCTCACCATCATCTCAGCCAGGGGCACGGTTGCTAAGAGCACCTTGTTGTCATGACGGCTCTGGATGTCTCTGACCGTTCCTCGTCTTTGAGCCAAGTCTCCCAGCACCGAGCTGAGGTGGTCATCGCCGACAGTCACTTCTAACGACATGACTGGCTCGAGGACCTGTCCGCCCGCGAGCCGCAGGGCCTGCATCCAAAGAAATGGAACCACGGCTCAGCCTTATAGTTCCAGCACTAACCAATTAGAGCTTATCAATAATGCTTTTACCTTCAGCATGCAGCGAGACACGCAGGCAGACACCATGGCAGGTGAAGTCCCAGGTTCTATGGTAACACGCTGCATCAGTGTAGACACACTCTGCAATGGGTAACCTAGCAGTGGCCCTGAATGAAGGAGTTATTGCAATTAAGGGGGGGAAATTGTAATAAATATACAGCATATAATTAAAAAAATATTTAACTAAAATAAGGGACGTTCCAGTGCTTTGTGTGTTTCCCTGAAAGAGGGAAAAAATGAGTTTGGTCCATTTACCTTGAAGAAATGAGCTGTGCACTCCATTCTCCACTGCCTCTTTCATTTCTGCTGAAAGCTGTCCCTCTAATTCTTCCGTGAAAGCCAGTTCGCATGAACCACCCACTGAGGCGACATCCACAGGCCTGACAGCCAGCTCCACTGTTACGACATGTCTTCTCTCCCCTACTGTCCGGTCCAGCGTGTCTGCACCAAATTCATAAAAAGAATTTGACGGCTGCTGCGCGAAGCTGACGAAAACTGTTCCTCCAAATGTAACAAGTGAAAAGTGTTTGTACCTGAAGCCGAAGCCTCGTGGAGAATTGTCTCTCTGTAAGCAACCTGCAGCGGCCCGAGGTGAGTCTCAATGCCGTGCTCTCTTCTGATTCGATCGTGGATGATCTCGATGTGCAGCTCTCCCATTCCGCATAAAATGGTCTGAGAACGGAGAGCGAAGGTGGTTTCGGTGACTCATTCTAGCACTGGACAAAGAAAGTCCCGGCTAATCCGATGCATTACCTGACCAGAGTCTGGATCAACTCGGACTTTGAGACTGGGGTCTTCTCTTTGGAGGCAGTTGAGCACATTTTCAAGATCTTTCATGGTAAAAAAAAAAAAATTAATAAGTGAGTGAGCACAGTTGGTGAAGCACAGCTACACACTTTGCACATAATCGCCTCAAATAACTGACCGGCCTGTTTGGACATAGATGGCGGTTCTATGGTGCAGAAGAAGACGGGATCAGGGACCTCCACTCCTGACAGGATCACGCTGGCACACTCTCTGCTCCTCTTTCCCGCCTCGCTGTCATTTTGGGCTCGACGGGCCGCGGCTGCTGCTGACGCCTTCGATGACACAATAGTGTCTCCTGTAACTGTCTTAAATGAAAGGAGAAACCATAAGGAACATTTGATGGTGGGGGGGGGATCTTAATTTAAGCAAATATTGGAAATTTAGAGAAGCTCTACCTGCTTGAGTCCCACAGTAAGAGCAATATTTCCCGCTGTCATCGAAGGGATTTCTACATGCTGGTCAGCAAATGGCACCAGCAGCCTGCTCATCCTCTCACTGCAAATATACAAGATTGGACATGCTGTGTTGTAATAATGACTCTGTGATGGAGTACGTCTGTGAAAGTGCGTTACACTGCAGCTGCTGTGGAGATCAGAGGTTCGAAACTGCATACGTGCTGTTCCTGTTGATGTTGTGGAGCGCCATCTGTGGTTTCAGAGTACCAGAGTAGATCCTGAGAAACACCAGAGGGCCGCGCTGCTTGTCGTGGAGAACCTTGAAGGCCAGTGCACACAGGTCGTCTTTGTACCACCGCCTGTGAGATGATAATGAACAGGGCTTAAGGGCCTCCGTGTATCAGTCTTGTTTGTCCAGCACATCCCACAGCCGCTCGATTGAATTTTCAGAATTTGGAGGCCAAGTCAACCATTCCTGATGCTAACATGACCATTGTTGGCCCTTTCAGAGGTTGACAGAGGTGAGCATGGAGAACCTGACGGGTCTGCGATTACGGATCCCCATATGCAACAAACTGGGACACACGGTGTATTCTGACACCTCTCTTTCACCTTTCTACTGACCGCTGCAACTCGGGAACACCCCACAAGAGCTGCAGTTTAGGAGATGCTCTGACACAGTCGTCTAACCATCACAATTTTGCCTTTGTCAGTCTCGCTCAAAGCCGTCCGCTCTCCCATTTTTCCTGCTTCTAACGCATCAACTCTGAGAGCAAAATGTTCACTTGCTGCCTAATATGTCCCACCAGCTAACAGAAGCCATGACGAAGAGATAATCAGTGCTATTCACAGCATCAACACCAAGCATTCTCTGTAGTTAGGTTCAGTTGTAATCTAGTCAACAGATAAAGAAACAATCGTTTCAGTTACAATTAATAATATCAAATTGAAAAAACCCCAAAAAAAACCCAATCCTTCCAGCCTAATCTGATCTAAACTAGAGCAATGTGATCTAAAATGATAAGAACGGTAAAAAACATACTTAACTTGGTGTTATAACAGGTCTAGTCTAAGTTAGCAGTAAGATGAAAGGTTCACTTACACCACATCATGGTGTCGTTCATTAGGAGCAGGCAGGTAGGCAGTGATGGCATCTAAAAGAGGCTGAACACCTTTGTTTCTCAAAGAGCTCCCACAGAGGACCGGTACACCTTTACGGGCCAGAGTAACTCGCCGCACGGCTTCTTGAAGCTGGAGACGTGTTCGACACTGATAAGTCTATATTCACAAGAACTAACAGCAGCACTGATGTACCTTAAAAGGTCATATTGGGGCACTACAATTCGCAAGACTTACTTTATTAGAGGGAATGGCATCGAAATTCTCGCTAAAATCGGTTAGCAACAGTTCTGCAAACTCATCGTCCAGATCAGCGACCTGTGATTTGAGAAAAGACGTGTAAACTAGAAGAAAAAATCGGAGGCACCTTAAGTAATGCTGGAAAACGTTACTCCAATCTGATCGTGTACCTGCTCAATTAAAGCTGTCCTTGCATCGCTGACCACCTGCAGGAGGTCTGGATCATCAGACCGGTCAAGAGCTTTGACTTCAAACACTCTGCCATCATCTCTCATAGATTTCATCTTCCACATCAGCTTCTGACTGGTTAACAAGTCAACAACACCTGTGAAGTTCTTTCCACTGCCAACAGGAATCTATGACATAGGGGTTTATAGACTGAAATATCGCTGCTGTGTTGTATTGTTGTACTAAAAGACACTCTGTTCAGTTCATCCAGTAAGTACATTTTGTTTTAAACTTGATCACATTTAATATCCTAGGCTTACATGCACACTGGTGCAGTGTTTAAACTGTGAAATGTAATGTATGTATGTATGTATGTATGTATTTAAATAGCTGCTGATGTGTAGATGTCAGTTGAGGCTGGACACTCAAAACTATGTGTAAATAAAATTGGCAAAATAAAACAGAAAAACTTTTCAGGAACGTAAAGAGCTGTTAAAATTTTCTGATGACCTACCTGCAAGAGGACTGGATTGGCTTTCAATTTCTGCCTTATGCTCTCAATGCAGAAACTCAAGCTGAAAGAAAACAAAATGAAAGAGTCTCTATTTTAACACTGCAACAGAAAAGTAAAACAAAACTTCCATTAAATGGGAAAACTTAAACTGAGTCCCTCACTTCGCTGCAGGCTTGTCCATCTTATTGAGGAAACAAACACAGGGGATGTGGTGCTTCTCTGCTTGTCTCCACACGGTCAGAGTCTGAGCCTGTTGGCGTTTTCAAAGGAAAAAACCCCCCCACAATGATCAGAGCCTGAAACCAATTTTTTAATGAAAAAAAGAAGGTGTTTGCAAAAGGGGAAATAACCTCAACGCCAGCCGACGCGTCAAACACCGCCACAGCCCCATCAAGCACACGAAGTGCCCGCTCCACCTCAAGCGTGAAGTCAACGTGTCCTGTAGTGACGCAGTCATTCAGTCATTTTTTAAATTTCTACAAGAAATTGCCTTATTTCTTTATTCTTACCTGGTGTGTCTATGAGATTTATTCTATGACTTTTCCAGTCAAAGGTTACTGCTGCTGACTGTATGGTGATGCCACGCTCTCGCTCTTGGGCCATAAAATCTGTCACTGTATCCCCATCGTCAACATCTAAAAACAACAGTGACATGAAATCAAATTGTTTAAAAAAAACATTTAAAAAAAAGAATCAGAGTCAGGTTTGGATAATTAAGAATTTGCATCACTGCTGCATGCTGTTTTCCTGCACACCTCCCAATGCCCTTGTGTAACCGGCGTAGTAAAGCATCCTCTCTGTGGTTGTCGTCTTGCCTGCATCAATGTGGGCCATGATGCCGATGTTTCGGATTCTGTAGACACACGAATTGATGGGACTCTAAGAACACAGCAGAATCTGCCGGGTACTTTTTAATGCAGATGCAGAATGCAATTAAATTACTCACCTGGATACTTCAGGGTTGACGAGAGCCCGTAATGATTTGACATCATCTATGACAGGAACAGGAAGCACAATTATGAGGATTTCACTGCTGCCACATTAAAGTCTATCACTGACTAGTTTATCTGCAACTGACTGTTGTATTACAGGAAAGAACAGCAAAGGCCTAGTTCGCTTTCTATTGATATCTTTACAAACATACACCCAAGATTTCTGAACCAGTTGTTTTTTTCACATTCTGCAAAATAATTTAATTTATTTAAGAAGGTCTCAAACTGTTTTTAAATGCAGAGCAATAATTAAGTTTAACAATCTCAAACTAAAACACACACAATGACAGGCACTTCATATGAAAATATATCTTAAATATAACACGAATCTTCACCTAACCAATGAATCCAATAAGAGAACTTACCTGGAAGAAGGCTGTAATGTCTCTTTACGTGACAGCTTAGTCTACATCTGCAGCACTGCAGCCCCGCAGCGAATAAACGCCTCCCCTGTGGACCAAAACCAGGTTATCAAATCATAAGAGTTCATATATCTAATCACTGGCAGTACTGATTTGGGGGGGGGGGGGGAATTATGTCTCACCCGAATCATCCTGCTAAAGGTCTGCAATCCCCTGAGAGACATTTTTAATATCTGCTTATTATCCGAGCTGCCTTTTCTTCAGAGTCAGAGAAGACTTGAGCCATACTGGAGGAACATTAGACAGAAGAGGACTGAACGAAGCAATGTCAGCCGACTCTTTACGGATGCAGCACAACATTTAAAACAGGAGAGCCGGGAAGACTGTAGTTCTAATCAGCCGATTATTGAACTTTACCCAAAACCGAAAGAAGCCCTACATAAATGAAAAACCTCTCAAAACATTCACGCTTGGTACACGTCAAAATGCATCCCCGGGACACCTTAGAGGTCATAACATAGTTCCGGCTATGAAATCAATTCCGTTTCCGTCCATATTTGCGGCTGTAGCTCATTTTATATACTTTTATAAATTACAATAGCGGTTTTGTAAGTTTTTCTATTCGCAGCGTGTACAGTAAACTTTATCCGTCCGTGTGTTACATTAAACTGAGGCCGGTCAGTTGAAACGAACGGACAAGTGGTTACAGAACGATGACGTCCTTCCTCTAAGTATCGGCTCCGGGGAAAACAACATCAGAAGGACCCCAGCCTGAAGCAAAAAAACACCGAAACTTTGCGTCTTTACCAACTGTTAGTTTCTACGACACGCTTATCGTAACACGTAACTCCGCGCACACAAAATGGTAAGAAATCAAATCGTTTAAAATACACAAATTGGCTTCTATCAGGGAGTTTAACGCGTTAGCATGTCGTGCTAGCGTTAGCTTTGGATTACATGTGGCTGAGTGACGCGCTCCGCTGCTCTGAACAGCACTGTGATTCTTACCTTGTCAAAACATTTTGATACTACTTAACCGAGTGCGTTATATTCCCTCTAATGTTAAAATTAAGAACATTTTCGGGTATTTATCTGTGGAAGAGCTATGTTAGGTGAAGCTAAAGAACATTTCGCTCTGCTTTTGTAGAGCTTTTATATTTTAGACAGTGAAGCTGACTGAAGTTCATTTGAACTGTCATACCTCTTATGCGTTTCTGTGTTGAAATAATCTCCCCTTGTCTTTTTACATCTGGACAAACCTGCCTGTTTTGTGTAAAACAAATTCATAATTTAGCCTTTAATGAGTAAACGTTACATGTAAACAATCAGTTACAAGGTTTTTTTTTCTGTTTTTTTACCCTTCTGGCCCTTTTCTTTGATATAATATTTGATGAACATATTTCATTAAATTTCAAGTAGATCTAAGCTTCTTAATGTAAATTAAATAACTTCACAGCCCAACGTAGTGTTTTGGAGGTTTAAGTTAAATGAAACGTTTGTGTTGTGATGAAACCATTAAGGTTTGAATTTTTGTTGGCATTTCTGTTTCTGCCATCTGAACCAGTGCTGTCACAGAGTCAGCTGTTTACAACTTATTTAAATCATGAATTTTGAATCAGAAAAATATTGTTGACCTCCATGATCAGAGGTGTGTGGGACAACATCTCCAGCCTGCTGCCCTTTAATAAGAATCTGTGAAAACACACACTCATTTTGACAATATGTGCTGACCTATTTATTTTTGTTGTTGTTTTGTTGCTAACCTTGTGCTTTCTACATCTTATTTTTGGTGGGGTGGTTCAGAGAGCTGTAGAAATACCACCAGACTGATCTGCTTTCATTGAGAAACTCGTATAGCTCAGCAGTAAATTCAGATGTGCCTGCTTCACAGCCTCTGGTACTCTTTATAGATTTTTATTTTTAGAATTAGACGGTTGTGGAGTTAAATCACTGAACAGGCTGTTATCAGTAGTGCTGGAGCTACAGTGTGCTGAATCCTGTGCAGTAGATTTTACTTGAAATTGCAAAGAGAAGCCATGCTCTTATTATATGTTTTAATTGGGTTCAATTGATTTTCATGATTGTTTTGTTTCTCTTGTAGCCCCAGAACGAACACATTGAGTTACACCGCAAGCGGCACGGCTACCGTTTGGATCACCATGAAAGGAAAAGGAAGAAGGAGAGCCGTGAGGCCCACGAGCGGTCTCACAAAGCCAAGAAGATGATAGGTTTGAAGGCCAAACTGTACCACAAACAGAGACACGCAGAGAAGATCCAGATGAAGAAGACGTGAGTTTAAAAAAAAAAGAAAGTCAAATACAAAACACAAAAATACAACTTCCATAAACATCCAAATATCTAATGTGTCTTTGCAGCATCAAAATGCACGAACAGAGAAAGACGAAGCAGAAGAACGATGATAAGACCCCCGAGGGAGCAGTGCCAGCCTACCTGCTGGACAGAGAGGGACAGTCTCGTGCCAAAGTTCTCTCCAACATGATCAAACAGAAGAGGAAAGAGAAGGCCGTAAGTGTCGGCAAATATCTGCTCATCAGCTGCAGCTTTTCTAGTTTGTTTTTTCAGGGCCATCTTTCATTTTGCGATGTGTGATGTGTGGAAATATTGTCACTGTTTGTAAACTCCACCTTGATTCATTTCTGTAGGGCAAATGGGAAGTGCCTCTGCCCAAGGTGCGCGCACAAGGAGAGACAGAGGTGCTTAAAGTTATCAGAACCGGAAAGAGACAAAAGAAAGCCTGGAAGAGGATGGTCACAAAAGTTTGCTTTGTGGGCGACGGCTTTACCCGTAAACCTCCAAAGTATGAACGTTTCATCAGACCGACGGTAAGATGGAAGCAGATGACAGACTGAAATGTTTGCACGTGTTACACGTTATATTCTGCACTTGAAGGAAACACCTTTCTTTCACATGCTCATTGTTTATTGCCATTTTTCTGTTCTGTTTTCAGGGTTTGAGATTTAAGAAGGCTCACGTCACACACCCAGAGCTGAAAGCAACATTCTGTCTTCCGATCCTGGGAGTGAAGAAGAACCCTTCCTCACCCCTCTACACCTCTCTAGGAGTCATCACAAAAGGAACAGTTATAGAAGTCAATGTCAGTGAGCTGGGCCTGGTAACACAAGGAGGAAAAGTTATCTGGGGTGAGTCTTTAAACTCAGCTCATTTACATGTGCTGCAAC
Source organism: Diplotaxodon limnothrissa (assembly GCF_057381915.1). Lineage (NCBI taxonomy): Eukaryota > Metazoa > Chordata > Actinopteri > Cichliformes > Cichlidae > Diplotaxodon > Diplotaxodon limnothrissa. Next base: position 54,656,584 of record NC_140602.1, on the reverse strand, counting down.
AGTCCGATCACTCACCAGTCTTGGTAAATGATGACAAAATATCAGTGTTGACAAATGGTTACATATTCTTGGATGAGTGCAGCGGTGTGTATATTTACTGTATTTCAGGCTACAAATGCTAAATATTTAAATGTCATCTATTTCACTCCTTAGGTAAATATGCTCAGGTGACAAATAACCCAGAGAACGACGGCTGCATTAATGCAGTTCTGCTGGTATAAGACTTTGGACCTGCCTTCTGACCGTGCCTGGTAGCTGTTGTGTATCCACCTAAATTTGCAACAAGCAATGAAATCTGCAGACTCATGAAGATTTTGGTGCTGAGCTTGGTAACATTGTTTGTAACAAAAAGGACACTCTGAGGGGAAAAAGTGTGGCAATTACTGTGTGAAATTTAATAAATAAACTTGAAATGACACCAGATCCTTTTTGACTCTTGCATACTTGTGTGCACACATAAAAAATAGTAAAGTAGTCATGATGTTTTCCACTGGGTAAACAGGGATACTGGTTGTTGCTGATAATATTGAGGGTTCAGATACTGTGTTCAACAAAGGAGGACTGTGTGGGATCCTGACGGGCTGTTACATAAAGCCAGATCACAGCTATAATCAGACATATGAGTGCTATGTGTTCATGACGCTTTAACGTCTTACAAACTGCTTAGTTTACAGCAGTGTATGGTAGATAATAATTAAGCACTAGCAACAGGATCCCTTTGCTGTTGAAAAGCATCATAGAAACATGAGGACGTCCTTCTTTTGCATTAACATCTCTTTGGACCTCATATTGAGAGCTCCAGCTAGAAGATGCCAAATGCAAATTCAGTGTATAGAATCAATTCCATAAATATCAAACAAAGGGACAGGCTTTACCGGAATATGAAACTGCCTGTCAGTCAGTTGTCCAGTTGCTTTTGGGCCTCTGGAAATGAGAGACCTTGTAGAAAAATGGCTGAAATTCTAGAACAGCAATACTTCTGTAAAATCCCTTGAATTTAAGTTAAAGGCGACTGATTTACAAACCTGTTGTGGTGGTGTAGAGACTGAGATAAGAACCCAAAATTGTATTTTGAGAATAAAGTTGTTTGACTTTAACACTGTTAATCTCCACATTTCAACTTTATTCTCAGATAAATCAAACTATACTGTTTTATCCTGAAATAAAATGCCCATAAATAAAGATTAATTTCAAAACTCACTATTAGTCTGTCTCTAGTACACGAAATGGGACACATATACTTTGAACTCTGAAATTTTGTCTGTTGCAATATAAAGTTGCACATATGCATCATAAAGCTTAGTTAATATTCCTCAAACTGTTGACATCACACTTTACTTTTGCAGTGCTTAATTCTTTCAATAAAACAATGATTTTTGCTCTGTAATGTGTTTTTAGCTTCACATTTTACTAGACTTTATATTGGCACAAGAGCAAGGTCGTACTTGAATGTATATCAAGTTACGCTCCTCTTCACTCAGACAGGTTCACTCATTTAGACTTTGCACAGTCAGGTTTTGCAAGTTGTTTGATTATTATGCAACTCATGGCTTAGACCCCCTGCTTTAAAAAGTCAAACCACTTTCATTAAGGAATGACGACTTCATAAAGACCTTGCAAGTAGACGGCTTAACCACTAACATTTTTTCTTTTTTAATAACGAGTACTGTAACAATTAACATTTAGCTATTTTAATTGGTTTCCGCATGGCTTTCAGATACTCCTTATACAATCTGTATACCACTGTGTCCTGCTATGTGCCTATGTTCTAACCAAATGTGGAAAAACAAAACAGTCCCACAAAGAAAACTGGATATTTTATTTGTGCATTGCTACTCTGGTGGTGTTTGCAGCCAAGAAGCTTGGTAAGGTAAGTTTCCATAAGCACCAATTATCTCAGAGTGAGAGGAAGCCATAAACAGCTGTGCAGAATATGAAAAAGATCCTTGAAATGCTTTCAAAACCCAATAAAGTGTCAGATTTGGGGGAACTAGCAGATCATTTCCTCCTGTGGAAAGTGTCACGATAACACAAGTGTATGCTCTCATGCTCTTCCTTTCATCTTTCCCAGACAGTATTGTGCTATGAGGGGAATCATTTTTTACTTTCTTTAAATCAAAATAAGATAACCAGTCACATACAACCACATTTTTGAATTATCAAAAAAACCCAAAACAATAGTAATAAAAATCCTGAGTTTACGCAGGGCCCAATTGCAGCTCCAGTGATGCAAAAAAAAAAAAAAAAAAAAAAAAGAGAAGTCTGTGGTGTCCTTTCAAGTGAGATTATATTCATGCATTACAAACATTCATAATATATTATCATATATAATATATTTGCAATGAATCACATGAAGCTAATTTAAGACATTAACAGTAGCACACATGTTTTGCAAATGTTAATTTTAATATGACACATGTAAAACTATTCTGCGTCATTACTTTTTGGACTGCACAGTAATCCTTTTCTATAACAGCTTCACTGTGATGATCTCACCTACAAAGTCCTCCCTTGACTTAATTACATGTACAGTGGACCAGTGGGTAAAAAAACAAAAACAAACCTAACTTTAAAAGTACTAAAAAGAATTTAAAATTAAGTAGTAAGGCAGGTGTTTTCCAGTAATCTATATGGATGCATTACACATTCATGCACCACAGTGACAGTTTCACTGACTGAAGGACACCCTTAATAACCAAGAAGCTCTCAGGAAAATCTCTCTTTGAGATTCTTGCGACATAAAAGCAGACATCAAGCTCCTTGATCAGTTGCAATGGAAAGTATTTCATTCTTATTAATGTTTCATTCAGCTGGCACTGCGCTCTTCATCAGCCCTTCATTCAGTGCGAGTGACATGTAACACTACAGAAGGCCTCCTGATATAATCTCCATGACCACAAGGCCAGACACAGAAACCGTCACAAAGACCTCTTGAGTCAGCTCTTTAGTCTTTTGGCTGAGTGTTTTCCTCAGGGGAAAAAAAAAGTGCACATAGTGACCAAGCCCGGCATCCATCAGATGCTGACATTATGTGTAGTAGTCCAGCTTGCTCTCTATCGTCTTGCAGCCTTTCACAGAGAAAACCCTCTCCGATTTGGGGAAATACACTAAATCTCTGGCCACCATGTCTGCCACGTCCTGGTTTGGCTTGATGTCTCTGGCTTTCATCTCGGCCATGGCGCACTGGACGACGTGTCGGTACTCCAGAGGCAAGAAAGGGACGAAGAAGTCCACCAGGTTCTTGTCTATCAAATTCGTACGATAAAAGCCACCTGGAACAAAGATTTCCATGTGGAGCAGTTACTCATTTATAAAGGATAAAGGCAGAAATATTAGTGTCGTTTACACTCACTTTGGTTGTTGTTGAACACTGACAGAGAGAGCGATGTTTCCAGGTCTTTGAGCTCAATCTCTTCTCGATCTCGCCCTTGTTTCCAAAAATCTAACGCCGTCTGTATAATGCTCTCCCCTCCAGCATTGCTATGACAAAGATTAGAAACATAAGATTTAGCGTTCAACTGTCTGTTATCACTCACAGCCTTTATACCTTTATTTACTTCATTGTTGAGAATAAGTATAGCACACTCCTTATACTGCTAGGGATTTTTTTTTTGTGGACAGCACTGCTCATATTCAGTTGATTTAATAACAACAATAAGAGCCCATTAGCCATTACCATCTCAGAAACCTCTTTCCAAATGTGTTTTTGAGGAGTAGGAGCATTGCTGTTCACATGCACTGTGCAACACCCACACAGATACAGAACCTGCTTAAAGTGACTTAGTCCTGTGGAAATGCATTCAGCTTTTCACCTGAGAAAGATGAAGATTGATTTGCGGTAAGAAACTCCGTCCAGCTTGACATAGTAGTCCAGGTAGGGCTTGATGCTGTCGATCAAGCCGGGATGCATCTTATCCATCTCGTCAAAAATGAACATGGAGCGTTCGCAGTTTGTGACGTTGCCTTTGATCCACTGCTGTAACTGAGACTGAGGAGAGAGAGGCAGCAGAATAAATCGGACCAAACAGAGCAAGACCACTGGGTTTCAATCAAAAGCTAAATGCGTGGCTCTCCGTACCTTATAGCATGCACTTTGACTTTGATGTGGAAAGTGAAGTGTGGATGTGAACACATGAACGAAGCTGCTGTCCATTCCCTCCCTGTAAATGTTTTCAGCAATCAGCTTACTGACAAAGTTCTTCCCTGTGCCCGTCCATCCGTGCAGGGAGAGCACCAGGGGCTTCTTCGGGTTCTCATTGCTCATGAATCCACTCACAGCTTTTAAGAGGATGCGTGAAGCGATGTGCTGCCCAAAGAGTTTGGTATCCAGGTCATTTCGGAGACCTACACAGCAGAATGTCAAAGGAATTAACGGCTAAATGTATGAGTCTAAAACTATTTTCTTGCATTCCTTAGCCACAGCAGTAGGGCTGCTAAAAGTCTCACCTTCTTCATTATCATAAACCATTTATAAGTTCATATGTTCATGTAGTTAGTGGAAAGATATATCAACAAGTACCTGACAGGACAGTACAAACTTTGTGTGCAAGAAAGAGTAACTGATCAAATGGTTAAAAAATAGAATGGATAAAAATTTGAATAAATACTTTAAAATTTTTTAATTAAGTGCACTGACAGCTTGGGTAACCTCCAATTCTCCATTGGATAATCTGTGAAGGCGGATGGATAATTAAATTTGTATTATGGCCATAAAAGATCTGAATCAAACTCCAGCTGCAACTAGGTTTATGGTTCATGTGACCAAAGTACTTTAAGCTGCTCCCAGATCCTCAAGCTGACCAGCTTGGAGGATAAAAAATGGCTAACATCGTGCCTTTTAGAAGAACTTCATTTAGAACACCCTCTTAATCATACACTGCACGGAGACGAGATGAGCAGTTAAGACTACCTAGAACAGTGGTGTCAAACATAAGCAAACATTTCCATCATTTTACAGGCTGATAAAAAGTTAATGTAAACATTCACAGCACATTTATACACATCTACAGTGAGCTCCTTCAGTCCTTTCACATTTAAAGAGGCAGCAGTGGCGGTCTTTGGCTTAGATCAGGTTACCCGATGGGTCTACATAATGTTCACTGCTGAAAGGTGATCTAAAAGTCTTTTACTCTGATAGTTAGCTTTCAGTTTCGAGGGTTAAAATAAGCCACACCGATAGCACTGTAACGTCGGCGCCGTACGATAACGTAACTAATTAACGTTACAGCTGCCTGCACTTTTAATCGAGGTCAAACAAACCATGTGCACAGAGCTATTATGTTTACACTGCACGGGGCACCTGCTCACCTGTCGCATTGAAGGCGATCCATTTGGAATCGCAGCTTTCGCGAAAGTAATTGTAGATAGTCCGCCCTAGAGTCGCGCCTATACCGATAACCACTGTTGTTGTGATCGGATCAAATGCTTTAACTAGCACGCCGACAGTCAAAAAAATATGCAAAAGAACATATACGTGTCTCGCTCTCATCGTTAAAACTAACTAATTTCGGATATGAGTCGTTTTCTGTGGCAAAATAGTCATAGCACCACGGTGATACCGCGCTAAACATGTAAACCAACTAGCTTCTTGCTCTACAACGCAGAACTTCCTTATTCGTCACGAACACGTGACAAATGCGTCGCTCTACGCTCAGCAGGCAAAAAAATGTTTATCAAGTTTAAAGATGCAAAAAGACAAGAAAAGAAGAGAAAAGCACTATACATGTTTATACCAATAAACTAGTCGTATCGCTAGCTTATCATGTAGCACATCCCCCGCTCAGCTAACGTTAAAGCGGCAGTTAGCGACAGTTGGGGTGTTGTTTGTGTGCAGTTCAGAATAGGTTCAGGGGTGTTTGGTGGGTATGCTACCTGTCTTGTTGAAAGAAATCCACTCTGGTCGGCAGCACTCGTGGAAATAGTAAAAAATGTTCTGATACCTAGCCAAAATCCCGGTGAGAGCCGCAGCCATGCCGACAGCTATGGTGGTGCTAATGGGCTCTATCGCCTGCGTCGTGCCGGAGCACACCAGCATCCACAGCAGCAGGATGTGCCGCGTACTCGGCTTCATTTCTCACAAATGTCACCGCTTCATAAAACAGAGTAGGAAAAAACAAAAGCAGGGAGCCTGTGAGCGGAGTGAGTGAACTCGATACAGTCAGCTGGCGAAGGTGGCGCTGCGGTTGTCATGGGTCCAAAGGTGAGGTTGCGTCTTCTTCTCCTTATCTATTTTCGGCAGGATTGACAATTCGCGCGTGACGTCTGCCTCTCCCAGGTCCGGATGTTGCAGTCAGTGACTCCTGCAGGGACGTGCACTCCTTTTGTTTTTTTTTCTTTCTTTTTTTCTTTTGTTTTTTTTTTAATTTTAAATATTTGTGTTTTACAATATTCTTCCACACTATGTGGTCTTTGGAATTGTGCTCATAAAGCTCCTCCATGGTTTCACATTAGGTCTTTATTTACAATATGTTACAGTAAGCCAAATATCCCCAGGTCACATTGGACTTGTCAAAAATCAGGATAGTTTTGGTACCAAGGAGAGGCCGCCATATTTTATATATACTATATATTGTTTTGTTGTCTTGTGTATTGTGAAGCTGGTCTTTTGGTGGAGAGCATTGCCAAACACAAACATTTCCCACAGCATAACAGTTATGGAGGAAAATCACTGACCTCAGCTGCAGACTAAATCAGGATATGACAGTTTTGAAAGACCATTCAAAATTATTGCAAAATTCACTGAACTTCTGACAGAGCCATTTGTCCAGTAAAACATCTGTTTAACATCCAAACTCTTTTTTTTTCTTCTTTTTTTTACTAATTCTGGCACTTACAAAATGAATTGTAAGCTATTCATGTATACGTAATATAACATTTTACATAAATAAAAAAGAAACAATACAACAATCTTTGCACTGATATTTATTTTTAATTGTATAAATATGACAGCTCTGGTTCTGCTATAATGAAACAAAGGCCTCAGGTGGACCTAAGGAAGAAGGTAGTCTGATGTCTTTTTGATCCTGATCCTCAAAGAGCTGAGCACTCAGCATCTATCTGCACTCCAGTGCCAGTCTGATCACCATGGTAGTATCTGCACACTACCGTGGTGATCAGACTGGCAGGAGAAAAAGAAGAGCATAGAAATAAAAAAACAAACTATAGGAGAGAGAAGACAGTTTAACAGCATCTGACATAACTAAAGGAGGGGTCACCTAATCTACCCTGACTAAAAACTTTATGGAAAAAGAAAGTTTTAAATACAATCTTATAAAAAAAAGAGTGTCTGGATAGTCATGGGTAGCGCTCTGGCTGTGGTGTTTTGGATGAACTAGAAGCATCTCACACAGTTTTCAGAAAAGTCTGATAATAGGTTATTAAGAAATTCTTAGACAAAGGAAGGATTTCCATTTCTCTACCATGTGTCATGACAAGACTGAGAGTGTGATTAAGATGATGGGTGGGCTCATTTAGAATTTGAGATAGGCCAGTTGAGTCTATTAATCAATTTAATGTAGTGTTAAGGCAGTCGTGTAATTAGAATGTTAAACTGTGGCTGGAAGTCTTCAAATAAACCATTGATGTGATCGCAAAGCTGTTTCAAAACAACTCGTGAATTTTTGCAATTAAAAAAAGGTGAGAAATTGGTCTATGACCATCTAAGGCATCTGAATCAAACAAAGGTTGACTATGTAATGGTCTAATTACAACAAATTTAAACCTATCTGGCCTTTTCATTAAAATAAACTGATCATATTTCAAATAAAAGCCCAAATAATGGTAAGACAATCAATTACATCTTCAATTACATCTCTGTCTAGGGTTAGTTCATCAGTAAGGATTGTTGCCAGTTCTACTCCTTTTAAGTAGGAAATGGGTCTTTTAAACCAACATATTCTTCCTTCAAGAAATTAACACTCAAAATAGAATAAATATTAAATAATTTATTAACAAGGACCTGGGAGAGAAAGACAATGTTCAATAAAGTTAAGTATTTTTTTCTGCTGTAAATAATGATTCTATCTATATAAATTATGTTGCTTAAATAGATGTTTAGATTGGCTTGTTAGCTATTCTGGGAGCAGGAAGAGCAGTGAACTACAGAAAGATAAGGAATTTGATGCCACGTCTTCACATTAAATGTTAAAAGATGGGTTTCCAGATCCATTTTAATAAAAGTTTATATAAGCAACTTTCACTCTGTGTAAATATCCATTTCAAAGTTTATCCTAAACCAGTGTGAGGCATCACTGCTTTGACTTGGTCAAATCAACAACGTATCATGAAACTTTAAAGCCAGTTGGTTTTTTTTAAGTTAAGCTAAGTCTCTGGAAATTTAAGGAAAATGTGGTTTTCTTTTTTCTTTTTTTTACACCTCTCGTTGTTCTCTCTCTCTCTCTCTCTCTCTCATATCCTACACTTTTATTCTGTTTCTCAGTTCTGGATTACCTCTGTGCCCCTGTTCTGCATACTTTCATCTGTCCTTCCCTGTCAGTCGTTTGTCTTTTCGTCTTCCAAGCAGTCAGTTTAGTTTCCTTCTCCTGATGTTGTGTTTCCTCAAATCACAAAGCAAAGAAGGACATGTTTATGGGCTTAAATTATGAATTCAAATCTTGCTAAAGATAGACCACAGTTAGGGTGCTTCCTAGCCCTAACCATTTTATCATCTTTAAATGTCTCAAAAATGTGTCTAGATGTCATAACATAAAGTGAAATTCATGAGTGAACTAGCTATTTTCCACCATTACTGGGTTTTTTTCCTATCATATAAACATATATTCTAACATATATTTGCCACTATTCCATTCTTGGTATTTCTGCATTGTGATGACTATGTGATGTGATTTTACCTGCTTAAATAATGTGCAGATAATGTAAATTTCATGTCCTATAAGGTCGCCTCCTGCCTCAGCTTGACATAAACTTTTTTTTAGCACGTTAAGACAACTAGTGCAAGGCCTGATTGGGAAGAGTGTAACCTGGATCATTTTTTGCAGCTTAATTTTAAAATGGTCACAATATGTTTTTACTCTGCTGGTATATTAACAATCGTTATTGTTATTGCAGCTTTCAGATGTGCAAACATAACTGATTAAGGGTATTTATAATAATGAACAGATGAAAAAATAAATAAATAAGCAGAACGATAGCCTCCAGTTTGACAATTGGATTCACCTCCACATCTTTCTCCAGATCTGTTATCTGCTTGTGATGAAATATTGAGAAAACAGACCCTGCGTGGCCTTGAAGCTGCCTGTCAAGCAGCTCTGCAGTTACGTCATTTTGAGTGGAACTCCCAAACAGTAAATGCAATACCTCTGTAAAACCCTTTGAATCTAAAATTATTTACTGGTTTAAGACAAATTTTAAAATATGACTTAAAATCCACTGTGGGATGTGCATGCATAGGCAAAAATAGAAAGAAATGATATAATTATCCCAAAAAGTTAAACTAACCAGCAAAACCAGGACTAGCTCCACTGTGGGGTCTAGTTGGACCACACGTGGGATTTATGGTGGATAGATCATTTGTGTTTACCAGCACAACAGCTGGAAAATTAACATGTAACAACGATATATTTGTGCTGCTTTCCTTGTTTTTATCAATTAACTTGACAGGAAACACTAAGAGTTCCCTGATTCTGCAGATCAGCTGCAAACGTCCTTCAAGGTAGTCAACTGTGAGAGGGCTGCCTTTCATAAATTGATATAAATGTGCTCCTAATACTGCAACAATTGCTAAACAAGCTAAATTAACCAGAGGTTAACCTGTGCTACTTCCATTGAACAAATCTATTTAGATTAAGATGCTTTTAAAAGTAATAGCACACTGGCCTTGGTGGAGGTGGGTTGAGAGCACTTTACCAAGTTTAGATAGGGCTTCTTTAACTATGACTGTATTCATTATGTTTGCTGTGCTACAGGATTTCCCCTCACTGACTCCAGCGCTTGACAAATCGGGCACCTTCTCAACAGCCATCAAGTGAGAAAGAATAACTTTGCAGAGTAAAAATATATGACTAGTTTTAAAATAACTTTGCTGTTACCAGTTAGTAACAGATTAGAAGTCCTTTCTCCTCTTTTATTCCCACCAGTTTCTCATGGGTGCTGTTGTTCTGTCCCCCAAAGCATCAGAGCTTCAGAGGGAAGAACAGAGGAGACGGGTCAACCTCTAATCCCACTGTAAATAGCACTACTGCAACCTCACACTGACCCCCCACTCCCCTCTCTTTTCACCTCATCTAACCCTCGCCTTAACCCCCCTCACAGCGATAGCTGTGGCTGAACTTAAAGAATCGAACCCGGCTGAAAGCAAATTCTTGTGAAGTGAACAGTGAGAAAATCAGGCTTACCGCCACCACGAGGGGTTCACCGCTTTCATGTTGCAGTGTGTGATAATGGAAACTAGAGGAGAAACAGAAGGGGAAACAAAAATAGACATGGGATCTGCAATACCAAAAAAATGAGTCACGCGTAGTGGGCACTTAGAGCCGCATTTATTGCATCATGATAATCAGACACTGGAATAAATCCACTCAAAAGTAGAACAGTTTATTTTAAAAGTCTATGTAACACATTTTGATTGCCAATGTGTTCTACATGAGAGCTCAGAGCTAAGCAACATCATCTGTTTTTGCTGATTAATCAAGGAAAAATGCAATTTAATGAACATGCTTTTTGGCTAAATTGTAAGTAAAATCCTCAGAAGGATTGTATTTTGTATTGCTGGTGATGCCAAAGCATTTATTAAAACATCTCTTTCAAATAATTTCCACAAAACTGATCGATGATATGCTGAAAAGAGTGCAGACTGCCTCTTTGCAGTTTCTTCCACCTGATGGTGGTGCTGCAGGACAGGCAGCTCACCAATGATCAGCTACATGCTTATCTGGAGACTTGTATGTGAGAGTTTGTGTAGATTACAGCTCCCTCTACAGGCTAAACATTCCTCATTCCTAGTGTGCTGTTGCAGGGTTTGCTGCTTTTTCCTGGACCGGCACAAATACCTTGATCCTGACCTCTACTCACTACTATTGGAAAGATTAATGGCACTGCTTGCTCTTAAAATAAATTGAGATTATCCACCCTGATCTCAAAAATAATAAATAAATTTAGAAGAATACGATTAATCCTTACTTAGGGAGCTGAATTTAGTTTTAACACAGTGATGAATTTGGTAAGTAAAATGGGCAAACAGTGTAGAATAAGCCAAAAGTCAAAAATCTAAGCCACACAAACTCTGTGCACAGATCGTAGATACTTGCGTTTTATGTTATGATCAGAATGCTAAGAATAAAAATTGCATCAGATTTGATGGGTGTATTGCAAGGGATAAAACTGGATTTTTAAAAGTTGACAGACAGTATTCACAGTATATGCCAAGGATGTCAAACACCAAACTGTCAAACTGAGGCTACAACTCTCAAAGACTAACAGAAGATGAGCACTAAATGGCCTGTATTTGTATAGCACTTTACTAGTCCCTAAGGACCCCAAAGCGCTTTACATATCCAGTCATCCACCCATTCACACACACGTGATGGCAAGCTACATTGTAGCCACAGCCACCCTGGGGCGTAATGACAGAGGCGAGGCTGCCGGACACTGGCACCACCGGGCCCTCTGACCACCACCAGTAGGCAACGGGTAAAGTGTTTTGCCCAAGGACACAACGATCGAGACTGTCGGAGCCGGGGCTCGAACCGGCAACCTTCCGATTACAAGGCGAACTCCCAACTCTTGAGCCACTAGAAGAATGGAAAAATGTTGCCTGGTCTGATGAGCTACTACTGATCAACTACTTTCTGCTTTAACATTTGGACAGTACGGTGAGAATTTGGCATAAACAACATGAAAGCATGGCTCCATCCTGCTAAACTAATACCATAATGGTATGGGGGGATATTCTTATGACACATTTCCGGCCCTCTAGTACAAGCTGGAAACTGTTTAAACACTACAATTAATCAGTAGTGTTTTTGTATCCCTTTATGACCACGGAGTACCCATCTTCTGATGGGTCCTTCCAGCAGGCTGACACACTATATCAAAAAGCTCAAATCATCTCAAACTGTTTTCTTGAACATGACAGGCCTCCACAGCCAGGCTAGCATTAGGTGATTAGTGAGTGCATTTTACAGCAGGAAGTGTAACGTTTAAATCTTTAAGAATAGATTGCATCACGAGATTGGTTGCCAAAAGAGTTTGAGTCATCGTCACTTTACAACCTACAGAGACAGACATTACAGAAAATGTCCTCCTTTGTCGATAGATAAAACATTAAATAACCGAGGATCTCCTATTTGTTTTTTGTCTTTTACTTCACAGTGGTCCACACTAATGTGAAATACATGAAAAGATGGTTTGAAAAGATAGTTTTGGTGATTTACGGCAGTAATGACATTAGATTTCCTTAATGTGAAAAACTTAAGCATTACTGAAAGTGCACTTTATTATCAGTTTTAAGAATGAATTATGAAATATGAACATTTTTAGCAAGTAGACTAAATGAAAGAGAGTAATTGGATTGAGGGTTTTTTAACAGTTAAAACCACTGGTTTCAGTGGTCGACCTACTTAAGATTTGACATTGTAATGTTTTCAGAGGTTCAGACAACATAGTTAAAAATTTAAAAAAAAAAGAAATAAAAATTTTAAAAAAGCAAACATCAAATGACCTAACATGACATCTTCCTTTGCTGATGCTAACATCACTGTTATTATAGATTACATCTCTTGCCTTGGTGCTGTGATGTATGGCAGTCACCTGCTGGGGTCTTGTTTTGCTTTCCTCGATACATTAAAATATGGGAAAAAAAATCACCCAAAACACTCAAACTCAAACCAACTGTGTCTGTGTGTGTCTTCTTCCGTCCACATTTCATGTTCATATATAAACTGAGCAGCTCACAGAGAAACGTGAATGAGCCAGGAGAGCAGAGTCAATTCTCCACAGATAACATGGAACACCTGCTCTCAGGCTTGTACTACTGCACCATATGTGTGACATTATTCTCTGGATCCCTGCAGGAGTGAGCTGGGTTTTCTGTTGGCTTGCAAATATTTTCAAGCTGCAATGAATGAATAATTATTTCACGATAAACCGAAATTAGCTTCATCCTGGCGTAGATACGAACATCACTAAAGATAAGCAAAAACCTCTCACAGTCGACCCTCAAGGAAAAATTCTGACAAACATGGCGCACAACAAGTAGATAAACAGAGATAGTGAAAGGCAATGTTCATCCTCTGAGGCATCAGCCTCCAGAAAGCTACATTTTTCCTAGCAAAATAGGAACACACATATCCCAGCATGCAGCAGCACAATAAGGACTAAGTGGAACTTTACTCTGAGACTGAGAGAGAAAGAACATTTCTGCACAACAATGCTTGCCGTCATGCCACAAAGATGCTCTGAGCTGTTCCTATTGTGTCAGGCCAGCAGCCCAATATGTAAACATCCTCTCTTTACCGAATCACGACTATATTCAGACCCCGAGCAGGAAGTGATTTCATATCCAACATCCGCCTCAGCCTTCCTCTTTCAGGTGGTGAACGATCCTGGCACCCGGACTCTCAGATCAAGGAAAGGGAGTGATGGAAGAGCTAGTTAGTCTTTGCTAATGTAATTTAACAGTAAAACCACCAAATGTCTTTCTTAGTTTTATTTTTGATATGTGTAAAATAAACACCTTACACACATAAAGCATAAATGCATTTTATAACACAACAGTCCAACAGTCCAACACAACAGTCCATTTTAGTGTTTTCTTTTCTTCATGCAAATACCAAACGTCAAATAAGGCCGTCAATTAAGCAATCAAAAACGTAACCAAAAGATTTATTTGAAGGAGTCTGTATTTATATAACATATTACATTTTTAATTTTTTTATTTTGCATAGCTAGTTGCTCAGACTTACAAATCAGCCAGTAAGACAACACAAAACGAAATGCATACAAAAATGGTTTGCATTTTGCCGTAATAGAGAACAAAAGAATTGAGGTACACAATCTGAACAAAAGGTTGTTTGCTTTAATGAATAACAGCAAAATCAAATGAACGCATTTATCTGATGCTGTGCATGGAAAGTCACTTAGCGATGAAAAAAACGTGTGTAAAATCTAAATTACAAGCGACTCTGCAGAAGGAAAATAAACAATTTAAATAAATGGATCGTTCTAAAGGTGAAATATTTTAAACAATGCATTTTGTATGCTTTATAAGGCATCGGTTTCCATGGCTGAGCAGCTCCTTGTAATGTGGATGTGGTTTCTTTTATTTATATTTCTACTTGTTTTACTTTATTTTGTACATCAATTTCACAGTAGTTGTTACCTTCTATCATACTGTCTTCTATTATATTGAGCTATAGTACTCCTCTGCTAGGCTCTTTTTAAAATTACAAAATATGGGTAAATAAAATATATCTTATCTACATCGACCCACATAGTTTTGTTTTTGTTTGTTTGTTTATCTTATTTTGTAAAGTGTAGTATAGTGAAAAACATGTGGCCGTGTCATGTTGAAAGGTCCTCTGTGGATAGATGTAATCAGTGGAGCTGATTACAACAGACCAAATGTAGAAAACGAGCCCGATAACCTGCCAGGAACTAATAAGCTGATAAAAATGTAAACATACTTGGTTGAATGGAGAGCTACATGCATCAATTTAGTACCGTTTTAAAACAAACCTGTAAACTGTGTATGGGAACGACCAAAGAGAAAACCAACGAGAAACAAAACTAAGAATGAAAGAAATAAATGTAACTTTCTAACTCAATTTAAGGGTCATTACATACCTTCATTTAAAAAAAAAATCACACACAGGAAGAAAATTACTCACTTTGAATCCCAGGATGTACACAGCTCTAAAAACTGGGTTCAATCAATTCACTCCATTAACATCTGCAAAAGCACTGGAGCTGAACGGTGGTGCTGTTATTTTTTAAATGCCCGAATAAATCATTTCGCTATAACCATCTTAGAAAAACACAAGGAACGACATTGGAAGCATATAAAACATAAACAATGGCAAGTTTCAGCGCTACAGTATGTGACAAGGAACGATAAAGCAGATAAATGTATTTGCTTTTAATGAATCTAGTCTTCTGGGAGCTTTAGGCTCATATATACAAACTTAACAACTCAGAGCTTCAAGAGGGCAGCTGAGAACAAAAAGACTGTTTTCACCTTCAGAGTAACTGGTCTATTCAGTTATGCTTGCTTTGGTGTGTAAATGAGTCAGCGTCCTTCAGGTCTAATAGCTAAACAAACACAGACTGAATTGTTGGATCACACTATTCAAACAGGTGTCCAACAACGGCCGGAGCAGAATCTGTACACAACCGATCTCCTCACAATACAGAGTGTGTCATCTCCACTTGTTTACGTAAGAACTTGCAGTACTACTGAATAACATCAAAGTCCTACCGGATCAGAAATAGTAGTGAAATCTATCGCTGCCATGTGTGACTCCCAGCTGTAAAACAAGCTCGCAAACAACTTGTCACACACGGAGCAGGTGAGGGATGAAACGAGGAAAGTGAAAATAAATGAACTGAGGCAGCAACGGTGGGTGGTGGTGAGAAACAAACAAGCAAGAGGTTAGTTTTTACACCCACCTGTTCCATCAGCTGTTCTATACAAGCTACGACAGAAGGGAACTGGCGAGTACACCTAACCAAAGAAGCCTTTTCCATGTTCAAGTTTATCATCAGTGGGAAACATATTTGAAGCATCAGAAATATTTTTATGTTACTTATGCTGGTGGCATGTCTCTGGTGATGACACTGTTAGGCTGACAAGTCAGTGATTCTACAGCTTTGATGCAGGCTGAAATATACATACAGCTACTGGGTGGTATATCGTGAGATTTTGCCCAGATCATAAATCAAACTGATCTGAGCTCCTGACTCTTCCTTCAGTGCCACTGGAAGGTTTACAGTCTTGCTTTAAATTAAAAATCTACTTGACAGATTGCTACAAAACTGTGCTGCAACCTTTTTGTGTCTTCTTGAAAATAGAAAACACAAATCCTGTCTATGAAAACAAATTAACAAAATTTGATGTCTGTTTCACTAACACTTGTGCTTCATTAACATCCAGACTGTACTGGAATATATTTACTGAGCCTTTAAAAAATTTAAACTCTATCCTTAATGATAGAGATTAACTTCCAGACTTTGGTTTATGCCTAAATTTACATTCCTATTATAATCAGCAACACTTGGGCTTTATGCAGTTGTATTGACTTGCCACGTCAGTACAGGCTCAGGTGTAATGAATAACCTTAAGGATGACTGAGTTTCATATCAGTAGTTATCCAATACATGTTACGACTGTGCTATTTCTGTGATGAGGCAAAATGCCTGCTATATCTTTCAGCAGCTAAAGTAGCATCATAAATATCAGTCTGTTAGCGTGTTAGCTGAAGAGCCTGTTAGCTTGTTGGCGTTTACCTAAATGCTAAATATAGAGCATTTGCAGTGAGTGTTGATCAGTGATGGGAATAACGGCGTTACAAGTATGAAATATGATTCATTAAACATGTTTGTGGTTGCTACAGTAAAAAATATAACTTTTTTCTACTCTGATTTTAGATCAATTGTGTTAATACAGTATGTCAAAATGAAAACATAACTATAAATTCAGACACGTGAGGTTGTGCTGAAAAGGATGAAACCAAACAAGGCAAAGTAAATAGTTTTTAAAGGGAAAATGTGGAGGGAAAATCCAAAGTAGTTAAAAATGGCCAATTATACCCTGGACCCCAGAGGGTTAAACGTTTTTTTTTTTTAAAGTAACACAATAGTTACTTATCAAGTAATTAATTACTTTTAAAATATTGTAACTCAGTTACTAACTCAGTTACTTTTTTGAAGAAGTAACTAGTAACTATAATTAATTACCTTTTCAAAGTAACTTGCCCAACACTGGTGTTGATAAACCTAAACCTGTAAAAAGTGTCCTTGCAGCGTTATCACCAGGCTGTGATTTCCTATAGGCTTCTTTCCTGTTTTTGTTCCTTTCAGAATCAGAATCAGATCAGAATCAGAAACTTTATTGTCATTGTCATGAGAACAACGAAATTAAGAATGGTCCCCGATCATTGCATCATCCCTAGCAATATCAAAATATAAATAAAACAATAAAATTCAATAAATAAAATAGATAGAATACTTAAAATACTAATAAGATATAACAGTAAAACATTCACATACATTCCCACACACATGCTTCAGACCGTGCATAGATTAACACAAGAGTGGCGTGATGGACATTTTTTTGTAGTATTCAGATGTGTTATTGCAGTTGGATAACAGCTGTGTTTGAGTCTATTAGTCCTTGCTCTGATTGCCCTGTACCGTCTGCCTGAGGGCAACAGTTCGAACAGGGAGTGGCCAGGATGTGAGGTGTCTTTTATGATGTTTTGGGCCTTTTTAAAACAGTGGGCGTTGTGTAGAACTTCCAGTGTGGGGAGAGGGCAGCCAGTGATCTTTTGGGCGGTGTTAATGATCCCTTGGAGTGCTTTCCTCTGAGCCCCTGTGCAGCTAGTGTACCAGATGCATATGCAGTAAGTTAGAACACTCTCAATGGTGGCTCTGTAGAAGGACACCAGCAGTCTCTGTGTGATGTTATTCCTCCTGAGAATTCTCAGGAAGTACAGTCTCTGTTGGGCCTTTTTCAGCAGCTCGGAGGTGTTCACACTCCAGGAAAGGTTCTCCTCTATATTGACTCCCAGGAAGCGGAAGCTTGCCACCCTTTCTACACAGTCCCCATTTATGAATAGTGGTTGGATCTCTGCCTTTTTCCTTCTGAAGTCTATTATGAGTTCTTTGGTTTTTGAAGTGTTGAGGAGGAGGTTATTGGCCTTACACAACTCGTATCAATGCTCTTTTCATTTAGCAGGTAGCTCTTTGGCCTCACTACCGCTAGACAGATGTAGTGAGGAGCTGGTGAACATAAAAGCGCAATTAGCTGCTAAAGAGAAGCTATATCCCATGAGAGATAGCGGAGCCCCACAAAAGCATGAAGGATCATCCAGAAACAAAACCCCAAACAAATATTGCTCTTTGTTTACCAGAAGGGCTAAAAGGTAAGTGTTTGCATACTATATCAGTGCTGCCTTAGTCAGTTAATCTGTAACCGTCTGAGGCCTGATGTGCTAATCTTACACCACCAACCAAGATGTCTTCAGCTTAACTCTGGCTGAGCTAGCAAAAATAAAAAATACAAATAAAATAGCAAAATGCAAATGAAAAATTATAACATTATGTGACTGATTAAATATAAAATACTTTAGAATTTTGTCGATTTAAATTCTAATTACAAATTCATATATATATGTAGTTTTTTTTTAAAAGTAATGTGTAACATGTATTTGAAAGATATAACAAAAAACAATTTTAAAAAAGCATTAAATGAAGTAGGAAAACTAGAGAGGAAACAGATGCACCTCCACACACATAGTTCATTATTCTCCTGCTAAAAGCCTTGAAAGGACACTTGGAGCTTCAATAGGCAGTTCAGCTGTGAGATAACACTTCATTGCTTCAAGTGTCCCGACAAAGACGGAGAGCGAAAGGTTGCTGAAGCCATCTGCAACCTTTATACCTCGCTACTCATTTACTTACTCTCCCTCCTTTGCTCTTCGACTCCTCCTTTACTCTCCCACACAGAGTATGCACACGCAAACTGATAAACACAGAGAGCTGATTGAACTGAGAAAGTGAGCCAGTGCAGACAGCCGACCAAGCCGGGCCAACACGCTGATAAGAGCTGCTAGTAGTCAGGCTGATGATCAATAGCCAGACACCATGTGTACAAGTGTGTGTTTGTTTGCCCCTGGTCACTGCAGTGATGTGCTGCCACCCACACCCCATCCATGGAAAAACAAAAATTCTGCATACACAGAAGAAAGGAATGTTTTTGTGCAAAGGATTCACTTCATATAGAGACAACGGCTCAACCTTATCCAAACACATCTGGCAAGTCACAAAATTTTGAGTGAACACATCTGTGAGATGTTAACTGATAATGTGTTTTAAATATGCAGCAAAGCAATTGTGGTTGTAGCTTCTGCTTTAACAGGTAAACAGCAACTTCAAGTTTCAGAACCACAAACCTTTGAAAAAGAGCAAAATATTGTGTGTATCCACGTAAAAAGGTTTGGGTTTAAGACCGAAAATAGCAGTTACAAAGCGGGGAAAAGGTCTACACACAATTTGTCTTTATTGCAGTCGTCAGATATGCCCGAAGAAGATCCCATTGCCTTTAAAGGATGTTTAGATAAACTGGAGCCACGCAGTGTGCAGACCTTTTCCCCTCTTCCCAGTCTTATCCAGGTTTTGTTAAACCTTACAAAAGCAATGTCTGTGAACAAAAGCAGACTGAATTTTAACCCAGATCTTCGTTGGCCATGTGTGGCAGAAAAGCGATGTGTTCACTGCCCCAGAAAAAATAAAAATCTCAGGGAAGCCAGCAGTTCCTTCTTTATTGTTATTGGTAATTCAAATATAGAATTTGTCAGACTGCACAACTTGTCTGGTCAATTAAAACCAGTTTGGATTGAAAACCAAACAAATATCAATTTTTTAAGGCAGTAGTGTGAACAAATTTGGAGACAAGCAGCTGTTTGATGGTGACATCCAAAATCACGTTAAGCCACTTTATGACCGGTAGCCTCGGATGGCGCCTTTCCATGTGAGAGCTGGTCCATTTATCAACCTGATAAATCCCACAGCACTGACTGACAGGCTCTTAAGAAAGACAGATGGGCCTGCAGAGGATTGTTAAAGGTGGGAACCTCAGATTTTTCCTTTGGCTAGGAGCAAGATTTGGGGGAGGGGGGCATGGGTCGTTATTATATTTAGCAGTCTTTAAATCTTACTTCTACTCAGAAAGTCCAACACGCATTCATACAGACAGAGAGAAACGTGAACCCGTATTAGCGTGTGTGCCTGTGTGCAAACATGACAGAACCGAGGGGATTTTCCCTGTATGGGATTTCAACACTTTATTAGATTTTTCATTACTACATGTGGGGGTTTTTGTTTTTTGTTTTGTTAAATAATATGTCTATATTACATGCTGGGAAATGCTGCAGATGGTGCCAGTGACTGAGAGTGGAGATGAGGTTGAGAGAAAGAATATCAGCATCAGCAGGTTGCAGGAAATCAAGTGATCGGGCTTGTTTTGTGTCCCTGAATGCAACTTAATACTGACCAAGTATAGTCGAGGCAAGACTAGATTTATTTTTCTTGAGTTACTTTAAAAAAAACTCAACTGGTAACAGGGTCACGGCATATCCACGGTGAATTGAAGACGGAGTGCTGTGTATGTAATTCATCTTTCACTCTCTGGCGGCCTTGACACTAAACCTCATCTTGACGCAAAACCCTAAGCGCAGCGCTTTCCTCTCGCACAAATCACAACAGAAGGTATTCATTTTACACCATTTTCACTGTTAGCTGAACAGCCAGCTTACCCATTTTAATGCTGCTGGCCAAACCGACCACCCTCTTTGTCTATCTGTCTTGCACACAATAGATTTCTACTTCTACTACTGCACGGTTTTGTTAGGCTTTTATCTCCGTTGCAGTCCACCCTTCCCTCCTGTTCATCTCCTCATCTATCAGCCTGCAATGTGACTCATATATTGTTGTAGTGTTAACACAGGGAAGCGCCCGCTGACCGGAAGATCTGTTTCTGCAGATTGAGCCAGTAACTAAATGACGCTTCCTGTCTCTCACCCCTAATTCCCTTCTCTAATGTTGCCTACAGAACCATTACATCAACATTAAAAGCCTCATGCTACCGTATAGCCCTGCTTAATGATTTTTTATGAAATTGAACTCTAGCTGTGTGCTTATTAAAGCCACGTTTAGACATTTATCTCGTGGCAAATATGCTCTCGAGTCAGTCATACGTACCTGTACAGTGCAGGAAAATTGTAAATTATGGGTTTTGCATATTTATGAAAAAAGAAGTGGATTACACGGTGACCATTTGTCACATCCAAATGAATCGTGACAGAATAAACATTCAAGGCAAAAGTGCAGACTTTTTGAGCAGGGAACCCGAACGAGACACCCACCTTCTGCACTCAAGGATATTTTCTTTCTGCCACAGGCCCCGAGGCAGAATGCCACATGAATCAGAGGTCAGAGTTCACAGCAGGTTTATATTGAATCAAGCGCAAAATACACCCTAACGCTTGTTACAGATGTATCCTGCTCATTTCGCCGCCAATACATCTACATTTATTTTAAGTTAAGGGAATTGACTAAAAAACATTAAGTCTGGGCCAGCCGGGGTGGATAATCCCAACCAGACTGACCTTGACTGAAAGAATGAGTGAAGGCTCGGGACCAGGGGGATCAAAGACCGGGAACAATTGGAAGATTTTGTTTTGCTGGATCTCAAATGGCGGGGTGAACCGTGCTGAGGTGCTCAGATATCTGTATGCTTTTTTTTTTTTTGTCTTAACCTTTTTTAGGGTGGGGCCAAGTGGGAGGCGAGTCTGCAGGACTGAGATAAATTCAGAAGGGAGTCGATAGGAAGTGCTCTCACATCACTTCCTCTCTTTGTTTCAGCCGCTATTTTCAAGGCTCGGAATGTAGTTCCTGTCAAGTAGGTGAAGGAATTCAAAACAAGTTCATTAACCTCTGCATAAGTAAGATGGGAAAGCACTGTGGGGACTATTTGTGGGTTGTGTTTGTGAATGAAGGAGTTTTTAGTCGAAGGCTCCCACAAGATTGCTTTTTATGTCTATTTTCTCTTGTCGGAGCGAATCAAGCCAATCACGCGTAGCTGGTTTTGTGTGCGTGTGTGTCGTACGCGTCCTGTATGTGTCCCAAGGTCTGTGGGAGACTGAGAAAAACTTGAGCACCACACCCGCTTCACATCCTGTAGCAGGTCTGTCCTTGTTTCCAGACATACCAAGCCCTGCAGTCCCAGCACACTGACATAAACACTGACCCCTAAAAGGAAGTCTGTGTGTATTTGTGTGTGTGTGTGTGTGTGTGTGTGTGTGTGTGTGTGTGTGTGTGTGTGTGTGTGTGCATCTCTGCTCATCTGTGCTACACACTGTTCGCAACTTGATGCTTAAAATGTGCGACTCAAAAACTTGTTAACATTCCCAAATAAGATGACTGGCTCAGTGGGTTTCCACATCTTCAGACACCTGGCACTTCCATTGTGTTGGTGAAGACAGGATGTAAGTCATGCTGTGCTCACCAACAGCGTGTCTACAGGCTTTTATTTGTAAGTGGGTATATCTCTCCTGGGACATCTCAAGTTATGCCTCATTCTCTGCTCACAGACATGCGGAAATCCACCATTTTTCTCGAGAAAGGCTTCAGTCCCACTAATGACTCTCTAGGAAACTGCAGTCAGCAGCAGAGGGATTTGGGCTGAAACACAGCAAACCTTTTCCACTGCCAGTCTGACGAGCCTTCACAGATGTGAGCCTGAATTCTCACCCTTTTGGGCTGTTGGCAACCGTTGCAGGCTTGCGTAATTCAGTGACTTTGGTTTAGTTCGACATCTAAAAGCTTGATGTGAAAACAATCTACAATCTTCTGAACTGCACACATGCAAAAGTGAAAAATAAAGAAACATTGTTAAGCAGACTGTCACTTATTTCATCCCATATTTGGAACAGTTTGACATTTTGCAAATTCACTCTCCTGCCAAGAGTCAGATGAGGAAACATGAAGCTTTAGCTTTTAGCTCAAAGATGGTGAGCTGCTTTCATTAAACATAACAATTAGTGTGTTTAAACATTCTATATTGACCAGTTTTTTACCTCCAGACATAGTTATATTAACATAAGCTAACCCGCAGCTAGTTCTCGCTTCATAGTGAGTGCATATGTAATGAGCATTTCCCAAAATGTCAAACAATTTGAGCTATTGTGACACTGTGAAGAATAAACATGGGTGTGTTGTGCACCACACTGCTTTTGGCAAATGGATAAAGGGTTTGTGCTAAAATCGTTTCGTGGCAGACACACACTTTCCCTTCTTTTACTACCCTTCCTTGCCTCCATTTATTTCCTAATGCCATCATCAGCTCCTTGGTGCCATCAGTGCTATTGCATTTGAGACATTTTTGGGACGGTGCAATACCACACACACTTTTGTGGGCACATTAGTGCTCTGCTGCTAATGTCTTCGACAAAGTTATGAGAGTACTTTGTCTCATAAAGCCTGTGTACAGTAGCTGTAAGCCCCATCAAAGAGAGGCCAATTTGTCTCATTTGGAGAGGTCGCTCTATTTGATAATCTTTCTTTTTCAGTGAATTTTGATTGGCACTGTTAGAGGGAAACCAAAGACTATGTTTCCAGTTGGTGGCGATATAATTTAAACAGGTATGTTTAAAACAATGCTGAGCGAACTGTCAGTTTAAATTTGCCTTGGTTTGCCCTCCATAGATGCTGTGAATGGTCACATTTATCCTAAATCAATGTCAGGGACAGTGCAGCTTTAGATCTTGTGTAAAAACAGAGGCAGGCAAGAGCTCAAATAGATGTAATGTTGAGACTGTTGTGCAGAGTTTCCGAGGTTCAGCTGCGGTTTGACATAAATCTCCCCTGTTTGATATGCCATAACTGCTTGTCAGCCATCTGTGCTTAGTTAGAGAGCAAGATACCTTTTTAATGAACCTATCATTAAGACTTTAGGAGAAAGCAACAGCATTCAGCTGGTATTCCCTCTGTGGTTTGCTGATGGCTCTGTAAATACAATATTTCAGACAGCACTGTATGTCATTACAGAACTGCACTGCAAGACTGCACTCTCCCTCATAAGCTGTGGTGGTCCACTTTAATGCTCAGTTCACATCAATCAGAATCAAGTTGTAACCTGACAGAAAGAGCACGGCGGGGGTCTCCGAGGTGGATTCTCATAAAACTCTCATCAGTGCAAGAAGTCATTCTGCTTCACTGACAACAGTTGAGTTTTAACTCACACTGATACTGTGTTTTGTCTGCACCAGCTAAAAAAAAGCAAACCAACCCCCCCTCCAACCCCCTCCCAAAAAAAAACAAAAAAAAAAACGTCTGTGGCCTGCTGAAAGGAAAGTGCCTAAAAGGAGTGCGTCGCTTTCTTTTTAAGTGCACCATGATTTTTTGGACTTTTGTTTGCAAAAGTTACAAAAGAAGTGCAGTTGGTAAAACATTTACCACTGAGATTTTGCTAATCTGTAGTAAACACTGGGAAGCGCTGATGGGAACGTATCGACAGAATCATCGGTTTACTTAACCTTAATTCAAATATGCATGACATATTATTATATACATGACATTAGCATGTTGCTAACTTGTTGAAAGTAAGCAAGAGATTGTGTAGCACATCTTAGGAAGAAACCGCCAACATGTTGGTGGTCTTGCCTTTAATGAACCGTGGACTTTGTCTCAGCGCAGGAACAGATGGCTGCCTGGCTGAGCAGAATCCCCCCCCTCTGCTCCAGCCTGATGTCACTCAGCCTTTTTGGTGCAATATCCCTCCACTCAGCAGTGCAGACAAAATCCTTGTGGCTGTCATCAAAGCGGCTCCAGACTGGCATCAAAATCTATAGAATTGACTGACTTGGCTTCTTTGGTTACTGCAAGAAGGGAATCGATTATGTTGAGCCTCTAACTTTCAGAGCAGACTTTCAGAACTTTTATATGTTGGTTTACGCAGAGCTCACCGTTGATGGCAAAAGTTCAATTAAATTTTGCCCCAATTTTTACAGCGGAACAATAAACAGGTAGCCAACTAGTAGAATTGTTCTTGACCCAAGTGGAGCTTTCATACCCTTTTATTTAGTGCATCTATAATCTGGCCTGAACACTTGCTCTAAGCTACAACCCTGACCATGTTAGTGTAAAATTTAAAAACTGAATACAATTATTATGAAGACAGTTTTAAGTCTATAATATTGAAAATTGTAAACTTGAAATGTATCAAATATCCAAACTCAAAACTGTAATTTTAAAAAAGGCTCATTTGTATATAACACCAACAGTTATTTCAAAAACATTTAGATGTGGATCTAAATTGTTACCACTGTGTTCTATACTTAACAACTCTTTGTAAGTCTTTGGAGAATTTAAAATAATGTGGTGTAGAGTTTTACTTAAACAGCATGGTCATTCTTAAAAAAGGCAACTTGGATTTATGGATGTAGCAACAAACCCTGTTCACTGACAGCAGTTTTCAGACATGTCCCTGTCCTCCTTTAGTGCCTGTTGTAATGCACTTTGGTGCCTGACGATCACAGCCATTAATTATTGGGTTTCAGCCTTGATTTGAGGGTCTTTTCTGACACTTTGAATTTATTGGACCATTGATAATGTTGAAAAATGCTATTTACTGTTGAACCATGTCTCCACACATCTTTTTTTAGGCCTATTAGTTGCTATATATCTTTACACACCTTTTCTAGTCTTGTTGCCTCTGCCCCTTTTTGGTGCTGGCCTAAAATTTCTCAATTACAACATTTCTGTTTGTCCTAACAAGAAGACAAAGATAGCTAAGGTAGTAAGCATTATCTGATGATGAAACTATAAGCACGTCAAAATCCTGCCAAAATATCTAGTTTGCTCTTTTCTCAGTAAAATATTTGTACACAAGCAGCATGAATTAGGTAGAATGCCATTCAAGACTTTAAAGTCATGTAGAGGAATCCTAAAGACTTAAGCAATCTCATCTTGTCCTCTAGCCAGGAAAATGTACTCTTTAGAAATCTTTATGAGCAGCACTCTTTGGAAAGAAATTACTATTTTAATGTAATATTCTGTAAAGATCATGCCTATTCATCCAAAGAGAAAATAAAAAGCGCTCCTAACGCTCCTATTTCTGCAAAAGTTTGAAAAAACAAAACAGAAGGTAAATCTAAGAATAGCGGAAAAAAACCCATCAGTAAAACACCAAATACATCATTAGAGCTGGCAATGGTATCGTGGATCTCATATCCAGGACATATTAGCATTTCTCTTCATAAAACATCACTCCTCGCTGTGACACCTCACCTAGGCAATAAATATCTGTGTGTGAACTAACATTAAATCATGCTGGATGAATGGAGAAAATATTTTAGGATTTGTGCGGCTAAGCAATGACAGCACCCACACTTAACACACAACAAGAACAAATGTTGGATCGACTTTAAGCCACAACTAACATGGCCACTGTTCAGAATATCCTCAGAGCAGGAGAATGTGATTACTACGGTAAATAAACCAATCAGACTCACATGTGTTTCTGGGGAATGTGCTTAAAGTCCACACTGTTGACAGACTGACACAGAGAGCTGGCAGGAGGAGCAAAAAATTACTCTATGAAAAAGAGGCCATAAAAGGGGGTATATCAATCAGGCCAGAAAAGAAACATGAAAGCAACCCTTACAGAATAACAGTATTATTTGACACCTTTTCTGCAAAACAGGGCAAGATGAAGAGATCTTCTTGTGGCTGATCTAACAAATAGTGGTCTTTTTGTTGAAAACACACCAATTCAATTCAGTTCAGCTTTATTTATATAGCACCACATCACAACAACAATTGCCATACATTGTAATGTCAAGACCGTATAATAATTGAGAGAATTATTAGATAACCCCCTGTGAGCAAGCACTTAGCAACAGTGGCAATTAAAAAGTCTCTTTTAACAGGGAGAGGCAAGTAACTGCAACAACAAGTTGGGGGTGATGGAAAAAGAAGAGATCAGAGGATAAACAAATGAATAAAATAAATGAACAAATGTAGACAATACTCTACAGGCCTATGCCCTGTTTCAGAAATTAAATAAAGCGGTTCCCAGATCTCATTTCTAAAGCACGACAGTGAAACCTTTTTCTTTAGAGTTTTTTTTAAAGTGACAACCTAATTAACTTATTTCAGTAGAATAGTGTACCAAATGTGTTTTTCAGTGGACAAATACCAGAATATGCCATATTTTAGGAAGTGATTTTTAAGGAACCATATGGAAGTTTGCAAATTTTTCATGAATTTTTTTTGGGAGATCTCACAGAGTAAATAGAGTCGTTAAGAAGGACTAACACTCGATCAATATTTTCCTGAAACTTGTTAGAACTAAATAAGACAAATTTTTCACGAGATAGTTTATAGTTTTGTTGGGTCTGTAAGAGTTCACAATCAGTCTCAAACTATAGTGTGATATAGTCTGGCTCCGGAACAGAGGAAGCACTGAGACCACCAACATGAAGTCATTAACACGATGGTTTTGGAGGATTGCATGCTTTGGCTTTGGGGGTGACAGGGGAGTGATGGTACTAGTGGCAGGACTTGGACAACAGGATGTCCTGCTTGGCTGCTCAGCATGGAAATCAGAGCAGAGACACTGGCTGCACCTCTAGTCTTGTTCAGCAGAATGAATCAGCAGGGCTTTGGCAAAATCAAATACTTCGCAACTCCTCTGTAAATTCCAAGGTTATATTAACACAGAGATTGGAAATAGAGAAACTATGTGAAACTACTGCATCTACATACTGTCATACTGACTATTTAACAGTAAAACCTAAAACACAATCAGTCACTACTTTGGCGTCCCTTTTCTAAAATGTTAGATCTCACCCTAAAAGTGGCTTTTATGTTGATTATGTTGCTCCACTGGCACACGACACTGATTAAGGATGACGCAAGCTTTAAAAAAAACTTGAAGTAAAACTTGAATTTAACACTTGGTAGGAAAAGGAATCGTCTCCACACTTACGTTTCTCTAAAAGGTCTGCATGCTTTTGCGAATGGCCTAACAGACTAGCAGGCTTGCTGGGAGCAACAACTCGCTGCTCTTTTAATAATTTAGATTTTCCTTGACTCCCTTTTTAAGAAGTATCTGATGTGCACGTATTAGCCGTGTATTCTTGTAAAAGTTTGCCCATTACTCCCCATTCTCTGCATTCATACTAACGCAGCTTTCTCCTCAGCACTGATTTGGAATCTGTGTTTTCAAAATGCAAGTAATAAGTTATTGAGTTAAATGAGTTATTGTCGGGGAACAGCTGCCCTCTTGTTCATGCCCCATCCAGGGTCACTGCTACTGCCCTTTAGTAAAATCTGTCAGGCCTTCTTTGACGCAGATCCGTTTCCTGTCAAAGTGAGATTTTTATTGTTCCAAGGGAGCAGGCTCCAGAATCTCACTCCCCCAGCCTTTTCCTGTTTCCTTTTGAAGAGGAAGTGCTGCTTTGCTTCTTTTTTTCATCCCCCCCCCCCCCCTCCCCCCACATCTTCTCTGGGACAAATCTGGAACAGTAGCTACATGATTTTGCTTTTGTCAGCCAAGTCTTGATTTCAAAGAATGAAAGTTCCTTAAAAAAAAGAAAGGAAAAAAGAGGCACCCTCCCACTTTGTTACACAAGCCTTAATATACAAACACACACAGGCTAATGCGCTGACAAACAAGCCCACGCTGATTTTTGCATCTTATTCTAATGCGCCCCCTCTGAGCAATCAGAGCTGAAGGTGCATGCTCACCTGCGACCCCAAAGTCAAAGGTTCCCATGGTGCCTCAGCACGTAGGCTCTTTGTTATCGGAGAAAATAGTTCTTTGTATGCTGGGAGGGTCTGATTTAGTCAATATAAGCTCTTGAACAAACACTTAAAAAAGGGCCAAACATCCCCATTGCATAACAAAGAGAAACAAGCCAGAACACAAATACATATTTTTTAAAAATCAAGGCATTTATCATTAGTGCAGAAGGAAAGTTCCGGTTTCTGCCACTTAAAGCTCACCCTAAATGCACACACTGAAGTTGTCTGAGTGTGCACGCACACATAAATGCATGTGCAGCAGAGCAGCTCTGCACACTAAATCCTTCTCATCGGATTTGTCAAAGTTAAACTCAGTTTAAATGAGAAGGTTGAGGAGCCTGTTGCTGATACAATGTCAGCTGCAGCCACCGAAATGCACTTTGGTTCAAATGAGATTCCTATGAACACAGGCAGGAACACATCCAACACGCTCCAGGAGCTTTACAAGACTGAGCGCGGCGATTTAACCCAACAAACGAATGAGTTCTCACACGTCAGGCAAACAAACAAGGATTCAAAAAGTGAATCACAAGGAAGGAATTCTAAAGATGGGAATTCTAAAGTGAATTCATGCATCTGGAAAATGTCAGGAGAAGTTTGGGGTTTGCAGTTTATCAAACTATTGGTCATTACTGTGGAGGTGGGAGTGAGACATATAAGGGAGGTGATCAGGAAAGTCTCTTTTTTTTCTTAATATAATAATAGTGGTCTGACAATGAGTTACAGGCTACCATTTGTCCCACTGCACTGCACTGATCTACAATGGATGCATGCAAGCAGGGAAAAGAATCTACTTACTTATCATGTAACAAGCTGCAATTTCACAGATTTGATCTGGCAGTGACCTTAAACAGTTGTAAACTCGACTCTACCCTCTAATGGAATAGTAGTAAGTGCTGTTGCACTGGGCCTAGTGCGAGCTTCACTGTTCTCTATATTTGCATAGGCAGCAGGAGGCCGTGAGGTGAGAAGACTGGAGGCACTTGCCTTAAAAAAAAAAACTAAAAATGTCACAATGGACGTGGTGGTGGGGGAGAAAAAAATGCTTCAAAATCAGATTCGCCAAGCGGTTTGAGCAGGATGGAGAGTGTTTGTGCATGAGAGGGGGTTTTATCAGCGGCAAACACTCACAGGAATTCCGGTTTGGGATTGTCCATCCAATTCCTGCGTTCCACAGGAAGCTTTGCATAAAAAGCAAGTGAAATACGCCCAAAGACATTTCATTTGCCGCCAGTCGACTCAGAGGGAGCACCTCGAATGAAGAGCGAGGGTTTTTTAATTCGATGCACCAACGGTAGAAGCTCTTAAAAGAAACTGGCACCATGGAAATGTCTCGTTACCCGCCGGTCCAGCGGCGCGTGCTCATGGCCGCCGCTCAGCCTGCGCGCGCACACGCACCTGACGACCTCATACTGCAAGGGTAAGATTTGTGCCTATTTCAAAGGTCACATTCCTGCAGGTAGGACACTGCATTAACCCGTGTTTCAAAGTTAATGATAGTTTTCACATACTACAAACAGTGGGCTCGTTACTTTTCAGCTCACTCACAGGTGCGCTTCAAAGAAGGGAAATTCGTAAGGCTAGCTAGATAAAACAACCTAATTCAAATTCAGCATTGGCTAGCTGTACTGAGAAGAGTTGCTTAGCAAAATTATCCATGTTGTTGATAAAAATCTATACAGGGTTAAAAGTGCCGCAAATCACAAGAGAGTAGTGTATTTTGCGGATCTGTAGGATCACATAATTATATGTGTTATTGCACCGTGTGTGCTTAACTATCGTATAGAGTAAAACTTCAAATTGGTGGGGTTTTTTCGTTTAAAATCACCAGAGTACATGCAAATACCGAATCACGGGCCTGTACAACTTACATACATTAAAAGAGTAATCTGGTAGATAGACCAGGTCCAACACTTTCTGACCTGGATGAAAAAATACGCTGTTTTTCATCAGTGTGGTGACTTTCTGAGCTCATTTCCATTGGTTGGGTAGGGGGGGTGGTAGCCATTTGTTTTCACATAACAGGGTTGTAATGTTTAAAGTCTCAATAATAGGTTACATGATTTATAAGTATTGTTGATATAGATTTCCTTGGACTATTTTATTTTTTCAGCTTTAGCAGTTAATTAAAGGATTGGATTATTTTGTCCCTGCAATGAGCTGTTTGCGGAATAGGAAACAGCGTGATTCTTGCTTTGTGCAAAACAAAGAAAAAATATTTATTCCAACAAATGTATCGTTTCACAAAAGCAGTGGACGTATGTGTGTGTGAGACAGAGCAGGAGGAGTGATCCCAGCACCCAAAATCTGCCTCCTTGTGATGGGTAAATTGCTTGAAGGGAGGGGCAGCGTGCCTCTCTCGGGTCTCTTTACCAACCAGTCGGCAGTCGATAGTTTATGAATGAAAAAGCTGAGTAGTCTACCTACTGACGTCACACACGAGTGAACCCCCCCACCCCCCACCCCCAGTGAAGGCAAGAGTGAGCTGCGGGACACCCAGCTGGAGGAGTGGGAGGAGGTCCTACCATCGCCCCCCATGCTCTCTGACAGTCCGAGCTCTAGGACAAACCTGAGTACTGGCGGAGTTTTATCACTGGACTCTCCCCTCACTTGGCGGAATATAAGGAAACTAACTTTTATCAGACCTCCGGCTGTTTCTTTACTACCAGCAGTGTACAAGTGTGTGTGCTTTTTAATTTTTTAAATTGTTTTGCGGGAGTCATCTTAGAGGAGCTGATAGTTTATTGCACGGTTTGTCATTATTCTTATGTATCCATGCGGGCGCCCCGGAGTTTGGCTCGTGTTTAATGGTGTGTCCGGCATGCCCGCTTGTTCTTTGATGTAGGACTCTTTGGTTTTTCTTTGTATTTATTTCCGATTCTCTCGTGAAACCATGCGTTTAACGTGACTCTGTGTGCGTGAGAATAGCGCGGAGGAGAGAGGGTCTCTTAGACTTTATATACAGTGCCTGTAAAACAGCGCCCTCTCGCGGTGAATCTAAAAATGGTCCGATTGCTTTTTAATGTGTCAGTAGGCCAGGATTGATTATGCTTTGAAACATTTGCATGTGCATATACAAACACGGATTAAGTCTCTGGTGTTCCTGATGTACTTCCTGACACCCAAAAGACTTTAAAATAAAGCTGATAAAACTCCAATGTCCTAACCGACATTAACTTTTTGGACAAGTGTTTCCCCCTGTGGCGATCTTCCCCTGCCAGTGTAATGATGCTGAATCGTTAACACATATCATCTTGAAAGTGGCTACCTGCTGCACAGCGTCCTGCTCTCTGAAGTGATTTGTGAATGAATGCAGGGCTTTAGAAGTGCATGTCACGTCTTCAGGCACAAAGCCAGCCAGAGATCAGAGAGACATGCAAACTGTCATCCGTGGCTTAGTGTCACCTCCAGGATAACTGAGGACTCTCCAGCAGGCTTCGGTCCTGAAAACTGGTGATACCGCCTGGATGGATTTAATGTGCTCTGAGAGATTTCCCAGGGGTTTAGTATCGGCTGTGTTAAAACATGCCTGTAGGCTTACATTAGGGCAGGAGCGGGTCCAAGCTGACTGTCATGCACTCTGACAGTCCTACTTGGGAATGGGTGGCTCAGTCTTTCTTTTAATCCTCTACAGTATGTTATAATCTAATATGGTGTGAGGGTGGATGAACATATCTGTGAAATGAGAGTGCTCTGGCTTTTTTGTCTTTTACCCTGTGACCTCAGAGGCAGGGCAGGTGCAGGTCATCGATGCCCCTCTATGTTCTTATTGGATGCATTCAAACATCTGCCTAGCAGCGAGATCTCCAATATCTTTCCAGAAGGCTTTTCTGTGTCGTTGGGAATGTCAACTGGACATTTAGGGTTAGCGCAGAAATCCAAATGTACAGTGGGAGCAAATGAACTCTTTAGATACATGTTAGGTCTTTATTGCTGTTTTCTCATTGCACCCTGTTGAATAACTTTTAGAAACATTCACTGAGAAAAAACCCAACAGCAACAACTTTATTTGTGATATAAAATACAAATCAGGGATGTTAAAAGTTGAAAGTAAAAACTGAAAAGAGCTATAAACGATCCATTTTTTAATTGAGATGTTTCCAGATGTAAAGTCTCTCATTTTTATTTGACACAATCGCGTGTCTCTTTTGCCCAGACCCATACTGCTCAGCTCAAGCTGCTCCCTGCCGTACAAATGTGACCACTTTCCAGTTTCAGCTAGTTTTTTTTTATTTGCTACTTAATGACTTCCGGGTTCAGTAATCTGCTGTTTCTCAGGCTTCCCCTTTACCTGTTCTCAGCGACCCCACTAATCATAAGTGACAGAGCTTCTCCAGACCCATTAACATTTTCTACACAGATTTAATGGGTGCTAATCCTTTTTTGAAAAGGAGTGCAGAGGCTCTGGTGTGGTCGCCTGTAGAAATCTGCTAATGCAGACATGACACAGCTGACACTGACACCAGAGTCCTTCCCTCTAGTGGTCCATGGCTTCAAAGGAAGTAGGATTTGCTCTGTGGCTGCAAAAGAATGAACTGTATTCCATTTAAGTTTCTTTATTTATCCCCTTGTTCGCATAATTTTTTGTTCCGTTTTATTGCTTTAACACATCCTCTCCCCATGCCCTCTCCTTATAGGTAGCTGGAGTGGTCCTCCTTGAAGGAAACACATAGATATTCAGCGTGAGGAGACTTTGGATTCAATCCACACCCTTCCCCCCGTCACCCCTTCTTCATCCTCCTCTCCTCTTCCCTCCGACTGGCACGGAGAAGAGTCCAAGAGACCCAGCGAGGGAACGTGGGAAAGAGGAAGACGATGTACCAAATACTGCTCCTTTCCTCCTCCCTCTTCATCCTTCATGTGATGGCCACTCCCCAGTTCTTCGCTCACCACGGGTAATAGCTCACTTAATACTCTTCATGTGTTTGTAATGGCCTGTCATTTAGTCAGTAGCTCTGTCCTGATTTCAGCTGCAGATCTCCCCTTTAGCTGTCATTCATACTGTGACATTCTCAGCCAATGTGAATGTATACAGGTTGGTCAAATGACCTCAGTCTCTGTTCCAACTCTGAGATGCACATCAGTATGGGCAGGCTCATTTTGTCCTTTTCAGTTGATTTGTACATAGGCCAAAATTAACTGAAAGGTGAATGAAAGGTCAAGTGGCAACTTGGAGGTCGAAGATCAGCTCTTAACTCGGATACATTCAGGAGTGATTACATAGGTCATTCAGGAGCAATTAGACTCCAATCTGGAGTTTTTCATGTGAATTGGGGACCACTTAGGGCTTAAATATCTCAAACTGTTTGAACTTGGGTCTGGAATGACTTAAAAGCTGTAAAAATGTCTCCATTTAAAAACCAGCTCAGCTTCCGGTGCAGCTGGAGCGCCTACAAATGTGCACTTCTGGTCAGTTTTTAACATCAAATCTCACGTCTGCCTTTCACAGGAGAAGGGTGTGCGGCAGAGACCTCCGTCACAGTGTTGTCACTACGACAGAGTCGTTCGTCCAGCCAGTGCACAAGCCCTACCTCACCCTGTGTCAGGGGCATCGCCTCTGCAGCACATACAAGTGAGACAAACTCTCTCAGCCCTCCATACACTGAATCAGCACAAAGACACAACAACTAAATCAGACATCTACAGCTTTTTGGGGGAGAAAAACCAGCCGAACTGCACGGTCAGTTTACATCGAGAGTCAGCCTTTATCTGAAGATGTTTAGTTTATTAAGGAGTAAACAGTGCTTGACATGTTTAGGAAGGGAAAGGGTTAGGAATACAATCATAAATAGATCTTGACTTCACACAAACACACATATACACATACATGTGCATTTTTCACAGAACTGGGTCATGGTGGCACATATTTGGGTAGAATCTAAATATCGAATACTTTGTGTAACGACGGGAAATGAACTGCTTGCCCACAGAGACTGGTCGTGTTTATTTTGGACTCTATCTCCCTCCATACTTCTCTCTCTCCCTTTTTCTAGCTCTGACCCCCCCCCCAACCCACCCCTACATTCTCCCCATTTTTTTCTCTTTAACTCCTCTTGCCACCAAAATGGAGCTTCACTTTAAAGTATTTGTAACTTGTGTGCTCATTATGTAGACGATTACAGCCCTAGAAAATAGTTCCTTGTTTTGTTTTAAGAAAGCACATCCCAAACGGGTTCCTTTAGCTTTCGGTTCATCACCCCCTGCAAGCTAAACATACCAAGCTCTCAGCAGGCTGCAGCAAAAGCTCTGATTTTCGATACGATCTCCAGCCCCTCTCTCATCTCTGACACACTCTTGGAAGTCAGTGGTCCGTGGTTCAGTATTCCACCAAATTACCATCCTCTCATCAGCATTCCTGCTGTGTGACAGATCCTGGAAAAGGCCTCACAGGCTGAACCCCACACGCACAGACACACACACTTACAGATGAGAGTGATGACAGCATGAATAATTAGAAATGCCTAAACGCTGTGGGTGTCTGTACTTCGTCTCCGCAGGACTACGTACTTGGTGGCATACCGACAGGTGAACAGAGCAGCTTCTCCTTTGCATTTCTACCCAGATTGCTGCCCGGGCTGGAGGAGATTTTACTCTCACAACTGCAACCAAGGTATTTCAGTGGGATGTGATGAGTTTCAGGGTTGTTTACCTCATTTTCTTTCCCTGTGTAGCATCAACTCTTAATAGAGAGTTTAGAAAAATGCCAATTTGTTTTCTTGCTGAGAGTTAGATAAAGAGCTCGATCCCACCTTTATATGTTTAAATGTAATATGAAGCTGTAGGCTACAGCTAGCTTAATGTAGCATAATAATTAGAATAATGAGGAAAGAGCTATATTAGCCCAGTTTAAAAAAAAAACTGGATCAGCAGAAATTCCAGGAAGTCAAAGGCCCTGTCCAAGCTCCAGTCTTGGAGGCAGTTAATATAAAAAATACAAGTGACAAAACTGCAGTTCCTCAAATGTCCACTTTAGGCTTGCTTTTAAAACTCCACATAGATACCCAAATTTAAATGTTCACATTTAGAGCAGAAATAAGCGTATTTACATCCCGCTACACTATTTGTAACTGATTTCTTACTCTATTAGAAGTGTAAGGTTGGTAAGGCTTAAAGTTTGCATTATTTGGGGTGTGGCAACTTTTAGTGACAACTGTCATGGCTGCCTGCTAGGCTTCATCTCTGCATTTAAGCTCTGTGTTTATGCTCTGTGTTTATGCTGTTTTTGCCTTTTAGAGCATTTTATTGAATTTAAATAATAGCAAATCATATGGGAAGTCATTCTGTATGTTAAAAAGTTGCAGTTACCAACACAAATGCAGAGTTGAGCAGATAGCTTGCTAGCAAGCTCTCTGCAGATGGAATGCAGCTACATTTTTTTTGTACAATATTAACTCATTCACTGCCAGCCATTTTCAAATCAGGTAACTCCCCACTGCCAGGGTTTTTGAGAATTTTACTCATTTTTGAAGAGCCACAGAAAACTGTGTGTTATGATCATATAAACGCTGAACCTACCAAAATGAAGAACAGACTCTCTTCTTTCATCCAAAAAAAAAAGCTTGTTTCTACCATTTTCCATTCTTTAGTAATCAGCTGTAGAAGAGAGGTGGGTTCCACCAAAAATGCCTGTTTTGACCAAAAAAAAGGGAGAAAACGAGCTTTTTGTGAAAAATACATTTCAAGCAGAAAAGTGCCTTTGACACTAATATTTCTTGCTTTGTGACACCTCTAACATATAAAATAGTTTTTCACTTCTATAAAACAGAAATAACACTGAGAAAGGTTATGTTTTATCAAAACAATTTATTTACAAATATATGAAAAAATAAAATTCACTGACAAGCTGCCCGAGGTTGTATTCTGGCCCCTCCCATTGAAAAACGTAATTGACGTCTATAGACGTCAATGGCAGTGAATGAGTTAACTGTTTTTTTTCTGAAGTTCTGAGGTGGTGTATTTTTTATTGTTTGTATTAATTTGCTTTGATTTATTATTTTGATGTCGATCTTTTTGTCTCTGTCTCAGCAAGAACATCTGTTTCATCTCAGTGAGAAAGTGAAACTGCATATTTCCTAGAACTTAGACAGGTCACTTGTACAGATTAAAACAAACTACATTAAATTTGACAACAATTAAAATGTTAGAAAGCCAGGCTAGCATAAACCAACCCTTGCTAACTGTGATACCATGGATCCATATACAAGAGTGATCTCTTAACCAAATGATCGCTTCATAAATGTCTTTCACAGCTGTGTGCGGACAACCCTGTTTGAATGGCGGTACCTGTTTAAGACCCAACCAGTGTGCTTGTCCATTAGGCTGGATGGGACACCAGTGCCAAACAGGTACATGTGCTCATACCATTTACCTGCAAAGCCACTCTCGGGTGTCTGCGTGTATATTCACAGTGGTCTTTCTTGCCTGTCAGATGTGGATGAGTGCAGTGAGCGGCAGCGGTGCGCCCAGCAGTGCGTGAACACAGCTGGCAGCTATCGATGTGCATGCAGAGAGGGCTTCGCCCTTGCTGGAGACGGCCGTTCCTGTCAAAGCCTTCCTCCTCCATCTCCTCCTCCTGCGACTCCTACCTCCTCATCACAGAGCAGCCAGGCAACAGTGGGTGTGAGTCATCACACTGATGCAGGTAAATGACCAGGATAGGAGTGTGTCTAATTTTGTGTTACGCAGCAGCAAAGTGTCTGGACAGAAGAGAGGAACATGGCCAGCTTCGCGGTCCATTATTACTTTTGGTACGCGCTATGCCACTCTCAACTCGTACCGTGAGTAATAATGCACTGCGACTGGTGCCGACTCCAGACAGATGTCTTGCGGTCTGGCCCCGTGCGGCGAGACTGGGACCGATTGGGCTTTGATAATGACTCCTATGAGTCCTGTGAGCAAAGCAAACATCTGCCTCTAATAGAGCTCCTGTGCTAATACAGACATATTTTTATCCCACACACTCCATTAGCTCTCTTAAAAAAAGTTTAAATGTTATCTCCTACCAAGAAAAAGTCATTTTTCCCTGTGTGTGCTTACTGTATCTTAGCAACAACAGAAAAATACAAACCCCCCCTCCCTCTCCATGTCTAGAAATGTGGTCGTTGACCCGAGGATGTTCCTTTTAACTCCAATTCTGTGTCAACATTATCTGCTCTCTCAGAAATTTATGTAACATGAAAGTTTAAAGAAGACGTACCTCATCCTGAGCTTTCAAACTTGGGGGATTTTTTTTGTGAGTCACCACATTGTTAAAATCCAAAAGGAGAGAGTGTCTCCTGTACTTGCAGAAAAAGAAATATTTCTCTGTAAAGTGTGTGAGATTGCCAAATTTCTCAGGCTCTGCTCCAGACTCCCTTCTGTTTATCGAGTTTCACACTGAGCGAGTTTTCTCTGTTCAAAGGAAAGTGCTCGTCTCCGTGACTCGGGGTGATAGATCAGTGGAAGCATTGCTGAGTCTGCGAAAAGGACAGAAAAACACTCAGAGGAAAGGGAAATAAAAAGCCAATATGACAAATTTTTGTACTTTAAGAAAGCAATGTGTTCTGTGTCAGAGGCAAAAATAATTATTGCAATGTTTTTGTAAGATGTCTTTCCTGAGACAGTTTTCTGTTATTTGTGTTCATATGCACATATCAGAGTGATATTATGCCAGGGGTGTTGGACTACA
Source organism: Diplotaxodon limnothrissa (assembly GCF_057381915.1). Classification (NCBI taxonomy): domain Eukaryota; kingdom Metazoa; phylum Chordata; class Actinopteri; order Cichliformes; family Cichlidae; genus Diplotaxodon; species Diplotaxodon limnothrissa. The sequence continues at coordinate 54,618,378 of NC_140602.1, read as the reverse complement.
TTTCTATGCTGCAGTCTTTACCCCCCCTCTCGCCTGCATTCTTTTCACCCTGTTCTTGGCCAACACTTGTGTTCTCATTCCAGCCACATCAACCCCGTCTGCTGGGGGCCATCGCCAGCTCCCCCTCCCCTTTCTTCTCCTGAACCTCCACCTCTTCATCACCCTGTTTCTCAACTTATTCTTGTCTCAGTAATGGGCCACATCTGGCACAGATCGAAGGCCTGCAGCAGACACATTCCCCTTCGAGTGGAGACAACCAGGCTTTTCCTCACAGTCAAATCACAGGAGGAATGAATGTTTGCCTGTATGTTTCTCATGATCTGTCTTTGAGCTTATCTACTGGCTTTTTGGGCCATTCCCCCCTCTGTGCCCTGCATTCCCCCTCTCTCTCAGCAGCCCTGCCGTCTTCTTCCTGGTTTATACTTTGGAGACATTGCAGTGGTCATGAATCATTCGAGGAGGGACTGAAGGGGGCTTCCTAGATGCTCCAAGGAATCCAATGCAATATATACTCTGCATCATTCTCACGCATCATCACATCCATGCCCTTACCCCTCTCTCTGTTCTGCTCCTCATCAGTTTGTTTCTACAGATTCAGACTGAAGTCACCACACTCTGATGTGTATGTCTGCATTTGTGTGGTTTTCTATAGATGGAAAGTTTGGCTTGGTGGAGAATGTGACAGAGGAGGTACAGAGCCTGAGGAACCGAGTTGAGCTCCTGGAAAAGGTACACAGGAAAACTCAAGAACACATGTTCAACCATATAAAAGCCACCTACTCTGATACCTCCCAGTCTGGCTCACCAGGAAAACCTCTGAGCCTTGTGTGTGATCTGACGTCTTAGCTGCTCTTTAATCCCCCAACCAAAGATTTTTAGATATGCCAGGCCTGCACAGTGGCTTTTTAAAACTTGCACGAGTTTACTAAAATCCTTCTCATGTTAAACAATTATAAAGAGCAAATGGATGAATATATAAAATAACGATGTGTAATGGTCCTCATGTGGAACATTTTTCTCTTTTTCCTAACTTCCTCTCATCTCTCTGTTAAGAAGCTGCAGTTGGTGCTGACGCCCTTCAGCAGCTTCTTCCCACTGTCATTGGATGAGGGCATGTCGGAGAAAACCACCTTGCTATCCCACTCTTTCCAGCAGCTAGATCGCATCGACTCCCTCAGCGAGCAGATCGGCTTTCTGGAGGAGCGCCTTGGCACATGTGAGTGACTACACAGACTGACCCTTTTTATTGTTCATAAGTTAAAAGCCAGTATTTTGTTGAACTCCATGGGAACTTGGTTTCCTGGGAAAGTAGGATCTGTAACAAAAAAAGTCAAATTAAAGACAAGAGGCCACACAAAATCTCAAATGTAATAAAATTCACAATCCAATCCATCAATATAATACAATCTTGTGCCTCTAATGTAATAAGCTTTGATTATGATGTAATACAGTAAACTGTACAAGCTAAAAATGACACATTTGCTCTTAAAGTTTAACCTAATTAGGCACAGCTGAAGCTCATGGACAGCTATGTTAGACAAACTACGTTGCAGAAATGTTATAATTAATCACAAGTTGTGTATTGGTTATACGGAACTGCAGTCTATCCAACTATCATAAAAAAATACAAACAGTGGCTCTAAAGGAGTAACCAGGGGTTAAATTCAGTTTTAGTATATATCACTGAATCACAACAACAGTCACTAAAAGGTAAAAACGTATCAATGATACAGAGAAAACCTCCCATGAGCAAGCACATGGAAAAAGTGGGAAGGAAAACCTCGCTTTTAACAGGAAGAAACCTCCAACAGAACCAGGAGCAGCAAGGAGCAGCTGTCTGCCACAGCTGGTTTGGGCTGTTGGGAGGGAGACGGGATGTAAAAGACAATAAGGGATTTTTGGAGAATGGTGTTCTGTTGAAGAGCTGCTGAAACAGCGTTAGCCGTGCGGCAGACATGCCGCTTTTTATTTAAACACTCCAGTCTCTGCTGTGCTCACTAAAAAACACTTTCTTGCTACTGTGCAGCCACACGAGCCCACATCCCATTCGGCTTAACAACCTGCACCGTCATGCTGGTATTTTAAAGTAGATGAAGAATAAATGGCATACAAGATGAAGACAACAAAGTCTTCTATCAAATTTAACTTGTTTTTAACCAGAATATATTCATCAACATTAGTGTAAATGTTTAATTATATAAACAAACTTAACCAAATTTAGATTGATTGCATTTTAATAATAGCTACTTCGGGAATCCAAACACTTAAATAAAAGCATTTGAAACCAACCTCTTTTCTATTCTTTGAAAAGGTCTCCCGAGCCAGGAATACAGTTCTATTTTTTTTAAAAGTATCGTTCTTTTAATGGAAATCATGTCGGATAGCGCCCAGTGTTTTCAATCATATTTCAAAATCCACAGTTATAAACATACTTGTGGTAAGTCTTTTCATCTTCTTCCCTGCAGGTTCATGTCAGGAGAATTAGCCTCTGAACAGGGCCACCATTGTTCCAGTAAAGTTACCGTCCACGCAAACCTGCCAGACTGGACGTGCCAAGACTGCTGGCATTTGCAGCAAAGAGATTGCAGATGTCAGAAAGTGCCTCGGTCCTCGTTATGCCGTGATGTAATCGCCTTGGAAATCATTTGAGATTTTTACTATTCCTGACAGATTCATTTACTTTTCTCATTGAATCACTGTCACGTTGTTGATTTTCTAACAGTACCTGTGGTAGGGGGCAGTTTCACTATTACACCACCCCAGGAACGTCTCAATTAAACTCCCCTGTTAGAGTCAGAGGTCAAACTTGCTACTTAGTTTGTTTTTCACCAGTGCAGCTTTGTCCCAAAGTGACCTGGGGCATCTGTATTTATGTATTTAAATTATGATTACTTGTAGGTCTGTCTCAGTGCTCCAATAGACATTTATAACTAGTTTTGTAACATTTTGTAATAAAACTTCCTAATCAAAAACACGACTTACTGATTAATGTCTGCAGATATGTGAGCTTGTCTACAATGCTGATGGAAGAGTGCAATTACAAACCTGCTGACCTCATGTGTGTACAGGAAATACTGCAATCAGTGGTAAAAGTATTCAGATACTTCCAGTAAAAGCACACCAGGAAAAATGGGATTTGGAAAAAATATATATATCTACAGTCCACATTATGAGAAATGATGCTTTACATAGATACAGTTTTGTACAATGATTGTTTTCTGTAGATAAATGGGATCATTGCTTTAGAATCAGAAATCATTCTAGAAAATTCATAATTCCCTAAAAGTACATCAATGCAATGTCTTTTCCCCCCTTTTTGCTCCATGAAATTAAAAGGTTTTAGGTCTCAGAACACTTTTTGTGCTTCACAGTGCAACATGTCTGCAAACACGCAGTCAAATGTCACAGAGTTAATGTGGAATATTAATATGAAGTAGCAGAAAGTGAAAATAGAAACAAAGTACCTCCAGGTCGTTATGCCCCAACTTTAAGTCGGAGCGTAGTTTGCTGCAACTGTACGAAGCTTATGTGTGGATCTGGTCTGATGGTGTGCGGTGAACTTTGAGAACTTCTAGAAACAGCTGGAACAAACTAAGTTCTGTCGTGCCTCAGATTAAAGCCATTACTGCCGAGTCTCATACAGTAAGTACCTTTTCCACTGTTGATTTTAAAATGAGTCCCAGAGGAGGGCAAGACAGGCATTTCAGTACACGACCAATTAAGAAAAAACAAAAAGAATTTATTTACTTAATGTTATGCAAGGCATTCACATTTACCCAGAATATGTGAAATCAAGAACACTACATTAAATATTAACCAGATACTTATAATGGGCATCTATACCATGTGTGCATATGTACACACATACAATAAAGGGCCACACGCGCGCACGCACACACACACACGGCTCTGCAGGATGTCAGCTCTGTTTCTCATATCCATCTAAATTACACATTAATAGCTTTGGTGAAAACAAACTTTTTTCGCCCACGAGAACTCGGCATGAAAAGTGCTTTAAGAATACTTTGAATATTTTCCAATATCTTACATATTAGTTTGTAAACAACGGCCCTATTGGGGGGGGGGGGGGGGGGGGGGGGGGGAGACAAAAGATTTTATATATATATATAAATTTAAAAAAAAAAAAAAAGGGGGGGGGGGGGGGGGGAATTAAACAGGCAGGACTGTTGCAGAGCCTGTTAGCCAAAGCTAACAAATCACAATCTGTTGTACAAAACACCCCCAACACACACACACACACACACACACACACACACACACACACACACACAATGAACAGGGAATAAATGGATAGCACACTCCACTAAATAAATGTATATGGTATAGATCGTTTTTGGAAAGAAACCGATTTGGTAGAGTGCTTTTTGAACATTCGAAACACCTGCTGCAAAGGTATAAACTGGTCTTAGACAGCCCCCCCCATCCAAAAAAAAAAAAAGAATAGAAAAAAGAAAAATAACAAAAAATTATAATAATCATAAAATAATAGGAATAATAATAATAATGATAGAGAACAGGTTGGTGAGTTATTAGTATTGATTAATAGTAAGGGTTTATGATCCAAACTGGATTAGGAACTTGTCTGAAATCAGACTCTCACATGTCACCAAAGCAGGGCTCACTAAGTGCACTCAACTACGAACAGCAACGCACGTAGCAGGGCATACTACCAAAGTATCCATAAATCCATTCACATGAGCTCCTCAGGAGGTCAGTGCGCACAACAAGGTTAGACTAAGCCTAATGCCTTGTGCTCAACCCAATAAGTCACCTACATTTGATGCCAAGTACATGCAAAGCAACGTCACAGTTTTAATAAAGAAAGCAAAAGTCATTTTTTTCAAAAATTGCAATTAGTAACAAACAACTGTCCTGAATGCTGTGGTACATTCTCAGATTGTGTTTGATGGGCAGAATTAATAATTTTTGTGGCTGCACTCTGAGCGAAGTGAAACTAAGACCTGGGTGTAAACGAAAGCGGTTCAGTCAGTGGTCCGAAGACATTTTCAGTACAAATCATACAACAAATCCATTTTAACCAAAACTCACCCAATGATGCCAACAATCAAAATTCAGGCCAAATTTTTGCACTTTTTCCTGTTTAAATAATCTAATAGTTTCCAGTGAGGTTAAATAATCAGAACATCATAACTAAATATAATAACTTATTCTCATAGGATTTAAAAAAAAAAAAAAAAAAAAAAAAAAAAAAACAGGCTTCCCATCACACCCAATCAACATAACACATCTTCAGTCATTAGATCCTTGAGTTTGTTAGTACTTTGGGATTCCTTGATTTAATCCTAATAAATGAACAAATACTAGAGATCTAAATCATCTCATAGGTTTCCTCCCCCTGTTTATGGCAAGAACTGCCTTAAATAATTTCAGGGGTCACCAGTTAAGTAGACCGTAAGGAGATAGTAATTAAAAAACAAAAACAAAAAAAACAAACAAACAACAAACAACAACAACCCAAACAAACAAACAAAAATAAACCACCCCACGCACATTGGAAACCTCCCAAAACATCTTTGTCATGGCACAGCAGGTAGCTCGCACTTTGGAACAGTAGTAACGTTGAAACAGTTGGACATTGCACTTAAAGAATTCACTTCTTTTGACACTTTGTATATGAGTAGGAGCATAAAGGTGATCCTGAAAAAACAAAACAACAACAAAGCAAGAGTGTGAAATTAGAGTTTGAGTTTAGAGCACTGCTGGAGGACACTTGCTGCAGACCGGTTGCTTCAATTCATTTTTGGAGAGAGAGACAAACTGGAAGAATGTACAGGGATACACCAACATACGACACTGAGAACTGATCAGTTCACTGAAGTCCATAAATCCAGTACAGATGGGTGCTGTTGTTATACACGGTATCTTGCATTCCTTGCCTTCTGACATCATGAAGCGTGTCATGGAGCTATTGGTCATTGGGTTGATGAGCCAATGTGGATACAGAGTTCAATCTAGAGCGACAGAGCTATAGAAAGTCGTGGGTGTCCTTTCCTTCCACACGCTCCGCACTTTGTGGAGACCCGCACTCATTTTTGTCTTTGGGCAAAAGACTGGAATGCATAAAGGGGAGAAACAGAAAAGAACTAAAAGTGAAGAAATGAGATGGGGTACTTTGATTTTGTGTATGTCTGTTTAAGCATCCGAAGAGAACTAAAACCAAGGCAGCATGAGAGGAAAACATAAATATCCACTGACATTTATGATCAGGAAAAAAAAAAAAAAAAAACACCCCGCAAAGTTTATCTGCTGAACAGAAGGCAAAACGAACAAAAGCAGGTGAAGATAAAAAACCAAAGAAAAGTAGAAAACAGCAATAAAGTAAGACAATAAGAAAGCTGAGATTTCCAAAGCAAGGATGAAAGGTGGACAGAGCCATCCAAAAGGCATGCATGAACAACACACACCCAGACTGTTCGGCTCGCCGTCCGTCACTCCGCTCACAAAGTGCAGAGCAGCTGCTGCTGCGACAGTGAGGGTCAGGACTGACTGTGCTGTGTGCTCAGGCCAGAGGTGGACCGGACCAGGCGTCAACTAGACATGAAGAGCTTTCGTCACAAAAAGACTTGTGTCACATTGTTTCCTGAAGGCGGTGGGACAACCTGGGGCGGAGAGTGGGGGGGCCTTGGGGAGGGGTGGATCTCAGACATGGGGCTGAAAAAACAGAGGGCGGGTGGAAGATCAATGTTCAGTGCCTTACGGGCCCGTTGCTCCGGGTTATGGAGTCAGAGATGTCCAGGAAGGCAGCGCGCATCAGGTCAAAGGATTTGTCAGACAGGGATGCCACATCGTCTGAAGTCATCCCCTTTGTCTCAATCTTTGGAAGGATCTTCAATCTGATGATTCCTGCAGGGGCAAAAAAACCCAAAAAACTTTAGAGTCAGGAGTCTCGGGGAACATCAAGCTGTTGTTTTAATGTTATTGTCATTTGACCCAACACAAATTAAAAAGTTGAGGACAGTTACCTGATTTGAACTGCTTTTCTTTCCGTAGGTAGAAGTTGCTGTAGGAGGAGAAAACGACAGGTATGATGGGTACCTGGAAGAAAAAAAAAAAAAAAAAAAAAAAACGAAGGCAAAAATAAGAAAAGAGACAGAAAAGAAGCCCTAAAAGGAAATGCTTTCTAAACCAATCAAAAAAAGGCCGAAATGCCTGATTAAACCAGCAGCACATTTCTTCAAACACACACAAACTCAGCATGACACAAGCATTCTCCATCTCCTCCACTCCCGCTAATAGAGGCCGAGTTGCTCTGTCTCAAGGCCCCGAGTGGCCCTTCAGCGGGGCTGACTGAGCCAAACGCGGCTCCCCCTGGGGGCTGTCCTGTTTCCACTCAATCTGGCCGGCCGGGTACGAATGAAAAGGCTGGCCTAACTCAGCAGAAGCAAATGCAGAGAGAGAAACAGTCTCAAGTGTGTAAAAAAGAAGAAGAAAAAAGCCATCAGGGAAAGATGAAACAGACTGTATTCAACACATTTCAAATGGAGTTACTCCGGCACTTCAAATGCAAACAAAGTGCTTTTGTTAACATCCACTAAACACTGTTTGGAGAATGCGTTAGCAAGCGCTCTAAAGCGTAAGAACCTCTTACCAAAATATTAATGTGTTTTCTAACGAGGAGCAGCAGGGCTTTATTTTTGCAGACTCTGGTGCATATCTGAACCCGACTGATATCGATCTTCAGCTGCAAGTTACAAAATCTGGGTTCACACATGCACACACCGTTGTAGCTTCATGGCTAGGTCTCATTCGAGAGTGTTTTTCTTTTTGCGTATGTGTAATTTATCCCACCTTTCTGACCCCGAGTGTTGCTATGAAAATATGAATTAACTGGAGAACAGAGACCTCCCACCTGCATGCACGCAGAGATAAAGCTCATAAATTTGCACAGCTGAGCTGCAGCCATTCTGAACTGGAGGTCATGTCTGCTGCTGTCCCACCAATCACTTTGTGAGAGCGCACTAGCATTGTGTCAAACACAATGCCGAAAAAATATCATAGAAAATGACCTGGCTGCAAGCTGTGCTCTCTACTAAATTATGATTTCATAATTTAGTCTTGCCCCACATAAGTCTGCTAGCTCCCCCACATGTCTGGAATCGGCCCCCTCACTATTGGGAACCCTAAGCTGGCAGAAGCTTCCTGAAATACCAACAGAATCATCACAGCCTGACAGAGTAAAGAGAATAAACAGGATGTTTACATGTATGGATGAAGCAAAAAGCTAGAAGAGCTCTAACGCTCCTTCACTCTACGTACAAGGTAAGATTTAAGATCTTTAAAGCAAATAAATAAACCTACTTGTGCCTGCACTGCCAGGTGGAAAGCACCCTTTTTGAAGGGCAGCAGGTCGCCATTTTGGTTACGGGTTCCCTCTGGAAATACCCACAGACGAATCTGTGAAAGTCATAAGACAAGGTTGATTTAACCAGCTCACATTCTCTAACAAAGACTACAACAGAACCTTGAGATGAAGAGGTTTCTTGTGTTAACTGGAGGCAGGTTACCTGGTCGTCCAACATGGTTTTGGCGGCATCAGCCATCACGCTTTTGGCATCGCTCGTCTTCTTGCGGTTGATGAAGACGATCCCGCCCAGCCAGCAAATGAGGCCCACTGTACCGGCATAGATCAGCTCCTTCTTAGCAATTGTGGTGCAGCGGTCTGGTAGGATCTCCATCAAGCCTGAGAGACAAAACGAGACTTAACCGTCAGGATCATGAAACTTTTAGAACCATCACAGCTACTGTATGTACATAGTGGGGTTTTTTGGTTTTGGCAAAGAAACAACAGCTCATCATTTCCATTTCCAAGATGTCTTTGTGCAGTGTATGAGAGACAACTGTAGTACAAACAGGGCTTGGCTGTACTTCCATGTAATACCACTTTGAACCGCAAGATGGTGCAGTAAGTCCAATCTGCTGTGTCCAAAATGAGATATACCAGATGTTAGCTCAATACTTGTAAAGAGTTCATGATTCTATCACACTCACCCGACTTATTTTGGCAGCTAGAAGAGCACAGAGACTGCAGTTTCTCAAAATTAAACATATTTCAAATGTCCATAAAAAAATAAAAATGTAATGCTATACTACAACCTAGTGAAACGGTGACACCTTGTGGTGACAGTTTTCACAAAAACTACTTTTAAAACTAAAATATAAAAATAATAAATTAAAATAAAAGTTAAAGACATTGCAGTTAAGCGCACAGCTTTCTACGAGCAACTGCTTTGTAGCTTCAAAGTTTGCTAATATGACAAGTTACAGAGAGTCAATAAGAACTTGTACTATAATAAATTGTCTTCCTTTCAGTCATTAAATAATACCCCAAATGCAATGCACTTATACCATAGAGACTTTAAAAATACGCCCTCTCAAAGCAGAGAGTCCACCTCCACGAAGAGCTGGATATGAACCCTGATAAGTGGTCAGAATGGGATATTTGTAGCACCGCTACATGTCTGAAGTGGCGCTTTCTTAGAAGGGGATAACACCCAAACTGAAATCACATGTTTCTGCCTTTTGACTGGAGCTCATTCAGAGAAGGATCAGTGACCAGATGAAAACATCCATGCTTTGGCCTCTTTGTCTTATCTCTTTATAAGATGTTACTCTGAAAACAGCAGGTGAGCAGATGCATTTAAACCAAGCTGAAAAAGCAGCTCAGAAAGGTGAAGAAACTAATATAACATCTGCTCTAGGATCAGCATCTCCTAATGGCTGGGGTGAAGCAGTCGGCATGGCAACTTGGACGCCAAACAAACCGCATGCTGAGTTTTGTCAGTGCTAATTAGACGCCTAGCTCTCCTCCTGCTATCACTACCCTGGCCTTGAGCCTGCCCTCATCACTCACCGGTGCTGAAAAACCCTCTCCCCCACACACTGATGGAGAGAAACCGTCCCTCAACACTCAGGTTTAGAACAGGGAAGAATGAGATACTGTTAAAAGACATCTCAACTATCAACAATACAAGCTGAAGAAAATAAATAAAAGAGGAATCGAAGCCTTTCTACAACATGCTTTTGTTTCCGACCAGTGTGTAGCTCAGACAGGGTTCTGCGAGGCCTACATTTCATTCATACAGTAAGTGATCAGTATGTAAAGAATGTTTAAAAACCCATACCAATGTAACAGGTTCTTTCTGTGCCCGTGCTTTGTTTCTTCACCAGGTTTTGTATTATTCAGCTTGCTGAGAAGCAAACAGCACGTGATCCTGTATCAACAGAGGTTGTGAAAACTGTTCTGTTCTGACAAGCACTGTGTACCAACACAAAGCTGGAATGCAGTAATCTAACAATTGGCCTAGTTTTAACATGCCTACTGCCTGTCTGACAAACCAGAAAAGGTGACCGTTGCTTAAGTAGGTGGGAGTGTAAAGTGAGATACACCTGGAAGGCCTTAACATTCGGTTCCAATAAGTTGTGAGTAGCCTGTGCAGACTTTCCCTTAATGAACTGAGCTATAAAGCTGTAGATGGTGGCACAGCTAAAGTCTTGCTCCACTGTTTGCTGGCCGAGAAGAACTAAACTGTGACAGGATGAGACCAGATCACAATCTGGCTCCATCACAGCTGCCGCAGACAATCTTGCAGTCTGATCACAAAGTGTTTTCGCATGGCATAACCCACAATGTAGCTGTCATTATTTACATATTCCCCAGTTCCTGTTTGCATACAAAGGAACGAGCGTTAAAATTGGAGTACGGCTCAGAAATAGTAGCTACTTAGATCCAGAAAAAAAGGAATTGTTATGTATAACCATTGTGACATAGAATAATGATAGTAGTAGGGCTGGGCCATATTATACCGTTCCCGGTAATACCGGTATAATGTTAGGCAACGATAGGAAAATGAAATATCGCGATAGAATGGGAGTAAAACGCGCATGCGCAGTGCCTTTGTTTTCATACGCACATGGCCGATTGTTGAGTGAAACAGATGAACCAGAATTGGTTTGTAAAAATGGTGCAACTTCCGTGATGTGGAACTGGTTTGGTGTTTATCCGTCAGATACACGACAAAGCACATTTTTTTTGCAGAACATGCAAGCGGCCGTCGTTATTGTCGTATTTGTCGGACTAAGATGCTCTTAAATCTGGGAGTAATCTGGGTCCTAAACTCAGTAAGATTCAGGTGAAACGAACACTACAGCATCACTGAGAGTTAAAAACTATCTAAATTATTTCATCTTTAATAAAACGATCAGCATTGCTGCTTTACCAGGTGTAACTATGAAGTTTAACTTCCAGGCATCCATGAAAACAAAAGTTATTACATTTAACGGAGTTAGAAGTTAGCAGGAAGCTAGCGGAAGTTAGCTCGCTAGTTTCGCTAGTTACCTAAGCATGATATAGCATGTTCTGACTGAGAGATTTCTGAAAAAATTCAAACGTACAGCTCTGCTATCACTTCCAACATAAATGAAGACAGGAAACTAAACAGCAGTGACGTTTGTAGGGTTACTGAAGTTGGGCTAGCTGGTATATAATGATGTGCTACGTGATCGCTAGCGACACAGCTATGTTAGCATAACATAAACAGTGAAGCTGGAGGACGAACACTAACACTTTTCCACTTATAAAAGTTAACGTTAAAGTTCCTGATAGTTGGAGACAAATGCAATCGCATGGCAGGATGCTGTAAACGGACCAAACTTCAGTCAGGAGAACAACTGAGATAATCCATCCACAATACGAGGTTAGTCATTAATATACTGCAACAACATGGGAATAGAGCAGCTGTTGCCAGAGAATTCAACATTAATGAATCAATGGTACAGAAGTGGAGGAAGCAAGAAGAATGAGTTTAATAAAGTTTGATTTATCTGACTGCTTTGTTTCGCTTAATGTGCCTTATAATCCCGTGCACCTTATGGTCCGAAAAATACGTACTGCACACTGCAGTTTAATGTTGCAAAGCACCTCTTTTTAACTTCAGTGGATATTATACATGGTTATGCTCAGGATATGTCAGCACATTTCTACTGGAAATGCCTTTTGGTTAAACTTTCAGCAAGGAATTTGCATTTGCACTGTTACATTTTTATAAAGCTTTAATGTACATAAAAACCAGCTTCTTGTTGAAGTGAAAATAAATGGAAGGTTGTCTTTTTGCGCTAGTAATGTTGTGGAGTTGTATTTTGTCTCGCATCAATTATATCGTCGGTTATATCGTTATCGCAAATTTTCAAATATATATCGTGATAAATATTTTTGGCCATATCGCCCTGCTCTAGATAGTAGTATATGACTTTCAAAAGGAGAGACCAAGGATAAAGTTTGACACAAAAACAAGTTGCATCTGGTACTACATGTGCAGGAACTGAGCCAACTGCAAACATCTGTACCAGTTAGCTGGTTGCTTTTGTGCTTTCACACAGGCTTGAGTTTAGCTATCACTACATGCTGACCAGAATACAGGTGACATGAACTCTTCTGATATTCAAGATTCGTTCTTGTATTATTTAATATGCATATTTTGTGGTTTTGCCAGCGGTTTGCATGAAGAAGCCAACTTGTCTGTAGATACCGGGGAACTAACCACAGACTGGTAGTAAAACTTGAAGAAGAGCGATAAACTGGAGCTGCAAAATGCCTCCAAAGTAAAGTTGGGCCACTGAACACATTTCCAAAAGCACAACATTTTCCTATTTCCAGTTTGTGTTTACAATTCAAATTTTCTTAACTGCTTGGTGAATAGTTGGCAACTGTTTGCAGACAAGTTGGCATCATCCATCTTACAAAATGTACAGGTGACGAGAGTAATCTGCTAGTGACCAGCGCAATCACAGTAATCCTAAACCTCTTTGTGTTCAATTTCACCAAGACACAAAAGCGCCTTCCTAAAGCCAGTAGGTAAATACATTTTTAGCCCTATTGGGTCCCTGATTGGTCTCTCGGCCTGTGTGATTGGAGCAGACATTAAATTAGCCATCAGTCGACGAGGCTCAATATCAGCTTTTCCTTTCCTACTTTAGGTCATGAGGTAGAGATTTGTCACATGTACCGTATATTAAGGTGGGATTCAAAAATTCCCATGGTTGGAGCTTAACGGTAGGGCTGGGCGATATGACCCAAAATTCATATCTCGATATTTTTTAGCTGGATGGCGATATAAGATATATATCTCGATTTTTCTTTTTAAAGCCATAAGTTAAGAACAAAAAGAGAGTTCTTAGTCACACTGTGTCCCAGATGTCACACGGGCACTTTTATTTACATACAGCGTAGATATTACTCAAAAATAAATTATCAGCATATATTAAATAATCATGGTCCATAAATAAAAGAAAACAATGTTGTTTTTGTGCATAACAAAAAGCTCACAATTGTGCAGTCAAAATGTAAACTAATAGACGCTGAGCATAATAACAAAGAGACAGATTTCACAGCTGCACCACCTCTCTGAACAGGTGCCATTTGTGGTCCTTATACACACACAGTACGTATCACTCCGCGAGGCTCCTCCCCGGTAGCCGTAATCCTCTGACAATCCATCAAGCGGTGCAGCTCCATAGCTTAGCAAAGTCATATTAAAACATTTTTTGACAGATTGCTGAGCGCTGTGTACCACATAAAATCGGTTCGCGGTCAGTAAGCACAACCAGAATTCATACATAAGGCGCACTGTCGATTTTTGAGAAAAGGAAAGGATTTTAGGCCGTGCAGCCCCTCTGGGCTGCATGTCGTTAGCGCGGTTAGCTCGTTAGCGCGGTTAGCTCGCTAACACGTTGACGCCATCCAGCCCCACGCACGGTAACTCGCTAACGGAGATTTTCCGCTTTCATCTTGTCATTGCCTGCAGGTGAAGCTATGGGGGAGGGGGAGTTGTGTTCAGTGCAGGAGAGGCGAGGCCGAGTAACGTTGCGTAGAGACAAAAGTGGACGAAAGAGAGGCAAACCTGCGGCTCCACAAGTATAATTATAACGTAACATAGACTATATCGATATAAACGATATTGTCACATCTTATATCTCGTATGAAAATATATCGATATTTTTAAAAAACTCGATATATCGCCCAGCCCTACTTAACGGTACAATTCTTCCATCTGGGACTCATGCATCTACTGCAGAGGAATGCTGCTCCTCCAACTAAAATGTTCAGGACCGCATGCATCATATCTGGTATCAAGTTGCTCAGGATGAACTGGACTCACTGTAAAACAACTCTTCCCTGGTGAGGATTCTCTCTTTTTCCTACTCTTGGTTTGTTTTCTTGAGTCTGTAGGGCTTAAAAGCACAAAAACTACAGCTGAGACAAATCTGCCGTCCGCATGACTGCCTTGCTTCATTCTTCCTCTCAGATTAAAAGTCTGTGTATAGTGAGAAACAGATGAGACACGCTGTCACTGCTAAACTTTCAACACGTTTCAATCTGATGTTTATGACCATTTATAAGTAGAGAGTTGAATGTGTTTCAAATAACCTTTAAGTGTGTCATCAAACAGGCCTACCTGGTGACAGAGCAGTAAAGACATCCTGCATGGGTGCAAATGCCCCAAGCAGGATCCCAGCAATTCCCAGCCAGCTGGACCTTTACTGCACACCCTTCTCTTTATCCACATGCCCTTTCTATCTGCTTCACCAATTATATTTTTTGCTAAAATGCCAAAAGAAATTGATTGTATGACTGTATTTGAAAGCATTTAAATCAATATCAAAAACGTCCGTCTTCAGAGAAGCACTAAAAGACTCACCCAAAACATCCAGGGAGCTCTGGTGGTTCGAGATGACGACATAGGGACCCTCGGTCTGCAGATGCTCCCAACCGCTCACTTCAAATCGAAGACCCAGCAAATACTTGACGTGTCGAACCATGAAACGGATGATCCTAAAAGAGAGAAAAAGGTTAAATACAGTGAGTATGTACTGGTTACTTATGATGCCAGTGTATTGCATATTACTAACCAAAGCCCTGTGAAAGGTAGAAACAAAAGCGGAATGTGTCAGGCAATATAATCACAACTATCTTTAAACACATAGGCTAAATTAATCATGTTCAACACCCCTTTAAGCATTGTTTTTTTTCCTGGTTGGGGAAATAATTACTTTCACCAAGTATAACGCTCCAGTAACCATTGACAAAGCAATGTTCATCCACCTGCCTCAAGACAAACATTACATAAAAGAACCCACAGGCTGTGATTAGTCAAAGTAGATGCACATTTTTATTTATCTGAACATTTAATTTTTTTATCTCGTTGCAAGACAGTCACTATCTGTCTTACTCTGATAGGCAGGTAGTGAAGAGTTCGTTTATCAGAGCTAGTCTGCTGACAACAACAAAAGCAGCCGTCTTTTGACCTTACAATAACTCACAAAACTATAGGCTTCCATGGGAGCGCTCTCCAAGTATCACAAAAAAGTAATCTGTTTGCAGTTAGGGTTAAAAGAAAAAAAACATGTTACAAGGAAATTTTACTAGAAACTGTCAGGTAGGGCTGCACGATTAATCGTTAGAAAATCGCGATCTCGATTCATACTTCTGTGCGATCTCATTTCCAAATGACAACGATTTAAAAAAAAAAACAACAACAAAAAAAAAACGACGACTGTACCGCATTTTTATCCGGGACGTAATCTGCATGAAAACAAGCGCTCACTCTTCCTGTTCAACAAATGACAAGGGCGGAGCCTTATACCACGTGATACAGAAGCTGTGCTGTGTGATGCTAAAATTAGCAGGGAAAAAACAACGGAGAGCACGTCAGAGATGACGAAAAAGTGACAGGAGAAAATCCGTCCCGGTCAACCACCCAAACATCAATAACGGGAACCTTATACAGCGCTTCCCTATACCCGTCGAACTCCCGCAGGCACAAAGAAATTTTGGAGGCTATTACTTATCACCTGACCAAAGATATGGCTCCCATCAACACTGTGCAAAACCAGGGATTTAGGAAAATGATCAACACCCTAGACCAACGCTACACAGTGCCGTCCCGCAACTATTTTTCTATTGTTGCACTACCTGCTCTATACTCGCAGCGTCGAGCAACGGTGGAGACGGAATTTCAAGCAGTACAACATTTTGCGGCAACAACAAAACGTGAGACATTTGTTGTTTTTATGATTATTTATTGTTTTTATGTTCAGTTTCAACTGTTGCGAAGTTAATGTGCAGTTAATGTGCAGTTAATAAGTGCAATAAATATTTATATTGGAAAAGAAGCGAAGCTCTCAATTTACCGGTCGATCTACGTCCCTACCCTCACCTATGGCCACGAGCGGTGGGTAGTGACCGAAAGAACGAGATCGCGGATACAAGCGGCAGAAATGAGCTTCCTCCGAAGGGTGGCTGGCCTCTCCCTTAGAGATAGGGTGAGAAGTTCGGCCATCCGGGAGGGGCTCAGAGTAGAGCTGCTGCTGCTCCACATCGAAAGGAGCCAGCTGAGGTGGTTCGGGCATCTGACAAGGATGCCCCCTGGGCGCCTCCTGGGTGAGGTGTTCCAGGCATGTCCCACCGGGAGGAGGCCCCGGGGCAGACCCAGGACACGCTGGAGAGATTATATCTCTCGGCTGGCCTGGGAACGCCTTGGTATTCCCGCGGATAAGCTGGAGGAGGTGGCTGGGGAGAGGGAGGTCTGGGCCTCTTTGCTTAGGCTGCTGCCCCCGCGACCCGGCCCCGGATAAAGCGGATGAAGATGGATGGATTGGAAAAGAAAATCGTGAGAGAATCGTGACCTCAATTCTAAGCCAAAAAAAAAAATCGTGATTCTCATTTTATGCAAAATCGTGCAGCCCTACTGTCAGGGCATTCGTGACCTGAGGTTCGCTGATGCAATGAGGCAATGGACAAGGAAAAAAGGGAAGAAGAAGAAAAAAAATTCAACAGAAACAAGGTTTTTTTTGGGCTGCACTGTGCATGATTACTCAAGTTCAATAATGACGTGATTACTGTAGCTGTTTGTTAGTCAGCATGTGCTTGTTTATAAATGTGATTTGATGATCTAACAAAACCATTTTTTTTAAAGCTTTTCTTTCCCCCTTGCAACTATTAAAAGCCTGAAACTGTCTGATCCACCAGATGAGATCTATTGGGACTTGTAAAGCTTAACCTTTATAGACACAAACATGATAACAGCTCTGACCTCTGTTAAGACAAATCCAAGGTGCCCCTTGGCTTGGAAAACTTTCAGTGTGATTCTTAACAACCATGATGTGCTCAGGCAGAGTTCACACATCATGCAAATGCTACTTTACATTTGCAGCTGAACAATCATACTCCCATAACATTCTCCATGCTAAACTGTACCACTAATTTTGGATAGCAAACTAGCTGTGTGACACACTAAAACTGGCTTCTGTCAATAATCTGAATGAAATTTCTCCGAAAAAGAGCAGAGGCACTACCAATCCGGCCTCAGGAAGAGGCTATACATAATACTATACATAATACTTACAAAAGAGACCTTGCTCATCCCTGAATCATATTCCCTCTGTTTGCTGTCACAAAAACAACAAACTATCCTTCTTGTAACATGGGGTAGTTTTCTTGCTAAACCAGCTATTACAGGAACCAAACTCACCTTCAACTCTGCTTTCATTTAAGCTCAGTTTCATGACTGTACACAAAATGTGTCGATGGACTAAAACATCTACCTAACTACTTAAAACCATCTTTGAGCAAGTTTCAGCCATAACGTGCATCTGATGCCACACATACTCATTAAAACTACACCACTAATGCTAATAATGTGCCATGAAGGAGCAGCTTTAAGGATTTAGGCACATCCCAACTCAATACTGCCAACTCGAAAGCAGGAGTGTCAAACATAAGGCTCAGGACCTAGAATTGGTCCAGCAAAGACTCCAGTTCGGTTTGCTAGAGGGCTTTGGAAAATATGAAGGGCAAAATTTTTTATACTTTTAACTGTATTTTTTTTTTTTTTTATAAATTTCACACCCTTTTCTGCTGACAAAGGCCTCACATGCAGTCTTTTAAGAATTTTATAGTGATTCTACTCTACACTTTAAAAATTAAATAAAAAAAATAAAAAAAGAACTACCAGATTATTCTTTTTTCAAATATACACTGGACCTAGTTTCTTACTAAAATACAGCAAAAAAAAAAAAAAAAAAGTCTTGAACCACAATTCATGTCTTTAGATTTTGGTAGGAAATATAGGACATAAGTACTGTATTTACTGAAATGTGCAAGCATACATGCAACTACAACATAAAGAGTAAAAAAAAAAAAAACAACTGAGTTTGCGCAATTCTAACAAGCTGCAAAGTTAATATTTGGTATGACCAGCTTTATTCTTCAACACAGCCTAAACTCTCTTAGACAATCGTTCTTCACCATTTGAACAATTTAAAATTGGTTCTTTGATAAGTTATAATGTGTGGACATAACAGGTGCCCTTTTTTATGTTTTAAGCAACCTTCAGGCAGAACCATTACTCAATCACTTCTAAATAAAAATGCAACACAGTCCGGCTCCTTATAAGCAAAATATAAAGTAGTAAGTGGTGGTACGCTATTTCTCAGCACTATCTTCTGATGACTGTAGTAGACTTTGTTTCCACTTGCGCTTGACTGGTAATCTACAGGAAAAATGTTGTTAACCTTTAAACTAGAGTAGTCTTTTGGTTATCTTACAACATAGTGGTGCAGTGATAACACATTCGGTCTGAAGTAAAAGCCACAGGTTATGCAACGATATAGTGTTGCAGCAACTCTATGTTCAAGGGTAATGAGTGACCGCTGTTGAATTATATTTTATGATCAGTCCACTAAGCATTTACTTTGGTTCACTTCATTATCTGCAACCCTGAGAGTGCAATCAAATTTGAACAAGAGGACAAATCATATGCAATGTGGCCACTCCAAAGGTCAGCCTGACCTGTTTTGCCAAAATGTAAAACTGCCAATCTTATTGAGTTTACTCACAAGTTTAAGGTCAGTAGGTTGTCCAAAGGACAGGCATCTAATCACAGTCTCAGGGTGACAGAGCTAACAATTACTTCCATCAGAAATACTATGGCAAAAAAAAAAAAAAAACTGGTTGTTTTCAATACAGTAAGTTGAGTGGCAATATTACTCCTTTACGAAAAAGACAGGGCCACTAATCTCCCACTGATGTTCGACACCATTACACAGCACAGAACATGAGCTCATGCAATTGTGAGTGAGAAAACTAAACCCGTCCTTTATCTGTTGTCATGAGATCCTACCTAATAACTAACCCATACCCAGAAGTAGGGCTGGGCCATATTATACCGTTCACGGTAATACCGGTATAATGTTAGGCAACGATAGGAAAATGAAATATCGCGATAGAATGGGAGTAAAACGCGCATGCGCAGTGCCTTTGTTTTCATACGCACATGGCCGATTGTTGAGTGAAACAGATGAACCAGAATTGATTTGTAAAAATGGTGCAACTTCAGTGATGTGGAACTGGTTTGGTGTTTGTCCATCAGATACACAACAAAGCACATTTTTTTTGCAGAACATGCAAGCGGCCATCGTTATTGTCGTATTTGTCGGACTAAGATGCTCTTAAATCTGGGAGTAATCTGGGTCCTAAACTCTGTATGCTTCAGGTCAAACAACACTGCAGCATCACTGAGCATTAAAAACTGTCTAAATTCTTTCATCTTTAGTAAAACGATCAGCATTGCTGCTTTACCAGGTGTAACTATGAAGTTTAGCTTCCAGGCATCCATTAAAACAAAATTTATTACATTTAACGGAGTTAGAAGTTAGCAGGAAGCTAGCGGAAGTTAGCTTGCTAGTTTCGCTAGTTACCTAAGCATGATATAGCATGTTCTGACAGAGATTTCTGAAAAAAATCAAACGTACATCTCTGCTATCACTTCCAACATAAATGAAGACAGGAAACTAAACAGCAGTGATGTTTGTAGGGTTACTGAAGTTGGGCTAGCTGGTATATAATGATGTGCTACGTGATCGCTAGCGACACAGCTATGTTAGCATAACATAAACAGTGAAGCTGGAGGACGAACACTAACACTTTTCCACTTATAAAAGTTAACGTTAAAGTTCCTGATAGTTGGAGACAAATGCAATCGCATGGCAGGATGCTGTAAACGGAACAACTGAGATAATCCATCCACAATACGAGGTTAGTCATTAATATACTGCAACAACATGGGAATAGAACAGCTGCCAGAGAATTCAACATTAATGAATCAATGGTACAGAAGTGGAGGAAGCAAGAAGAATGAGTTTAATAAAGTTTGATTTATCTGACTGCTTTGTTTCGCTTAATGTGCCTTATAATCCCGTGCACCTTATGGTCCGAAAAATACGTACTGCACACTGCAGTTTAATGTTGCAAAGCACCTCTTTTTAACTTCAGTGGATATTATACATGGTTATGCTCAGGATGTCTCAGCACATTTCTACTGGAAATGCCTTTTGGTTAAACTGTCAGCAAGGAATTTGCATTTGCACGGTTACATTTTTATAAAGCTTTAATGTACATAAAAACCAGCTTCTTGTTGAAGTGAAAATAAATGGAAGGTTGTCTTTTTGCGCTAGTAATGTTGTGGAGTTGTATTTTGTCTCGCATCAATTATATCGTCAGTTATATCGTTATCGCAAATTTTCAAATATATATCGTGATAAATATTTTTGGCCATATCGCCCTGCTCTACCCAGAAGTAGCCATTCACATAAGTGACGGATAAAACAGTTTCAATTAAACGTAAATTAATGGATGTGTTTCAAGAAATGAAAGCACAACAAGCTGTAACTTGATGCTTTACAGATGTTATTGAGTGAGCGAACTCAGGGATACCTGCTGTGGCCTACAGGTTTAATTCAGAGGTAAAGTGACTGGAAAGCAAGTCTTCAGGCTTTGGTGTAACAGTAAATTTAGGTGACAGAACCCTCTGAATTACAATGCTCTCTCTTCCAGTCCTGTCTGCCGTGTAAAATATCCATCCAAAAAGTCTATTCATTCATCTAAGGTCTGACCTCAGTTCGGTCACTTTGTCACAGACAACCGGTCCAGATAACCTCTGCACTGATAGAACGGTACACTGGTGCAACATGACACCACTGGCACAGCTAACATGACCGTGACATTGTTATTCCTGGAGCACTGAGGCAGTAAGGTCTGCTGTTGTAACCGACATTGCTGCTGTCAGCAGTTCAGGGCCAAGTGAGGTTGCATTGAGGATGGGTCTCATAACTATTCAGTAACCCAGCTCCAATCAGGGGAAAGTGCCATCTGGCATCTGTCTCTTCAGGGTAATTACTGAAATGCAGTCATTTGTGTGCAGCAAGCCATCACCACTGACTAGATTTAACCAACCACACAACAACACCCCCTACAACGTGAACACCAACACTGAAGATGCGTTACATTCCTACAGTAAGGATCAGTTTTGGTGACTGATTTTGGTGTCAGGTGTAAAATGTTTAACATTCTGCCCCCAACACAGATGTAAACTGAGGCAGATAATCAGAATCGTGTTTATTGGCCAAATATATGTGCACACACATACAAGGAATTTGGTTCCGGTAGATGGTGGCTCTCAAGCACAGCAATGTAAATCACACACACACACACACACACACACACACACACACACGTGTCTATATATACACATTACACATACATACACAACGCTGTGTAAACCAACTATAAATAACTAATCTAAACTTATATACATAAAATACAGAAATGAAATGAGGTGGAATAAGACAGAAATATAAAGTTAAATCAGCACTACTAGTAACTATGGATTCAATAAATGAGTCACTCCTTTATACACACACACACACACACACACACACACACACACAGAGAGATTTAAAGAGACAGGACAAATTGAGCGGATACAG
Organism: Diplotaxodon limnothrissa; assembly: GCF_057381915.1. Classification (NCBI taxonomy): domain Eukaryota; kingdom Metazoa; phylum Chordata; class Actinopteri; order Cichliformes; family Cichlidae; genus Diplotaxodon; species Diplotaxodon limnothrissa. The sequence continues at coordinate 54,596,517 of NC_140602.1, read as the reverse complement.
TGCTGGATTACACGTTCAGAGGGCACAAGTTAGTGGATACTTGTATGGGTTGGGATTCTAAGAAAGTGCCTGCAGAAAATACATTGAAAATATCCGTCATCTAAAGATATTATTGCTTTTCTGGCGTTAAGATTTACCAAACATTAACCCAGCATGAACGCAACGTCACATTAGCGCCCTGATTTTTAGCTAATGTCCACACGCCGCTACTGCCAATGTGCCAAGCGAGCTAATAGTAGCATACGAATGATAAAGAAAACTGCATTAGGGATTTCTTCATTTTCTGCTTATTTATTTATTTCAAATTTCACACAGTTTGGCAGGAAACACCTCCTGCGCCACATTGCTGTAACGCCAACTTAACTCCTCGCAACAATGAGGCCATTATTGTTTTTGCTGAGAGTAAAAACCCAAATGCTTCAATATAAACAACCACGGTTGCTAGCCAGCTAACGAGCTAGCGAGGGCTAGCTGTCAGACGGCGCCGCGAGCGACATTTCTGCAAAACTCACCTCATGTTTTCAATGTCTCTGCCTCCGCTCTTTAGTATGCACAGAGGTATACCGATGAGGGCCAAGACCATCATCCAGGCCACGTAAAAGAACTTTTTGAAATAAAAAACAAACGTGCTGCTGGTGCACATCAGGAGCGGAATAATCATGAGCAGCAGCAGCGGTATCATCCACAGCACATCCATAGCGAAACCGCCGCAGAAACTAGCAGCAGCACTGACTCACGCGGGGTGTTTCTGGATGAGGAAGCCGCTAACGGTTTCAGCCAGCTACGGTGCAAGGGACGGAGGGACGGACCGCAACCCCGACAAACATTTACACAGTGAAGTATTCCCTCAGGAAACCACGGCAGCAGCTGTGCTTCACTCTGGCCCGACAAAATGAACATGAAGCGCTGCTCATCTGTTGCTAAATGGTATCATGAGGTGGAGTCAAATCGTCATCGGTTGTGAGTTTTTCTATTTCCGGTTGCTTGACCACTAAATGGTCCGATGTCACTAGAGATAGTCAAGTATCGACAGAGATTTGGGCGTTACAAACCACACATCAATTATTATGCCAGTAGGCGTTTAAACTTGGAAATAATTTCTAGGTACAGCCACAGCTTTCCTATTTATTTATTTGGTACGAGTGCATGTTCACAATTTTTTATTCAGTCTCCAAATGGTCATCCTTACTTACAGTAGTTTCACAGCCGATTACAGCACACCATGTGTAATTGGATTAGCAGTGATAATCCAGTCCTCAGCTATAATCTGACACTGTCCGTAGCGATGATCGTGAAGTTTCAGCGACGTCCAAGAGCTCTGCTTGACATGATTTGGAAGATTAGGATCAATCGGTCATTAATCCTAATTTAATATCCTAAGCAAGGACTTTAAACTTGGCACTAGAGGCAGTAGCAAGGCTGTCTAATTTGCACTTTGTGTAAGCAGTGAATAAAATGTAATGTGTAGTCTTATGAAAACAAAACTGTGATAAAAAGATTAATGGAATATTTTGATCAGCATGTTTTTTTGTTTTTTAATTGTTTTTTTTTTTTAATGTCGACTTTATATTACCCACAAATTAAATGACTTAACTGTGTTTACAAGTTGGTAATGTTTGCTTTTTCACTGGTAGGGTATGATGGTGTTTAAACTGGAGTTTAAGCAAACACACTGGTCATGGGTGAAATATTCAAACAGAAACCACAGGCTCACTCTTTCACTGTAAAAGATGCATGTATAGACATCTGCACACTTATACAGTGGGGCAAAAAAGTATTTAGTCAGCCACCGATTGTGCAAGTTCCCCCACCTAAAATGATGACAGAGGTCAGTAATTTGCACCAGAGGTACACTTCAACTGTGAGAGACAGAATGTGAAAAAAAAATCCATGAATCCACATGGTAGGATTTGTAAAGAATTTATTCGTAAATCAGGGTGGAAAATAAGTATTTGGTCAATAACAAAAATACAACTCAATACTAACATAACCTTTGTTGGCAATAACAGAGGTCAAACGTTTACTATAGGTCTTTACCAGGTTTGCACACACAGTAGCTGGTATTTTGGCCCATTCCTCCATGCAGATCTTCTCGAGAGCAGTGATGTTTTGGGGCTGTCGCCGAGCAACACGGACTTTCAACTCCCGCCACAGATTTTCTATGGGGTTGAGGTCTGGAGACTGGCTAGGCCACTCCAGGACTTTCAAATGCTTCTTACGGAGCCACTCCTTTGTTGACCGGGCGATGTGTTTTGGATCATTGTCATGTTGGAAGACCCAGCCTCGTTTCATCTTCAAAGTTCTCACTGATGGAAGGAGGTTTTGGCTCAAAATCTCACGATACATGGCCCCATTCATTCTGTCCTTAACACGGATCAGTCGTCCTGTCCCCTTGGCAGAAAAACAGCCCCATAGCATGATGTTTCCACCCCCATGCTTCACAGTAGGTATGGTGTTCTTGGGATGCAACTCAGTATTCTTCTTCCTCCAAACACGACAAGTTGAGTTTATACCAAAAAGTTCTACTTTGGTTTCATCTGACCACATGACATTCTCCCAATCCTCTGCTGTATCATCCATGTGCTCTCTGGCAAACTTCAGACGGGCCTGGACATGCACTGGCTTCAGCAGCGGAACACGTCTGGCACTGCGGGATTTGATTCCCTGCCGTTGTAGTGTGTTACTGATGGTGACCTTTGTTACTTTGGTCCCAGCTCTCTGCAGGTCATTCACCAGGTCCCCCCGTGTGGTTCTGGGATCTTTGCTCACCGTTCTCATGATCATTTTGACCCCACAGGATGAGATCTTGCGTGGAGCCCCAGATCGTGGGAGATTATCAGTGGTCTTGTATGTCTTCCATTTTCTGATGATTGCTCCCACAGTTGATTTTTTCACACCAAGCTGCTTGCCTATTGTAGATTCACTCTTCCCAGTCTGGTGCAGGTCTACAATACTTTTCCTGGTGTCCTTCGAAAGCTCTTTGGTCTTGGCCATGGCGGCGTTTGGAGTCTGACTGTTTGAGGCTGTGGACAGGTGTCTTTTATACAGATGATGAGTTCAAACAGGTGCCATTCATACAGGTAACGAGTGGGGGACAGAAAAGCTTCTTACAGAAGACGTTACAGGTCTGTGAGAGCCAGAGATTTTCCTTGTTTGAGGTGACCAAATACTTATTTTCCACCCTAATTTACGAATAAATTCTTTACAAATCCTACCATGTGAATTCATGGATTTTTTTTTCACATTCTGTCTCTCACAGTTGAAGTGTACCTCTGGTGCAAATTACTGACCTCTGTCATCATTTTAAGTGGGGGAACTTGCACAATCGGTGGCTGACTAAATACTTTTTTGCCCCACTGTATCTATATAATGGCTCACATGTTCACAGTTGAATTTTTTAACAGTACAATTTATTGTCAGAAATACAATATATGACTTTCCAAGTTAAAGAGGGTAAACAGTGAAGAGATTAAAGGTCTTTTAGTGATATCTTTAGTACGGTACCGTACTAAATGTGTACGGTATAACTCCACTTGATAATGTAGCAGTGGTTATGAGTTCATCCATTTGGACGGGTAAAGCAAGGTGGACACGGTGGAAACTGGCAGTCTGAATGTGCAGTGGAACCACTGCTTAGGAAAGGTGGCATGATTTTGCAATTTGCAATAGAGCTGGAGGTTATCCAAGCTCTCTGTTGCACTAAATACACACTGAGGTTCAAAGCACAGGGGAGATCTGGTGATTCTAAATTGGTATAGATGTGAGGTAGATAAAATGCCCCAGATAGTAAGATGACATTCAACTGATGCAGAGTTTTCATCCACATTATCATTATAGTCAAGATTGAAATCTCAGTGCTATATAAATGTTGGATCAATGTTAAAATACTGATGAAATCTGACAGTGTATGTGTATAACAGTGTGATTTAGTTGAAAAGTTGTGGCGTTCTAGTTAACCGGGAAATAAAAGCTATTATCAGTTAGACTGTTCCATTGCACCCCTCGCACAGTGGTACACCCCATCTGTACATATTGCTGAACATGCAATACATTGACATATATTGTAGATGTATGACTATCACCATTGTCATTATTAGACACATCAAAAATGTCATTAACTGAAGTTAGATTGCTAACGTAACTGATACTTCAGGCGGATTATATTAGCTAGGATGAGTTAGTGAAACAGAGAGACATGTCTTAGGTGGAAAATTTAAAATCTGACCAAATTATGCCCTTTCCTTAACTTTTTCATGTCCTTCAGTCACTTTTTGGTTTTGGTTTCTTTTGTAGATGAGGCAACTCGGCAAATTGAAGCAGTAACAGTCTGTGAGTTCTCCTTTAACTATAAGTAGCTCACAGTTAGGATGATCCAGACCAGAGAAGTACATCATTCAGTGCAGGAGTGAATTTACCAAAATGATTGTAAACTAATCTTGATTTCATAAATTAAATAGCCTGATGTTGTCTTTTGCTGCTTATATGTTAGAGCCTAGTCTTTAATAGAACTGTTAAAATGTTTTAATCAACACCATTACATCATTAATTGTAATATTAGATAAGTAAAATACATTAATCTGAAGTATTTTAAGTAATTTGTTTTGTTTAACATCGGTTGAATTTCCACTTATGTCCTCTTGGTCTTTAGTAGTTACTTTCACATTGTTTTAATATTAACTGAGGGTGCAAAAGTGGTCAGAATTCAATGAAAATTAAGTTGATAGCGTGGCAGACCATCAGGGGACTCCACATACACCCAGCAAGAAGAAAAGTGGGAGGAGTAATGTTTCTGGGTTCTAGGAGATGTTTTGGCACCTTGTGAAACCAGTTGAGTGAAGCTCAGATTAAAGTTGGAGGAAAATGTGATAAGTTCTCGTGTCATCCTTACATAACTCCATAACAGTATAACTCTGATTTAACGTATATTAAATTTTTGTTTGCTTTCTGGGGTGACTAGTAACAACAGTGACGATTAGTTGCCCACGTTAAATTATTTGGCTGCCATGAGCAAATTTGACAATGGAAAAAAAGAACCACAGTAATGAAATTACAACTACTCACACTCATGTGAATACAATTCCCAATTGCATAAAATACAATTCACACCAAATCATATTGTCCTGGGTTACAATATCCTATTAAACATTATATAAAAAACAAATGCATATTAGTACTGTCAATAGATAATTAATTGCACAATTTTCTGTAATTAATTGTGATTAATCGCAATTACTTGATCAGTAGCCCGGTTGTAATTACATTTTTTCAACTTTATATTTAAGCATGTAACTGAAATTTATGCAATATAATGAAGTAAATGCAGAATAAACACAAAGAATGTATGCTTAAATTCAAAGAGAATTTGAATAGTTTTCTTCAGTCTTTTAGCATAGGTTATCTCCTGTGAAGTACAACTGTTTAAAAAACCTATATTAACAGGTAAGTATATACTAATATATTATATATACTAGTGCTGTCAAACAATTAAAAAAATATAATCAGATTCATCACAGGGTTACTGTGGATTAATTTTGATTAATCACGATTAGATATCATCCATTTTTATTCTATATTAATCGCATTTCATTTTGCATGAGCAAACAATCGAGAAAAAAGGGAAAATTTAGGCACTTAATATGTTTATTGAACATCTTGAACATTCATGTTAACAAAACACTCTGTAAACATTTATCCACTCTCTCTCTCTGTCACTCTTTGGGGAGGCACTTCAAGTCCTTGAAAGGAGGAACCAAAGCTATGTAAAGAGCGTGTTCTCAACCAGTGTTGGGAAGGTTACTTTTAAAATGTATTCCACAGAATACATGCCCCAAAATGTATTTTGTAACGTATTCCGTTACGTTACTCAATGAGAGTAACGTATTCTGAATACTTTGGATTATTTAATATATTATCATGATGTTTACAACTACATGAATATGATTTATTACTATTACTGAAGGTCCGTGGCTCCGAACCGTAGTAAAGGGACCTCTGGCTAATACGTCGGGTTCGTGTCGGGCTCGTAGCTGAAAACTAGCTTTACTTTGTTGTCTGGGTCAACTTTGCTAGCGAGAGACAGAGAAAGCCTGAGCGTTGAAAGCCTGCTCCAACGGAACTTACTGTTTCGGAGGAAAACACGAACACGGTGTACAGTCGAGTCTTAATTAGTGATGGGATTTCCGGCTCTTTTTAGAGAACCGCCTCTTTCGGCTCGGCTCACTAAAAAGAGCTGGCTCTTTCGGCTCCCAAATGGCTCTTCAGGTTGTTTTGTTGCTTTAATTAATTTACTATTAACAACAATATAAAATTATGCACAAAAGGAATTACTAATGTAAAAAAAAAAAAAAACGGTGGTTTTATTTATAAATGTTTATATATAAATATATGCGGTGGCCCCTAGAGACAAAGCACTTACAAACTCCAAAACACATTTCTAGCATGAACTGAACTTCCAAAACAGAGCTACCTAGATCACTTAAATTACACAGTTGAAAGCATATTTGTATTGTTTGTGTATTTATACACAAGCACTCATATTCTCAGAGCATGTGCTGACGAACTGACCGGAGTCTTCACTAAAATCTTCAACCTTTCCTTGTCATCAAACACCCAAACGTCCCGCCCTGCCTCAAAACCTCCACCATCATCCCCATCGCCAAGAAGACAGCTGTGGTCAGCCCAAATGACTACAGGCCTGTTGCACTTACGCCTGTAGTGATGAAGTGCTTTGAGAGACTGGTCTGTCAGCACATCAGGGCCGGTCTGCCTCCCACTCTGGACCCCCACCAATTTGCCTACAGGACAAATCGATCCACCGAGGACGCCATCACCATAGCGCTCCACATTGCGCTGAGTCACCTGGAGCACCGAGGAAGCTATGTGAGAATGCTCTTTCTGGACTTCAGCTCAGCATTCAATCATATCATCCCGGAGATCCTGGTCCAGAAACTGTCTCACCTGGGACTCTCCACCCCCATCTGCCTCTGGATCAAGGACTTCCTGACAAATAGACCACAGTCTGTCAGACTCGGCCCCCACCGGTCCAGCACCATCACACTCAGCACCGGGTCTCCACAAGGATGTGTTTTGAGTCCCCTCCTGTTTACGCTCTACACATCCGACTGCTCCCCTACCCATCTCTCAAACACCATCATAAAGTTCGCGGATGACACCACAGTGGTTGGACTCATCTCAAGGGGGGATGAGTCGGACTACAGAGATGAGGTCAACAGACTGACTGATTGGTGTTCAGTTAACAACCTCCAACTGAACACCACGAAAACTAAAGAACTTATCTTGGACTTCAGGAAGGGCAGAGCAGACCCGGCCCCACTTTACATTCACGGGAACTGTGTGGAGAGGGTACGCTCCATGAGGTTTCTGGGCGTGCAGATCTCTGATGACCTCTCCTGGACTGCAAATACCACGGCGGTGGTAAAAAAGGCCCAGCAGCATCTCCACTTTCTGAGAGTGCTCAGGAGGAACAACCTGGAGGAGAGGCTGCTGGTGACATTTTACAGAGCCACCATAGAGAGCATCCTAACGTACGGCATAACAACATGGTATGCAGGGTGCTCAGCTGCAGACAGGAAAGAACTGCAGAGGGTCATCAACACAGCCCAGAAGATCACTGGCTGCTCTCTGCCCAGCCTGGAGGTCACTGCAAACTCTCGGTACCTCAGCAGAGCTGGCAATATCATCAAGGACCACTCTCACCCCAGCAACCAACTGTTTGAACTATTACCGTCAGGCCGACGGTACAGGTCACATAAAACCAGGACAAACAGATTCAGGGATAGCTTCTTTCCCAGAGCTATCACCGTAGTAAATAAGCACAAAAACAATTGAACCTGCTTAACTATACCATACTGTCACTGCCATTATATTATGCTGCTATTCATACTGTCATTATATTAATGCTGCTATCCTGTATATATCTTACTTACTATTGTTTGAGTACTTGCGATTATTTTATTGTACTTTTTATATTTTACATTTATATTTATTGTTTATCTTGCACCAAGGGAGTGGCACTCCAATTTCGTTGTACTCTGTACAATGACAATAAAGGCTATTCTATTCTATTCTATTCTATATATATTCAAATAAATAAAAGTGTATATATGTCTGCCTCTAAAAAGGCCCAAAACATCATAAAAGACAACTCACATCCTGGCCACTCCCTGTTCGAACTGTTGCCCTCAGGCAGACGGTACAGGGCAATCAGAGCAAGGACTAATAGACTCAAACACAGTTGTTATCCAACTGCAATAACACATCTGAATACTACAAAAAAATGTCCATCACGCCACTCTTGTGTTAATCTATGCACGGTCTGAAGCATGTGTGTGGGAATGTATGTGAATGTTTTACTGTTACATCTTATTAGTATTTTAAGTATTCTATCTATTTTATTTATGGAATTTTGTTGTTTTGTTTGTATTTTGATGTTGCTAGGGATGATGCAATGATCGGGGACCATTCTTAATTTCGTTGTTCTCGTGACAATGACAATAAAGTTTCTGATTCTGATGCTGAAATAATTTTTAAAAAAATGTTCATTTACCTGTTACTACCACACATCAAATCTGGTCGTTGGTACTGCCTGGCTTGTGTAGCCACTGGGTAACAAAAGCTCAACACTGCGCCGAGCATCCTGGAACACTTCTGTTGTGTTTTGTACGTGTTTTGGAGTTTTTACATGTTTTGGAGTTTGTACGTGCTTTGTCTGTCTCTAGGGGCCACCGTAAATATATTTTTATTTATTCACTCCACATAAAAAGTCATAAATAAATCATATAATACAAAAACCAACTATTTACATTTCAACTTTTAACTATTTACATTTTCAGCATTTTCCTTTTAAACAAATTTAAAGTGAAACAACACAAAACACTGCAAACCACAACACAATTAAATATAAATAAAAATATGAAAACAAAAAGAAGATGCACATTCTCTGTCATATGGGCCTGCATGAATAAACTTTCTGAATCCTTTATCATCCGCAACTAAAAATAGTTGTGGATGATTACTATACCTTTCTAATGTGACGTTGTTGTCCCTGGCTCTCTTCCTCTCTCTCTCTTCCTCCCGCTACTGCGAGTGTAACTACTAACTACCGCCCCCCGCCCCCCCCTCCTCCCAGCGCAAAGCACAAGGCTCGCATGCGGAGTGAAGCGCAAAAAAGTGCGAGAGAGAGAGAGAGAGGGTGAGAGAAAGCTATTAATCAGGAGCTCTATGGGAATCTCAGAGACACTGAGAACAAGAATCTGCAGCTTCAAGTAAAACTTGATGAAGCCCTGGAGAAAAACAAAGAGTTTCTTCAAGAGAAACAGCAACAGGAAAAAATGCACAAAAAGACACAACTTATTCTCCAAGACTTAGAAAGGAAAAATCTACAACTACACGCATGTTATAATGAAATGAAGGAGAAAATCATGGAACTAGAAGGAGAAAGGGAAAAACTGATAAAACAATGCTCAGGCATGCAGTACATTTTCAATGAAATGCTAAGCAAGAACTCAGAGCTTGAGGAACTTAATAACATCTTAAAATACAAAAATGATGAAATCCTGAGAAAGAACACAGAGCTCGAGGGACAGAATAAGAACTTAAACTACAAATACAGTGAAATCCTAAAAAAGAGCACAGTGCTTGAGGAACTTAATAACATCTTATAATACAAAAACAAGAAAATGCTCAGGAAAAACACAGAACTCGAGGAAATTAATAAGAACTTAAAATACAAAAACAATGAAATTCTGAGAAAGAGCACAGAGCTTGAGGAACTTCATAACAACTTAAAATATATTAACAAGAAAATGCTCAGGAAAAACACAGAACTCGAGGAAATTAATAAGAACTTAAAATACAAAAACAATGAAATTCTGAGAAAGAGCACAGAGCTTGAGGAACTTCATAACAACTTAAAATATATTAACAAGAAAATGCTCAAGGAAAACACAGAACTCGAGGAAATAAGATAAGATAAGATAAGATAAGATAACCTTTATTAGTCCCACACGTGGGAAATTTGTAATAATAACAACGTAAAATACAAAAACAAGAAAATGCTCAGGGAAAACACAGAACTCGAGGAAATTAATAAGAATTTAAAGTGCAAAAACAATAAAATGCTTAGGAAAAACACTGAGCTTAAGAAACTTAATCAGAACCTAAAATACAAAAACAATGAAATGCTGAAAAAGAACACAGAGCTCGAGACACTTAATAACAACTTAAAGTGCAAAAAAAATGAAATTCTCAGGAAAAACAGAACTTAATAACAACTTGATGCGCAAAAAAAATGAAATTCTCAGGAAAAACAGAACTTAATAACAACTTGATGCGCAAAGACAATGAAATGCAGGTGCAAGAGCAAGAACTGGAGAAAACACGCAATGACCTGCACTTTACGCATGAGGAAATCCAGAGCAGAAATCGACAAAGTATAACACCGGAATACAGATATTCATGCTAATACAGGAGGCAAAATCTAAAGATCTGAAAGAAAAGAGTGAAGAAGAACAAGCAAAATTACAAGAACTAGAGGAAAAATGCAAGAAACTTGAGGAGGAAAATGCAATGACAATAGAAGAACTGAGCTCCAGGAACAGTGCCTGAAAAAGAAGGAAAAATGCTTCTGCTTTTTCAGGAGGAGGAGGGGCCCTTCTGCTTCCTCACTTGATTACACGAAGGCATAGCCTCCTCTTCATCCACCTCTTTTCTACCTCCCTTCTCTCCCTTTCTCCCCTAACTCTCCATCACTCCCCGTTTTTTCTTTCTCCCCTCCCCTCTTCATCCTTTTTCTTTTCTTTTCTTTTTTCCCCCCTACCCCCCAACTAGTCATGGCAGATGACCCTCACTGAGCCTGGTTCTGCAATAGGTTTCTTCCTTTTAAAAGGAAGTTTTTCCTAACCACAGTCGCCTAGTGCATGCTCAGAGGGGATTGTTGGGGTTTTCTCTCCTCTGTCTCTTTCCTCCTTTATATCCCTTTATTTTCATCTCTTCTCCCTTTCTCTCCTACCACCTCTCCATTTTTTTCTTTCTCTCCTGCTTTCTTCATCCTTTTTCTTTTCTTTTTTCACCCTCACTTAACTTTTCTTAACTAACAATAAAGGAAAAATTGGAGCTCGCCACGGTGGGAGGGTCCATACCAAGTGCTTCTGACCACTCCAACTGCCTGCAAAATAGCGGAGAGACCCTCCTGGATACATCAGAGCCACTGCAAAAAAGTTGAGGTCCCCGAGGATTCCACTTTCTTCACAGAAATCAGCTAGTAAAGGAAAGTCTCACCCTCACTTGGTTGCTTCAGTGGTGAGGGGGAAGTGCTGATTGGGCGCCCGTAGGGAATTGCTCGCACTTCAACCTCCAGCCGCCAGAGGTGTGGACTCGAGTCACATGACTTGGACTCGAGTCAGACTCGAGTCATTAATTTTATGACTTTAGACTTGACTTGAAAAAATGTTCTAAGACTTGTGACTTGACTTGGACTTTTACACCAATGACTTGGGACTTGAATTGGACTTGAACCGGTTTACTTGAAAAGACTTGATATTTTACCCCAAATATAAAATTTAACATGCATATTATATAGAGATTGAAAATGTGACGTCATTCACGGGTAGAATCGCAAAGGATTCTGGGAACTCGTGGCAAGAGGTACTAGCGCACGCAGGCTTTCAATTGAAATCAGTTATACAGCGATAAAAAGAAACACAAAAATGTCAAGAAGCCGTTGTATTATTAACTGCAATAGCCGGTCGCATGACAGCCACGAGAAGCCGACGGGTAAAGAGATCGGTTGTTATCGGATTACGTCGTTGAAGAGAAATTGTTCGAGCCATGTTTCCGAAGTGACAAAGAGGCGACAGATGGCCTGGATTGCAGCCATTCAAAGATCAAATATAACGTCCCAGAACCCTCCAGCTCACAGGTTAGTCTGCTCCAAGCATTTACACGAAGGTCAGTCTGCTGTTGTAGTTAATGCGTCATTTTTCTTAACATAATTGGTGATATAGGTTACAGTCTGGCGCTGAACAGAAATTGTCGCGCTATGCTCCTTTATTTATTGTGCATAAATAGTGAATTGTCCTGACACAATATTGTGTTTCGCTTCTGTTATTATGGTACATTGACAAAAACATATACTTTTATTCACAGGATAAAACAGTTGTTTTGTATCACTAATTGTCCAGTACGATTACAGCATACAGTATTTTTGTCACTGCTACATTTCTGTGATGCTACCAGAAATTATTTCCACTACTAATTAATTACCGTTGAGCTCAAAGGTCCTATTAATAAACGGTTAACAAATGTGTATTTATGACGACGATTTGTGAGACTGGTAAACTTATGATAGGTACGATGGTCTTTCGTTCTACACGGTGCATTTCAAGGTCCTGTACCCATCCGTCGGTAAACTGTACCTGGGCTTGTTGCAGTGACCTGAAGTTACTAAACTTCATGAGTGTATGCACTCACTCCAAGAAGCGTATAATTATAAATATGCATATAAATATGCTACGATGAGATACCTGACTTCATCTAACTAGCAAATGTTGTCCAGGCTAAGTTGGTGATGCAGTTTTTTTTAATATGTATGATATTTTTGTCATGCGATTTTAAAGCCGGTCCTACAACCGCATCCAAGAATAACATGCAGCTTATCTCAGAACTGTCGGTGAAAATTATTCTTGGAGCTAGGTTTAATTGAGCTGCATTTTATAGAGGTGCAATTTCACAATTTGTGTATATTTTCTAAGTTCACTATTTTGTCATGTGTTGAGAAAAACACAGATTTAAAAATTACATGGTCTAATATTTACATTTAGCATAACTGCAACATGCTTTTTTCGGGGTTTTTTTTAAAGACTCGAAAGGACTTGAAATTCAAAGTTTCAGACTTGTGACTTTACTTGGACTTTTACACCAGTGACTTGAGACTCGACTCTGACTTGCCTGACATTACTTGAGACTTGACTTGAGACTTGAGGATAAAGACTTGAGACTTACTTGAGACTTGCAAAACAATGACTTGGTCCCACCTCTGCCAGCCGCTGATCAACTCTAGGGCGGCCAAGTGACATGGTGTGACAGACCTGTGTGCAACCATGGGAAGGTGGACCCTCTTGGTTACCTTGACTACGACGCTCACCCTTACAGGACCCCAGCTGACACCAACAACAGCCGAATCACGAGGCAGACAGAAAAGATGGACGCACGACAACTCCCACCTGAGAGACATGACGCAAGACCACATACACCCTTGGATGAACAATGGCTGGTACCGTTATATCCACGATAGGACCAAGGCAGAATCAGCAAATACAGACTGTTATGTCTGTTCTCATATGCCCAGCACATCAACACACCCCACACTATATGGTGAATATATGAACAACACTCAAGCAAAGTGTGCAGCCAGCTTCGCTGGCATTGGATTCCAACACAGCCGAATCATCACCAACGACACAATCCCACACGCTGTTGGACTTAGTAATGGAACATGTGATCGACTCTTCTGGATCGATTTCAACGTGACAAACTGGAATACATCCATCCACTTCCCAGTGTTTCTGGACCAACTCCCAGGGAAGAACCACTCCATGTGTTATCAACAAGAGAAAGGTAACACACCCGTTGGAAACACGACAAACTGTGTCTAAACTGCAGGCCACGGAGAGGGCGCCCCTGTGAATATGAGTGGACCTTCTAACGGCACGTACTGGGTGCAAGGAATGGCCTGGCTATGTGGACAACGGGCATATTTCATACTGCCCCCAGGCTGGACAGGAACATGTGCTCCTATATTCCTGTCAGACCACACTTTCAGGATGACCGCAGTAAATACCACTTCTACAGCACACCGAAAAAGAAGGTCAACGTTCCCTAAACTTCAACCACATGACCCGATATGGGGAAGCAACGTACCCAAGGAATTCAAACTGTGGACTACCGGACAGAAAGTACTCCACACATTGTTCCCCTGGGTGGGAACCAGAAAAAACATGCCGAGGATCGAAACTCCGGACTACCGCTTTGGACTCTTCTTGAACGCTTCGTGCAAGATCAATGATCAGCAGAATCAGGAAATCAATGCATTACAGATCGCAGTGATGCAACATCGAGTAGCTTTGGACATGATACTAGCAGAGAAAAGGGGACTTTGCGTCCTCTTCAACAATGCCTGCTGCACTTACATACCAGACAATGTACACTCATCAAACATGACTGGCGCCCTGAACGCCTTGAGACGGATCCAGCAGGCCCAAAATCAGGACTATGTAAGTGATACAAGTGACTGGTTTTCTTGGCTTTACACTGGCTCCTGGCTACAGGTGCTAAAAAGACTACTACTGCCTTTTCACTGTACAATACTTTTTGTTAATAACCAACGGTGCAATAGACTTCAAAGCTTGAAATTAGAGCTGGGCGATAGAATGATAACGATATGTATTGCAAAATAACTTTTTCTCGATAGAAAAATTAAACTATTGCGATAGACCTCATCTCTCTCTCTCTTCCTCTCTTATAAAAAATATGAAAAGCCAATACAAATTAAGTAGCACAGAGCCGAACCAATCACAGCCGCAGCGTCACGTCACCTAACTTGTTACGTACAGCTCAAGTGCCAAGCCGCACATGTGTATTTGTTTGGGAAGCAGCCAGCCGCCGTGCAGCCGGGTAATGGAGGAAATGAGTGTGCCGACTAGAGAAAAATCAACCGAGAGCTTGGGTGACCAGGTTACCGAAGAGAACACAGATGACGGTTCCAATGCCGGAGAGATTATCAAAAGGAAAGGCCAGAGAAGTTCCGTAGTGTGAAGGTATTTTGGCTATTTGAAGTTTGACAAAAAACAGTAATGCGCACTGTAAATTGTGCCGAAAGCATGTTCCCACAAAGTCTGGAAATACAACAAACCTTTTTTATCACCTGAAGCAGTGCCACCCACTAGAGCACGCTCAATCTCTGACTGAAAGCGCTAATTCGTCATCGAAAACAACCAGGAGAATCCCTGCGAAGCAGCAACAGTCAATTGAGTCGGCTTTCTCCAGCGTCTTACCATATGACAAAAAAGCTAAGAGACATTGCAACATAACGAATGCCATAGCTTACTGTCTTGCTAAAGACATGCTACCAATAAACACGGTCGAAAATGAAGGATTCAAGCAGCTAATTAAGGTAATGGATCCTCGTTACCAACTCCCTGGACATAAACATTTCTCTCAGATGGCGCTTCCAAAGCAATATTATATAAGTTAGTCAATTTTGTCTCTTCTTCTGTAAAATAAACTTTAGATTTATTATAAAGATTTATTTTTAGAATTAATATTTTGTTTCTAAGTGGAACTGACAATTTAGTAGTCTGCTTTGTTTGTTCTATTTTGAAACTTAAATGCTTTAGCGGCTACCTTTTGTGTAGTTTGTAATATTTGGCTTTATTTTTGCCTAAACTGAAGCCTCATTTTAAGTACATCTGCCCTGTTGAACTTATTATGGGAAATAAATATTTAAATCAAAACAAGCTGCTGATTATTTCACATTTTACTTGTGAGCAACAGCACATTTAAATCTTACATATATAGTTATTTGGCTTATATCGTGATATATATCGTTATCGCCTGAAATGAAAAAAGCATATCGTGATATGAAAAAATCTTATATCGCCCAGCTCTACTTGAAATACTTGAAATACTTGCAATTCCCTTGTATTCTTATTTATTCTATTTATCCCTTTTGTATACTCTTATTTATATATGTCTCTGTATTTATATATGTGTATATATAGTATTATGCTCACATTCTGTAACTTCTGTCGGTGCTGTGCTATTTGGAAACTGAATTTTACAGTTAATAGGATTAATACAGTTCTATCTTATCTTATCTTACTCATCGGAGTTGGAGTACTTTTATTTTGTGTTTTTGGAACATGTATCCTGCCATGTCTAAAACTCATGATTAAGCGCATAATCGTTTTCACTGTAGCTGCATGCATACCCGTGACAAATGATGATGATGATGACCCCGACCTGTTGGAATGTGAAGACTTTGTGTGGTTAATGATGATGTGACAGAAAATGTACAACAAGATGTTACATACTGATATCTCACTTAAAAGTTATACTGACAACAGGAGGGAATGTTAAGGGAAAGTTGTACTGAGTAGCCAGTATAAGCTTTTAATGAAATAAGTTTATTTGTGATAGAATGCTGCATGATGATCTTTTCCTTGCTTAGAACTGATTGTCCTTTTCATTGCTCAGAACTGATTGTTCTTTATGAAACGTGTTCTGATATTTGTATCTGAATTTTCCCACAGCGATAGTAGGAAGTTGAACAAGCAGTTCTGACTTCGCACACACACACACACGCACACACGCACAATCACATACGCACATGCTCACGTATCAACATTCCACTGAACAAATGTTTTCATTTTCCTTCTGTATAAATAAAAGACAAGTGCAAGAACAGGGCGCTGATCACAGGGCCCCACTCTCTGATGTGAGTGCTCTGTGAAACCCCCTTGCAAGTTAAAACTGCAGCGCCTGTGTGTGTCTTCACTCTTAGACTCTCAGCTGAAGAAGTGTCATTTAGAATAAATCTCTTGACACACCATCAACCATATTTTTACTTGTGTCAAATCAATGTCTTCATTCAAGAATAATTCATCTTAAGAATAAAAGCAACAAACAGGTGATAGCTGCATGTGTAGTGGGGCATCACATTTATGTTTTACATTATTACCAGTATCTGTCATGATCTCGTGGTTTGTTTCACTCAATAAAGAAAGGGATAGACAAGTAACACAGTTATGTTTCCCTTATGTAACAGGCCAGAATTTCAGCAGATGTTTAATACAAGAGAAACACATGCATAATATGCATTATTTAGACTGATGAAAAGCAGAGATTTTATACAAAAAAATATATATATAAAAATGTGTAAACGAAGTCAACAAACACCAAAACAAAACAAAAATAAATGTCTCTCTCCTCCCACTTCCAGTTTGGTTTTAAATCCTGACTTATATCAAATACCAGTTAACCCTCATCAGTTTCTTTCAGCTCGAAGCCGACTGGGAGGTCGAGGCACGATGTGCCGGGAAAGCGGTGTTCCTCCCGGCTGTAGTAGGTCTCGACTTCCCGTTAGCTTCGAGATAGTGGGTGTCAGATCTCCGAAAACGTCGGAGCACTTTTGCAAATATGTGATGTCTTGTGTGTTGTTGTTGTTGCCGCGCTGAGCAGCTAGCTAGCGGCAGTGTGTTCTTCTCCAACTGTTAATAAATGGCTGTGCTCCCTGGCTAGCTCATGGGGAGCAATACCAAACGATACCTCCGTCTCCTCCATCTCTGAGCTCGCCACATTGGTGTCAGAAGTGGGATAGCTCACCCTCGCTGTAATGGAGAGAGACATTCAGAGGCTGGAGCAAGCTATCGAGGAGAACATTTCCCGCTTGGGAAACTGGCGATTGAAGAGAGAGGATGTGAGCGGCCATGTAAGTCCCCCAACGGGTCCCAATGGCGAACGCACCGCGGCGGCGGCCCGTCGCGACAGATGCTAGGGCAATGCTTCATGGGCTACCTCTGTCGACCCGCACGCCGAGCCCCCAGCTGCGAGCAGTTATGCCTACCACGCCAGTTAAGGTGCCGAAATACAACGGGCTAACCCCGCTAGAGCCCTACCTCTCACAAGTGCGGCTGGCCGCCAGACATAGTGGCTGGAGCGAAGAGGAGACTGCTACACACCTAGCGCTAGCATTAGAGGGAGATGCACTGGAGATACTCCTCGACCTAGCCCCGGCAGAGCAGCATGAGCTCCAGGCCCTCACCGCGGCACTCGAGAGGCGATTCGGGCAGCGGCACTCCACTGATCAGAGCAGAGAGCAGCTGACCAACCGGAGCCGTCGACCGGGGGAGAGCCTGGGCACCTTTGCAGCAGACGTGTTGCTGTATGCTCGTCGTGGCTACCCGGAGTTTCCAGCAGCAGCCCGTGAGGAGCTTAGCCTGCATGCTTTTCTGCGAGGACTTTTCCCAGAGCGACTACGCCAACACGTCCGCCTGGCCATGCCTCCGTGAGGCGCTCCTTGAGGCTGAAAGGGCCGAGCCGGTGCTCACCTCGCGACCTAACCAGCAGGTGCCCCCCCCAAACTACCCCCAAATCAGAGCCGCAGACTGCGACGGGGAGGGGGAGGTCGCCGAGATTTCCCAGCTGCAACCCTCGGTGCCCCGGAGGCGTCCTCGTCGACCGACCGCTGCTACCGGTGCGATGAGCCTGGCCACGTGGCGCGTGACTGCCCAGCACCAGCCCCGAAGACCAGAACTACGCAGCCTCAGGGAAACGAGGAGGGAGCGGTGTAGCGAGGGGACCACCGCTCCAGCTTCCTGACCCCCTCCAAGGACGATGCACGGTGGTGGGCCGAGTTGGGCACCTCAAAGGACTCTACCTGAGCTGCTGTGTTGAGGACCATCCGTGCCAGGCCCTGGTGGACACGGGGTCTACCATTTCCCTGCTACGACCTGGCGTGCTCCCTGAAACATCTGGGCCACTGGTGAAGGGTTGGTTGCCCACGGACACCCAGCTGATGACAGTGGGAGAAAACTGTTATGCGGGGGAAGAAACCGTTGCGGATCCGAGTGAAGGATCTAGAGCTGGTGCACGATTTCTGGCTCGCCGACATTCAAGACCAGTGCATAATTGGCCTGGATCTGCTGAGCCGCTGGGGGGCCTGCGTCGACACTGCGAAGCTAGCTGTCACTCTTGGCGCAGAGACTTTTGCCCTCCAGCGCGGCCAAAAGCAGGGAGCGGGGACCAGACGAGACAGGCATCAGGCAGCTGCTGGTCAGCAGATTTCGGATGCCGGTGGCTCTGGGTCATCTCCACCCCCAGTCACCAGATCTCCACTCACCTCAGCCTCAGCCTCTCAGCCCGACAAACCTCCTTCGACCGAGACCATCGAGGCTGTCGATGACCTTTGGCAGCGCAGTTGCGTAGGCCTCAACGTCGACCAGCGCCAGCGGTTGAGGTGCCTCCTGGACGAGAATGTGGACATCTTTGCCGCCAGTGACAAGGACTGTAGGCAGACGAGTCTGGTCCAGCACACCATCAACACTGGCTCTGCTCAGCCCATCAGTCTGCGTCCACACCGGCTGCCCCTCTCAAAACGGCAGGTAGCGGAGGAGAAGATCCGTGAGATGGCTGCGGCTGGGGTGATCGAGCCGTCCAATAGCCCATGGGCGGCACCCGTGGTTCTGGTGGGGAAGAAGGATGGCAGCCCGAGGTTCTGCGTGGACTTTCGCTGTCTCAATGCAGTCACCAAGAAGGACTCGTACCCGCTGCCGCGGATCGACGAGGCCCTAGATTACGTTACCGGCTCCAGTTGGTTCAGCTCCCTCGACCTACGCAGCGGTTACTGGCAGGTGGAGCTAGCCCCCGACGCAAGGCCTAAGACTGCATTCACCATTGGACAGGGGCTGTGGCAGTTCAGGGTCATGCCATTTGGGCTCTGCAATGCGCCAGCGACGTTTGACAGTGCACTGTCTCACCTGAGCGAGGTCTTGAGTGCCATCCGACGAGCTGGGCTGTGGCTCAACCCCGCGAAATGGCTGGAGGTCCTTCAGGGCTATGACTTCGAGATCCAGCATCGGCCAGGTCGACAGCATGGCAACGCTGATGCCCTCTCCAGACGGCCCTGCGAAGCCATCGAGTGCCGCTACTGCCTGCAACAGGAGGAGCGGGCCCAGGAGGTGCTGGGGGTGGCTACTGCTCAGGCCACAGCCGGCAGAGGGGGGTGGCTCCCGTTGACAACGCAGCAGCTGAAGCGGGAGCAGGAGGCCGACGCGACGCTGGTTCAGGTGGGGGCCTGGCTGGAGGCGGCGCAACGCCCCGCCTGGACGGGGGTGTCGGGACAGGAGCCCGAGGTGAAGGCCTACTACTCCCAGCACAACAATCTGGAGACCCACGACGGCCTCCTGTACCGGAGATGGCGGGCCCCCGGTCAGGGCAGAGATCTCCTGCAGCTGTTGGTGCCTCGGTCGCTGCGGTCGCAGGTGCTTGAGCTGGTCCATGGCTCGGTGGGGGCAGGACACTATGGGAACGCCAAAACTCTCCGCCGCCTCAGGGGACGGTTCTACTGGTCTGGCTGTCGACGGGATGTGGAACTTCATGTGCACTGCTGTGACACCTGCACGGCACAGAAGGGCCCAACTCAACGCTCCACTGCTCCCCTTCAGCAGTACCTGGTGGGGGCCCCAATGGAAAGAGTGGGAGTGGACGTCCTAGGGCCTTTCCCCGTCACAGAGTCAGGGAACCGGTATGTGTTGATAGCTATGGACTATTCCACAAAGTGGCCAGAGGCCTACGCGGTGCCGGACCAGAGCGCAACGACGACGGCCGAGAAGCTGGTGGAGGAGATGTTCACCCGTTTTGGGGTCCCAGCCGAGCTCCACTGTGACCAGGGGCGTGACTTCGAATCGAAGGTCTTCGGGGAGATCTGCCGGCGACTGGGGGTGGAGAAGACGAGAACCACACCGCTCCACCCACAAAGCGATGGCTTGGTTGAGCGCTTCAACCGCATGCTGGCCACCCAGCTCGCCATTCTCACCAGCCACCACCAGCAGGATTGGGACCGACATCTGCCCCTGGTCCTTTGGTTGTATCGGACTGCGGTGCAGGAGTCCAGCCAGTGCACACCTGCCGCTCTGATGTTTGGACGGGAGCTCCGGACGCCTGTGGATCTGGTGTTCGGGTCCCCCCCCCCGAGCCGGAGATTGATGGTGGACTACTAC
The DNA here is from genome assembly GCF_057381915.1 of Diplotaxodon limnothrissa. Classification (NCBI taxonomy): domain Eukaryota; kingdom Metazoa; phylum Chordata; class Actinopteri; order Cichliformes; family Cichlidae; genus Diplotaxodon; species Diplotaxodon limnothrissa. The sequence continues at coordinate 54,575,722 of NC_140602.1, read as the reverse complement.
AGGAGGCTGAGGGAGCGGCTGCAGGTGGTTCATGACTACACCTGCCAGGCCCAGGCCAACGCCGGAGTACGACAGAAAAGAGCCTACGACACCAAGTGCCGAGGGGGGGTTTTCATGCCTGCCGACAAGGTTTGGGTGTACTGCCCGGTTCGCAAGAGGGGAATGTCCCCCAAACTCTGCAGTCACTGGCAAGGGCCGGCGGAGGTCGTGGAGCGGCTAACAGACGTGGTGTACCGTATCCGCATGCAGGGCCCGGGGCGCATGGTGGTGTTGCACCGGGACAGGCTCTCACCGTACCGACCGCTCGCTCCGGCAGACGGCGGGGCAGAGGATGATGGTGGCACCCCATGTTCTGACCCGAGTGACTTTTCCGCCGCCGGTTGTGACCAGCCGGTGCGCCAAAAGAAGGCACCTGGACATTTGCAGGACTTTGTGTGGGGTCATGGGGTCGTCGGGGACGACTGACCCCTTAGGTGGGGGCTATGTAGCGGGTCAGGGCTGTTTGTACAGTTATGTTTTGTGTATGGTGACGGGTGACGCCCTCTCGCTGCGACGGTGTGTCCTTCCGGGGTCAGAGGGCGCCCTGTGTGTTGTTGTTGTTGCCGCGCTGAGCAGCTAGCTAGCGGCAGTGTGTTCTTCTCCAACTGTTAATAAACGGCTGTGCTCCCTGGCTAGCTCACGGGGAGCAAGACTAAACGATACCTCCGTCTCCTCCATCTCTGAGCTCGCCACAATATAAATCAACACAAAATCACAGAAATCTGCACTGTCATGAACAAATGTTTCACAAAAAATTTAAGCCTAATTTTCACACTTTATCGGGTTAACCCTCAGGATTCCACGGCTCAATGCACTATTTTTGACTACTTTTAATTTTACCTTTATATTTCACCTTTAAAACGATTTGCCTTGTTCAATATCATTCTTTCCTCATGTCTAATTTTACAATTATTTTTTTCATTGGCATACTGTATTAATACAACTGAACTACAATCACACAAAATCCAAGTAGCAAAAAGTTATATTTTGTTACTTTGAAAACCACAAACATGTTTAGCAAATTATTTTGATAATTTGAAATGACACTTAAGCACAGAATTTGCAAACAAAGTTATTATTAGTTACAATTATTTACTTCAAAGTGTTTGGTGATATAAATGTACAGTACATTAGGGTATTTCAGTTCCACTTAAAGTTTTTTCTCTATTGCTATGGAGCAATTATTTAATTTGATGGTTTTTCATGTGTCTGTTACTAAATGTTTTACCAAAAGGAGACTTTTGGTCAGGAAACAGTTAAAGTCAGAACTGTCCCATCATGACACAAATCAATAGATTCATGACTTAATATCTCACTGATATTTATTTTTCATCCTTAGAAACGACCTACAGAAAACCTCTCCTCTTTCTGTATACCACACAACATATTACTGCATCATTATCAACAGGTAGGTCTGAAGTTTTCGCTCCTACAGTGTCAGTGAATTGAGCCAACACAGCCAGCAGATGGCAGTGCAGACACTCATATCATCATAAGCTGCACTTAAAAAAATATTTAATAAACTTAATAAAAGTCTTAATAATTGCAATTTTCAAAACAATTCAAGTTGTTCAAGTCCAATGAATAGTGTGAATAGGTTGGAAAAATTAAGTGGTGAACTGCCAGAGGTTAAAAGAGTAAGGTTACCCAAAACTGAAAAATAATCTACATTTCAGAATTATACAAAAAGGCCTTTTTCAGCTAACATAAAATGGGTTCATAATTTAAAGTTGTTAAATCAATAGAGGTTGAGCAAGCCTTGAAAGCTGGTGCTATTTCCAACTTTTCTGGATTACTTACAACCCCCTCTGTCTGCATTGTTGGAACACACTGTGGTACCATACCCTCGTGAGCATCAGTTGAAAAGTGTTTCACTGCAGAAAGTAGTGTGTTGCTGCAAAAATGGTGGAAAAAAAAAGACAATTAAGAGAATTGAAGAGAGACATACCATCATAACACTTAAAAATGTAGGTCTTTCCTACAGAGAAATGGCAAAGAAGGTGTCAGCGAGTAGTTTCCTTCACCATCAAAAGGCACTCAGAAACTGGGGCAAACTGTGACAGGAAGAGGTTTGGCAGACCCAAAGCCATAACTGAATCAGAGGACAAGTTTCTGAGAGTTAACAGCTTGCTTGAAAGGCGTCTCACAGAATCTGCTTTTTATCTCCTATAGGAGAGATGCATTGGAGTGTCACAGGTTTGGTCCTTTCAGAGGCTGAAGAGCTGATGGCCTGAGGCTAACATCTATTGTCACACAAGGACAAAGGACAGAATTTAACTGGATGATTAACTGGATATGTCAAAACAGTCAAATCTGTGTGAAAGGGACCTTTTAGCACAGTTATTTCACACAACAATTTTGCAGAATAGAAAATTATTTATGTTATCAGACTTGCAAGCAAGTTGAGCATTGACTACAAAGGGACAAAGTAAAGTCGGACATAAAAACAAAAAAGGAAATTTACAATAAAAAAGTTGATGTGATTGTGTTTAAAACATTTCTAAACATATGAAAAACAGATTGTTTCCCCTAAATGACATTAAAAGATACGTGTAGACTTGATAACATTTTTATGATTATGTTCAGATTAAGACATTTGCACAGTAGTTGGGGTCTCTAAAGTTGAGAACCTGCTGGCTGAGTATTTTATAATATTGATTTAGACTGATATATTCAATTACTTTCTTATATAAAGATAAATAAAAACATGCAACACTTTATGGTTCTATAAGTCTCTGCAAGTATTTACATTTTCAAATGATCACATGTACAACATTGTCACTTGCCACTAACAATTTTTAACAAATCATGCACTATGTTGCACCATGTTTACACAGATGATCACTTATGTAACTATGTAACAAAGAAAAATCAAGTTTCTGATAATACTGAACTTGTCACCAAATCTGCAGCATTTTTAAAAAAATGATCATATAGTACATTTAACGAACACATCTGTTTTTCAATATTTAAATCCAACTTTACCATGACATTGTCATGTTGCCACTGAGAACATCTGGTATTGCTTTCTTTGTATGTTAGTGGGGACCCTGGCATTGCGTGCTGTTCAAAGTGCAGCACCCTTTTTCTCTATAAATGCACAGAGAAAATGTTCGTCTGGACTTGTTGCATCATGTCAGCAACAATCTTATCTTTGTCTTGGAGCTCACCGTTCAAATAGTCCAGTTTTCCAGTAATGTCCGTTAAAAATGCAAGATCAAGTGTCGACTCAGTGTCCTCCATCAGCGACGTGTCTTCGCCTTTGGATTGCAAGATGTTTTAATCATCTCCTCCTCTTTGCTGACAGCTAGCTTGTCTCCACGGCAACCGTTGCTGTGAAGACCAGTAGTCCTGATCTAAAATGAAACACTTGTTGTTGTTTAAATTAAAAAAATAAAACAATCTAATTTAGACCAATGCAAGTGTGATTTAAAAAAAAAAAAAAAGAATAGCAACAAAAATCTTAGATGCTGCTCACTGCTAAGTGGCGCTATGGTGAGCTATTTTTAGAACAGGCCGCTGGTGACTCGTGGTCCTTGTGGCCGTGGGCACCATGTTGGTGACCCCTGATCTAAAATAATAAAATGTTTTGATCGAAATTATTTTGTGTTGTGCTCTGGAGAACTGTTATTATATGTTGATGTACAGTGATATAGTCCAAGAATATAAATATGGAGCTTGACAAGAGGTAACATTTCCACTTTAACAAGCGCAAAGGTAACAAATGAGACACGGCTTGTTTCATTCAAAGTCCCCAAAAACCGTGCACAATTAAAAACTACTTCAAAATCATCTGATCCTTATGAGTATTTTAATCCAGGCATCACAAACACGATCCCTGTTCTCTTTTTGTAGTGCTTTTCTGTTTTCTTTAAGCTGTGCTGATACGCACACTGGTTGGACTGGTGTGTCTCTATTTTCTGCCAACAGATGGGGGTGTTGCTATAGTAACGGAGGAAAGCATAGTGCGTGACTGAAATGTTTTCTAATAAAGACGATCGACATAAATCATCACAATAAATGTGATGGCCATTACAGGTGTCTGATTAGACCAATGTTTACGCCTGGATGATATGTTGAATATGAAAATAATTCCCTATTTGTAACATATAGTTATATTTATACTTAATTAGCGTATATTGTAGGGAACATAAAAATATCATTTGGAACAAGAGGGAGCAAGTATAAGGTGCTTTTTATTTGAGAACTAAACTAGTTTAGCTACCCTAAGTAGTTTTATGTATAATTGCGCTAGATGACGCAAACAACGGCCACCTGTCGCTACGCAAAGTTTTAAGTAGATAGAAAATATACATCAAACCTATAAGTATGTAACACATTGTGGATCTTGTGAGGTACATGTTTACATTAAAGGCGTTGTCGGCGTCATGCGTGATCGCCATGGCTCATCAGACAAGGAGTGGGGGGGGGGGGGGGGGGGGGGGACCCTGACAAAAGACGAGAGAGAAAGTAGGGTTTGTTGGCCAGAAGTTACTCCGAAACCCTCTGGGACTATTCAATGCAACATCTGCCAAGGGTGGCGACCCCTTTCACACCACTCCCCTGCGTTCATATAGCATTTCTAAACGGGCTTTTCACCAGTGCAATGACACAGCGAGGAGAGTGAGCGAGCAGAGATATCGGTAAAGGCTTTATTGGACAACCCCGCAGTGACACCCCCCACCAGGCTTTTTTTTTCTTCTCGGCTGTGCGCGCGCAGGAGCAGCTGTCATTGGCGCTTGTGCCCGCGCGCTGCATTTAGCGAGACTACCCTGTTTGAAGATTATGCTGCAGCTCTTGGCCATCTTGTGTCAGACAGGATGAGAGTGTGAAAAAAACACCTACAAGGAGAGGAGCGTTTTTTTTCTTCTCAACGTTGACAGGCGAATACCACAGAGGCAAAAATCACGTCTGCTATCGGCGCTGTGTGTGTTGGAAAGACCTCGTACGAGCTGTGGATTATTCCTAGGACATCACACTGAAACCATGAGCTGGGGGACAGAGCTATGGGTGAGTCCTGGTGCACTTGTAACGTTTGCTCTCGCTTTATCATTGAGTGCGTGCGTATAACGGTTCTCAGAATAAACACGCGTGTGACAATGCGCAGTACCCCGCTTTTTTCCGCTAAAAACGATGTCTAGTGAGCACGTCTTTATGCGTGTTAGTGTTCGATGACACAAGCTAAAGGGGGGCTAATTTGTAGCAGTTATTGCGTGAGATTGTGTGTTTTATTACTACGAGGTGGCATGGTGTTGTTAGCAAGAAGGGAATGGTGCATAAATATGGGCAGCTAGCGTTAGCTCGCCATCCATTTTAGTTTACATTTGAGCCTTTCAAACCACGCTTTTGCACACACCCCCTCGCAATATAACACGGCAATTCCCGTTTCCCAGCGCAGACAAATCGTTGTGGCTGTTTGTTCTCTTTGCGGCGACGGTTGCCTTTTTTTCTCTTTGCTTGTTACCGTGTAATGAATGCATGGCTAACCCGCAGATAAATGCGCACATCTCACAGGCTGCATTATCAAAGCAAGCAGAGGAAGTAGATAAGGTTAAGTTCCCCTAGTTGTGCATCTCTGATCCTGAGGTTACTAAAACCAGAGGCAAATGTTGAACTCGTTCTTCCACTAAGTAGCAGGTTACACTCATTTCACTACTTATGGATTTATTACAGTCGCTACTTTTAAGCCCCCCAGCTGTGTAGTTGTTTGCATTCTCTAAAAAGTATTTGCATCTACAGAGAGATTTCAGATAGATTTTGAAATAAAAAGTTTTGCCATAGTAGCTGTTTCGAAATAGTAGGTTAACGCAGGTGTTGCTAATCACATTAGCGAAGGATCAGAGGTGTAATTAATGTGATTAGTAACACCTCTTATTTCATGTCAAGATAGTTGCTGTGAAAAAAAAAGAAACCGCATACTACATAGGCCTGTCTGAAAAGACAATAATATGGTTCCTGGAGTCACCAAGACCTTTATGAGCAGCAGCAGAAGACAAAGTAGAAGCCCGGTGACCCGACTACAATAAATTCCTCTACCATGATGTCACTTTTAAGCCTATTCCTCTTTGAAATTGACTTTCAGGCAGTGTTGAACTTCTTACAACCTGGAAGTAGCCCTCATCAAGCTAGCTGGCATTTCCTAATTTGTATTCAGACACATGCTCACACTTGTAAGGCAACCATGTAAAGAAAAAGGAAAAAGCAAAGCAGTAATGAACATTACAGCACTCTTTTTTTTTATGACTCGATAATAGGTAGTTGCTGCAAGTGTGAAAGAGTGATTCTTCTCCCCCCCAGAGGTGCTTGCTTGTTGGCTGTTTCATTGCACGTTGCACGTTTTAAATATAGCACATGTGCTAGTTTGTGCTTTGGCACAGACATGCATGAAGCCAAGCACGGAGTATAGATTTGAACCCGTCAGGAGGGTCAGAGTGTATTTACATAAACTCACGTTGCACCGTTTTTCATGCAAATATTTATAGCAAACACAGCTTCTTTTAATATGAGGTGTTCAGCTTGAGAAATGTATTTGCTTGGTTTTTTACCTGTGTGCAATATATCACATTACAGTCTCTTTAGGATTGCAGCTTGGAGCCCTTTTTGCCCTGACACAAACAGCAGTCTAAAGTCAATGTTATAAGTTTGATTTTTTTTCTTCTAGTAGACATCAAGTGGTCTGGAGATAGTTAACGTAGGGATGTTTTTTCATTTAAAAAAAAATGGAGGGGGAGCCACTCACTGAATTCTCCAGTAATTTACCTGGTCCAAAGTTCACAAAGAAAACCAATGGCACTCCACATTTTGTTGCAGTTTTTCTGTGCTCTCTGTGTATTTTCATTTTTGTACCACAATGCTTGGCTGACAAATGCTATTGCCTAGGTAGTCATGCATAGCCAAAATACCCTTGAGGTACTTTACAGACTTTCATGTGTACCTTTTGGTCTGGAAAGCATTTACAAGTTTTTTTTGCAGAGAATAATGTATTACAACCAGATGCTTGCTTTTTTTTCTTAGCAGGCTGAATAGAGTCCAGACACTTGATTCTTCAACATGCAGGTTGATTTGAGCAGTGCTCTGCAGGTGGACAATGCACACAGCTAATTGGGCTGTCGTCCCAACACAGCAACCTCAGCTATGCTATTGTGGCAGCACCCACACTTTTAAGTAGAACAAGGATGTAACTAACCAGTATGTTGTTGGTTAGATTGCATAGTTGTGCCCTGCATCTATGCACGATCTTTATTATGTACAATCCAGTTACTTTTATGTTTATTAAACAAATATAAGTAGACATCCCTCACATTTGAAGAGCTATAGGCAGAAAAGTTTTCACAATAAAATTGTTATCATAATAACTGTTTTAAGATGAGTGCACGGTTTCAGCATTAGCTGTCACAAGGCTCGAGTGTAATGTTGCACTCACTTAATGCAACGCTATCCATTTGCTATAAATCTAGAGAGAACAGCATAGCTGAACATGAATGGATGAAATATCAAAAATTCTGCTTGCGTAAACCATCCATTGCTTAATCATTGCAGCTGTAGTTATTATCCTGGCACAACACAAATTACTGGACATTAGCCTTAAAAGGAGCATGCAGCGTGACAGATGAAGGTTGAGTCACGACATGCACTGGACTTTTTCAACAAGCTCATCCTGTTGTTTCTCGCTTTGAACAGGAAAGTGTATGATATTTCAGGAAGTGAAGTAAAAGTAGAGCACAGTTTCTAAACTCTTAGCCACATGGTGAGGTAGTGCAAACAGATCTTATGGCGATATTTCTCCCTTTGCTGCTTTGTGGAGACAGTAGAGTATAACTGAAACTTTATCACAATAGAGAATAAAGTGTTAGCAGAACTGTATCAAATTACTTTTGTGGCTTGCAAATGTGAGCGTTAGACAGACTAACAGGGTAAATAAATGAACTTGACTTGTGGTGGGTCTTTATTGTTTGAACTGCATTACTCACAATGAGTAAAGCACCAACCAGTCAACTCCAAAATGTTGAATACCTTTGGTGCAACATCACAGCACCAATAATAGCATTCACTGTGTTCTTAAAGAAAGGTTTTGAGAATGTTTACTGGCATGCCATCACACTCATGTCCTTGTCACAGTACCAGTTAGATCAGTGTTACAGAAACAGTGTGTCAGAAGAGCATAGCTATGGTTTGCAACATTATTTCTAAACAGCATTTGCCACTGACAATACAACCTAACCAGGATATTAAACATCATTACATTCTGACAAAATGCTATAAAAAGTAAGTTGGCATCAAAGTCTTTGCAAGATTGTTAGGAAATAACTGGCTTTCTTTTTGTGAAAGCAGAGAATTGAGTAAAACAATTAGAATCACATGCATGCACAAAAGGGAATAAGCATTATGTACAAATGTGACCGAATGGAACGAAACAAGAAGGAAGTCAAATGTGGTCTAACTTGTGACTGTTTCAATGTGGACCTGGTGTCAGAAAAAAATTACAATTTTGTTCCTAACTATAGAGGTCTTGTCACCTTTAATTAAAAAAAAAAAATCTAAATCAAGTCAGATTGAAGTATTGAAGAAAGCAAGACCGCAGCATTTCCTCTGAGATGTTGCTCAGATGCACAGTGTAGAGCTGGTGCTTTAAGCTGCAGAGGTGCTACTATATGAAGATCAATGAAAGAAGAAGATGCACATAATATTCTCAAAAACCAAAGTTGCATAGCTGTGAAAACTGAAAAAAGAAGTTAACCTCACCTTCTGGCTTTACAATGTGACTATAGAGCTTTCCATTATGACACACCTTGAATGTTTCACTTCTCTCGTGTGGATAATTTGGGAACTGGACAGAAGCTGCTTTTCTCACAGTTATGTTGGAGTCCACTAAGTCTGCACTGCCTGTAGGATGTAAAAGTGTCTTTTCCTGTGACATAACTAATTGATGAGGCAACATGGACAAGGCTGAAACTCTACTCAGAGAGCAGCAGCTTAAGGTGAGTTGAGCTTTACAGAAGCATCTCTGGATTTATGAATGAGGACACAATATCCCACAGAAGTGAAGTGAACTTTCCCAGTTTCTTTGATTGTGCATTGTATTGTATTGACAGTTTCACCCAAGACATGGATCTGTGTATTGGCCATCAAAAGGGAAAGTTGTACGGTTTGGAGAGGATTTGTAAACTTGCTTGCTTTCTCTTATATTTTTAATTGGAAATTTTAAGTCAACACCTGATGGTTTTAGTCTTGCATTTGCAGCAGTGAAGTATTCAGGGCTCTTTTCCTGGTGGTGTTTTTGGAGTCTAGTGTTAGGCAGATATTTCCCCAGTGTTTTCTGCTGTTCCATTTCATCTTGATTCAAGCTCCCCTGGGGTCTAGCCTCATCCCTCCTGGTGTTCTCTTGATATTCAGGGCACTTCCAGGACTGAAACCTGAGCTAGCTTGTTTCTTTCTATCAGTGTGTTGGAGTCAGTGGGGGTCAGAGCCTGAAACCCTTGGCAGACTACAACCACCATTGCTCTCACCATTAAATCTTGTACCCGTCACCACCCACCTGCTGACTCAGTGATACCACTTCCAGTCCATTTTCTCTTCTCCTCCTCCTTTAAGCTCTTGTGATGCTAAAACAAAGATGAATGAATCTGGATTTGTTCTAAAGGCTCTTAAGGAGTGAAGAGCAGAAGAAAGTGGTATTCATACAGAATTGGCTCACAGCATTTTTTTTTAAATTAGCTAGACCATTTAGAGTAGAATTTGATTTGATTCTCATTTGCTGGTTTCTTAAATGTGAAAATTTGGTGCTTTTCAGATGACACGTGACTTCCTCCACAATGGGAGCGGTTTAGGCTGTTTTGTCATGTTGTCCATGGAAATGTGACTCATTTCCTCCCACCACAGAGTGTAACTGTAACCTCTAATCTTTAGTCACCACCTCTTTTGTTATTTGTAAAGCCAGACTCTAATCATTGCTGTGACAGTGGCAAATATACAGCTGTTGAACTGCAGTCACTCCAAGTTGACATGTTGTCACCTGAACCTTGTAGCTGTCTGTATTATCCTAATTGCTGTTATATTGTACTGCATACTGTAAGTGTGACTTGTAGTGATGGTAGTGTATTTATTGTCTGTTATTTTTGCAGCTTTTACATTTTGGTTATCCCCAAAGACAAATTGTATGTGACAGCACAGATGTTACATATAACCATCTAGGAAGCATCAGAGTGTGTGTGTGTGTGTGTGTGTGTGTGTGTGTGTGTGTGTGTGTGTGTGTGTGTGTGTGTGTGTGTGTGTGTGTGAGAACGTGCTGAAAACATGGGTTTAGTGGTTGTTGTGAATGCACTTCCTGATACTTTGCCTTCTGGAAATCTGTTCATTTTTATTCAAGATGTGGTCAGACCATATTATCAGTTACTTCAGGACTTGATTCATGTCAAATTTAGTTATTTAGTGGTAATAAAAACTGGACCATGCAGACATCCAGTTACTACATGTTTGTCTCCCACTTTTTTAACTGCGGGACTCCATTTCTACCAATTACTCTAGCCCACTCATACCTTTCTTTAATATTGCTCAGTAGCTCTAGTCTCTTACACTCTTTTCATGTTCACTCGTTTGGAAACAGCTTTAAAATACTGTTTGTTTGCTTTGACCATGTCAATACAGCATTTATGCGTTGTAGTTTTTTGGGGGGGATGCACCAACTTCTTAAACAGGCATTGGTTCTTCAGCCTCAGTCCCTTCAGTTTTGATTATATCTGTGATATTCCTTCCTTTACAGTTAGAATAAGAATAAGAACTGACTTCATATTTTATGGTTAATAAGTGACTGTGTGAGCTTTTTTGAGGCTTCCTTGGAAAACTACAGTGTTGTAATGGATTCTGCTTTTGCAGGATTCTGCATTAAACCTATTTTGTCTCAGCTAGACTGGTATTTTGAATAAGGTAGAAGGTAAATTGTGTGCACTTACATTAATAATTAATAGTTAATGATGCCAGGCAGAGAGGACAGAGAGCACTGATTGTAGTGTAAAATAGCTTTAACAGTAAATGCCATTTAAATCTTTAACCCTGATTCCCATTCAGTAACAGCTATGTCCCTCACATTTCTCCCTGAATAGGTGTTGCCCTCCATATACTGTACATTAAAATAGAAAACACTGCATAGAACTTTGTCAACATTTTTTTTTTTTGTGTAAGTGCCTCCATGATGAGTAATCTGCCTGTCTTGTCAGGCAGCCCCTAAAAAGAGGCATCTTTACTCATATCCTGAGATGAGGCATGTTAGGGTGGAGCGAAACGACTGCCACATAATTTAGAGATTGCCTGGGAAACTGTAGCACATATCTCAGCTCATTTAGATAAGTGAAAGTACTCCATGTTCCCTAAGGCCTTTACCTTGTGGAGAAGTAGTACACATATTAACATGAGCGTAAAAGAGAGAGAAATGAATGGATTTATAAAATCCAGTTATGGTCCCACAGTTTGTGTGGCCTGTTAGCAGATTACTGGCTTTTGTTCAGCTGTGTTGGTTTGACAAGTACACTAGTGAAAAAAAAACAAAAAAAACAAGTACACTAGTGAAAAACAAAAAAAAAACAACAAGTACACTAGTGAAAAACAAAAAAAACAACAAGTACACTAGTGAAAAACAGCGCTCTCTGTTGTATTAGCAACACTGCTCCCTGACTGCGCTAGCAGTAGTTGTATGACTTCACTTTTAAATTGTGTTATGCCACTCAAGTATAAATGACTTCTTGCTGATGTGCGCCTTCACCTTAAAGAAAGTGGTTTGACCCTTGTTATCTGAAGCTAAGCTGGAGTGAGTTGGAAGCATTTGCAATAAATGTTCCGTGTCACTTCTGAAGAAAGTCTCTAGCAAGACAGTTGGGTCAAAGTGTAAAATACATAAGATGCAAACATGCTTAATCTAGTCTCTCATTTACAACCACAATGTTTGCCAGCAGACTTAATTATAAGGTAGTGCAGTTTGTTTGTGTTATTTTTCTTTAAATTACATAAGTCCCATGGCAGCCATAATTTGATTTTAAGACTTGTTGACAAAGATGTGCAGTAATCTCAGACAGTATAGTTTGAGCCACTGCAAAGGAACATGTTGTTAGTATGTTATTCAGTGGAAAGTATTTAAATCGGGCATGTCATGGCAACATGTAGCATGACTGCCTTGAAACCCGGCATCTATACTATTAGGGACAGCTGAGCAGGGGTGTCATTTAGAACCTGAAGTCACTATTAACTCACTGCTTTGGCATGTGTCTGTATTTATTTACCAAGCAGCAACCTCTGGGCTTGTAAAAATGAAGCCAATGTCCAAGTGCCAAAGGTGCATTTCCTTAAATGGCCTAGTGAGGCTGGTTCCAAAGATGAGCAATCTGCAGCTGTGCAGTTACCACTCTCACTTAAAGTGTCTTCACACTTAAAAGTTATTGATGTTTGAGACATGGTTGCTTTTAATGCAAGGTGGGTGCTGAGACTGTTTTGGTGCATGTTGGAGCTTTTTTAAGCTCATTATTTTACATTATCTGACACTAGACTGACAGACACTGCAAGAAGTCTTTTCATAGCTTATTTATTTATAGGGGATGAATTTTAGCAATGACGAGAGGGATTGTGTTTGTGTAATACACCCTTAGCTATGGATGCCTTGAGCTGGTCAAACTGGTGATAACTTAGCACTGCCATTAGCACTTAGCAATCCTCTCATAATTTAGCTGTTAAAAAATAAAACAAAACAAAAAGTAGCAATAGTAATTATGGCTGAAATCTTTAAAACAGTAGTTCAGGTAAGTTCACAGAGGATCTTTCCTATGTGCTATAATAGCATATATCTGCAATAAGCTAATATCAGAAAATGCTGTTACAGGTTGATTCAATTGCAAGTTGTTTGCAAATTAGAGTGCCAGATTTAGGTAAAGTATAGATCAGCCTATATGTAATGGACAGTCAGTACACCTCTTGCTTTAGTGATCCATTTATATAATCTTATGAAGCTTATGGACAGGGAATCTATCACAGTTAAATGTAGATAACATTCAGCTTGAAGAAATGAGAGATGATTATCAACTGACAGACTAAAATATAAATTCATTACAGTTCATTCAAATTGGGCATTTTCCAAAGTTCAAAGTTTCCTTCATTCCACAGACCGTGTTATATAAAGAATTAAAGAGCTTTATCCTCCAAAAAGAAGAAAAACAGCTCAGCAGGAACAATGGCTAATGTGTGTTTGCAGGATTAGCCACAAAGCAGCCTATTGGGTAGTAAAGGTAGAAGGGGGTGTAGTAATCAGATTAATGACTTCATGGTTTAATCAAGTTCTGTGCTAGTTCCTTCTCATTATGCTTCTTATTCTTGGTGCATTCTCGGAGTTTACACTGGCCCCTGTGAAATGAAAATGTTTGCGTATTAGGTATTATCAGGAGTCTTTGCACCACTGTATTCTGGATCTTCAAACTATCAGCACTCAATTATTATTCCAGGACAGGTTTTTCTTTTCTCTTTTATCCCAGTGAGACGGATTAATTTGCGACTTATTTTCCTATCCTGTTGCTTCATGAAAACAGTGACCATGTTGCGGAGAAGAAGTGAGTTTTTTGTTTTTCTGGACAGTGCTCTTTCTGTGATTACACAAAAAGAGGAACAGAAAGAAGAGCCACCGCTGAGCCCTAGTGACGAGTATCTACAGGTGCTACTGCAGATGAAAACGACCAGTGCTGTAAGTCAAGTATTTCTGACTTCAGTCATATTTGCACAGTGATTCGTTTAGTTCAGACAAACAGCAGGATTAGTCAAAGGTATGGGTAACAGTCATAAAGGGTTCTGATATACTGTCTGAGTGAAAGAAGAGACGCCGAGCTGCAGCAGAACTTTCCATTTGATGTCCAAACTTTCCTTCTTGAGTTGGCTATGACTAACAACTGACATGCAGAAATGTCCTGTTACATAAATGCCACACGAAGCTCTTTTTATTAAAGGAGCAAACCTATGAGAGCTCATACTTCTTACCAGTGTTACAAGACAGAAGTAAATAACAAGATAGCACAGTAAAAAAAAAAACTATAGCTTAAAGCAAGAGTGCATTATGCACATGTGCATGAATCAACTTCCATCCTTAAATTTTCAGACCATCAGAGGAGTTATTTCTATAAATACCTGCAGTGCATGCAAACAAGAGTTGTTTTACGTAAGGTCATCCACCGCCTCAAACAGCTGTTCATATTTTACAGGAAGTTTTGCATGTATGGTTGCTGCACATGTGCATTTGCCCTGGACACGTGTGCCTTGTACTTTCACAGTTATTTTCATATTACCTAACATGAGACAGTTGATAGCTGATCCTAAAAAGTGATAATAAAAATTGTTTTCATATCATCATCAGTTTTGCTGTTGTTGGTAAGGCTGAGGCAGGGGGGCACTGTATTTGAAGAGTGTTCTACCTGCTAGTCTTTTTTTGCTTTAATTCATTATGAGGACATAGGTAAATTTAGTGCTTACACCATAATAAGTCCTTTTAACCCAAGTTATGATGCCTCTGAGTGTACTTTCTTTCTTTAAAGTTGCCATTGCCTGTAAGTTTGCAGGTAGGCTACTTATTGACTTTTGTAACTCACTGAATTTTGTGCTATTTATTTGTGCTATTTAAATACTCCACGCTGCAGCTGGTGGAGCTGTGATTGAATACGTGTACCATTTACAAAACTATTATTAGACCAAACCTACTTTGAAGTAATCATCATAATTTCACACTCAAAGCCTTAAACATTTAACATTAAAGTTAGTGTAACATCCTAACACAGACCGGCTTTTAGATGGTGTTTGATAATGATTTTGTTCATAGTTGGAGATAGGGCTGCCACGATTAGTCGACTAGTCACGATTATGTCGACTATTAAAATCGTCGACGACTAATTTAATAGTCGACGCATCGTTTGAAGCTTTGTAAGATCACAAAGGACGCAGGAATGAGTAGTAGGATTTAAGAGTGTAATAACGGACTGAAACAGAAGATGGCAGCACTGCATGTACAAGGATGCCAGCTGCCGTTAAACCCCGAAGAAGAAGAAGCAGCTGTGTCCCAGAATTCATAGCGCAGCCCAGCGCAGTTGTCAACAATGGCGGCAGCTAGTTAGTTTTAACTTTACTCTTATTATTCTTTCTTGGTCACAAAATAAACGTTTAACATATTTTCAGGCGAGAATGTAGCTGTGTAAACCTCAAATATCTGCTCAGTTTATCAAGACACCACATATTTTCAAAAGCGCTCCGACGTTTTCGGAGACGTCTGTTACCCACTAGCTCGTTAGCTAGGCGGGGGCAAGGCTAACTAGAGCCGTGAGAACACCGGACTCCCGGCAAATCGTTTTCAAACCCACCGCCGTCTTTCGCTAGTCAGGTTAAACATATATATAAGTCACTTAGATAACTTAAAAATGTTATTGTTTGGCTTTCTTTAGTATTTTATTTGTTCCTGAGTAAATCGGTTTGGCTGAGATTAAAGTTATAGTTTTTGCACAGCTAAAACTGTCAAGCAGACAGCTGATTATCAGAAGTGTGAGACGCTGGAGAATATACTCCGGTGTCCTGTTATATTTTAGAAAGCAAGGAGTTTATTAAACTTCACCGAAACAATCTGCAAATTTCATTAAAAATTAATAAACTACCATATTGTCTTTATTTTTAGTTAGCACAAACACTTCAAGCTGTAAGCTAATGATAGTTATATAAGACCAGATGCTGCTGGTGCAATAAGCTGTACGCTGTACGTCCAATGGATGATGATCTGATTAGTCGACTAATCGCAAAAATAATCGGTGACTAGTCGACTATCAAAATAATCGTTTGTGGCAGCCCTAGTTGGAGACGAGTGACGAGTACCTACAGCTCGTGCTGCAGATGAAAATAATTTTGTTTTGAGCTGTAGTATGCAAACAAATGCAAAATTTACACTCGACTGCTTATTTTAACAAAATGAAGCAACACATCTGTGACCTGGTGTCAGGTAGTTTTCAGCTGACTAAAAGTAAACTTTCAGTAATTTTACTAATTAAGCCATTTGGTTTGGGGGGATTTGTTTACCACAGTTGTGAAAACACCTTGGATTTAAAGATGTAGCTCTTTAGTTTAAATCAATCGTGACCAATTTCTCCTCCTGGACTAGGGGGTCATACCGAGCTATGGAGGCATTGTTCCACCCCACTTTATTGGACAAAGCCTGATGTGTGTCAGAGAGAGGGTTTGGCATCTCCACCAAATATTTGTTCTTGCAGCTGAACGCCCACTGTCGTGAGGAGGCACAAGAAAACGCTGCATTGACCCACTCAGGGGGACATCAGTTTTCACTCCATCTCTGAGGGTGGTGCTTTTGTCTGGTCAGTAAAAAGCTGTATGTAACGTTCTGAATAATCACTTAATAAACCAGACCAGGACATTTTGTGCAACTTTGTTTTTTTTAAAGTTGAGGCTACATTTGGTAGAACAATTGGGCTATTTGTTTTTTTTCTTTCTTTCTTTGGTGTGACCCTCACAATTTAATGACCAGTTCTCAGTGAAAGCAGATTCTTCTCATTCGGGACGGGGTTTGTCAGCTAATGAGACTCAAAATAGTTTGCTCATATTTCCCGTGATTAGAGTTTAAAGCTGTTCTGATACCCATAACACTAGTTTGGTGTGAAACAAAACAAAAACCTCTGCAACTCAGTCAGTCAGTGGTCTGTGTAGGAATCCCCGTCATTATATACCTTGCATGATTCACTTCCACCAGCAAAAGTCTAGACAAGTAGAAAAGAAAGAGCTCCTCCTTTGACAGCACAGGCCTGCTGTTCTTGCTCTTCAGTCAACGCATTGACCCTTCAAAATAAAGGCAAAAGCATCCATGGACTTTTGCACTGCTCCCTCTCTAGGTGAGCATCTGTCTCCTCGACCTCTCCGGGTTACCCTCTGTGCTCGTGTGACCTCATCACTTTCTGTTCTTTCTTTTCATTCAAAGCCTTTCAGTGGGTGGTTAGACTCCTTATGTTTAAAGTTGAAATCCGATTAAAGGCTTAATTGGAATTTTGCAATTGCATAAATAAAAAAAATAAAAAGCGATGCATCAAAATAATTTCAGTAAAACATTTCCCAGTGGGGACTTATTGTTATTTTTAATTTATTTTTCATTTACTGTAGAATTGATTACGTTGCAGAGAGAAATAAATGAAGCACATTATACAAACTCTTTACTAACAAAACAAAGCCAAACATAATTCATACTTTCATTTTTTAAAGTTATTAGTCTGTAATTCCTTTTCATGTTCTTTCCTCTGAGTTGACAAGTGAAATAGCCCCCCCTCGCCCCTTTTTCTTTATTCTTGTGCTTTAATGGCATATTGATTTTTACTGTGATCAGCAGAGCAGCAAACTGACCTCTTCAGGGTTGGTATGAGTCCAGTAATATAAGAAGTGTGCCCAGAAGTTTGCTGATGTAACACAGGGCCTGTTTCAGGTGCTTTTTCCATGATCTCATTATCCTGGCTGTACAAAAGGAGAGATAACTATGCTAAACGGTTTCCTTTTGGTGCTCCCTGCATTCCTTCATGAAGTGAAAAGTCTAGGGCTGTCCTAAATACTCACATTTAGCTTAGCAGCTTTGGTAGTAATCAAAAGCAAATATCTCAATCTTTAACCTCTTAAGCCCCAAGCCTAACTGATCTCCTGCCTTTTGCCCCCGTATCAGGGGGCGTTGGGGCTTAAGAGGTTAACAAAACCTGGGGAGCAGGGTGCTAAAGATGATTGATCTGATGCCTTGTTCTTTAAACATAATTTTTATTTTAGGCTAATTATTTTAATTGTTGATTCTAAGCTTACTAAATATCTGAATGTAAGCGTGCTGATACTCTCTACTGTCTGCTGCTGAAGAAAGGAGAACAGACAGTAGGCCAGAAAATAATTTTTCTGCTTCAATACTATTTGTATATGACTTTACTGCATTTCTTTTGACAGTTAAAGAAATATATACTGCTTAAAAGGTGCATTTGTTATTCAAAATCATTCAGTGGTTAGGAACTGATTATTAGGATAAGACTATTTTATTGTTTCCCATAGGATAGATAATAAAATCTTCATAGATTAGGCCACTGTTACATCCAAAAACGCGTAACATCAAAGATAACAAAAAACCCTGAATGGATTACTCCAAATCCCTTCAAATAGCTCTTATTGCTAATGTTGTTACGATAAGAAAAGAAGCCCCTTCTTTCAGTTGAAGGAAGAAGTGTAAGGTATACATCATGGAAGCAATGAAATGACCTGGAAATTTTTATTTTAAAGCTACTGAGACCCAGATTGGGTCAAAAGATTAGTTTTGACTTTAAATACCACTAAATTCATAGCAATTGTGAAATTTAGCCTGAGGTCTTCGTGAGGTTTGATTTAATTACACTGGTTTTCAAAAGCTCTGCTATTATCAGAGAGGTTGGAGTGATATTTTAAGGGCCTGAATGTTGGTGTTTGAATTTTTTTTTTTTTAATACTAGTCACTGTTCATATATAACTTGTGCCCTTTTTTTCATTAGATTTTGCATAGAGGGAGAAGTTCCAACCACATAATATCATATATTGTTTACAAAGTGAAATATTTCTGTGAATTTAATCCAACAGGAATTTGTAACCATTCCAGTGAAACTGGCTCATCTTTGCCTCAGATGAGTTGATGTGTTGAGAAAGCCTGTCTTTAAATGGGGAGCAAGGCAATGGCCTGGGCCTTTATTATTTGTGGGATTGCAAAAGTTGTTGTTCAATAGTATGTATTAGTTCAGATTAAGTGGCAGTCTGATACCTGCACTGCAATCTTCCTAAAACGCTCAAGAATAACTAGAGTTTATGAGGCTGACCCTTATACAGATATGCATTAGTTTTCTTACAGCCCATGGACCACCTACGTAAATTTAGTAACTGCTAATGTTCCCTTTGTTCTCAGTTTGAATCTGTTTTCCATTTCCTGAATAATAAAAAACATTTAGTCACACAGTTATATTTATTTTCTTTTACATACGACCACACTAGTACATGTGGCTCACTGACTGGGACGGTATCCTGAAAAAATAAGTGCAGTGGACCTGGGTCATCTCCTGAAGGGATTACAGCATATTGGCTTTGATAGCAATAAAGTCAGGTGTCCGAGGCAGCAGATGAAAGGATGGTTGTCATAAGGTATTAGTACAAGGGGCAGTAGGAGGATTAATGGAATGGATTGTTTCAAATTTAATGTCTGTTAGAGGTTTTGTTTGTATTCAAACCACTTTTGTTATCATATTCCGTATTTCTACTTGAATTTTTCTCGTGTTTTTTAGGGCTACGACTAATTACACTTGATTGAATTTTGGCAGTCATTCATTTAGTGTGTTCCGTGTCAAAAACTAGTTACGTTTTCACAATTCTGCAGAGCAAATGTATGTATTATATTGGCTAATATTGGCTTAGTTGACTGGTGTCGGTCTTTTGGCAAGTAGCATGACATTTAATCAGAGATGGTGAGCAATTTGAATCTGTTGGGTCACATCTATTTTGTGATTCCTAAATCAGACATGTGGAGACCTTGCCCAAAAAGAGCCAGCACCAAGATACATAAGTCAGTCATGTGGAGGTTCAGCTTCAGCTGTGCAGTGACAGGCCTGTTTCTTGTTATGGTAATAAACAGTGTTGTGAAAAAGTCTTTGCTCCATACTGGTTTACTATTATTTTTGTATGTTTGTCACAATTAAATGTTTTAGATCATCAAACAAATTAAATAAGATAACACAAATGTAAACAAAAGGTCTAATGTCACACTTTTTCACACAGGGCTATATAGGTTTGGATGTTTCTCTCCCTTAATAATAAACACATTCATAATGTAGCATAAGTGTATGCTTTAAAAACTTTTTTGTGGCTTACTAGTTCTTTAAATTGAATCAGCGTCTTCAATGGTCTCATGGGATTAGCATCTCTGCTCATCACGTTGACATTGTGGTTTGAGCCATCATCTTGTGAATGCACATGCATAGTGGAAGTTTTAAAGTTTTTAATTGAGCAGTTCTATATATGCATGTTTTATGTTCCTCTATCCATTGAAATGAAAGTTATGCCTGAGTCTACATTCATATAAATAGAGCCTTCAAAATACCTGACCTTTTATTTGATGCCTGTCAAGTAGAGGTACTTACTTTGAAATATGTGGGGTCAAAACCTCCCAGCAGAAAGGTTTAAGTCTGCCCCACCTGATACGTTTGGGAAGTCAGTAACTCCAGTTTATCAATAAAACCAGCTTGAGATGCTCCTGTTGTTGAGATCATGGCATTACAATACAGGATTGAAAATGTGGTGTGACCTAATGATAAAGTATGAGTATATGCTTGTGTCTTACTTTCACATAATGCATTTCTTTCTTTGATCGCACTCTCTTCTAATTCATAATTTATTAATACACTTTTTCTCTTGTAGCCTGCAAATTGCTTGGTTGATGGCTTTTCCATTTTACTTCAGGAAGTGTCTCTTGATTCGTGATCTCAGAATGACTCATCATTATCATGGATCCATTTTTTTATTTATTTTTTTATTTTTTTAAATTAGATAAATGGTAAAGTGAACAAGGTGACAATGTTTACAAGACCCCAGCAATGTGGGCTAGTCCCTCTTGTAATTTTAATCCCCTCGCATATAATCCCGCCTCTTCTGCCATTTCCATTCTTTTCATGACCCCTCCCTCTTTTTTTCCGCTCTCTCTCACTGTCCTCTCTCATCCCACTTATTCCACCTTACGGCTGATGGAGCATTAAGCCTGAATGCTGTGGGCAGCCATAGCTTCAGATTCAGAGCGTGCACTTGAGTGAGCCACTGCTGCGCGAGTTCCTCCCCTGGTCTTTCACATTCTTGCTGTTTCTGGATAATCAGAACTGGCCAGTTTCTGTTGTTATTGTGTAGAAGTGGGGGTTCATTGTTCCCCATAACGTTACCCCTTTAACTGTGGATATCTAGAGCATGGTCTTGTGGATGCCCTCTCCAAATTAACCACAGCTTTTTGGTGCTCTAATTTGGAGGACATCGGATGGACATTTTCTGGATTTGGATATTTTTGAATGATTCCACGACGAGACACAGTGGATAAGATGGTGCCCCTACAAAAAAGGGTAATCTGAGTTATGTGTGCAGAGGAGGAGAGGAGGGTTTTGTGTGCATGATGTGGGTGCAGCTATGTGTGCTTATTGTTTTCTGTTTTGTGCCCTGAATGCTGGATGTCTGTAATAATTTTCATCATGAAGTAAATATTGTTAATTGCTTTAATTGGAACATGGCGTCTCAGAGTGAGCATGTGCTTGGGTGATAACAACAAGCAGTGGATGGGTGTCTGAAAGTTTAGACTTTAGGATTGATGAGGCAGAGTTTAATTTCAGTAAAAATGTGTAAATCTGTTGATTTCATCTTCTGCTGAGTGGCTCGTTGATGAGGAGTGATTGCTCATTGAAACTGACTAACAATGCAGAGTGCACCGCTACCCCTCACCCTCATCCTTCTCACTCCATTGTTTTTGCTTGAGTAGCAGTTAATTGTGTGAAGGCTTGTTCAAAGGTGTGCAAGAAATTTTGATCACCCTCTAGACAACATTTTGTGGCTTCAGTAAAGCTAGAAATATATTTTCCTGAAGTGTTTGAATATTTTGCACTTCTAACAAATAAGCCACACCTTCTCATAGGCTACACTAAACCTCTTAAACTTTTCATCACCACAACCACTTCCTGTGTCTAGGGTAAGAAAGCGCACTTTGTGGAGGATGTTCTAAAGTGCCCTGCATGGTTTGCGTTGAGAATTAGAAAGAACTTTTTGCACTGTGCTTAAGAGCAATTATCTGCACTCAGGAAGACTACCGACATGTTAGAAGAGAGGATGGGAGATTGTTGGAGCCGCACTAAGGTTGTCCGTGTCTTCTTTGTTGTTCACCTTTGGAATTATTTTGTAATTCTCTTGGAATTAAGCATACGATTGTTAGTGAAACTTTGCACGTATGTAAATCGATATTCCAGATGAAGGCTTTTCTTTTTTGAAGTGATGAATTTCAAGACGTGACCTCAGCCAACTAAAGGCTCATTTTTTCCTCACAAGTCATGAACGAATCATGAAGAATGAGTTCAGTCTGAACAGCTGTGTTTGGTTATCAGTAGTGAGGATTGCTGCTGCTGCTGCTGCTGCTGCTGCTTGTTTTTACTATGAGCTCTACTTTTTCTCTGTGACAGACCACAATTTGAAATTAAATTAAGAGTAGCAAGGGGAAACTTGCTGGAAAATGACTCGGTGTCAGGAGGAAAGTTGCAGGCTTATTCCAGGAAACACGTCCTTTGAAGAGTTTAAATCACAATTTAGGTTGTTTGAGATCAATTACTGAGAACAAACCAATGCGTGGCCTGTGGGAAGCCAGATGAGCAGTAGTCTACAAACAGAAGTTAAATTTTAATAAACTTAATGATTAGTATGAGCAGTGCTCAACTGCAAAGGTAAAAATGCAAGTGGGCCAGAGTAAGTGAGCAAAAGATCGACAGTAGGTCCCTTGCAGTGCCGTCATTGAACTGATTGAATCGTTTGTAATGCTTAACTTTCTTATTACAATGTAAATGGCATTACAGAGTGCTTTATTTTCCTTCTTGAATGATGTAATCACCATCTTCTTCTTTTCTGCAGGATCAGTTTGACAACTTGGAAAAGCATACACAGTGGGGGATCGAGTTTGTGGAAAAGTACACCAAATTTGTCAAGGAGAGATCAGAAATTGAAACCAACTATGCAAAACAGATTAGGTGAGTATTTAAGTTTACTCAGAATCACATTGTGGGTTGCAGAAGCAGTTGTAATAATGGTGAATGTTTTCCTCTTGATGACATAGATAAAAAAGACACACACAGAAACAGACACTACAGCAGGATTTGACCTACCGAAGTGCCCTTGAGACTGAATCTTAAACACCACATTTTGAAGCTGACCTTGACCTCTGGCTTCCCATAGGAAGAGGAGACTAAATGAACAATCCCATGTGGGAAACCGTGCATTGGAATACAAGTTATCAAGAAATTCTCTTATTTTCACAGCAGTGTTGTTGTTTGCCTGCAAGGAAGCAGAATTACCTTATGTAACTGCAGAACCAAACATGCAAGCGGAAGAGGTTGTCTATTCCCCTCCATCCTTTTTGTCTGTGAAGAGTCTGTCTGCTGCTTTGCACTCTCTCCTGCGTGCTGTCTGATTGTGTTGCTAGCTTCAGTTTCAGGCAAGAGGAAGTCAGGTTGTGGGGGAAGGGGGTGAAGCTTGTGTTTCCATAGAGATTACTAGGTATCAGCATTATCAACCCCAGGTCTGACCCAGATTTTTTCCCCCCTCCAATCACAAGTGTTGGTCCCGCCCCCTCCACTGTGTTTTGCTGCAGTCACTTATTTTTTTCAGGGGAAGTAGTGGGAGTGTATTCGGTCCTGCATTGACAGGATGCGCTTCACAAGACCTCTTGCATCCATGCACAGTGGGAGATACCCCCCAAATCCACAATCCTCCTATTTAAAGAGGCCAGGCAATATGGCTAATGCTTTAAGTATTGACCCCCAACCCCCAGTTTCACAGAATCTAGCCACTACCATTCCAGTATTCACAATGAAGGCCTCTGTAACACGCCCTGTGATCCTGTATGCAGACCTTGCCATGCCTGTTTCTTGATAATTAAGTCAGCTTGAGATAATAGGACTATCTGTCTGTGTTTATATGCATGCATTACCTACATATCTCTGTATTCACTAACTTTTCAGACCTAAATACGGACACATGCAAACAGAGGTGTTTTTTTAATTGGTGCATATAGTTTTCCTAACTATTAATTTTGTTCTGTTCTTTTCTTTCTGCAAATCTGCTAAGTAATAATGTTGAACTTTAAGTATTTAAGGTCCTCTTTTATTGTCTGGATCATTTTAATGGCATGTAAAATACATTGCCTCAGTTAAATAAAATTAGTTAAATTAAAGCACCGCATTAGTAAAATAAGGTGGACCTAAGGTGGGCTTGTATGTAAACAAATATAGATATCCAATAATTCTGTTAGTTACTAGCATCTGTCACTGTGTGTTCCGCTCATCTAGCTATAGTAGGTTTATTGACCTGGAGGCTCTCCAGATGGTCCGAATGTTTTCAGGGCTTACTGTTATCTAGCATACACATATACACACAGATATATGTGCATATCGACATGCTTGACAGAAAAGCTAAAATGAGATAGTTAGGACATTAAGACAGAGGTTTTGCGACTCATTGAGTTTTCTATTGTTTTCAACACACTGGTTCTTTGTTGTGGTGCTACTTGGCCATACCTCAGGACTAATTACCCTCTGTAATCAACTTGATTTGTGACATCAGGTATAATCTATTGGGCACACTCATGCTAAAAAAAATGCAGAGCTCTTAAATCTAATAAACTAATGGAACTAATCCTTTGATCTAGTCCTCCTTTCTCCCAGCTGTGTTGCTGGGCAGATTTTTCAGGCTCAGAGGTAACGTCTTTAATCACAGTAGACAACTTGATAAGTCACAACAGGAAATGCACAGGTGTATTTAAAGACATGAATCAGTTTTTTAATTTAAAAAAAAATAATTCAAATAATTCTTTGTTCACCCAGATGTTATATCTGGGTGAACAAAGACTCACATTTTATATTCCTCTAGGCCAAAGGATTAAGAGAGAAAATGTTTGTCAGATCAATAAGCCTGCAGAAATGGGCCAATTATGGGGGAGGAATCATCAATAAGTGAGGCCACAGTTTTAACACAGTTGCAACAAATGCTTCGTGAAACATATGAAATACTTTGCTTTTCTAAAGAACTGAATGCCATGTATGACTATAAATCTACTTTACACCATTTCATCACCATACCAACCACACTGCACCAATCCATGAATAATCCTCTTTCCCTGAATTGGTGTAAACATGCACAATGCTTCAGTGTAGTCATTGCAGGGGCAGTGCATTAATGCCCCACCCTCCTCTCCCCTAGAGTCCAGTCTGGAGTAATCCAAATCAAAGTGGGAATAAAATCTTGCTGAAAACACACTGGTAGAGGGAGAAAATGTTATCAACTGCTTCAGAGATTTTGCCTCAGTAACGGTACAGAAAAATATGGAGACATATCCTCTTAAGTTGCCCCAAACCCCATTTAACCATCCTCATTTAAAGCTAGTTGTTACCCTAGTTTCAACACATTTGCTAAATATGTTGCTGAGTTGAGTGGGACACATACAGTCTGACACGTGGCTTCTGGCTGTGAGTGAATGAATGAGTGAGTGGGAGCTAGGGCTATAATTAGAGGTTGGGTGAAAAGGAGAGAGAGATAGGCACATAGATCTGCCTAGCAACAGTGCAAACACCACTGGAAAGTCGTGTGGGGGATGTGGGTATGAGGGAGCTGGATGGAGTTCATGCAGACCCACATTATATCTTTCTTAATACATTTATTATTTATTTCGGCATGAATTAAGCAAGCTCTTGTGCAAGCTGAGGCATTTAGGTCCCATCACTGAACAAACTGCTGGAATCCCAGATCAAACACAGTCACCAATGACTGTAATCAGCTCTTTGCATCAGTTTACACTGACATGGTGTAATAATTTGGACAATAATGCCACCAAAGGTTCATGACATTAGACTGGAAAATTTCACTTTCTCCTTTTCATGTCTTTTCTCTGTATGAGTTAACAAATTTGTGGCTTTTTCATTTTGGTATGTCTTTTTTTTGTTAGTCCACAGCTTGGATATGCATTTTTAATTCGACAACAGTTCCTCTAAATTAGACAAAGGATCCTAAAGTGCAAGCACAAAGTGTACTCAAATCTTTCAGAACATTGAGTATGTTATTATGATTTGGTGACAGAGTCCCAGTTGGCTGATAATGAGTCTGGCACAGTGTCTTTATGAAACGAGTGACATGATGTACTGTAGCCTGCAATGCATCACGTTGCTGGGCTGCATGAAAGACAGTGATAAATGCTGCTGTAATGACATTAAAGGTTGTTATTTGTGTTCCACACACAAAACTAACCATGCATCTATAGTTACAACCATGTTTTATTTCATCTTTACACATCCCTGTTCACTATATGTCTCATTTTCCCTCCCCCTCTCGGCCCTGCTCTAGTCACGTACTGCTAACATACAGCCAGAGTCAAAACAAGGGTAATGGCTGCTTTAGAACAGCTTTATTCTGGTGACTGGCTCTGCATGCATGCTCCTTAAGGGCAATGATTTATGACATGAAGAGAGAGACCATAGCAGCAGGAGCAGAAAGCACTCTGCTGGATTGAATGGTGTACTTGAATGATCCTTTGGCAGGTCCATAAGGGCAGTGTCAGGGAAATATAATGGCAGGGGTGCACTACTGGTCTGAAGATAGGGCTCTTTGTAAGAGTTCCAGTAAGGAATATCTGACTGGAATCTTTTTCTTTACAGGAATCTATCAAAGAAATATCAGCCCAAGAAGAACTCCAAAGAAGAAGAAGAGAGCAAGTAAGTTAAATGATGCTGCATACGAGGTAAAAGGAATGCTGTGAAATTTTGAGGTGGAGAGAAGAGCCAGCAATTTTTTAATGAGTAGAAATCACTGGAAACATTTAATAGAAATATATAAAGTCATAAAGCATCATTTAAATGGGGATTTGTTATGTTTTTGCTGTAGTCTTGTATATAATTGGCAGATATGAGAGTGGTATCCTCTCATTATCTCTGTATTTAAAAACATTTAACTATTCCTTTACTTGTTCTCACAGAGGTCGTTTTCTTTCAAAAATGAGCCATGTTTTTGGTAGCCATGTCTTTCCTCTGACTTCATTTCCTGTGGCCCACTAGGTACACCTTCTGTCGAGCCTTCCTAACAACACTGAACGAGTTAAATGATTACGCAGGTCAACACGAAGTTATTTCTGAGAACCTGACATCTCTTATCATCACCGAACTTGCGCGCTACCTACAAGAACTCAAGACTGAGAGAAAATCGGTGAGAGCTTTTGATATCAGATCTTTGGTTATTTTCTTTTTCTCGGTATTTGATTTCTGTTTCTTCTATTCCTCTGTTCCTATGCCATAAAAAACAAACTTTGACTTCAGACAATAGGATATGTTTAAGGAAAATAGACACAATGGGCTTTTTAACAGTGCTTCCCCTTTGCATGTTCTGTTCTCCATGAACCGAGGTCATCCCAGAGTAAATATAGATACACCCAAAGGCTCACCAGAAGAGCAAAACGTGACTGAGTGAGTCCTTTTTATGGAACACAGTCTTCGTCTCTCTGTCATTACACACTTATTCCTTCTTTTAAACCAACTAAATATCGGTACACCACATGCTATTCTTAAACATTTAAATCACTTTTATCATTACCATTATAAAGTGATTAGAAAGAGTGGTGCACTTGCATTGTGTGATGCATAGAAATCAAAGAGTGGTGGAAGAGCAGAAAGCGAGAGAGAGGATGAGACCTAGCCACCTGGGAAAGTGTTCTGAAAATCTTTCATGAGCTCTTTTGTCTTGGAAGTCCTGCTGGGGGAACTGGAGTGGAAACCCAAAACCAGAGTGCTGCTCAAAGGCTCAGTGACCTTTTTTTAGATTGCGTTTTCATTCGCACAGGCACAGACATCAAGGCTCCTACATTTAGTCTAATGCAGGCCATTTACATTTAGTCTATGGACCACATCATTAGTGATCATAATGAATTTTAAGCTAAGTTTTAGATGGAGATGCTACAGAAAAAAACGGGAATTTCCCATATTTGCAAAGAGAAATCACACACCCCCAATTCATTTTTTACTTTGGTTTAGCCTGCTTCATACAGCAAAGATCACATACAGACTTCAGATTTGTCTCTTGTTGTAAAGGTTGATTAGAGAGACTCCTGCTGCTCGCAGGCTGCAGAATGTCACTTTGACCCCACTGTTCCTTCTCATTTCTCTGCACAGTTCCTCTTTTTCTACTCTATTTAATTCTTAAATATATCTGTTTGTCCCTTTTTGACCCTTTCTCATCCTTTTTACCCATTCTTTTCTTTAGTCATGTGTCTTGACTAAAGAAGCCTAAAGCAGTATATCTTCAGTTAGCTAGTACTGGGGGTTCCCCTTCATAGCATAGCCATAAAACAAGTTTAGTCTAACATTTAGTCTAACATTTTATGGCTATGCTATGTTATAGCATAGCCATAAAACACGTTTTATGGCTATGCTATATCCCCTGTCCAGATCAGATAGCTTGTTCTGTACAGAGGATCATTTCATCTAAATTCATTGGGTTTCTCATGTTTTGTACAGTGTCCTTGTGGAGTAAATTTAACCTGTTAAGCTTTCAGTCATTTAAATGATTTTGCATTGAGATTCAAAAGCACATTCATACAACTCCTGAGTACTGGGGTGTGACTTTGGCTTATTTTAAGTGTTGAAAAGCCTGCTGACAAAAGCAAATTTCCAGCTATAGAAAAACATAGCACTACCAGAGAAAGTGATATATTGGGTGTTGTTTGTAAAGCCCCCAGCTTCCTATCATCCACTTTTCCCCCCTTATTTCTAAGCACTACTCAGTGTCCCCTCTGCAGCATTTTGTTTGTGTTAGACAAAGCCGTGTAGGCAGACCCAGACAGTGGGATTAGAGGCTGAAGCTGGCCCCTCCAGGGTTTATAGGAAGCTTATTGCGCAGGTAAAAGCCACATTACAAACCCGGAAATGAAAAAAAAAAACCTCATTAAGTTCTCATATGGACTTGTTTTGTAACTTTCTACACTTCCCCTTTGCTGTCTTCTTGAGTGAATCGCTTGCTAAACTCAGCTCGGGGTGGCATAAGAGGTGGCCAACAGTGTTCTCCTAAAAGGTTTAACATAGCAAATCTAGGTGTTTTTACAAAGGTAGAATCACATTTTATATGCTGGACTAAAGCTGTTGTAAGCACAGTAAGAAATATTTTAAATATTTCACAGTTGTGACAACATACTTTCTTGTTTTTGCATTGCTTAATGTCTTAAAGTGTAATATGAAATGTTGAAGAGGGGGCAGGGTTAATATGGGATGAAGGCTCTTTAAGTCTCACTGGACTGTTTGTGCTGAGGAATCATAATAAGGTGTTCAGTCAGCATACTGCTGTCCTTACCGGGTCTCTGACCACAAGGCTTAACTGGCCTCTCTAATGAAGACTGCCGAAGACCCTTAGACTGTGCAAGACTTCCTATAACTCATCATAGGTTCCCTTTTTTATATAAGTATGTGACATATTCAGCCAGGTAGAAAATTTTAAAAAAGAAAGACACTAGCTCATTTAGCTGCAAAGACCAGAAAAAAATGCATTGCATTTAGTGGAAAAGCAATAGATACTAGGTGCTTTTGTGCCAGAAAATATCATCCTTGTTGTTCTCGTTGAGGCAGGCAAGAAAGAGAAACCATGGTAAAAACAGTGCATCACTCTGGGCTGTCCTCAAATGCCTTCTTGTGTTGAGTGGAAAAGCAAATAGGAAGGTGAGAGGGAGAATTGATCGTTGGATCTTCCAGTAGTCTCTGCATGCATATATCAATCCAGAATGACTTCAGTATAAACAAACGCTGCAGTACCACTAGGTTTGAACTGTTGCCTAATGGATTCGACATGAGGAGAAACGTCCCAGTGGAGCTTTCATAGGGTTTAATCATCTCTGTCGTCTCTAGAAGTCCACACAACCTGTGGCTATTTCCAGTACCTAATGATTATATGCATGCTGACAGCTGTATGAGGCTGCAGGTTCACATTCCTATGACCCAAGTCAAGTCAATGAATGAGTAATATATCAGTTAACTGCTGCATATGCACAGATGTGCACGTGCACATCTTGACTCAAGTGAGCTTAAAGATGCACATGCTAAGCAGCAGAGGTGGGACCAAGTCATTGTTTTGCAAGTCTCAAGTAAGTCTCAAGTCTTTATCCTCAAGTCTCAAGTCAAGTCTCAAGTAATGTCAGGCAAGTCAGAGTCGAGTCTCAAGTCACTGGTGTAAAAGTCCGAGTCAAGTCACAAGTCTGAAATTTTGAATTTCAAGTCCTTTCGAGTCTTTAAAAAAAAAAAACAACGAAAAAATAATGTTGCAGTTATATGCTAAATGTAAATATTAGACCATGTAATTTTAAAATCTGTGTTTTTCTCAACACATGACAAA
This sequence comes from Diplotaxodon limnothrissa, assembly GCF_057381915.1. NCBI lineage: Eukaryota > Metazoa > Chordata > Actinopteri > Cichliformes > Cichlidae > Diplotaxodon > Diplotaxodon limnothrissa. The sequence continues at coordinate 54,545,500 of NC_140602.1, read as the reverse complement.
ATAGTGAACTTAGAAAATATACACAAATTGTGAAATTGCACCTCTTTAAAATGCAGCTCAATTAAACTTAGCTCCAAGAATAATTTTCACCGACAGTTCTGAGATAAGCTGCATGTTATTCTTGGATGCGGTTGTAGGACCGGCTTTAAAACCGCATGACAAAAATATCATACACATTAAAAAAAACTGTATCACCAACGTAGCCTGGACAACATTTGCTAGTTAGATGAAGTCAGCTATCTCATCTTAGCATATTTATATGCATATTTATAATCATACGCTTCTTGGAGTGAGTGCATACACTCATGAAGTTTAGTAACTTCAGGTCACTGCAACAAGCCCAGGTACAGTTTACCGACGGATGGGTGCAGGACCTTGAAATGCACCGTGTAGAAAGTAAAGACCATCGTACGTATCATAAGTTTACCAATCTCACAAATCGTCGTCATAAATACACATTCATTAACCGTTTATTAATAGGACCTTTGAGCTCAACGGTAATTAATTAGTAGTGGAAATAATTTCTGGTAGCATCACAGAAATGTAGCAGTGACAATAATATTGTATGCTGTAATCGTACTGGGCAATTAGTGATACAAAAAACCTGTTTTATCCTGTGAATAAAAGTATATGTTTTTGTCAATGTACCATAATAACAGAAGCGAAACGCAATATTGTGTCAGGACAATTCACTATTTATGCACAATAAATAAAGGAGCATAGCGCGACAATTTCTGTTCAGCGCCAGACTTACTTGTAACCTATATCACCAATTATGTTAAGAAAAATGACGTATTAACTACTAAAAAACTCTGACCTTCGTGTAAATGCTTGGAGCAGACTAACCTGTGAGCTGGAGGGTTCTGGGACGTTATATTTGATCTTTGAATGGCTGCAATCCAGGCCATCCGTCGCGTCTTTGTTACTTTGGAAACATGGCTCGAACAATTTCTCTTCAACGACGTAATCCGATAACAACCGATCTCTTTACCCGTCGGCTTCCCGTGGCTGTCATGCGACCGGCTATTGCAGTTAATAATACAACGGCTTCTTGACATTTTTGTGTTTCTTTTTATCGCTGTGATTTCAATTGAAAGCCTGCGTGCGCTAGTACCTCTTGCCACGAGTTCCCAGAATCCTTTGCGGTTCTACCCGTGAATGACGTCACATTTTCAATCTCTATATAATATGCGTGTTAAATTTTATATTTGGGGTGAAATATCAAGTCTTTTCAAGTAAACCGGTTCAAGTCCAATTCAAGTCCCAAGTCATTGGTGTAAAAGTCCAAGTCAAGTCACAAGTCTTAGAACATTTTTTCAAGTCAAGTCTAAAGTCATAAAATTAATGACTCGAGTCTGACTCGAGTCCAAGTCATGTGACTCGAGTCCACACCTCTGCTAAGCAGTAAAGAGGTTTTCTCTTTTACGTGTCAGAGAATACAGATTTTTACAGTGGATAAGGCAGCTTGTGAGTGCACATCACACTCAGCTCAGCCTGGAAAAGGATGCCAGTAAAAAGAGGCATGTAAGGATCATGGTTGTGAAAACCCAAATCTCTGTCCTTAGATGCCTCGTATCTTTGTCATGTGCTATGGTACCTGGATGGTATTAGAGAGTCTGTGTCGCAGCATGAGGAATTCCTTTATTTATGAAGGATGTGTCACAGTCATGAAAAAGCATGCCTACTTTCCATTATTAAGTGAATATTCAACTTTGATCTTTGATTTCATATTATTATTATCTAATCCCACTTTTATTAAACTTTAACCTCCTAAGACCCGAACTCTTTCATGTCATGCATTTTTAATTTCTCTTTGCTATTTGGGCTGATTGGGACCTGATGAATGTAAAAACCAAGAATTACCAGATTTTATTTTAATTTTTACCAGATTTTTGTTACTGAAAGAAATGAGATCCACATATGAGGACGTTTATTTTGAAATTTTATAGAACAGTGGCAGTATACTGTCCTCGTAAGTGAATATCAGGCCCTTGTAGAGCAAAATTTAGTATTTTGGTCTAGACAACCAAAAATGTGATGTTCACATATGTGGACTCCAGGTCCTAGGAGGTTAAATATGAATGCAGCAAAAGGATGAATTCTGGGTCAAGAATTTTTTAGGCCTTTTTCTCTCACTTGTTCTGGTAATGGAAATGGCTTGAGGTCACTGAACTGCTCTCAAATGTCACTGCAGTCACATGCTCTTATTGATTAGCATGAATGGAAAAAAGATGACATGCTCATTGAGTTCTGAATGGGCTACGAGGGATATTTGTATCACCAGGGTCTGTTAATTTAAACACTGAGAAACCAGTACGGCAGAGCATCTGCTCTGATCGCTGTATATGTGCCGTCCCAGGTGGCTGATGGCTCTTTTTATTGTGTTTGAAAGTAAAACTGCCTCATTTGTCCCTGTAGTCAGTAAATCTTCATCCTCCAGCAGATCTTGTAAACCTGATGGAGCTGTTTATCGCAGTTTGTTTATCTCCATAGATATTTGTTTTTTTTTAAAACTAGATGATGTGCAGATTTCTTTTTTATAAATGTGGTTATAGAGGTAAATATTTGGTTGAACGAATTCTCCATAGTAACAGTGATGTCATACGGTCTGTGAGCTTGTGTTGTGTGGAGAGGCTTCACATTCACTTATCAATTACCAAGAATTACTTTCAGAGTACATCATTGAAAAGTTGGTGTTATTAAACAGTCACCTGCAGGTCCTGGTTAGCAGATTTTTTTTTTTTTTTTGGCTAGTTAAATGTTGCATTGTTGGGAGCTGACTTTAGCAGTTCCACAGTGTCCTGTTTTTTCTTTTTGTAACGCTCAAATACTTCCTCTGAAACACTGGAACACTTCCTTATTTTACTCAGCTTCCCTCGAAACTTTGGGAAATGGGAAGTGTGAATGCCTGAGGTACACCAGGTTGCATTCTCACTTACTACTCTCATGTCATTCAAGTAAGATGAACTTTTAAGCCTCCTGCATCATTTGTAATTTCACATCTCTTGCTTATTTAATCAGAATACCAACTTCCTTGTGCTTCCCAAGCACTGAAATACCAGCAGCGTACAAACAGCAGCTTTCTGTTCTTTACAATAGCCTGGGTCCGTTATTGAATAGCAGCATCGATATTCAACTCAGCTACTGGTCCCAGCTTCCGCAGTCTGCGTTACTATGGGATACCGCATTAATAGTCAAGTCCCTGTGCCATTTTCATTTTCATTTGATTCTTTTTGAAGTCCTGTGCAGATTAATCTTTCTGTCAGCAGTTAAAGAAGTATTTGCATGCTTTATAGCTAATCGCAATCTATTAAAAAAGAAAAAGTTTAGATTGTACCCGTGTGTTTGCAGTTCCAGGGGATTTGGCTGTGATCCACACAGAGAGCTGTAGAGGGATGTGCTCTGTCGTCGGGCCAAGTGCACGTTAGTAGGCTAAGCGAGGCCATGTACAAAAAGCACAGCGTATTTGCTGTACAAGTTTAGACTAGCAGCTGCCACCTAGTCCTCTCCAATATGCTACAGTTGACATTGCCAAAATCCTTCATTGTGTGTTTGCCTCTAAATAGTTTCTATCATTTAATTCATGCCTTGTTCTCTGTAAATTTCTATTTTATGTTGCTTCAGCTGCTATTATAGAACTTCATCAGTTAGCCTTTATCTGTTTCTTATTCTGCCCACTTTGCTCTGGCTGTTACTATCATGTTTATTAATACAGTTTTTTTTTGGGAAAGTACAAACTTTACCTGGTAATGGCTCTAAAACAGTTAGGGGAATACCAACATGATTACTGCTTAGTCAGACATCAGAGCTGTCACACAGAGAAAAGGGGGATCATCAGACTAATCATTAATATTGTTTGTAGGTCACAGTATTGCAGTGTTTGACCAACAGAATTTCCCTCATCCAACAGTAGATTCATGCTTTTAGTAGTTTCTTTCAACACGCTTTCTAATAAGCTGTTTATAACTTCTTGGTCTTATGGATATATTTTTTTAACTATTTCTGGTAAGAAAAAAGTAGGATTTAGTAAGTTTTATCAAATAATATGCATTCTGTATTTGCATGACCCTCAACAGAGAGCAGAGAGGACTGCTTTTTAAAAACAGAAACCTTTGGTGCACAGCTCTGCTATGAGCATGGTGCTTTGTGAAGACAACTCTGTGTACAGTATCTTTGACTGGTTTTAATGATTTTACTGTTAACCTGTTTTTGTCACTGTTACACACTTTCTCTGGAGCTGTGTTGGTACCCCTGTGGTGAGCCTGTGGTTAATCTTTCATCAAACAGACTTTTAGCCTCCTGCTCAAGCTTGAATATATCTCTGAGCACTAAGCTCGTGGGTTCTATGGTCGTAATTTTTAGAGTATGTACAATACAGTGTCTATTTGAATTTGCACAGTTGACACTAATACTTCACTGTCACAGTGTAGGAACTATTCATAGTGGTTAATGATTACCTCATCTAATTTGTAAACCCTACTATATCAAAGACATGTTCATCTGATTTTAAATCCCTTGAGCTCATAAATAATATGAGAGAAATTAACAATTCTGTACTTTTTCTGTTTTCTCTTGCAGCACTTCCATGATGGGCGTAAGGCACAGCAGCACATTGAAAGCTCGTGGAAACAGCTGGAAGTGGTAAGTGAACCTATTTACGTGCAGTTCCACAGTTGTGCACTAGTTGCAACAAATACATACTGAGCTTGCATCATTTGCAACTATGAAATTATAAATGACTAAAATAAACCATTTTTTCTGGATCGCTTGTCAGTTTCTCTTGGCTTGGGAGCCAGAGGCACTTCAGATTTTCGTGGCAGCCTAACCCAACCTAGAAATGAGTGTAATACAAGGTGAAAAAAACAAACAAACAAATATCTGTTTCTTTATGAAGGATTTGCTCCAGGCATTTTAGATCATTCGATTTATTTCCCAGGTGAAGAGTTGCTACCAGTCAGCAGTAATAAAGCAAAATATATAAAGCACATCATTATCAAAAACTGCCAGACATGAGGTGTTAGTGGGAAAAATGTAAATCAGCAGAGGTCCTTGTACAGAAAAACCTCCTGTTATGTCCTAAAATCTCAGTGTACATTTTCTTTTACATGCAGTGAGGGGGACAGAAGTAAATAATAATAATGACATCAGATGAATTGATTGATACACACACTGCCTGAGGTGCACCTAGTACTGAAGACTGAAACACTGAAGTATAATGTAAATATCAGCTGCTGGCAAGATTTTAAGTACATTGTTTCTCGTGCTGAAAAAGTGCAGGTCCAGGATTTCTGTTTGTATTTGTAGTAAAGAAGCTCGAAGAGAAATTGCACAGAACACTACTTCTTATCTCTGGCTGGCCCCTTTGACGGGGGAGAGAAAGCGTGTGAGAGAGATGCCTTGTCCTTCTCAAACTTCTCTGTGCACTCAATGGATACCATTGTATGTGAGGCAGATAGGCATAGTTCAGAGTGCACACTAGCCCAACAAACACTGATTGTTCAGTTAGAGGGGTCGAAAGAGGGTTGGATGAATGCTTGTTTTTCTGTACACAAATGACCACTATGAACATTTGTTTAATCTGCAGACTGCAGACTTTAACAAACCCTGTTCCTGTGTCAGTTGACATAAACTGACCTCTGCTGCACACAACGCCAGGCCTTAAATGTATTTGACGTACACGTACACATTATGACGTCCATTACTGTGCTTATTTAAAAGTCAAGTAATATAGCGTTCTGCTATAGCTCGTGGCAGGAATTGACTGATGTAATGTGTGTGATCTCATTAAATCATTAAACCCTCTTATTTCAGAGTAAAAAACGGTTTGAGAGGGAGTGTAAAGAGGCAGAAAGAGCACAGCAGTACTTTGAGAAGATGGATGCTGACATTAACGTGACTAAGGCTGACGTGGAAAAGGTATGTGTTGTGTCACCTCATATCCAATGAGCTTGCCCTGTACCCTTCATGCTTAACACGACTGCCTGGGCTTCTCACCCTCCCACCTAGCAACCTTTTTGTCACGATTTTCTTTTCCACGTATTCCCCCTTTTATGCCCCGATCCTGAGTCCTTGTTCCAATGAGCCTAAAAGACAGCAAAGACTGACTGATGACGTTCTTGATGCCAGGAACTGTGCGAAGAAGCTGGCATTGTCCCAGCAGCACAGTGATCTGCTGCTAAACAAAGCTGATAGCAGCAACAAGTCTGGATTATCTATGTAGAACAGCCACCAAACATCTTTGTTTAGTATAAAAAGGTTTGGTTCTCTTATGTGTCTTTCGGTTTATACATGTAGGTTTGTTTTTACTTTTTGACTGTGAAAAACTAAATAAGTAGTGTGCTGTTTTAGAGATTATATGTCCTGTTCAATAAATCATCACAAGGAGCAATCATCCGATTCTCAGAACTTGCAGCCCACAGTCTCCTGGGCCCGTAGCTGATGTCATTTCCTGTTGTCATGACCAATTAAAAGAGCCCTCAAAATCTCAGACCCACACAGCTCCCACGCCCGCAAGGCATCATGGGTCAGCAGCGCATGTTCCTGCTGCTCATCAGCTGTTGGAGCAGAGCTGAGGCTCACAGTTGACACAGTTCAGACCTGATTATTATGCAAATATAGGCTGGAATAAAGAGCCTTTCTACACTCTGGACATGCAGCCAGAGAACTACAGTCATCTTAAGAGAGCACTGAACTCAGCTGGAAAGACAGCAGCTCAAGAATCTATTGTTGAAGCAGGAGTTGCTGTACTCATATCAGAGTTATGTTTATTATCACACAACATTCATAAATTGCACATGATATCAGCAAATGAAACGATCATTTGATTTTCACTTTATTTGAGTTCAGCCTGTTTGTAAAGTGGGGACATAAACTGTGTCATAGTATGCCAGATTCTTCACAAAATAGTCTTAATCTTACATTATAGGTACATATGCAAGCAATGTTCATGAACAGTGTATGAACCGTAGTTAACTTGACAAGCCCATTAAAACCACTGATATTGCCCTTTTATTTAAATACATCTCTCACATTACATATCATTTAATTGTGCTTTAGTCCTCTCCTAGTCCTTCTCCTTTGGATCATTTGGGTGAACTTGGCTTGCTTTTTTACTTACTCATCTTTCAGGAAAACCTGAAAGATGATCTTGTCAGCGTCTTTCTATAACAGGTACTTTTCTTCCAAAAAGTACAAAAAAGCAGAGCTTAGTGTTCTTATTAAGATATAGAGTATAGCCACTTAGACACTTGCGTTATTACATTTGCTGCAAAATACATGCACAGTTTAAAGGTACCCAGATGAAATGTCACAACCACAGCTTAGTTTGCATTTTAGTCATAGTGAAAAATGTTGCTCCATGAGGAGGTTTGGGGTGAACAGATAGGTGGTGGCATGGTGGTAGGAAAAGCAGAGAAAGAGTCATGTATATTTTGACCTGTCCAAATCAGTATTTTCCAGCTAAGTTGGCTAAATATTTAACAGAGATGTATTTTGAAAGTTCACTTCAACTAGATGCTTTTGTCGGTCATGCAGTGCCCTTAATGCAAAAGAGCTGCTGTTTGTCGAGCTGGAGTTTTGTGGTTTTAAGCACAGCTGGAGCAAACCTCTAAGTGTTCTCTCTCCACCTCTGGCAAACAAATCCCTTAATTAGGGGTTTGGATTTGCAGCCCAGATATCCACAAACACAGTTACGGTTCTTTGAGGGACCCCCGGCCCTCACACACACTGACAGACTTCCCTGTTGTGGATTCTCCGTCATAAAGTATAGGGACACAACATATTGCCTTCCTCTCAACTGTTCAGCCTCTACCAGTAGCGGAGAACAGCAGCTTAAAATCCCACTACTTTAGTGGTGATCGTGTTTGTTTATTCTGATACCAGCTTCCTTTTTTAGCGATGATTCTCGAGGTGGTGCAGGAAGTGCATCTATAGCAACTTCTTGTTTAGCTAGAAACAGCTAATAATTCTTTTGTGTGTATGTGTGTGTTTGTAAATTTATTTTATGCCATGCCTTGAAGCGAAGTTTCCATAAGGTAGGTCCAGCGAGCAGAGAACCCTTATCTGTCGGAACACACACTGTCTCGACTTGTGTCTCGATATACACACGGTCTCCTGTAGAGTCTGACACATAGCCTCAACCAGGTCTGTTACCACGCCCTGTCCTGTCTGACTGTGGCTTATCGCGCTGTCTGCTGCTGTACACTTTCCCACTCTTGATTTTTATGTGTAAGAAATATGAGAGAAAGGCTGATTATGCTAAGTCAAACCTTTATAAACATTCATGCAGTTTGTGTTCCACATCCTCATTATTTCATCAAACTCTTCTTTAAAATCCACATTTGACAGCTAGATAAATAACTTGAAATGTGTAAATATGTATTTATACCCATTAGTGACAGCTAGCAAAACAGGTAATTTCCAGAAAATGACAACAGGATGTGATGTGGCTGCAGGCACAGCAACTCGTTTTGAAGCACTGGCAAAGTTACCATGGTGATAGCGCGTACCCTCATTATTTCTAAACACATTCAGTACACTTTGCATGCACCTACACTTGCAAAGCACATACGCTAAATGCATGCTCACATGCTGGCGTTTAGAATTTAAACAGCTGGACTTCTCCATGTGCTTTTTAGCTTTTCTCTAGATTTCACGTTCCTTGTCTTTCGTAGGCTGTGTGACTCACAGCCAATCATTTTCCACTGAGGTATCATTTGTCATCCCTCATGTGCTGGAAATAATGTACCTTTGTATCTGACGTGTGTCTCGATGTACTGTGTGTGTGTGTGTGTGTGTGTGTGTGTGTGTGTGTGTGTGTGTGTGTGTGTGTGTGTGTGTGTGTGTGTGTGAGTAAATGAGTCAGTGAGTTAGAGATACTCTGCTCTTGCTCTTAGTTCGGTGTGTAGGTGAAAACTGGATGAGGTCCTTTAAATGTTTCCTCTTCACTATGAGAGATCAGGGTTATGTTTCCTTGGCTGGCTCATACAGTTATACAGCTGCTCTTTTTTCTGTGTAGCCTTCAGCAGATTAAATGCTGATCACAATCACAGGTTCATGAGGTAACTCTTTGTTACAGATGACCCATTGAAATCAGTATTTATGTGAGGACGGCCTTAGGTCTGATGGAAAGAGGAAACAGATAGGAGTACTTAGCTGCACGCAACACTAACGCACATACACACAACCCGCACAGGCTGTCTAGCTGAGATAATCTCATCTCCATCTGCTTAGATTCGTAATAGGCCTCTCCTGCAGCATTTCTGACTGCCTTCCTTCCTTCCCTTAGACTAGCTTAAAATAATCAACATTATCGACAGCAGAGGCAGGCCAGATGGGGCGGACAGAGAAAATCCAAATCCCTCCATTCTGCAGCCTGTGCAGGCTGTTGTCGTCTTCTTTATTTGTTTGTTCTGCCCTACATATAATCTAATGCCAAAGGCTGTTGCTGCTTCACAACTCTGAATTGCACCTTTAGATATGCATTCACAAGCTCTCTGTGAATATGTGTGTACATATGCATGAGTGCTCATATACACAAATAGTTGACTCATTTAGGTTTTTATGCTCTGGCTGTGTCTGTGGTCTGTTTTCATCAGGGGACACGAGGTTAGTGAAGAGAATGTGGTTGTGATATATGTGCTTGTGTGTGTGTTTTTTCTTCAGGCACGACAGCAAGCTCAGATGAGGCACCAGATGGCTAGTGACAGTAAGAGCGAATACGCCGCCTACCTGGAGAAGTTCAACAAGGAACAGAATGAACATTACTATACAATTATTCCCAACATATTCCAGGTACATACAACAGCTCTGCAGTGTATGATTTACCTCAGCCGATTTGTCATAAAGCTGGTTTTGGTTCATCAGTGTCACCATTAAATAGAAATTATTTACTCTTCCCACGTGAGAATATTAACACCTCCAAAATTATTGCATTTTTTTAATTTTTTTCTGTTTTTTCTCACGTAACCAATGATTGCACAGTAATGCACTTTTATCTTGTGAATTCAAAGCTGTTTGCAACTCGCTACACTCAATCCCCCCTGCAGGTCTGTTGCTAAAATTACATTTTTGTCATGCAGGAAACACTGACAGAAGCAAGCAGTCCTTATTTTAAGTGCAGTTATTTTTGTCTTATCTTCATCTTACAGTTACAAAGTTTGTGACTTTGAATTCACTGTTTTGTAAAGTTCATGATTTTTGAGCGCTCCCATTTCCAGTGTTGTTTGGTCTGACCATCAAAGACAGCATCAAAAGACAGCACTTTGAGATAGATTAAAGGGTTTTTGATTTTTTCCAGTCAAACTCTACCCACACTTTTGTTTATGTATAAATATGCTTGTATCGAACTGTAGAAACTTCAAGACATGGAGGAGAAAAGAATTGAGAGGATATCAGTGTGCATGAAGACATTTGCAGACGTGGATCGCCAGGTGCTGCCCATTGTGGGAAAATGTTTAGATGGCATGACAAATGCTGCCGAGTCCATTGAGCCCAAGGCTGTGAGTATCTGTCTATTTATCCATTTAGTCAATTATTTCCTTGTGGTAACAATACTAATTGGCAATAAATCCTATAACCTTGAAAAGCCTGTGTATTTCCCCTTAAATGGTGCCACAATAGTAAGGAAAATGCATTTGTGGGTTGAGTATCGGAGAATGTGGGTTTTGCTAATGAAAAACTTGGAAGATCTTTTGGATGACTGAAGTCTAAAGAAACAAAACATACTGGCAATTAAACAATTTCTTCATTTAACAAACAGGGCCTCGGTAGCATGTGGAAGAAGCATATACAGCATATACAGCTGCTCTACAGCCTCTCTCTGTATATATTATAATATCTGGGTGGTCTTTATCCTTCAAACTTGGGTCCAGCTTGGGGGTTACTGCTCCATTACCATGGAGACCACTCTTACCTTCATCCTGCACATCTTCTCTAGCTCCTCTCTCAGCCTTTGTTACTTCTTGGGCTTGCTGTGTTCCTTCTTCCAGATGTTGCTATCACTCGGTATAGCTGTATCTGTCACTACAGTCGTCCTCTCTGCTTGTCCACCACTGCTATGTCCAGTTGGTTAGCCATCACCAGTTTGTCTGTCTGTATCTGGAAGTCCCACAGAGTTTTAGCGTACTCTGGGGGCCTGGGGGGGGTTATCCCATTTTCATCTTGAGACTTCCAGGCTATACTCAGCAGAGATGTTCCTGTATACTATGCCAGAAAATTGGTTATGGCATTCCATATACGCCCTGCCTGTTAGCATCTTGAACCCCTACTATTATATGTTGGATTGTCTCAGGAGCACCTCTGCACAGTCTGCACCTAGTGTCTTGCCAGCTATATATGTATACTATATACATGTACCTCTTAACCAGGTCTTGGTTAACCCATCACTGTATGGGGGTTATTACTCAATCAGCCAGTCTATCACTGACAACCCACACAATCCCAATTATGCTTTCACTTAAACAACAAGTAGTTGAAGTCTTGGGGGACTTGTTAAAAGGTGAAAACACCTCGCCTCTCCAAACAAAGTGGGAGGACCTTGTCGTAAATAGAAAAGCTGTACAAGCTTATTCAATTACTATAGTCCCCTCTTACAGTAAGGAAAATTAGTGACATACATTTCTTTAGCTTGTATGTCACTAATTCTTTAGCTTTCTGTGTTAAAAATACTCCTCCTTAAAGGGGTATTACGCTGATATTAGACAGAAAATTCCATTAATCCCTCAACAGATGTACTTCACACCTGGTGAAAGCAATTGTGTAATATGTGTGGTTTTGGAAGGAAACTTATAAAGACTGAAATAGTAAGAGTGATTGTGTCATTAGGATTATATCCATTTTGGCTGTAGGATTACCATTTCTGACAGAGCTGCACACTGGGGATGTGAAATCTGAAAGACACGTATATTTAGGAGCATTTATCAAGTGAAGGCGTTTTTGAGAATATATTACGAAAAGTCACAGAGAATTAGGCATTTAGTGCTTCCTTTTTGGCTACTCTTTTTTATTCAAATATGTTTAAAGTGGATCTGAATAAAATTCAAACTTCAACACCGTTATTTTTTACCTTAAAGATGATGAATGCCGGTTAACAGACATGGTTTTTAGTTGAACAGAGTAACACAGAGTTAGGTAGCCTAACTCTGGTAAATGGTAACAAAGGCTAGCTATGAGTAGCTGTAAAGCGCACACATTAATGTGTTAAATCTTGCCCCGTTTCTAGTCTTTATGCTAAGTTTAGAAAGCTGGCCAGCTGCTGCGGCTTCATATTTCATAGGCAGATGTGAGAGGTTTATCAGTCTTGTCATTTATCTCTCCTGGAAAGAGAACAAGGCAGTTTCTAATATGTCAGACAATTCCTTAAAGAAAACGTAAACCAAGGATTAAGGTTGTGTCTCATTGCTTATAGTTATTTATTATTTAAATAGGTAAAAGGAGAGCAGCATTTGCCTGTGTTTAAAAGTGTGATATATTGAGCTGTCACATGTTGGCTGCCTGCTGTATGACAAAAAAACCCGAAACCATCCGCAGGGATCACATAGTTTGTGTATGTGTAGCTGTGTATGTGTGTGTCCTTGGCTAGGCTCCAGGAAGATGATTCTGTGCTGGAGTAAACAACGGCAGGGAATAACACATCACATGCTACTTTTCCTCTGGCAGATACTCTTCCTCTTTTCTTCTTCTCTCACATATGGAGGACACAAGAGCAGATCTCTGACCCCCTGATCCTAACTCCAACCAGACCCTTTGCTATTATCAGTTCAGAAAGGCTGGTGTGCACTGCAACTGATGAATGTGCGTCTTCCTGTGTCTGAGAAGCCTGGCTGTATCCCCGACCTCAGTGTTTGCTCATAACTCCTGCCTGACAGATTTAGGCCTTTTCCTCTTTCTTCTGTAGGCCACAAACTGAGTAATTCCAGCTTCTCTTCTTTCTTGACACACTCTTGAATTGTTATCAGAGAGAAAGTGATATAAACAACTGAGTCACCGGGCCACATTTGTGTTGCGTATAATCACCAGACCTATGATGCTCGAGACATTCTCAAACAACAAAGACCCTCCCTTTAGTTATTGTTTGGTATCTGAAAAGCTACTTTGAAAAAGTCGTTGACGCAATTAAAGAGGTTCCAGGATTAAGGGTTCTGCTAACTGCTGCAACTGTTGTCTCTCACTAGGACTCTAAGCAGGTGGTGGAGTCCTTCAAGTCCGGTTTCGAGCCCCCAGGAGATGTAGAGTTTGAGGACTATGGCCAGGCCATGAAGAGGACAGTATCTGAAACCAGCCTGTCCAACACCAAAGAGAGCAAAGAGAAGCCTGGTGTCAAGGCCAAAAGCAAACTGTGGCCTTTCATTAAGAACAAGAACAAGGTAACAATGAACGAACACCTTACTCAAAAATCACTGCTACACCCGAACGTATTGCAAAACATCACTAGTTGTGGTGCAGTTTCCTCGCCTGGAGCTCACTTTGCACTTTCAGGAGATTTATATGGGCTGGGGTGGAGGGATATTACAGGTCCCATTATGTTTGTTCTTATGACTTTTTATTTAGTGGCTGTAGAAATATATGTGTTCAGTGTTTGTAGTGTGTGTTACAGTCTTGGTGTTGATTCTGTATTAAATTTATATATTTTTAATAGATTTTTTTGACTTTTGTTCACTATGTTAACTTCAGAAATTTATTGCTAGTTCTCTGTTATTATTGCCATTTTTATTGTTATTATTTGCCACCCGTTTCCTCCCCTGGCAATCACCCTCACCGATTTTGGAGCCTCCCTTTCATAACACACACTAATATATTTCTACTTTTCACTCTATGAACGGACTCAAGTGGCAGATATTAACTTCCTCTTGGATCTGATGTAACAGTCTTCCCTCAGTACTTTTCCACTGACTGATCATCCTTGAGTAGCTTCCTTTAGCTTCCTGTGTCTAAACATCAAGACTGATCTCTGGCTGTCTTATGGGCTGGTGGCACTGTTGGTATTGAATTAGAACAGAGTGTGATTGAGCAATCGTTTGTGAGTGTGTGCACGTGTGTGTGTGTGTGCACGTCTGTGTGGGTGAGGGAGAAAGCGAGTTTGTGCAATGCTACATGAGAAACCCTGGTGTGCAGAAAATGGTGCAACCTCCCAAAATTAAGGCAAACTTGTAAAGGCAGAATTGGGGAGCATAGTGTACAGAGAGGTATTTACACTGTACATGCACACAAGGACACATGCATGCCAACAGAAACACAAAAACAATATTGGTTTACAGAATAAAAAAAAAGATTTCTTAATCGCGCACCAGTGCATGTGCAATGTGCATCATGTGGTATCCTAAAACTCATCACTGCTTCACTCTCTCTCCTTAACTGCTGGTTGATGAATTATGCAGTCAGATGTTTTAGAGCCGCAATAAGCAATTAGATTAGGCTGATGATGGCCTCAAATTCAGCAGCTGTTATCCTCGGGGATGTGGTGAATTACTCGTCTTAGCTGGCATGTTGACGAGGTTGGGAAAGTAAAAAAACAAAACTCAAACGGTGGTTTCTAAAATGGAAGCCGGCATGCGCTTTGAAACTCTTCGCTGTTTGCTTTGTGCATCTGCTTGCTTTAACACGTTTGTGCGCTTTCTACTCACTCTGGTCATTTTGTTCTTTTTAATTCTTTAATTTTTTTATGTTTTATGTGTTGAACAGTTTATTTTTTCCCACAACATAACTGCTACTCTGGGTTTGACATCCCTTTGGTTGTCTTTTATGTTCCTTTGGGTTTTCTGTTGCGTGTGTTTATTTTTTAATATTTGTAGGAGGCTTATTTATTTTGTTTTGTGTTCCCTCCTCCTTTTCCTCCTTTGTCTTTTTTCGTTGGATTCTCGACCCCTTCTTCTTCTTCTTCTTCTTCTTCTTCTTCTTCTTCTTCCTCCACGTTTTTCCTCTTCCTCTCCGTCACGGCTCCCTCTCTTATTGGTAGCTTATGTCCCTGTTAACGTCCCCCCACCAGCCCCCACCTGCCCCCCCAGCCTCATCCCCACCCTCACCCTCTGCTGTTCCCAACGACCCCCAGTCTCCCAAGCAGCACAAGGAGCCCCTCTCCCACCGCCTCAACGACTTCATGGCCTCCAAACCCAAAATGCACTGCCTCCGGAGCCTGAGGCGAGGGGTAAGTGTGTGTGTGTCCAAGCCAGCTTTGTGCCTGTGTTTGTGTGTCTGTACACCTGTACCTGAGCTGTGTGGCTGCTACACTGTATGAGTGAATAATCCAAAGACGTGCTGAGCTTTCTTGGATGGTCATGATGGCTACAGCATCATTATTACTTCTGTTGCCAGTAACCAATCAAGTGTAAGCAACGCGACCTCCAACAAGTGTCCCACCTTCACTCATACAGTGCTCAGCTTTTGTGCTTCTCTAGCATGCTTCTGTAGAGCATTACCATTACCTATTGACTCCATGGTATGTGTCCTACTCACCAACAGCCTCTTCATCTTGTCCCTTCATTCTTCAGATTAACTGTGCTCACAATGACAGTCCCTCTCTACCACCTTCCCCTTCTGACAGAAACTAAGGAGCCTAAGCAGTGTTGGCAGTAGCATGAAGACTGCACTTGCTCCCTGTGCTCTTCTCTGCAGTCTATGCTGGAGGCAGATTGTTTTGGGTTTTGCACGTGCTAGGAACCAAGAAGAAGGTTAAACCTTCAAGTATGAATCAAGCGATTGGTATGGTGGGAGAGTAAGTTTAGACAACTTCCTGAGGGATGGTTTTATCAGCACCTCTCCAGTGCCCTTGTGTGTGTCATCACAATTTCTGCTCTAAAGTCCAGTGCGTGTTTTGTAGAGATACAGGCGACAGTTGCTGGGGAAGGTCACAGCATGCTTTCCTGTCCTTTCTTACTTCACTCTCCAGTTGTCCGTGACCTCAGGAATGGGCTGTAACTCCCAATGTTCCTTCCGGACTCCACAAATATCATTTTTTTGTTTATGCTCATAATTTGAAATGGGAGCAGTTCAGAGTAAAAACATTGGTTTGAATTGGTGCTAACATGACGTCTGAAAAGGCAAAAGAACAATGTGTTGCAGTAGTGCAGTGTGTGAGTATCGAAGAGGAAATGATTAAAATGAGGCAGTGCAGAGGGAAGTGCGTATTTCTTTCGAGCAGGTCTATCAGGAAGTGCATGTTTCTAAAAGCGGATGTGTTGCAACAGCTCATGAGAAGACTGATAAAAAGAGTTAAATCAGATGCATTGTTTTCAACTATGCACAGATTAAACTGAAGTTTGACCTTATTCTAACATTTCATGGTATAAGAAAGGCTGAATAAAGGTTTAAAGGTTAAAAGCTTTATCAGACCGGAAAGCCTTGTGGAGATCTTTAAATTCATCAGTACTGCTTTCCATTCCTAACGAGGGTGCATTGAATTGATCTGTAGGTGTTTTTACATCTAGTGGAAGTTTATTTTCTGTGTTTAGATGCTGGTTGATGTAGATTACCGTGTTAAAATATTGCTTTCTTTTTGGAATAAATCTAATAAAACATCAAAAATGTAGGTAACCATGGTAACAAGCACTTTATCACCATTTGGAGGTAAAAGGCTTATTTTCTCTTCCTTTTTCTTCTACTGTCTTTTCAAACTAGGGTCATCATCATAAGTCTGTAGGAAGTCTAAATATATTGGACTAACGTATGTGGTAATGTTAAGATGTGGTTTTGTACGTGCCTGTGACCTCTCAGCGATGTTACTCACTGAATCAAAAAGTGGTATCGTGACAGAAGACAGTGCATGTGCAGAAGGCTTTGGAGAGCTAGAGTAGGGAGCTCACCATGTCATAATGGGAAAAGGTAATTTGCCTAAAGCCCTACATGATAAAAACCATTTATCATTGCTTAATCCATCCATCCTTTTTGTGTTGCGTATATGGGTACACAGCATTTAATTTGATTCAGAAAATGTTTAACCTAAAAAGTAATATAATATACTAAATAATTACTTTCCCTTGGTTATTGTCTTGAAAAGACTCAAATGTAACTCCAGCATAATCCCTGTTTGAAAATCCACCAATAAAATCTCTTACAGTCACATTCTGTCATTACAGCTGTAGGAAAACAAATAAAATACACAAGTGTTGCTGTAGTCGTGTCTGTGGGGGTGGGGTGTTGTGTCTCCGCGCAATGGCAGGATGTCTACACCTGCAGGAGAGCTTGTGTGCACTGCATATGAGATGTCTAATTCATCCCCAGTCACTGTATGTGTGCGTGCACGTGTGTTGCTTCTGAGAAAAAAGAAAATGCGTCTGTGTCTTGAGAGTCAAATTAAGGCAGCATACAGTATAAGAGCTCAAGCACATCAGTGTTGTTTCCCAAGTTCTTATTGACAAAGCTTTATTCTCTCTGATGACCACACAGCAACAATCTCCGCGCTCTCTCATTTATCACAAAGAGCTAATGAAGAGGACTCTGGGCAGACCCACGTATGCTTTTGAAGCAAGGCAATATGTTGTAAGTGTGTGTGTGTGTGTGTGTGTGTGTGTGTGTGTGCGTGTGTGTGTGCGTGTGTGTGTGTGTGTGTGTTCGGCTTCAGTGAGCACCACACCAGATATGTGTGTGTGTGTGTGTGTGTGTGTGTGTGTGTGTGAGAGAGAGAGAGACAACAGGTGTGTATTTGGCGTGTATAAACATTGAATAGTTGTGGATGTGTGTGATTAGTAAAAGCCATGTATAACACAGGCAGTAGCCTCATTAATAATTGTCTGAGGAAATTTTCACCATTAATGAAGCAAAACATGCTCACAAAGGAGGCTAGTGTCTGTGTTTGGCTCAGTATTGATCACATGGTTGTGACATGTGCAGAGTCGGAAGAATGATTTTAGAAAATGATGACTTCATCCCTCATCACATGTGCCAGCTTGGGGTCTGCTGTGTCTCGCAGCTGTTTCAGGGCTTCCCCACTGAGCATCTACAAGGGGTCAATTCACAAAGTGTCACAAGCACCTGAGGATGTGAGAGTTATAAGGACGCTATTTATGATACTGAGGAATTACCGCTCTTTACTTATTAAACCTCATGTGGCTGTATGACACGAGGTGCTGGTTACACTTTGGGTCTGGGTCCAGCTTACAGTACCCAGAATTTACCCCTCTGGGGCTTTCTTTGTGCTGGTGTGCCATAGTGCAGCAGTGTTATCTGTCTGTAATATAACTGTTGATCTGTGTCTGTCTCAAGAACAAATCTAAAACGCTCTTTACGGAAAGCTGCAGCTTTTAAGTGGTCCCATGATAAATCACACATAAACTTAGTAATAAAACAAACAGCTAGAGACATAAATGTAAAAATGAACAGCAGTTATTGACTCAAGCTGCTAATTTATAGGAAACCCACTGTAAACAAAACCGAAAGCAACCGACAGCAGAAAAGAAGTTATGCTGCTCGTCAGGTAGCGCTGAGAAATCCTGAAAGCCAGGCTGATGAGTGCAAACAGTTTTGTTCAAAGGAAAACAAGTCCTCAATGCAATGATGAATGCAAAAGTCGAAGCTAGCTTAAAAGGCTAATTTTCACATTTTTTTCTGGCCTGTTGTTAGAAAGGGAGCATAAAATTGGAGTATAATGTGTCGTACAGAAGCAGACCAGCTTAGACTTTTTAGCTAATTATTCTATAAACATTTTAATTTCACAAAAACATCAAACATAGCTTTTATTTAAATTGTGAGAAATAATATGAAAGGATCTTTTGGACCAGCTTTACTTGATTCTTTCACTTCAGTTTTTATCAACTTTCAGACAAAAATTTCTCTTTTTCATTTCCGGATACAAAGTCCATATATGACCCACCGGTGACAGAAGCAAAGGCCTGTGTCTTTGCCTGCACTTCTACAAAGTAGTTTTTATACATGTGAAGGTGTGTGTGTGTGTGTGTGGGGGGGGGGGGGGGATCACATAGCAATGACCATAAAAGGCCATTCACAGGTGGATGACTTGATTAGTGGATCTAAGTGAGTAGAGCTCCTCGGTGCACCAGCATGTGACCTTTTAACAGGATTACAAGTCATCTGCTCTGGCTCTACCAACCAGTTGTTGTTGTTAACCTGCTCTGTTCTTTGTATTCAGAACCATATCCTCTCCAAAGTCCCTCGCCAAATTCTATCGCTGTTTTCATTTTTGGCTTTCACTGAGCCACTTGAGTTTGCAAAATTTAGAGACCCGTCTATTTCTAAGCTGTTCTTCACGAGTGTGAATATTTGGTTTCTGAAAGCATCTCTCCAGTTTGTCTGTGTACAGTATCTGCCTCCATGTCAACATATGGACCTGCTAATGTGGTAACATGCTTTTGGCGCCCTCTGCTGTGCCCTGTGTGTCATTGTGTAGGCAGCAGAGCGGGATCAAGAAGTAAAGGGTACATTGTCCTCTGTCGTCGTTGTCATTCTCCCTCTACTTCTTAATTTGCATCTGTCTTCCCTTAATTTTTCTCAGTGACTTCATGCTTTTGCAGTAGGTTGGCCTGTTAGCCAACTTTTCTTCCCATTTCTCATGAATTCATCATGTTAGAAATGTTAAACTTCACCACATGAAAAAAAAGAGCGGGGTCTTAGTAGCTAAAATCGTTTCTGATAGAGCTTTTTTTGTAATTACACAGCTAGTATATAAATCAGATTCTTGAAGTTTTAACTACTTTACCCTCTTTTCCTTTTATGGTGAAGTCTGGCAGAGTAAAACATTATTATAAAAATCACGGAAACTATTTTTGTTGAAAGGAAAATAAAACAAATGGCCGTAATATTCTCCTCATGTTGACTTTTATCTGTTGTCTGTTTCTCTCTCCTGCTCTTCGCCATTTTTCTCTCTTCTCCCCCCATGAAGCTTTCTCTCAAGCTGGTAAGCATGACCGTATAACTGCACGACCGTAGCGGCATGACCATAGCACGCATGTGACGTCGTCCCAGTAACACAGTCTCAATAACGTTCTGTACGCTGATATGTTTTTGGTGTGCTCTTTTTTTTCTCATTTTATTTGTTTTGGATCTAATTTAATTATTAATTAAGTTTTGCTGTAACACAACAATGGACCTGAGACTCACGTCGCTGTCTCATTTTTGTGTTATGTTTGTTTGTTTGTTTTTATGTTGTGATTGTGTTCCCGTTTTGTCTCTCCCAAAATGTGTCTGTGGTCTCTGTGATGCAGATCACACTCAATTCCCACGTCCGGAATCTCATTGAGGTGATCAGATTTACTCTGTGTTTTATTTGTCTGTCCTTTAGTCTGTTTCGTAGTCCTTCTTGTCTCAGCTGATTGTATGTCCCTGTAACATATACCAATTGCCGATCTGTAGAAAGCGAGCTCCTGTCCTTACACTGCATGCCACTTCGGTTCCATTTATTGATTTATTGATATTTTTGTGTGTGGTTTGTAAATCTAACACTAGCGAGGATTTCCTCAAAACATAAGGATTAGTGAAATTGTTTAATACTTTTGGGAATCCTTTTCATATTTTGAAACATTCACTTTATGGTGTGTTAAGGGATAATAGTGATACACACTGGAAGTACTGGGAAACAGCTTCCTGGCTTTATGCAGAAAAACCTAAAAGTTCTCTAACAGTACTTTATCTGTTTTACCTGTTTAAATATGTGAAAAAAAAAAACCCAAAATGGACTAATTAGGTATTGGCAATAAGACGAGAAACTCATATCTGTTTTTAGGGCTAACTGGTATATCCCAGTTGGAGAAATGGCCTGCCTGCTTTGCCTGTGACTCGCCTTTAGTATCAAAGCGGATCAGAGAGAATCTCTTTGTGTTTCCGGCAAACAAAACTAAAAAGCTTTAAGTGGATAATTAAGCAAAATTCATTTTCAAAAATCCACATGAGTCCGAGTCGTGTCTCTCCATGTTGATTTGTAAGTTGCTTTGCACAGGGGGAGTGTTGATGGGATGGTGCATAGCTTCAAAGAAGAAGTAGTTGATGTAACATAACATCAGAGTATCGCCCTTCATGCAAGGCAGAAAGGAGGAGATCTTCCCCTCTGGACAGCCGTTTCCCTGTCCTTCCAGTCTTTATGTTAAGCATATTTGTACAGACATGAGTTTCTTTTCTGAAAAGAAAGTCAACAAGTGCATTTTCGCAAATTTTAAACAGTTTAAAATTTTTTTTTAAAATGTTGACATTTTACAGCATATGCTTGGTTTGTTTTTGTACGTCAGTGCCTGAGTCAAATAAGACTGATCAGTTTGAACCTTTTCTAACAGTCCATCAACTTTATTGACTACAACATCAAGTTACTAAATGCCTGCATATAGTTTTAGTTTGTTTATTGATTAAATTTAATCACGTAGAATAAATTTACATTTAGATCGTAGTGCCTCACTAGTCTGAGGATACGTGGATACGTAAACACTAATGAGTCATTTCTGTACTGTGATGTTTCACTGATACGAGAGCATGACATGCCTGCATGCTGACTGACAGATCTTTGTTGTGTTGCATGCCTTTAAGTGTTGCATGCTGATACGGGGAGAAGGGGTAAGGTTGCCGTGGTAACTATCTGGCTCATGTGACGTGAATCCTGACCTCCAGGCTGTAGATCCAGCATTTATTTCCTGTGGTGCCACTGTGACCCATCTCAATGAGATCCAATCACAGGCCTTGACCTCTTCAGTCCACACAGTTCAAAGATTTTCTGCCGATATGTCACTATTTTCGTTCTTTTTTTCCAGCTAATCATAAACTCACTGAACCACAATGCTGCCCCAAATGGAGTAACAATATAAAACAAAGGCCTCATTGCATCTTATTGCGAAATCCTATCATTAAAACCTATGGATAGTCAATTGTTTTTAAACAACAATAGTAGCTTGAACGCAGTATATATATATATAGGGTCCAAAAAATTAAACCATGTATCAAGTAAGCTGTACTGCAGTACCAACATTTCTGAGTTATTCCAAGACTTACAGAAGCAGCTAGTTAATTACCTTATCCTTACTGATCAATTTATTTATTAGTTTTGATGCTTTGTTTACAGATGTTTACAGAAAGACTGAGAGGCAGCGGAGCAGCATGACTCATTCTATTCAGTATTACAGTCTCAGCAGGAACCATGACTCCTGTCAAGCCAACCTCTTGCAGCTCATATAACCTTCATTTTAAGAAAGAGCCGTTCCTGTCAGAGAACAGATCCATTAGCTAGCTGACCCTGAAACACTATATGCAATGAAAGGATGTGGCCAAAACGTTATTACATTTCCGTTGCATTTACAGAGCTCTAAATTAGGTGTGGCGACTGAATAGGTGAAAGGCCTCAAGTCTACAGAGCTAAACATCCTAAATATCACAGAGTGTGTTAGAGAGCGGCTGCAGTATCTCCTTCAGTGATTCAGTTAAAGCCTAACAGGAGCTCCATTTATTTACCCTGATACCCATTTATCCCTGAGTCTTGTTTCACAGGGTTAAAAAAAAAAATAGAAAAAACCCCAAAAACAGAGAGAGATACTGCACCTATCAAAAACTGATTCCTGCTAAGGCACAAAAAGGATTACTGAAGTTGGTTATTTTCTTTGAGTATTTAAAAAAGTTTCCATGGTGTGATTTTTTTTTTTCAGGGTTCTGTACCGGAGGACTTCAGTCACCTGCCGCCAGAGCAGAGGAGGAAGAAGCTGCAGGGCAAGATCGATGAGCTGAGTAAAGACATACAAAAAGAAATGGACCAGAGGTATTCAGAGGGGTTTTAATCTAGCGTTATAAAACTTTCCATTCTGTTCTGAAGCCTCAAAGACTTACAAATACTTGCTCTTCCAGAGATGCTTTGACTAAGATGAAAGACGTGTATATAAAGAACCCTCAGATGGGAGACCCGGCCAGTGTGGACCCCCGGCTAACAGAAATAGGTCAAAACATTGAGAAGCTCCAGTCTGAAGTACAGAAATTTGAGGTAAGTTCAGTGTCTGTCTGAGCCCCTATTCCTTTTTGAGTGTTAATGTTGGCAAGGCTGTGTTGTTTGGTTTATCTGAAACAGTAAATAATGAGGAGCTCAGACACACATCTCCAGCTGGGGTAATTCCAAAGAAGACTGTCGCTTATCCATATTAGGAGAAGATGCAAGGCAGCTGCAGGGATTGGCTGCATGTTCCATGTTCTCTGTGCAGAGAGAGAAGTCCCAGAACAATGGCCTGGTTTAACCGTGTAAATAAATGGGGGAATGCAAGGATGAGGTGTTCGTTCTGTGCTAGGTCCTTGCCGAATGTAAAGTTATCACAGATAAAAAGAATTCCTCAAGTTGTCATTCGTCCAAGTTGTCATGTAATAAAAATGAAAAGCTAGAGCCAAATAATGATTGCGTGTGTTTCAGGGCTGGTTAGCAGAGGTGGAGGAGAGGATGCCGTCTAAGAGTGATTCACACCGGAAAAGCGGACTCTATGAGACCCAGAATAGCACAACAGTGAGCAACAACTGTGCACAGGACAGAGAGAGGTATGGTATACTTTGGCAAAAAGCAGCCACAGAACCCAGAGTTTGTAACACACATGACTTTTTGGGAAGAAATCGATGTGTGTTTTCACAGTATATTTACTGTGTGTGTGTTGGCCCCTGAGCAGCCCGGATGGCAGCTACACAGAGGAGCAGAATTCAGAGGTTCAGGTCAAAGCCCAACCCATCCCCACCCCAACCACCACGACGGAGTTCGATGACGAGTTTGATGATGAGGAGGTCCTGCCTACCATCGGCACCTGCAAAGCCTTGTATCCCTTCGAAGGTAACTGCAGCCACATTGGTTTAAAATAAAAACGGTCAATGTAAGTATGAAGCCTGCTCGTTGGCTGGTGGCTGCTGCTGAGGTCCTGTTATTTCTGGAAATAAGCTGAACCTGAGTCTGATGGAAAACGGGTGGAGGAGTTTGTTTCCTCTGAATGAGGAGGAGGAGTAGGGATGCGATCTTTGTGTTCAAATGTGTGGAGGAGTATGAATAAAAATACACTCATTTCTCAGTTGCACTATTTCAAAATCAAATTTGGAAAATTATTCAAAGCTGCTAAACATAAAGCTCAGTGCATATAAAGAGGCGGTAAAGATCTATCTTACTTTAGCTGTAGCGATTGCTGGGTTAACGGTGAAATTGTGGTTCATTGTATAGGTTAAACTAGTTTTTCAGTTGTTTTTCAGTTTTTCAGACCTTTGATGAGTCATAATGATGAATATTAGAATAGCAGTAATAAAGTAATTCTGTAATACTGCAGTCATTCTGGAGGGTTTTTCTTTCAGCAAGGCTACATAACCAAATGCTACCCGCCCTACTGGCAACAAGAAATGAGAGAAAAGTCCCAGGAATAACCCCAGTCCCTACTGTTGCAGATTACAGTCACGTAAATGAATTACAGTTACACATATTTCCAGAGAGCTCACCGCCCTGTATACCTTGTGTTTTGGCATAAAACCTTCATACTCAAACATTTGTTCAAAAGTAAAAAAGGAGTGTACTCTCAAAAAAGCAATTTGATTACAGATAAGGTTTCCACATAATTGTGTTACGCAAGTACAGCGTAAAAGATTAAACTTACTGGAATCTGGTCTATTGAGATCTACTTGAGCAAAGCACAACATTTAACAAAGCAGCAAAGTTTAACCACATAACGACATCACAAAAAACAAATAAACTGTAACACAATAACGTTCATCTTGGAGTTGTATTCCCTTAATTATCTGGTTATGGTTTTTTGTAGGGCCTCAAACATCTTGGCTCCCCAACCCCAGCCCCCCAGCTCCAAAACTGAATAAGAGGGGCTTACACTGAGTAACACTTTCCTAACTAATGTATCCATAAATGTTTACTTTTCAGAAATAGATTAAATTTAGAATTTCTGTTAAAATGGGTGGATCACATGAAGCACTACTAATTGTTAAAACTACCTGTGCTTATTCATATATGTTGACTCAGGACATGTTAAAGTGCCTGTGGAGTTTCTACAAGTAGTCTCTGACTATATCCCTGCTGTACAGCATCTGGTTTTGCTTCCTCTTTTCTTGCATCTCTGATTTTCAAAGTGCGCTACTAATCAACATGGTTCCTATTAATATACAAAGCCAGCGTTCTTATCTTCTGTTGGTTTGCGGCTGTTCTCTCCTGCAGGTCACAATGAGGGCACCATCTCCGTGGCTGAGGGTGAGCTGTTGTACGTCATAGAAGAAGACAAAGGAGATGGCTGGACACGCGTGCGGAGGAACGAGGATGAGGAAGGATACGTGCCCACATCCTACGTTGAAGTGTTTTTGGAAACGAATGCCAAAGGTGCTATGACATACATTTAACTCAGCAAGTTCTTGCTATGACAGTTTTTGTTACTCTGTATTCCATTCACGTGCTGAACGAATGGGGCAAGTTACAGAGATTATAGATGCTAGTTCAGACACACACACACACACACACAGACACTTCACGCCGCTCCACAAAGAAGGAGCAATCGGATTTGTCCATTGTGCCTCATAACAGTTGGAAAAGTTGTTTCTGGTAGCGTGAGCTGTGCCAATCAGATATCATGTCTAAGAAGTGTTTGAGGTGAAGCCTCTCTTATTCACGGCAGTGCCACCTAGTGGTCATTGAAAATAAAACATGGCACACTCAAAGCTCATGATGGCGCAAATCAGCACCTAACAGTGATCACCTGTATATTTGAGACATTCAGTATTTGATTTTCTTTTAGCTTTTAAAATGTTGAATAACAATATTCTACTCAAATAAAAACACTGTTAATTAAGACTTTGAGCCAGAACTGTGGCCAAAGCTGAATCTGTGTGGTGATAAATCAGCTGAGTGAATGTAAGCACCATGTGAAGAGGCAGTGACCATCAACTCAAAGTTACATTTTTAGACGTTATTGTGTTTTGGTCACTTGACGTACCTAAAAAGAAAGAATGCTCAATGTGCAATCAAGCAAATGTAATTTAAATCAGCTGTACAGTATGAAGACATATCAAGAGATATTTTTGTAGGTTAAACTAGATTAAAAATCATGCTGCTGCCTCTCAAGTGTTGCATGCTCTAGATAAATTACAGTGTTGTTACAACAAGAACAAGTTATTTTCCCCTGTAAGGGGTCATTTTTTAAAATATTGTCCAGTTTAATAACATTAATAGCCGCCTTATAATGTTTCCTTTTTCTAAATTCACCTTTTGATAATGACAGTGTTGGGCTGTTCTGGTCCTTTTTTGCAGGCCAGTGGTAAAAGAATAAAGGACTGAAGTATTAGCTGAAGTAAACTATGTATGGTGAGGCTGAGCTGGGATATGGAGCTGGTCATGACTCTAAAGCTTTGTGGTTTGTTTGCATCGGTCTCTGAAGTGTTTACACTAAAAGCATGGTGTGTGTGTAGCCTCTAGGTCGTTTCAGTGCTCTGTTACTCTTTTCCAAGATCAGGGCTCTCTCAAAAATCACTCTCACTCTTTTAAAGACACAACTCACCTCAAAATAGAATTTACACATTTTTCCTCTGGCCTCTAGTGCTATTTTCTTACTGTGCAACTACATCCACTAACTGTAAAAACCATGCAGCTAGCTAACATTAGCAGAGGGGGGCACCATTGATGTAAATGGTAAATGGCCTGTATTTGTATAGCGCTTTACCCCACATTCAGTCATCCACCCATTCACACACTGGTGATGGCAAGCTACATTGTAGCTACAGCCACAGCTGCACTGACAGAGGCGAGGCTGCCAGTCACTGGCGCCACCGTGCCCTCTGACCACCACCAGTAGGGTGAAGTGTCTTGCCTAAGAACACAACGACCGAGACTGTCCGAGCTCGAACCGGCAACCTTCCGATTACAAGACGAACTACTAACTCCTGAGCCACGATCGTACATGCTGTCACTCTGCTATGAATGCCCAGTGAGACAGTTTAGGTAAACGGGTTTTACATAAATCTGCTCGCACCAAAACAGTCTAGATCAGGGATGACAAAAGCATTTCACACTGTGGACCACATATAGCTGCATACCCATTCTACTCCTCTTTCTGTAAGTGTAAAAAAAGTCAAATTAAACATTTAAACTTTGAGATATCTTAATATAATTTTTTAAAATAAGGTGCAATTTCAACGGGACATCTCAGTTTTTTGTACATAATAAAGAAAAGCTGCTGTAGTAAATGATAGAAATCTGTTAGAATGACTCTTTGGGCTTAAATGGTAAGAAACAAATTACAGAAAAAGTTTTAGGTGTAGCACATTGGCTGCCCTGTAATTAATAGCATTTTTCTTTTGTTAATTCACAGAAAATACCTTTTTTTTTTTTTTTTTTTACTGTATACACATTTAAAAAAAACAAAACAAAACGTTTCTGTCATTTCATTTTTTTTTTCTATAACCGAATTACTTTAGTGTAGTGTGAATAGTTATAGGCTGTTTTTTATCATTAAAGATTAAGCTGGAAAACTTATAAAGAAATTTCCAAAGCTGTCCAGTGGGCCTGGTTAGGAGTCTTTGCCAGGCCGATTCTGGACCCTTGGTCTTATGTTTGACACCACAGATCTAAAAATAGTACTACAGGCCAGATATAGTATGATTTTGGGAGTTGGAGGGTCCCTTGTATCAGTTTTGAAGATTTGTTACAGCCATAGCATGGCCGTATGTGCGAGGTGTAACTCTACATCAGGTTTAACACACAGAAATTGTGAAATTTGGTGTGTGCTGTGGCGTTTGTGGGAGTTTTATCGTAACAGGATTACAGCGTGTTGTGATAGTACAGCCATTTCATTCTAACATGCATTCAAGCCCAGTGGTTTTAGTTAAACAGATGCATGTTTGTGTTAATTCAGGTCGTACAACACACGTCTTTCTTGGAGATACAGTAGTAGTACCAGTTTAATGTAGTCTCATATTTAATGCAGTGACCTCCTCTCCATATCTGAATATATGGGTTGGTCTTCACTTCTTTTTAAAGCTAACTCTTCTTTTTGTTATTTTTTGTTGTTTGTATTTTCCTTTTTGAATTACAGATTCCTAAAAGTGTGAGGCTGGCTGAGGAATGGCAGGGCAAGCAGCCTCGGAGAAACCACCACGTTCCTCACATGCTCACAGAGTCAGAGAGAAAGATGACCTGAGTCTAAAAGAAAGAGAGACGGCCGATTAGAACGCATCTGAATTTTCCAAACAAACAAACAAAAAGAAAAAGTTTAGACAGAACGCATCGAAAATTTAGTGCTCATAACTTCTCCATTTTTAACCCCCATTCAGCAGTCACAGCCGCAGTACACAAACGGCTTTATGTTGTTTGCAGCAACGCTTTGCTTTTTAATGAAACTAACTGCTCGCACCATGTGCGGTCATGACTGAGGCTGCTGGCTTCCCTGGCTCTGCCACTTCTCTTTTTTCCTTCCCTTTGCCCCGTGACACACAAACACACACACATACATGAAGGAGGGTGTGGTCAGAGACAGGACGGAGACCGACAGGAGCGGACGGACAGAAGAAGCAGGTGGATGAAATGCTCGCTCGCTCACTGACTCGAGAGAATCATCCCAGCTTCATCTGACGCCACAAGATGCTCATACTCACGCCTTCCACTTAAATCAGCTCTGTATTTGCAGGTTTCACTTAACTGGAATCAGAAGAACTGAAGGTGCTAATCATCTGTCTTTGTCTCCTGTGCTTCTCATGTACGTTCGTTTGATCTCAGTGGTCGTTGGTCTTTTGTGTCACAGTTTCCACTTTCCTCCTCACCAAGATCACTTCCACATATCCAGGACCAGCTGAAGGGGCAGAACTCTAGATGATGGTGTCATCCACCATCCATACCATCCAGCCATTTCTTGTTCTGTCACTGGTGCCTGTTCCTCTCTCTGACCACACCCCACCCCCTTCCTCACCTCCACAGCCCTTCCCCCCTCCCTCAGGCTATGGCGGCTCAGGCTAGCTCCCTTGGCTGCTTTAAGCCTTTTTTTGTTTTTTCTTTTCTTTTGCAACAGGGCGGGGGTCCCTCAGCATTGTGGTGTGCTGCATGCTTGCCCTGTCTTCCTCCTCGCCCCTGTGCTGGCGGGTTGGAAGAGGCGGTGGGGGTGTTAAGCCTGCTTACGCCCCTTCCCTCCAGCCTTTAAGTTCAGTTAACCCTCATTGCCTAGTCATACTGTTTGAATTAACCTGAATGCTATTGTTTGGGTTTGGTGCCTGTGGGTCTTTTTTTTTCTTCTTTTTTTTAATTACGTACATGTTTTTTCAGTCATCTGTTCAGAAAGCATGTTTCCCTGTTTTTAACAGAAAGTAAGTGATCTCAAATTTGTGTAGTTTAATCACAAAAAAGGACGATAGGAACCCAAAGTGTCATTATGTTTTTTGTTTTTTTCTTTTTTCCTGAATGATCTCATGCATAGATAGGTCAAGGTTGTTTTGTTTTTTTGTAAGTACAGTACGTATGAGAAGTGTTAGTTTGCTATGTTTTGATCAGAGCGTCTAATGCAAGTTGTTAGTTTAAAGTTAATCACCTTGTGGAAGTGGCTCCACTTGGTCCAAGCAGCACCCAAAAATGAAACCTATGAAGATATGAGTTACACCCGATGTTTGTAACAAGCTCCACCTACTGTCTACTGTATATGAAAATATACTGTGATCGTTTTCCTGTGAGTTTTTGACTGAAATGTGACAACACGCCGATCATCACCCGTTTTGGGTTTCACTGAGAGGAGGAACGATGCTGACGTTCGCTGTGGTATGGTGAGGAGACGAAGATGTGATTATCTCGAGGGGGCAAATTTCTAATCATGAAACTGTCAGGGTAGAGAAATGATGTCCACTGATTCCCCCTGCTCAATGGCACATAATGCACGTGATTTTTTAACATTTTTGTTTCATATATGACGAGTGAAGATTCTCTTTTTCTTCCTTTTTTTTCCTCTCTTCTTTTTTTAAAGCTGGAATGATATGTTGTTGCTTATTGTACCTGAATGGGACTAAAATCCCTTAACTGCAAACATGAGTAACCGTTACATTGTTTTTATGTTTTGGATGAAGCCATCGTATATTTGTCTAATGCAGAATTTTATGAACACTCCCCGTGTGGAGGAATGATGGACGTACTGATCATTTGGACTGCCGATGTAAGGAATGATCAAATCCCTGCTGAATCAAATACCACGTTTGCTTTCGCCCCTCTCATCGCTTCACACATCACGGTGATCAAACAATGTCTGGCAAATGATATGATTAAATCCGATGAGGCAGCAGTAGCTTTAGGGCAGGCTTTGCTCTGACACGAAACCACCACAAACCTTTTCTGTCGATGCCCCAGAATAACCCGCGTGTACAGTGGAAATGGCGTGATGGAATTAGAGAAAATATATATGAGTATATAAATAAAGTTTAAAAAGGAAAACATCTATTTTAACTATGGAGAGTCTTACCATTACTTTATCTGCTTTGCAAAGTAAGACTTCTTTTCCTTTGTAAGGTCTACCAGATGGTGTGTTTTTGCACTTTTTCGTTTGTGTTCCATTCGGTAGGCCATGCTTGTGTTTTGGAGCACTGAATACTTTGTATTGTGTTTACTGTGCCAATTAAATATGCCTGGAGAGTAAACAGTGTATTGTCTGCTTGTTTTTCTTCTCTCGATGAGCCACAAAAGTCACATCAATCACCATTAACTGCATCAGCAACTTGAACCATAAAACACAATGTGAATGGAGACAGATAAAGTGTGATGGCAGGGCTTTATGATTTAATTACTCTTAACACAGACCACTTGTAACACACTTTGTTTTATAACTAAAGATTCTTTTTGTCATTTTTATACTCGTGTTTTAATAATTTAGCCCATTAAAATGATGCAAGGATAAAAAATGACAAAAGCATTACAAGTTGTGAGGGCAAAGAATGACTTGCTCATATTTCTTCTTTGTTGGAACAACAATCCAAATGTGAAACCAGTTAACTGACTTTTTCTTACTCTGCTTTTCACCATACAAATGTGGATAATTTATTATATTATTAGTCATTTTAATGAATACATCAACCATTCCTATGATTAAAGGCACAACATTTGGATTTAGTTATCTACTATCAGAAAAGGCAACACTACCTTTTACAAGTCTCTTTTACAGCAGTGGTGTACCCAAAGCTACTCATGCCCCCCAGAGGTCTGTCAGCTTTAAACCCTTTCATCCACCCCTCCTCTCATGTTCACATGTGTTCAACAAACGCTGAACTCATTTTTCAGTCTGGTCTCTGGACTGCTTTCAGTTTACCATTTACTACAGTCAGACATTGCTGGTTAGCAAGCTGCCATTAATTTGTGACTTTAGTTGCGCTCAAACAGTTCTTTATGTTTATTGACGACAGCTGTTTACCCGTGATTACTGATGGTAATCCACACTTCACATAAAGCTAATATTTCAAGACGGCTATAGCCATGTCATTCACGTCTTTGGTAAAATATTCCATATTTCTATTCATAATTTCAACAATTTTTGCTGCTTATTTGTTTAGCTTCGCAAGCAATTTTAATGCTAACACAGATTTGCTTACCTGTAGTGGTAACAGCAGTTTTTACAACTCATACATGGCTTTAACATTCAGCATTTGGCCCTATATCCGACCCCACTGTGCAGTGGTCCACTGGGCAACGTGTAGCCCGGTTTGGAATCTGTGTGCTAATATGTACAACTGCAACATAGCCTGAGCACACTTGCATTGCTAAGCCCCCCGCCCCCATGCCACACTGCACTGTGGTTACTAGTGATGTGCGGATCGATCCTGAAATATCGATTCCTCCGATACCAGTCATTTATGTTCTAGAATCGATTCTCACATTAAAATATCGATATTTTTAGTAATTTAGGGTAAATTTGTAGTTTATCATTAACAGCAACACAGTGGAAAGAAACTATAACATTCGGATTGTCTACATTCAAAGGAACTACTTCCTCTTCCGCCTTTCATAGTCATGTGCGAAATACGGCTGTATAAATGTCTCGCAGCCCCTTGGCGCGCACACTCACAACAATGGCTGAGCGTAATTGTGCGGACGTATTTTACCTCCACTAACAGCTGAGACGTGGTTTGCGATACATGTGGCAAAAAAGTGCTCCAACAGTGAGGTGTTGTGGCCGTACTTTCCCAACCTTGAGACCTCAGAATTAGGGAGACATTCAAAAGGGCTGTTTGGGGGGGGGGGGGGGGGGTGATAAATACATTTTACAGTGTTTATTTATCGGATAAAATACGTTAAATGTCACCGTTATTATTAGCCGGCCCGGAAACAGCGGGGGTGTCCAAATTCAGAGGCTGCTTCCACCTGAGGACCCGGCCTTCGCGGTCTAAAGAAAGCCGGGTATACGTCACAGGCTCCCTCGGTGGAGTGAAACTCAGCCGTCTGCTCCTTGCTATCTAAAATATAACCGGGCGCTGGCGTAAACTCTCGACCGTCTCACACTTTCTTTAATTAGTTTTCTGTTTGACGTTTATTCAGCTGTGTGAAAACCCCGGAGGAACCCACCCGAAGGATTAATAAAGTTAAATTTAATTTGATCTAATCTAATAACTTTAATCTCAGCCAAACCGATTTCCTCACGAACAAATAAAACACTGAAAAAGACAAACAATAACATTTTTAAGTTATCAAAGTGACTTATATATCATGTTTAACCCGA
Source organism: Diplotaxodon limnothrissa (assembly GCF_057381915.1). Taxonomy (NCBI): domain Eukaryota; kingdom Metazoa; phylum Chordata; class Actinopteri; order Cichliformes; family Cichlidae; genus Diplotaxodon; species Diplotaxodon limnothrissa. The sequence goes on along the minus strand of NC_140602.1, from coordinate 54,512,909 downwards.
GTAGTGAAAGCCTGCGGGGGTTTGAAAACGATGTGTCGATCGGCTCAGATATTTGAAGTTTACACAGCTACTTTCTCACCTGAAAACATGTTAAAAGTTGTGTTTTTTTGCGACCCAGAAAGAGAAATAAGAGTAATATTAAAACTAAGCAGCTGCCGCCATTGTTGGAAACTGGAATTGGCTGGGCCGCGCTATGAATTCTGCGATATGGTTTTTCAATTTTGTTGTCCAGGTGGAAATTCGGGAGAATGGTGGCTCCGGGATTCTCCCGGAAAAATCGCGAGGGTTGGCATGTTTGGTTGTGGCAACATCACTAACCTTGTCAAACACCTCAGAGTAAATCATATCACAGAATATGACGAGCGTATGTTGAGGCAAACTGAAGAGGAGGACAGGGACAGATGCTGCTAGGGCGAGACAGACGTCTCTCACGGAGTCCTTTAGTGCTGCAGGCAGGCAAGGTGTTCAAATAGCGCACAACTTCAGTTTTTTTATTTCTATATGATGAACTCTGCATTATTAAGTGATAAGAACAAGTAATCTGATGTTCTGTAATCATTATGACGCTATAATGTGAGATACAATAAATAAAATACGTTTTTTTTGTATAAAGTATCGTATCGGATCAGTATCGTTGATACCACCCTGAAAATTACTTGGTATCGGATCGGAAAGGAAATCAGTGGTATCGCACATCACTAGTGGTTACACAAAGCTTTGTATATCAAAAACTTTCCTTTTTAGCTCCAGATGCAGTCCCACATCTCGTCCAGCAGAGGGTAGTCGTGCTCCATTCTCAGCTATGGTAATGTCACTTGAATGGTTGGGAGTGTTACACTTTTTATTGCCTTATTTTTCAGCAACAGTGCTGGAAAAAAAGGAAGTATTTTTCAGGGATGGAGCTGAAAAATAAAACGCAGATGGTTCTTGAATTATGTTTAGTGCTCACTGGACAGACCTCAGTTTGGATCATGTTCTGTTAACTCTCTCTCTCTCTGTCTCGTAGCATTTTATGTCCAGTGTACTTTTTTAAAAAGGTGTTCGTACTAACTGTACTGTTATTGGATTGCATCTGGCAGTCAGACACTGGCAGTAGTCACATATATTGATTCTGGACCACTAAGCTGCAGCCTGATAAATCCCAGCTGCCCCACTGTATGCAGGTGCATGCTGTGTAGCAGATGCAGCACTCACTTCCTCCACCACACTTCACCACACTTTCAAAAAGCCTCATTGGCTTTTGCTCCCTAGAACTCCCCAGTAGCCTGAAAGGGCTAAAGAAAATTAATTGCTTCAGTGGATCCTACAAGGCAAGGAAGTTTGTGTCGTCAACACGATTCAGAGCTTCTTCCACTTTGCTTTTTTTTAAAAATTGGTTTATTCAGGAGCGAGTTTATATCACATGCAGGAGGTGCCCTGCAATAGCAACATTTTCATCTGTAGTCAAGTGCAGGAAGGAAGGCATGTTGCAGCCATGTGTCATCCTCAAAGTGCAACATCACACAGTACATGTGAAACAGATGACAAGAGAACAGACGAAAATTGAATTACAAGACATAACTGTAACCAGCTAAGCTCACATAAGTCATTCAAAAATAGCTAGCTTTTGAATTATTACATTAAAGGTGAAAATAAGTAGATGGCAGCAAAGCGTTACATGTTCATTTCTTTCATTCGCCTGGTTGGCAGGTTTACTTCATTTGCTTTCTGTGGAGATGATCACACCATTAAAATAGGGCCACTGCTTCTAGCTTTAAGGATTGATGATTAAAGCTGCCTCAGACTAATCTTCCATCTGTCTTGGAGCCCAAATAAGTCAGGGAACAGTCTTTACAGATTTATGGGCTAGTATCACTCACTCGCTGATGGATCCTCACACCTTTGTAGGAAGTCATGTACGTTTTATTGTAACCAACAACAAGTGAAAATGGTTTGCTGTTAGCTACACACAAACTGATACGTTGCTTTTGCTTTGATGACTCTGGGTATCCATTTACCATTTATAACATATGTGTTTACTCTATAAGGCTGGTTCTAAAGAGGCATTTTTATTGTTGTTATTTACGTTACACATTATTTCTAGCTTCCACTAGGGGGCGATACCCATAGTAACAAAAATACTTTGAATTCTTTAGATTGTCAATGGGAAAACAACCCTTGGCTCTGACCTCAGTAAACACTTTCTTGGTGAGTTTTATTGAATAAAATGAATAAAGTCAGTTTTATGAATTTTGGCCATTTTCAGTGTCGAAAATAAGGATTATTCAGGCTATGCTCACTTGTGATTGACCAAGGATGTTAGATAATGAGCATGTGGCATTTTGAGATTTATACTGTCTATGCAGTGCTCTCCTATAATACTCCATGGCTTTGTTCATACAGTACAACTGTTAGTTGCTTCAGTGTTCCAACACCCTCTAATAAGAAACACAGCAGTGCAGCAGGATGAAAGTAAGGCAGGAGAAGATTCTGTTCTGCACAATCAACTGACTATTCAGTCCTAAAAATTGGACTGAATGTGGATGCTGATGCTATGGCTCAAGGGTCTGTCAGACCACTAGTTTGTTCCAGGCTTTACAACACTGTACAAATATAAATGGGGCACAGAAGCTGGGAATAATACTTTTACTGTAATGGCACAAAGAAGTTGGCATTTGCTTTCTTTAGTTAGTAATTGCCATGAAATCTGCTAGAGGTCATATCCAAGTTAATACGCATTGTGACAAGTTGGAGCATCAACTAAGAGTATTCCCGTCAACTTTCAGATCTATTTTGTTTGCAAAAGATAACGCCTGCTGAACATCAGCATGTTATCTCTTTCTTTTATCTTTGTTGGCTTGTTAGCATGCTGACATTAACATTTAGCAAAAAGCATAGCATGCTTACAGTAGCTGGTTTTTATTTTCTGAAAGGTGTAGATTTAGATTTAGTATAATCTTACATCTAAATGACCCTGTTATTCTTTACTCAGACCTCCTCTGTAATTTTACTTATGTAGCCAGAAGTATGAACTTAAGTAAAACCATATATTTGATGATTTTAGAGTGATCTCCACAAAACCCCTCCAGAAAAAGATGGTCTCATGACTTGGACTTTGGCATGATGACTTCAAAGATTCAAAATCCTTGAAAATCCCAAACTGGCCAACTCTTCATACGTCACAAATTTAAAAAGGGTGTCGACTTGAACACTCTATGCTACTGTTGCACTGTCAGGCTTTTTCCAGCGAATCAATAAACCTGGTGTATAAATTCAGCAGCTTGTTTGGAGGTTTGTAAGAGACTTTTTGCCACCTACCACAGTCTGCTTTACCTGCTGCTTTCGCTCTGTTCCATTACTGCTATGTTCCTGTCTTGCCTGGAGTGAGAGCAAGCCGCCTGATGGGGAAAACACACCTCTGGAGATCAGCCCAGTCTGTCCCATCATTAACAGCCAGTGGGGGCTGGCATCCATCTGTGAAATGAATCAAGGCTGTCACCTCATAAGCTACCTTTGCAGCTTGTTTCATTCATTTATTCATGTATTTTTTTACTTCGAATTTGGCATTGTAGTTCAAAAGGTCCTTTCATTTTAGTGCTGTTTGAGCATTTTTCATGTGTTAAGTCACCACAACCTATTTCAACTTCCTGAACAATTATGATTGCTACATATGATCAAAAAAATATTTAATGTTACTACATGTTCTTCATGTCCTTTAAGCGATGCCAGCCGAAAGGCCCTGCGGGCCTCGTGGACCTCTTTCTCCTGTCCTTCTGATGACGCTGAGCGTTAATACAGCGCAGGTCCACACAACGAGGAAGGCTTTTCACAGGTTTTGCAATAGCAACGTCAAATTAATCCTGAAACGAGTAAACAGCTTTCATTTGTGAACAGCGCTCAGCTCCTGGCCTGCCGCTGCTCCGTCTTTTTCACTGGGACCATCTTCAGCTTTGGCAAATTTCTCAAAGCCAAAATATGCTGAATCCTTCCCAAAGGTATGACAAATGTGGGAAAGGAAGACACAAACCACCAGTCAACAAAAGAAGCTTGGCCACCTCAGACCACTTGGTGGATATCAAGCTTTGCAGACACAAAGGCCATTAATAGCCAGTGCTTCAAAATTTAAAAACAAACAAAATGACGTCAGCAGTGGCATTTCTCTAAATTAAAGTGCAGATGTTTCTCCAGTGTAACAAAGAGGAAAGCTAGTTCCTCCATCTGGAATAGCTATGCTGTCAGCAGACCGGGTCCTGAGCTGAGCTAATACTTGGAGTGTGGCGCTTGGTTTCTGTATTTTTAATATCTTGCACATTACAGCCAAGACTGTCAAGTCAGCATTGTACAATACAACCTCTTGCCACTGCCATTTGGCAATAAGCACTCAACATGGCTTACAAACATCTAACTACGGAGCAAAGATCTCTGATTTATGCTTGTCTGTCATTTGGACTCAAGTGCAGTCATTTGGCTGAGCTGTCCTCTTTTGGCCAGAAGCCGTTTCCTGTTAGGTAAGACAGGCAACTGGGGGCACTCAAGGAGCTGACTGAGTGTGGGAGCTGCTGTGGCTACAACATTCACGCGGCGGATGAATGCAATGACATTCCAGTTGGAAACCTCCCTGAAGGGGCCCTCCTCCTATCCACCTGGCAGGTGTATTGCTGTTTGATGGAGCGGTCCAGCGTCAGTGCCTGCATGGCGTTATCTCCAGGTGCTCATGATTCCAACTACAGTCCAAGGCATGCTTGTTTGTGAGTGACAAACTCCCCAGAGCAATGCAATGGGCTGTGTTGTGTGTTTATATGTGTGTGTGTGTGTGTGTGTGTGTGTGTGTGTGTGTGTGTGTGTGTGTGTGTGTGTGTGTGTCAGAGGTGTGGACTCGAGTCACATGACTTGGACTCGAGTCAGACTCGAGTCATTAATTTTATGACTTTAGACTTGACTTGAAAAAAATGTTCTAAGACTTGTGACTTGACTTGGACTTTTACACCAATGACTTGGGACTTGAATTGGACTTGAACCGGTTTACTTGAAAAGACTTGATATTTTACCCCAAATATAAAATTTAACACGCATATTATATAGAGATTGAAAATGTGACGTCATTCACGGGTAGAACCGCAAAGGATTCTGGGAACTCGTGGCAAGCGGTACTAGCGCACGCAGGCTTTCAATTAAAATCAGTTATACAGCGATAAAAAAGAAACACAAAAATGTCAAGAAGCCGTTGTATTATTAACTGCAATAGCCGGTCGCATGACAGCCACGGGAAGCCGACGGGTAAAGAGATCGGTTGTTATCGGATTACGTCGTTGAAGAGAAATTGTTCGAGCCATGTTTCCGAAGTAATAAAGAGGCGACTGGATTGCAGCCATTCAAAGACCAATTATAACGTCCCAGAACACTCCAGCTCACAGGTTAGTCTGCTCCAAGCATTTCCACACAGGTCAGTCTGCTGTTGTAGTTAATGCGTCATTTTTCTTAACATAATTGGTGATATAGGTTACAAGCAAGTCTGGCGCTGAACAGAAATTGTCGCGCTATGCTCCTTTGTTTATTGTGCATAAATAGTGAATTGTCCTGACACAATATTGCGTTTCGCTTCTGTTATTATGGTACATTGACAAAAACATATACTTTTATTCACAGGATAAAACAGGTTTTTTGTATCACTAATTGCCCAGTGCGATTACAGCATACAGTATTATTGTCACTGCTACATTTCTGTGATGCTACCAGAAATTATTTCCACTGCTAATTAATTACCGTTGAGCTCAAAGGTTATATTAATAAACGGTTAACGAATGTGTATTTATGACGACGATTTGTGAGACTGGTAAACTTATGATACATACGATGGTCTTTCGTTCTACACGGTGCATTTCAAGGTCCTGCACCCATCCGTCGGTAAACTGTACCTGGGCTTGTTGCAGTGACCGGAAGTTACTAAACTTCACGAGTGTATGCGCTCACTCCAAGAACCGTATAATTATAAATATGCATATAAATATGCTACGATGAGATACCTGACTTCATCTAACTAGCAAATGTTTTCCAGGCTACGTTGGTGATGCAGTTTTTTTTTTAAATGATATTTTAAAAAAAATATCATTTATTTATGTATGATATTTTTGTCATGCGATTTTAAAGCCGGTCCTACAAGCGCATCCAAGAATAACATGCAGCTTATCTCAGAACTGTTGGTGAAAATTATTCTTGGAGCTAGGTTTAATTGAGCTGCATTTTAAAGAGGTGCAATTTCACAATTTGTGTATATTTTCTAAGTTCACTATTTTGTCATGTGTTGAGAAAAACACAGATTTAAAAATTACATGGTCTAATATTTACATTTAGCATATAACTGCAACATGCTTTTTTTCGTTTTTTTTTTTTAAGACTCGAAAGGACTTGAAATTCAAAATTTCAGACTTGTGACTTTACTTGGACTTTTACACCAGTGACTTGAGACTCGACTCTGACTTGCCTGACATTACTTGAGACTTGACTTGAGACTTGCAAAACAATGACTTGGTCCCACCTCTGGTGTGTGTGTGTGTGTGTGTGTGTGTGTGTGTGTGTGTGTGTGTGTGTGTGTGTGTGTGTGCTAATAGGCACATTTACCGACTGCTCCTTCTAAACTCAAACTATGCAGAAACTTGAGTTGTATGTTTTAGATGCACTCTGTTTCATCCCCGCAGTGGCCATGTCAAAGCAAGCAACCAATAAAAGTCATGTTTCTGCTTGACTGTTTAGCAGTGGCTGCCTCAGTTAGCATCCTTTGTTTATCAGCAGCTTCCCAGCAAGTATTTCAGCGTTGAATAGTCGGTGGCCGTCTTTTCAGGACATCTAGTCAAGGTTGAAAGATAGTTTCAAAATCAAAGTCGTGTCGACGTAGAGGCACAACTTCACCGTGGAAATCTCCTGGACTTTCTTTTTTTACTTTCCAGCAAAAGAAAGTTAGTCTTTAAAAAATCTTTCATATCAGTAAGTACATTTTTTGCTATAGCACATTTAAACTAAAGTGCTTCACACTAAAAGTTTTTTTTTTTAAATCGCTAAACAGTACAACTAGCTTCCATGCTTACTGTTTCTTATGAAAACATGACAAACTCTCTCAGAACCTTTTTTTGTTCAACTGAACTACCTATGACTACACATTCACAATGTGTAACCTGTGTTTTGATCACAGGTTTACGATGGTGTCAACGGGGGCAGCAAGGCAACGACTGGAACGGTTTGGCATATTAAACTCATAAGTGACTGGAGACAATTTGAGCTTCCTGATCTCATTGTCAGGTTCAGGAAACCAGTTTGAGATGATTAAGCATTGTGCAATGGATGTAATTGGTAAACTGATGATGATAAAATGACGGACGTAAACAGTAATAATACTCAGGTAGGCTGTAGCATTTCAATAATGATCAGTTGGTACTAAGATGCCCAATGTGTGCCAATTAAATATCCTCACATCATTACACCGCCACCATCAGCCTGAACCTTTGATACGAGGTAGGATGGATCCATGTTTTGTTTTTTTAAATGTTCAATCCTAAACCTGCTCACCAAATTTCACAGCAGACCAGGAAATGTTTTTCTGTTTTAGTGAGCTTGTGTTAATTAAAACTAGCCACACCTTTCCCGTTTCATCTGACAGTAATGGCAGGTGGTGTGGTCTTCTGCTGCTGTAGTGCATCAGCTTCAAGAGCTCAGAGATGCTCTTCTGCATACCTTGGTTTTAATAATTAGTTATCTGGATTACCGTTGCCTTTGTATCATCTTGAAGGAGTCATGGTCATAATTTCCCTTTCTCTGACCATTCTCTGTTAAAAACCTAGAGATGGTTTTGTGGGGAAATCCCAGTAGATCATCAGTTTCTGTAACACTCAGACCAGCCTGGCACCAACAACCACGCCGCAATCAGTCCTTTAGTGTTTCATCACCTTTCTCCATCATCCTGATACTCACGTTAAACTTCATCAGGCCACCTTGACTATGTCTACATGCTTAAATGCAATGAGTTGCTACCATGTGTCACAGGTAGTGGGAAAATACGGACTCAGTCGCGAAGCTCTGGATGCAAAGTACACAGTGCGTTTATTTACAGTGCCCAAAAACAGTTTCAAAACACAAAGTGAAGTGCAAAGTCCAACAGTGATCTTCTCCAAACTCCCAGTGGTGCGCAGGTGAGTTTCCAAAGTGATTATCCAAGTGTGTGTTCTCCTCCAATAGCTTAATCCCGCAGGCTCCTTCTCTCCAACCTCCAGCTCTGTATCTCTTCCTCCTACAAACAAGCAAAAACAACAGGTGAGGAGGCTAGCCAACTAAAGCTAAGCTGCAAGTCACAAAACACTCTTCACTACCAAGCTGCAAGTACAATCCAGCATCAACTGCCATCTGGACACACAGTTAAATACCTCAGCCCACAACGAAGGATGATCAGTGCTGGGTGGCAAATTAGGTGCAGGTGTGTCAGCCATTGGGTGGAGGAGGAGAGAGAGAGAAACACACATACACACACAGGCAGGTCGCCCCGGGAAGGACCGTCCGACCATGACACCATGTGATTGGCTGATTAGATATTTGCATTAACGATCGGTTGAACAGGTACTTATAATGAAGTGGCTGGTTAGTGTATTTCTGTGTATTTCTTAAATCAGCTATTTAAAAATAAATAAATAAATAAATATTAGCCTATATTATATAACGTTCATATTGGTATTATTGATCTCAATTGTCCAAAACCAAAGTTGCTGAATCACTGGAGCTGAATCTTGGCTCAAGGTGGCTCAACTTTGTGCTGGAAGCCACGGGCACTCTACTGGTCTGTCTTAAAAAGCATAAAACCTTAAATGGCATTCGGAGAGTGAATCCCCTGCCAACACACAGGCCTTGATACTGCTCTCCATGAATGTTGATGAAACTGGTAGATTATGTATAATCCTGCTGACAAATGGACAAACAGACAAACATCACCGAGCACATCTTACAGAGAGAGCATTCAGAGCTGCAGGCTGGGTGTGAACGTCCTCTTCAACTGATTCACAGCATGCACTACTTTCCCCAATCACACCCAGTCTTGTAAAAGCAGATGTGAGCTATATGTTTACATTGAGCCTGGAGGGGTGCGGGTGGGGTTGGAGGTTGTCAGCAGATACTTTTCACTTTCTGCAACGAGCCTGACTGCTACTACCCACTCATCTCTGCTCTTCAATTACCTGCTGCTAATTAGAGACGAAGGCGTGCAAGCGTGGGTCAAACGCTATAAAACACCTCGCAATCGAGCAGAAAATCTCTTGCTATGGAAGCCTTCTCCTCATTTCATTTCTTTTTTCCCCCTCCTTCTTCTTTTTGCTCCAGGCACTGACAAAATTACAACAGATCCCGTTTATTCTTTGGTGCAGTGGTGGAAAATATGCTGCCACTAAGTGGGAAAACTTGAGCAAAAACGGCCCAGATGAGCAAGCTCAGGACTGCTGCATTTGCTTTGACTTGAAATTTTAAGTGTTTTGCTGAAATGCACTGTGCTAACAGAAGCTTGTTCTTTGGAAGGTATGGCAAGCATCATACTAGCAGAAGGGAAACTAAAAGAGACACCAAGACTTTGATGTAGGCATTAAAAACAGGCTCATGTGCTGTGATTTTTCTGGTTTTGGTAGACTGTAGAAAAGCTTATTCTCCCTGTGAGCTCAGTATTTCCACTCATTGCTAAAAGTGTTTTTTTTTGTGTGGATTTGCTTCGGAGACAACAGCAGCCTTTAAAGACATCCCTTCCACCTGTAAGAAAAAAAAAGAGAAACATCAAAACAAAAAAACTGGTCAACAACAAAATTCCTCCGCTGACCTCCTCACCTTGACTTGTAATTTGGTCTCAACAGTGGCTCGGAGCCACTCACGGCTGGACTGCAGGGTGACATTTTTACTGTAGGGAATGTTACTGTGGAGCTTCTCCCAGTGTCATCGTCCTCTTTTAGATCCCACATTAAATCACACACATACACACACTCATAATCATGCACACACACCGCTATGGAAAATGACATTTGGAAACAAACTTTAGTGAGCATGCACAATGAATACCGCAGTGCATGAGTGTAAGGAATGCCTTCACCGCAGGACAAAGGAACGTCTGTTGCTCCAGCCACTCTTTGTAATCTTTGGACAATTTCATAAGGTCTTTTTCTCCCCGCCATGACTGCAGCTGTGGCAACCATCCAGACCATTTGGCTATCTCTGACTCCACGCAGCAGTACCACAGAAAACTCATCTCCCAAAAGTAGATGGCAAAAGCACTCATGTGGAGCCAGCAGTGAACCAACAGATCCCTGCTGACTCCCCACACTGGTACACGCAGTCAGAGCTCACTGGAGATGAGGGGTTGTATGTATCTGTCGCTTATAAATTCAAATATAAAAGGACTTTATAGTTTTGTTTCAGTTATAGTTTATTCTGTTTCCTTTTACAAAATAATAAATAAAAGCTGTTGGGTGGACATCGTCTTTAATTTTGACTCTTCTGAGAAAACTGTGTTTGTGAAATGAAATACCAGAGAAGTTGACCAAGTAAGTGGGTTTAGAGATGACTCATGGCTGCTGTTATGAATCATAGATGGAGCAAACCCCAGCTTCTGGGGGGAATAAGTATACTCAGAGGTGGAATGACCCACAAAATATGCAATAATTATTAAGCTTTGTTTCCAGTGAAATCCTAAGCTACCTGTAGGACAGAAGATCAAATTTCTTCTGGATTTAATTCATGAGATGACTCTGACTGCGACTCTTACTTGTCTCATGCCTGAACTGATTACCAATTACAGGATTTGTGCCTGAGGCAGTAATAACATGATAAAAATCAAAGTTTGGGATATATATCTGAGGTACATTTTTTTATTTACAAAAAAATAATGAATTTAACACAATTCAGGTGACTACATACAGAACTTAGAGGATAGAAACAAAGTATCCTATCACGCTAATATCGATCCAATACCAAAATCCTTGATTGTATAGATACAAAGTTTGGATCGATCCCCTGTCTTTTGACAGTCAAAGGCAAAAAAGGTTAATTAGCCTTGGATTTAAAATATGTCTGAACAATATTCATATGTCTAATGCCAGCTCCTTCTCATCTTTTAGTATGTTTTTGTGTTTATTTGCTCAGTTTTCTTCTGCTAATGGCCACCTCATCACCACCCCGCCGTTTGACCTTTGGCTGAATCTTGAAAGTGAATCATCAGCAATCTTTATTTATTTATTTATTTATTGTCATTGTCAAGAACAATGAAATTGCGTTTGGGGCTTCCATACAACCCAAAAAAAAGAAGAAAATAATAAATACCCCTTAAAACCCAAGTGTACATATTTAACCCAGTGTGACTCCAATGCAATAAGACAATCCTTAGCAATAATGTTCGTAGAAATTCAGACAAAGACCTGAGAAACATGACAAAATACAACAATGCAACCCATTCAATATTATTGTACTGTGAGATATGATATCAGATATGATAGTTATCTATTTAAGAAAGAGGGGGGGGGCAGGAGGGGGAAGAGAATAAAGATATGATGCACCAATGCAGACCAGTTCATTGCTATTAAGAAGTTGGATATGGTTATTGTCCGTGAGAGGGGGGCAGAGAGTTCAGGAGCCTCACAGCCTGTGGATACAGGCTGTTGGCCAGTCTGGATGTTCTGGCCTGTATAGACCTGTACCTTCTCCCTGAGGGCAGCAGATGGAAAAGGTGGCGCGCAGGGTGATGTTGGTCCCGCAGGATACTGTGCACCCTCCTCAGACAGCGAGTGGGGAAGATATTACTGATCTCTGGCAGACTTGTTCCAATAATTCTGCCAGCTTCTTTCACCACCCGCTGGAGTGCTTGCTGATCGGCCTTGGTGCAGCTGGGGAACCACACTAGAAATCCATACGTCAGAACGCTGCTGATGGCACAGTTGTAGAAGTTCAACATCAGAGATCTGGGAATGTGTGCGCTCCGCAGTCTCCTCAGGTAGTAGAGGCGCTGTTGGGCCTTCCGTACAACTGAGGTGATATGGTTGCCCCAGGACAGGTCCTCGGTCACAGTTACCCCCAAGAATTTAAAACTGCTCACCCTCTCCACCGCCTCACTGCCAATGAAGAGAGGCAGATGGTTGTTATGACCCCTCTTCCGGAAATCTACAATGATCTCCTTGGTCTTTTTGGTGTTTAAGACCAAGTTATTGTCGTGGCACCATGACTCTAGTTGTTGCACCTCTGTCCTATAGTTTGTCTCATCATTGTTGGATATAAGTCCGAGCACTGTAGTGTCATCTGCAAACTTAACAATGAGTTTGTTTCTAGCGTGTGATCTGGTGTTTACTTAGAACATAAATAAAACTGACTTACACTTGACTTGCAACATCTGACAGGGAATAAAAAAACACCCCATGCTTGCAGATTTCTCAATTGTATGCAGCATTTGAAATTCCTGCAATTAGTACAGGATAATTGAACATTTTATTTCTTTGGATTATTATTAAACACATTTGTTAAAATATATTCATTGTTGATGTCAGATGTAGAGGTAGAGTGTTTCCAGATGATGTACATGAAACAGATCATTCATGAGTATTACTATTTGAAGCTTTGCTTTTTCTTGTATGACATGCCACAAATGCCATTCCACAGATAGATGAGGGGGGGAAAAAGCTTCACATCCATTTCCAGTTTAAAGCATTGCTTTCATGAATAATGAATAATACTTTTTTTTTCTTCTTGTTGGTTCCTGATTTGTTTATTTCATTCGTATGCAGATGATATACGAGTTTACAATCAGACAAAGTGACAGCTCAACACTCCACTCCTCAGATTTGGAAAACTAACAGGAGACATTATGCTTCTTATTCTTAAAGCAGGTGAGTTTTTGCAGCTTGAATCACATTTCCTTAATGATAATCACATAAAGGCAAAATCAAAAACAAGCATATTTTTTCCATCTGGGAAGCATCTCTGCAATTACACGCTCCCCCTTCTTTACTTTCTTCCAAGACCAAGAAAAACTGAGTCATGTTTTAGTTTCCCCAGAATCTTCTGGTGCACTGTCTCGGGCTAAGCTGTCTTCAATGTCAGAAATGTCAAACTAGTCAATATTTACTGGTATCATAATAATAAAAGAGCAGGAAACATGGATCTATTCCTTTTATGTCTCAGGACAAGGAAGTACAGTATTTCATTGAAGCAAAAAGCTTTTCTGCACCTATCCTTTTTAGAAGTATTGAGTCCTGTATTCTTTTTCTCTGTTGCAGTGGAATCAACCTCTGCCTACACAGACTAACGTTCAGTAATCTCTCACTTTTTTCAAAAACACCCTGTAGATGTTTTTGGTGAACACATTAAGCTTTATTTAGATTTTCTCACCATTACAAATAGTGGGCGTGCTTGTGCTATAACAGACATGACACATTTTTCCCACATGAAACATTAGCAAAGCTAATCCTGTGCCTATTCTAATTCTAATATAGTTTATACCCAAAATTAGCCCATTGCTGGCATATTCAAACTGACAACTGCCAGTCCCAGGTGAAGCATAAAAGCAGTGGAAGAAGCTTTCACAGTAGCTATATATTTTTATGCTTTTGAGCTCCATCTGAGCTGGAAAGGTTGACCAAATTAAAAAAATGTTCCTTCATTAATCGTTCTGTCATTGTAAAACTATTAGAACTTATAGTGAATTTGATTAAATTTGAAATTTAAAAACACTGTAACTGAATAGAGTTTGATGTAAGTAATTTCAATTGTTGCTGGTGGTCTATGTTTTAAAACTGTTTTAATATCTTTAGTGTTGTAAATACACTGCTCACGATATTGAATGCAAAACTGTGTTTGAAAAAGTCAGTTAAAATACAAAATAATAGTCCAGCACCTCCAGAATGGAGACGAGCAGGATTGCTCTATATCCCAGCAGGGTGTGGACAATGTGGAGTAGATACAAGAAGGTGGGACATTACACAAAGAGAGCTGGAGAAGGGCATCAGCCCAGCAAGAGGAGCAGTATCTTCTGCGTTGGGAGTAGATAAAATGTCCTCAAGCGGACTACTCGTGTGCAGCTTGATTATAACTTGCCAGAGAACACCAGAATTGCAGGCCCAACACTTGTTCTCTTCACACATGAGAGTAGGTTCTCAGTGATCACACATGAAAGAGTGTGGAGACACTGTGGCAAACATTACGCTGCAAATTCATCACGGATGGTCGACTTTAGCAATGTGTTAGTGATCACTGTGGAAACATGTCCCTGGAGCATCGGTCAGACCTACAGGTGCTGCCTTATGGTATCCCAAGTGCTGTTAGGTACCAGGATGAAGACTCAGTGTTAGACTTTGTGCTGATGCCCTAGATATTGTCTCAGGGTTGAAATAGTGACAAGGACACTAGGAAAATGTGAAACCAGAGAAAAATCAGTCAGGAGGGATGAGGAGATAACAACGGTCTTTGGTCAACAAAGATTTTTGGGGGTGTTGGCTTGTTGTATACCTTCAGCACAACTATTGTCACTTTAATTTGCACCGAAGTAGGTGGATTCAAATGGGGAATGATTCCTAACTGGACAGACTGATATCCCTGAAGTTTAACTGACTTTGTAATACTGTGATGATTGAATGTTTCCTTTTTTGAGCAGTGCAGTTATTTTTTCCTCTCTTCCCTCTAAAATTAAAGAGCAGTGTTATTAAATAGAGATGGTTTGGAGAGATTTGAAATGGTCTCTCAGTAATTGGACACTTCACTGATGCTTTTTGTGATGGTATGTTTTTAAAGGAACCATGGTAAAAGTACCGCAGTGGTTCTCGGTTTCATTCTTGTAACTGCTAGTAATGATTTTCTCAGCCTGACGTAACGGAGTCAAACTTTTTTTTTTGGCCATTGCTTGAATTCACAATTCACCATCTCGGCAAACTAAAACAAGACATTTGATTCTCCCCCGACCAAAGCATCAGTTGGCTCGGAGGTGTAACCGAGAGTAACAGAGTGCCCGGAGGTGCCACACAGATTGGGACAGATTAGCCTCAGCTGGAAGATTCGTCACACTGCCTTTGTAGTGAAACCGCTCAGCTAAAAAAGACTGAGAGGGGATTTGGATTTAGAGTTAGAGGATAAAAGCAAGTTTTAGTATTATTTTTAATCACAACAGACAATCAAAAGCAATTATTTGTAGGCTGGTGGGATTACTTGCTTTGAGTTTCGTGTCCTCAAAAGATCTTTTTACAGTCCAAATAGGAGGGACGTTTCGTACAGGCACGCACCACAACAGCTTTGCACGTGGGTGGGCTGGGGATTTAAACTACACGACCAAAGTGATATAATCTCATTAAAGTCTGCAACTGCTAAACTGATCTCCTACACAGGTTTAAATACATTGGGCTGATGGAGAAGAGTTATCTGCCAGTGCTACACTCAATTGTTCACATTGTAAGCTGAACGTGATACGGAATTTATTTTTCTTGAGAAATTAGAAGATATGATCAAAACTTAAGAGATCCAAGGCTCTGGAGAGAACTGTGAACTTTTCCAGACAGTTGTAGTGGATGTGGGAGAAGCACAGGTGAAACTAATGACTTTAATGATCCCTCTGTTCCATTAGGTGTCCCAGTAATTCATACCAAGTGAGTCATCACCCAGAATGCCAGACGCCTGGAACTAGAGCACCTAAATGGGCCATAGCCATTGTTAATGGTGTTAGCTACACCTGTGGCTGGAAAGTCAGAATATCCAGCATGAAAGGTCATAATTCCATACAGCATGCTCACTGTTTATGGTTTCAATTATGTGGTAATTCTCACAGTTTTTGCTCTTTGTGCTAACAGAGGACACTAAATGCTCACTGTATTGTAAATTAAGCTGCGACTTCCGAAAGACACTGCTCATTAAATTTTCATCGAGCAAACAAAATGTGTTTTCACAAGCTTTGTTTTCTGAGCTGTCTCTGGTGCTTTGTCGCCGACATTCACAATCATTTTTTAATGTTTTTCAGCTGTGCACAGTCCTTTCTCTTCCATTGTGCATGGCATCAGCAGAGACACTCTTAAATCTCCTTTAATTGGCTTTTTGTTACCATTTGAGACCATCTACAAAATTACCCCATGCTGTATTGAAAGAGATTTGAAAAAGGATATTTTAAACTACCTGTTGAGACCATTCATTTGTTATGAAAAAGTTTACTGAGCTATAAAATCAAATAGGGATGCAGGGTCATTTTCTCATTTGGTAACCAAAGTAGTCCCCCACAGCTGGAAGGATGCAGGTTTAAAGGTGTAACTTTTCAGATCAGAAACTATGTATATATTTTATATACAGTGTTTAAGTGGAGCTAAGTCCAAGATTGATTTGTACATTACCCCCTTAATTTCTCTTCCTTAGCGATTATGCATACAGTCATGTGAAAACAAAGGTTTTCACAGGACCAAATGCACTTGATTACCTGATCTTCATCAAAAATGAGCACCTTGCAGAAGTGTTGGCAGTTTACTGAAGCATTCAGGCATGTGTGAAACCAGTGCCACAATCTTACATGGAGTGGACATCTCAGCAAAATCACCCCAGGGTCAGATCATGCAATGCTCTGAGAGGTACATCTCAGACAGATCTCATTTAGCATGCTAAATGTTAGGGTTCATGACAGTACAATCAGAAGAAGACTGAACAAATATGGCTTGTTGTTGCCAGGCGAAAGCCTCGTCTGTCTGAATAGAACACGGCAGCGCGCAATAACTTTGCAAATTTACATCTGAACAGCTCACAAAACTCCTGCAACAAGTTTTTGGACTGATGAGACCAAAGTGTAGATGCTTGGCCATATTGCACAGTGCCATCTTTGGCAAAAGCCAAACACAGCATATCAGCACAAACACCTCATACCAACTTCAAGCATGCTGGCGGAGGGCTTGTTTTGTAGTCAAAGGACTTTGCAGTCATTTTGAATTGACCATGAACTGAATACCAAAGTATTCTAAAGTCAAATGTGAGGCCACATGTCCAGCAGCTAAAGCATGGTCCAAATTAGGTCATGCAACAAAACAATGATGCCAAGCACAGCAGCAAATCTAAAACATAACGGCTGGAAAGGAAAAGAATCAAGGTGTTGCAATGTACTAGTCAAAGTCTAGACCACAACTGACTGAAATGCTGTGCCTGCCTGGACAAACTGATCTAGAGTTAATTAACAGGGGTAGGGTCTTTCTTTATAAGTTATGAATGTGCTGTGGTGACTTTCAGATGGCATTTAAATCATGGGAATAAGTTGCTTGCTCTTTTGAGTAGAAAAGGTGCATCTATTTTAGCAGTGGACAGTGGATAGTATAAGCTGTGCTAACCCCAAAAAGGTTTGAGTTTTTTTTCCCTGGGGGTGTTAGTTGGGTTTCTCCCTTACAGCTGGTGTCTGAGGCCTGAATTCCAGCCCAGCTGTGGTGTGTAACAAGGCTAGGGACAGCTCATGTTATCCCTCGCTAGTCATTCGCCTTTTTCGTGATCCCCTAGAGATCTCAGACAGGCCTCGTGCTGTGGACCAGTGCCGTTTTTTTACTCTGCAATTTATTTACTCTGCAGTTGTCTAGCAACTGAAACAACACTCACTAACTCCTGCCCCTCTTGTTCTCCATGTGTCAGTGGTAGTTAACCCACTTTTGTACAAAGCAACAGCTGCAGCAGCCTACACATGTTTTAGGATGTTCAGGTACCGCTGGTAGTCAGGGGTGTAATGTAAGTCAAAATGAAAGAACATTTTTTTCAGGCTCTGAGATCTGGTGGTGGACAGCCCCGGTGGGAGTTTATGACAAACAGCCCGTGAGTCAGAAAATCCTACTCTGTGAACTAATCAGAGGTAGATAGCCTTATTTTAAGAGCTGTTCTCTCACGTTGTTGTCTGGGAACTTATCAACGCTTTGCTCTTCCGCCTCGTGTGCCTTCGTCTGTGATGAATGTTTTCTGGAGAGAAAGAGAAGGATAAGAGGCCAATGCCTCCGGTCTGCCATGACATCATCTCTGCACACATCTGGAAACGGTAGAGCCAGTGTGTGTGTGTGTGTGTGTGTGTGTGTGTGTGTGTGTGTGTGTGTGTGTGTGTGAGAAGGGGGAACTGCAGAGGAATGGGGGGGGGGGGGGGGGTTGTGACACATCAGCAGTATGGAGAGAAAGAGAAGAAGAGAGGAGAGAAAAAAATACTGTTTATCTGATGCACACAGACAAAAAGAAAGGGATGTATAACCAGTGTAAACACATCATCCCAACCCCCCAGCTCTAATGAATCACAAACTAAGGCCTACACAAACTCTGGTCCATGCCTCTGTTGGAGAGAAAAAAAGAAGGAAATGCTTTGAGGGTTTATAAAAATCAATTTTTTTTCTTTCAAGCTGATGCAGTATTTTCAAACCTCAAGGATGATGTAACCAGAGGTTGAGTACCACCTAACAACATACTGAAAGATCAGTTTTAGATCTTTTTGCTTTTTTTTAATGTGTCAAACTTCAAACTTTTTTTAAAATTTGTTTAAATGTCCGGAGATGTTTAAAAAGTTGTGCGATAAGGTGAGAAAACTGGAGAGGCTCTAGAGGTTTATTTCTTATTCTCACCACCAGAGGGGGACACACTTCTCCCACCCCATGCTCCATTGAGTAATTTGAAATCGTGTAAGTGACTGCCTGTCAAATAATGAGAATTTTTTATGACGGCTGTAAAACATCTGAAGGAGAGAGAGGCGATATTAATCCGGTTTTGTTATCTGTTGCTGTTCTTGTGCTGTGTTTGATGAAAGAACATTTATTACCTTGTTCAAATCCACATGATTTATCTCTGTCCCTTATATTGGCAAACACAAAGGGGGGAGCCCATAGAATAGTGCACATACAGTTGGCAACACAGAGTTTCAGATTGATACAAAGATGTAAACATATAAAATACACACACACACACACACACACACACACACACACACACACACACACACACACACACACACACACACACACACGGAGAGTGGGGAATACAAGAAAGAGGAGAGACAAGTCAGTGGTTGAAGGGATCGGCACAAAGCTGTCTGCCAGATGTTTGTTCCAATCCTGCAACATGCCTTGGCAAACAAAACCCTTGAATTAGTGTTTTATAATCAGCTTTCATACTCCCCAGATCACTCAATATAGCTCAAAACATCCCAGTTATCTTCTATTATTCCTTATTCATTGTCTAACTTTCATCTGTGTTACGTTCGTCTTTGCTTTATGACTGTCAGGAGACAGAACATGTTAAGTCGAGCTGAAGGGGAAAGTGTGGAAAGGAGCAAGTTGCAGGGATGTCCAAATGTATTATGCAAAGGGAAAAAATCAATAGAAAAAGAACGCAGGGGAGGAAGGATATATATCCCGAACCTATGTGTGTTGTACTACAGAGACCTAAACTGATTGCACCATGACCCACTAATCCTCCACAGCAGCTTGTAATTCTGTTGTCTCCAGCAGGGCCTGTGGAGCACAGCGGACCACGGCAGAGCAGTGCTCTCCAGAACCTTGATCCTGAACTCTGAGCCGAGTTAGGATGCATTACCACCAGAGCCACAGACACTGCCCTGCCACATAACCAGTCTATCTGTCTGTCATTCTCTTCGGCTCCCTCCCTCCTCTTCTTCTTTTTCCCCTCCTCCTTCCTGTCCTTGTTTGGAGAACTATTTCAGCTGATCACTGTTTAACTGACCATCATGAGAAACCTGTCTGCACTGATCATACAGAACAACAGAGGCAATGCATTCATTTTTTTTCCATGACCATCATCTCTTCCACTTGGTAATGAATCCCTCCTGGGGAAAGTTGAGGCAAGCGGCTTAAGGGGGGGTAACTGGTGAATCACCCAACTCCCACCCCCTCATCAGTTGAACAAGGCTTCCACCCCCATAGGGTTATCCTTTCTTCAGTCTGGAAAACTGGAAAAAGATCTGACTCGGGGTGATAAATTCCTTTCCTATGTTGAAGGATTCCCCAAGGAAACCGGCATTAAATTTCCACAAGCTGCCAAAATCAGTGACTAAAAAAGGAGAAAAAAAAAACACACTAAAAACCCAACTAATATATATGTTGTGTGCATTTAGAGCATTGGAGAACACTGATTGATTTGGTGCTAAAACATGAGGAATTTTTCTTGCTTTTTTTGATATCACTTGTTAGAATTTTCTTATTGCCTCACATTTTCCATGTTATTGAATTTTATTTCTGATTTATTATTCTTGAGTCACCATTGCAGGCTTTAATACACTTGTGTCAGAGTTTGGCTTCTGCAGAGGCTTTACACAGTCCTGTCATGCTACAGTCTTCATGTTACGTGGCTTAAACTTTCACTTGTTGATGACAGCTGCCTTTGCTGATAGCTGGGATTTTATTTATTTATGTAGCTGCTTTTTTCTTAGCGTCCTTTTTTTTTTTTTTTTACTAATTGTGTTGAACATGACAGTGCCCTGTCCATCCAAAAAGAAACATGTCCAGTGGTGAGCGCGTTATACACACAGCTGTGAGTTTATAAATCATCTCTGAGAATATCAGCAAACACTGAGGAACAAAATAATTCCCAGCTGCAGTCTTGAGTCAGCCTTGCCTTCATCTATTCTCAAAACATCATGGTAATGACGACCAGAAAGCTGTTTTCAATCAAACAACATGGTCCGTACTTTGCCTCCGCCTTTCTGCCATTTCCTGCTTTATTCCACTCTTCGACTCATATAGCGGACTTGCGAGTGTTAAAAACTAGACAAAATGTGCAGAGTCTCTGTGGATATGTTGGTTGATTAATGCCTCTATTTAACAGGAGAAGTGGGGGACTTGTGACACTCTTGAGGTCATGCAATAAAGTTTAGAAGAAGAGAAGGCCCATAATCACCGGAGAAGATTTAAGACAATGCAGCTGTTGTGTATCTTTACTTAAATGAAAAATATATAGCAGCATAACATTTACATGAATGCGATAAAAGCACGCAAGCTGGTTGAGTGATTTGGACTTTCCCTGAGATATATGGTGTCCTCCCACAGTAAAAACTAAAAATTCCACTTTAATTAATTAATCTAATTGAGACAGCTGCTGCTTGAGATAAACATGACTTTTAGTTCTCTCTAGCTTTAGTTTAAGAACCTCCTACAAACTGAGCCAATAACCAGTTAGTTTCCACAACCAGCAGAGAGAGATACTCAAAACTAATGTGTTTCAGTCATGATGCTCACAAAATGGACAGCAGCCATATGATTTTCCCACATTAGGACCTGATGTGCTCTTTGATACTCGAACTACAAGGAGAAAAAGGATGAGAAAGCAACAGTGACCTTGTTTTTAGAATAACTGACAAAATTAAAATTTCTCTAGATTTTCTCACAAGATCAGAGAAATTATGCTTTGAGGAGAATATCTATGTTTAATCAAAATTCTGTCACGGCCCAGTGGATCAACAGATAGCTGATCAGCAGCATTATTGTTCTTTCTCTCTCACCGGGGCGGAGCTCATTGTGGGTTCATGCCCTCGGCCCACGCACCTGTGAAGTTGAAACACCAGAGTGTCACTGACGCGACCAGCATTTAAGCAGAGGGATGACAGCCATTTATCGCTGGATCGTTGTGCTCAGTGTATCTCAGTTCTCATAGTATTAGACTCCTGTTATTTCTGTGTCTTTGTTCTAATGTGTTTGCTCTGTGTTTAAATTCCCTGGACCTGTCCCTAGTCGTGGATGCTTGGAGAGTGGCTGGTAGCGAGCAGTGAGTGGGCGAAGAAGAGCCAGTGTTTTAACCTGTCCTCCCCACCTTGGATTCCCTGGAGCCCGGACCCCTGTCACAGTAATATACAGCACAATTCCCTCCACTGTCTGTACACCTGGTGAATGTGAAATAAACCCCACTCCTCAAACTGAAGAGTCCCGTGTGTAAGTCCTCAGTGAACTGTGTCAAACTTATGACTGCAAACAAAGTTTAGTACAGGGTGGGCCATTTATATGGATACACTGTAATAAAATGGGAATGGTTGGTGATATTAAAGTCCTGTTTGTGGCACATTAGTATATGTGAGGGGGCAAACTCCTCAAGATGGGTGGTGACCATGGTGGCCATTTAGAAGTCGGCCATCTTGGATACAACTTTTGTTTTTTCAATAGGAGGAGGGCCATGTGACACATCAAACTTATTGGTAATGTCACAAGAAAAACAATGGTGTGCTTGGTTTCAACGTAACTTTACTCTTTCATGAGTTATTTACAAGTTTCTGACCACTTATAAAATGTGTTCAATGTACTGCCCATTGTGTTGGATTGTCAATGCAACCCTCTTCTCCCACTCTTCACACACTGATATCAACACCGCAGGAGAAATGCCAGCACAGGCATCCAGTATCCATAGTTTCAGGTGCTGCACATCTCATATCTTTACACCATAGACAATTGCCTTCAGATGACCCCAAAGATAAAAGTCTAAGGGGGTCAGATCGGGAGACCTTGGGGGCCATTCAACTGGCCCATGACGACCAATCCACTTTCCAGGAAACTGTTCATCTAGGAATGCTCGGACCTGGCACCCATAATGTGGCGGTGCACCATCTTGCTGGAAAAACTCAGGGAACGTGCTGTCTTCAGTGCATAAAGAGGGAAACACATCATCATGTAGCAATTTCAAATATCCAGTGGCTTTGAGGTTTCCATTGATGAAGAATGGACCCACTATCGTTGTACCCCATATACCACACCAAACCATAACTTTTGTTGTTCCAACAGTCTTGGAGGGATCCATCCAATGTGGGTTAGTGTCAGACCAATAACGGTGGTTTTGTTTGTTAACTTCACCATTCACATAAAAGTTTGCCTCATCACTGAACAAAATCTTCTGCGTGAACTGAGGGCCCTGTTCCAATTTTTGTTTTGCCCATTCTGCAAATTCTGTGCGCCGATCTGGGTCATCCTCGTTGAGATGCTGCAGTAGCTGGAGTTTGTAAGGGTGCCATTTGTGACTAGCTAATATCCGCTGAAGGGATGTTTGACTAATGCCACTCTCCAATGACATGCGGCGAGTGCTACGCTGTGGGCTCTTGGTGACTGAAGCTAGGACAGCCACTGATGTTTCTTCATTAGTGACAGTTGTCTTGTGTCCACATTTTGGCAAATCCAACACTGAACCAGTTTCACGAAACTTAGCAAGCAGTTTGCTAACTGTAGCATGGGAGATGGGTGGTCTCGTAGGGTGTCTTGCATTGAAATCTGCTGCAATGACCCGGTTATTGCGTTCACCAGATATCAACACAATTTCGATCCGCTCCTCACGTGTTGACTTCTTCGACATGTCAATGGCTGTGAACAAAGAGAAACTTGTAAATAACTCATGAAAGAATAAAGTTATGTTGAAACCAAGCACACCATTCTTTTTCTTGTGACATTACCAATAAGTTTGATGTGTCACATGGCCCTCTTCCTATTGAAAAAACAAAAGTTGTATCCAAGATGGCCGACTTCTAAATGGCCACCATGGTCACCACCCATCTTGAGGAGTTTGCCCCTCACATATACTAATGTGCCACAAACAGGACTTTAATATCACCAACCATTCCCATGTTATTACAGTGTATCCATATAAATGGCCCACCCTGTAGTGTAACAGGCTGATAAATGTAGGTGTCATCAGCAAACAAGTGACACTGATTGCATAGCTTTAAAGAATGAAGTCAACTTTGTGTTAATTTGATGAAAGTTTAGCCTGGCAGTTTCATGGCCGATTAAGTTATTTTTATGTATAAACTAAACTATATAAAAATCAAAACATTTTTAATTTTCCTCTTAGTATGATAAATACGGATATTCTGTCACATACTGTTGATATCACAGAGTTACGGACAAGGCTTCCTGATATAATGGTAATTGGGCTGGCACTTTCTACAGTATCCCACATTGACCCATTCATACAGGCACTTTCTCTATGCTTAAGAGCTTTCTAACTAGAAAAGACTGATGGATCCATTGGAGAGCAACTTAGGGTTAGTATCTTGCCCAAGGATATTTGGCATGCAGACTGGAGCAGTCTGGAGATGACCTGCTACAGCTTTGAGGCATCAGTGGCAGCAAATCTTATGAGTTTATTTATATAACACTTTTCTAGTCTTTGCTGTTTACTCTTGCTTTGTTTGCTGGTTAGGGTTTAAGGACCAAAAACTACCTTTGTATGCTGGAAAATTATATCTCATGTGATAGCAAAACGTGTTTTACTAGTGGCTTTCACGGCACCATTAACAAAGGACACTTTGTGAGTATAAATAAGATTACTATGGTTTTGGCCAAATGGCCACATGTCACAGACATTTAAAAAAAATGGCAAGTCTTAATCAAAACAAGTTATGAAAGCTGCAAAAATACAAAGTTACACTGTAGCTGATATTAGATGTGATTCACCTTAACAGGATCATTATGTCATCATCTTTCGTGCACAAAGAAAATGAAATTAGTTAATTAAATCAGGAAACACTGCAAGCCAACCATTTTTATAGTGAGATTATTTCCTTTATAATATAATTTAATCAGTTTTCCTCTTATGGTGTAATGTTCAGAACTAACTATTGGATATAAAGTAGTAATCAGACCAGTAGTCTAGAGTGCCCACCATTATCATTTCAGTTTTCATCCAAGAAACTAATAAAAACAGTCATAAATTAAAGCTTCAGTGTCAGAATTTGAAAATACACTCAAATTGTGTTAGAGCGCTACACAATAAGCCTTCCCGACCTATTGTTGAGATTGTTCATGCTTCTTCTCTTCTAGATGAAAATAACTTCCAAATTTTCACGTGGTCACAATTAGCTGTGAAGATTTAGTTATCATCAGCATAGGCACAAGATGTCATCCATACGTTACTTGAGAGTTTGCCATACTGGTAACAATGTAACCAGTGGTTGCTAGGGAAAAGAGTGCTTTTCCCAAATGGTTCCTGCAGATTGTTCTCACTGCATGAAATCAGTTGCAAAGAAGGTACTACACCAAAAACCTGCAACTAATTGGTTTGGTTGTTAGCAGACTGTTAAACACTAACTAGCAACTAGCTGAATTGTAGCACAACTGGAATAAGTGTGAACCAAACAGAAATGGTGGCAGACCAGTCTCTAGACTTTGCACAACTTATCTTATTCACATGATCCTACTTTGACATGGTGATTGTCACATGTCTAAAATAGTGGACAAGTTAACATCCCATGGTTAGTAGTCATGTGTGTATAAAACCTTATTAATATAAATTCCAGATTTTTTAGCAAATTGATTTTAGAGCCCCCATAGTTAAAGCTGGCTAGCTAGTTTGGTTAGCAAGGTGCATCTGTGATTTAAAATGATATCAAACGCTATGCTAATAACTAGAGCCCATTTGAATAGGATTAAAACAAATGAACCTGTTGGAGAACTGCTTACAGTGTCTATAATACAATTAAATGCTGTGCTTACATTAAAAAAGTAAGAGAAGGACATGTGGGTTGTTAATTATGTACCTGAATAAAGTTAAAAACTTGAGTATAGCAGAAGAAAGATGATGGTTTGAATCAAGATTATCTTGGATACATTTCTGTCTGGTATATGTTCAGATGGCAGTAATTATCAACCAACAAATGTGTGGGTGGGGGGCAAAATACTGTAGGCAGCCAAAGTTCTCTCCTGTTTCAGGCACCTTTGTTTTTCTTTTCTATGCTCACTTTCACACTCTCTGCGGGACCTCTCTTCTCTGGACATCCGATCCAATGTTTTGGGCCTGTCAAGCTGCACTTATGTTGAGCCTTTTCTGTTGGATTTGATTTCTTTTGAAAATAAACCCCAGCACAATATACCTATTCTTAAAGGGGGAACTACCATTTTAGCTTTTTCATGGTCCTAAAATCACAGGTCCCTTGTGTAACTTTAAACATTTTTGGTCAGCAGTTAGCTGCATTTCAGACAACTTGTATGTGTTATTACACCAAATGATGCACTGTGTGTTTGACTGGGTTTATGTCTGAGTGTAGATTATAAAGACATAAATACAGGAGAGGATGTAGAAAGAAGCACGCCAGGTTTACTGAGATAAAAGCCAAGAAAGGAACTCAGCACTTTCTCATTACCTGCAGATCACTCCCGTCCATTCTTTACTCTCCGCCATCCACGTTTGACGTTTGACTTGACAGCTCAGACCCCTGACCCATTACCATCGAGGACCCCAGGCAAAAACAAATGAGCTCACCCTCTCTCTTCATCGCCATTCCGTTTGTCAAACAGGCCACATGTGTTTAAATTACCTCAAATATCAGCCAAAAGATCTGAACTGCACTACACCTCAAATCCCTGACTCTTTGACCCATGAAACATATAATTTCTGTCCCCTTTGTACATTTATGCCCTGCAGCTTTTCCTCAGGTCCTCAAAGTCTTTCTTGGTCTTGATTGAAGTGCGTGCAAGCTTTTGTTCTTGACAAGCATATCTAGGCATGATAAACTCTTCCTGGTTGATAAAACGTCTTGAAATGTTGCGTCATGACTTTTCCATGTTGCCACATTGCCGATTTATGACCGCCCCCTTCCAGTCCAAAAATTTATCTCAACCATTTCCTAAAAATGTAGACTGACTGCAGGACATGAGGCTGTTCCGCACATTTTTCCACATCATTAATGGACAAATTTGCTCTAATTGGTTCTCCGTGTTGGCTGTCAGATCACCTTTTATCAGGATTAGTCAGTGTCTGTGTTTCAGTCTATGCTGGTCATTTCTGGGGAGTACAAAACCACAATGAGGGAAATGTCTAAGTGCACCATGACTCACCCCTGTAACACTTCAGTCATGCTGTACGGTATGTCTCAGCTCCTTTTCTGTCTTGTGACGGCTGTGCAGCATTTCCAGTTGTGGAGCGAACTGAAGGCAAAGAAATAACCTACTTGAATAAAGTAAACAAACTGACAACACAGACTTTACAAATTTTGAAGGATGTTTAAAACACTCTTCCTTAAGAGTCATTCAGCTGTTGCGAGGATGCGTCGGTTCATGTGCAAGTGTGCAAATGACAAAAAAGACGTATTTCGGCAAAGCCCGCAATTATTGGAGCCTAGCAGGCTCTCATCTCACTCTCCATCCGCAGTCTTTCCATGCTGACCACATCTATCTCTCCCACCCCCTCCTCTTTATCCTGTGTCTTGCGTTTTAGCTGCCAGACATAAATCAAGCGTCTGGAATGGAAACACTCACGTTACTGGTGTGCCACACATGTTTATATTTAAAGCCTTTTCCTCCTTTTTTTTCCTGCCCTTTTGCAGAGACAGCACCTGAATAACACAAGAGAGGGAAACCGCTGGAAAGTGTGATTCAGCTGACAATGTGCCCCCCCTCCCCCCCAAATCCAGTCCTGGAGCTCCCACTCCAACAGTTTAACTAAGTTACTTCAGTGCATTAACCAGAGGAAAGGGAGGAGCGAGACAGAAAGAGGGAGCGAGGGGGAGAAAGAAGAGGAGGTATGGTTTTGCTTGACCCGTGAGGCCGACAGAGGTGGAAAGAATGTGCTGTCCAGCCGGTGAACACATTAACATTGAGGGGAAAAAAACTTCCTACAAGCAGCTTTCCCACCATCTTAACCCCCCTCCCCTCACCCAGAGTTTACATGGAGACAAGGAGGAAGGGGGAGAAGAGGAGTAAACAGGATTGGGAGGAGGGGAAAAGCAATGCAAATTGCAGATATGGAAAAGATACTCAGTGGCATCAGCTCCATAGTATATATAATGACCAAAAAAATGCTAAAGATCAATTCATGCAGTTGAAGGTGTCTATGCACACGTTCCTGAGTCAGCTCTTTGCGGAGCCAAGCGTCTGCCTGCTGCAGTCTTCCTTTGGCATGGCACTCTTCTAGGCATGATCTGATATCGTCGTGTTGGTGTTGTTCCCAGATCATCATACTAAATGTTGTTCCAGGATCAACACTGCAAGTGACCAATCAGAATGTTGTGACGTCATACTTTTGCGACTTCGGGAAAAACCGGCCTAAAACAAAAAACTGTACTTAAGCTGCGAGAAACCACCTTTGTTCGCCGATCAACGGACCAAAAGAATCCTGACTCTAACCCTAACCCTAACCCTTTAATAAATGGTAAGCAGAATTGATATTGTCCTTGCAACATTGGAATGTCATAAATGCACGAATGGGTTGGCGCGCAAAAGAATAACGTCACAACAACGTGATTGGTCACTTGCAATGTTGTACCTGGAACAACATTTTCATGATGATCTGGGAACAACACCAACACGACAATATCAGATCATCCCTCTTCTAGCATGCAATTCTGCTTCTCCTTAACTTCTGGTCTGCCAAAGAGGCAGTAACAACAAATAGTGAGGTATTTGTGTAAACTCACACAAGAGGCCATGCGCGTAGATTTGGGAACTCACGAGAACCACTGGTTTATGAATCATAAAGAAACGATATACTACATATCTGCTTTAATTCATTTTATAAGTTAATGAGATCATATTGATCCTGCTTTAAGACTGCTAAACTCAGTCACACAGGCCTAGAGACTGGTTGGAAACCACCTGACAACCTGTGGTTGCTAGGGAAAAATTGTTGGCTGGAGGTTCCTGCTGTCATTGTGTGAAATCAGATGCAAAAGAGGACACTGCACTGTTTTGGTTGCTACCAAAAGAATCCTCCGAAATTCGCATGGAAGATAGTGAGGTGTCTGAAGACACTTGCTAACCACCAAAAAAGTGCAGCACAAACTGCAAATGGACAATTGCCTTAGAAATTTTGAAATTCTGTGTTGGTTTCAGTGGAACAACTTTTATTTTCAAGGTGAATTTTCTCTATTTCTACTGCTTAGCAAGTAGCTGACGAGTGCTTGCACACAGGTCAGCAACTTCTATACAAGTTTCACCCAGCAACAGGCAGCAACCTCCCACAACTGCAAGCTAACCAGTTAGGGAAAGCACTAGTTTTCCTAGTGACCAGTTTTTACCAGAGGTTCAGTGACTAGTCTCTAGACCTACGCGACTGAGGGTTTACATTTTTCACAGTGATGGCCACCAATGTGCATCAACTACTGACAAGTAGTCGGGGAATACTTATTTTTATTTAGCAACCAGTGGTTGCTAAGCATGTGAAGGATCAGAAACCATGTCAGTTTTTACCAGACCAGTTGTTAAAATTATTAAGTGACATATAGACATTTGAGTCATATAAATAAAAATTGCTGACAACAGCTGGCCAGCTCTTGGCTCCTCGAGTTACAACACCGAGTTATTGCACATGGAACTAAAAAATGGATGAGAAAATCTGGGGCCTTGAGGAGATTTAAAACCGTTTTCCTGCCAATACCTTACGTGACAGGAACACTGTTTATGGAAAGACAAGGATTTTATTTGATTTCTTTCCCATTTTTAATGGTTTGTGAAGCACAAACTTTGAAAAATCTTTTGATCTCTGGGGTATTTAGGTGTGTCAAGATTTCAGCACATACAGTAAGCCTGACAATTGAGAAAAATACTTTCCATAATTTGATCTAACACCTTTAAAAGTGTGTCTAATGCAGAAAACAAACAAACAAACAAACAAACCGACAGACCAGAAAACTGTTCAACCTAAAAGCAAACAATCAGAATCCTGAAATGTTGACAGCTGTGATGTTTCCTGTTGTGTCAGCAAATAGCAGGCCCACCCACCCAGCATTACGTGTCTGCGTGAGTTATGTGTCTTTCCCTGGACTTACACACACGTGTCTAGGTGTCAGGCCTCCTCTGGGGGTCTCTGGCCCTGGTAAATGGCAGCTTATGAGTAAAAGACTCACACCTGTTTGCCTGTCTGCTGAAGTTGACCATTTCAGGTCAACTTCCAACTCCCAGAGAGGAGAGCCTTTCAAGTTCCCTGTGGAGACAGCTTTCCACTGGGGGGGGACCTTCTTGTCATGACCTCCCAGGAGGAGTGGCATTCATTGTATCAGCTAAGAGTCCCTTTGGAGACATAGCATGAATTGGAGGCAGAGAGGAAGATTGCGGGAGGGGTCAGAGGGGTGCAGTCTGCCTAGGATATGGCTTCCTAAGCTGGGGATGACTCAGCTGCAAAACATCTCCTTCCAGGCAAAACATCCACGTCAGCACTCTCCCACAATCCCATTGGGTATTTTACAGACTTTCCATATTTACAGGACTCATTAATTCTAAGCAATTTAGAGGATCTGTACATTTGTTACTATACCTGTTCATATTTGTGAAACAGATACTTAAACTGTTAACACTGCTTTTTCTTGTCTTTGAGCATGCATGAGTACATTGATGTGAGTTGGCATAGCTGAGAGTATGTGTAAATTTTCTGGGAAGTGTTGATAGCTAAGGGGAGAGGGGTCTAATGCCTTAAGCAGACTGTGGCTTCTGTAAACAGAGTCTTTCAGCCCCCTGATCTGCTCAGCCTTGCACCCCACAAGCAGCTTCCTGACCTCCTGCTGGACCTTCTGTGTAACCCTCCAATCCACCCCCAAACCTTATATCACACACACACACACACACACACACACACACACACACACACACACACACACACACACACACACACACACACCGGCACTTTTATAATCCTTCTTAGTTCTGATCCCATCTTCATTCCTTTGATACAAACTCTAAACTTCAAATTATGAGTGCATGCTGTAGGGCCGCTAAAGGGGTTCAGTCTTTTCCACCAAGCAATTTTATCATCCCAAAAACATGTAAAGAGGCCTTTTTGACAAACAGTTCAAGTGTAGAAACATTTGTAGCATAGAGTACTGCCTCAGTCTGACCAATTTTTAATCCATAGAAGTGATCAGCATCATGTTCGTGCAATGAGAGTACTAACAAATTAACAAACTATGCCTAGCAGACAAGAAAATCAAATACCTTCTGATGCGTTCAGTTGAGTATGAATGATGATACATAGAAAACACTTAGACACAGAAAAAAGTGCTTGTATAGATGTGTGTGTGTGTGAATTGGTAAAGGAGACATTTTGGAAAAAGTGCTCAAGTGACGTAGAAAAGCACTATAAAAGAGTCCATTTACCAAAGTTGTGAGGTAAATGGTAGGAATACAGGATTAATATGCTATAATGAATAATGTATAATGTATGAGAGCTGTATATTCCTCACTGCTTGTCTCCTTGGCTCAGCCATTAGAAGTGAGTTACCATATGAGTAAGCATGATGCAAACAGTAGCTAGCTAGCAGGCTACACATGAGTTCCGACTTTGTTTAGTGCATACGTATATGTTACTTTGTCATCCTCAATGCAGAACATTTTTTTGTTTTGTGTAGAGTGAGAGAAGACGAGTTGAAAAAACAGATGGAGACAAACATTGCAAATGTCATTTCCTTTGCACAGCAAAAGCATTTTCATGCTGTAAGCTAAATGTCTCCCCACGCTCGTTTAAAACCAGGTGTTGCCAATTCATTTTTGTTGTTTTTTCCAACCTAAAATAGGCAGAGGAAGAAAATAGCTTAATTATGATTAGTGGACTTTACACAAAACTTTTTTGTGGAGGAAATATTGTTTGACAGGATCTCCCTGACATATTTTTGTGGACATGTAACATGAAAACTTCCTTTCTCCAGTTATATAAAAAAGTGTTTCATGAGAACGGACACTAATGATGTTGTATTGTCTGGCTTTATGGCTAGCTGTAAAAGAGGCAGCTGAAGTTGAGGCTCATTAAGTGGTGCTAAATACCATGTCCTGAAGCTGGGGAGAACTTGGGAGAGTTAGGGTAAAACATGTCTGCAACAGCCCACATCACACAATACAACTATGCAACCACAAAATGCCTATCGCTTTATGTCAGAGGTTGTAAGTGGGGTAAATTGGAAACAACACTGTTGCACAGATTTTGCAAGTTTGAGGCAATTTCAGGCAATTACAGTAAAAGGTTTGCTTTCGACCAACAAGCGTATCTTTCAGTGGCCTCAGTCAGTTTATTAAAACATTACATGGAACTGCCACAGCTTGAATTTCCAATGGAAAGGTTTAAATGCAATTTTCAGGTACTTGTATCCAAATGGGAAGTTAAGAAAGGAATGTTTTCTGTGTCAGAGTCATTCCTATGCATTTCTCTGCAAATGCAGGAGGGCTGGTGCAGGGAGTGAAGGAAGTTTGGGACAACAAGACAAAGCCAATTTGGAAAGCTGACCGTTGCAGACTTTCTGTGCCCTGCCTCGACCTGAGGCTTTACTGGGGCAGAATGAGCTAGAGCATGAGTACCCTCTGGAATCCAAACATCCACCTCAGCTCAGACAGAAAAGGAGTAATTTGAGAGACTATAATGAAATCCATTCTCTCACACCTTTTGCAGAGAAGAGCGAGAAGAAACCTTTTCACATGATTTTCTAAGGTTGTGGTTTGTCCCACCTAAAAATGTTCTTTTTGGCAGCCCCATGTTTCCATAAGTCAAATTTAATTTGATATCACCTGACACCTAAATTGAGCGTCACCAACCAAAGTCCGCCGCGCAAAACAAAACAGGCAGCGTCCTGGCCACATCCATCCACTGACAACATAGCTTCAGAACAGTGTTAGAGATGAGCATCCACAAGAGCATAATTTAGAGCCTCATTCGATTCCAGGAGCTAAAAGTAGCAGTAATGAAGTCTCAACCTCACACAGTTGCGGTCTTTCCCTGTTATTTGCTAAATTTGAAAAGCACATAAAATACATGTTTTTCTTCCAGATTTTTCACAAGAAGGCTAGACTGAAATATACTGAAGTATTACATATTATAACAATTGGAGCTGTCCAATTTGCTCAAATCAAACTTTAGGCAATGGTTCATCTAGTTTGTCTGATAATGTGTGCAATAAAGGCAAACAACGCAACCTGTTCTCCCCCCAACTGTCATTTATAGTGATGGTTGGTCAGGACCTCATTGTATACAACATTAGATGTGCTTATAGTCAATGCACACTGAATCATTTCATTAGTAACCAGGGAGTTTAAAAAAATGTTTTTAAAGTTGAGAGTCGTTCGGTTTATAATGTGTGGACAACAAAGAGAAGTTCTTTAACTGAAGCATAACCAGATTTTTGCTGGTTTGGAGCCTAAACCTAACCAAAAAGCAAGGCAAAAATGAAAAGTGAAGTAAAAATAGCCATATGGGATGGAACTCGAACTCCTACTGGTTGAAAGTCCTGAGGTATATTATAATATAATCACAGGACTCCATAAAGTCTTGTGTAAAACTAAGTAAATTCTGATGCACTGATTCAGTAACTTGAACTAATGATTTACCGGCATTCACTCAAGCACAGATTCTTTAAGGTCCAAGTACATCATTTCAATCAGGTTGAGGTCTGAACTTTGACTGGGTCATTGCAGCACCTTAATCCTTTTTTCCCAGCCACTCTGTTGTAGATTTGCTGCTTTGGGATCATTGCCCTGTTGCATGAAGTTTTGGCTGTCAGACAGAAGGCCTCACATTTGTCTCTAGAGTACTTTGGTATACAGAGGAGTTCATGGTCCGCTCAATGGGTGCAAAGTGCACAAGACCTGTGGCTCTAAAACAAACCCAAATCATCACCCCTCCACCACCGTGCTTGACAGTTGACTTAAGGTCATTATCCTGATATGTTGTGTTTGGTTTTTTGCTAAATATGGCACTATGAATTATGGCAAGACATCTTTATTTTGCTTCTGTCTATCCAAAGGACATTGTTCCAGGAGTCTTCTGGTTTGCTCATCTACTTTTTTACGTCCTTTAAAAAAGGCTCGTGGGAATGCTTTCAAACAAGTCAAATCTGTTAAGGCTTTTTCTAATAACATTTAACATATGAACCTGTATAGTATATAACATTTAACAGCCTGTATAGTCTGAGCAGTAGCATTTGACCTTGGGGTGAATTTGCTGGGATGTCCACTCTTGGGAAGACTATTTGTTAACACACATCTGAATGCTCCAGACAAGCAAATTACTAAAGCAAAAAGGTGTTTGCTGATCTTCAGCTAATCACATGCTTTTGAACTAGTTGCACTAGTACTAGTTTTGTACTAGTTGTGCAAGGATACTATTTGCATATTAATAGGATGAGAAGCTAACTGTAATCTAAATGTACTGTAGTCTGATCAGTGTAACTGTACAGTCAAGGGAGAAGAAGGAACACACTTCCCACGACTCTAACAACCACTGTGTTATGTTTACTCACTGTATTAAACAATTGTTTCTCCTTTATAAGGCTGCAATCCCTCAAAACCAACTTTAGTCTGATTGGCCGCCCCTCCCCAACAAAAGGTTTGAACCTCAGGTGGGTGGGGCAGAGCTGTGTGCTTATGATGGTCATATTAAACACCCCAAGAACAATACGTAAGCCTGCAGAGAGCAAAGGGCTCTACTGGGGTGATATGTTGCCACAGGGGTGATATGCAGAAAAAAAACCCCTTCTTTTGAATCTGTCTGGTTTTGAGTCCAAACCCTTTGTTTATAACTCAGCTAGCTGTTCATGCAGCTCATTAACATTTTTGTTTGACTCATGGATGGTTCACTTCGTGAGTCAAATGATAATTCATTGTCCAGCTGACCCACTTTAAGACAAGTACTCCATAGGATCTAACATAACTGTGTTCAGGGCTAAAAGACTGAGCTGCAAGCTGCAAATACAAAGCCAGCAAGCAGGGATGATTATTAAGGATATCTCCTGTCTTTGACATCACAAGGAACCAAGAGTAGAAAAAAACTGTACAAAACAAAGTGTTTTCAGCAGTCTGAAAGCCTGAGCTCTTGGCTCACAGGAATTATTTATGTGAACTATGGTCATGTTTAGTGTAACCATCCACCTATGTAACAGTGTAACCCTGACCTGACCCTCATTCCCAAGTAATAAAGAGCTCAGCGCTTCCATCATCCAGGATATCACAGCCACTACTCTGCCATTCCTGTCATCCATCATTTATGTATTTGTGATGTGGGAATTTCTGTTATTATCACTGCACTTCTTACTGTGAGGAGTTCTTGAGAAAATAACTCTGTTAAAATAAAGCTGTTTACATTTTTCCCTGGAACGACTCGAGGGCATGTCTGTTTCTTATCCCAGAGACCGGAGTCATTCTCCCTTTTATAGCGAACACCCACCCGCTCAAACTACACACTCGTGAGATGAACCTCTGAGAAAATGAGTCTCCATCAAGCTGTGTCAGACATACTTAACTCTGCTTGGTGGAGGCTCTTTTGGTCTGTCTGTCTCTCTGCAAGGATGCCTGTCTGTTCCTTCTCTGTTTTTCCATGGAGTCACGGTCACACCACCACTTCACTCTGATTGGACAGAATCATGCTGACAGAAGGATATTGGATCATGGTCACAGTAAATGACAAATCTGTCGTCCAAGACAGAAATGGAAGCAAAACCAAGCTAAGGGATGGGTTACGCGGAGACGAGAAGGAAGAAAAATAAGAGCAGGAACATTACAAATGATAGGTGAGGGAAGTGGAGAAGAGGGATCTAGAAGAGAGGGGTTGTAAAAATCACGGAAAGGAAAAAGAAGTGAGCGAGGGAAGGAGGGAGGGAGCATAGGGGAAAAAAAGTGACGGAAAGTTAAAACGTGGGAGCTGTGAGAACGTGAGGCAGGCGGAGCAGAGAGTGATGCAAATGGGTGGGATGGAATTTGCTCAAAAGCAGGGGCCAAGGCAAATGTGCAGCTGTCAAGGACTTTTGTTCTCTTTAAAAACATCTTTTGCTCTTTGTGCTTGTTTCAACACACCAACGGTGAAAAAGCCAGTGGTGAAAAATGTAAAAGAAAGAGGAAAAGGGGGAAAACAAGGAAGGGGGCGCAATAGAAAGAGAGGTAGATCCCTTAATGCTGACTGAAGAGTAACCAGACAGAACAAGTGAGGGCAGTAAAACTGAGAAACAGAGGAAGAAAAGTGGGGATCAATAAGTTTGGAAGAAACTAAAGCTGTGGAGGAGAAAGTTGGTAGAACTATGCACAAAGTCAAAAGTGAAAAGATCATTCTAGCAGTGGGGAAACTAAAGGAAAACGGGAGAAAAAAAGAAAGGAGGAGAGGAATTAATAGCATTTTTTCGGTGCACCATGTATCCCTCACCCTCCCTGTGGACCCAGGGCCGGCGCACATGTCAGCACAGCAGTGCGCATATGTTTCTACTATTACACGATAGGCTGTGGAGAAAATATAGGAAAATTGTATCCGTGTGTGCATTGGGAGGGGGCAGGAAAATAAAGGGGGTGGAGTAATATCGATAAAGAAGGCTTTCCAACAATGAGCTCCACCTTCACGTGCTTGAAGTTTTCCAGTCATGGCCCATTAGCCCCACCCTGTCCCACCTCCTTCCTGCTCAGAGTGAGCCAGATCCACTCTACACCCTTTTCTGGTGTAGATCATGGCAACTCACTTCCAGCTATCTAAAGATAACACACAAATGTAGCTTTTAATAGAAACTTCAGTTTGATTTAATTTTTCAGTTTTTCATGTAAAGTTACCATTCACAAGCCACAATGCATTATCAGTGCGACCAACACAGTGTTACTGTAACGTAATGTTTGGTATGTTGCTGCTGTTATGCGGGTACTTGGCTGTTAAGCTAGCAAGCATTGTTATTTTAATGGAGGACAGAGAGATCCACCATAGGGCTACCATGATGTCACCCAACAAGGTCAACTGTGACCTTTCAAGATGGAAATGGTTGTATTTGGTAGGGTGGTATTGGGGTTTTTGACCTATCACCACCTCTGCACAGAACCACACCGTCCAAAAAGAAAAAGAAAAGAAAGCTATGCAATTTTCTAAATTACAGCACAACAATTAGTAATGGCTAATGATAATTAAGTATGTTATCTGGATGGCAGTGCAACCCAAAACTATGTCACCAAACCTGGTCAGTTACCACCATTTCAGTGATATATCTGTCCAGATATTCCCAAATTACAAAGAGGAAGATGTCGCAACAGCTTCAAAACAAGAGATTTCCAGGAGAAATCTTTGAACAAGTGACACCTGCCAATCAGGAGAATATTATAGAAATTATCTCACATCCTCAGCACCACACAGAGACATCAATATTAGCACTTCTAAGGAAATTTGCTCTTAATATTATGAAAAGATCTTTTATGTTTTGTGCTTCTGAATTGAATCGACTCTGTAACTTTTCGTCCAACTAACAGACAAAAGTGCAATATTCACTTTCTTTTTGTCCTTTCTCTACTAAATGATAGTAGCAGAACAGTTGCTAATGTTTGTACTGGGAAGCTGGGAAGTTAGTGCACATTGCTATAAACGTTTGTGTCACATTTGCCTACTGCTATAAATACACTACGCGAGACTAAAGCAGTAATGTGATGAGTACACAGATCCCTGGTAAAACACTCTGAAGGACTGTGCTCACTGCATTCATATTATGTTCTTTGTTAGGTGCTTATAAAATATTTTTAGAGCAACTGTAAGTGAAGTAAAGCGGCGTTTTTATGCCATTGCATTGTCTTATCCTACATAATGCCTTACTTGCATTTTTCATGTGTGGCAAATCATTAGTAACAGCTGATCTTTAAAACTGGGAATGCACATGTTTCAAACGCTTTGAATGTTTGGATACCCCAGAGGCATGGGAGAGGAAACACTTTGTTCCATCCACACATGGTTGATGAGCCTGTCAAACAAACTGTGTGTGGGGCTGATAATCTATGAAAGAGAGAATATGAGACAGAAAACAGGAAAGAGTGATGGGTTTATACGCTTGCACTGTAGGCATTCGTGTGCCTTTATGTCTGTGCTTTCAAAATGTGTCCAAACATAACGTGCAGGTTTGTATGTGAGCATTTGAGAAGGGTAAAGTGACAGATTGACATTAAAAGGAGGGAAGTTACATGTGTCCCACGTCCACAGACGTTATATTTAGCTCTGTACATATATAGACACACCATCCTAAATAAATCCGAGACTCTTCTTTCTTTGGTTCTCTTTCAGGACTTGTCTGATTTGTAGTTGTTACCAGGGATGTCACAGGTCCCTGCATGGTGAGGCTTCTGTATTTATCAGTTAAATAAAGTCATAGTTTAGACACATTATTATCATTCAATAGCAGGCCATCTCTAAACAGCCAGTCCACAACTAACTTCACATAGTCTGTAATATTATCATTTTTGGGTTGCCATCCATGAAATCCATTGATCCTTATTGTGTTTCTGTGGCAATTTTATATGAAATCTGCTTGTTAAGTGATTACATATAAATCCTGTTTTGGGTCCAAGTCCTACTGTGTTCATTGAACCTTTTTAACATGTTGTAATGCATCAATCTTACCCATAAGATTAACCGGTGATTGTAGTCATCCTTTCTGGCTTTTTATTAGCACTGTTCATGTGCATTGCAACTTGAAGCTCAGTTTTATAAAGTTTATGATGTAACTACGTCCCATTCGCTCATAAATTGCCAGACACCAAATATTTGAACGCTTCAGAAAAGAACTCTAAGCATGACTAAGATTTCAAAGGGTACATGAAGCTTAGGATCAGGAATTGTTCATAGAGTCATCCAAACCACGCAGCAGCATTTTAATGACTTGCGGATGGCTCATTTCAGATGTTCTCTTGATTGAAGTTTCGTGGCATTTTCTTCATTCCCTACAGTTGCATTTGTCTCTGTCCATCAGGGATCCACAGATTAACCTTTATTGAGGGGAAACAATGTAACCTTCATCTTCTATGTTTACTCTACTAATTATTTAAATGATCCTATCCATAGTTCTGTAGGTAGCCACCAGGTACCATCATTATATGTCAGCTCAACTTCAAGAATTCTACAAACATTGCTACTTTTTGTTTCTTTATTCATGTCTAAAGGGGAAGCAGAAATGTGTGTTCTCATGTTTTATCACCTTTATATGAAAAGTAGCAAAATAGCTTCCTGCTAATTTCTAACTTATTTCACACATGCCTGGATATTAAACTCTTTTTTAACACCTGGGAGAACAGCCACACTAATCACTTTATTGGAGATGAAAGATGTAACTTTCAGTGATGCCACAGTGCTGGCTTGATTTTGGGAACTGGAGAAGAGTTTTGGACTGGCTGAAAGACTTAAAAAATTGGAGGGGGTCCATGTCCTCCTTCGGGGATCTGCATACTCTTGTTTTAGCATAGCTCACTAGCATGCTTTGCATAAAAGATAGACAGCCACCGTGATATCAGCCAGCAGTTTGTAGACTATGGTTTTGAACTCGTTGACTTCTGTGTTGACGGCTGTCACCATTTTCTTCAGCATAATCATAATCGTTTAGGTGTAAGAGATGGCAAATAAGTACAAAGTGTGCTTTGGGTGTCTGTTTTGGTTAGTGGGCTTAAAACGGGTCTCTTATTCTTAACTTGTCTCATATAAGCCATTGAAGATCCCTTAGCACTGCATTTACATGCACTGGACAAGAAACAAAGGAAGACACAGTCTACATACAAACCACAAAGAAAACTTCTCAGTCCTTCAGTTTCCCAATATAAGCATTATTTTTCTCTCAAAGAAGGAGCCGTTATCTCTCACCACCTGATATTGCCATAGTCAGTGTATCAAAGGACACCTTGAGCATGTCTTTGTGTTGCCTGCCCAAATAGCAGTATCTGATTGTGTGGGATGAGAGTGTGTTATTGGAAGAATTAAGTGTAAAAACAAAGCTAACTTCGCTGCCATCTTCAGGGTAGCTTCTTTTAAGTTTCTTTTAGTGATAAGACACACCCTGTCTTCAGATCTTTCTTTAAAACACCTGCAGTATTTCCAAGAATCAAATTAATTTCTAATTTCCTAATCTAAGTCTAATCCTAAATCATTCTGTTGATGCTTTTGTGTTTAACCTTAACACTTTTAAAATCAAATGTTTCCACTGAAAAAAATTTGTATATCCAAAAATAATTTCTGTCTCTATGCTTGCCACTCGGGGCAATCCGTGACTTTTTGGAATGTAAAAGTACCACTTTTCTTCTATGGCGTTTGAATTTTGCTGTTGATTTTTAATGATCTTCACAAGACAGATCATCACACGGTGTTTCATTCTGACTTGGACTCCAATGCTACCCTTAAGGATTAAAAATGTAAACTATTTTCAAAGCCCCAGCCCTCTGGCCCTGGCTAAGCACCAAGAGTTTTGATCCCAGAATGATATATTGATACAACATTCAGATTTATGTTAAATCTTTTAACTGAATACGAGACAGATAAAAGGGGCTGAAAAGTGAGGAGTTAGGACTCTCACGCCAGACATATGGCTTTCTATATAAAAATGCTGGAGCAGGAGACAGAGAATAAGCCAGTTGGCCATTGCATTGTAATTCCTCGCTGCTCTTAATGACACTCTGTTGATGCCTTTATCGATTTTCAGCTAGGCTCGCTTTATCTCCTGCTGTTCCCATCTGCCTCTGCTAGAGATTTTGGCTTTGCTATCCTATTGCTTTCACAGATAGCTGATTGCTATTACATAGTGTTTGTAAGCCTCTTCAAACCAACACTACTGGAGTGGAAACTGACCCTGTAGTTTGTGTTCCTATAAAGGATAACCAAAATGATGCCATATCCTGTGGAAGAATGAGTTGAGTATTCTTTCAGTGCGGTTCCATATGGCTGCAACATCAATGCAAGCGTGTGCTGCAGGTTTCTGGCAGTTACAGTAGCTCACAGTTCTATTAACACATATTTACTTTTGTGGTTCACTGTCTTTTAATGGCTGTTTGTGTGTGCTTAGAGAAAATATTGTAGAAGCCCAGAGCTTGATCTGAGTTCAGTACAGCATCCCTATTGTCCAGCCTTGCTCCACTGAAAAAAGTAAAGATTTCGCTGCAACTTTGTTAGTTATTTCCGAAAAAACGTAATAAACCGCATACGAATGTAGAGGCTTTTTAAATGATGCAATCATGACTTCGATGTCCCACATTTTGAGTGGTTCTAGTTCACTGCACAACAAACACCTTTATAAACTCCAGTTTTTGTCCAGTGGATGTGAAGAATACAGAAAATAACATCCACAAATGTGGGACGACTAATTTTATCTGGGTCAGGCCAGCTGAAGCTGAGAACTCTTTTTGCCTGAGCTGTTCTTGCATCGTAGAAAAGATGACATTAAGTTACACATTAGGTGTGACTCTTACAACTGACTCAAAATTTTGAGAATTGTCAGCTGTAGCTCAAAGAGATGTTGCAATATGTGGATGGCAACATCGATTTGGAAATAAGGTAAATACAACCACTCCTTGGTTGATCACAAAAGAATGAGATAGTTATCCTTCTGAAAGGAACCATCAACCTTCCTGCCTTCCTTCTCTAAGCAGACTGTGTGTGGTCGTCTGCTGCTGTAACCCATCTACTTCAAGGGTTACTTTGTTGTGTGTTCAAAGATGCTCTTCTGTATATCATGTTTGTAATGAGCATTATTTGTGTGGTTATTTGAGTATCTGAGTAGTTGTCTGAGTGGTTTGAATCATATCATCTAATAGACTCCAACTTTATCATGTCTCGCTAATAATGGAGGTCCACAGGGTTCTGTACTTGGACCAGTTCTGTTTACGTTATACATTCTTCCCTTAGGCAGTGCTGATAGAAGACAGCATACATTTTCATTGCTATGCAGATGATACTCAGCTTTATCTGAAGTCAGATAACACACACTAATTAGTTAAACTACAAGAATGTCTTCAAAGAATCAAGGAGTTGTTTTTGACAAGGATATGTACATCAATGTGCATATTAAACAAAAATGCTTTCTTGAATTTGTGCATAAATTGATACTGAAACACTAGTTCATGCATTTATTACTTCTAGGCTAGAGAATTGTAATTCATTGTTCTAAAAATTCCCTGAGAAATCTTCAGTTGATCTAAAATGCTGCAGCAAGACTAGTGACAGGGAGTAGTAAGAGAGGCCATATTTCTTTCATATTATTTTCTCTTCATTGGCTCCCTATTAAAGAATTGGATTTAAAACATTTATCTGATGTACAATATCTTGAATAAGTATGCCCCATCTTATCTTAAAGACCTTGTATTACCATATTACCCCAACTAGAGTACTTCGCTCTCAGGCTGCTGGGTTAGTTGTGCTTCCTACGATATTTAGAAGCAGAACGAGTGGCAGAGCCTTCAGCTTTGAGGCCCCTCTTTGGTGAAGAGAGACGCCCTACTGTCTGATTAGGTTTAAGATTACTTTTAAGGTTAGGTTTAAAAATTTCCTTTTTGTTAAAACTTGTAGGGTTGGATCCTTCCTCAGGTACACTGCAATATGTCTAGGCTGCTGGGGCCTCCCATTATTGAGCACTACATCTTCACTCAACTCTTTTCACTCTTTTCACTGGTGTTTATACACCACTTTGCATTTAATCTTTTGTTATTATTAATCTCTGGCTCTCTTCCACAGTTTGTCTTTCGTCCCGTTTCCATCCCCTCTTCTCCAATTTGTTGCAGCAATAGGCTTCCCCTGCTGGTTTCTTTTAACCCGAAGGTTTCTTCGGGTTAAAAGGGAATTTTCCCTCCCCACTGTCACCAAATGCTCATAAGGGATTGGCTGATTTTAGGGGGGGTTTCTCTCTGTTATTGTAGGGTCTTTACCTTATATTATAAGGTGCCTTGAAGTGACTGCTGTGATCTGGTACTAGATAAATAAAAAATAATTTCATTTACCTTTGGCTTTCTATTATTTCAAAGCAGTCTGGCCACTCTCCCATGAATTATGGCATAAACAAGGCATTTTTAGCCAGAGAACTGATGCTCACTGGGTCTTTTCTCCTGCTGAATCATTCTCTGTAAACCCTAGAGTTAGTTATTGGGGAAAATCCCAGTAAATACTCAGAGGCCAGGAAGACAACATTTTGGTTAATGTTTGATTATAATTATTACTTATTTTCTGAGAACAGTATCTCTTGTTTGAATAGAACTGGTGGACTGAGGGTGGGTTGGACATGCTGTGAATAGTGAACTTGACCGGCAGTGAGAACTCTCAGAATCCAAACACCAGGTCCAACTTTCTCACCACAGTGTACCCAGCATGCACATATGACATATGAAAATGCTTAGCGTGCTGGCTACGGGTGGAACAAAACATTTTGTTTTGTTTTATTTTATGTTATGCAGTCCCAGAGTACTTTATACCAAAACCACCAGACTACTAAATTTGGCAATAACTTATCATAAGGGTAATAAAGCCCAGCTTGTATGATCTGTTTTCATGTTGTATTTTGAATACATTTTTGAGATCGCTCAGGCTCAGAATGTACCATCAGTGCGGTTCTTTTTTGTTGTGGTTCTCATCAAGCCATCTACACAGTGATATTTGGCCTGTGTGCTGCCTTTTACACTAAAATATTGCTACTCTGGGTAAAAAATGGGTTGCACTTTCTAACACTGATGATTTAGACATGAAATTGCAGATGAGCTAACTTCCTCTTAAGGATACTTGGAACTTTCTGTTTGCTCAGTGTACATGTGAAACCAACTTTTCATGCTGTACTAATTTAAGCATTCGACAAACTGATGAAATGCTGGTGAGAAAAATTCCTTTGCGGGGTTTAACTTTGAAGCGCTGGAGGTAATGGTGGGGAAAAGGATGTCAGCAAACTACGTGCCATATTAAACTCAGTGACCTCCTCCTTCATGCCATGCTGTCAGTGTCAATCATTCCGTTACCAGATAATTCCACTAAGGTGTGCCAAGGAGCGCCCGAAGCAGTGATTTGTGCCACATAGGAATATTTGTCTGTCTTTCTATATGTCTACATAACTATTTACAATCCTGCTAAATCTGATTACTATTCCACTAGAACTACTTTTTTGTCTCATACTCTTCTGAAGGCTTGAAACGCTGCTGTTTTGTTAATACTGATGGTGTCTCAAGGACATACTTTGCCGATGACACAGTGACGTAATACTGGTTGCAAATTGTAAAGCGATCAAGAATTCATTTAGGAGGCAGAACAAAACTTTCCAAACTTTGCCAACAAAACTGTCCATCTATACATTCGGTTTTTTCCACATAACATTGATTTCAATTGCTGTTTGTTTATGCTGCATTCACAGTAAGGAAAATGGTAATTGG
Source organism: Diplotaxodon limnothrissa (assembly GCF_057381915.1). Classification (NCBI taxonomy): domain Eukaryota; kingdom Metazoa; phylum Chordata; class Actinopteri; order Cichliformes; family Cichlidae; genus Diplotaxodon; species Diplotaxodon limnothrissa. The sequence goes on along the minus strand of NC_140602.1, from coordinate 54,468,909 downwards.
AGACCATGGCGTAACCAAAATTATTATGAACGTGTGCAAGGAACTTCTAATCTTGTTACCTTTGAAATGGTTGTTTTGAAGATGAGGACCAGGTCAGTAAACAATTGCAATCAGCTACTACCTTCAAAGCAACTTTGGTGCATCAAGACACTGATGAAACAGAGTCAATCTCCTTTTAGTTTGAAATCACTTGGCAATTGGGCAATTGCACACAATCTATTTGAGATAATATCCTAATTAACTGCGCTTCTTTTCCTGTCTGTTGGCATCTGTTCCAATAAATTCTTCCACAAGTAGCAATAGAGTTGCTGCAGGTTGGAAATTTAACTACAGAATGACATACGCGCTTTGTAGAGAATATAACCAGATGAGAATACAACTAGCTGGAAACCAGTTGAGCAGACTCCCCTACTGTAAAGAGACACATCGCAGATGCAGGCAGACTGTCGGCAAATTATCTAATTTCATAAGTTTAGCTGCAATTATTTGCAAACCTTTGTCAGTTGTGCAGAGACAGGCTCCCCTTCTACCAGGTGAGGTCTGCAACTGCCTTGAGATTGAAAGTGATTGCTGAGAGTTTGAAGGTGTTTCACACTCAAGCTCTGGGCAACAATTTGGTTGCTGAAACTGCATGGTTGCCACAATGGCTTGCTATCAGTGTGTAGCTATCAAAACTACTTAGTTTGGGTTTGAAAATGGCACATTCAAAGCATCGACTCTGTATGCTGCAGTATTGGATAGTCAGTTAATATATCAGATTCAACCAAATGACTGAAGGGAGTGAGGCTGTCTTTCCACATTTTATTTATCTGAATGAATTCTCTGTAATGATGCTTCAGTCTGTATATTAGTTCCCAAGTTCTCCAGAACTCATCTCTTTAGTGTGTTCTGACATCATATTAAATCCCCCAGCTGTGTGCCAAACTAGCACACGACTAACTGTAGAAAATGTTAAGTCATCTTATTTAATTTACTCAGCTCATTAATTCACCACACTTCTCTGTGAAAGAGCATATTACAAACACACTTTGCCTGCCACAGTAGGCTTTTTAACAGCTTTTTCAGTGCACTTTTTTTCCTCATTGGGTTGTATAGCTTAATAGTCTTTGAGAAGACAAAGTCCCCTCCTCCCCACTGCCCGCCCACCCTTCTTGTAATTTTTGGAAGATTCTGGAAAGTGCTACCTCATCCTTTCTATAAACCCGTCTAAAATAAACCTTCAGCAACTCTTTACGTGTGAGTTGCTGAAGTGTTTCCACCTCTGCTGAAACTACATTGTTAAAGACTCCACCATGTCCATTTGTTCAGCTACACTACACTACAGCCCACTTTTGACACAAATGTTGAAAATGTCTTCTGTGTTTGTGGTAGAGTCATTACCTCTGCCACATTTTTTTGGCCTTTTTTCTATGCCTTTTGTGCAGAAGTGTCTCTTTTTAGAATTAAGGTCTCACGAGTGATCAAAAAGAAAATCAGCATTTGAGTGTGAGATCTTTCTCTACATCTGATTAAAAAAGAGCACTCTTTCTCTTTTACGCACATGCACATGTGCACGCACGTACACATCTGCTTGGAATTTGGCGGGGACCAGCACTGCAAAAAAGGACTGAAAATGGCGTGAGGGCATGCAGGAAGGAGAAGGGGGTGCATGAAAGGGAAAGAGATCAGTGGAAAAAATATGAATGGAAGTGGGAAAGTAGACAGTGAGCAGTATGATGGTGCCCAGGGACTATAAACCCGGAGATGACGGTCTAAAATCAGAAGATCTGGTGTAAGCCTCATCAGAGCCCTGCACAAATGCCTTAAGAGTTCAGCACGCATCATGAACGCGCACTTCAAAGGGCAGAGCTCAGGCAGGCCAGGAACAGTCTAGACACGCTCTTCCCATCACACCATCCAATACCCCTCTGTTCATTTTGGCCTCTCTCCACTTCAAGTTCTGTGTTTTTTGTGTTGTTGTTTTTTCCATCAAGGTGTCTCCCTCTGGATGTTGCTTTTTTTGGCAACAGTGACTGTTTTTCATTCATGGTCTTTTTGAGATCATGCAAATAAACTGGTGGAGAAATAATAGCTGCTTTTTAGCCACATTAGCAGTTTTGTGAGGCTTTTCTGCTAAATGCTAACACCTAAGCAGGAACAGGTATAGTGTTTTATATCTTTTATAAAAATGTAGATGAAGAATGAGATAAAAGGCCAAGCAGGCAAGGGGGGACAGGACACAGGCACAAACCAAATCTAAGGATAATCTACAAAAATTTGTTGTCACATATTACTGCCAAAAATCAAATGTGAAAGCCAACACCATTACTGGGCGGATTGCTGATCACATAAACCCATGCTGCTGAAAGGATTTTAAAGCAGAATCAAACATTATACATGGTGCTATAATGAGAAACGGAAAAAGGCTAAGCAAGGAATAGGGAGTGAAACCTACACAGAGTGAATGAGTCGCTCCCAGGGAGTAGCAGAAAAATTCCCGTGTTCTTCTCTTCCTCCCTCACCAGTAGTTCCAGTCTTGGTCTGATTGTGACTGAACTGGACTGAACGAAATGATGGCGTTTAACTAGGTTCTAGGTTCTAGGTTCTTTATTATTTGTCACATGCATAGTTATACAAGTATAACACACAGTGAAATGTAGCCTGACATGCTCCTCGACATGTGCAAAAATGGGGGGGGGGGTGTAGAGGAAAAACATTATATATATATATATACACACACACATATAGTATATACATTGGGTGAATGTGCAGTAGTAGCAGCAAGCAGGTGAATTCTGTACATTAATATGAATAGACATCTGACTATTTTACAGGATAGACAATATAAACATATTTAAAATTAAAGGAATTGAAATGTACATTGTGCCTTGGTTTAGTGTCTGGAAGAGAGTCCTGTCTCAGTCAATTATAGATGATGTGAGAGGGCGGGTGTGTGTGTTTAGGGCACGGATGGCTTGGGGATAGAAGCTCCTCTTGAGTCTCTCTGTCCTTGCCCGGAAGATGCGGAACCTTCTACCAGATTGCAGAAGTTGGAACAGTTTGTTGCCTGGATGGGACGGGTCCTTCAGTATCTGCGCTGCTCTAGTCTGGCATCTCCTGGTGTAGGTGTCCTGAAGCGGGGGGAGAGCAATCCTGCAGCAGCGTTCTGCTGTACGGATCACTCTCTGGAGAGCTTTTTGGTCCTTCACACAGCTGTTCCCGAACCACGATGTCATGTTCTGTGTGAGGATGCTCTCCACAGCGCCTGTATAGAAAATCCTGAGGATCTTTGGAGAGACCCTGAGCTTCCTCAGTTGTCGTAGGTGATACAGGCGCTGCCTAGCCTTTTTGGTCTGGACCTGAATGTGGGCAGCCCATGTCAGGTCTGAGGAGATGTGGACACCAAGATACTTGAAGGACTGCACCCTCTCCACTGGAGCTCCATTGATGATAATGGGCTTGTAGTCTCTGTGCTGACCCCTTCTGAAGTCCACCACCAGCTCCTTGGTCTAGTGGAATATTCCACTAACACCCACCGTCCTAATTCTGGATGATTTTGTCCCAGTTATAGCTCCATCAATATTTCACCATTTACATTTTATGCCCAGTCTATGGAGTACATTACCTAAGTCTGAGCCACACTGTTGTAGTCTGGACTTATATGAGAGGAAAATTTTCACAAATGTTTTTTACTCATTCAGAGATTTGTGGTGTATTCATGTGAGTGCGTCATCAACCACATGAAGCAACCAACAGACCACAATTTCTGACATGTTGCCCCCTCTTCCTTGCTACCAGCCTTTCACAACCAGACTGCCATGTCCTGTGGCTGTCTACATATTTTAGGCATCACTTGTGGCCATATGTCTTTTAACAAAAACACAGAAACGTTTAAACCTCTCAGGTTTTCCCACTGAACCCAGTCCATCTTCATCACGTGCATCTCCTAGTAACCCCACACTCTTCAACTCTCATGTCCTCTGTTCCCGCCCTCCTCTTTCCACTGAAACGACCCTCCTCCTATTCTCTTTTTTTCCCCCCAACCGTGCTTTCACCAGAAGACATCTGGATTTCCAGTGCAAACCATTACATGGTAACAGCTTCAGCTTTTATGATCTTAGCAAGAGAAGTGGCAAGTAGCAGCCATAAAACAACAGACATCCAAGGAGTGGTATTACAGCATGTTATGAATGGGTAAATTGTGCCCTTATGTTTCTTTCATGTACGCTTTGATTAAAAAAAAAAAAGTTGATTTTTAAATATACTGAAGGAGTAAGTTCACAAGAAGTTCCCACTACTATGCTGCGAGTCTCGTTTCCAGACATTGTGTTTATCAAGACCAATAGCCGTTGGGCACAAGCTGAAAAGTTAAGATTTTCCATAGGAGTGCTGCCAAACCTCAATTAAATGTTTTGATGAATCATTTTAGATGGAAAGTGTATCAAACAGGAGCAGTAAAAAGACGAGTGATGGAAAAGACATGCGCATGTATGGATTGTATATCCGTGTTCATGCTGCACGAGTGCTTGTATAAGTATGCTTCCACCTGGCTTTTAATACTTCTCTTCATGCATAGAATAAACATGGTATTTTCTTAAGTGGCATAAAGGACAGAGGTGAGAAGGATTGCTCCCTTAGGCATAAAACACAACAGGGAAATAGTTCGAATATCTGAGATGGGTGCTCCTGGAATTCAGAGAGGCCTATTTAATGCACCAGGACATAACCGTATTACATTTGGTACTGCTTTTTGTGTAGATCTGACTATGTGTAAGAACATCTGCTGGGCAGATATGAGAATGGAAGTGCGATGGAGAATAGTCTAGGGACTGTCAGGCAGTTTTCAGTCCTTACTTTTGTAAACTATATACATCAATGGACTTATTTTCCTCTTTACTAGTTTAACATTATATTAACTGTAAAGTTTCCTCCATTCTGGAGTCAGTCATATGGCCAAGACTTTCACCATCAAGAAATATGACAAAGACACAAAGTGCCTCTTCTCTAAAAGGTTAATATGAGTTGGAATCCAAACCCTCAAATTGCATTTAGTCAGCGAGGCACTGGAGCCAATGGCATCATGAGCAATAAAGGGAAAAAAAGATGACCACAGGCTGCTTGACTCAGCACATCTCACTGTTTCCAGCATTTCCTGAACATCTTGCAATGCTTCATACACAAAAGGTCTTATGTAGCTCAGTAAAAAGAAGAATTTTAAGAAACGTTTGGAACGAGAAACAAGAACACTGTTAGTTTAAGAGGGACACGTAGTACTTGGATGTTTTTTGTGTAAAGTTCAGAACATTCACTTGCACCAGTCCAAATTAGTTAATCTGTTTTCATATATATAAAATAATTGTACTGTAAACAACTTGCATGTCTTAGAAATGTCTAATGAAACCAAGAGCAGGTAAATGTCCTGGAGAATTTTCAGTGAGCAAGTCCCACCCGGTGACTGAACCAAACAGAGCACTAACAGAAGTGAGAGCATGTGTGATGTGGACAAACTACAGTTATGTGCTGCATGTGAGAAAGTGCAACTTCAGACAATGATTGGATCACATCTGAAAGCAGGGAGACGATGTGTGAAAAGGATTTTAGAATAAAGGCACTATGAAAACCAAAACTGCATCAACAGCAGCATATATTGTATATCCTAAGGCAGGAAATGATTGGTAAAAGACTGGTTAAAATAATATTTATATGTAAACAAGCAGCCTAAAGCATTAATGAGTTGCAGGCCACTTGATGTCTCTGAATTATGAATCCTTTTTTAATATATTCTGTCATTTTAGTGTTTGAAGTTCTGATTATTTTTTTTGTAGGTTGAGTTTTGTTATCTTTTTAGTCTACTAATGCTGGGCCTCAGTGTTTATTGTATTATTTAAGTTCCATTTAGTATTTATAGACTTTTGGATGCCTTTGTGTTTAGTTCCCTCAGTGTTTCCTGTTTCTCCCCATTTCATTCTTCTGTGGTTGCGCCATTGTCCTGTCTTTTTTCAGCTTTAATGTGAGTTTTCTTGTCTCTGTTTATGATTAGTCTTTTGGCTAATTCCTGTTTTACTTTAAAGGTTAGTTATCAGTTGTACTCTGTGGTATTTTTACTTCCCTAATTGTTGACACATGAGTTAATAGCTAGGTTTCATTTGACGTAGACGTGACGTCGACGTAAAGCGCGAAATTTGACTGGCGGTCGGAAGTGAAAAAGATAAGCGCAAAATCACAGACAGACAGTACGCAAAATGCCTATGTCCTGTTGTGTTTACGGATGCTCCAGTAGGTCGACCAGAGAAACTGATAAACGGTATTTTAGGGTACCAAAAATAGCCCAACGAAGAGGAGAAAAATGGAAAATTCTAACCGAAAAACGTAGGAAAAAATGGATTTTAAATTTACGTTTACAGTCGGGAGGAGCAGAGTCTGCCAATGCCCGTGTCTGCAGCGACCACTTCGTCAGAGGTAATGTTATGTTTGCAAACGAACTTATTAGCATTAGGTTGTCGTTAAATTCTCGTTTACTTAGTGCTTTTAAGTTAGTAGTCTAATATTGACTTGATTGGGACTATAGGCTGCCCAAGTGCTTTGGATGACGAAGAGTCGGAGGACTGGGCTCCGACGGTCAATCTCGGCTACGAACGAAAACCCAGATCGGAATCAGTTCTCAAACGAGAGAAAAGAATGAAGCTTAAGGCAGAACAGCATCGATGTGCAGAGGCGATTTTGGATATGCAACAGACGGCTGAGAGCCCGGATTTGAGCCTAGTGACAGTGGAGAACCCCGAACTGCAGCTTCCAGCTGAGAATCCACAACCAGAAGACTTCAGTGTGAATGAGACATTCACTTATCCAGGTAAGATATTGTGCTGAGATGTAAAACAAACAAGAATCATGTCAAAGAGAAAAAGATGCCATTATCTGTAATGATTATGGTCCAAGTTACATATTACATGTTTGTGATTTTTTAATCACAGAGTAAATCCATACCATTTTATTCAGAAAAAAAGAAAAAGTGGCACTTATTACCGTCAGGCACACACCACAGGTTTTTGTACACTGCTATGGTTCTTATATTGCCAGATTCCAGACAGTCTCCTTTCACAGATAAGTAAAGATATCCGTAATGTAAGGTTTCTGTGGTGAGAAACATATAAATATATTTTTTGTTTAGACGCAACATGTTTTTTTGTTGATTAAAAAAAATAATTACATTAAATTAACATAGTGAATTAAACACATTACACCAGATTCTAATAGCCCACTAAAAAACTCCTACAGTGAAAATGAGTAAAAATTGAGGTTGCCTCTATTATGCTGATTATGCTCCCCCACTGTTATATTGCAGGCTGTGCGGATGCTGGATGTCAGACAGAGCTGACGATGGATGACATCGAGAAGATGGAGGATGTTTTGAGACAGAACACAGCAGAGCTGGTTGATCTTCGGAGCAAGGCTCTGGACACACAGTTCAGCCAGGAGGCTTTTGAAAAAAATGAAGACAAGACAAAGTTCTACACAGGGCTCCCCAACTTCTTAGTTTTAATTCAGATTTTTGAACTGTGCGAGCCCTATATCACCTCGGGACCTATGTCTTTGTTGTCCAAATTTGAACAATTCATACTAGTTTTGCTGAGGCTGAGACTAAATCTGCCCCTGAAAGATTTAGCTTTCAGGTTCAATATTTCTCTGTCCACTGCTTCTAGAGTTTGGCATAAAGTAATTGACATACTTCATAAAAGGTTAGAGTTCCTAATTGAGTGGCCAGAGCGACATGTTCTTCAAGCTACGATGCCACTGAGTTTCAGACAGGCATTTGGATGTAAAGTGGCTGTGATTGTTGATTGCTTTGAAGTCTTTATTGAGAGACCATCTAATCTTCTTGCACAAGCTCAAACTTGGTCCAACTACAAGCACCATCACACTGTAAAATTTTTGATTGGTGTTGCCCCCCAAGGCTACGTCACTTACATATCTTCTGCCTGGGGAGGGAGAGTTAGCGATAAGCAGATCACAATAGAGAGTGGCCTCCTAAAGAACTTGTTACCTGGAGATATTGTCCTTGCAGATCGTGGGTTCAATATTGGCGATAATGTGGGGTTTTACTGTGCTTCACTACAGACACCGGCATTCACTAAAGGGAGAAAACAGCTGTCAGCCTATGAAGTGGCAGAGACAAGGAAAATAGCCAATTTGCGTATCCATGTTGAGCGAGTCATAGGTTTAGTCAGGAGGAAATATCAAATTCTGCAGAGCAGGGCTATGCCAATAGAGAACATGTCCACAAAGCCAGGTGAGACACATGCATTGATCGACAAGATTGGGGTAATTTGTTGTGCCTTATCAAATCTCTCCGAGTCTGTTGTCCCACTGGAGTAAGGGGGGTGGGTGGTAATCAATCAGTTAAAAAAAATTAAATGTCTTGTCACTGTCACGGCTCACAGAAGGGGGTGGAGAGGAAGAGTAGTGTCCAGTATCTGCTGCTTGGCTCTGGTGATAAGTAGAACAGGGTAGAGTAATAGTAGTACCTAAGTCCTGACTCCTGATTAGTCTGTAAATGTTTTCAAATGAAATATTTTTCTCCAACTGTCATATTGTGCTGGCAGTTTGTACAGTATTATACTGTGAGATGGATTGCAATCTATTTTGTTTATTTGTTTAAAAGTCTAATCTTGTAAATAAACCACCAATGTATTATTATGCTGCCTCAATAGCATTTAATCATTGTGTAGTGTTACACAACACTTAAATGACACAATTAAATGTACAATAAAATTAAATGACAATTTGTGCTCTAATGCTACGTCAGAGCAAATACAATAGCCAGAACTCATAATGACTACCATCAGGTCATAACAATATTCAAAATGTCATTATGTTGTCGTCCTTTTATCACATTACACATGTATGTTTGTAACTTGCTGTCCCAGTATTTCTGGGAGTATACTGTTTCTAAAAAAACACTCAACTTTAGGAATCGCATCATCCCAAAACTCAAGGTCAGGCAAAATCCTTTCAACAAATATGTCATTGCGGTTCCACACAACAAAGTCACAGTACTCTGCATTTGCAATGTGAAGCTGTGCCTGAATTTGGTAATAGTAGTCATGAGTTGGGTCCAGTGTGACATTATCCCCGTCACTGATGAGGCAGAAGCCCTTCTCCCCAGCACGCATGCGCAGGTTGACCGCATCTTTCTGAGAGTGTGGGCACTAAAATCACAGTGATGAGAACAACAATCAAGATTTATCTGATGAAACAGTGAAGAAGCAAAGATGATGGGTGTGGTCTGTGTTATCATAATCTCTCATTGCCCAAAACAAATGTCTATTTGACACAGACAATAAAGCCTCATCTTATCTTAATTGAACAATAGATTAGAAATTAGAAAAGGTATTTCCTGCATTTTTACTCAGTTCACTGATTCTTATGGAAAGATGTCACACCTATGGCCTTGACTACAACAGAGTCAATACCTTAATCTCGCAGATGCCAGTTCCATGACAGTCACAAGTGACTATCCCATCAGGGGAGGACCCCATGTATGGCCACTTGGGGTTCAGCCAGAGACCGCTGTCCATACATGAGAAGCCTGCATGCTCCTGGCTCATAAGCTTCTCATATGCTCCTCTGGCTTGTGCTTCATGTTTGCATCCATAACTATAAACAGTACACATGCCAAACATGAAAAGGAAATTATTACTTAGTATTGGATGTGTAAAACAGTAAAGTGATGTATTATACAATATGCCATTACCCTAAACTATACTTAGTTCTTACCCTGTATAACCCTAGCCGTATAAGCCTATAACTAACCTCCATCTTCATAACACTTTTTTAGTTACAGTTATGGACAGTTTCATACCCCAAATCTTAACTCTGCCTTACCCTACATCAAACCCTAAATACCTTGTAGCAGCTGTGGTGAACCTATATGCCTCTGGATAGCATATGGCCTTGATCAAGCTCTTTGATGGTTGCTGGGGGTTGGTCTTAAGAACTTGTTTCAGCTTAGAGGCAGTTACGCGTCCAGCTCTTTGCCTAAACCAAATACTGCTTGCACTCTGACTTCGAGTCGCCCTCTCTACAGCCTGGACTTGGGACAGGGTGAGCTCTTCAAGCTGGAAGTCCAGGCATAGCTCTTCAAGGTCTTTGGGGGGGAGCTGCAGTGTCTCTGGTGTTCTGTACTCAGGCACAGTTTTAGGAAGCATGCTAGACTGGGGGACAAATTCTTTGTGGTAAGGTTCCCTAGACATCAGTGCTGCACTCCTTGGACAGTTTTTGCTTAAACTCTCAAAAAACCTACAGTATGTCTCTGAATCTCTCTGCACTCTTGGGCATGGAAGTGATTTCCCAACCTTTTGTGTACTTGTGCAGCCATCAATGGAACACTCAAGCTTTCGTTTTTTTGACTTTGCTGAAGAGAAGTCAATCAGAGTTACTGGGCAAGCAGGAATCTGGAAAAATTAAGCCAAAGAAGATCATTAAAATTTAAAAAGCTCTTTTCCAAAACGCTATATATTCGTTTCCAAAAATATTCGAAATTGAACAGTGATGGCAGTGGAGTGAGTATGTGTGTTTTAGGCTGGGTATAGTGGTTGGTTGGCAGTGAAGTGTGTGTGTGTATGTTGGGTGGGGATGGAGGTGCCATGTGCTGGGTATAAAAGGAGTGGAAAGTAAGCAGTTCCATGTTGATGAAAATGTGGTGTGAGGAGTTGTGAGTATTGAGGAATGCATGAGAAATGTGAATATATAAAGTGCTGCAGTCAGGTGTGTGTGTGCGCAGAAAACAAGTGCTAGGGTGTTGAGGCATGCATGAGAAGGGTGTGATATACAGTATACGGTTCTGCAGTCATGGTTATGTTAGTCATGAAAAAGGAAATGGCTTTTAAATGCTGTTATAGCGTTTTGGAATAGAACTCTTCATTTATTAAAGTACTGCCTTTTGTCTGACCCCTCACCTGCAACCTGCCCGGCTTGATTAGATCTACCAGGAGCTTGAAGCCCCCGCCGGTATAGCCTACAGGGTCATTGAGGCACTCAAGCTTCCCCACCACGACAAGGTAGCAGTATAGGGGAAGATATTTTATCCTACTGTCACATGAAGTCCCAATATAACATTCTTTATCCTACATTTTGCTTTTTGGCTTACCTTTTTAACATGAGATGGCATCAGCCACTTGCACTGCTCTGATGTGCATGTCGCTCTCATTTTCACCCCAGCTTCAACTGCAAAAAGAACAGCTCCAACGTGCGAGCATGATTCGGATAGTCTGGAAATAGAGCACATAATCTTTTTAACATGAAATGCAATATTTACAGTACATTTTGATGATGCATAGCTTACTAATACTAATGTGCAATGGCACTTTATTTGAAGTAACATGTTTATTCATTAACTCTTTCTCAACAGCCTATAGAGAAATCATTATCTAGGTGATGACATGACTGAATAGTTCTACCCTCTATCTGAAAAATGCATCTGAGTGTCATGAGGGATCTAAGGCAATCACACAAATTCTTAGCTGATGAATTCTTAGCTAAAAGAAAACACTCTCTCCCCACTACTACTGAAGTACACCTGCAAAATGCTAGCAGTGCCCTATGCGTATGTGTGTGTGTGTGTATGTGTGTGTTCTCATTGCAATAACATCCTACTTAATTAGGCTACTAACCCTGCCATACAATTGCAATGAGCTGCAATCACTTCTCCATCCTCCTTTGCAATTACCCAAGTCTTCAGAGGTGTCTCGTTAGACCGCTGAGAATGGTTTACCTTGAAACAAACAACTGTCACTCTAACGAAGTCCTAAGGATGTGGCATGTTTGTTGACGTTAAAGCCGCTACCGCTAACTGTTAGCGTGTTTAAGATAAAGCAATATAAGAACAAACACTCACCCTTGCAAACACCAAACTGTATCCATCACGGAGACGTTTTGTTCCAAGGTTGTGGACCCACCCGCTGACAAAAAAATTGTACGCCTCCAGACTCTTGAAAGCTTTCATTTGCTGCCTAGTGTAGTAAGAAGTCTGGAGGACCAAGTAGTTGGTGATATCCACAGCCTCGATAGTAGGCAAATCCTTTACTTCTGTGGTGTATTCGGACATTTTCAAAGAATACGGATCACGTCCGATATATTTTTTAACTATCTGTTTATATCTCTCCCGAGAAACGGGGTCTAAAGTTGCACAATAGCTGCTCTCCTGACTCTCCACAGTGTCCTCCATGTTTACTTCCGCCCTCCACTCAAAAATCGCGCTGCCTCCGCACGTCATCAGAACCACGTGACCGCAACCCAACTATTGTGTTCAGCTAGCTCTTGTTCCCCTCCTGTCATGAGTTACCTCTCATTCTATTTTTAGTACTATTTATACACATCCAACAGTGTATAAATAGTCCTTTCCTAGTCTTTTTTATTTTGTCTGTTAATATGCTGGTAATGTTTCTGGTTCTTCTCTTTTCCCTTGTGCCCTGTAACGTTTGGATTGTGGTCTACCTTTTACATTTCTAATGAACATTTAGATTTCTTGGTTTCAGTTGGAATTCTATTCCTTCTTTGTTTGGCTCTTTGGGTCCTCAACAATCAACTCACCACCAAAACAATGTATCTAAACAAAATGGGACATCTTACATCACCGTTCACTATGGCTAACTGAATCTCATTAAACTTGGGTGCATCTCTTCTCATTTCTTTACAAAGCCATATTCAAAGTCTAATACCTCCCTAAAATAAGTACAAACAATATGAGTGGGCTGGCAAAATTAGGTAACATAGAATCACCATCTACTAAACTAAAGGTTCGTGGGTCCCTGGCTGTAGCCTTGGGCAAGATACTGACTCCCAAATTGCTTCTCATGTGATCAGATTGTCAGTGTGTGAATGTTAGATAGAAAGCACTTAAATTTAGGGAAAAAAAGTGTTTGTGTGAATAGGTGAAATAGGAGACATGTTGTTTAAAGTGAGTTCTCGAGATGAAAAGCACTATTTAAGAGCTAGTCCATTTACCATGGGCAGTTTGAAGTTCAGCGACTGAAGCTAGTTTTCCACAAAATTAGGACAATGTCAGGGTTGGGTCCTTACAGCGTGTCTGCATCACTGACAAACATCCACAAACAAACCAATAAGAACACAATAATGAATCACAATACACTGGGGAAACCATATGTGTCATTGGCAGATTGGGGCCAAACAACACACACACATGTGCATTCATAAAGAAGATAGAGATGGAAGGAAGAAGAAGAAAATCAGAGTGCTTCACTGGGTAAATGGCTAACCATTTACACAAGACAAGCCTTCAGGGTGGCTACATTCATCAATTATACTGTCTGTGATCTTAATAGAATAAATTTTTACTAATCCTGATGTATCCTTGGAATATGTAGCAAAGAAAATGACAGTAAATCCAATAGTTTTGTAGAGATTTTACTCAAGATCATAAATGTAATTAATCTAATGAAGGCACCAGTGAAAAAATGGATGATCAGAGTCAATATGACCCAATACAGAAAGTGCCAGCTGTGAAGAGACAACAAGACAGAGGATTACTAGAATTACTAGTAGACATCCTTCAGGACCATGCACCAAAATTTAAAGCACGTCATCCAGTAGCTGCCAGGACATTTCACTAGATGTAAAGTCTGAAGAATTAATGCTCAGTGGACCAAAAACTGCAAAAAAAATATATATATATACGTTCTTTGGCATAAAACCAGATTGTGATGAATGGGAATAGAAAGCAAATACAGAACACATATCTAGTAATATCCCTTTATATTATATACATACAGTTCATTTAAATGTGGAAGTTAGAGTATTTGGTGTTTGTGATGTTGCCAAAGGGTTAAAAGCTTTTGTCAATAAAAGGAAAATGAGCTTTACCACAAGCTTTTTTCCTTCCAACTTTGCACTCTGGGACTGCCTCTGCTTTATAATCTGGCAAACAAAGCAACATAAAATGAGACACGATTTACAAAAAAGAAGATTTGATCCAGATTTCGGGACTACCCCTTCTTACCCCTTCAGTGACATCACTAATGATTCAACCACACCACTTCAACTTATTCAATGTGGACATTTTTTTCTCAAGTGAGGCACAGCCACCCGGACTGCAGCTGGCGTGCGTTTTATCTCTCAAACTCCCCTTCTAGCGCAGAGTGTAGCGTCTCTGATTAGCATATCCTGCTGGCTCTTAATTATTACAGCATGTATGTGATGTTTAATTTATGACATCACTTCTCCAAAGAGAACAAAAAAAAAATTAAAAATCAAAACAGAGTGTGACAGAGAACAGCAGGACCAGTGTGAGCCAAGAGGGGCTGCATGCCATATGGGAGACTAAGGTAGTGCATCTGAGTGCTTGCTTGCCTGCAGAGTATACAGCCAGCCTGGGGCAAGGAGCGATCCAAAGTGTTCCTCAGCTGCTGACAGAGTCACTGGAGTCATTCAAGTTATATAGAATAGATGGAAAAACTTTCATCTGATTTAACCTAAACTTGTAATCATTAACGAGATCATTTCCTTTTATATATATATATGCATATATATATATATTTGTACGGCTGTCTCAAACCTCATGCCTCAAGAATCTCATCAGAAGAAAAGCATTTCATTAAAATATAAGTTTTTTTTTTTACCAGTACTGGAAAGAGAGTGGAAGAGAGCTATACACATTACATGCATGCAGCAAAGAGCCGGCGCTGAATCAAAGCCAGCTTGCTGAAATAATGAGTCAATCTACAAACAAGCTACCAGGTGGGAAACTGCGGTGCCCCAGTGATTGGTGCACTCTGCCTTCATGTAATAAACTTAACTGGGAGTGCATAAATGATCACTGTCAGAAAAGCATGATATTTATTTCCACATAAACATCTCCCAATTGCATCAGATAATGCTTAGCATGCTGTTGACTAAGGACGCCACCTACAACTCCCTTCTGAGGCGATTCTTGCCTCTGCTCTCTGACTTGCTGCCTGTTTACACAAGAATGAGGCTGAGCTTGTAAAAACTCTGCAGAGATAATGAAACAGACTTTTTAGGTATCAAGTCAAAGGATTCAGTGCTCGATCCCTTAGTGCAACAAAACCCACCAATAAAAGGAGACAATTTCTGAAACACCTTTGTAAACAAGCGGAGCATAAATTTGTAGCAAGGGGCCATCTTCAGTTTGATCCCCTTTCTGCTCGATTCGCTGCCTCCCTCTCCAACCGCATCTGATATTTTTACATGGATGTTTGGTGTGGGCGACCGTGGCTCAGGGGGTTGGGAATCGCATCTGTAACCGGAAGGTCGCCGGTTCGATCCCTGGGCTCTCTGTCCTGGTCGTTGTGTCCCTGGTCAAGACACTTTACCCTACTGGTGTTGGCCAGAGGGGCCGATGGCACGATATGGCAGCCTCGCTTCTGTCAGTCTGCCCCAGGGCAGCTGTGGCTACAACTGTAGCTGCTTCCACCAGTGTGTGAATGAATAGTGGTATTGTAAAGCGCTTTGGGTGCCTTGAAAAGCACTATATAAATCCAATCTATTATTATTATAAATACACTGCTCAAAGAAACTAAAGGAATGTAGATCTCAATGGGAATAAAAATCATGCTGAATATCTATAATGGTATGGACTGGGTAACAAAATACATTTATTTCAGCAACTCAAAGTTGCACTGAGTACTTCTCTGAGTACAATAATGTACCCAGCGTACTGGGGGATCATGCAAACCTTGGATATAGCTCCTCAGACCATCACTGTCCCACCACCAAATTGGACATGTAAACAATGTTACAGGCAGCATAAAATGCTCCATGGCTTTTCCAGACCCTTTCGTGTCTGTCACATGTCAAGGTGAGCCTGCTGTCATCTGTGAAAAGCACAGGGCACCACTGGTGGACGTGCCAACTCTGGTATTCTCTGGCAAATCATAATCGGGCTCCACAGTGAGCATAGGGTCCACTAGATGATGTTGCTATCCTGTTCCTCCTTGAAAGAGGGAGCAGACAGTGGTCCTGCTGATGGGATAATGACCTTCTATGGCCCTGTCCAACTCCCTTAGAGTAACTGCCTGTCTCCTGGAATCTCCTCCATGCTCTTGAGACTGTCCTGGGAGACACAGCAAATTTTCTCACAATGGCACGTATTGATGTCCCATCCTGGAGGAGCTGGACCACCTGTGCAACCTCTGTAGGGTCCAGGTAAAACAAAACATGCACACGCACCTTGTGATTTTAAACTCAGTGTGTGTACTTAGCATACTGAGGTAGACACACAAACAGTATTTCACAATTAAGCAACATTTTATCCTTCTGATTTCATTCTACAAAAACTGAATACCCTGAAAGGTCTTCCTCGGGGGATTACCCTTCATACTCAGGGGAAAGGCATTTCTCTAGAGCACAACCATGCAGGCCGTTGTACACTGCCAGGAAGGGATTTGCACTCAGTTGACAACGTGTCAGTTGTGTAAATCTGGAGGAAAGATGTATTAGTGTTTGTTAAAAGTATGCGAGTGTGTGTGTGTGTCTGTGTGCATTCATGCTTTTCTAGTTTAATCTGATGTATTGCTCTCCTGCGGGCAGCTGCAAAACACATTAACAGGTGCACAAGTATTATGCACTCATGATAATATTTATATGAGCTCGGTTCCAACCAAAGGCCAGTGGAAACTCTCTGTGTTTTGGGCATTTTGGGCGTTCACATCATCGTGATCAAAACAAACAGCAAAAGACGGGGGTGCACCACGTGAGTTTATTTTTTTTGTCTGCGTAGGTGCCTTCAAGCATCCAGCAAAAGTGCCTGCTTAGAAACACAAACTAGACAGATTCGGCCAAATTCCTGCGTTGGCACTTGCTATTTCCCGCTTCCCATATTTGCGTGAAAAAGTAAATGTTATTGAAACTCAGTAAAGGGTGCCTAATTATGTAGAAACATGAAGAAGAGGTTTGGTTTGTCTGTCGGCTATGACTGACAGAAGGTGGGTCCTGACATAACCACAGACAACACAGTGAGTGTTTGGAAACTTTATTCTGGAGAGTAAGCAGAAAGTAGCGCGAAGACACATAGTCCTGCATCATGGTGGAGTCTGTGACAGACTATTTAGAGTCCATTGTGGTTAGCTGGGATGAAGGGGCATTGTACAAATGTGCAGAAAAAGAGATTTTCAAACCAAATGAGACTTTTTACCTGGTTAAATTAAAAGAAATGCCTTTTATTCACATGGTCCAAGGCTATTTATTGTAGACTTGTGGAGCTGTTTCTGGTTGAATTTGAGAATGTGTCTTTATGGTGGAAGGTCCGTTTGACAGGTTGACACATTATAGTCTTTTTTTCTAAAACCAATTAAAGCTTAACCACAGCAATGAGATGTCATAAATCATTGCTTTTTTATCATTTATTAGTAATGGCAGTACTAAAGACTGATGCAAGACTACAGTGAGTCACCAATCAGCTGCCAGGCCTCCCCCCTTTTGAGTTCAATAAATTGGAAAATGGTGTGAAGAAGCAAGTGAAATATAAACAGGTCTGCATTTTTAAGATTCTCCTGGGTTGACTTTGGCTCTTAAAACAGAAATATGCTTATTTCCACTTTAAAAATGTGGGTACTCGGTTTCAGCTTGGAGAATCTTGCAGTTTGCCCAGAGAGAGTCAGGTTATAGAGGACTTACCTAAAAAAGTTTCCCTATATTCAAATCAGTTCAGTTCAGTTTTATTTATGTAATGGCCAACAACAGTATCCTCAGAGCGCTTTTTATTGAAAGGTAAAAAAACCTGCAATAATAGAATGAGAACCCGAGCAATCAGGCGACCCCCTGTGAGCAAGGGAATAGTGGGAAGGAAAAACTCCCTTTTAAGAGGAAGAAACTTCCATTAGACTAGGCTGAGGGAGGCACAGCCATCTGCTGCAAGCAGTTGCGAGGGGTGAGGGAAGGAAGGCAGAACAAAAGACACACTGTGCAAGAGAGCCTGACATTAACAATAACTTTTGTCATAACTATGTCAAAATGTCATGCCAAATAATTACACATTCAAGGAAGGCTATGCTAACGAAGCTTATTTGAAGACAAGATAATTTGAGCATCTTCGTGAGAAAACTGTTTGACCCAAAGATTAGATCACAAAGCATTAAGGGATTTACCATAATACTGTATCAGTATTTAAGTCCTCCTTCTGTTGGACAGACTAGTAACTTGCCTGCACCATGTCTCTCCTCAGATCCTTGCAATTATGTGACAAGCCGCCTTCAGCAGGGAGAGAAGAACATAACAAATGGGTCTCGTTAAAACACATAGTTATGAGCTGCCTTTCATAATTACAGTGACCACTACAAACAGCCGACAGGGCGGAGATGGGCTCGTAGGGTTGGGGAAGGAGACACGGGTAGTTAATTTCTTAGACGACAGGCGACGACTTTGGCACTTTAATTTTTGCTGCTCTGGCCGAAAGGTTTTATTTAAGGCGGTGTTAGATCTCTTCACTCAGAGCACTGAAATCCAAAGACATGTTGAATATGATAGTTTACAAAAAGAAAAATTGCTTCACCTTAAAAATGTTCTTCTGTAATTTGGTTAATTTTGCAAATTATAGCTGAAATTGCGCTTATTACATAGTCGTAACAACTATAATTTAGTGAGCCAAGACCTAATGCACCTCACAGCAGTATGTTTATGATGACAAGCAACTTCAACTTGTATTTACGTTAAAGCAAGTGCAAGTCTAATTTGCCCATTACCACACAGACCCCCCACCCACCCCCAAATTGTAATGAACTCTACTACGCACCACATTAACAAGGATAAGGCATGTCTCTCTATGTTCTGTTTTCTCTTCTCTCCCCAAATGTCTCAACCGTTCCCTGACCCTGTGTTTTTCTGCTGGAGGTTTCTTCCTGTTAAAGGGGAGTTTTTCTGTCCCACGTTTGCCGAGTGCTTGCTCACAGGGACTCCTCAGATTTTTTTTTAGGTTTCTCTAATATAGTAGAGTCCTTACCATACAATCTATAGCATCTTGAGGTGATTGTTGTTGCTATATAGATCAAACTAAATAGAATTGAATTGATAAATAAGCTGACAACAGCATTTATGAGCACACACTTTCGAAGAGTGTAAGCAGATGTCTTGCATTTCTTGAATAGCACAAGCTGGATCAAGTTCAGTATTGTTAAAACAGGAAGGTTGCAGCTCCGTTGAACCCAAGGACCACAGGGAACTCTTGTGCTCCACAATATCTCTGTCACGGCTGATAAACTAAAGAAATCCACATCTCGTCTGTGATCACAGTGCCAACAATACATTGTCCTTTGAGCCTACCTGTTTCACACTCTTTGGCATGTAATTGCAAGTTATAATACACCCACGCGTCTGTTTCTTATTGTAGTTATTATAGTTAATGCCGCTGACTGATTCATGGTTGACAACAATATGTTTGGCCTACTTCTTTTGCAAGAGAAAAATCTGTGCTTCCAAAATGTTTTCCAATACAGCATATTGAAGGAAGCGAGCAGATAGGTAAGACTGACTCATTAAACACCAGTGCTTTTCCTCTCTGATGACAGATGTCGTTTTGTCTTTATGGGTGTGTAAGTATAAGCCTTCTTTCTCTCTAGACTTCTGCAAAATTTCCCCACAGTGTGCACGGGGAGATTTGCCATGATAAAATCTGGCACGGAAGGAGTCACACATTGTGGAATGGAAAATATGGTGTGCCGCTGTAGTGCATCGTGCCAAACAGGCTTTAACAAAGCATAACAAAAACAGCCTGCAACTGAAAGAGAAGGCACTTGGTTCATTTTATACATAGATTAAAAAAAAGATCAAATATAATTTAAATATATATTTAAAAAAATGCTACCAGCTTGTTTTGTGGAGTCTTGATTTAAAAAATTGTGATTTGACCCAGAGATACCTGTTGTGTTTGGGATGATAGATGTACCTTTTTTTTTTAGGCTTTTCCTCTCTTTCTTTGTTCTCCTACCCCCCTCTTGCTGCTTGTGCACCTGAAGGAGGCTGATGGGCCATTGAGCTCACAGATCAGAGAGCAAAACATGCAAGCAGACAAGCACTTATGTCGTACCTCTGATCTTTTTGTTATTTCCACATCCTTGATCTGGAGTGCAGCATCCAATATTGTGTAAAAATCCTTTCTGTGTTTGGAGCTATGAAGAACTCGGTGACAGGATCTACAATTTATCTGGTCTTTTGGCGTTCTGTATATGACTTTCCTGCTTCTACCTCCTAAAGAAACTATGATTAAAGTGTAACCACAGCATGGGCTCCATTCTGTGATTTGTCTCTAGGTCACAGTGCCGAAGGGCAATGTTTTGATGGAGGGTCTGTGAAAAATTATTGCCTTTACTTGAAAGCTCCGGGATGCAGGTTTGATGTATATGTGAGTCAGCTTGCACAAAGTTTACAAGTTCTTGATTAATTAAATGTGTTTGTTTATGGGGAACCTGAGGAGCTAGCTAACATAGAGCTGATTTTTTTAAACAAACTTAACCTTAAAAATATCGATATATCTAAATATCTCAAAAATATCTTTATTATATCAAGGGGGCAAGGGGCAGGGATAGCTCAGTAGGTCGAGTGGTCACCCCATGATTGGAAGGTCGGGGGTTCGAATCCACTGAACGGCTATCCTGAGGTACCCCTGAGCAAGGTACCGTCCCTACACACTGCTTCCCATGCACTACATTGGCTGCCTACTGCTTCGTTACATTGAATGGGCTAAATGCAGAGAGTACTTTCCCTCTGCCTACATTATTATTATTATATCTTCCATATTTAGAAGTGGCTTTCTATACTTTCCTTCCTTTCCAAGCGATCGAGACGCATGTTTTAGTGATGCACATACAGTGGGGCAAAAAAGTATTTAGTCAGCCACCGATTGTGCAAGTTCCCCCACCTAAAATGATGACAGAGGTCAGTAATTTGCACCAGAGGTACACTTCAACTGTGAGAGACAGAATGTGAAAAAAAAATCCATGAATTCACATGGTAGGATTTGTAAAGAATTTATTCGTAAATTAGGGTGGAAAATAAGTATTTGGTCACCTCAAACAAGGAAAATCTCTGGCTCTCACAGACCTGTAACGTCTCCTGTAAGAAGCTTTTCTGTCCCCCACTCGTTACCTGTATGAATGGCACCTGTTTGAACTCATCATCTGTATAAAAGACACCTGTCCACAGCCTCAAACAGTCAGACTCCAAACTCCGCCATGGCCAAGACCAAAGAGCTTTCGAAGGACACCAGGAAAAGTATTGTAGACCTGCACCAGACTGGGAAGAGTGAATCTACAATAGGCAAGCAGCTTGGTGTGAAAAAATCAACTGTGGGAGCAATCATCAGAAAATGGAAGACATACAAGACCACTGATAATCTCCCTCGATCTGGGGCTCCACGCAAGATCTCATCCCGTGGGGTCAAAATGATCATGAGAACGGTGAGCAAAGATCCCAGAACCACACGGGGGGACCTGGTGAATGACCTGCAGAGAGCTGGGACCAAAGTAACAAAGGTCACCATCAGTAACACACTACAACGGCAGGGAATCAAATCCCGCAGTGCCAGACGTGTTCCGCTGCTGAAGCCAGTGCATGTCCAGGCCCGTCTGAAGTTTGCTAGAGAGCACATGGATGATACAGCAGAGGATTGGGAGAATGTCATGTGGTCAGATGAAACCAAAGTAGAACTTTTTGGTATAAACTCAACTCGTCGTGTTTGGAGGAAGAAGAATACTGAGTTGCATCCCAAGAACACCATACCTACTGTGAAGCATGGGGGTGGAAACATCATGCTATGGGGCTGTTTTTCTGCCAAGGGGACAGGACGACTGATCTGTGTTAAGGACAGAATGAATGGGGCCATGTATCGTGAGATTTTGAGCCAAAACCTCCTTCCATCAGTGAGAACTTTGAAGATGAAACGAGGCTGGGTCTTCCAACATGACAATGATCCAAAACACACCGCCCGGGCAACAAAGGAGTGGCTCCGTAAGAAGCATTTGAAAGTCCTGGAGTGGCCTAGCCAGTCTCCAGACCTCAACCCCATAGAAAATCTGTGGCGGGAGTTGAAAGTCCGTGTTGCTCGGCGACAGCCCCAAAACATCACTGCTCTCGAGAAGATCTGCATGGAGGAATGGGCCAAAATACCAGCTACTGTGTGTGCAAACCTGGTAAAGACCTATAGTAAACGTTTGACCTCTGTTATTGCCAACAAAGGTTATGTTACAAAGTATTGAGTTGTATTTTTGTTATTGACCAAATACTTATTTTCCACCCTAATTTACGAATAAATTCTTTACAAATCCTACCATGTGGATTCATGGATTTTTTTTTTCACATTCTGTCTCTCACAGTTGAAGTGTACCTCTGGTGCAAATTACTGACCTCTGTCATCATTTTAGGTGGGGGAACTTGCACAATCGGTGGCTGACTAAATACTTTTTTGCCCCACTGTAACTGTAATGTCAACAAAAACATCAAACCTTGTAATTGTCCCTTCATATTCAGTAATCTTAAACATCCCACTAGCCACTTGGGGTTTCAAAATGGCCACCTTTTTTTTTTCAAGTTAGGCATCATTTCTGACAAAACTACTATTTTACCTCCTAATTTCAACTGCTGGATCCATTTCAGAGGTGTAACACTTGATTTCCATGTTTGACAATGGGGAAGTCAAATTTATGCACTCAAATTTCTAAGTTGCAATTGGGCTTTTTTTCCATCCATTCATCCAATTCTCCTTATCCAGTTCAAGGTTGCGTACTCACAGATTTTCTATTAGATAAATGGGAACGAGACTTAGGTTATATTGCTTTATTAAAACTAATATGCAATTTCATTAAAACGGCTTACAGTAGGAACAATCAAAGAACAATTTTGCTCCTATATTTCGTAGCGACACGTCATGAAAAGACAAAAAGAAAAGAAAGAAAGTCACTTTGGCCACCAATAGCACTACCAATTTCAGAATTGGCAGTGCTATTTTTCCCCAAAGAGTTGATTTGCCATTAGTTGAGGCATCATGCTATACGTATTTCAGCTGCACTGATAATTATCACTGTAAAACTGTGAAGGAGATTTATGGGTGTATTCTAAAATTCAAAAATATTTTCTGTTTCAAATGTACTTAGCTGTAATAGAAATGTAAACATATCATTCCAGCACACCTTAGATGAAGATTACTGCTCAGGGTTAAGGTTGCGGTCAGGTTGGGCACCATAAAACGTGACTGGTTAGGGGCACTGAAGACAAAAGTCTGGAATCAGACTTTATTTCCCTCCATTCTACTTTTGTGACTAGTGTATTCTAATGTTTTCCCGTCTTGGAGCCATAATACAATCAACGCCAACCCGCTGAGAAAAAGCACAAATTACATGCAATTTGCTGCAATCAGGTGTTAACAGTTTAAAAGCTCATGTTCGTGTGTCATACGCAGTTTTAAATGCTTAGCTCTGACCTAAGTAATCCTTTCAACCTCCAAACTAATTTTTTTTTTAAAATAATATTTAATTAAAGGTCAAATCAATGTGTGCCAGTCAAATATATATTTATGGGCCCACCTGGCAGGTACTGTAACTAATCTCAACATGTGACTGCAGATTATGCAGTGCTGCATGCTTTGATTTAGTGCTATATAAATCTTTACTTTGCTAATATTATAACTTGGCTAAGCTTGAGCCTGCGAACAGCTGGTCCACTCTGCTCATAGTATATGTTTACTGAGGAAACTGTCAAGCAAGGATGTGGAATTTCTCAGCTACTTTTCTTTTTTTCAGCCACAATCTCACCATCCTTAGGTGTCACTAGCAGCAGACAAGAATTAAAAAAGAGAGCAAAAGCTGGATAATAATAGTAATAATAATATTACAGGGAGTGCAGAATTATTAGGCAAATGAGTATTTTGTCCACATCATCCTCTTCATGCATGTTGTCTTACTCCAAGCTGTGTAGGTTCGAAAGCCTACTACCAATTAAGCATATTAGGTGATGTGCATCTCTGTAATGAGAAGGGGTGTGGTCTAATGACATCAACACCCTATATCAGGTGTGCATAATTATTAGGCAACGTCCTTTCCTTTGGCAAAATGGGTCAAAAGAAGGACTTGACAGGCTCAGAAAAGTCAAAAATAGTGAGATATCTTGCAGAGGGATGCAGCAGTCTCAAAATTGCAAAGCTTCTGAAGCGTGATCATCGAACAATCAAGCGTTTCATTCAAAATAGTCAACAGGGTCGCAAGAAGCGTGTGGAAAAACCAAGGCGCAAAATAACTGCCCATGAACTGAGAAAAGTCAAGCGTGCAGCTGCCAAGATGCCACTTGCCACCAGTTTGGCCATATTTCTGAGCTGCAACATCACTGGAGTGCCCAAAAGCACAAGGTGTGCAATACTCAGAGACATGGCCAAGGTAAGAAAGGCTGAAAGACGACCACCACTGAACAAGACACACAAGCTGAAACGTCAAGACTGGGCCAAGAAATATCTCAAGACTGGTTTTTCTAAGGTTTTATGGACTGATGAAATGAGAGTGAGTCTTGATGGGCCAGATGGATGGGCCCGTGGCTGGATTGGTAAAGGGCAGAGAGCTCCAGTCCGACTCAGACGCCAGCAAGGTGGAGGTGGAGTACTGGTTTGGGCTGGTATCATCAAAGATGAGCTTGTGGGGCCTTTTCGGGTTGAGGATGGAGTCAAGCTCAACTCCCAGTCCTACTGCCAGTTTCTGGAAGCAGTCTTCAAGCAGTGGTACAGGAAGAAGTCTGCATCCTTCAAGAAAAACATGATTTTCATGCAGGACAATGCTCCATCACACGCGTCCAAGTACTCCACAGCGTGGCTGGCAAGAAAGGGTATAAAAGAAGAAAAACTAATGACAGGGCCTCCTTGTTCACCTGATCTGAACCCCATTGAGAACCTGTGGTCCATCATCAAATGTCAGATTTACAAGGAGAGAAAACAGTACACCTCTCTGAACAGTGTCTGGGAGGCTGTGGTTGCTGCTGCACGCAATGTTGATGGTGAACAGATCAAAACACTGACAGAATCCATGGATGGCAGGCTTTTGAGTGTCCTTGCAAAGAAAGGTGGCTATATTGGTCGCTGATTTGTTTTTGTTTTTGAATGTCCGAAATGTATATTTGTGAATGTGGAGATGTTATATTGGTTTCACTGGTAAAAATAAATAATTGAAATGGGTATATATTTGTTTTTTGTTAAGTTGCCTAATAATTATGCACAGTAATAGTCACCTGCACACACAGATATCCCCCTAAAATAGCTCAAACTAAAAACAAACTAAAAACTACTTCCAAAAACATTCAGCTTTGATATTAATGAGTTTTTTGGGTTCATTGAGAACATGGTTGTTGTTCAATAATAAAATTATTCCTCAAAAATACAACTTGCCTAATAATTCTGCACTCCCTGTAATAGTAATAGCTTGCCAGACAGACTGCCAGACTGTCATAGCTTGCCTGACATTTGGTGCGTGTGTGGAAAACAAAGCGTGGAGAAACGGATAGAAACACTTGAGGAGTAAATCATAATTTCCTGTTTTAGACACTATATCCTATCTTACGTCTCACAGGAACTGTTTTTTAGCAAATGATGAAAGTCAAAATTAAAATGAAAGTTAACCAGCAGTGTGCCAGCATTAGCGTATCAACATCCTTTTTGTTAGAAGGCAAATTAAGTAAGCTCGTGACGGCCTTGTTCAGGAGTAGTTTGGAGTCTCTGAGATTAACACAGTGTGGGCAAGTGTGGTGTAGGCATGAACCCACCCTAAATATAGGGCTCGGGCCATAATTTGACCCATGTTACCACATAACGGTTACAGTATATGGCTAAGTGGTCAGTTTAGAAATACTACTTTATACTTAATGTAAATTTTTACCCCGCTTTTTAGAACAAGCTTTTCGTTTCAAACAACAGAGGGGAAAAAATGAATGTCTTTAAAACCAAGGAGTTTTTCCATGTGGTCAAAGAGGTCACCTGAGGATCTGAGAGAGGCCATCTGAGAGATCTTTCAAAGGTGCTGAACTAATCTAACAAGCTTAACAGCCTTCAAGTAAAGCTGTTGCTCTTAAAAATCCTACAGCGTGTAACATACAACACCTCTTAGTCTGAATTTAGAGGTCTGAAGTTAGAGGGACCATGTTCAGACTCATCCTTTCCTATCCTATCCCACTTCACAATGTGACATCATGGCACGGTTTCCAATGTTGCTGCTTGTTTACTTTGCGTAGAACCAACTTTTACTGGGCAATTAATAGAAGTCTACCCCCCACTGGAGGAGGCATGTGACAGCTTATAAAAGACAGCTGCCATTTTTGGCAGTTCTTGAAACAACAGAAAGTTTGAATCTCATGCTACATTCAGCTCTAAAAAAAGTGTTATTTGGTGACTATATGGCATATAAGTGTTGTTTTCTTGTGTGTTGCATTGTTTGTTGCCTCTCTATCCTCATCTTTTCCATTTCCTGTTTCCCCCCCCCCTTCAAACCAGCTTTGCGGCACATGGCCACCCTCCTGGTCCTCCTGGAGATGTTTCTCTTTTTAACCCTCAGCTGTTATTTTTTTTCCCTTTCACTGCCATATAAATTCTTATCATCGATCACCACCCACCTCTGCTCCTCTAGATTTGGGTTGTCAAACATAAGCAAAAACTCCATTCGAGCCCATTGGATGGCTTTGGAAATTTAGGAAATTGGGCATTTTTAACTGTATTTTCACAAGCTTTACAGCTTTTCCTACTGATAAAGACTTCCCCTATGGCCGTTCATACAACACCAAAGCAATTAAGCAATAGATTTCTGTGTTTTACACATTTACTTCTTACAATTCAAGCCCAATGAGTCATGCTGAGAGATTTCTTTAATTTACTACAGAGGCATTACTTTGCCATGTAGAGAGAGTGAGACATACTGTTGAATTTGAGCTTCTTTTTCTCATATTGAGATCTTGCATTGATTAAATGTGTAGTTAAATTTCTCTACACTGACATAAAGGGTAGTTTCACTGGTCTGGCCTGCATAAGATCAAAGTGGGCTGTATGTGGGAATGATATTAAATGAATTCACGTCTCTGCTCTAGATAAAGAAACCACATAAAAGGTGGAAATTCTTTTACATATTTACTTTTATTAACTCTTAAACATTAAAGTGTTGTGGTACTAATGAAAAAACTTCCGAGGGTAATAAAATCTGCAAGCACATTATTTCATCATACATTCAACAGGTTTAAAGCCCGTAGATCACCGATTAACATGAAAAAGATATGAGCTTTGAGTGGATTATTCCTTAGAGTAAATATCTGATTCATTTAAAGGCAGAACATTACAAAAAGTCATAAATAGATGTATCTGATCATCTAGGCTCAGTATACTGTTATATCAACTAGCACTGGGGGTCCACCTGTGGATTGCACAGCACGATTTTTCTCGCAGTCCCATGACAATCAGCTCCAGATAAATCAGCTCTTGCAGATAAAACACCTCGCCTTTCCATCTATAAAAAAGCAGTTTTGCTTTTCCCGCTCTGAACCACTTCTCTGGAAATAGCGGACTCCATGTAAAAGAATTCCGAGCGCAAGAGCTGGAGGCGTGAAACTTTCACCTCAACTTTTCCTCCCACCCTCGGCCAATAACAGGGCTGGCCCTAATATACGGGCTCCTCTGATTTGCTCGAGTCTCCTGTCCGCAAAGTGAGTGACAGCCTGGGGGGGAAGACTTCTTCCTCTTCTGTGCGTGTGTGTGTTGCCCTGTTGAGTTGAAGGGGCTCTACGTGACTGAAAGAGAGGGGCCAGCACTTCAGATCGGAGGCGCAGCGGTGCAGGACAGTTCAGAAGCGCAGAGAGGAGAGGAGTACGGGAGAGACGGTGGCCGTCTGTCAACCAGCTGGGGGAAAACACACACTAACAAACCCTTATGGCTGCTTGAGAAATAACGATATACCCCCCCTCCCCCCTTTTTTTCTCTGGGACTTTTTTGGCTTTTAGTTTTTTTTTTTATTGTCCTGACCAGAAGTTTTTGCAAGTCTAATTAGCTGTTGAAAAAGTGAACCCACTTTGCCGTGGACGTCTCTGGCGGTCATGGATACCCATATAAGATGGAAAGTTAAACGGAGGATAAGGGACGTCCAAATCACTTTATCCGTGATTCTCCTTTTTATCACGTCGCAAGCGAGCTCAGGTGAGATGCAGCTGTGTGGGGCTTTTTTCTTTCTTTTTTTGTGGATGCACTTTGGAGGAGCGTTGCACTGAAAAGTTTTTTGCCTTTTCGCTCATAGTGGACCACAGATGTCTGCCCCTCCTCTTTAATGTATTCATCTTGGTGGTGTGCCCCGAAACTATGGGAACTTGTCAAAAAGAATTAAAAGACTGCTTTTGGAGGTTTCATCTGCAAGTTGTGCTTAAGTTTTTTTTGTTTCTTTGTTTGCCAAAGCAGTATAGCTGAAGTGCATTTATTTATTTCAATGCATAAAAAATAGGAAATATATGCATTAATTAGTAACCATCATAAGTAACTAGTTTTTCTCTGGCATACTTATTATGTATGAGTAATTGCTGTGGTGCATCTTAAAGTCTAAATACTCTTTTACCAGTGCTCCTTTTTCAGCAGATGAGAAGGATGAGTATAATTTTCATAAGAAGGAGGGGCTGAAGCTCCTCTGAAGTGGTAGGGTGGAGCCGCCTTAAGGACTCCACATCAGGGGACAGCACTGGGGCCCTGCACTGAGGCTCAAGCAAACACATCTTTCACTAAATGCATTCTATAAATTCTCCCGATGTTTCTCACTGACAGTTATATGAGTCTAGTCCAAAAACATGAACAAATAATAGTTTGGTATGCCAGTTAGAGGCCCACTTATTTTAATTGGAGAAGTGACCACCTCTTTGTCTCAGTGGTGAGAGGGCATGCAGTTGGGTTTATGCTTGGCCTATATGTATTATTAGCGCCTTAAGACTGCCTGGCATGGGTGGCGGGCTGCTGTGTGCTGTGAAGGTCTGACACAGGACATTGAGATGAACAGATAGCTTCTTCTGTCTGCTCGGGGCAGTTAAAAAGCTTCCATGATTGTGCTGATGGTGTAAATTTGTTGTGATGCCTGATTACAGCCCATTATGGAGTTCAAAATGCACTCCGGTTTAGAAAGCCATGATAACATATAAAGTTGAAGTGGTTTTATAGGTTCATGTCGTTGAATATACACTAAGAAAATTACTGCAAAGTGTTTATTTTCATGTTTCCTATAAACACTGGTTATTAACTGGACAAAACCTTGGTCACTGTATGCTGGCTGGACTCAAATCTGGGTCATTTGTGATGACTGAGGAGGAGTTGAATTTTTGGTGGGACATTAAAGAGTGTGGGCCTGAGGTCATTTTGATGGTGGTGGCTGGATTTAATCATCTCTTGAAACTGACAGAGAGGAACGAGAGTTTTGTAAGAAATCCCTAAGGGTTCTGGTATATTTTCTGAAACTTGACACACGCCAGACAGGAAGCACTTCATGACTGATTGCAAGAAACATGCCAACTCCATGAAAGCTTTTTTTTTGTGAACTAATTATTCTGTCCATCAAATATCTTTTAGATTTTTACATTCATTTTTTAAAATTAGCTGCTTTCAGTTAAACACTGTGCAATGCAAAAATGAAATCCAGTTTAGCTATTAATAAAAACTTTTCTTTTTTTTTTGCTAAATGGCTTTTCTAGACCTCTTACAATCAGATAAGACAAATAGTCTACAAATAATTACTGACAGCTAGCAAGTTTATCACAAGTGAAAGCTTATTGCTGACCTAAGCCTCATCACCTCTTAGCCTGAGGGAGGACCAAAATGCATCAAGCTGAAGACTAGTAGAGACCTGCCCAGGCATACAATACTAATTGTTTAGGGCTTGTCAGCTATGGTTAAATTAAAAACCAAAATTTTAAGTATGCTTTTTTGTTTTGTTTTTGTTTAACACTGAAATCAAAAAAGGACAGTTGAGCAAATACTATTTACTAAAGAATTAATGTTGTATTCATGTTTTATCACCAGCTGTTTAGGTAGTATGATGCTAATTCCACAATGGTTTTTGTTTTGAATACAATACCCAGTCAAGATCATAGCCCAACAAATTTCTTATCAAATGATATATAATGTGTTCATAAATCTATAATTAATGTATTTCCTATAACTAAAATGCGTATAGAGCTCAATAAAAAGACAAGCAAACAATACAGCAAGGCCTAACCTATTAGCAGTTAGCATATTCTTTACACAACGGGTTACTTACCCATGAAGCATAACTACATTTTCACTACATTTGATTCAGAGCCTTTTTCACTGTGAACTGTTGGCATGTGATACATTTTGAAACACAGAAATGAGTTAATAAACAAATACTAAAACGCCACATTCTATAAACTAACGCAGTTGGGAAAACGATGTTAAAATAGCCTGCTATGTAGAGCTAAGCTAATTTGTTGCAGCTTTATTACAGTCTCTCTTAAAGTATAAAAGACAGTCTTAATGCTGTGTGTCTGCTGTTAAATGTAGCTTAGCTTATTTGATGCTGACCAGAATTGAATTATGTGGAATAAGCTCCTTACTCATTATTTTATAAAGACAAATACAGAAATATGCATTGAATTTATACTGTGATTAAGTTATATACTTGTATCACAGTGTATATATTTTAATATTTTGCGGTCAGTTTGTCTTTCAGTAGACTTACGTTTAGAAAGACCTTGTCTTGGTATTAGAGAGGAAAAACTCAGTTTAAGCTATGTGAAAAGTGGTAATAACAGAAGGCCCTGGACAAGAATTTGAAGAGGGGTCAGAGTTCAAAAGTGAAGGTCAGGACTGCTGTCAGGTTTACAGTTTCACTGCCTGAAGAGAGGCATTCTTTATAGTGTAGCTCCTCTCATCTTTGCTTCCCATAATTCTTCTCTGTGCCTTGGAGGCAGCAGGGTAAGATGTGAGCTTTTCAAAGAACCTTTGCAACAGTTTGAAGCCAATATAAACCCTGAAATGCAGAATTCAAATTAGGATTGATTGATATGTGTAGTCTCGACTTTTTAGCTTACTGATGTTTTCACATGTCTGTGGGACACAGTATAACTGCTATAGAATAAATCTAGCTTATTTTACAAATGGTTTCCTTTGTGTTTCTGCTGACTTGCATTTTTTAATCTGGCCTCCTCAATCAATGGACTCTTTTCACAAGTATTAGATAATCTGCTTTGACTCTTTTTTCTTTGGTTTGTTGTTGTTTAATTAGTAAAAGGTTTTTTTTGGATCACCCTTGTTAATACCAGACATTTAAACCAGTTCAGATCGTACTTGTCGAGTGTATTTTAGTCATCGAAAATGCTGAAATAACATTCTTTGAATACCTTGTGCAAATGAAAACATTAATGGGTTTTGGCCAAAGTCACCAAGGGCATTGAAAATATTGGAAGAAAAGGCTGACAGGCTAATAGATCACAAAATATGGTAACGACTTGAGAAATACCCTATACAGTAAGAACTGATATATGTTGATTCTCTACATAAGTTTTAAAGAAATATAGAGAAGAAGGCCTCGCTGTTTCTCTGAGCTCCTTCCCATCTGGACTTGATAAGTTCCATTGTGCTGTCTGCTAAGCCCTTCAAAAAGCCAGAAAAAATGGCTTCCAGATGTTTTCTTCCCATTCTATGTGGAACAGGGGACCATGAAAAAAAAATACTGCTGCATTTTTTTTCAAGTGAAAATACATTCTGTGCTAGTTTTAGAGAAGATTTCTAATCAAATAACATCTGCAGTCTTAGAGCAGATTTTATAAAAATAATGATGCTACGCCTTGCATTTCAGCAAGGTTTGCACATACACATTGAGGGCTGTTAAAAGGTTCTTTCTGTTTAAGCACGCCAGGTTTATGGCAGGGTTAAAGGTCGACTACAGCTGGTCCACAGCTGTTTTTTATTTATAGTCTCATATCTGGAAAACTCGTTTTCAAAAGGAATTTATGTGGCTTACTCTGATTTTGACTTTTTTTTTTCCATATACCGTTTTTCATGAGCCCAGTAAGAAAAAAATCATAAAAGATACTGTGACCAGAGAGATTTTAACCAATGACATTACTTCCTGATTGGTAATTGCATATCAGTTTATATAAATTAAAGGCAACAATGCCAATGTTTCATTTACAACATTGGGTTTTAACCTTAAGAGGGATATTCAGATTTATGTTACCATCACCAATCTGCCTTAGCTTCAATCTTCCAGTGAGAATGTAACTGTAATTTCTGAAGGGCTTTTCTTACTTACCTTGAAGTGGCAATCCTGAGGTCACGTCAAACTCAATCAGATAAATGGCGATGAGAAAAAGTGGCTTCTTGTGTGTGCCTATTGCCATGGCGCTGAGGAAGGAATCCGAGTTAGCTGTTCTGTGGGGAGAAGCAGTGACCCTGCAACTGCATGTGCCACTTCAGCCCTGTAAATACAGGCTTTGTGGAAACGACTCTGTAAATCAGCCCTAATGCCTGATAATAGCATGGAAGATAAAGCAAAATATGCAGGACAAGTTTTTGACCCCGTGTCAGAGTTAAGGAGATCCTTTGTGCTGCACAAATAGTTCGTTATTTGCCATATCTTGGAAAGTATATCGTCTAGTCCTTTCCAGACTAATTAAGGTTCAAATAATTGTGTTGAACCGCTCAATGGTCCTCTGTACTCATGACACAGTGTGCTTGATTTGAAGCCAGTGGTAGATTTTTCTCCAAATTAGCTTATTGCTAAAAGCACACCGACATAGATGGATCATTCCAGCTCCAAACTACAAGCATACGGGGACGATGTGTTCCTTACACTCTCAGAATGGAGACAGTGGTGTTGGAAATGTCAACATGACCCTACGAGTGATGTAAAAGTTGGATGCTCTACCTAATGATGCAACCCCCCACGCCTGTTTTTGATTTCAACCGTATGCTTTGTTGCAGCGTGTAGTGCATGGCAGAGTGAAAAGTGAATTCTGGTCCAGGCTCACAAGCCGAGTATTCACTTTAGCTGGGAAACAGTGCTTCTCTCTGTAATGGGGTATTATAATCATTGAGCATGGAAAGCAATGTATGACTCATCCTTTCCAACCCCATTCCCCCTTCCCCAGCCCGAGCTAAGCCACAGCCTGGGCAGCAGAAATACTGAGTGTAAGCATTTTTTTTCCTACTAGGGGGAAATACAATGGCTTTTTGGTCACTCTAAAAACTTTACTGTAGCCCCATGTACTCTTTAATTTATTGGCTGACAAATTTAGAAGGAGTTGAAATAATAACACAGTAAAAAGTAAGGTTTTGCTTATTTAGCAGTGTTTTGTCATGAAACCAGCCTCAATGAACTTACAAGGGAGCAACAAAGGAACAAGCTTGAGTTTCACTAATTTGCCAAAGCAAGCTCAATGAAGGCTAAAGGTCCCGGAAAGGAAACCCTGTTTCTTATTATCTTCCCAGTTGCAAAATGGTGACAATATAAGAGGAAAATGTTCACTGTCAAAACATCTTGCAACAAAATAGCATAATTTAAAACACAATAAAACTTTTACACGTACAGTACGCGGTTTAGTGAATACTATTGCTCGCATTAGATATTGAAAAGCTACACATTATAAAGCTAAAAACTGAGACAAAAAGTTTTTTGGTTGCACTGATATGCTAACCAAAACCGCAATCTTTCCCTATCCTAGGCCAAAACTCTTTTTTTGTTATGCAAACTCAACCACAAGTTGTACTCAGAATACAAACTATGGCCTGTGGCATTGATGTCATTTACTCTGTTTGCACGAAAAACCCAGAAAATGTTTCCAATGAAAGTAAAAAAACAACAAAAATTGTGTAATTTAGAGTTTTGAGTTACAGTTTTGTGAACAGACTCATGATAAGAAGCAATGTCATACAGTGATGCTCTAAATGAAGTTCGGAGCTAGTGCAGGACCTCCAGAGTCAAGATGCTAGTGGTGATAATGTAGAGTTAGTAAAAGGAAACCCAGGAGGACGAGGCCGTGATGGGTAGGGAACGGAGGGCTGCATTTTACGTGGAAGGCAGAATTCTTAAAAAGTAAAGGCTACTTCAAGAACAGGAAGTGACTGGTTTTCAGAACACAGTTATGTCAAAATTGTTAAAGGAGTGAGTTTGACAAAGTGGGAAAGCAAAAATGATGAAAAATAGAGCAACAGAACGGGACTACAGCATCACTCTGACACATAGAGGAACAAAAGCAAACTGTCAGGGAACAGATCTTCCTCAATGAAATTAACCTGAAGGATCATTTCTTCAAGACTTCAAGACTGTGCATCTTATCATAGTTAGCAGCTGATTTTGATCACTTATACTGCAGCTGTCTGTCATTCCTGAGATTTACTCATGCTTTAACTTCTGTTCACCCACAGGCTTGATGTTGCTCAACTGTGACACTGGTTAAAGTGTCAGCAGGAGATGAATTGATGGTTGACTTGGCTGTCAGTGCAGCTCGTTGCATGTTATCTGGCACCGTGATGAGATGGCAAGGTTTTGTTTTTCTGCAAGTTTCATATAAAGACTGTATAATGAGAAATATGACTGATAGTTTATATATTCCTGTTGTTTTCATGCCTTTTCACACTTCATTGGCTTGCTTTTAAAAGAAAGAAAAAACTTTCCTCATTCTTTTCTCTGTGATTTCCATTCTCATCACTGACAAGCTTGATGTGCGCCTTGAAATTATGCTTTCATTTACTTCTCCTTAGCCATGCCTATGAATGTAAACATTCCCAATTTAGAAATATAATTGGATTTTTTTTTGCACACACAAAATATAACCCATGTTCCACCACACATATGTTTAACCACTATATTATTGATTATGTGGGCTGAGTGGGACTATTTCATTATGGGTCAATGAGTTCACTAAAGATGATGAAACACCTTCTTGGTGAGAAAACATTGCACATTTGATTCCCATCATTAGCTGTGAGGCACAGCAGCTCCGTCGAGGCAAATAGGTTTGATAGGCAGTGCTGGATAGTCCTCAACGAAGACAAAAGCATCATTATTGTGCAGGATTTTGTATTTATTATTCTGTTTCATTGCGCTGTCCCAGTGTGTTGGTGCTGGAGCTGTTCTTTGTGAGGCTTTCCGAGAGGAAATGGTTCCGTAATGTCAGTGCTGCAAGGCTCTCCTTTATCATGAATTTCTCAGCAGTCAGCTATTAAAACCATATCTGCTTGTGGGAGAGGCAGAATGAGGGGAAGGCTTCAGTGCAGAAAAAAGGAAAAAGATAAAACAGGCAGTCTGTGTGTGGAAGAAGGTTGCACAGAGAGATTAAAAAATAAAACAGAAGCTGCCGAAAAAGACAAAACCACAGTGGGCGGAATGAGAAAAGACTTAATAAGTGAGAGATAACATGGATCGCATATGCGCTTCAAAAGAACCAATTCTGTAGTTTTTGCTGTAAAATGAGAGGTGCACAGTGGAATCTTGACTCTGTGGTGGACGGCAGACAATGATTTATCTTCAGCGCTGTGAGCTGCAGCGTGGAGACAGTGAAGTAAACCATATGGCATTTACACTGTTAAAGCAATAAGAGTGCAGCTAAAGTACAGAGCATCAGACTGCATTGAGGAAGCTCAGGTCAGAAAAACTCTGTTGTCTGGATCATCTTTCAGGTGTGTGTCTGTGTGTGAATCCTACCTGCTTGTCATTTTTTTAGTGTCTTGTCATTTTGCAACTAGGCTTGAGCTAATGTTTCATATTTTAAATGAATGTCAGATTTATTTGATCAAAACCACAGGAACAAATGCAGTGGATATGTAAACAAAACGATCCCGGGCTTCTCATGTCCTCCTCTCCTCCTATCTTCCCTGCTGCTTTATCCTTGTGCAGCTTTTTCAGCTGGTCACTGGGTCAGTGTCCTGAAATGTCTGGGACTGAAGCTGGCGGATAAAATGAAACTGATACTGGCATGTGAAGTCATTTACAGACTAAACACTGGCCTTTGTTGCCTTTGGAAGTTGTTGCCTAAGAAAACATTTTCTTATGATCTAGTCATTAACTAGATGTACTGTGTATTGCTACTTGGGTTGCACTGATTGTTAAATTCAATACCAATGCCAGTGTTTAAACGAGCAATGTGGGTGATACCTGAAACCAATTAATTTTTTTTCTTTTCTCAAGCTTTTGTTTTTGTGCTCATTTATTCTCTCTCTCTCTGGACATGTTTTAAAGTTTTTCCAGCTCATTTAGTTTGTGCAAAGGTAATGCAATACAACAAATAAACTTCCACCAATGACATGAATAAATTCCATCTTTCTTTTTCTTTTCTTTTCTTTTTTTTTGTCAGCAGCGCAAATATCAGTTGATGCCAATATTGGGTTCATACTTTGGTTCATCCCTACTTGGATCTTTGTAAAGTACAACCCTGCTGAGGACATGATGGTTGCTATTGCTAATGCTAACAGTAGCAAAGGCATCTAGACTTGTAACTTGAGCTGAATTGCAGCAGACACATTTCAAATGGTAAAGTGTTTACTTTTACCATGGTATAGGTTTTTCCAAGGAAAATGGTATAGGTTTCCAGTTTGTTTCACTCTTCTTACAGTTTCATGACCAGTTGCTGAGTAGTTTGCCAGTGTTTGCAGAAAAGTCACTGTCTTCCATGTAATCAGTTGGCA
This sequence comes from Diplotaxodon limnothrissa, assembly GCF_057381915.1. Lineage (NCBI taxonomy): Eukaryota > Metazoa > Chordata > Actinopteri > Cichliformes > Cichlidae > Diplotaxodon > Diplotaxodon limnothrissa. Next base: position 54,432,284 of record NC_140602.1, on the reverse strand, counting down.
ACTGCAGCAACCTGCTAACAATCAAAGCATAGAGGTTTTTGGTGCAGCACCAAATACCTCTTTGTTGTCACTTTTACTCTAGCAATTACCAGAAACTTGAGACCAAAATGTCACAAATGGGTGACATTTTTTATGACACTGTCCGTTTGTGAGATTTCTTACCTCCTTGATATTCGATGAACAACTTAAGTGGTATTATTGCAAAGTGGAAGTGTTTAGAAACCACAGTAGTTCAACCACAAAGTGGCAGACCATATAAAGTTGGGTCACGTAGTGCTGACCCACATGGTGTATAATAGTCACCAACACTCCGCTGACTCAGTACTTGCAAAGTCCGAGACCTCTGGCGTTAACTTCATCAACAATACTGTATGCTGGGAGCTTCATGACGTGAGTTTGTATGGCTGAAAAGTTCCTGTCGGTGTAATGTGTTGTGGCCCTGTGATTCTCTTTATATAGTTTACGCTAACAGGAACTTTCACATTCACTTGGTATTCAGTGTAGGTGTTTTTTTAAGGTGATTTCAATGCTTTGCCACAACTTAAAACTTTGTCTGAGCCTCACTGCAGCGCATGCAGAGAAGTGTGATTGGCAAGAAACCAGTCTAGTTATAGTTTACGAGTTAATTAAAGTTGTGGAGATGATTACCATCTTGGGTACTGGCATCCCATTCCGGTATGTGCTTGCATTAGTTTACACATGCATCTGCAGTAACATGTGCCCGTGCAGTGTGTATAATGTGCTCAGTCTAGCATGAGCATAATGCCTACAGTATGATTCTCATGTCTGGTCACATGAAACTCACATTTTTTTCCTTCATGCTCTGGATCTAATATGCTGTACATTTGCAGGAGTTCATATCTTAAGACAACATCTGCAAACTTAATAAAAGGTTTGTTACTTTTATGGGATTAAATGTGAACCATTAACGGGGAAAGAAAAAGGATGGCAAAAAATCTCAAATAATTTGTACTGATTAGGCATTTTCTGTCAGGATCTAAGCCAGTTTTAAGATAAATCTTTCCGCTTCAGATTGTAAAGCAAAGTGTTTTGCTGAAGGACAAATATGGAATAATAACAATAAATGTTCAAATGAGGTGTTGCAGAAGGGTAAGTTACAAAAGTAAGTTGGTGAACTAGATAATATCCACCCGCATGAGTCATGCCGGTCCAAATATATCTTATGTGTAAAACCCCTGAGGCTACTTGGTTGTGTGTTTTGTTGGTTATGAATTCTGCTTTCAATTTTGAACTGTAGGAATGCCTTACATCGCCCTATTTTTAAAGTTACATAGTCTTGCTTTAAGTAATTAAAGCCAGGACCCTAATTGTAACCTGCTGTACTCACAGTGTGGCTCCAGCTTCATAACACTTGGCTTCAAGTTTTATAACAGAATCAGGTGAAATAAAAAAAGACTCCCAGACCCTCCCCATCTGTGATGCGCACTAGGAGGGGGAAGTCTCTCTTTGGGCATTCTTGTTTTTGACTGTGCTGATTTCCAAGAGGAGCCAGGGTCCTCTTTATGACTGCTAATTACTCCTTGTCCTCAGCGCCAGGTCAAGCATGTGCCTGGAGAGTTAGGCCTCACTTCAGGAAGGGCTGGAGGAGGAAGCAGTGAAAGAGGGAAGAATGTTAATCCACCCCACCACCATGAAAAAGTCCTAATTCAGTGGTCCGGCACCCCTCCTCCTGTCAAATGAAATGCTGCTGTCTGGAGTCGCTGAGTGTTGTCACAGAGACTCTGTGTGTGTACACGTATGTGTGCGTTAGTGGAAGTAGACGGTAGATGGATGTTTAGGGGAATGGGATCCACCACAGTCCTGGCACGGAGCCGAATGTGGATTAAGAATGTGGCACTCGAGCTACTGTTCACATAAAGAGAGAAAATCTGAAATAAAAAAGGTGTAGTTAGGTAGGGAGGGGAAGATTTATAAAAGAGCTTTCTGCCAACTTCTTTGTATAACAGTTTGTTGCAATGTAATGTTTCACCACACCTTTCAAATTAACTCAGACTTTATGAATTCATTACACTTTATTCCACTGTGACGACCTGTGCTTGACAAACAAAACCATAAACGGCTTTTTTTAGCATGTCACATCAAAGATCAAAGTAATTTGGTGGCTAATATATGTATCCAATGTACAGGGTTTTTTCTTTGTACATGGATGGGGACGCACTAACTGTAGGATTACAGCCACTCTCAAAAACCAACAGAAAGTTTCATAGAAAGAAAAATTTTGTGTTCAGGTCGTAGTTTTCATTACTGAGAAAAGATCCATTAATTTCACAGTCTTGCTAATACCACCCGATGTTCTGAGTGGTGGCAGTGCAGGTTTACTTTTCATGCAGGATTCATGTGGCATTGCTTATTTCACATCTTGAATGGTGCTTCAGTATTTAGTGGAAGCATGCGCAGGTAACATGAGAAGTATAATGTTTTTATTTACACTGAAGGAGTTCCTGTAGAGTACTAAAGCTTAAGGAATGCCATTTACCATATTTGTGTCACATCCACTTGCATGAAAGCAGTAAAAACAACAGCAAAAGTGCTACAGCAGATCCATTGGGTGAGCAAATGTACACAAGACCGTGTCATGTAAACAGTTTTCTGTGTATGTATGGAGAGCCAGCGTCTTGGATGTGAGGGGCTGTGGTCTGGGAGAAAATTATTTTTAGCATCCAGCACCTCAGGTGTTGGTCTCTTGAGGGATCTGCCATGCTAAGTGGATAAACATCTCAGGTTAACAAGGTGGGATTGAGAGCCATACCTGTGGTTTAGGATGTGGTCAAAAAGGTCGACTGCCTGTGACAGAAATCTGTAAATGAAAGTGCGTATGTGTTAACGGATGATGGAAACATAGGCGATAATGTTGGTGTTTGTGCTCTGAAGTGCCCAAAAAGATTGCTTTATTGAAAGGGACGCGCTTTTGGCTGATTCTCAAATGGGTTTTTCAATAGGGCTTTTATTTTATAGCTGTTATATTATGCTTTCCTTTAGTCTACCCCCTTCTCTTTTAATCCTATTGGCAGGCTCCACCTTGGTTCACCTCCAGGTGACCGATCCCTGAGGTTGCTTTAAGGACCAGGCGCATCCATAACCTCACCTGAAACCAAAAGGATTTTATATGAGGATAAAAGAATAATATAAGAAATTGACTTATGGATGCTCTGAACTGGATATGAAAGAATGCTGTCCTGATGCTCCCTTCCAATTTGCTAATCCACGCTGACATTTGATCATGTCAGTGTGGATTAGCAAAAGCAACACTCCTTGGAAAGGGTCGCTGGGTGCTCCTTACAAACATCCTCCTTTTTTTCTCCCCTTAGTACTGACCTGGATGTTATTACTAACTTGTTATTGAGTATTAATCTGAGTTTAAGTGGCTGTAGCACAAAAATATTTGATCTAACTTGTCAGTATTTGTCTGTGACTTAATAAAATGGCTTGTTGGAAACATCTCATAAGTGGAGGTAGTGTATCTGTTTGTGTTCATACTTCATACAAAATGATAAAAAGGGGTTGTGTTAAATTACCCCTACGGTCTAGAAGCACAGGCTAAAAAATCAGGCTTTTTTTTTTTATCAGTGAGTTAAAGTTGAACTTGGTGTTTTTACCTGTCACCACCAGAGTCTGCAGCAGTGGGGAATAGCAAGGTTGTGTCCAAATAAGGACACGGGGACAGTGTGTGATAGAAGGAGATTACATGAAGATGTATGAGGAGGTGAGATGGAAAAGGGAGGTTGTGGCTTGCTGGTTGAAACAGTCTGAGAATCAAAGACACCACAGTACGCCACCACCTGAGCATTACTATTGGATTGCAACACTGTGTACTGACTTTATGACCACACTACTAAGCTGCATCATTTAGACAGTGGTCACTGTGTCAGCTGTGAGATAGTTATTTCCATCCCTTGTATGGACTGCCTCTGTGCAGTTATCAATTGATCTGTCTCCCAGTGAGCGCTGTTAGATGTTGGCAGGTTAAAGGGAATGACTGTTGGGGCAAAGAAGTCTGCTGGGGAACAGCAGAGATATTTGCATTTTGTGGTCCCTCTCAAAAATTGTAGCAAATAACAAAAATGTTTCTGTGATTCTATGCTTAATGCATCAGCCTTATAAATAATCTTCCTGTGTGGTTAATAATGGATTATAGAGGCTTCAGATGGATATTTTGATGAATAGATTGTGCTTGCTAATGCCATTTAAGAAGTGTGAAGATACAGGGTAAGTTGTTTTTTCGGCCAAATATTTCTCACATTATCAATTGAGGAATGACACAGATATTGAAAGCAAATGCATACTTTAAATGAGTTAAAGTATTCTAAACTTTTTCAACTCTGGAGGGTGACCAATATATCAGCAGGCTGATATTATCTAATTGCCAGTCTGTTGGTATTTGTTTTTATAACAGTTGCTAAATGAAAAATGAAAATGAAATCAAGAGAGAGGAGAAACACCCTTCAACCATGTTATGAGTGTTAGCGTTGCATAGTTTGTCCACCAGAGGGCACTGCACCCTCCCTGTTTGTATCGCAAAACTCTGCCACAAACACAACAAGCAGCTAACCTGAACAGAGTCGAGTAACACAAAGGGTAAATCAATATCTACACATAATGAATTTTATGGAAATCTGTTCACGTGTTTGAAAAAATAAAATCAGTGGATATTTTGAAACATATTGGCCTTAAAAATCAGTCTATATGATGATAGGTGGACCAAGTTTTCACAGGCTTTGTTCGCCTTGTGCCGCGTGACTCCTTCAGTAGGAATAGGCTCTTCTGACCTTTTGTTCATGAAGCAATAATGATGTAGAACACGAATGCGGATTAGTAATCTATCAATGAGGAAATTTGTACAAGAAGCACATGTGATATATCATTACTCTGCTGCTGAGCTCTGAAAGTAAGCCTCATTAGGTGAACCTCTGTCATCATGACTGAATGATAGACATTTTCTGGCTGCTGCGTGAGCTGCTGCTTCATTGTGAGCTGATGACAGACGAAGCTCTTTGTGTTTAGACCCTTCACCCGCGCAGAGGCTCTGTCATCCTGTGGGTTTGGACTGACAGGAATATAAGAGTAGTTATCTTTTTGACATACTCACAGGCTTGACTTGTTGGGGTTTTAAACAGATGGGTGCAGTGGGTGTAAAAGAGCTGCTATCACAAATCCCTTAACCACTTTTGCCTAATATGACCCCAGCACAACAACACAGTGTAACTCGGACACGACTCGAATCGTACAACTTTCTTGCCTTTACAAAGTAATATCTGAACTGGAAACAGATGCTTCAGCATTCTTGCTTTGTGTTCATTGCCAACCTGATGTTTTAGTAAAACAAGCAAACAAATAAAAACAGTATGATTTTTATTTTACTAATTGTAGCCTTAGACATCAGCAGCCCTCTTTAGCTAGTTCTTTGTAATGTCGGAAACATGCAATCAAACCTTCGAGGATGAGGAGGAAGTTTTTCTTTTACGAAGCCTGCACAGCTGCAGAGGAACACGTGCATCCAAAGTACTCTTAACTGAAAACCTCTGTTTAGGACGCCCCCCTCCCCCCCTTTTTTTCTTTTTAATTGATCTGCTCTGAACGTGAGTCATGTGTAATGACATCCAGCTGGAGGTTGCTGCAGGGCAATGGAGAATGCACTCAAAGACTATTTAGAGATGCCTGTTCACCTTTCTTAGCAGCCCTTTCACTCTTAGATGGATGGGACCATTGAACATTTTTTTAAACAATGTGTGTGGTCTGTGTAGACCGAAAAAGACACAGCTTTACCTGTGTGTGGGCGTGTTTTTAATCTTGTCTAGTGGGTTGGCCCTTGGTATTCACATAACAATACAAAAATGCTTTCTTTTTTTCTTTCCTAACTCTACTGCCATAACCCCCTCTGTTGTCCTTTTTTTAGATTGTCCTTTCAAAAATGAGGACAGCCTTTGATCCTCAGTCATTATGTGACCGTCCCTATAGTCGTGACCCTGTGTGCTATTGTCCAGAACCTTTCTTGGGCAATGCTTGGTACTAATGTGTGTCATTGGGTAGCTTGCTATCTGTGCATCTGGCTGCAGGAACAGCTGTTTGTCCTGGGTGGTTTTGGCATGTGACAGTGCGGTCCAGGGTCAAACCTCGTGTCACATTGTTCTGACCTAGTGTACTTCTGTGGTGGCCTGGTTACAGCTTGGACAACCGGCTTGAGAGTGTGCTAATTGCATGGTTGTGGTCTAAGGGAGGCAGCGGTAGATTTAACATAGCAGGGAAAGAGATGGAAGGATGGGTTTTGGTGCAGCTGAAACCAGTGATCATGGGTGATCTATAAATGGGCATGTCTCTGTTTAGCGCCTAAATGGATAACAGAAATCTTCACTGAACCACAACAGTGGAGTCTCCTGCTGAGTAACTAGTGCTTCTAAGTCAGCAAAGGACAGAAAATAGATTGAGTGTGCCATAATTAAGGCTTGCTTAATATGCAGAAGTTTGGAGTTGCACAAACTCTGCAGTGGCATTGTTTTAGCAATGCGCTGGCCTTCATAGAGACTAGCCAAATGCTCCGAAGTTAAGTTTGTTGAATATGAATCTAATGTCCTTTTTGTGTGTTTCTCTCTCTCTTCTCTGCAGTGGAACCAGCAGACCTCTTGAAGATTTTAGATTTTCACAGTTTACCCGAAGGTGTTACGAAAACAACGGGATTGTGCTCACATAGAAGGTCATCACAAGGACCCGATGTGGCTTACAGAGTATCCAAAGATGCCCAGCTCAGTGCCCCCACCAAACAGCTGTACCCAGGTGAGTATATGACTCAAGGAACTTTTCATGCTGCACATGTTCAACTAAGAAGTAATTTAAGAACTTGCAATGAAGAATTTCTCCTCTTTCAAACATGAAACACATAACACTACAATAACGCCAAATCACATCAGCAATCACCTCAAGGTGCTCTATATCGTAACGCAAACACCGTACAATTATAGAGAGAAAACCCCTACAATCAGACAACCCCCTATGAGCAAACACTCGGTGACAGTGAGAAGGAAAAACTCCTTTTTAGCGGGAATAAACCTTTTTCTGCTTAAAGACATTTTCCCAGGTTTTAAAGTTAAAGTCTTACCATCTGTTTGGCTTTCGTGACCTTTAATCCTACTTCACATTAAACTCCAAATATAACGTCTTAACTTGGCTGGATAGCATTTTGCATTTGCTCCCGTCTAGCCTGTTCCTTTCTCCCCCTCCAGAGTCGCAGTTTTGTCCATTAGCATAAGCTGATAATTTATCTCGACTCTACCTTTAACTTCTAGGTTTTAAAATGGCTGTGCCTGCTGTTTAATCTTTAAGTCCCCTGCAAACATGTTGACATCTTGCTAATGCATGTCCAAGTGCGTCTGTATTTTTTACTGAAACAAATTGCCTACCACGTGTGGACACTTTTAGCAAATGTTGGTAAAAGAACGATAATGAAAGTGCACATCAGATGCATTGCCCTGTAATATTTAATGTCGCAGCAGGAGGAGCTGGGTGATGAAAAAGCAGCGAAAATATGGTTGGTGGATGGGAGGGAAGCCTGGGGTTCCACTTTTCTGTGTTCTATCATGCTGACGTGGCTTTGAGTTACTGCTATATACTGTGCTGCAGTGCTTCTTTCCTTTCTCCCCTCCCTCTCCAGCGCTCTTTCCTTGCTCTTCTCCCTCCTTCTCTCATTTTTTCCCTCAAGCGTCATCGCTTCTCCCTCTATCATTTCTCCTAGACTGCTTCTGCCTTGCAGTGTTTTCTTCCTTTGTCTTTGCTGTATTTTTTTTTTTTCCCCATAAAACATAAATTAAAAAACCCACAGTTTCATGACCCAGACAACCAATTTCTGAAAATGATTGTGATTGTTGCCTTTCCTTTGGCTTACAGATATAAAAAGCCGGTGAGGTCTAGATATAGCAACAAGAGAGAAATAATATCCCTTCCTGTGCGCTAAGCTTCCACAAAGTTTAGATTGGATGGCAACTCCATTCGTGGTCTTCTAAGATGCTACATTGGCCTTGGTGGATCTTTGATCCGTGGCATAACTCTTCCTAGGGGCTTAATGTAGAGCTGCAAGGCTCCTGTGGGCTGCATGCCCTTACATGCCCTCCAATCAAACAAATACTGTTCACTTTGATGCTTTGACATCATGACAGCATGTCCCCATATGAGTCTCTGTTTAGACACACATGCTGTAATTACACACATGCTACGCTGGATCATCCAAAATAACAGTCTATATAAAACAAACCAACTGGAGGAATTCACAACAGGCACCGCACAGTCTTAAGGTGCAAACAGACTAACTAGCTGTCTTTGGCTTGAAGGCTTTAAAATTCACTCGCAGTGTTTGTGATGTGGCCATCTCTTGCCTTTATGGTACAAGAACATAGAGCTAATATATTCCAGAAGGCAGTTGAGGTCATTTTATCCGGTTCTTTTTCCCCTCTTTAACTAAGTTTGCTACTTTAGTCTGGAGGTACAGTTTGAGTTATGACTTCAGTCTGGAGGTACAGTTTGCTTTAATTATTGAAAAGGTACAAAAAAGTCACACATAGAAAATAAAGGCATACAAATACAATTGTTTTGCTTTACAATAATGGTATTGAAACAAAAGCACACTAGCACCGGCTAAGATCACACCGCCTTGTGACCCCATAGCCACAGACAGCTTGTGATGATGTGTTGGAAAAGAGCAAGTGCAGACATGCACTCATTAGGCAAACATGTGGAAGAGATGATTCATTTGAAACTTCTGAGGCACCCTGAACAGAAGAGACCTTTCTTACCTTTATTAAGTGAAGAAACTGGGCAATAAAACTGCCTCTCTCTTAAACTACAACCCATCAAGAACAAATAAGCATCTGAGAATTCATTGCAATGGAAATTGCAGTAAATCCCAATCTGGGCATTTTAATTTTGTCCATTTGGAACATTTTTTTCTTTACCTTCTGCGTATGTTGTGCGCCATCATAAACAATAGCCATCAAACACCAAAGGAAGAAAGACTCAGCAAATCCTAGGTTCTCTGAATGGGGTTAGCTGTAACTTAGCCTGCAAACCTGTGGTCACAACTGCTTTAGCTAGACGGCACCGACCACAGATGGCCAGGGGCTTCTGCTACAGCTTAACTCACAAGCTGTAAAAGCAATCACGGTTCTGTTGTGTGCCAGCATCCCTCAAGAGTGATATGTTGCATTCAGTGCCACATGCTACATATATAGTGGCATTTAATTTCAAGCAAAACTAGGTTGTAATCGTGTTTACTACTATTTATTTGGAAGATTTTGTAGAATTCATGGATGGACAATTAATTCTCCATGAGAAACAGGGAGTCTGCTGTGGGGAGCTGCACAAATAAGCCTATAAAGAGTTTATAGAATAACTCCAAGCTCATTGGTGTGGCCGTCCACAACAGTCATAGTTTCTCATGTGGGCCCATGGGAAAATTGCCTATCTCAGACTTAGATGTACAACATGATCTTTGAGGGCAAGCTCAATGACTCCAGAGTAAGACAGTAATAACATGTCATATCACAGCTAAAATGTTTTTTTATTATTAGTGTTTTCTTAAGTTGTACAGTGGGAGCTGTTTACATTAGAGCCACTTACTGTTATGTTAAGTCACTTCACTGTTTCGTCCTATTGCTAGGTGCACTCCTTTGCAAACAGACAGCTCTGCAAGGCAGTTGTTGTCTCTGCAGCAATATGCAGTCCCACAGGAATGCAGCTTGTCTCATACAGAAGAAGAGAGTTGGACACAGTGATGACTGAATGACCAATTACAGGACACAAAGCTTTCTACCCCATTACCTGCGTGTATGCACTCTAACAGATGGCAGACATCATCAGAGAAAGTGCCGCCATAACCGGGTCCCATGCTGACGTTTTGTGCATTCTCTGAGGCTCTGTAAGTTTTGTTGAGGAAGAATACTCAGGCGTACACATCACATACCTGTAGCATGATATCACAGGACAAGACATTCCCTCTGCCCTTTCCTACGTGACGAATAAAAGATAGATACAAACTCTTCAGCAAAATCTGGAGTAAAATGCTGGATTTAGTCTGGCTAGCTGGAGGCGTCTTTGAGTTTCCCGTGACCTTTTTTGGCCTGACACTGGTGGCTGAGATGCCAGAGTAAACTCTCGGGACTGTTGGCACCCCAGCCTTTCCATTCCTACCATGTTGGCACAGACGCACACTGACAACACGAACACACACGAGGTATGAGGTATCTCTCATCTGGTGGCCTGGAGCAGCAGGTTGAGAAACACATTCTGGTGGGGGGGTTAGATTTTCTCATGCTGGGTTTGGGTCGTTATAGTCCCAGCAGGGCAGATACAGTAGGACGATGCTTTGCAATTTGCTGCTTACACTCCACAGAACACCCACTCATTTTCCCGTGTGCTCTGGTTTCCCTTTCACCCCTTAGCTGACCCTTCACTTCTGAACAAACAGCCTTCACCAAACCACTGCTGAATCACTGCCTGAGTGTCTGACGTGGCTATTGTGCAAGACAGATGCAGCACTAAATTTCCTTAATTGTGTTTCTTTGTTCTGGTATTTCCCACTTGCATTGTTTATATCATAGTGCTTTAATTTCATGTTCACTATGCAATCAGCCAAAGATTTGTGGATCTGTCTTCCTTACAAAACGCTAACATCTCAGGAGCTTTTTTTTGAAGAGCTGCCTTCCTGTTGCTTGTCTGTGTTCTGTCTCTCCTTTTTCTCTGCTTTACACCGTCCCACTGAAGCATCTGTCAATTAAAGCAATGTTTTTCATATGATGCCAAGCAGAATTCCTGAGGGAGCTCACTGCCAAGGCATGTGCTCTCCGCATGATGCGATCTGATGCCTAGCGTTTAATGAAGGAATGATAGAAAAAGGCAGGAAGACAAGACAGGAAGGCAAACAGACGTCCAGATGCTGACAAGGCTGAAGGCCGATGGGAAAAAAAAGAAGAAAGCGAACGAGTGGCGGTAGCAAAATTCAGAATCGGTTGACTACCAAGTAGAAATGACATACGTATACGAGTATTTGCTGAAACAAATATTCTGAGCTAAGGTGGCGGTGTGGATCTGAAGGACACTACAAGGCAGACTGCTTCGTCCTTAAATAAGCTATTCATTTTCGTGTTTGCTGTGCGCTCATGTGACCACCAGAGGTCGCCTGTGTAAACAGCGACTTCTTAAAACCCATGAAAACTGCTTTGCAGTTGAAGGTTAGACTAAAAAATTGTCTTCTCTTCTCGTCTCTTCTCTTCTCTAACCCGACTGAGGTCCTCTTTTTTTCCTCCACATTGTCTGATTGGCTAGTATTACCAAAGTTTCCCCAGTTTAGTTTAGCAGTGTCTTCATATTCTGAATATGGTGGCTGGGTAAGGGGCTTTACCAGCGTAGCCACTGTAGCCACAAACCCTGCCTTTCTTTTCCGGTTGTCTGGAAATCTCTGCTCCACACATGCTAAAGACTGGAGATTACAACTGGAATTCAAGTGGTTTCTTTGCTTATGTTCAGTATAATCCAGATAACAGTGGTGGCTTTAATACACTCTGGTTGCCTCCTGTTCTGAAAGGTCATCTGTGTTCCCAAATGTAGTCAGACCTTAGCACTATCTGGGAAGCAACAGTCTGCACAGACAGTTGGCAAGCTTCCTCCTTTTTGGAGGTCCTAAGAACACCCCACTACAGGAATTTGTCTGGCAGATGTTTTCCACACTGAAGCAAAATGCAGGAACTTGTGAGGCTTCTCAAAGGAGCCGAGCAGACGGAGGCCAACACATCCTCTTTATATATTTTTCTGCGTTTAAATACCACTATACTGCTGGTATTTCCATTTCCAGGCAATGTGTCTTTCATTATTTCTGCTGTAAAAATGTGTTGCTCCTCTCCAGCCCTTCATTGGTGTCTCGGCGTCTGCTAGACCCATCAGCTGTGGCAGAGGAGAGAAGCGGAGAGGAGGAGTTTGAAGGATAGTTTGACGAAGTCTCTGGGGATCACATGCTTTTGTCATTAATGCTTTTCACTCTGCGCTGCGCTGGAATCGATCCACTTTTTTTCCTCCCGCTAACTTTCATTTTACCGGCCAACCCGTTCAGATGAATCCTATCCGGTTATATTTTGGGCACTCAAAAATTTCTGGTGTTTCCGTTTGGTGCGCAAAACCAAATCTTTGATTCCACCAATATAAATGATATTTGTTAGTTTTTGTTCGATTTCCATTAGAAGCATCAGTAAAAAATAACCACACTCCCTTTAGACATCAAAGAACGCAGTCAGTCTCCTAAAATAACACAACGACTACAACCTTGCAAAAGCAAACCTCATACTTCATTCCTCTTACGATGATGAATGGTTACAGCTGCTTATAAGTCTCCAAAAAAAATAAATGTTTTTCTCTTTCTATCAAACCCACCATTTGTCCTGCCAGGTGATGTCTTCCCTGAGGACTTTTCCATCATGGCCACAGTGAAGCCTAAGAAGGGCAGCCAGTCCTTCCTGTTGTCTCTGTACAATGAACAGGGCATCCAGCAGCTTGGTCTAGAAGTGGGCCGCTCTCCAGTCTTCCTGTATGAGGACCACACAGGCAGACCCAGCCCCGAGGACTACCCCCTCTTCAGAGGAGTCAACCTAGCCGACGGAAAGTAAGTGCAGTCTTTCACCTCACTTGTACAAAACGCTTAAAAAGCGTGTCAGGCTCTACTTTTAAAACAATTTTAAATCATTCTATTAGAGTGGACCCTCACAATGATGGTAGGCTTTGACAGCAGTTTTGTTTAAATTTAGAAGTTTGGAAGCAACTTTTTGTCACTCTCAACCTTAAGTGTCATTGACTGCGTAACCTCACTACGCTACTAACAACTAGGATTTGAGATTGTATTTCACTTTGGAAGACAGAGATGGATAGATTCGAATTCAAATGGACAAACACAAAAAGAGGCCTGTAATCCAGTAAGTGTGTGAATTGATTGTACCTCCCATTCCAGGTGGCATCGAGTGGCCATCAGCGTGCACAAGCAGACCATCACCCTCATTCTGGACTGTAAAAAGAAGACCACACAGAAGTTACTCCGAAGTCCCCAACCAGTCATTGATACCAAAGGAATTATAGTGTTTGGAACAAGAATACTTGATGAAGAAGTCTTTGAGGTAGGCGTTAAACTCAAACTTTTAATCCGAGCTTTGTATATAGTATAATTTGGCAAATTTGATGGGTCATTTGGGACTGTTTGCTTCATGGACTGCTGGCTTGCCATTTATTCCAGGTTCAAATTAGCTTCAGCTTTTGCTGTTTTCATGTTGAAAGGCTGTATGAAAATGAAAAAACAAAACAAACAAACAGTGCCTTTAAACAGATGATTTAGGCCCATTTCTATATAATCAGACTCGTCCTTTTTAATTACAGCACAGACACATGTGGCTGTGGTGCCAATGGTGGTCATCCCCAGTCCCCAATTATTTTGAAATACTGCTTGAAATTGGGGACTGCGGGAGAGGCCGCATCCTCTATAGAGATATTTGGCTTGCCCTAGTCCACCAGCATCTGATCCTCCTGCCACCCACTCTTTCACACGCACACAATCGTAAATCAGACTTAATTTAAGGTACCACATATCCCACATCGTCCGCAAAAGAACTTGGTGTCCTGCAGTTCCCTTCTGCTGCCAGCTGTGCTAGATTTGCTTGCTGCTCAGTTCATCCTCTTTTGCTGTTTCAAAGTGTTGCCTTATTGTAGCTAAATCTATAATCAAGCTGTTATAGTTCTCTTTGCGGCTTCACGTCTGGATTCTTTGTTTAAAAGGGCTATGACACTTCGCTTTACAGAGGTTTTTCCACAGGCAGCTACTTGTTTCAGTTATTAGAATAAGAGCTTTATTCCTTCCACCCCTTCTCTTCCGTTTATGCTTAATAAAGATAGGGAGTCAAAAGATGTATGATAATCTGACTGGTGAGAAGAAGCTTTTTGTGCTTTATAATACCTGCAAGTCCCTGATATGGCTCAAAAAGTGTTTGTGCACTATGAATTCATTTGGACAGTTCCTGTAAGAGAGCTTTTGTTGGGTTCCTGTAACAAGTTTTTGTCTGAATATGTGTGTCTCTTAAACCTGACCCCTGTGTTTGTGAGGAACACAGACACACACACAGACACACCAAAATATTCTGAGAGGCACAAAGAATAGTGTTGCCTTTGTCCCTTTGGAGTTGTGCTTGTTTAAAAGAGGGGATTAGTCTGCGAGGCCAAAGCCCTCAATAATAATTAGTAACAGAGGCTGACTGATGTGACTGATCCTTAGCCAGCTGACCTTTAACCTTACTGTTACTCAGCCGTATCAGATGAAGAGAAAGAAATATGACATCACTTCCCTAGCCACTGTCGCTAAAGTTTCCCTGAAAGACATGGACAAAATTATAGCCTTGTAAACAAAATCGAGTTTCTAAGTAAGAGACTTATCTGCAAAATGAACTCTACATATGAAGCTTTTTATCCAATGTTGTGGGGAAAATGTGGTTCATGAGGGAAAAAGGGAAGGATGCCAATTTTACTGGAGCACAAATAAAGATATCGTGTCATCTGTTTATATGTCTGCATTCTGTGTTACAGCCATTATTTCCCCTCTTCAGCCTATTAGCTCACAGCTGCCAAAAAGATGACGGCATTTATCCGTTTGTAACTCTGCTCTACTTCTATTATTTGCCCCTAGCATACAAATCAGGAGATCGGGGTGATAGTGGAACAATTAAATCTTAGCCAGCAATTTTAGCAGCGGTAACAGTTCAGTAGTTACCGTGGGAACGGACAGATATTTTGTGGGAGATGTTTAAAGCCCCCCCTGCTGTGCGTCTGCCAGTTAGGAGACAGGACAGGCTCCAGTGCTGCAGAAAATGGAAATTATGCCACATAGTTTCCAAATTATGCTCAGGTTGCACTCCTTTTCCTCTCATTACTCTCTTTGTAGTTTAGTCTGATCCCGTGTTGACTTTTGCCAGAGCTGGTTACCCCCGAGAGCTGGTAAGTGTGAAAACACAAAATAACATATGTGATTTCACTGTCGGACCTTTACATTAGAGTCTGGGGATTTCCAGGTCAATTTCTTCAGAAAACTGCAAACCTTTATTTTTATTTTTTGCACGATACTTAAAAAGAAAACATAATTGCTGGTAATTGCTGATTTATAAGAGATTTTAAAAATGACATACTTAATGGGTCCTAAAGGGAAAGTACAACCCCGAATCACATTTACATATTTTCCTTCTTGCCTGTATTGCCTCTTAATCCATTTCACTTGTTT
This sequence comes from Diplotaxodon limnothrissa, assembly GCF_057381915.1. NCBI lineage: Eukaryota > Metazoa > Chordata > Actinopteri > Cichliformes > Cichlidae > Diplotaxodon > Diplotaxodon limnothrissa. The sequence continues at coordinate 54,416,986 of NC_140602.1, read as the reverse complement.
TGGAGAGAAAAACATGAAGTGAAAAGATTAGGATTTATCACACTGTTAAATCAGAGTGATTGGTGCTATACTTCTTTTTTTAATGGAGCCTTTCCTTTGCATACAGTAGTAAGAAGAAAAGCAGTACTTATATGCTTAGGTGGTTTGTGGTTTGGTTTCTGACAAGGTTTTTGTGGTCACAAAGAGCCTGTCTGTCCTCTTGCACCACTCTATTTTAGTTGCTTGGTTAAGGGTGCTATGTTTGTATGGAAACCCGTTTCCGCCACTAAATAAAAAAAAAAAAGCTAGTATCCATAACTCGAAATTTCGAGTTATTTTCTCGAAATTTCAACTTATTAACTCGAAATTTCGAGTTAAATTTCGAGTTAGCTTTGCCAATCAAAAATATATAGGAAATGACGTCATTCATGTAGATTACGGATTGGCAGCGCTAACTCGAAATTGCGAGTTGCTTTTCTCAAAATTTTGAGTTAATAAATCGAAATTTTGAGTTAATATGTCGAAATTTCGAGAAAGTAACTTGGAATTTCGAGAAAATAACTCGAGATTTTGAGTTATGGATCCTTTTTTTTTTAGTGGCGGAAACGGGCTTCCATAGTGTTTGCGCTTGTGCCAATAAAAAGTGTGAAGGGAATTAAAAAGATTTTTAGGTGTGCAAGTAAGCAAACTTTTTTTGGAACCAGGTACAGTAATCGGTGCTGTTGCAAACTAATTGTAATCTTTTGTTTTTTCCCTTTTTCTCTATGATTGTTGTTTGAATGCTATCAATTGCCGCCATTATTCAGTATAAGCTGCTTTATATCATAGGTTAAAGACCCTACAATATTAATGGGAAAACCCTAACAATCACATGACCCTCCTATGAGCAAGCACTTGGCAACAGTGAGAAGGAAAAACTCTCTTTTAACAGGAAGAAACCTCCTGGAGAATCAGGCTCAGGGAGGGCCGGCCATGTGTGAAATATCTTCTTGAAGTTTTCACTTGTTTTGAGATGATGACCATGGATCAGTAGAGCTACTCCTCATACACTGAAATGCGGAAGTGCAAGCATAAAGTTTTGTGTGTGTTTAAAGCAGATTTAATGTAAAATGAATGTAATAAAAATGACTACACTCATTTTATCCATTAATTTGAAAGCAAGTCAAAGATCGCCTTGATTGTTGAAATATTGGTTACGCTGACCAGTGTCACCCCTGAGATCATCATTTTGTGGTTTAAATCTGCTTAAGAGTGCTTTCCACAGCTATGGTCTTCTCATTAGGATTAACAGTTCTTTGATTCAATGAACAAACTCCCTGAAACAGCAAATGAGAGTGTAGCCTGTGTAGCATTTAGCTTGGTTGACATAGCTAGCTAACATGAGGTCTTTTAGAAAGTTGTTTACTCTCATACCCTTACATTCTCTTCCTCATATTTTTTAATTTCGATTAAACCTTCACTTATTTTCTGTTATATGTTTAGCTCCGGAAAATATTCACACAAGAGTTAAAGCAAGGTGCCGTTTTATGTTTGGGAATGCAACCTGGAATGCTGACCCCTGCTGGTCTTTGCAAAATCTACACAAAAGTGGTAGACTGGTCATTCTAAGAGAATAAGCGTGTCATCAACCAACATTAGATTAAGGTGTTTTGAAAACTATCAAATTAACATTAGCATAACAAAATTGCAATATAAAGAGTAGCTAAATCACCTTAAAGGGTACTTCTCTGACAGATATACCTGTGGGTACAGATTAGATATTATTGTTTCTCTGTTTGGATGTATTTCTAGTGTCTCTTTATCTCTGCATGAAAGACTCCAGATTCTAAATGTACCCCTGATTTCCTTGTTCAATGTTGTTTCAAACTGAGTTTGCCAAGAACAATCAGAGATAATTTAATACCCATCCCTTAGTTGTAAGTAGCATTCAGTGAAATGGCGACCTGTGGTTGGTCTGAGGTAACCTAAGTGGGACAGATGAACCACTTGGCCCCACTCAGAGTTAATCCACAGGGGAAAGCGGTTGAATTGAAGCAACTGAGGTGGAGATGTGCAAACACAGCACTTCTTGTCTGGCCAAAAGCACAGACAGCAACTTCCATGAATGTGGACAATGATATGGTGGAGTCTTTATCACAGAAAGATATATTCGGCCTGTTATAGGGGAAGACATCAGAGGGAAGTTTTGAGTGTACAGAAAACAAAATAATGTTCCGAAATGAGAAGGGCTGGAGGAGAGGGGGAGGTCAGAACAGGAGGTGTGGGTACAGAAGCCAAAAATGTTGGGTCATTCGCTGGAAAGAATGAGGAGTTCTCTCCCCAGCTGATGTCAGTCTTGGAACAGGAGCCGCACCACATGACATCATCCAGAGGTTTCCTTGGTATCCGCTGATAGGCTGTCCCAAGAGCGAATGGGAGGGTGAGTGATAAGTTTGGTAGGATAGGTAACAAAACAGAAGATGATTACGCTTTAGATATACAGAAATAAAGGATTAATGATGAAATGAATAGGGAGGGTTAAAAGTAATAGGGTAAGACTAAGGGAGCAGGGGAATGGGTCTGGAAGCCTTCAGTCGGAGTGGAAAGAAGCAAGTTGCGGGGCCCCTGTAGAGAAGATAGAGCCAGGAAAAACTAATAAAAAAATGCAACACATGAGCTTGATGCTCATAATGAGCTTTAATATTGTCATGGCCTGATGGGTTTTTACACATCCTGTTTTCCCATCTTCACCTCAGGACTTTCCTCCATTTTTTCCCGCCAACATCTTTATTGTTCACATGTTTCAGTCATCTAAGGTAAAGATTTGACAGAATGAGTGATATTTGCAGCAGACTTTGCAATCTCCCAATACACTTTGAACCCTTTGTCACTCAGTTTTCATTGGTCAGTTTGAGTGACTTTGCCAGACCTTGGCTTGGCTCCTGTGTTATTAATTTTTTTCTCAGTTAATAGTTTCAGTAGCTTTAGTAAAAGCATTTCAGTTTGTGGCTCTACTGTTAAAAATGTACGTGACCTCAGATTTCCATTGGGTGTCAGAAAGCAGTAGCAGTTTGTTCAGTTTTTCTAATGCGTGGATAATGGCCTCTCTTCTTTTGCCCCATTAGAGGAGGCCAAGAAATTTGATGCCCTGCTTGGGTCTCCATGACTGCTTTGTATAAAAAAAATTATAAGTGGAAATTTAGGTTCTTCCACAAAGAAAAGAAAGGGGGGAAAAGGAGATCCGGCTTCAAGTGGACAATAAAAGTGGTACACATAGTAATTAATCAAAGCATTACAAAAGTGTGTCTCTCATTTACACTGCTCATATATTACACAGGACTTCCTAATGTTATAGAAACTTTAAAAAAAAAAGTAGCCCCAATCTTATGTGTGTATGCATTTTCCCCCCTACTCAATATAATTCACTAGTATAGTGTGTGCTCGGTCATTTTTTCTGTTAGGTTGACTGTAACACAGTCAGAATTTAATGCAGAGTTTCGCCCGGGGCTGTCTTTGCTCTACAGAACTCCTTGAAAAGCTTATCCACGCATTTATTACATCCAGATTGGACTACTGTAACTCCCTCTACTCGGGCCTCCAACACTCCTCTCTTTGCCGGCTCCAGTTAATTCAAAATGCAGCTGCGCGTCTTTTAACAGGTACGAGAATTCATGAACACATAACTCCAATTTTAGCCAAATTACATTGGCTCCCTGTTAAATATCGTATAGATTTTAAAATTCTTTTGTTCACTTTTAATATTTTGAATAATTTAGCGCCCAGTTATCTTTCTGATTTACTCCATTCATACAATCCCAACAGGGCACTTAGATCATCCAACCATAGGCTCCTAGCACAACCTAGGACTCGAATGAAGTCGAGAGGCGACCGGGCCTTTGCATCCGTGGCACCCAGACTCTGGAATAACCTCCCCGTTCATATTCGCACTGCCGAGTCTATCCAGTCTTTTAAATTACGTCTTAAAACTTATTTTTTTACTTTGGCTTTTGATTCTGTCTAGTTGGCTGTTTTAGCTTGTTGCGTTGTTACCTATTGTTTGTTGTCCTCTTCTATTGTTTGTTTTAACTGTCTCATGTTTTTATTGACTGTGAAGCACTATGGTCAACACTGTTGTTTTTAATATGTGCTATATAAATAAATTTTGATTTGATTTGATTTGAGAACTCCAAATGAGGGATGAGGGATTGTACGGCGTGTGAGCCAGGGACCAGTGTTTCTGGATAGATCATCTCAAATGATCTCAAGGTCTCAAATAACCCTGAATTGCAATGTAGAGAGCCCTCAAATCCCCTGTTCAGAAGTGTGATGGCAAATTAGCCCTTGAGCGCAGACACTGAGAAGGCCACAAACATGGCTGATCAACATATAGCTCAGAGAAAGTTCTGTAACTACATTCCTAAATCCAATTCACTCATCTTACACTCTGCTTTCTGAATTCAAATGCATTCTGCCACAGTATAAATCCTTAATCCAAAGACGCCATGATGTTCAGTTTATATTGAAACTATTTCTATGAGATGCTGACTGATCATCATGATCATTTACAAGTCAGAAGCTAGTGGCGCTGTCAGTCTTTTTTTTTTTTACATTTACATCTTTGTAATGGCATTTCAGTTCAATTAGATTAAATTTTATTTATATATCGCCAAATCACACCTAAAGTCACTGCAAGGTACTTTATACTGTAAGTAAAGACCCTGGAATAATACAGAGAAATCCCCAACAATCAGATGACCCCCTATGAGCGCACACTTGGTGACAGTGGGAAGGAGAAACTCCCTTTTAACAGGAAGAAACCTCCAGCAAAACCTCTTTTTGTTTAAACTTTCCCAGATGCAACCAGTTGCGGCAGATGCAACCAGTTTGGGTGAGGGGTGGGCATAAATGGAGAGGGCACATATATCATGCAAACTCCAGTGAAATGCAATGCAATGCACAAAACCCAGCCCCTAAATATATGATAAAGTTTAATCAGCACTTGAAAAAAGTTCCAGCAGAAAGCTTTAGCTAATAAAGAACTCAGTGTATGATGCTGAAAGTCCTTACTGAAAGTTTAATTTACCCAATCACACAAGTACTTATATACCTAACATTACACTATGATGGCAACTGTGGATTGAACCACCAACCTTCTAATTAGTAGACAACTGTACTCCTTAAGCCACAGCTGTCTTTGCCTTTACTGTGGAAAAGGGTTGTGGTTAGTGATATAACTTTAAACCCCAAGTATATGGACCTGGATCCTAGTAGCCACTTGCTCCACATACTTATGTCTTCACGTGCTTCTTTGCATTATCTTGTCCAAGGTATACATCCTGCTTCACTGAAAAAGCACACTACTCTGTACATTCTAGGCCAGACATCACTATCCTTGGGATAGATGGAATTTCCACGGATAATTAAGATTTTCCTTAACTCATGTCAAAAGTTGATATTTCACTCCCTTTTTTTCTCCGTGTTATTCCTTTACTGTGTCAGCAAACCGTGAAGTGTGCCCTCAGCACTTTTTAATGTAGATTTCAGCAAATGCCCAAGCCAAATGCCCTCCTGGGTGAGTGAAGCGGTTTCAGCTTTCCCAAAAGAACAGGAAATGGGAATATGCCTTCCCGCAGTCCATAGAGATGTGGGATTAAAGTCTTATGTGCAGTGAGTGTCGCAGGGGCTGGGAAACTAAGGGTTAGAGTGACACGGGACATCCAGAGGGAATCAAAAAACTGGGCAGCGACAATGAGGTGGGGGAATGGTTACTGTAGGGGGCTGTGTTGTGGATAAGTGGGGCCGGCAGACAGACATGTTGCTGTTGGCAGCAGCTCTGAGGACTGAGATTGGACTAGAGTCTGGAGGGGAAAGTGGATGAAAATTCAATTGATGTCTGACGACGGTTTACATTTATGCATTTTGCTTTAGTTTTCTGCACGTGCGTGTGTCTACACATATACTTCTATACCTACATGTGCGTGGTTATGTGACTTTCTATGCATGTGTCCTTTCTGATTTATTTCCCCTATGCAGCGAGATGACCTCTGCAGCTTGTTGTTTGGTTTTTGTGGTCAGGTTGGACAATGCCCAGACGCTGGGGCTGCATGTGAGTGCGCCGGTGTGGGCTGGCAGTGACACCAACGCTTGGCTCGGAGCTCGGGGGTGACTGTGGAAATATGTTGGGAAAGTAGCGCTCCTTAAACTGCAGCAAGACCTCCAAGAGTTACATTCTGCTCTTTGGGGGCCACCTACTCATTTTCCTATGCTGACATCTGATCATAAAAATGATGAAAACTCACCTAGAGTTTTTCTTCTTTTGACTGCTGCCTTTGTCTCCTGTGAGGTTTAGAAGGTAAAAAGAACCATTATCAGATGTCCCCGTGGATATGTGAACATAATGAGCGTTGGTTTGTGCTGTGTATTTCGTGGTACGCTACTCTAAGCTTGAGAAGGTGCAGATTTCATGGGACACAGTGCCTGCCCCTCCACCAGCAGGGCGGGGGGAGTTGCCTTAGGCCCTTCCTCTAATCAAAATGCACCTCTTTTGGTCTATGCTCACCTAATGCTTTAAGTATGTCTCTGTGTGTGCAAGTAAAATGAAAAAGACGGAAGAAGAATATGTGTGCATTGGTAACTGTCCACTTTTAACCTCCAAACATAGCCACGTTTACTCCCGTTCATTATGCGATGTGATGATTTTGAAATGTCACCAATATTGATTTTCGTCCTATCCATCGCATTTTGTAATTCAGAAGACGGAACACAATGAACTTGGTCCACCCTGCATGATTGTGGGTCAGATACAAATGGAGACAGATGTTTGGCATTGTGATCACCAGAGCACTCTCCTGCCCCCATCTGGACATAAGCAGAAAAATCTAGCAGTGTTGTGTTTCGGGAAAAAAGAAAAAAAAAGAAAATAGGGTGAGCTGGGGAATAAAAGCTTAAAAGACTGTGTGATATTTTATTTAGGAAAACTCTGAAAAGATGAATTTTTCAGTGGCATTGATCTGTACGGATTTGCTCCCATTCCGCATTCTTGCTGCGAGCTGTGGCCTTGCGCTCTTAACATGTTATGTGCGTGCAGGTGTCTTTCAGCGTGAATCGTGTCCAAGTGAGGCTGGCTGTCGCTCACAGCCACAGGCGATGGCTTTAACACCAGAGCTCGACATCAGGCGAGCTCTGGCGAGGAGCAGAGTCGTATTTCAGCGGAGTCTGGGGAGATGCTGACAACTGCAGCCCTGTTATTGTCTGAGAACTCTGCCTTAAGCACTGCTCTGATGTGCCACATGATGCTCCAGAGTGAAAAATATCACTGTCCCTCCTCTAACAGGAGAGCTGATTGCATGTGTTCTATGGTTTCACCCAGCGTTTGGGTGTTATGCAATAATACCAGGGTTTTTTGGTTGTTTTTTTTAACCCTTTGTCTCAGATGTCAATCACCTCATTTCTCGGGGTCACATATCGGCTCCTTGTGATGTGACTCGTGAGGTGAAGAATAATCTATAATGTCCTGTTAACCAATCAGCCTTATTACACGCTGAATGTCTGACTCTGCAGTTGCACTGCCGTTTCCCCTCGTCAAAATTATGGTGACACAGCCCAACCCATTTGCACTAATGGAGTAAATTCCTCATGCTCTAATGGGTTGCTGGACTAAGCTGGGCATTCAGGGCCAGAATTCAAAATGAGAAATTTAAGCATCAGCATACGTCTGCGGTATAGTATAGGGAACATTTAGCTCCTCCCCTCTAACTGTAAAATAGTAGCTTATGCAACATTTGGCTTCAGAATCCGTGGAGTGACTTGTGGTGAAAAGAGGCTCAAAGACAGGAAATCAGAACCAGCTTTAGTGGTTGCCATGCCGCCTCGAGACTTCGACAGTAGTTTTACTGTGAAGGTGTGCAGCTTTCAATGTCGGTGTAGAAAACAAAACACACAAGAAAGCGGTGGACTTACTATTATCACATGCCTGGCAATTGAGGCTAAAAGTTAAAGGAGGTCTTATACAGATATGCAACTCATAAAACAGCTGAAGTCATAGTGAGAGCCTCATTATAAACTCTAGTGGAGGTTGATGGATGTCAGCCTTTTTTTTTACTTCTATCCCCAGCAGGGCCTGTGCAACAGTATACTTTTCTACCTAGGCAAGCAAGGACCTCTTTCTTTCTTCTTTCTGTGTACATGTCACAGATCATTAAGCGCCTTCTGCCATGGTGCTCTACGTGCTGCGAGGATGTGCTAATTAAAGCTTTGGTGTATGATTAATAGTCTCGTCTTGGAAAACTTAGGTTCATGCAATACCACTTGTGGCCATAATGTACCCTGACATTCCTTTGGCTGCTGTGGGAGATGGAGGGGGGAAAAAAGAAAACAGAGAAGTGCAAGAATGGCATGTGAATAGGAAAGCGGTGCAATGCTCCAAATGGAGGGGGCTATTTTGCTGTAGAGTGGGTTTATTTCTTATTGAGTGTGACCTCATTTCAAACACTGAATTCCCATCGTCCCCTGTCAGCGCAGCTGCGCCACACTGCTCCGCTGAAATAAGAGGGGGCATTGCGCTACAGTGATACCAAGTCTACCCTCCTGTAGATTGTGGCTTCAGAGGTGGCCATTTGAAAGCTTCAAAGTCCATAGCTGGGAGTGCTGTGTAATGGCTCCTCTAGTCCTTCTGTTTTGGAGGAAGAGACTGATTTCCCTGCATCCACTATAAAGTCCAGCTATAACATAAACCAAGGATGGAGCAGGAAACAACTTCTAGTGAAGTGTTTTGCAAGGGTTATTAAAGGATCTGAGGCAAGGGGTACTGAGTGGTATGTTCAAGCAAAGCAGTGGGATTGGTGCACTTCATTGAACTCTCACTGGTTAGACCACAAATGCAATCCATTTATGCATGTCAGTAAAGAAAGCTCATTTCAGCTGGAAAGACATGTTGAGGGTTTTTTCTTTTTCAACTTTTGGCAATTGAACATAATTAAAAACACTTCATCCTCCGTGGCAGTCCGTTCCCATAGCTGCGTCGCTTCACGATCCTCCTGCCTCCTGGAAATATATTTGTTTCAGCTACGCTGACATCGTGTTTGATTGATGTGGAATGACATCACTGAATTTGGAATTGCGACCAGGACATGTTTGGATAAATGCAATACAAGGTTTTGGTGCCATATGAATTCTTTTCAGAAACATGTGGGAAGCACACCCAGCTCCCTATGTAGCCTGGGGATCCTTCTGAGCCTTTCTCTCCCTTGTTCTCTCTCAGTAATTTTCTAGCAGCCTTCTCTGTTCTGTCTCTTTTTTAACTTCTCTCTGTCTTAAATCTCTCTTCCTCTTCTTCTTTTCCACAACTGCATGTCCACTCAGTGTATACATAGATATACACAGAGCTCTTATCTCTTCTGATCTAGTCCTAGCTGCAGGTCTGCTCATGCACATGCCTTACACAATCAGTTTGAAGGTAAAATCACTTACAATTCACACAGACTGAGGTCAGGCTTACATGTTGTGCTCCAAACATTTGATCTTGTTTATTGTGTTGCTGTAACTCTGTTCGCCTGACACTCTTAACTCTGATGCAAAATGGCATTCTTGGACCCTTGACAACGTTCTTCATCATTTAGTCACCCTGAGATTCCCCTGGCTTGACCTAGTTTCTTGACTGCCTGTTCTGCAGCAATGTCACATTTGCAGTGTAGATGCTTTCCCTTTTTCACCTCACAGGTCACACAGTGTCATGCATTGCTTCTGTCATTTTCATTTGTTTACTTATTAGCATGCATGTATGTTTGGGTTTCTAGGGAGACATCCAGCAGCTAATGATTGTAGCAGACCATCGTGCTGCCTATGACTACTGTGAGCACTACAGCCCTGATTGTGAAGTGCCATCCCCTGACCAGCCACAGAACCAGGACCCCGGCACAGACAACGCTGTGAGTAACATTACTTTTCTGCTTTTCAAATCATCTCTGGCTCCATGTTTTATTCTGGCACTCCTCTAAATTATTTTTTTATGGTTGGCTGGAAGAACAACCAGCAGATTCTGATCCTGTGATCCAAGCCTATGAGCAGCAGTGTGCTTTGTAAGGAGCTGGGATAAACAGTGTGTTTAGAGCTCAGTATGTGAAAACGAGAATTTTAAAACAAATTCTAAAACCTACTGGAAGCCAGTGTAAAGAATATAAAATGGGAGTGATGCTTGCTCGATTGTGGGAACCCGTTAATAATCTGGCCGCAGCATTCTTTATTGCTTGAAGACGTGAAAGAGATCATTTATCTAAGCCAGTAAGCAAAGCATTACAATAATCTAAGGACGATGAAAAAAATGCATGAATAATTTTCTCCAGTTCCAAAAGAGACCATAAGTTGCAATTTAGAAATGTTCCTTAAATGAGAATAGCAGGAACAAGACATGAATTTTACATGTGAGTTGAAACCTAGAGAGGATTCAAATATTACACCAAGGTTTGTAGCACTGACTGATGTGAACAAAATGAAGTAAGAGCCCGACTGATTTGAGAATATATATCACAAGGAGATATAATCATGTCTTAGTCTTGTTGACATTTAAAATAAGGTAATTATTAAAGAGCCAACCAATAAACCATGGACTAAGGTGAGCAGCCTGCACAGCTGGTGAGGCTTAAAAGACATATATAGGTGAGCATCATTGTCATAGAAAAAGCTTGAATGGTGCTTGAATTGTGATAGCAAAAGAAAGGATGTAGAAAAAAATAGTAAAAAAATAATAATGTACCCAGTACTGAACCTTGTGGAACCCCACAGCTTAACGAAGCAGTGTTAGAAGAGAAAATGCTCGTCCATGAGAAAGAAAGAAATGTAATGCAGAGCCAGAGATAACAATGATGTGGTTTTTGTAATTTTGCCTCTGTACAATCCCAGAATGTATTTTAAAGCCAGTAATCAAAATGTGCGAAAGTCTAGAACTGCTGGATGTCAACAAACGCTGTGTTTCCCATGAAGATGTTAGTGTACAAAAAGCTATGCATCTAATTATACATAAATGACAAAAAAAAATCACAGGTTTCGTCCAAGTTTTTTTTTTTTTACTTGTTAACCAGTGCATAAGTGTAAGTGCAGCTTTGTAGGCTACCGCTTACTAGAAGCAGTTTTTGTAGATTCTTTACATACAGAATGAAACTACACATTATAGAATCCAACAAAAGAACCACTTAGTATTTTCTTGCTGGTCTTACTCATGGAAATGATTAAACCATAATTGTCTCTAATACTCAAATCAGATCTTTGCTGGATCCTGTGCTGAAAAGAGCCTCTTGGCATTGTGTAAGAAACCTGCAATGTGCCAGAGGAAAAGTGCTGACTGGGAAGAACCAAGTTATCAGTCTATGCATTTACTTAATCATGTTTAGGAATGATGTGGTGCCTGCCTAAGCTTGCATTCATGCACTGTGTCATTTTTCCCACTGAATACCAATATACTCAGTGTGTGCTAATTAACGGGATGTCAAAGAAGTGTTACAGGATGAACAGGAAGCTCTTCCTTTTGACTTTTTGATTTGCCCAGGGCCCTGTTTGTTACACAAAATCTTGCCCCTCTGTTTTCCTTTTTTCTAAAGATAGGTGCTGGAGTCATTAGGAAAACTATGTAAGAGCAATGTGTCATTCAGTCATAGCAGTTTACAACAGGCAGATACAGTGTGAGCTTTCCACAAGGAGGAGGAACTCCTGTGTGCTTCTGATCGATGGTCGACCGGTTGTACAAACATCAGCCAGCCAGAGGCAATAGCGCAGTGCAACATATTTAAAAATCATGTTGCTAATAATTGATTGCCAATCTTTCTCTCTCAGTCATACACTCTCTTAATGCTGGTGGAATGTTTTTCTCCCTTTAGAAGAAAGCGGAGGACAGCTACTATTATGAATACCCTTACTACGATGATTTGGAAAAGCCTTATGACTCAACTCTTGATTCTGAGACAACCACAAAAGAGGTACCATTTCATGTTTGCTCTAAATGCCCGCATCTTATACATAACTGTATTGTTTCTATGTTACTACAGTAAAGCATCCAATGCCAACGTCCCCCTCCAAATATCTTTACAGGAGACAGAAGGGGACAGTCTGATCACAGGGGGTGAGATTTTGAAAGGCAGTTCGACTGGCACCGACTGGACCTCCATCTCCACCGGCTCATCCTCTCGCTCATCCAGCAGCTCTTCAAGTACTGATACTGGAGGAGGAGAAGATGATTACGCATTGGGGGTCACGTACGGCACCTATGAGGGCTATGACGACTACTATGACTCCACGTCTTCACCTGGTGGCGTTGATACCTCTCGAAGTGTCACCATCACCGGCATCGGCACTGGGGGCGAGCTGGACCTGGGAGCAGGGGGAAGGGTTGATTTGAATGCCGGGACTGGAACGAGGGTCATCACCACTGGTGAAAGGACTACAGTCACAATCTCCAGCAACAAAACATCAGTAGGTGGACATTAATCATGGGAGTTAATTGTTGCCAGTATTACTGCACACCTTTATGAATGGTATTGTACTTTGTATATATTCATTTTATTTTCTTTGTTCTTTTAAAAAAACTTTAAGAAGTTTGTAGCACAGGCAAAGTCAGACAAAGGTAGGGTGACAGAATACACAAACATGTATGTAGGAATAGGTCATAGATAATAACTACTGATTTGTGAATAATGGGACATAAATATAAATTGGGCTTATTATGTAATATTATATTACAGTTTATTTCTAACTAACTAGGCGGCTCATTCTCATTCAGTTGACATAAAACCTTTTTGGGGCCTTCTTGAAAGAAATGTAAAGAATGTAAAAATAAGGTCAGAGGTCAAATGTGACTAGATAGATAGTAAAGTCTACAATAAATAAACAAAAAAGTTAATGTAAAAGTGCACAGGTGCCTAGTAAGGGTCTGAGAAAATGTACATGTGCAACAGTGATTAAAAACAAGGAAAAGTAAAAATGAAGCATAGATTGGATGCAAACTATAGTGTGATGTTTAGAATCTCCATGTACCAGTATCATTTCCTACATGCTGCCAATACAAATGAAGGCAGTAGAATTTAAAGCATAGTTTTAAAGATAAAAGATGTTTCATGAAAGTTTGACCTTATTTGACCTTGACTTGAGATTCAAAGTTAAGTGATATTTATGTGTGTAAACAATAGCAGTAAGAAACATGGTTTTAAATAGCTCTATGTAGCATTATTATCAGCATTAAATCTATTGACCTTGAAGGATAGGTCAGAGGTCAAACTTGTCATGATATTTTAAATCTCTATCCGATACTTTTATACGCTGACACACCACAATGGTAAGTCAATTATAATTAGATTGTCAAATCAATACGTTTATCTTGAAAATGTTGGTGGATGTAGGCCCAATGTTAATGGATTGTTAACACCACCCCACTCTACACCCCTGCAAAATTTGATCAGAATTCATTCAAAACTTTTCGAGCTATCATGTTTATGGATGGAATGGTATTCAAAAGGCCACATTGCCAGTTATCCTCAATTATTCTGTCCTGTTAATTGTTCCAACAGGCAGGAGCCTCCCACGATGACTACGGATCCTACGGATATGACGACTATGACTTTGACAGGACCCACACCATTGATGGAGATGGCAGCAGCAGCAGCAGTACAATAAACATTGGAGGTGGAGGCAGCAGCAGCAGCAGTACTCTGAACATTGGAGGTGGAGGCAGCAGCAGAAGCACTACTGTGCACGTCAGTGGTGGAGGTGGTGGCAGCAGCAGCAGCAGTACTCTGAACATTGGAGGTGGAGGCAGCAGCAGCAGCAGTAGCACTACTGTGCACGTCAGTGGTGGAGGTGGTGGTAGCAGCAGCAGTTCCACCATCACTCTCGGGGGTGGAGGAAGTTCCGTGTCAGTGGGAGGCGGCTCAGCCAGCGCAGGCACCGGAAACCGAGGGTCCATCGCCACCGGCACTGACCTGGATGTGGATGCCTATGATTACACGGAAGGGTTCAATCAGGAGGACCTGAAAAACTATGACGGAGAGCTAGATGAAACCTACGATTACGGCACAGAGCTGCCTAACATAGGGCTGCCCGCTAACACTCAGGATTATGGGCAGGTGAAATTAAACAGGATACACTGCAGAATAAAAATAAATCATAAAGGTGATGAAGATAAGTGAGGGTGGGCTGACTTTGTTTTTGTGTCTGTGCTGTGTAGGGTTACGGAGCTCATGGTGAGAAAGGACAGAAGGGAGAGCCTGCTGTTATTGAGCCTGTGAGTATGACTGTTTGAACAACATACACAAGCAGCAGACGAAGGCTCCGTTTGGGCTCATGGGGAGGACATATGTGTAATCCACATCTAAACACAAACTATCCCTTACTTCCTGAATAAGGCTCCATAAGCCACACAAGCTCACCACAGTCATCTGTTAGCATCCTCGGACGAGGCCTTGCTCCTGGCTGTTCATCGTGGCTAAACCATAAACATTTGTTGTAGAGCCATGCGGCAATTGTTAATAAGCTCTACACACGGTGTAGGGAGCGTGTAATCACAAGGGAAGTAAAACCAGGAAGAACAATAGGAAGTATGAAAGGAATTGTTCAATTAAAAAACCTAAAACAGACACTCATATATATATGCAGGTAACACTGTGAAAATCTCTTCCTATATGGATATATATGCCACAAAAGGTTTGCATGTATCTAATATAGCACCAGCTGTTTTACTTCAAACAGAAGTCATGGAGCTCCACCAGGCATACCTGCCTCTGTGACTGAGTGCCTTCAGTGTTTACAGAAGGAGTTCATGTTTTTTGAGTCCACTTCCTTAATGAGCTTTTGTGTATGCACACGTATAAGCATGCTGGAACACACATACGCAACCTCCCAGTGTGCTTTTGTCCCTTTGCAACATGCAAAAAGCTGTGAGGTAGAAAACTAAGAAAGCTAAAAAATTACAAAAGGGCAACATGTTATAATACAGCCCTTGACTGAGGGTGTAATTCCCCTGTAACTGAGTGGACTTTCTATGTATTTTTTTTTTTAAAAGTATGCAATAAAATTTACCTACAAATACTTAATGATAGGTACACTAAAATAAGGACCTAACAAGTCAGATTTTTACAGGAAAGACGCTTCTGTAAATACATTTATTTGGTCAGTAAGTAATTTTAAGTAGCACAACGTCTGGATATTTTGCAGGAATTTTGACAGAAATTATGCTACAAGTACAAGTGTGGGCTGTATTATGAAGTGCTAACTTCAATGAAAAATAAATACATGTACAGACCCAGCCCCTCAATCAGTAGCCACAATGCAGGTGACACACAGGAATAACTGCAGGGATTGAAGAAAAAAAACAAAACAACAAGTCTGAAGGAAGTGTTTAAAATAAAAATGCTCTGAAGGCAGCTTGAACTTTGGAGAGTGGGCAGAATTTTAATCTCAGAAAACAAAAAGCCAAATTGCTACCACAAGAGCAAACAATGTGGTATTTATGTAGCTGTAGAGCTGCACTGATGCATCTGTTAAGTCAGATCCTTGAGTCTTTGAGACATTGAAATGAGATGAACTGCTATTATTGCCTTTTCAGTGTTACTGATCAGGCCCTAACTCAAACACTAACCCTACACTTAGACTGAACTAATTCCAAAATGTTCATAGGCATGGCTAAACTGGCTTTATGTTTCCGTTTGCATGTGTGAATAAGTTTAACATCCCCACTGATCTGATTAGCCCTTAACTGAACTTGTCCGGGTAGGGGAAGCACCTCAGGATGGCTTTGCCTGTTGTTTGCAGCCACTCTCTCGTTCTCTGTGGATCGACTGCAAACACAGCTGCAGTGACAGGCATGCATGCACATGAGTCAGCAAAGATGGGAACATGATGAAGGGACAAGTTTACAAGTGAACGTTTTCCTGTGTATTGTACTCAAGTGTGACAGTGTTGTTTGCAGCCATGTGCTTATGAATGAGGCCTAATGATTTGTGCTTGTGTGTTTCAGGGAATGTTAGTGGAAGGTCCGGCTGGGCCTGAAGGGCCAACAGTAAGTGAATCTTCCTGTCTCTTAACTTCCTGTGTTTTCCTTCCCCCCCCCCCTCGCATCGTAATCGCTGCCGTTTTTCTTGGCAGCCGCTTGGTAAAGAAAAGCCAATAGAGCTTCCTTTCACGCATTCATTGTTTGTCTGCACTACCAGAAAATTCGAGTTTTAATGCTTTGCTGGCTCCCGATGCAAAAAGGAGTGGCCCGAGCAGTTCCCCCAAAGCGGTTTTTGGACTTGATTAGATGTCGAAGGAACGTCGTCATTTATTTAGGAAGATTCCTTTAATACAGATTTGCTTTGACACCCTGCAGATGGAGTCCAGCCACTGAAGCGTTGCACTACAATATAAACAAATAAGAATACCCCACAAAGATTTACAGCTTCACAGCCTCTCTTATAAAATATTGCCACATGCACATTCCGTTCTGCTGTATGTGACCATTTTGCAAGATGAAGGCAAAACCTTGTGTTGTATTGTGTGTATATATAGAAGTTAAATGAGGTCTTCTGTTTAAAATAGGGTCTCCCTGGACCCCCAGGTGCTTCCGGCCCACCAGGCAGTCCTGGAGATTCTGGAGAGAGGGTAAGGTTGTTTTTTGTTTTTTTTAATGTCCTAAACATCACCAGAGGTTTACAAATACAAATAATAAAACACTCACTTGTGTTTGTAATTTCCCATCTAAGGGTCTTCCAGGTCGTCCTGGTCTTCCTGGTGCTGATGGCCTGCCAGGACCTCCTGGAACTGTCCTGATGCTGCCTGTAAGTAAAATACAATTCTTCTTCTTCTTCTTCCAAAGTCAGAAATTCTAACTTAGTGCTTTAATCCTTGTTTAACCTCCTTTAAGACCAATTGTTATTATTGACACCGTGTTTTAGCGATAACTTATACAATGAAGTGGAATAAAGGGGGTTTCCCATCAAGCCATTTATGATGAGCCTAACCCTTACGAGTAGGGGTGGGTTTTGATAATCGATTTATCGATTAAAATCGATTCTGGCTTGGATAACGTAAAATCGATTCATTAAAATCCTGAATCGATTTTTTAATATAAATTTATTTTGCCCAAAATGCCAGAATCTCAGGTGAAACCTCACAAAATTTCAACAACCACCAAACAGCTAAAACAGTAAATGAGAGCAGGAACACGGATTCTGCACATAAATGTAAACACAAAGCGCAGACCCACGGACAAGAATCAGTGAGATGTCGCCTTTCTCACCCGACGGCACGGACACGGTCGGGGCTGAAAGCCGACAGCTCGCTGATTCTGATGTTTCGGCGGGTCCGCGCTTTGTGTTTACGCCCTTTTTGCGCTGATTCTAAAGCTGTTAGTTTTATCTCTCTCCAAACAATATTGACCGAACCAGCAGCAAAAGAAGATCCAAACTACGCTTCACATAAACATCGTCATGAATTCCCTCTGACTTTTGCTGTTTTGCTTCCACCACACTTCATGCACAGCTCTCTCTCTCTCTCTCTCTCTCTCTCTGTACTTCAAGAACAGTTTCCCGTCTAAAAATCTGTTTTCTTCATTATTTGCTTGCTTGTTACCCACAAGTCTACCGTTGTTTACAGCGCTGTTGGCCGCTGTTTTTTTCCTTTCACTTACTTCCGAAAAGAAAACCTCATTTCTGCTGTTCAATGGGCTTCTGAACAAATTGAAACTTTTTAAAATTATGCAAAATGCAAAACGCTTAGCCGTGTCTCTAATAAAACCGCTGTAACTTCAGAGGTAATGTTCATGTGTTGATTAATGTTCTTCTTTCGTTTTTGATGTACTGCAGAATACTTTTATAAAATCCCAGGCCAGGAAAAATCACCTTCATGTTTTTCTGTGTTTTATCTTCAGCTACTTTGACACAGAAGCATCTGCTGTGATGCTCACACCTTTGATAAAGTCTTGCGAGTGTCAGCTTCCTTTTTATAGATACAAATATATGTAAATGTACTGATCTGAATTAGAATATTTCTGACTGTCTGAGGCAAAATTTCCCAGATACAAATCGAATTGAATCGAATCGTGGATCGAATCGTTTCGGGACCTTGTGAATCGGAATCGAATCGATTCTAGAAATCAGTGACGATACCCAGCCCTACTAACGAGCGTTTTGTTGCATAAATATGTGCTTCAACATGTTGAGTGAGATTCTTAAATAACAGCTGTAATGTCAGCTGCTTTAAGCTATGTCAGACTTGACCGCAACAGTTGCTCAGACATCCTAATAGCTTCCTGTGATGTCTACCTCCTCCGCTTTCTTTATTAGGTGCTGGGAAAATGCTGCTGCTGCGGTTGTAACTGATTAGTTGTGCAGATACAGAGTTGTGGTTTCAGGATTCCTCAAAAACTGTCTGGCGGAGTCATGTGGCAAACTCTGTCTGGACAAGGTGTTCTGGTGTATCTGCTGGCAGAAAGCCGGCGATCCTTGAGCTCCAAGTCTAATGAGAAACACGCCTTCTCATCATTTCAAGACGTTCTGTCTTGAAATGATGGAGTCAACATGAGCAGCACGGCAGGGTTAGGTGGCAAATCTAGACACTGGTGAAGCAGCTTCTCTTTTTTTTTAGCCATTTCTTGATAAAATCAGAACATCTCGTTTGCATGGCAGAGATAGAATCAAGTGGACGAAGAAAAACTGCGGGATTTGTGGGAAAATATGAAAAAATATTGTTTTTATTCAGCTGCAGTACATCTGACTCATCCCTGATGTTCTAGATCAACGGTTTGTATTTTGCTTCGTGGCAACAGCCCTCTCTGTGACTTTGAAATCCTGCACAGCATTTCACTGCTGTGTTGCCTCTGCATCTGCAGCACAACTGACAGTCAGTCTCCTGAGGACTGTGCCGTGTAATCCAAACCAAGATGTCTGGCCCAAACAAAGTCAAGAGTTGCACCATAGGCATGAATATTCATGTTAGGGTGTAATGCTGGCTTATCACCACCAGATGGCAGTCGAATGTGAACATTATGGCCTGCAAGCAGCCATGGATGGAGCTGATTTGACAGCTGGAGGCTGTAGCATAGTTGTTGTTGTTTTTTTTTGTTGTTGTTTTTCTTAAATGGACAGACTGTATTAAAGAAATATTAGAGCTATTGTTGGTAACAGTGTGTGGCTGTTTAAACTTAAAAGATTAATTTTGCCACAGGCCAGCACTTTAGTCCTTACACATGCTTCTCTTGGCTCTCATTTTTTTGTTTCTTGTGTATTCCTTTTTATGGGACTGAAGTCTCACCAAGCTATCATTCCTTCCATAGTTCAGACTCAGCGCCGGAGGTGACTCTGGGCAGAAGGGACCTGCTGTATCAGCACAGGAGGCCCAGATGCAAGCCATCATGCAGCAGGCTAGGGTAACAGTTTACACCTTCACATTTCTGCTATTTTTACTGCTCTTTGTTGCTAAACTCTGCGAACTATAAGATTCTCATGTGGAAAATATCTTATTTCAGATCATTTCATTCTATACTTTTAACTTTTTTCCCTCACTTCTCCTCAAATGTCATATTTTTTTTTATTTTTGTTTCGTTTTTAACATTTTGTTACTGCTTATCACATGACTTTTACTGTATTTGTGGCACATTTCCTACAATGTTCTTCCTCATTTATTATTAATAGATGCTGCATTTTGTGAATTAAGTTTAACATTAACATGCAGAGCACAAGTATAGACACAGTATACAGCAGAGACAAATATGAATTGCTAAATCTGCTGCAGTTCTATTCACACATGAGCTAAATTGTCCTCTTTCCTTCTTTTCCATATGTTTCATTTGATTTCATTTTTATGTTATTTCTCCTTTCTTTGGTCAGCTGGCTATGCGCGGTCCTACAGGGCCAATGGGTTTGACTGGCAGACCTGGACCGCTGGTATGTATGGCAAATCACCTCCCAGCAAAAACACTGAAGCACAAATACTCTGATCTGCAGATTCTGTTGCACACAGGATGGTCTTGCTCAATTGTTATATGAATTTTTAGTCAGTATTTTTCTTTTTAAGGGTCCTCCTGGTGTACCAGGACTGAAGGGGGAGTCTGGAGAGGCAGGACCTCAGGTACTAGAAATCACCATGCTACATTCTGTTTTCAGGATCAGTTTCTGATCATATCAGTCTAAGCAAATGTGGAAATGTGTTCACTAATGCTGAGCCTTTGTAATATTCCGTTACTAGCAAATCAGCTAAAAAGCCTAATTTAGGTGGATAGATTGGAAATGAAAAAGATGGCTCAGTGATTTACAGCACTTTTGTTTTAGGGACCACGTGGACCTTTGGGAACCCCTGGACCTACTGGAAAGCCTGGTAGACGAGTAAGTTGTCAACCAAGCTATTCAGCAGCAAAGAAGTAATATTAAGACTAAGCATGATAGTTTTTATGCACTTCACAGTGTTTGTTTGCGATTGCAAATAGTAAATGCTCTGTGATTGTCTTGATCTGGAGGTAGAACATGTGCTGTTGCTTTTACAGGGTCGCTCTGGAGCTGATGGTGCCAGGGGCATGCCAGGACAGACTGGACCAAAGGTATGTCGTCTTTTCCATTCACGATGCACTTAAATGTGCCACTTTTGACAAAAAGATTTTTTGAAGTTAATTTTTAAGCTGAGGTGGTGATCTATATCATTAAATGTTCTTTTTTCCCCGCTTTTAAGGGAGACAGAGGATTTGATGGTCTGGCTGGACTTCCTGGTGAAAAAGGACACAGAGTAAGCATTTTAACCTTTAACCTGAGAGGTGTGTGCCTGTTGGAATTTGGACAACAGTTAAACATGTTCATATTTGTTTTCACAGGGTGAACCCGGCCCCCATGGACCTCCGGGTGGTCCTGGAGAGGATGGAGAGAGGGTAAAACAAAAAAAAGAAAAGAATTTCACTCCTGCCCCTTCATTTTCTTATCAACCTCAAGTGCTGTGCACACGAAGTCGCACTATCTGAATTTGTTCTGCTCTTGCACAAATGACTTCTTTGCAGGATTCTTCCCAAACGCACCGTTTTGTCATCATTTGAATTGAACTTCCACTTTCTCTTCCTACTTTCTCCTTCTCGTCGATTTCGTTCCTTATAATACGTTCAGTTTTTTCTCTTTGCAAAAATACCTTTTCCCAATTTCCCTCACCTTCTCCATTAAACACAACTGATGCAACTTGATCCCCCACTTCCTCTGTTTCTTCATTATGTTTTCACATTACACACACACACACACACACTTGCACATCCTCACTTTCTCCTCCATTATAATTCACTGTCTGTTCCACAGCCTGACCTGCTCTTTTCTTTCCCAGGGAGATGATGGAGAGATCGGACCCAGGGGACTTCCTGGTGAACCAGTGAGTGATCACATATATTACCATTCAGTCTTACACTCAGGGAAATGTATAAGAGCTGCAGGCCTGCTGTCATCATGTTATTGTGTTACTGAACAATCATACTGTCGGCTGGTATCATATATCACATGTTCATAGTCATATAGACTTGGAATTTTTTATTTTTTAGTGCTATTGTGGTGCAAAGTGAATGTTGATCAGAACTCATGTGTACAGGGGAATCTCTAGTGGTGAGAAAAGCAAGCAGAACACATCAAGCTTCTTTTAATAGCCTCCCACACCCCGCCTCACCCATGCAGGATACTCCCTGCGGAGGGTGGAAAAGACAGGAAAAGGAGAAACCATCAGAAAGCCCTTGATATTGCATGTTATGATCTTTTTTATCCACCAGGGTGCGCTACATTGGTTTGAATTCACACAGTCAGGACAATCCATCTACTTGGGTAACTGTAGCTGTGAGGCATGGCACACAGAAAGAAAATCACAGCACTGTTTCATGGGTACGGCTGAGGGAAATGCAAGAGTAGTAAAAAAAAGAGAGAGAGAAAGAAAGAAAGAAGGAAAAAAAGGAGAGCGGGCTTCAGCTTTCCCTCACATCTCACTCTGTAGAAAATCCTCAAGGACATTTGGAAAGTGAGGTTATTTCCAGCAGTATAATTTTGAAACTTGATTTAGCTGAACGTGTTTAATAATGCATCAGTCCTTTTTCACAGGTGTGATATCACTCTCAATCTCATTTCCCTTCATTTTTACCACAGGGGCCTCGGGGTTTGCTGGGACCAAAAGGACCTCAGGGACCTCCTGGACCACCTGTGAGTGCCCACCCCCCACCCAACCCTCTCACCTCTCCTTCAACTTCTCAACTTTTCATATCCAGCAATAGATTTACAGTTTAGAGAGCGGAATCAATTTTTTAGCATCTCATAAGCAGCGAGAGAAAAGGGAAGGACAAACAACAACCACGGGGAAATACAAAACTCAATATCTCTCAGACACAATATACAAAAGAGTAGCATATGTTATTGAGTTTAACTTCAGCTTCTCTGATAGATGTCTACAGTGCAGCGAGGCTTCAATCTAATTTGTTCCAGCGGATTTAATTTAACGTGGACACTGCACATTTTTGAAACTGATATCTCTCTGTAGGAGTTAGCGATTCAAATACATCAGACTTTAAAATTCATTCACACAGTTGATTCTGTCCATTTTAGTCTTTTATAGATTTGCTGCCTTTCCCTTTTCACTTTTTGTTCTTAATGTTCTTTTGTCACCTGCTGTAGGGCGTTACTGGAATGGATGGCCACCCTGGACCCAAGGGAAACATAGTAAGTGAAGCTGGAATGAACTAAATTGCCTATATGTGCAAACTCTCAGATAAACCAACACGCACAATTTCAATTTCAATCAACGTTTGCTTAATTTCACCCTCAAAAAAGCCCATGATATGCACTCATGGGCAAACACACACAAGCACACACACACACCAGTTCAATCAGACATTAAGACATAATGAAGAATAGGCTGCCTGTGTTTAGGTCTATTTGAGCAGTCCACCTCGGCCGCTTGTACCATTCCAGCTCAATTTCAGGCAGCGCCCGGCTGTAATGAGAGAATGCCTAACTGAAGCAGCTCCTTTGTTCTGTTGGGAACGATCCAACGAGGTAGAGATGAAAGACCAGGAGCGTTCCCCGACTCTTGGCCTGAGGAAATATAATTGATTGCCAGTTATCTCATTGGGAAAGGTGTTGTTGTGTTTGTGCCTCAGCAGTTTCTTTCATTAGGAAAGTAGTTGCGGTAATGTGCACTGTGTACGTGTGTGTGTGTCTCTTACCTCGAGCCGTGGAAAGATGCTACTCCATCAGTCCAAAAGTTGTGGCTTATTGTGTTGTTATGAGGTAATCATGCAGAAGTGTGCTACTGCTTCTCATTTATATTTTTTCAGAGGAAATTTTCCCCTTTGCTGGACAATGCTGGTCACCAAATCAGTTTCGCATTCACACAGCCTGGTTGAAAATCAATAAATTATTCAGTCTTTTCTACATGGGGAGATTTCTAAGACAATTTTTCTTTTTCAGGGACCCCAAGGAGAGCCAGGACCTCCCGGACAGCAAGGCAACCCAGGAGCCCAGGTGAGTGATGAAAATGTAGTGTGAATTTAGATCTTTCTTTCTCGGAAGTGTGAAATGAAAGCTTGCTGATCATTTCTGTATCCTCCCCACAGGGACTTGCAGGGCCTCAAGGACCCATTGGACCTCCAGGAGAGAAGGTAACATACCACGTGGCTCTAAAATCCTGTAACTCCACTAAAAAAAACTCTAAGATGCTTTAAAAACAAAAAGAATCAGAATGTATAAAATAGCTGGTCGCATTCATTTTCATGAGCGGAAAGCCAAGTTGCTATCTTATTCAGAAATGCTTATCACACAGTTATGCAAATGCCTCCTCATCCCCAATGCAGGACTAAATGTTGCCTTGTAGACGGTACAGACAGATTTGAATCCTGATACATTTTAATTTCATTTCAGCTAAATTACATTGGCTAACTTATATGGAGCACACTCACTTTATTATTGAGCATTTGGGATTTGGTAATGTAGGTACCGCGTGTGCCCTGATTTTAAAAGACATTAAAGCCATCATGATATTTGCTAAGTGTAATAAAGCGAAACAGTAGACTTAAATCGTAGATCTTTGAATTTAATACAACACATTCAATACATATGCAAGACTTTGCCACCCCAAAACACCATGTAAATAATTTTTGGGACTAGAGCTAATGAGCATAACAAAGAGAAAAGAAATCTGCATCCTATTATCGTCATGATTCATTTTATGTGTCTGTACCTTTGCTTGTCTAAGAATCCTACTGTTTGTCTTTTGGCCACTGAGGTTCAAATGAATTATAATGACAATAAATGAAATTTTACGCACACTCATCATCACCAAAGGATGACACCTACAGGATTTTGTGATCCCCTGGGTTCTGGTGTCATGTGTGGGCTTCTGGGATATGTCTCGCCAGCATTTGAATGGATTATGTAACAATAGTCAGTGTTATATCAGCTAAACCTCACGTTGTTGTTATACCGATAGACATCTATATCCTGTGATGGCTCCGTGTGCTCTTGTTATCTTGTCATGTTTACTCTGACCTTCTATCATCTACCCAGGGCCCGACCGGAAAGCCAGGCTTGCCAGGAATGCCAGGAGCTGATGGCCCTCCGGTGAGTTTTTAGGCCACGTTTCCAAAGAGCCGTATTTTATCTTTTTCCTCCCCTCTGTCTGTTTATAAAGAGTTTTTTATAGGTAGCTGTGAGAACTCACATTTTTAAAGCCATATCTCTAATTTTATTTTATACAGCCTTTTGCTTCACAGGATAAAACACATCACAACAGACGCACTTTATATAGGCAAACAGTCCCTCTGACATCCCTGCACAGACAGTACACCTGCTATAATGGCAGATGTTTCTTGGAAGGTACCAGGTGGCACCTAAGAGAGATAGGGCCAAGATTTGAATAACTACAGGGCAAGAAAAAGATTTAAAAAAAAAAAAAGCAAAACAGAAAAAGGAGATAAAGTAGAGCCCCACGACACACAATATCTCTCAGCCTTTTAATAATTTCTTTTGAGGGTAGTTCTCCCTGAGTTACACAGCCAGGCTGTTCCTGTTAAATCTGTTTTGTTGCATATAAAGCAAGCACAATATTCCCAACCTTAGTGCTCCCTTTCTGCCTCTTCTCATGTATCTGTTTCTCTCTCCATCCTCATATCACTAATAGCCCATCAGAGGGTTTGCACAGCTCCTTTTGTTAATGAGAATGCAATCATTTTCCTCTTAGTCCTTCCTTTCAGATGAGCATCCATGCATGTGTGTGGATGTGTGCGTTTTTTGATGAGGTGGAGTTTTGTGTCATACATGCACGATGCTGTTTGCTATATTGCTTGTACAAAATTAAGAAAATGACAGTCTGTGCTTTTTGAGCTCAGTGATAGCTAGTAGGGCCTCTTTAATACAAATCTCAAATGCAATTAGACTGCAATGGCTCTATTTTTTTTATTTTTTATTTTTGCAGTTTTCCACTTTGATACGTCCCTCCAACAGTTTTAATAACCTAATTTCTCTGTTTAAGGGGCCTTGTGGTATTTATGGTAGTAATTATCCTCAAATGAAATGCCATAATATTGCTCTTAATAATTCACAGGGTCACCCTGGAAAAGAGGGGCCTTCTGGAGAGAAAGGCCACATGGTGAGTTTTATTACATTTGCTTCCCATGAGCTAGCTTTCATTTCTTCCTTCCTTTATTTACGCTTTTCTCGCTTTTTCGTTTCCCCTCCTGTTGTCCTTGTTCAGAAACATTTGCATAAAATGTGTTTGCATTCACGAAGATAAGATTAGCAAAATGTGTGCGTGTGTGTGTGTGTGCATGCTTGGATTGTTAAAAACTACGTGCTGCAAACTCTTATTAAATATTTGTCTCTCTAGGGTCCTCCTGGCCCTCAAGGACCTATTGGTTATCCTGGGCCTCGAGGCGTGAAGGTGAGTTGATTATCAACCACTAAGAAATTAATTTTATGTATTTTTTTGTACTTTGCATTTAATGTGTTAATAGTTCCCCAATATCTCATTTGAGTGTTGTTGTTGTTGTTGTTTTTTGGTGTTTGGCCAACCAGACTAGTGTGATTTTGCAAATAAATAAATAAAAATCCCCTTAAAAATGTTTTGTATAGGCTTCTGTCTGTGTTTGTCGGAAAGACTGAGATGGCAAAGGGGCTGATAACAGTTCAAGGTGCACAGCCCTCTCCTTCCTCTGTGCCATTAGTATCTGATGAAACCGAGACAAAAGAATTCCCATCAAATAATTCTTGGAAAGAAAGTGTGACTGATCCAATCATTAAAGCTGCTACTGAGCTAGGGGGATCACACAAGTGGCTCGACTCGTAGCTAATAGTCCCCCTGTTACATGGCTGAAGTCTGCTCTCAGGGAAGATGAAAAGATTGGTCAAGAAGGAAGAAACTTTGTATGCTAATTTATACACCAAAACAATGAAAATGAATCCATCCTAAAGAGTATCCTCTTTTGCACAATTTACTTCTAAGTTTTAAAAAAAGTGTAGCCGTCCGTTATCCTCCCCACTGGTTTGTAATTTCTGCCTGTTCTTGTATCACAGGGAGCTGACGGTGTGCGTGGCCTTAAAGGACACAAGGGTGAAAAGGTAAAGGAATTCAAACAGCTGGCTAAAAAACGTCTAAGAAAGTTGTGTGGACTTATTTGATCATCTCTGCATGCATACCAATCAAATGGTTTCAACATCGTTTTCTTTATCCTTCTGCTAGGGAGAAGACGGCTTCCCCGGCTTCAAGGGAGATATGGGTATCAAAGGCGACAGGGTAAGGCTTGTTTGTTTAAACTTGACTGCTGGATGAATCACTCAAATGATCACATTAATGAAACAACTCTTAAGTGCTGCACTCAGAACTACCTTTGTTTTATTGGGGGGGGTGAGGGTGACCTTTATCCACAGTAAGTGAAAGGAGCAACCACTCCTGTCACTTTATCCACTTTCATTGCCTAAGCCTCTGTGACTACCGCAGAATTGTGGCTAATGAGCAAACATAAGGTGTTGTTCCAGTTGACAAGTGGTTTGTGTGCGTGCGTTTGTTTTAATGTGAGCAGTTTCCAATTTCTTTTCCATCCCCATTGCCTCTTTCCAGTCACTCCTAACCTTGACAACTTTAGGAGAAAAGCGCGACTTTGACAGGTTTTCCTGACTACAGCCTCTTTCTCCAAAGTGCTTCAGGGATTTACACTGTCAAGTCTTAAGAAAAAAATGCTTTCTACAGTAAGAAACATAACTTGCACAAGCCAATACTTCAAACATCAACCCTCCAATCCCTGACCAGGCTGTCTCTAGCTGAGCATAGAAAGGAAGGAGAAATCAATGGCACTTTAAACCCCTTTAAACCCGGGAGAGAGACATGGGGCTCTGGCTTATTTTCCTCTGGAGATGCAGCAGATCCAGATGAAAGCAAAGATTTGAGGAGGCCCTCTGCTTTGGAGATGCACATAGACCGGAATGTAAATGACTCATTTTGAAGCGTGCCTATGAAAAGTGTGTGAGTGTGCTCAATTTAAAGTGTTCTGTTTGATGAGCTTGCAAGTGTGAGTCAAGTACAGTTTGTCTGATGCCGTTTTAAGTGCTGGTGTGCGAGCACACTGGCTTTGCCTTCAACTCTGCGCAAGCCTTTAGCTAGATATCTTTTTACACACCACCAGGTCTCATGCAACAGTGACTGGCTGTCAGAGTGAGTTTGTAGTCTGTCACTTAATATGTGTCCCGCTTGAAGGAAAGCACACTTAAAAAGAGAAGCAATATTAAAATAGCTAATTTCTTTAATGATGAAGCAACAGAAATTAGCATCCTTAAGCCCCTTTTTCGATGAATAATAAAAGCAAAGCATTCTTAAGTTATAGAGCAAAAAGTGACCATATTTGTGCAAGAGGATGGAGGTCTAAGTTGTCAAAAGTGCAAGCTAGCTTGGTTAGCAACCAGCTAATTAGTGCTAATAGATGTTTTGCAGGCACGTGACCGCTTACCAGTCTTGTAGGACATTTCGCTCAAGTGATTGAATAGCCTACTAAACATTATGTAAATGAGATAAACTATGGCAACTATGAGTAAACATACAAGTTGATATACTCCCTCAGAGGAAGTAAAACACTTTAAAGGCAAGCATCTTGCTTATTAAGGTAACAAGCTATAGACTATAGAGAGCAAAACTGTTTTTTTATACCAGTCATAACAAAATACTTGTTTCAGATCTCTCTTATAGTACCCAGATTCATTGTAATCACCTTAGAAAGCTATATGAGTGGAAAAATATTCCCACTGATGCTAATAATTTGTGAATGCACAGTCAATAGAATAATCTTTGCAAAACCTGAGGGGAGAGATGTGCTCAAGTACCTTGTTTTTGTTTGTTTGTTTGTTTGTTTGTTTACCATACAGGCTAATGGCATTTGTATTTTTTACATCTTGTGCTTTCCAGGGAGAACTTGGACCAGCAGGACCCAGAGGTGAAGATGGCCCCGAGGGGCCAAAGGGTCGTTCCGGGCTTCCAGGAGATGCTGGTCCTCTTGGCCCAAGTGGTGAGAAGGTGAGATTCTTAAAAAAACTGACTTAAACAGAGGCAGAGTAATTGCTTGACTGGTCCAATCCTTATCCAGTGAGGACAGGCGAAACTTGTGTTTGTTATTCACAGTGTAATTTAATTATAGCCTTCACACCAGCTTTTCCCCACACACTGATCCGGTTCTAAAAATACCGCTGTAGTGTTTCTGCACGTTTTAATGGAGATGTTACTCGCTAGAATAACAGAGTTTTTATTACTTAAACTCACAGATGCAAAGAGCTTACAGCATACTGTGGGAGAGAGCCAGCCTTCTTTACTTGCATTAAGTTAGGAATGTACATGGAATTAGGAGATCAGCGAGGTAAAGAAAGTCTGTAGATAACTCGTAAACCCTATTTAGACTGTGTGGGCATCTTCACAAGTGCTGCTATTTTGGTTTATGTAGTTCATGAAAACATCTTGTGTTCAACATTATAAATACTTCTTGCATTGCAAGAATCAAAAAAAATTAAGACACTGCTTTTGCTACAGACATAGCTGAAATAGAGGCTGTGGAATTTGGGATTGATGAGATTTATAAGCAGAGTGCTTCATGTATATAGAGCTGTTTGCGGCTACTCTGTAGCAACCTGGCTAATCACAGTAAACACAGTTGGCAGCCTCTGTGTCATGGCTGTAGTGTCCTGCTGCCCTTCAGATGAGTGTAGTAGTTCAGCTGGGTACAGAGAAGGTTCATATACAGTATAATGTATGTGTAGATTATAGGTACTATAGCAAAGACAGTGTTAATATTAAATTATAAATCAACAGACTCTTACTAGACGTTGTAATTATAAGTTTTAATTTGATGCCAATTGAAATCCTCTGTTGGCTTGAGAATGTTTAATTAAAAACATTTATTTACATTTTTTTTACAGGATTTTATTTGAAATAATCCCATCATCACCATGCATTTGGCAGATGCCAAAAGCACACATTTCTCTCAAAGTCTGAAACATCTTGTCTTTTTAATATGAGAAGAGGTTATCACTGGTTATCAGGTGTCACGGATTAAGAGGAATAATTTGGTACGGCTCTAATAAGGAGTTTGGTTTGAGGCAGGAGAAGATCAGTGGATTAAGTAAATGCTGCGTTAAATGTTCAGTTTTTACATTTTTACATAGAGCAGGAACCTTATTATGTCTCTTAATTTGATGAATCGTTTCATGGAGCTCAACCTTGTCGTTTTTTTTGTTAAAAGTAGTAAATTAATTTTTGTAAATACTTTTTGATAAACTTTTATAAGTTCCTGTCAGGACCGTATATAACAGTATACTTACTAATCTTTCTCTTTTACAGGGTAAACTCGGAGTTCCTGGATTGCCAGGATACCCAGGAAGACAAGGACCAAAGGTAATTGCATTTATACTGCTAAAGAGCATTGTTATTAATTTACTGATTTTACCATATCCATGCTCGGTTACAGTAATTACTGTATGTTAATTTGGGCGAGGCACCAATGAAACCAATGATGCCGCTAGATGAACATACAGTATTTCACCACCAGTCCCTGGGTTAGCTCTGTGTTATCTGTTAGAGCTTTCTGTGTTCATGGACACATGAACTTGCGTGACACTTGTTAGGGTCAGTCGACTGCTGCTTTTTACTATTTTATTAAGTTCCATATTTGCAGAGCCTGTCAGGTTGGTTTAATTGCTGATCATCTAGCTCTCCAATAGTTTTTTCGTGGCTGAAAATATACCTCCATTCATAAGCCTTTTCAGGTTATGTCTACTTACGTGTAAGTTGTTTAGTGTATGGTGTTAATAATCCCAAATTATTCTCAAATAATTGCCTTTCTTTTTTTTTTTTTAACAGTTTTTTTTAAATTGTGCTTTAATGTGACTTTATCTTTCTTTTAATTCAGTGTAATAATTTAAATTATGTCTTATTTCCTTGCTTTGGCCAACATTGCTTGTTATTAAACTTACTTGACAATTTAATTTAAGCTAATGTTAGAACTCACAGAGACACAGTTAACCTGACCAAAACGTGCTTTTCTGTGTGTATTTGAAAGAGAACGAGGAAAATAAAAAATACACACACGTGCATGTGCAGGCTGCTTTTGCTGAACTTTTTGATGGCTCATCGTTTAGCCTCTCTGAGGCAAAGCTGCAGTCTGACAAGCGGACATGCTTGAAGCTTCCTGATCAAAGAGCTGGGGATTTGAATATGCTATTTGGTGTCAGCCTTCAGTTGCTGATACAATAGCAATAAAGGAATGCTGTTACTTGTGTGCATGCAGTCTTCTGTTAAATGTATTAAGCCAAGGGTATAAACAAGGAATATAGTGACTGTGTTTGCTTCTCAAATGATTAATTGCTCTCTTGCTCACACACAGGGATCCCAGGGTTTCCAAGGTTTCCCTGGTGCCAATGGAGAGAAAGGAACTCGGGTATGTATGTAGATAGACTTCTTGATATTCGTCTCATTCCCTCAAGGGTTGGATACAGGCGTACCGCCAGAGACAGGCTCCCGTCCCAGCTCCAGATTTATCAACCTAGTGGAAGTTGCATGGCTCTAACACAAAGCAACAGAGACACAATTGCTCACCATTGCAATTGCTTTTCATTACCACTTGCACAATTCATTTGGATACCCCAAAAGCTTTGTTTATCACTTTGTGGCTCTTGAGCAATGCTTCATTTTCTTTTGTCGAAGGGATGGGTCATTAGCTCGCCTGCAAGAGTAATGGTTTGTCAACACGAGTGGAGCAAGGCGCATTAAGCTTTGTCATCTTCACAAAACATTTGTAAAGTTTATGAGACCCAGCTCCGAGACAGAAAGGGATAATAGAGCTATTAAGATAGTTTCACAACACTTGTTTGAAACTTAAAAAGCTACATAAAAGATTTAATAGTTTTCCTCATTAAATTTGTATGTAGCCAGTGTCATTGTAACACTGCTGCAAAATTGCTATATCATGCATAATTGATTATTAAAATATCATTTTCCAAGGTGGCAATGACTTCACATGTAAGTGAAGATAAATGTTAATGGTCTTTTTTTTTTTTTTACAGTAAATCCTATTTTATTATAAAAAGACTATTTCTGAGCTCATAAATGGCTCAATTGTGCTTGCAAACATTTCTGTCTCCTGGCATTAGAGTCATTCTTCCAGAGGATGCAGGATCTTAATAATGTGAGTGGCATTCCTTTGATCGTTGTGTGTGTTCTTCGTGTCCACAGGGAACAGCAGGAAAGCCGGGCCCACGCGGACAGAGAGGACCAACGGTTAGTCTTACTCAGCAGACTCGTGCTTCCATGCAGATGGCGAACTTGGCACCTGAGTAAAAGTGGCCGTTCGACCTGAACGTGCTCGAAGGGGAATCCACACTGAGACAATAACCAAGCTTTTCAGATCACATGCATCCTTTACAAACTTTTTTTTTGTTAAAAAGCTTTTTTTTTTCTTTCTTAAGGGGCCTCGAGGAGAGAGAGGACCAAGAGGACCGACAGGAAAAGCTGGTCCAAAGGTGAGTATTAGTATTTATTTTAATGCCACTTTCTGAAATATGTCATTATACATGTTCACATTTGATTCCTTATTTTTTGTGTCCAGGGTAACTCAGGGAATGACGGCCCACCGGGACCTCCCGGTGAGAGGGTACGTACCGTAACAGCATCACCAGGAGTCATTTTATTCTCGGGACGTGCAGAGGTTTCGATCAGACACGCGATTCTTAACTCAATTATGTGCTTTTTAAATTTTTATAGGGATTGCCTGGGCCTCAGGGACCAACAGGTTTCCCAGGACCAAAGGGCCCCCCTGTAAGTCCAGACACTCTACTGAAATATGACCTTTGCCCTTTGTCTTTCCATTCTGTGTGACCTTTAATATAAATTCTTTAATTTGTTTGAAATTCTCAGGGACCTGCAGGGAAAGATGGATTGCCAGGACATCCTGGACAGAGAGGAGAAACTGTGAGTGTGCTGTGCTTTGGTTATTCAACTCTTTATCTTATATCTACATCCACTGAGGCAACTTTATGACTTTTATTTCCTTTTTATAATACACAGGGATTCCAAGGCAAAACAGGCCCTCCTGGTCCTCCAGGAGTGGTTGGACCTCAGGTGAGTGACAGCCATTGAGTGTTTCTCTTAGTTGCTTCATTGACGCACAGCTTTTTGTTCACTGTATTCCTTTGTGCGCAAACAAATAGCTATCAATTTCCTACAAAAAATAATTAAATATGCATTTGCATTGTTTTTCGAAAAATTAGGCTCTTGCAGAATTGCAAACCTTTCACACACAGAAGCACAATAGAAACCTATAAGTTGTCATTAGGAATGCTTTCTTAGCATTTTGCTCGGTGAATGAAAATCGATTTAGCTCCTCTTACCTATATCTCAAGAGCCACGACTTAAGTGTTGTTTATCCTCTTTCATATTTGCAATGGGCTCTTCATCCATTATGCATAAATGTTTAACAGACTTTTCCTCCCAGCCGTTCTGCTAATGCCGGCTGAGGACATTCATAATAATGAAGCTGTATGTGGCTTTAATGACTAGTAAGCCTCCCACACAGCAAATGTTCAGCTTTTCCTCGCCACGTTTCTAATAAATGGAAAAATTGTTATATCATTTTTGTGTTAATTTGCTGATTTTGCTCTCTGCTTTGTCCCTCTTTTCACACTTCCTCTGTAACTTGGTTTTATACTTTAGTGTTGAATGGGATATATTTATTTATTTTCAATTCTAGGGACCAACAGGTGAGACTGGACAAACGGGAGAACGTGGACACCCTGGACCCCCGGGACCACCTGGTGAGCAAGGTCTGCCTGGAG
The DNA here is from genome assembly GCF_057381915.1 of Diplotaxodon limnothrissa. Taxonomy (NCBI): domain Eukaryota; kingdom Metazoa; phylum Chordata; class Actinopteri; order Cichliformes; family Cichlidae; genus Diplotaxodon; species Diplotaxodon limnothrissa. The sequence goes on along the minus strand of NC_140602.1, from coordinate 54,383,717 downwards.
CTGCAGGAAAAGAAGGAGCCAAGGTGAAACTTGAAGTTCTATTTATTAGTGAACTTTTTTTTTTTAACATTGTCAGCTAATTAAAAATACATGTATGTAACTACAAAGCTCATATTTGTTTCCCATTTCACTTACAGGGTGATCCTGGCCCTGCTGGCCCGTCTGGTAAAGATGGCCCACCTGGGCAAAGAGGTTTCCCTGGAGAGAGAGGTCTGCCTGGTCCTGTGGTTAGTATTGCCTTCTGCTTTGTTTAAAGCCTCGTGACAAAATCAATATCACTCACAGCTTGGTTATTGCATAATAGTTCTGGACTATTAAATTTCTGTAAGAATGCGGTAAACCTCAAGAAATGGAGATGATATCAGATCCACTCGTCAGTAAAGGAACAGCCTGCTCTTGGCTGATTTTTCTATCTTTTTCAAATAATTCTAACTTGACAAAGTCGTGTCCTGGTAGTTACGCAACTTATATTGTTTTCTTCATGCCATTTTATTACAAAGCCTTTTCATTAACCTTAGGATTCAGACTTGATGCACTAGCTCCTTTGGGTGTTTGCTGCAGTTTTGCCAAACTGTTTTCCCCTTCAACTCTCAACCTTCACTTTGGAGTCTATAGGAGGCTTTCCATCTCATGCTGAGCCTCTTTGCAGATAAGGAGTGCAGTGTAAGGTAGAATGTGTGCTTCCCCAACAGATGTGTTTGTTTTCTGAGGCCTTTATTTCACTCTCATCTGCAGGGAGCTCATGGCCTGAAAGGGAATGAGGGTCCTCCTGGCCCACCTGGCCCTGCTGTGAGTACAATTTACCGCATCCGTATCCCCACTTTGTCACTCTCACCTTCTGTACTCTCTCTGCATCTCTGATATCTTCATAGTAAAGTTCCTACCCTCAGCTATTCCAGACCCTTATATAATATAATGATATGCACTGTTTGCTACTTACATAAGGGAGGTCTGACCTATTTGATGTGCCTGATATTATGCTTTAGTTTCCTGTGTTGGATGGCTTTGATATTAATGGTGTCTTATTTCGATAACTAGCTACCAGCTAGCTAATAACACAGTGTGTGGTACTGCTGTAGGGTTCTCCTGGTGAGCGTGGTCCTGCAGGGCCAGCAGGACCTACAGGTCTCCCAGGACGCTCTGGCCCCCAGGGACCTCCAGGCCCTGCTGGAGAGAAAGGTGGACCGGTAAGAGCACCACATTGTAGGAATAGCATGGCTACACTGCACATTTTTGTCTCACTGACAAACACAATGTTGCTCTATGTCAACAATCATTATTTTAGGGAGAGAAAGGACCTCAAGGTCCAGCTGGAAGAGATGGTATTCAGGGACCTGTTGGTCTGCCAGGACCTGGAGGACCTCCTGGCCCACCTGGAGAGGACGGAGACAAGGTACAATAGTATTTTTGGTTTATTTGTATCCACGTGAAGAAAAATATAATGCAATTTAATAAAGCTGCACTTAAATTTCTTTTTTTGGTTTTTGAGCAGTTGTTGTTTCACAATCTGTGTCTCTCTGTGTACGCACAGGCCTAAACTAGACACTAAACTTTGCAATTGGGCTCCCAGCCAGACCCTCTTGTCTCTTTCTCTGTGACCTTAAAACGCTGTGAGGGGAATTTGTCTGACAGGGTTTGCATCGATTAACAGATCCTTAAAAGGAGAACTGGCCTTGTTGCTGCTTTGTACCCGTCTTTACAAACAGACACAGAGAGAGAGGCAACGACAGGATGGGTGAAAGTGACCCTTTAGTATTCAGATCCAAGCAACTGGTCATCCCTTCTAAAACATTTGCAGGAAGATCAGCTGCGGAAATACTCAGAGGATAATCTCTCATCCTTTGAAGAATGCCTCAGTTCTTAACTGGCCTTACAACATTCCCCGTGGTGTAAACGGACAAAGAGAACACAGAGGGTATTTGCCATGCAGATAAAAAACGATCTTGCCAGATAATGTTTACATACATTCAGACACTTTCTCATTATAAGCCCAGCTCACAGGGAATGGATAAGTCCAAGGCCTTTATTTAGGAGACTAAAGCCACCACAGAAAGAGCTTTTTCTGATTCAAACACCAAAGTAAATGCCTTTGGTTTTTGGTGGTTATTAGCATTATTTTTAACACCCACACAGGCATTTGGGTACAAGGTTCTTCAGTTGGTATATTCTGGTTTAAACAGGTTCTGATGGGAGTCATAATATATTCTGTTTTGGCTGCTTATTCTGTCACTGAGTCAGCCATCACGATAAGCCCCCTTCAGAAGTATATTTTTTAGGGAAGGAGTGATGTAATTGAGATATCTATAGGCAGATCTAAAGGTACAAAACAATGTTTTTTGAAAGGAAGGACAGTTCAGGCAAATTAGAGATTGTTAAGAATATTCATTGTCAAAGTTTTATTTTCCTTTTATGTGCATACCACTGGCTATTTTTTTGTTTCACGCTTTGATGCTCTCTTCACAGGGAGAGATTGGAGAGCCGGGCCAGAAAGGAAGTAAGGGTGACAAAGGAGAACATGTAAGTTTGTCTGTAGAAAACACATCATTTATTCATTATTTTGCTTTCTAGAATTCTGAGGCTGATACATGAATTTTAAATACTGAGTGACAGACAAAATTACGCTTTTTCATGTCCCCAACTGCAGGGTCCACCCGGTCCTACTGGCCCTCAAGGACCTGTTGGAGCACCGGGTCCTGCTGTAAGTGTCCATTTTGAGCTATGTGTTCACATTATTCAGTGCCTTATCTATGTGTTAGCAGACTGACTCTCATTATCTCATTATCTCTTCTGCTGTGCAGGGTGCAGATGGTGAGCCTGGTCCCAGAGGTCAGCAGGGTATGTTTGGCCAGAAAGGAGATGAAGGATCCAGAGGATTCCCCGGACCTCCAGGCCCAGTTGGTCTGCAGGTGCGAACTAGAGTATTAAGCAAACTTCAACCATGGTTTTATTTAGAAAGATCTGATTAAATAATTTTTTAACCTTTCAGGGCTTACCTGGTCCACCTGGCGAGAAAGGTGAAACTGGAGATGTTGGTCAAATGGTAAGAGCTTAGTTTGTGCGCATTCTGACTGTGTTATCATTGAGCACCTTTACACTACAAGGAGCATGAAGATGAATTCCATTTCTTAAACTGAGGTGGCTCTGCTTGTTGCCTACAGGGTCCACCAGGTCCCCCTGGTCCCAGAGGTCCCTCAGGACCCCCGGGAGCCGACGGTTCTCAGGGACCTCCCGGTGGTATTGGAAACCCTGGTGCTGTTGGAGAAAAGGTAAAACTCTTTTTCTTTTTTTTTCTTTTTTGGATGGAATGATTTTAGCCGGAAACTCAACCATTCATGTGTATAATGTAGTTTGATTAGTCCCGTCAGTAGTGGGACTTTTGAGGCTGATAACATAATCAATATTTAATGAGTTGAAATTCTGATATGACACATTCATATCAGCTGTTTAGACTCCTGACGATCGAACTTTTCCTCCGTTATAGATATATTTGCGGTGCTGGGTATGTTTATTTTCAGACTCACCTGTCATAGAGAAAAAGTTTTAACTTGGAGAAGCGAACTTAAAAAAGTCAGATTCATTGTGCTAAGCAGTTTGTTTGGGTTGTGTTTTATACAAAGACTGATACCTCTTGAAAGGCTTTTGCAGCTATTAATATTTCACATGCCTATTTATATGATACCATTTGGGATGTTTTTTTCCTACTCGAGAGTGACAGATGCACGCCAAATCGAATGGACAGGGTGTCATTCCCGACAGTAGCCTGCTGCTGGGGTGGAGAGATTATAAATAAATTGTCAAAAAGATCTTACTGCAATTCTAAGAAGATAAATGCATTATTAAAGGCGGCTACAGCTTTCATTTGTTGCTGCTGCTTCATCATCGAGGCCTCCTTTGGTAGTTTTTGCAGCCGCTGGAATGCAGCGCTGGGCAGTTTTTTTGTTGTTTTTCAGCGCTTGCTGTCCGGGGTGATGGTATAATTTGCTTTATCTGGTTCGGTCAATAGAATCACCTCTTGCTCCTTTCTAATCTCCCCGAGGATAGCCTGTCCTGCTTCTGTGCAAGCAAACACAGCGGTCTTTGGGCTAATCGGGCGTCAGCTGAGCTGGCATTTTATTATCCAGCCCAGGGAGCTGCCAAGCGACAGAGTCCTGGCCTTTTTTTGGTAAACACATCCCTCACTGTGTCTGTGATGAGCAGCTGCCTTTTCCTGGTTTTCCTATTCTCAGCAGTCCTTAGTGAAGGTCATCATAAGAATGGAGTCAAGGCCTCTGCAGGGCTTCGGAGGCGCAGCATTGCATAAAACAGCAGCGTACGCCGCTAATACAGGCGGATCAGTGAGGCTTGTAAACAGCCATACCAGCTGCTTAGAGGGAATTTCTTGACAGCATGGAGGCAGATTTTGGAAAACAGCCAGACACTAATTTAGAGTGTCAGTTGATGTTCACAACACAGAGCTATTGTTCATGCTAGAGCGAATCTGGATATGCTTATCATAACGAGTCACTGTGCAGCTTGTCGTTGGCTCTGCAAAGCTGTGCCATCAACTGACATCCTTGTTTCCCAAACATGACATGGGCTAATATTCTTCCACTAAACACGTGTGTGGTAGACCTCAGTAGGGAGGACAGTAGTCTCATATGGCAGTGAATAACGATAGTGCTTGGCATATAGGTGAGTCAACAGGGCAATAAGGCAAAAGGAAGAGGACAAGATATATGGGCAGGGTCCAGGGAGAACAGTGAGGTCAGCGCCGTCCTTGCTCCTGCCACCCAGTCTGCCTGCACTTGATGAATTGAAATCTCTTGTGCCATCTCTTTCTATTCCCATTTTTGGTGACAAGGACACTGGGACAGTGAGGGGCTGCAGTAAATTATGGGATTTTTAGAACCACAGAAGATCAACAAATCACTTTACTTGTAATGTATGTCTCTCTCTCACCTACTAATACCCCTTGTTGCCCACCTCTTTCAGGGAGATACCGGTGAAACGGGAGAGCCAGGCCCTCAGGGAGAAGTTGGCCCACCAGTGAGTTATCTCAGTCTATTTCATTTCATTTTTATTAAAAAAAACACAACAAAGAGTTTATCTATAATGTCCATGATGTTAAAAAGAGATTGTATTTATCTTCCACAGGCCATTTTCCTCATGTTGTACACTAGCAACTCTGAATTCTAGCTTATACAAGTAATTGCACTGGTAACATGCTGCATATTATTATAGGGTTCAAGAGGAGAACGAGGAGAGAAGGGAGAGGCTGGTCCGGCTGGTGCTGCTGGACCTCCAGGCCCTAAGGGACCCCCAGGAGATGATGGTCCAAAAGGCAGCCCAGTAAGTTCTGTTCCAGGTTTTTTATTAAAATACACTTTGCAACATAAGTCATTAAGCAGAGGACGATCATAGTTACTTAAAAGTAAATGTCTAAAAAATAACAAACAAAAAATGTAACTTTATTCATTTTCAGGGTCCAAGTGGTTTCCCTGGTGACCCCGGCCCCCCTGGAGAGCCTGGTCCAGCTGTACGTATGGCAGCTGTTCTGTGAATAAACCATCCAAACTTAAGTCTTTATGCACTTTTTATTGCAAAACATCATGACTGAGACCCTCTTCAATTCCAATACAGGGCTTAGACGGTTTACCGGGTGACAAGGGCGATGATGGAGAGGCTGGTCAGGCTGTGAGTGTTATTTTTTCTTTTCCACTCTGCTGCATGTCATTACTGAGAAATGTAAATAGTCTTTTCAATGTTGAATTATTTCTTTTAAACCAGGGTTCACCTGGACCAACTGGAGAATCTGGTCCTGCTGGACCACCAGGAAAGAGAGTAAGTGCTGCCCTGCACTGTCTTACTCCTATCCTTGTGAAAATGTTAAAAAGTTGCTTAATTTATTTTATTTTATTTTTTAAATAGGGGCCTCCTGGACCTGCAGGACCCGAGGGAAGACAAGGAGAGAAGGGAGGCAAGGTAATTCATCCAAAAACACAAAAAAATTTTTGTGTAAGTAAAACAACCTAACAAATGAGCTAACATCAAATGTTTTCGTGTGAATCATTTTCCTGTGTGAAAGGGAGAGCCTGGGTTAGAAGGTCCCCCTGGAAAAACAGGTCCCGTTGGTCCTCAAGGATCACCCGGAAAGCCAGGTCCTGAAGGTCTCAGGGGAATCCCTGGTGCTGTCGTAAGTATCTTATTTCTCAGCCTCGCAGCGATTCATCACTGTCATACCTTTATGTAGTGTGGTTTTGTTTAAACAGCATATATGATTCGCTAATTTGCTAAATAAATCCAGAATATTAAAAGGAACTGGTTTTCTTGTGAAGTGGGGTTAAAAAAACTCTACAAATGTTTTTGCAGGGAGAACAAGGTCTACCTGGTGCCCCAGGCCCAGATGGACCTCCCGGACCTATGGTGAGTAGAAATAACTTGTATTGCCATGCCTCATATAATGTGCGACTGGATCTGACAGCTTACATTTTCTCACAGGGCCCACCTGGCTTACCTGGTTTGAAAGGAGACTCTGGTGTCAAAGGAGAAAAGGTGAGCTACTTCAGGAACCAATTTAGTGATTGCTGAGTTGTTTTTTCCTTTTATTTTTTTGTTTTCCACTGACCATCAAATTCTTACTCCTCTGATTGGAACGTGTCTCATTAAATGTTGCTTTGATTACATGTGCTTGTGTTGTTCTGTTTGCTCAGGGCCATCCAGGTCTTATTGGTTTAATTGGACCACCAGGTGAACAGGGAGAGAAAGGTGACAGAGGCCTTCCTGGTCCTTCTGGATCAGCTGGTCCCAAAGGAGACAATGTGAGTAAACAACACTGCACCTACATTTTTGAACAGCAGCTCAGTTTGTGCCATTAGTCAGCTAGCTATTGACAGACTTTTGTTTGATCTTCCTTATTTAGCAAGAGCAAATTGGTACCACTGGTGTTAATATCTTTCATACTAGTCAATACTGTTGCTTTAGGAATAAAGAAGGTTTTTTTTTCTTGGCACACAACATTTATGGATTTGCAATTTCTCTTTTCTTTCAGGGTATTGCTGGTCCTGCGGGTCCACTTGGTCCCATTGGCCCCCCTGGATTACCTGTAAGCTTAGCACGTGTGTCTTACTATAGACTCATGATGTAATGTTTGAGCCAGTACTGATCACTTGATTGTCTCTGTGTTTTTAGGGTCCCCCGGGTCCTAAAGGAGCTAAAGGCTCATCGGTAAGTGATTAACCAAAAGCTGCAAAAAAACGCAAGCATTTATCATGACACTTATTTACGAAGATTAACCGCTGGTTTAATTTTGTCCTGCTCAGGGTCAAACTGGACCAAAGGGAGAGACTGGTACACCTGGACCTCCTGGCCCTCCTGTAAGTAGATGCTCTACTTTTTGAGCAGTAAAATTCAAAATGACGAAATCAGTCATTATAATTTTGGTTGACAGTAACCGACATTTATCTCCTCTCGTGTCATCTCTCCATAAAAGGGACCTCCTGGTGATGTCATCCACCCACTCCCCATCCAGGCTCCTATTAAGGGCCGATCACGTAGGAACATCGATGCCAGCCAGATGGTGGACGATGCAGCTATGGATGCCAACTATAAAGACTATGATGATGGCATGGAGGAAATCTTTGGCTCACTTAACTCTCTTAAGTTGGAGATTGAGCAGATGAAGCACCCACTGGGCACCCAGGGCAACCCTGCACGTACCTGCAAGGACCTGCAGCTCTGCCACCCTGATTTCCCTGATGGTTCGTGTTACATTTAGCCCAAATTGGTGCTTTGTTTAATTCTCTTTCTTTACGCCTTTTAAACTTTAACAAAATCAAACACAGCTAGCTAGAAATGTTTGTAGAAAGTCAGTGTTACTGGCCACAAATCGGGTATGTAATGTTAATGGTGAAACAAACAAAAAAAAGAAGAATACAGCCTGACTCAATATTTCCTGTTTCACTACATGCTCTTTTAACCCCTCCACCACCCCAACATGCACATCTGGGCTCCAGGGGTGGATATACTTGTCACCCCTTATTTCTATATTGTAACATATACAGGGAGTCATGTGCCCTGCATAACTTAAACCCAGCCTTTAATAATGGGTCATGATGAATAAATCCGAAAGATGCTTACAACTAAAAACAAAACAAAAACCAAAAATAAATTAATAATATAATAATGCATTAAATTAAGTAATTTTTTCTTAATCTGCCTGCAGATTAAAAACCTTTTTGTATTCATATTTGAATGTGTTGACTGGACAAAACAAGCCATCGCATTCCTGTGTTTTTCTAATATTTATTTATCATGAAAATAATTGTTAGTCACAAACAAACGTCCAAATATAAATCACTGTTTAATTCTGTTTTGTAATACAGAGGCGTATTATATCTGCAGTGTATCCGTCACAGGAGCGTGACACTTGCAATTGCTCACATACGGACTAGTTAATTACTAATTAATTAGTAAACAAAGTACTTTTCCACTTCTCGGTGCATCATCCATCTCTAGGTGATGATGTTATCAAACAGCAGGATTTACTTTTCAAAAATGAATGTTTGATAAACCATCTGGGATGTCTGGCGTGCTAATGAGTGAGGTGCATACCGCATAACCACAACATCCAAGGTTCAATTCCCTCTAATTGCTCCAGTTTCCTGATCGCTGTCTGCTTTGGCAGCTGTTAAAACGAAGCCAAAACCTTAAAAAATAGGATCAAATAATGAAATTAAATAATGAGTTATGCATTTATTAGCAATGCTAATTTAGAAGAAAAACACCCACAGTTTAGAATGTGTCTAATGTGAACTGAAGATGTAAACACAGAGGCACGACACACCCAGTGTCTAGCCTTACCTTGACCTCAATGAAACACTATATATATATTGAATTATATATTCTGTGCTCTCTCTCTCTCTCCCATCCGTGTGTGTGTGCGTGGGTGTGTTTTTGTGTGTCTTCTCCCTTCCTTTATCTGTCCAGGTGAGTACTGGATTGATCCAAACCAGGGCTGCTCCCGGGACTCCTTCAAGGTTTACTGCAACTTCACAGCAAGCGGCGAGAGCTGCATCTTCCCAGATAAGAAGTCTGGAGGGGTAAGTCTGGCTGTGTGTATACAAGCAATGCAATCGCACAACATGAGATGACAACACAGTAAACAGAAAGTTTGGGCCTTAAAAAAACAACAAAAAACAAAATCTTTGCTATTTTCATCGTCTATTTTGGTGATAAGATTGACAGCAAGGGTAATGTGAGCCGAGCACTCTCGATAAGCTTTTTAAAATTTTTTACCCTTCACATTTGGGACTAACCTGAGCATGCCAAAGCAACACTATATACAACAGTAAATGTATTTACCCGTATAATTAGCCTCCGCGAGATTAGCCAGTGTGTTGCTTCTAAGAAGATGTGGGAGATGATTCACCAGGACTCCTCCTGCATATCCCACGAGAGGGACCGAGTTATTTTGCTAGCGTGCAAAAGTCTCCTTTTAGTCCTGCAGCGAGACAAGCACTCACATTCACTCTGTTGTTTCAGAACCATTTTTAGATAGAATGACATTAAGGACTTTATCACCCATAAAAGCCTTTGGCAGGTGAGAAGATTTTTGCTTCATTATGCATGAGTGCGTGAAGGAGTGTAGCACAGCGGAGTGGTGAAACATTGGGAACGCTGTCTTTGACGAGTCGGGGGTTGTGTAATAGCGGCGCGCTACAGCCATTTTAATGATCCCACTCACCAAGCCTCAGAGGAGCGGGAGTTTGCCTAAGCTCGGAATAATGAAGCAGACTTTTTATAGCGCGCTGGTGATGGGCTGTTCTCATTCGTGTCAGGGCTGTGAGAAAGAAAAGCCCGCGTTGTCTGTCTTTTTGCTTTCAGACATCCAAACACTCCCATGCGCGTTTTGAGATGGGCGCAGTGGTCACAAGAGCACACGCTTTGTAAGATCCTCAAAGGGATAGTGCTGCCTTCAAGGTTGAATTTTCTCCTCCACTCTGTGCACCGTGGCAAAAAAAAAGTGAAGGTCACCTTGGATGCAGCGTGGGTCTAATGTGTGCCATCTCCCAGCGATAAGCGATCTCCGGCCCATCATTCATTAACGCATTAAGCCATTGATGACAGCCCCATATCAGACCCTGCTCTCTAATTATAGAGAAATTCATCATTGTCATGGCTGAGACCATTAGAGCTGTGCCCCCGTTGGCCAGTTCACAGCTTTTAATGGCGTAACAAAGTTAGTGCACCATGGCTGCACGGCGCTGACACCGAGCAGCAGGGATGGAGGCCCCCACTATCAGAGTTCCTTGCCTGCGATCATTTCTTAATTAATCACTGTGTACTCATGAATTTTTCAGCGGCAATTAGCTGCCAGCCCCAGTGTGTACAGTACAAAATAGCATAATGGCTTACAAAAATCTTCTTCCCTGGTCCAGTCGGTCGGTCTCACTGCGAAACTGTTTCAGGTTTTTGGAAGACTCCTCAGAGGACAAACAGAAGGCGAGAGAACAAAGCTGAGAGGGGATGTGGGATTTCTGTCGGATCTTGTTTCCTTTTCTTATAACACTGCTGTTTTTCCTCCTCCTCCTCCATCCTCTTCCTCTTTGTCGATCCATGCCCCCAGGCTAGGCTCACTTCCTGGCTAAAGGAGAATCCCGGTTCCTGGTTCAGTGAATTCAAACGTGGTAAACTGGTAAGCCAGACCCCCGACTTTCTCAAGTCCCTTTCCCTTCCCTGAATGCCTCTTATATTTTACAGAGCAAAATGGCAAAATGGCCCAAAGACTCGCCAGGCACATGGTATAGTCACTACAAGAGAGGTTCCCTGGTAAGTGTTGCTGCCCGCGGTCCCGGAGTCCTGGCTCAGGTCTGGACTCCGTGTGCCTGAGGCTCTGCATGGTTCTGGTTCTGTGAAGTATGTATCGACTGGCTCCTCGCTTGCTGGTTGTTTCGTTATTGAGTTGCATGATTCAGCATGAGCTGCACTCACCTTCAGTCCAACGACATAGTCGGATGCTCTTACACGGAAATGGAGGAGAGGTTTGTGGACCATTCAAAGCAAGAAATGGAATCTGGTGAAGAAACATATTTAGTCTAAAAAAAAGGAAAACAATGTGTGTAAAAATTCTTGTCATACCTCTGCTACATTAAGAGAGCATCTTTAAAGAGTGACTGTGTGCCTTGACAATCCCACGGCTCTGTTAGTTCATCCACTGATAGTTGATTTATTAGTGTGGACAAAACGTCTCAGACTGAATGCATCGCTTACACATTTGTTATTGTTTTTTTGTGATCTCGACAAGCTCTTGCCTCAGCAGGGCATCTGTCCTCCACAAATGGCAAAACACAAGTGTCATTCTCTCTCAGCTTGCACTCACATTCCCATTCTCTCCCTTAAACGCTGGAGAGTACCTCTGAGTCAAATGGGTCAGGCACTCAGTCACAGCCCAGGGGCCCTCTGGGTACTCAGTCACTGTTGACTTGCGACTGTGATGATAAAGAGGTAATGTGCCTATGATGATGCCAGGCTGGATTCACACGCTGTACGGGTCAGGGCGGGAGGGAGGGGATGACGAGTGGTGGGGTAAATGAGAAAAGCACGGACCTGCTCAGCCACAGTTTGAGCCACAGTGCCGACACTCACAGACATAAATTACAGAGAAACAGTCTTAATTTTTTAAAATATATTCATAATTAAAAAATCAAATTAGATCATTTATCCTCATTATTAGCTGGAGATTGCGTCAAGTCAAAGTGTCGGCACTCTGGGCTCTTTATATGCATGTGTGTGTGCATGGACCTTCGCTTACGTGGAAGAATGAGTGGTAATAGACGAACAGACACACAGACAGTTTGCTGCTCTGGCTGCATGGAAGGGATCCGCATGTGCATGAGTCTTCAGTAAGTCCTGTTTGTCTGAAAGACAAAGTGACCATGTGGATCTAATGGATTCCTGCTGGTTGGTATGCAAATAGTCATTTACGGACATTAAAATGAAATACAACTGTTTCCAAAATCTGCTGTCTTGTCAGTCAGTCAGGATTACTATAATCAGCTTAATGCGACTTTTTGTTTTCCTTCTTGTAACATGAGCCTGAAAAGCAGGGATGCTGGGTTAATTATAGGCTAATTAGCAATATCATTACTGCCACATAGTTCCTATTACGACAATACATTTTCATGATTTTACCATAATTTGCTCGTATCGCTTATATATTTTACATAATCACACAATTACGATTTAAATGAGCTCTTTAGTTATGCTTATTTTTTATACTTTGAAGGTAGATTTGTTCCGCATTAAGCCTTGAACATCAGTGCAGCTCCCGGGCTTCAGGCCTTGGAAATATTCTGCACTTATCCTCCTCTTCTAAAAATTTATACATATTTGTACGTTACTTAAGGATAAGGCTGGTAATTAAATTTTTTATTCGTTGTCAGCAGATTTCATTAAAGACCCAAACCAACAATGAATTACAGCACTAATAAGCACAGTGTGTTTAACGCCTGATAGCGATGCTGTTATAAACACTCAAAATTGTACTAAATGTGTATTGAACTGCAGCTGAATATGTGCTTTTTGATCTTTTCTTATAAAACTACACAACACAGATGCTCTAAGAACTTAAAGTAAAAATGACAGCTCTGTATTGCGGGCTGTTTTTGCAAAGATTTAAACATATGGTATTCGGTAGTAAGGTTGCTCTTGGTAATGTCAAGGCACTTCACCTGTTCAAAGATGGGATTTCAGCTGAATAGGTCACTAAAAACTAAATTACCCCCTGTCTTGGTTTGATATTTCATCGTCTCCAAGATGGGAAAGGGCATTGCTATTTTGAGGAAATGCTCCGTGTATGTTCCTGCTTCTGTTATGATTGATGTTGTTCTGTCACACCTGGAGTATTGCCCAGTCAGCTTGTCAAGTGCTGCTGAAAAGCATTTAAAAAAACAAGCCTTCAAAAGGCGTAGAACAGGAGAGACAGATTAGTTCTCCATTGTTCTTCTCGCACTTGTGTTTGCGACGTTCATACATTGGTGGGGCCAAATTAACATCTAAATTAAGGTCAGGTCTGTTATTCATAGAAAGATGTGCCGCAGGTCTCACATAAGTAGCCTGTTGATTGTAAGAGGACGCTGTCAGTAAACTAATTGCACGGGCTCTTCAACTGGTTCCATTTTAGGCGCCATGTTTAATGTTGTTGCTGTTTTTGTTTTGTTTTTTTTACACATTTTACATTTTTTGTTTCTTTGTTCTTTTTAAACATATTTTAATGAATTTGTAGTGCAGTAACAAAATAGGTAAGGGTAGCATGATAGATGCTTACTTTGATTACACAAACAATATGTATGAGTAGGTCATGATTTGTAAATAACTGAAATAGTTTAAAAAAAAGATTTCTTCACTCTCGAAACACACGAGGCAGTAATTTTGAGTAAAATGTATCTGAAATATATCAAGTCAAAGTTTTATTTTTTTTTATTTATTATTCAAATAATTAATCATTAAGGAAAATGTGCTCAGTACAAACTGAATGTGTACCAATCAAGTGAATTTCATTGAACCAGATTTCATTAAATTTGCATTGTACTTATGTAACAAAATTACAAGGAAAATTTACATTTAATTAAATTAGTTAAAGTCAGCATTTTGGGGAGATATTTTTATAACTTGAGCTCATTATATAATGTTATACTGCAGTATACTTATGACTAACTTGACAGTTGTTTTTTAAATTTATCCCACATTTTGGAGTCAGCTTCAAAGAAAGGCTGATGTGAAATGTAAAAGTGAGGTCAGAGGTCAAATGTGACATTATATTGAGATGCAAACTATAATAGAGTATTTATAATTCCCATATGACAGTGTAATTTCTTAAATGTTGACAATAAAAACAAAGGCAATAGAATTTTTTAGCAAAGTTTTGAAAATAAAAGGGATTTAATGAAAGTTTGACCTTATTTGAACTTGAAGAAGAGGTTAGATATCCAAAGTATTGTGATATTTCGAATCCCTATATGCCTAGATGTTATCAATACAAACAATGGCAGTAAGAAACATAGTTTTACTGCTCTATATATTATAATTATCACATTGACCTTCAGATCACTCTATTGAACTTGAAGGAAAGGTCAGAGGTCGGATGTGACATTTTAAAGCTTGGTCCTTTCTGCATATTGATAATATACACCAAACTTGAAAGAAACATAGTTAAATCAAGTTAATTTCCTCAATTTCCAACCAATCAATCATGAAGCTGACCTTGACAACCTGGATGTAAGACAAATATTAATGGTCTGTTAACATTAGTCCACTCTACACCACTACAAAGGTTAATGAGAATTCATTCAAAAGTTCTCAAGCTATCACGTTTACAGACAGAAAGAACGACATATTTGTGAACGCCTAAAAAACAAAACTTTCTTGGTGGAGGTAATAAACAATGAAAAGTCTTTAGTATTGGACTGACATTAGCATTGTTTGGTTAAGGTCTTTATTACTAATTTTGATGAATGCCAGCCTTACTGCTCTACTAGGTCTATATGCTGAGTCATATTATATATTAATGGCACATCAAGTTTTTTGTCTGGTTGACTATTTTCAATAGTCAACACATAAAAAATGCTTCCAGGTGACAGAGGAAACTGCATGGTGTAAACATGGAAATGTCTTCTTTTTGCAGCTTTCCTATGTGGATGCCGAGGGCAATCCCATCGGTGTGGTCCAGATGACTTTCTTGCGGCTGTTGAGCGCAGCAGCCAGGCAGAACATGACATACAACTGCTACCAATCGGTGGCATGGCACGACCAGGAGCAGGACAACTATGACAAGGCCATCCGCTTCCTGGGCTCCAACGATGAGGAGATGTCTTATGACAACAACCCCTACATCCGCGCCTTAGTTGATGGCTGTGCGGTAAGTCAGGGAAGTGTGTGCGTATGTGTGGGTGTGTGTTTTTTGGGAGGTAAGCTGGGTTCCTTTGATGGAAACTGTTGGAAAGTTATGCTTTGAGTATCTTTGTAGTCGTTGCGTGAGCAGGAGTCCAGCAAATGTGTGTGTGTGTGTGTGGTGTTTCTTTCTCTTTTTTTGAAAAGAATATTTTCCGCACACTGATTCTTCAACCCCACTGTGTCTTTTCTCTTTGACAGCTGAAAAAGGGCTATGAAAAGACAGTACTTGAGATCAACACACCAAAGGTGGAACAGGTGCCATTTGTGGACGTCATGTTCAACGATTTTGGCGGCCCCACGCAGAAGTTCGGATTCGAAGTGGGGCCCGTCTGTTTCATCGGCTAAGACTTTTTAACTGAGCAAATGGAGAAAGAAAAAAAAAAAAGCATATTTTTGTTTTCTCAAAAACAATTGATGAAAAAGAATAAGACGATTCTATTTGTAAAAGAAAAATGTTACTTTTTTTTTCCAAAAAGCAACAAGTATAAAGTAAAATGAAATCAAGTTGAGAATGCGGTGAAATTTTTTTTATAGGAAACAGAGGAAAAAACCTTGAAACCTCAGTGTGCCTTCTCCATCACATGCAAGTTTTGAAACTGGATGTCAGATCCTCCTTCCTATACAGTTCACTCACACACAAAAACCTAGCCCCATTTCACCACACTTTTGTTCCAAACAACGAAGGCGACCTTGAGAGCCGCAGCCGTTCCAGACGGTCGCGCTATGTGCCTTGGACTCCATTTGATTTGGCTCTTTTTTTTCTTTGCTTTAGTTTTGATCTCATGTTTTCCTTCATCTCCCTGGCTTTGCTTTTTTCTCAGTTTGTTTGCTCATTTCACTACGGGAGCTTTGTTTGTGCATAATTGTCTCCCCATTCTCTTGGGATGGGCCATATATATATATATATAAATATATATATATATATAAATATATATAAATGATTTTTTTTATGTTTGTAAGTACATTCTGTATATTTTTCTGGGTATCTTTTATTGCTTCTGGCTTCAAAACATGCATGTGACTTTCTATATTTGTGAGGTAGGAGCGCGTGGACGACATCCAAAATTGTAGAAAAGTGAGAGAATTCGACTTGTAAAATCAAAATCCAGAAAACAAACCCCAACCCCGTGGTGAGTCCTGTCTTGTTGCAACTGTGGAGCACGCCTTTGTTGTAATTTAAGAACAAAATGGAAATAAAGGACGAAAACAAGCTCTGTTATTATGTGACAGTTAATTTGCAGACAGAAACCGAAAAGAACAAAAAAAAATACATTCCTCCTTTTTGTGTCCTCTGAACAGAACAAACCGCATTGGTGGCAATATTCTTAACTTAATAAAAGCCTTCTTCACGTTTCCTGAAATCTGACTGCAGTGGGAGATGATGATGGTGATGATGTCACATTGTAACGAAAACACAAAGAAATCGAAACCTAGGTGCTATTTTCTCTCTCTTCTGTGGTGCTATGTATTTTTTCTAGTTTTGTGTTTGAAATATGGAAAACTTGTGCTGAGAGTAACTCCATCGCCACCAGTCCCTTTGACTCGCTTGAGCATCCAGTGGTGGTTTATGCATGCCGTTATTTTTTTGTTTGTTTCCCATACATAGCCACTCTGAGATCAGTGCAGCATGTTATCTCCTGCTTCAGCGGACCACACAGATAAGAAATGGGTCTGTAAAAAATGTTGGAAATGACAAGAGGGATCTAAGATGGTGCTGTTGGCTTTGCGTATCAATGCTCTGTGACGCTGCATTTTTTTTTTTTTTTTTTTGATCATGTGTGCCACATGAAACTAGGTTAAAAGATGGACATGTTGCAATTGGGCCAAATGGATACAGTGCAAATTAGAAGGTCCTTCCACCAAAGGTTTTCTTTTCTTTTCTTTTTTTTGTTATGGGAAAACAACTCGAGAAACTTGTTGATTAGCCAGATGGAACGGTTTGTTCATGCATATTTTTTGCCCTTATTGTAATATTGCTCTTTGTTCAAACTATGCACTCTTTATGCTTATGACCACTAGTATCTACCACAGAATTGTTACAGCTCTTCTTTTTTTTTTGGCTTCCTTTTTAAAAAAAGAGAAAAAAAATCTTTAAATATGTGACTTGAACCTTTTCTGTTAAGATAACTCAATATGCTTGTAGATCTTTGGCTTTATTTTTCATTTGATGCAGTAAATCCAAATTTAACACTCCGCTCTCAATAATAATTATAATGATTTTTTTTTTTTTTTAAAAGAACAAACAATTATTTTGTAAATTTCCAGAACCAGCAGTGATGCTGCCATTATTTTCTTTTTTTCTTTTTTTTTGTCTTTGTTTCATTTTGTAGATTTTCTGTTTGTTTGTTTTTCACAGTTTTGTCAAACCTGTGTAAGGATCAGAGGATAGAAGATATATTGGTTTTTATGTCAATAAATCCAAGTTTACTGTGGCCATCCACTCTTGTATGTCTTTTGAAGCATTAAAACCTATCTGTATGCATGAAATTGTAAAGTTTTTTCTCTTGTTATGATTTTTTTGTAGCGTGGCATGATCTCCAGTCCATGTGTTATTCATCAGGATACGTTAACTTTTTTTTTTTTTTTTTCATTGCTACAGATGGAAAAAAAAAAAGAAGAAGAAGAAGAATAAAAAGGTCATGTCCACAATTGTGAAGTGGAGAGAAACTGATGAACTTGTAACTCTACCAAAGCCAATGTTCGTTTGTAGTATATTTATTGTATTATTTAAAATAAAAAAATAAATGTTAAATGATACCATAGTGTAAGTGTAAGAGGCGCCCTCTTTACGTGCAAGGTTATTATTATTTTCCACATGCCATCTATTTTTACACAATATGAGAGCACCTTTTTAATGGAGCCAGGCACAAAGCATTTTGACACATTCATTGAGGCAGCCATGCTTTCTTGTTTACCGAGCTGTGGGCTGTGTGTGTGTGAGAGATTGTGTCCTTAAGGATGTCTGTTTAAGCTACACAACAGGTAAAGTACAATATGTTTTTAATAGTGTAAACAGTTGTAGCTCTACAGATGCTTCACAAAAGGCAAGATCACAGCTGGTGATCACAGCTACGGTCATCCGTGGATTATTCCCTGCTGAGGCTTCAAAGAAAGAACCGACTTCCTTTCTAGGCTTTTTTGTTTGTTTGATTTTTTTGGACCGAAAATGTGTACATCTATCACTTCCAGCAGATTTTTCTACTTCGCCTTGCAGGTTTTTCAGGACAAGCGGAGGAATATGTGCATTAACCGCTGTGTGTATTTTATGTAAGCCTTCCTCGGTGATCATTATAATAAAGCCTGTCATGCACCACTAATTTCAATAATCTCCAAAGCTTTGATCAAATCTGCGGTGGTGAGGATGACTCGCAGCACTTCAAATGTCTCATTAGGAAGAAAACCTCACACACGCCTTAGCGCAGCAAAAATAAATAAATAAATAAATAAAACGTTGTTCTGCATGATACCCGTGATCAATATTTAATGCAGTGTTTACAGGATGGATTTGGGACGATCAGAATGCATGGATTCCACTGAGGCAGCATCCTGGGTGAGTAAAGCAGCAAAGCCAAAGCGAAAAGTTCATTCCTCATTTAAGCTCCCAACTTTTTACAATAGTGGGGATAAGAGGGCCACACATAGGGCCTTTAGATCCCTCCAATTATGGCAATAGGTGAAATGTCAAAGACTGCAACAGCAACACGAGGGTGACAGGCCCTGTGAAACCTTTGTAGGGGTGGATTCAGGATGTGGTGAGATTTGAAATGGATGCAAGGATGGATTTGGGACATGCAGATGCGCTTGAAGCAATGCTGCAGACCAGGAAGTGCATAGTGAAAGAAATGTAACACCAAATGTCGAGGTGTGCTGTTTAAGATGCAAGCAGCTCAGGTCAATCAGCTCAGAGAAATTTTAAGAAATACTCTGACACTTGGGTCTTCTACGTAGGTAAGATACTCAAGCAATAATATAAACTATACTAACTTAAAAGTAAAACTACTTACTTCATGGTAAAGGTAATTTCACCTTTTTTGTGCCATGTTAGCTTGTGTCCAAGAAGCTCAGAGGGAAGCTTCTTCTTTTTTGTAGTTTAAAGGATCAAAGCTGAAATGTAAGTAAAATAAAGACCCATCAGCGTACTCTTTGCCCTTCTGCACACTTTGTGCTCGCTTCGCTCCACCACGCATTTACCCTGACTGTCAGCGCCATCCCTGCAATGGCTCTCTGTCCCACCAGGGGGGTCAGCTTCACAGTTTGGGAACAACTGCTTTACTGAAACTTCAAGCAATTCACTGACATTTGAACCAATTACACTCTGTTTTAGTTTTCATTGTTTCTTCTCTTGGCTTGTTGCAAGACACAAGCTTGTCACTGTTAAATAGTGATACCACAGTTCTAGGATTTTCTGTGGCTTTTGAGTTTTAAATTCATATTTGACTTAATTATTATTCTAGTACAGTTATTTTGGTATTTTTGGACTTATTTTGATTGTAAAATTATTCTTCTTTCTGTTTTGCTGTTTTCCCATTGTGTCCAAACTGATTTCCCTCTGTTGTGTTTGTGTGCTTATGCCTTCTGTGCTTCACTGTCTGTGATTGAGTTTAGGCTAGTCTTCAGCATCTGTTGTTTTTCTTCCTTTTATTGTGATTGTGTTTATTGTTTTCACTTTTTGTCAAAGTGAGCATCGGGATGGAAAAGAAAGGTGATTTAAGTGACTGAACGCCAAATCGTTGTTAACGACAGATGGACTGTTCTAAATATTTAAGAAACTCCTGAGCTACTGGGATTTTCCTGCACAACCATCTCTAGGCTTTACAGAGAATGGTCCAACACAGAAAACAATATCCAAGACAATGGTAACTCAAACAATCACAATGCAGAAGAGCATCTTTTGAATGCACAACACATCAAACCTTGAAGCAGATGGGTAACAGCAGCAGAAGTCCACATCGGGCACAGTTTGCACAGGCTCACCGACAGACAGACATGTGGAAATGTCTAATCCTGCTCTTGAATTCCTGGTGTATTTTATGTCATCCTCTTAGTTGGTTTTACTATACATTCCTATTGTCTTATTTTCATTATTGATCTTTTTGCTTTGCCAAATCAGGCCTTTTAGTTTCAAAACCTGTCCTCTGTCTCATGAGACGTAGGCTTATACTTTATATTGCCTTTCTTTAGGAGAAATATGGGCAACTAATAGTAATATTACAAAGATTTTATCTTTAAAATACGCCTGATGCCCATGCTCTATAGTGGTAATGCAGCACAACATATTTAGAGTCTTGTATGAATCTGATAAATAACTGGCACGCTGAGGATTTATTGGCATTCTGTACGTTAGTGCTTCACTCAGTGACAAAAGAGCACCTGTGTCTGGGACTGCTGCAGGTAATTTCTGAGGCATCCCACAGGAATAGGACACCACTCTAAATCTGAACACTGTAAATGTGTTTCATTGTTTTGCTAGCAAACTGTTCCCAGCTTGCTAGGAACAGTTTCATTTCAGAACAGAAACCAGTTTCATTTCCTCTGTTCTGATAGCTTGCTTAATAAGAAACTTGTGAGTGTGCGTGTGTGTGTAGCACTGATGAAGTGAGGTTGGGGATAGGACTTCCTCTAGATTCTTATAAGTGATCCTAATATATACAAAAAAAAAAAAAAAAAAAAAATCCAGTAACACTCTAAAGGCTAATTATTCATTGTTAAAATGTTTGGTCTGCAAGTTGGGGAAGAGCTAAAGGGTCAAAAGCCAGATGTTAAACGTGAAATTTGGGACCAAACCCCGGTGTTCACGTGTAATTGCTTTGAGCCTGTGGATTTTCAGCTAACAGAGCCCATTCATCGCCCGACCCTGCACTGCTGACCTACTTACATACGAATCAGATAGAGGAGCTAGAATGAGATAGCGTTACAACACTGGCACTGACATATTGGAATATTAATAAAAGGCTGCTCTGCTCTAATAGACTTTGAGATTGAGGAATGGCCATACAGTTCAGGTTGTGCGTGCTGTAATGTGATTAGCGTCGGCCACCCAAGCATTGCACAGAGCTGCAGTTCTCGGCTGTCGCTGCCGTGTTTGTACCCTGTCGCAGTTTAAGAGGGATCAAGATTCTCTTAAAGATTTAAGGAAGACATTGAGGGAAAAATGTGAGATTTTGTCTCTGTATCTGAAAATAAAAAAACAACAAATATTTTGTTCTACCTCTCTTCCCCTATTTTTAGTAACTGTGTGAATGTGGTATGTTACTCTTTCTCTTATTTCCATTTTTCTTTATTATATCCTCATCTGGCTTGTTATACTTTTTCCCTTTCTGTCTTCCTGTGAGCTCACTTGTGCCTTATTATCCTTCTCCCTGCTGTGTATTTAGTCCGTTCATTTAGTCTTTGGCAGTTCATCAAGTTATCAGCCTCCTGTCTCTTTGTGTGCCCTATGTGTTTTTATTTTTTTATTTTATTTTATTTTTAACTTTTCCTTAATATTAATCTCCCTTTGTACTCATTGGATTTTTTCTCTGTACCCTAGTTTGGTTTTTATCCTGTTCAGCTTGCAGTGGCTTTTGTTGTCACATTTTTCCACGAGTCCTATTAAAATCATCTTCTGTTTTACACCTGCCAGCATTTTGGGGTCTGCTTTTCAATTAAATCCTTACACGTGATAGATTTCAACTTTATCTCAGCTTTACTTATGACTAGTACCGTGCAAAAAGTTTGAGCTACCCTTATATCTTTTTATTTTGCTTCCACAGAGCCAGACTTTCTTTGAATTTTCTCAAAGTTGTCTTAAACAATAGTTCTTCAGGCTTTCTGAAGGTCTTTCTGTTTTTCTTTGGACATTGGCTTTGTCACTCATTTTCAATCCAGCCCTCCTACCTGATTGTCTTCAGAGAAATAATTGTTTTTTTTTTAAATGTTTGTTAAACCTTTTAAAAACGCAGACCTATAGTTCACTGAAACATAAAAAAGCCCATTAAGTAACACATCATTTCTTCTAATTTCTTTAGTTTAATAGAATGTACAAAAATGCTAAAGACAGGTTGACAAGAATAAAATAATGTTTTTGCACCGACACAGTTATTCCCAAAGAGCTATAAGCCAAAGACTTGGCATATCTCAGCACAGTGTGCAGTGTGCTCCTAAAAAAATTTGAAGAAACTCTACAAGTGAAGGGCATGTCCTTAAGAAGTCTGTCCATGAAGCCAGGTAACACACACCAATTAGTTAAATTGCAGGAATGTCTTAAAGACATAAAGACCTGGATGGCCGCTAACTTTCTGCTTCTTAATTCAGATAAAATTGAGGTTATTGTACTCGGCCCTGAAAAGCTTAGAAATATGGTATCTAACCAGATTCTTACTCATTACCTTGGCCTCCAGTAACGCTGTGAGGAACCTGTGAGTCATTTTTGACCAGGACATGTCCTTCAACGCACATATTAAACAAATATGTAAGACTGCTTTCTTCCATTTGCACAACATCTCTAAAGTTAGAAATATCCTGTCTCAGAGTGACGCTGAAAAACTAGTTCATGCATTTATTACTTCCAGGCTGGACTACTGTAATTCATTATTATCAGGATGTCCAAAAAACTCGCTAAAAAGCCTTCAGCTAATCCAAAATGCTGCAGCAAGAGTCCTGACAGGGACTAGAAAGAGAGAGCATATTTCTCCTGTTTTGGCTTCCCTTCATTGGCTTCCTGTTAAATCCAGAATTGAATTCAAAATCCTGCTCCTCACATACAAGGTCTTAAATAATCAGGCCTCATCTTATCTTAATGACCTTGTAGTACCATATCACCCTATTAGAGCACTTCACTCTCGCTCTGCAGGCCTACTTGTTGTTCCTAGAGTATTTAAAAGTAGAATGGGAGGGAGAGCCTTCAGTTTTCAGGCCCCTCTTCTGTGGAACCAGCTTCCAGTTTGGATTCGGGAGACAGACACTATCTCTACTTTCAAGATTAGGCTTCAAACTTTCCTTATTGCTAAAGCATATAGTTAGGGCTGGACCAGGTGACCCTGAATCCTCCCTTAGTTATGCTGCAATAGACGTAGGCTGCCAGGGATTCCCATGATGCATTGAGTTTTTCCTGTCCAGTCACCTTTCTCACTCACTATGTGTTAATAGACCTCTCTGCATTGAATCATATCTGTTATTAACCTCTGTCTCTCTTCCACAGCATGTCTTTATCCTGTTTTCCTTCTCTCACCCCAACCGGTCGCAGCAGATGGCCCCGCCCCTCCCTGAGCCTGGTTCTGCCGGAGGTTTCTTCCTGTTAAAAAGGAGTTTTTCCTTCCCACTGTCGCCAAAGTGCTTGCTCATAGGGGGTCATGTGATTGTTGGGTTTTTCTCTGTATCTATTATTGTACGATCTACTGTACAATATATAGCGCCTTGAGGTGACTGCTGTTGTGATTTGGCGCTATATAAATAAAATTGAATTGAATTGAACTGAAATAAGAAATAGGAAAAAATCCAGCAAAATCCTGACACAGGACCTGAGACATGCATGTGGAATGGTTCCTGTCATGAAACTATTCTTCAGAAAGGGAAGCAGGGAGGAAAGGCTCAGGTATGGCAATTTATACAAGAATTGGATTTAAAATCTGTGGCAACCGGTGAGTGTCTACATTCTGTAAAACATGGTAGATGCTCTGCATTTTGGCCAGTGGTGTTGGGGATCTTCTTTGGTTGTTGACTGCCATTTGTTGTGTTCTCTGTCAAGATAATCCCATCATGCTCTGGGCTCTGGGCTTTATTATCATGCGTTTTTTTTTCTCCAGGTATGTTTTTACTGTGTTAGAAGAGAGTTTGGGATTATTGACATGGTGTAAAAGAACTTTAAATGTCCTTCAAGAAGCCTGGGGAACTATTTCTGAGGACTACCTAAAGAAACTAGAAGAAAGTTTGCCTAAGAGAGTTCAGGCTGTGTTGAAGAATAAAGGTGGTCATACCAAATACTGACTTTCAAGGTTGTTAGAAGAATAAAAACCCTGTTTTTGCCTCATGCATGTGCTGCATCTTTTCCCCCATTTTTCTAGCAGAATCAAGAAATGAGTGGTGACACATGGCTTTTGCACAGTACTTTCAGCCCGTTCTCACTCCCGGGGCGTAGTATACCGACGTTTTGTCACGTCCCGTGGCTTTGCATTCCACAATCAACACAACAGTCAAATGTGTGGCAAAATTAATTTAGCTGTAATACCAATGCTCCAACACCTTTAGTACCACCGTTGTCAATAGCAGCAAAATATAGTTTCTCCAACTTAAGACCATTGCTGCTTCCCAGCGTTCCTTCTGCCACCACCTTGCCAATAATTGTAGCTGTAATAGAACCTCAACAGTGGACTTCCGGAGGTGCAGAGAAGTACACACCCCCATCACCATCAACGGCGCTGCTGTGGAGAGAGTGAGCAGCTTCCGGTTCCTTGGCGTACACCTGGCTGAGGATCTTACGTGGTCAGTACACACAAACAAAACAGTGAAGAAGGCCCAGCAGCGCCTCTTCTTTCTCAGGAGACTGAAAAGATTCGGCATGAGCCCCCGCATCCTCAGGACCTTCTATCACTGTGCCATTGAGAGCATCCTCACTGGATGCATCACCACCTGGTATGGCAACAGCACCGCCTACAACTGCAAAGCTCTCCAGCGAGTAGTGCGGTGCTCTGAACGGATAATTGGAGGTGAGCTTCCCTCCCTCCAAGACATCTACAGGAAGCGGTGCCTGAGGAAAGCGGGGAGGATCATCAAGGACTCCAGTCACCCCAGCCATAAACTGTTCAGACTGCTTCCATCAGGAAGGAGGTTCTGCAGCATCCGGTCCCGTACCAGCAGACTGAGAGACAGCTTTTTCCATCAGGCCATCAGACTGCTGAACATGTCATAGACACCTCAGCTTCACTACTGGAACTTCAACATTATGCACTCCACACTGTATATAAATGCCACTTGTTTTGCACATATTCAACTCTGTATATTTTATATATTTTATTATTATTATTATTATTATTATTTTATTTTATTTTTTTACTATTTAATTTGTAAAAATGTGTATACACACACACACACACACACACACACACACACACACACACACACACACGTAGGAAAATATTTAGTATACACATCCAGAAATGCATACACTATTATATATTGTACATATATTTATTAGTTTCAGGTTGGCCATTCTTGTATTTTGCTCGTTTGTGTTGTTGTGTTTGCACATCTCTGTTGCTTGTGGGGCTCGCACACAAGAATTTCACTCGCATGTGCTGTGCCAGTGTGCCTGCACATGTGATGTGACAATAAAAAGTGATTTGATTTGATTTGATTTGACAGCAGTTTAGCGGAGCAGCAGATAAACACCCCAAACTAAACACTCAATGCTGCCTACCGGCAGACTGGGGCCATGAGAATTGTATTGAATGCTAGGATAGAAGAGGATTTGAAAATTATGCGCACATATGACACAAATCTGCCAGGATTTAAAACCACATATTTTATTCCCAAACAATCAAAACAGGATCTTGAAAAAAATGTCAGGGGAGTCTGGAACATGTCACTCAAACATAGTCTGCACACTCCCACATGGCGCTCCAGCACCTGTGTGGGCGTGCAGAGGCAGAATAGGAGCCACTGCAGTCTGAAGAATCGTATATAAATCAGAATCAGAATCAGAATCAGAAACTTTATTGTCATTGTCATGAGAACAACGAAATTAAGAATGGTCCCCGATCATTGCATCATCCCTAGCAATATCAAAATATAAATAAAACAATAAAATTCAATAAATAAAATAGATAGAATACTTAAAATACTAATAAGATATAACAGTAAAACATTCACATACATTCCCACACACATGCTTCAGACCGTGCATAGATTAACACAAGAGTGGCGTGATGGACATTTTTTTGTAGTATTCAGATGTGTTATTGCAGTTGGATAACAGCTGTGTTTGAGTCTATTAGTCCTTGCTCTGATTGCCCTGTACCGTCTGCCTGAGGGCAACAGTTCGAACAGGGAGTGGCCAGGATGTGAGGTGTCTTTTATGATGTTTTGGGCCTTTTTAAAACAGTGGGCGTTGTGTAGAACTTCCAGTGTGGGGAGAGGGCAGCCAGTGATCTTTTGGGCGGTGTTAATGATCCCTTGGAGTGCTTTCCTCTGAGCCCCTGTGCAGCTAGTGTACCAGATGCATATGCAGTAAGTTAGAACACTCTCAATGGTGGCTCTGTAGAAGGACACCAGCAGTCTCTGTGTGATGTTATTCCTCCTGAGAATTCTCAGGAAGTACAGTCTCTGTTGGGCCTTTTTCAGCAGCTCGGAGGTGTTCACACTCCAGGAAAGGTTCTCCTCTATATTGACTCCCAGGAAGCGGAAGCTTGCCACCCTTTCTACACAGTCCCCATTTATGAATAGTGGTTGGATCTCTGCCTTTTTCCTTCTGAAGTCTATTATGAGTTCTTTGGTTTTTGAAGTGTTGAGGAGGAGGTTATTGGCCTTACACCATGACGTCAGCTGCTCCACCTCGTCTCTGTACGTAGACTCGTCTCCCTTGGAAATGAGCCCCACCACTGTGGTGTCATCTGCAAATTTCACAAAGATGTTGCTGTGGTGGCGAGGAGTGCAGTCGTGTGTGTAGAGAGAGTAGAGCAGTGGACTGAGCACACAGCCCTGGGGTGAGCCAGTGCTGAGACTCAGGGCTGAGGATGTGTGATGGCCAACTCTGACTCTCTGTCTACGGCCCGAGAGGAAGCTATTGATCCACATGCAGGTGCTGTATGGAAGCCCCAGGTCTTGTAGCTTGGCCACCAGTTTGTGTGGAAGGATGGTGTTAAAAGCTGAGCAGTAATCCACGAAGAGCATCCGCACATAGCTACCATGCTCTTCCAGGTGAGTTAATGCAGCATGGAGTGCTGTGGCTACAGCGTCTTCCGTGGATCTGTTTGCTCTGTAGGCAAACTGGTGTGGATCCAGGCTGCGGGGCAGGGCTGCTGTGATGTGTCTGCGGACCAGCTTCTCAAAGAATTTCATTACCACTGGGGTGAGTGCCACCGGTCTGTAGTCATTCAGGCCGGTGATGTGGGGCTTCTTAGGCAAGGGGACTATGGTGGAGGACTTCAGGCAGAGTGGGACAGTCGCCTGTGCGAGGGATTTGTTGAAAATCCTGGTGAAGATCCCAGCCAGCTGTCCTGCACAATCCCTCAATATTCGACCTGGCACACCATCAGGACCCGCCGCCTTCCTCGGGTTAACAGCCTGCAGCATGCGCCTCACCTCGTGCTCTTCCAGGGTGAGGGTGGTGCTGCTATGGGTGGCGTGTTGCTGCTGTGGCTCCAATACCTCCGGTACCCTGGTCTCAAAGCGGGCAAAGAAGATATTCAGCTCCTCTGCCAGCTCCAGGTCACCGTCCGCAGCTCCGAGATTGATCTTATAGTTGGTTAGGTGCTGGATGCCTTGCCACACCTGCCGGCTGGTATATTTGTTTCACTGCTCTGCTGATTAGTGTTAAGTATTCTGCAAACAATCAAAGTTTGTGAATCGCATCTGGGTTTGCCAAGAAATCTGTGTTCTGTAATTCTGCTGAAGACTGGTGACAAATTGAAGGATAAAACAAGTGTGTTGGCAATGCGGCGGTCTATCAAATGTCACCTTAAAAACTTCAGCACTCTTTGGCTTCTGAAAGGTCTCTGAAACTCTAATGGATGAATGAAACACCATCCTCCCTACAGATATTCCAAGATTTGGTGTTTTGGTGAGACAGAGTGCTGTCTGACACATTGGTCCAAAATCTACCGGACGTGTCCACAGTGGTTGAGACCTGGTGACCATTAAGGCCACAGCGTAAGATTTACATCAGTTTTATACTTTTGAAACCAATCATTTTAGTGAATAAAGATGACAAACAGCATGTCTGTACTTCTGTCTCGACTTGTAAACAATGATTTGATTTCCCAACAATGAACCCTCTTTCAAACTGTCTTAGATCTAATCTTCTTTGCAGGATGGAAGAAGCTGAGCCTGCTCAGCATTTTAATGCATGTCACAGAGCAGGGCTGGATGTTCATTGCTTCATAGTGCCATTCATGCAGTTATTTCCTTTACTTTGGCTTTCAACTCATTTTATGTATTCCAGCAGATGTTGCACAACTAATTATTTCTACCATGGTCTAATTTTAAGATGATTACCAGACAATAATCACAATGCTGTACTTTGTGTTGGGAGAGAGGGAGAGAGCCAAAGTTTTCAAGAAAATAAAAAATGGAAAGAGAAACATCACGTAAAAGGATTAGAGAGGAGGCAAAGCCGATGCTAAGAGCAGATGGATTGCAAAAAAGAACTAGAAGACAAAAAAGGGAAAGCAGCGACAGGGAAGCGAGGGAGATGTTTGATGTGTAAATACACAGCACACAGCCGGTGATGTTTTCCCTGCAGAAAAGCAGGTAAATAACACATGAGTTTGGATCGGATTTAGAATAATATTCAAATAATTGTCAGCGGTTATCATTAGCATGCTGGGGATGAATTAGCGTTGCTGTCCCGTGGATCTCCTTTGTTCTTCTCAGCTGTCGTCATGAGGGAAGGCAGCATCTGGGAGGTCGTTAAATTCAGTTTCCTAGTAGAAATGAGATTTCTCGAGGGGACTGAGAAAGCTTGAGATGGCTCAAGAATGAAGAAAAATGTTTAAAGTTTGAAGTAAGAAATATTAAAGCCTGCAACGTAAACATAAACGGCATATTGCATGTCAGTGCAGACGACTTTCAGGAAGAAATTCTTAAAGTATCGAGGTGATTTGTTGAATTTGGTGCCAAACGGAAACAGTTAGCAATATGACTTTGAACCTTCTCTCAGCAGGAGAAGCTTTGTCCCACTCATGTAAAACTTAGCACTTGATTTAATTAGATCATCTTGTTTCACAGCCAGAAGGAAGAGCATATGGTCCTGCACTTCCCCCCCGCTCTTCACTCACATACAGTAGCACTGTTCTATTTTCAGGCTCTTAGAGTATCAGCTTTGAAGCTGCAGGCTTCTCCTCCACACTACGGTGCTCCCCTGTAGAGAGGCAGGGTCATTGAAACCTGTGTGTGGTACAGGGCCCGAACAGCAGCCAAGGACAGGCCCAAATTAAAAGCATTAATTATTTCTCCCAGGCACAATACGAGCAGATTTTTTTCTCCCCTTGATGTCATTCAAGAAAGACAAACAAGGACAGAGTGAATTAATCGCTTAATGAATTCACTTAACCGAGTTCTTGTGTTTCGTATTGTATACTCTTCTGCCTTAAAACTGAGCTGAGCGCTGGAAACAAAGCACAAACAGTCCCATCAAATTTCACTTCAAATGCCGTTCCTTTGGGTGCACAAAATTGCAGGCATCTCTCATGTAAAATACCCACAAAACAACAACAAAAAAAAAAAACCCACCTTGAAGGTTTATAGCTCATATGAGGAAAACAGACCAGGAACAAACACATTTTTTTATTCATCCAGCCAGAAGCCAGGACAACAAATTCAGTGGAAATGAATGAATGCACTTGAGGCAGCTTTTTTTGTTTTGTTTTCATCATATGTTTTTCCTGAGACTGACCGCCCAGTGTGCAGAGAGAAAGGTTTGCCGCTGGAGTCAGGGGAGGAGATGGAGATGCCTTATGGCTTGACATTTTGAGACACAAAGGAGAAAAAAAAAGCATATCATATAGCGAATATACGGAAGCGTGGGGTGGGGGGCGATGACACAGAAACCAATTTTGTTTGCGCTCAGATTCACTTGGGAGACTTTTATTTGTGGTTCTGGTATCTGTCAACAAACACCTTCTGCTAATATTTCTTTGACTCTATTTCCTTTACTCCTCTCACAAATGAGCCACATCTCTGCTGGTGCATGCTGGGTAAGCACAGGTGGGATCAGTGGCATCATTGTACAGTTGTCTAACATGCAAGCGTGCAGCAGGGTCGCATTAGGAATGTGCATCACGATGAAGCCATTATTACGAGATCTTAACAACCCCCCGGTTTGCTTTATGGAGACTGCACGCCATTTATTAGCCATTCTAAACAATGCGAGGGAAGATCTAGCGGAGGACATGTCTGATTCAGTCATCAGTTCCTCTTTGTTTTCTCGGATGGGAGGCCACATCTTTCAGGTCTCTAGCAGCATATGTCTAACAGATTCAAATGAATCAGCTGATAAAATCATTTCAGAGTCTGTGCACTCAACTGAATATTTCATGATGCCGAAGCTATCGGCCACGCCGTCTCACATTTCTCTGCTCTGCTTTTACGTGCTATTAAATCATTTGCCGAATGACAAAGTACAATCGGGATTAGGTGATTTGCGGATGCAAATTCAGTTGCAATAAAACACACGGTATATGCAAGCGTTAGCATGGAGAGACGTGCATGTACGCTGTTGTAAAAATGACACGGTGATATATCAACGTGCCATATTTTGAGATATTCTTTGTAAGAAATACAATGATTTGTAATCTCCTTTCTACATACCGTCCTTGTGTGACAGACAGAGCAACTTTTAGTGTCTAAAATCATCTTAATGTTACTTTTTTTGTTCCAATTTCTTATTTCAAGTCTTAGAACTGCCTCTGCCAACTTACCCAAATGTCATTTTCTGTTGATTAAAGTCACCCAGAATCATCCAGCTTCACTGCATCCTGCCAAAACAAAGTTGGTCGAAAAAAAGAAGAGAAGATTAAATAAGGATGGGTGCAAATGTACCACCTGAGGTCACAGCGCATAAAGGTAATTCATCACTGTCATTTCAACATCAACACCTTCCCAGCAGGTAAAAAAAAACCCCTCCCAAACCTTTGATTAAACATCAGCAGGAGACAGCGGTGCCAAGCAAAATCAAAACCAGTGAAGCATCTTTGGCCTGCAGGAGACTCTTTTGCAGTCAGCTAAGCAAGACCCCACATTCTGTGGGGCCGGGCGGCGCTGCTGCACTGGGCCCGGTCTGGATGGGCCTGGGCCCCCTTTCCCTGGCGGGTCGCGGAGTATGGGGGTGCCTACTGGGGTCAGCGGGGGAGCTGGCCCCAGGGAGGGGTCACTTGCCCCTCCCTTCCTTCCCTCCCCATCTCCAGCTGCCTCCCTCTTCCCGCTCCACCACAACCACCCACACATGCAGGGCCTTGGAGTAGGGGTATGTCACCAGGGTGCAGAGGAGGCTACCCCCCCCCCCCCCCCCTGTCCCCTTCTGGCTGCCTCTGCCTCAATTTTATCCCACAACTTAGACATTCACATTACTCACACTCTCATTACACATACATATAGGATCTTGGGGGTGGGCACGATACACGGAGTCCAAAGTACCATCAGGGTGTACACCCCACCCCTGGCATCGTTGCCCACCTCTCAATTTTAAATACACGTAGACATTGAGGGCTAGCAGGAGGGACCATGCGCTTACCTGCTGCTCTCTGGCAGGTAGCTCCAAGCCCTCCTGGGTTTTAAATGCACCTTAGAACACATATGCATCAACATTACAATGAGCGGGTGGAGGGAGGTTTGGAGTCTTCTCTCACCCCCATTCTCTGCGACCTGCTGGAGCAGGGGGGCTAGGACTAGGAGGAGGAGTTGGCCGTCCGACTGCGGTCTGGAGTGTGGAGCCTTCCTGCTGCTGCGGAGTCGGGGCGGTCTGCCTCCCCCCACCGCAGGGAAAAGGGAAACACCACCTGGGTCTGGGTGCAGTTCCCCCCTCCAGGGGCGGGGGCACCTAGACCCGGTTTGTAGAGTACGCTTGGGGAGTGTGATCGTGTGTACAACGTCTCTTTATGTCTGTCTCCACGTTGGTTGAGTGTGGAGTAAGTGCATATGAGAGCATGAGGGTGGGAATGGATGTTTGTATCTGTGTGTGCCTGTATGTCTGTGTCTATATGTCAGGTTGGGTGTCAGGCGCCACCTCTCTGGGGACATCTCAGGCCCTCCAAGGTTTGGAGGCCTATCTCCCCCTACCACCACTTCCCCTGCCAGTGGCGGACCCCCTCAGACATCGGTGCGTTGGTGGTTCTTTGTGTCCGGGGATGGGCGTCCAGGTACACACCGGCTCACTCCTTGGCGGCCGCTTATCGGGGCCTGGAGCCTGGGGCTCGCTCGGGCCACTTCGGAGGTGGGGTGCCCCCGGCCTCTCGGCCTGGGGCTCGGTCACTCAGGCGCAGCTGGCTGCCGGCGGAGCTCACGGGCGCGTCACTGCAACTCCCCCTGGCTTCTGCTCCGCGGCTGCTGAGTGAGCCCTCATCTGGGACTCTCCTCAGCTCTTTCCGGGACAGTGGCGCAGCTGCCCCTCTGTTGGTCTTCCTTGGTCTCTTGTGTTCTGGGGGCCTCTGGATGTCTGGAGTTTTGATCTCATCCACACCTGCTTCATGCCCTGGAGGACGGGGCTGTGGCCCCCCCACACCCTCTAGCAGATTATTACATGAAGGAACCTTTTAAAAAAACAAAAAACAAGCGCGTCCATGCTCACAGGTGTACACACGGGTGATCACACCCACAAACTACACCCTTTTTGGCTCCTACCTCAAAGCACACTGTGTTCTGTTGATCTTATGTGCTGCACAATAATGTTTAACATTTAGTATTTACTGTCATATTCCCATATATCATTGTGATGTTGTTTATTCTATTACTCTTGTTCTCTTCTGCTTGCTTTCTTTTTTCTTTCTCAGCAGGTGATCCAGGTGATTGATATATGCATTTTTTTTTCTCTGCCCGTTCTGTTGGTTTTTGTCTTTTGCCCTTCTCCCCCGTCCCTCTTCTCAGCTGTTTCTCTTTCCCTCTTTCTTTCTCCCCTTCTTTCCCCCAGTCAAGTCTGTCCCGTATTCATTAAGTGAAAATAAAATAAACAATAAAAGGTGAATCAAATGGACCATTACGGCAAGGCTGGGATGGTCAGTTTGGTAAAGTAAATCCGTTGGGCATCTTTCTTTGCCTTTAGACAACAATTCTGATGGCAAAAGAGCCAAACGGGACAGGCCAAAAAAAAAACAAAAAACAAAAAAAAACAAATGAGCCACATCTCTGCTGGTGCATGCTGGGTAAGCACAGGTGGGATCAGTGGCATCATTGTACAGTTGTCTAACATGCAAGCGTGCAGCAGGGTCGCATTAGGAATGTGCATCACGATGAAGCCATTATTACGAGATCTTAACAACCCCCCGGTTTGCTTTATGGAGACTGCACGCCATTTATTAGCCATTCTAAACAATGCGAGGGAAGATCTAGCGGAGGACATGTCTGATTCAGTCATCAGTTCCTCTTTGTTTTCTCGGATGGGAGGCCACATCTTTCAGGTCTCTAGCAGCATATGTCTAACAGATTCAAATGAATCAGCTGATAAAATCATTTCAGAGTCTGTGCACTCAACTGAATATTTCATGATGCCGAAGCTATCGGCCACGCCGTCTCACATTTCTCTGCCATGCTTTTACGTGCTATTAAATCATTTGCCGAATGACAAAGTACAATCGGGATTAGGTGATTTGCGGATGCAAATTCAGTTGCAATAAAACACACGGTATATGCAAGCGTTAGCATGGAGAGACGTGCATGTACGCTGTTGTAAAAATGACACGGTGATATATCAACGTGCCATATTTTGAGATATTCTTTGTAAGAAATACAATGATTTGTAATCTCCTTTCTACATACCGTCCTTGTGTGACAGACAGAGCAACTTTTAGTGTCTAAAATCATCTTAATGTTACTTTTTTTGTTCCAATTTCTTATTTCAAGTCTTAGAACTGCCTCTGCCAACTTACCCAAATGTCATTTTCTGTTGATTAAAGTCACCCAGAATCATCCAGCTTCACTGCATCCTGCCAAAACAAAGTTGGTCGAAAAAAAGAAGAGAAGATTAAATAAGGATGGGTGCAAATGTACCACCTGAGGTCACAGCGCATAAAGGTAATTCATCACTGTCATTTCAACATCAACACCTTCCCAGCAGGTAAAAAAAAACCCCTCCCAAACCTTTGATTAAACATCAGCAGGAGACAGCGGTGCCAAGCAAAATCAAAACCAGTGAAGCATCTTTGGCCTGCAGGAGACTCTTTTGCAGTCAGCTAAGCAAGACAGATCACTAACCGGTCCTAAGAGAAACGTTTAATCCTAATGAGGTTATCCCGCTCGTAGCATTTTAACATTGGCTTCCTGAGTGCCTTAAAAAAAGAGTAAGACTGAAATTTTATAAATGATTTATTTGTGCCATTCTTACCTTCACTCAATGCTGATTTTACAATGTGAAGTGATTCAATAAAGTAATGCTCAAAAAATCACACCTTACTTGAATGAGAGACTCCACCTGATAAAAAAGAGGGTTCTACAACCACCACCTACAACTATTGTGATTTGCCTGTTCAGCGTTGTTGATCCCTCCTTTGCATATTTTGATACTGCTTTTGACTGAATAACAATTATTGCCTCAATATAAAGTCTTGCAGATGGAAATAGCCAAAGCTACTGGATTGGATGTGAAGTATTACAAAGTGGGTGGGACACAACCAAAACAAATATGTAATTAACGCACTGCCCAAAAGTAGATTGCTGGTAACAGTTTCGGCCACTCACATAGCCTACACAGTGTCCCGAATACAGGTAGGTTTCCAATCGCCCTCTGGTGGACAAACCATGCACCATCAACACTCGTAGCATGAATGAAGGGTGTTTCTGTCACGGACCCGGCTCTGGGGACTCGGGGTCCGTGGGCAGTGGGGACGATGACTGTTGTTGTTGTTGTTGTTGTTGTTGTTATTGGTATTATTATTATTATTATTTGGTGTGTTGTCTGCACTGCCCCTGTGCACATCTGTATGTAGGCAGGTATGTGTGTGTATTGCCTTTCTGCTGTGGCCAAGTTACAGGCACCTTCAGCCCTGGGGGCGTGGTCTAACTTGAGGGCTGGCCACACCCGAAGTCCTGGCCGCACACCTGGGCCCTGTTTCAGGAAGCCGGTTAAGTGGAAAAACTGAGTAAGTATACCCTGAGTTAACGAAAACTCTGGGTTTTCGGTTTCACAAAGTGAGTTCAGCTGCAGCCTGAGTGAGTCACTATGACGACACACTCCGTGAAGCTAACCTGCCCCCTAGCAGGTTTACTACAACTAACCCTGACTGTCTCCGCCCCTTTGTCGGAAACCTGACAGTAGGAAGTGTCGGACATGGCGTGTCCCTTCCTTGAAGAGCCAGTAGATCGTGAAGCCCAAATTCTCCGCAGAGCTCTCCGCCGGGAGAGAGTGATCAGAGCGCGTTTGGACATTTTATCATTTCCTGATGATTTTCTGTGTGAACGTTACCGTTTCTCAGCACAATCTATAATTTATTTGAATAACATCCTCAGGCCATATATTGCGCATGTGACACATCGCGGACATTCTCTCAGTTCTGTACATATTATTTGTATTGCACTTCGGTTTTTTGCAAACGGGAGCTTTCTGTATAATATTGGTGACGCTGAGCACGTTTCCAAGGCTACCGTCTGTCGGGCAGTCAGGAATGTTACAGTTGCACTGAAACGTCTCCTGTACCCGTTTGTGGTGTTCCCCGGTCATAGACCCACAAGATTTATCAAAGAGGGATGCCACAAAATTGCAGGTATCAGGATGACCAAAACTTAATTTATGATGTGGTGATACTTGGACTACTACTTAAATTTTACATTTATTTTCACGGTTCCCAGGCGTGATTGGCTGTACAGATGGCACTCACATTCCAATCATTGCTCCTTCAGTAAATGAAGGAGACTATGTGAACAGGAAGTCTTTCCACAGCATTAATGTGCAGGTACATAGTTCCCTGTAGCATTTCACACTAACAAATTATTTCATTATAGTAATGGATGCTAATTTGTGTTCTCTGCACTGTGAAGATCATATGTGATGCTGCCAACATTATCACAAATGTGGAAGCCAAGTGGCCAGGCTCTGTCCATGACTCACAAATATTCCGTGAATGTACACTGAGCACAAAATTTGGACATGGTGAGTTGAGAATACTTTAAAATATATAAAGACCAATTGCTTCAGGGACATTTGAACTGAAGTGTATCCTTCTGTCTTAGGAGAGTTCACTGGCTACTTGCTTGGTGATAGGGGGTATCCATGTTTACCCTATTTGCTTACCCCTTACCCTGACCCTGAACCGGGCCCACAGCAGCGATATAATCTGGCTAATTGCAGGACAAGAGCCAGAATTGAAATGACTATCGGAATGCTTAAGGCCCGGTTCCAGTGCCTGCAAAGACTCAGGGTCACCCCAGAAAGGGCATGTGACATTATTGTGGCATGTGTGATTCTTCACAACATTGCCACAATTAGAGGAGAACACTGTCCTTCTGAACCAAACATCAGCAGTGATCCAAACCATGAACATCCTGACCCTCCCACGGACATACAAGATGGAAGCGCAGTCAGAGACACCATATGTCACAATCATTTCCTTTGACCCATCACCTCAACATGTTGAAAGAAGAATAAACAGATTTTTTGTTCAACTGGCTTTATTGGTCGCCTGTGTTTCCTGTACACAAAGTATTAAAAGATGTAAACCTCATAAAGTGTCTCTGTTGCTTCCTCCTCTGTAACAGCTGTCAATGTTTCTTCATTATTTTCCTGTAGTAAAGAAATTAACAACATTGCTGTTCTACTGTAAACTCATATAATCTGTGGAGTATTACTCACAACTGCATGTTGGTCTGGCTCAACAGGAGGCTGCACCAGATGCAGTACACCACCACCATCAACTGATAGAATATGAGGTTTATACAGGTCACTTATAACTTACAAGGGACCAAATGGCAATTAACAAACATACCAATCACCTTACACTTCATTGTCATTATGCTCTCAAAGACAACCAAGACTGAGGCAAGGCAAAATCAGTAGGAAAATAACTTCACTACAAAATAATCCATTATGGTAAAGAGTTTATCAAATGAATGAGCAGCACTGCAAAGGTGACTGTGAAGAAAGGATGTATGCACATCATGTATTATTTTGAATTTACCCCCTATGTAGGCACTTGTGTCTTGCGGGGTTATTGACTCAGAGGATGTCCCCGCAGAGATGCCTTTGGCCACAGGGCGCCCACTGTTTTGGCTGAGGGCCAACTGCTCAGCCTCTGTGAGTGGTGGAGGACCCCCACCTGTTTTTCGGGCCTCCGCTTTTTTTCTGTTGGCTATAACGGGGTCACATTTGAGCATACAGAGTAAGCAAATATGTACTTGTAATGTGCTCAGATAATTTCAATAATTTCAATAATTTCAATAATTACAGAAAGAAAATTAATGTAGCCTCTAACTGCAATTGATTTACATAGGACAAACAGACCAAGCACTATGGCTCATAATACAATTACACCTCACCTGTTTGGACTATATTTTTATATTTCATTTTTACTTGCTGCCAGGAACGTTTGGGGCCTGTTGGGTTGCACCTGCGCTCACATCACATCACAAA
Source organism: Diplotaxodon limnothrissa (assembly GCF_057381915.1). Taxonomy (NCBI): domain Eukaryota; kingdom Metazoa; phylum Chordata; class Actinopteri; order Cichliformes; family Cichlidae; genus Diplotaxodon; species Diplotaxodon limnothrissa. The sequence goes on along the minus strand of NC_140602.1, from coordinate 54,346,327 downwards.
ATAAAATGTATAAAATAACAAATAAAATAACATATGATAAAATAACGTGTTAAATGGGTGGAAATCCCTAGATCAATGTTTATATTAACACTCACGCATTGACTCTGTCGGCTATGTTTTGCCATGCATGCTCCCTTTGTTTTGCAGCTGAGGCTGTGTTACTTTTTTTCTGAGAAATTTGCATGTTATCGGCATATGCTGCCATCAGAATTTCGGCCTCAAGCGCTGTGAAATACATTGACCGCGCCTTCTTTCCCTCCGTCTCCATGGTGACTCGCTTAATCTGTGCTCCGCTTATCAGGGCTTTATGTATCCTCGTCCGCGCGCTTCACTTGGGGTTAAAGCAACTCCGCGTTGATTGAACTAATTGTTATCAGCCTTTCTGAAACCGAATATTCCGAGTTGGACAGTTCAGGGTTACTCAACCCTGAGTATCGTTTTTCACTCTGAGTTTTCTAAACCGGCTTCCTGAAATAGGGCCCTGCTCCTCATCTGGGCTCGTCGGGGGAGCTATTTAGATGAGCGATGGAGCTTCCACTGACGCTGGATTATTGCGTTTGACTACACGTCAGTCTTCAAGCAAGTCAAGTGTGAGTGTATGCCTGCTGGGATAAGTTGTAACGGCTGCCTCTATTGTTTTCCCCTCAGGAGGAGTGTGGGACGAGAAGGAGCAGTGAGCACGGGGAGTGCAGGGACACTGGGGCAGAGAGCACTACACGGGGACTTTTGGGAAGAAGACACTACACGGGAGTCTGGGAAACTGGGGATTTATTGTTGTTTACTTCACCACCTTGTAAATAAACACTGTTGCACTGAAGAGTCCGGCGTTTGGGTCCTATTTCCCCATCTCCCCACGGTCTGCCAGCCAGACCGTGACAGTTTCTCTCGTCCGTTCTTTACTTTTTAACTTTTCATATCTGCTGAGCCTGATACATCAGCAAACAACTAATATCAGCTGACTAATAACTAGTGTCTACAACACTCATTAAATATTCAGATTAAGTGCAGCAAACAGTTAATATTGCATATGGGTTAGACAGTCTGAATCATGATCAAGACTGTGTTCATGTCACATGACATTCCTTTGAAAGAAGACACAGACTAAGAATGACCAAGGAGGTTTACATGTGAGATACAATTTTTCTGAGTAAAATTTTTGCAAGTCACTGTTGAAAAAAAACATGGCATATAGGAATGATGTTGATTGGTTGATTTGTTGGTGTGGCAGGTAACAGCAAAAATCAAACTTCAGGAAATGTGAGCAATTTTGTGATGAAACCACTAAGGTAAAGCATGTTCAAACAACAGTCTAAAGGTACTTATACAGGTTTTAGCTATGCTAACCATTTGATAGCTGTAGCTTGATATTTGTCAAACAGACACAGAAGTGACCAAATCTGAGGAAGCACAATTTTTTTTTTTTTTTTTAGGATTTCTTGAAATGGAGAAATTGGGAACAAAGCAAAGCTCTGAGTTTTGCTGTGCTCCCTGTAGCAGAATGACATCAGTGAGACACAGATGATTGGTGAGGACCAGTTGGACTGCAGCTTGTCAAGCTTGTGCTTCTTGGTGTCCACAGCCAGACTAACTGATGGGGAGAATAATTCATCTAATGGTATTAAGTTGACACAGCTCACTGCTGTCATCACTCATCTCCCTTGGTACCAGCAGCAACATCACCCTACTGCTGCCTCTCTGCCCGCCCACACACACACACACACACACACACAGACACACTGTACTGTATGCACAGCAAAGTTCAGACTGGCAGATGCACCTCAGCTTCTGTACATCTAGAGCAGCTTTTGCTCTTTCTGCCACTCACCTTCACTGTGATCATCACCTCCTGAACTATTTTGCAGCAAACACACACGCTGTAAATGGTCCTCAAACCTAGAGAGCCTCTCACTGGTCTCCAACCCCAGCCTAGAAATATCTCTACTCATGTGTGCGGCATGACGCTGATCAGTCAAAGTGATTCTGTTTAAGGGCTGACTTTTGTCTGCTCGAGGTGTCATTAAACCTGAAATGACAGCTGGATTAGGAAATGCCGAGCACACCACGTTAGAAGTACAACAAAGATGTTTCATCATCATAACTCAGCTGGATCAAATACACGTGCTTGATGCATCTTTAATGGCGCCAAGGCAGGTATCAGGAAGCATTAACTTTTTAAGGAATAATCCACCCTCAAGTATTCTTACACTGTTAGTGATCATCAATCTGTGACACTCCCTCTGTAAGGGGACTTTCACCGTGCAGCCACTCTGTCAGCCACCTTCGACTCCTGCTGTGTTTTGTGATTTTTCTCTGCAGCTGAATAGCTTTCAACAAACCCAAGGGGTGTAGATGCTTTCATTCAGAGGAGGGAATAGTAACATATAAATATAATAAGCTTGGAAACTAGTACACACACAATGCTGTGTGCATATATTATCATTGTCATGCGTTTTATTCTGTTTCTTGTTCAGCTACCTATTGCATTCATGTCTACTGTTTATCAAGCATCCATCTGCTACATTTATGCAGGTAGACAGGGAGCCAAGTAAGCATGGTAGCCAAGATATTCTTCTCAGTTCTTTGTTCTTCAGATTGTATTACATTCCTCAGCCAGCTCAACTGAACTTGCACTGAAAGATCAACAGTTATACTCAAAGTTCTCTCTTTAAAATCTTTAAGGCTGTTTCTAGAAATCCTACAAAGAGAACTCAGTTCTGACATTTGTATCGGAACTCTCATTCCTTTAGTCTGCACTTGAAGTTTATGACCACATATGAGGGTTTGGAAAGTAGAGAGAAATTTTGCTTTCAGACAGCAGTACAGTACATTACCTACTTAACTGCTGATGCACCACCCTGTCGAACTGTTGATCTCTCTGACTTTCATGAACAAGACCGCCTGACGTGAAGGTGCTTGTTCAAATGGCTTCAGGTTACAGGTTTTTTTTATTGGTTTGGCACAGTTTTCACAAGCAATGGGTACATTTTCAAAACTCTTAGTACTTATATCACAACAGATCATCATAAGTGCACCTTTTTCAAACATTTCAGCATATTTGCAATTGTGTTAGTACAACACACATAATGACAAAATATCCTTTTCTGTCACGGCTGGCGGAGTGAGCCGTGTGGTGTGGAGGAAAGGGAGGACCCAAAATGCAGCAGTGACTGATGATACGAGTGATGTTTATTTACAAAGTGACAATGGCAGAAACAGGCAGTGAGGCATGACAAAACAACTGAAGAAACCTAAACTGGGAGAACTAAATGACAAACCTGAGACCATACAAAAGGGGTGCAGGGCAGAGAGACGCAGAGACAGGAACACCATAGACCGCAGATGAATGTAGATTAACGCAGTGATACATGGATGAACGCAGACGAGCCGACGACAAACACAGACCGACACCCACTAAATATACACACACAAGGTAATCAGGTAATCGCACACAGGAGGGAAGAACAGCTGATCTGAATACACATGATGACTGGAGGACACAAGCTGAACACAATGACAACAGACACAGACTTTCAGAACAAAACAGGAAATCTAGAACCCGAACCGGACACAAGGGGGGAGGACACAGAATAACTAGACAGAGGGAAATAATCACAAAACAAAACGCTGGGTCAACGACCCAGGACCATGACACTTTTCACTACACAAAATAAGTGTTTCATCTAAATAAATGTTTCATTCACAGTTACTGCCTTTCATAATGTTATCACTATCAAATTTTTGATTTGCATCTCTTATTATTCAGTTTAATACATTTGTCTATCATTTAATTGAGACTTTGCACTGTTCAAATATGGAGCAGGTTAGACTCGTAGGGAGAGGAAACCTTCATCGAAGAGGTGGTGGTGCTCCTCGACAGAGAGGTGGTCTTCAGAGAAATGTAGGCAGAAGACAACGCACCATGATCTCTAATGAAGTCCGGGCCATCATTGTTGACCATGTGGTTAACAGAGGCTTTACCATTGCTGAGGCTGCCAGGTTGGTACAGCCTAATTTACAAAGGTCAACTGTCAGCTCTATCATCAGAACTTTTTGCCAAGAAAAAAGTATGTCTGCTATAGCAACTTCACTTCTAAAATATAGTACTCTATTGTATAGATGAACAACATGTAATTGTCAGTTTACAGTAATGTAATTTGTAATACTTCAATATTGACAGTATATGATTGTCCTCAGAATTAACAGGAGACAACCTGGTGGTGGTCGCCCACGTGTTTTGACTGACCAGCAGGAGTTGGCTGTGGTGGAAATGGTCAGGGCAAGGAATGCCATACGGCTGTCTGAAATCAAACAGGTTATTGAGAACAGCAATGACACCTTTGCCAATGTCCCATCAATTAGCCTTCCAACGATTGCCCGGCTTTTGAAGAAGCACCAGGTTTCCATGAAACAAATTTACTTGGTTCCTTTTGAGAGGAACAATGTCCAGGTGAAACAACTGCGTTCAGAATATATTCAGGTACAACACTAAACTGGCATGCAATTACTGTAACAGTACTGACAACTATTAGTTGTAAAAAAAAACCTAACTAAATTATCATTTCAGAGGGTGATGGAGCTGGACGCTGCTGTGAATCATCACAAGTATATTTTTGTTGACGAGGCCGGTTTCAATCTGGCAAAAACTAGACACAGAGGACGTGTGTGTGTGTATTTATGTATGTATGTATATATATATATATATATATAGGTCCCTCATCCTATTCATGTAGCCCCTTCCGCCGGGGTTACTTGCGTAGTAGCATTCCAACAACGCCCTGTTTTCGTCCCTTGCCCACCGATGCCTTCTTGTTCCAGTAGCCCACTTTTCGTCAGGGTGCCCTGGTTCCTCAACACCTGACGCGGACCTTGTTGATCCGGGCGACGTCCGAGCCGGCATGCCTTCATATTTATCTGTCTCGCTCATGTCTGCGGTAGGCTTGCTTAGCATAGGGGGTCTAGCCTTAGGACCCTTACTGGATACAGACGCCCCAGGCAGGAATCGAACTTGCGATCCTCTGTTCCAAAGGCGTGTAGTTTAACCACTACGCTATCCAGCCTATTACCCCAGCAGGGTACCTGCTGGGGTAATAGGCTGGCCAAAGGAGGAGATAGAAGCCACTGACATAAAGACAAGAAAGCTCCTGACCATGCATGGAGGGTTTCACCCCAAGTCCAGCACCCTGAGGCTGTACGCTAAGCGGAAGGAAGGGGGCCGGGGACTGGTGAGTGTCAGCACCACAGTCCAGGATGAGACAAGGAACATCCAAGAATACATTGGGAAGATGGCCCCAACTGACCGAGTGCTCAGTGAATACCTCAGGCAGCAGAAACCCAAGAAAGAGGAGGGAGACGAGGAACCATCATGGAAGGACAGGCCCCTGCACGGTATGTACCACCGGCAGATAGAGGAGGTGGCTGATATCCAGAAATCCTACCAGTGGCTGGACAAAGCTGGACTGAAAGACAGCACAGAGGCACTAATCATGGCAGCACAAGAACAAGCTCTGAGTACAAGATCCATAGAGGCTGGGGTCTATCACACCAGGCAAGACCCCAGGTGCAGGCTGTGTAAAGATGCCCCAGAGACAATCCAGCACATAACAGCAGGGTGCAAGATGCTAGCAGGCAAGGCATACATGGAACGCCATAACCAAGTGGCCGGCATAGTGTACAGGAACATCTGTGCCGAGTATAACCTAGAAGTCCCGAGGTCAAAATGGGAGATGCCCCCAAGGGTGGTGGAGAATGACCGAGCTAAGATCCTGTGGGACTTCCAGATACAGACGGACAAAATGGTGGTGGCTAACCAACCGGACATAGTGGTGGTAGACAAACAGAAGAAGATGGCCGTAGTGATCGATGTAGCGGTTCCGAATGACAGCAACATCAGGAAGAAGGAACACGAGAAGCTGGAGAAATACCAAGGGCTCAGAGAAGAGCTCGAGAGGATGTGGAGGGTGAAGGTAACGGTGGTCCCCGTGGTAATCGGAGCACTAGGTGCGGTGACTCCCAAGCTAGGCGAGTGGCTCCAGCAGATCCCGGGAACAACATCGGAGATCTCTGTCCAGAAGAGCGCAGTCCTGGGAACAGCTAAGATACTGCGCAGGACCCTCAAGCTCCCAGGCCTCTGGTAGAGGACCCGAGCTTGAAGGATAAACCGCCCGCAGGGGCGTGCTGGGTGTTTTTTTTTTTTTATATATATATATATATATATATATATATATATATATATATATATATATATATATACATACATGGAACGCCATAACCAAGTGGCCGGCATAGTGTACAGGAACATCTGTGCCGAGTATAACCTGGAAGTCCCGAGGTCAAAATGGGAGATGCCCCCAAGGGTGGTGGAGAATGACCGAGCTAAGATCCTGTGGGACTTCCAGATACAGACGGACAAAATGGTGGTGGCTAACCAACCGGACATAGTGGTGGTAGACAAACAGAAGAAGACGGCCGTAGTGATCTCTGTCCAGAAGAGCGCAGTCCTGGGAACAGCTAAGATACTACGCAGGACCCTCAAGCTCCCAGGCCTCTGGTAGAGGACCCGAGCTTGAAGGATAAACCGCCCGCAGGGGCGTGCTGGGTGTTTTATATATATATATATATATATATATATATATATATATATATATATATATATATATATATATATATATATATATATATATATATATATATATATATATATGTATGTATATATGTATAGCAAAAGATCCTTTAAGTCCTGTAAGTTGTGTGGTGGGAGGCTCTACCTGGACCTATTTGTCCAGCACATTCCCCAGATGCTCGATTGGATTGGGGAATTTGGAGGCTAAGTCAACTACTCTAACTCATTGTTGTGCTATTCAACTATTCCTGAACCATTTTTACTTTGTGGCAGGGCGCATCATTCTGCTGAGAGGGGCCACAGCCATCAGGGACTAATGTTTTTTAATGCAAGTAGGGTACATGGTTCCAACAATGCTTAGGTAGGTGAAACAAGTCAAAGTAGTATCACATGGATGGCAGGACCAGTCATCTAGCCATCACGCTTGTCAAACTCACTCAGATCCTTATGCTTGCACGTTTTGCCTGCTTCTAAGATCAATTTTTAGAAAGAAAATGTTCACTCACCTAATATATCCGACCCACTAACAGGTGTCATCACAAAAAGATCACTCATTGGTTCTCATAATGTCTCCCTCACCCCTAACTAGTCATGCCAGATGGCTGATCCTGATTATATCAGTTTTTCTCCAATTAAAAGTGAGTTTTTCCTTCCCACTGTCACAAAGTGCTTGTTAAAAGGGGGTTGTTTCGTTATTAGTATTTTTTCTGTACTATTGGGTCTCTACCTTACAATATGAAACATCTTAAGGTGACTGCTGTTGTGATTTTGTTCTATATAAATAAAACTGAATTGTGTTGAATTTCTCCTGATCCGTGTATTCGCTGGGCTAAATTCAGAGCACTGGTGTTTTGGACATCAATGTGATGACTTTAAAGAAAAACAAAAGAGCCCCTTATGAATGGAACACACTAGCTGTCAATGTATTGATTTTTACCGACCAATCAGCACTCTTATTACCAGATCTAATTAATAAACATAACCATTCTCAACCACACGACAGTATATTTCTTCACTTTCACAGTTGTAATATTGTCGTGTTTACAAAAACTGCAAACATGCAAAAACCTGTCAAAAGCACTCAAAATGACATTTGTGTTAATTCCCGCATGTGGGCGTCTCCAGGGCCTCATTTTACTCGCAATGACACACTCACACGGGCAGGTTTACAAGGTGAAAACAGTCACAGCTACACTATCACAGCTGGTAATAAGTTAAAAGCAGCTCTGCACAGACAAATTCAGTATTAATGCAGTTTTTCGCAGTACGTGGGTTTCTTGCTGTTTCATTCCTCTTTTAGTTCATTTTGCTGCGCTTACAATAAATTTACCTGAATCTACAAGCTCCCTAATCTTGTTTTATTAATTAAAGAAAGTCTATTTCCCTCCTTGCTCTCTACAACTCTCTGACTCCCTAGCACACACACACAAGTCACAATTCTCACTCTCGGTGAATACATTCAGTAAATCAAGAACAGACATTTCTCTCCTCATTTTTTTTTAGAACAAACAAAAATCAAATATGGACAGAGGAAAAAACATCCTAACTCTATTTCTCTACACTGCTTTAATTATTTAAGTGTATTTTTAGCAAACAAAAGGGGATGAATCTCATGACCATATGCTTTTTCCTAACTAATTAAAGTGCTAAACAATAAATTAGGAATCCAGTGAGTCGTTCGTTTGTCATGAAGTGGCAGGTTGTCACCAAAATCCAGATGCTTCTTCATGCCTCTGTACCCTCCTTACCATTTGTTGTTGTCGCTAACTCTTCGATTCAAGCGCTTTTCAGAGAAGGGTGCAATCGTGCCTGTCTGAGTGCCAGCACAGGTGTGCTGTTGGCAGCTAGAGCCTCATCCAGAAATGTGTCTGACAGCTCAAAACTCAGTGTGACATCTCACTAACTTCTTCAAAACACAATCCTGAGTCTACAGCCTCTTTAATAATTATGCAGTGTTCAGAGAGTGTGCGCATTAACCACCGACGTGTGCGAGCTGCACAAGGTGAAGTAAGTTTATTGATAATACGTAGAAAAGGAAGTTTCTAGAACAAGAGAAATGCGGTGCGAAGCCTCGGAGGACTAAAAAAACTAAAAAAACTCCAAAACCTAAGCACTTTGAATGCTAATTATATTCTGGCCCAATTTGGAAGCAAAATTGGGGGATGAAATGTTAACCTACATGCCTGGAAAACAGTGGCAACCCTCCACTTTGCTGATCCCAATCTACAGGATTCCATCTGCCTGAGAATTGTTATGGATAGTAGTCGGAATATTAAGCCTGGCATCGTGCTTACGCACAGCTGTCAGGCCTACTCTGTACCTTGCGCCCATCTTCGGAGGGGGGGTATTAGCTTTGATGTGAGCAAAACCCTGCAGCAGTCAAGGGGGATCATTATGGGAGCCTCATCTCCTGCAGTAGCTGGTAGCTACAGCCCTTCTCTTGCGGCACAGCTGCTGACAGGATGGAATTAAACCTAGCCGTGAGAGTGAAGGCCGTGACCATGAGAAATTTTTACAGCTCGCTTTCAGACATCACAGGGGTCTATCACGAGGTCTGTCCTCAGCAAAGTGTCCTGCATAGCATTTACTTTCAAAGGAGTGTGAGAGTTGGAATAATCGGAGAGAAACTGCAGAACATCTGGTGTAAAAATCAGTTCAGTTATTTAGAAAGTGGATTGCATTTTGTATGTCTGCAGGCAGGTAGTAGCACCTTTGAAGACTTACATTGCAACATTGCTTGTAAGGCCATGTTAGGTTTCAAGGACTATTTTCACTGATTGGCACACTTATAATGTGAAATTTCTGATAGAAAATTCAAAATGAATTATTTATGATACAGCACATCCACAGGAAAACAGGCCAGGTAAGTATGTGTGTATGTCTGTTTGTGGGAGTGTGCAAAATATAATCAATATACAGATTGAAAAAAAAAAGAGTTCCACCTCTTGTGCAGGGCAGCACAGTGCTTGATTTGGAAGCTACAACAACTCAAACTCATTGTTGTGCTACTCAAACCATTCCTGAACTATTTTTGCGTTACGGCACTGAGCATAAACCTGCTGAGGGAGGTCACAGCCATCAGGGAGTACTGGTTCCATTAAAGCGTATATATGGTCTACAACAATGCTTTGGTGGTAGGTAGGTAGTATGTGTCAAAGTAGCATCCACCTGGATAGCAGGAACTGAGTTTTGGCAGCAGGACAATGCCCAAAGCATTAGACTGCTTCCATCAGCTTTGTTGGTTCACCATTCTTACTTCCTTGGACCACTTTTGATAGATACTGACCGCTGCAAAATAGGAATAACCCACAAGAGCTGCATGAGAACTAATGGATAGCAGGATCCAAGGTTTCCCAGCAGAACACAATGTATACTTGTTCCCTAATACACTAACAGTTCCCACCCACTAACAGGTGGCGTGATGAAGAGATAATCAGTGTTATTCACTTCACCTCTTGGTGGTCATAATGTCTGATCAGTGTACATCTTTGAACTGAGTCTGACAGACTCCCGCATATCTGTTTTATATTGTTTTCATGTGCACGCCTGCACATTTAAACAGCTTGCACACAATCTGTCTCGAAAAAACCCTTGAAATAAAGGAGGGAGGGTCACAGGTGATCCATTCACTTCTGCACTTAAGAGTACACGGCAACAATATTGGCAGAACAAGACTGTTCTGCAATTCATGCATGACTGTGGAAATAGGATGTCTGGATGTCTCACAGCCATCTGTGTTGGCTGTTGACTCATTTCATTTACATCCGCTTCTCATTCCTCCCATCCTCTCCTAATTCGCCGTTTCTCCTCGATGATGGCCACGGCGCCTGATGCCGCGTGCTGGCGCACACACATTAATGCCAAAGTCAATAGGAAGGCGAAGAAAGTGAAATGATTCGGCAGGACTGGAGGAATTAGTTGTGGTCAGATACCCCGGGGTTACACAGGAAGGAAATTGGATCTTGAGGGAACGAGAGCGGGGCGTATGATGTCATTTATTACAGCGGATTGGTGGAGAGAGGTGGGTTATCACTCATTATAGAGAACAGTGCACACCGCTGAGCTGCTTGTGCGACACGACAAGTGGCTACAGGAGCCGTAAACCCAAACATGGCCTCGCTCAATATGTAGGTGGCAGAAACTGACTGAGCAGTACAGTGTGTGGGCGTGATTTCCTGTCCATATCTACAAGTCTGCACGAATGATAAACTCCAAAAGGCAAGACACTCTTCATATTGTTGCTTGCATCTAAATTATCAAAGCAGTTTGCAGTTTGTGTTGTCTGTCTAGCCCTGTAATAACAGGCAGCAGCAGCACCAGGCAAACTAAATTCTGGAGGCTGGTAATGCCTGTGTGGTCGCCATTTTTGCTGTAAATAAAAGTCAAATCTGTGGGTTTTTTGTTGTTGTTTTTTTCTGACACAAAAATAGCTTTTGCACTGTGGCCCACATATGTCTCTCAGTTAATGCATTATTAATTATGTTGTGCTCCAATAACACTGCAAGGGTCCAGTGCAAGATGGGCTAGGACACAAAAGGGAAAAAAAAAATAGCAAGGCACTGAGATTGCTCATGCATCCAGGCTTCATGATCACAGATTAATACTGATGTTATTGTGTAAATTATTTCATAGACGAACAGCTGTTTGAGCGCCGTCCTGCATTCGTTTCTCATACAGTTTGTTTTTCTTTTGTGGATGAGGGGAAGAATGAACAAAAAAAATGCACCTCACTAAAGGAAAAAGGAAGCAAATACAGAACAGGAAATGGTTAAGTGGTGATAGCGTTCTGACACACTCCTTAGTTCCAGTATGCAAATTGGACCTGTACAGCTCAGTGCCAGTATCCTTGTCATTACAATTGGGCTCATTTAGGCATAAACTGGCCTCAGAGAGCAAACGAGGCTGGGGAACAAGGAATTAGCTGGAAGCCAAGTCACAAAGCATTCAGCACCTGATTCTCAGCTAGGACAGATGGCGGGATTGCAGCACGATGGCACAAACATACACAAAGACGGAGAGGAAGAGGGAGAGGTAGAACACCACGCACACACACACACACACACACACACACACACACACACACACACACATGCACACACATGCACGCACACCCATATCTCAGTGTTCCCTTAGGCGTGAGGCCAAAGAATTCAATGTTTCATAAGGATTAAAGTCTCTCTATGAAACCTGTGACTGAACATGAGACATTGGATCATGAAACATTGCCAAAACAGCTGTTGGGGGCTAGTCACAGTACCGGCAGTGACTCACATCTCCTCTTCACAGGCCATTTATTTTACTGTGACATGACGACGGGGAAGAGATTTTTCAAATTCAGCGACCATCACACTTTGCTCACACGTGTTCCGAAACCTCCCCCTACCCAAATGTCACAGACCTCCGAGGTGTCAGGGCTTCCTGTGCTGAAAGTGTTTGTGCAAGCTGAGGATCCTGGAGCTCGTTACTGTATTTTAAAGATCATAATGGCTTTCCCATCATGACCAAGTTTGTGTGGCGGTATTAGCCGTACCCTGCTTAAGCCCCCTGGTTTCTCGGGGGCGGCATGTTAATCCATCAGTACTTATCTGTCTGTCTCCCCAGCGTTCTATGATCCAAAATGATGAGCTGAGCTAATAAAAGCACGGGCAGACAGAAGTTGGCGATGGCACATTATCCTCACCATCTAATCCCTCTTCTAATTAGAGATGCCATCTTGGACCAAGCAAAAACAAGAAAACAAGCGAAGATTTAAAAAAAAACGACAGACACCCACGGGGTTTGTGTGATTGTTGAGCTATAATGGGCCATACTGGTGGTTTTGTGTGGTTAGATTAGTCATTATACACCATGCACTTGAATTTACCATCAAGTGTTTTTCCAAGTCAAACTGGATTGATTTTTTTTCTCTTGCTGGCAGCTTGTTGCTTCCAGCTACGTCTTCATGAAAGTTCAATGAATTATGGAGAAAATTAAAAACAGCTTGCAATGGGTAATTCATCACAGTAAACATATTTGTACTTGTTTAAAAGGTACTGTATGCTAACACTTTGGCTCATTTTCCTTGTGTTCTTGGTGCACTTCAACACTCAAGACCCAAACTTTTATATTTTCAATTCTCATTCTTGATTTCCGCCATTCTGAAAATGCTATACATGATATGATTCACCCAAAAAGTAAAGTCACCATAATGGAGAACTTTTCAGTGAGGCCGCCATACTTGACATTAAAATAATAAAATAAAATAAAATAAAAGGCTGGTGAAAAAAAAAAGATGTTTAGTTAATAGAATTCTGTTCAGAGAGAACAGAACAGTCATTTGATCCTGGGCCATATTACCAGATGTCCCAGGATCAAATGATGAACAAAGTGTTAGTGACTATCAAAACACAGGAAAAAAACGGGAGTGAGAGAGAGAGATGGCCACAAAATACAACTCAGACCGGATGATGCTTTCTGAATAAATGTTGGCTAGCCTGTTCACCCTTGATATAAAATAATTATGTATGAATAAATGAATATTTAACTGACAGTAGTAAATCAGAACAATGTGCATCCAGCAAATGTAAGCTCAGTGTACAGCGAGGTAGATGGTGAGGGGTGGGATCACATGTCAGGGTAAGTAGGGCACTTGTTTGTATTTTACTGTTATTTTATGAATCTGCTAATAGGCAGAGGATTGTTTTGCTTTCGCTCCCACCATTTCCCTCTTGATTTCATCACTGCCTGCAGACTGACTTTTGCATGAAGGTGGTGTTTTGTTTTAGTTGTGTGTGCTCGCATGTGTGTGTATTTATCACATTTTGAGAAAAAGGGGGGAAAACGATGCTCATAGTGACTTCTGTACTACTGTCACTCATTGCTCTCTACCCATTATCTTTGTGCAGTCACCGCGTCCCCCTCCACCTCCCGCTCTCTCTGTGGCTCTTCTATTTTGTCTTCCAGTGAACATTTATTGCTCCGCTGAATTTAAATCCTCCTCTCTCCCCTTGCACTGGATATTCTCTGCTTCCCTCTAACTTTTTATATGCCTCTCCCTACACCAACTGCAAATTTTCTCACACTCGCCATTTATATTCAGTCGCTCATTATGATTTTCTGCTGCCTCTCGCCTCTCCTCTGTGTGTGCAGTTGGACATTATCGTTCCCCTTTATTCTGTCTTTTGAATAGGCAAGTAAGCTCAAGCAGCTTTTTTTCGCTGTCTGATGCAGCTAAGATGTTCATGAATAGAGATCAAGAAGAAAAAGAGGAAGAGGCACTGCAGGGGATAACAAAGAAAGCGCAATTTTGTCTAAGATCTTTTCTTTTATTTAAACATTAGTTGTTTTTAACTAATTGGAATGCAGTGTGTACCACATGGACCAAGTGGACAGACTGTATACATTTTGAATAAACAGCAAAACAGCTGAGTAGGAATAAATGTGGCTTTGAGACCTGGGAAGGGATGGCAGCTTCATCTCAAAAAGAAGCTACTCTGTGAGTTTCTGAAGTTAACTTGGCCAAGCTGCTGATGTTGTGAAGATACTTTGCTGAGCCCGAAGAATAAACTCCGAGGTGGTAAAAGGCCCAGTGAAGGCTTTTTGAGGTGTTACTTAGCAACTCTCTCACTCTCTCTCCACAGGACAAAATTGAAACACAGTTACTTCTGGACAAAACCCTCTCACACCCAATGTCAAGAGTTATAAAAGTTTTAGAGAGCCGTGAAGCGAGCGATCTTTGAAATGGGCCAGCACGTCTTGCAGCAAAGCACTCTCAGTAACTTTGAGAGCTTATGGAGAGGATTTAGGACAAATAAATCTCAGAATTTGATTACCTTCTTTCTTTCTTTTTTTGATGTTGATGGATATGATAAGAGAGCACGACAGGCCAAGACGGTGATGGAGATGATGTCAGCCTATTATACTCTACTGCACTCCAGCTCTACCAGCTGCAGGTGCAGCAGTTCAACAACACACACCCCTCGGATCCTTGGACTGAAAAAGCGCAAGCTTCCATTATTTTATTTAAAGTCTCTGTAAGTTAGATCATTCTCTGGCAGAGTGAACTGTTCATCTATTAGCAAGCTAAGAGCAGCATTAGCAGTCGATAAAGCCTAATGAAGGCAGTGCATCCTCACATAGCTTCCCAGACAACTTGGCTAAAAGCTGCATCATCTACATCTAGGGAAATCTCAAGTTACCCTGAGAGAGAATAGAGCGAGTCCACTCTCACTGCAGGCAAATCATCATCATCTTCTCTCCTCTCTCCCTCTCACTGGATGCCCAATTGTCTGGCTTAAGGAGTGTCTGTTTTTTTTAGCTAGGTGGAGGCGGGTAGGGGGTGAGTGGGGGAGGGGTGTGAATGTTGTGCATGTTCAGTATTTGGCAAGAACCATACAGTCAAGCAAAGCCCTGATATTTCTGTTTGGATGATGTGTAATAATAGGGGAACATTTGTGCACGTGCCTAATTACAAACACTCACTGCTCACATTATTAGATGCAACTGTTCAAGCTGCTTGTAACAGCAAATCTTTCGCCAGCTAAACATATGGCAGAAACTCAATGCATTTAGGCAAGTAGACATGGTCGAGATGAGAAGTTCAAGATCTGCAAATCTAGCATCAAAATGGTGAAAAAGGGGGATTAAAGTGATTTTGAATGTGACATGGTTGCTGAACTGAGTATTCCAGAAACTGTTGATCCACTGTGATTTTTCATCACGCCCATCTCTAGAATTTAGACAGACTGGTCTGAATAAGAGAAAGTATCCAGTGGGCGAAGAGGAGAAGGGTCAGAGTACTGAGCTGATAGGAAAGCAACAGAAAGATTTCAGTTTCATCCTGACTGAGCTTAAGAAAATTAGAGCTGAACCAGGATTTGTGGTTCGAAATTTGGATAAGCATTCTGTAAGAGCAGAAGGTGGGAGGGAGGAATCAGGTCTCCAGGAGATAATAACCAATAACTAATAAGCAAGCAAGGTATGTAAAAGAGCATTTCTGAAAACACAACACATCAAACCTTGAAGCAGACGGGCTACAGCAGCAGAAGACCACACCAGGTGCCATTCCTGCCAGCTAAATACAGGGAACTGAGGCTACGGATCTCACAGACCAAAAGTGAACAATAGAAGACTAGAAAAAATACTGCCTTGTGTTTATAACCACAGTGTGGTTATAAATGGCTGCTTCCAGAAGGATAATGCACCATGTCCCAAAGCTGAGATCATTCAAACTGGTTTCTTGAGTATGAAAGCGGGTTCAATGTACTCAAATGGCTTCCACAGTAAACAGAACTCTAGTCTAGAAGAATATCTTTGGGATGTGATGGAATAGGAAATTTGCTTCATAGGCAGCATAGATCTTCATAGATCTTTAGCTAATAAATCGGCAGCAACTGTGTGATTTTATCATGTCCATGTGGATCAAAACCTCTGAAGAACGTTCCCAGCACCTTGTTAAATCTGTTCTCCAAGGAATTAAAACAGTTCAGAAGGCAAAAGGGGCACAACACATTACTATAAAGGTATACCTAATGAAGTGGCTGGGGACTGTATATTGGACCATACTCTAAACCTGCCCACTGGCCCATATCACAAGATCTTCTTCTTTCACACTTGTCTATATGGGCTTCCCTACCTTTTTAAATTTTAATGAGTATTATTTTTGACTATTTTATTTCTGTCAATATTTTACTTTTACTCCCTATGTTTTAACACAAATATCGCTTCTTTCTTCTCCTTACATTTTCAAAGCAGACTCATTACTTTAGGTTTAACGATATCTTTTAAAGTGTTTATACTCGGGGTCAAAGTGAGCTGGACATTATACAGCAACATCTTACAACATTTCTGTCATCTCAACAAACATCAGCACGCACACAAACTGTTTGTGTACATTTTGTTGCACAGCTTTCACTGTAGTATCTCTTAACACAAGCATCTTTACTACTAAAGTACAGAATGTCTGGAGTTTGGCCACCTCTGTCAGCAACAACCAGTATCCAGGCCTCAGTCACAGGAGGCTGCAGCTGGCACAAGTGAGGAAGAGACAGAGCAAGGTGAAATTAATGTGGTAAGAAAATGGATGGATATATATATATATATATACATATATATATATATACACATACATACATATATAGGGAGGGAGGGATTCAAGGACAGAGGTGAAATGAATGGCTACTTTGACCATGAGCCACTGTTAATAGCTAAAGTACATCTTTCAATTTTCACATGCTGCAGTGCAACTAAGAAGTAAACCAACAACAACTGTACCCACCTGATTAAAACCTGTTTCAATATTAATAATCATCCCTGCTTGCTGGCTTTGTATTTGCAGCTTGCAGCTCAGTCTTTTAGCCCTGAACACAGTTATGTTAGATCCTATGGGGTACTTGTCTTAAAGTGGGTCAGCTGGACACTGAATTATCATTTGACTCACGAAGTGAACCATCCATGAGTCAAATGAAAATGTTAATGAGCTGCATGAACAGCTAGCTGAGTTATAAACAAAGGGTTTGGACTCAAAACCAGACAGATTCAAAAGAAGGTTTTTTTTTTCTGCATATCACCCCTGTGGCAACATATCACCCCAGTAGAGCCCTTTGCTCTCTGCAGGCTTACGTATTGTCCTTGGGGTGTGTAACCCTCTGGGGTCCAGGGTATAATTGGCCGTTTTTGACTACTTTTGATTTTACCTCTATATTTCACCTTTAAAAACTGTTTATCTTGCCTTGTTTGGTATCATTTTTTTCAGCACAACCTCAAATATCTGAGATTTGAGTAATTATTTCATTTTTGCATACTATATTAGCACAATTGATCTAAATTCAGACAGAAAATTCAAAATCCGAGTAGAAAAAAGTTATATTTTTTACTGTAAAACCCACAAACATGTCTAACGAATCATTTTCATAACTTGAAATGCAAATAGAAATTGTAAATTTCTAAAAATTCTGCACATGCTTTGCAAACAATAAAGTTATATGGTACTATTTACCTAAAAATGCACCCAAGGCCTCAGGCGTTTTTTATATAACCATTTAAATCTATTTACAGAACAATCAGGTGTGCTGCATCAAATAAGAAGGCACACAAATTATTTGTGCCAGTCCAAAAATGTAGTTTGTGTTCAGTATAAGACAGAGGAGAACACCACAGGCCTAAACCCTGTAGGTCTGACAGCAGGAGGTGCATCAGTCCTGTTTTCCATGTGGGAACAGCGTTTACACTGGAATCTGCCTTTGACGGCTTTTTAAGAGCAAATATGAAATTCAGCAGTCTAACTGACACACAATACAAAACAATAACTACACAATACACTAACTACAGCCTCCAAACACGCTAAACATCACTAATGTTTCACGTATGAAAACTTGCGCGCTCTCTCTCTTTCTTTCGCTCGCCCGCTTTCCGTCGCGGGTGTCACTCCTAAAAACTTCCCCTTCTCCCTAAACAACCAAGTACCACATGTTGCCATATCATTTTTTTTTTTTGATTGGCTGACATGGTAAACTCTAACACCAATCCGGTTGTTCAGTGATGACGCGACGAATCCTACTTCCGGGTCTAAAGTAGTCTGCGTTTAATATGGCTTTTGTGTTGTTAACATGTTTAATGTTATGTATTTTCTTCTATTTGATCTCAAAAAGCTCCTAAAACAGTCAGTGATCACTGTTGACCTCCCTCGGCTTTTATTACCGCTAATCATTTATTTAAGCTCAGTTTTTAAAACCTTAGGATGTAACTACAGCCCAGTCCATGCAGCAGTATATGAATGACTAACCTCATATGTGGATGGATTATCTCAGTTGTTCTCCTGGCTGAAGTTTGGTCCTTTTACAGCATCCTGCCATGCGATTACATTTGTTCCTGAACACCGAGAACACTCACGTTAACTTTTATCGAGTGGAAAAAAAGTTAGCTTGTTTATATTATGCTAACATAGCTGTGTCGCTAGCGGTCACGTAGCACATCATTATATACCAGCTAGCCAAACGTCTGTAACCCTACAAACGTCACTGCTGTTTAGTTTTCTGTCTTCATTTATGCTGGAAGTGATAACAGAGCTGTACGTTTTAATTTGTTTCCAAAACCCCGCAGTCAGGACATGCTATATTGTATTTAGATAGAAGCTAGCGAGCTAAGTCCCTGCTAACTTCTAACTCCGTTAAATGTCATAAATTCCGTTTTCATGGATGCCTGGATGTTAAACTCAATTGTTACACCTGGTAGAGCAGAACGCTGATTATTTTATTAAAGATGAAAGACTTTAGACAGTTTTTCAACTCTCAGTAATGCCATAGTGATCGTTTGATATATGGACCTGTAGCGGAGTTTAGGCCCAGACACGGCTAGTGACGTCAGACTGAACAATCGGATAGAGAAGTGGTGTTTTTTTTGTTACTTATTTCACTCGCGAGCGGAGTGTTTGCTAGCATTGTCCGTAGAAAATGCAGTTTTTAGCGTTCTTCCCGCTGTAAAAACCACTGTTTTGTTCAGAAAAAAACATCGCGTGTATTTTTTTTATCATAACTCTGGTTTTATGTGGCCCATCGACACAATTCAAAAACTGGTATGTAGTTTGAAGTCCGCACTTTCGGCCCAAGTTGAAATGGAGACTGACTTGCTGCATCTTGTAGCTGTGTCGTCTTAAATTGGTCATGGGATTTTGACGCGCCGGCGCGTCCAAAAGTAGAATGGCAAGCAGAGCCTTCATCTTTCAGTACCCTTCTGTGGATCCAGCTCCCAATTTGGGTTCTTATGTCCTGTCTATCATCCTGTTCTGTCCGCAGTCACCCGCAACCAGTAACCACAGACAGCTGCTCTTGTTTGTCATGTTGAACTCCAACCTGCTGCTGACCTTCTACTGCTCATCCATTGAGAGGACAGTTCCAACCGTGGTTTTAACTTGTTCAGCCTGCTTTCCTCAGGGAAGCGCTACAGGTGCATCAGCACAAAGACCCACAGACTAAAGAACAGTTTCTCCCAAAAGCCATAACCACCCTGAACTCAGACATGCACTGATAAACACAGTTCCACCCCCCATTTCAAGGATTTCCCTCTATAAACCACCTGTGCAATAATCCAAACTGTATATACATAACACTATTTATTTACATATTTGTTTCCTTTTTTTTTATCAGATTGTATATTTTGTATCTTATCGTACATCTGTATAGTGACAATAAAGGGATTCTACTCTATTGTCCAGGTTTCTTCCTGCTAAAAGTGAGGTTTTCTTTCCCACTATTGCCAAGTTCTTGCTCATACTGTGCCATCTGATTGACGTAGTTTTCTATGTATTATTGCATAGCGAGTTATTTGCTTTACAATATAAAAAGACTTGAGGTGTTGTGATTTGTAATTTTAACTTAATTGAATAAACATGGAGAGAGATAAACGGGACCAAGAGACACTAAAGAAGGGGACGAGACCAGTGACAAAAAGAATCTATCACAGGAACCACAAAAGCTGTTTGCAGTTCAAACCAGCTGCATTATCACCAGCTAGTAATGGAGGTTTTTCTTGACTATCTAGGCTGAAACTGAAATACACTCCATGTAAGATTATAAAGCTTACCAGGAGCAGCAGCACTAGCAAACAGTAGTGGGTCTTAGGAAAGAGTCAGTCACATGAAGTGACTCTTGTTGTGAACTAATGAATTATTCACAGATTGATATGGGAAGAAAAGATACGTCATCCTTATAGAAGTTCTTATTTCTTCTGTAGCCTGCGGAGTTTTAGAGGGAAGAGTTTTTGTCTCATCAGGAAAAAGGAGCAACACTCTCACAGTCTAAAGATCCGTAAAGGCTGCTAATGATGACCAGTGTGATGCAAATTACTCATTCATAGCCGCTGCCTGGCTGCGCCTGGAATAGATCGAAGGAAGGGGGGACTCAGACGTAATGATGTTTGGATGGATTCTCTGTTCTTGCAATAAAGCTCAAATTCATTTGCAAACACAATATCTTCTCTTACACCATTGCAACAAAATCAAACAGAGAAAGGGATCTGATCAAAGCCTGTGGATGTTTGTTCAAATTACATTTGAAATTCTATTTCAAAATAAAGAGTCCACAGGGCCCGGCCTGCTCATCATCGCACTGACAATTTACCACCCCTACCAATTGGATGGAGCTAAAGATGCTGAGCGTATGGTGTCATATTCATTCAGAAGTACTGGTGTGGTTTAATATTGCATGCTTTGGGTATCAAGTTAGGCTTGTGAGTGCACATAAAAATTAGAGCAATAAAAAAACAATTCTGCACAGCCTTGTTCTCGAACGCATCAAGTATACAATTATAAAAAATACAACGGATGCTTTTGGCAAGATAAAGAAGACAATTATTTTCTCAGTGTCCAGTTGGAACCATGCTTACTACCAATATTAATCCTCTCCCTGCAAGCTGCATATTCATGCATGCTTGCGCGATGAGGATCTGTCAACACAACTCTAACTCAGGCGAGCACTCTTCACAGGACGGCGCTGATATATGAAGATGTCAATAAGAGACCCGCAACTTCCTCCTGTAAAATGAGAAAAATATGTGTTGTCAGGAGGCAGCTCTGCGGGGTTATGTTGATTTACTCTTCTCACTGCGCAGCCTCCTGAAATAATAAAGAGACAGTAGCTTTATAGAGTAATACTAACTGTTGGATGCCTCAAGCCAGATGAGAGGATATCTGATGGCATGCCATATTAATGCTGACTTAAGATCCCTGTTTAAAGATTTAAAAATCCATGCTAGTCTCTGGGCTGACAAACTGATTTAATTTAGCAAAATCAACTAATGGAGGCTAAAGATTTGATACCAGTCATTTTAAGTGAAAAGTGTACAAATACTTCAGAGAGGATGAAGAAGCATAAAGTAAAATGCTTAAGTACAGGTTAGCTTAAATGTATGCACTTTACTGTCCACTCTTTAAAAAATATATACTGGTGTAAATCTACATTGCCTATTTGCTAACTAATATATTATCAGTGCCAATGTCATTTTGTCAAACTTCACAAGGATTATCTAAAGGGCAAAAATAAATTACTTATAGTTTCACTGATGCTAATAGATTCTGTAGTTTGGATGTGCTGCAAATTAATAGATGGACTCTCAAGTTAACATAGAAAATTGTTATACAGGCATTTAACACTTAGTATTTTTAATGTGTTTTTAGAGCAGAGCGGGCTGTCTGTGGTAGCCTAGGGGAGTGGGGGAGGGTCGAAGACTGATGGTGTCTCAGCTCTACTGGAACACTGGGATCTCTCTTTGCCACGTTGTTTATGGGGTTTTATTTGGCAGTTAATGCTCCTGTGTCAACGAATAAGATGGATATGTTCTGCTGCACAGGTGTAAGTAGAGTATGTACCTGCCTCTTGGGTGGTCATTGATCTCTCTTCCCCTGCTCTTCCCAATATTTAAGCAGGAATAGCTAAGAGACGGAGCTACTATTGATTTTACTCTCAAACTGATCGTGAATCTTTGAACACATGCTTCCAGCATTAATATATGTTAATGGCTGATAGGGTGGCCATCAGGGGCTAAACAGTTTCTTCCAAAGGGGTTTTCTCCCATAGCAGATGCAACCCTTAGAAAAGTATGGAAGTACCATTAAGCTACCCTACTTTTTATTTTCAATACAGTGGAGGAAATAATAATTGGATCATCTGCTGAATGGGGGCCCTGGGGACCTCAGGCCTCAGCTAGAGGCCTTTCACCGACATAGCACCGACACGCAGAAGAAACGGAGAGGATGTGCAGTCAAGGTTCGGCTGTCCTACAGCTGTCCCCCTCCCTGTTGAATTTTCCTTGGGTCAGGCCAGCCCCCTTCCCTTTCTGCCCAGCGCAGGATGGCTTGGTCAGCTCTGGGGGCGGATCCTTGGGTGGTATTTACTGTTACCCAGGGCTACTGCCTACAGGTCCTCTGCTGATCCCCCATCACGAACATACCAACTTTTACCTCAGTGAGCGACTCCCAGCATGCCCAGATACTGTGGAAACAAGTCTCAGCCCTCCAGGTCACAATGTTTCTGGGCATGTCCATGGCCTTCGTGTTCCCTCACATCAAGCCTTTAAGGCGTGCCTAGATCAATTTGGGCTTTACTTGCAGATCAGCTGGGGGCTGTGCCTTAATCTCATGGACCTCATGGCTGCTACACATGAGACCAGTCCAAGGACACCTGCTGAGCCTGGGTCTGTGCCCGCAGAGGTCCTACCAGTGGAGGGACTCGTCCAACCTAGAGCAGGGCCAGACTTGCCATCAGTTAGTCTTTAGAGACGCCTCCCCAGTAGATTGGCGTGCGATCTACGGGTCAACGGCCAATTGACCAGCCTCTCCTCTACGCCTTCTCTGCTTTCTTCCTCCTCCAGTCGATCATCTGCCTGGTCCAGACTGAGATGCTGAGGCTGATCCTGGAGGCCCCTCTTTGGCCCCAAAGAGATTTAAAAATCCATGCTTGTCCATGCTTGTTATCAATCCTGCTTTCAATCCCATGCATGTCATAATGCCAGCAATCAATGCCATTTGCGTTGGTCGTTCAATTCACAGACTGGCCCCTTGGTTTCCCCATGGGAGCTGAACCTGGTCCTTGGCACCCTTCAGCATCCTCTTTTTGAACCGCTGGAGGACACAGTGAACTCCATGCTCTGTTAATCCACATGGATTGCTGCAGGTGGTTGCAAGACAGGAAAGGAGTGGTACTCCGGCCCAACCCAGAGTTCCTGCTGTTCGTCCTGTCCGAATTCCAACTGTCCCAGTCGACTGAGCTACAAACAGCTTCCACTGAGGGCTTGGAATAGGAGGCGGCTTGGCACCAGGCTGCCCTATGGCATACCCAACCGAACAGACCAGCTGTTGGTGAGCTTCCACTCTGGGATCCTGGGCAGAACCCTGTCTAAGTACTGGCTGTCCCACTGGCTTGTGCAGGTCATTTCGCAAGTGTATGTCTCTTTGGGGGTTCCCCTCACATCTGAAATGTGGGCCCACTCAACCTGGGGGTGGCCACCTCATGGGTCTTAAGAAGGGGGCCTCCCTCTGGGACATTTGCGTGGCAGCAACATGGTCGTTTGGATTGATCTTCACTAGGTTTTGCTGCTTGAATGTGGCAGCCAGCCCCTCTTTCGGGGAGCGGGTGCTTGTGCTCAGCAGTAGCTTTTATCTCCAAGGTCGGCCTAGCGTCTTGCAGTTTGACCATAGCAGCTTGCTTTGTTGTGACAGGGCCTTGACCCGGCCAGCATGTATGTATGTATATTTTTAAATAGTTCATTTGACAACACTGTTGTGATTGGGTGTGGGCTGCACCATCACCTCACAGGGAATATGGAATATGTAACGGAGTGGAGAGAGCCACTCAGGTTCTCACTCACAGTACCGAGTTTACAAAGAAACTATACAATCAGCTTTATTTCAAATGTAAGGGGAAAACTATTCGTCATGATTCTTTTCTCTTTGTGATCACAGGAGATGCCCTCAGTTTCAGACCTCCGCACCACCCAGTGACAACAGACAAATCATTTTATGTGTTCACTATTTGTAGTAACTCCAAAATGAACTAATGTAAAAAGTACAAAGGCTAAAGTTCCACATGATGTACTGTCAGTGAAAGCTAGAGCTGGTTTACTGATAAAGTTAAAGACAAAAAGTCAAAGGGATTAATCATTCATGCAACTAGTGTCACTATATAAGACCATAAACAACAACTCAGTTTGGTGTTTCAGACAGCTGCTGATCTCAGACCTGCACAGCTTCTGCTTTTAACACTGAATGTAGTCAACTACATGAAGAGGACATGGTTTTCTCTGACAGTATTAAATACAACCTGATTTAAAATCAAAGGTCTTCACATGTATGTTGAACTAAAAACTTTTATCTGGAATTCGTTCACACTGTGTTTTGCCAATAGTGTATTATTTGCCATAAAGTCATTCAGAGCTTTTTGTAACAGAGTAACCAGAGAGGATGCATTATATGAAGATAATGTGAGGGCTTTGAGCATTACAGAAAGAAAAGGTGACTATCACACTGTTGATGAAGAGGGAGCTGCTGATGAAAACTGTGAGTCTTGCTTGAGCACTGCAATGAGCTTCAGTCTTCCTGATGTTTCTGAAATTACACCTCTCTCAGTGCGTCAACAGAACATCTGGCACAGGACAGCTGTGATGAAAAGAAGGGTTCTAGTTTTTCTAAACCTCTTGACCTAAGAAAGCTGGTAACGTAATGGCTGTAAAACTGTTTAAATCTTCAGTTTCATTTCATCCTCAGTCTTAAGTTAAAATCTCAAAGGACAACATTGCATTTCTAGACATTTCTGATATTAACAGTAACTCTAGGCTTCCGTGGAGTGTGCAAACTAAGGCGTGCAAATCATTCAAACATATAGATTACAAGAGTAACAGGTGTGTAGCCTTGCTATCTAGCTAGCAACAAGCCTCTAACACAGTACCTATGCTAATGGCTAATCTAACTAAAGAATTAACATTAATTTTTAAATGCACTTTAGAACAACACGCAGCAACACTACACATGAGCAGGAGGAGGCAGGTATGGGGTCTTCACACACCCCGGTTCTCTGCTGGCCAGCAGGGCAGGGGGGCTGGGAGGAGGTGTTGGCCATCCGATTGGGATCTGGGATGTGGGGCCTCCCTGCTGCTGTGAAGCCTGGGGCGGTCTGCTTGCCTCCACCCCGGGGGAAAGGGTAACATCTCCTGGGTCTAGGTGCCGTTTCCCCCTCTATACTCTATACTCTGGGGGTATAGAGTATGTTTGGGGAGTGTGATTGTGTGTACATGTCCACTTACGTTGGGTGAGTGCTGAGTATTTGTATATGTGTGCACGAGGGTGGGAATGCATGTTTGTGTCTTTGTGTGCTTGTTTGCCTGTGTCTATATGTCAGGTCGGGTCTTAGACTCCACCTCTCTGGGAACTCCCAGGCCTTCCAAAGTATGGAGGCCTATCTCCCCTCACCACACTCCCTGCCGGTGACTGATGCCTTCAGAGGTCGGTGCGTTGGTGGTTCTTGGTGTCCAGGGCTGGGTGCTCAGGTATGTATCAGCTCACTCCCGGTGGCTACTTGGCGGGGCCTGGCGCCTGTTGCTCAGTTAGGCCTCTTCGGGCCTCTGGGCCTGCGGCTCGGTTCACTCTGGCACAGCTGGCTGCCGGCAGAGCCGGCGGGCACGCCAGTGCAGCCCCCTCTGGCTTCTGCTCTGTGGCTACTGGGTCTGGGGCTCTCCTCAGCTCTTCCCAGGAGGGTGGCACGGATGCCCCTCCGGTGGTCCTCCTTGGGCTCTCGCACTCTGGGGCCTCTGGATGTCTGGAGCCTGGATCTCCTCCATGCCTGCTTCATGCCCTGGGGGACAGGGCTATGGCCCTCTACACCCTCTAGCACACCGTTACATGGGAAAACCTTTTGAATACAAGCGCGCTGATCCACACAGGTGTGCACACGGGTGTTCACTGTTCATAGACATAAACTACACCTTTATTGGCTGCTACTTCAAAGGACATTGTGCGCTGTCGGTCCTGCGTGCTGCACAACAACATTCAATATTTAGTATTTACTGCTGTTTACACTTAACTAGATTAACGTTATGGTGTTGTGTTTAGTATGTTGCTTTGTTTTTTTTTTGCTTGTTTTCTCTTCTTTTTCTCTCAACAGGTGATCCAGGAGATTTTTTTAAGTGCCCTTTCTCACTGTCCCTCTTCCCTTCTGTTTTTCTTTTCCTTCATCTTTCTTTCTCCCTTTCCTATAACGCAGTCATGTCTGTCCCATCTGTAACAACTGAAAATAAAATAAAATAAATAATAACAACAAAGGTCGATCAAATGGACCAATACAGCAAGGCCGCGATGATCCATTTGGCAAAGTAAATCCATTGGGTATCCTTGTTGGTTTTCAGACAACAATTCTGACGGCTAAAGAACCAAACGGGACAGGCAAAAGAGAAAAAAAAGAATTAACAACAGAAGCTACAGAGCGATGTTAGATGTTGTAGAACTATAAGATGTTAAGCTGTGTGTCTTTTTGATAATATAGAAATACTTACCTTTTAATTTAACCAATTGTCAGTCACAGTAAGCCCATGGGCAGATACCGTCAAAACTGGAGCAGCTAAGCTACAGAAAAAGTGCAGAGGGGCGTGTTCGTGTTCATGTTCAGTACTTACAGTCATTAGTGCACAGACTTTGGCTCTAAAAGGGCAACATGACAACTCCCACAAATGGAAAATCTTGGATTGATTTTGAACAACAGGAGGATTTCCAGCCAGGTTGGCCATTTTTTCTACAGTCATTGCCTTGTGCATGTCTAAGATCTTGACCCTGACAGCTGTTTTGTCTTGCCCATGGTGGTGGAGAGGTTGGAATGGAAGAAACTGATCTTTTGAACAGGTGTGCTGTATACATATAAAGCCAATCTATGGTTGTCAGGGAGCAAAATCAGCCAATCAAATAATTCTTTTTCTTAAATCCTGAGTAATATATAAATTTTCATTTTTTCCAGTAGAAAGTATGGAACAATAACAAGAAAATAGACATGTTTTGTCAGATTTTGACTGTTTATTGATATGGTATGTCTCGCTGTACACATTCCCTCCCCTAAAAAAATATACATACAAAGAAACCATATTTCGAGTGTTGCTTCAATTGAAACACAAGTTATTCTGGATTGTTTGTTTGCTGCATACCAAATATAATTTTATATTCCATGTACCTTAGCCATTTTTTATATGCCTATATCTCTTTTTCAGGCACTTGATCGCATCATCCTGGCAAACCACATGGGGTTGAACCCTAGTTTCCCAGATGAAAGGCTTGTCAGTGTTTTGGATGACATTTTTTCTGACCTTTAATGGTTATTATCCATAAAACCAAACAAACAACTACAATGTCTGTGGAGGCATCGACAAAGTGAACAACATCATTACCATACAGAGCTGAGCAATCTCATTACATTGGTAATGTGTGGAGGGTCTTTCTCTGTGTGTCTGTGTGTGTGTGTGTGGCAAGACAGGGCAAAACACAAATCAAAGGAAATAACATTTAGACAGTCGTGCTATTGGCTTTGTAGCTTTGTGTGAGATCATTATCCAGATGGGCTTACAAGGTGATCTGGAAGTTGTGTAATGAATGTGTACTTCCTAACAATGAATGAAGGTACATACACCGAATTTATGCACAGTGCTTTCAGCTCAGTAATAATGGACTCAGTTACACTGATGAAGATTTGCATGCACTGTTTTGTGCTTGCAAAACTGGCATAAAAATCCATTCAGTTACTCACCCATTGATACACACGCGCTGGTATTCTCCTCAAGGCAAAACTGTATTCCTGAACTCCCAACCTCTCTATCATATCTGGGAATTCCACCAGATAGCCTTCTGCATGATTTCATGCTTTTCAATGATGCTCTTTGACCGGCTGAAGAAATGCCTCAGGCACCCGGAGCAGTAATATTACAACTATAACGAATATTGAAAAAATGCAGTGTTGGGGTTTTAACAAGTGCTTATATACGGTGTATTAGGATGATGAATTCCCTGCTTGGGCACCCTCCAGACACAGCACAAAAAGATGAAAACTATATTACACACATATACACACACAGAGGAAGAGAAAGAGAGAGAAAGAGGTACACATAGACAAAAAAATGAGGCAAATGGCAGAGTTTCTGCATAGCCTTTAAGTGTGATTAAAGACTATTACGATAGGTGGACAAAATATTGGGTGCCCCTTTTTAACCCCCTGCAATCCATTATAAGACCATGAACTGCCTCAACAAATTATAACAGAGCTGTCAACAAACCGCAGACACAGACTCAACAAAATAGTGCACATTAGAAGCTTCTCAGGGGTGCATTAACATTGTAAAGGTCTTCATAAGATTGTAACTACCCCCTGCAGGTGCAACTGGCATTTGTCAAAAACAAGCCAACAACCAAGAACAAGGGCATGCAGATAAAAGCCAGAGCTCTTTGGATGTTAGAAAGATTATCCTCAGACAACACACTCACTGAGGATGTTCAGTGCTCTCTGATTTATGGGCTGGTTTTATTTTTTTACACAGAAGGATTTTTTTTCTTTTTGCTTTGGTTTCTATGGCACCCCAGTGTTCAAGCCAGTGGAACTTGCAGTCACCACTTTGAAGTTGTAACACTCGCACTGTGATGTCTCAGAGTAGCGAATATATCACTATAATCCAAATTCTTCCTTTAATGGGCTTTGAAACAATGTTTAACTGAACTCTATAGGGCTGGCATATAACATTCACGAACAAACCATGAGCCGCATTCATATCACAGTTTTTGGTCTCAAGAACAAATCACACATATTCAAACTCATAAACCACCGCAACCGGCTTGACAATGTTTCCTCGTAGCAACCTTGAACACCAAATCGCTTTTCTTCTCCACTCATTTTGCTGTTCATTTTCTTGTCTGCACTCGCTGTTCAGCCGGTTTCAATACTGATATATAACCAAACTAATCTATAAAAAGGAGAATAAAGTGTGGTGTGCTTTAAGGTGGGCCTATCTTGTGATTGACGATTTGAGGTTGCAGTGTGTCTTGGTTTCTCAGTTAGATCTAGTTAAAGTTAACATGATCAAAGCCTGACACGAACTGTGAGCTCTTTTCTTCATAGCTCACCTGTTTGGCCTTTGGTGAGGCAAGTTAGTGACAGGACCACTTTGATTTAGCCAGTAGTTCCCTGCTTAAATTTACCTGGATCTCTTTTGCGCTGCAATTTTGGTGAGTGAAATTCTTGTATTTTATTAGCCTGGTACTTATGACTAATTAGCTGATAACTTAGCTAATGCTATCAGCTAATGCAACTTGATGTTTGGCTCATGCTGTTATCCAAATATGTTCTTTTCGGCCAGCAATGAGGCTTCAAAATGTAGAGTTTAGAAACCACTGTGGAAATATCCATCTTTCACATAGAGTGCAGCAAGCCACCGCTCTCTTCAGCTGGTTGGAAAAAAATCAAGACATTTTGGCTAAAAGGCTCAGCTCAAAGTTTCATGATTTTATATCTTTTCCAACTACTGTAACTTATAAATCAAGTCGTATTCAGTAGGAGTAGGGAAATCTGACAAAACTACACTCAAACCAGCATTTGGGAGCAATGTGAAATTATTTACTGAGGGCACAGCTAGCATACAGACTTATATACAAATGGGCTTTACTTTTACAATAAGAGTTGCCAACTGTTGGCTTTTAGAAAGAATGCAGATTTAAGGCACATCCATATTGACTTCATTTTCAGACCCGCACACCACATCCATCTTTTGTATGCAGTGTTAAGCAGTTATTGTCTCTGGATTTGTCACTTCAAGCAAAATGATTTACAAATAGGTAATCTTCACATCCTTTAATGGTCTACTAAATATTGATTATAGGAGCTTTAATCACCATACAAGAAGTAATGAGGGTGTTAAAGGGAACTGTGTAAATTATGTAATCAATACTTGCTGTAATATGTATTCAATACAGCATGAACTTCTTTGTGAAATACTTCTTCTTAGCTACGACTATATTGATGCACTCGCTGAGTCCTAGAATCAAAAGCTTTGTGAATAAATATTAACCACTCTGTTTATTAACCAACCAGTCCTCCAGCACAGCATAAGATAATACATAACACAATGCTTAAGTCATTCTAAATTCAGGCCCTTCGCTTCTCAGACCCATAACTTTTCCTACTACTTTTGATCACATCTTTGTTTTGCTCCCTGAATGCAGAATTTGGTAAAAGTTATTGAAAAATACAGAGGAAAATCTGTAAAATGTGATTGAAATAATAATAAAAATGTTGGGCAAAACTTCAGTGTTTAATGGCTGTATTCTTCACAGCTACATTTACGAGCATTTAAATGAATGTTTAAACACACCAAGTTGAACGCCAACTCTGGAAATCTATAGTGACATTGTTTTTTGAGGACATGTAGAAGGTGAGGCATTGCTGCAAGCCTATACAGCGTAATTAAGACATTCAGAAATCTGGCAACTCAGTAGGGTGGAAAGCACATTGCTGAGATGCTGCTCTGTCCTCTAACTACTGATCTGGCAACTGTAATTAGCTCTGACATGAATACAAGGAGCACACACGGATGCAGTGTGTGATGAGCAAACAAAGGATGGTACTGTATGACAAAAATACTAACATCAAGAGCTCTCGCTGTACTCCCCTTCTCCTTTATTCTCTCCTGTCTTGTTTTACTCATCACATTGGAGCATTTATATGACTTTATTTAAAAAAAAAATGTTTCTCTGTTTGCAACAGCTTCCAGTGTGTTCAGCCTAACCCTCTCTGCCATTGTCTGTCAACATCCCCCTTGTGCATGTCTGCTGCGTCATTCTGGCCTGACCCACATAACCTGTGGTCATCAATTTTGTATACTGTTGAAGTATTATGATGCACGAATTCTTGTGGCAGCAAGGTCCCCCTGGGGATGTGAACAGTGCTATGTCAGGCACACACTTGGACACAAACACACAAAGAAAGCATAAATCGTAGCTGCAGCAGTCATTCACTGACATAAGCCCCCTCTAGCAAAAACACACATGAACAGCACTGCAGCCTATTCATAGGCAGAGAAACATGGTGAAAGACTGCACAGTCTGAGAGGAGTTGATAATATCGCAGTGTAGACACTGGGTGTACGGAATAAAGAAATAAATGGAACGGATAATTAAAACATATAATGTAATCGGCTAACACAGACACTCCGAAACCTTCTACAATGTTTGACAGATGTAGTTGTGAAGCGTGCACAGCGGTTTATCAGACTGGAAGTACTAAGAAATTTTTACAGTAAGCATGTCGCACAGTGAATGTTTCTGGATGTTTTGGAAAAAAAGGTATGCTCAGTGTAGACGGTGGGTGAAATGCACAATGTCGGTCAATTTTGGGTTCTGTGCTGTTGTCGTAAATGCCACATTAGTGAAATCACAGTGTTTAGTCAGTGAATCAATGGAAAGGCCTGAGGGTTGGCCTGTAGGCTTTTCCACCCCAGGGCAGAGTTGCCTTTGTTTACCATAGCAAACTGTGCTGGATTAGCGACACTCACAGCAGCCTACACACGCAGCATGTACTAAATGTCTCCATTATCTCCCAGCTTACTAGTGCAAAAGGGGCAGGTGGTGGCAAGTCTG
This sequence comes from Diplotaxodon limnothrissa, assembly GCF_057381915.1. Taxonomy (NCBI): domain Eukaryota; kingdom Metazoa; phylum Chordata; class Actinopteri; order Cichliformes; family Cichlidae; genus Diplotaxodon; species Diplotaxodon limnothrissa. Next base: position 54,314,588 of record NC_140602.1, on the reverse strand, counting down.
ACAGCTTGTTATGCAAGCCCACCCAAACCCCTTTAATTACTCGCTCCTTGAGCTAGACATGTATAGTACACAGTGTACATACTGGACAAAAGTGACAGATTTACCACTTGAAATGTGTAATTTCTAAAACAATAACTCACTAATTTCACACAGACATAGACAACAAAAAGGGATTTTTCATTTTATCCAGCAAATGTCAGTTTTGTCTGTCACTGAAACATTTTGCCAAAGTCTACTAGTTAATTGCTGCAATGAATTAATGAATGAATAACATGACACGTGGCAGAGTGGTTACTTTTAAAAAGCAAATTCTGTGAAAAAGGTCTGAAATAGCACAGTCCTGATGGCTCTGCACATGTCTCAGGGAAAAGTTAACATCAATGCAAGATGATCATCAGTGAAGACATGCAGCACTGGTTTTGTAATGCAAGGTCGAGTTAGCTAATGGAGCAATACATGCTTTATGATTTAATTTCGGTGATGATAAATGTTTTCACTTGGCTTGTTTTGACATTTCCCTGACTGGATATCTAGCTCACACAACAAGAAAAAAAATGATGAAAAACATATCGTTAGCTTCATAGCATAATTGCCTAAGTCATTTGACTAAGTCAATGACTTAGGCACTTATGCTATGAAGCTAACGATATTTAATAAACACAGATGTCCTGATAATTACAGGATGTGTAATTTATTGTTCATATTTCCATATATATAATAAAGGATTTCAAAGATGATGAGTATTTGATGTATTGATGTAATCTGCTGGTCGTAAGGTTGGTGGTTCGATCCAGTCTTTAACGTCCAGTTATACTTGAGTAACTGAATGTGTGTGCATGTTAGATAGAAATCATTTACATAGGAAGAACATAGAACAAGTGCTTCTATGAATGGGGGTGAATGAGGCAAGTTGTGTAAATTGCATTGAGTGTTCTGAGGTGAAACGCGCTGAACCAGTCCATTTACCATATGAGTATTTGGATATTACGTCACTGCAGTGTGCAATATATGCTAGTGTAAGTGAAGTGGAAATGTTTTTTATCTGTATTGCAGTTGTATTGTTTTTACATAATTTGCATTGTGACATGTCTGATCAGTTTTGCAGCATTTAGCTGAATGTGAGCAGTAAATACACTTCCTGCTATTTCTATCAGCAGTTCAGAAGACCAGCTTTCAACTGTTCCCATGTCATTAGGGAATACTGCAGCGGGTAGGTCCGCATGTTGGATTTGTCTTTATGTCGAATGCCTGTCTTGACCTAACCCATAAGGGGAGTTGTTTTTCCAGCAACTGTTTGCTTTCCAAGCAAATGTGTAAAGCATTACACTATGGAGCCACTAGTTTCTGTCAGCAGCTTCATCATCAGCAAACACAAGTGACCTGGTTCGGGCAGGCATATGTGCCTATTCATGGAGGCATCTCTTGATTGTAGAGTTTGGCGATAACAGGCCGAACTCCACAAAGTGTTCTTGACTTGGTTAGATGTTATGGAGTTGTTTTTCTTAACCATGCACATTGTTTTCCTTCTGTAGTCTTTCAGGCATCTTAGTGTTCCTGAACTGGCCATTCATTCATTTTAAGAATGAACCTAAATTGTTTGTTCGTCAACTCTTTTTTTTTTTTTTTGCAAACTCTGTTGTAGGTTTATTCAGATTTTTCACTAATGATAGCTTCCTTCACTTGCTTTGTGATCTCTTTGCCAATTACACTGAAAAGCTGTAAACAGTTTGAAATTACAGTCATTTTCCAACAATATAATTAAAAAGAACTGTTCCAACAGTTTTTGGTAAACTCGCATAAATTGAAGAGGAAAGCACTTCAATTGCATGTTGATTGTTTCATTTTAAATGAACTGAAGTGGTATACAGAGGCAAAACTTGTGTCTTTTGTGTAACAAACTAGGTAGGTAATGATAATCTGAGTATATACAAAATGCAGTTTTTAAATGATGATTTTATTTAAGGTAGAAAAAAGCTATACAAACCTACCCGGCCCTATGTGAAAAAGTAATTGGCCCCTAAACCAAACAACTAGTGCCAAGGTTTATCCCCTTGGTACCAAGAAGTGCAGTCAAGCATTTTCAATAACTACTAATGAGTCTTTCATATTGCTGTGGATACAATTTTGGCTAAAACATTTACCTGTATTGTAGCAGATAAATATTCAGGTGTGTCTATCGAAAAACCAGTCCATGCATTTGTTACTTCTAATCTGGAAATGGACTAAAATCAAAGAGTACTAACAGAGAATAGAAGGAGAGAGCATATATCTCACACATTAGCATCTATTCAGTGGTTCCCTGTTAAACCTAGAGTGGATTTTAAAATCCTTCTTCTCAAATACAAAGTCCTGAAGGAATATGATCTCTATATATCTTAAAGACCTCACAGTAGCATAATATCATAATAGAGAACTTTGTCCTCATATGACAGGCTTACTTCTTAAGAAAGGAGTTCTTCCTCCCCACAAAGTGCTGCTCATAGACGATGGTCTAATTGCTTTATTTCTAATATTTTAGGGTCTTTGCATTAAACACCCCAAGGTTACCACTGTTATGATCTGGCTCTATGTAAATAAAACTGTCACTAACGTGTGCACATTAGTCTCAGATTCTTGAACATTCCAACTATTCTTCTTCTTCCATCTCCATCCTCTTCACTAAATACACTGTATGAACAAAGGTACTGGACCACCTACACATTGTATATGCAGGAAATTCTCAGCTATGGATACCCAGGCCATGAAGCTCCTGATACACAGTTTTTGTGCTGATGTTGATTCCAGAGGCAGTTTGTAGCTCACTATAGCATGAAGATTTTTCCACACTATGCACCCCAACACCCAGCAGTCCTGCGTTGTAACTTCATGACATCAGGCATTTCATGACTTTTTATCCTGTCTAGCAGCTCGATGTTTAACATGCTATATCTAATATATCCTCTTCTGCACATGTCTAAACCATTTCAGCTTTGCCTCATTAACTTGGTCTCCAAACCTGAACTGTCCCTCTTATATATACTAATCTTGTCCATGCGGGTCATTCCCAGTGAATCTGGGTCATTCCCAGAGTTTAGCATCTTTTACTTGGCCACCTCCAGTCTCCACCAGTCTCTTTATATGACCGCTCCATCCTATCCATGGATCGTCCATCCAAGAAGAAAGCCTTCCTTGATAAAGGGAGTCAAGAAGGTTGTATGTTAACAATCTAATTTATCTTCAGCAATAACAAATGTCCCATAAAGCTTTAATGTTTTAAAGATGTGGTAACTGGAAGAGAACTTTAATGCGTTTGACTTCATCCCAACATCAGTGAAACCGCTCGTGAACGGCTCTAGCAGCCTGTCTAGTGACATTATAGTCCTGCGGTATGACAACACCACAAGGGGAATGCATTTACCTCACCGTGTGCTCAACTAATGCTGTAAACACAGTCTAATGCACCTCAGCCAGTTATCCAATCATGTAGTGCAATCATTACTTGTAGTGTTTCACAGTAGATGGCCATCTGTATCCCTCCAGACTTAAAACCTTGTTTAACATCTTGCAACTGACACTGAGCATCAATGACCGTTTTTTCTCTCCAAAGCCTCTAAACATAAATCTGTATGGACGGTGAAAAGAGACGAAAAAAATTAATCACATTAGACATTTCATCTGGTTTTTTGCACTGACCTTTGATATCTGCACGTTTACTGGAAACTATGCCTTGGATGCTAGTTGTATGAGGCTAAGAGATTCCAATTTATTGCTTCACAGAGGTGTTGGTTTTATGCAAATGTGACCTTTAAAGTGACAAATGTTAGATATGTTATGAAACTGGCAAACACCACTACTAGTCATTGAGATAGATAGAGAAAGACAGAATGAAGGAGTTGTGGCAGCATTAGAGACTAGATAGATAGATAGATAGATAGATAGATGTTGTTTTTTCCACCCCCTCCCTATCCATCCCATTTTCTTTACCTTCCTCTATACAGCTCAGGCTTTATCTTCCCAAGGACTGAAGGCTGAATGTTGATAGAGTGATTATCCAATGCTTTAATGCCAACTTAAGATTAACACATAGGAGGTTGTTAAATCATACTTTTATGGAGCGCTCCTTGTTAGCACAGAACCGATCAAGGTCACGGACCTATCTTGACCGGGTCTTCAGCACACTAAATGAGCAGAGCCTTACTGGGACATAATGGAAACATATCTTTAATAGTTATCTGTGGCATCAACCCCGAGGAGAGCAAAGGGAGAGAGAAAAGTGATGAAAGGGGGAGGTAATGGCAGCTTGCCTAAGAGGAAAGACACAAATTCTATTAGGACCTATATTTAAACTGGAGCTCTTTTACTCAATTTCTCTTTCTGCCTCTCGCTCCCTGTCTCTTTCACGAAATGAGACACACACACACATGCGCGCACACTCACGCCTACACACACACACACACACACCGAAGCTGAACAAAATGAAAAACAGAGAAAAGAAGTGACCTCACGAAAGAAGCGAGCCTTTTTCAAATGGATACTAATTCCTGAAGGTTAATCAGTTTTTCTGTGAAACTTGAATAACGATGCTAAATCTCAGGTGCTTTTTTTTGGCGTTAAATTCTGTAAGTACCAAAAGCAAATGAGAGAAGCAGAGCAAATTCCCCTCCAATGCACCTGCAATGAAGACATTTTCCATATATCTGCATGCAAACAAGACAATTCCATCATTTGCATTTTCAGCTCAATGGGCAGAAAATAAATCACGAGGAGAAATATTCACAACAGCAGTGTAATAAACAATTCTTGTTCAGCCCTGCTATGCTTGAGAGAAAAAAAAATCAAAGTCTTATTTTGTCACGGCTGGCGGAGTGAGCCGTGTGGAGTGGAGGAAAAGGAGGACCCAAAATGCAGCAAACTGAAATCTTACAAAACGGAGAGCGGAGCAGAGAGACGCAGACCAAGGACCAGGATACCAAGAAACACAGGGTAACAGACTGACACAGAGTTACACAGACTGACACGGAGGAACACAGACGAACCGGCAACAGGCAGGAGAACACACAGGGCTTAAATACACACACACACCAGTAATCAGGGGATGAGAGACAGGAGGGCAACACAGCTGGGAGGAATCTGGGCTGACGGGACAGGGGAAACGTAAACTGATCACACTCACATACGACGCGGACCTTCACAATAAAACAGGAAACTCAGATACATGGAACCAGACAAGACATTGAACTAAACAGACAGATTCACAAACAGATGGGGAGACACCATAGACAGATACAGACGCAGACTCAGAGGCAGATCGAAAATAACACAGAACTTAAACAATCATCTAGAAAATGATAAACTAAAAGCGCTGGGTCACCGACCCAGGACCATGACAGTACCCCCCCCTCAAGGGCTGGCACCAGACAGCCCAGCAGAAACGAAAAAACGGACCAAAACAAAACAGAAAACAACCCGACCAGGGCGGGCGGAGGGGGCCCAGGACGGAGGGACAGAGTCCAAAAAGGCCCAGATGGTCAAGTTCAGGAGGCCGACCACGCGAATGGCAACGGGGCAGGTCCGGATGCCGGCCACGCAGTAGGCAGTGGCGCGGAAACAGTTCTGGGGGCCGACCGTGCAGACGGCAACGGCGGCGTGGAAACAGTTCTGGGGGCCGACCGTGCGGACGGCAACGGCGGCGTGGAAACAAGTCCGGAGGCCGGCCACGCGGAAGGCAGTGGCGGCGTTCAGGAGGGCGTCCACGGTGGCGGAGATGCCCAACAAGCGGCCTGGCAGATGACCGACGATGTGGAGGTGGTAGTAGGGGACCTGAAGGCTGCGTGGCCCCTGCAGCCCCAGGCGAGGCGCAAGCTGAGGCCGGACCAGACGAGGCGCAAGCTGAGGCCGGACCAGACGAGGCTGATGAGGATGCGGAGGCCGGACCAGACGAGGCTGATGAGGATGCGGAGGCCGGACCAGACGAGGCTGATGAGGATGCGGAGGCCGGACCAGACGAGGCTGATGAGGATGCGGAGGCCGGACCAGACGAGGCTGATGAGGATGCGGAGGCCGGACCAGACGAGGCTGATGAGGATGCGGAGGCCGGACCAGACGAGGCTGATGAGGATGCGGAGGCCGGACCAGGCGAGGCTGAAGCAGAAGCCGGACCAGGCGAGGCTGAAGCAGAAGCCGGACCAGGCGAGGATGAAGACACGGAGGCTGGACCAGGCGAGGATGAAGACACGGAGGCTGGACCAGGCGAGGATGAAGACACGGAGGCTGGACCAGGCGAGGATGAAGCAGTGGCTGGACCAGGCGAGGATGAAGCAGTGGCTGGACCAGGTGAAGCGGATGAAGCCGAAGCATGCGCTGGACCAGGCGACGCTGAGGATGCTGAATCCGGACCAGGCGACGGCGTGGAGGATGCAGACGGAGGCGCTGCAGCAGGTGGCGGCATGGATGAAACTGCTGCTGCAAGCGTGGATGAGGCTGCTGGTGGAGCAGCTGGTGGTTGGATGGGCTCCTCGGGCCCCCCAGCTGACGAGAAAGGAGGCTGGACGGGCTCCTCGGGCCCCCCAGCTGACGAGGCAGATGGCTGGACGGGCTCCTCGGGCCCCCCAGCAAAAACAGTCTCAGAACCAGTGGGCACTGGAGCCCCTGGCACACACAGAACAGAACCAGCAGGTGCGGAGACTTCTGGCAGGAACGCAACAGAACCAGCAGGTGCGGAGACCTCTGGCAGGAACGCAACAGGACCAGCAGGCACACGGGCCTCTGGCAGGAACGCAACAGGACCAGCAGGCACACGGGCCTCTGGCAGGAACGCAACAGGACCAGCAGGCACACGGGCCTCTGGCAGGAACGCAACAGGACCAGCAGGCACACGGGCCTCTGGCAGGGACAGAACAGGACCAGCAGGCACACGGGCCTCTGGCAAACACATAGCGGCCTGCAGCTGCGCAGAGCATTGACCCTGCTCAGACAGCGACAGCTCTGTGCAGTCCTCAGCTGGCTTCTTAAACTCCAGGGGTCCAGAGTCTGATGGGGGCTGAAACCCAGCCTCTGGGGAGGCCCTGGAGTGCATCTCAGTCTCAGAACTGGCCAGCCTTTGAGGAATGTTGACATTGTTCTTGGGTTTGTCTCTCTGCTTAGAGTACGGAGTTGTTGAACTGTCCGTTATGGGTTGGACTGACATGGCTTGCTGTACAGGAGGAGTAGGTGAAGGTGATGGCTGAACAGGTGGTGGAGCAACTGACACAGGATGCAGGGCTGGTGACTGCTGAACAGGAGGCTGAACTGAGGATAAAGCTAATGATTCTTCTGCTAACCGGGCTACTGACTGGGCCATGGATTGTAACAGGGTTTGTAATAAGTCTGGCTGTGACTGTAATTGAGCTATGGATTGTGAGGCTGAATGTGGCGGAGGTGGCGACTGGGCTTCCGGCCGGGCGGCTAACTGAGCTACCTGCTGGGCAGCTGGCTCAACAAACACAGCCCCGGAATAAACAGTCATTCGAGCTGGCGAAACAGACGGAGTGTCTTTTCCACTCACCACAGCCGGCAGTTCCGAAGTCCTACTCTCCGGCTGTGGGGCGACGCGCCGATGGCGCGATCGTCGCTTCCTCCCGGGCGAAACCTCCGGCGGGCCGGGCGAAACCTCCGGCGGGCCGGGCGAAACCTCCGGCGGGCCGGGCGAAACCTCCGGCGGGCCGGGCGAAACCTCCGGCGGGCCGGGCAAAATCTTCACCGCCAGGCTGGGTTGGGAAGCGGTAGCGGCTGGAGGGCGAAGGTGCAGCTCATGAAGGAGGAAGTCCCGTGCCAGCGGGTGAAGCGAGTCTAGCAGCCAGGAGTGTGCAGAGAGTAGCTGCTGTAGCCTGGCTTCTACAGCGCGGTGGAACTCTTCTTCCTCCTGCTCGAGCCACAGGTTTACCAACCTTGCGACCGTGTCGGTTACCTCCTCCCGAAACTCCTGGGTAGGTGCGAATGCTGCTGGGTCCATGTTGGCCGGTTCGTACTGTCACGGCTGGCGGAGTGAGCCGTGTGGAGTGGAGGAAAAGGAGGACCCAAAATGCAGCAAACTGAAATCTTACAAAACGGAGAGCGGAGCAGAGAGACGCAGACCAAGGACCAGGATACCAAGAAACACAGGGTAACAGACTGACACAGAGTTACACAGACTGACACGGAGGAACACAGACGAACCGGCAACAGGCAGGAGAACACACAGGGCTTAAATACACACACCAGTAATCAGGGGATGAGAGACAGGAGGGCAACACAGCTGGGAGGAATCTGGGCTGACGGGACAGGGGAAGCGTAAACTGATCACACTCACATACGACGCGGACCTTCACAATAAAACAGGAAACTCAGATACATGGAACCAGACAAGACATTGAACTAAACAGACAGATTCACAAACAGATGGGGAGACACCATAGACAGACAGATACAGACGCAGACTCAGAGGCAGATCGAAAATAACACAGAACTTAAACAATCATCTAGAAAATGATAAACTAAAAGCGCTGGGTCACCGACCCAGGACCATGACATATTTTTTTTTAATTCAGGCTCTTTCATTTCTTTATTCCCATACTAGTTCCCTCTTCATCATCAGCCTCCTTCCAGTAGCACATAGGAAGTTGGGAAGCAGATTTCCATGGCTCCATTTCACACTAACTAGCATGCACAGAATCAATAAAACTGCTGCCGTATTACATTCATGTTTATGCAAACAACCCAAACAAACTGCAATACGAAAACAAACCAGATACCACTGTGTATCTTTTAATGGGATCTTTCCCATGCACACTGAAAGTCTGCTATTGCAGTACTCATAATAATAGAACATTTCATCAGGCATGATTTTAGGGGAGCTTAGCGATATCCGCTGTGACTTCATGCTTACGAGACAAACTTTAAATACTGGCCAACGTGCAAGTGAGATGTATCCCCTGCTGTCCAGTGTGTGGGCTGTGTACTGCCACGCAGGGAAGAGCTCCTGCCAACAAACAAATGTTCTTCTTTATGTCTAGAGTATTTCACTTTCATTACTCACAGACTGCATTCCCCTGCTCCATAATCAAATCTTCATGTGACTGAGCTGAAACTCAGTTACTAGCGCTACTAGAAAAGCAAAAATACATGCATTTGTGGATGTGCACAGGCTAAACTATATTTAGTTCTTGAAAAAACAAAATCTGATGTAAATCTGATGGAAGCAGGTGCAGTGCACTTTAAGTCATTATCTGGAAAAACCTATATCCTACTGTTGGGATATCAGTCTGAAAAGCCCTCTCAGTCTGACCTTGTATTACCTCTCTCAGGTATGCAGACCAACCAAAAAAGACAAAAAAAGAATCGGCTGTGGAGGACACAGATGTAAATTCGCCCTGATGTCATTTCTGAAGTCATTTATTCATCTTGAAGCCAATAAATGAGATTTTATTATATCTCCAGGCCACTGGAGCTGTTAGTGTAATGTGTGGTTCATATAGTCTGAAACAGAACAGCTTCAGAACCACATGACCACCCAATCAAAGGCCTATTGTTGGCATTCACAATGGAATAAGTATTGTACAGCCCACACAGAAAGAGAGTGCATACCTATCGCAGGACACACACATGAACACCGCTGAGAACAAAAACCTGGCATTAAATTATTCACATATAACGTGGCAACCAAGGATTTTGGCTGTGCTCGCCCCTCCTCGCAGGTAGTTTCATTTTATTCTGGCTGATGAAACCTTTGCTCATGATAAGGCTGTGGAAGGTGAGTGTGCGTTAAAACTGGAATTACTGGAAGTTATCAGACTCCATGAAAGATGATTAAAATCCGTCCAACCCTTACAGGTGCTACAACATTAACGGGAGGCTTAGGGAATTGTCAATCAAGCACCGCCTCTACGAAGGAAAGTCTAATCAGACGCCATTATTAAAATGGCCCAAGTGCATGTAGTGTGCAGTGGATTTAATTGAAATGACTCATAAATCTGATCCCAGGTTGGAAGAAACATTCAAGTAGTCAAGTGATGGAACACATTTGAGTCCTTTCTGCTACTTAGCTTTTTATAAAGCTAAGGCTTTCCCCTCGGACACGTGCTAAGAACAACCCAAGTTTGTCTTTTCTGATCTGAGCTATGTCTGTCGTGTTTCAGGCCTGCTTCCTGAACAAAATGACTCAGTGTGCATCAGAAATTAGTGAGGGTCAGCATTGCCTATATCACTTACTAGGGCTACCCTTAGAAACTAAACTTTTCTAATGGTCAAACAAGGGCTTTAATGATACATGTTGAGGTTTCAAAGTTCTTCAATAAGGGTACTGGGGAAGTTGTCAAATGTCGTCTTTATGGAGGAAAGAGATCATTGTCAGAGTTGCTTTTGGAAGTCAGTATCATAAGAAATGTGTTTAACAACTAATAAATGATCAGTGGTGGAGAAAACAGTATCAGCTGAATCTGCTAAACATTAAAATGTTTACATAGAAAGGCATCAGTAAACACTGTAACAATCTGCTGTAAGAATACGGCCAACTTCTGACAGTTACATACTGTTTCTCATTAAAACTGTGCTCTACTGTAGGATAAAATACATTCTGGGCAATGGCTGTGGGTTGCCATAAAAATGCTGCAATATACTGCGAACAGCACTGCGCTCTGAGGATGATGTGAAAATCACTGGCAGAGAGACCCTGCAAAATTTATGTTACTCTGTTTCTGGAGGAAACCAGTGGACATATGTCAAGCCAACTCAATCTGAATCCAGGTGTTTGGTAGAAACTTGATATGGTAAAATGAAATGCAATTTATATTACCAATTTATCGTAGCTGAAGATGCTTATTTCATTATAACAGAGTAGATTTTGTTATAGGTTTTGATAGTTTGTGTAGTGCTTTCAATTCAGTTCAGTTGAATTCAATTTAATTCTATTCTGCTTTATTTATATAGCACCAAATCACAGCAACACTCATCTCAAGGCACTTTATATTGTAAGGTAAAGAGCCTACAATATAAAGAGAAAACTTCTGTCATGATTCGAGTTTTGAGGAGAAGACAAACGACTGCATGGTCTCAGTAGATGCCAGAATAGTGATCTTTATTACACACTTCTAAGACAGAAGCATGGGAAGACAAGCGTACAGCCACAGATCTCCGCCGGGCGGCGGCTCTCCATATCTTTTATATTATTCATGATGACGTCACACAGACCTTACTGGAAATGATATCAAGTCCCCACAATCCCAAAAGTTCTCCTTATATAGACATCATATGGTACTTTTAGAGAAAAACAAGTGTGATCTGTTGTGCATTTTGTGAAACTGTGAGTCCAACTAGAGGAGATGTCCTGAGACGACCTCCCTTTGTTAATAAGTGTGTATGTGAGGGAACGTGCGGGTGTTACATAAGTCTGTATATATGTGCACGTTAGTGAGGCCTGACTACGTGCATATCTGAATGTAACAGTCCAGCTCGAGTGGAGTGGTGATGTTGCAACAGTTTAAGCAGAGAGAAAGTAAGCTGGTGGAGAATTACCTTATAGCCGATTTACTAAGAAACTAAGAAACTGATAAACTGATGCAGACTAATGAAGTAATAATGAACTTACAACAGTGCATGTAAATGATATCAGTGAGATTAAAATAACATCCATTATCCTAACAACTCCTTTGAAACAATGTAAGACATTCAACATAATACAGGTCAATCCAACAGATCTAATGATTTTCACACTCTTCTAAGTCAGAGGTCTAATGCAAACTAAAACTACATACCATATTTATTTATTTATTTATTAACCTTTATTTAACCAGGAAGATCCCATTGAGATTAAAAACCTCTTTTTCAAGGGAGACCTGGCCAAGATAGGCAGCAGCAGATGTCTCACAGTTACAGAAATTACTCAAACACAGGCAGCAACAACACACATGCAACAATAAGTGAAAGAATACAAATAAAATAAAAATAAAATTCAATAAAATTCAAATAAAATAAAAAGTCAGTTAAAATGACAATCAATCTAATTGAAACAGTTGCATGTTATGGACTTGGCCTCAAGGATTCGTAGTTTAGATTTAAAATCACTTAATGAAATGAATTCAGTCATTTTCCATTCCTTCTGCAGTTTGTTCCAGGCCGAGGGTGCTAAATGGACAAAAGCTCTTTTACCAAGTTCAGTTCGGGCAAATGGAACAGAAAGCAACAAGTAACCATGCGGACGAAGAGAATACCGACCATATTATAATGCAACTACTTTGATCTCATATATAAGGTAACATATGATAACAAATTAATCTCCACACTTCCCAAAATGAGAAGACCACTTTTGGTAGATACGTAGTGACAGTGGGAAGGAAAAACTCCCTCATAACAGAAAGAAATCTCCAGCAGAACCAGGCTCAGGGAGGAGCATTGTTGGTTAGAAGTCTTTCTTTTTGCAGAGGAGCTAAGTTTAAAGGTGGAACATATTATTGTGGAATGACCTGCCACTAGGCTTAGATGAGATGAGAAAGATTTATTCTGAATTTATTCCGCATTGAAGCAAATATACAAAAGGGTGCCAAGAGCAAGCAGTTTGGCGACAATGATAAAGAAAAACTCCCTTTTAACAGGAAGAAACCTCCGGCAGAAATAGGCTCAGGGAGGGGCAGCCATCTGCTGCGACCGGTTGGGGGTGAAGATACAAGAAAAATAAGTTATACTTAAAACAAACAAACACAAATTAAGGAATATGGAGGATGTATTTGAGAAAATATGGATTTAGGTTGGTTTTCTTTCCCCTCATGTATCTGTTTACAATTTAAAGGATATGCACGTTTGTTTGGATATTAAGACTAGTAGGTCTAGGGTATGTGAATGCATATGAGAAATTGTACTTAATGTATAGAAACAGATGCAGGGTCGAACCTATTTGCTAGATCCATCCACACCCCAGTTTTCATATTCTGTTTCCTCAAGTTGTTTTCATATGTGACTTTTAAATTATTAGCATTGTTCATTTTGTTCTTTGTTAAGCCTACACAATACACAAATAGCTACAGTGTCAGGAAAGAACAATCCACAGGGGAATACTGAATGCATTAGCCTGTGCCTATACATTCCTATTATGTAACTTGGCCTATATTCAGACAGTCAAAGCTGTGCTTTATTGTGAAATTACTTACTCGAATCTATTAGTGGTTGTGATTGGCATTAAAGTCAGCAAAGAATAAATCTCAATTCTTTACTGTGATGGATTTTCTGGCAGCAAATGATCTTGGAAAGCCTTCCACCCTTGTGCTCGCTTGCCAATTTAAATCTCCCTCTCTCGGCGATGCAGCTTCCGCTTTCAGGACCATGAACAGCGCCGTCACTGCTTTTTTTTCCCCCTTTTTTTTTTTTTTTTTTTTTCATCGAGAGCTTATACGGCAAGCTTGAGGCGGGGAGGTAAACTTTTGGCGATATCAGAGTGAAGGTTTATAGCGTGTGTATCCGAAACTGTTCGCGCGCCTTCAGCCCAATGTTCACCACAGTCCGTCGCAGCGATAAATAAGTGCGGCCACGACCGAAAGGGAGAGGCACCGAAGATAGGCTCCAGATATGAAATGAATATGCACAGAGACGATTCCGTCAAACAGATTTGTTGCTGTCTGCCGCCGGGCTGCTAAGGAATAAAAAAATAACAACCGCGATAACAATAACAAGAATAAGAATAATAAAAAAGAGAGGAAAGAATCGGGCGACCTGCAGAGCGAGAAGAGAGCCGAGCGGAAAGGACTGCTGTGCGGGGGGACGCAAAGGGACTGGATCTGCATGTGAGACCGCTGGTCTACTCACACCGGAGGCAAGAGATGCAGCCTGCGAGCAAGCTCCTGACTCTGATTCTCCTCATCTTCATGGGCACAGAACTCACCCAAGTAGGTTGATTTTTAATTTTTAACGCCATTTTTCCACCTTTTGGTTTTTTTTTTTTTTTTTTTTTTTTTAAAAGGTCGAAGTAGCGGTTAATTGGCTCCAGATCCAGTAAGAGATTACCCGCTTTACCTCGCATGAAAGAGCCGGGTGAATTAGCCCTCTACAACCTACCCCAGCTTAAACAGATTAACGGGCGGGATTACACGATGTGAATACATTGTGGTTGACGGGGCGCGGACAGGTCCAGGAGAGCCCCCCGCTCAGTGCCTCTGACAAACGGGCCAGATAGAGGGAGAGGACTGCACGGTCGGTCAGTTTCCTCATCATCAACTGGTCCGATTAATCAGCTGCAGCACCATCCTAGTACGATAGAAAAGGGTTGCCTGTAGCATTATGTATGTGCGTGTGTGCGTGTGTGTGTGGTGGTGGGGGGAGGCCATTGTTGGAGGATGCTTTTAAAAGAGGGGCTCCACAACCAAATGCAGAGTCTCATAGAAGGTGTTCTGAGCATGCTCCGTGACCACAGTGTGACTTGCTGGTGCCTTTGTGAAGAGAAACGAACACTTGAGTCCAGCAATGTCAAGCCACTCAGCTCAGTAGTTTTCAAACACTGCCCATCACTAAAGTGCAGATGTGGGATTCTTTACTGGAACTATGAATTACTTCATGGTGTGCTTAAACACCATTTGTAGAAATGCATAAAGCAGATACTGTTGCAGTAAATTGCTTGCTTTGTAAATGATCACAAACAACAGGCTTTGGTGGTTGGGGAGAGAGTGAGGAAGTGGGTTTATTTATTTCAGGGCCGTGCCGTGGAGAATTTGTGCATTTAGTTGTCTTTGCGCCAGCACAAAGTGATACTTCATGGAATTCTCTGTTGTGTGAATTCAATTGCGGCTGCTAATTAGAGGCCACAGAAAACAAATAAAAGTGACAGAGTGACACTGAGGTACTATCAGTAAACATGTGTCTGTGATATAATCCAAGCGACAGACTCAATACAATGTGCTAGAAGTAGGTTGCTGCAAGCCCCGCTGGCCCTGGCAACAACGTGTTAGAACAATATTGCCGTTATACCACTTTGACAGAAATATGCCAGCAATTGATTTCCACAATTTTATGAGAAATGTCAGCGAGCTGTGAGGCGAACTTTTTTTTTCTTTTTTAATTCAGAGAACATAAGCCTGGTTTTGACATTTAGCTGGTATTTGATTTGTAATTTGATCAAAGCTCTAACCTTACACAGAGTTCGTACTGGTGTACATTTAGTCTTTTTTTCTGTACTGAGGCAACAAGTTTGAAATATGGGACCGGACGTTACAGCTCAGCTGCAGAGTGCAACAGAAACGCTGACACATCGGGGTCAGTTTGGACAGTTTGATGAAAGCCATCAAGTGGGAGCGGAGTGGAAAAACATGGCGATTTTCATGACATTCTCTTCAAGTCCCACGTGGCGATGCGCGGCCCCAAGTTACAGTGACAGTTTTTCCACGATGGACTGAGAAGTGTGTGTCATCTGTTCAAAGGTAAGTCCATATTAGCCTGTAGAAATACCTGTCAGCTCCCTTCCAGAAGCCCAAAAAGACAAAATACACTGACAGGCCCTATTTCTACTCCTGCTTTGGAAACCTGCAGTGCATTTTTTGCTGTTGGACAGCCGGGCCTCTCCACATTGCCTCCCGGTTTGAAGGCCAAAATATATCCAGTGAGAGGTGGATCTAAACTCTAAAAGATAGAGAGCTTTTCACTGCCAGATTACTCATCAGAAGAAGAAAAAAGGAAAAAAAAACACCCAAGCAGCCCGCCCTCAACCTGTGATGCTGAACAATGCCGCCCTCATAATGGCCACATTAACCACCTTGCTTCTCACGCAGTTTGAGACAGCGTAGGGCGGCCACAGCTCTTTTCTTTACATCTCTTCAAAGTAGCGGGGGGATGCCTGATTAGCGACGACCTCTCTCTTTTAAATCTGCCCACGTTCATTCACCTTCTATCCTCCACTCTGCTGAAGGATTTGGCGACTGACTAGCCTTCACATAGAGCAGAATAGTAAGCAGCCAGAACGGCATCTGTTCCTCACCTAGTGGCTCAACCCCGAGCTGCAAACCCACATCCTGAAGGATAGATGAAGCAGTTATAACAGTCAGTCCTCATCCAATGATCATCCTACAAAAAAAGACTATCAACACATGTCGCGCACTCTTACAACCACTCTGACACAAAATAACGCAGCTATTCTTTCTCATTTAAGTGGAAAGCTGCCAATATGTCTTCCCCTTTAAACAACAACAAAAAAAGCTCCAACAAAAGAAACCGTTTGAAACCGTTAAGGATTTTTAATGTATGAAAAAGAAAGAAAGAGAAATCAATCAGATTTTATGTGAGAACGCAGAGATGGAGTTGAGCTGAATTGCAATATGCGTGGTGTGATTGGCAGGCGGGGTTGAAGCTATTTATTATTCAGTATGGCTGGCTGAGCGATGAAGCAAAGGGGAGAGAGTGAGAGCAGAAGAAGAGTAGGTGGAGGTACGGTGCATTTTGTAGTGCACTTGCAGGCTGGAAATGTGAATTTTTCTCTTCTCCGCTTTATTAAACTGGATACTGAATGTGACAGAGTGGTTATCCTGCTGTAGGCATGCAATATAAACATCAGCTCACTACAAACTACAGCAGCCTGTGGTCGTGGAAGACCACCTTTTGTGCTAATGCTCAGCTTTTAAATGTTTTCTGGTAACTTCTTGGTCTCCAGTTTGGTAATTTTTGTTGTGGTTGGATGCGCTTCTTTATTTGCCCTGGTATAGCTACACATCTTGTATTGCAAACTGACATTAATGAAGGCAAACCCACAAAACACAAACCACATTCTTAAAAAAAATAAAAAGGATTGTATAATTTGAGCAACACCTCTCCATCAAATTTGTATTTGTGTAGGGTTATTGCATTAACTTGTATAACTAAAACTGTGCAAATGCTTCCAGTGCATCCATCCACTTGAGGTCTTGTAGGCATGTGTAAAACACTGATTGGCTACTGAGGAGTTCTAATAAAAGATTTTGATTTGTCTGGCTTTCTGGCAGGTCAACGACTGATCGGTGAGTTTAAAAGAGCACTTGTGGCCTTCCTCTTGCTTCAGTGTCGATCATTTTATATTAAATAACTGGCCCTACTAAATGTGGGGGTCACTAGCTTTGGAATGATGTGGAATCCACAACGGTGAAGCCTGAAACCTGAATAAATCCATGCTTTACAAAGCTTTGCTGTTAGAGACCCCCTGCTGTGCTTTGCTGAACTGCACGGCAACACACAGGGTGAGGACCCGAGTGAAGCTGATCCCTGCAACACGTTGAAGCCGCCTCTTTTTGAGTTCTCACCTCAAAGGTCAGGGAGAAGTGTTGAGAGATTAAGAGCAGCCAGAGAGCGAAACAGACAGAGAGTAAGAGGAACACATAGGTGCAGCGAGCGCAGACTTTCCTCTCAGCTTTTCAGTTCACCAGTGAAATGCATTATGGAGCTGACAGAAATAGCCCAAACCTCTCTTTGCTATTCTGGGGGACCTCATGTATCATGCAGTACTACAATTTAGCCCATAGGCTGGAGCAGTGCCCCATAGATCTGCTGGTCTAGACTCAGGCTCTGGACGTTTCCTGGTATTATCTGAGCAGCTATAGCCAGCTGATAAAATAAAACACACCTGCTGAAGATGAAAAAATCAAACTGGCTTTGAAAACACGCCTAAAATATTTGAAGACCTAAAATAATCAATAGATGAGGAAAAAAATAAAAACACTAAGTATGTTTTTTTTTGTAGTAATCAACCGCTTTCCTGTAAACGTGTCTTTTTTTCTTTCTTTCTTGCATTTCAAACATTTAGTATTAGTATTATTGTTAATTTTTTTTAATTATTATCATTTTTCCCAGCAATGCCAGAATCTGTTGCACGGTGGCGCCAGAGTTCCACGAATCAAAGGCTCATCCTTTGTTTTGGGCTGAAGCCTCCAGTATCCCATCAATAAAACATATTCCGAGCCCTACCACATCACTGCCATTGCAGTGCGACACCCTACATGTGTGTGTGTGTGTCACACACTCGACTACTGCTGCAGCGGTTGTTTTAGTTAACAATGGTTACCATGCAGGACGCGATGATGTTTGCGCCTGTGTCCAAGTGCCTTTAATCGTCCTTTTTTGATGGGTGGGCTGTGGAGAAAGAAATGTCATTGCTTGCTGCTATAAATAATCCCGCAGCATCATTGTGGGCCGACCTCGGTCGCACTGCTCATTGCCATTCCCTCAGGGGACAAGTTAGTGTCGACCCAACTATGAGCGACTTCAGGCGCAATCCCAGATATTACCACGAACGGACCCAACCTGGCTGACATCATTGCGTCTGGTGATATAGATAGATCCGTAGTACCTCCTCCTTCCTCTTCACATCCATTTGGAGCCGCCTGTGTGTGTAGTCAGTGGCACTTAATCACAGAGCGCAGCAAGGCAGGAGGCGGACCGTCGGGCGTGAACGAAATAGTAACGGCGAACCGGAGAGGCGGCAGTGTGCGGGACAACGCGGGCAGAGGAGCTATCCAGAGAACGTCTCCAGCTGCTGCTCTCGGGTTTTAGCCCCCCTCCTCTTACTTTATCCGTGCACCGGATCGCGCCGTGCAGTTTTGCTCTCCGTCCCGACCCACCAAGTCTCGCTCTGCCGCCGGAGCTTCCGTGGAAATGTCCAAAAAAAGAACAGCCGAGCCGGAGTCCCGGGTGAAACACGAAGATGCTCTGGGCACCGCGACTCGCCTCTCTCGTTTCTCCCTGGAGTCTGTAGAATGAAGGCGACTTAAATTGAAAAGAAGAAGAAGAAGAAAAAGTCAATAGCAGAGCGCAAAAGATGTCGGTGCCTTTGCTGAAGATCGGCGTCGTGCTGAGCACCATGGCGATGATTACCAACTGGATGTCGCAGACCCTCCCCTCTTTGGTGGGGCTCAACACCACCAGGCTCACGGCGGCGCAGGGAGGGTACCCAGACCGGAGCACAGGAGTGAGTTTCACTGTTTACTGCCAGTGGCTGGCTTAAAAAAAAGGAACAAAAATTAAAATAAATCCTAATAACAATTAAGAAATAAATTTCCAATTAAAATCCAGTCCAGATATAGTCACAGAGCTACTCTCGTGGGTGCCTTTGGTTTATAATTTAGAGCAGAAATTCACGCGCCTGCAAGAGTAAGAAAAAAAAAAAGACTTGGAGAGAGCGTAATACATTCGTTCCTTCTTGCGTTTGATGTTGCTCCAGTTGCCTCTGCTACTGCTGATATGAGCATCCCCCACTAATGAAAAGTTATCATTTGGTAGTTTTGATGTGGATGCAAATGTGAAGAGACGCGGTGTTGCAAAATGAATGGCGTGGGGGAAAAACATTTCAAAGGAGTCTTATATATTCGCTCTGTAACAGCAGGAGTCTTCATTCTTTCTTTATATCCTTCAGTGTGTGTGTGTGTGTGTGTGTGTGTGTGTGTGTGTGTGTGTGTGTGTGTCAATGAGAGTCAGAATGAAGCGTTTCCCTGTCAGGCTTCCTGGCACTCTCAGAGCTGTGTTTGTGCCAGGGTAATATTATAAGTGGATGATTTGCAGCGATATTTAGAGCAATGAACGCTGAAGGCTGTTCTGTGTAAATATTAAATTCACTAAACTCGGGAAACAGAGTTTAATCTTGAATGTCATATTTTTTGTAATCATTTTTGTTTTAATGATTTATGGCTCTTTTTTTGCACATATCACACGTTTCGGGGTTTAGTTAACAATTAGTTGTTTTCTTACAGGGAGCTGTGTAACAGTGCTGATTACTACACTGAATACTACAAAGATGGGTGCTTGCTGGTGGTTCTCTTTGTCAGCGCATCCTTTGCTAGAAAACTGCAGCTGACTGACAGACTGACAGTGGCTGATTGCTCCGTTTTGGTTTTCACGCGAAGTCGCTCCTTCTCACTAATCAGCAGGTCTCTCCAGTGATCTTTTTTTTTGTTTCCTTTTCTCGCTGATGCAGTGATGAATGGCTTTGTCAAAGTCACCCCTCCATCCTCACCGTCGTCCCGTCAGCAGGTTAATAACTAGTGATATCCATCGGGGTGGGAGGAGGTACAGCGAAGGGGGGGGGGGGGGGGGGGGGCATGTTCTTGACGTCATACATTATACTCTGAGGTTTCACACACACCCAACCCTGAATGACTGGACAGGCTTCTGCTGTCAACGATTGGCTGCTTTAGAACACACAGGTGATAGTGGCGAAAATGGGTGGAGCCTAAAGGTTTGTGGCGTCCTGATGGTTATAAATATAATAAAGCGATAAACACGAGGAGGTTGTTGCGTGGCAACCCCCCCCCCCCCCCCCCCAAAAAAAAGAAACATTACCCTGTTGTCTTTTTATTGTTTCCCCTCCCCTTATCTATGCCTTTGTTTTCAGGTGTTGCCAGCAAACCCAGAGGAGTCGTGGCAGGTGTACAGTTCAGCCCAGGATAGCGAGGGAAGGTGTGTCTGCACTGTGGTGGCACCCCAGCAGTCCATGTGCTCACGAGATGCCCGTACCAAACAACTGAGGCAGCTGCTGGAGAAGGTAATTATCACCTAACTCCTCCCCAGCCATCAAAAGTCATACAGTGTGACCCAGGGGACCCACTGTTACTTCCTCTGACCTTTTGTCACGCACAAAGACATGCATAGAAACACACACACACATATATATGCTCATGTTTGTGGTCTTTTGCCTGCTGGACAAGAATAGAAGTCATGCTCTAATGAGCTCACGAAAACCCAAGGCATCACAGGAGGCAGCTTATTTGTAAGTAGATGATATCTAATGATGCACTCAGCTGAGTGCCCATACACTGGGAGCTTCCCCCATTTTACAGAAGCACATTCATAGAACCCTGCAGGTTAAGTTGCTCATTCATATACTGTAGCAGCAGCACTACAGTTACAGTTACTGACAACAGCAGATTCCTCCTAATGAATAAAAGATGAGCCATGTTTCTGGACCACATCAGATCTGGAGAAAACAAATGTCTGAACAGTATGAATCCTACACTTGCGCCATGTGTCTGAGGCCCCTGACTAGTTGGCCTGATGTCAGAGTTTGTGAATCACTACGAGACGAACGCCAAGCCATATTGTAAAGTCTGTTGCCTTTTCTCTGCGTCTCCTATTCTAATTACAATGCAGACTGAGATTTTTTCTTCAACCACTCTTGCTCATTCGTACAGGTCCAGAACATGACCCAGTCCATCCAGGTGCTGGACCAGCGCACCCAGAGGGACCTGCAGTATGTAGAGAAGATGGAAGTTCAGCTTCGTGGTCTGGAGACCAAGTTTAGGCAGGTGGAGGAGAACCATAAGCAGAACATCGCCAAGCAATACAAGGTAAAAGATCCACTTCTCGAGCCATCGATCCAAGCGCCATTCCTTCATAGCTGCTTCTTTAGCTTACCCATTTCGTGTGTGAGTGTTTCCACTGTGGAGAGAACTCAGAATTGCCTAAATCACCATATTGCATCCCAAGAAATCTGCATGGATAATTAAAGAGGCAAAATAAATCGATACACAAAATGCCATAATTCATTTAAAAAAATCACGTTAAATAGAGAATCTGGGCTTGGAGGAGATTTAAGAAGATATCTTACATGAATTACAGTCACTGTGAACGATGGGCACAAAGATCTCTGCACACTGGGACAAACCTCCTTGACAACATCTAGTATACACTAAACCCTCCAAGGAGATTTTCTTTAGGGTTTCGTGTCCACATGTTAATGAACCTTTTTTGCAAACAGGGTAGAGGAGTGTTTGATGCAAGTTTTTACTAGATTTTACTAGAGCTTTAGGGATTTATCGTGTCTTTATGTCCTGTCTTCCTCCCCTCAACCCCCAACCGGTCTCAGCAGATGGCTGTCCCTCCCTGAGCCCGGATCTGTTGGAGGTTTCTTCCTGTTAAAAGGGAGTTTTTTCTTCCCGCTTTTGCCATGTGCTTGCTCATCTATTGAGCAACACATAAGTGATAACAGGTCTACATTTTTAAAAAAAGGTCACAAAAAATTCAGTGCCACCTCTGATTATGGAGTATGGTTAACACCCAGCCCTGTTTGCAGTTACTGAGACTAATTCAAGCGTGCCTGTGTTCCTACAGCTGTTCATACCATCACCACCTGCACTGCTGCAATCCTGTCAATCATGCATGCTCAGCAGTCCCGTGCTGCCAGCGCCTTTCAGTGCATGTGTGCAGTTTTTTTTTCTGTAACATGTCTTAAGTGCATATACTAAGTGTGTTTGTCTGTGTGTCTGTTAGATAGGTTAGCAAGCTCTAGCCCCTGTCAACAGTTTGTCATTTTCTTGCTTGCAGGGCTAACTTTAAGACATGTAAAGAGAGCCACAGGTGAAGAAGAGGCAGGTCAATTCCAGATTCCCCTGAACTGGGCCACAGTACTGAGAGCATTTGGGCGTCAAACAGTTAATTTACCTTTAGCACCATTAAGACTAAGAAACCCCACCCTTCTCCCAAACCAACCCACCACTGATCTCTTCCTGCATGTTACTGCTGTCAAAGTTTTCCATCTAAAAGCTTTTTTAAAACGTAAATACATAATTATTATTATTATTATTATTAATTGCTGTTTTTCATTTTATTTTCCTTTGGCTTTTGTCAATGCATATTTGGTTATTCAACAAATCTTTACGTAAAAACTATAGACGTACAATTCGAGACACTTTGTTGTGTGTGACATGTAAAAGCATGTAACCCTTAATACGATGTTGCATTTTAAACGATGATGACCAATAAAGAGCTTTCCCAATTGTTGTCGGTGTACCGAGGGCTTGCTTTTTATCGGCTGGTCACTTTCCGGGACGGAGCCACCTGCTCTGCTCGTCACAGCGGGTGGAGAGTATTTTCTGGGTTTGTCCGCTCAGACACACACCTGCACAAACAGAACACCGCAGCTCACGCGCACAGAACACAGGACACGGAACACGCAAAAGCAGGGGGCGGGTGTCGCGAGATGAGAGAAGAGGCAGGATAGAGTTAGAGTAGTCAGGTTCAGACAGGTGTTTTGGTTTATTTTCCCCTTCTTTTCTTTTCTTTTATGGACAGCGGGCTCTCCTTTTTGCCACGCATGACACTCAACCGAGCTTATTCTAACCCTTTCAGGCCATAAAAGCGAAAATGGAGGAGCTTAGACCGTTGATACCAGTGTTGGAGGAGTACAAAGCCGATGCCAAATTGGTATTGCAGTTTAAGGAGGAGGTCCAGAATCTGACGTCAGTTCTAAGCGAACTTCAGGAGGAGATGGGGGCCTATGACTACGAGGAGCTCCACAACAGAGTGTCAAATCTTGAGGAGAGACTCCGAGCATGCATGCAAAAATTAGGTAGGCACAGACAGTTATTGGCTGTTGGCACACACTTTGCTTCAAACACATGCATGCACAAACAAGCCCACTGACATACATGAGTACGTTGAATGGCTAGAAAGAGATCCTCAGGCATACTGGCACAATACAGAACACATGATAAGAACATCACACGTGGCTATAACGATCTACCACTAAAATTCATAATTCAGCGGTATTAAAACAACAGTGTATCTTACGGTTCTCATCTGTACGTGCTGGTCTTTTTTAAAGGCTTTATCTTGGGTCTACACTTGAAAACTGAAAGTAATCCAATAAGGAAGTCCACAACATGACTATGCATGTTCTCTGCTTTTAGTACTGTCTATAAATCCTATTCACCCTTTCTGCAAAGAAACAACCCCTGAATGGGTTCTGGGTTCCTGAAATTTTGGATTCCTTCTTTTCAACACACCTACCTTTTAACTGTTTGTTTGGGACACTGCAATCTTTTTTAATTGGATGATCAAATCAAATAGGATGCTAAAAAAAATACATAATTAGACACAGCACCAACCTGCAACCTGCACGCACCCAGGGATGGTTGAGGATGACGAGAGCTACCGAGCTTCTTCATCTTTTAGTCTGCGATTTCTCATCACATCCTATCTTTTTGCTTTTAGCCCCTGTCTGAATCTTTTCACACCTCTGTCACATCCCACAGTGCTAATAGATGCACACCCACACTACACTGACTAAGATATATTACGAGAGCAGGGACACTTGCACGCGGCACATCGCGGGTATATTGTGTCCCTGTTTCAAATTATGCACAGCGGAAGATGACAGAAAGAAAGAAAAGCTTTTGGTTATACTGGCGAAGAAAAGAAAAGAAAAAAAAGACAGTCAACATGCTCTAAAGGGATTAAGAGTGAACAAACAGACTACAAAAACACACACCTAATCTCTCATCACCAGTTGTTTCTCGTGCCATTCTTTATCTCAGCATACACTGCTCTTTTTTTCCTAGCCACATCTGCTTCCACTACCCACCAGCCTGGAGTCTTTTCTGTGTTTTCACTCCCAGTTCAATTAACATGCCACCCCTCACACATCTATGGTCAGGCTGCCAAAGATAGGAGAGTAGGGACCAGCGGGAGTGACTAAGTGTGTGTGTGCGTGCGCAAGATCAGATGAGATAAAGGTGAGGTCACCCAGCGAGAGACTGGCTCAGGCAGAACAGAGGGTGGCTATTCCTTTCATCTTCACACGATTGCAGACGCACTCATGCGTAGTGCAACCAAATACAGTCCGGTACACTTGCATTACTTAGATTAAGCTTGCGAAGGTCACTCGCAGCATTTGCATCTGAATAATAACATTGAGAGGAAAAAAAATAGAGCAAAGTTTTTAACAGACAGGAGACTCTAATACAAGGTGGTATTGAGAAGGAGACAGAGAGAAAGAGTGATAAAGTGAAGGCGAGTGGGAAAAGTGAAAGAGAGTAACTAGGGTCCCCGCAGAGCTGTCCTTCAAGCTGTTTTGTGCCGGAGAAAGTAACAGCCCAACGGCTGCTGGGACACAATGGCCATCGATCAAGAGGACATGCCAGCTTGCTGGGCAATAATCAAATAAATAAATCACCTTGTGTTGTGCCCCAGCACTGTGGAGGCACTGAGAGCTTCAGGCAAATCCAGTCTTTTCACACTGAAATGCTGATGAATGAAGCAGGAAGGTCACTCCGGCACATCAAGCCCTCTGCTACCTGCTCTGCTGCCACTGGTTTCCCTTTATATTCTGGCTGTAAAGAACTAAATTAGACTATTTCTGTTATTTTAAACAGCTCACCAAAATCACCTTCTCTCTTTTCCTTAATTAACCCTCCTCCTTTTCTTAAGACTAATTCTTAAATGAAATCTTTTTGTAATTTAGAGCGGTGGGGGCTTCTTTCCCTCTCCACACATTAAGACTAAGTGGATAGCTAATTAGTGGTTAAAATTATTACGACCAGCGTAGCTAACTGACTATATATATAAAACAATGTTATTAGCCTATTACAGCTAGGTAGCCTAAATGAACTCATAGACTTGTGAAACAAGATAACTTCTTTATGACACCTGGAGGAAGATGTTATGTGTTATGATTTAGCCATACCTGCTAAACATGTGTACGAAAGAATTTCTTTACATACTATACCCATATAACATCCACCTGTGTCATACCAACCCTCGGCGTGTCCTCCTTCACTACATCCATCAGCCTGTTCTGAGGTCTTCCTTGTTTCCTCCTTGCATCAGTACATTTCTTCTTCATTTCTCAGACATCCTCTCATGCACTTATATTTATCTGGTTAAAAGGTCCACTGCCTTCTCTCCTAGACATCTCCACACCTTCATAGGTATGTCACTCTTCACATCGGGCCTCTTTTCCTCCTTACTAAACAATAACCATCTTTCCTCATCCATCCACCCCTTCCTCTCTCAGCTCACTTTGCTCATTTATGCATTTCCATTTCTATCCTTAATCACCCCAACATGCTGCACATCCTTTCCACTGCAGTCTCTCTACCTTGCCAAACCATATAAGTCATTTTCCTCTTCTTTAGTGTCCAGCCTCATTTACATCTCCTCCCTGAATTCTGCACAACATTCTTCCTTCTTCATCATTATCTCTACCTTCAGTCATTTCCTCTTTCTCTTTCAGATTGTACCTTCTGTGTAAGATAGTTCATGTGTGTGTACCTTCCTCCATTCCTATGTGACCGTGCGCCTCCCTCTTGTTGAAGTACATGTTCACTGCAGCCTTTTTTGCAAAATCCACTACCATCTGTCTAAGACCATATCTACCCAAGATCTCCTTATCACTGTTCCCTTCACCTACATGCCCATTGAAGTCTACTCCTGTCACCCCTCTCTCTCCCCCCCGGGAACACCCTTTACTAGGGATAGGTACCGGTATCCGGTGCCATTATGGCACCGGTTCTCACATAAACGGTAGTAACCAGACCGAAAAGCAGCGCACATTTCAGTGCTTTATTTCGGTGCTTATTTTTCCTGAAATGTCATACACTTTGGATTCTAGCCAATCATTTTACCTTTGCAAGCGTAGTAGGCGGGCCCAGGTACGTACTTTCTTTTAGAGCAGAGCTACAGATTAAAAATGCCCAAGGCGAAGCGGTCAAAAGTCTGGCTGTACTTCACAGCAAAAGATGCAAACTCAGCACCCTGCATCAAGTGCTTTAAGGTGATACTGTGATACTGTGCAAAGGAGGTAACACCTCAAATCCGATGAAACACCTGGCGACATATAGCATTTTGTTAAAAGCCGAGAAATGCACCGTATTTGATAGCTTGCTGCGAGACCTCACACCGTGCACATCTACTGTGGGTGTGGTGCCTGTAATCGGACCCGGAGTTAGCAACATCCCCCAAAAACCCGAAGAGGAGAGTCCTGGCCCCTAGCCCTGTCAGTGTAGCAGAAATGATGACGGATGATGATGGCAGCAGCAGCCGTTCTTCTCTGTGTGAGTAGCTTAATGTTGTCCGTGTGTAATTTACGTTGAGTAGGCTAACCACGTTATTACATTAATGCACATAAGGTGAACTAGCAAACATCATCATAGTTACATGCGGCTGTCTTCTTGTTTGATGGCAGATACTCCCTTCACCCTGGCCAAAAAGGCTAAAACGACCAAAGAAAAAGTGGAAAACAGATAAATATGAGAGGTTTTTGGACAAAGTTTGTGTTTTTTCCATTGTTTAAGCAC
The DNA here is from genome assembly GCF_057381915.1 of Diplotaxodon limnothrissa. Lineage (NCBI taxonomy): Eukaryota > Metazoa > Chordata > Actinopteri > Cichliformes > Cichlidae > Diplotaxodon > Diplotaxodon limnothrissa. Next base: position 54,287,595 of record NC_140602.1, on the reverse strand, counting down.
TGCTTCCAGCCCAGAGTGATGCCATATATGCCCTATAGCTGCAGAAAAGGCTAACATTGTTATCTTTTTACAAAAAAAACAGCTGAACATGAGAGGTTTTTGGACCAATTTTGTGTTCTTCATTCTTTAAGCACCGGTTCGAGCACCGGTTCGAGCACCGGTTCGAGCACCGTTTAAGCACCGGCACCGTTTCAAAAGTACCGGTTTGGTACTGGTATCGGATAAAACCTAAACGATACCCATCCCTACCCTTTACAGCTTCATCCAACTTCAGCATTTCTCTTTCTCCTTTTTCTCTGACAACATTCAACATCGCCTCTTTGATTTCCAGCTTCAAACCATGATCCCGTATGACTCTCTCTTTACCTCCAGAACATTCTTCACATACTCTCCCTTCAAGGCTTCCCCTGATCCATTTTGCTTCCTATCTTTGCTACGATAGAACAGCTTAATCTACCTCTGACACTCCTGTTTTTTTCTATTCTATAGACCCTTCATTTAAAGTTGTGACCGATTTACAAATCGTATTATTGATCCAAATATTTGATTTCTGCCCTTTGAATATAATGGCAGTAAGTGACCCTTGTAGGGGTCTGATTGCTAAAAATATATTTGAATAACAAGATAACTGTAAATATTCAGACTTTAAGAGGCAGCCTGTTCATGTAGGTACCTCTAGTAGAAATTCTAAATCGTCACATTTTGGGCTAAGGGCTGTTAATCTATGGTGCTAGTGTCAGTCGTTATGCAAATGTACTGTTTATAAGGTTGGGGAATCCTTCAGTCAACTCAGACTGAAGAAATGTTTCTCCCACTGAAAACGTTACATCCAGATGAACAGAATTAAGTTTCTGGGGCTGATGGCGGGCTTTGTTGTTATATCAGCTCCAGTTTCCATTAGGTTTTCTATTTGATTTCCCTTGTACTTCAGTCCAGGCATATTCAGGCCAAAAGGGGATTAGACCTTGTGCACAACTCCAGAATCCAGATCCATCAGCTGGCCGTCCAGCAGACTGCAATAGTAGTGTCATTTAAAGACAGAAGCATGATTAGAGAAAAGAAATAAATAAATCAATGGCCAATGTATTAATGCAGTCTCTAATCCCACTGAGGGTTACGTAATGGGACTCAAGCCCCCACTGGAAATAGTAAATGCTGCTCATGTGACCATGTGTTTGTCTCTCAGCCGCCGATGAGGTGCGATGCCGACGCATTCTCACAGGCACGACATATGCTGCACACAGAGACGCACAAACACTCTAACACAAAACCACAAGTTTCTTTATGTGGGTGATAGAAATGAGATAGAGGGAAGCAGGTAACCGAGGGAGAAAGATAAGCAGAGGAAACACAAATGAAATCGATGCCGTCTGACTGCAGAGTAAAAATGACATTTCACAGCAATGAAGCGCATGACAGATGATGGAGTTGTAACAAAAGGCGTCGTTGCATCCTGCTGTTCAAATGAACTTGGGATGTGATGAAATTAACTTGTCAAGACCATCTCATTGACTCTTGTCTTTATAAACTATTGTGTGAAAGCAGCTTAAATGAAGAGATGCACTGCGAGAGCTTCTGTTTAGTAAAATCATGTCTCTCATTCCTGCCTGTGTTCATTAGAAGGGGTACGCTAGTCTAACTGACTCTCAGTCAAGAGGGACACAGAGCCCGGTGTTAGTTTTGTCAAATTCTTTAACACCTCAATCAGCACTAATTAACACTACAGCAGCTTACAAGTAGCACGCAGGAACAGAATACACAGAGGCTCTCCCTTTCCTATCCTATCCTTCTCTCACTTTTTCACACATCCACATGGAGAAAGTAAAACAGGCATTAGCATGTGTGAACTGAATAATAAGCACCACTTGTGCAGTACATCACGCAAAGAGAAAGGCGTAGCAACAAGCTGGACTTTGACTCGTTTATCCTTTAGGCAAATTCATCAGGATTCAAAGCAAATGACATGAATCCCGTGCAAGAAATTGTGATTCGGTCTAAATGTGTAAACAGGCGTTGCTGTGGGTATTTCCTATCTCGCTTTTTCCTTGCAGCATGCGGCAAACTGACAGGCATCAGTGACCCCATCACCATCAAGACGTCCGGATCCAGGTTTGGCTCCTGGATGACTGACCCTCTGGCTCCTGAAGGAGATACTCGGGTATGTGGCACACAGTCACACAGTGTGGGCTGGGTATCAAAACTGCACTTACCTAATATCTGCTCAGGTGTTATTTAGGAAGACAAGTCCATTAACTGTCAAGTCACTTCTTATTTTTTCCTTCTTTAGTAGATAAAGAAACCACTGGCTCTAGTTTCTCAAGGCTATTTTCAGATTTCTAGTAACACTTTATAATCCAGCTGCTGCTACTTTTGTCTGGCCAACACTAAAAAGCCCAGTATTGTTCAGATTACCATCCAGAAAAAAATCTGATAACACTTTGTATTACAGCCCTTAAAGGCATAAATCTACTGTAATTAAATGGATATTGATATTCATATCATATTTACCCACAGATACTTAATAGGTACACTAGAATAAGGAGGTAGCAACCCAGGTTTTCACAGGATACAATGAAGTAATTATACACTAAATAAATTTAAGTAATGCTTAAGCAATGTTACAACACAATTTATTATGTAAGTAACTGTAAGGACATCATAATTTCATGGCAATTTTTCTGAACAATAAAATTTAAAAATATATATATAATTCCCGACCTTACATTGGAAGTACACTGCACTTTTCAGGGCATGGGCCATATTTTGGAGTGCGTTAAACTTGGCAACCTTTCATGGGAAATTACTTACACAGTATTAAAATGACTTTCAGCACAATTTGTGTCTCTTTTCCTGTAAAAAACTCATAATTTAGGCACTACTTAAAGTGTACTTGCATGTAATTATTTCTCATTTCCTTTAAAATAATTAAATATTTTATTTTCCTGTATAATAAATTAGTTTTATGTACTATTTTTGTAAAATCCTGACCTGTTAACCTCCTTATTCTAGTGTGATAGTTGCATGTAGATAGTTGCATGTAAATATAGTAACATTGTACTTCCAAATAAAATACATCAAAATTTAATTTGATTACAGGAGAATCATTTTTTAGTCGTGGGCTGTGATGTCTTGATACTAATCTGAACATTACTGGGATTTTTTATTGTTAATAAAACAAAATAGTAATATCAGTATGTCAACTTGAGCTAATGTGATTTATAAGTAAGTAGTTCCATTTCTGCATTATTTGAAATGTGTGGTTTGTTTCCTGGTCTCTATTACTTTAGCAGTTGATTGCATCTGATTTCCCTTTGCAAAGTGCATCTTCCTGCTCAATAAATAGGCCTGCCTTCACTACTAAAACACATTAAAAATAAATACCAAGTATAAATCTATACGATTTGAACAGGAAGCTGCTTGGTTGACAAGAAGCTGGAAATAAAGAGAGTTTATTCGTCTGCTCAGCGTGAAGACGCCCTTTCTGCTCCCGCTTTATTAGACGCATCAATAAGAGATGGAACGCACACGAGCAGAGGGAGTAAAAACTTCAGCTGCACACGGCTGTGCATCTGTACAGTTACAGTTTCTGATGGCTAACGGTTCTGACAACACAGGCCACAGAATTTTTATGGTACAAATGTCTTTACCAGCAAGGTTGAAACTTACTGCTGACTACGATTATTTTTTAGCAGACTTACGGCAACTTCCTTTGGTTGAAACTAATACATTTTGAACAGAACCCATGAAAGATGTTCCTCGCTGTCAAAGGGCAGAGAACAAAAATTGATTTTAATTGATGGAAGCAGACAGGCCTGCCCCAATTCTTTTCATCTTAAGGTTTTCTTACCTTTCCTTAGTACTTTTTTTTTAGCCCCGTGGAGTCCTTCTTTCTTGATGTGAATCATTTTTAAGTTAATCGTGACAGCAGATATAACCAGGTAGAGGAAGTCTTTAGGTTTATCAGTCCCACTGTGACCAAGGAAGTATTTGAGTCTCCAGTGGCTCTGGAATGAGAGCTCTCTGCCCACCTCCACAGGGGCCAGCAGGAAGCTGGGTCATAGCAGCTGAGACAGGCCTTTTATCTGGAATGATGGGCATTATCCCTGTGGGGCCGGTGCATGCCACCCTGCGGCTGTCATCCTGACTGTTTGCATTCAGAAGTAGATGGATTTCAGCTTCGCCTGCTCCTCGAGGAAGTCTCAGCACTAACTTAATTGGGATGCTTGTTGACGATGTGATTTGATTTATTCCGCGTGTGATGTGCATGCTCGATTCTCGAATTCACAAAGGCACGCAGGAAGGATGATGATAGGCATTTCTAGCTTTGAAGTACTGCTGCGTTTTTAATTCTCTCTCTCTCTCGTCTTGATGCTTAGGTCTGGTACATGGATGGCTACCATAACAACCGCTTCGTGCGGGAGTACAAGTCTATGCATGACTTCATGACGGCAGACAACTTCACGTCCCACCGGCTCCCCCACCCGTGGTCAGGAACAGGTCAGGTAGTCTACAATGGCTCCATCTACTTCAACAAATTCCAGAGCCACGTCATCATCAAGTTTGACTTCCGCACCTCCTCCATCAGCAAGTCCCGGCAGCTTGACTACGCAGGCTTCAATAATGCGTATCACTATGCCTGGGGAGGGCATTCTGACATTGACCTCATGGTGGACGAGGGAGGACTGTGGGCTGTCTATGCCACCAATCAGAATGCCGGGAATATTGTTATCAGCAAGCTGAACCCCAACACGTTGCAGATCATCAAGAGCTGGACCACCAACCACCCCAAACGGAGTGCCGGCGAGTCTTTTATGATCTGTGGCACGTTGTATGTGACCAATGGCTACTCGGGAGGCACCAAAGTCTACTATGCCTACTCCACCAACTCCTCTACTTACGAGTACATCGACATTGCCTTCCAGAATAAGTACTCACATATCTCCATGTTGGACTATAACCCACGTGACCGTGCACTCTACGCTTGGAACAATGGTCACCAGGTTCTCTACAACGTCACACTTTTCCATGTCATCCGCTCAGAGGAACTGTAACCATGAACATGGATCGAACACCATAAATGCATATTGTCTGTAAAGGAAATCTCACTATATACAAAAATATATCTGCTCCAAGAGACTCTATGGCAAGACCATTCTATTTATGATATCAAAGAATTTCTGAAAGACTGTATCAACAGTGAATGCAAAGTAGAGTGAATGTGCATATGAAAAAATATCTAAAACTGAAGGGTTTCATTCCAAAATGTGATAAATCACAAACAAGAAAAAGAAGCCGTATCTGTTATTATCACAGATGATTGCGTCAAAAGCAAAACATTTTTGTAAATAAAAGGTCGTAACATGACTTCTTAGTCTTAGTAGACTTTATTTTAATAGCTCCCATAATTTTGTTAAAGGGTCTTTTATTTTGGAATGAAACTCTTTAATTGTTTGCCGTATAGAAAATGACTGTAAAAGTAGATATAAATACATCAGATTTAAAAGAATAAGAACAGATGCCAAAAAAAAAAAAATCAAAACAAAAAAAAACACACGCCTTTTTTTATATCATGGAATATCAACCTAAGCTCATTCCTGTGGCTCCAGTTCTTCTGCAGAAATCCTCCCGGCTGAACTTTTCTTTCGGTCATTGGGGGTCCTGAAACGAAGACTGTTATAATAAACTGTTGGATCCCCGTGTCCCATGGACATAACGTTAAAAAAAAAAAAAACGGGAGGTCACTCTAGTCAGAAGACTTGATAGCCTAATGGATGCTGTGTGTCATATTCTTTTTATTAAGTACCGTAGCAAATCAGAAGTCTGTAGAGAAACAGAAAACATCAATAACAACATCCACTAAAAGACCTGAAGGCACTGACTGTTGACAGCGCTGTTGTTTAAGATGATTTCCCTGTGTTGGTGACTATGTGTGAAAAAGGCTTTCTTTGCATGAGTGTTTTCTATCACTCCGGTCTTCTGAATGTCTTTTTTGCTGTATGATACTATTAAAAAAGGTGGGCGGTAGGGTGGGTGGGGGAACAAGGTAGTATGCCTTTGGGATTTGGGGGTTTGCAGTGATATTTACCTTTTTCCTGCTTCCTTCGATTTTGTTCTCGTTCTGTTTATTTCAATTTCTTTGCAATAATGGTTTTTTTTAACGTTTTTGTATCTCTGTAACTGTTGCCACCAGTTTTGCCTCTCTATTTGTTTATTTGGACTGCGTAGGAGGAATCTATCTAGCTCACATCTCTCTGAAGTAAAAGAAAAAAAGAAACAACAGAATGTATCTAGTATTGTATACTGGAAACCAGGCCCTTCTATTTTCAATCCACCTCATGTAGTCGGGAGAGGGTTTTTTGGGTTTTTTTACAGGATAAATCCTGTCTCATGTCATGTATCCCCCCACTGCTAGTGAAGGATAATGCTGTTTAAATGTATACTCTTGCTGAGGACAAAAGCTTTTCACTCTTTTTGCGCTTTGCTGGACATGTGTTGTATCTGAGATGAGATAGTTAATGATTCGTGTCAATAAAATAGAGAAATCTGATGCTCGGATTGCTGCCTTTAAACGCTACAAGGTGCTGTGTATCAGTACAGTTAAGTCCCTATTAGACGTAGAATACATAATCGCTGGTTTCATCAGTCTGTTTCAAAATAGTTTAGATCTGACCTTTAAAAATAACAAAATTACTAAAAGAGGGGAAAATGTTTCAGCCTTTCTGGAAATTAGCATACAAAGCAGTGACATGAAATGTAATTATTGACATGCTATTACTGTTTTATTGTGTTCTCAAGTGAACTGGGCAACTCAAAAAGATTCACAAACGCTATGGAGGGTCTTTATGTGCCTGTTAATGTTGCTGCAGGAATCCAGCGTTGGGTGAAGTCCAACTCTAGTAACACGACTGAGGCAAATACTACAGCAAAGAGACCAGAGTGCTCATTCAGACATGAAGCTGGCATGTTCAAATGCCATCAAATTAATGGAAAAGAGTGCATGTCTTAAAGGTGCTTAAGCCTGTGATGGTTCACATGGATATAACTTTTACATCACAGCTAATGCTCTTATTTCCTGCCTTGAAGGTTTTACTTCATTAAGATTACATAGATTACACAATCCCGCTTTACTTGGATTGTGGAAAAAGAGCATTTACGGACCCTGGTGCGTGTTTAGAAATTGCAAAGTGAGGCTCCTAAATAAACCACACACACACAAAAAAACATAATCTTGCTCTTTCAAATGAAATGTGGTATTTGCAAGCAATAAAACTCATGGTTGCTAAATTAAATACACCCAAGTGTATTGTTGCTGCTAAACAACTTGACTATTAACTATTGTCAGCCATGTTTAGCTTGATTGTCACTTGGAGTCATGTGAATAACTAAATGCTTCACTTCATTGGGGTTTGTGGGCATTCATTTATGCATGGCTCTCTGAATGTTCATCCACAGTATTTCTGTTGTCATTCTATTGTAGATTTGCTGCTGTGCTTTGGATTTATTATCCTGCTGCATGATGATTTCAAAGCTTTAGCTGTTGGACACATGCCCTTATATTTGACTCTAGAATACTTTGGTATACAGACAAATTCATAGTTGGCTCAACAATTGCAAGGTGTTCAAGTCCTGTCACTGTAAAACAAGTGCAAACCATCATCACTCCACCACAGTGCTTCAGAGGTTCGGTTTTAACCAAACTTGAACTGCGCTGCTGTGTCCATTATACAGAGAAGAGGCCTTCCAAACAAGTCCTACTTGTTCAGGCTTCAACAGTTAACATGCTATCTGATGTAGCCCTTGGTTTTTAAACAGTTTGACCTTGGGGTGGTTATTGTTAATTATGTTAATATACCCGAATGCTCCCAGCAAAGCAAGTTTCACTCTTGATTAATTGATCATCTTCATCCAAGACGGGAGGCACGCCGTAGCATCGACAGGCACTGTCAATGATGCATTTCCTTTAAATTACAAGTTACTGTCAGCTCCAATAACAATCATCTGTGTTTTGTTTTTCTTCACTTGACATTTCCTTTATTTGTTGGAATGTCTTCTTTTTCAAACAACACTGTCCACTTTATGTTCGCTAAGAATTTTCTCCCCTTCTTTGATCTCCACTCAATTTCACTTACCACTACTCCCATCCTCCTTTTTACTTCTTGTCCTTCAACCATTCTGTCTTTTTCCCGCTCTTTGTTGCTCCCACTCTCCCACTGCCTCTTAGTCCTCTGATGTTTCAATCAATGAATAAATGATTGCTTCTATTTTCACTCCGAGTGCTTGGCCAACACAAGCTGCTTTGTTCCCCTGAAAGAGTTAGAGATAGGATTTGGGAGACAGAGGGAGAAGAAAAAAAGGCAGAAAAAGAAACATGCTCAGCGGAAGGTCTTGCAGGAGCTTGAAGATGAATATATTTGCATCTTTAAACAGCAATTGGTGTGTCAAGAGACATCGCTGTACTGCACATAGTCCCAGTTCCCCACCAGCAACAACAGAACACACGCCTGTGAACTTGACAGTTGCCTTCAATTTCATCATTTTGCATATTTGCTCTGTCTTTTCATTTCCACACCAGTGTAAATGAAATACATTTCTATTTGGTGACTTTTACCGCAATGTATTGTTTACACGAGACATCATAAGGTGCACTTGGCTAATTATCTTTTGCATACCTTGCCCTCTAAATGGCATGACCACTGCAGCAGCACTTTTGGGACTAAGGGATGGACACAGTGAGAGGTTTGACCTTGCTTAGGCCGGCTGTAAGGTGTTTTATTCCCCCAAGGACAAAACCACTTATCAGTGATAGAAAGATAGTCTGTGCGTGCCAACAGGAGGCTTGCAAAAAACCCCCCAAAAAAACGCAGAGCACTGCAATAACTTGGTTTTGTGGCACAAACATCTCTGACAGGTTGTAACGCTTGTACAGCTTTCCTATTCTCACATTACATAATTTACCCTTGCCACTGACTCTGAGGCCTTTGTCTCTACGGCCTCTGAATGACGCAGCTTTGTAAACTGAGAATGCTGATTAAAAACTATTGAAAACATTCTATAAACTTATTTATAAAGATGATAATTTGGAAGTGGAAGCACATCACTGAATACGCTTAATCCATGCGTCACCACCAGAGATGGGCAGTAACGCGTTTTTACATTTTACATTACATGTAACGCGTTACTGTAATCTGATTACTTTTTTCAAGTAACGAGTAAAGTAAGGGATTACTATTGCAAAAACGGTAATTAGATTACTAAAACCGTGATTTTTTTGCGAGAATGTCTCAGGACAGTGACGTAAGCGAGTGCGACGTTCGTGACAACAGCTGTGTGCAGATCAACAATGGATCATATATCGAGTGCGGGAGAGAGTATGAGCGTGCAGCGTTTAAAGCGTGGAAGTACTGACCTTACTTTGAGTTTGATTCCATAAAAAGTGACAAAAACATTAGCGTCCGTTGTGCGTGGGAAGAAAACTTCTTTTCACACTGAAACCCCCCCCCTAAACAAGCACCGAGTGCGCTGTGACGTAATGGGAAATTCACAGAGAAACTCGCGGATTCTTCAACTGACCGTTGCGGCACACCTGCACCAGAGCACACCTCCGCCTACGCCACTCCTGCTATAAAGGGGAAAATAGAGCAACAGGACCGCTAGTCTTTGATTTTATTTATTTTCTGCTGTGTTTTACTTGCATCTATTTGAAAGACTGAGTGTAAAAACAAAAAATATTTTTTTTATGTGCTGGAATGTGCAGAAAATAGGTTTAATGTTAAACAAATTTCTTCAAGTCAGAGAATGGTGCATATAATTTAATTTTTGCTTGATGCATAAAGTTAAAAGCTTAAAACTAATAAAACAAGTTTTAAAAAGAGACTTTTCCATTTGATTACATTTTGTATGATGGATTATGCAGAAAAAGTAGAATTGGGCTGAAAGGTCTATCGTTTTATCACCTATTCAGGTTGTAAATCGTGTTTTTAAAAAGTAACTAAGTAACTAAGTAATTAATTACTTTTGAAAATAAGTAATCAGTAAAGTAACGGGATTACTTTTTTGGGGAAGTAATCAGTAATTAGTTACTGATTACTTTTTTCAAGTAACTTGACCAACACTGGTCACCACTAGTGACTCATTCATCAGCTGACATATTTATACAGAAAAAAGATCTTGAACGGATGTCACCTGCACCTCTCAGTGTTACAGTCATACACACACACCGGCCTGTTACTGTGTGATATTACAAAAATAAGTTGATTTACCTCAATAAGGATAATCTCACCGTGTTCTCACAGCAGACTGTCAAATACTGCTTCACCTTCGCTCACAGGTTAAGTTTAGGCACCAACAAACTTCTTGGTTTGGTTAAAACAGTAAAATATTTAGGGTTTTTAAAGTTAGGTTTACACACTGGAAATAGCAAGTAAAAGTTAAATGTAATGCCATTTAGGTCTGTTATGAATCCATATGTGAGAAGCCCATCTCATCATTTCTGTAACCCGGTATGTCACGTCACACATGCAAAAGAGACCCTGTGCAAAAATGGCACTTTTTCACATCCTAGGAAGAGTTTTATAATCCTCATCACAGCTCAAAGGGACTCCTTTTTGCTTTTATCTTTGAAATGACATTGCACCCCAAATGGCAACTGTATTGAATAAACATCTTGGATGGTATATTGTGCCAGGTCATGTAAGATTAAACTGTCTACAACAGAAATAGCCTTTTGTAGAGATCCAGCTGTTGGAAGCAATAACTGCATGTCACAACCTGCATGTGAATGTCGGTGTAAAGAACTGGACTTGGAAAGAAAAGGTCAGACATATCTGCAGACCTAGTTTTACAGAGCTATTGGATTATAAAAAAGTATTTAAGGATTCTCAGCAAAGAGCACTTTTATTTCATCACTGTGTCACACGGTAACCGAGGTTTAACATAGCTAAAATTTCTTTTAGGATATAGTAATCCTTATCTGTCAAGGGAGCAAACGTACTATTAACATTTCCATGGCCTTGGACCTGCATCACATTCAAGTAATCACTGTGAGGTATGTGAGCCCATGTTTTGTCAAACCGATTCCTTTTCTTATTGTTTCTTTAAAAACAAAGTTCTATTCAGATTCATGGCACAGGCAGAAGAGCAAAACAAAAATAAAGCCTCAGTCTCACATTTCCATTGTAGCTGGGAGCAATCGCTGTGCTAAACTTGTTACAAGCCCGGTGTGGGTTGGAATAACAGCCAATAATACATCAATAGAGCCATAAAGAATAGGACAGAGACAGAGGGAAAAAAACAACAGCGATAAAGACAATTCATTTTAATTATGGTGTAATAAAAAGGCAAAGGAAAACAAACTCAGATGTCCCTTTTGTGATCCTCACTTCACCAGTTTTATTTACATTTGTGTCCTTGTCAGCATTTCTAACACCTGCTTTGCAACAAAGCTTCTCGATTAGCATTTTCTTAAATGCACTGTCCTCATAAGGGTGCACACACAGAGGACAGTGTATGGAAATCAAACCATGAAAGCAAGCTTGGCAGGCTCTAAATAATTTTCCTAATTTTCTTTATGTGCCAAAACATTTTTCAGAAACCATGATGCTGCCCAGATTATGTCCACCGGCAACATCCCCCCCCCCCCCCCCCCTTTTTTTTTTTTTGTTTAAATCCAGGAGCTGTTACACTACTACACTGTCACAGACAGGTGATGGATGGGAATTGTTAAGTATAGAAAGCTTTGAAATTGACAACAGGGAGAGACAGAGGAAGACAGCAGTTTTGAATTTGTTGCTGAAAAGTCCCACCACGTGGTTAAACTCTGTGAAATCAATAATTCCCGAGAATCTGCAGAGGCAAACTCTTTTTTGAATATAAAAATATTGACTATCATAACCAAGACCTCAAAGCATAAACTTAACAAAGTGCTTTGAATTAGCATAGCCATAAAAATCATGCTATCGATGCAAGAAAGACTATGAATAACTTCTCAGAATAGTCTTAAAATATATATTCACCTGACTAATAGCTTGCTGTATAGTACAGACCATTCAAGAACCTTGCGCTTCAGCTTCGGTGAGTGACCTTCTAGCATTTTAGACCAATACTTGTTAGCCAACATATGTATTTGTGCATTGCACCCATACAGTTTATGAATGTAGCTTGCTAACTAAGCTAACTAAGCTAATTGGTATTACTTCACAGCTTAGCACTCCACTCTTTCATAGATATTAGGTAGAGTAAACATGAGTATGGTTGAAATGCATGTAGCTAGGCCTATCTTTTATACTGTCTGAAAGTTTTGTGGCTTTGTTAGATGGTGGCCTGTGCTGTTATACTATCTTTCGAGGTAGTCAGAGGCTCAGTGTAGCAGCTGGCACACCATCAACTGGTGTAATTATTTCTAGTAAGTGCACAACTTTCCATGTTCATTTGAGAAAGCAGTACTCTGTTTAAATTCATGCATTTTGCAAATAGGTTTCTAATGTACTTAGTGGTCATAAAGTTGCACTGTTGGAAGTACCCAAACTGAGACACGAGTAACTACTCCTGTTAAGATTACAGTCGTTCACATGCATGGCACATGAGTAGAACACAGGGTCTGTACATCACATTTCCTCAATCCTTCCAAATCTCAAGAAAAAAGTCTGCTTTGAAGCCTCTAAACCCCTCAGCGTGCCTGAGCTTACTGAGGACTAATGAGCGAAGCACCGTTCATATTTCCCACCGTTTCTATACCTCACTTAAAAGGCTCTGGGCAGTGTACCAGTCTGTGTTTGTATATTTACGGGTATATGATATGTGTGTAGATGCAAATGTTCTCTCAATGTACTCTGGTGTGCAACTAACCATAACTGTGCTCCACCAAGCATACAGGACAGTTTCTTTCACACTTAAGTGGCCACATGTTGTGACGGCAGTTGCGCCACATACCGCATTCTGCCTAGACAATATGGGCGATCTAATGCCAAGGGTCAAGCCTTATTTACTGGTGCGTGTTCGTGCGCGCTTGCACGTATGTGTGCGTGCATTTGTGCGTGGATACGTATTACTAACAAGCTGTGGCGACAAAATGTGTGCCATCTGTGCACACAGGAGACTTCACACTCGTGTTCATGTTTGAGTTGTGCCAGTATTCTCATCGGGGACACTGGCCAATCATCACAGGGAAGCAAAGAGCAACAAGCTCCAGCCTGTTAGCCAGTTACATACTGATTTTTAATAAAATATAGTGTCACACAGCAGGATAATTTGTGCACAACGCTCGTTTCTGTTCGAATTTTTTGAATAAAGATAAACAAGAAAGAAATCAAGAAATGTAGTGTTTCTTTTCTGGCAGGCAAAACTGATGTATCAACATTGTGAGTATAGTTTAGATCTGTAATTTAGAGGCAGATTTTTGCAACAACATTTGTGACAAACAACTGAAATTGTTGTGATTAAAGGGTTTTCAGTGACATTAAATTAGTCTTTGATGAGGTACGATCCAGCAGTGGTGACTCACGGGCGCTGATTCACTACAGGCATTTCTAATCCCTGCTTCCAGATGATTTGAGGACAGCTTGTGTCAGAACAATGAGTTATTCTGTATCGGCTGTTCACTTGGAATGAAACCTACAAAACCACAATGATGTGGGTGATTGAAATTTAAGAGTGGCACTGACAGAGTACAATCTCACAGACTCACATAGTTTTTAAATCACCGCCTGATTCTGACAAGGGACTTCAAATGGAGCCACCTGTGAAAGACTCATTACAGTAGTGCAGCTTTTTGTGTCTTCCCTACTTTGCCGCTCTCTGCCGGCATCCCGATTGTCAATATCGCAATTGCTTTAATACCGTAAGGGCCTGCTCATGTAGCATGCCTCAGCTATTGTCAAATATCTTCAATTTAGACACAAATTCAGCGCTGTGTCCATCCATTTTAGTCAGCAGCTGGTCTGCAGGAGTCCTGTCAGCACAGCTTGATTACTCTGTTTCACCTGACACCTTCAAGCCCCGACACAAGCGGCGAAAACAGCATTAAATGTAACCAGATCAATACCTCCAGGCAATTTGTCGCTCTATCCCCATCAATGCATAATTATATGCTCAACCCGTCCACCTCAATTGCATGTACAGTCCCTGACCTGCGCTCTAAGGGTTACGTCAGGCACATAAACACCTCGCGCTGCTCTTTCTCATCTCTCTGACAATCGTTATCGTGTTACTTGTCTCCACCGCCAACTCCCTGCCACATTTTATCTTTGTGCCGTCCCGTCCTCAGTCATCAAGAATGCAAATTGGGAGTGACAGAGCAATCGTGAATTCCATCACTGTGAGATGGAGTGAAGCAGCTTGGCCAAGACCTATGAGAGAGAGAGAGGGTTTTAGTGATTAAAGTCTTTGGTGTCACTGGTTGAAAGTCATTTTGCGTGCGTGTCTGGTAATAGTCGCCATCTATAAATCTCTATAAACACAAGTTTGAACCCTTAGAATAAGCTTCAAATCGGCACAAGCTTTACGCCTTATTCCGACATTATGATACTAAGCGTGATGCACTGTAAATGAACATGAACCTTACTACATTTGGCAATGGGGATAGTATTTATATCTGTTGATGCCTGCAACCATATCAGCATTGAACACTGACAAATCTAATATCACAATCCCTCTGATCCCAAATCATGTCTTTCTACAAATACCCACAGATACAGTTGGGCAATCATTCTTGTGCGTCTGTGTGTGTGAGTGTGTGTCTGTGCTGTGTTTAGAAAATCTGTACAGTCATTTCAAATCCTAACCACGCAACATCCACATGCTGTCTAATGCAGCCCTATACAGCTCTCCCCGCCCCCATCTCTGCCCTCAGGTGCACTGAGGCAGAGAGCAGAATGGAGCAGAGCCGTGTGCGGTGACAGTGACATCCATCGCATGCAATGAATAATCAATGAACACCATCTGGTGCATACAACAGGGGAGCACAGCTCCAATCGTTTTCTCCGGGATGCCTTTCTCAATTCACCCCCCTCACTGTCTCTCAGTTTTTCACCTGTTCTCTCGCCTTCCTTTCCCCACTTTTCCCACACATATTCACACAGTCACTGTTTCATTGTCTTTTCAATCTGCATCCACGCCCTGTTCTCCACCCATCCCCAGCTCTAACACCTCACCTACAGTAAGTGGCCTGTGTGAAGGGCTAACCATTGCACCCCTCATTTGAATTCAGCAGTAGAAATCCTATTCAGCTAATAACGTGACCTGTTGCCCTTCAAAGGACATTTGCCTTTATGATTTATAGTAACTGAATAGCTTATTAGACGTAATACTATATAGGTACTCCAATAATATAATATAAAGCAGGGGTGTCAAACTCATTTTAGTTCATGGGCCACATATAGCTCAATTTGATCTGAGGTGGGGCAGAGAAATAAAACCATTATTGAGTAACTAAAATGGAAAAATCTCCTCTTTAAATTTCTCTGCTCTTCAGTGTAAAGATTGATGATCAGCGAGCCGTTTACAAAAATGGAAACGCCAGAAAGACGTTAAGACAAATTATTGAAATAATACAGCTCAGTTTTTTACATTCAGAGCATCATTACGTTTACGTTACAATTTACAGATCGCAGGCATGAAAGTTTCACATGTAGAGTTTTGCAAAGTAAAAACAGCATTTGAAGTCCCTATGATTCAAAACCAAATCGACTCACTCCGCAGTCATTAATGTTCAATGCAGTCCAGTGCAATTTCTGCAGTTTGCAAAGCCATACAGTCGGTCAAACTCCCAGGGAGCATGGTTTGACATCCTGATCTAAAGGTTTGGGAAAACTTCTTTTCTCTCACACTTACTAAGACCGACAGCACGATTCTTTCACTACTCCATTTCCATTTTTTTCCTTCAATTTATCGGTTTCATTTATAGCTTCAGAAATTAAGCAATAATACTTGCACTACTACCTTCAGTGAACAGGCAGATTACCATTTTACATTTGCATCAGACCCTGTCTGATAGCAGACTTCTGTGCCCCAATCTTCAGTCAGAATTAGCTTTCTGTTTTTGTCTACAACTCCTCTCTGTTTTCATCCCCTGCAGTACATCCAGAACTGCTGTCCTAACATCAGCCTCCCCAAATCCTCCTACATCAGCCATCCTTTTTTATTCTCTCTGTCAAAAGCTGTATCACGCTCAGAAACCCCCGATAGAAGTGCATCTCACGATCTGGCAAATTATTTATCTTTAAAGTTAAATTGAATTTAATGGGCATTTTAGAGGTCAGCATGTCTAAAAACTGATGTTTCTCTGTGTAATATGTAGGTAACGTTTGCAGCTGCTAAGAAGTGCCATTATTGATTAGAGGATTTCTTTTCTAAGCTAACTTTAGCTAGTGTTGCTCACTGCTGGCGCTGTAGGGGAGCTGTAGGATTTGAGCAAAGGGGATCAGAGGAGAGCATAAACATCACATATTTGGATTTTCACAGCAAATTCAACCCTTCACATAAGAATCAGTCCACAGCCTGTTGGAGGCAGATAGCTTTTTTTATTTGGTGCAATCCTTTCACACATTGGAAATAAAAGCAAAAAAAGCTTGCAAGACGTCAAAAATCCTACAGTGAGAACCTTTATATGCCTCCCTCTGGGTCTACAAAATCATGTCCACGTCATCCCACTTTTTTTTTCTTCTAACTCTTAGGCTACTAGGCTTCATTATTAATTTAAAAAATGCCAGAAAAGGAGGTCATGGTGCAAAGTATTTATTTGACTTTTTTTAAAAACCATATTGCATAGCAGGCAGAATATAGACAGAGTTTCAACAATTTCTTTAATCAATTTTAAATAATGCTTTTTTTTCTTTTCTTTTTTTTTGTTTTTAATGTCTCTGTAAAGCACTTTGAATCACCCTGTTGTTGAATTGTGCTACATAAATAAACTTGCCCTGCCTTGCCTAACCAGTCTGATTTGACCATAATAAACTGTGGATGGTCTTATGTAAAACCACAGCACTAACTACAGCTCACACATATCTATAAATTAGTTAATGTAAAATAAGCTTCAGCGTATCATCTTTAATAGCATCACCTGTGGTATCAGGACAGGCAATATAACACAAGAGAGGGACGTAAGACAAACATCAGCAAAAAATCAACTGAGTCTGAAAACATTGTCAGAAACACAAGTGATGCTTGCATCTATGCTAGGGACAGTGTTTATATTTGAAGAGCACATCGATTAGTCCACACTGACATAGCTACCCTGCTTGCAACAAAAAATAGGTCAGACTACATTTTTCCAATGGACAATCCTTTCCTAAACTCAACCTAAAAAGGCTGATGAAGTCAACAAAAAAGTTTACACATCAACTTGCAAATTTAGCATTTTACAGCTACAAATGGTGCGATTGAGAAGAATGATTTGTCTTGTACTTGTTACGGTCCTGGGCCTTGGAGAGAGTGAGACTACCCTTTTGTGCTTATGCAAATCTAAGTGTGCCAGGACTTGTGGATGACTGGCTGCTGGGAGTCCTGTGCCAGCCTTCTTTTATGCAGATCAGTGTGCCAGACCTCGCGGACGATTGGCTGCCTGGAGATCCCATGACCACTCCATGACCAATTGACTGGCTGATTGTCTGCACCTGGGAGTATAAAAGGCTGAAGATCCGTCACACTAGGGGGAATTGCTGCTCTGAAGTGAACATGCAGTGTCCTCCTCGTCTGCTTTGCATGTGAAGCCTGTTTGTTAAACCTGTTTGCTGTGTTGCTCTTTGTTTAAACCTGGTATACAGCTAAACTTAGTTTATTAGAGTGTTGTGATGCTGGCTTGCCTTAGTTAACCCTTAGCTTTTACTCTTGCCTGTTTTTTTCATTGTGTATTAATTGTTTCCCCGGTGGTCTGTTGAACAGCCCCGTCGGTTTTCAGTTTAATGTTTGTAATAAAACCCCTTATTTACTCAAATTTCGTGAGAGGGCTTGTGTATGTTTCTCCCCCTAGCAGATCCCAAAGGTGCTCTACTGGATTGAGATCTGGTGACTGTGGAGGTCAGGAGTACAGTGAAGCACTGTCATGTTCAAAAAACCAGTTTGAGATGATTTGAGCTTCGTGACATAGTGCATTATCCTGCTGGGAGCAGCTGTCAAAAGATGGGTACACTGTGGTCATAAAGGGATGGACAAGGTCAGCAACAATATTCAGTGACATTTAAATGATGCTCAGTTGGTGATGAAGGAATCACAGATTAAGAAGAAACTATTCCCTACACACTACTACGTCCCTACGCCACTATTACTACCTGGGAGTATTGTGACACGTTGGCTCCATGCATTCATGTTGTTTATGCTAAATGCTGTCCCTGCCACCTGAATGTTCCAGACAAACTTGAATCTCATCAAATAAGGCAACAATTTTCAAATCTTGTCCAATTTTGCTGAGCATGTGTGAAGTGCAGCCTCTTCTTAGCTGACAGGAGTGACGCCCAGTGTGGTCTTCTTCTCCTGTAGCCAGTTTCCTTCCCAGTTTGACATGTTGTGCACTCATAGATGCTTTTCTACTTTGGTTGTAACAAGTTATTTGAGTTGCTCGTTTGAGTTACTGTTGCTTCCTCCCAGCTCAAAGTCATTCTCCTCTGACCTCTGGCAACAACAAAGCATTTTTGTACAGAGAACTGCTGCTCACTGGATATTTTCTCTTTTTTGGACCATTCTCTGTAAACCCTAGAGATGGTGGTGTGGGAAAAACCCAGTCGATCAGCAGTTTCTGAAGTCCTCAGAGCAGCCCGTCTGGCACCAAGAACCACATTCAAAGTCATTTAAAATCACCTCTCTTCCCCATTCTGATGCTCAGTCTGTACTGTAGAGTCGCTGCTGTGTGATTGGCTGACATAAGTATTGACAAACTGTTGAACAGGTGAACCTAATGAAGTGGCCAGTGAGTGTGTATGAAGGAATGATAGGTGGAGGTTTTTGCAGTCTTCTCAGTTCTCTGGTGTGATTAGACTGCCCGGGCCAAGCCCCAGAAGATATAGCCTCAAAATTGATCTCTGCCAATTTGATTAGGTTCAGGATTGTCTCTAAATTGCTGAGGAAGCTTGAAAAACTGTCTAGGAACATTAGTCATACTGTCAGACTTTGACAGAAATAAAATCATATCTTCAAAAACAAAACAAAAAAAACATAACCCATATACTAATAAAAAGAAAGATATTGCTGACAATAAGATGCTTAGATTCACGCTGCTGAATGCCAAGTCTTTTGGGATGTAATGCCAACAGACAATAGCAAAGTGTCTGTTTTGATTTAGATAGCATTCTCTAAAATTGTATTTGTTTTTACAAGCCTACATTAAGCCTAACGTCCTCTTCTTCAGCTGTAGCGGCATGTCAAATTCTCATATTAGTTTTCATGGTGTTCTTTAAGACGCAGTTTTAATTTGTTATATGTTATTTGTCCCTTGTTTTCTTTTTTTCATCAACAGTTACAAAGCAGAAGATAGAAAAACCCTAGGAAATGTGAATACGTGCACAACAGGAAAAAGAAAATTAAGGATGGCCAAAGATATCAAACCAGTTGGAATAATCAGCCTCCCAAATTGAAAGATGTGCAAAATGTGGGAAGGCAAGCAAAGGCTTCATTAGCCCCAAGGCTAAAGGGAACACTCAGCCAGCCACAGAAAAGTGCGCTGAGAATTTTGTGGAAGCTAATCAAGTCAGCGTGCACGGCTTTAATTTCATACTGCAGAAAACAGGTGTGACTTTGTTTTATATTGTGAAAAGTATCTGTTTTGGAGCCTCGCTAATGAAGAGAGGGACACCCGGGATGGTAAACTGTAGCACAGCTGAGATCTGTCATCCAGGCAACCCGATGCAAATGCATGTAAATTGGAGCCCTTTATTTTGCTGCTGAAATAAAACTCTATTCAGAACCAGCTCCTTCTTCAATGCTTTTCACAATGCAAAGATAAACTGCGCGAGGACTGAAAGGAGATAGAGTTGCTTGCATAAGTTTGGGGTGGAAAAGCCTCATGAACCCTCTGCAGGCTGCAGATATTATCTTATGGAAAAGTACAGACTTTAGCAGAGGATAGGGTCACGCTACAGAAACAAAGAGAGAAAGAAAGAGCATATGTCTACTACACAATGTGCACCATTCAGTAGTAGCAAAAAATCCAATTCTACTCACTTCAGGCACAACAATACATCTAGCCTTAAATTTTTAAAACATCTAATGGATAAACTCATTTTTGAACAGCCCCATGCCTCTATTTTAATTTTCTTTTTGCTGTATAACATATTAGTTTATACTATCCATCTGTTTTAAGAAATCTTATTTTAACAGAAAATAATCAAATACTTCCCATTTGTGTGTGTGTGTGTGTGTGTGTGTGTGTGTGTGTGTGTGTGTGTGTGTGTGTGTGTATCATTTTATGTAAGAAATGCATCTTGATTTACTTATGTTTTATGCCAAATGAATTCATTCATCATCATGTTGAAAGCAAGCAACATCTTTGATGCTTGTTATCTCCTTTGCGGCAGGTTTACCAGAATAAATATTTTGTTATCCCTTTAGATTTTATCTGCATGTCATTCAGTTCCAAGCTTCTGCACCCAAATCAGTTTTAAGGTGATATGATCACCACTGAAGGACAGGATCAAGGATGTTTGTTGAATAGAGCTCAGGGGCTTTATAATTTAGGTACAGCGTGGAATCACATGCAGGGCCTGTAAAACCTCGTCTGAAACACGGATTCTTTAATGTAATCTTCTGCTCGGTAAAGCAAAAGGCAATCACACAACTAGCAAAGTACTTTTAAGAAAGGGCTCGACCTCCCCCTCAAAATATGATTGCCCCTGACCAAGGCCAATGGACTAGAGTACTATTAATCTTACAATGTATTACTCCAGCAGATGAAATGCACTTTTAATGCACTTATACTTAATTTAAGCATTCTGTGGCATACTCCTTTCTTCTTCTATTCTGCTTTATTTTGGATGCACTCTGTTATTACAGATAAAGCCACATGTAATTGTATGCTTAAGCTGCAGCCTTAAAATTACGTAAATACCTAATCCAATTTTAAAATGTATAGAACTCTGAGAAAGGGTCAAAATATTCGTTTTGCCATTTTGCAAAACTATTATTAAATCTAAAACTGTTTTCAGGTTCGTGTGCTATTTCACTTAAAATAGCACAGGGCCTTGCTTTAACTCCTCTCCGTGCTCCTATCCTGAGAAAATCCTAGACATCATTCTGCTTTATAAAATATACATAATGATATGAAAACGACAGAAGGAGAGAAACTATTTCTGTCCACTTCTTGTATAACACGAGGAAGCTGAGATAGATAGCAACGGTCAAATTTTATTAGCCTAAAAGCTGGAAAATCCAGTAATGATAAATTCTGCGACGACAAAGTCACCTTTTTTACGATGGGCTTGCCAATTATATTAAAAGAGATAAAAGTGTTATTCCTTGCCGTAAATTTAAAAAAAATTCCACTTTAAAAAAAAAAAAAAAGACTTGTGTCTTAAATTTATTAGAGATCTTTGATTTCTAAATAGCATCCTAAAAAGGTAGTTAATGAAATGTACAGTGGGGGAAATAATTATTTGATCCACTGCTGAATTTGTAAGTTTGCTGACTTACAAAGAAATTAATAGTCTCTAATATTTATGGTAGTTACGTTTTAAAGGAAAGAAACAAAGTATCAACCAAGTAAGAAGAACCATCTCCTACAATTCAGTCAGAATTGTGTGTGCCACATGCACACACAGTTGCTTTGTGTGCATGTGACACACACCTTACAATCAATCAATCACAGATAATCCTGATGTTACGAAATCAGCTTCTTTCATTCCAACCTTTGAACCACCATGGACAACACCAAATAGCTATTGGGGACAAGATTGTAGACCTGCACGAGGCTGGTGATCTGGAGCTCCATGCGAGACCTTGCCTCACGGAGTGAGAACGATCATGAGAGACGATTATGTCTAATCCAAAACTACAAACTTCCTTCCCTTAGCCAGAGCATTGAAGATGGAACATTTTTTACAGCATGACAAAAAAGGAGCAGTTATTGACTCAATCCTATAGAAAATCTGTGGAGGGAGGTGAAGATGCCAAGCAGAAGCCAAGAAACCAAAAAGATTTAGAGTTTCTGTAAAAAGGTGTTGGCCAAAATCCCTGAGATGTGTGCAAAGCTGGTGACCATCTTACTGCAGTAATTGCCAACAGGGTTTTCTCCATCAAGTGATGAGTCTTGTTTTAATTGTGGATCAAAAACTTCTTTCCCTCAATGACATGCAAATCAATTCAGAATGTGTTTTTTTCTGGATTATTGCTTGATATTCTGTCCCTCTCCATTAAAATAAAAAAAACTTTATAGTAGCCAAGGAATTAAATAATTACTTGTTTTTCTGTTCTTTTTTAACGTATTTTTTTATTATAAGAGTTTATAATTAACTGTTACTATAAACAGGTGGACCTGCAGGGACTCCTGAGTGTGTGATATACATGGCAAAGAGGCTCCTCTTGTCATTTACACAGTCGCGACTGTGTGCTAGTCTTCTGTTTGGTGCCAAGTACTATTCCAAAGAGACAAGGATTTGCCTTTAATTAATTTCTTGAATGAGTGAGCGCAGTTTAATGGTTGTTTCCTTCCTGTCCAGAGGTGATAACAACAAAAGGCTATTTTTTTAACATTGTCGTATAAATTAACCTGGCCGTGGTCAATTTTGATCGAATGGGATTTTTTTTGTGTGTGTGTAAACAATACCATATAAAAAGGTGAAGACATCATTTCTGGTTATCAAAAATCGGCAATAAAACTAAACATTTATAGAAGGTTTTTAACTGCAAATGCAGCCAACAGTAAAAGGCACATCTTTATTACTGCTGCAGAAAATAGAAATGTCACCCTTTGTGACCTACTCGGACCTCGCTTTCGCAAGGAAAGAACTTCCAGAGGGAAAAAAAACAAGAGTTGGGACTTGTCTTGCCCTGAAATTCACAGGGCAAACTGCTGAGTTGTGCCTACATTTGCCTGTTCAGGCTGATCTGGCATACAGCCCCTCAAAGGCTGGCAGACACAAAACCAATATGACTGCAAGACAGGAGAAGAAAAACAGTCCTTTGTGTTTAGTTAATCCCAAACGTCCCATCGGTCTGAAATGATTTCAGTGTTGGCTCTTGGCTTTAGATTATGAGGAAAGGGTTGCCAGTTCCCTTGCCATCTGAATGCTTATGTTTTCTATGGAATAAACGTATGTAGATGTCACCAGCCACAGAAACAATACATCACCATGTGCTACCAGTTACACCCACAAAGGCAACAAAATAACTTGATATATATAGAACTTGATCATTTGAAAAAGAGCGTTTTCACAATACTCTGTGCAGTTCTGTGAAAGACCAAGTACACAAAATGATTGAATAGCTTGTAGAAACACCTTTAGCTGCAATAACTTGAAGTAATCATTTCCTGCTTGACTTTATCAGTCTCTCAGCCATTTCTGGAGGAATTTTGGTCCACCATTCTTATAGCATTGCTTTATTTCACTGAGGTCATTGTAAGCATTCATTTATACACAGCTCTTTAAATCTGGATTAGGTCTCGGCTTGATTCTTTTCTCTTTCAGTAATTCTGTCGTAGAGTTACTGGAGAATCATTGAATCATTGTCCTGCTGCATGACCTAATTTGGGCTAAGTTTTATCTAGCAGACAGACAGCCTTGCATTTGACTCTACAATACTTTGGTATACAGAGAAGTCCATTGTGTTCAGTGTTACAAAGAGTCCAGATCCTGTGGCTACAAAGCAAGCCCAAATCATCACCCCTCCATCACCATGATTGACAGTTGGTACAAGGTCTTTGTGCTGATATGCTGTGTGTAGTTCGGGCCAAACTTGGAGCCCTTTTGCTTTGTTTGTCCGAAGGACATTGTTCCTTCCAGAAAGGCTTGTGGTTTGTTCAGATGCCACTTTGTCATGCTACCATGTTCTTTTTTAGGGAGAAAAGGCTTACTTGGTCAGGCTCCTTATATTCGTAACTGGCTAACTCTGGCAGGTAGAATTTCAAATATAACTATTAGTTTTTTGTTACAGTTTGCTGGGACGTCCACATCTGTGGAGGATGTAGCTTTGTGTATTCACACCTCCAGACCAGCAAACTGCAAAACTTGCTGATGATCAGTTCATTAAACGTGTTCTTGGTTTAGATTCCTGTGAAAACTGTCATGTCTGAACTTTTAACTTATTTAATTCATAAACTGAAACAGACATGAGCCTTTCTGTGACATTCACCTTAACATGATGATATACAGTGTCTTTAAACCCCTCTCTTCCACACTCCTGCTTTTATCCTTGTCTAATTACAGAAAGTCGAGCCACATTCCCTCTGCTCCCTGGGGTGGGAGCTGCCATCACGACTGACCTCTCCATATAAGAAGGAAAAGGATAGCAACAGCGGCATTAGGTTGTTTTAATTAGTCTTTTTCTTAAAATGTACAATTTTCAAACTCCACACTGAAACCGCTCTGTCTTGGTATCCCCTTTTTCAAAGTAAAATTAACTGAAGTGAAACAATCAAAGCAAACAGTTGCTGCTGCTTTGGCAAACGTGCAGGACCATCAGACGAGTTTGTAGTTAGAAATAAACAGAAATATAATAAACACTGCTCCCCATAGGGTCACAGTTAAAACAATGAAAAATACCTCTGTTATGAAACAAACGTTTGGCAGAGTTGTCCGACTCAGAGGTCTAGGCCTTTTATCTCTAGACTATCCCACACGCGACACTAGATCCTCAAAGGTGATAGTATAAGGTTGTAACTCTTGGGTATTTTCTTTTTCAATCTCTCCCTTTACATAATCTAATGTCCCAGAAAATACATTTGCCTTGTATGCATTTATATTACTGTATGAATACCAGTTAGGCATGAGAAAGACCTTCATGTTTAAGCCTTTTTGAGACATTTTTCTGTATTATGAACTCATTTCAAACATTATTTACATCCTGGAAACAGTTACTTAACATATACTAATGTTGGGAAGTTGTGTGAAATGTAAATAACAACAGAGTACAATCTTGCAAACCTATATTTTATTCAGAATATAAACTAAAATCAAGTCAAAGATTTAAACAGAGATTGACTGACAGTGAGTCCTTCTCTTAATATAAGCGGCATCCATGTTTTCCAAAAAACATGTTTTCAAAGTTAAATTCGCGTGACTGGAGGACAGTTTTCCATTTTACCTCAGTCCATTTTAAATGAGCTTTGGTCCAGAGAAGACAGCAGCATTTCTGGATCATGATCACATATGGCTTCTTTTTTGCATAACAGAGCTTTCATCTGCGTTTGTGGTTGGCACGGTGAACTGTGTTCACAGACAGTGATCTCTGGAAGTCTTCCTGAGCCCACGCAGTGATTTCCATGACGGAACCATACGTGTTTTTAAAGCACTGCCACCTGAGGGCCCGAAGGTCAGGAGCATTCAGTATTGATTTTTTGACTCTGACCTTTATCCACAGAGATTTTTCCAGATTCTCTGAGGTTTTGATAACATCATGAACTGTAGATGATGACATTTTCAAAGTTACATTGACAAAGAACATTTGTAGATTGGTGAACATCTGCCCAACCTTTACATCTATGAAACTCTGCCTCTCTAAGAGCTTTTTATTCCTAATCATATTACTGACCTGCTGCCAGTGAACCTAATTACTTGCAAAAAGTTCCTCCAGCTGTTTCCTTTTAGTATCACTTACTTTTCCAGCTTTTTGTTAACCTATCCCAACCTCTTTGAGACAGGTTGCTGCCATTAAGTTCAAAATTAGAAAAATACAATTACATTTTTTAAATATAAAAATTTTAAATATAATGCCAACATATTCTCAGTGGGAAACTCATTTTCAGCATGTCAACACATCAAACGACACGTACATTAAATATATGGAAATCTCTATGACAAAGACAATAAGCTAAAAAGAAAACAAGAGCGAGGATATAATAACAGGATAGAGGACAGTAGAAAAGCGCAATGGGTCGCCAACTGCTGCACCTGTAAGAAAAAACATAGAGACACAACAACAATGAGAAAAACAGCACCTGGAAGTGAAAGATATGAAACAAACACTGGCCCAGTTTTAAATGTGATGTGAAAATCTAACTGTCCTAATAATCTTCCAATAATTTAATTAAAGAAAGGCTGACTGTGAATTGTACTGTTTAAAAGGGCACATCAAACTGTATTTGTATGTGTGTATGCACTTTTCCTTCTTTTATTCTAGTCCTAATAAATTAGTTAGGATGATATTTAAGATACAACTGAATATTGCAATACATTGCTTAAAATTTAAGCCTCAGAAATGCATTAAAACTAATATATATATAATGGTTATGAAGATAACATTCCTATTTATTTTATGCCTGGCAGGTCTGTTCCCAGCATTAACCACAAACCAGGACCACGATAACACTGCAAAGAAAGAGCAGAGCTGAGAGCTCAAGACTGATATGTGAAAATTGAGGCATCCTTCTGAGGACTAATGTGCAAAATGAGCAGACAGATTCACCACCTTTGGCAGCTTTTCAATTAATTCTCACTTTCCCCGAATACTATTGTGCACAAATTAAATTTTTGGCTTTAGGTTTCATGGGCACCAGACAATGGCTGTCATTTAGTGGTTTTTAGCTCAGTATTTTCTCATTTTAAACTCAGCACTTGCAATCAGTGCCCTTCTCTTTTGCTCTGTGGGGGAATCGGAGAAAGAAACGGAGCTTGTCTCAAATAAAGGAGCATTTTAATGTGAAACGCTGCTTTGAGCGAAGGTCATCAGTGAAGCTAAAACAATGAACCCGGGCAGGATATTGGCAGCACCTATTTATGGCCTCACCAGGATCAGGGTGTAAAGCAGCTGCTTATTTAACTCTGTTTCATCCGTAAGTTAAGATGCATCTTACCACTAAAAGCAGGGCAAAAAAAAGAAAAAAAAGCGCAGGTTTACTGGCTTTGTTGAATCCACAGAAGTGAAGACACCGTTCAAAAATGGACGGGGCTTCTAAGGCAGAGCAATTTAAATTTTCTGCCTTTGCCTTATTTTCTCGTTTCATTTCATCCTCTTTTATCAGCAACCTAGAAATCCTCATCTACCCGTTAATAGACCCCAGCAATGCTCTACTATGCAAATTCAAAAACAAAGAGCTGTGGATAATCTAAATTGCCCCTTTATTGTGAGATTTCTCACATGATAGCACGGAGCGAATGGTTCAAATTCTGAAAGAGAGCAACAGATGCAGTTCCAGTTTCGTTAACCCTCTCTAACTCTGCCCCACTTGCTGAGGAAATGAAAACATGCTTTGAGATTCCTTAACAAGCAAATTTCATCATCAAATCTTCAGTGTGGCAGAAGGAAACTCTGCAAAATCATATGCCTCTCAGCTGCAATGTCGCATTTCTGAGTCAAGAACCTGGAAAGGCATAATGATATATACACAATGAATCTGACAAAGAGGGATGGCAAGACAAAGTCGTGTTTTCTTTTTGGAAATGAACCGCATCTGTCTCTTTACTCATGGAAAAGGTAGTTCTGGACATAACCACCTATACTGATTTGCCTGTGTCACCTGAAACACAGTCACAACACAGAGATATTAACCAAAGGTGGCAAAGTCACAAAAAGTCAGATATTACCGTGAGGACAGTAACGCTGATTAAAATTGGTAGTTGCAATGAAGCACAAATGTCAGTGTAACAATCAGCGAATCCAAGTTTTTAAAGGACTTTCTGAAAAACAAAGTCAACTGAACAAAGGCTAGAAAATGACATTCTTTGAGTAGCCACTTGAGTCGGTCTCCAAAAGCAAGTGTAACAGACATCTATCTGTTACAGGAGTATTGTTTGCTTCTCATTAGAGTGCATCACAAAAGGTCCCGTCACTTGCAGATAAAACTTTTCAAGGCAACAAGCAACAACAGCTTTTTTTAATCACACAGACAGCTTTGGTCATTCTATGTCTTAAGAGTTTCTCAACGTAATAAAAGCAATTGAAATGTTATTTGTGGTGATCACATTCACCCCTCATGGTAATGAATCTTTAGTTTTATTCATATTTATTTATATAGACCCAAATCACAACAACAGTCACTTTAAGGGGCTTTTGACTGCAAGGTAAAGACCCAGCAATAATAGAGAGAAACCCCCAATAATCAAACAACCTCCTATAAGCAAGCATTTAGTGATAGTGTGACAGAAAACCTTTCTTCTAACAGGAAGAAACTTCTGTCAGAGCCAGACTCAGGGAGAGCCATCCATCATGATGAGTAGTCTGGTAAAACCTGAGACAGAAGCCATTTATATTTAACTGAATACAATAAAAAGACACCAAATGTTGTTTTAGATTTAAGATTCTTTAAATTGAACTTTGACAAATGAAGAAATTCCTTAGATTATCTTTGCCTTAAATAAACTCTTCTACGAGTAATCACAATTATTACTCCCATTTACACATGCTGATCCAGAGAATTCAAGACTCTGTTGAATGACAAAACCTAATTAATCTAATTCATGTACATCACAAGTGTACAAATACATTGTTAAGACACAGGAAGAAGTGCAGAAAATAAGCATTGCTTCATCTTATGCACAAGCACCACCATCTTCTTTGTTATACTGGCACCCTCCCACTGCTTTTCCATCTCCTCCCCTCTGAGCTCTCACCAAAACCACAAATTAATAGGGTTACATGTTTTGTCAGAAAATAACGAATGATGAATTATTTTCCTTTCTCTTTTTCCTGAATGAAAGCAAATAGTTTCAGGCCCCAAATGAACAAAGAGACAGCCTCTTCTGCGCACATGGGGAGAATCTACTTTAACACTACACCCCCATCAGAAGTCATATTTCATGGTGGATTACAAAGTGAGGTCAACACACCCGATCTCATTTGTTTGTTGTGTTTCATTTTCAGGGAGGCGCATTTTCTCCCCGTATCAGCTGAGAAATAGGAGCGAAGCAGCAGGAGGGAAAGACGAGGTGGGGGATGCGGATCTGATCAAAGGCGTGGTGTCTAATATAGCACATGAAGCTGTTTCATCATCTCTTGATCCTCCTCTGACGCTTCATGTGATGGGGTGTTTGGTTTCTGAACAGAGCTGTGTCTGTGTATGTGTGTGTATGTACAATAACTCGTGAATAGCCGAGATGATAATGCTGAGCCCTTACAAATGTCAGTTCCCTTGCTGAGCTTTAATATCCTGGCATTTCTTTTGCACAGCAGTAGGATTTTTTTTTCACACACCTGGAGCTCTCGACTAACAGTAGCATGTGGCATCTTAAGAAAAAAAACTGAGACAGCTGGTGGATACAGGTTCTTGTGACAAAAACATATATAACATGCACCTAATTACCAGAATGACTTAAATAAGGATTAAAAAAAATTAAAGCACATCTATTGGACAATTAATTAGCATCGTAGCTCTGTGACTGTGTGTTTCTGTGCGTTCCATGGGCCTCATGGGTAAGTGTAGAGCTTCGTGCCTATATTTTAATTACAAATTGTATAAGGCTCACTGGGCCACCGCCCACCCAAAAAAATTCTAGCTTTGAAGATTTACAGAGATAATATGTTAAAAAATACAACAAAAAAAAAAGGATCACCCCGTGCGAGGGCTGCATGGCATCAACGTGTTAGCTCGTTAACGTGTTAGTGCCATGCAGCCCCTCGCATGGATTAACTCGCTAACAGAGATTTGGCGCGTTAATGCGGTTATGGCGTTAACGTCATTTTAACAAGATTAACGCTGACAGCACTAATTACGAGTTAACCCCTAGTTATCAAAAGTGAATACTGATGAAATTGATGTGGAAATCTAAATTTTTATGTGATTATCTTTTTCCAGGCCAATTGAGACAGCCACTCCAAAGATGCTAATTACTGTTCCTGTCATGGATCTGTTGTTTAAGCATTGTGGAGGAATTTCTGTGAGGATCTGGCTGGACTGTAAATGTAAGTAGTTCATGTGAATTTCTGTGTATGTAGACGACATCATGTTTGCAGCAGATGGCAAAAGATTTGTAATTTTCAAGGAATTATCGCAGTTATGACAGAAACTCTCTTCTCTTTTTTTCTCCATTTTTTTTTATCTGACATTTTTACCACCAGGCTTTGTAGTGTCCATAAAGGACATCATGGATTACTTTCAAGTGCTAAGTAGCCCGTATTACACAGCTTTTAACAGAGTTTGTGGTTATTTTAGTGTAGAGAAATAAATGTTTCAGAAAAAAAACACTATTTCCACAAAATTTAAATAACCAACAAGGTAAATATGCCATAGGAGCGTCATTGAAAATACTTATTATTTGTGAAATGAGCTATAGCATCATACATTTATCTTCAAGACTACAAATACACTCAAGTGTTACTCTCCTTTCCAATAAGTAACATCTGCATGCATGTGCTGAGACCAAAATACTCAATCTAGTCATGATTTAGTCATTCACTTAAAGTAAATGAAATTGATGATTGATGTTCAACTGAAAGATTACAAAAGAATGGCATGGTCTAGATATCCAGATACAACTATATCCAAAATCAATAAAAAAAAATGAATACATAATGAAAAATTCAAAGATAACAGAGGATAGCATATTGTCAGAAAAGGTCCTCGGTCTCTGTTGTGGTGACTTTCCTGGTTGGTAATTCAAATGTTCCACATGAGATATCATTTCATTTAAAACACATTTCTTCGGTTTGTGGGTTTCACTGAGATTTTCTTCCTAAATAATGACAGAAGTTCAGCTTTTTTTCATCATGGTTAAAATGAACTAATTTTCCTGTAATTATAAGCCAGCTGTATATAATTACTATTTTCTTTAATACAGTTTTACAGTGTTTAGACTTTATTTAATCCCACACTGGGGAAATTCACTTGTTAGCACAAGGGACAGAAAGAATAGTTCATTTCAGATTACTACATGAAACAATAAATAACTAAGAGAATAGTGTACAACAAAGCCAAAATACAATACTCAGCACAGATAGTTACTATATAAGTTTTGTTTTATATGTACATTAAGTGCTGTAGGAGTGATGTAATATAAAAACAACTGGCTTCCATCTAGGTTATGTAATGTATGATTTCAAACTTATATATTTAAACTTCCATTGTTTTCATTCAAATTCTGTTGTTTTCATTCAAATTCCGTTGTTTTCATTCAAATTCTGTTGTTTTCATTCAAATTCCGTTGTTTTCATTCAAATTCTGTTGTTTTCATTCAAATTTCATTGTTTTCATTCAAATTTTGTTCTGTTCATTGTAATTCCGTTGTTTTCATTCAAATTCTGTTGTTTTCATTTAAATGCTTTTGTTTTCATTCTAATTCTACTCTTTTTCTTCAGATTCTATTGTTTGTTTTAGAATTCTATTGCTTTCATTCAAACTCTCTTCTATACATTCTAATTCCGTTGTTTTCATTCATATTCTGTTGTTTTCATCCAAATTCTTTGGTTTTTGATCAAATTCTGTTCTTTTAATTCAAATTCTGTTGTTCTCATTCAAATTCCATTGTTTTCATTCAAATTCCATTGTTTCTTCTCAAATTCTGTTGTTTTCATTCAAATTCCGTTGTTTTCATTTAAATTCTGTTCTTTTCATTCTAATTCCATTGTTTTGATTCAAATTCTGTTCTGTTCATTCTAATTCTGTTTTTTCATTGAAATTCCGTGGTTTTCATTCAAATGCTGTTTTTTTCATTCTAATTCTACTCTTTTTATTCAAATTCTATTGTTTGTTTTAGAATTCTGTTGCTTTCATTCAAACTCTGGGGCCTGTTCTTCGTACCGCGCTAAGTGAGTTAGCTGGATGAGATTGTTGACGATTTCGCGTGATCCTGGATCGTTCGGTTCCCCGAAGCCCATCCGGGACTTGCTGTCATAGCAACAGAGCCGTAAGCGTAAACCTGCTGGGGAGCAGGTTTACTTTATGTAAACAGGATTAGATCGCGGCCACGCAGGTATGTCCGCGTCATTCATACGAAAGCAACAGCGATATTCCACCACTGTTTCACCATAAATAAATAACATCAATGTAACTAAAGACAATGCAGCACCTGATCCATTTATTGATTTCACACAGATACATACAGGTCATTCCCTAAAAAAGGGAAATGTACTATTAACATTCTATTACATGTATGTGATTATTACAGATGTAATTCATATTTCAGAGTAGTAATTGTAAATTACTTCGTGTAATCAAGATGAGAGACCACGGCTATAAAAGCGAAGGTGGATTTGGGAAGTCTGTCGCAGCCATGTCCTGTCCGTTTACGCGAGCAACCCATTGCGGAAGGTGCAAGATTGATAAGGAGAGTCCTCAGAATTCAGCGTATATTGCGGGACAGACAGGATCCTTTAGCTCAGCGCGACAGTGTGCTCATAGAGAGATATCGATTTTCCCGTGAGGGTATTATTCACTTAACCAACTTGTTGACGAGGGGGTGCAGGACCACCACCTGTCTTTTTTTGCTCTGCCCTTTTCTTGGTTGCTGTTATAAACAAACAGAGTATTCCAGGGTCTCTTTCCAAGAGACGACAAGCAATATAAGTGATAAATATTACCATTCTGTAGAATATTCTTATATTTCACTTTTACTTGTTCCCATGTTCTAGTGGGTCCTGTTGTGGCTCTAATGTGAAAGGGGATATAATATAACATATTATAATATAATATAATGTAATATAATATTGGATAATATGGTGTGATATGATAAATCTACCCTACCGCCTACTGGTGTTGGCCAGAGGGGCCGATGGCGCAATATGGCAGCCTGGCTTCTGTCAGTCTGCCCCAGGGCAGCTGTGGCTACAACTGTAGCTTGCCTCCACCAGTGTGTGAATGTGAGAGTGAATGAATAGTGGCATTGTAAAGCGCTTTGGGTGCCTTGAAAAGCGCTATATAAATCCACTCCATTATTATTGTTATTATTGAATTACTTACGAGTTTGATTTGTCAGCAACTTTCTGCCAGCCCTCTCTCCTTGCTTTTGCAGCCTTTGCAGTGTTCCCTTGCGTTTTAATTAAACTCTGAAACTCCTGAAATCCCTCACTCAAGAGTTCTTGCTCTGCTGCCGAAAAATACCGAGCGCGCTCCTTCGACATTTTCGCCGACCAATCAAAGGGTTGCCGATCAATGTTTCTACTATCGATGCGACGTTGGGCCACCCAGTGATCTCACATTACTTCATCCAGCTATACTAATCGTCAACAACAGGTGTGTTCGGGGAACCGGAATAGCGAGCTCAGAGTTAGCGCGATGATTTGGTCTTGGATGTTTCATTTGATCTTGGATGTAGTAAGCGACGTACGAAGCACAGGGCCCTGTTCTGTACATTCTAATTCCGTTGTTTTCATTCAAATTCCATTGTTTTTGTTCAAATTCTGTTTTCATTCAAATTCTGTTGTTTTCATTCAAATTCCGTCGTTTTCATTTTGATTCCATTGTTTTCATTCAAATTCCATTGTTTTCATTCAAATTCCGTTGTTTTCATTCAATTCTGTTGTTTTCATTCTAATTCCATTGTTTTCATTCAAATTCTGTTGTTTTCATTCAAATTCGATTGTTTTCATTCTATTTCCATTGTTTGTTCTCAAATTCTGTTGTTTTCATTCAAATTCCATCGTTTTCATTTTAATTCCGTTGTTTTCATTCAAATTCTAGTCATTTCATTCTAATTCCGTTCATTTCATTGAGATTCTGTTGTTTTCATTCAATTGCTGTTTTTTTTTCATTCTAATTCCACTCTTTTTATTCAAATGCTATTGTTTGTTTTAGGATTCTGTTGCTTTCATTCAAACTCTGTTCTATACATTCTAATTCCGTTGTTTTCATTCTAATTCTGTTGTTTGTTTTAACCTGATTTCACAGTTTCATAGCCAATGATAAATCTAAAGTAATGAAATCACAGCTTAACTATTATTTCAAAATACGGTGTCAAATCTCCACCCCATCAGGAGACAACAATGAGCGTCTTAATTTCTAATAGCTCTGAGTCACTCCCAACATAAGGAAATCTATTTTTAGAATAACAAGGGGGGAGGGGAGGAATCAGAGATTCTTCTCCCAGTTATTGAATAATTTATAGACCTTGCCAGTGTACTCATTAAAGCCTCCACGGTAGGCAGACAACGAGGGGGTGGGTGGGATGGAGGGAGAGTGCTGTCAAATGGAGAGGGAGAGAAAAAGGATTGGCTATTTGGTAAGACGGCTTAGACGAGAGGCGAGGAGAGAGAGCACGGGAGATGTTGGAGACAAAAGAAGAAAGAGAAGGAGTACAGAAAATACTGGCATATCAAGGGAGATGGAAGGGGGAAAAACACTTCCTGTCAGTGTGATGATTAAAAGATTTATGGGAGTTGAAAGGGAGGGGGTTGACTCTTCCCACAGCCACTCTTCCTTTTGTCTTCTTTGAACTTGGGATGTGTCGACAGGCTAAGGGAGTTTGGTTAAACCCGACTGATCGCACATATGAGGTGCCGCTTGGTCTTTGAATTAGCAGGTCCGGGAACAGACTCGGAGGGAGGACAGAGAAAGGCAAAATGAAGGAGGTGTGGTGGCATGAGAAATTGGAAGTGTGGTTAAGGGAATCTGTGGAAAGCAGGTCAGATAGATAGATAGATAGATAGATAGATAGATAGATAGATAGATAGATAGATAGATAGATAGATAGATAGATAGATAGATAGATAGATAGATAGATAGATAGATAGATAGGGGTGCAACAATACTCGTATCGATATTGAACCGTTCGATACAGTGCTTTCGGTACTATATGTACGCATATGTATCAAACAATACAAAACATTTTATTTATTTCATCAACTTTTCTTCTGACGATGCTGTCTGTGTTGAGCGCTCAGTGAATGTCCGTTCGACTACTCCGCCTAGGCTGCACTGTCGAGTGCAGATCCACAGAGCGCAGCGCAAGCTAGCAAGACAGAAGCTAAGCTCGAAATTGAACCTCCCCCACCCTCTTTCAGATCTGGCATTTGGAACTATCTTGGTTTTCATGTGAAGCATGACCCTGATGGTAAGAGCGTCATGGACAAAAGTAAAACAGCGACGCAATGCTCAATTGGTGGGAACTAGTGCGTTTGTTCCCACTGATATGTTTAATATGCTGCTGAGAATATAGCCCAGAAGAAGCGTATAGTATAGCTTTTATTTTGGAAAGAGCCATTTCTCTGTAATAAACTCTTTTCCAAAGATGAGCGATTTCTCGATCAGATAGATTTTTTTATTTTTTTTTATTTTGTTGTTTCAGCAACATTATGTAACCAACTTTAAGGTATAAAGGTGAATTACAGCGCAATAATTACTTGGGCTCGTAATAAGACCCTGGCCAGAATCAGAAGACACCAAATTCGTATGGAGCCAAAGTATTGAGCAGCAATAATGACCTGGACACAATGTTAACTTTTGAGTAGCCACTCTTGTATTGTTACAAAGTATAACAGGTATTTGTCCAATTTGTACAGATAAAGTATAAAATAAAATAAATAGTGTGCACACTCAACAAAATAAAAGTACTCGTTGGGGCCCTTTAAGAATTTAGAGTTAAGCTGGCGATAGCCAACTTCAAAGGTCCTTGTGAATGTAACTGGAATGTATGAGTGTGTGGTGTGTATCTTCTTTGGGGTAGATCGTCCTCAAAGTGGTTGGCTCGCCATCTATCACAACCAGAATATCGTCCTGGTCCTTGGACTTTTCCGTCCTCTCCAAAAAACCTGACCTATAATCCAGGTCATAAAATGTACATTCTAATCAGTCTGTTTCAGATGCATTGTTTAAGGTTAAAATACAAAATCAAAATATTGCATCACCTCATATTCATTGCATCAACATCTTAAATCTTATCAAATCTCACAGTTCTGTTGTACAACATTCAATTTTCAAGCATATCAAATATGAGAACTAAACATCTAAGTTGCTCAAATATTTCTCTATTCATGTAAACATTAATTAAACAATACTTATGGTAAGTAACCATTGACACTCAAAATACAATACACCATAACAAATTCAGAACTATGTGCAAATAAGCAACAAAATATACATATGAGTTCAGTTCAGAGGCATTAAAGCAGTGTGCTTAATTTCTCCACGCTATAGGCCTATTCGTGAGAGAGAAATGCACTAAAAATTACCCTCTAGATTACTTTAAACTCACAGTGAACTGACAAAATTTAGCTTTAGAGCAGCTAAGAACATGTTGCTCACCGTTGCTCTGTTTCACAAAAGCCCAACACACACTGGCGTTGGAATTGCAGCAGCTCTCCGGATGAAAGGTGAGTGGTTAGCCTGTGAGACACCGAGCTAGCATTAGCATGATCGCGACGGTAAGTCTCTACAAGTTTTTTCCATCAGAATAACACTCGTCTTACCGACGTTGCCTCTCTCCTTCATCCAGCCACTCGACTCCGGACTTCCAGCAGGTAAGTAGGCTGGTTTTCCTTCCTCTCAATCCTGAGTTTTCCTCTCTTTTGTCCGTGGATTTCTCGGTTTGAGTAGCAGATGCCTCCACTCCTCTTGCTGAGATAAGAAAAACCCGGGACACCATGCACCTCCACCTCACTTCCTGGCTGACAGGGTCAATGCGGCCTGGGTAGGCTCTGATTGGTTGCTGAGCTAGGTGCCCTCACGTGGGGTGAACTGAGAGGTGCATTCAATGGTCATAGGAAATACGACGCTTGTTGATGTGGACAGTTAATATAAAGAGAATAAGTATGATATTTTTCATCTGGGCTACACCCTCCCCTCCTGAACTCATGCACGTCCCTGTGCATGGTAGACAGTTAAATGATGATTATTTGACGGGTCAAGGAAGAGGGCGAAGCAGGCTCTTCACCATCACTGATGACATCGGCCCAAGCTGAAGACAGTCCTTGCAAGAATGATTTTGCTGCAGTGATCAGAGGATTGCCTAGCTCCGTATAGTCAAGCCGTCGTGGCGGACGACGGTTTCTCTCAGATCTCCTTACAGAATCATTTGTATCCATGTTTTCCCTTGTATCCACTGGGACTATCTCCTCCACTCTCTCCTCAGAATTCGCACCTCTGGTGCCAGCCTCCTGAAATGGAAGTTGCCTTTCTTGGACGTCTGGGTCATCAACAGGTGAGTCAGTTTCAGTTAAGGTTATTTCATCCACTTGTTCGGTCGGTGTGACTCCATTGGTAGATAAGTACTCAGTATCATCTGTAGTACTGTTAGGCATATCAGGTATGTTGCCAAAATCAGATTGGCTGTCAAAAACAGGTGGGTTGTCAATATCAGGAACATTTACAGGACTCTCACTCACTGTGTGGACAGGGGAACTCAACCAAACAGGAATGAGCAAATCATCTTCTTCGTCTGAGGAGTTCTCTTCCTCTAGCGCTGGATTTGCACGGGTTCTTGGCCTGCGTGACACTGGCTTCTGTACATGCTCACTGCTTTCCTCCACAGGTAGGTAGCCACATGGTAGCAACAGATCCCGGTGTAGTGTTCTTAGGGGACCATCTTTGTTTTCAGGCTTAACTGTATATACTGGGAGGTTGCCTGCCCTTCTCACCACTACATGCACAGTGTGTTCCCACTTGTCTGAAATCTTATGTTTGCCCCGGATACGGACATTCCTGACCAATACCCGATCTCCAGCTTCCAAGTCTGATGCAGTTACATGTCTGTCAAACCTCATTTTGTTCTTGTGAGCCATCTTTGCAGCCTTGTCCATAGCTAACTTGTAGCTTTCTTTGAGACGTGACTTGAGTTTTTGCACATATTCAGAGTGAGATGAGTGTTGTTCCTCTTGCACTGGCAGGTTGAATGCAAGGTCAACTGGCAACCGAGGTTGGCGTCCGAACATCAGTTCGTACGGGGAGAAACCAGTCACTTCATTCCTGGTGCAGTTATAAGCGTGGACCAGGGGTCTTACATGGTCACGCCAACAGGACTTATCTTGATCACGGAGAGTTCCCAACATATCAAGCAAGGTACGATTAAATCGTTCCACAGGATTGCCCCTAGGATGGTATGGGGTTGTCCTCACCTTGTGGTTACCAGCCACCTGACAGAGCTCCTTGATTGTGCGGGACTCGAAATCTGGACCCTGGTCACTATGCAATTTTTCTGGGATGCCATAGTGTACCATAAAGTTCTCCCACAGACACCTTGCCACTGTGCGGGCCTTTTGATTAGGTGTTGGGATAGCAACTGCAAATTTAGTGAAGTGGTCCGTGATCACCAATATATCTTTGGTTCCACTCCTGTCAGCTTCCAGGGACAAGAAGTCCATGCACAAGAGTTCAAGAGGTCGTGTCGTATTAATGTTGACCAAGGGGGCCGCTCTTTCAGGCCGTGCCTTCCTCCGCACGCACCTGCCACACGTCTTCACTTTCCTTTCCACGTCCAAAGCCATCCTTGGCCAATAAAATCTTGACCTTACAAGGTCCAGTGTACGGTCGACTCCCATGTGACCCATATGGTCATGCAGGCTGGTGAGAACTGTGTTGCGAAGCTCAGCTGGAAGTACAAGCTGGTAGGTTTTCTGGGACCTCTCTTGGCGTCGCCGGTACAAGACATTGTTGCGGAGCTCAAGACGGTTAAGCTCTCGGAGGAGCAGTGGAAGCTCAGGGAACTGTGTGCGCACGGTTGGAGGTGGTGTGTCCCCATATTCGATCTGAGAAATAACATGCTTTATACACTGATCGGCTCTTTGCTCGTCTGCCAGCTCTGCCTCAGTTAGATGGGGAATGGTTGGCAGACCTCCAAACTGTTCCTCTTGCCCATAGCTATCAGGTACAGCACTAGGAGACACAGCAAGCACCTCCACCAAGGCAACACAATCTGCATCTG
Source organism: Diplotaxodon limnothrissa (assembly GCF_057381915.1). Lineage (NCBI taxonomy): Eukaryota > Metazoa > Chordata > Actinopteri > Cichliformes > Cichlidae > Diplotaxodon > Diplotaxodon limnothrissa. The sequence continues at coordinate 54,248,740 of NC_140602.1, read as the reverse complement.
CCTCTCTTTCATTGTCAGGACTGACGCTGTAGGTGAACTGCCTCTCACAGATTGCTTTCACCACAGACTGATTTACAGCATTGATGTTGTCTGGATCACAAAGGTGATCTTGAGTGAACTGTTGTATGCGTTCAATCTCTTTTTGTGATTTCAGGTCGTCCGCTAGCCCTCCGTGTGGTCTGCGTGATAATCCATCCGCATCTCCATTCTGCTTCCCTGGACGATAGAGGAGTTTGAAAGAGAATGTGGACAGTGCTGCTAGCCACCTATAGCTAGTTGCGTCAAGTTTTGCTGAAGTCAGAATGTAAGTCAGCGGATTACTATCCGTTACAACAGTGAAGTGGTTGCCGTAGAGATAGTCGCTGAACTTTTCTGTAACTGACCACTTGAGCGCCAGAAACTCCAACTTGTGCGCTGGATAGCGATTTTCGCTCCGTGACAGCCCTCTACTTGCATAGCCTATGACTCTAAGTTGTCCCTCTTGCTCCTGATACAATACAGCACCAAGCCCGGTGGTACTGGCGTCGGTGTGCAGTATATAGGGTTTCTGGGGGTCAGCGAAGGCAAGTACAGGGGCAGTGGTGAGACTTTGGATGACTGACTCGAAGGCTTCCTGGCAAGCTGGCGTCCAGCGACCTCCGAAAGGGTCTTTTGGGTCATGGTACTGATGTGCACTTTGTCTTGCGTTTACTTTTGATTTCTTGTGGCTAGGTGGGTACCCCGAAGTTAAGTTGTGGAGAGGTTTCACAATGCTGGAATACCCCTTAACGAACCTTCTATAATACCCAGCAAAACCAAGGAACGACTTTAACTCTCGCAGGGTCTGTGGGACAGGCCATGTTTTAAGGGCCGAAATCTTCTCAGGGTCAGTCCGAACTCCATTTCTGGAGACCACATGTCCCAGATAACGGACTGAAGTCTGGAAGAAGACACATTTCTCTGGTGACAGCTTTAACCCAAACTCTTTTAGACGAGTGAGCACTTTCATGAGTCTTTCTTCGTGTTCCTCAAGGGTTCGGGAGAATACTATCACGTCATCAAGAAAGACCAATGCATCCTTCAAATGCATATCCCCCATGCACCGCTCCATTAACCGCTGGAACGTGCTGGGGGCGTTCGTTACACCCTGAGGCATTCTGTTGAACTCCCAGAAGCCGAGAGGGCACACAAAGGCCGTCTTCGGTTTGTCTGCTTCTTCGACCTCGATCTGGTAGTACCCTGATTTTAGATCAAGAACAGAGAACCACTGTGAACCATTGAGGGCTGAGAATGTGTCCTCTAGCTTCGGAAGGCTGTACGCATCTTTTATAGTCTGAAGGTTTAGACGCCTATAATCGATGCACAACCGGACTTGGCCGTTCTTTTTCCGGACTACCACTATGGGTGACGCAAATGGGGACTCTGACTCTCTAATAACTCCTGCATCAAGGAGTTCCTGAATGTGCTTCCGGACAGCCTCAATGTCCCGTGGGTGGATTGGCCGGGCACGTAGTTTGAAAGGCGTGCCATCCGAAAGTTTTATATGATGTCGCACCTGGTCCGTCCGGCCAAAATCCAGGTCGTGCTGTGCAAACACCTCAGGCATGCCGCTGAGCTGCTGAGTGATGCGCTGTTTCCATTCCAATGGAACTGGGGAGTCACCAAAATTGAAGGTTATGGTGGGCTCTTGGAAAGACGGAGTGTCTGGAGTTCTCTGGGATAGTTCTGACTGTTTGGTCTTGTTGTGTTCCTTTAATAGGATGGTCTGATAAGCACTAACCTCTGCAATAGTACACTTGGCAGGGATGACAATGTCGTGGTCAGACTCGTTGCTTATAACAACTGGCAACTTGTGGGGCCGCCGCTGGGGAAAGTCCACCAGACCGGCTTTAAGTAGCAGGCCACCGGGCAAGGGGGACGATGATGGGTACTCAATTACAACTGATTTTTCATCCTGAAGGCCCTCGCCAAGGGCGACTCCCTCCACCACTACAGTTGAACCAGCTGGAATGACTTGAGGCATCTTGCCAAGTAGCTTCACTACCCCCTGATGGGTGTCACTTGTCTGCTTCCGTCTCAACTCAATGATTTTGAAGACTACTTTGTAGCCATGTGGGAGGGGTTGACGATTGGCTAAGTCAGTCTCTGAGTAGATGTCGAACAGTACATCTAGGGTGTTTGTGCCTATGAGCATGAGGGATTGTGAAGTGTCAGGGACGATTAAAGCAAGTGTGTTTACATCTACTGGAACACCTATAAAGTCCTTTGGAAAAGTTATGGTCATTTCTATATAGCCAAAGTAAGGCACTAGCTGGCCATTAGCACCTTCCACTTCTAAGAGGTCATGTAGTGGCTTGATCTTTTGCTCTGAAAGGTGCTGCTGGTAAAATGACTCAGGAACAGTGGTAACTTGGGAGCCTGAGTCAAGAAGACAGTTGACTTCTTCACCTCTCACAGTCACTTGAGCTGTACTTCTGGTACCAATCAACTGTTTAGGGAGTTGGAAAGATTGGTTCTGCTCTGAATGGTTTAAGCCAGAACATGTTTGTGCTTTGACAGTCTTTGCTGGGGTACTTACTTTGTTAACCTCAGCTGTGATTTTGTCACCATTGTTTACGTCTGAGGGACGTTGTTGACTCTCCTCAGCTCCTGTTTGTCCCACAACAGGAACTGTTAGATGTTTAAAGGTGAATCTGTACAATCTCGCGCTTCCCACTGGCGTTGTTTCTCCTCCAACTGCTTCTTTTTTTCTGCTACTAGGTTGGGGTTAGCGGGGTCAACACAGCATGGAGCGATATGTCCATCTTCACCGCAGTTGAAACAATACCAGGGCTTGGGTCTGCCCCTTTGCCTCTTTGAAGTCTGTCTTTGCATACGTCCATCTACACCATGTGGCTTTGACATCTTACTCTGCGGCTTCCCTGCAGGGTCCTTGCTGTTTGCAAACTTTGTTTTTTTCTGTGACATGAATGTAGTTAGTTGACTTTGCAGACTCGCCACCTGCTTTCGCAGATCCTCAATAGCAGCAATGCTACTCCCATGTTTCTCCTCTGGTTCACAAACATGTGCACCCTGGAACTGTAACTGAGTTCTCTGCTTTGTGGTGCCAATGTGTTTTCTCATACGGTTAGTTTTTGCTTGCTGTCGATCTTCCTCAGAGCGAATCATTAACAACAGGTCTGAGAATTGGGGTGGGCTGCTCTTCTTTTGCTCAAGTTGCAGGGCGCTGAGTAGGTCGTTGTCCCAACATCCCCTGCAGAACTGTTTAAGTAGATGTTTGTCCACTTCTTCACATGCGACTCCCCCCATCTTCGTGGCTCTGTTTAATGCTAGCTGTAGCCGGTGAAGGTAAGTGGATGACTTCTCACCTGGATCTTGAAGGGTGTTCAGGAATTGAGCGAAAAGTTCCTCACCATCTTCTACAGTGCCAAAGGCTGAATCTAGAAGCTGCAAATAAGTCACAGGTGGTGACTCAGGCCGCAAACTCTTAACTATATCAGCTGCTGGTGGGAGCAGGCTCTCATGGATCTTTCTGGATATTTGCAGGGGGGACATGCTGGGATCATTTTGGAGCAGTTCAATTTGTGTGCGCCATGTGTCATAATCAGTTTCATTGTTAGGTCTGGGAACCTTACCGGAGAAGGAACGGAGTCTCACCTGGGACTGGATGTGTGGGACAACATCTTGCCTTCGTACGATATGCTCTACCACAACCTTCTGAATGTCAGGTGGGTTCAAGTCACTTACTGAGAGGGACGCTGCTCTCCTTCCATTAGTGAGGGGAACATCATCAGTGGCACCAGTATCACTTGGTGTAACATCTGAATGTGAGGTGTGACACTGTCGCTCTTTAGAAGCGGGCGGAGATACAACAGTGGTCTCGACATACGTGGGAGAAGGTTCTTCAGTGGTAGGTCGCATGGCTTCAACATCCTCCCCAATCTGACACATCATCTCCTTCAGCACCTCACCGTAGTCTTTGCCACTCAGCTTGGCTAGTTCCTTGAGTTCCGCCAAGTAGGTTTTTGTAACATTACTCCCAACCGTGGTAGTGTACATGCTACTGAGTGTTTTAATTTCATAGACAACGCTGGGATCAGCTTGTGCTGTGTATGTGTATGGTAAACGAGGTTCTAAACCTTCTAAGGCTGAACTGCTAGAGTATTCTACGATCAGGTTTTGGTAGAAGTTGGACAGTGAATCATCAACAAAAAGGACTCTTGTGATTTTACCATACTGTTTCAGAAAGTCAATGACCTGTTCATCTTTCTCAGATACCTGTGTTATCCCAGCGACAACAACCGCATTAGGTATTTTGACACCAGACTTTTGTATGAAATCCATGCTGGTCATTGCCTCAATATTGATGCTCAAATCAATTGGCTCCTGGCTGGCTCGCCACTTCTGTAACCAACTTTAAGGTATAAAGGTGAATTACAGCGCAATAATTACTTGGGCTCGTAATAAGACCCTGGCCAGAATCAGAAGACACCAAATTCGTATGGAGCCAAAGTATTGAGCAGCAATAATGACCTGGACACAATGTTAACTTTTGAGTAGCCACTCTTGTATTGTTACAAGGTATAACAGGTATTTGTCCAATTTGTACAGATAAAGTATAAAATAAAATAAATAGTGTGCACACTCAACAAAATAAAAGTACTCGTTGGGGCCCTTTAAGAATTTAGAGTTAAGCTGGCGATAGCCAACTTCAAAGGTCCTTGTGAATGTAACTGGAATGTATGAGTGTGTGGTGTGTATCTTCTTTGGGGTAGATCGTCCTCAAAGTGGTTGGCTCGCCATCTATCACAACCAGAATATCGTCCTGGTCCTTGGACTTTTCCGTCCTCTCCAAAAAACCTGACCTATAATCCAGGTCATAAAATGTACATTCTAATCAGTCTGTTTCAGATGCATTGTTTAAGGTTAAAATACAAAATCAAAATATTGCATCACCTCATATTCATTGCATCAACATCTTAAATCTTATCAAATCTCACAGTTCTGTTGTACAACATTCAATTTTCAAGCATATCAAATATGAGAACTAAACATCTAAGTTGCTCAAATATTTCTCTATTCATGTAAACATTAATTAAACAATACTTATGGTAAGTAACCATTGACACTCAAAATACAATACACCATAACAAATTCAGAACTATGTGCAAATAAGCAACAAAATATACATATGAGTTCAGTTCAGAGGCATTAAAGCAGTGTGCTTAATTTCTCCACGCTATAGGCCTATTCGTGAGAGAGAAATGCACTAAAAATTACCCTCTAGATTACTTTAAACTCACAGTGAACTGACAAAATTTAGCTTTAGAGCAGCTAAGAACATGTTGCTCACCGTTGCTCTGTTTCACAAAAGCCCAACACACACTGGCGTTGGAATTGCAGCAGCTCTCCGGATGAAAGGTGAGTGGTTAGCCTGTGAGACACCGAGCTAGCATTAGCATGATCGCGACGGTAAGTCTCTACAAGTTTTTTCCATCAGAATAACACTCGTCTTACCGACGTTGCCTCTCTCCTTCATCCAGCCACTCGACTCCGGACTTCCAGCAGGTAAGTAGGCTGGTTTTCCTTCCTCTCAATCCTGAGTTTTCCTCTCTTTTGTCCGTGGATTTCTCGGTTTGAGTAGCAGATGCCTCCACTCCTCTTGCTGAGATAAGAAAAACCCGGGACACCATGCACCTCCACCTCACTTCCTGGCTGACAGGGTCAATGCGGCCTGGGTAGGCTCTGATTGGTTGCTGAGCTAGGTGCCCTCACGTGGGGTGAACTGAGAGGTGCATTCAATGGTCATAGGAAATACGACGCTTGTTGATGTGGACAGTTAATATAAAGAGAATAAGTATGATATTTTTCATCTGGGCTACACCTACATTTAAAAACCGTACTTTTGAGTTAAAATATATATTTATAATTTTAATAAATGACAAATTAAAAGGCATGAACATTTTTTCGTATCGAAAAAATATTGAACCGTGACACCAAAGTATCGAACCGAACCGAACCAAACCAAGAATTTTGTGTATGTTGCACCCCTAATAGATAGATAGATAGATACATAGATAGATAGATTGATTTGTTTTTTTCTTCAAGGTACCAATTTTTCTGTTGCAGCACTCTGCCACAAACAAAGTCTGTAGTGCAGATGAAATGGCACCACTCAGTGTAAATTACCTCTGAGAGTTTAGTGTTAATGCTTCTGCTGCTGCACTTAAACCAGGCATTTAATGTCATAAGAGAATTTTCAGTGCTCCTCCCTCTTCATCTTCTCCTACTCCAGTAGCTCTGTGTTTACGCTCTGTTCCACAGGTCAGCACATATACTGTAAAATATGAAGCACCCAAGTCCATGACAAACCACCACGCGTCTCCCGTTGTCTGCATGCATCCCTGAATATTTCATAAACGGCACATAGCAGATGTTGTTGTAAAGAGCATCAATATTTCATGTGCCTTTTGTCTCCCTTTCTGATATTTTGTATTCTTGCAGCACTGGTGACGGCGGTCGCGTTAGCCAAACAGCCACTGTGGTTTTGTCTGTTACGAGGCATTAGGTCTGAGTCGTGTTCCGCTTGCTGGTTAATGGAGAAAACAAATCACAACATTGTTCAAACTATAGTGGGGGTGATCAGCGGGCTCGTTTGCAGGTGTCTAATGAGCAAGGCTTGCTCTTTTCTTTTTCTTCCTCTCCCTGATCCCTCATTCCAGCATGTCGTAATTCTCAATGACTTCCTTTTAATGACACCCTAACAGTGTTGATTAATTTCATCAGAAATTACACTGGAGGTTTGCAAGGAAAGCATTTGCATAATGCACAAAGTGTACAATGCTTTTTGAGTCACCCAGATGAATGGACTGAAGTTGGCAGAGCGAGTGGCCATGAATGAACATGAGGTACAATTGAAACATACTTCCAAATGTCAAACTATTCAGATTTTTTCAGCCTGCCCAGGCATGATGTGTAAGCAGCATTTGTCAACACCACTGCATATGGCCTGGTGTGTTCTTAAGCCATAGTGTGCTTCTTTTGGATTAATGTAGATTGGCAAAAGGAGGGGACGTTAGGAAGGGGAGTAATCTGGATTACCACCAAGCCTCATCCTCTTTGACCATAGCAATTCCCTGGAGAGTCGAAAAGCCTGTGTGCAATGGCATTTTCTTTGACCCATTTGCGGTGGTGGTATTGCAGAATGGAATATGAATGAATGCCTCCTCCCCTAAGAGCTTCCATTAGAGATCACTTAAGGGGGCCTGGTCCATTATAGAGAGGCTGCAGAGGGTGTGAAGTTGCTCTTTTTGAAGTCAGGAGTGGTGGTGAAGTGTGTGCATTAGCTGGAGTGTAGTATTTCTGTATCATTATGATCAATGTGTATCTAAAATGGGGATGGCTTACAATAACTATCATCTACCAATTGCATTTTTTTTTGTCCTTTGGATTCCTCTTACAGTAGCTTCACCTACATTGTGGTCTATAATAGTAGTGGTGGTGTGTGTGTGTGTGTGTGTGTGTGTGTGTGTGTGTGTGTGTGTGTGTGTGTGTGTGTGTGTGTGTGAGAGAGAGAGAGAGAGAGAGAGAGAGAGAGAGAGAGAGAGAGAGAGCGAGAGAGCGAGAGAGAGGGAGTGTGTATTTTGCCTCAGGGAAGAAAAACAAAACTAGATTCGTGCTCTGTATTTGATTTCCATGCCTGTGATCATTATTTTTTCTTCATGGTGGGGATCAGCTTAATCCCTGCTCCTGGTGCGCATTTCATTCTGTCACAGTGATTCAAATCCACTCATTTTCTTTTTCTGACAATAGATGGCACGAGCCACGTCTAAGAACGTTAGTTCACGGTTTGTCTTCGCCCCGGCCGGTGCAGCTGCACAATTTCAGCGAAAGCAACACATAAACTAAGGGAGATCTTACGTGACCTGCATAGTTATTTGTGGCGTGGATTCAAGGGTTTGGGCTTCAATGTCAGCTATGAAATAAATGTCAAACAATAACAAATAAAAATGAAAAAATATAACTAGAGGAGCGGAGCCAGATGCCATCTCTCTGCCTGTACGCTGCTCTAACAGGTGTCACATTAATATGGGCCGACAAAGGGGAATTACTTTGTTTACCTGTGCATATAAATGGCACTCATTAATCCCTCTTTGCTGTAATATATTCAAAAGCAAATATATTTTTCAAGCGTGAAACATGAGTGTACCTACAGTAGAAATGTTTGATTTTCCATTCAGAACTCCCTCACCAAGCACTTGGTCATGAAGAATCCTTGGAATTCTTACTAGGGTCTTAATCTTGCAGTATATTGTACACTCACTGACCACTTTATTAGGTACATATTGGTAGCGCAGGGTCGGACTCCTTTTTATATGCCACGAAATGTTGAAAACACTATTCAGAGATTTTGGTTCATATTGGCGTGATAGCATCAAACAGTTGCTGCAGAGTTGTTGGCTGCACATCCATTATGCAAACCTCTCATTCCACCACATCCCAAAGTTGCTCTGTCAAACTGCTCTGCACCATCACACCACCACCAGTCATGCTTTCATGTTGCATGCACCAAATTTGTACCCAAGCCAAAAGGAACAATAAAACAATCAAGACTCATCAGATCATTCAACAGGTTTCCAACGTTCTCTTGTCCACTTTTGGTGAGCCCATGTCTGCTGCAGTCTCACATCTGTTCTCTATATGCTCTTCAGCATACTTTGATTTTAAAGGGTGGTTATTTGACTTACTGTGGCCTTATTATCTGCTTAAAGGAGTCTGGCTATTTCCTTCACACCTCTGACATCAACTACCCTAACCCCCTAACATTTTTTCTCTTTTGGACCATTCATAACCAAACCATCCAGATGTTTGTGTGGGAAATCCCAGTAGATCAGCAGGTTCTGAAACACTCATTCCAGCTCGTCTGTCACCAACAACCATGCAACCACGTTCAAACTCACTTAAATCATCTTTTTTATTCCCATTCTGATGCTCAGTTTGAAATTCAGCAGGTCATCTCAACCATGGTCTACATGTCTAAATGCATTGATTGGCTGATCTGATATTTGCATTAATGAGCAGTGGAACAGGCATACCGTATATAGCAGCCAGTCAGTGTAAAGTGTCCTTACATGTACTATATTCAAAAATCTGCATTAAATGTGCTCTAAGCCATAATGCTTTAGGTATCCTTGTTCTACAACCACACTTCTTTCAGCAGCAGAATGATGGCTTGTTTTATTATAGTCCTGTTCAATATGAAATCCTGTGATCCTGTAATACAATTAATTTATATGGCAGTGCTTTCACATTGCTATAATCTGCCTACCAGTACAGCCTGATTGTAGCTGTGATACTGATTAATAATCCAAAGCAAATGTTTGGCGTCAAATCATCCAGGAAATTAAATGAAAATCACAAAGTGGATAATAAACATTTATTTAAATAAAATAACAAACTTTAAAGACACTTTATAATCATTCTCTTTGAGTGATTCTTACATGTTGAACACCTGAAGTTTCTAACAGATTTATGGATAGTGCTTCCACATCTTAACACGTTTTGGTTTTTTTTTAAAGCACAGTCGTATTTCAAGTACATGCATCTCATCTATTTTTCTTACCTTCTAATCGTTGCTGTGATTTTGACGGCAAGCCAAATTTCTCTGTGAAGCATGTTGTCAGTAGTCATTTCTTTTTCACACACTGGCCGTTTTTTGAGGAATGCCAGATAATGAGCAGTGCATATTGGCAGAAGAATGGCTTTTCAGGAACCCCCAAGAGTTGAGCAATATTCATGATAACAAACATTTATTTTAAACGAGGTTGTTCTAGCACACAACAGCCATGAACAATGTCTGCAGTGTGTCTCAAAGGAGTTCACATCAGTGCCATTGAGTGGGCTACTTTATTATTATTGCAACAAGACAGCAGAGTTTAAAAAAATGGAAAATACAGCTTCAGGTTGTTTGAGCCACTTTGAGGACATTTGGAAACGTTGAGTTTCAGTTGTAACACCAGAGTTTAGTCTTACTCTTAGCTGGCAAAGCAACAACACACAAATTCAAAATTAATCAATATTCCACTCAAATATAATCCTGATGTACAAATACAAAAGCAAGGCAGCACATTTCTTTCAAATTGCTAAAGTAATTTCTTCACCAAAAAGTGAAAGAAAATAATATAATGGTAGCTCATTGAAATGCTATTATTTGCACACATCAAAATACTGAATTTCGGTGCAGAGATGGCTCTAGTACCGATGCGCATTGTCTACACGCTTCAAATGAATTGACGTTTTAGGTCCTGACATTTAATATTTGAAATCAATAAGCCATCTACTCACATACAGCAATATGATGTGCACCACACATCATATTGCTGATGTGCACCTCCTCATGTCCAGAGAGTACAATTCAAAAGATATGGAGATGGTTGTGTTTAGCTTTAAAATCTTTAACAGCATACTCAGAACATATTTTTCTTATTTATGTATTTCTTAGTTGTATGGAAATGAAAATTTTTTACACCTCTAAGGCTCTAGTCACACAGTTGCAAATCCACTTGGTCAAACATCTGGCAAGTGCTGGTCCTGAGGAAAAAAACATATATTCCTCAACCAGATGGTGAGTTGTTGCTGGAAGTTGATGCTAGTCATCAATCGAAATCTGTCTAGCAGACCTAGAGACTAATCAGTAACACCCTGAAAACGTCCAGTCACTAACAAAACATGTATGTTGTGTGTAAAACTGGTCACAAAGAGGTACATAACACTGTACCAAAAGCCTCCTTGCAATTGTTCTGGTTGCTAGTAAGACACCAGTAGTTTGCATATACACTGCAAACTCTTGAAAGCTGACCACTGAGTAGTGAAGCTGAAATAGTCAAATCAGAAACAGAAAATTTCTACCTTCAAAGTGGAAATTTTATCACTCCGCTGCAACCAACATTTTTCAAAAGCACAACTTTTACTTTGAAGGCAAAGAAACTGTTTTTTTTTTTTGTGTCACTCTTTTCACAGTTTCACTACTGTTCAAAGAGTAGTTGGTGAGTGTTTGCAAATAATTCGGCATCTTTAATGCAAACTACTGAGAAAGTCCACTAGTGACCAAACTAACTGTGAGCAGTCTCTTAATCATCCAGGTAAGGACATCCCAGAAAGCTTGTCTTCGTAACCAATTTTACTTTGTCAATGTTGGCAACCATTCACCAATACAACGTTTTCCCTTGTGACCAGAAGTTGCGAGTACACTCTTATTATTAAATAAGTGTTGTGTTATAGGTAATTTAAACTGGTTTCCAATCAAGGGTTTGCCTACAAACAACATATAATTTGTCGAACTGGATTCAGAAACAGGTGAGGCCATTGAAAATACTGTGAGATAGAAAAATATTAGAATATTTTGGCTTTGCATGCAGAGATACTTGTAACGCGTTACTGTAATCCGATTACTTTTTTCAAGTAACGAGTAAAGTAAGGGAGTACTATTGCAAAAAAGGTAATTAGATTACTGTTACTTTCCCGTAAGCACGCTGCGTTACTGCGTTACTAAAACCGTGATTTTTTTGCGAGAGTGACTCATGACAATGACGTAAGCGAGTGCGACGTGGCAACAGCTGTGTGCAGATCAACAATGGATAATATAAGTGCAGGATAGAGTATGAGCGTGCAGCGTTTAAAGCGTGGAAGTACTGACCTTACTTTGAGTTTGATTCCATAAAAAGTGACAAAAACATTAGCGTCCACTGTTCACTGCGTGGGAAGAAAACTTCTTTTTACAGCGAAAAAAACCCTAAACGTCCGAGGAAGCACCAAATACGCTGCCACTGGAATGTGAAATTCACAGAGAAACTGCCGTATCCTTCCACTGACCGCTGCGACACACCTGCACCAGGGCATCTGTTTGAAGGAGTGAGTGTAAACACCAAAAATATATTATTTTATGTGCTGGAATGTGCACAAAATAGGTTTAAATGTTAAACAAATTTCTTCCAGTCAGAGAATGTTGCATATAATTTAATGTTTGCTTGGCTGTAGATTGGGATTTTTCCTGGTGGACGAGGGGGTTTCTTCCTTGTGCCTTTGGGTAAGGGAATGTGACCCTGACTATCATTTGCACTTATTCACCGAACAACAGTTCAGATTACCTTGCCTTCCTGGAGTACTTGGATATGATGGTGGAGGGTGACCTACCCGGCTACTCCATTGTCCTATTGGGGGACCTATATGCTTATGTGGGCAATGATAGTAAGTATTGATGAGAGTTGTGTGATTGGGAGGAATAGTCTGAATGATCTGAACTCAAATGGTGTTCTGTTATTTGGCTTCTGTGCTACCTGCTAGTGACCATGTTTTGTGGACTTAAAGAAGGCATTCAACCACGTCCATCAGGGGATCCTGTGGGATGTGTTTAGGAAGTATGGAGTGTCTGGCCCATCGCAATGAGTCATTCGGTCCCTGTACAGATGCAGTGACAGCTTGTTCCAAATTTTGGCAATAAAATAGACAAATTTCTGTTGTGTTTTGGATTTTTTCAGGGCTGACCTTCATCACCAACTGTGTTCAGAATTTTTATGGACAGAATTTCTGGGTGAGGTCAAGTGGTGGCAGGCTTCCACTTTGGTACCCTCAGAATCTAGTTTCTGCTTTTTGCAGATGATATGGTTCTGTTGCCTTCACTAGGTGGTGGCTTCTAGCTTACACTGGAGTTGATCACAGCTGTATGTGAAGTGGAGACAATGAGAATTAGCACCTCCAAGTCTGAGGTCAGAGAAAGGGCAAAGTGCCGACTCTAGGTTAGGAATAAGTTGCTGCCCCTAGTGGAGGAGTTTAAGGCTACGTCCACACTAGCCCGGATAGATTTGAAAACGGCGTTTTCATCTGAAAACGCTCCACGTCCACACTAGCGTTTTCAGTCATTTTCACAGAGTCGTGCGTCCACACTGAAATGGATGAAAACGCTTATGTTCCAGTCCTGCACATGCGCAAAAGCGAGTGAGAATTAAAGAATTTGAAGAAAAGCTGTCTGGAGCATGTACAAACTGATATTCATCATTTTTAGGGCAGTCAAAATTGAGTGCAATCAAAACATATAATCCACTCCGCTATCTTTGTTTATTTTGTCACATGACTGCATCACATGACTAAAATACGTCATCGTAGTCTGCGTTTTCGTGTGTCCACACTGCGACAGGACAGCTCCGTTTTGAAATGTATGCGTTTTCGAGAGCGTTTTCAAAACGCTGCGTTTTTCCTTGAGGAAAGCGCCGTCTCAGTGTGGACGGGAGGTCAAAACGGAGAGAATGAAAACACATTAGTGTGGACGTAGCCTAAGTATATTGGTGTCTTGTTGCAACCCGTTCTCACTCCCGAGGCGTAATATAATAACGATTTGTCAAGTCCCGTGGCGTTCCTGAGGGAAGCGAAAGGTGGCCGTCCGCGCTCTTATGCTACACGCCGGGTTATGGATGAAGTCCAGTAGAATGACGCTCCTGTGGTAATACACGGAATACAGCCATGTATTCCAGCCCTAACCCTAACCTTAACCAGCATTTTAATGATGTCAGATAGTGTTGTCCAAATCGATTGAAGAAAAACGAATGTACATGTGTAGATTCATTTCAAACGGTTCTCATGTTTCCTCATTTTTCCGTTCTCGTAATATAGGGACGTGATGGGTGCCCGGAAGCGTAATATTTCGACGATTTGTCACCTAGTGTAAAACTTTGAGAGTGAGAAATTCTTGCTTGTTCACAATTGAGGGGAGAGATCGAAAGATTGGCTGATGTATTGGAGCTGCTTCTGCAATGATGTGGATACTGTATTAGTCCATTATGGTAAAGAGAGGGAGATTAATTTAAAAGTGAAGCTGTCTATGCTTCTCTCACCTATGGTCACAAGCTCTGGGTGGTGACCAAAAGAACAGCTACAAGTGGATGAAATTAGCTTTCTCCAAAGAGTGGCTTCTTGCCGCATCTGTATTGCATATGTAATTGCCTTGCAACTGGTTGGAGGTACTCTGGGCATGTCCTATTGGGAGGAGCACCTGAGGAATCCCTAGGATGTGATGGAGTGATTTGTCTCTCGACTAGCCTGAGAATGCCTCAGTGTTTATGTGGATGAGATGGAGGAGGTGGCCAGGGAGATGGATGTCTGTTCTTCTCTGCCGCCTTCATTGATGAATGAATGTTATGACAAGATGAGTATTAAAAAAAAAAAAAGAGTAAAAAGAGATGTAAATTGTTAATAAAAACAATATTGCATCTTTAGAATATTATAGATTTGGCAAGATTGTTACACTCTAAAGAAAAAAAATATTAGTGCTAAATGAAAGTGAAAATCATATCACAATGATGAGATGATTTATGGGGAAATGCAAAACTACAAAAGCAAAAGAGGGGCACCCTCTGAGTTAAATTGCTATACTTAAAACTTTTCTGAGAGAAGTGGACAGCTGGAAGGCAGTTTAATTAATGGGACCACTCACAGTTTCAGTCCGTCTCTTATCATATGACATACTGTAGAGTACAAATTAACTAACACAGCCTGTGGACAAATCTGTGTGACACCAGCAGAAGGCTCAGCATAATTAGAACAAAGACACTGCTGAATTGACTCCAGTGCTGTCTTGATTTTGTAACCTTTCATCAGCCGGAAACAATTTTTACATCAATACTCTGGGAGAAACCTGTATATAATTGATATCGCTCAAGCATCTGTTGCTGCAAGTTCTTTGTGAGTCTCAGAGATTTTGTTTTTCCCAAACATCTCCATGAAGCTGCAAGGAAAACTGTTTTCTCTAAGCAGTCAAAAAAGTTTTCTGGTGGGTCAAATAATACAAACACACACCATCTAGGCTTAAAACCACAGCTTTAATTCTCTCTATTAGAAGTACTCCTTCATGAAAAATATGGTTAATGAAATGGAATAAATAGATTTCTAACAGTAGAATTTCTAACTTACCGGTACTAATAAAGTTTTCAATGCTACAGGATACTATATTGGCAGCTATGCTATAACTTCAGTGTCCATCATTTATATTTAAAAACATTAAACAAACATTACACAAAAACACTGTCTTATTTAAATATAAATAAAATAGCAAGAAAGCCGTCACAAACAGTGGCGTTTTACGGTTGTACTAGTTTCCATCACAGCTGTTGAGCCATTTTTATTTTATTGTTTGAGGGGAAACAAATCCATCTATTTACTCTCACTAATGCCCCAAACATTGTTTTTCTTTCTTCAAGCTTGTTATTGAAGGGATGTTCTTAGTTTGTGACATTTTGAATTGAATTTGCACAAAAATGAACAAAATATTGCAACCGACAGTATCAGTGAAAATATTTTTGTTGTACTCTGTCTATACTTATGACTTAATATGAATATGATGCCCTGTGATTACAAAATTAGTTGATAATACAGAGACAATGCTTGTGGTAGTCTGATATCTAACTGTGGACTTTTGTCTCATTGGCTATTTATAGCTTTTCTAAGTCCTATTTTTACACCAGAATAAAAATAGGGCAGCACCTTGCAACTAGGAAAAATTAGTGGTTGCCCATTAATTGCACTGAATTTTGCACAAAAGTCACTCTGTGGCATTCCATTAGGACAAGCAAGGCAATCAGTGCTTGCCTTGTCAAATCTAAAAATAGATGTAAATTAAAATGCAAAGTGACCTCTCTCCTTTCCTTTTTGCACTTATTTTATGCTCATAAGAAAAATGCAGCTGTCTCCATTTTATGGGCGTGTCCATCCCCTGTTAACAGTGACTTGAGCTGGGCAAGCTGAGAGGCCAGGAGCTTTTCTGTGGCTGCTTCAGCAGCTACATAGTGAATAAACCTCTGGTCTTTCATCGTAAACCGACGGGAGACCAGCATGCAAGACAAGCTGCTGCTGGCTCTGCTGTCACTGCTCTGAGATCAGTAACGACCCACCCTTTTGTGTGGAAACACAGCTAGCAAGTAATGAGCTTCAGTGATTTATCATGGTAACAGATGAATTTCCTCTTGCTAACCACCTTGGTCAACATGTGTGAGGTAGAGAAGATGGAGCGTGAAAAAGCTACCAGTAACTCCTTTAGAACATTAGCAAGAAAAGCTGTGACAATGATGGAGAGGAGACAGCAGCTCTGAACATGTTTGGTCTAATAAAATAAGCAAGTTGGCCAGGTGCAGGCTCAACAGCACTTTTCTAAGTAAACTTGTTTGACTGACTGTAGTATGTTTAACAAGGTGTTTTGCCAACACACCACATTAATTTTTCATTCATATTTTTAATCCCACTTGTAGATAATGACAGCTAACCTGTGCACTCCTCAAGCCTTTTAATTCAGCTGATTTTTTTATTATTAATATATTTTAATATACTTTTCTTTTTAAAATCAAGATGCTGGGATGTGTTTCTGAGCTTTGCTTGCTTTTGTGTAAAAGTATCCATGCCACTGCTCTGAGGACAGCAACTGACTGCAAGTGGCCAGAGACCTTATACCCTAAATTCTCTAAAATGACTACCAAACTGAACATTTGCTTTAATCTTAATAGTCTGAGGGTTTTGTCTAGGTTTAGCAGATTTGTAGATAGAAATGATTTTGGTTATGAAACGTCAGTGGGTCGCTAAAGTAATCACAATATAATCTGTTGAAGAACTGGCGTACACGCACTGAGCAGTTGTTGAAATATTTCATTCACAAAAAATGGTTTGGCAGAAATAAAAACATATTTGCTCTTTTTTTTTTCTTTTTTTTTTAATTTATTCTTTATTCTGTTCACTCTTGCCTGCTTTTGCTTACTCTGTTGTAACATGATACTTCGCATTTATCTTAAAAACAAGACAACTCAGATGTTACAGTGTGGCCACCAGACCACATTGTAACTCTGAGGTGTCAGTGTGGCTGCAGCGCCCTTGCTCATATTACTGGTATAATCCTGTCTGTGTCTCTCATGTGCCCTTTGAACAAATTAAGATAAGCTTAAATATACCACATGAGCTTTATTTGAGAACAAAGAAAGGATCGCGTGTCTTATGTGACTCTTGGACATTGTTGCTTTTGCCTCTGTTCGATCAAGCTGAATACTTAAGTCAAGAGGAGCAGCAGCTCAAAGCTGGAGAGCATTGAGAGATTTTTGTATTTTATTTTAATTTTAGTTTTGACACAGACAGTATATGAATAAAAATGAAAATTGCCATGTGGATGAAACAAAGGCTCCGAATTCTGTTTGTATCAAGTCGAGCCGATGCTTTGTAGGATGCTCAGCTGAGCAGGAACGCTCAGTCAGCAGGGTTCTCCTAGTGCTCCTCTCAGCCGCCTCGCCTTTAGTCTCTCCTGCCTACCAGACTGACACCTAAAGTGGCACTAATTGGCATGGGCTCTGACAGCTATTCAGTGTGCCTGCGAAACTTTTAATGACACGACTTACACCCAACAGCATCCAGACTCTCTTTCCTGTTAAGGGAAAGCCTGTAAAAAATACACTCAAGCTTTGCATACTCCCTGGCAGTGTGTTCTGTCTTGCTTTCCTTTTTCGTTTGCTCTTTCTTTCTCCCTCATGCACAAATACAGACACGCCAGCCCACACTGTCACATACCCTCACTAATGTAACGTTACCCATCGAAGCACAGATGGGTGCTGTCTGGCAGAGATGACGCATGGACCTAATCATTTATTTTCTCTAACTTGTGGATGGGAAATGAATTATGCATGCATAAAAGGGACTAAAATGTAGCACATGCTTATGAAATGCAATAAAACTCTTATTTTCCATTGCAACCAGTATAATCTGTTTTACCGTCTTTTGGGTATGAACCTTAAAGCCTAATCTGTCTTTATATTGTTTTTAAAGCCTTAATCCATATTTTAATGTTCCTTTCCTGCATTGATTTGTGCACAGTGGAAGAGAACACCATATTTATCTTGTGGGGTAGATTCCTAAGAAGTTGCTCTGCAAATACAGATCGCATTTATCATCAATCGACTGTGCAGAGGCCTGTGCATACAGGAATATTAACACATAAAAACATGCAGACTCATGGGCACATATGCACGCTGTACGTGCTCAAGCATATATGAGAAAACAGAGAAGGCAAATATAAAAGAAGACATAAATGGCCGTCTTTTTTTTGCTCTTCCTTCCTCTGTCCATTTTCTTTTCCAATACTCCCGTTCCATTTAATCTCACTTTCATACTCCCACATTCTCAATATCACCTCCAAAGTGTTAGCACTCTGCAGCACTTTCACTGTGTCAGTCACTTAAGCCTTTCACAGCTACTCACACTTCTCTTCCCTTCGTCTGACACGGAGTAAAGCAGAAAGCAAAGTTTTGGGCTAGATATTAAAGTCAGCAAAAGAGCGAGGGATCTTATCTCAAACATTTCGTATTCCCATTCTCCCCACAGACGAGAGCAGGAAATCTTCCTGGCCTACACTGTAGCATTTTTTGTCCACATTTGGGACCGAGTCTGTATTTGCTTATGCTCTACTATGTAACAGGGCACATATCATTTTAGTTCATGAGACAGGGGATTGTTGGATGAGCTGGAGATGAGAATAACCACTGCGGGGGAAATCGGATAAATAGAAAGGGATAGAGAAAAAGCAATGCCACAAGAGGGAGAGAAGAGGGAGGTCCTCAGTCCACTGCAGGTGCCTAAATTACTTCCTTCCTCTCACAGCTGGCCTTGCTATTCTATGCAACAAATAAGAGCCGCTGGAAATTGAGAGGTAACACCGTCGTTCTTCCTCCACTTTGGTCCTTACATTAAACCTGCTCTGATGTCTGTCTACTGTAAAATCCCTGTAGAATGGAATGGGAGACAAAGAGTTATCCAGATACTCAAGTACATTTAAGTGGCTTTTAATGTCATTTCAGCCATGTGCAAGGTACAGTACAGAGTGAAACAAGACAACGTTCCTTCAAGACCCTGGTGCTACATATGACATATAACAGACGAACACAGGACTACGTAAAGTGCAATGTGCAAAATTTGCAAAAAAACAAGACATCGCAACACTAAACAGAACAGGACGATACAGACACAATACAGTACACACAATACAGTTCAATGGAGATGTGCAAAATACTGAGTATTGTGCAAAACTATTGAGTATTGTGCAAAAAGTAGCTTGGTGTCTGAAGGTGTGCACGTGTGTGTGAGATACTGCAGATATGTGTTTGTCGTTGGTGGTGGTCTACATGCCACGTCACTACACACAAAGATCCTTTATAAAATCATTATTTGTGCAGAAAAAGCCCTGTTGGCTGGTGAAGATGATGGTGTAGTGGTTAACATTTTTGCTTGGTAAGGAAAAGCTTACTGATCCATTTTGAGCCAGAAACACAAATCCCCTTTGGGGTTGTGTCATGAAGGCTGGTGTTTGATGTAAGCCAGTTCAATTCAAATGTATTTACATAGCCCTAATTCACAATGGCGCTCACCTCACGGCACTTTATATTGTAATGAGAGAACCTCAGAGAAAACCTCAATAGTCAACCAACCCCCTATGTACAAGCACTTGGTGAGAGTGGAAAGGAAAAACTCCATCTTAACAGGAAGAAAACTCCAGCAGAATCAGGCACAGGGTTGAGGGTGAAAAATCAAACATGTTTTGTCAAATATGCAATTGAAATGTACAGAGCTCCCTGCAGTGCTGCCCCCTTGTGGCAAAGGAGCTGAGATAAAGAATACTGTACAGAATAGAATTGAACTGCATCGTAAGTCTTAATTGGAGTATGTGTACAGATTTTCCCATAACTTTGCTTAACAATTAACTTTAGTGAATATAATTGCAACATCTCACTACTGCGCAGGGCAAAAAATATATATAGTGCATGATGTGCAGGTATTTAAAAGGTTACAGACATTATTTCTTTTCTTTGCAAAAACAAAGTGCAGTCAATCATCAACAGTCTGATTAAGCTATATATCTACATGTTGTTGGTTTCACTTTATTATAATACCATCATTAGTATGTCATTGTTTCAAGTGTTGTACAGTAAATGCTATAAAAAGTTTTTAAATACTCACCAACAGGTGAGAGTCACACAAGTCACTTGCTTTCAGTAAGTCCTGTTTCAGTCTTGGCCTATTTCAAATTTCACCTCCTTTGTGTGTTTCTAACTTATCACCCCTGTGCCACAAATTCACACCATAACTCATTTTTCACTCTGTGTTTTAGCTCCTCCTGCAAGGGCAAAACATATTGATTGTTATGAGTTTCTGAACACTGTGAATTCAATTAAAAAAAACATTTTCAGATAAATCTGCTGCATGATTTATTGTCTGTCACTAACTTTGCTGTTATCATCCAAACCCCATCCAGTCATCTACTTTATGTTCATAGTGTGTATATGGCCATGCCCAGAGGCTGTGAGGCAGCAGCTGGGATGGGGTTTAAGCCACTGAAATGATGCCTGATGGGAGCTCCAATCGTGGATCCAGGTCAGTCATTAAGCTCTGCTCATAGCAATCTACAGATTACATATTGCCACATGGGCCATACTGTCAACTACAAAGGCATAGAAGGAAATGTACTGTGCTATTAATAACACTAATTTACTCAAGAATGCATTGAATTACTAATTCAGCAATGTATGGCTGAATTTTAAAAGCTCTGAATCACCAGCTGTGGTATCTGTGTAAAATCTGTGTGTATGCCCAATGAATTAAAGGTCTGGGGATGCAGAGATCTCCAACAGGAAACCTCTCAGCCTTGGATTAAGATCAAACACTATCTGGATGCAGACTGTGGAAAAAGGGCTGGAGCCCTCAAGCTCAAACCAACCAAAACAACATGCCCACTCATCTGCAAACACATAGGCATGGTGCTGGGATACTCTGCACACAAGCAGCTCTTTCTACTCTGATGAAACTGAAATTTATAGCTCAAAGATAATTCTGCAATAATGGTTCAACTGAAAGAATGCACAAACATGCATGCACAATATGCACAGGTACCACAAACGCGTATTGCCTGTTTGTTTGTATTTGGGAATTACTCAATAGCTCGGGCCATGTTTCCACCGTCTGCAGGCAGTAAGTGTTTGATCCAAGTCCAACTTCCAGCTGGCTTTGAGGATGGAGGTCTTCCTTTTCTTGGCTAACCTTTAAAGCCACATGCTTGGTAATTAACATGAAGCACCTTCTACATTACATCACCTCACCTCAGATCTGGGGGGAAAAAAACAGAAAATTAGGACTGCCTTGGATGTCCGCATCATTATTTCAGTTTGCTCTAGCCTGGCAAGGAAAAACACAGACTGTGTTAACAATCATGACCTAAATGGTAAACCTGCTGGATATACGCCAAGCGCACTTTGTTATCTGTGGCGGTTTTGTTTTGTCCCTGTGCACTGTGTCATTATAAAGGGCTAAGAATCGCATTTTGTGCTAGAGATAGAATATAATGTGTTTATCTGGGATCGATCGTGAGTCGAGGTTTAGTAGGCAGTCCCTAGAGTAGGGAGTGCAGTAGCATCAGTGGAGGGGAATGAAAACACTTTTTTTCTCTTTTTGGTGGGGAAAAGCAGAGGGGGAAGAGAAAACATGATGAAATCTTGAGGAAGGAGCACCATGGGAATAAAAATAACCATAAACATGCACTAATCAATATTTTTTTTATCTTAACAGTAGTACAAAACATACTCGGCATGGTGGTTCTGGCTTCCAATTGCCTGAAGCCAGAACTGACTTGTTCCTTTGTTGGTTTTCTCCACAGACAAACATGGCTGTAAGTGTGAATGTGTGTGGTTGTCTGCTTTTCTCTATCTTAGCCCTGTGATGGAGACTGGCTTTCTTCTGTCTTTTATCCTGTCTCCCTCCCTCACCACCAACTGGTCACAGCAGATGGATGCTCCTCCCTGGTTCTTTCTGAGATTTCTGCCCCTTAAAAGTGAGGTTTTTCCTACCCACTGTCATCAAGTGCGTGCTCATGGGGGGTTGTTTGGCTCTCTCCGTATTATTGTACGGTCTCTACCTTACAATATAAAACCTAAGAAAACTGTTGTTGACTGTTGTTGTAATTTGGTGCTATATAAATAAAATTGAAATGAACTGAATTTAATTAAAACTAAATAGACAGGAAACTCATGCAGGCTGTACCTCGCCTCTGGTCCAGTGTCAGCTGGCATACAGTGGCTTGCAAAAGTATTTGGCCCCCTTGAACTTTTCCACACTTTGTCACATTACAGCCACAAACATGAATCAGTTTTATCGGATTTCCACGTGAAAGACCAACACAAAGTGGTGTACACTTGAGAAGTGGAACGAAAATCATACATGATTCCAAACATTTTTTACAAATAAATAACTGCAAAATGGGGTGTGCGTAAAAATTCAGCCCCCTGAGTCAATACTTAGAAACGTAGAAACACCTTTTGCTGCAATTACAGCTGCCAGTCTTGTAGGGTATGTCTCTACCAGCTTTGCACATCTAGAGACTGAAATTCTTGCCCATTCTTCTTTGCAAAACAGCTCCAGCTCAGTCAGATTAGATGGACAGTGTTTGTGAACAGCAGTTTTCAGATCTTGCCACAGATTCTCGATTGGATTTAGATCTGGACTTTGACTAACACATGGATATGTTTTGTTTTAAACCATTCCATTGTTGCCCTGGCTTTATGTTTAGGGTCGTTGTCCTGCTGGAAGGTGAACCTCCGCCCCAGTCTCAAGTCTTTTCTTCCAAGATTGCCCTTTATTTGGCTCCATCCATCTTCCCCATCAACTCTGACCAGCTTCCCTGTCCCTGCTGAAGAGAAGCACCCCCAGAGCATGATGCTGCCACCACCATATTTGACAGTGGGGATGGTGTGTTCAGAGTGATGTGCAGTGTTAGTTTTCCACCACACACAGCGTTTTGCATTTTGGACAAAAAGTTCCATTCTGGTCTCATCTGACCAGAGCACCTTCTTCCACATGTTTGCTGTGTCCCCCACATGGCTTGTGGCAAACTGCAAATGGGACTTCTTATGGTTTTCTGTTAACAATGGCTTTCTTCTTGCCACTCTTCCATAAAGGCCAACTTTGTGCAGTGCACGACTAATAGTTGTCCTATGGACAGATTCCCCCACCTGAGCTGTAGATCTCTGCAGCTCGTCCAGAGTCACCATGGGCCTCTTGGCTGCATTTCTGATCAGCGCTCTCCTTGTTCGGCCTGTGAGTTTAGGTGGACGGCCTTGTCTTGGTAGGTTTACAGTTGTGCCATACTCCTTCCATTTCTGAATGATAGCTTGAACAGTGCTCCGTGGGATGTTCAAGGCTTGGGAAATCTTTTTGTAGCCTAAGCCTGCTTTAAATTTCTCAATAACTTTATCCCTGACCTGTCTGCTGTGTTCTTTGGCCTTCATGGTGCTGTTGCTCTTAGACAACCTCTGAGGCCGTCACAGAGCAGCTGTATTTGTACTGACATTAGATTACACACAGGTGCACTCTATTTAGTCATTAGCACTCATCAGGCAATGTCAACTGGGCAACTGACTGCACTCAGACCAAAGGGGGCTGAATAATTACACACCACCCCACTTCGCAGTTATTTATTTGTAAAAAATGTTTGGAATCATGTATGATTTTCGTTCACCACTTTGTGTTGGTCTTTCACATGGAATTCCAATAAAATTGATTCATGTTTGTGGCTGTAATGTGACAAAATGTGGGAAAGTTCAACGGGGCCGAATACTTTTGAAAGCCACAGTAGGCTCCACCCTCCCTGAAAACTGAATTGGAAAAGTACTTATAAAAAAGGGCAGTATGGATACTTGTATTGAAATAACATAGTAATTTTGGGGCCCTGTGACAGACTGGCGACCTGTCCAGGGTGTACCCCGCCTCTCGCCCTATGACAGCTGGGATAGTCTCCAGCGCCCCCCGCAACCCTGAAAAGGATAAGCGGAAGCGAATGGATGGATGGATAGTAATTTTGGGTGTCAAATAATAATTAATAATTATTTTCTGACATAGGAGGTACTATAGACTTGTACCAATTTATTATTTAATTGTTGTTTATTTAAATGTAGATGGACACTGAGAAGAAAAACATAAATAAGAAAAATGCATTAATTACCAGACTCAGCCTGAGAAAGAGAAGATGGATGAAGTGAGAAAATGCAAATCAAGCAAGGACTGCTAGACGTCACTTCCATCTGGAGATGCCAGTCTGTAAGTGTTCATTTGTCCTTAGCAAGCCCCGCCATACCAGAAGACCACCTGTTGGCCAAGAAAAACACAGACCGCAGCCGCCACCACCAAACTGCTGCGTTGAAATTAAACACTGAAGTGGGGAATGCCTGTAGGTCTGCTATAGAGTGAGGCTTAGCCTTTATTTAAATTTAGTTATTCACTATAGAGAAAACCATAGTGTGCGCTGCATGAAACCACCAAACTGGTAATTCATTCATCTCTTTAATGCCATTTGTCAAAACCCCCATAGTTACACCCTAAAACACAGCTAGTCTTTCTGTGGTTCACTTGAAAATTAAATGAAATAGAGTGGGAATGGGCGGGGGGATCAGGCATAACATGATGATCACTGATAAGTGACGTGAATAACACTGGTTATCTCTTTATCATGGCACCTGTTTGTGGGTGGGATATATTAGGAAATAGTCAAGAGCAAGTGAACATTTTATGCTCAAAGTGTTAGAAGCAGGAAAAATAGGCACGTGTGAGGATTTGAACAAATTGTAAACTTGCAAACCGAAGCTCTTGTGGGATGTTCCTGCTCTGCAGTATCTATCAAAAGTGGTCCAAGGAAGGAACAATGGTGCACCAGCGACAGTGTCATGGTTGGCTAAGGCTCACTGATGCACGTGGCGAGCCCATCTGTTGGACTGGCCTGTCTGGTACGATCCAACAGACCAGCTGCTGTAGCTCAGATTGCCCAAAAAAGTTAATGCTGGTTCTGATAGAAAGGTGTCAGAACAAACAGTGAAGCACTGTTTGTTCTGTATGGGGCTGCATAGCTGCAAAAGCACCAACCATGAGTATCCAAGCATCAGAACTGGACCACGGAGCAATGGAAGAACATGGCCCTGTCTAATGAATCACATTTTCTTTTACAGCACGTGGATGGCCGGATAAATGTATGTCACTTACCTGGGGAACACCTGGCACCAGGATGCACTATGGGAAGAAGGGAAGGCGCCAAGGTCAGTGTGATACTTAGGCAATGTTCTGCAGGGAAACACTGGATCCTCCATCCATGTGAATTTTACTTCGACATGTAACACCTACCAAAGCATTTTTTGCAGGCCGTGTACACCGTTTCATGGAAGCGATTTTTCCTGACAGCTGTGTTAGTTAGCTAGTTTAACACTCAGAGGCAGTTGGGTTTTTTTTACTGGCTTTAGGCAAGTTATATGGGTCTTTCTGTCATGGATCGCTGTGTGGCAGGCAGGATGAGGACCCAATCGCAAAACTCACAGACTCAGGGGATGAACTCAAAAAGCAGCTTTATTGCTGACAAAAGATGACAGGAAATACAAAACTAAACTGGGAAAAACTAACATAAAGCTCACCAAGGAACACAGGGGAATCACACACAGCATGAGGGAGAACGCGACACAGAACTGAGGGAGACGCAGACATAAATACACAGAGGGTTAACGAGGGAAGTGGGAGCACATGGGGAACACAGGTGACACTGATAATCATAAGGAGACAGGGCGGGGTGAACATAAGATGACGTATACAGGTGTGGGAGTCCCAAAGTAAAACAGGAAGTACAGAGGTTCAAACAGGAGGAGAGAGAGCACGGGGAGAACACAGACATAACGGGCTGGGGAAAACATAGAATAAAACACAAGGAGAGACGAGGGCTCACAGATACACAGGGGCACACAGGAGGTAACCAAATAAGGATCATCATAACTAAATAATCCCAGGAACCAAGGCATGACTAGGGAATGAAATACAAAACATACAAAAACTGAGAATACTGGGCCCACATGGCCCGGGACCATGACACTTTCTGTGGTTAGTAGCTTAGTATGATGTTCTGTTTTGGGGCAAACTAAAGTGATGTGGAAGCCTTTAGGCTCAAACAAAAAGAGAAGATCTGTCATTCAAAAGAAGTACTTTGTAGACTTGCTAAATGTTGGCTGTCATGATAAAAAACAAAAAACAAAGTCACAGCAGCTATCATTAGCAGCTGGGTGATCGGCAAATCCCTTCATGTCGTGGGTCACATGATCAATAAACCACAGGGTCATGCTTTTCCACATTACGTATGTTCAGGTGTAGATGTTGTTAAGTCACCTTTGATAGCGCTGGAATGTCAAATCAACTGTGGGGTACATGCAGTGTTTTCACCTACTATTACTGCAGACATTCAAACTCATTGGATTTTTAAAGCAACCTCTGAATTAATGAAGGACAAAGATAGAAGGTAAGCACAGTGATGGTGCTCTCAGCCATGACCCTGTTCTTACCACACAAACACACACAAATCTCCAGTTGGCTGTTGAGCCCTCCCTGATCATCATTCCCAATGAGGGCAGCATCTGATAACAACAGCAAACATGAGCGCTAGCACATGGACATGCTGGGTGTGCGTTGGCATGCATTCACAAACACAACATTTTCTCAGCAGTGATAATCACATTTCATATTTAGTCACATGGAAAGCAGCTTTGATTAGACAATTGGCTGTTTCGACACGACACGAGCGAGAGAGGGATGTAGAAAGAGAGATCATCTGTTGTTAGAAAAATGTACTCCCTGTAATACAATTCTGTTATCACTGGAAAGAGTTCAGGTAGCTTTGTGCATGCTACCTTTTTTTACCTATGGACATTTCTTTTTAGAAAGGTTACCTTTTATCAGAAATTAAACCTGCTCATTCAACACCCTGAGGTATCTAGTGGGAGGGGTTTACCTTCAAACAGTGTTGGCTGGCCAGTAGAAATGCATTGAAACAAATGAAAATCTGTTCCTCCACCCTCCTTTCTGTTTGTGTGTTGGTAAGGTCCATTAGTAAATGAGCAGTTGACCATTAGTTTCCTCTTTCTAAATGGAAAATAATGATTGTTCCTGGAATCTACACAGCAATTTGATCAATTTCCGCCAGCGCTCCAAGCTTTATTTACATTTTGTGATTTTCTTTGCTTTCCTTTGTTTTCTTTCCTTTCTTTTGCTTTTGCTCATGCAATTAACTGCAGCACAATTACAGAGGAGATTAAATTAGTTCCTTAAGGTTTTATCATACATACTCGTTTTGTGATTCGCTAAGTTGCCTGCTCTCTACTGTGCTATATGAGGCCACGAGCTGCATTATTACTTCCGTCTTTTCCTTTTGTGCTGTTTTAATGCACCACTTTGGCGTACTTGTGTTTGGTTCAAATCCTCTTTGTTCCTCTAACGTCATCTTTGTGTTTTACATGTCTCTGGGTTTTTTTCTATCTGGGATTCTCTCGCACTCTTTTTTCTTTTCTCTTTGATGCTATGTGCAAACATTATGACAAACCACATACCGGAGCAGTCGGGCCTGATTGAAAGCTCAAGACGAGGCGAGCAGCAGTTCATGCATAACAGACCAATGAGAATGAATAGGAAGAACAACCTCTAACAATAAACATATAAATCACCCGTTGCACTGGAATCATATTTGTATGCATTGTCCTTGTCATTTTTATGCATCTCATTGCGTTGCGGGTTCCTCCCATGCATTTTGATGTCATGTAGGTTTTGTTTGTTTCTCAGTGCCGGTGTTAAATGTAGACTTTGTGTGTTTTATGGTTTCTATTTACTTTCTTTAACATGCACAACAGATGAAAGTTTTGCCTTTACAGATTCAGGGACTACTTACTGATTATTTCTTGTCACTGCAGAATTTCAATGAAGCCAAAGCAGTAAAGGAACCTAACTTTGTCTGTTTTACTTCACTGCCATTTAAAAATGCATTGAGTGCTCTGTTAAGAGTAGAAAAGTGCTATATAAGTAGCGGTCCATTTACCATTAATTTCATCCCTTCCCAGACATGCGATGAGTGGCAATTTGATAAAGTGAGGGCATGCAAAAACAGGTCAGTACTGCAATTATGTTCCTCATGGTTAATTACAACATAATCACAACAGTGACAGAAAAACCACAGTACTTGTGTAATATTTTTGACATTGCATCAAGTGACATCTACATAATTGGTCAGTTTTCTTAATACCTGTATGTAAGCTTGGGATATTACTTTGATATCTAGACATTCTTGAGTCACCCTATATGTCTTAAAATTTAGGTAGACAAAGATTACTGAAACACATATGTACTGGAAATACAGTGTATAAGGCAAAAACAAAGTTTATACAATTCTAGCAAGCTGGAAAGTCAGTATATGGTACGAAGACTCAAAATGAGTGAAAAAGCAGCTAATGCTCAAAGAAAAATTGAAGTGATATGTGAACATTACTAGTTCCCATCTAGTAAGAACGTTGCCAGGCTGTGCATCTCAAAAAGAAGCCAACACGATCAGATACTGTCATATTAACAGGGTGGAGTGTCTGAAAGACACTACAGATACCTCCCGACTGTATAAAATAATCCCCCCCCCCACATTCTCTCTTGCCAGAAGCATATTTTAGAAAGCTTTTGATGGCTATTCAATGATCAATGCTGAGAATGCCGTGGGCGATGTATCTTCTCAGCACCCCTCCCTGAGCTGCCATTCTCCTGCTGGAGGTCTGGAGGTTAAGAAGGCCTGTTAACCATGAATGTACTGTGGATTTTAATGTCAAGAGGTGCTGTTACACTACATAAGCAAGAACATGATAAAAAAAAATCCTGGGCTCAGGGAATGAGTGTGTGGTATGAATGTACTTACTTTAATTTTATTGGCAAAAAAAAGCTGATCCAACAAAACCTGTTCACAGCAAAATCTCAATAGGCTGCAGATCCTACAGATCCCATTTGTTTGTTGCTACAGAACTGCAGTACATGAAAAATGTCTTTCTGAACATGTAAAACTTCAGTTCTGAATGACTGAATGAGAAAAAGCCCTTGTGCGTCAGCTATTTTTTGTGTTACTCCCCAAAAGGCATCGTCTCTTGACATGTGAGTCTGCAGAAAATCACTCATTCAATATATCAAGTCTGAGCTGTGCGCTGGCGGCAATCACCCCTACCTACACTAATGCTCTCAGCAAACACATTGGCTCTTTGTATGTGTGTGCTGATGGCTCAAAATGTTCAGGGCTGTTGGAAACTGATGAGGTTTCAGCCTTCAGCAGCCACAGCCACATTATTTTATTGTAATTATGATAAATCTTCAATCGGAAATACCTGCTTGTTTATATAACTGATGGATGACTTGGCTTTAATTAGTTATTGAAATGAGGTGTTTCTGAGGTGTTTTTTTTTTTTTTTTGTACTGCAGAGATCCAGTAGTTCTGTTTGGAGAAGATGATAACACACTTGATGCAATATGACAACCAGGAAATGAGATATGCTATATGTAAGACTGGGAAAATTGCTTTTCCTGTCCAAAAACACTAGCCACATTATAAATCTGATGAGTCCAAATTTAGTTGATATATCATTATAAGACAACGATGCCACTTCTAGCATATTTTAGACAGACAGAGTGTACGCTCATCTCCATTTGCTTCTCCAAGACAGCAAAACAATTTCTACCGAGCAAGCTGGCAAGACAGCACAAAGTTAAATTCTAACGCCAAGTGGGACATACTGTGAAGTGAGTTAGAAAGCTAAAACGGTAAATATCATTGAAGATCATTAATGAAAAATTAATCAGATTCAAAAATGCAATAAAATGCTAAGGTGATCGATAGCTGCACCTAGTCTTTCTCATGATTCAAGTATTAGTCCATTAGTTTTAGGTTTTGTTTTTTGATTCCTAACTAATATGTTCAGGTCTTAGTTTATGTTTGGTGATCAAAAGTTTGAGGAATTAATTTTTGTATTTGAACTGGTCAGATCATGTTTTGATTTCATGTTATTCCAGTATGATGTGAGTCTTAGTTGCTATTATTATTCAGTCTTTGATTTGTGTGTTTCTCATGCAGCTATAGTATTGTTTGGTCCATTGTTTTTGAGAGTGCTAGGCAACATGACATCATAACAAAAAATGGATAAAGTTTTGTGGCTGTCAATTACATTTTATTATTGTGAAATCAAAATCATACTATGCTTCCACGAGGTGTTGTAGGTGGTTAAGCGCTACAAATGGTATTTTTCAGCTCGTTTGTGGGTGGTTGCTAGGCAACATAAAACACCTTAATATATCAATGATGTGTATTAAATGTTACTGCTGTGAAATGAAAAGATACAGTGCATTTGTGAGGTGTTATGAGTGCAAAAATACTACAAATGGGTCTCGTTGTAGGTTGATGCTAAGCAACATAATGACATTATAACATCTGGTATAGATGAGAACCTTCAGGGGTATAAGATACACCTGGCTGCCAGTTTTAGTTGCCCAACTCCTGAACTTTATCCATCATGCAGAGTAAGAAGTCCTCTGTGTCTGCCTCTGTCTTCTTCTGTGTTTATACCTCGGATCCCTGTGTTTTCATCTCATTCAGTATGTTAATTGTTAGTATTGTTATGTTATCATCAAATTGTTATGTTATTTCCTGTTTCACATTAAAAGTTTGCTTTCTTTTGTGTCCTGTGCCAGTTGTTTTTCCCCCTCTGTCTTTCCCTGTTTCTGTATGTGTGTGCAATGCCTGTGTGTGTATATAGTCCCATTTTCCTTTTGATACACTGTATGTGTTGAACTCTATATGTTCCTAGTTTTGACTTGCTGTGTTCTCTTATTTGCTTTTTTCTAGTATTTTCCCTTTTTTTCTTTTTGATTACGTACCATCTGGATTTTATGGAAGCCCGTTTCCACCACTAAAAAAAAAAGGATCCATAACTCAAAATTTCGAGTTATTTTCTCAAAATTCCGAGTTACTTTCTCGAAATTTCGACATATTAACTCGAAATCTGCGCCATATGCTTCCGGGTAACAAGAAAGCGACCTCATTCACGTATATTTTTGATTGGCAGAGCTAACTCAAAATTTCGAGAAAAGTAACTCAAAATTTCGAGTTACTTTTCTCGAAATTTCGACTTATTTCGAGTAAATAAGTCGAAATTTCGAATTAATAAGTCGAAATTTTGAGAAAATAACTCGAAATTTCGAGTTATGGATGCTAGCTGTTTTGTTTTTATTTAGTGGCGGAAACGGGCTTAGATGACAGAAAGTAAAGATTTTTTTTGTCATGTGTTGTTTTGTTTGTACCTTGTAAATCCTGCTTTCTAGGTTCACTACTTAATAGGTTCGCAACACAGTTTCAACATAACGATCATGGTATAGCAAAACACTTGTGTCGTGTGCATATGTAAACATGTGCACACGACACAAGTGGACAAAATCATATTTACGAAACATCAGAAAATTTAATTCATTATATAGTTCATCACATCCTAAATGATAGGGTTGTCTATGTTAATGAATTGGCATACAGTAGGCTAGCATTAAACTTGGCTCTAAGGAGCTTGGAAAGAAAAGCAACTGGACTTCTTCCACAAGGCCTTGGAAAGAGCAGATCATATGAAATGGGTGGGCAGACATCACCTACTGGTTTCCATTTGTCTTGCAATTTCTGAATAGGCTGATGATTTAAAATAGCTGCAAAAGCTGAATGACCTCTTTTTAGTTCTAGAGATAAAGGAGGGGTACTTTCCAAAGTCTGACAGGCACAGGCCCATCTGCTCAGTGTCATCAGTGTCAAATTGTACAAATTAGTGTAACTCATAGTTGAAGGGTATCAGCACAATGCAGCTGAGGAGGCACAGTGACAGTGACATAACACAGATGCTGG
Organism: Diplotaxodon limnothrissa; assembly: GCF_057381915.1. Classification (NCBI taxonomy): domain Eukaryota; kingdom Metazoa; phylum Chordata; class Actinopteri; order Cichliformes; family Cichlidae; genus Diplotaxodon; species Diplotaxodon limnothrissa. The sequence goes on along the minus strand of NC_140602.1, from coordinate 54,216,951 downwards.
CCTTCCAACTACCCTTCTAGTTGTTTTAAGCAGTTTACTGTAAATTCACATGTTATTACAGGACATGCATCTGCTGTCTGGAAAATATCAACATGATGGAGTATTAACCAACTCTTTTTGATGGTAGAAAGAGGCTGACATTAAACATGAGGTGTACTTCAAGAAGAAGCAGTTGCAGTAGAATGATTATCAAGAAATATCTTCTGCAACTGGAAAGATTTATAGTGCTGTACTGACTCACTTGAAGACTGAGAACCAAGACCCAATCAAACCAGTTCAATGTGGGCTCTCACCATTAAAGGTCTCAACATCTGAGCTGACAGTTATTAGCCCAGCTTTCCATCAGCCTTGTTAACAGTGTTGCTACTTTTATGTCCTGCCCTGATTCATGCTATGTGCTTCAATGAGTCTTACAAAGCCTTAATGTTAGTCTGAGGATGCACCAAGCAAACAGTTTGAGGGGAAAACACAGAGCCAATAAAACTGCCAACTCTGAACAGTAGTTGTATAAAAGCAGAGACAGCAGAAGCACTGTCTGTGGATTTCCATTTTTCAGGCCTTGCAGGGACAATGGAAAGAACACTGCACAGTGGTTTAACATGCCCGATTGCACAGAGACACCTGGTTATTGGAACGGATCAATCATGTGCAGCCGGAACAGATCATGTCCCCAACCTGCCTCTGATCTTTTCCTCGTCTCGCTTTCACCTTCATGCCCTCTTCTCCCTGCATTCATCTAGCCTTCTTAACACTCCCTCTCAGTTTTCTCCCCTTTCCTTAATGTTTTCTTGTTTAGCCAATCCAAGCCAAGCCTACCTCATCTCCCACATAAGATTCACCTTCCCATCTTACCCTCCGAGCTCCAAATTAATTCTTATTTCATTTTAATAAGATAGATTAAGGAGGAATATATATGAGAATGCAATCTAAGACAAGAGCTCTCTGATAAAGTTACTGTAATAATATGCAGTATCACACGCATCGTGCCCGTACCAGCTACATCTCCTTTTCCATGCTAATAGAGTCATTGATGGATGTCCAAGCTGGATTCTTTGCCACACAGAGCACACCTCATCTCCAGCAGATGAACAAAAGCATATTAGACATTTGTCTGTCACTATATTGAAGGATTTATTTCCCTTCATGAGAGTGATACAGATATTAAGTTATAAGGCTTTCTCATTACCCATGCTACAACCACCTCGCTACCTCTGTTTATCTCTCGTCTCCCTCTCACACCCTTTTCTCTGCAGTACCCATTATGAATATCACAACTGACAGTGTCTGGGCAGTAATTAGTATAATAATGTAGCCTCAACCTCTGTGAAGGTTACTTTTGAGAGGGTGAGATGTTATGAAATCATAAAGCTTTCTGTCTCACCTTCACCAGACCATTTAACTGGTATTCAACTCTTCTTTATGTAGCACACAGGTGTATACATAGCATAACTTATGTATACAGTTTATACACAATTTACAATTTATATAATTTTTGAAGATGAAGATGTTAACATGCCTTCTTTTCATTACTATGCATAGATTATATCTGAAGAGGTTGAAGTTAATTATTTTTTCACTTGTTGTCTTCAAAACTTGTATTTACTTATTTTTTCTCATCAACAAAGTTTAAAGTTGATTTGTTCAACATAATTGCCATTCAGTTGTTTTCCCTCAGCAAATTAAATTAATTTAAACCGCATATTGGGTCAGCAAAAAAAGGCTTGTTATGAAGTCTAATTGATGAGCTTTGGAGTTTCTCCAAACGAATCAGTTCATTTCCCCCTAAAGTTACAGGAGGAGATTGATGCTGCACATATTTTTACACTAATAGAAGCCGGCTACGTAATTCTTCGCATGCAGGCTGGATGAAGGGAACAGCTAGCCCAATTCTGTTTAGTCCAACAGGGAAATACTTTTAAAGTAAACCTTTTAAGGCATTCAAACCACCAAGTAGCTTATATTTTCAGTCACATATGTTCTAGTTGTTTGTTTGTTTTTTTCATTTTTTACTGTATTTATTTTATTAAAACGGCTCTCAGTATTAATATTATATTTATTTGTAATTATTTGTTTATTTTAACTAAATTGTTGGTATATGTTGTAGGGAAAAAAGAGATGTACTATGTACACTTCTATGACAAAGACATTAAAAATAACAATAACAGCATAAATTAACCATACATGTCTGTGCTATAACAGAGCAAAATGAAAAGGCGCTGCAGGCTAGTAATTGTAACGATGGTGACGACCATAGTCCCAAATTGTCAGCTTCAGTACATGACAGTGGCTGCCATCCGTCTTTAATAAGTCTATACACAGTGTTTAGAGTTGACACTTTTTTAACATATGTCATTTAAAGATGCCACTTTGGTCATTTTTCTCTGTTTATTTGTATTTTCTAGAACAAGTCATTAAATAGCTAATGCTGAATTGTACCAATTACATACCCTCAGTGCCCACTTCAAAAGTTGATGGTAGTTCTCTGGACAGCTGTAAATCATTTCCTTGCACTACAATAGCTGTACAAAAAGGAGCTGTCATTATCCTGTCATTCTAATTGCTATTATTATTAATATTATTATTATTGTGTTTTAAAGTTATTAACAGGTGATTATTTCCTCGTGTTATTGGTTTTAACTGCAGGGCTGTGTTTCTCTCTCACAGTTTTGTCTGAAAGACCAGTTTTCACCAGGTTTAAAACTGCACCCGGTGTGCTCGTCTCACCGGGCAGCGGACGACTCATCTTTCACAGAGAGCAGAGCGCCAACAAATTGCTTAAATTATAGTGATGCGCACAAAAGCAGAGAGTTTTGATTTTGAGTTTCCGATGTCGAGTTCGTACCATGTAATTTTGTAATTCAACCTTCTATTTCAAAGGATGTGCCATTTCACATTCATTCACAGTGCTTTTTTTTTCAATTGCTTTTGACTGATTTATAATACAACCTTTAAACAATGCATAATGTTTTTCATTTTCAGAGTGACTTATATGCTGTTACTTTTACCCTGAACCTTATTTCACATTTCAACCGAGGTTATTTATTCAACATTTGAGGCTGGCAGATGGAGCGCTGTAATAACGTGTCTGGATAACCTGGATGTCTTCTACATATTAGAGTCAAAATCATTCATTTTTTAAAACCACAGCTGTTACTGGATTGGGGTTAATGAACTTCATCTTTCTCAGTTAATGTCTCTATTGAACTGTTTTTTCCTGACATTATTCAGTTACTCGGTGTGAGCGAGTGTTTTCTCACCCCCAACTCGATTTGATTTATTACCAAAAAATGTTTTCTGCTATAATTTCACTCTGTATCATACTCTCTGGTAGATTCTTCTGAGGTTTTGACATAATGTGTTTACACTGCACTTTAAACAGCAATAGCTGCACAGGTGCTGTGTGTCAATTCTGCTATTGGTGTACCCATGTTGTTTTTCTTGGCCATTGAAAGTTTGATGATGTTCAGCCTTGAAAATGCTTTTTTTCAACTTTTTACTATTGTCACTTTTTACCTAGAGAAAGTGCAGAGAAAAAACCCTAAATCCTACTTGTACAAGTGAAAAATGACTGAACTATAATGAAATGACCTACTGCTCATAGTAGTACTCGGTCTACCAGATCATATCCCTGGATACACTTACATAGATATGAAAAAAAAAAGGCTTAGTGGATTTTGTCAGGTTGAAACACGGACATCATTTCAACCAATGTTCTGTTTCATAACATTTCTATTAAAAAAGTCTCCATAATGCCTTCAAGCCCTTCCAACTGGGTATTTTCAGCTGGCAGGTGGACGCAATCCTTTGACTGAGTTAAAGGTTTTAGGAATAGGAATTGCTATTTGTCCTATATTTGTCCCATTTTAGTGAAACATCCTCATAGTGATTACTTAATGGGTCTTCACTCAAACTGTGCTCAAGGTCCTTTGTCACTTTGTGAGCACTTTTTGATTCCTAGAAGAATCGCTACTCAAGTGAGTACTGGTTGGGACTGCAGTGTATGCTACCTTGAGCTATGTTAGGACTGATTAAGAACCACATTAACATAAGATTCTCCATCCATCCGCTTTTCAGGGTCGCGGGGGGCGCTGGAGCCTATCCCAGCTGTCATAGGGCAAAAGGCGGGGTACACCCTGGACAGGTCGCCAGTCTGTCACAGGGCCAACATACAGGGACAGACAACCATTCACACCTAGTGACAATTTGGATTATCCAATTAACCTATCCCCACAAGCTGCATGTCTTTGGACGGTGGGAGGAAGCCGGAGTACCCGGAGGGAACCCACGCAAACATGGGGAGAACATGCAAACTCCACACAGAAAGACCCCGGCCTGATGGTGGAATTGAACTCAGGACCTTCTTGCTGTGCGGCAACAGTGCTAACCACCGTGCCACCGTGCTGCCCAACATAAGATTCTAATGTTGATAAATTTTACATGTGCAAAATATTAAAGAAAGAACTTTAGACAAAACAAAATGTTGTGACATGTTGAAATATTGCTTTGTCACACATGTTGCACGCCAGTGCATAACGGTACCCTGTTAGATGGTGAAGATCATGATCTAATTGGTCAGTGGAGGGAGTGGTCCTAGTGGTTGACTCCCACATTAGTAAGGTATGGTTGGGGCCTTCCTATCAACAATAATTGTTCTTAATAATAGTATAGTCAACACAACTGGCATGCACGCATGGTTTTTATGGCCATGGTTACTACTGACCATGTAATATGAACATTAATTTGACAGTAAATGTAAAAGGTGAGTTATTATTAATCTCTGACTCTGTTCCACATCTTGTCTTTTGTCTTGTCTTCCTCCCCTTACCTCCAACTGGTTGCAGCAGATGACTGTCCCTCTCTGAGCCGGGTTCTGCTACAGATTTCTTCTTGTTAAAAGGGAGTTTTTCGTTTCCACTGTCACCATGTGCTTGCTCACAGAGGGTCATTTGATTCTTGAGATTTTATCTCTGTTGTTGTAGGGTCTTTACCTTACAATTTAAATCACCTTGTGGTGACTGTAATAGTCATTTGGCACTATAGAAATTGAATTAATTTGAAAAGAATTTATTTACGAATTTGTCATGGATTAGACTGTTTGTTTGTGCAATACAGCCAAGAGAACTGATCCCTTTGGACAGAATAAACTGTTAATTTGTTACAGTAGATTATTGTGCGATCTACTGTACAATATAAAGCGCCTTGAGGCGACTTTTGTTGTGATTTGGCACTATATAAATAAAATTGAATTGAATTGTGACTGACGATTTTGTTTGCTGCTATTTTATCACATTTGGATGACCTAAAATTCATTACATACAAATACTGTCTCCAGACAGACTAGGGTCTGATATTACAATTTTTCCTCAATGATTTATATACTGGGTATCACTCAGCATCGTTGTCATGACATGCCGAGTTATGGCAAGACCAGTCACTCACACCCACCTCATCACGTACTGTATGGACCTCCTGTAAGAGAAAAATAGAGAAAGAAAGAAGAAAAGATTCCCACAAACCATTTTCCTGTGAATGGTTTAATTCTATGGTATCGATCAACCAGCTTTAGATCTACTCCACCAAGGCACCAGGTAAAAATAGCCCACACTATCAAACTACCAAACAAAATCTAAAATAATGTCATGAGGAAAATAGAAGCAGAGCATTCCCTGTGGTCGACTTTGGTAGAAATAGATATAGATATAGATATAATTTATTTCGAACATGCAAATATAATTGAAATAACAACAGAAAGAAAAAAAACGTAAAAATCATCAAGTTTTCATGTATATATCTTTGTCTACAGAATGCGTGTGCTTGAAAAGGAGTAGGATGAAGTTTATACTTTTCTTGTTCCTACCCCCTTATTTCAAATTTCATTGCTTACAAATCCATATCCAGGATTCAACATTATTTGATCATATATGGTTAACTATGTACAAGTCTAACACATTGAACATACACAAATAAAAAACATTTTCAGCACCGTAAACCAGAACAACAACAAACTACATTTTTACATAAACTAATCACCCTGTCTATAACACCCGCTTAATCTCTGAGCTTGTTTTATATCTATGTGACAAACACCTAAATGAACACTTAAGGTTGGGTTACTCAGGCCTTGATCTATAAAAAAAATGAGGACACAATCAGACAACTCAGTCACTGAGGGGAAGATTTCCTATATTCATGCAATTTATTATTTTTGAACAATCGTGTGATATTTTTGTATTGATGTACTTGTCTTGATTTCATCTGTACAGGTGTTCCACACACTAACTCCTCTGACTGTAATGCTCTGATAATTTACTTGTCCTTACTACTGGCTTGCTGAACATAAGGATTCCTCTCAGGTCATGAGTATTTGGTCTTATTTGGAACAAGTTCTGAATGTTGTGGGGCAAAGATTTATTTGCTGCTTTGTACATTGTTTGCGCAGTTCTGAGGTCAACCAAATCTTTAAATTTGAGAATATTTAATTTGATAAAAAGTGGATTTGATGGTTCTCTTGAAGTAGCTTTATTTATTATCCTTATTGCTCTTTTTTGCAGAATGTATATGGGATAAGTGTGTGTCTTATACGTGTTTCCCCACACTTCCACACAGTATGTCATGTACGGCAGTATAATAGAACAATAGAGAGTATATAATGATGTTTGATTTATGAGATCCTTGACCTTATAGAGAATTGCCAGAGACTTCGATATTTTGCCTTTGACATGAGTAATGTGGGGAATCCAGGATAGTTTGTGATGTATTATCACACCAAGGAATTTTATTTCAGATACTCTGTCTAATTCAGTGTTATTTATTGTCAGTTTACTGTTAGCAGAATATGTGCGATTCCCAAATATTATGAATTTTGTTTTGCTCAGGTTCAATGTTAATTTATTATTAACCAGGTCTTCAGATTATTTTATTCATTTTCTAGCTCATTCAGAAGTTGTTCCAAGTTACTTCCACAGCACAGTAAGTTTGTATCATCGGCAAATAATATTATTTTCAAAGACTTTGAAATAGCACATATCTCATTAATGTACAATATGAAAAGCAGCGGCCCCAAAACTGATCCTTGGGGAACCCCACACACAACAGGTTTCAGTTCTGACTCCATGGCATTTATTTGGGTAAATTGTTTACGGTTTGCAAGGTAACTGTTAACCCATGATAATGCCACCCCTCTGACCCCATATGTACATAGTTTGTTAAGTAACAGGCTGTGATCAACTGTATCGAATGCTTTCTTTAAATCTAAAAAAAACTCCGACAGCATATTTTTTGTTTTCAATAGCAGTTGTTACTGTATCTATAAACTCCATTAAGGCATGCGTTGTGGTCCTTTTGGGTCTAAATCCATACTGCTGTTCATATAGTACATTGCTTTTTATGATAAAGTCATATAATCTATTGTAAAATATTTTTTCCAGTATCTTAGAGAACTGCGGTAGTAGAGAGATGGGCCGATAGTTTGTGAGAAGATGTTTATCTCCAGCTTTATATATTGGAACTACCTTTGCAATTTTCATCTTATCAGGAAATAAACCACTTTGTAATGACAGATTACAAATGTAGGTAAATGGTTTCACAATACATCCAAAAATATCTTTAATTAAGTGCATATCAATGCCATCACAGTCAGTTGATTTCTTGGAGTTAAAGGATGTAACTACATCCATAATTTCCTCTTCATCTACTCCCCTCATAATCATTGAGTTTGCTACATTAATAGTTTTAGTTTTAGGAGGGTGCCCAGTTTTTACAATTTCTTTAGCCAAGCAGGACCAACATCAAGAAAAAAGTCATTAAAACCGTTTGCAATTTGTTTTATGTCACTAGTTGTTGTATTTTGTATTTGAAAGTTATATGGATATTCCAATCCTTTAGTTCCTTTATTTACAATATTATTTAGCACTGTCCACATGTTTTTCATATTTTTTTATTTTCATCTAAAAGTTTACTGTAGTAATTTCTTTTACTGCTTCTCATGATCCCTGTCAATTTATTCTTATACCTCTTATAAGTTTGTTCAGCTTCTATTGTTCTTTTCTTTAAAAATGCCTTGTACAACAGATTCTTTTCAAATTCTTATATACAATGTTCATATATGGGTAAGGTTCATTTTCACCTTACTAAGAAAAAAAGTGATTATTTATCACAGTTTTGTCATGCTATATGATTTATTTCTATAGTTGGTGTCTCGAGTTGTTTTTTTGGTTTTTTTAGCATTTCTAGTATTTTTCCAGTTCTGAAAGTTCTTTAATGACCACAACTTTTTGTTCTTCTGGTGTTCCTTTGAGTTTGATGTAGACCTTGCAGTTTGCAGTCCATGTTGATTGAATCTTGTTTTGTCTTCTTAGTATTCGTGCTTGTTGTGCTATGTCAGCATTTTTCTTTGTCAGATGCTCGTTTATGTAGACATTGGTTCCTCTCAGCTTCTTAGCTTGTCTTAGTAGCTCCTTTTTTGATTTTCTGTTCACAAAACGAATCATTATAGATGGTTTTCCACTATTATTTTTCGAGGCAGAGGATGGCAAGCTTCAATATCTTTACTATTAATGGTAATTCCCTTGCCACTAAAGAAATTGAGAATTTGTTGCTCCAAAGAGTCGATGTCAGCTTCAGTGGGCTCCCTGCCTTCCTCTGCCACTACAGCTCTGGCATACGTTCTGTGTTTGGTCTCCAATCCACTTACTATTAAGTCATTCATACGGGTGTACTGCTCTAGATCTGCCACTCGGGACTCAAGTAGGGCAATTTTTTTGTCCTTTTCTTCATTTAGTTTTTGCAGTTCTTTAATCTGTCCCATCATATCCAAAAGCAATTTCTGTTGTTTGGAGATAGTAGAAAGCTCTCCTGACATGTAATTTAGAGATTTCTTAATCTCCTCCATCTCATCCTCGGAGACTGTGGCTTTCTTTGGTGGCATTTTGTAGGCGGCTCAGATAAGATGCAAACACACCTGTTTAGTTGTTGATGCCTGATGGTGGATCCTGGGCCTGGTGCCTGGTGGTGGATCCTGGGCCTGGTGCCTGGTGGTGGATCCTGGGCCTGGTGCCTGGTGGTGGATCCTGGGCCTGGTGCCTGTTGGTGGATCGGTCATTGGTCTTTGCTGGTCACAAATGTTTTTGCACACAGTTTTAGGAATATTGTCTCACAATTAAAATTTAGGAATTACAGCCATTTTTACATCATCATTATAGCTTCAAACACTCAGTAAAATACGGTGGACTTAAATGTATCACATGACAGCGTCTTTGAGTGTTTCACAGCATCAAGCCAGACTTTTTTATTTCTCTTTTTCTTCTCCAGAGATCAGCACTCTGTGAAAGATCATCTCCTTGCTGGTGGAGATCAAAGAAATGAAAACCAATTCCAGCAAACCACGAAATGACAACACAGTTGCACCGCAATGTCTGAGGCATCAAAAGCCTTACCTGAGTATTATATTTGATTCAGTCTAATAATAGGGCTGATTAAGGAGAAAATTGTTACATAATCAATAAGACTTGGAGTTGCTTGAAAAAAGTGTAAAAACCTGAGCAAAAGTTCCTTTATTTTAGTTAAAGAATAAAAGGGGGTAAAAGCTGACAATGACAATCTTATATAACAACAAAATCTTTTATTGCGGAGTCAAGAGGTTTCATTTGTTCCACTTAGAAATGAGTTTCAAAAGACAAAATACTAAAGGCACCATCTCTGCATAATTCTTCTGAACACAGATTTCTAGTTTGCCTGTTGCTGAATGCAAACTATACGAACATGATAAAAAGAAGCTATAGCAAGATCCCGCCTCCCATCTGTACACAGTTTCAAGCTAAATGTCAAAGGTGCCTATAAGCAATCTGATTTGAGTGTGGCGGTTCCAGCTGGTCCATATTTATTCTCAGCTCTGGGACAGAGCATCAGGTTCACGCTGGGCTATATCTAGACTTTGCCATGTCTCAGAAGAGTCTTCTCTCAAAGAGTGAACTGCTGAGTGATGAATAAAAGTGCCAACATGATTCACAGTCAGTGCTGTTTTCATGGCTCGGATGAAAACGATAAGGTCGAGCAGCTTTGAGAAAATCTCATCATTAGTCCTCTCACAGGCCAGGATTTAATTATCTACACATCCAAATCGTCCGCTTCCCCCTTCTCAGCAGATTATTCTGCTCCTGGAGGATCATAACCATGATGCCTTTCGCCTCTTTCCTTGCCTGCATGGTAAAACAGCAAAATAAGGATGCCCCGTTTATGTGTGTGTGTCTGCATGTCCTTCATGGGGGATGGTAGGACTGGTTGCATGATGAATAGGTGCAGCGTGTGTGTCTGCTGTACATGTGCTTGCGTGCATGTACGAGTGTGTCGGCGAGCTCTAGAAATAGGTTCATGTAAAATTAATCTTCAGACAGAAAATTGACCCAGATTTAGTGGAATCTCATTGTGCCTAACTACATAAAATGAATCCCATGACAAAGACAGAGCGCAACAATGACAAGAGGAGCTAAACAAGGGGTTGCTGATTAAGAACTAAAAAAAAAGGAGCAAAAAGGAGGACACAAGGAAAAGAAAAGGAAAAGAAGGAGGCGGAGAGCTGAAGTGAGCAGAAGAGGGGGGGAAGCAAAGACAGAGAACAGAGATGTGCACTTATACCTCCTCTGAGAGCATTGTAATGCTGCTGCTTTATGTCTTAATGTTGATCACGCTGACTCTGGTGGGACCTCATTAGCTCAAGGCAGAGAACTGTGTTCAGCCATCTATTGCCTGGTAGGGAAATACACAAGTTATAATGTAATAATATTAGCTGAAGGCTACAACTACAAATGCTAAGTTGTTCAGTAGCCTCGTCTGCCTCTGAAGTAATTTAGTAATAGAGTAAGAATAGTTGATATAGCTTGATTAATAGTCTCATACCAGGCTGTACTGATTTTCTTGTGTTTGCATTGAGCAACACATAAAATATGCACCAACACTGGGCCAATCAATTGTCTCGATTTTTGGGGGAGAGACAACAAATAGTTGTAGATGAACTAGTAGTTATGTGTAGAGTTTGATGCAGCAGATAAATGCCGAACAGTCTGTGCGATTTAGCAAAAATACTTCTTCTCGTTATAATAAAATCATACTCAGCAAATCACAGTGATTGAGGAAGAAAGCGCCAAGCATTGTTGTTTTTTTCTTCTTTTTAAGGTGTCTTTCCTCTGCTACATATGTTCTATACAGCTTATATTGTTTTCACCATCCAGTTGGAGGGAATCAGTTTGGGAATTTGACCAAATGTCCCACGCCCTCATCTTCCTGGCAGTCCTCTTCATCCTGCTATTACCAAATTAAAAATCCAACAAGGTCAATAGTTATTTTCTCAGACACACGGTCTCCACTTCTCACTAAGAATATCCCCACGGGTTCATCAGCCTTTGAAATTCCACTGGGCACCAGACACTCGGTCCAGACACGTACAGTGATCCCCACCAGCTGTGGATGTTTACTTGGTAAGATTTCTGGACTCATTATTTTGGTCCTGCTGATGGCTCATGACTTGCTTGTTTGTAATAACTATATTTCAGTAGGAAGCATTTATCTGCTGCTGTATACTTTCCCACAACACCATTACAGACAGACGGATAACATTATCTATTTCTGCATTGCCAGCTGTGGCTCATTTCCTTTTGAATTTTGTCCAAGTGCTTTTTTAACTGAGATGTGTAAAAATGTACCATTGTGTTCCCCTCAGTCTTTCAAAATAAAAAAATAAATAAAAGGATGCATATTTGTTTGCATTAAACTTTATATTTATAACTCTACAATAGACACAGCCCACTGACTAGAGCTAGCTTTTGATTTAGATCACTTTCGTTCCCATTAAAATGGCACCAAAATCCTCAACTCTGTAGGGACACCGTATGCCAATACAGCTGTCACTATACTTGATGTCAAAGCTGAACAAGTGTGAATGTTACAACACAATTTAGATAATTATTTAGCCTTAAATTCTCTTCTTTAAAATTCTGACAATTCAAGTGGTAAATGTCTTGCTGCTTTTGTCACACTTACCTTTGCTAATAGCTAATACTAATACCCTAGCTAATTCTGGTGTTTCAGCTATTAGTGAGTTTGATGTAATGCTGCTTTTGCTAATAGCACTGCTGGCCAAAACAACCAAGTGGGAAGGAATTTGACTTAAACCTGGAATTATCTGCATACTTCAACTGGACAACTTTATTTCTCCAGAGGCATATCAAATGGCTAAAGACCAGTCCTGCTTTTTTCTTTATGCACACACTCACACAGACAGACATTCGTGTCTCACAGAAGAATGATTGCGGTTTAAAAGTCTGCGACACTCTTATTTCCTTGATGTGACTGTCATCAATTATCTGATCTCATTTCATTAGAAGCTGAGCGACATGATAGCTAGTCCCCAGACCACATGGCCCTACAGCAGAGAATCAATGAAGAGCTGCCGAGTGAATGACTGGTAGATGGTGGTTCAAATGGAGATATGCTGAAAAGCCAGCTTGAGCCTGTGAGCTGAATAGTTATGACTCAATCGTTTATCAGCTCACTCACTCTGACTCTCCTGTAGAGTGACTTCATAGTGCAGGAGATCTGCAAATGAAAATGGGTTTGACATTGCCAGCTATTTCCAGATGCCAACCAATGTTCCCTCTAATTTTTCACGTGTCTGAGCGAACACACAAACTCCCTGAGCGGTTCCTTGGACCACTGTGAGCGACATCAGACGTGTGCACTGTGGTCACGCCGGCATCGAATCCATCCAAGTTTTATGGTTTATTAAAATAATCAAATTACAGCATTTACATTTATGTTAGACTACTTTTAATTAACTGCTTTAGCCCACTTACAATGAAAATGTAAAAAAAGAATCTTGTTCCTGACCTGTGTAGTATGTTAACACTATTGGAAGTAAAAATAACTTGAACTCCAATTTCGAAAACACAACTTTCTTTTTTTTTTTTTAGAGCTCTGACTTGTATTATGAGTATGAGTCTGTGGTCTGGGAGAGAGTCCTGTAACTCTCTGTCTCCAAAATACCAGTGTTAGGCAATTAATTATATAGTTACTTCTTCAAAAAAGTAACTCAGTTTGGCAAACAAAGTTTTTTGCAGCTATTTTTTTTTAAATGCAGCCAAGGCGTTTTTAAATAAACATTTCAAACTATTTACAGAACAATCAGCTGTTCTGCATCAAATCTGATGCCACAAAAATAATCTCTGTCCACTATGAGATAAAGGAGAACAACAGCCTGATACCTGCAGGCCTGACAACAGGAGATGTATCTCTCCTGTAGCACCTGTAACATTCAGCAGTCGCCTCATTGTTCTGACACACACAACAAGATTATTAACTACACTACACACTAACTACACAAGATTTGCGCTAAACGTCTCAAATCTCTCACATCTCAAAGCACCGCCGTCACTCCTAAAACTTCCCCCGTTTCTTAACAACTAGATGCCACGTTGCCATATCATTTTTTGATTGGTCAGAATTTCTGTGTGCAGAGACCGTGCCAGCAGTGCGCAATTGCGCACGTGCGCAGCTTAGAGGGAACATTGATGCCAACTATTCTTGATCTTGACTTACATGATAGCTTACAATAAACATCTTTGGCGAGGAGTTGAAAAGCAAATCAGGCCCGCTGTCAGGTTTCCAAATTATTTCAAAATTTGGAAACCTTTCAAATGGTCACTCTCAAACAAAAATACTTGACTTTGAATTTCAACTAAAATTCCGTGATGACTAAATACTTTGCCTGTTTTTGCTTAAAACATTTTAATGGTAAGATAACAAGTTTGATACCACTGTCATAACTCTATATTATTTACGATTATAACATGTTAAACTAGCTTAGCATTAAGACATAAACCACTGTTAATGTGGTGTCCTCGGGATTCCCATATGCTTGTTTGCCATTCACCTAGGGACCATTTGTGATCCGAGGACACCACAAGGGTTACAGGTGCTTTAGAGTTTGTCTTCAGACACGATAAAAGCAATGCACTTCAAGTATATATTGAATATCTCAAGTATATTGTAATATTGCTGAAAAAACAGGAATGGCTATACAGGTTACAAAAGTTTTACCTTCTCATCTTTTCTAACAGTTTTTTCAGTGTCACTACTGGTAGCATGAGGTGATACCTGGACCGAACAGAGGTTGTACAGGTAGTCCAACTCCTCCAGGATGGCACATCAATATGTGCTATTGCCCGAAAGTTTGCTGTGAATCCCAGCACAGTTTTAACATCATGCAGGAGATTCCAGGACACTGGCAGTTAGTCTAGTACAGCCGGTCCTTAACCCATCAGCAGGACCAGTATCTGCTCCTTTGTTTAAGGAGGAACAGGACGATCGCTGCTACAGCCCTACAAAACGACCTCCAGCAGGACACTGGTGTGAATGTCCCCTAGGACATCATCCGTCATCTCATTACGAGCATATCCAGACATTATCAGTCATGCATGCAAGCATGTGGGGGTCACACAAACTGCTGAGTATCACTGTGAGTTGCTGCAATGGAATTTTAGGAAAATGGACTTTCTTCAAATTTAACCCTCCATAGTTTCATCATTTTCATTTATCCAGCATAACGTTTTCTCCATTGAGATCTGATGTGTTTTCAAAGTGTTCCTTTATTTGATTGATTGACTGATTTTTGAGCAGTGTATTAGGACCACGTTTCAGTAACTATTCCATGTACCAACACAATGGAGAGCAAATACCCAAACTTTATTCCCACACAGGTGAGTTATCTTGTATCATTCCTGGTACAAATGCACACTAAAGAGCAGGCCCAAGTGAAGTTCCTGGAAAGGCAACTTATTTTAAAGAGCCCATACAAAAAGCTGTAAAATGAAAACTAGAAGTCATCACTGATAAAGAAAACACAAACAATCCCAGGCTGACAGAGACCCAACTGAAACTTGTATTCCTTCAGCTTTTGGCAGTAATGGCTTTATAAACTCTTCTATGAATAAAATGTTAAATTGTTAGATAATAAAAAAATGTCATCATCTTAACCTTCTCACAGCTGTCAGATGTTTTAACAAGACTCAACAGCTGTTTTTAGAAATTCCTAATGTATATGTATAATGCTTCTCTCCTATTGATCCCTCTGAGCTAAACTCAATAATTACTTCATCAAACCATCAGCATGTCTATTGGACATCAGCCGTATAAGACTGCTCAAAGAAGTCTTGCCATTAATTATCAGTTTATCATTATTAATAAGCTAAACCCTGCAGGCTTTCAAGCTGGCTCTAATTCAACCTTGTCTTGTAAAGCCTGTACATTATTAATCTGGTTTATGTAATTGCAGACTGATTTCTTACTTTAAATGTCAAAACTTCTTGAAATAAAAAGGAGGTTACAGAAGACTTATCATTATCAGAGGAATGGCTTATTTACAGAATTGATAAATGGCACACGTGAAGGTTACTAATGATAAATAAACTCATCTCTGTGTTCGTCCTGCTAACTCTGTGCAGCCTTTGATAAAACTAATCACAACGTTTTAGTGCAGAGACTAGAATACATCACTGGGAGGAAACGCACTGCACTGGTTAGAATAAGGCTACGTCCACGCTACCCCAGATAGATTTGAAAACTGTGTTTTCATCTGAAAACGCTCTGCGTCCACACTAGCGTTTTCAGTCGTTTTCACAGAGTTGTGCGTCCACATTGAAACGGCCGAAAACGCTTACGTTCCAGTCCTGCGCATGCACGAAAGCGAGTGAGAATTAAAGAATTTGAAGAAAAGCTATCTGGAGCATGTACAAACTGATATCAATCTTTTTTAGGGCAGTCAAAATTGAGAGCAATCAAAACAACCGCTGTATAATGCACTCCGCTATCTTTGTTTAATTCGTCACATGACTGCATCACATGACTAAAATGCGTCATCGTTTTTAGAAAGTCTGCGTTTCCGAGTGTCCACACTGCGACGGGACAGCTGCGACTTCAAGAGTGTTTTCCACGCCGTCTCAGTGTGGACGGGAGGCCAAAACAGAGAGAAAATGATGCGTTTTCAAACGAAAATGCATTAGTGTGGACGTAGCCTAAGTAAACGAGGACTTTTCCTTACATCAAAGTTAGTCATGGAGTGCTGCTGGGTTCTGTGCTAGGACTGGTACTTTTTTTTTTACTGCTGTAATAAACCCTCACGTCTTTTTTTTTTCCAATAGTGAAAGATTTTCAATCACACATGAAATAGACTTCTGGGAGTGACTTTTTTTCTACACAATATTGTAAAAAATTTCTCAAAGTAAAGATAAGAACTAGTTCATGCATTTACTACTTTCTTTATTATTATCATATAGTCTTTAAAGACAGAAAAGCCTCCAGTTAATCCAAAAAGCTGGTCACATTTCCCCCATGTTAGCTTCTCTTCATTGTTAAATTTAGAATTGAATTTAGATTTCTTCTCCTCGTGTTCTCTTGTGGTTTCTAGAGTTTGCAAAAGTATAACGTGAGGTAGAGCCTTCAGCTGTCAGCGAGATCTAGAGTGGAACCAGCTCCCAGTTTCAAGAGACAGGCACGCGCTACTATCAAGAGTAGACTTCGAACTTATATTAGCACTGCTGTAAAGTCCCATATTTGAGCACACACTAATAAAATACTTACCATAGCAAAAGACAACTAGTTATATAGTCGAATTACACAAGAATACTTTTTTAACATGAAATTCTCAGTCACAGAAATGAAGCAAATGACATTTTCATTCAACTTTAATGTGGAATTCAGTAAATATGACATATTCAGTTGTACCACAAAAACAGAAATATTAGTACATGGTCCAGTCCAAATAGAGCAAAATACTGGATTCTTCAGATGGTACTGTAATTGTACATTAGAAATATTTAATTAAATGTACTCATATTTTTTCATTTTCAAGATCTGACTCCCTCAAATCTCAAATCGTAAAATTATTAGAATGTTTTCTGTTAAAGTTTTATTGACTAAAAGTCTGGACTTTTATAATGTTTGCCATGAAATTTTAGCTTTATATATGAAACGCTTTTCTAAATTCCTATATAGTATAACTTCAAAACAAAATCAAAACAAAGGTGCCCCGCTTTCAGGCCAATGTCCCAAATACTAGTGCTCCCACAGACTATTTAGTATACAAAACTCAAATTTCACAGGACTCATTAATTATGTTCAAACTTTGTACAATCAAATTTTTATGCAAATTGGAGATGGTCGAGCAGGAAATGTTCTAAAAATATTAAATTTGTGTCTCTCTTTCCTGTAGTTTGTGTTTTGTGCTGTCTGCTGTCTCTCTGTGCTCATTTGTTATGCCTTCCCTTTCGCCTCACCACCCAACTGGTAATGGCAGATGGCTGCCTTTCCCTGAGCCTGGTCCTAGTGGAGGTTTCTTCCTGTTAAAAGGAAGTTCTTCCTCCTCACCAAGTAATTGCTCACAAGGAAAGGAGATTTTTGGGGTTCTGAATGTGAAATTGTGCAAAAAGTGCCCCAAGACTACTGTTGCTGTGAAATTTCAGTATCAGTATATACATAAAAATAAACACTTTCAATAATGAGAAACTAGGTGAACACTACTCTATCTATAATACTAAATTAGCTGCTCCAATATTACCAAACAAGAGACATTCTCAAATTTCTCACAGCCCTCATCACACCACCTAATCTCAGCCTTTGTTACAGAATGGTGAAGGAAATAAACTTGATATATACGAATATGTAACACATGGTACTACAGTCATGTATAGCATCAATGTTATGTGAGGAAAGGCATGGCACGATTACAGCGTCAGACTGCTGACTGTTCTCCATGACCTGCGGTGTAGTAAACATTTATTGTACCCTGTCACACATCCGTTATCTCTTTGTGCGCAGCAGCACATTTAATAGCACCGGATTAAAAACTGAGGAAGAGACAGGCAGGTAGACGTTCTTCATAACTGATGCAGAAACATCACACACACACACACATATCATTGATCTTATGAGCAGCTGAATTTACTCAAGGAAACCACCTGTCTGGAGAGGTCTGCAGAGACTCTTCCAAGTTGGGTTCCATTTTATTACATTTTAATTGATCTGCTTAAATAAAATAAATAAATAAATAAAAGCTTGGCACTTCTCATCTTCTTACATCTATGCTACAGGGTTTGCTGCCAAGTTTTCGATCTTGCTGGGAAAGGCCAGGTGGTCAGCAAGATTCCCCTTTTAATTTAATTATTGTCATCACAAGCACCCATAACATACGGAGCATAACGTTACACTCATAGTTAAAATGCTTACTCTTGTTAGTAATTGCTGCTAAGAACACAAGACTGGAAATTATCAGTACATTATCTTTACACAGGGGATGATTTCATTTTTTTTATTGTTTGTTCTGCTCTGTGCTGGCATTCAGGGACAAACCAGGCAGTGTCTTCTGCAGCAATAACCACTTAAATACTGCTTTGATAGGAATACAGTTGTGAATGACTTTCAGCTCTACATTTTTTTTATGTCTTTTTTTCCATATTCGGCTCACCTGCTTCAAAAGTATCTTTAGAAGTGTTTGTTTGATTAGAAAAGAGACAATCAGAATTTTTGAACAAACAAAAAAAATCAAACACATAAAAGCGCTTTACAAAATCAAATCTGGAAATGTGCGCAGACACAGAGACAGACAGACGATAAGGAAGAAAGGCAAATGAGAAGCAATAGGATGCCTGGTTCATCTTCTTACAAACGTCTGACAGTTTTAAGACTTCAGCACTGCTTGAAACAAATTAGGCTGAATGAAATCCCATGTGCATACCTGTTACCAAAGGCACAGTGAATCAGGCAAATAGGGGGGAGAATACACAGTTTTGTCCAGTCTCTCATTTGACTGCAGTTGGTTATGCAAATGAAAAGTCATTGTGTGAAAAATCAAAGATCCAAAAGCACCAGCCAAAAATAGCAAAATTGGTATGGCCAATGGGTTTAGTTCACACAATGTGCTTGGTTCACACAATGTGCTTACACATGACCCACATGCCGCAAAGAATGACGGCCCTTTGGTGGCCCAGATCTGGTTTGCCAGAGGTGGCCCACACATGGGCCAGCACAAGGCCAGTTGTAGACACACTGCTGGCCCTGTGCTGCCCCAGAACAGTTTCAGCTCTGGCCCCAGATTTCAGCCTAATGTGTACCTTAATCAAGCCATGTAATAACAACATGTGCCGGAACATGATAGTGCAAAAGTAACATGACGAAACTCTATTCAGACAGTGAATGGACTCATTCTTATATAGCGCTTTTCTACTCTCTCGGATTACTGAAAGTGCCCTATATAACTGTCACACACTTCATTTCATACACATTCACACTCTTGACATGCAGACTGGGGGATCCAGGGATCGAACCACTAGCCTTCCGATCCGTAGGTGACCTGCTCAACCTCCTGAGCTACGGCCACCCGGTGATAAACATGAGTAAACCCTCGCTGGGTTTTGAATAAAGTGCACACTCACAAACCTGTCAAACCTGCATTTGAAACGTTGGCCACCATAGCAGTATAGTATTGCAACGTGGCATTTGGGTCTTCTAACTAAATTAAGAAAATAGGGACATTTTCTTAATTTTTGCATGAGACATGATGGAAAAGGCCATGTTTACAACAACCTAAAGCTTTTAAACCAGCTGCTACCCAAACTTAAAATTATGGTTACTTTTTTACTAAGAACATTAGACTTTAGTTCATGTTTGACTCCAAATCCACCCCTCACTCAATTTGTATTTGACATCATCAAGATGGTGTTTGTTAAAATATTCAAGGGTTCAAAACATGACTTTACTATCAACTGGCAACATCACAGTTGGCTACACCCTGTCAGATGGCCTACCTGGCCCACATCTGGTTGACATACACCCTGCCATGACACCAGTCAGTCAGAAGTGCCAGCTTGATGCCGGATCCGGGCCAGACCTGTTTTCTATGAGCCTGGGCCACATAAACCAAACCACAATCAGGCCAGATGTGGCATGCTATCACATAAACAGTGCCATCTACGCCAGGCCTGGCCCATATCTGGATGACATACCACTTACTACGCCAGAAGTCAGCCATCAGTGCCAGCTTGACACCAGATATGGGCCAGACCTGTCTGCTATGTGGGAGTGGTCAGTGGATGTTTAAGATATAAATCGACCCATCACATTTGACCAACTCCACCATTTAACCTCCTAAGTCCCGAACTCTTTCATGGTATGGATTTTAAAATTCTGTTTGCTATTTGGGCTGATAGGGACCTGATGAATGTAAAAACAAAGAATTACCAGATTTTTTTTTTAACCGGATTTTTGTTTCTGAGAAAAATGTGAGCTACATATGAGGACATTTGTTTTACATTTCAATAGAACAGTGGCAGTATAATGTCCTCGTAAGTGGATATCAGGCCCTTGTAGAGTAAAATTTTGTATTTTGGTCTAGACATCCAAAAATGTGATGTCCACATATGTGGACGCATGGTCCTAGGAGGTTAAATAAAAAAAAGACATCCCTAAGAGCTCCAGAAGAATTGGCTTTATGGTCAAACTAAACTTTTTCTGGTCAATGACGCAGTATTCTCTCAAACAGTCTTATTGCTATAATGTCATCATCACTCTTGCTTTTTCCCTCCCCTCTGATAAAGGCACTAATGAGCAAACTGCCTGCATTGCTGTCTTGACTGCTAGAGATAAGACTGTTCAGAAGCTGGGCGCCACACTTCTAAAGAACTGCTTCAAATGAGGGGGTCTTTAAACCTCCAGTCACATCCTGAAATAAATAAATAAGAGATGAGATACAAAACCAGACGTAAATCAGACTGCCTTTTTAGTCAAGTGTCAATTGTTCTCATTATCATCATTACCTGCCAATGTGTGTTTATTCTATAGGAAAGATGCACAGAGTGTGTTTTCCTTTCTTCTGCCTTCACAGTAGTGGGAACTTACACCAAGGCCAACTCTCACACACAAAAAAAACAACTTCAGTGAAGAATCTGACACCTCCACTGTTAACTGTGACTGCTAGAGGTGTGCAAAAATGTGTCTGTAGAAGGATGAGTCACTGTGAAGGAGACAGTGAGAGAAGAAAAGAGGGGGGAAAAGAGCAAATAAAGGGTAAAAGACTTTGTGTGTTGTCTTTAAGGGAGGTTGAATTAGTTGGTGAACCAATACCTTTGGGACTTTAACATTGTTATAAGACGTGACACTCGCTCAAGTGGTGGAAATGCATCCAAATGTGATAGCAGCAGTTATTTAAAGGAACCTCAAGAAGTAGCGGTACCATCAGTGATCAATCAGATACCGGCATTTCACACAATTATTCAATCTAATTTGTTACAAAACCAATATAGTACAGATTACTTTAGATCTTTGTATTTTTATATATCCATCTTTTTTGTTGGAACCTTTGTAATAAAAGCATATATTTCATGCACACTACCCTATTTGACTTCTTTCTTTTCCCGGATTTTATTATTTTTGCTCCTCCCCTTTGTTTGGGGTGTAACAGTCTGGGGGTTTGTCCAGGATAACGAGTAGCAAGTGAGTCATGGACAATAGTTCTCCAATACTGGCTGCTTTTTCAGTCATTTTCACTGCAGTTCTGATACCTGCACATTTTCATAGAAATGTTTTTTTATGTTATGCCTATTATTATTCAACCAAAAAAAAAAAGAGGAATGAAACAGTGTTGTGTCTACATATAACATATAACTAAGCAAAGAAACAAATTTAACTTGTATCTTTCAGCACTTTGCAGCACTCTGTTGCAAAAACACAATGCCATTTATTTAGTTGCATCTATAAAAATACTACAGGTAGCACAGTTTGATGGTTTTGGAATTTCCTTGGGGAATATTTTTACACCAAGAATGTGATTTTCAAACTGCTATTAGCTAAAATCCAAGATAGAGGATCATATATCAGGCCTAAAAAAATAAAATGACAATAATAATAATAATAATAATAATAATAATAATAATAATAATAATAATAATAATAATAATAAAAATTCTCTACAGCAGTATGTAAAAATTGTGTCTTTAAAAAAATGGGTGCATGCCCAAGAAGCCATTCCTATGGATAGAAAAGGTGGAGAAAAGTCCGAGGTATGCCAAATTACACAAGAACCGAACTTTTTTTTTTTCATACACAGCACTTTATCTTTGTAGGTTTAATCTAACAAACTTCATATGTAAAGATGAAAACTTCATGATCAATGCTCTAAGCAATTTCCCAAGGCACCACAAGAAAAATTGGGGCTGTTGTAGAGGGCTGCACCAATAAGCCTATAAAGAGATAAATATAATATTGAGCACAGTTTAGTTCAGCTTACTGGTGCAGCTCTCCACAACATTTGTCAGGTACTGCCTTGGGAAAATTAATTACCCACCTCTGCTGTAGTAGATAAGTAAGAACTCTAAGATTTTTTTAACATGGTAAGCTCATTGCTTTAAGCAAAATGTTGTGTTTTGTTTAATCCGAAACTTTGGCCCAGTCACTGCTTCTAGACTATCAACACAGCAAACAGTGAACTTCATGCAGCCCAGTCAGTGTAACTTTTCACAAGTTTGCTACCCAGTTATTACTTGTAGTGTTGTGGAGGATTTATGGTCCTTTGTTATCTTGAATAACAAAAAGTGAAAGAAAAAACAAAACAAAAACCCCCCAAAATGTTTAAGAAAGTTGCTTGAGAAGCAGAGATAATGGCTTTGTTTTCAGGAACCAGATTACTTTCTTACAAAGAAGTGGTCGACTGTGACCGGTCGGCACTAATTCATGGGTGTCAAACACAAGCCTTGCTAGCCTGGCTAGAATCAACTCGACAATGACAGCCTATTGGAAGTAGGGATGGGTACCGGTATCCGGTGCTTTATTTAGGTGCTTTTTTTCCCTGAGATGTCATACACTTTGGATTCTAGCCAATCATTTTACCTTTCCAAGGATAGTAGGCGGGCCCAGGTTGTCACGAAGTGGGATGGACTCAAGCGCAGACGAGGCAGCTAAAATACAGCTCCTTTTTATTGATACACAACACCAGGTGCGACTATATACAAGTGAGAGGGCGAGGGGGATCCAGGGCACAGGGGAATCTGGAAAAGGAGCTCTTCACACACGAGGGAATCCAGAAACACAGTCCAAGGGAAAAGGAATTCGTGTTCACAGGAAACAAGCGATTAATCTCACAAAGCAACAACGCGAAAAGACAACTAGGGAGCCCGCAATGAGCTCCGGCCCGGCGAGACACGGCAAGCGTGAGAGAGAGGGAAAGGAAAACAAGAAACATATGTAGCCAACTTGGGTCAGCCGGGCAGACACGGGCACCATGACACAGGTACGTACATTCTTTTAGAGCAGAGCTACGGATTAAAAATGCCCAAGGCGAAGCGGTCAAAAGTCTGGCTGTACTTCACAGCAAAAGATGCAAACTCAGCAGCCTGCAACAAGTGCTTTAAGGTGATACTGTGATACTGTCAAAGGAGGTAACACCTCGAATCTGATAAAACACCTGGCGACGCATAGCGTTCTTTGAAAAGCCGAGAAATGCACCGTATTTGATAGCTTGCTGCAAGACCTCACACAGAGCACATCTACTGCGGGTGTGGTGCCCGTTATCGGACCCGGAGTTAGCAACATCCCCCAACAACCTGAAGAAGAGAGTCCTGGCCCCTAGCCCTGCCAGTGTAGCAGTGTAGCAGAAATGATGACGGATGATGATGGCAGCAGTAGCCGTTCTTCTCTGCGTGAGTAGCTTAATGTTGTCCGTGTATAATTTACGTTGAGTAGGCTAACCACGTTATTACATTAATGCACGTAAGGTGAACTAGCAAACGCCGTCGTAGTTACATGGCTGTCTTCTTGTTTGATGGCAGATACTCCCTTCACCCTGGCCAAAAAAGCTAAAATGACCAAAGAAAAAGTGGAAAACAGCTAAATATGAGAGGTTTTTGGACAGAGTTTGTATTTTTTCCATTGTTTAAGCACTGCTTCCAGCCAAGAGTGAAACCATATATGCCCTATAGCTGCAGAAAAGGCTAACATTGTTATCTTTTTACAAAAAAACAGCTGAACATGAGAGGTTTTTGGACAAAGTTTGTGTTCTCCATTCTTTAAGCACTGGTTGGAGCACCATTTAAGCACCAGCACAGTTTCAAAAGTACTGGTTTGGCACCGGTATCGGATAAAACCTAAACGATACCCATCCCTAATTGGAAGACCTTTAAAAATGTGAAGTGGAAAGATTGTAAACTTTGTATTTTTATAAGTTTTACAGCTTTTCTATTGATAAAAACCAACAAAAAATAGTTATATAAGACATACATATTTTTCCAGTATCTAATATATCTGCTATTGAAATTTTCTAGAACAAAAGAACATTATTATGAATACAGGGCAGTCTGGGCAATGGCCTACCAGAAGTTTTTCTGTTATTTTAAACATGTTTATCATGTAGAAAACTTCTTTTTCTTATATTTAAGAAAAGTCAGGGATTAAATGTTCTGTTAAATGTCTTTACACTAGTTTGACATCCCAGGGCTAAGGGAAAGGGTAAAAAAAACCCAGCACAAACATAACCACGATTAGCCTACATTACCAATTCCTCCACATATATCTGACACTGCCTCCTGATGAAAGCACATAGTCATCTGAACCATCTGAACCAGGGCCCGCAAAGCTGAAAATTTAAGGACTTAAAAATCGTAATAATTTTTTTGGGTAGACAGAAAGCATTTCTCTATTTACATTTTTTGAAAACATTTCTTTTCTTCTATTAGTTTTCTAAATCTGTATGAACACTGATAGTCCATCCATCCATTCTCAAGGTCAGTTGTGGGCTGGAGTCAACTCCAGCTACCACAGGGCAAGTCACCAGGCAAACACAGAGAGACAGACAACCATTCACACTCACATCCCATATGGACAATTTAGAATTACCAATTAACCTAACCCACCTAACTGCATGTCTTTGGGCTGTGAGACGAAGCCAGAGTACCTGGAAAGAACCCACACAGATACAGGGAGAACATGCAAACTCCACACAGAAAGCCCAGATGAAGATGATGATGGATTCCCCTCCTAACACTGATACTCATTCTCCAGTATTCATTAAGCTTAACAATGTTCTCATACTTCATGCCCTTGCACCAATCCCATGATTCCTACAGTCTGTTATTTTAATGCACACAAAATAAAATGACATTAAGAGTTAGTACCTCTGACAGTATTACTTGATGACAAATGGTTGTCCCTTACTACTTTTACTGCAGCAGTATTAATGTATTAAACTGTCAACCATGTATGCATTTTGTTTCTGCTTTTTAAGCTGTAAAGATTTTTGATTTCACAGCTGAACTAGCATTTTATATTACTGAATAAAAACCAAGACTATAGAGAAAACTGGTTAATTATCCTGTGGGACAGCAGGGCAGGCTGTTTAATATGAAAGCAATCCCATACCACAGAATTTCATGTTACTGGAAATCACACCAGCAGTCCAGCATGCATCAACTCAAGTAACAAGGACAAAGACAAATGTCACTGAGGCATCAGCACTTTGCAAGCATGCATATTGTGTCAGTGTGTGAATGTGTGGGTGGGTGACTGGATGTGTAAAGCGCTTTGGGGTCCTTAGGGACTAGTAAAGCACTATACAAATACAGGCCATTTATCATTTACCATCAAACTGAATAGCATGCTTGTTGTTGTAAGTGTGGCCCTTCCGTAGGCAAGAATTCATGAGAAACATGCAGAAGCCAGAGAGCAGCAATTAGTCGCAAGTGTGGAACCCAAGGTAAATTTTTCAAGAAGCTGCAACAGTGCACATGTATTATTAAAAAGTATTTTCAACGCCAGTCACATTGTTCATCATACTTAATCAGGTAGCCTTTACATAATTCATGTTTAATTAGTGGGTGATGGAGTTTTCTGAAATCATCTGTCAGTATAAACAGATTATTGTAATTATATTGTTAATTTACACAAATAATAACCCTGTCTGCACACTGTAAACACGTGTACTTTCCTGCAGTTACTAATCAGACCATCTTTCAAGGCATAGAATAATTGTATCTTCTCATGGACTTGTGCCTAACTGCACAGTTATAGTTGTGACTTGCACTCTTTCATCATACTGTCCAAAAAATATTATATTCATTTTGACTGGAACGCCATTGTTAAAGGAAACTTTCACACAGAACCACCTCTGGTGGTTTGTGTAGTAGTAGTCTGGTGGTTTATGTGTGAGGACATCCCCACTCCAATCAGGGTCACCCGAATCACCTGAGACCAAACATCAGAGTACAGAGTGGTGATGAGAACCTACATGAGCCCAGAAAGCAAGAGTGACCACAACCAAAAGCAAAGACTGAGCTGGAGTGGACACCAGTGTGCTGAGCCAGAAACATGCAGGAAAGTCTCTACCAGTGCCCGACAGCGCATCCCAGTCCCACCCAGGATAAGGAGCCCGATGTCACTTGTGCGCTTCTGAGGCACGGTGTTTCAGGCCTGCCTTACCACGTGGAGGAACAGAGGACAGAACTAGGACTCGCTGGAGATATTATATCTCTCACGTTGGCCTGGGAATGACTCGGTGACTGAGTCTGGAAGAGGTGGGATTCTCTGCTGCCCATGTGACTGAATTGTGGATAAACAGGAACAAGAAATATGGTATCTAACCAGATTCTTACTCTGGATGGCATTACCTTGGCTTCCAGTAACACTGTGAGGAACCTTGGAGTCATTTTTGACCAAGACATGTCCTTCAATGCACATATTAAACAAATATGTAAGACTGCTTTCTTCCATTTGCACAACATCTCTAAAATTAGAAAAATCCTGTCTCAGAGTGACGCTGAAAAACTAGTTCATGCATTTATTACTTCCAGGCTGGACTACTGTAATTCATTGTTATCAGGATGTCCTACAAACTAAACTATAAAAAGCCTTCAGTTAATCCAAAATGCTGCAGCAAGAGTACTGACAGGGACTTTCTATCTCACTATGTGTTAACAGACCTCTCTGCATTTAATCATACTCGTTATTAACCTCTGTCTCTCTTCCACAGCATGTCTTTATCCTGTTTTCCTTCTCTCACCCGGTTGCAGCAGATGGCCCCGCCCCTCCCTGAGCCTGGTTCTGCCGGAGGTTTCTTCCTGTTAAAAGGGAGTTTTTCCTTCCCACTGTCGCCAAAGTGCTTGCTCATAGGGGGTCATATGATTGTTGGGTTTTCTCTGAATCTATTATCTTATGATCTACTGTACAATATAAAGCACCTTGAGGTGACTGTTGTTGTGATTTGGCGCTATATAAATAAAATTGAATTGAATTGAACAAAGGAAAATTGATGGATGTATTGTCCAGATACTTTTCAGCCTCTGAAATGTTCACACTTCAGTCATATCTGTATATTTGATTTAAAATCCACTGCGGTTGTGTGCAAAATTCCAAAAAATGTAATTAATTTAATCCAATCTAAATACTTTTAGATCTAACTATGACTTTCATTTACAACTAAAAAAAATGGTTATGACATGAAGTGAGTTTCTATTCCTAACTCATCTATCAGACTGGTTGAAATAGAAGGTCCAAATGTGAAAGCTGTGCACTTGCAACAAGCACAGACAAACATGCACCATGAGGGAAGGCAGAGGGCAGATCAGCCAATAAGTCTATAAGTCAGT
Organism: Diplotaxodon limnothrissa; assembly: GCF_057381915.1. NCBI lineage: Eukaryota > Metazoa > Chordata > Actinopteri > Cichliformes > Cichlidae > Diplotaxodon > Diplotaxodon limnothrissa. The sequence continues at coordinate 54,189,283 of NC_140602.1, read as the reverse complement.
GCTGTTCAGTACTGAAAGGATGTCTCTTGGGACAGGGCCAGAGTCCCTGTGCTCAGAAGCAGTTATAAAGCTTACTACAAACACACAGTGCCAGCAAGAGAAGCACACTTTGAACAATTTTCAAATTTCAAACAGCTCACCAAACCACAAAAGCATAGCTGGATTAAGGGCTCTAGATGCCAGTCGAGTGGCAGGAGTCATTGTTCAGTGAACACTTTACTTTATTTGTCTTTCCCTACAATATCTGGTTATAGTCACCTCCCTTTTCATGATACTTTTTCATACTGAGCCCAAATTCAATGAAATAGCCTTGGTTTTTGTTTGTAAGGAGAGAAGCGCTTCTAGTCAGGCTTTGAACACAGGCCAGTATCTCACATAAAAAAATCTCACAAACAGCAGCAACAGATTAAAAAGCCAATATCTTGTCAAGTTCAGACTTACCTCAGCAGTACAGCTTTGATAGCAATACTTGCTTAATATCTTTTCTCATATAAAAACTGGAGAGGTTTTTAGAATGGGTAGATTGGAAGACTAGAAGTCATCAGAGTATACACCACTATTAAACCTGTTCTGTTAATCAAGGCCTTTATGGGACTGTGCTACTGTAATAATTCATTAACTCTTTCTTGGTGTTAATGAGGCTCTCGGGCAATGTGGAATTTCATTTTTACAGATTCGGATCAACCAAATGTCAAAACGTTAGTTACGTTGTTTCACCTATGTTTTATGTGCATGAATTAGTCTTTCACAGGAAGAGCTTTAACATTTAGTTCCCCCCCCCCCTTGTCCAACCAGCAGCAGTAAAGAAAAGCTAATCGAAACAGGCAGATTAGTAATTTAATTTCGGTGTATAAAGCAATCAATACTACGCAATTAAACAGTTCCCTGTGGATTACCCAAGGTCCGAGCAGGGACATAATTCAAGCACAAGAATCCAACGTTTCTTAACAGTCAGTATACAAAGATAAGCAAGTCATGCATGGATGTGAGGTCAGGACCTGACAAACTTTAATCCTCCACATCAGTCTGAGACTCAACCTGCCAAACTGAACATTAATATTCATCATCCTATCAGCAGTTCAACTACTAACGCCAGCCCGGGCCAACAGCACGTCTGCCTAATTAAGTTTTTTAGTTTTTTAATTGTTATTTTGATATTAAAGTTAGTGTTGCCTGAGCAAATTAAGTTAAATGGCCTAGAGTAAAAAGCGATTTATACACATTTTCTTAGTTATATACCGCTTTATCTGTCTCAGTCTTTAGTCAGAGCTTATGAAAAATTCATCCTGTGTGACTGGTGCTGCAGGCAGTGGGAGAAGTAGCATAGACGCCATCAGAATGTTGTGCTTGCGTGCATGTTATAACCACAAAATGTCTTTCATATTTTATTTCCATCTCAAAAACAAGAAAAAAGCTCTTAAAAAAAGGTACATCTGTCTAGTGCACCTGCTATCCACTGGAGTATCATAGCATGAACACAAAGAGTGAGTCACTGAATGTGATATAAATTTCTTCATTTATGTCAATATATACTGTACAGCAAGCCTATTCAAATGGCGGCCCAAGGGCCACATGTGGCCCAGAAGCAACCTGCGAGTGGCCCTGCCTGTGGTCCTGGCAGAAATGCAGAGAAAACGCAATACATAAATAGATAAATTAATTTTAAAAAAGAAGAAAAGGAAATTGTGCATATATGTCAGTTTTTTGAAGACAAATTGTTTGGCTTACTACCGTTAGAGCGACACACAGCTGGCGAAATAATGTTTGAGAAGATTTCAGCTTTTTTGAGGAAAGTGGTCTGGATATGAAGCGTGTCTGTATACCTGTGATGGATGGGGCTCCATCCATGGCAGGTAAAGTGAGTGGATTGGCAGCGCGGTGGTTGGCTGTTGCACCTTAGTTGAGAACCTTACACTGCATTGTGCATCAGACGGTGTTGTGAGCAAAACTAAGTACAGAGCAAACGGCATCATGGCTACAATTAATTTTATTCGCTCAAGCCTCCAGGACTGCTTATTCCGCATGCTGCTCTCAGAAAAGTCTGCTGAGCACCATGACCTGCTATTGCACAGTGTCAGGTGGCTGTCCAAAGGCAGGGCACTGGAGCATTTCTATGATCTCAAAGGGGAGATCCCAATTTTCCTGTGCAACAGCAGGCAAAAAAAAACAACAACCCAGAAACAGCAGATGTGACCATTGTCCTTTAAAATGTGTCTGGGTCGGCAAAAATATTCATTTCATTTTGAAAAGGAATTATCAAAATCTACATTTTAGTATTTTAAATGTGCAAAAAAGTTTAGTTATCGCTGCCTTTTTTTAAATGGACCTTTTGGTGTGCATTTGTGAGAGGTCACCAGATTTTCAGGGGAAAAAGGAATAAAAATAACTTGTTCTTTAATACACTTGTGTGGGTTTGAAATGTATCATGATCTGCTCCTTACTGGCTGCAAAAAAATACCTGGCCCAGATAAATTCCTCAATTTGAAAATCTGGCTCAACTAACTTTTTAATTGAATAGTATAATATAATTTAATGTAATTTACAGTATAATTTTTTTTTAAGACCTTTCTAAGTAAATATCTAATCAGCCAATCGCATGGTAGCAATTCTGTGCATTTAGGCATGTAGACATGGTTAAGATGACCTGCTGAAATTCAAACTGAGCATCAGGATGAAAGGTGATTTCAGTGACCTTGAATGGTGGTTGTTGGTGCCATACAGGCACCAGAAACTGCTTATCTACTGGGATTTTCAAACACAACCAACTCTAGGGTTTACAGAAAAGGGTGAGAAAATACCCAGAGAGCAGCAGTTGATGCCAGATGTAAAAAAAAAAGAGAGAGAATAACTCACTACATAATACAGCCTCAAAAAGTAAAGCGTATTTGCGATGTAAGATCTGCAAATATTATTTGTTTTTCTGCAAAATTACCATGAAATTGAGCACTACTTAAAATTAATTACATAGTACTTATTTATGCTATCAATATTTCTTTGTTTCCTGTAAAAGCCAGACTTGTTACCCCCTTATTCTAGTGTGTCTACCTTTACTTAGTATTTATAGGTAAATAAAATTACATTGTAATGTCAAATAAAAATGAAATTCCATTTATTTCATTCCATTTTAATTACACCGTTAGTCAGGGGCCACATTGCAAAGGGTTTGAGGATGATGATCTAGTGCCCAAACATTTAAAGAGTCGTATATAAGATCATCCCCGCTCTTTTTTTATCTGCTCTACTTCCTACACACTTCCCTGTTTTTTGTGATATGCAGAGCTATGACAGGTACCAAAGCAGACTACCTTGTCTGAACATGACTATATAGGAAATGTGTCTGATTCTAAGTCAGTAAGTGGGTTTGGGATTTGCTGATCTGTCACTCCTCTCTGAATGAAGAATATTTCTGTCTTGCACCTTTTTCCTGCCACAATTCTTCTATAGCTAGCATAAAGGAGTGACAGAAACAACAGGCTACAAGCTTAGAGACAAGCTATCACGTGTCTAACAAGGCATAAATAAACAGATACTGAATGTGAACAAAGAGACAAAAATGCCTTGTGACAGTAACGCTGAATGTAGGAGTTATTAACCGTTATAAACTTACTAGCTTAGCATTTGGTCCTGTTTTTAGCCAGTACTTTACAGTCATATCAGTAGCAAAAAATAAGCACTTCCTCCTTTGTCTTTCTCAGCTTTGCCCACCTGAGTTTGTGCATTTGTCCTATTTTCTCTCACAGATGGATGAAGCACCTCACTGAACTGTGATCTTCACTGAGATCACAGATTTAAATCCAAGCTTTGGCTAGACCACTCACGAATGCTGAGAGATTTTTTTTTTTTTGTTACTCCAGCATTGTCTGCGCTTTTGTGTAGTGGAACATTTCTTCGAACGTTGCTGTGAATTTGTCACACCACCCCCCGTCACTGTTTCCTTTATCCCCCACCAGCCTTCTAGTCCCTGCTGCTCAGAAGGGACTTTGCCTCCCTAACCAATTCTCTGTGTAGTGATGTGGCAATATCTGCTCCACACCAGAAGAAGAAAAAGCTACACAGCAATTTCTTTTTAAGATTTTGTCTGTATTTTTGTCTGTATTTGATAGGAAGTGTGCGAGGGTATCAACAATGAAGCGTAAAGGGTAAAGGAAGCATGGAGTCCCTGGCTTTGAGTGGCATTTGGCAATCACGGGCTTCTGTGTCTTTTTACTGTGTATGCTTAACTTTCTTTTACACTGATAACAAAAAAGACATGATTGATGGCATACAGCAAGTCAAATTTGCCCTTTTTGCATCTGCACCTGGACAACACAGAGAAGTTTTATTTAAAAGACATTTAGGGAGCTCTTTTTTTTCCATTTTGTATTTGGCTAGATAGCTGGCTCTGTGTATGCAGCCTACTTTTGAAAGTTTTGAAGCGTATAAGGTTCGTTCACAAGAATATCAAAAATATCTTTGAGTTCTTTGGATTTGCACAAGACAGTATGAGCCGCAAAAAGATTTTAATGGGAAGCTGAGCACCTTTGTAAATCATGTCCAGTGATTTAAAATCAATTCACCACAGGTGAACCCGAGTCAGATGCAGGAAACAGAATGTGGAGGAGTTCATCTGCCGCATATTGATTTTATTTCACTAAAGAGATGCATAGCTGCCCATAAATTGAGCTGGTGCATTTAAAGGGCTTCTAAAAGTAGCGAGTTAAAAATCCTGTTATCAAGGCTGTGGTATCTGATAAAGGAAACGGGATTCTGCTGGATTCACTGAGCTGTAACCTGCTGCAAGTGTAAAATAGTTTGTTAGAGGGTTATCCCCTTTATTGCCACACTGCTGTGTCAGAAAACAGTGTGTTGACTCCCATCAGAAGAATTTCCCTCGAAAGTGAAGGAGTTCAAAAAATCAAGTGTCTCACTGATGACTGAGATCATTAGTGTGGAACTTGGAAGGGTGTTTTCAGAGTACAGGAAGCAAAGTTCTCTTTGTGCGCTTTTCTGCGGGATGGTTGTAGGAATGTTTCTCAAATTTTCATTGAATAATCTTTGAATTTTGTCCTGAACGAGACACTATGATGAAGGAGAAAGAGAGGGTGCCTGGTGACTGTGGAGGGAAAGCCTTTGAGGCAATACTGGTTGTTGTTTCTTGGACTTCAAGCAGTTCAGATTTACCTTTGAAGCATGTTTGAGGTCAGTGGTGCGCTGGGGAAGGAATAGTCTTCAATTTTAAGGCACACGAGCATTTCGGGAAACTTATCTTTGTGAAATATGCAGTTGATCTAGTGCTGGCATGAAAGCTTTATCACACGTGATTTATCACACGTGTATATCCTGGCTTTTGTGCTGCTTTCAATCATTATACTGCGTTCCCAAATAAGTTCACTAACTGGAAGATTCATTTGAGGAACAATGGCACACCACTAAAATTACCCATAGAAAGCTTTGTTTTTTTTTAAGAAATGCAAAGCCTTTAGGCTACATGTGCAAAACAAGTAAATGGCCTGTACTTGTATAGCGCTTTACTAGTCCCTAAGGACCCCAAAGCACTTCACACAACCTGTCATCCACACACAGGTGATGGCAAGCTACATTGTAGCCACAGCCACCCTGGGGCGCACTGACAGAGGCGAGGCTGCCGGACACTGGCACCACCAGGCCCTCTGTAGTGAATGGGTGAAGTGTCTTGCCCAAGGACACAACAACCAAGGCTGTCCAAGCCGGGGCTTGAACCGGCAACCTTCCGATTACAAGACGACCTCCCAAATCTTGAGCCACAATCGCCACGTGAATCGTAGGACTTATTTTTGTTATATACTGTAACATTGTTGGATGCTTACATTGAGTCATGTGAAATCAGAAATCAGTATTCGCTGAAGTAATCTCTGAGAGACTAAAACTCAGGTTTCAAACTGGTCTAAATGATCAGTTCACATCATCCTGCACAGACTTCCATGTATGGACAAGTGGAAGAGGGAGGCGGGTAAAGTAGTGCTGAGATGTCAAACACACAGCATTTTAAGAAAACTACCACATCAGCAAATTAAAAAGAAATGGCTGCAAACGCACACAAAACACAATGGGAATAGAAAAGATCCTGCACATGCAGAAGTAACAAGCTAACGGTAAACGGCTAATGGCAAACACGTACCTACATATAGAGAATATAATTTAAGAATCATGTGATTAAAACACACGTGTTTTTTCTTTTTTAATTCAACTTCCGTTGTGTTTTGTGAGCTTTTGTAGGGTTTGTCTATTTGCTGGTGTTTTCTTATGTTGCAGTGCATTTGACCTCTCAAGGCCACCATACATTTTTACAAAGTGAGGCCTTAAAGAGACAAAGGCTGTGTCCCAATTCAGGGTCTGCACGCTTGAAGTACGCGCACTACGCGTACTAAGTACGGTGTGTACTATAAGTACAAGAAGTGCGGAAGTGAGAGGCCTGTGAAATGGGACGGTCTAGCCTTCGTGGCGCTGTTCAGGTTGCCTAGCAACCATGATACTAACCGTGAGAAACGTTAAATACAGCTTTGTTTGACAGAAATGAAGGACAAAAAATGTTTTGTTGGTCATTCATTTTTGTCATGACATCACTTTGATTAGTTGAGTATCTGAGGCTGAGACCACGGGACTGTAAAACATGATTGTTGGGCTTCATTTCTGTACTGAACAGTCATTTTAAGATTAGCTAGTAAATAACAATTAGCTGATGTTGTTCATGAGACTAAAACCATCTAACTGTGGTAATGTAAATACAATATGGCCAATATTATAGTATTGTCAGATAATTATGAGATGTGTATATATATATATATATACATATATATATATGTGTGTGTGTGTGTGTGTGTGTGTGTGTGTGTGTGTGTGTGTGTGTGGAGGCTCTAAAACCAAGTTAATGCTGAAAAGTACAAACATCACTAATGTCACACAACTCTGCCGACATGTGGCCAACAGCAATGTTTTAATGTTCTTCGTTATTAAACATTCGCACATAAATAAGTGACGTCATATTCTGTACTTACTTTTGACAGTTCACTCTTCGGCCGCTCCCTTCTGCCGTATTTTGCGGCACAATTATTCACACCCACCGCCGCGCTATGAATTGTGGGATATATGGGACCACGAAGCGTGCACCGGACCACGCTTGATATTTGGGGAAATCGACGGCGCATTTGGAGTATGCATTTGAAGTACACTTCGAATTGGGACAGCCGTCGTCGCGTGGCGGTGACGTAATCGCACTTAAAATGCGTACTTCAAGCGTGCAGACCCTGAATTGGGACACAGCCACAGAGTTGAATAGGTTTGTTACAGGTAAATGTGGGGTCTATATATGGGTCAGTCAACCTTGAACCTTGTGCTCCATGAAATGCTTTTTTTTTTGTGCTCACACATTTTCAAATCCTAATACACATGCACTCGCTGTCTCTTTTGCTTTTACACTATACTCTTCAAGTTGTTCTAAAATGTCTCAGCTGAGATTGAACCTGTCCACAGTAACAAAAGTGACAGAGGGACCTTTTTTTTAGTTATTTTTTGTTGTTGTTATTTTGTATTTTTTCATGCACATTTGAACATAGTAATCATATTGAATATATATTGCCTACTACCAGCTGGCATTAGCTCCCAGAGGCCCTGTAAAGGACAAGGAAGTAGAGAGCAGATGCAGAGACGTGTAATAAAGAGTAGCCTCATGCACTGCATGCCTCCTGTTCTCTTCTTTATGAGGCATCTCATGCTGTCTTGGAATGCTATTCATGCAAGATCCAGAGCCTATTCGACATCTTCCTGCTTATTCACTATCAAAATCAAATGAAAAATTTAGCCCGTGAGGTCATGGCAACCGTATAACTTTCTCTTACACATATTATCCCCCATCACTATTTCCATTGTTGTTCTGTCCCAGGAGGACTCCAGTCTGTTTGTAATTTACACAAGAAAGAGACGTGATCAAAGGAGAGGCACAGAACAAATAACTCGAAAATAACCCTGGGTTTTCTCACTTGTTGTCTCTCTGAAAAGACGCCACTAGGCTGTGAAAAGGTTGCTTTTTCTGGAAGAGGTGACATGTCTGAAGATAGCATGACACTTTTAAGGTGAGCCTATCAGCTCCTTGAAACAGCCTTCCTAACAGACTGGCTCCCCTGGGGGTTCCTGCTTCAGGAGTCTATGAGTCACTCTTCCTGAGAAATCACTGGTGCAGCACCCAGAAGACTGGGGCTTTGTCAGAATGGGATCAGGTACTGTACATATTTAAAAAAAAAAGAAAAGCTTAAAAGACAAAAATACCCAGAAATGGCATCACAAACAAAGGTCTTGACTGAATACGGTGGATAAAGAAATGTGGCTACAGAGCAGGAACAATTCATTATGGCACTGACTCTGACAGATGAAGTAGCATTTGCAGGTTATTCATAATTATAACTATAATTATATATAATACTGTTGCCTACTTATTGGTGAAGAAAATAATAGTTCAAATATTAAGAAAAATGTTGATGTTTTAACTATAGGTGTTAACTACAGTGTGGACTGTGCAGGCCAGTCAAGTTCTCAATTCTGCATGTCTTTATGGACCTTGCTTTGTACACTGGTGCAGTCATGTTGGAACAGGTTGCTGGACCTGCTTCCACAAAGTTGGGAGCATGGAATTGTCCAAAATGTCTTGGTATGCTGAAGCAAGAGTTCCTTTCATTGAAACTAAGAGGTGGAGCTTAACTCCTGAAAACAACCCTGCACCTAACCCTGCACCCTTGGCACAACGCAGTCAGACAAGCACTGATCTCCACCAAAGCAAGAATCATCCATCAGATTGCCAGATGGAGAATCCGATGGATGGAGAAACTCTAGTGCAGTGGAGATGTGTTGTCATTCCAGAGAACACATCTCCACTGCACTAGAGTCAAGTGGCAGTGTGCTTTACACCACTGCATCCAACACTTTGCATTGTACTTGATGATTTAAGGCAGCTGCTCAGCCATGGAAACCCATTCTATTAAGCTGTCTACACACTGTTCTTGATGTTAGGGCCACAGCTGACTGTGTGAGGAAATTTCCCAACTGGACTTGTTGTATAGGTGGCACCCTATCACGGTCCCACACTGGAAATCACTGAGCTCTTGAGAGCGACGCATTAATTCACAAATGTTTGTAGAAGCACTCTGATGCCTAGGTGCTTGATTTTATACCCCTTTGACCACAGAAGGGATTGGAACACCTGGATTCAATGATCTGGACGGGTGGCTGTCATATACACCCATAACCCTGGTTTATATGGCAGAGCTTTAACAAATACCAGAAATGTATTACTGTCATACCTGTGTCAATCCAGAAAGGTTGAAATTACAAATAAAAAAATAAATAAAATAGATTAAAAATTCAAGCATTTTTGCAATGCAGTTGCACTTTTTCAAAGTGTGTTGGGTTTGAGCCTGCTGTGACTGTTCACTAAAATTCTGTTAGTAAGTGATGTGCGGTTGATATTTTTTCTTTGATGTGGTGATGCAGAAAACCTTGGTTCTCATTATCTCATATTTTGAAACCATTGGCAAAAACTATACATATATATCGTATCATATCAGTAATATTCCTATTAATATTTCAGTACAGATTTCAGCCATATTGCTCAATCCTAACCGGGAGATCTTCCAAGAATAAATTCCATGTTTGCGTTTTGCCATTTCTCTGCAGTGGAAGCAGCTTAAAAATCCACAGCTCTTGGGACTTGCTCTTCGGGGAGGTTGTTTGCTGAAGTGTAGCTAGTTCACATGTTGGGTTACCACAGTTCATGTAAAAAGGACTAACATGTTGAGGCCTACTGCAGTGGGGCAGAACTGTGTCCAATAGAGAAAGAGGGAGAGGAGATTCAGTGAATGGCGCCTGGCACGCGCACACTGGGACAGATGGCCGTGAGGGTCCATATGGGGTGGAGATTGTATCCAAACCTTATGTGTGTGTCTGTGTGTGTCTAAGTGAATGCATGCAGGCGTGCACGTGTGTAAATCTACATGATTTAGAACACAATATGTGCACCTGTGTATCTCGTGCAGCTGCACGCAAGTGTGTAGAGATGAAGCTCTTAATATGCATGAAAAGAGAAAGTCTTTTTGGGGGAGTGGGTGACAATGCTCTAAGATTTAACTCCACCACGGGTCAAACTGACCCTCAGCGTGAGCAGCAGAAGAAGGGCCAAGTACACGACATCGCTAACGTCAGTCGGTGAGCTGCAGTGAACCGACACACATGGTCCACCAACGTGGCACAGCAGTGTACAAAAACACACAAGAGCACAACTTGGAGAGGAGCGTGACCCAGCGGGGTCGGCGAAGGCTGCTGAAGAGCAAAACAAAAAAGTGGATGTTCTCCAACGAGCTGATGTAAATAAATGGAAGGTAGAGAGCGTCGTGAAATATTTATCAATCAGTCTCAACCGACTACTTCAAAAAACAAACACAAAAAACACAAAAACTACCTGCTTCAGGTAGAAGCATTAACTTGACTAGCACCGAGCTCGATGTGATTTATTTGATCACTCCTCTCGTGTGAGCTTCCACATGCCGTATCTCCTGTCTACTTGCCGAATCTAATCCCAGGATCAGCGCCAGGCTGCGATATTACACAGAGGAATGTGAACTTTATGGGAATTAGGTCTAGTACAAGACAAATGAACACGGACAGTCAGGGCTCCCAGATGCTCATGATCATGTCTGATGCAGTCATTTAGGATAAACAGAAGCTCAGGGACAAATGAGCTTAGTCGCTTTCCTGAAAGGAGCTTTGAAATGAGTGCATAATGAAATGTATAATTTATTTATTCTGAGATGCTGGAGGGTTGTATGAAATAAACATGAGGGAGGGAGCGAGAGAGTAAAAACGATTGCGAATGAGACGGAAGAAGATGGAGGGGGAGAGAGGGGAACGTGTGTTACTCTAGGAGAGAGAATAAAAGCAAATGAGAGATGAAAAGAGGGAAGGAAGGAAAAGAAAATACTCCCTCCACCTGTGTCAGTGAGCACATGTAGGATGTAATTCGTTTTATACTTCAGTAATGTCAGAATGGTGTTTGTGTGTGTGCGTCTGACCTTTGTCTGCACAGTTTGGTAGACCTTAGGTATAATTAAAGTGTAACGTAGAGGGCTGCAGAAAGGTAATCAGCCTGCAAGATACAAATATAAACCATTAATAGTAGTAGTGTACTTAAGTAGAGGATAGAGAGGCAAAAATGAGCCAGTGAATAATTCCATATACCAATTGTATCCCGGCAACCACACACTAATTTCATCATATGACCTTATTATAAAGTTATATTAGACGTGCTGATGAAGCCAGGTCCTTGGAGGTACGTTTCACATCTCTGGCTTGCGGTAGGATAATTTAATTTGTGCTGCATCCAAATGATGAATCAGTGACATATTTCATATTTTAGCATTCGAGCTGTTCCAGCAAGCAATTGCAGAAGAAAAGGAGACAAAGACTCCAAAAAGAGTTTTTTTCCCCACCAACAGAGGTTTCACAATACTCATATTGTCACAGCCTTCTTTTTTTTTTTTTTTTGCCTTTTTGAAAGATAGTTTCAGTACATATCTACTATCCATCCATTATCCCAGCCACTTAGCCTGAAATGACAATTTATGAATTTGTTTTATTCCTCTTCCTGTTACTTTAGTGTTAGGCTGACTTAAGTAAATAAGTAAGTAAATAATATCTCAGCTTGGGTAGCATTAGCATTAGCAATTTTTTTTCTATGAAGTCATCAAACAAATAAAATAAATGTAGCATAATTTGGGGAAATTAGGTTAGCATTTATTTTGCAACATGTCAACGTATCAGATGTCTCAATTAACCACATACCAATCTGCACAAGATTATGACCACCGCATTAATATTGTGTTGGTCCTCTTTAACACATAACAGCATGGACTCCACTGGAGCCCTGAAGGTGTGCTGTGGTATCTGGCAACAAGAAGTTAGCAACAGGTCTGATAAGCCTTGTAAGATGTGAGGTGAAGCGTCCCTTTGCACATCCCAGAGAAGCTCAATTGAATTGAGATCTTCAGAATTTCAACGACAAATTAACACCTCAAACTCGTTGTTGTGCTTCTCAAATAATTCCTGAACTATGAACAAAATCTTGACTGTGTATTCTGACACTTTTCTATCCGAACCTGCACAAACACATCAACTCTAAGGACAAAATGTTCACATACTGCCTAATATATCCAGCCCACAAAGAGTTGGGAGATCATCAGTATGTTTCACTTCACCTGTCAGAGTTTTATGCCTGATCGGTGTAATATGATAAATTAGGCCAGTAGCCTGTATTTTCCCACGTGCATGTAGCCTATTTGTCTGTGTTTTCTCGTGGCAACAAGGATAAATAGGCTACCATATCTTGCATATTGTTGCTCATATTGTTGATTCATGGGTCAGCACTGCTCCTCCAGTCCACGTGTCTTCTGGGCAAGATACAGATGCTGATGTATCCATTCTCATAAGTGATTATTTTAGATAAAAGATGCCTAAAGTGCATAGAATAAAGCACTGCATGAATACATGAATGCCACTTGTAGTGTAAAAACCACTTTAGGTACTCTTTGGGTAACCATATAAATCCCAGTATGTATTGGATAGCCTCATATTACAATCGATCTAAAGCACACACAGAGGATCTGCAGCAGCAACAGGTCCTGATTTATCTGTACTGACTAGCAAATACACTATCCTGTCTGGTTGTGTCCTGTTAGCTTGGTCTTCACTGCACAGCATGTAACTCACAATGTGGCACATCAGATTGTGGATGTCTGCAAACAGCCTGTTTCTCCAGGGGAGAGCTAGCATGAAGCAGAACAAGCAGTGGTCAATTTTTCTGACACAGCTTGGGGGTGCAGCATATTACTGACGGCTTAAGAGATCAGATTATTGTACTGACAGATTTTTCTCTTTTTAATAGATTTTTAGATATTTTCTATGTGGCCTAAAGTCAGTGTAATGTCCTGAAGTCCCAAAGCATCTGCTCCTTTTGTGCAGCAAGAAAAAATGTGACTGTCAGTATGGAATGATCTATTGAGGACTCGCAAAAATGCTGCATTTCTTGCACAAACAAACCACATTTACATTGTGTATTTAGCTAAATAAAGTGCATATGTCATATTGTCCAATAATGATTTCATTCCTGTAACAGGCAATGCTGGCACATTTCATAGAGACACTGTTAACAAGGAACAGAAACAAAGACATGGAAAAAGTAAGCAGGACAAATACATGCAACTTTTTTTAAATGAATAAATTTGTAAAATGTTCTTACAAACAGAAGGTGTAACGCTGCCTCCAACATCACTTAATTATAAGCTGTACATTCCAATTATCATTTAATAATAACCACAATAATAAAAACCCTCCATAAAAACCAGGAAAACAAATTAACAAACAGACTGATATGATTGGTGATGGTTTGTGGTATCTCTGCACGAAGCACATTAACCAAACATACTCACAAACACACAAATGAATCAGCACTGCTACTATTTAGTATCTGCTTTTGTAAGAACATCTAAATCCACGCAGATATTCATTTGTCATACAGGTTTGGAAGGAAAAGTTTAAGGTGGCAGGGAAAAAAAGGGGGTATTTCTCACACAGCTGGTCTAACAGAACAAAACGAGAAAGGCACGCAGCTGCTACTATTTCACATTAGTGCATAAGAGTGGCACAGTTTGTAATTTAGAAAGCTGTAAAATGAAATAATGGCAGACCTGATGTGTATCAATCAGGCGATGTATCTAAATTTATCCTTGCCAGCTGACAGCCATATTGATTTGGAGCTCTAGCTGTATATTATTAAGGCTGAACCTCTAACTCCTGTATCGGTTTTGCAGTTGGTTTAGTTGACCCTTTACGACTTCATTTATAAGGCGTTAGTAGAGAGTTTGTGCTACATTTTGTAAGGTTTAGTTTACTTCATGGAAAATACAAGCATGTATTACAAACTAGCCATGTTTTGCTAGTTTGTAAGCCACTGCTATCCCCAAGCACAAACATCCAGGGCTGAAAAATAAGCTAACATGGAAGTCCAAGTCAAGCACATGCACAGTTTCAGACTAGAAGTTCAATATTGAAAATGGTTTAAAGATCTCGGGCTAATTGCTTCCTTTACGTTAACTGTATAGTGGATGATATTTTTTATAGCTCATCCATTAAAATTGGGCTTAAAAATCAGCATTAGCCTGCCAATTGTGTGCTAACACAGGTAGCTACAGCAGCTAGCTGTATGCTAGGCTTCATCTCATCTCTTTACTTGCATCTGTCCCTAATTATCCCAAAAAATGTACAACAGATTTGCCTATAGGTTAGCACTAATTGTGACTGTGCAGTGCAGCTATACAGCAGGCCTATTTGGATGCATCTCGCTAACCAAGATAGCTACTATGACTGTAGGAGATAACAGATAGTGTTCCACTTACACCTCTAAATATGGCAACTTCTGAATACAGTAATGGTTAAAATGCCAGAACAATTAAATACATCTAAGAATGGCAAATCATTTTTAGATCCATGTGATGCATGCATATATTACACATCAAACAGTATAGATGGCAACCTTTCTGCCACCTGGCACTGTCACGTATTGAACCGTTAAATATCACACAAACATTAATCATCCTTAGCCCCATATCACACCATTCCAGCTTCTTCATCCATTTCCAGAGGATGCCATTTGTGCTTGGACAGCAGTTGGATGGAACTTGTGTTTTCACAGCCTACGAGGACCATTAAGGATATCGCACTTTTCATTGTGGTCCTTCTTTCTGTTGCTCATACAGCTTTAGGCTGCTGGACTTTGGATGGAAGCCTCCATGCACTGTGAGGAGTTTTCATGTCTTGACATTAGCAGCACCTATTTTCTCCCGTGGCCAGCTATTATTCCAGCTGGGCATCTGATGATGGTTGGACATATGTATTGATATCTCGGATCTCATTCCTACCATGACTTCTCAGCACCAAAGGTACAGTCTGTGGCTTTGGTTGACCTTCTTGCATCTTCATTATGGCTCCCGTTGTCGTGTGGGATGTGTGTAGCATATCATCTATTCAGTATAAATGGTAATAAATTAACACTAAGGCAACTAAGACGAAAAGCTAAATTTTCACCTGAAATAGAATCTTTATTAAAATAGTTGGTAAAAACATGTTGGTTGCACAGGCCATCCATGTCAGTATGAATGTATTGTGAATTTATCCAAAGGTTTATGCAGTGGATGACACAATGTGGCGGTGTTATAGAGTGATTATGTCCCAGATGCACAGCACTCCACATAACAATGCCTTAAGCTAGTGCATTTCCTGTGTTCATGCAGTTCAGAATTCTGGGAGGTGGTATTTTCAGATGTGCTGTGAATTGCCCTAAAGAGATGTTCTCAGCTCACAAAATATTCTTTTAGCCGGGCTGTTTTAAAATCACTGCATCTCTTTATAGACAGGTGATTTATGACTGAGCCTCCAAGAAACAAATCTGTGAAAAAAGTCTGTGCAGACAAACACATCACATGAAATACATGATATATTGCTGTATCTGCTTTGCCATTTAATAAAACAAGAAAGCTGCATTTTGTTTTTTACGTTTGACTCAGCAACAGCCTCCCTATTTTCAAATGGTTTTCCCAAGGAATTTAAAAGCTGCACATTACTTCATAGCTCTGCATCAGCCCAGGAGACAGCTGAGAGGACAGGCTGGTTTTAGTAATTAACCTTTAAAAATGCTTTCAAAAACACTTGTCGTAATGAATTCAGTTTAATCACAGAGGCCCCAGCTTTTTTTCAGTTTCTGGTAAAGTAATAAAATAAAAAAAATAATTAGTAGTGTCAGTGGAGTTATGGACAGGACTTTTTTTGTCTTTACTGGCTCATCAGTCATAAAGTCCTTTTTTTACAATGCATTTATGTACGTCTGTTACAGATCACCCTAACTAATCGTGAATCTTACTGATGTTAGAAGGGAGGAACAGAAATTTGAAAAATAACTTTGCATTAATATTTTATTTTCTACCGACTGCAGTGCATTAACTTGATGTGTGATCACACTGATTCTTCCAATTGCACGCGAAGTCCTGAAAATTGAGCTTCTTTGCTGTTGTGAGAGCAATAGAATAGACAGGGCGAAGTGATTGAAAGAGGGGGAGAGTGAGAAGACAGATCACGCAACCTTTTTTCCAAAAACGGCACCAGAGTGCATTGCCAGTTTGGCAGCTCTGAAAGCACTCATCAGAGATATTGAAAGCATGCTTACAGCTCTCTCCATGAATCGTCCTCTCCCTCTGTGTTCTTCCTCAGTCTCCCCATCACCATAAAGTGCCTTCCAACTCAAGGGAGCCAAAGATTTACAGGAAAATTTTAGTATTTTATCTATTCTATCCAAGAGTACTTTATAAAATTAGCCCTTCATCTCTCAAGCCAAAGTAGGTCTAGATAGGGCCATAACTAAACAAAGATAAGATAAGATGAGATAATAGAACTTACTATAGGCATTTTCTCCTATCATATTGCTACTGTGCCTGTCGTATTTAGTCAGCTTAATGCTGTCTAGCCTGCTCGATATTACTATTATTTTTTAAAGATAAGATAAGATAACCTTTATTAGTCCCACACGTGGGAAATTTGTTTTGTCACAGCAGGAAGTGGACAGTGCAAAAGTTATGACGCAAAAATTAGAATACAATAAGAATAAATACAGTACACAGCTGTACAGAATAGAATAAAATAATATACTATATACAGTAGAATAAAATAGAATAAAAATATACAATAAGATAAAAATAGAATACGAATGCTATATACAACTGAGTACAAATACAACGATGCCAGGAAAGATTATTGCACTTAGTGTTATTGCACATGTGTGGATGTGTGTGTTTGTTCAGTTAAAGTCTTTGTTGTGGAGTCTGACAGCAGTGGGGAGGAAAGACCTGCGAAATCTCTCCGTCCCACACCGTGGGTGCCGCAGTCTCCCACTGAAGGAGCTGCTCAGTGCTGTCACAGTCTGCTGCATGGGGTGGGAGACGTTGTCCAACAGGGATGACAGCTTAGCCGCCATTCTCCTGTCACTCACCACCTCCACTGGGTCCAGAGGGCATCCTAGAACAGAGCTGGCCCTTCGGATCACCCTGTTCAGTCTCTTCCTGTCCCCAGCAGAGATGCTGCCGCCCCAGCAGACCACACCATAAAAGATAGCAGAAGCCACCACAGAGTCATAGAAGGTCTTCAGGAGTGGGCCCTCCACCCCAAACGACCTGAGTCTCCGCAGCAGGTACAACCTGCTCTGCCCTTTCCTGTAGAGGGCGTCTGAGTTATGAGTCCAGTCCAGTCTGTTGTTCAGATGAACACCAAGGTACCTGTAGCTGTCCACAGCCTCAATGTCCATACCCTGGATGTTCAGTGGTTGCAGTGGAGAATGCTTGTGCCTGCGGAAGTCTACCACCAGCTCCTTGGTTTTACTGGCGTTGATCTGGAGGTAGTTCAGCTGGCACCAGTCCACAAAGTCTTGAGTCAGTCCTCTGTACTCCTTGTCGTCCCCATCAGTGATGAGGCCGACTATTGCAGAGTCATCAGAGAACTTCTGCAGGAAGCACTGGGTGGAATTGTGGGAGAAGTCTGCAGTGTAGATGGTGAAGAGGAACGGAGCCAGAACCGTTCCCTGTGGGGCCCCCGTACTGCAGACGACCCTGTCCGACACACAGCCCTGAGTCCTCACATACTGTGGTCGGTCGGTGAGGTAGTCCAGGATCCAGGTAGTGAGGTGATGGTCCACTCCAGAGTTCACCAGCTTGTCCTTTAGAACCGAGGGAAGAATGGTGTTGAAGGCACTGGAGAAATCAAAGAACATGATTCTCACAGTGCTTCCAGCGGTCTCCAGGTGAGCGAGGGAACGATGTAGGAGGTGAATGACGGCATCATCCGCTCCAATGCCAGGCTGGTAGGCAAACTGAAGTGGGTCCAGTGATGAGCTTGTTAGGCGCCGAAGCTGAGCCAGGACCAACCGCTCCAGGGTCTTCATCAGGTGGGATGTCAGAGCCACCGGCCTGTAGCTGTTGAGGTCCTTGGGGCGTGAAGTCTTTGGCACTGGTACAACACAGGAGGTTTTCCAGAGCTGTGGGACTCTTCCCAACCTCAGGCTCAGGTTGAAGAGGTGCTCCATCACCCCACACAGTTGGTCCGCGCAGGACCTGACGACCCTCGAGCTGATGCCATCTGGGCCCGCTGCCTTCTTGCCATTAATCCTCCTCAGTTCCCTCCTAACCTGGGTGGTTGAGAGAGACAGGCTGGAGCCTTGTGTTGAGTGTGTATTGGATGCTGTTGTTGGGGGTGGGGAGGAGTGAGCAGGGTGAATAGAGGAGGTGTGAAGTGTCTGAGGTGTCAGAGGTGGAACAGCAGCAGTGGGGGTGGGTGAGTCTGCAGCCGATGTTGTAGACTGTCTCATGGTTGAATCAAATCTGTTGAAGAAATGATTCAGTTCATTTGCCCACCTCACATCCCTCCCAGGCAGAGAGTTCTGCTGTTTGTGGCCTGAGATGGTTCTGAGGCCTCTCCAGACTTCACCAACGTTGTAAACTTGAACTTTTGCTTTTCATTTAATCCACACAGACTCAAATATGTACATACACCCCCCCACTATTTGCACCTCGACCAAGCACTTTTGGTAGCCATCAACAAGCTTCTGGCATAATTCTAGCTGGATATTTGACCACTCTTCTTGGCAGAATTACTAAGCTTCATTCATATTGGTTGGTTTCCTGGCATGGACCTGGCTTTTAAGCATACCACACAATTTTGCAACATGATTGAGGTCAGGGATTTGGAAAGACAATTCCAGAAGTTTATCGGTTGCTTGAGCAGTTATGATATATGTTTTGGATCATTGTCCTGTTGGAACGCCTCCTTGTTTCCAAGTTTCAACTATCTAGCTGTTGATTTGGGGTGAAGTTAAAGTATTAGGAGGTACTGCAGTCCCTCTTCTTCATTAGTCCATCCACTTTGTGCAGTGTACCAGTACCACTGGAATCAAAAAAGCCCCAATGCATGATGTTACCACCGTGCTTGACAGCTGGTGCAACTTTTTTAGTAAAGCCTCAGCTTTAATCCTTGTCATGCCTCTTGTCATTCTGGCCAAATAGCTCAATCTTTGTCTCATCTGACCATATAACCTTTCTCCAGAAGGCATTTTAGTCAAGCTTGAGGGTGTTAGTTTTGGAGCGTGGGCTTCTTTCTTGATCAACATCATCTCAGTCCATGGTGATGTAAAACTCGCTTTACTGCAATAGTGTTGCTGCAGTTTCCAATTCATGGCAAGCTTGAGACGTAATAGTTCCTGGATTCTTCCTGACACTTCGGGCCCTCTTCCAGACCTCGGCAAAGTGGTGACAGATTAGAAGAATTAGTACTTATTTTAACTGAAGATTTAGGACTCTGTTGTTTGTTTAGAAACCTTCCCAACTTTTGCAGATTTTAAATTCTATTTCTTAGAATCGCTTCACTGAATTTCTTGGAATTTCCCCAGTGTTGTATTGGTCATCCAATGGTTGCTGTCAAACGAATCCTTTATTAGGATTTGAGAAACTGGCAGCTGGAGTCAATCATGAGGACCAGTGAGAAGTTTAAAGGCCTTGGCCTTGTAAAATTTTCAGCACCACTTATTAAAAGCTTAAGCTGAATGTATGTATTTACTTGTATGTATAAAAATTGTTTTTTTAAATTCCAACTTTTAAAGTCATTAAAGATGTATGCTGTACAGTCATTTTGTTTGGAAAAAGTTCACAATCATTAAAATCCCAAAATTACCATGACATTCATGCCCACGATGAGTGTATGTAAACTTCTAACAACGACTGTAGACAACAGTTGGAACTTTGTCACACATCTTTACCTCTCTGAACAGTTTTTATAGCCCTGCTAATTAACAAATAACCCACAATTGCTGTGAGCAAGAAAAAGTCTTGCTTGCCGTCTCTGTCTCTAGAATGAGAGCAGTTGTGCTCATTCTAAGATTCATTACATATATCCACAGAGGAGCATTATGATGAAGCATTAGAATATTTTATGCTCGGATAACCTTGGCATCAGCTAGAAAAGTTAGTTTTGTTTGTGTATCATCACCCCGAAGTAAAGAGTATGAACATGCAGGCGGGGCCAAACTATTTTCTCTCAAGTAAGTGGGAGTGCATCTTTGGGTCGATCCAAACACCCACATTATTCTTTCCATGACACTGAGTCATCATTATCAGTAGTTGGTTGGTGAAAGTTTAAGGTTTTAGGGGTCACTTTTAACTTTTGTTAAACAGGTAGTCAGGGCATTGATCTTTTTTGGTCTTTAAACAAGTGCTCTAAATGCACATGTTCTAGTTGTTTCACATGGGTGAACATCAAATACACTGTCAGTGAACATTTAAGAAAATGTAAGTTAATGTAGTTTAAGCTGCCATCAGATATCTATTATACATCTGTACATTTTCTCATTTCTGCGCAGTACTTGAGTACGCACCCCGAATTGCTGAAACATTCCCGGTAGCCATAATCAGGCAAAAATTACATTCTGTGTCAAATGAGTCGTCGAAGCAAACTGGTGCTGGAAATGAGCAACACATAAAGGTGTTTTGTAGGAGAGAGTGTTAGGATTACAGCCTCCTGGTAATAAGGCTTCGCGTCCGGTATTTGGATTTCATTTCGCTGTGTTTTATTGTAATGTTTGCAATGAGCAAAAACAAATTAAAAAATATTTGAGCAAAATTCTTGTGGAAGGTGCATTTTCCCTCTCGGTGGAGACCGGGGATTCAAGCTGGTGAAACAAAATTCCATTCCCTCGGGAAACAGGTTGCTCTAATGTAATGGACTTCTCTCTCCTCTCACCATCCATCTTTTTTTTCCTCAACGCTCCGTCTCTAACATGCTTTCAGTGAAACCTTTTAGCCTTCACGTATCATTCACCCCCGTCCTCGGCTCTCCTGCTCCCTTCATTTGACCTTTCTCTCCCTTCTTGCTACTTATCCCCAGCACAGTTGCCAATTAAACGCATAGTCTACACCTTAAGTTTATAAACATGCCTAACATGCCGTCCTCTCTAACTGCCTTCCATCTTCCTCTCAGTTCCTCTGTCCTTTTCCTTGTCTGTCTCGTTGCTTTTGCATCTTTTTATCTGTCAGTGGAGAGTGAGGGTCTCTCTTCTGTGCAGTGCTGTGGCTCTTTTCAGGGAACAATGGGAATTGAAATCATTTCAGCAGTACATAATTCATCAGGACCTGGCTCATGCTCCTGTATAACACCTCCCCTCTGGTTCTCCGGCTCCAGCCTTTCATTTAAAGCCGTCTCTTCCTTTCTATCTCAGCGAACAGCTGCATATTTTCGGGGACGTCAGCATGCCGTTATGCATCACGCAACACATACGAAATGCTGCTGCTGGTAAAACACAGCCAGGCCTGTTTTCTTTTGAAATATGTGGATCTATCCTCATGTTAGTCAGTGTGGGGAGAGTGACCAAAAAGAAGAAGAAGAAGAAGATAGCACGCATGCTGTGGTGTAGCAGGACATGTAAGGAATCGGTTCTTAGAGCTCCCTGCATTAAATATTCCATCAGAAGCTGCTCTAGTTGCCACACTGCTGCCAAGAACAGCCAGACTAACAGTTCATCTGTAACATGGTGTGGACAGCACTTAGGAGATACAAAGAGCCATATGGGAAATGAAAACTATAATTTTCCATCTCAGTGCAGAGCAGGGGCATTATCAGAGTGCACGCTTGGATCCTTCCAGTATTTGTTTCACTTGATGGTAGAATTAGCGTGCATTATGGTTCTGCTTTCCGTGTGAGTCCCTTGTTACCCTGTTTCTGTATCCTTTTTTTCAGTTTTTCCCAGCATTACTGTCTTTCTCTTTTGTTCCCTCCTATTTTTTTCTATAGAAGAAAGTCAATTCCCTAGCAGTGCTACTAAAGGGACTCCTGGGATTTGGCTGCTTGGGGGGGGACAGTGAGGTATTTGTAAGAGCTGTGGAGGTTACGACTATTTTTTCGTGCTCCTTAAAGTTTTCATGGCTGTGTGCTAACCCCTTGTGAATTCACTCCATCTCTACCTTACATCAGTCGTGACTGTCTTTTCCTGTCGCTTAACCCAAAACCAGCCCCCGCTGATGCCTTCACACCTGCCTGCCTGCCTTCAGCTCGTTAGGCTCAATCACTGTAATTTCCTGACAAAGCAATGTTAAGTCACCCCTGTCCGCAATGATGCCACTTATCAAAAAGGCCCCGTTCCATCCGTTCTGGATGAGGAGGTGTGCGAAGAAGATAGATGCCAGCGTGTGTTTAAAGAAGAGGAATTGTTTACCTACACCTGCAGCTCCGAGCATCAGCCCGAGCCTCTGAACAATTGAGAAAATGAATCTGGGTCACGGTGGGCCCTTTGTGGCGCTGTGCTTTTCCAGGAGAGATTTCACAAACCTCTGTTGCTAGAGGAATGAAAACGAGGACAGCTCTAAGGAGATAATGAGCATCAGTGTGTGTGTGTGTGTGTGTGTGAGCCTGTGCAAATGCATGACTGGCATTATTTATGAAAATATACTGTACTTCTAATGACCTGACACGAAATCCGCTCCGCAGACGACAATAATTCATCATGAACTTTTCTTACTACTTCATTATTTAAAGCTGCGCCGTGGGACCAAATACAGCACTGTGCATGCAAAAATCACAGCAGAAGTGATTGTAACGACAGCAGCTGCTGCTGCAACACTGACAATCGCTGGAAATGTCGCAACCGTGGAATATTTAGTGTGTCTCATTTGTACCAATCCCAGCCTTGGATTTGTTTAAGGTGTTTGCAGAGAAATCGAGTTAGTGCTCTCATTCGGATTCAGCCAGAATATCACTGAGTATATGAAGAGGCTCGGATCCATTAGAGCAACACAGCCAACAGCCGACAACTATAATTACACCCTAATTTAGCCTCCCATCCAGAATAGAAAAAAAAAAGCAGGGATGGATGATTGAAGAGAAACAAAGAGCAAAGAAAATGGGGGAGATTATAAGAAGTCATGGGCAGAGGGAAAAGGAACACATAGAGAGGTTTTGGTAAGTCGTAAAGGGGAAGAAGATGAGAGAGCATGTATTAAAGCCCACTGCAACACAGAAGGCGGAGCACGGGAATCGACATTTTGAGAAATATGTTTTTTCTCTCACTTCCTTGGTGAGAGATTGGTGAGAAGACAAATATCACTCCCTTATCTGTGCGTGGAAATCAGGGGAAACAGCAAGTGTGACCGTGTCCCAAGGATAGTAGAGCTTCTAAATATCACCCAAACTACAAAGCGTGATGCAAAGAAAAAAGTGCAAACTTGTTGATTTTACACGTTGGTTTTTGTACAGATTAAACAAACAAGATACGGCACGTTAATTAGGGAGCGTTTATTACCTTCGGAGCCAAGCAAGCCTCCCATTCAATTTCCACGATAAGCTAAGCTGCTGTCTGGCCTTTCAAGTATGAAAGCAAATATGAGTATTTCCCCGCACATGGCAGACTTATTTATTTGTTTGTTCACTGCATTAGCTGGTAAATAAAAAAACATTGACATTTGATTTTTATCACTACCTGACAGTCTTTCCAAATTGATTCAGATCGTCCAGAGTAGAGGGACGACGAGGCTGTTTACCGATAACAGCTTCACTGTCTATTGTTCGCGTTCTTTTCGCCATATCATGGCTTAATAATGTGACCGTCAGTACGCTGAACGTCACACTGCCTTATGAAATGCTGATGAGCATGCAGTGGCTTTTATTGTGACGCTGCCACGGGAAGATCTCGCCTGCTGTGATCTGTCATCAAAATGAACCCACATGACAAAAAGGTCGATCGGGTTTTTTTTATTCATAGTTTTAATAAGGAAGTAATGAAAGAAAGAATAATGGACAGTGAGCTGAGCAAACACTGAACAGATTACTCTGTGTAATAACACATTAGTCCCAATATTGCTGTCATTGTTTACTTACATTAAAAAGAAAAAAAAACAGTTGAGCTTTGGGGATTTTCATAAGCTTCACAGATGAAGGGACTTCAGGTTACACCTGTGTGAAGATTCTCATGGAGCATGCATGTGCAGTGGAGACACAATAAGTCAAGGCTCCAGTGAGCTATATATGGAAGGCCTGATCGGTGTGCAGTAAGGACCCTTCACAGCTTAGGGATCACACAGCCAGGGGATGTCAGGATGATTGTTGGTACAGGCGTACTCGGCCCAGCAGCAGCAGCAGCTCCATGGCTATCTCAACCACAGTCGTACTCTGACAGGAGGTCTCTGTTGAGGTTAACTAGATTCAGAGCCATAGCTGCTTCAGGGCCTGTCACCGCTCCGCATTCACTCTGAGCTAGGGAACTTGGGAAATATTCATCTTTGTCAGATCACAGCTACCTGCCCTGCCTTTCTCCATTCCTAGCACGGCGTAATAATCTTCTCTTTATTGCATTGTTGCCAAACCATTATCTTTTACTTTTTATCCAGGCTAAACGGCTTCTTTCCAAAGTTTTTCTTTTTTTTTTTCTTGCTTCAGGGTTTTCTTTTAGTTATGCATACAGCTTTTCAGTCCTACTGCATGTGTCAGCACTGACTGAAATATTCACACATTCGTTCCATGTGTGGAGCTCTCTTTGGCTCCGGATGTGGAAGGACTCTTTGGACTCTGCTGTTTTTGTTTTCAGGCTCCTAATGACCCACCGTGGACAGGAATGTGCTTATTAAAAACTAACAGGCAGCTTTGATATCCAGAGGCAGTATTGTATGAGGTCTAGGGAGAGTGATGTCCACATAATGTCATCTGTTTTATTGTTCTATTCATAATAGTCTCCAATGTTTCTTTTGTTATTAGCTCAATACAGTTTTTTTTTTTCCTTCAGCTGTGTTTCTGACTTTCAATTTGACCTGATTCTTATTTATTTTTGGTCTTTACACAGTTCCAGAAAGCAGGTTTAGGTTATCAGAAAGAGTCTGTTAACTCTCAGATGAGAGAAACTCATCTGGGGATTTTCTATTTCCCACAGAGTGAACTTAACCTCTGCATCAGTTACCATGGTAGCGGTGTCTTCGAACCTAACCTGCTAGGTGGCAGGCTTTCTCTCCTACTCCTCCACTCCTGCCACACCTGAAGCAGCTCTTTTTGTTTCCTCTTTGTCACACAGTTAACATCAAATCTCCAATTTACACATATCTTTGTAACTATGATTTCAGTGTTTTGAGTCACGTGAAAAAGAAAGATTTTCACAAGATTTAAGGCTGTCCTGTCAAAACAGTACACCCATAATGAGCTTGAGCATTCCAGTGTGTGTTAACATAATGTCACAGTCTTCCAAGGAGAGAACATCCCAGCAAATTCACCACGTGCTCAGACTATGTGATGCTCAGGGAGACTGCAAAAATTCCAGATGTTACACCTCAGACTAACTTTAACATGTTAAATGTTAAATAAATGAGAAAAAGAATGAACAAGTGTGGCTTGTTGGCAGAATGGCTTAGGTGTGCAAATTTACATCTAAACAAACCACAAGGCCTTTGGAACAATGTCTTTTGGACAGATGGGATAATAGAGATGTTTGACCAAAAGAAAGAAAAAAGCACTAGATGTTTTAGCTCAAACACCCCATAGAAACGGGCAAGCACAGTGGTGGAGGGGTGATGATTTATGCTCGTTTTGCAGCCACACACCTGGGCACATTAAAGTCATTGAGTCTATCATAAACTCTTCTGTAAGCCAAAGTATTCTAAACTCAAATGTTAGGCCATCTGTTGGTCACCGTTGGGTCAAATTGTATCATACAACACGATATTGATCCTTAGCACAGCATCACATCTACAACACATTTGCTGAAAAAGAAAAGAATCAACGTATTGTAATGGCTCAGACGAAATCCACACTTAAGAGAGCTGTGGATAATGCATATCCATGATCTTATAGGCATAATGAATGCCTGCAAACCTCAGTGACCTGAAACAGGAAAAAGAGCAGGCCAAAATTCCTCCACAATAAGGTAAGAAAACAGTAACTACTGATTCCTCCAAGATTTTGCTGCTAAAGGTGGTTTTACTGGCTACTCGATCATGAGGTGGACTTGATTTTACACAGGACTCTCTGCAGTCATCAGTATGAGGCCAACAGTGATCATTGTGGATATATAATGAGCTCAGGATGAGATCTACAGCGGCCATCCTCTGAAACACTTACTGTATGTTACTGCATCAATCACTGTTGAAATAAAACGCATCTGTGTGAAGCTTATATACATACGTAACACACTGATCAGTGATCAGTTCATAGGAATCGGATAAATGCCTCTTGTTGGAGATGATGTGGATATTTCACATCATCTCCAAAAAACGTTTTTATGGCTTTAAAAGAGCACTATAGACTAAAGGGAGTTTTTGAATCCAAGCTGCAGAGAGTCTGAACCTCTTTTGGAAGGAGCTTTTTTTTTCTTATGTCTGTTCACATGTTGAAACATAAAGTTTAAAGTTAAACCTCACCATCTCTGGCAATGCAAATGACCAAAATCAGTCTTACCGCATCTGATTAATATCGCAGATCAGAAGCAAACTGTCTTCGCCAACATTTCGTCCCTGTCAGATTAGAGCTGAATAATTAGATTTAAAAATCTAAAGTATATTTAGCAGGATTCCAGATGCTGATATTGGTAATCTGTTCTTCTGGCATTCGGGTTCTTCTGCCCACTGGATTGAAATAAAGTCTCTTTGTTTTCCTCACAGTAAAAATACTCAGAGTTGATTGAATTAACTCTGATCAGTTATTGTGAAACTAAGCACACAGTTTTCCATCTAAGCCTTATAGTTAGTCTCAGAGGAGTTTTTGTTTTTTTAACCTCCTTTCTGGACCCGGGGTGTGCTACAAAGTGAGAATGATGGGTTACCGAGGTTTGTGGAGTTTAATGTCAGAGTTTTAACATATGTTGACCTGGTTCACCTGGTTTGTAGCAGGTTCAGACTCAAAACCGACTGGAAACGGCACATTTTTACTGACTCCTTTATTTACAGCCTGCTCTAACTGCTGTATAGATTCTCTGCAAAAGGAATGTTTTATATATGCAACCTGTTGAGCTGCATCTTACGAAAAGCACTGAATGACTCCCTGCTGTAAATAGTTTGTCACAAGGATTTCCATAATCGGTGATGTAGAAAATGCATAAATATTTTTCTGCTTGGTCCTAATCTGCTTCTAAGTCTTTCTTACACTCGGGGAATTGCAGCTGCTGGAACACAAGATTAGCAAATTGATCATTTACATTTGTGGGCTATTTATCACCAGTGTTGGGGAGTAATAGAATACATGTGCCGCCGTTACGTATTTAAAATACAAAATATGAGTAACTGTATTCTGTTACAGTTACCGTTTAAAAGGGTGGTATTCAGAATACAGTTACTTTGTTGAAATAAAGGGATTACACAGCTGTTTTTTCCTGTTTCATGTATTAGGCTATGCCCTCTCTATTTTTGGTAATTCCACTCCGGAGGAAACCTAAACAAAATTTGCATTAAGAGGCTTTAATGCCTGTGTGTCAATCTCGCGACCCCCTCTGAATGCAGGATGATTCTGTTTTTTACGGGACGGTTGGAAACTCTAATATTTAACCTTGTGAATAAAATAAAGTTCAGTATCAGTAACATCATATAGAAACTCCGTCATGCTAGCTAGTATGCAGTACGAGTTATTGTAACTGACTGTAAAAAGTCAGCACAACAAAAATAAACTCCACCTAAACTTGGTTTATATCTGACCCAGATAGACTGCAGGTCATAATTTCTTACCTGAAGCTCAGTTCACCTGTCACTCGGCACGCATGCCAGCTGTGGCACGTGTGCCCAGGGTTGCCGACCCCTGGAGTAACGTAACGGAATACGTTACAAAATACATTTTGGGGCATTCTGTAATCTGTAGTGGAATACTTTTTAAAAGTAACCTTCCCAACACTGTTTGTCACCAAAGATATTCAACTCTGCTCACAATATTTTATAGTTTATTTTCACTTTGATCTCTCCAACAAACATGTGATTTCCACATCTTCATGAAACTATGGGAGAGCGTCAGACCTGAACACATTCAGTATCCTTTAATGTCTTCAGAGCTCGCAAGTGCAGCTCTCACATCAGAAATAAACTGCAGTGCTGAGAGCGTATTGACTGGTGAAATAAATATATTAACTTGTCCTATTTGCAGCAGCAGCCTTTCATATTGATGTAATTTTTTTTTTTTTTTGTTATATATCTTTATGACCTGTTCATCTGACAATGTCGCTGATTGGAGTAGGCGGCATTCATTTTGTCCATTTTGTCTGAAAGAAGAGTGAAATGATGCGTCAAACACCTTTTTGTGTGAGTGCAACCAGAGTCTGAAGCAGAGAGCCTGGTTGAACATTGCGAGGACATCGACAGAGAAAGCTGACCATTGCCTTGATAGCCATTGTCTTTGAAAGCAATGCTATATTGAATTTTCTTCCTAGTATATTCCTCAGGTGGCGCTCCTTTTTTTACTGAGCCTTGGCTTTAAGGTGGGAAATGCAGAACACCTTCAGGTATCAGAAAAATCGGTATCGGAAAAAGTATTAAATGGAAACAGATAAACAAACAGTGGCAACTTAACTTGGACAAAAGTACAACATGAAGGCCTTTATACTGAGTACAAAATAAAACTGGCTTAAAATCAAGAAACATGGGGATTATTAGAAGAGACAAAGGCATAATGAGCAGAATCCAGACTGGGCACAGCAAACTCTATTCACAGCAGGAAAACATTCATCTGAACTGAAGAAGACTCCTTCAGGTGATGTCAGCTAGCAAAAAGGCAAACTGTTTTTATGCCAGCATGTGATCTGACTTGGCTACCATTCCTCAGTGCAGGCAATTGTTAGGATCGGCAGTCGCATGCTGAATTATTGCTAAATAAATAGAATGTCCTGCTTTCACTGAAACATGCCGGTTATAAATTTCACAAAAGCAATCTATCTGTGTCTTTTAAACTGGTTCAAATGGTGACTATATAACGCATGAGGTAACTGGAAGTAACTGCACACATTCTACTTCAGTTCAGTTCAATTTATAAATCACAGCAGTGGTCACGTCAAGACACTTTACATGGTTAAGTAAAGATCCTGTGAGGGAAAACTCCAACAATCAGATGAACCCTTGTGTTTGTTCAGGGGTGTCATGTTGCACTCAGTGACAGTGGGGAAGAAAAACTCCCTTTTAACAGGAAGAAATCCCCAGCATAACCACACTCAGGGATGGGCAGCCAACTGCCACTACGGGTTGGAGGGAGGGGAAAAGAAGAGAGGTAAACGGGACAAAAGACACACTGTGGAAGAGAGCCAGACTTTAATAATACTATCAGCGTACGTACCAATACTTATAATGTGTCCATGCATGCAAAACACATTCCCATATAGCTTTGATATAGTTCAAGGTTTGATGACAGCACACAACATTGTGATCGTGCTGTAAACATAGGCGACCATCAAAATGCAAAAATTCAGGGTCTCAGAATGGTAGTACACAAGCTAACCCATATGGAAAAGAAACAGTAAAGACTTGCATAAGGTGTGGCCTACTTCATATAGTGAATCATATAAGGCTTATATGATTTACTCGTGAAAGTGGCCACTTTCTCATTACTTTCATACATTGTTTTAGTAAGTATCCAAAACATACAAGTTTCATTTATATAATTTTTCAAGGGATCTTACATCTGTTTTCACTCTTGTATGCTTTTCATACAAGTTCCACACAAGACAGATACAAACTTTATAAGATTTGTATATATCTTTTCCATATGGGAATGGGCAATATCATGGTGGTTTTGCCATTCTTAAAAGATTATACTTATAAATGTACCAATAATAGCAATAATAATACTTATAATATTAACAATATTAATATTATAATCAGTGTTGGGTAAGTTACTTTAAAATAGTAACTTAGTTAGATTACTAGTTACTTCTCTCAAAAGTAACTCAGTTACTTCAAGTTACTCGTTACTTTCAAAGTAACTAGTTACTAGGGAAAGTAACTTTGGTTTTACTCAGAATTCTCTTGTTAATGTCTTGCTTCCATAACTTTGCCAGTCTTCTAGCTTGCTTACTTGCCACAAGTGCACTGTGCCACCTACCAATAGAAAGGAAAAGATAATGTGCATATTTCCACGAGAGAAATCCCACGCCTGGACCGTCATTGACTGCTGCCATGATTCTAGCCTACGTCACAGCGTCATGTGCGTCTTTTACATCCAACACAAAAACTGCAGTCGTGGTGCTTTCGATTGTACTCAGAACTCAGAAATTCTGCCTTCTGAATAGGAAGATGTAGGCAACACCAGACTGCAGATGAGCTGCATACAGGGCTGGACTGGGACAGAAAATCGTCCCGGGCATTTTGACTAGAGACTGGCCCACCATTATAGGAAAAATCATAAAGCCTTTGAATGAAAATAAACACTGTTGTGACTGTGATGTACACTGTTTTGATGGTATATATGCATCAATCTATCAATCGTTTGTTGTAAGATTCAGATAATTATTTTTTAAAAGCGAGACATTTTAAATGGGAATAAGAAAGAAAAGTATTTCTTTGTGCCCCCCTTTCCCTGTTAATGCCCTACATGCCCCCCTGGCCACACTTTGCTAGATCCGCACCTGCACAGTTACCAGCTGTCAGCTACATAAAAAAGGATCCTGGGGTTATTTGTCTCTCAGAAACAGTTCATAACTTCCCTTCAACTCATTCATGTCACCTAAAAGGTAAACCTGTTTCTCCATCACCTGTTCAGCTCTGATGATCCAGTAAGGACATCTCCTGGTTTCATCTTCATGTTTCCCACTCACCAGATAACCAAACCATATCATGACCAGCAGGTTTGCAGCTGTGGCTCCAGCAAACATCAGCTGATACTAGAGAGTAATATTAAATAAATTCTAACAACAGCTGATCAAGCTTAAACGTGCTACTGTTGTTTAGCGCGACATCCGCTGGTTTCCTCTTTCGGCGCAAAGTGAGCGATAAACAAACAAGAGAGCCGATCAGCTGATCATTGATCAGTTTCATGATTGAAGTAGAAACGGGAGAGGGAGGGGAGAGGATGAGAGAAGAAGAGGCAGCTGTGCAGAAAAGACACAGAATAACTCCAGCTTTGTGTCTTTTTCATTGTAGCTGAATTACGGGACAAACTGTTCCCTTTCACCTCAATAAGAAACGCGTAATATTTTCTCTGAATACCAGATGGGATGGTTGGCAACTCTAATAACTTATGAACAAAATAAAGTTCAACATCATTAACTTCATAGCACCACCCAGCTGTATAGAAACTCCGTCATGCTAGCTAGCACGCAGTACGTAAAAAGTCAGAGTAACGAAAATAAACTCCACCTAAACTTGGTTCATTTCTGACCCAGAGAGACTGCAGGTCAGAACTTCTTACCTGAAGTTCAGTTCACACTTGGACCGGCGGCCGCCTCGGGTCTCTTTTCCTTCTGCGTCCCCTTTCCTTCATCCACCTGCTGGCCTCCACCACTTGCTAATGTTACTGAATCTGTGGAAGCTCCGCGATAGCCACCACACGAAGTAACGAGTAACGACCCTATCTAAATCCCAGTAACGACTAACGCGTTCCTGATTTTGGCATAATAACTAGTTACCGTGCTCGTTACCACAATAATAACATAGTTACTGTAACGCGATACTTAATAACGCGTTAGTCCCAACACTGATTATAATGCATTGTCCTTTACTATTAACAATAATTATAACAATAAATTTAAAGAGGGACATTTTGAGACGGGATTTGAAAATGGAGAGAGTGATTGCTGCCAGTATCTGGTGGGAGGGCAGCTGAGAGGGTGTATGGTCCATGGTAGCCAAACAGGGGGAAGGGATAGACTTGAGAGTACGAGCGAGTGCGCTGACATGCAGCATATCAGAGATTTAATGCACTGCAAAGTTATGGATTGCCTTAAAGGTGATAAACAGAATCTTTAAATGAGTACAATATTTCTGAAGCATCTGAAGGACAGGTTTGATCATTTGGTGATGATGCCAGCAGCAGAGTTCTGGTCCAGCTGAAGTTTATGTATGGACTTGAGAGGAATGCAGGACATAAACAAGGTGTGAATAAGGGTGTCAGTACTGTGAGAGAGATGGACTGAGGCAATCATTGTTACAAAGATTGAAGTATGAGGACTTAGTGATGTTACTGATGTGAGCTTGAAAAGAAAGCATACTTTCAAAAAAGAAACCAGACTTCTTGATGCATTCTCAATCATCCAGGAAAGTAAATCTCCAAAAGTTGATTCTGTTCATCTGGACGTAGAGTTTTGTGGGAGAAACGTTTCGTCACTCATCCAAGTGACTTCTTTTTAGTCATTCAGTCATTCAGTCATTATGCAAATTTATTGTTTATAAGATTTGGGGAAACCTGATGACTGACGAAACATTTCTCCCACAAAACGCTACGTCCAGATGAACAGAATCAACTTTTGGAGATGAAACCAGACTCTTGACCTGAAGTGAGGGGAAAAGTTGCCAGTGTTTTCCTGACTACCTGTATAGTCAAGTGGACTTTATCATTTTTTCTTTGCTAAAAAAAACACACAAAAAACATAGTTTACGTGCTGTTGTGTCTGCTTTTAAAAATAAATTACAGTGACTAAAAGGAAACTAGCATGTCTCCTTTTTAGCTAGCAATTTTCTCTCTGCAACTTGGTTACCTGCTGCTATTACCAATTTATGGCCTCGTAGGGGATGCTGATAAGCAAGAAAGACAAAGAGTGAGCAAAAATAGTCGCCTTTTGTGAAATGGGTGAGATCTAACCAATACCCAGAGCCATTCTTTATCTACCAACAATGGCTCAACTTTGAAATTACAGCTTTCTCACGAGGACCAGGCACTCGTGTCCTGCGTAAAACAGCTATTACACTTTAATTTCAGACATTTTGATTTTAGCAGGTTAGGTTAAGGAAAAAATGCCTTTGTTTAAGTTAACCCCTTAAGTATATTAACCACATGTTAGAACTAGAGATGGCACGATACCACTTTTTTATGTCCGATACCGATACCGATATCATAAATTTGGATATCTGCCGATACCGATATGAATCCGATATAGTGTTTTTTAATCAACAAAACTGTTTTTTAAATATTTTGCTGCATTTTGTATAAGTTCATACTCAAGTTTAAAACAACAACTACACTAAAGCTATTCTGTTATACCTGTATGCAAAAAAAAATATTTCATAGTACAGCAATACTGATCAATCTAATAAACTTAAACCTACACCATCCTCCCTATTCTGGTATTTTAAAGAGTACTTAGCATAAATATTAAGCAACCTAACTAATAGGGTTCCAACTCCCAGCAACAACAAAAATAAATAAATAAAAAATAGGGAACCACCCCTCACGCTCCACCTCATGATGCTTAATCGACGTAATCAACCTTAATTTGATGCAGTGTGAAAAAAAAATGCACAGAAATCAATTATTTTTCAAGAAATATTAAATAGATTCAACATCTTTCTTCAACAAAATTGCAGACTGCACAGATGGTACCTTCCCAAAGGAAAAAGTACTATAGCTTACTAGGGTATATATATATTAGACTTAATAGTCACTATATACAGTAATGGACTTCTATACATTTTGCATCGAATTAAAACTTTGGCTGTCAGATAATTATTTATTAAAAGCTAGACATTTTAAATGAGAATAAGAAAGAAAAGTATGTCTTTGTGCCCCCTTTTCCCTGTTAATGCCCTATCGGCCCCCCTGGCTAAACTTTGCTAGATCCGCCCCTGCACAGTTACCAGCGTCAGCTACGTAGAAAAAGATCCTGGTGTAGAAAGTAATATTAAATAAATTCTAACAACAGCTGATCAAGCTTAAACGTGCTGCTGTTGTTCAGCCGCTGGTTTCCTCTTTCTGGTGCAACGTGGGCCAAAAGCAAACTAGAGACAAGGACTCGCGACAGAAAAGCCGATCAGCTGATCGTTAAGCAGTTTCATGATTGAAGTAGCAGCAAGAAGAGGCAGTCGCTTGTTAAGCTTAACGCAGGAATGCTTTACAAACATTCAGAGATGGACTTACACACTTGCTTTACTTCTCTCGGGATAACTTTGTCGGAGATGAAATGCTGGGTTGCTAGTGAAGCTCCACATGCTATCCAGACCACCGACAGGTCCCGCATGCCACAGCCGCTCTATCACGTGATGCATACTGCTCCGACGTGCTAACGTTCTGAGGTGAGTTACGGTGTGTTGCAAGTTTTGTGAGGTGCTTTCGTGATATTTAATGGATCGGATTACATTTTTTATTTTTCTCCGATATCCGATCCAGTAATTTAGGTCAGTATCGGACCGATACCGATACGTAATATCGGATCGGTCCATCTCTAGTTAGAACATATAAAACAAGCTTTTCCTTTCTTTTCAAGAGACACGTCTACAATCCTATTGTCCTATATATCATGATGTCTGTTTCAGACAGCAGAAAACTTCTGTTGAAGCCTTTTGTACTACCCTGAACACTAACAATGATCCAGGCATTTCAGTAAGGAGAGATCACTTGGAAGAACTGAACATGATTTATTTAGAAAGAGAAATTAATGTCTGGCGATTAGACTGCAATGACCCAGGGTGGCAGAATGGAATCCCAGCGGTAATAGGATTTTAGGATAGGACGCCGCAGAGTCTAGAGGCTAGTGGTGGTGAAGATGAAGACCAAGGCTTGAATGGAGCACTGACTAAGGTGTCTGTGAGGTGGAGATGGGGAGGAGGTGGGTTGCATGACAGATGCAACCCAGATGTAAATCATGCAAAGTGATGGCTGATTGGCCCAAAGAAGGCGTGCAGAAAGATGACTGGACTAAAATAATGATGTCAGTAATGAGATTGACAGTGTGGGAAAGCAGCAGTGATGTACAGAACAGAAAATCAGCCAAACATCCAGGAAAGCAAGCAGATGACTGATTACAGATCTTCCTTATTGAACTTACCTTGCAGCAACACAAAAGCATGTTTTCAAATAAGATTTTTGCTGAAGCCAGCCTTGTAAATCAGCATTTAATATATAATTGATCATGGCATCTCTTCTGTCCTCCACTTTCCTATTTATCTTGGAAAGAAGGAACTCCCTACAGGTGAGAAAAAGTCTGCGCTGTAGTTGTTCTCCAGACTGTGCTCTCCTTCTGACCTACATACAGAGAGACTTGCACCTCAGCTACAACACTGTTTGTGCTCTCAGTGGCACCCGCGTGATTCTGATATCCTGCCTGATGTAAACAGAATGTCTTTGAAAATACTCTCATTTATTTTTGTGATTTGTTTGCGCATATTCTCAAGCCACTGATTTTCATCACTATGTAAAGAACGACCACTAACAGCTTTATTGCAAAGATATATTTTTTTAATGAGACAAGGTAGTATCGTACTGTAAACTGTGGGTGTTGTTGTGAGTGTGGGTGCACTCGACCAATTTAGCATTGCGCTTAGTGGACTCGTAGCCGACAGGTGGAAAAAAGAAAAAAAATAATAAATGCAGCAGAACCAGAAATATTGATTTTTTTGTATTTCTTTGTTTTTTCAACTCCACATTCTTCCTTCGTGTCAAAATGTGATACCTACATTTCCCACAATCAGCTCGTCCACAGACATTCAGCTGGAGATTCAAGTGTGATACATAGTTGCAGTTACATAGATGGATAGGCATCTTTCTATTTCAAACATTTAAAACAATAAAGTACAGTTGACATTTATAGACAATAATAGAGTACCCAATATATTAACAGTCTGTATATAAGTAAATCAATTTTCATGCTCCTTAAAGTGCACTTGAAAAGCTCACACAAGAAGGTTAACCTAGCTTACCTAGAAGACCTCATCAGGGGGAGCACACTCCCCCTCCTTGAAGAGCTCACCCACTCAACCCGCATCCCCAGAAAACAGCTAACCCCAGATAAGGCAGCGTGATGTATCCCGAGACAACAGGACTGGGACATCTAAATAAAGGTGTGAAACAATCGCCTTCAAAAGGTTATCAATTCACTTCAACCAAAATTAGGACCACTCGGTGCGGCAAGAGTAAATAGTTATTAGTCTCAACACCCAAGGATAACCAGAAGAGCATGACTGATATGATGGAACTGAGATTTTGTTACACTTAATTTTTGCAAAACACAAATAAAACTAAATTGAAACTAAGGATTTTCAGAAAATAAAAAACTAGACTAAACTAGCAAAGAATTGGTAAAAACTAATTACAACTGGTAAAAATTGAAAATCTGGAGTCGAAACTAAATAAAAATAACAACTAATGGAAATGGTGAAAAGTTTAAAACCCTGGTGCAGAGATTGGCAAATCTGACCAGGAAAAGTATGAGATGGATTGTCAGGATAGTCAGCGTTAAAGCCACTTTTGACAGTCCATACTAGGGTGGCATTGGACATCTTCGGGGTGGGAGAGGGTTGGTGTGACCAGGGTGTGGTTTGGCTTGTTGTATGTATATTTGAGATCATATGGCTCTGGATGGACCAGTTACCAGGGCATGGAAGGAGGACAGACTCATTAAAGGAGGAGAAGGAACTTCCTGGGATTGGAGATCCTCTGGGTGAGTGGTTGATTAAAAGCATGCATAAAATAGAAGTTATCTGTTGTTATTGATTGGTAATAGATTGATAATTGGCCACATTTACAGCTGTATTGACTTGTTGTGGACGTAGTCGACTTCAGGTTTAAACACTCTAATTAACAGGTTGAAAATAGTGACATTAAAGGAAGAGTATGCAGCGCCACCCTGTCAGACGCCAGTGACGGTGGAGCTCACTGATGAATCAGGTGAGCTGGATTCATGGCTGATTCAAAACTAAGATCCCCCTGCTGTGGTCAAAAAGGGGAGAAAAAGGGGGGGAAAGTTGAGCTTTGGCATCAAACAAGGATTATTTGAACATTTTATAACTTCATTTGTGTCTTTAATAATTTAGGAATGGTAAAGCTTAAGCTAATAGCGGTCCGAGAAGACGGACCTTTTAGAGAATCAGTGAAAAAGCATAAACTATCACTTTCATGTTTAATCATTACTCATTGAAATGAACTGAATAGCGTTTAGAAGATTTGTTAATTTCTTTGTCTTTTGTTAAAAAGAGGGGTTTCAATCATTTTCAGACACACCTTGCAAATGTGCTTATAACGAGTTGGCACTTGGTCTTTTGAAGGTCATAAGCTTCGTTCGGCGTGACTGTCCGGACTGATATATTGTAGGTATTGACTTTGAGTGCTGAGGGCTAAATGCAAACACGCTTACACACACATAAGATATGATTAGAATAAGTCCCTGGGACATTCTGAATGTTTTAGACCAATTCTGAATCACTAGAAGGTCAATAGATAACAACATTAGATTATTAGCGGTAGGGAGAGAGGTGTTTTGGTTTTCTGTCTCTTACAGAGAAAGGAACAGACACCAGACGAGGTCACAGAGATGCAAGGATCCTCCGTAGCAGAGACAGACACAGTGACTGCCGAGACATCAACTGGGTCCAAGGGTCATGGCGTTTGGGCTCCAGCTAGTCACCACGAAAGGATGGATCCCATAAACACAGCAATAACCATGAAGGGGTTGGCGGAAATCCGGGAACACCAGACCAACGAAGTTCGAGACGCTCTTGGGCAAAAAAGGGGGACACCTTCCTGTTCCTTTTCTGGAGGATACACAGATCGTTGTTTGAAATCGGGGCAGAATAATCCCCTGATCTGTGCCACGACTGAAGGGTTGTCTAACCCCTAAGGTTGAAGAATGAAGAGCAGAGGATCACCCAACTGGACGACACTGGTAGCTGCAGCAATGAAATAAAGGCTAAAAGCTCTTTGGACAGAGGTTCTAGTCTGAGTACGTCTGAAGGGTATAAGGTAGCACCAAATAAAGCTGTGGGAGACCTGGGGAGTGTCATCTGGACCTGCTACTGTTGGAATCATAGTTTTTCTTGCATCTGAATTGCGCAAACACAGAGGTCATCCCACATATGGTTCGCCCCTCAGGGGGACAAAAGGACCTCAGGAGTGAGAAGAGATGAACCCGGCCACACTGCATTGAAGGGTGTTTGTGAGGTCATTATTTTAATGACCTCATCAGGGGGAATTGTTGGATTGTAGTGTTATTTTATGCCATGTTATATCCCTAATTAAAGATTGTGAATTATTATGTAGTTTAGTTTGCAATTTTAAGACTACAATGACTGAGATGGCTCCTGGCTTCTAGCAAGAGCGTAGATATTTTTAAAGACACAAATGCAAGATGGTGACGCTTGAAACACAACGCATTATTACGTTATATGTATTATTACGTCACTAATACACACACACATATATATATATATAAGTGACGTAATTTTTTACCGCCCAGCAAACTCACCGATAGCCGTAAACAATTAAACACACTTTATTAAATCCTGATTTCCTGGTTGTATTTGACCTTTTTTTCTCCATCAGTGTATGCACAACTTCCTACCCAGAGTCACTCTATTTATTTTCTGCTTTCTGCACTTGAAACACGGGATACCAACATAAAAATATTCCCGTAAGATCAAAAAACGCTGGATGTGACAGTCATTTCCTTCACATTTAACCAGGGGCAACACCATGAAAAACGAAAACAAATTTCCTCCTCAGAAATAAACGGAACACTTCAAATGATATTATAAGGCAGCTGTGGGTGTTTTGCTGTGTTACAGGAATAACCCGGGAGAAGGGGAGAAAAAAATATTTAAATATGCTTTTTCTGATTTGTCTCTCCCCACATTAAAGTAAATCATTACCACCATGACACTATAATCTCGTGACTGCTCGTCGGGTCATCAAATCTCTTTAGCTAAAGTAGAAATATGTTCACAGAATAGTGTTCCAAAAGAAAAATGCAATGATTAAAGGGTGAATCTAACTACATTACACATGGCTGACAATGTATTAGTTGTGCTGAATAATACAGCAAAGACTTAGCTGTAGAATAGGCCTACTATAAACTATTTGTTGTACCTGGCTGGGTTTTTTTTGTTTTTTGTTTTGTTGTATCTTAATACATTCTATGAAAAGTGAGAAACACTGGCCATTTGTATAGTATTCAACAGTATTCTACAGATCTTTGCTGATATTGGCCAAACTTATACATTTTTTCAAGAAAAAGAAAGCAGCCACATCTCAAAACAGTAGGGGTGCAACGATACACAAAATTCACGGTTCGGTTCGATACTTTGGTGTCACGGTTCGATATTTTTTCGATACAAAAAAATGTTCATGCCTTTTTAATTTGTCATTTATTAAAATTCTAAATATATATTTTAACTCAAAAGTACAGTTTTTAAATTTAACGTTGCTGAAACAACAAAGTAATAAAAAAAAAATCTATCTGATCGAGAAATCACTCATCTTTGGAAAAGAGATTTTATTACAGAGAAATGGCTCTTTCCAAAATAAAAGCTATACTATACGCTTCTTCTGGGCTATATTCTCAGCAGCATATTAAACATATCAGGTCCCCATAAGGAGAATCATGTGCTAACGGCTGTCTAAATTACTCGGGTAAAGTTTGTAGCATGCGTGCTTGTTGTTTTTGTCAGCTTCCACTTGTCTTTGCACGATGAAGTCGGCGTAAATGTGCAGTCATATTCGTTGTGTTCCCACTAGTGCTGTCAGCGTTAATCTCGTTGAAATGACGTTAACGCCACAACACGGCAAATCTCCGTTAACGAGCTACCGCGGATCGCCTCATGCGTGCGGCTGGACGGTGTCAACACGTTAACGAGCAAACTAACACACTAGTTCCCACCAATGTAATTGAGCATTATGTGACACATCCGGCATACTGTTTTATTTTTGTCCATGATGCGCTTACCTTCAGGGTCATACATCACATGAAAACCAAAATAGTTCCAAACGCCAGATCTGAATGAAGGTGGGGGAGGTTCAATTTGCCATGTTGCAACGAGCTTAACTTCTGTCTCGCTAGCTTGCCCTGCGCTCAATGAATCTGCGTTCGACTACTCCGCCTAGGCTGCACTGTCGAGCGCAGATCCACTGAGTGCTCAACACAGACAGCATCGTCAGAAGGAAAGTTGATAAAATAAATAAAAAATTTTGTATTGTTCGATACATATGCGTACCGAACCGAAAGCACTGTATCGAACGGTTCAATATCGATACGAGTATCGTTGCACCCCTACAAAATAGGTCACTTTGGTTCTTTTTTTTCATAAGCCATCATGTTGTACGTTTCCTCATTGTCCTGTTTTATGATCCAATTTGGGCCAAGCTTTGCTGGACAGATTTTACACACTGCTTCTCTATTTAGGCTTAGTTTTAGTCAAATAAATAATGAGACTGTGTAAAAACGTCATGTTTTGTAGTTCATCTGAGGTTATATTTACCTCATTTTAACACTTGCGAAGAGCTTAAACTAGTTGAGCTCTCTGTTTTAATATTTGTAAAGTATCGGGTCCTTTGTTTACAGTTTTTTTTTTTTTTTTGCTGTTGTTTTTTTATATGTTAGTGCCCCAGCTTTCTTCGGAGGTTATACACTCAGGCAAAGGATGAAAGGATTTCTCACGTTAGATACCTGTTCCATAGGCTGTGATGACTGTCATTATAATGCCTTAGCCCGGTCTCTCTCTTTTTTGTAAGGTAAGATCTAAATAGGTTGGCAAGATAATGCATGCTGGCTGATGATGATGACCTGTTTTATCCTTGGTAATCAAAACAAGGTAGTCTAGACATATAAAAGCAGTCATCGAGTGAAAATGAGCCCTAATAACGTGCAATAATGCGTTGTGTTTCAAGCGTCACCATCTTGCATTTGTGTCTTTAAAAATATCTACGCTCTTGCTAGAAGCCAGGAGCCATCT
Source organism: Diplotaxodon limnothrissa (assembly GCF_057381915.1). Classification (NCBI taxonomy): domain Eukaryota; kingdom Metazoa; phylum Chordata; class Actinopteri; order Cichliformes; family Cichlidae; genus Diplotaxodon; species Diplotaxodon limnothrissa. The sequence goes on along the minus strand of NC_140602.1, from coordinate 54,148,337 downwards.
CAATCATTGTAGTCTTAAAATTTCACAAGTTTCAGAGATTTGTTTAGTTAGTAGGATGATATGAATTCTAAGCATAGTATATGTATACCAGTGCATGCATGCTGCATTGTCCTTTATGCATTCTGGGCTTTTCTAATTTTAAACAACAAACACTTCCTTCTTTTCCTGACTGTCATGGAAGCAGTTCTCTCTGTCACTCCACTCACGTGTTGTTTACAATGTTTCCTGCAGGAATGTGGTCTGACAGCTGAAATGATCCACCTGGAGAACAAGAGCGTCCTTGGATAATGCCTGCAGGGAATTCTAATAAGATAAAAAATGCCCCCCAAAAAATGCAAGGACTTTCTGACAGGCTGCAAAAGAGACGAAAGTAAAAAGTCAACAGTTTATTTACCCACAGCATAAATTACCATCTATTGTGATCATGGATGGGGAGACTGAATAAACTATGCTCGCCATAAGTAAAACTTCACTGGCAATTTCAGCCCATTTTTTCCCCATTAAAGCTTTCACATAACATTGGTGAACACGCAGAAATATTTAGTGTGATGATGCTGTTGAGCTTCTGTGTGTGAATGAAACCCAAAGGATCTGATACAAGATGAAATGAAGACAGTAAAGAGAGACAGACAATGAACATCTCTAACACAGTGACCCACTGATACCCTAGCACACATTCTCTCACCCACAACAATGCAGCAAAGGCCACCCCTACCTCCTCGATAAATTGGCAGAGAGATGTGGTGTGACAGACCATTGAGCCTTCCGTAGCTCTAATGAGGCCTGCAGCCAGCAGGGACTGAGTGGAGCAGCTATACTAGTACGTTTCCATTACTACAGTGCAACAGCTGCAAGTGGAGATCCTATAGAAATGGCAGGAAACACGAGGCCAAGTCTGAGATCTTAACAGCAGAAGCACTTAGCTGTGGGATGTAGAAACCAAATAAAGCTTGCAAGAAAGAAAGAAAGGCTGATGAGAAGTTGTTATCAGCTCACTTTCTGCGAGGAGCCGACAACACATAATGCTTCCCTGGAAAATTAAATTACAAGTTGTATTAGAGCTAAATTTAACTGGAAAAAAGTCCTACTGCTGTCCTGGAGCCGCTTTAAGTGACTGTAGTAACATTTTAAAGATGAGCAATTTAGATTGTTTTTTGTGTGTGTGTTTGTGTTCAGATTTACAGCTTAACAATAGAGCTTAAACACATACAAAAAAAGGCAATATTTTACTCAATCTCAAAGGAACAGGCAGCCTGATAACCAAACAAATCTGACAGCAGTCTTACTACGTCATATGTCATGACTGAAGGTTTTTCTTATTGCATCCGGAGCAGCTGCACCCATTGATAACGCCCGTTGAATATTGAAACGTAACTCAGAGGTTATAGACAAATCTGCAGATGAATCTGTATTTGTTGTTTTGTCTTGCAGTGCCAGGCTAAGGAAAATATACCATGGGCACAGAAAATTTGGGATTCAATTGGCTGTTATATGTGAACTGTGTTTAATGTAATCATCATAAACTTCTTGTAAACGATGGAGACGGCCAGTGCAACATCACTCATTGGTTCAAGAACTCAATTTGAAGTCTTAATATTTATGTCTAGATCAGTTGGGTTGTTACAAAGGAGGAAATTAGCTTCAGTGACCCAAAACACCCTGTAAACATTCCTTTCATGGCTGAGGTATGAAATTTTAACATTAGAGTCTATAGAGACTGGATTATTTTACACCTAGCCTCAAATAGTGAGTAAAGTAACTTTAGCACTTTTGAGTTGGCTCTCTTTTTTTTCTAAACCACACAGGGTCCAAAGTATACATAGAGGCTCAAATATATACACACACTCCCACTAATATTTGGTTAAAAGTCCCTTAACAAGTTGCACCTTGACTGGACACTTCTGGTAACCATCAGCATGTTATGTTTCACTGTGTGGCTGGCAGGAAAGAGAACCCAAACGCAGGACTCATACGTGGGGAGGGATGAACTCAAAACGGCAGCTTTATTGCTGGAAAAACACACTAAACACAAGGAGCCATAAACAAGAAACTCGAATCAAAAACCAGAGACACGAGGGCGCTACGCTGGGAACACAGGGAACTAGGAGCGCGGAGGAAACACACAGTGTGAGGAGACGACGCGACAACGAACGGAGGTGAGCACAGACAATAAATACACAAGGAGAACAGGGAACAGCTGGGAGACACAGCTGAGGGCAATTACACACGTGACAAAATGGGGAGGACAGAGAGACAGACTGGAGGGTGAGACAGAGAGAGGGTGAGTGAGAGAGCACAGAGGGGCACGAGAGGAAGCACAGACATGACGGGATGAGGGAAACACGGAACGTAAGGAGTGGACACAAGGCACAAGAACTCACATCATAAACTTAAACACACAGAGGAAGACACAGGGGAGAGGGAAATTAAACCAGGACCACAAGAAACTAGACCCTGTAGAAATAAACTATAGACTAACAAAGAGAAAACCCAGAACCCTGACACAACGAGCTTCTGGCATCATTCTGGCTGGACATGTGATATGTGACTACTCATCTTGGCAGAATTGGTTGGCTTCATTTAAATTGGCTTGTTTCCTGGTAAGGACGCAGCTTTTAGCATAGCCCACAAATTTTAGATAGGCTTTAGGTCGGGGTTTTTTCGTAATGTTAGTTGCTTTGTCCACTCCAAAACACGTTTTGGTGTTTTTTTTGGAATATTGTGCTGTCAGAGCACCCAATTAAGTCATCTGCTGATTTGAGGTGAAGTTAAAGAATGTGGAGGTAGTCCTGCTTATTATTCCATCCGCTTTGTGTAACACACGAGTACCATTGGCAGCAAAACATCCCCAGAGCATGATGCTACCACCGCCATGCTTAGCAAGTAGCACAGCGTTCTTAGGATCTAAAGCCTTACCTTTACTCCTCCAGTGCAGGTTTGAGCCTCAGTGGTTGGTAGCCTTAGTGAGCATCCTACCAACTGAGATCCCATCTGAATGTTTAGGTCTGAGTGTTGTCAAACAATTTATTTTTATGATGGCAAACAGAAACACCCAACTGATGTTTACCATAATAACTAACAAGAAGTCAATAGGCCTTGGCTTCATCAAGTTAAAAGAAACTGCAAATCTTTTGTTCCCATTTCTTTAATTAAATCACTAGTTACGTAGCATTTTTGTACCAACGAGGTAATTCCCAAACAACTATTAGCTGAAAGGTTGCCTTATCTCAGCATGGTGTGCAGCGTGAAATTAAAAAAACTGAGGAAACTGGGTAAGTGCCGGACAAATATGACGTGGAAAGCTTAAAAACTGTTTACCGCACATAAACAGTATATCCAAAAGTCATGACCTTAAGAAAAAATAGATCAAAAAAGGCCTGAGAGATGCATCTGGCCCTTCAGTTGATCCATCTGTTGTTTGCTGGCTGGCTGTTAGAAAACTTTTGCTAAGAAAGGAAAGTCAAAAACTCATTATAATGATCCAAAAATCATTTTTGCTTTCATGTTTTCATATGTTTCAATAAATCGCAGCAGCTATTTCCCAGCATAAAGAAAAGAAGGGTGAGTCAAGACTTTTGCTTAGGACTCTACATACAAATACAACTGAACAGAAAACAATAAAAGGAGGAGATGATGCAGGGAAAAGCAAAGGTGTGTGAGAGAGTGATACAGCAACCCAACATGGAGAAACTATGGCTTCAGTGTTGGGTTGGATTGTTAGCCCTTTGATCTCCTCCACATGCTGAACTGTCCCTGGGTGACTGAGACGCACAATGTAAAGAGCTTTCTAGAAGCTAATAAGAAGTGTAGTGTAAGTTCAGACTATTTACCATGTCTGAGGTGCTTGTGCCAAAGCGCCAGCAGCAGCCTGTGTGTGTATAATAGAGTGCTATGATATTATATCTGCTGCAAAGACCATTTTAATTATTTATATCTAGCAGGCAGTGCAATTCTCTCTTTTCTCAAGTTCAATCAAATAACTTTTTCCCCTCCTCACCCAGTTCCGGAGCTTTTAAAAATCCTGCCTCAAACTTTCAAATCCTTTCCGGTTAAGCTGCTGCCCGACACTAATGACAGAAACTCTCCAAACAGTTGTTCCAGCCTCTGACAAATCCATTGCTAACTTTGAACTTCTAGGTCCTTTTAAGTTTTAACCGATGGCTATTTCCAATCAGCTTAATTGGGTTGCAGTGTTATAACCTGAAATGTCTTAGTTAGTTGAGACTTTGAAAAAATGGTTGCTAGGAAACATCAGCAGCTATACCTTTGCTTTGAACTGCCAACAGGAAATCCAGTTGCTGTTGAAGTTTTGCAAAAGGTCATATCTTTGTTGACTGTGTTAATATTCTGAGAAAACTCTGCAGTCATTACAATCAGCGTACAGGAGGGGAAAAAAACCTGTCTATCATTCCATGTTCTTTTTCCCACAGAAGGTCAGACCCTTCACTTCTTTTACCCTGAGTTCAGCTGATCACAGCATATTTCTCCTGTTGGGCTTGTAACCCTTAAATAAGTTTAGATAACGAGAAAAGGATAAGTAAGAAAAAACAAAAAAACGTTTCAAATCCTAACTGGTAGTTTGCTCCTCCTTTTGGCAAAAATAATCCATTTGTCCTGGAAGGCTATCGAGTGTTTTTCTGTTTTTGTTTTTCCTTATACCGGTGGGATCTTGAACCAGTCGACTGGGGTCTGAATGGAATCCAAGCCTGAAATCAGTACCTAATGTTTATTTTGTCAATAGGGAAGTCCCGGAGCACAAATGGGATGCAGCTCTGGCATGTGAGAAAAGGCCATGGAATACATTAAAAAAACATGGTTACTGGAACACACTGTGCTTACCTGCAACTGCCTGTGCTTATATTTTTTATTCACAAAAAAAGAAATAAAACAGAATCCACAATAATCATTCAAAAATCAGCAGGGGAAGGCATGTAGAAACAACTCTTTACAGCTTGCCATATTCTGTCTCTTACCTCTTTGTGATTTCCATTCTGTCTGGTTTGTAACAATGGAGAGATCATTCAAAGTTCTATTTAAAGAAAACTGAGCATTTAACCTAACTACTGTCTCTGTCTACTGGGTTTTGTTGCTCCATTTCAGTTTTGCCACTGAAGACTGTGCATAAAAGATGGAAGTAGCCAATCAAGAATTCCCTTAAACCAGCGTTTTTCTAATGGACAGCAAGGGACGAATCTTCTGGTGGCCAAAAGATTTCTCAATTGATTTAATAGCTTAGCAAACACTCCTAAAGAGTCGATGATCTAATCTATTAGTCTGTAGTTTTAATAAATACAGCATGATTAATTTAATCTGACTAATTTGGATTAAGGCCTCAGTCAGACAAATTTTAATTTTTTCTTTGGAGCCACAATAGCAACCTCTGGTTGCCAGGGAAAAATGTGTACGGTGTGAAGAGCAGTACAGAAACTTGAAAAAGTAAAGGCTGAGCCATACTGCTGCATCTTACTTGTTTCAAAAAGTGCAGCTTTTACAATGAAGGTGAACATTCTCTGTTCCCGGTTTACATAGTACTCTTCAGAGTTTCACTACCATTCAGTTGGCAAGTGTTTTCAGATAAGTTGGTGTCTTCCATGCAAACTGTGGGCGACTATGGCAATCTACTGGTCGTCAAAGCAGTCTCAAAGATGTCTTTTGTATGTATAGCTCTTTGTGACCAGTTTCACCAAGCAACTGACAACAGCCTCCAGCAACCGGTCGCCAAACTTTTTAGGAATATACATTTTTTCTTAGCGATCGATGTTTGCCAGAAGATCACTGGCTATGCCTGGAGTTTTTAAAAGTAGAATGGGAGGCAGAGCCTTCAGTTTTCAGGCCCCTCTTCTGTGGAACCAGCTTCCAGTTTGGATTCAGGAGACAGACAGCCTCTCTACTTTTAAGATTAGGCTTAAAACTTTCCTTTTGCTAAACATATAGTTAGGGCTGAATCAGGTGACCCTGAATTCTCCAGGAGTAATGCTGCAATAGGTCTAGGCTGCTGGGGAATTCCCATGAGTATTTCTTCCTCAGTCACTTTTCTCACTCACTATGTGTTAATAGACCTCTCTGCATTGAATCATTACTTGTTATTAATCACTGGCTCTCTTCCACAGCATGTCTTGTCTTTTGTCCTCACCCCAACCAGTCATGGCAGATGGCTGCCTCTCCCTGAGCCTGGTTCTGCTGGAGTTTTTCCTTCCCCCTGTCACCAAAGTGCTTGCTCATAATGGATCATATGATTGTTGGATTTTTCTCTCCGTGTATTATTGTAGAGTCTAACTTACAATATAAAGTGCCTTGAGGTGACTGTTGTTGTGACTGAATTGAATTGGTTTAGGCCTCTGTGACTGAGGCCCAGAGTGAATGAAATGAAGTGGAGTGTTCTCTCTGTTTGCTTGTGACCTGTCTTTAAAAGAAAAACATGATGCTACGGTCAAAAATATTGAAGCTTCATAACGGTGGTCCACAAAATAGTGGGTAATTCACAGTCAGGCGTGCTTTCATATACGTCCACAAGATGGTGAATGAACTGTTACTTATACAGTGCTGTTCTATTCAGTTTGAGTTCTAAAGTGCTTTATCACTGCATGCATCATTCATCATGCTTTTCATACACTCACAGATGATCCAGTCTATCTCCTGACACACAGCACCTGTCCACAGGCTCTTCATGATTCTGATATAAGACCTAAAATATAGTTACACATCTCTAAGCATCTAGCAAGATGGTCAAGCCCTGATTTTATATAAACTATACTGACAGAAATATTCACTCATCACATAAATATTCACTAATCTAAAACACTTTCATGACCAAAGGTGTATAAAATCAAGCATTTAGGCATGCAGACTCCTCTGTGTTGCTCTCAGGAGCTCCAGTGTGGTAGGATACCACTTGTGCAACAAGTTCAATTGTGGCATTTCCTTCCAGGTATTCTACACTCAATTGTTAGTGGTATTATAAGAAAGTGGAAGCAATTGGGAATGACAGAAACTCCACCACATAGAATCATAGAGTGGCTTCAGCAGATGCTGATGCATATAGTGCCCCAGAGGTTGCCAGCTTTCTGCAGTCAATCTCTGAAGACCTCCAAGCGTAGAGGGCTTCATGGAATGGGTTTCTATGTCCAAGCAGCTGCATCCAAGCATTACATCATCAAGTGCAATGCAAAGTTTTGGGTGCAGTGGTGTAAAGTACACTGCCACTGGCCTCTAGAGCAGAGCAGTGGAAATGTGCTCTCTGGAGTGATGAATCACACTGCTCCATCTGGCAATCTGATAGATGAGTCTGGATTTGGTGGTTGCCAGGAGAACAGCACTTATTTGACTGCATTGTGCCAAGTGTAAAGTTTGGTGGAGTGGGGGTGTTTTTCAAGAGCTGGGTTTGGCTTCTTAGTTCCAGAGAAATAAACTCTTAATTCTTCAGAATACCAAGACATTTTGAACATTTCATGCTTCCAACTTCGTGGGAACAGGTTTGGGCATGGCCCCTTCCTGTTCCAACATGAGCGTGTCCCAGACACACATGTCATGGACAGACAAGACATGCATAATCAAGTTTGGTATAGAAGAACTTGACTGGCCTGCACAAAGTTCCGACCTAAATCCAGCATAACACCTCTGGGATGAATTGGAACAGAGACTGAGTGTCTGACCTCAGGAATGCACCTCTGGAGGAATGGTCAAAATAATAAGAATGTCATAAACACTCCTAAACCTTGTGGAAAGCCTTCACTAAAGAGTTGAAGCTGTTATAGCTGCAGAAGAGTAGGTCAGCATGAGATTAAACCCTACGGATTAAGAATGGGATGTCATTCAAGTTCATATGCATGTAAAGGTATACAAGTTTGACAGCACATGTCGGGAAGGTCCTGGATCCATATTCAGCAGCAATGAATCCATTAAGCCATATGAAAGAGATTAGCCAAATCAAAAGAAGTAACAAGCCAAAAAAGAAAGACAGATAGAGAGCACCTCACAGCTTGTGGGAGGGTTGACATCTCATGCAGATCTGAGAGAGGCAGAGGTGGAAAAGATGTGAATGTTTGAGACGGCAAAAGTCTGAACAGAGAAGCGAAAGAAAATATAAATAAATACAAACAATGAACAAGAACAAAAATTCTACTTACTAATTGTACAATCTGTAACAGGCTAAATGGGTATTAACACATGATTTGCACATACTGCACAGTCTATGCTAATTAATGCGTATCTTGCTTATAATGTGCATTATATGCTATATGTTCAGGTTTTACTCTTCACAGTACTCTGATTGCCGGTTTCTATAGTGTAGTCACAGTTGCTGCAATGACCCAGTTTCCGACACAGAGATCATTAAAGTTTCATATCAATCCAGTGTAGGGGGAAAAAAACATAACAAGCCTTTAGATTTTAACAGCACATCAGTGTTCTTAGAATAAAACATCACAAGATGAGTTTTATTAAAACACAGACAAAAACACTGAATCACAGAGAATGCAGTCATTGTGCAGTCGGTATGAACTCTATTTGACACACGGGGTGTTAGAACGCACTCCGAGAGATTAGTTTATACAAAGTGTTTATAAACATGTAAAGATTTAAATGAAAATTCATATTGCATATTTTTATTATAAGTTGATGATTCTCGTGATATTTGAAAACAATAATAAACTTTGCATTTCAAAGTATTTTGCAAGATCTCAGGACAGTCTATTAGCTTGTAACTCTCACAGCTCCTGTTTCCTGGACATAGAACTTCAAATATATAACAAAAATAAATAAATTCACACACCTCTTAAATCTGCTGGAGTTTTGGAAACAGTTTCCTAACCCTAACCATTATTAAAAGTGCTAGTAACTAACTCCTAACTAGTAAGACAGGGGGATGTCTTTCTTGTATCTTAGGAAATTTCAGGTACAGAAGACTGTGTGTGTGCGTTTAAAAAATTTATTATATAATTAATTAATTAATTATAATTGTTTCAATTCAGTTTCATTTTTTTTTTTTTTATCAGTTCAGTTTTGGGGAAAAAACATTGCAACAAGTGTAAGAGGTGCATTGGGAAATTCATGTGCTCATGTGTACGAGTGTGTATATATATATATATATATATATATATATATATATATATATTGTCAACTGCACTAGAGTGTTTACTATCAGATATACAGTAGTGTCATCAAAAGCTATTATACAGACAGATGTGTAAACTGAGGGAATTTTCCAGCATTCGTGTTTTTTCAAGAGACACCAGCTGACATTTAATATCTTCCCCATTTGTTACTCTTGGGTTTTCTTAGCTAACATCTCACCTCAGTAGCCTCTGATTTATGGTTCTCCTTTTCAACTCAGTGGCTTCTGGCACTGAACAAAGCATGTGGGGTTAAAATAAATGTTCAGAGCTGTAGTCATTGGTCCTTGATAATTTTGTCAAAATCCAGTCACAATCCAGCTGAACGGCTTCTGGGTGGTGTATAAACAGCGGGGCATTGTGCTGTAAAATGGCTTCTCGCCCTTATTTCCCTCTCGCCCGCTGCGCATTGAGTGCTCTGACACAAGTGTGACAGATGTAGCCTCTAAACTGTTTCTGTGTTTGACAGCTCAGCCTCCACCTGACCACCTTCATCAGTGCTCTGCCGTGAGGACGGGCCACAACCTGTGTGGACATTGAACCCACATCAGTGCACGCATCTGCCGTGTAAAACGAGAGTGTAAACTATACCATGGGTAACATACACAAAAGGTCACACAGTTCACAAAAACACAACCTATGAACTGACACCATGTTCGAAAGGCATCAGAGGTGACGTGCATTTGATGTGACCACATAAACATTGCCTATCCAAGCTTACAAATGTGCATTAATAATTCATCTGCAGTTTTGTTCAGTTGTTACAGCCACGTATTCTACATCTGTCTCTTGCCAGTGGACAGATTCCTCGTCTCCTGCACACAAATCGCTAAGGCATCTAGTTCCAATGTAAGAGTGAAATTGATAGTCATGTGGAGCACCGCAGCATTAACATTTACACAGCAAAAGTACCATGCCGGCTACATTTTATTTCAGTATTTATTTTCGACCATTTTTCTTGCTTCAAATTCCCTCGGCTGCTATAAATAATTCAATTCCGCTTTATTTATGTAGCGCTAAACCATAAGTCATCTCAGCGTATGATGCATGCATAGTAAGGTCAAGACCTTACAGAATTATTTGGAGAAACCCAACAATGTCTCCTTGTGCAAACAAGCGCTTGGCAAGAACGGGAAGGAAAAACTCGCTCTCAGCAAGAAGAAACTTCAAACTAAAGTAGACTCAGGATGGGAGGCTGTCTGTCTCACTGGGCATTTCGCATAAAACAAAAAAACACCTGGTTTTGGTAATATACCATCAGAAAGTTAGAATAACTAGAAGCGAGTGAGGACACCAGTGAGTTCTCAAACAATACTTTAAAAATATATATATATTTAAATATTAGATAAAAATACACTACTTTGTAGTGTATGTAGTGCTCTGTAGCGCTTTGTAGAGTTGGACAGGATTTGGATAATTAGGCTCAGACGGTAGCCATAGTCAAACATGACCTTCATTTTGATGTCAAATGCAGGCTACTACATTACTACATACTACTACATTGTTAGCAGTATGAACTTTAGGATTAGAAATCAGCATGACACCTCAGTTTGAGCTGTTTGGAGACAGTGTCAGAGAGGTAAGGTGGACTTGTGTAGAGTAGTGATAATACGATGTACTGGACAAAGGATGTTGAATATGAAGGAAAAGAGGAAGACCAAAGATTAATCACAAGGTTTATCTGAAGAAACAGAATGCAAGGGATAGGCTGAGATGGCCTGTCGTGGCTACCCCCTAAAGGGAGCAGCCAAAAGAAGGAAACCAATTAGACATGACAAATTTTAAAAAGCACCACTAAAACCTAAAATAATGGGGAAAAAGTAATGGAAAACATGATCAAAATAATTGCTTGTGTTTAAGGTACATTAAATCATTTATTTAACCGAAAAAAATAACTTATAATTGCACACTAAAAAAATGTATATTAAGTCATACAACAAATTGATGCATTCTTTTAAATTTAGAATTAATCCATTAAAAATACATAGGAGCAGGCGTCATTTTTTGGAAACCACCATGTTGCCCTGCCACCTTTGAGACAGTTCTGCCTTATCTCGTCTTACATATGTGGCTAGAGATGGGCCAAATACGTAATATGCCAAAGGTGGAGGAGAAAAGAGAACTCGTAAGCATTTGTATGCATGCATTGAGGGCAATTTTTAATTCATGCCTGCACCTTCAGACTCAAGATATGAAGGTTCATAGCAATGAAAACATGAAGTCAAGCGACAACTTGTTGTAAGCCGATTAGACATGCGACCCTCCTGACTCTAGAGAGCTGACAATGAGCCAGCTAAACAACAGCTGGTTATAAGCTAACGTTATGCCAGCTAACACTACACAAAATCAATCCTCAAAATCAGGCTTTTCCTCTTATAAATGGTTTGATTACAGTCTCACATCTTATGATCCAAGTTCAACAACTTAGATCCATTTCAAAGAAAGTTTCATAATTCCGGCTAACAGCAGCTCATATCCTTAGCAACGTACCTCAGTATCGCTGTTAGCGAACAGAAGTGAGCTTCACTGAGTATATAGACGCGGATGTTTCCTGCCCGCTGAGGTAAACAGCAGACTGAGAGTCTATAAGGACAGCTAAACAACTCCAGCCAATGTAGAGTTACTTTGCTGTCTGGGTACACTCACCACTGATGAACGGTCGCCAGGATTTTTGATGTGACTTAGGGTTAAAGAATACCAAAGAATACCACAAAATATTTGCACACAAATGTCCATTTTTTATTTCCCAATTTATTTATTTAAGTACTGATATTACTTAACTCCAGATGACCAGAATCAACTTTTTGGGATTTACTTACCTGGATGATTGAGCATGCAATATCAATAATTTTTTGCAAGAATTATGCACTTGAATTGGGAGGGGTAGGAAAACAGAGATTGGCTGACTGCAATCTGCAATCTACTGAGATCCAGCGGTGAAAATTGTACACTCTGTAACTTTAATATATAGAGTAAGGAACAACACCTGATTAAGTTGCATACTCCAGATGGAGTTGTGGTTCAATGGTTTCATTTTTACTGCTATACCAACTTCATTATTATTCAAGTATTAAACCCATTTGCAATGTTTCAGTGTTTCCTTTTTTAATATTTCAAGATTTTCTAACTTGAAAACTGGGAAGCAGCAAGGTGACAGTCCAAGGTGAATTAAAGAGCATTAGTTTTATTACCAGCTCGCCCAAAGGTGTGATATATCCACATGCCAAATGTCCACTTATTCCATCCATCCATCTACAATGAATATATTCCATTCCCACAGGATATGTGTGGGTTTTGTCTTTCAGACTTTTTCTTTTCTTTCAGATGAGTGTTTTTACGAGACTGTTTCTTTTATTTATTTATATTTCCTTTTTGAATCCTGGCGCCTTATATTGTATCTGACAGATAATTTTCCAATTTTATTCAGAGTGCAGACTTCCACCTCGTGTTTTTTCAATTGTTGAGCTTTCTCGGGAGACTGAGCGGACTGCTAAACAAATTGCCCTTCTTCAACAAATTAGTTTGATCCACTGAGGATGAAACTACCCTTGCTAAGAGCGTGGCTGCAAAAGACCACACAAAACCCGAGCATATGGCCTAAGTCCAGATTCAGCAGCATCCTATCAACAGAAATGAATGGGTCATTAGCTCAGTGCAGCTTCTTCACCTCCCATATGCTGCCACGACAGGAAAAAGTCTCTTGCACCAAATCCCAAATCACCAAAGGTACTTGGGCCTCCAGGCATGCCAAGAAACTCGAAGCCTTTCTCAGCTGAAGGTAGTGCTCTACACGGAGTCCCTAAAGACGGGGATCACATCAGAAGGAGCACTGTGTGTCGCACAACTGGGAGAAAATCACACCATATACGTAGAACACAGAGGAAATGCCAGTGAGGAAAAACATGTTTTCTTTTTTCTGATTGTTGATTTGCCCTCACATATCACGCAGGAAGTTATTATGTTTAATCTCGAAATATGCTGACAGGATTCTCATTTCAGTTACATGATGCCAGCTCAAAAGACTTGGAAATGTTTTTTTTTTTTAATTGCCATTTATATTCAGTATCTGTAAACTCCTCTAATAAAAAATCGCGGCAGATGTCGAGACACAAATCACATACCAACAAACAGAGCCATAATTTTGCACCAAGCAGGGGAATGGGTTATGCAATTGTTTGATTTATTCATAAGTCCTATTAAGAATTTGTTTTGTTTGTGGGAGCTGGTACTTTGTCATTTACTGCGTGGTTTACGAAACCAAGCTTGGGCAGAAAAGAAGTGAAATCCTCCCTTTTTTTCCTTTAGTAACTTTGGTGACTATCTCCAGAAAAATATGCCAAGCACCAAATATTTATGGCTGCCACATAAACTAACACAATCCTAATGTCCTGCAAGCCCCATGGAACACCTTTCTAATTGAAATCACTTTTTTGATATCCTTGCTTACTTTGTAATTATAGCTCAACTGTGTGCACTACTTCTCCTCACTTGCTCTAGGCAGGCAGTGTACTGTCAGATTGTGTGGGCTTGTTAGCTGGTAGGGGCTACGTGTGGGATCTGTGAAAACTGAACAATACCATCCAAAACAATGAAGTGAACATTGCTGATGGTTGCATAGAGCTACGCACAAATGTGTTCCTTCTTAGCAGCGTCTGCTGTATAAGCAATCATGTTCTACCAAGGTTTGCCATGGGTTTTGCAGGGCTCTGTGTTGTCTCCATTCCTGTTCACCTTATACACCTCAAACTTTCACTGCAAGGTCATGCCACTTACTGAAATACTCTGAACATTCTGCAGCAGTTGGAGGTGTGGAAGTGAGGTAAGGAGGAGGAGTGCAGAGCACCAGTGGATGATTTTGTGGAGAGACATGGAAGAATGATCTGCTTTTTAGGTCCAGATTTAGTAAACAGAGCGAAATAGTGTGTGAGAAAAATCCTCAGATAGCGCTCATAGGTGTGATTAGTTTCAGAGAGGATTTGATTTTTTTTAAGTTGTGCTGTTTTCTAAATGTGTGCAAAAGAATGAGAAGTGCTTATTTTCTGCATTAAATATTCTCACAATTAGCAGTAAATTGCATGTTGCTAATGTTAATAAAACAGTTTTGATTTAAATATTCTTCCCTAAATTTTGCGCTTTAAGAAAGGAACTGAGAAATACATAAGCAACAGGTTCAGACACAAAAATCTATTTCCCACCTCTTACATCATGTCACTGCGCTCTTTGTAAATAGCAACAGTACTTTTTTTTAACCCCAAAACCCAGCTGGTGTTGATGTGTAATGTGAGTAAGGCCAAAGAGATGCTGATTGGCTTCAGAAAGAAGAGGATGGCTACATAACCTGTATCATTATCTTAATGTGAAGGAGCAATTTGTATTTGAGGAAACCACATCAACAACATTCCCTGCTTGGAAGACCAAGAACACTCAACACTGGGAACCACCAAACATTTACATTGGTGTCTAGGGGTCTGTAACTTGATGATCCAAGCATCGGGAGCAGCATCAGACCTGGTGACTGGTCATTGAGCAAACTGTTATCCATCATGGAAAATCCCTTATACAGGTGTAATATCATATCAGAAAGCTTAATTCCTCCCATATGCTAATTATATACAATGATGAGTGATGGGCATGGAATGGTGATCTTTGCATTGGACTCTTTGCTCCACCGTTTGACCGATGAAAGAGGCATGAACCCACAGGCATTGTTTAGAACAGGGGTAGGCAACGCCAGGCCTCGAGTGCCGGTGTCCTGCAGGTTTTAGATCTCACCCTGTGTCAACACACCTGAATCAAATGATTAGTTCATTACCAGCCCCCTGGAAAACTTCAAGACATGTTGAGGAGGTAATTTAGCCATTTGAATCAGCTGTGTTTGATCAAGGACACATCTAAAACCTGCAGGACACCGGCACTCGAGGCCTGGAGTTGCCCACCCCTGGTTTAGAAGGTTGACATATTTGGTGTCACACCATTTTATTGCAATCAGACCTTCATCAGACCTGTAATAACAGGCTCCCTGGCCCTTCTTCATCAGGTCTTTGTCTGCCATCAGGGGAGCTCCACCGGTGCAGTTTGGTCATACAGTACCAATGCACCTGACACCCAAGGAGGTGTGCAAGTTCTGGACCAAGCTGAAACTTGTGAAGAGCTGAGGTTCTTTTATGGGGTTGCATAGTGTTTTTTACAACTTTGGCCCCTTAGCGGTAGCTTCTGTTCCTTTTCACTGAGGGGAGCATTGAAGAATGTAGATCCCCCTTGATACAGCAGCAAGTCATGGATGATGCCAGATGAACTTGCTTGGCAGAACAATTTAAAGCCCCACTCATCTGGTTTGTTGGCAATATACTGGTGGAGAGTGCCAGCCCTAGTGGCTTCATATGAAACCACCATGACCTCAAACACACTGTGGTTGAAGATGGATGGTATCATGAGTATCATGCCACAGGACCATGTGATTTTTGGACATATAATTGCTTTGCACCAATATAGTACTTGTTAAACATGAAATTATAATTTTGACAACTTAGTATTATTAATTTACCAGCTACTGTAATTTGATTAAAAGCTAATCAGTTGTGATATTTGTGATTTCCATGTTATTCTTGATTTTACAATATTTACTAATATTAACTCTAATATTATTAATATTACTAATTATTGAATTATATTACTAATTAGTAATATTGCTGAATATTACTAATAATAATAATAATATTAATATTACTAATATTACTAATATTAACTCAGAAAGTTCTTCAGTATTTCAGACCCAGCAACACGCTCAGACAGAAACTGGTTCACCCGAAAGACAAAACTCCTAAACACAGACTTAACAATGTGGTGTATGCTGTACAGTGCAGCGAGGAATGCCCAGACCTCTACATTGGAGAGACCAAACAGCCACTTCACAAGCGCATGGCACAACACAGAAGAGCCACCTCCACAGGACAAGACTCAGCAGTCCATCTGCATCTAAAGGATAAAGGACACTCTTTTGAGGATGCCAATGTTCACATTTTGGACAGAGAGGACAGATGGTTTGAAAGAGGAGTGAAAGAAGCCATTTACGTCCACTGTGAGCGACCATCTTTGAACAGAGGCGGTGGTTTACGACACCAACTCTCTGCCATCTATAATCCAGTTTTGAGATCCGTTCCCAGACGCCTTAACGCCCACTCACATCCTGGGCCATCCTGTGTAGAGTAGTGACCTCAGGAAATCACATGATAGAGTGGGGCTAGGTTTCACAATGAACACACCCGAAACCCTGGCTGATTGTGACCCACACCCGCTTTCACACCATGGCTCATGTGATTGGGTAGAGGATCATCAGGGGGTCCTTTGTCCCTCTTTGAGGGGATACTCCCACTGGGTTTAAATCTGGGACTCTCCACCATTTGACCCTTAGAACTGAAGAAGCTTCTCGGATGAGAGGTGAAATGTTTTCAAACAACTCAAAGAAGTCCAGACGCTTTTCTTTGCAAGCTCCTTAGACAACTCAGAAAGTTACAAAAATGATTTACTGAGGAAATTATTTCAGCATATTCTTGCTGTGCTAACACTTAATGTGATTTATCAACAGCAATGGATAAACAAAATGGGTCTAGTGGTCTGATTTTATGGCAAATAATCAATTTTAATAACATTTAGGTTATGTTAGCAGTAGCATCATAAAGTGACAAATCAACTGTTTGGTTGACCACTTTTTAAAAAAAATTATTAAACATTTAATTTCACTTTTTTTAATGCTGTCAAGTGACATACATCTGTTTAGTAAGTCCTCTAACACTATCATATATCAAAAAATTATATCTTCCTACCTTAGTTTCATCAAAAACACTCAAAATATGTTGGATGGTTTTTTATTTCTGACTTCCTGGTTGGGAGAGGGATAAGAAGAGCCAACCGTTTACCTTCACAGTGTCTTCTGGTGGATTTTTTTGGCATTACAGATGTAAACCAATTGGTAGAAAAGGCTCAATAAGGTAGGTTAATTTCAGTGAAAGCCTCAGTTAGATATAGGGCCTGAAAATGTGCTCTACCAATTGGTTGAGCAGAACGCTAACGGGTTAAAAGACTTGTAAAAATGAATTAGTTGTTTGTCCAAAAGCCTGTTATAGTCTTTGTTTTCCTAGAAAAGATACTGATACAATAAATAATTGTAAAGGGTTTTCACAAATAATAAAGAAACATCTTCATATCTGTAATTCTTATATCAAGTCTGAGAATATATCCAGATTCTGGACTTTTTTTGACCATGTAAAGCTTGTATGCACACTCTGTTCCTTTTATTCTGGCTTGTCAGACAGGCTCAGAAGCAGATATGCGACCGTATGGTAACTGCTTACAGTGCTGGTTCATGCTGTGTACTCCTTCCAGGCAGGTTTGTCAGTTTACAAAGCTGATATTAAATTGTACTTCTGGTGGTTCACACTGCATCTCTCTCTCTCTCTCCCAGGCTTTAAATTCTGAGCCAGTACATACCCTGGAAAAAATTAAAAAAAAGCGGATACAATGAACGAGAGCAGCATGGGAATATCTGTGTTGTGGGAGAAAACATATGCATATGTATTTTCCCGCACAAGGTAAATAATTCTCATTACTATGCAACTACGAGTGCTGGCATAGTCCGACT
Source organism: Diplotaxodon limnothrissa (assembly GCF_057381915.1). Taxonomy (NCBI): domain Eukaryota; kingdom Metazoa; phylum Chordata; class Actinopteri; order Cichliformes; family Cichlidae; genus Diplotaxodon; species Diplotaxodon limnothrissa. The sequence continues at coordinate 54,130,589 of NC_140602.1, read as the reverse complement.
TCAAAGAATATTTCATAGCAGAAGCAAAGCATCTGTATGCCAAGCTTAAAGAAACAACAGTGGTGGGCAACATTGTGAATCACACTGAGATTTCTTTGTAGCCTACACACAAAAGTGTTGCATGTGAATATGAGTTCAGTCATTTAAATTCCAAATTACTGAAGATGCAGCTTGCAATTTCCATTTTATTGTTGGTTTAATTATTTTTATCTTATTTAACACAAGAGAAGCTTAAAAGGACAAAAACATTTCATAAGTGCAATTTATGGAGGATCTCGAAAGTGGATTGAAATTTCTTGTGACTGGCTGCCCCTCACAGAGCCTAAGATGGCCCTGTTAAAACTGTGTCTAAAACTGAACCCTTAAAGCAGTACCAATGTTGATCTTTTTTGCTTGTAGGGATTGCTTTCACATGTACTGACCTCATTATTTAAAACCCTGGCAATGTTTAATATGAGAATACAAAAACACTCACACTAATGGCCAAAACTCCTGTCAGTTTGTCAAAAAAGCACCTTTTTCTTGCTTACACTTGAATTATCACTGATCACATGCTCAGAGACTTAATATCCTCTGTAGTCTAGCTCCCAAAAAGGCTTTAAATGCCTTTTTTCAGATTAGTGTGCTATTTTCTTTGAAAAACAAGGAAACAAAGCCTGTATTGCAGTGAGATTTTCCCTGTGGACAAACAATCCCAATATATGAGCTGATTGAATCGACAGTTTATTATGCACATATGATCTTTAGGAGGTGAATGGAAGCGGTCTGGGATTTCATGAAGCCCAAAAGGCCTCCTGGGAAATACCTTTTACTCCAAATTGGTGTTCTTCAAGAGACTGGTTAGTCCGCTTCCATGTTACTGCTGTGGGAACTCAGTTTGAGTGGACAGACAGAAAATTGAAACATAATGAGGAGAAAAGCAAGATAGAAAAAAAGAGAGAGAACAAGCTGCCAGTGAATATCAGCCTGATAAAGACCTTTACTGCCCCCCATTGGTGGACTTCTTTTACAATGAAATGCTGCCAGGAAGACAGGAACATCCATCCATCCATCCAACCATCTTCATCCGCTTCATCCGACAGGAACATGCACACCTCTTTTTTCATATAGTTTATATAATCATTATTTTTGCTAGAGTCCTTTCTAATCTTTTGACGATGCAATATCCACTGAAAACTTCTGTTTTCACTGCTGTTGAATCTTTTAGCTGAACACTATTTGTGCCACGTTGACTGAATGGTTCCTGCTCATAACATTTTCATTTGTTGCCAAGCTAACTTTGGCTGATAAATCCAACGGTCCTCCATCTTTGCTAACACGCTGCTCACACTTTTAGCTGAAAAAGTGGGGCTCTCGTACATTACACTATGTCTGAAACCTTCAGGCACTACAGTGTTGTCTCCTAGCAACCAACAAAAAGGGTTGGCAGTGCAGAGTGAGGTGACATTATCCCAAACCACCATCCAGCGATTCCATCTGTATAGTGAAGTATTTGCATGTCTCTTTACTGCAAGGAATATGTGGCTGAAGGCCACAGAGGAGCGGTTAAATTTGCTTAGACCTGCCACATAAGTGGTCCTTAAATGACACAAAATGGTTGAGAGATGGACTATTTTACCAAGCTGGGCAAGGAGATCATAAAAAGTTGCCAAATAACAAGATTAAGAAAATACAATGAAACAAAAACTTTATCCTGGTGTCCTCTGATGCTGATGACTGTATTTTTTTCCCTTCAGTATCTACAGAAGCAGATGAACCTTTAGCAGCTTACCTTGGAGTCCACATGGATGTATTATACTCTCACTTAGAAGAGGGATGGGATACAAGGAATAAGTATTTTGAACCGGTAAAGCAGCTTAAGCTGTATTTTATGCCTGCTGCAGTCCTGGAGAGATGCACTGAATCTTAGTCATGTCAGATTTGCACTGCTCTGGCACTGTAATATCCTTACATTTCTTTTGTGCCTTGAAGAAAGGATGAGTTGGCTTGGTGTTGTAACGCAGTAGGATAAATGTGGAAACAGTGCAGAGCAGTTCAGCTCAGCGGGGGGGGTGAGAGTTCACCTTTATCTGGGAGTTTGGTTCCAGGAGGCAAGCTTAATAGGTTCCCAGAGCATCTACCTATCAGTCAGTTTCTAATCCAGATCAGTCCACTAAAGCCCCCTCATTCCCCTGTGGTACAGTGGACTAAAGGGAATTCTTGGAAGTCAAATAGCCACATGCTATTTTTACCGGCAGTCTCTGGGGCTGAAAAATGAAGCCGATGCAGAGGAGCCAAAAAACTGCAGTTCCTTGAATAACCACATGAGGCTTGCTACAAAAGTGAGTGAAAACCCACATAAAAGAATATTTTGATTTAACTTTTGGCTAATTTGCCCCCTCACGTCACGCCTTCATTCTATCGCAGGCCACAGGTATGTGCCGTTAGCATGGCTGCTTCAAGTAAGAGGTAAGCAGTAAACTGCCTGAAAGGCATCACCTCAGTTTGATTTGAGTGTTTGAGCTGGACCTCACGGTCATGTTTAGAACTGTCTGCTCTGTTTGGCGAGTGACATTCTTGGTCTATTTAGCAGTAATCTCTCCCTTTTCTCATTTCCACAAATGCACATAATCAGTACCTCTCCTCAACTTTTCTCCTTGTGTTTTAGCCCCTCCTACCAACAATAAAAGGCAAAGAGGCAAGGAACAAACACAAGGACAGAGGAGCTGAGGTAGGAAACATTCTCACCCTGGCACCCCCTTTTAAAATGATGTCAGTTAAATATGAGATTTGACACAACTGTAATATTTCACAGTTCACTACAGGCTATATTTTATGGTCTTACGGGCTTATAACTTGCAAATATAAAAGACTAGCTGCTTGAAGAGTCGTTCTTCGGCCATGGTTCCTATAAAACAGTTGCATGTCAAGCTTCTTTTATATGCTGAAGGTAAAAAAAACCCCCAAAAAACACCTTAGCAAAGATTATGCCAGTCCTCCTCGCTCCTCTGTCCTCCAAATACATTTTAATAATTGAGACATCTTTCAGTAAGGCATACTGAGATTGATTTCAGGGTCACAGGCAGGAGGACATATGAGACAAGGAGGCACAAATTAGTGAATTGAGAAAAGCCCTCTGTCTATGTAATGCACCCGGACAGACTATGGGTACACATTAATAACTGTTCTCACTAGAGTTAGCATCATAGGAGCTGCTGCAATGGTAAATGTAAAGGTTTCCAAAGGAGATTCAACAAACTATTATGTGACATCACAGTGACGACACCCATGTTTAATAAATGGTTTGTGAGCAGAGATGGGCAGTAACGCGTTACTTGTAACGCGTTACTGTAATCCGATTACTTTTTTCGAGTAACGAGTAAAGTAAGGGATTACTATCGCAAAAACAGTAATTAGATTACCGTTACTTTCCCGTAGGAACGCTGCGTTACTGCGTTACTAAAACCGTGATTTTTTTTGCGAGAATGTCTCATGACAGTGAGGTAAGCAAGTGCAAAGTTGTGACAACAGCTGTGTGCAGATCAACAATGGATCATATATCGAGTACGGCGAGTATGAGCGTGCAGCGTTTAAAGCGTGGAAGTACTGACCTTACTTTGAGTTTGATTCCATAAGAAGTGACAAAAACATTAGCATCCATTAGCATCGTGCGTGGGAAGAAAACTTCTTTTTACAGCGAAAAACCCCCCTAAACTTCCGAGCAAGCTCCGAGTGCGCTACCACGTAATGGGAAATTCACAGAGAAACTGCCGCCGTATCCTTCCACTGACCGCTGCGGCACATCTGCACCAGGGTAAACCTCCGCCTACCCAACTCCTGCTTTACAGGTGAAAATAGAGCAAAAGGACCGCTGAGTCTTTGATTTTATTTATTTTCTGCTGTGTTTTACTTGCATCTATTTGAAAGACTGATTGTAAACACACAAAAAAAAAAAAATTGTGCTGGAATGTGCAGAAAATAGGTTTAAATGTTAAACAAATTTCTTCCAGTCAGTGAATGTTGCATATAATTACATTTTTGCTTGATGCATAAAGTTAAAAGATTAAAACTAATAAAACAAGTTTTAAAAAGAGACTTTTCCATTTGATTACATTTTGTATGATGGAAAAAGTAGAATTGGGCTGAGAGATCTATCTCTTTATCACCTATTCAGATTGTAAATCGTGTTTTTAAAAAGTAACTAAGTAATTAATTACTTTTGAAAATAAGTAATCAGTAAAGTAACGGGATTACTTTTTTGGGGAAGTAATCAGTAATTAGTTACTGATTACTTTTTTCAAGTAACTTGACCAACACTGTTTGTGAGCCTTAATTGGCCCCATGAACTATGTTATAATTATAGGGGCCGTAGTAACTCAGTTAGCTTTTGGACAAACCCTCCCAAGAGCCTGTGATATCTAGCAATTCTCAGGGTCACTGGGGCAAATAAAATTCTAGTCCAAGTAACAACCTTACAGCAAGCTGACATTCAACTCTCCAAAGTGATTATGATATGATGTGATGTATGAAATTGATCTGCTGTGTGGCAAATAGAGGCTGACTTCATGCACACTGCACCGGAAATCCTGAAAAAATAAGTTCAATTCCTAGACGATTTCATCTTATACACACACTGCTAACTATAGAAATGTTTACATTAGGTTTACTGACTACAGTCATGGTAAAAAGAAAGTACATGCTCTGTGATTTCTAAGGTTTTTCATTTCAGGACAACATAAAAAAATCAAATCTTTACCAGGTCTTAAAACTATGTAAATACAACCTCAGATGATCAGCAACACTTCAGATACTACCCTGGGATTGATTTGTTATACAAAAGCTAAGCCAAAATGCAGAAGCAGTGTGTGGAAAACTAAGTACATGCCATGACTGAATAGCTTGTAGAATCTTTTTTTTTTTTTGACACTGTAATTTTTATTGATAGTTTTGTCACAGTTTAAACATAGACATGTTTTGCATTACAGGAGAAATAACCATGCAAGCACACAGTCAAAACAAAACAGAACTAAAGCGAACAAAAGGTGTGGGTGCCAATTCTAATCAACTACCGTATGCATGCCTGCCTTTGCTCAGCAGCATACATACTCCAGCTTATATATGTACTTTTATACAGGCATGCATCAATAGATATACAGAGTCATAGACCTTAAATGTTTTGTTCGTTCATTAATTTTCCTTGGTGCCATACAATGTCCACTTCTCCCACTTAGCAACGAAAATATCTTCCTTTAATCTGAGAATGTAAGTCATTTTTTCCATTGCATAGATTTCTCCAACAATATTTAACCAGTCTTTTGATGAAGGCGGATCCAGTTTGTACCAGTTTCTTGTTATAGCTTTCTTTGCAGCTATCAATAGGATTTTTGTCAAATACAAGTCGTCGTACAGAACATACTCTCTAATATTCCCAAGATATACAGTTTTAAAATTGTGTGGTAATTGGTAGCCCAAGATATTGCCTATTACAAGACTCACGTTCTTCCAAAAATTATGCAGTTTCAGGCACTCCCAAAACACGTGCGTATGATGTGCTTCCATGTTACCACATCTTCTCCAGCATGGCAAACTGTCTTGAGTCTGTTTACTTTTGATTTTTGGTGTAATAAAGAATCGAGTAAGGTGTTTCCACCCAAATTCTCTCCAGCATCTTGAGTTAGTCGTTGTGTTCTGGGTTTCACACATATCTAACCATTCCTCAGTTGAGATATCAGTTTTTATTTCCTGCTCCCATTTCTTTTTTATGTATTCAGTTGATGTTGCCGTGTTCTCTCTTAGATTTTTATATAGTACAGAAATCTCCTTGAATTGGAGGCCCCTGTATGATTTAATTATACAATTCAGGATGCCATAAGACGTACGCGAACTTCGTATTTCCTTTGAAAAGTAGTCTCTGAGTTGCAGGTACCGGTAAAAATCGGTTTTCTCTAGACTATACCGATCTTTTAAATCTTGGAAACTCATCAAATGGCCATCTTTCATTACTGTACAAATCGCTGTTATTCCTTTTTGTTCCCACTTCCTGAATCCTGGGTCGTGAGCACTTAGTATATCACCAACAACATAGGCAGCCCAGTTTAACATCTTAACCTCCCTTTCCAACTTACTTTGTTTAACTAGGCCAAACCATATCTCTAGAGTGTGGGATGTTATAGGATCAAGGAAATGCTGTAAGGTTTTCTTAAGTTGCTCATTTCCAAGAAAAGTCTGGACTGGGACATCCCGTACTTTTATTTCAATATCTTTCCATTTAGCATTAAAGTTCTGATCACACCACTTTATCGCCGGTCTGGTTTGGGCCGCATGATAGTAATCTTTTAGATTAGGGAGTCCCACACCACCTTGCTTCCTAGATAGTTGTAATGTTGTGTATTTTATTCTAGGCCTTTTACCATTCCGTACAAATCTAGAGATGAGCCTATCCCAGTCCTTGAATTTTTCCACTGGGATCTTAACTGGCAGAGATTGGAAAAGGTACAATAACCGTGGGAGGACACTCATTTTTATTGTTGTGATTCTTGCACTAAAGTCTAGTGTAAGAGTTGACCATCGGTTTAGATCGTGTTTAATCTGAGTGGTCAGCCTATCATAATTTGTTTTAAAAAGGTCACTCAATTGTTTAGTCACAGTTACACCCAAGTATTTCATTTGTTTTGCAGTCCAGTTCAGTCTAAACTTATTTTTAACCTCTTCAGATGGCAAATAGTTGAAAGCCAGTATCTGAGTTTTGGTCACATTAATTTTGTACCCCGAATGTTCAGCAAAGATATTAATTACATTAAACATTGGAATTAAAGTTTGGTTTGGATTTTCTAGGTAGAGTATGATATCATCTGCAAATAAGCTGATGATGTGGTCTTCCCCTTTAATACTTATTCCTCTCACCTCCTCACTTTGTCGGATGGCCTGTGCCAGGGGTTCAATATATAGAGTGAAGAGAAGAGGTGAGAGGCAACAACCCTGACGGGTACCCCTCTCGAGAGAGATTTGCTCCGTTAGGCTGCCATTGATTCTAATTCGAGCTGTAGGAGATTGGTAAATAGATTTGATACACATCACAGCACCGTCATTAAAACCAAACCTTTCAAGCACGGCATATAGGAAGTTCCAATCTACACTGTCGAAAGCCTTCTCTGCATCCAGGCTTACTAGGGCCGCACTGCCCTTTTTTGTTTGTATCGAGTTAACTATTTGGAGGGTCCTTCTTATACTATCTTGAGTTCTACGTCCTGAGATAAAGCCAGTTTGGTCTTCATTAATTAAGTCTGTCATAATTGCTCCATATCGCTTAGCGATTATAGATGTGTATATTTTGTAGTCCACATTAAGAACCGATATTGGTCTGTAGTTGTTACAATATTCGGTGTCTTTTCCCTCTTTAGGGATTACTGAGATAATCGCCTCTCTCCATGAGGGAGGTGTTACACCCTCCGCAAGGGTATGATTGAATGATGATTGAAGCATTGGTATCAACTCCTCCTTAAAGTTCTTGTACCACTCTGAGGGGAACCCATCGGCCCCCGGTGATTTATTAGCTTTCAGACTGGAAATTGCTCTAGATATTTCTTCATGACTGATGGGGGCAGTCAGTTTGCTGTTTTGCTGCGTACCAATACGTGGTAAGTCTAGGAAGTTAAGAAAAGCAGTTTTCTTATCTTTATTTGAGGAACATGGTTGTTTATACAAGTTTTCGTAATATTTCTTAAATGTTTCTTCTATTGCTTCCTGGGTATACTGCAAGTTATTTGTAGATGGGTCTCTAATCTTGTGAATTGTATTAACAGCTTGCTGCTGTCTAAGACGCCGTGCTATCAGTCTAGCTTCCTTTGGGCCATTCTCATAATAATCCTGTTTCAAAAATCTAAGTTTTTTTTCCACTTCTTCAGTCAATATATTGTCAATTTCCTTTTTTAGTGTTTTAATTCTGTCTTGGAGCTGAACATTCCGAGTTGTTCGGTATAATATTTCTGTGTTTTTCAATTCCTCCACCTGGCTTAGGTACAGGGCCTTCCTCATTTGGTGTTGTTTTGAAGTTATAGCAATAAGCTTCCCTCTGAGCACAGCTTTGAATGCATCCCAAAACACCGTTGGGCTAATTTCTTCAGTGGAGTTTTCCTCTATGTATTGCTTTATATCTTTCTTGATTTGGTCTTTCGTTTCTTTATTATTCAGACAGCTCAGATTTAACCTCCAACAGGTATTTCTACGCCTACTATTTAGATTTAGCTTTAAATGAATGGCACAGTGATCAGCAATATCTGCCACTCCAATTGTGCATTCAGTTACTCTGTGTAGATCCCATCTGTTCATTAAGACATAGTCAATTCTTGAGTAAGTGTTGTGAGTCTTTGAGTAGTGTGTATACTCCTTATCCAGTGGGTGGTGTTCCCTCCATACATCTACCATTCCATGCTCCTTCATAAATGTATTAACCATTCTCGCCAGGCTGTTTTTGCTTCTATTTGTGCTTGTTGTATCAATTCTATGGTCGAATACCACATTAAAGTCTCCTGCACACAGCACAGTCCCTTCAGATTCTGACATGACTGTAGTAAGTAGAGTCTTCACATTTTGTTGGTTGCTCTCAGGGGGAATATAGAGATTGATTAGTGTCACCGCCTCCCCTTCTAGTTTACCTCTTACAATAATGTATCTCCCCTCACTGTCCCGAATTTCTTTAGAACATTCAAAATTAACTGAATTTTTAATAAGTATTGCTACCCCCCTTTTACGACTTTTCTTGCAAGTACTATAGTAAGAATTTCTGTACCCAAATTTCTTCAATTTATCATGCTCTTCCTGCGACAAATGTGTTTCCTGTAGATATATTACATTGGCATTAAGCTTTCTCATTTTGAGTATCACTTTGCTTCTTTTAATTGGGTTATTCATCCCATTGACATTCATTGACACCAGCGTTATATTCCTCATCTTTTCACTGTTAAGTTTTGCTTTATTTTTGGCTTATCACTATCATAGCATCCCACACTAACTCTAAGAACTTGGAACAAGATAACAAGAAACTTAAGAGAAACTGAAAATACGTATTTCTTACCCACAGCGTCCCTGTGGTTCGTGGGGTATATCCCTTTCAGATTAGGGGCCCCCGTGAGATCCAACATAGGTTCCTTAAGAAAAAAGAAAAAAAAAGAAAAGAAAACCTATCACTTTCCGGTCTACCTTGCCTTGAAAAGTAACAGAGTAATGAACCTTTAGTTTCAGAGTTCTACTGTTCAGTCATTTCCACCGGATTCAAATGTTTGTATCCTCACTTATAAGTTCTCGGTGTTAGATCGCTGCCATCCCAATGCATTTTGCAGTCGCTCCTCCAGCATCGTGCTTTCCCCGCTCCGCTGCGGCACCTCCACCTGTATTCCTCTCCTCCTTAGCTCCTCCGCCGCCGCCCGGCCACTGTCATATGTCCTGGCGCCGCTCTCCCAGTGGATCCTGATTCTGGTCAGAGGCGTCTGGAAGCGAATTCCTCTCTCTTTTAAGGCTTTCTTAATTCCAGCGTATTCCTTCCTCTTTTGAACCACGTCGGCAGCGTAGTCATGATCAAAGAAAAGCTGCTTATCCTGATGTACAACCTTTTTCTTCCACGCTGCCTTCAGCACCATCTCCTTGGTTGAGAACTGAAGAAAATTAACCACCACCGATCGCGGAGGTTTTTCTGGTCCGGGTTTTGGCACCAGAGCTCTGTGCGCCCGCTGAATATTTAGAGCAGAATCCGGCGGGAGCGAAAGCTCAGCTCTCAACAAGTCCTCCACACACTGCAGCACAGAGTTTCCTTCAGAGCCCTCTTTTAGGCCAAAAATGCGAATGTTGTTCCGTCGGCTACGGCCTTCCAAGTCAGCCAGTTTCGTCTGAATATTCCGTTGTTGCTGAAGCGACTGGATTAGAGCGTCTTTTGCGGCCAAATTCCACCTTTCCATCTCTTCCAGTCTTTTCTCAGCTTCTTCGAGTCTGGTCTCATGGCTAGCTAGCTCATTCGCAGTTTCTGCCAGCTTTGTATTAATGTCTTTCTTGAAGCTGTCGAATTCGTCCTTCATTTCTTGTGTGATGTCTTTCTTAAACGTGGCAAACTCGGTTTTAAACTCTGCTTTAAGTGAGTGAATTTCCTTAATGATGTCCTGGAAGTCTGCGTGAGGGTGGCTAGCTACATCTCCTTCCATCTGCTCGCCTTGCACGCTGTTCTCGGACATGTCTGCGTTGCCCCCTCTTACCAGCTCCACTTGTTTCACAAAATCCTTAATGTTTCCTTGTCTTTTTGACCTTCTTCCACCTTCCATGGCATTTATTACACGGTTTAGCGGTGGAAATATTCGAATTCTGGTTCTCTTTCGAGTTTTGACCGGGAGCTGCAGGTTTATGCTGCCATCTTCCTTACGTCCCCCTCATGTATCACCTGTAGAATCATTTTTAGCAGCAAAAACCTGATGTAATAATTTACTGTATGTCTTTATCAGTCTCTCACAGAGGGGGATTTTTGTCTCCCCCTTTGTGAGAGATTTTGCAATGTTGTTTCCGTTCGTCGAAGTTTGAGCATTAGTTTATGCACAGCTCTCCCACCACACCATTTCAATCAGCTTGAGATGTGGATTTCTTAATGCTTGTTTTTCAGCCACTCTGTTGTAGATTTGTTACTCTGTTTGAGAACATCTTGCTGTTTTATGACATTTTGGCTGAACTTTAGCTATTGGACACATGGCCTCCTATCTGACTCTAAAATACTTGTTATACAAAGAAGTTCATGGTCAACTCAATGACTGCAAGGAGCTAACGTGCTGTGTCTACAAAACAAGCCCAAATCATCATCCCTTCCACCACCGTGCCGGACGGTTGGTATCAGTTGGTATAAAATGTTGGTGCTAATGTGCTGTGTTGGGTTGTCACCAAATGTGGCGCTGTGTGCTGTAGCCAAACATCTCTTCTGCTTGGTCTTAGCTATTCAAAGGACATTGTTCCAGATGTTTTGTGGTTTATTTAGATTCAACAAGTTGCCATGTTCACTTGAGAGAGAAGAGGCTTTATCCTGGAAACTCTTCAATTCAATTTTATTTATGTAGTTCCCTCAGGGCACTTTTAATTGTGAGGTAAAGATCCTACAGTAATACAGAGAAAACAGGGAAAACTCCAACCATTATGTTACCCCCTATGAGCAAGTGCTTTGGCGACAGTGGGAAGTAAAAAAAAACCCTTTCAACAGGAAGAAACCTCCAGCAGAACCAGGCTCAGGGAGAGGCAACCATCTGCTGTGACCGGCTGGGGGTTAGGGGAGGAAGACAGGACAAAGACCCACTGTGGAAGAGAGCCAGAGATTAATAATAACTAATGATTCAATGCAGAGTGGTGTTGAGTCAGAGATGTAGCTGTTGAGGTTTTTTTCTGCATGTTCTCTGAGAACTGCATCATCTGATCTTGAGGTGAATATGATGGGTTGTCTACTCCTGGGACAACCCCATAAAACTGTTAAAGCCCCAGCTTCTATAGAGGTGCTCACACTTGCTGATGATCAGTTATTCAAGTGGGAGTTATTCCTATTGAAGCAGTGAGGGTGTACTTAGTCTTTCACCCACAGCTTCTGCAGTTTGGCGTATTTTTTGTAAAAGAAATCACGACATGGTGTAATGTGTCATGATTTGTAGAAGGTTTTATTTACCTAATCTTACACAATTAAGCACATTTTGGTAGATTATTTTATTACATCCTGACATATAATACGTGTAAAAATGTGTGTTTATTTTTACCATGACTTCATAAATTAAATTATAGTTTTCATCATTGAATAGACCATAAGTACATCGGCATGCTGCGTGTGTGTGTGTGTGTGTGTGTGTGTGTGTGTGTGTGTGAGAGAGAGAGAGAGAGCGAGAGACATAGAAATGGCAGAAGACAAAGGGTGTGATTGTGTTTGAAGTGTCCCTTGTCTTATATCTATAAAGGCATTAATATGCATTTGATCATGAAAATACAAAGCAAGGCGTTGAAAGGCATTTGGGGTTTTGTGCCCACCAAATGAAAACAAAATGCTTTCAAGTTTGCATTTTCATTTGAATTTGCCATTTCCACACAGGCAAGGAATAAATCTACTCACAGTGTGAGTTTATTTTACATTACACCTCCATGTCTCTCCTCCTTTTCAAGTAATCCCCAGTGCCAAAGCCATCACAAGGATACACAGAGGGAGAAAACACACACACCCACACTTAGATCACCACTAGTCTCTAACGTGACATGCATATTTTATAGACAACCTTTCACTCCAATCCTATTCCTGAACCAGAGGGGGCATTCTGGTTAAAAGTCACATCGACTAGGCAAACATTTTCCTCCTGGCTGCCAAGAACTAAACAGGATGTGTGATAACTGGTTGGATCATTTGTGTAAATGTGCATGCAGTGCTGCTCAAATAGCAGTACTGGTATTTTTGGATACAATTTGCTGTTGACAACATGCAGTCTTAAAACTAAATCCTTGATAAATAAGGTCTATATAGTTTCTAAATATTTAACAATGCTATATTCTATATTGCTTTAGACGATGTAAATGTTACTGAATGACAGCAGCCTGTGATTTTTAGGTCAGTGTTGAGTAATTTTGTTACATAATAGATTATTTCCATCAAAACAAATGAGGATGGGCCATCCAACACAGCCAACGTATCCGTGTTTATTAGTGTTCCTGGTGTTAAACTTGGTCCAATGCTGTTCCACACTGGGTCTTTAGGGAGAAAGGACAGAGAGCGCACATGATGTCTGCCATGCTTATAATTAGGTTGGATGTTATTGTAAAAGCCCCAGAGGTAGAAGTGAATGGAGAAAAAAAAAAGCATACATGGGAATACCATCCCCTTAGGAGACATGTGATTAAACCTTGAAATTCACAAACACTACCAAATTAACAAGACTTCTTAAAGCTTAGAAAATGTAAAGAGGATCTATTGTGCTCATTTCTAGCTCCTTTTTTTAAAATCTTGGGCACTTATTTAACAGTCCATTGACTATGACCGATTCACGGTTACCTCAAGGCGCTTGACATGGGACTGTACAGCTCTAGGCTCTACAATGTTAGAAAGAAGAGCCCAATCAAATTATCCCCAATGAGCAAGTACTGGGAGAAGCTTCCTGACTCAGGGAGGTGCAACCACCTGGTGCAACCAGTTAGACGTGAGGGGAAAGAGAAGTGTGAATAGATATAGAGAGACCATGAAACGCAAACAGGAAAAAAAAACACTAAACCCACTAATCCTGGGTGTCTGACAATCTCTAAAAAAAACTGAAGTGAAAAGTCTTTTATGCTAGTCTGCAGACATCCTCATTATTGTGTCTGAGTTGCCAGTCTATCCCAGGGTCATCCACCATGAAAAACCTCAAGGAAAACTAGAAAATTGTGAGCGCATTTCCAAGATTCTTGCCTCCTTGGATTGGTTACCAGTGGTGTTCAAAACTTTTAAAATTTTATTGCTTGTTTTCTTACATCTTCAACCTTCTCACCTCTCACACCCTGCTGTTACGCTCAGATCTCCAGATGAGCTCTTGATGTCGGGCCCCAGGGCAAAACTTGAGACATAGGGTGGTAAAGCATTTGCCTTGAGGACTTCAAAACTGTGGAATAACACGCCTCAGAGAAACAGATGAGATACCTTAGTGACCTCTTTAAAAAAAAACTAATTTTATAAAATATATTTTTCTATTACGTGCATACTAAGGGAGAGGATGAAAGAAATGCTATGGATTACGTTGGGTTTGTGAAGCTAGTAAAACACAGGCTAGCTCAGACACTCTAGATCACTATAATCAGATATCCTGATCCTGTTGAGCACATAGACCTTTGAGAACATCCTTAAATGCAGAGAAAATTTTGCATCCTGTGCTTGAGGAAACTGCATCATTTCAGAAAATATTACTGGCTCAAAAGCATACATACACCCCCACTTGTGATTGGTTAAATGTACCTTAACAAGATGCACCTCGAACCAGATGCTCTTGGTACCCAACAACGGTCTTCTGGCATAATTCTGGCAGGATATGTGGCAGTATTGGTACAGTTCATTTAAATTGGTTGTTTTCCTGGCACAGACTAAGCTTCAAAGCATAATGCACAAATTTTCAATAAGGTTGAGGTCAGAACTTTTGGAAGTAATCCCAGAAAGTTAATTTTAGCCTAGTCATGGTAGCCTGAGAAGCTTGGAAAGCTTGGCCTTCTGATAAGTTTCAAGAAGACATTTCACCTCTCATCAAAGAGGTTTCTTCAGTTCTGAAAATTGATGCCTGTCTGGGATCACTGATCTCATTGGAGTTGTGTTCAAGTTTAAATAATCTAGCTGTTGATTTCAGGCAATGTTAAAGAATTTGGACGTGGTTCCCCTATTTCATTATTCAGTACACTTGGTGGAGTGTACCAGTACCACTGGCAGCAAAACAGCCCCTGAGCATGATACTACCACCACCATGCCTGACAGCTGTTACAGTTTTCTTAGGTTTGAAAGCCTTACAGTTACATACTTCCAAACATACTTCTTGTCATTGTGGCCAAATAACTTAATCTTTATCTCATCTGAAGATAAAAAAAACTTTTATCCAAAACACATTTGGCTTGTCCATTGGGGCAGCTGTAATTTTTACTCAAGCTTGAAGGTGTCACTTTTGGGCCAGCGACTTCTTAGTTAGCAGCCTCTCAGTCCATGGTGATGTAAAACTTGCATCACTTGTAGACATTGATACTGGAGCTCCTGCAGGGACCCAGTTGATGTCGACAATAAATTCAAACTTGTGCACCCAATTTAAGCTGTACAAGTATTACATTCTGGAAAAAGAAGAGTTCAAGGAAAACATAAAAAGAACAAAATACCATAGCAATTCATTCCCATGATGAGTGTATGTAAACCTAGGACCAAAACTGCACATGAGAGATTTTTGAAGCCTTTCCCTCTCACATAAACTGGCCTTTGTAAAAGAAGACGAGCAGGTCGTGATTGTGAACTACTTCAAATGTACACAAGGCATTACATTTCTGACTAAAAGGAATGCCTGTTCACATTTCTCCATATACTCAGTTTTTGTTGTGCTGAGTTTTACGCATCGGGCCTTGGCTCTGTGAAGGCCATAGCATATGATTTGCATTATTTTCATACTCATCAAACAATTCATTTGACCTCTTGTGCCCTGCATGGAAGAATTTGCATTTGTTAGTGTATGAAGACTGATTTATTCAGATTTCTCCTTGAATTTTACATCTATTTCTGCATATTATTTACAATTAGTCACAAAACACGGCATTGTGTCCAGCAGTTCATATTATAAATCATATTAAAAACAGACGGTGTGTTTTCTAGACAAAATTCCTCATACCAATGATTGTGCATTTCAGGGGGTTTTTTCTGCTAAATATTCAAAAAAAAGACCAGCTTTTGTCTAGAAATGAAAAGGTGCTACTGAAAGAAAGGAACACATTGCTGCCTGTAGTGCTGATATCTGAGCTTGTGAAATGCCCCTCCTCCGTGCGGTGAGAGAAAATGCCTTTTTTGGTGCAACGATTGAGATGATCTACTACGAATCTCATCCTACACAGAAGATTAATCAAATTCAAATGGCAAAATTAATGATTGTTGGAAAAAGTCCCAAATGCGTAACTGCCCTGCAATTTTCACGACAGGAACTCATCAAATCATATTCCCCGTGGAGTGGAGGTGTTGAAGGCACATCCACTCACACGTTCTATCTTTGTGTCTGCGTGTAAGTCCCTATCGTTCTCTAGAATATTCCATGAAGCAGAAAAAAGGGGGTCTGAAGGACAGCTGGGCATGGCCAACCTGCTGAGAGAGAAATTAAATGTACTTTCTTCAGCAATCAATACCCCACTGTGTGGCGATGATAGAAGGTTGTTGGGGTAAGAAATAGTGTGTTTATCTGACATGACATTGTCCTTAGAGCTGCCAGGGTCATCACACACACTGCATGTGCAAACATTAGCTAAAACCATTAGATATCTCATTAAATCAGCCTTTATCTCATCTGCCCCTGAGTGATCTATAATAAATTCATTCAATTTTTTTCATAAGCTGATAAATTTATTGATTTTCCCCGGAAGGAAGGAATTTTAAGTGTATAATAATGAAACAAAAGTTGTTCTTATACAGCCCGTGGTGCTCACACCATCATTTATCTTTTCATGCAACTCATTTTCATCCATTCTGAAAATTAATTTGAAATGTCAAAGTATTCTGGAGTGCTTAGCTGCCTTTGCAGCAGAAACAGTATACTAAAATAGTTACAGCCTTCATCCCCCTCCGCACATTTTCAACTATGCATGCCTACTAACTATCACATTCCCGTACATCACCAAGCTACAGGTTTATGGTCTCAGAATATTCTGACATACACATAGTGAGAATGTACTATAGAGGCCAATAATGATGGCCTAAAGTTTCCCAGAGCATTTATGGATGTCTGCCATATAACATCCCCTTGCCCTTTAAAGAACACCATGTCTTGACCGTCCACAAATGTTGTATTAATCTTACAAAGAGTGACATCCTTAACTCCAAACTCAGAACATTCTGAAATCATATTTCTTCTTTAAGCTGGAGTGTTATGTAATGTAAAGAAATAAAAAATAGTCATATCATATTGTGTATTCTGGTATAATGCTGTAATGGGACCAACCGAGAATCGGATGTCTTTTGTTGTTTGCCAATTTCAGTCATCTGGTTCTGTTTGCAGACATTTTTTGATGTTTATGTCGTCAAGAGGACCATATGAGAACATTTTTCCAAAAAGCGTTCTGTGTGGTTTCCCCAACAGTCCCAAATAAAACATACACATGTCACTATCAGGGAACCATAAGAGAATTCCTGTTGATATTCCAAATGTTCTCTTTATAAATCTGCAGTATGGGCATAACTGCAATGAAAAATCCCCTTAAAGTCATGTGTTATGACTAACTTTTACCCGTAGGTGAAAATTTTTATTAAGTCCTTAAAAAAAAGGTACTCATGTGACCAACAAAGGCCCATGAAGGAATGTTATAATGTCAGCAACTGTTAGTTGTCAGAGTGACAATGGCTGGTTGGACAAATTTGACATACTAGAACATGCCCATGCTACAATATTCTTTGGACTATTCTTGCTTTTGGCAAATTGACATTCTTACTTGCACTGTAAAAAAAAAAAAAAAAAAAAAAAGGGCTAAAATGACTAGCATTTTAGCCCATTGCTAGTCACTTCCTACGCAATGTGTCATCATAATATATCGTGCATAATTCAACTTTTGTGGATAACAATAAGATGTTAATGTTGAAAATTAAAACAATATAATGTTTTAATCAAGTGTTATTGGTAGATTATTGGGTTAATTTAGCTTGATGCTAGGTGGTTGCTACACAATGACACAATAGACCATTATCTTAAACAGATAATGGTCTACAAGGAGTTTGCGGACTAAGAAACAAACCTACAAACAGGGGTAAATATCGTCTAAGGCCCGAGTCCCCCTGACCAGGTGGTGACTCCGTGCCAACCAGGTAAATTACGCTAAGCTGTAGCAATGCAAACTAGAAATGGAGACTATTCACTCTCAAAGTCAAATTTGTGCCATACTGCTGCCTCTAACACATTTCAAAAGGGACAACCTTTGCTTTAAAGGCAAACAGTTTCCGTCTCTGGTTTGCATCACACATTTCACAGAAAAGTCAGTATTGCTGGAAACTGTGACAACCAGCTAGCAATCAAAGCAATAGCAAGGTGTCACTTCAACTCCTTGCAACTTCATGGTAGCGACTGCCAGCATGAAAAAAGCAGATGATTTCACAGAAACTGCCAGCAACCACTGGTACATATAAAGGCTCAAATATCTACATACACTCCTAGTAATATTTGGTTAAATGTTCTTTAGCAAATTGCATCACTTTTGGTAGCCATCAACAAGCTTCTAGTATAAATATAGCCAGGCTATATAAACATAGCCAGATATATGATTTGTCGGTGTTCTGGCGAAAAACCTGCTTCTAAGGATAGTCCACAAATTTTCAGTAGGGTTGAGATCAAGATATTAGAAGTCTATTTCAAAAGCTGTTAGCTTGTTATAAAATCAGCTCTGATATGGGTTTGGGACCATTGTCATTGGAACACAATTCGCAGTCAGGTTTCAACCATCTAGCTGTTGATTTGAGGTGAAGTTGAAGAATTTGGAGGGAGTCTTTCTTTATCATTCTATCCACTTTGTGCAGTGTACCAGTACCACTGCCAGAAGAACACCCGAAGAGTATGATGCTGCTACCACCATGCTTGTTAAACTGTCCTTAACAAAACCTCTTGTAACAAAATAGTTAAATCTTTGTCTTATCTGAAAATAAAACTTTTCTCCAAAACACATTTGGCTTTTCCGTGTAGGCATCTTAAAATTTCAGTTAGGCTTGATGGTGTGGGTTTTGTAGCTTGGACTTCTTCCTTGGTCGGCCTCCTCTCAGTGAAACTGGTGCACATGATAAGTATATGTAACTCAAAACTAACTAAAACTGAAAGAGTGCCTCATATTGTATGATGTAAATAACGTAAAATGAATGAACAAATATTAAAATATATAAATTAAATTGAAAAAAATCTACAGAATCTGCCAGAAAACTCACTATTTTACTGGATCATCAAAGTGGTTATGCAGCATGGTCTCTGAATGACATTATAGATCATCACTATCCAATGACTGTGGGCAAAAAAAACAAGGACATAAACTTGTGACATCAAACAGGGGTACTGCACTGAATACCTGAAAAGGCTGCAACAACAGAAGAGCCTAACGCAATGGGATAACTGCTCATGTTCATTTGTTGGTCAATAGCAAACATGCTGACAAACACTACTCTCCCCTGAGTGGGATACAAGAAAAAATTAAACATGGCACAAACCCAGAGCTGAATTAATCAGATTTAGCTCCTTGATTATGTTGGGATTTTTTGTACTAACGCATCTGCTGCTGCCACAGAAAAGAACTCAAAATACTAGCTGCAAATGGTTAAAGGAAAAAAGCCTTCTAAATTATTTAAGAGACAGTTTGCCTTTTTATCCAAAACATGATACATCCCCTTTGCCATCATGCTTCACACCTGCTGCGAGTGTTTGGAAGCATTCACATGAATAGGATGTCAGAGATCAAAGAACCAGTGAATCATCGTACGTCAAAACCTGAGTTGCTAATGCATTGTTTTGTTCCTGAGAGGCTTTACATTCACCGTGGTGACAGATACATCCAGGAGAAAGTAAGCTGCATGGAAACATTATTATTAAAGTCTTTGGAAACTGCATAAATTCCATGTTCAGCCAAAAAATATATTTATAAATTGTTTTTTTTGCTTGAATATGTAATTTGCTGTGTGTTGAAAAGCACCAATGAGGTGGCTCATCTCGACTGGAAGAATATAAATTGAATTATTTAGTTTGACCTGGTTTATTTGACAGTCACAGTGTTTTCCAGTTTATATCGTCGCTATTACAAATTTGTGAAAATTGTTTGGGTGTTTTTTCCACTTAGATTGAATTTCACATCTTTGCTTGTAAGAACCATTGCGGGTGGATCTGGTTGGCAAAAATCTGCCACTTTAAACACAAACGCAGCACTGGCCCACTCTCTTTGTGTGTGGGCGGAGTTGCATATGTGCATACATGTGTGCTGAGTGGGAGCAGGGGCACAGCTGGGGTCTTGGCTTTCTCTCTGAACACCGTCTTCATCCTTTTTTACGTCTCATTGTAAAACCTCTCCTTACCAAACTCCTAAGCTTCTCATCTCTGTAAAGTACCTCTGTGTCGGGCTCAAGCGCTCTCTTTTTTCTTTTCCAGTGTCTCCTCGTACTGTTGAGGGTGGGAAAACGTATGAATATTTTGAAACTGTCTGAAGCGTATTTGGGGGTTCGCTGAGATGTTACTGATGGTACAAAGGTGCATTACATCTTGTGTTTCTGCACCTATGAGATTAAACAAAGAATACCTTTAACATTTTATAAAAACAGGCCACAAAGAATTTTTGCATGGATTCAAAATTTATGAGGGAAGATTAAAGATTCTGAGAACAGTTCTTAGTAAATTGTGTGCCCTCACTGATTACCCATAACGAGTTTGTGATGACTCCTGCAGGAGGAGGAAATCTCCAGCTTGCAAAACAAACAGAATTCTTGGCTTTATTCCACAGGCAATTCGATTACTAAATAAGATGAGTAGAAAACACAATTATCTCTCAATATGAGCAAATATTTATACACATATGTACTATAAATGTATTTATATTCACCAATTCTTTCTATTGATAATAGTACCATTGTTGGTCTTGCTTGCAATGACCTGCACAGTGATTAAAAAAAGAATTTGATTGATACTGCTTAGTCCATTTTCCTAATATCATGACTTGTATTTCTTAGCCTTATCTATGTAAGCTAGCGAAAATGTTTTGAACTTGCACACTCTCCATTTGTCAGACTCTGAATTCGCATGTCAGCAAGACATGTGCACTTCTGCTACTTGACAGCTACATTAGGAAAAAAATAATGGCCCTGCCAAGTGGCATTTCAAGCTCTAGATCAGTTTAATTCTAGCCTGTTAAACATCAACCATCCATTCAGGCTGTCAAGCTCCTCTAAGGGGATGATTCAGAATAAGAAGAGACAAATTAAAATGAACTTTGAATTATAATTAATCCTATTACAGTACTACCTTTTTGCTCATTCCAATGGTACAAATAGAAGTGCCCACAGTGGCTCTCTGCTGCCACCTGTAGCATGGATTTTGAGAGCTATTAAAAGCTAAACATTTCCATTGAGGGTTCCAAGTCAAATTCTAAAAAAAATCGGAATGTTTCTGAATGATTATGAGTTATATGAACACATTTCAATTCCAAAATCCACTTTGTGTAACATAAAGAATATGCTGCTTTTTTATCATTTAATTTGGGATATTGTGTTTTTTGCTCGTGGATCTTTTATATAAATTGAATCTTTTGATGGTTGATAGTTAGAGTAAGCGGCTAAGGAAAGCATTAGGTCAATCAGATGTCATTACTAATATATGAAAAACAAGTATTTTTTTTTCTTTTCTGTGTGTGTTTGTGTGTAAGAAATGGGAGAAAAGTGCACCATCAGTCCTAATGATAGATAGTGTCTCATATACTGCAAGAAACATTAGGTTAAACATATTGTAGTCTAGATTTATTTATTTATTTGTCTTTTTTTGCCGGTTTTATCTTATCTATCCTTAGGTCATGCATCTATAAAACAGTAATTACTCTCTGTAAATAAGCACAAACCACAGAGGCTAGTGGAACTTTTACACAGGTCCACACTGCCATCTGGTGGTAGATTAGATAAAACTCGCTTTAACATAAAGTTGTAACAGTAAAGGATGAGCAAAATTTGTGTATGATGTGTGACTTGCAAGTAGCTGGAGACAAAAATACTGTCAGATTTAGATTGCCTTTGGAGTTACTGCATAACTGTTAATCATTGGAAACAAGTCTTTTGGAGTGATTTTTGGTGAAACGATGAATGTCTACAGCCATCTGTAAATCACGATAGAGGCTCTGTCAAGGTTCGGGGCTGTTTTTCAGCCAGTGCTGTTGGAGATATTGTCAAAATTGATGGAATTATAAATAGACAAAAGTACGGTGAGATTTTGATCCACAATGTAATACCATCTGGAAACTTTCTGATTGGCAACAGCTTAGTTATTCAGCATGACAATGACCCAAAACACACTGCCAACGCAGAAAAATCTTACCTGGATTAAAAAACAGCCAGTGGAACGCTATCAGTCATGGACTGCCCACCCTAGATCCCAACATTATTCAAGCAGTGTTGGATGATCTTGATAGAGAACAGAACAAAAGGCGGCCACCATCCAAAGACGGATTTGAAATGTCCTTCAAGAAACCTGGAAAACTATTCCTGAATACTACTTAACAAATTTACAAGAAAACTTGCCTGAGAGAGTTCAGCCTGTGAAGAAGAATAAAGGTTCATCCATCCATCCATTCGCTTCCGCTTATCCTTTTCAGGGTCGCGGGGGGTGCTGGAGCCTATCCCAGCTGTCATAGGGCGAAAGGCGGGGTACACCCCTATAATCCAGCCAAGCTGTGGGCTTCAAGTTATCCATTCCAACTTTTATAAGCACCTGCAGGCTTACTCACTAATGAGCACAGAGAAAGTTTGAACAAATGCATGCGGGTTCACATTTGTGAGATGCCACACTAGTTAATTCAAATAGAATATCACAGTTGCTGGATATGTGAGCACTGGTTCAATTTAATAAGAAGCCCAGATAGAGACAGAAGACCAAAAAGACTTAGTTCAAACATCATCTGCACTTAATCATTTGCATAAACGGATGACTGCTCATTTTATTTTTATAGTGCACCTTGAGAACGTGATGGATTTGCAGTCCAGATTAAATAAACCGCACGGTCGCTCAGTTCATTTGGTCAGTGGACACATCGGATCATCCTTTGGTCTTTAACAAGACATGAAGCATTGCAAAGCGCGCAAAAAGAGCAGGCTAGCTGCCAACAAAGAGAAATACAAATGAGCATAAAGAATTTAAATGTTGGTTTCTGTTCGCCTGCCTCAGTTCACAATCTTTTTTTCAAATAAGTAAATGCTCTAGTCTTCGTAGTCTTCAGGGCAGCCCACTACAGGTGAGCAGGGAAAACCTTTAACTAACAGGTATCACAATGAAAATCCCCCGGATTGTTGCTCATATTAATCCTTTCTTTTTTGTTATTTATTTTCATTTTACAAGTTTGGTGAAATGGCATGGCTGGGTTTAAGGAGTGAGCAAGTTGCTGTCCATGGTGCTGAAGATCTTTTTTTACTTCCTGCGTGCCAACGCATCCACATTAAAAACGCAATTTGGAAAATGAGCAGAGACAGAGAACAAGAAGCAAAGTCAAAGAGGCAGTTTTGGGTTTTTTTTTTGTCTTTCCATCATGGCTTTTTGTTTTGTTATCAGATGAATGAGTCTGAACTATTTGCACGGCCCTCTGACATCTTTTCTCGGTGAGCCGTTGTCTCAGTCTCAGTTATCAACTAACATCGAGAACTGGCTTCCCACTTCCTCATTTGCATGCAGATGAAACCACCACACGGCCGGGCAAACTGCATTTCAAGGTCAGCGCTGTACACCAACATGCTGCTGCTGCTTGTGCCAATCTAGGTGCCTACATGACAATAGACCCAATTACTGCTGGAACAACTCAAATGGCTTCTTATTTTATTCTTTTTCTGCAGGAAAATTATGCAAAGTGAGTGTTTTAATATGCACGCCTTACTCAGAGCTGTGTAGTTACAGTATGACATCTTCTAGCACTAATACTTTCTCATTGTCCCACAAGACTTTGCCTCTCTAATAAAGAGAAAATACTTCTCAAATGTGCTTCTTTTTACATAGACATTTCCAACTCTTAAAGGGCAATAGAGCAGTCACAGTCAGAGATTTTACATTTTCAAACCTGACTGAATTAACATGAAAATGCGTCTTCCGGTGAGATGTACTGACTCATATCTAATGGCAGCAAATGTTCAAGTGCAGTACCTGCACCTTTCAAAGGCCTTTTTTTCATCAGTGCTCATTTATATTGAGGAGTTTAGCTGAATGGGGAGAGAAGAAGAGTAAGAAAAGAACTCAACCAATTTTCCATTAGTATTATGGGAACAATAGTAAAGCTTATCCTGACTATCTGTACTCACTCAGTTGTAGCCTCAGTTTGTTCTGATCACCTAATAAGATCTCTAAAAGATGGTGGCAGCATTTTCCATGTCTCCCTCTACCTGAGGTTAGATTGTTGATACATCCAGCTTCACCTGCCTTGATGAAAAATCCATTAAGTGACCACAGATTAGAGTTGACCTTAAAGGCTTTTCATGGCCTCTCTTCTGCTATATACAGTACCTGAGCCTATACAAAGGCTGAGTCCTGAGGCTAGAGCCTAAAACCTAAAAGTAACAGAGAATTTCCTGCCAGAGCCCTGGAGCTATGGAATAAACTGCCTCAGGAAATGGGGCCAGTGACATCTTTTACATCTCTTTTTAAGATTTTTTTTTTTTGAGAACCCCTACTGATTTTATCCCACTGCTTTTATTTCTTGTACCACCACTGTACCACCCTCTTTTATTTGGTATTTTAGTTGGGTTTGCGATCTATTATTAAAATAAATTGAATACAGATACATTTAAAATGTAAAACACATTAAATACACTATGTTTTGTGTGTAGCTTTCAGTGCAAAACAGAATGAATTCTGTATTCATCATAAAACTCAACTACCAGTGTTTATGTTAATTAAAACATCCACTTTTAAGACTTTTGGTGTAACAGCACCTCTGTCATTTTGACCTATTTAGACATATTTTTCCATATCTTCAGGAAAACTGATTTTAAAGTTTTAAAAAGTGAGTGGCAGAGAGTAATAAAAACTTGGTCCCAGCCAAAAGCCAAGACACAAGATGAGGATCGGGTGGAAAGTTCAGAGAAAGCAAACAATGATAGATGGTAAAAAGCTCAATTCTTTCTTGGAAGAGTCTAGTAAAATGCCAAAGGGGAAATATTTTGAAATAATTTCTTACTCTGTGGAATATTAATACATAGGAAAGTGTATTTTCAACATTACGTGTTGCAGGAAGGGATATGCATTACATTACACTGTTTATATATATATATATATATATATATTACAGTGTCATGGCAAGCAAACCTGAAGAATGCTAACCAAATGAACTCCTAAAAGACAGATACCTGGAAATTTTCACCAGTGTGTATACCTAAAAAGTGGTATAGAATTACAGGATCATTAATAATATGAATGAAAGGCATGACGTAACCAACAGCTTGGAGAAAACATTAGTAAATACAATGTAAAAACTGTAAAGGCATCTGCATCTAAAGTGAGAAGAGTTATAGCACTATTGTTAACATTTATTGTAGTCTTATTATCTTTAGGTTTTGGGCTTGAAATGGTCGTGGCAAACAAAATACATTGCGCTTACTTGCAGAGGGCAAATGCCCAGAAGCTGTGATTGATTGATTAACTTTAAAAGCGAAGGGTTTTTGTTTGTTTGTTTGTTTTTTTCCACCCTTGAATGAGAACTGGAATTAAATCTAAGCTATAACAATCTAAAATTAAAGAACATTAGCACGCCTGTAATGACATGGTGTAAACTTTCTACTATGTGGGCCCCTAAGGAAGTGATGATTAGGATTTTGTAATTGTGCAACCTTTCTGGAAATCTAAGCACTCTAAAGGAGGTTTAAGTGTTGTAGAGTCAGCTTGGCAGAAGCTGAGCACCAGTAGTTGTGCTTTCCTCTCATTCTTCCTTCGGTGTTCCTTCTGAAAGAGGAAAGGGGGCTTTGTGAGCTGTAAAAAAAAAAAAAAGTCTAAATCACAACGTGACTTTTTGACAGAAAACCTTTTGATCGGTGTTTAGAGAGGTATCCATTCCTATTTTGCTTGTTTGTATAGGGATCCCTGTATAAACGTGCCTTTTAAAGTAACTTTAAATCTCCCCTGGTAAATTCAAGATCAGAGCTCCACTGAGTTAGTCCCACAGCTATGCATGCTAGTTTATGTTCACTTGACTCTTCAAAAGATCAAGAAATAATAATAATACTAATAAAAGACGTATGCATTTCCACCATTATATGTAATTTTCATGTAAAAAGTAAATATAGTGTAATACAAATATTACAGTTTTTTTAAGTGTAAAATATGAATTACGTGTCAAGTAAAACAAACACATGCCACTAAAAACTGCATTATACCACCCTGAGAACTAGAGTCGATATCAGTGTGGAGCATAGACTGGGAGTTGTTTGAGGAGATAAAACTTTGGAGGCGTATTAATCCTCTGTCATGCTCTAGATTTTCTTTAGGGTTCCTGGCGGCAAAGTGTTTAACTTTATAAATGCGCCATCGTTATATTAGACGTACCGATTGTTTTTGCAGTGTAATATACATAAAATGTAAGCGCAAACATTTTCCGGGAGAAAAGCCGATACCCTATTTGAATGGATCCATGCTTGGTTGGACTCCGGTTTAAGGAAGCTTGTCCGCCCGGCAGTCGGAGCGGAGGGGCACTCGACGGCGAGAAGCTTCAGGCGCGGTGTTAGCTGCTGACGGACACCGAAATAGCTTCGCGACGGCTTTCCGAGCATCTTAAACCAGCGCAGCAATGTGCATATTGTCGCCGTAACTCTCGTTCTGTGTCATATTCAGGTGAGTAAAACTTGAAAATTGCCTTCTTTGTGGCTCAATTTGTGTGAAGATAGCCCAGGCTAGGAGTGTACGCTGTGGCTCAGTACAAAGGCTTTCTTTGCCGGAGAAAATGCCGGGGCTGCAGCAGCCGGGAGGCCCGCTTGTGTCTTTCAAGTCACCGACTAGCCCTGCTTAACTCTCCCAATGTTTCACATCGCTTCCTCCATTTCTCGGCCAAACGACGCGTTTCTGCTCAGTCTAAACGCACTTAGTGGCATTACTTACGTTCTAGCGGGTTGTGGACCGAGTGCTGTGGGTTTTGACAACCGTGGCCGGTGCGAAGAAACATGGTTGCTCTGCGGAGTCTCCTAACGATGCAAGCCGGGCAGCTGTGCACTCCGCGCCGCTATAGGGTTACGGGGACAGCCGGGGTTGGTCTGCTGAAACCAGGAAACCGTCCCGTAGCGAAAATACTGACAACGGCACGTTTACTTATGAAACACGGAAAATGTTGTTCGTGAATTGTTGGTATGTCTGGCGAAAGTTTCTTTGTATACATAATACATGAAACAAAGTTGGCGTAAGACTCCGGTATGAGGCGTATTTGGCTCGGTTTATAGGCTTTTTTTTTCAGTGCCGCGTCTTTATTGACCCATTCTGGTTACGTAGTGTTACTTGTACTTTCTACCGGGTTCAGCGAGTTAAACGCAGTAATCGGGATGGTTACGAGTTTAGCCTCGTAGCTGGGCTATAGGGGGCTGGCTGTGCACCCCTGTAGGCTGCAGACTGAGCTGGAAGGGCGGATTTCCAATTTGTGCAAGCAGGCTAGGCTCGGGCTCCGCGACTCATCCAGCAGGTTGATGCCCGAAGGCTACTTGATGGTGACGGGACCCTGCAACGTTTATCTCTAGTTTTAGCCTAGTTTATCCCTCCATATATAGAAGGGCCAAGGTCCCATCCTATAACTGTGGAACCTGACACTTGTCCGGACAGCCACTGTTTATTAGTGTGTCAGTTTTAATATTCTGTCCTCTCAAATGTGTTTGCATTTTTAACAGAATGCAAACAACCTGTAATGTCTTTAAGTAACATATCAAAAACGTCATAACTTTATTGTAACTACACCTGTACTACACTTATGATAGGTCCAGATCAGATACCGCCCTATCAGAGCAAAGGAGTTTCCTAAGATACCTTGTTTAATTAGAAAGGTGCATTTCTAATGCACTAAGTACACACCAGAAAAACTCAACAGCTGACTTCTTGGAGTGACCTTTAGTGCACTCCAGCCTAAACCAGATAAAATAACACTCACCTGTCACTCGAAACAGGCACAACCCTAACTTTAAGCCTTAATATCAATGAGTGTTTCTAAAAATGTGCATGCCAGAGATGCGGCATGAAGAGTGGTGAAAGACTGCTATACTGATCAAAGTCATAAAGATGTTTATTTCTGCTGTAAAGCTGTGCATTCTACAAAAATTGACTCCCTTTTGGAGCGAGCCTCAAGTGGCCATTCCAGAAACTGCAGTTTAGTGCACTTCCATAGCCATTTGAGAACAAAAGTCAGCTACACCGGCCTGTTTCCTGTTTTTAGGACACATTTTTTCTAAAATGGAAAAATTTTAGAAAGGCAATTTTATCGCTAACAACTGAGATATCTTTGATGTGACAAGAACCAGCATCTAGGTAATTCCTGGTAAAACAAGAAAAGGGAAAAAGGATCCCACATCAAAAGTGGTGAGAACTCCTACTTTAATAAGCACATAGGGTCTTTGATCTAATGGAAATATTTCTGTAAAGTAACTAGTAGCATAGTGTTGCAGTATTTTTGCAATGTATTGATACAGGGACACCAAATATCTATCTATGCATTCTCTTCAGCTTATCCTGGGTGTTGGGGGTAGAGCTGGGCGATAGAACGATAACGATATGTATCGCGATATAACTTTTACTCGATAGAGAAATTAAGCTATCGCGATAGACCTCGCCGCTCTTGTCCTCTTAAAAAAAAAAAAAAAAGGTCAGCCAATCCAAATTAAGTAGCGCAGAGCCGAACCAATCACAGCCGCAGCGTCACGTCGCGTGACTTGTTACGTACAGCACAAGTGCCAAGCCGCACGTGTGTTTGTTTGGGAAGCAGCCAGCGGGTAATGGAGCCAGCGCATAATGGAGGAAATGAGTGTGCCGACTAGAAAAATCAACCGAGCGTGACCGAAGAGAAAACAGATGATGGTTCCAATGCCGGAGAGATTGTCGAACGGAAGAGCCATAGAAGTTCCGTAGTGTGAAGGTATTTCGGCTATTTCAAGTCTGACAAAAAACAGAGTAGCGTGCACTGTAAATTGTGCCGAAAACAAGTCTGGAAATACAATGAACTGGTGCATGCGTCACACTGTGCGCCACGTTATTGTTTCGGTGGAATGAATTTCTACAATACTGTTACTGTTAATTCTACTCTCTGCAGTGTTTAAATGCTTACATATACACACAGTTACTGTCCCTCCACACTTACGACTCGGTTCTGCTTCTATGCCCCAGCTTTGTTTACTTTTTCCCACCGAGGCTTCTAGACTTCTGATTGGCCAACATTTCTGCACGGTTAGGAATCTAGCGCCACCTGCTGCTTTGGCATGTTCATAGCAGCGTTTTCCTTCATTTCTGCCTTTACGTGTGGACGGGATTATTTTTTAAAACGGAAAATCTCCGTTTTCAAAAATACCCGTGTACGTGTGGACGTAGCCTCAGTCTCTGACTGGAAGCGCTAATTCGTCATTCGGCTTTTGTCAGACTAAAGTAACTGTTAAAACTGTTTGAAAAGCTCAGCTATACAACAAGGAGAGATTGAGAATTTCCTTTTAGTTCTCAGTTTATTTGATATTGACAAAAGTTAGTCAGTTTTGTCTGTTCTTCTGTAAAACAAACTAAGATTTATTTTTAGAATTAATATTTTGTTTCTAAGTGGAATCGACAATTTAGTAGTCTGTTTCGTTTGTTCTATTTTGAAACTTAAACGCTTTAGTGGCTGCCTTTTGTGTAGTTTGCAATATTTGCCTTTATTTATCTGAAAAAGTCTCATGTTCCTTAAGTACATCTACCCTGTTGAACTTATTATGGGAAATAAATATTTAAATCAAAACAAGCTGCTGATTATTTCACATTTTACTTGTGAGCAACGGCACATTTAAATCTTACAAATATAGTTATTTGGCTTATATCGTGATAGATATCGTTATCGCCTGAAATGAAAAAAACATATCGTGATATGAAAAAATCTTATATCGCCCAGCTCTAGTTGGGGGGTTTATTAAATAAATTAAAATACAATGATGACAAGATGACTCGTCTCATGCACCACCATCCTGAGACAACGTTAGCCTAGCAAACTTGTATTAAATTGGATCAACCAAACAACCATCCAACACACTGGTCTTGACAAGTATTCTTTACATTGCAAATGTACAAAAAATGACACGAGTAGGGAAAAAAATATACCGCGTCCATTATTGAATGGAAAATAAATTAGAAAGTATTTTTCATGCTGTTAATTTGAGGAAATGAATTCAGTAATTGGGAGCCACAGAAGTATTAAAACACAGCTGCCAACATTTCACTTACACTCTGGATGTGCCTTGATTAAATGGTGGCCTCTGGATTGTTATCAAATCTTTGCAGCCTGTTTTATATTGAACTTTTTTTTTTTAATATTCTGGTTTGTGGGGGGGCGGCGGGGGTGTTAATTGTTAAAATAGATGAGCATGCCACTCGGGTTGGTGTAAGATTGGATCGATTGCAATTGGTTGTTTTTCTGTCCGGCAACTGATGATGCTCTAGGCATTTTAGAAGGCTGCGCAGTGGCTTAATGTGTCAGCTGTAGACTCAGTTTTGTTGGGGTCTTTTTGTTTGCTTTTAAAGTGCTTCGCTGTTGATGGGTAGACTTAATTATTTTCAGAAACCTTCGAGCTATGATGTGTGGTACCAGACTTGAAGGAGAAAAAGTGGTCTGTAAAATCTCTGTGCTTAAAGTGACGGAATAGTAATTTTTGCTTTGTCCACCAAACAGCTTTAATGCCTGAATTATCAAAAAAATAACAAAAAGCAGAAAAAATGCACATTTAAAACAGATCAAACGGTTTTTCAGCTCAATGTCTATTAGCTGATTACTACTACTCGGGGTAAGGGGAAAGAAATCAGTATGGCATGATATTGCTTGTTTCGTGTGGCTGTGATGTATTTTTACAGGCTCACCTGAAAAACCTTCCAACACACTTATTTGACAAAGTTGCCTCCTATTCAGAGCAGGCTGATAGCTCAGTGACACAGTGAAAACAGGACAGCAACCTCCTTCCATAAACAAAAAAAGAAAAGAAATTTTAAATGAATTTTTCATATAGTGCAACCGATTTCAACATGGGGTTTCTAAATGGTTTGCCAGAGATTGAGGGTGTTGCACACTCATGACCACTTTTGATTGCAAGACCATTGCACAGATTGCCTGATAGTAGGCAACCGTTCTACAAAAAGTTCCAGTCTAATCACTCTCAGATAAATTGTCAAAATTGTTGCAAATAATTGCTTTCCAAATAATGAATGCAGGCAGATTGTCATCATGTTGCCATCAGCCTACATGAGTCTTAAATGATAACAATTCGAGTGGACTTGACTCAACTGGCCACTGGTTGTTCTAAGTGTTCATTTGGACCCAGTTAAAGTGTAATACCAACAGCAGAGTGGGCCATAAAACAACAACCAATCACAGAAGACCCTTCAGATGATCTGGCCTACTATCGGATTAATCCCATCATGAGCAGTTTGGCATTTTTCTTGGCATGCTCTCATGGTTCAGCCACGCTTAAGTAATCTGAGGCTATCTGTGTGTATGTATTAAAGCTACAATAAATCATGACAGCAATATTGGGCATGAAGGACCTGATTTTCAGCTCTTACAGACTGTAAAATTTGAGTAACAGCAGTTTGGTTGGATGAAGTCTAATTGTAGTTTTAATAATCATCACTTTAGTGACATTTTTTCTTTCTGTGTTTTTTTTTTTTTTCTTTTCTTCATTACAGAGTGAAAAATGTAACTGAACGGAGTCCGCTCCGCTCCAGTGGTCGAGGACCTCACCCTACTTCACTAGAATGTACTTGATGAATGTACCTCCTGTCGCAGTGACGCAAACAGAATGGAGAACATGTGGCCCGCCTGGAGGCTATAGCCCTCCAGTTTGCTTCAATGACTCTGACACAGAGTTGTCCACAAGAGGCACACCTATCTCAGACAAGGTCCAGATGATCATAGAGAGTCTTAGAAGCACCCAGTCCTCACTCGAGATGGGCGACGAGATCGAGGGTAATGTGCTATCAGGACAGGAGGGTCATCCCCAAGTCTGCAAGGTTGCAGCAGGTTCTTATGTGGGAGTCAAGTCCAAAACTAAAAGCCCCAGTGAAAACCCACATGTTGACATTTCCTCGCCAAACATCCGTGAAAGCAGTGACTCGGATAGCGACGATTCTGTGGACAGAGGAATCGAGGAGGCAATACTGGAATACCTGAAAGAAAAGGATGATCACAAACGCAAAGCAGAACCGTGCTCGACTTTTCTCCCATCATCTAAAATTCAGAGAAGAAACCCATCCATTCCCGAGGTGTCCAAACAGCACAGCAACAGCGATGCATTCTTGATTGCGGGTAGCAATTTTTCAAAAAGCCTCAAAGTCGAGACCCCAGCAGTACCCACTGTCATACCTATAAAAAAGTGTATTAAAAACAAGGCATCTCTAAATGAAAATATAGTTAAGAACTTCGATTTGAATAAAAGCACAAACAAAAGTTTGGAGTGTTCAAAAGAGCAAGCAAGAAATCCCTCTAAACCAGTGAGTCTCATCAACAAAACTGTCAGTTACCCCGTCACGGCTAAGGTGGAAGACTCGAATGATTCCAGTAGCGACGACGGCATCGAGGAGGCCATTCAGAGATATCAGCTGGAGAAAAAGGAGCAGCAGAACACAGCAGAAGCTTTCGATCCACGTGCATTCAAAGAGGAGTCTGACTCGAGTAGCGATGACGGGATTGAAGAAGCGATTCGCTGCTACCAGCTTGAACAACTCAAGGAGAAGAGCGTCCTGACGCCATCGCTGCACAAGCAGAAACCTTTCAGTAAGTCGATAATACACAATGTTGCAAGTACAAGCGCAGAGAATATCAAAAGACAGAAGCTGAGGAAAAAGATGAGCACGACAGAAAAAGAAGTGAAATCTTTCCAGCCTACTCCATCTGTTTCTATACCCAAACCTACACTTTCAGACAGCTTGAAATGTAAAGAAAATGTATTTTTGTCATATAAAGTAGAGAGTTTGAAGGAGCAGGCAACCCCTGCCCCTCCAAAGGCCAATACAACTGCAGAGCTCATGTGTGCTGAGGCAATACTGGACATTTCAAAGACTGTCATGCCTGGGCCCTTCCATCATAGCGTTGGCCTTAGTGGTTGTGTCACCACTGAATCTTCCTTCCAGTCTTCTCTTCCTGAAAACTGCCCCTGTGAAGAAAGCAATGACAGCTCCATTGATAGTGAAGATGGGATTGAGCAAGAAATCAGGAAATTTCTCGAGCAGAAGGCCCAAGTGCACAAACAGGCACCCAGCTCTGCTGTGACTCAAGACGCTCAGGGTACAAATGAAATGGAGAAGGTAAAAGCAAATGAACCACAGATCGAAAAGAAACCATCGAAACTGTCTTTAAAGCAACGAAGAAAACACAAAGAGAAAAACATTTGTGTTTCCACCATGGCAGGGGCAGAGGACAGCGTTAAAGAAACCGCCTCTAAGCCTTTACCTGACCATACAAAAGAATCAAAGCTCTTGGCATTGCCCCAGAGAAGTCAAACACACCCTGCCACTGGATTACACAAGTCAGACCAAAGTGGAGACAAAAGCAGCTCTCTTGACAGCGATGAGGACCTAGACACGGCGATAAAAGACCTTCTGAAAACGAAAAAGAAATCAAAGAAAAAGATGAGAGACTTAAAGCGGAAATCAAGGAAGTGCCTCAAAGACGAAGACCCGCTGTTAGGAAATGCATTTCAGACCAAAAAGTTACACATTGACTTTCTTTCCAAGTGTAGTGATTTGAAAAAGGTGCAGAAAAGTAAGAATGACAAGAAAGACAAGCCTGGGCTGGGGAAAAAGAGCATTTCACAACATAAGCAAGTTTATAAAGGTAAGAATCACGAGCTGCATGAAGGTGAAACGGAGATCCTGAAGGGAGCTGAGCGTCCAGGCATCCAGTTTGTGCACACTGCGGAAGCCGCACCTCAGATTAAGGAAGACAGCAGCTCAGTAGACAGCGATGACAGTATTGAGCAAGAGATCCGAAGATTTCTGGCTGAAAAGGCCAAGGTTTCTACCGCAGACAAAATTAAAGATGGAAATATAGCCAGGAATGGTACTGTCACTATTTGTAGCTCATTTCAAGATAAAGACATTAAACAGGAAAATCAGCTGGCTGAGATTCCAACGAAAAGTATCAGTCCTCTCTCTGAAAAGTCTCATATTAGTAGTCCAGCTCATAATAGACTTCAGACACCACAGACTGTTTTTCCAGACATCTCTGCGGTCGGTGCACAATCACATCCCTCAGCCGGATCCTGCAGTCCCAGTCTTTTGGAACCAGCAGATGGGGCAGGGGCAGCTAGAACTGAGGAAAGGAGACCGTATATTGATAAAGGTGATGTCCACAACGCCACCTCACAGACGAAGAGGGCTCGACCAATTTTGAGTCCTAGCGTCGCTCATTCTCGCTCAGAGGCAATCAAATGGCGCCAGAGCCTCGGACTACCTACTCACGACGCGAGGACTCTCAGTCGGACTCCGTTCCACATCACCTCATCTGAAATCAGCGAGGGTGGCTCGGTAACACATCAGAGTGGAGGAATGGCCCACAAATTACAGACCCCTGTTACTGTTTGGTCCTCTGCAAGGACCAGTAAATCACCATTCCCCTGTTCTAAAGACACTGCTGGAAATACTACATTCACATCTCCTGTTTTGAATTTTTTTTCTGCTGCCAGACAGCATCCGAGGATGTCCTTTACACGGGATCTACCTGCCGGCCAGAGGTCCCAGTGCTCCATCGAAGGGGAGAAGGAGAGTACGGTGCATATGCCCAAGGACAAGAGTGTGTTTGTGGAACTGGAAACTAATAGGACAAATCACGTCCAGGTTCAATGCAGGGAAAGAAGCGAGGTTAAGGAGAGAGCAAACTTACTAAGGGAGAAGAAGAGCGAAGGCGAGGGTATGAAGATAGATAATAAAGAAGTGCATCTAGGAAGAAAAGAGGAAGAGTTTATAGATGAGACAGATTGTGAATCAGGCCAGAAGAGAAATCCAGAAAAGAAGCAGGGCTTTTCCACATTGTAAGTATTTTTCTTTGACCACTATAAACCATAGTGTCATCATTTTCTGATTTCTCTAATGGTGTCCTGTCAAATATTATAGATTCTGATCGAGCTCATTGATTTATAAGGGAATGTTTATTGATTTTTTTTTTTTTTTATCATAAAACTGACTTTTTTTTATGTATTTTTACAATTTCACAGTTGTGGAACCACAATGAAAACTTTATATGTGCTCATAAGTTATCTGTTGTTGATCGTTTGAAAAGCAATACAGTGACACTTTCGTGCAGAAACGAATGAGCGGTAGAAAATTACATGTTCCTAAATATTTTTGCTAAAAAACAAAAAAGAAGACGTGACAAGGAAAAGAAGTCTCAGTTTGGCAGAATAACGATTTAGGTTTGAGTCCAAAATGTTTAAATTTAGGTTGCATCTTTTCCCATCTTCCAGTAGGAAACCCAGAGCCCTGAATAGTTACATTAGTTACCTTATTAAGACTTTAAAAGTAATTTCCAACATCAAATTTAGGGATGGACCATTGAATAAGCCAGTACAAATCAAATGACACAGATGGCATTGGTCAGTGGTTATTGTTTGTGTCTCATCAGGTTTGTATAAACTGTTTAAAAATATATATATATCCTGGACATTGGCTAGATTTTTTTTAAACAGTGGTCCTGGTATTGGTTTGAAATCTCACTGTGCATTCTTATTTATTGTAGTAGGTTTCCATCACTGCCTAGATTATGGTTTTCATTTATTTTACATGTGCAGGAAATCAAAATGGCACAAAGTTAAACGTCTGGGTGCTAAAGCTGCAGTGGTTAGGGTGAAAACATAAGTGAGAGAAAACCCCAAAACAATCATTTTTTCGAGCAAAAATGCCAAAACTTCCTAAAATAGGGTTATTTGCTGCATTTCATTTCTTTGTGTGTTAGGTAAGTGGGGTTTTTTCCTCTTCAATGTCAAATAGAATCACTTTACCTGAGCTGAGCAGTCAGTACTGAAAATAAGTTTTAGTTGTAGCCCCAAACAATATTTTTAACATGAAATTAAGGGCACAATTGTGTATCTAATGTAAAAAAAAAAAAAAAAAAAAGACCAATCAGATTTCAATACTGTTTAAACAAACCTTAAAATATATTTAGACTAAAATACAAAGTAAGTGAACTTTTTGGTTTATTGGTTTATTATTCCTCTGAATTTTCTCATCTGTGTCTGCAATGACACAATTTACTTTGTCCAGCATGTGCTGCACTCTGCACAGTGTATATCATTAGATCTTTTGACACTTTCACAACCTTTTCACTCAAGTGCAGCAAGTGTTTTTATACTGTCAGCACCATCTTGAAAAGTCTCCTTCCTTTCTTTTTTCCTTCTCACATTTGTCTTATTCTTTTAATCCCTTACCTCAGACTAATTCTGTGCACTCTGAATGATGATCATTTCAGTCAGTTTCTACTTTTTAAGTATAAAGCAGAAACAGCCACTATGTTTCAATTATTACTTTGACTCTTGTGAGCCACTTTTTTGGGTAGGGGGTTGTTTTATTTTTAAGATAAATATCATGGGTACAGGAACCAAGTTACCACCAACCTTTTGCTTTTCACACACAGCGCTCTTCTTGTCTTTGTCTGTTCTATAATTGATTTTCATGAAAGAAAATTTAAAGCCGAGTTGCTGGTGATAGATCTTCTAGTAGTCTCGGATAAAGTCTTGCTCCAGATTCCATAAGTACCACATTTCCCCCTCGCTGTCTTGCTAAAGTTGATATTTTGTGTGGCTTGTTTTTGGTTTTTTTTTTGTCATGTTAAAGTTTTCCTGGATTTCCTGTTTGAAAAAGGCTATTTATTTTTCTTTATGAAATAAAAAAGGCATTACTGAACATGCTGTGCATATCCAGTTTTTCTGTAAATATTTTGTAAGAAGTGTTTTTTTTCTTCTTCTTCTTTCTTTTACTCTTTCTGATGACAGAAATGTTTGCCGTGTCTTTTAAGTGCATCTGTGTAATAAAGATTGGAATCTGAGCAACAGTGGGCCTCTTGACTTAAATTTTATAATTTACAGAATTATTAAAGATTACTGCAGGAGTAGTCTGATGCATATCCTACTCTGCCTTTACCAGGTCTTTATCCAGTGCCATTGATCCCGGCATTACCTTCAGGCCTTGCATAGCTCTTACCTCAGAGGAGAGAGGCAGCATGTTCAACAGGAGATACTTGGCTGAAAAGTGCAAGAAGGTACAATTATGTGGAAACACGACAGCGTTTGTTTGTCAGTTACAAACATCATGATTTCAGTTCTTTATAAAAAACAGTTCAAATCCACAGTGTGAAGTGTGTATTATGCAATGCTTGCAGGAGAAAACTTCCCTCATTAACTCTTCTGTGCACGGCAAGGCTGTGCAGCACGTCAAAAGGAAACTTCAGTTTGTTCCAGTAAGCGGGTATGTGATCGCACCCAAATGGTTTTGTCTCAACAGTGAACGATCAAACGCAAAGAAAACTCATCTGCAACTTGAGTTTCCTTGTTTGTTTGGTTTTTTGCAGGAAACTGGACGCGCTCAGCAAGCTCAGCATACACAGTGAGATAAAAGCTGGCTTTTAAAGATGCACCTGGAAGATGCTGCCTGCTGTTAGCGCGTGTATGGATTGTTGAAAAACTATTATGGACCCAAGTGTTTATGTATTACAGTTGTTGTTGTTTTTTAAAGTATTTAGTAAGTATGTAAAGTTTTGGTAAGTTCTATAACAGTACTAAGGGCATTAAATTTTAATTTTGGATTAAATATGGATCCTGAACTCAGGGATACCTTGAGTATTTCAGCATTTATCTTAGCTGAATTCTTCTATTTTTTCTCGAATGCACAGTAAATTTGATTTGGGGTTATATTGTTTGAGGTACCATATATTTGTTCTTATCCTCATGATGCCACTGTTGTTTTTTGTTAGAAGTGGCGTCTATATTTACAAACATTTGTTTTATATTAACAGTTTTTCTTCTTACAACAAGCATTGGCTTATGTTCTTGAATACGTTTCATAGCTAAATGACACAAGAACGGTACTGCCTGTGACGCTCCAACTCTTTCAATAAAGTTGAGCCGAGAAAAGGTGGGTTAATGGGTATTGTAGTTTTTACACAAGCACATCACGACAAGCTTCTACTTTGCGGCATTCTGTGAACTACAGTTGCGCAGTCGCAGTTTGCTGACCTTCCATGGTTCTGCAAGCATGGCTGTCCGGGCACTTACGAGAGGTAACTGAAAACCGTTTACAGTTTTTTATTTAGAAAATAGTTCAAGGAAAATATTCAGAAGATTTAGAGCCAATCCAACATTTTACCTTGTGTTTATTTCTGCGTTTAGTTTTGAGTTTCGTGTACGCTACGCTACAGTTTAGCATGTTAGCCCACAGCTAAATGCTGTATTACAATTAATGGCAATAATTGAACGCCTGCGCTAGGTTATTGGCAAGCATTATTCGCTTCATGATAGTTAACTACCGATGTTTTAACTTTTTTTTTTTTCCATATTTAGGCCTTTTAGGGTTCCGATACTCACGGGCTGCCACCGTAGCATCCCCCTGTGGTGGACATCACTATGTGACAGCACCGTCTGCGAAGCCACCTCAACCCCAGGCTGGCGATGTTACAGGTGAGCTAAATAACGCAAGGGCGTCAACACTTGGTTTTTGTTTTTTTCAAGAATTTTATTTATGTTACTACTTGTCATTTGTTGTTGTTGTTGTTTTTCCTTATTAACAGAAAAAATATTAAACCAGCCCCTCGAGAAAGCAGACTTTTTTCGTGTGGCTGAGCTTTTCTCCTTGAAAGACTTGTTCGACGCCAGAGTGCATCTTGGTCACAAAAAAGGTTGCAGGCACAGGTTGGTGTGATATTTATCTCAGCGTTTTAGTGCGCTGCACCCCCGTATATTTACAAATTGTTTGTAGTCTGTAATTAAATAAGCTGGAGACACTTGTCTTTCTTTGTGGGTCAAGGCTTTATAACTTCTACCTTAGTGTTTGGGGGGGGTCGGGGTCCTGTGGGGTTTAGGTATTCCCAACATGTGAAACTAATCTCACATGATAGAGGCGTGTTCAGTCACTACTTGGCACATGTTAGATTTTAGACCTTCTGTCTATTGCTTAGTCTGTCTGCATATTATGCAATGGCTGAATAAAGTATAACTTTTTTTTATCTTGAACAGTGTCATTTGCCCAGAACTCCTAGTGGTAGTCTCCTGTGGATAAAAAGTGGGGAGTTATTAATAATAATAAAAAATGCCATAAATCTTCATGCTTTAAACCCCTCTTTATTAAATTGGAAGTTTCTGTTTGGTAACACTTCTGGTTATTAATGGTAACAGCAAGCATAAATACCACAGGTCCTAGAACCTTGAAGGAAGAGATACAAACTTGTTGTTTTAATACAGATGGCATTTCTTTTAACTATTCCATAACTAACCTATTGTCATTAAATGCTTCTAACAGAAAGCTCCAGCAGCAGGAAATGTTTTGGTTACTTGGTCGATCATTTCATCAGGAATGTAGCTATTAGAGCTATGTTATTTTATTCAGCAGTAGTGATTCAAGTGACATTTTTCTGAATTATAATTCCGTGTTTCTAGGCTCATGGAGCCGTATCTCTACGGCTGTCGTTTGGATCATGACATTATCAATCTGGACCAGACTATGGAGCACCTTCAGCTAGCCCTCAACTTCACCGCCCACATAGCGTATCGCGGTGGCATCATCCTGTTTGTCAGCAGGCGGCGTCAGTTTGGCCATCTGGTAGAGACCACGGCCAAAGATTGTGGAGAGTATGCGCACACGCGGTACTGGCAGGGCGGCCTCCTCACCAACGCCAACATCCAGTACGGCCCAGGAGTCCGCCTACCGGATCTCATCATATTCCTTTCAACTCTCAACAACGTCT
Source organism: Diplotaxodon limnothrissa (assembly GCF_057381915.1). Lineage (NCBI taxonomy): Eukaryota > Metazoa > Chordata > Actinopteri > Cichliformes > Cichlidae > Diplotaxodon > Diplotaxodon limnothrissa. The sequence continues at coordinate 54,091,043 of NC_140602.1, read as the reverse complement.
TTCAGCAGCACGTGGGCATCAGAGACGCAGCCAAGATGAACATTCCCACAGTGGGTGTGGTGGACTCAAACTGCAACCCCAGCCTGGTGACGTACCCCGTGCCCGGGAACGACGACACTCCAGCTGCCGTCGAGCTCTATTGTCGTTTGTTTAAGATGACCATCAACCGTGCCAAAGACAGAAGGAAACAGATGGAGCTCATTCATGGTCTGTCAGCGCCCACCTCGCAGATCTCATGATATTAATACTTAAATTTAAACAAAAAAACAAGAGACGTTGAAAAGCCTACATTCTTTAATCTGAAGCTCATCAACTGTGTAGTGTATCCTGTTTTATGTTGATACACTACAAATTTGAAATAAATTTTGGCTTCCTCCTTCCATTACACATCTGCACTTGGAAAACATCTGGTTTAACAGTCAGTAAAATATGGCTCAAAGTTAACATTGGTGCAAATTTATGTGAATATCACAGCTGTAAATCGCTGAAATAACAAAGTGGTGATCCATTGTTGAAATCCTGGCGTGGGAGAGTGATGATCATTTGCAGTTGCAGACTGAAAGAAAAGTATCTGAGTCATTTTCACAACTGTATTTGCTCTCTTGCGGTCTATGTAAGTGTTTAGGCCATGAAATGTGTTTCTGTAAACAAAAATACCTCTGCAGAAAGTCAGCCAAGTGATGCAGAACATAAGCAACCTATGAACTACACATGAACATTAATTAAAAGCAGTTTCTGAAAGTGTACACTGAAGTAATGCCTGTTCATCTAGTTAGGAATGAAACAAGCAGGATTAATACATATATACATACACTGGAGGGATGCAGCATCATTTAAAGAAGAGTATACATGGATATTGAATGAACTAATCTGAAGCCTTGAGTCTTTAATGTGTAGCTCATCAGCTGTATAGTGTATCCTATTTCATGTGACGTTTGCGGCAGTTGGTTAAGTTTAGTTTCTCCCAGCTTCCGTAGTTGTATCCTGTAGCGACCTTCTATGGCCACGAGGTGGATAAGTAGCTGTCACGTCAAAACGGTGAGTGGGTGTATGTGAGTGGGAAGAAGTTTATTAGCTTGCATTTTATGATGTACTACCACAACGGTCGACGTGTTCCTGCATATACAGTCATATTTCAGTTGTTCGGTTGTTTGTAACCGCGGTCCGCAACAAGCAGTTTCAAGGTTTCAGGCTGACGCTCGCGAGCGCCGACATGTTTAACAAACCTGCAGACTGACTGTTGGAGACGTCAAGAGCAATCACAATAGCAAAGCTTATTTCCTTTCAAAGCCTTATTACTTATATCATTACTGCTGTTTAAAGTCGGTTATTTTTCTCGCACGCTGTGAAACACAAATCCTACACTCTAATACAACTTGCAGCCTTTATCCCAAATGCATTCCACATTATTACTTTAAAGCTTAATTGCCATCGTTTGATTCTGCTAAGTAAGCATTATTTTGTTTGCTGAAGTAAGATTTTTAAGCTAATCGGGGTAAAATAAAATGAGTGTCTGAGATTCGAACTCATACGATATGTAGGGCTCGTCCTTTTGCAGCTGATGGCGGGCTTGTCGGTCTCACAATTCTTGTGAAACTGTAACTAGATGTATGGGTAACAGTAACATATTAAATAAGTTACTGTTTAAATAAATAATTTAAATAAGTTCCGCTTTTTTGTGTGTAAGTTCTTCCAGTCAACTTTTTGAAGGCGAGGCAAATGTTCACATGAGTCTTACTAAGAGGAACGAAAACGTTAAGGCCACAGACAGAGGGGGCTGGTCAGGGTAAGTGTTTTTTTTTTTTTTTATCAGGTTAGTATGATGGAGAAGAGTGGTAGGAGATAGGGATTTTAACACTAGCCCAGGCTTGTAATCTTCCTGTACATTAACGGTAAGTGACTAACATTTGTTAGTCAAGGAAGTTATGAAATGAACTAAAAAATTAATAAATAAATACTCACCAAAAATGTTTCAGCTAATTGTCATTTGAACGAATGACTTATTTCTTATTTGCAGATGTACCGTCCAGCTCTTGGAAAACAGATTTTAATGAACCAACGAAAAACTTCCATTGGTATGTAAAAATATTTGCATCGCTGTGATTTTAAATGGAATAGTTTCGTGTGTTGTTTCATATTTGTTTTATGTATGTTGTGTCCAACTTAATTTTTTAACTGCTGTGATACAAGAATTTTGCAGATCTGGGATAAATGAAGCATATCTTATTTTATTTATTTATTTTTTTTGTTTATATAGATAAATATGAGGAGAGAAGAGGTGCCATTGCTTTACCTTCATGCAGATGAAGGCGGTTGAGCTGAAGTGAAGGCCGTTCACAGGATGGTAACAGGTTTTGTTAAAAAGCTTTTGACTCTTTATTGCCCCTTGAGATGCAACCCTGGCTCCAGTGCCTCTGTTGCGCAGTAAGTCGGCAGAAAGTAACGGGCTCTCGATAGCTCAAATCCACTCTTTCGTGGGCTTTGGGTATGGAACCGGGCCAGATACTTACTCTCAATCTACCATGAAGGTGTTGTGTTCCTGCCAGTCAGTAGTTGTGTGCTATTTAAATCAATTTAACAACTCTACCTTTCTAAAGCTTATTTTTTGTATACATGGTCTCATTATGGATACATTCAGTCAGATTTATAGCTGTGTATCTAACAAAGTGGCTACTTAGTATATAATGAATATATTTTGAATGTAACAAATGTATGTATGTAGTCCTCATTGTCTATAAATGACAAAGAGGACTACATGACAGTTTTTGGCATACAATTTTGAATTGCCTTTACAGTTAATTGGATTCAAATGTCAATGTGAATGTTTCCATTATATAGATGTCAAGGTTTGCACTTTAATGGTTCAGACACGCTTGTGGAGCAGCAGCGGCTTGGCTTCAGGAAGGTACGAATTAATACTTTTGCTCTCATTCAGTCTGCCCATTGAGGCATTGCTGTCCAACATTTCTTGACCCTGTGACATAGTGGGACTAGGAGTCCAAATGTCTGCATCATCTTAGGCTTCAGTCACACTGATAAACCCCCTGGGTAACCAACACGAAGCCGATCCAGCAATTTGAATTCTTTACATTTCAGGATACTGTTCTTTAACCCTCTGGGGTCGCCGGATGCGCTGGCGACCCCAGAGGGTTAATAAACGATAAGAATTATAGATATTGTGCTTGCAACACTGGAATTTCATAAATGAATGAATCGCTTGGCTTGCAAAAGTATGATGTCACAACAATGTGATTGGTCACTTGCAATGTTGAACCTGGAACAACATTTATTATGATGATGTGGGAACAACACCAACACGAGGATATCAGATCATCCAACCAGCACTAGTGAGGGAAATGTCTCTATTCTGTGAATAGTTGCTGGGTGAAATTTGCTTCAGTTGCTAGCAGGTTATGTCAGTTGCCAGTAGTTTGTTTGCGTGCAAGATGCCAACTTGTTTGCAAACACCTAGTACTCACTAAGCAGCAGTGAACTGTGAAAAGTGAAACAAACTAGAAACAGAAAACACTCACCTTCAAAGTAAAAGTGTGTTAGTGAAATGTGTCAGTTGCTGCAGTAAGGCACAGCTTTTACTTTGAAGGGGAATACTTTCTGTTTCTAGTTTGTGTTTCACTTGTCACAGTTTCCTTACTGCTCTTTGTGTCTTTCACAAAAACTACGGGTAGCCTATTGCTTTGGTAATTAGCCAAAACAGTCGCAAGGAGGGGTTTTTTGCACAACCCTCTTTGCAGCCAATTTCACTTAACAGCAACCAATAACCTCCAGCCACCAACCACCAAAGAGACAAACATTTTCCCTTTGTGAAGTACAACATACAGGTTTTTTGCAACCTGAGAAGTGATGAAATGCTTGTTGAAACTTGAAATGGACATAAACAAACTCCTACATGATTTGTCTTCGCAGGTGACTACCCAGTGTGCCTCAGACGATGTTATTTCCAGGAGCTCTAACGATTCCTCACCACCTGACTCCTCCATTCAGCTTGCTCTCTCTTCATTTCTTGATTTCCTGTTCGAGCATTTCATCCGCCTTACTTCCATTAGTTTGTTTTTCTTTTGCTTAACTGTTGAAGACATTGTTTTTTCAGTTGTATTTTTCATTTTGATTACGTGCATATGAAGCGTAATGTCCTCGTTGCGCGTAATCACATATGAAAGATTACTTTGGCAATTGCATTTGTGGTGAGTGCTATATCAGCTTTTCCCACAATCAAATCACTCTGATGATCATATGATAAAGGCAAGTGTTTGTGTGTGTCGATCCATTCCCTAGGAAATGATGATTTCCTTTCCTGTTTGCTCACATTTACAAACGGAAAATATGTAATGGGAGCTTTTACTTGACTACTTAGCTGGTGTAGAATTTGACATGCATGAAACAGAAAATGTAATAAAATAAATTGACATGAAATAAAATTATTTTCCTGAAAGTTGTAAAATGTCTGTTTTAAAAACAATATAGCTTAATAGGGAAGAGCAAAACAAACAAAGTTCAAAGAATTACTGATGAAAAGACTTAATTACAGAGGTATGTAAAAATTAGGAGCACTAGCAAAAGACTGCAAAATTAAATAGAATTCATTGTAGTAAAAAACAAGGAAAGCAAATGTCATCATGCATTGAAGTGGCTCAGTGTGAAGTGTAGCACACGGGGCAAAAATGACTGCACACAGACTAATGTGGGATCAGTGCTGAACTTGAGGCAAGATCAGAAAGGTTTTGCGTTATGTAGGAAAGATTGCCTGCGTCACTCTTTGTTCAGTTATGTTATGGTTCGGCAGCAAATGTCATTTCCCCACCTCTGAGAGTTGCTTCCACTGTTTTTTCACCCAGACCACACTTAGATGATCCACCTGTTCTTCCGGCTGGTAGTGATTTTAGCACTTTAGCTCTACCCACTGCAAAGAAATCAATTCTTTTGACTTTGGTTTTCTTTGAGGAGGTTTCACTACAAGTTCTGGACTCATGCAGCACAAAAAGCGACAAGTGGATCCATGCCATGCCCTCCACAATATGAAAGAGTCATTGAATCCCCTCAGTAGAGGTGAGCCAAGCAATCCAAATAACGATAGTGCCGATACCAACACCGTTATTGGTTTTGGATCAAGCCTAGCATGAATGGATCGAATCTTTGTTTCTATCCTCTTATCCCTTCGGCAGGAAATCTATGCCATGACTTGTGATGTACGCATAAACTCATTTTAACCCTACGAGGTAACCTGACACGCACCTCCAAAAATGCAAAATGCAGTATGGACAGCACTATCCCTTCTCGGGGCTTTCCTTCAATTTGTCAGCCGCAGGTTGCAAGGAAGGAGGCGCGGTAAGATTTCCCGTCGGCAGATAAAATCCCGTCAGCTCTGACGCCTCTCCCTTTAAGATGCGCAGCAGCGAGTCTCTGGGAAACTGAGGCTGTGCGCTCGTCGGGTCCAAGCAGCGCTTATTTCTTTGTCACACTGATGCCTTCTTTGATCTGATTGGACGGTGAAGGTGCTGCTGGTCTAATATTCGGAAAATATCGGGGATCATAGCTGAGGATCTCTCTGATTCTGGGCCGCGTCGGTCGTTCTGTGGCCCCGATGGAGCTGAAATATCGCTCAGCTTCAAGGACACACTCTTCATCATATTTTTTGAGCGGCTGAATGATTTCTATTGAAAACACACGCTGTGATCAAGGCAAGCAAAGAGAAGAAAACAGCTCGAAAAGCAGCTCGTTGTAATAACCAGTAAATATGCGACGCGTGTCGTGGTTTGCTGCGAGAATGTGATCAGACGGGACTCTGGTTTCTCGCTCTGCTGCCTCCGAAAAAGAGTCGCTCATGATGCCCAGGGCTTTGCGGAGACTGGTCCATTTGATGCTGTTCTGCCCTTTATCCAAAGGCCTGCAGGTAGGCTATGGGACTGCACAATGTCAGTCTTTTTGTCACTAACTATCCACCAGCAGCATGCACGACCACTGACCAAACCGTCAGTTCACTTCACATGCATGCATGAAACCCCCCGTAACGAATACAAGTGCAGCGCAATGTATGGTAGTTATCTCTGCGTTATCCTATAGTCAGGTGACAGGCTGCTGGTTCATTCATTGTTTACCTAGATACCCCAGAATTTTGCAGCCACGGGTTCACAGGTTTGCAGTGCATACACGACTGTAAAAGCATGATTTAATAACAGTACAAGTTGGATCATAAACATTCTGCTTATGCTAATTCTGCTTAGTACTACACTTTTGTGTAGCATTACATTTTGTGTTAATGCATGTGATGCCCGCTCTTCCCGCAGCTATCCTATTGCAGAGCATTCAAATCAGTGGTTCCCAGCTGCTGTTTGTAGCCCATTATACAAAAATCAGTAAATAGAGATGCACAAATAGTGATAAGTCTAGGCTGATGTTGATATTTAAAAGAAGAATTTAACTCATTGTTCTGATACAGTTTATTGCTGTTTATTTTCTTATTTATCCTCCCTTTTCTCCCAGACATTTCCATCTTCTATTTTGGACATTAGACAGAGATGTGACAACAAACACACAAACATCAGTCTAAATGTCATCTTATTTATCAGTCTAAAAAATACCAGTGATTGGCTGTATACTGGTACATCTCTAGATCTACAATAGGAAGTCTCTTCTATTCTAATTTACTTGTTTCTTTTAGGAGTGGAAACTATTCAGTATTTACAGAAAATCAAAGAGAGAAGTATCAATTACTAAACTATTTCCTATGCCGGTGCTATGAAGAAGTATTTGCCCTTGGTTCTTGTTTTTTTTTTTTTTTTTTTGCATATTTCTCAGACTTAAGTGTTTTAGATCCATCAACAGTTTTTAATTTTAGGCAAAGATAACCCAAGTAAATACAAAATGCAGTTTTTTAAATGATGATTTTATTCATTAAGGTAAAAAAACGACTATATTTAGATGCTACAATCTAAAGAAACAACAACAGGTGAGGAACAAAGTCAAAGCTTTGAGGAAAGCATTGTAAAGCTATTTCTAAGGCTTTGGGACTTGTGTCCAGCCTACCAAAATTACTCCAAGAACACATCAGCGACTCATCCAGGAGGTCACAAAAGAATACAGACCAGCAAAAACAGAACTGCAGGCCTCACTTAACTCAGTTAAGGTCAAAGTTCTTGATTCGACAATCAGAGATTGAGGAAAAATGGCGTCCGTTGGTGAGTTCCAAGGAGATAAATATTCAAACATGGTGGTGGTAGTGTGATGGTCTGGGGCTGCTCCAGGACTTGGACGACTTTCTATAAGTGATGGAACCATAAATTCTACTCTCGGCCAGAAAATCCTGAAGGAGAATTTCCAGCCATTGGTTCGTGCCTTGAAGCTTAAGAGCACCTGTGAAAGGCTCAAAAAGAAAAAAGAAAAAAATGTAGCTTTGGAGTTGCCTTGTTAAAGTCAAAATTGAGAAACTTTGACCTTCAACAAGCTATTCATGTTCAAAGACTCTCAAATGTGGCTGAATTAAAACAATTCTTCAGTTTTCTCCACAGTGACGTGCTGTGAAATAATCATTGCCAGTTATGGCAAACGCCTGATTGCAGTTCTTTCTGCCAAGGGTGAAACAGCCAGTTATTAGTTTTAAGGGGTAATTGCTTTCTCGCACAGATCCAGGGAGGCTTGGACAGTATTTTTCTCTTAACAATTGAAATCCACATTTAAAAACTGCATTTTGTATTTCCTCGGTTTGTCTTTGTCTAATATTAGAAATTGTTTAATGATCTGAAACATGCAAGTGTGACAAATCTGCAAATATAAATGTGCAAAATACAAAAAATCAGGAAGTCCTTAGTTTCATGTAGTTGAGTGTCTCAATTCCACCTTAAGGTTGGGTGACCAGCTGTTCATTCATTCATTCACAGCCTGGGTTTAATTAGACTTCTTTTCTTCCTGCCATGCGCCCATTTTCTACCAACCTCCACAGAGTCGCCTTCCAGCTATTAAAGTGAAGTACCTTCTGCTGGCATGGCTGGGCATCCTCGTCATCAGCTGGATCGTCTACATGCAGTATGCCTCCTACTCTGAGCTGTGCCGTGGGCATGTTTGCCACATGGTCATCGTAAGTATTATCTTTGAGTTAAATAAAACTCAGTTACATGGTTTAATCGAATTCAAGCCTATAAATCAAGATAAATTTGATAGTGTGGGATATCTGTGAATGTGGCATAAAAATACTGACTGTGGCAGTGAGTAAAGTCCTAACCACAGATTACAGGCTTTCCAAACTACTGCACGACAATAAAGGTAGCTTTCAGGGTAACCAAGACAAAAACTACAATCACATTAATTCAAATCATAACACAATCACTGGAAAGAGCAGATCTTTTGCTTTTCCCAAGACAAAAACTAAAGAATTCAGAATAAAAACAACAGTATAAATAATAATTTCATAGGTTTTAAAAAGTACATGGCAAGACAGTGGAACAGAGGGACACGAGGTCTGTGTTTTGAGGAAGAGTGCATGGCCAGTGTCTTAAACTTGTGGTACCAGGGTGCTCTTACAGGACACAACCCCACTACCCACCTGTAGGATTGTAACATCAGTTTAGCTGTTTGGTCTTAGCTCATTTGACTACAGTTTCACTAACCACATAACAGACAAAATGTGACTGTTTGTATTTACATAAATGAAGAAAATGATTTCATACCATACTAGTTTTGTGCTGCTGAGGTGAGACCCACAGATGTCTAGTTCCCCTCTGTTGCGTTCTGTGTTGGGGACTTGGGAGAAATGTGTCTCCTCGGTCAGGTGATGTCAGGTAAACTGCACATGGTGCTGGGCTCTTTGCTGCTTTGTGACAACATACTGAATATAACTCAGTGGGTTACTCCATTCTGATGAATTTCATGCACACCACTTTACATGAGTAAGTATAGCATCCTTCTAGGAAAGAAGTAAAACTGGCACTCTCTGATTCCATATCCATGAAAAATCTCAAAGGACATAGCTGGAAATGGGATTTTTTTCTTTCTTGTCTGCTAATTATAAAGGTACAAAACTTCATAGTCAGCATGCAATTTTTAAACTAATGTAGCAGTTTAAGATAAACTTAAGACTCATTTACTGGTCGTCAAGATCAATGTTTCTTTAGTCCAATACACCTCTGGTATGTGGATGGGAAAAGCCAGGAATTCCACTGAGATTGCTAACTAACCACCTGAACCCAAGTCACATGTCCTAGTGTTTTTCCTGGTGTCAGGTCCATATTTAGAGACACAGACCCAGCCTCAGGAGGTCACAAGTTATTGTATTCCCAGCGTTGGTCCCAAGCTTGGATAAATGGGCGGTTTGCATCAGGAAGGGTAAGCGAAACCATCCAGTGTAACTGAAAGAAGCTTCATATTTCTCAATGAGCCTTTCTTTTTTTTCTGTAAACATACCTGTTGAAATCGTGCATTCTCTCTGATTCATTAATCCATAACAGAAACATTGAACTTTAACGTTTAAGACACAGTCACACAGACTTCAAGCATTTCACTGGTCCAGACCACTTAAGATCAAAGTGGGATGCATCTGGCCCACAATGTAAAGTGAGTTTGAAGCCCCTGATCTATGTCAGTCTGAGCAGTACAACCACACTAAAATGCTACTGGACACGCACAAAGTAGAAGCTCTGCAATGACGTGTTAGAAATGCACGTCTCTCAAAGTCAAAAGGGTACGTAAAGGCAAGAAGGAGCATGGAGAACAGTGTGTCAGGTTAGGCAAATCTGGTTAGATTCACCTGACCTCTAGCAAAGATATTTTCCCTTTAAGTAAACAGACATTGGAGGGCTAAATATAGAGAGCTCAAGTACTGGATGCATAAATAGAGGCTTATTTCTGTTTCCTGCAATTTCTGTTTTGGTTTCTGCAGTGTGATCATTATAGAAGAGGCATAATATCAGGTTCATCCTGCAAGGCACTATGTGACCAGAGAACGCTAACTCTGCAGCGCTGCATGTCCACCTCCTCCACACATCAGGTAAAACAAACACTCACAACTTACACATGCGTGAAGAATAGCCTTTGAGAGAACAATATATTTCCAAATTCATGTTAGTGCACATCTGTTTTTTTTTAATTTAATCAATAATTTTATTATAGATTGCCTCATAATTTTTACTGGAACATGAAAAAAACATAACAGCAATTGTAGTAACAAATAAAAAGTAAATGATTTGACATATTTGATACTAATTATAGTATCGATATGACTGTCAGTGTTAAAGGATGTCTATAAAAAACATACTGCAGCCACTAGATTGTCACACACAGTTGGGGTTTTTTCAGGGCCATTCCATATTTGGCTCTAAAGCTGAGTCACCAGCTAACAGTGGCAATCTTGGTTAGCAAGGTACATCCTGTGACTGTATGGGTAGTGGGTGTATCTGATATACCATATTGGTGTTGTTCCTGTGTCATCATAATAGTGTTGGTCCAGGATAAATATAATATATAATCCAAATATAACAAGGAATCTTTTCTTATGGACTCAAACAAGTTTTGCTGAAAAACTGAGTCTGGAACAAGCAAAGCTTAATACTAAACAATATATATAACTTATATAAATGTATATATAACTTAATATTGCACACATGCAAAATCGAAATTCCAATTAGATAACACATCAGTGGAATTCATTTCTTAAATAAAAATTGTATTTGCAGCCTTCTGAATTAAATTTTATCATTTTATCATTTATCAGATTTTCATCATATTCTCCCACCTGTCCAGAAAGCTCCTGTTTTCTGCCTTTCTTTTTGCCATTTTGGGATAGTTAGCATGGCAGTATTTGCATGGTTGCTATGACTATGGTCAACAGAGGAGAGGGTGCTAATGGGTCCTGTCGTGACTGACTGCCAAAACACCAACAGAGCATTCTGGGAATTGTAGTATTAGCAGTACATGAACTGTATAATACCAATAACCCTCCCAGCTATTGTGTTCACAGACAGAATGGCACACACTCAAACAAAAAACATAACAAAATTTAAAAATTCCTTCTGGACCTATTTTGGACATATTCTTCCTCATCTAACTAAAGTCATATTTTCATATTTGCAGGTATACAATGGACTGTGGAAGGAGAAGCCTGTGGTAATTAAATGTGGCGTTGAAGATCCGGTGAAAACTGACGGAGCGCCCGACGCCATGCTGCGACAGGAGATGAGCCTGTTTGACAAACCCACACGTGGAACCTCGATGGATGAATTTAAAGAGATGCTGCACAGTTTCCTTAAGGTTTCCAGGCCGATAGACTATTTTATAATAACAGTGAACAACTGTCACCACAGAAGTCACATGCTAATAGAAAACTACACATGCCTATTAGGAAACATTGGTTATGCATTAGTGCATCCAAATGAGCTCAGATCTAGAGATCTTTTTTATGTTACGTGTTTATACAGGCCAAGATCTTATTGTCAAGGTTTTTTTTATATTTGTATCTACAACACATTTATAACATGCATTCACCTCCTTCCTGCAGGTTAACCTCGGTGAACAGTCATCTTTGAGCACCTTGGTGGACAGAGTCATCACGCTTGCTGATGTCAACCAAGATGGCAAAGTGTCACTAGCAGAGGCCAAGTCTATCTGGGCTCTCCTCCAGATCAACGAGTTCCTCCTGATGGTGGCGCTGCAGGAGAAGGAGCACACCCCGAAACTGTTGGGCTTCTGTGGAGATTTGTATGTGACGGAGCGTGTAAGCCACAACTCACTCTACAGGCTCGAGGTGCCAAATTCCCTGCAGTCTATCATCCCAGAGGCCTTGAGCTCCAGCCTGAACCACTGGCTCGCGCCAGCTTGGCCCCGCCGAGCTCGCATCACCATTGGCCTGCTGGAATTTGTGGAAGAGGTCTTCCACGGCTCCTACGGGAGCTTCCTAATATGTGACGCCAATCCTTACCACGTTGGCTACAATTCAAAGTACGACTGCAAGATGGCCAACCTTCGCAGCGTGGCATCAGAAGCTGTTGTGCGGGGATTTTTGAAGGGACGGCGATGTGAGACGAATGCAGACTGCACGTATGGGCGGGACTGCACGGCCACCTGCGATCGGCTGGTGAAGCAGTGTAACACAGAGGTTGTGCAGCCTAATCTCGCTAAAGTGTGCGTGCTGCTGCAGGACTATCTGCTTTTCGGAGCGCCTTCAGACCTTCGTGGGGATCTGGAAAAACAGCTGCGCACCTGTGTGACACTCAGCGGGTTGGCAAGCCAAATGGAGGTTCACCACTCACTAGTGCTCAACAACCTGAAGACGTTACTGTGGAAGAAGATTTCAAACACTCAGTACTCCTGAAAAACGGATGCTCTACTATAAATGAATTGTTACATGAAGACAGGTGGTTTTTGGTTATGACGCTTGCAGTAAATGTTTTAGAGGGTCGTGTTTAATCATGTATTTTCACTCTACACTGACTGTGAATAACAGGAAACTGTGAACTACTGAATATACAATGTGAAGCAGGCTTTATTCCCACTATAATCCCTATCATGCTTTTGTGTTCCAATGGGTCTGTTTGCACATAATATTCTCAGGACACTGCCTGTAACGTTGTTTCTAAGATTCTGGATGTAAATAATCCATTTTTAAAATAAATGAAGCAACATGTTGGATTATTTGTGGTTTCATAGAATTGCTTTTTTCTGTCCTTGGTAACGTGCAATTGGGAGTGGTACAGCTAGAAATATCAGAAGAATATCGCAGCTTCTTTTGTATAAATCAGTTTGCATCTCAATCAGAGAGTTACCACGTGTAGAATCTTTCTGAAAGGATGACACTTGAACTGCAGACATCGTTGACATTAGGTGTCCCTGATCATGCCACAAAATTGTTGTTCACATAAATGTTTGCAGATGTAATAACATCAATTTCAAGTGACTTGTTCATTGGTCTTCTGAGTACCAAGTCTATGATCTCAGGACTTGTGCCTAGACTTGGTTTCTTAAAAGGTTGCAGAATATATATATATATACTGCTCAAAAAATGAAAGGAACGCTTTGAAAACACATCAGATCTCAATGGGAAAAACAATTATGTTGGATATCTATACTGATATGGACAGGGTAACATGTTAGGAATGAAAGGATGCTGGATCATTTTATGGAAATGAAAATGATTAACCCACTGAGGGCTGAATTCAAAGTAAAAGTGAAAAAAATATGTGGCAGGCTAGTGCATTTGACAAAAATGTAATTGCAGCAGCTCTAAATGTTCGGTAGTTTGTATGACCCGCACGTGCATGTGTGAATGTCTGACAACATCAGAGCATGCTCCTAATAAGATGGTAGATAGTGTCCTGAGGGTTTACACCAGGACATCACTGAGCCTCTGAACAGCCTGAGTGCATCCTGGCAGCATGGGATGGACCACTACATAACGCCCTAGAGATGTTCTATTGGATTTAGGTTAGGTGGGTGTGGGAGCCAGTGAATGGGACCCATGACACCCAGAACCCATGGCACAAGCATAGAGTCTGATAATGGGTTCAAAATGTTCATTTTGGTCCCAGATGCAATCTGCTCTGCCCTCCACCCAGCCCTAACTCATCTGGACAAGAAAGACTCATATGTGAGAATGCTGTTCATAGACTTTAGCTCAGCATTCAACACCATAATACCACAACAACTCATCTGTAAACTGGACAGACTGGGCCTCAGCACCTCCCTCTGCAACTGGCTGCTGGATTTCCTCAGCCAGAGGCCTCAAGCGGTGCGTGTGGGCAACAAGGTCTCAAACAGCATCACCCTGAGTACGGGGGCTCCACAAGGCTGTGTGCTCAGTCCTCTGCTCTTCACCCTGTTGACACATGACTGCACACCAACCTACAGCTCCAACCACCTTGTGAAGTTTGCGGACGACACAACGCTGGTGGGGCTCATCACCAAGGGCGATGAGACCCACTACAGGAAAGAGGTTGAGCTCCTGACCACGTGGTGCAGAGACAACAACCTCCTGCTAAATGTCAGTAAGACCAAGGAGATTATTGTCAACTTCCAGAGAGGCCACACCTGTCACCCCCCATTGACCATCGACGGCGCTGCGGTGGAGAGGGTGAGCAGCACCAAGTTCCTGGGGGTGCACATCAGTGAGGACCTCTCTTGGACCACCAACACAGCATCACTGGCCAAGAAAGCACAACAGCGCCTCTACTTCCTGCGCAAACTCAAGCGGGCAAGTGCTCCACCACCCATCCTGACTACATTCTACAGAGGCACTATTGAAAGTATCCTCTCCAGCTGCATCACTGTGTGGGGCGGTAGCTGCACTGACTATAACAGAAAAGCTCTACAACGCATTGTGAGAACAGCTGAGAGGATAGTTGGTGTACCACTCCCCTCCCTGCAAGACATTTACACCACTCGCCTCACCCGCAAAGCCATCACAATTGTCAACGATGCAACCCACCCCGCGCACTGTCTGTTCAGCCTCCTGCCCTCTGGAAAGAGATACAGAAGTCTCCGCTCCCGCACTACCAGGCTCACCAACAGCTTCATCCACCAGGCTGTGAGACTGCTGAACTCTCTTCCCTCCCAGCTCCCAGCCAGCAGAATCACCAGATTGGCAGAAGTATAGGAAGACAGATTGGACTCTACCCCCCCCCCCCCCCCCCCACGCACACTCTCCAACAAGGAAACACTCTCTGAACCAAGAACTGAAAACATTCCTGACTTGCATTGCAATTGCACACACCTGCTGCTATATATATATATTTTAGTATTTCTTTTAGCACTATTTATATTATTATATTACTATTTATTACCTTATTGTTAGGGCTGTTTTTGTTGTGCATCTGCACCTTATTGTTGTCAATGTCTACGCATGGGACAGTGTGAAACGTAATTTCAATTCCTTTGTATGACAAGTACATTTGAAGAAATTGACAAATAAAAAGTATTCTATTCTATTCTATTGTAAGGCTGCCTTTGTCTGGGCATCCCTCCTTGGATATGCCTTCCTGAACCATCACTGAACGACCACCAAACTGGTGTTGCTGTTGTTACAGGTAGTGTAACGCCCTCCATGGCTTCTCCAGACCCTTTCACATGTGCTCAGGGTAAACCTGGAGTCATCTGTAAAAAACACAGGACACTAGTGGTGGACATGATAATTCTGGTATTCTATGGCAAATGCCAATCAGCAACCAGCTCTCCTAGAGTAACTGCCTGTCTCCTGGAGTCTCCTCTATGTTTTTGGGACTGTGCTGGGACACAAAGCAAAGGTACAAGTTTAATTGACTTGATGCTACAAGCTGATTTAAAAAATGTTCCTTTGATTTATTTATTTTTTTAGCAGTGTATGATAAAGAGTAGCACTTGCCCCTGGCTCAGTGCTGTGGCTTTCCCTGCATGTGAAATGTTAATGGTATTCACAGCAAAGATGAAAGTGAGGTGTGACCGCTTCAACATCACAGACAGATGAGCGAAGCTACTGAATATTTTTGATGATGCGTTACACACCAAATGATCTGCAGCTTTCTAGAAGATCAAAGTGTCACAGATTATTTTGCACAGTTACTGCACTGGTTAAGGAGGTTCAGTGATCAAACGAGACAGATGCTACATTTCAATTTAAAACTCCCAAACCATTTTTTAAGAGAGTTATTCCCACAATAGTGGAAGGATATCAGACAACAACAAGTCTCAATCAGAGAGGATGTCCAACATCTAATCAAATGGTGCAGAAACAACAACCTGATTCTGAACACTGTCAAAACAAAGGAGGTCATTGTAGACTACAGAAGAGCCAAGAAAACAACACTACCACCCCTCCACATAAATGGTGAGGAAGTTGAGAGGGTGAATGACATTAAATTCCTGGGCCTACACATAACAAAAGATCTCACATGGACTATTAACACATCCCACTTAGTGAAGAAAGCACAGCAGAGACTTTTATTCCTAAGAAAACTTAAAAAAGCAAATGTGCCAATCCGGCGCTTAGTAAACTTTTACAGGAGCACAATAGAGAGCATCCTCTGTTACTGCATCACAGTGTGGTACTTCAGCTGCACTGCAGAAAATCGTCGAGCTCTGACCTGGACCATCCAAACTGCCCAGGGGATCATTGGAACCAAACTCCCGAATCTCGACACGGCCTATGCTAGCCGTTTACAGAAGCGAGCTAGCTGCATCATCAAGGACCCAACCCATCCAGGTCACAGACTTTTTGTACCCCTCCCATCAGGGAAGAGATATAGGGCAATCAGAACCCGCACAAACAGACTAAAGAACAGCTTTTTCCCCAGAGCTGTAGCCTGTGTCACCCCTCCCCCAACACACAATAGCTACTGTAACTCTCCCTCTCTCTCCTTTACCCCATGTCATGTCTGCTGCTAATGTACAAAGTCATTTACTGGGCATTAATGTTTGCACTAAATTACCACACTGTAAATACTGTTATACTTATTATCTTAGACACTTTATGGGACATTCACGTTGCACTCAACTACCACATTGTAAATACTGTTATATTATATTATACTGTTTGCACTCAAATATCATATCAAATCATATTGTAAATACTAGTATTTTTTTTATTATTTATTTTTTTTATTTACTGTGCTAAGTGCCTTCTTTTTACTTTATATTTTATACTTTTACTACATTTACTTGGTTATTATGTTACAATGCTGCTTCTTGTTTTATTGCTGCTGGCCTCTGTGAGCTACCAAACAAATTTCGTTGTATAACTACAATGACAATAAAGTTCTTTGAGTTTAAGTTTGAGTTTAAAATAAAGGCATTTTTTGCAGGTGAAGTCGAAATATAAACATTTTTACACACAGGGAAATAATTCAGAAAAAGCTGAAGGATGACTTGCATAAAAACTCAGAGGTTGTAATCTGGGAGGAAAAAATAATATGATATGACAAAGAAATATAGTTGAAGAAAAAGGATGTAAACACCTGCATCACTGAATGCATCATATTTAATACACAAGGTAAGGCCATGTAAGTTGCTACACTGAAGTCACGTCAATCCCTCTTGGTAAAGACACCTCAACCAGGGGAGAATCGATGCTCCTCAGAGGACTGACTGACTGACTGACTGACTGACTGACGAATAACAACTCAGGATTGTTCCGGACATTTAGGCCGTCCAGCACATTGCTCTTTCTGCCAAAAAGCAAGGCCCCCCTATTTGTAAAAGGCCCTGCCCTGCCTCTCTTTGGCTCTAGTTCTGGATCTACTATATACCCTCCTTTAGGTCTGTAAGGAACTTGTATCACAGATGGTCCGGGCTTTGCTTTTAAATTTTGTAGGCCCAAATCCTTTTGTGGTGTTGGCCCTTTGTCGGTGCTAACTGACCCCAAGCTCTGGTCAGCTGGTGAGCTATGTGTGTCTTTATTATGGTAATGAAAATCAGCCAGAGAGCAGATATACTCTTTGGTTGATTTCTGTCCCTGACCCTTTTGAAGGCTTCTGAGTGGGGAGTACTGGCAGAACAGATGGTCTTTGAATCTGCTTTCTGGAGTGGAGCTGATCTTCTTTAGTACTTGGACACACACTCTCATGATGGCTTGGAGCATCAACTAAAGACTTGCTATTCTTCCTGGGGGGTGATGACACGGGGAACACAGAGAATGCACTGGATGTGGATATAGGAAACTTCTCTGAACATGGTCTTGGGGTTTCTGTCCAGTTCCTTTTATCTTTGAAGAAGGTTTGCTCTGCAAAGGTCAGGAAAGATTAATTAAAGCAAAGAAAGTAACCCATATATCCTAAAACATGAGTGAGAGCTTTTGAAAGCATTATATTACACTAGTGTATGTTTAGGCAGGGACATGGCACTTAAAGAATCCTGAGGAAAAAAGTGTTTTCAAACCTTACTTTTTGTATAAAGACTTAAAACTTTAATAGAAGTTTGGTAACACGTTATAATACTACCACCAAGGGGCCCAAAGATGTAATTCTCCTGTAAATAAATGGAATTTCAATGTATAATTATTTGAAATTATAATGTAATTATATTTACCTACAAATACATACTAGAATAAGGGTGTAACAAGTCAGGCTTTTAGATACAAAGAACTAATTAAACTGCATGTAAATGTAAGAACTGTGTAAGTAATTTCATGGTAATTTTGCAGAAAAACTAACAATTTAAACCGTAAATCTGGGAATGTTGGGGCGTAAACTTTTTGGAGTGTGAGCAATATTATGGAATGGATAACACTTGCCCTTTTACATCTTTATTTAACATTCATTATGCCGGTACATTTTCTGTTATTCAACTGTCCTTTGATTTACCTATAAAATTGTGATGAAGACTGTTCTCCCTTATCAACTTGCAAAAAAAATAAATAAATATCGCCAGAATTTGCAGGCCCATGTTACTTTATAATAATTGAGCCAAGTCTAATTATTATTTTTCTCTCACAATCCCTGTTCAAATGTAACTTTTAAAAGGGGTGCACAGGAAAGGAGTGTCTCCTTTTCTATAAAATACCTGGAAGTTAGGAAATATTAAACCATTCCACAATACAGCTCTGCAACAAACTTATAATGTAAGCTAGGGGAAATTTTTTTTTTTTTTTTTTGCAAAGAAATCTTGCAGTACTTAAAATTATATATATATATATATATATATATATATATATATATATATATATATATATATATATATATATATATATATATATATATATATATATATATATATATATGTAGAGGGAGAGACTTACTGTGCATTATTTCTTCTTTCCCATAAACCACATAAATTTATAAATTTACTACTTAAAAATACCTACAGAATACTTTGTGCGTCCTTTTCCTGTAAAACACCCACAGTTTAGGCACTATTTAAAATAATTTATCCACTATTTACCTACAATGTAAGTACTTCTTGTTTCCTATAAAATATGTGAAGTTATGCAGTGTTTACAATTCCTTTTATGCAGTTTTTAAAAGTACTTACATGTACTTACAGTAGTATTCTTTGTTTTTTGTAAGAAAAATAAATAAATAAAAATAAAAACTGTCACCCTCTTATTCTAGTGTAGCCCTTTTAGATATGTGTGGTTAAATATAATTACGTTGTAATTTCAAATGAAATGCATTGAAATTCCATTTAATTACAGAGGAATTACACTCTCAGTCATAGTAAATTTGACTGACAATTCTGTAGTGTTTATGTCCCAGTAATAAACTGAAATACAGTTAACTTAACATAGGTGCCCTGAGCCGATGAAAGAAAGCTTCCAAGTTTGTCTCTACAAGAAGGACTTCCATTAGGGCACTCCTTCTTAACATTAAAAACATCGCATTTACCCCACTGGCACTGATACCGGAAGATGACCTCGATGATGTCTTTTAACTGTTGATCGTCGCTGAATTTGATCATGTTCTCCACATGTGCACACAGGAACCGTGGGATGTCATCTGGCTGCGCCAGGAGAGCTGCTCTGGATAAACTCTCCAGCAAACTTTTTAATCCATGAGGTGTGGAATTACTTGCGTCCATCCTTGATAGATAGTGGTATCTTTTCCGAAAACAGTTTGGGGAAAACTAGTGCTCCGGAAATGTGTTGCGCTTGTGTTAGGAGCAGAGTTTTTGCTATTGTCATGGAGAGAGATGACCGAGCTCTAGAATAACCAGAGCATTTGTCAGTGTATAAGTGTGCTGATATCGAAGAAGAGGTTATTCACAGTGCACACAGTCACTGCATAGCTTTACAACTATACATGGTTTTTAGACTAGATAAATACATGGGAAAGGCACCTGCTTCAAGGTGCACAGATTATCCTCGCTATGAATGGAATTTAGACTTTCTTTGTCAGAGCATTTTCCCCTGGCTTTGCAATATCACCAAATTGAATTAATAGATTATTAAACACACATACTCACCGTAATTAAAGCTACAGATTGTAAACCACTTGGTGTGGGAAAAGCGACCGTTTCTCATTTGATCAAATAATACGGTGATGAGCCGTATGGGAATACAGGGAATTACGAGGAACCCCAAAGGCAGCATCAGCTGGGTTCCAAACCAGATGGAGGCTGGGCGACGCGCTGTACACTGGCTTCTGCTGCTTAACAACACAGGGAGGACAACACACACACATACCGTAGAGCAGTGGACTGTGGGCTCCGTCGTAACGCTGGGCGCTGCTATGCTAAGTAGATATCGTTGCTGGTAAGATAAAGTCTATCATGAGTTGAGGCTTAGTGTCTCTAACCGGGCTCCGAGCCATGCGTTAGCCGAATGAAGTTTGACAGGCTAACGTCGGGTTTAGCTCCCTTTAAGGAGCTAGCAGTGTTGGCTACAAGTGCCGCCTGCCTCTAGCTGCCAGCTCGAGAGAACCGCTAGCTTCTCGAAGCTGATAGTTAAATATTGTGACCAGCCGGTTAACACGCTAGCTGTCAAGCCTGGGATGGTCAAGCGTTATCTTGCTCAGTAACGTGTACGTCTGAGGGCATCCCTTTGCTCTATTTGGTAAGCGAGCTGACCGCAGAGAAATGGCTTTCATTTGTTAATTGGCCGTTTAAGCCAGCAATGCGTACTTCATTGTATCTGAACACCGTTAGCTCGCCGGCGTCGGATTACTGCACCCTGTGGCACAGCGGTGCCCTGGCCAGAGGCGTCACACATCGCGTTTCGCATAATGAGTGATCAGTATGTCAAGGTTCAAGTCGAGCAAATGAAATCATTTGGCGAAGATGCAGAGAAGGAGGGAGTGGATACAGAAGAGCAGGTGCCGGGCTCCTCTCCTTCTGCCTCTGTCTCACCAGATCATCCCACCAGCACAGATGCATCCAGCACCTCTCTTCCCTGCAAACAAACAGGTAAAAGTCGCAGTAAGCCCGGCAGAGAGGACAAGAGACACACTTCTGATGTGGCATCGCAAGGCTCTGTAGTTTCCTCTGAGAAAAACTTAAACAGACTGGGGTATGAGCGGACACTTCAAGTCAAGGGAACTGGAAAGATACTGCAGCGGAAGTCAGAGCCCAATGGCAACTATGTCACCATCCACACATCCAAAAACATCGAAGAGATGCGCAGAGAGGAGGGATTCAAGCTTGCAAAGAAGAGGAGACCTGTGACGGTAGACACTTCAAAAGCCAAAACCTCTCTGGAGGCACTGAAGATAAGCATCAAGCAGCTAAAGTGGAAAGAGGTGTGTTACAAATGGACTGTCTTCTTATGGCTTCTGTACCTATGTGCTGTGTAAGTTTTACTCTTGTGGTAACAGGACAGCTGGTGTAGCCAAGCACCAGTTAATGGAAACATCCAGAGGGAAGCCCAAACATCAGCTTCATTTAGGTGGCTGCCCATGTGTAACAACTGGTTTCTTACTGTTGTGTAAGCACGAGCCAACAAGAACCATGTCTGAAGTATTTAGTTCTACCTTAATCCACCGCCTGGCATCTCTAGTCACTTCTTAGTTGTGCCAGAACTGGTGTGACTGGTGGATCCTTTAACTGAGGCTTCTGGGTTTCACTTTGTGCTGAACCACTACAAGTTAGAATACTTTATTTTACTCTCTGTTTAATAGCTGTCCCAAAAGAATCCTATAATTGTAACTACTGCTGCTTATAACCATTACCGCAGTGGACAGTCTTCTCTTCACTTTTCCACCTCTGCCATTTTATTACAGGGCGTACCTCTATGAATAAATATAAGTCACAAAACTTATATATATTCAGATGATGGACTGAATCTGTGTAGGAGTGTTTGAGGTTGTAAAAAAACTGAGGAAACACATGACAACAGCAGAACTGATGCAGGAATGAGTGGATTCCTAAAGACAGGCGACTGTTGTCAGTGCTGGTGCTGCTGTATGTTTTTCACTGCTAAATGCACTTTTTAAAAAAAGAAATGTCATGTGGATTTTTTACCAACGGCGACAACAAGGCTTGTGTTGTTTTTCCTTTTCTGAGTCATGTCTCCCTGCCTGTGTGCGTGTGTCATCATGGCAAAATGTACTCCTGGAGGCACTTACTGTACCAGGAACTACGAAGATGGTATTCAGTAATTTGGCTTGTATTTATACTTCTATTTATGGTTATAATCGGTAACATAAACATGTTACAAAAGCACAAGATAAACTCAGAGATCTGATGAGGTGGGTAGCGGAGAGTTGCTTTAGACCAGGATATGTATTTCAATGTGCATATTAGACAAATATGTAGGAATGCTTTCTTGTATTTGCGCAATATCTCTAAAATTAGAAACATCCTGCCTAGAGTGATGCTGAAAAACTAGTTCATGCATTTTTTATTTTTTTTTACTTCTAGGCTGGACTACTGTAATTTAATTCAGGGTCGTGGGGGGGTGGAGCTTATCCCAGCTGTCATAATGGGAGAGGCAGGGTACACCCTGGGCAGGTCACCAGTCTGTTGCAGGGCTAACACAAAGAGACAGACAACCATTCAGTCTCATATTCACACCTATGAGCAATTTACAATCATCAGTTAACCCAACCCCAATAACTGCATGACTTTGGATTGTGGGAGGAAGCAGGAGTACCCGGAGAGAACCCATGCAAATACGGGGAGAACATGCAGACTCCACACAAAAAGGCCCCAGCCAGGTGGTGGAGTTGAACTCAGGAGCGTCTTGCTGTGAGGCAACGGTGCTAACCACATTATTATCAGACTCCCCTAAAAACTTACTGAAAAGCCTTCAGTTGATCCAAAATGCTGCAGCAAGAGTGCTGACAGGGACTAGAAACAGAGAGCATATTTCTCCCCTATTGGCTTCCCTTCGTTGGCTCCCTGTTAAATCCAGGGACCTTAAGGACCTTATTGCAATGCATCATCCCTATAGAGTTCTTTGCTCTAAGACTGCAGGCTTACTTGTCATTGTAGAGTATTTAAAAGTAGAAGGGGAGGCAGAGCCTTCAGCTTTCAGGCCCCTCTTCACTGGAACCAGCTCCCAGTTTGGATTTGGGAGAGAGACACCCTCTCTTCTTTTAAAATTAGGCTTGAAACTTTCCTTTTTGAAAAAGCTTGTAGTTGGTGCTGGATCAGGTGACCCTGAACCTTTCCTTAGTTATGCTAGGCTGCTGGGGGTTTCCCATGATGCACTGAGTGTTTCTTGTTCACTCACCTTTTCAATGCTGTGCTTACACACCAGTCTGCATTTAATCATTAGTTATTATTAATATAATGCTGTCTTTCAGTGGATTTCTTTTGTCCTGCCTCCCTCACCTCAACCCAACTGGTTGCGGCAGATGGCTGTCCCTCCCTGAGCTTGGTTCTGTCAGAGATTTCTTCCTGTTAAAAGGGAGTTTTTCTTCCAAGTGCTTGCTGATAGGGGGTTTGTTTGTTGGGATTTTCTCTTTATTATCATAGGGTCCTCACCTTCCAATGAAAAAGCACCTTAAAGTGACTGTTTTTGTGATTTAGCACTACAGAAATAAAACTGAAGTGAATTAAGAACCAGTTTTAAACTGCCAAAATGTATCAGAATCTGATTCAGTCTCCTCCCTTTTTACAGGAAGAAATCTCTGGACTAGGATCAGGGAGGGGCAGCCATCTGTGAGTGGCTAGAGGGGAGGAAGAATATACTTCTTATTTTTTTCCTTCTTATATCTCTATAAACATTATTGGCGGTTTTCTACTTACTTTCTATACTGTGATAAAATTCAGAGGCAGACAGATGCACCACATTTAATAGAGCAGGCGTTTACCAACTCCACCCACCCTGTTGTTACATCTGGTTCCCTGTGACTTTGTCCAATTCACCAAAAAGAAATTCAAGTTGACTGGTCCTCATTTTGCCACTGTAGAGATCTTGGAAAGTGAAAAAACTTGAGCATCAAGTGGTGCAGTTCTGCCCGAAGAGCCTAACTTGAATGAAAGGTTTAATGCTTTTATCACAGCTTGTTGCCTGACAGCCACTTTTTTCAGTTGTTTCGTGGACCAAAATCAGTAAATTGGCTAACTGGTAGCTGCAAAGTATAATCACTTTTTATCCTTTAACTATCAAGATTAGGGATGGGTATCGTTTAGGTTTTATCCGATACCGGTGCCAAATCGGTACTTTTGAAACGGTGCCGGTGCTTAAACGGTGCTCGAACCGGTGCTTAAAGAATGGAGAACACAAAATTGGTCCAAAAACCTCTCATGTTCAGCTGTTTTTCTGTAAAAAGATAACAATGTTAGCCTTTTCTGCAGCTATGGGGCATATATGGTATCACTCTTGGCTGGAAGCAGTGCTTAATCAATGGAAAAAACACAAACTTTGTCCAAAAACCTCTCATGTTTAACTGTTTTCCACTTTTTCTTTGGTCATTTTAGCCTTTTTGGCCAGGGTGAAGGGAGCATCTGCCATCAAACAAGAAGACAGCCGCATGTAGCTATGATGATGTTTCCTAGTTCACCTTACATGCATTAATGTAATAACGTGGTTAGCCTACTCAACGTAAATCACACAAGAACAACATTAAGCTACTCACGCAGAGAAGAACGGCTGCTGCTGCCATCAAATACGGCGCATTTCTCGGCTTTTAAAAAAACGCTATGCGTCGCCAGGTGTTTCATCGGATTCTTGGTGTTACCTCCTTTGACAGTATCACAGTATCAGCTTAAAGCACTTGTTGCAGGCTGCTGAGTTTGCATATTTTGCTGTGAAGTACAGCCAGACTTTTAACCGCTTCGCCTTGGGCATTTTTAATCTGTAGCTCTGCGCTAACAGAACGTACGTACCTGGCCCCGCCTACTATTCTCGGAAACGTAAAACGATTGGCTAGAAGTGTATCACAGCTCAGGAAAAAAAAAGCACCGAAATAAAGCACCGAAATGTGCGCTGCTTTTCGGTCTGGTTACTACCGTTTATGTCAGAACCGGTGCCATCATGGCACCGGACACCGGTACCCATCCCTAATCAAGATGCTACAAGACAGGATTGCCATCAATTTTGCCAGGAGCCTGAGAATTTCAGTCCACATGGGTCCGATGTATGAAATTACAGGGGATGGCTGTTGATGTGTTCTAATCGACAGCTTTCAAACATTTATGCGCAGCCTACTTGATCCCATTCTTCTTAATCTGAGCTGTAAACACCATCTGTTAATTTTGAATGTGATGCAATTAATACCTGCTATCAGGCATTATTACCCATCTTTCATTATGCATGAGAGGTGAAAAAAGACAATTTGATGAGACAGGCGAAATAAACGCTCCCCTTAGCCACGGCAACCGAGCGGCGACGCTTACAGCTCCTGCAGAAAATGACAGACAGAAGGCCTATACATTACCACACCTGGTCCGCACCGTAGCCCGTAAGCCGGTGGTGCTTTAGATCTTGTGTCATTTTGAAAGTAGCTGTCAACCACTCTGAAGGGGCTGAAACTGAAGCAGGCAGGCTGGTTTTGCCATTATTGAATAAACACCCTTTCAGTGAGTTGTAAGACACGTAACTTTATGAAATTTGTTTCAGCAACACGTTGAAATAAATTTCATGAAGTTTGTCAACATTTTAGAGACTGATGAGGCTTTTAAGGTGCATCCAGATTGCCACGTCTCTACATCACTGTCAGCTGATTTTCAGCATATGGCATTCTCTTAAACAGTGGGAAATCATTAGCCTTAAAGCTCCTCTAATCCAATCAACTTTTAGTCCTCTTTGTGGGAGAGAGGATGGCAGCGTGAGGGTCAGCTTGGAATATTAGACTAATGACAGTGTATGTCAACATATGCGTGGGATTTTCATGAGGATGCCGCAGACTAAGCTGACGTTCTGAATCGATGCGTATGGATTTCAAAATACTTCACACCTAAAGGCTTCCTTGGAGCTTCTGTTTGAAACTATAAATGCTGTTTACTCGAGGCATAACAGATTGGGTGCAACTTGAAATATCTATGTTGCAGCAACCTATAAGCCAAGTTTATTTTTCCCCCATTAAAAAGTGGCTCTGAAAGCTAACTTTTCCCATACGTCACATGCTAACCAGTCCATGCAAACACAACAGGGCTATTTTTATGGTGTGATCCCTGCTCTAAATAATTTGACCTCACTCCCCTGGCATCTGTGTGGCAGGGTTTAGAACCGGTCACTCTGTTTCTCACTAAGTCATTAATTAGATGTTTATCTTGCAGCGAGGCAGCAGAGTGGGTCGAGTCAAAGTTGAATTTAGGCTCGCGATGGTGTGCTGCTACTTACCAGTGTAATCTGTTAAAGCCCATATGATGTAATAAAGTCACAGCCTCTGTGACTGAGTTCTTCCCAGCTCCATGTTGATACTGTAACGTTCACAAGAACCAGACGGTTGGGTCTCAGTTTGTCCGTTTATTCGGCACATAAGCAAGCGGGTTGCTAACTCAGGGGAGAGCGCCCTCGTGCTACACCTCTCTTCAGCCTGGCACCCACACAACACAGAACCCAGGTCCCCCCACCCCTTCCTCCACACCACCCTCCCTACTTCCTGCAGCACAACCAAACATGAATCTTAAAGGAACAACAACAGTGTGCAAAGATAACCAACATGTACAATAACACTTAACCATCGTTACACTGCCCCCCCAGCAATAAGTTCCTCGTCCCCGAGGGAACGACACAGTCTCTGAGGCGGGGTGGTAGCCTACGTTCCCTCCTTGACCTCCTGAGCCCCTGAGGTGGGCGCGGAGCGTCGGGGCTTTGGGGTGAAGAGTCCGAGGGAGGGGAACGCAGCCCCGGTCGGGGGCCCCTCTGAGCAGGGTCATGGACGCTCTGTACACGTCCCTCTGGAAAGGAGGGGAGGGACTGCCCTCTGTAGGGGGCCATCCGGTCTCTGTGCAGCGCTACTATCCTCCCCCTAGGAGGCAACTGCACCCTGTAAACAACCTCCCCCACTCGCTCTAGGACGCTGCAAGGCCCCACCCAGCTGCTATCCAGTTTAGGACACCGTCCCTTCTTTCTCTTTGGGCTGTAGACCCACACCAGCTCCCCAGCACGGAAGTGCCTCCCCTTAGTGGTGATGTCATAATTCCTCTTTTGGCGCAGGCCTGCCTTCGCCAGCTGCTCCCGGGCGTAGGAATGTGCAGAATCCAGCCGGTCCTGCACCTTCCTTGCGTAGTCCCGGCCTGGTGGTGCTTCTGGCGCGTCCGGGGGCTTCCCAAAAGCCAACTCTGCAGGAGTTCTCAGCTCTCTCCCTAACATGAGCAGGGCAGGCGTACATTGGGTGGAGTCTTGCACTGCCGACCTGTAGGCCATGAGGATAAGGGGAAGATGGTAGTCCCAGTCCCGTTGGTGTTCTGAGGTAAGGATGGCTAGCTGCTGGGCCAGCGTCCTGTTAAACCTTTCCACCAGTCCATCGCTTTGGGGGTGAAGTGGGGTGGTGCGGGTCTTCTTAATCCCAAGGCGTTCACACATGGCAGCAAATACCTTGGACTCAAAGTTACGCCCCTGGTCACTGTGGAGGGTCTCTGCTGTTCCAAAGCGGCTGAACATCCCCTCCACTAATACATCAGCGACAGTCTCAGCCTCCTGATCTGGGATGGCGTATGCTTCCGGCCACTTGGTAAAATAGTCCATGGCCACAAGAACATAGCGGTTTCCTCTGTCTGTGCGAGGAAATGGGCCCATGACGTCCACAGCTACTCGCTCCATTGGAGCCCCTGCTGGTTGCTGCTGAAGCTGAGCCCGGGACTGGTCCTGTGGCCCTTTGTGTGAGGAACATGCATCACAGCTGCGGCAAAAGTCCTCCACATCCCTCCGCTGTTGACCCCAGTAATAGCCCTGGCGGAGGCGGCGGAGAGTCTTAGAGACCCCAAAGTGGCCGGAGCCAGTGCTCCCATGGCAGGCTTCCAGCACCGCTGACCTCAGCGACCTTGGCACCACAACCTGCCACCTCTCCTCCCCCGTGGCAGGATCCTTCCAGGCACGCTCCAACACCCCCTCCTTCAGCCTGAGAGCTGCAAACTTGGCCCATAGCCCCCTGGTACAGATGGAAAACCCAGTGACCTCATCCCAAAGGGGTTGCTCCCCCTTCTCCAGCCACTGCAGGACCGGCAGCAGGTCTGTGTCTTGTTCCTGCCGTGCCCTCCACTCCGCTGCATCCACCACCAGAAGAGCCCTGCAGGCGAGCTGTGCTGCTCCGTCTATTGTCGTGAGTTCCCGCTCTATTTCCTCTCGCTTCTCACAGTAACGGCAGCCAGCTGCAGCACATGGGCGGCGAGAGAGGGCGTCTGCGTTAGAATGGTGCGTCCCTGCTCTGTGCTCCACAGTGAAATTGAAGGCTTGGAGCTCCTCCAGCCAGCGA
Source organism: Diplotaxodon limnothrissa (assembly GCF_057381915.1). Classification (NCBI taxonomy): domain Eukaryota; kingdom Metazoa; phylum Chordata; class Actinopteri; order Cichliformes; family Cichlidae; genus Diplotaxodon; species Diplotaxodon limnothrissa. The sequence continues at coordinate 54,062,841 of NC_140602.1, read as the reverse complement.
GCCACCTGTCCCTCTGGCTCCCTGAAGGACATCAGCCACTGAAGGGCAGCATGATCAGTTCTGATAACAAATGCTGTGCCGCACAGGTAGTACTTAAAGTGTCTCACCCCTGCCACCACAGCCAGCAGCTCTCGTCGTGTGACACAGTAGCGCCGCTCACTCCTGTTCAGGACCCGACTGAAGTACGCCACCACCTTCTCACCTTCCGGCCCAACCTGCGACAACACAGCTCCCAGCCCCACATTACTTGCGTCAGTGTCCAGGACAAAAGGCAGGGTGGGGTCAGGGGGGGCGAGGACTGGGGACTCTGTCAGCGATTTGCGGAGGGTGTTGAACGCCTGCTGACAGTCCTGGGTCCAGATGAAGTCACAGTCCTTCTGCAGCAGGTGGAAGAGTGGTGCGGCTATGGAGGAAAAGCCCTTCACAAACCTCCTGTAATAAGACGCCAGTCCTAGGAAGCTTTTGAGCTGTTTCTGGTCTGCTGGTGTGGGCCACTCGGTAATGGTGTGAATTTTTTCCTCCAAAGTGCTGATGCCCTCACGACCCAGCTTGTGGCCCAGAAACTCCACCTCCCTCCTCATGAAGTGGCACTTGTCGGGATGCAGCTTCAGGCCTGCAGCCGCCACCCTCTCCAACACTTGTCTCAGGGCATCCAGGGCAGCATCAAAGGAGCTCCCGTGCACTAGAAGATCATCCAGGTAAACCAGACACCGTTGCCGTGGGACGCCAGCCAGCACACTGTCCATAAGCCTCTCGAAGGTCGCAGGAGCGTTGCAAAGACCAAAGCTCAGGACTTTGAACTGCCATAGTCCCCTGTTAGTGCAGAAGGCTGTCTTCGGTCTGGATTCCGGGGACAGTGGCACCTGCCAGTAGCCACTCCGCAGGTCCAGGGTGGAGAACCAGGAGGACCCGGCTACTAAGTCGAGAGACTCATCAATCCTGGGAAGGGGGTAAGAGTCCTTCTTCGTCACTTTGTTGAGTGGTCTGTAGTCCACACAGAAACGCATCCTAGGACTTTTTTTCTTAGGCACCATCACCACCGCGGAGGCCCACGGGCTATCAGATGGCTCTATGATGCCCGCCTTCATCATTTCACACAACTCTCTGTCTGCAGCCTCCTGATGAGCCAGGGGCAGGCGGCGGGGGCGCACTTTAATAGGCTGGGCATCCCCGGTCTCAATGACGTGCTCTACCAAGTGTGTCAAGCCAACATCACTTTCTTTCAGGGCAAAAATGTCACTAAACTCTTTTAGTACCTGCCATAGACTCTCTTGCTGCTGTGGAGTCAGCCCCTCACAGTTCTTTGACCAGATACTCCTCACTGCTGAGAGCCTCTCCTCCTCCTCCGCTCGCTGTTCTGCTGGCGGGTCTGCAGGGGTCTCTGCGGTGGAGGTGGACGCCGCGGCAGATGCTGTGCAGACCGGGGGGGGGAATAAGCGGCACCTTCTTCCCATCAGGGAGTGCGAGGAAGCCTTTGCCTAAGTCCAGTACACCACCAATGGCTCGTAAAAAATCCAGCCCAAGGATGCAGGCGTCCTGCACGTCAGCCACCCAGGCAGCATAAGACACACCGAGGTCCCCCACCTTGAACTGGAACACTCCCCTCCCTCTCATTGGGGCCAGATCACCGGTCACAGTCTTAAGTTGCACATTAGTCGGTTGCACAGCAGCTCCGGGTGGGACAACATCGGGTCGGACCAGCGTTGCATTGGACCCCGTGTCCAGCAGGGCCGTACAGGACACCCCCGCAATCGTCACTGGAACATGGCAAAAGCCGCCAACCTGGGTCCAGCCCACAGCGATGGCCGCACCAGGTGGGGGTGGCGGTGGAGTGGGGATGTCGTTCTCCCAGGCCCGTGTACTCCCGCCTACACGGGCCCATGGGCGTTTCCCTGAACCGCTGCAAGCTTGGGGCACTGCCTGATGAGGTGTCCGACTTGTCCACATCCCCAGCAGCTCTGCGGTCGGCGGTGTGGGCCAGCCCGAGGGGAAGGCGACTGCAGCGAAGCCGCCTGCACCAAACTGCACAGGCCCGCTGGCGTCTCCGTCTGTTCCACAGGTGCTGACACAGCCCTCACCACGTGTGCGTCATCAGCGCCCCCAGAGGATCCCGCAAGCATCTCCCTCTCCAACGCTAGCTCCAGGGCTGCACTGAGTGTGGCCGGCCGAGCAAGCTGAGTTTGCATACGGAGCTCTTTAGGGCTCAGGGCCTGCAGGAACTGGTCCCGAGCTAACTCCGCCTGCACTGATGGTGGCATGCTGTCATACGCCCTCCGGCAAAGGCACTCGACTTCATGGGCCAAAATGCGGAGGGGCTCACCTGGCAATCTGCGTCTGTTGTGGAACTCCGACCTCAGCAGCACTGGTTGGTTATACTGCCCGAAGCGCCTCTGAAGTGCTCCGACCAGAGCATTATAATCTCCCCTCTGCTCCTCGGTTAGCAGCAGCAGGCATGCAGCTGCATCCTCACACAGGCACAAAGCCAACTGGAGAGCTTTATGTTCCTCAGACCAGCCAGCTGCAACAGCTAACAGCTCGAACTGTGCGATAAACACTTCCCATGGCGTCTTGCCGCTGAACTTAGGCGTTTTTATATGCGCTGCAGCTTGCTGGGCGCCGCCATGTTTGTTTACATCACGTGACGGCGCGCCAAGCGAGGTCGACTCCTTCCCGCCGGAATCGCGGCCGCTGTGCGAACAGTTCCCGAGCCTAGTCAAACCTGGAGAAAATCCAGCCTCGGCAGACAGCCGCAGCGCCGTTTCCCTCACTCCATGGGCGGGCGAGCGCGGACGAACCTCCCTCTCCTCCGTCTCCTTCTTAATCCTGCCCGGCAACATCCTCGTCTCGTAACGGCAAGCGTCGCCAGCAACAGGGTGTCGGGCGTTCTGGGGTTCTTTTTTCTTTCTTCACTTCTGACACCAATGTAACGTTCACAAGAACCAGACGGTTGGGTCTCAGTTTGTCCGTTTATTCGGCACATAAGCAAGCGGGTTGCTAACTCAGGGGAGAGCGCCCTCGTGCTACACCTCTCTTCAGCCTGGCACCCACACAACACAGAACCCAGGTCCCCCCACCCCTTCCTCCACACCACCCTCCCTACTTCCTGCAGCCCAACCAAACATGAATCTTAAAGGAACAACAACAGTGTGCAAAGATAACCAACATGTACAATAACACTTAACCATCGTTACAATACTTTGAACTTGCCAGCTCTAAAATGTGTGTTTGATTTAACAGCTGTGAGGAATCTTTACAATAAACTATTTATTTGAGCGTTCCTGAATGTAGGACGCAGACAGTGGAGAGCAAATTCAGTGTTGAGTCGTGCTGTTGTCTACATGGATAATATGGCAGATGACTTTTGGATAATTCTAAGATTTTAAGTTTATCTACAGTTTTTGTACAGCTTTATTTTTTTAATTCACATTTAATAGTGGTGAGAGAATAACTCTCCTATTAACTAAAGTTGTATCACAAGTATAAAAAGCTGAGAGTTTAAGGGCTGAAAAACTAAAGATTGTGCACATAATTCATTCTCAGACTGATTGTTTGTTTATATTGCTTTTATGTAGCTTTTTTAGGTAGTGCTGTGCGATACTGCAGATTTTATATAAAAATAAATACATGGCCAGTATTGCTGATACCACTGTCAATACCGATACTTTTAACTTATAAAGTTGGCTTTTGTCAAGTCAATACAAAAGGTTTTAGACATTTTTCATAGTGCATGTTTGAGGTGTATTTTTTCATTTCCAAAAAAACTATTTATGTAACACAATTCAGTGGGCTACATACTGAGGATACAAACAAAGTATCAATCTATCATGTTAGCGTCAATCCAATACCAATACCAGCACTGGTGTGTACTAATACTGCTACTATCTACTATTATTAATATCTGGATGGATTCCCCACACCTCTGCTGGGTGGCTTCTGTGTGGTTTGGAGTGTGTGCGTGAGAGTGAGCAGATGAGGTGTAAAGGACTAAACTGTCCTTTACCCTGTGCCAGCAGGATTTCCTCGCTGTGTAAATCCTCTTTATAGTATCACTTCTCCTCCTCTTTCCCAGCTCTTCACAACATAACACGCACTTACCTGCCATCTTTGGGCAAGATTAGCCCCGTTTTCTCGGTTCACTGCGAGGACAAAACACCTTCCTAATGTCCTGAGTAGATTAGCCTTTGTTCTTGTTTGCAAACACGAGTTCCTTAATGAACTGTTCTCATCATTCTGTATGTTTTCAGCCCTCTGCTATGTCTCCCTTTCACTGTTCTTTCTTGCTTTCCCCCCCCTCAGTTTCCTTTAGGAAGGCGAACAGCCTGTGATATCTACTGGCACGGCGTTTCCTTTCATGACAATGAAAATATCGTCTCAGGGCAGGTCAACAAGTTCCCAGGTATTTCACAGATTCTTCCTCTCACCTCTTCTTATCTTGCTACCACCTGCAGCAAATCGCATATTATTTATTGCAGTATGGATTCAGGATTCTGTTATCATAACCAGGTTATAGTGTTGTCCTACATTACCCCAGGCACTTTATTCTGAGCCAACAAGGGTTGTTAAAATGGTTAATAGTCCTTCTCTGCAATCATTCTGCTTATTGTGAAACTGGCTACATTTACTGAACAGTTTACACTCACTGTCAACAACGTGCTGGAAATACTCCTCAGAGAGATTGGTCCACATTGCTGTTTGAGTACACTGAACTCATTTTCTCGTTCAAGAAACCAGTTTGAGGATATTTGAGGTTTATGACATGAAGCTTTATCCTGCTGGAAGCAGGCACCAGAAGGTGGGTAAATGGTGGTAATAACAGGCTGGACATGGTCAGCGAGAATACTCAGGTAGGCTGTGGTGCCCAAAGAGTGCTAAGAAAATATTCCCCACACCATTACACCACCAGCAACAGCTTGAACTTGATATGAACCAGGATTGATACGTGTTTTCATGGTGTTTACACCAAATTCTGACCTCCAGCAGGTCACTGGGGTGGATGTCTTTGACTCATCAGACCAGGCGACGTTTTTTCAACCTACTGTTGTCCAATTTTGTTGAACGCAATTTTAGCTTCAGTTTCGTGTTCTTAGCTTACACAAATGCCACATGTTGTGGTCTTCTGCTGCATTTAGTGCGTACAGGGATGTTCTTCTGCATACCTTGGTTGTAACTAGTGATTTGAGTTCATTGCCTTCCGATCAGCTCAAAACTGTGTTGGAAAATGATTAAAATCACCTTTCTTTACCTGGCTGTCTATATGACTGAATGCACTGATTTGCTCCCATGCGATTGGCTAGTTAGATATTGGTGTTAATGAGCAGTTGAGGAGGTGCACCTAACAAAGTGACCAGTGAGTGTAAATCGTGCCAATCGTGTATTCAGTTTCTTATGTAAAACTGTCCGTGCAGGAATGATCGAAATGCTGCGAAAGATCAACCTCAGCAGAGCAGTTCGGACTATGCAGGAGTTGTTCCCAGAAGAATACGACTTCTATCCCCGTTCCTGGATCCTGCCTGAGGAGTACCAACAGTTTACCACACAGGTACGTTCAAAATAAATTAAAGAAAATTGACACAAATAAAAATGATGACACTGGATATGAAAACCCTTGTTAAGCGTCTTTAACTGTTTTTCTGTGTAACTATTGATGGGGAAACATGGAAGCTATGTGTGGCTAGCTTATTTCAGTGAGCTAAAGTCATGTGAATATGATGACAAAAGGTGAGAAACGGAAATTGGAGTTCTTCCAAGATATAATGTTTATACTTTAATCTGGTAAATTGAGTCCAGAAACCTCTTCTCATGTGGGGAAGCAGCAATAATAGTGTCTTGTTTGAAATAAGAAGCAAGGGGGCAATTTAGTTTGCTTGTGTTAATAATAAAGCTAAAAGAGACAGATGAGCTGTTATTACCATAAACCAAAACTAGATGTTGGTCAAAATGAGAGCAAGTCAAATTGTTAAATGGGTAGGTTGAGTCAGCTGCAAAGGCAGACCACAGCAGGCCTTGTAGAAGCATACCAGTGATAAGTGTAGCAGTAGCTGTATTAATTTTAGTGCACCAGGTGTCCTACAAAGTGAGTCCAAACACAGCAGCAATGACCTCAATAAATTTATTGAAATGAGTCTTATTTACCTTTTGGGAATGGCTTTAAAATACAAATATAGATGATTGGTTCACTCATGGATGACTCAGTGTTTCTTTCAAGTTCTCCAAGTTAGTCCAAATGATGAACACAGATGCTGATCTTATGTAGTCTACTCATATTTTTATTGGTTTTGTAAATAAAAATGTGTGTTTTATTATCTGCATGTACTGTTTATGCAATATTAAGATTTACAGGAATATCTAATTACAAAAAAGTTGTATTTTCTTCCAAAATATTAAAATAGATTGATGATGTATTCAGATGAATACGTGGTCAGTTCTTCTAATTGAGATTTGATTGCAACTGTATGTTATGTCCAGCAGAGGGCACCAGAATATTGCTTTTTATCTTATTGTAAAACCTTTAGGCCATGACTCAGTATTATAAAACAAATCAGGCTGAAGACAAATGTATAGTGAAGACAAATAATAATTCACTGAAAGACTGAATATTCATCTTTTAGGTAGAGGTGAAAGGATCGGTAATGCAGGTAAATGGAGATAAAGTATCTGAATTTCACGAGTGGGACCACGCCTCCAAACACGTTCCTTCCGGTTTTTATCTATATATGATCCCCCAGTTTTACAAGGTGTTCGTTCTTGTTTACATGCCCCACCTTCCCTCCCCTTTTCACTTCTTCCACTTCTTCACTTCTATTTGGTACACGGGGATCTGCCAGGCCCGGGAGCCGCCGCCAGTCCCCTTCGAGGCCTTCCCCAAACCACAGCTCAATTCATGTTTAAGCCATCCACCTTTATCTACTAAAACGGTGTCAAACCTAAAATGAGGACGTGGGCCCAGCGAGTGAAATGTGAGTTGTTTGTAAACCTCAGATTAACCAAATCTTTGATTGCTACTTCCTGTGCAGCTGCAAGTTAAGATAATGAATTTATTTAACTGCACTGCTTATAGAAAATTAAGGGAACACTGTTTAATCAGAGTATAGCATCAGGTCAGTTAAACTTGTGGAGTATTGATCTGGTCATTTAAGTAGCAGAGGGGGGTTATTAATCAGTTTGAGCTGCTTTGGTGCTAATGAAATTAACAACAGATGCACTAGAGGGGCAACAATGAGACAGTGGAGGCCACTGATATTTTCCCCCTCTTCATCTTTTCTGACTGTGTTTTATGTTTTTTCCATGAATTTTGCATTTGGCCAGGGCCAGTATCACTACTGGTAACATGAACCCCACAGAGGATGGCACATCCTAGCAATACGTACCATTGCCTCAAGGGTTTCCAGGAAGCTGGACATGGTCGTAGAAGGTCCTTAACCCATGAGCAGGACGGGTATCTGCTCCTTTATGCCAGGAAGAACAAATGACCTCCAGCAGACCATTGGTGTGAATGTCTTTGAACAGTCAATCAGAAACAGACTTCATGAAGGTGGCCTGAGGGCCCGATGTCCTATAGTGCCATAGCCCAACATCATGGAGCCCGATTGGTATTTGCATAGAGTACCAGAATTGGCAGGTCCAACACTGGTGCCCTGTACTTTTCACAGATGAGTGTAGGTTCCCCCTGAGCCCATCTGACAGACGCGAAAGGGTCTGTTGAAGCGATAGAGAACGTGATGCTGCCTGTAACAGCATGTTTGGTGGTGGGACAGTGATGGTCTGGGGAGGCATATCCATGGTGGAACTCACAGACCTCTACCAGGGACAGGAATGAAATCTTTTGGCCCATTGTAAGGTTGGTGCACTGGATCCCGGGTTCCTGCTGGTGCACGGCAGTGTGGTGAGATTATGTAGGCAGTTCTTAGAGGATGAAGAAACAATGTGCAATCCTTTCATTCCCGACTCATTAACCAGTCCATATCAGTATAGAAAAGACAAATATTTTTTCTAAAATTTGTGAGCAGTGTATATTTCACAAAAAGAAACACCTGAATAATTTACAACTTTTCTCCACCTATCTGTTGCTACTGCTGCTGAGACGGTGAACAATAACCGTTTTCTACAGGTTCTATGTGTTTCATAACAAGTTGTTACGTTCCCAGTTCGTGTGGTCTTTCAACAGGCTGTTTTGATACAGCATCAACAATAGAAACATGTTTAAACTTCCTTGACTCACACTCACTGGTGTACCTTTTCCCTCTGCTGCAGATTCACATGGTGAAAGAGAAGGATGCTACAGTGAATCCCACTTTCATTGTCAAACCAGATGGGGGCTCTCAGGGGGACGGTATCTACCTCATCCGTGACCCTAGTGACCTCAAGCTCATGACGGGTTCGCAGGCCAAACAGGGCGTAGTCCAGGAGTACATCCAAAAGCCGTTACTTATTGACAAACTTAAGTTCGATATCCGGCTCTACGTTCTTATAAAGTCCTTGGAGCCGTTGGAGATCTACATTGCCAAAGAGGGACTGACACGTTTTTGCACCGAGCTGTATCAGGTAGCCACGATGGTGTCAGCAAACTGTGCTGTGAAGCCGTGACCTTAAAGGTAACAAATTTTGTTCTTTTCTTTTTGTTTTTCTTCGTTTCGTCTTTTTGTGTGTTTCTGTGAAGGAGCCAAGTCAGAAGAATCTTAGCCACGTCTTCATGCACCTGACAAACTACTCGCTCAACGTCCACAGCAGCAACTTCGTGCACTCAGACAGCCAGAGCACCGGCAGCAAGCGCACTCTCTCCAGCGTGCTGTACAGATTAGCAGCTAAAGGTGTCGACATCAAGAGGGTGTGGTCGGACATCATCGCCCTTGTCATCAAGACTGTCATCGCCGTGGTGCCTGAACTTAGAGTCTACTACCAGGCTGACATACCACCCGGCAAACCAGGACCCACGTGCTTCCAAGTAATTATACAATAAATAAAATAATCAGATAAGATCCACTTTATATTGATCACACGTAGATATTTTCTTAAGCCTTAATGACCTTTTCATCAATCCTCATTATTTGTATATATTTGAGAATTTTAAATATATACGGTATAGAAAGTATGTTGCTGACATTCTGTGGGTGTGTTTCAGATATTAGGCTTTGACATCTTGCTCATGAAGAACCTAAAGCCCGTACTGTTAGAAGTCAACTCCAACCCTAGTATGAGAATCGAGCATGAGCAGGAGGTAAGAGTGAAATGTCAGCAGCAACATCATCATATTTTAAAGCCTCTTATTTCTTTTTGCTGTAAGCAGTACTTGCATTTTTTAGGTGGCACCCGGAGTTTTTGAATATGTTCCCAGTCCGGTGGATGAAGAGGTCAAAGTGGGCGTGATCAGGGACACTCTGCGTCTAATGGATCCAGGCCACAAGAAACCCACAGTGTAAATATATAGACTTGCCTGAAGTTAATTGTGTTTAAAGTTGAGGCTTTTTCTCCAGCATTCCTACTGGGAACACCTCGGACACACACACACACACACACACACACACACACACACACACACACACACACACACACATACAGACGCATGCAAAGCCTGAAGTCCTTGCATTCTTGTCTGCATGTTCACTTTTTAAGGACATGATATCTCACTCTTCCCATCCCTCCTCGGAGTCCTGCTCTGCACTGCTCAACAGCTCTCCCTAAGCTTGTTAAATGGAAAAATTAAATTCAGCTGAGCCGTGGTGGAAATTCACACATTACTGTACGAGTCTGGTGGCTCAATCTCTCTCTGGCTGACTGGCCCTGTGTGGTGCCTGACAATAAATCTCCTCCTACATTAGGTTTTTATTTTTTTTTTGTTTTCTCACCCTCAGTCTGTTTTTCTTTTATGACAATAGGATTTACAGCTTCTGTTCGGCCACCATCTCAATTTCTTCCGTTTTTTCTCACTTTGCCCATCCTTCCATCACCTTTTTTTCTTTACTCTCCTCCTCAGATTATTTTCTTTATCGGAAATTCTGCTTTGTTGTGCACGTTAAAAAGATCTGGTTAGGCACATTGCCCACATAACTACTAAAGTCATGACCACTAACATGTTAATGTGATTTGCCTATTTTAAATTTAATCTTAGATTCCCATGCATTGCTCTATTTTTGTTATTTTTAGAGTACTCTTGAGCAATAGTTCTCCAGGCTTTTTGAAGATCTTGCAAAGTTTTTCTTTGGACTTTGGCTGCTTCATCACTCATTTTCAGTCGAGTCTTTGTACCTGACCAGCTCCGAATGAATGCTTTTTTTACTCTATCTCTTTTTTTTGTTAGGTCACTGAACACTAATTTATGAAACATTTAAGTATAAAAAGCACCAACAAGGTGATTTCCAAAGAGCTATCAGCTAATAATGCGGCATATCTCAGCATGGTGTTCAGTGTGTCCTTAAAGAATTTGAGGAAACTGGAAAAGTGAAGGACAAAAGAAGTTGGGGGAATAAAAGACTATCTGCAGAAGATGAGCAGTATCTGAAAGTCATGTCCTTGGCTGAGGTTACGCCAAATTAGATGAGAACTGGACTGAAAATCAGTGGCAACAGATCTAATGGAGTTATGAATCCACTTCATCCCTTAGTGCAGCAATGATCCCAAATATACTGTGAGTGCAGTAAAAGCATACCTGGATACAAAAATAATGAAATGGAGCACTATTGTAGCAGTGTGGGATATTCCTGAAGACTAAAAGAAAAGAGAAGAAAATTTGCCTAAGAGACGCGTATGTGCCTGTGCTCAAGAGTAAAGGTGGTCATACCAAATATTGATTAATATTGTTAGAATTGTGCTGTTTTTGCCTTATATGCTGTATTTCCACTTCAGTAAAGTGCTGCACATACTTCCCATTTTCCTAGCAAAGAAAAGAGAGGGGTGGGTCAAGACTTTTGCACATTATTGCTTGTTTTATATTGGCTCAGAACCCTTAGAACTTCACATAATAGTATGTGCATGCAGCTGGGTACCAGTAACAAAGTTGTAAGTAAATTATTAAGTACATCTCAGAAAAGATATCTCAAATCAGCACCAAAGAAAACGTAATAAAATAATCCTGATATTTTATTTAAGCACGTGATTATTTTAACAGCAGTTATCCAACCATGGTGCATAATTAAAAGGAAGCAAGAAGATTCAGAGTATCTTTAAGTTACGTTGTGATTACAGGGAATTGTTCTGTCAGCTGTGCAAATGGTGACAAAGTCTTGTGGTTGAAGAGAGTAATGGTAAGCATGTCCCAACTAGCCATTGCTAATGTTTATTAAATTAGCCGTTAGATTGGCTCAGCGCCGAAAAATGTAATCAAAAACGGAACTCTTTAATCATTCAGCTCCACACAGTGCGATTGCTGTGATTTAAACAAACTAAACAAACACATTAAATGGCAGTATGTCTGTGTAGGTTCTCAGTCATCCAGGTCATGGTAGTCTAAGAAGCTTGGAAAGAAAAGCGACTGAACTTCTTTACATTTCTTGAAGATGTTTCAGCTCTCATCCGAGACGCTTCTAAGACCAAATGGTGGAAAGTCCCACGTATTTAAACCCTAGTGGAAGTTGTCCCTTAAGGCAGACGTTGACTCACTATTGATCATGAACCAAGCTGTGACAAAGGGTGTGGGTCATTATCTGCAGAGGTTTCGGTTGAAACTGCTGTGACCTTGTCTCACCCTATCATGTGACCTATTGAGATCAACTGACGCAAGATGTGGATTGTAGGTGGCAGACGGTTGGTGTCTCGAGCTACTCGAGTGGACAGATGTGGAACTAAACAGTTAGTCAGTGTAACAGGAGAAAGTCCTGCTAAAGTAAAATGCATTGAACGGGTCAAATCTGATCTATGACTGTACACTGACTATGCAGGTGCTCCAGTATCCGATAATACTTATTCCAGTGCTTTTGCCAGAACCCAGTTAAACTGTTATTTATGATGCTGGATAAAAAGTCTAAAGCGGCATTAGGAGTAATATACTTATGGACATTAAGAACTAGGAATTAATCATGGTTTGGCTGGTATTTTGTAGTTTTTGAAGTCACAGTTACTCAAAATTAAAAATCTCAGGGATCTAGTGGATTATAGGTTTGTTAGAGAAATCCTTTCTGCTTCATACAGATTTAGTGTTTTAGCAGAGGGAACTCGCTCTCTTTCTCTTTTTCTAAAATTCTGCAGAATTTGAGATTTATTAACAAGCAGTCTTTCTGGAGCACAAACATTGTTATGGCAGGTTAAGTAATCTGTTTACTGCACAGATGGTCTGCCAATAAGAAAATACGTGCATTGTGTTTGCTGACAGCTGGTCTGCAGTGGGATGGATGAGATCCAGTCAGTCAGAACACAGAGTTCAGACTGAATTCAGCCAAGTATGAATTTTACTGGTTTAAAATGAAGTGAAATGACGGGGGGAGCTGACCAGGCACACGCGCTAAAGAGCAGCAGCTGAGTTAAAAAAATACCCCAAAAGCTGTGTTGCTGTTTAAATGATCGAGGCAGGCTTATAGAAGAGAGATAAAGCAAATATGAAATGGCAGAATAGTTGGCGGTGGAGGGAGGAGGGGGGGTAAATGGCATTTTGGAGAGAAGGGCGAGGAGATAAATGAGGAATTCTAAGAAGAACTGGGTGATGCTATCAGTGACTCTCAGACATGCACTTCTCTCCCCCAGCTCATTAATCCTATGTATGATGTCTCTGAGAGTGATTTATGAGCCATTATGAAAGGTGAGTGCAGCGAGAACAAAAAAAAAAAAAAAAGTGAGATCTGTGGCCATACCTAAAATAGCGGGCGAGGCACATTATTAGAAAAGCATCATCTGCATAAAAGGAAAGAAAGATTGAGGGAAGTGAATTGTGTTTAAAGTTGAGGCTTTTTCTCCAGCTTTCCTACTGGGAACACCTCGGACACACACACACACACACACACACACACACACACACACACACACACACACACACACACATCAAGATAAAAAAGGTTCCCATTGTCAGTTAATGACAACAAATTGGGTACATACGCTTTGCCTTCTGTGTGTCTTTTTTTAAAAACCTCCCATTCTTCACCTTTTCTCCTTCACCACCCATCAGCTTTTCTCTCCCTCTGCAGGAATGTTTGTAGACATTCGCCTCACTGTCTGTCTGCTTGTCAGCTTCTGTTGAAGACGTGTCCGTTTTTAGCAGAGCCTGTCCTGTCTAAATAGATGTGGGTGGCGTCCTGGCTTCGAGGGATGATTGATTCTATTAAACATTCAGCAGCGCTCGCTCAGTGCCATTCACACTGCTTACTAATTCATGGAGAACGAAGCGGCCTCATAAAAAGTCGGCGGTGTTCTTATCCCCTTGAGTGTTGCCTTTTGTTGTATGCGTTTCTTGATGCACATGTGCACGATTGCAGTTGTGCTTTTAGCCCCTGCTGCAAACTCGCACAGGTGTTCTTTACTTATTCTGGCTTTTAGTTAAGTTTCTTTTATAGGGGTGTTTTAAGGTCGCAGCACTTCATGTTCCAAAAAAGAATGATGAAGGTATAATTTGTTCTGACCTGCCAGGTGAGAGGAGGGAAGTTGTCAATCAAGCACAGTGTGTACACACCCAAAAAAGGACAGAAACGCACAATCCTTGCAGTTTACGTTAATTCCCTGTAAAAGGCATCCTGTCCCTCAGGAATATTACAGTGGGATAGCTGGTAGAAGGGACAGAGTGACAGTAAAATGGAGAAAACATGACATGACGGATTTTGAATTTGCAGCATGGTAACTAAGCATAGCTGACTTTTTTTCTCTCCCTAAGGATTATCTTTATAACAGAGAATTAAAAAAATAGTACCATTATCCATCACAGTTTTCCATTTATCTAATATTCATATATTCATTGTTTCGTCTGACAAGCAGAAGGATGTGAGATTTTAAAGTAGACGGATTAGTCTTGGTGTCACTTGTTTTCTGAAAAAAGGCAGCTTTGTTTTCATCTGATAAAATATTGGGCACCTTGAACGTGCATTAGCAGTGGAAAAAACTCATGTTCAGGATTCTGCTCTTTTAAAGTTTTGACCATTAATGGACCATTTTTCCACAGTGTGTCTTTTTCCTGTCTCCCCCCCTCACCCCTAATGAGATGGCAGCTCCTCCCTGAGCCTGCTTCTGCCAGAGGTTTCTTCCTGTTAAGTTTTTCCTTCCCACTGTCACCAACTGCTTGTTCATTGTGGGTGGTTTGATTGCTGGTGTTTTCTCTGTAGAGTCTTTACCTTCCAATATACAGACCTTCGAGGGGACTGTTGTTGTGGTTTGGCGCTGTATAAATAAAATTGAATTGCAGCTTAATTACCGGTGTTATAAAGCAACATGCAGGCTATTCAGGCTGTTTTTAGTCTGTATGTTGATAACAAGGTGGTACTGCATTGCTTGCATGGAAGCACTTCAGTACACTGTTTTCTGATCCAGCTTTTGTGTAACAGGAGGTCGATGGACTGAATCAAAGGTTCACAGACTTCTTTTGGTCACTTTAAGTAAACTGGTATGAGTGCTTTTATGTTGGTCTGCTTAATTCAAAGCATCATAAATGAACTTCTAAAAGCACAGCTCGTCCATCACCTAAGGTTGAAATTGAGTTGATGTTTTTACTGAGTAATAGAGAACAGTGTATAGCCCGGTGGAGGATGAGTCTCATGTTGCTTCTATCAAACGACCAATCCTGTCTGGACCATTTAACTTATTTGCTTTTCCAAATTTAGTGACAAGTATCAACTTTTTCGTCAATATGAAATCAACCTTTTCGTTTTGAATCTCTTTCTTGTATCTGCACCTTGTTGGTTTAATGTTCACCAAGCTTGAAAATGAATCCGTTCATTAATTTAAATTAAAGCTGTTTTGCTTTTCTTTGTTTTTTTCCTGTTACTCTACACCAACAGTCCCCAACAGAGGGCCGGTGGGTTTGAACAAGGAGAAGAGATTCCCATGGAAGAAGAAACACAAGAGAAGAGCCAAGATGAAACGGGAACTTTGCCTTCGCTGTGTCTGAAGCAGGTCTACCCAAAGTACTCCAAGCAGTTCAACTACCTGCGGCTAGTGGAGCGAATCGCAGCTCTCTTCATACGCTTCCTTGGTGTGAAGGGCAACATGCGCCTTGGCCCCACTGCCTTTCGGACCTTCATCAGGTAGGTACTATTATTTATTACTACCACCAAGGAGGTTATGTTTTTGGCGGTGTTTGATTGTGTGCCATTCTTTCTGATCCTCATGAAGCTTTGTAGGGGTGTACAGCGGGCACCTCTTACAATCCATTAAAATGTGTCTTAAATCCACCAACGTCTTCAAAGTCAACTTAATGATTTATTGGTAGAAAATTGACACAAGGCCTTATAACTTATGATTCTTACAAGCGTGGTGTGTATTGTCAAGCTATATAAAGTACAGAATAAAGATTTTAATTAATATGTGACATTTAACCTCTGACCTCTCCTTCAAAATCAATAGAGTGATCGATCTGAAGGTCAGAGTGATAATAATGCTATATAGAGCTATTTAAAACTGTTTCTCACTGCCATTGTTTGCATTGACAGCATATAGGCATGTAGGGAATGATGGATGGTTGAATCTAAATATCATGTTTCTTTGGACTTCTGACCTCTTTAAGGTCAAATAAGGCAAAGTTTCAAAAATCTCTTTCATCTTTAAAACTATGCTTACAGTCCTGCTGCCTCTGTTTGCATTGGTAATACACAGGAAGTGATACGGGTATATGGGGATTCTGATATCACAATCTAAATACCTTTTTACATTTGACCTCTGACCTCGCTTTTACATTACATATCTGCCTTGTGGTTAAGTTGACCCCAAAATTTGTTCTGTCTTTAAAGAAAGGATTGTCTAGAGAATGAGCTGCTGAAGGTTAACACACTCAGTGCTTATTGTTATAAAAGTACATGTGTTTCTTTATACATAACTGCCCATGTAAGCTGTATGTAAATAAAGTCACATACAGTGATTCAGCAGTGTTGGAACGTGGGCAACAAATGACTGAAGAGTTGTGTGGTGCTAACAAAAGAACCTGGTGGAACATCTCCCAACTAAAGAGGTTAATAAGTGACATGAAGAGAGAATCCCAGAGAGGCGAGTCATGCAGGAGGAAAGATGCCAAAGGGGGTTCACCGTGCTGTGGAAAACTGCTTTAGGGTAAATCTTGCACAATTCATGCTTCTCAACATAAAACTGCAAATCTGGAATTTCGATGATATGCTTTACATAATATAAATATATATATATATAAATAAATTTGAGATCAATATTTTTCCATATCTAAGGAGCAAGGCTGGAATCTAACATTCAGTGGTTGTGGTCTTTGAATCTCCCTTCATTTATTTAAAGGAAGCATGAATGTTGAATGCTTTCTACAGGTTTCAGAGCAACCACACGATGTGTTTGTAAGCTAAGAATTGCATTATGGAGCTTATTTTAGATTTCCTGTAATGTTTTTCAGGACTTGTAAACTAAGTGGCAGCAACTTCACAATGGCTTCAGTGGACATCCTCTACATAGACATCACACGCCGCTGGTCAGGCGCGACGCCCGACTCCAGAGAAGCAGGTAACGCCATACTCACAAACGCACAATAAATTATCACAAAGGGAAAAAATATGTGGAGGACAGAGAGCACGGGTGTCCTCGAGACTCGGCGCAAATACTGTGCTTGGAGATAATTGCTTGTCATTCTTTGTCAGATTTCCTCTGACACTGTAATTGAAATGAGCAAAGATCACACTGTGACAATGGAGAAGACTACCCGACATGAAGTATTCAGACGTTGCACCTTCCGAGGAATGTTTGCGAGGCGGAGCGGATGGATGGAGATCACATGGACGAGCATGGAGGGGCCTGTACGGAGGAGATTGTGGACTGAATTTAGAATAAGCTCATACGTATTCAGGAAGGCTGGAGTCAGCGTCTGTTATTGTGTGTGTGTGGGTGCACTGGAGGACTTGTAATGGACCAAGAACTGGGATAAAACTTAGAATTCACAAATATATCTATTCCAGTTAGACTTGGGATATGCGACAAATTAAAAAAATTACATCTAAATGTTTTCTTGCACTATGGATCTCTTCGATTTCTAGGTGGAGAACAGAGAAAGTAGAAAAATCTGTAAAACCTAAAATTCAAGTGAGAGTCTTCAGAGATGGAGGTTGGACTTTCCTCTCGTCTCATTAAATCATTTAACTGAGTTATGCTTTAGAAAATGATGCCAGCCTCTTCAAGGGTACAACAAACATTTCTTATGTGTTATGATTACATATATAAGTTGTTCTACTCAACCTACAAACTACTGTAAAATATCCACTTTCAAGGTTTAGATGATATCGTTCAAATCTAAGAGAATGATATTCAGACGTTGTATTGCATTACTGTTAATACACTTTGTTCACCCTGTTAATGTTAATGATCGTAGAGATGTCCCAACACTTACTGTAAATCCTTACAAGTACAAAACTGTGGAAGTATAAATGTGGCAATGGTGTCATCCTCTTGCATAGGCTATGCCATAGATTCACCGTAGAAACGTAATTCAGGCGTGAGGCCTCACTGGCTGGTGACCCCTGGCAGCCTCCAGTTGCTAAAATGTGTATTACATGATTGGTTAGCAGGTGGTTGCTAGGGGTTTACACCAGGTTAAATTGGTCTCTAAGGGAGTGCTATAGTAGCTAGCAGATTGCCTCTGTTGCCCATAGTTTGCATGGAAGATGCTGACTTGCCTGCAGAACCTCAGCATTTTCTCTCTGAGCTGCAGTGAAACTTGAAAGAAGTGCAGCAGAAACTGGAAATGAAGAATCTGTGCCTTCAAAGTAAAAGTTGTCCCTTTGTTGCGTCAACACTTTTCAAAAGGTGCAGGTTTCACTTTTAAGGCGAACAATCTCTGTTTCAAGTTTATTTCCCACTTTTCATAGCTTTGCTACCGCTTGGCAAGTAGTAGTAGTCTTTGCAGACCACATTGGGGTCTTTAACACAAACCCAGGGCGACCATGGCAACCTGCCAGCGAGCAAAGCAACTACAAGCCTTTATGCCTTTTCAACCAGCCTCACACTAACACCTCCCAGCAACCTTCCAGCAAACACTCACCAGGTCAGGGAATACACTTTTACCTAGAGATTGGTGGTTGCTAGGGGGTCGGCAACCAGTCTCCAGGCCTGTAAGACTATAAAATGTCATTGGAGCAAACGCTGAATACTCTAACCTTCATAACGATAAGACCATTGTAGGACTGTTACATTACACAATGAGTCAACCATTTTTTTTTAAAGAACTGTGACTGTGACAGCAAACATTTCAACATTCATTAACTGTGGGCCGAAGGTCTCGACTGAAAAAGTGAAAAGTGAAAGTTGTGTAAAATTATAATTCTATCTGGCTTAAACAGAAGCACAGACCTCGGTCAAAGCCCCGCTCTCTGTTCTAATGTGCAATCAAACGCCTTGTTAACAACCCAGCTTGATATTTTTTGTCAGAACAGTTTGGATCATTAGAAGCTTCTTCATCTGCCCATGTGTTCCACGTCGCTGGCAGGTCTTTACATAACAGCCAAGGTAATTAGGGCCCTTTAGAGGTGGTGACAGGTAGATTTTGTTACCTTTGGACAAATCCAGACTAGCTTTCCTCAGTTCTTTCCCATCTTTTTGCTAAGCTAATCTAACTCACAGCGGTTTCATAGTTGCTGAACAAAAAAATGCTTTGATCTTCATAAAGCTGCTAAGGTTCTTTAGGGAAATGTCAAGCTCTTCTTTGTGTTAGAATTGCTAGTTTATCACCTAGTAGCAGTATGAAATTACTGACTTAATGAACCTGGCCTTCTGCTTCACAGGGATGGGCTTGCAGGCGTTCGTCGAAGCCTTTTTCTACTTGGCAGCTCGCAGGTTCAAATCCCTGGCACTGAGGGAGCAGGTAGTGTCACTGCTGGAGCTGTGCGAGTCTCAGCTCGGGCCTCAGTCGGGCGTCGAGGAGAGGCGCTCTCTGAGCTGCAGCAGGGCGCTGCCGCGAACCGTCAAAACTCAGGCGCCGTGCCTCGCCAACCCTCAGCTCAGCTCTCCGGCTCCCCTCCGAAGGGCGGCCAGCCAGGACTACCGGCATCAAAGATTCAAGCCACGCTCGCTCAGAGCAAATGTGGAGAACTGATGAGAGGGAACTAGTCATCCAACCCCCCCCAAACACTGCCTTTAGCATTCTCCACAGGAGCAGAGGAGTTAGGTGTCCACCCCTCCTCTGCAGCCCCAGAGAAGGACGAGCCGATGCCCTGCTGGCTGACTCGCAGGAGCACTGTTCTCTTACTGATTGCTTTTTCTTCAGAGGAGGAAGATGCCCGCAGGGGGTTGTTTGAATGGAAATGGAAGAAGATATAAGGAGGTCGGTGCATTTCCTCCCATCCTCCCGGTAGGATCATATATGAAGAACACGATCCGGTCAGGAGGAGGAAATGGCTGCTTTTAATTGACTTACTGATTCTAGAAGGCAGCTATATGCCTCCCTTTCACATTTGTCTGGTAACCCTTATGGTAAAACAAACTTTCTTTTCAGGGATAACATTAGACGCTCCACACATCACACATAAAATAAGGAAAAGGGAGAATCCTCAGTGTATTATGTTCTTGAATTTGCACAGCAAATATTTCAGCTATATTACTTTTGCACAGAAATGGACGTGACTGGGCATTTGTGCGCTCACTGTTTGAACTTGTGTGTGTGCGCGTGTGTGGTCACCGCTGTATTTATTTGCATTTAGCTTAGCGGCGAAAGCCTGTTGACAGTGAGCGGCTCAGCTGTGCGCCTTCCACGAGCCCATTAGCGACGAGTTAAGTGAATAAGTATTCAAAGGGAAAAAGGGCCGCGCGGCCACTTATCCTCTTTCAGTTCAAGCAGCTATTCCAGTCAGGCAGCCGCAAGACCTCCAGCCATTATGTTCTTTAGAATGTAGCCACACAACTGCCATTGGACGTAGATGTCTAGAAATAATTGCATGGCGAAAATGTTTCACAGATTCTTAAATGAGATTTGGTTAGAAAACCGAATGCCTCATAATTCCAGAGTAACATGGCAGCTGCTGCTGGAAGGTCGCTTGTCTTTTTCTTTTATGCTAAAATTACTAAACCAATGAAAGAAGTGCAGTGTGGCAGCTTGTGGAAAACAGACTGAACTAAATATTTAAGAGATTTCTGCTACACATACTGTAGGGCTAACTTATTTACTGTATTCATGATGTGAAGTAGATGTATGAGTTATTAAACACTGGCACATAACATGAATGACATGTATTGATAACACTATCAAACGAAATAAACACATTTTGCTCTTTGAACTGGAGATGTGTGGGTTCGTGCGGCCGTGATAACGACCTGATATTAATGTACGACTCGTGTGTGCGCTATTGTTATAGCACCTATGAGCGAATTCACCTGTGAGCTCATTAAAGGGCACCATTTGTCGCACATAATGGCACCGGGGTTGGCACTCTGAGTTGTTTACGCCGCCGTCTTCAACGAGGCTGATGGATGAATTTAAAAACGGCTCGCTTTTTACTCGCCTTAAGACGGCAGATCTGTTTCGCAGCACAGCCATCTGCCAATGTTTCCCCGACCTTCTGTTGCAGAGGCTGCCAGTGCCAGCTGATGCTGCAGCTCCGCCATCTTTAGTCATCACGGTTCTTTTGTCGCTGCTGCTAATAACCAGCGGTGCTCCGAAGCGCTTGCTCATGACCCCAGTTGGTGTGTGTAAAAGCACAGATTGGAAGAGTGTCACTACAATTATATCTTTAAATTCAAGTTCATCACTCTGTGCTTGCTTTGTTAGTTGTTGTTCTGTGTTAAGACCAGCCTGTGGGTTTCTCGTTTATAAAATGAAAAGGCTCGTCACATACAGTACCGTGCAAAAATCTTGTGGCACCCCTCATTTTTTTTTATATTTTGCTAGACAAATTGAGAATCGATGCAGGGTATTATTCAAATGTTCAAATATAAATGGAAGTAATGGTATATGAAACACAAATAATCACACAACTTCAGCCTTTTCTCCATTTCCTTTCCTTAACACCAGATGCATCAATTGGAGCTTTGTTTGTTTGTTGTTTTTTTAAGGTTAGCTACTTCTTTTACTTCTTTTTGTCTTGTACTTCCTCAAGTTTTTAATGACACAGTGCACACCATGCTGGAAAATGCCACATTTTCAGCTCATAGCTCTTTGGGAATCACTTTGTTGGTGAAACAGTACTATTTTAAGTCTGTCAAACTGTATTATCTTTGGCAATTTTCAGTATGTTGCGCTAATTAGCTAGGAAATCCCAACCATTAGCATAGGGTATGGTTAGGTTGCCAGATGATTGTGAGGAACACAGAAAGACACCAGTTTAGCTCAATGTGCATGTCTTTGGACTGTGGCAAAGAGCCAGGTACTGGAGAGAACCCCACAGACGCAGGGAGAACTCCACACAGAAAAGCCCCAGCTGGTTGCTGGATTCAGGATCTTCCACGAGCTCCTAGCTGTGATTTTCAAAATTAAAGTTATTATGAATACAGAAAAATCTGGGCAGATTTTGATCCACTGTGCAATATCCAGGAAGTGTCTGTTTTTTTTTTTTTTGATGAAGCATTTTAGTTAGATCAAAACTGGATTGAAGGGGAAATGATGTATGCACTCCGCATTGGACGGGAAACCATCTCATCTGAAGCAGGTGACTGTGTTTTTTCAACTTTTGGTATCTTTGAATCCTGAATCTGACCACTGGGCACCGGTAAGGCTAGTCATTAGTAGATGGACCGATCCGATATTACCTATCGGTATCGGTCCGATACTGACCCAAATTACTGGATCGGATATCGGCGAGAAATAAAAAATGTAATCCGATCCATTAAATATCAATAAAGGACCTCACAAAACTTGCTACACAGCGTAACTCGGCTCATAACTGTAGCACGTGATAGAGCAGCTGTGTGTATTTGTAGCGTAGCTACCAAACCAGCATTTCATCTCAGAGAAAGTGATCCCAGAGAGAAGTAAAGTAAGTGTATAACATCATCTCTGAATGTCTGTAAAGCATTCCCATGTTAAGCTTAACAACAGACATGTGGAGCGACTGCCTCTTCTCTCTCTCTCTCTCTCTCCTGCTGCTACTTCAATCGTGAAACTGCTTAATGATCAGCTGATCGGCTTTTCTGTCGTGAGTCCGTCTCTCTTCTTTGTTTTTGGCCCATTTTGCACCAGAAAGAGGAAACCAGCGGCTGAACAACAGCAGCACATTTAACCTTGATAAGCTGTTGTTAGAATTTATTTAATATTACTTTCTACACCAGGATCATTTTCTGCGTAGCTGACGGCTGGTAACTGTGCAGGGGCGGATCTAGCAAAGTTTAGCCAGGGGGGCCGATAGGGCATTAACAGGGAAAAGGGGACACAAAGACATACTTTTCTTTCTTATTCTCATTTAAAATGTCTAGCTTTTAATAAATAATTATCTGACACCCAAAGTTTTAATCTGATGTATAGAAGTCCATTACTGTATATAGTAACTGTTAAGTCTAATATACCCTAGTAAGCTATAGTACTTTTTCCTTTGTGAAAGTACCATCTGTGAATTCTGCAATTCTGTTGAAGAAAGATGTTGAATCTATTTAATTATTCTTGAAAAATAAGTTATTTCTGTGCATTTTTCCCCCCTGCATCAAATTAAATTTGATTAGATCGATTAAGCATCATGAGGTGGAGGGTGGGGGGTGGTTCCCTATTTTTTTTTTTGCTGGGAGTTTGCAACCCTATTAGTTAGGTTGCTTAATATTTCTGCTAAGTACTCTTTAAAATACCAGAATAGGGAGGATGGTGCAGGTTTAAGTTTATTAGATTGATCAGTGTTGCTGAACTATGACATATTTTGGACACAGTGTATTTTTTACATACAGGTATAACAGAATAGCTTTAGTGTTGTTATTTATTTAAACTTGGGTATAAACTTATACAAAATGCAGCAAGATATTAAAAAAACGTTTTGATTAAAAAAAACACTATATCGGATTCATATCGGTATCGGACATAAAAAAAAGTGGTATCGTGCCATCTCTAGTTATTAGTAGTAATAATGCTTTTTTTTGTAGTTTAGAGTTTTTAGAAGCCTGACATGCTAAACATGTGCCTTTGCTGCAGGGAGACACTTGTTCCACTTGGGCAAAGAAATAAGTGAGCTTCACAGAGAACAAGAAGGCCTTTCCTGTAAAACACACCAGTTCGTGTGGTTGGCTGTTACAAATAAACCTAATACAATTTGAATATTTTCAAAGTACATTTCTATTTTCTTTCTGTTGCACTTAGAACAGTTATGAGGGTTTTTTTTAAAAAATATAATTTTCAGCTCACTTTACAGGAATTTCAACAAAATTGCTACAAGCTTCAGGCCTGTTTTAATTTTTTACCCGATGTGGGGAATGACAATCAGGCAGTATGTAGGTCAGACTTGCTGAGCGAAACAGACACTACTTAAACTGTACTTCCACAAAAAAAAGCTGCCTTTGCCTTTGGACCCTGCTACTGAGCATATGTTCTCTCTAGCTGTTTGTCATCTATCACAGCCTGCCTGAGTATTTAATGAACACGTGATTCATCTGTTACACTGTCAAACTAAGCTCCATTTATTCTATCAGAGAAGCAGAATAAGTGTGATGGATACCAGCACGTGTGAGGCGATGAGACAAAAGACAGAAAGGCACACGATTTTAAAATAGCTAAATAAAACTTTAATAGGTCTAGTTGCAAATGTACATAAATTGCACAGCCACATTTTGTCAACACAAACTCCTCTGTACATTATTGTTTTGTCACTGTCGTCAAAGGAAGCAGAATCCAGCAAATACTTTATACTTTCAACATACTTACAAAAGTATTTTCTACAAGATAATAGAAAACATACAACATCTCTTACTTTATTTATAGCTTTATATTTCAATTCATCTTTAGTCGGATTGGCTGAACTGTGTGTGAAGAGAGACCTCATGGTTTCCTGATTTATAAAAGTAGACCATAAAAAAAACAAAACAACAACAACAAAAAACCAACACAAAACAAAACTGAAACATGAGGAGTCGAATTATAAACCAAAAACTGCAATGCCTCTTCTACTTGTATCTGTTTAAGAAGTACTGGTGGGATAAATGTGGCAAGGTTGTATCAGTGTAACTATTGTAAACTTCAAAGTGAGACTATGTGACTTTCATAGTTTAACAGCTACAGGTAAACTGCTAAAATACGTTTGTTTGTTTTTTTGCTAAAAAGCATGAGCTATTTCTTAATTCAGAATAGCTAATGCTATTAAGCTAGTTACTGGTACATATCTTACTAGTTGCTAAAATGCTAAGCTACATACTATATTTTTTAACACCAAAATTCCAAATAATTTGGTCAAATAACAAATATCCCTCAACTTCATGGTGATTTAGTGCCAGTGCAAAGCTACTGATCAGTACGGTACCTTTTTTGTAAAACTGACCTGCAAACATTAGCTAATTGTAATCTTGTGTGTTATATCTTTTATATATGCTAATGCCCAAACCTATGAAAGAAAAACTGTATCAAAGTTATTCTTAGTTACTCTATAAAATCTGCCTTAATGACATATTATCAAATTTATTTTTTTCCCTTTAATGGGCTCCATGTAAAGTAATTAGCCAAATAGTAGAGTTTTAAACAGTCGAGCATTTAGCAGAAATGCTAAGCTATCGAGCGCAACAGTGTCGCCCATGATTTTAATGGCTCTGGTTCCAGAAGTGAATTCCCATTCATTTTCTCCAGTGATGTTTCAGGAAATCCTTATATGAAGAGTTTTAAGCCTTGAACCAAGCCATATAACTGTAAAAAGATGATGTGGCTCAAAAAACACTGTAAAAGACTGACTGTACATAGTTACTTTTAAGAGTGAAAGAACTCCCAAATCTCCGCTTCCCCATCAAAGAGCTTTAAAAAAAAAAAACAAAAAACAAAAAAAAAAAAAAAACAACTAAAAAACAATTTGATCCTTCTTCCTTCCTTGATGGATAATACTTATTGGGTTATGATATATCTCATAATCAAAATCTCTGAGGAGAATATGAATGAGATTCTTACTTCCAGAACCCCACTGTTGACCTCTGTACTAACAGTAACACCAGTGCACCAGTCTGAAAACAGACTCACTAATGTGCCTTTAACCGTAAAATGTGCCAAAAAATTTGCTAATGGTACCAAACAGTCAGCAAATGCTACCAATGAAAACAGTACGCAGCGTATTTATTGCTATCTAAATTGAAGAGCTGTTTCTACTTGTCAAAGTGACACAGTCTGACTTTCACCTATGCAGATATTTCTACAGGCAGTTAGACGTCGGGTGAGACGTGAAAGGTCGTGTGAACTCATCAGTCTGAGGCAATTTGTTCTGGTTCAGAGAAGGAGGGGTCACATCGTTGAGAATCTCATACAAAATGTTGTGAATTCGCCATATCATAAAAATCCCTTACTTCAATTTTAAACTTTGCCACATTTTTAATCACCTGAAAAAACAACAACCAAAAAAAAAAAAAAGCTAATTACAAACATCAACCACTGAACGTAAAAGTGCATAGAGCTAGACTGATGAGAAATACAGGATTGTGCTTTTGAATCTCGAGACTGGACTCGACTTGGCCTGTAACCAATGAAGAAGTACATCCCAAGAGTCAAACTCCTACTTATTTTTTTTTTTTTGGCTAGCAATAACACACTCTAAATACAAAAGAAACCAACAACTTTAAACAGAGAACACTGAAAGGTTAAATTTGATTGTATAGTTCTACCCAATGAGGACAGATGACTTGACTGAGCTGTTTCATATTTACAGTATCCATAATGGTACAGCAGAGTCTGAGCACAAGATACATTTACAAAAAGCTCTGTTAACATTAGGTAAAAATAGTGTGAGCATTTTATTTACACTATCCCAGGCTGCCCAGCCTTTTAATACACTCAGTTACACATCATATATTCACGTCATGTCTGAAAAAAGCCTCTCGTCATCATCATCATCACCATCATCATCGTTCAGCTAGCAATCAGAGAAAACAAATGGTGACGCTACTATTGGCTATAGAGCAAGGATGAAGCATGCGCGGCCTCACGCTTGATGTATAGTTTGTTACAGAGTGAGAAAAACAGCTACAAAAATATCCAAAATACAGAGATGGTTGGGATGGATGGAGGGATTAAAAGGACCAAACCCTGTGTTAAGACCAACTGTGAGTTAGCATCTTCACATTCAGAAGAACAAGATAAAGAAAGGTGGGAGTAAGAGGGGGGAGAAGGAAAAAAAAAAAAAAGCGAGACAACGATGATGTCACTGGGATCACAGTTTGGATGCAGCATACTTCATAACCACGGACAAATAAAGCATCGAGAGCGCAAAAAATGTCAGGACTGGGGGTGTAGGGGGCGCGCCTTGTAACGGCTCATCAGTCCAGTGTATAGTATGAGCGAGCGCGTTTAAGCGCATCTCTCAATAGCTCTTGTGCAACTAGAGAAAATCAGAAAAAGACCACGCACAGAACTCGTGATTGATAATCTTTGCCTTCAAGAGCAGCGATGAGCACCGGGTGAGACCAGATCGCTCCCGTCTCTCGCGCCGTATGTAAAGGGTTACGCGTCGTGGGATTACTCTGAAGGACGACCGAGGTGCTCGTGACTGCTCGGCAGCGTGGCCTCCCTCTCTCCAGGGCTCCAAAGCAAGCTACACGCGACAGTCTTTCCATCGGAAGAGAAGAAAAATAAAACTCGGAAATAAAGGGCTGCTTTTATATTTGAGATTATCAAATATAGGTATATGTGTGTATAATCTATAGAAGGAAAAAAAACTGCATACATCTATTTAAAATTTCATGAATATAGTATCACATAGAATTCATTTAGTTAAGTGTTTATAATACATCTGTAACACGTTTGTTTCTTTACAAATCCACAGTATGAGTTGTGCCAGTATAACTTTTTTTTTTGTTTGTTTTTTTGCAGAAAAAAAGCTGCTGGGGAGATGTGGGAGAAAGTCGAGGTGTGTTCCTTACTTAAGGCCTTTCATGTACCAATAGCTGTTCGCAAAGTGCACTACGTAGGGAAAGGAGGGGGGTGGGGAGGGGGTTGGTCAGGGGATGCTCAGGAACACACACTCGGCAGCGGAAAGGGAAACGTAGATTGTTTTGGATTAAAAATATCAATTTTCTTTTAATAAGCTCTTATTTGGTTCTTTAAAATAAAGCACTAGTAAAATCCTCTCGAGAAACTAAAGTGATAATCCTCAGTACGTGCTGTTGGTTTTGAAGTGGATCCACCTGGTCATCAAGAAGGACGAGAAGAAGAACGAGAGAGGAGGGTTGCGAGGGTGATCGTGTCTGGCGGTCGTCACTGTGTTTGGGTATATAGTGGTTCGTCCCAGGCTTTGACAGCGGCGTGAATTGTCCCAGCAAACTACGTGCGTCCATTGGCAAACAGCTTCGAGTTCTATATATACACACAAGCTCCGCCCCACCTCCTCTGGCCATCACCCTCATAAATGAAGGCCGTCTGGTGATCTGTCCGTCAGCGTTGAAGTTCTGCCTTTTCTGGCTGGCCCCTCAAAAGAGTGGCGCCCTCACTCCTACACTGTCTCCAACAAAACAAAACAAAAGAAAAAAAGGAAACGTCTGGCTTATAAAACAGACTCACGCACGCACACGCCTGCAGTCTCGCAGTCTTTCAAACAGACATGCATCCACGTATGCACGTAGACATCCACGCGCTGAACAGCTGTACACGCTCGGGCGGTCAACTCTCGCTCGGGGCAGACGCCGGGTCTTTCTTAGCAGTTGCTGCTGTTCCTAAATTCTCCGTTTTCCGTGATCTGCAGTTTGGTGGGGTTGGTGGGGGAGATGCCGTTGCGCGTCTGCATGTTGTAGCGCTCCTTCAGCTGGCTGAGAGCGCTCATCAGACGGGCGTTGGCAGCATCCAGTGATGCTATGCGCTTCTCCTGTGAATGCACATGAACACAGTAAGACCCGGGAAAAAATTCCAATATTACAGCTTCCTCATCAGTTGGAGGAGAAACGTGACGTTCTTATTCGTCCCCATCCTAACCTGCTGATATCTGCTCTACAACCAAGCTTTGTTAATGTCATGAGCTTGTTTTAAATGAGCGGTAAAGTGAAGCTGACACTGATGTGCAAACAAACTGCAAACTAACTGTCATGTTTATATTTTATTAAGGTTTAGGGTTAGATTGACATGGGTGTGGCTGCTTTGAGTGACAGCTACGTGCTAACTAGGCTGCTAACTGTCTGCGTAGGCTTCCCATCTGGATCGAGGCGCTTTATATTTTAAGGTAAAGACACCAAAATAACAGAAAATCCCAACAATCAGGTTACACCCTGTGAGAATGCATTTGGCAACAGTTGGAAGGAAAAAACTCCCTTTTAACAGGAAGAAACCGCTGACAGACCCAGGCTTGGGGAGGGGCAGCCGTCTGTGGCGACCAGTTGGGGCTGAGGGGAGGAAGACTGGCTATAAAGACCAAGACTGTCATTCAGTTTTAGTAGAAATTTTTTAGTTTGGTTTTTTGTATGCTATTAAGCATTTATTAGCATGTGTTTGTGTTGTGAAGCTGAAGACTATGGATGCAGCTTGCTAACTAAACTAGCATTGACTAACACCCTCGTCTATAAATATGGTGGTCTTTGGCTCCAAAAGACCAACCTGCCAGCAGCCAAATACGCTAATGCTGCTAGAGGCTTTAAAACACAAATCCACAAACCAGTGGGTAGAATCACTGTGATTATGTCCATCTTTTACATACAGTCTTTTGTTGTAAATGGCTAATTACAAACACGCCCCGTTCACGAGGCCTGACTGATCTCCTGTGGTGAAGTTTTAAGTGTACTCTGTGTAGTTTAACGCAGATAAAAACTGCATTTTAAAAAATACATCAACTTCCTGTCCCGGTCCACTAAAGCAGTCTTCACTCCCCGTCTTTGCAATGACCTTTTTTATTTGCCTTCTATCTGCGCTTGTGTACCGAGGCTGACAATTCATTGCCTTACTGCAGCGCACGTGTTTGTAGATGCAAACTCTCATTACTGTGTGTGTGACAGAGATTATTTGCCAATGCATGTTTGCGTCTGTGTAAACATCAGTTGCATTTCTTTGTCAAAGACGCTGTGAAACACCTAAGCTACAAAGATGCAGATTTGCTCTTAATTGTGTGCTGGTGTTTGCACTTACAGCTCTAACACACACACAAGCAGGACGGTTTAATCCTTTTATACAGCCGGTAAAATTCATACCTGCACAATCATTCTCTGGTGACAGTTACAAACCCAACGACAAACATTCAAAATTCCTTAAAAATGCTCAAAAAGAACAGTTTTTCTTTTAAGTTAGATTTTCATGCAATTTTACACAAATATGAACCACTGTGGATTATAGAGGTGCTACATGCTGACAGACAACCAGATAAGACACTTTTGTTTTATAAGGAGGAGTGGGAGGGAGCTGAGAAATTCTGCTCAGCCATCCAAGCTTGTCAATGCCACAGCTAGACAGCTATGAATTAAACATCTCTTTGTATTTCAGTGACCCTTTGTTTCCTCATGTAGGAGAAGCAAGTGACAGCACATACAAATTTAAAACGCGCAGATGAAAAGTATCCACAAAGCCATACGCAGCCCGCGGTGGGGTCGCTACGGTGGACTGACCTGTGCGTCGATGATCTTCTGTTTAGAGTCTACCACCGCCTGCATGTCAGAATGATCCTTCTTCAGCTCCTCCTCCACCGACATTAACCTGGGAAGATAAACAAAGACAGGGCAGAGTTAGAGGGGCTGTGAAACGCTGCATCCCAAAATACATCTCAGCAAATCTGCCTCTTCTTCCTCTTTTCCCCTGCCTGCTGATGATGCTCTTCATCTGGAGGTCTTTGTCGTCCTGCTGTCTGCGCAAGCGCTCCTCTGACTCCTCCAGCCGGGCCTGGTACTCCATCAGCACCTTCTGGGCCTGCTCGTCCTGACCCTTCAGACGGGCCTCGTACTCCTCCAGCTTCTGCACCGACGCCCGCAGTTTCTCTTGCAGCACCGCGATCTCCTGCTGGTACTGAACAGAGAAGCGGAGCGTTGAGGACACTCTCATCATCGCGTTTTGTTATCAACGTTATCATCAGCCCTAGCAGCGGGGTCCCCTTCTTCATTACCACGAGACGAGAACAAAAAACGGCAATCTCTCAATCAGACCTGGGACTGTGCTGCTTTGTGTTTGAGATGGAGTATAATTTTGGTCTAGAGGGAATTACTGTGGGACATTTTATATGGAATGTCATGATAGCACATTGAAAAACACTGACTGACATCACGGTGCATTTGAGGAGCCCAGTTAAGCTTTTATTGCCCCCCAAAATACTAAGTGGTGTTAGAAGGTTTCCAAAGGCAGCCTCTGTTCTGGATCTGAAACCAATGACCTACTGAGACATGTAACTGGCAAAAAGAAAGAAAAATCAAAGCAAGAGAGAAGGGAGGAAAAAGGGAATTTTGAATAAAGAGGAGGTGATAAGAAAAGGATGCAACCAGTGAAGCAGAGACTTCTCTTCAGCAAGTAGACTGCATATAAAAGACAGATGTAGCCACCATGACATCATATAGCTCTGAAACTTTTTCATAAAATTAACAGTGGGCTGTAAGCCCGTTTTCCCATACACTTATTTTTAAAATCAGACATGCTCAAAGTGGGATTCGCCCCCTGCTGGCGATTAGAAAGATTGCAGTTTTAAGGCTTATATTGGCTTTAAGACTCAGCAGCTATGGCCATCTTTAATACACAGCCTATGCGTCAGAGAAAAGGAAACAAGTAGAGGAATCAAACATTTTTTGATGTCTAAACAGTCTAAAGCTGGGGTGGGCAACATTTTTGGCAACCTGCTAGTGACTAATTCTTGGACTTGCATCCAGTCGTTTTTGCCTAATGATTGCCGGTTGCCAAGGCAGTCACCAACCAGTCTTTAAGCCTGTGCGCTTAAAACATCAAAGATCACACATTGAGAAACCAACTACAAACACGACCTAAACCTGTGGACAGAACCTCCGACATTGCCATTCCTCAAGCCTCACTGCTAATTTATAATAATATAATTTTATTTATATTATGCCGTATCACAACAATAGTCGCCTTGTTCATATTATAAGGAAAGGCCCTACAATAATAAAGAGAAACCCCTCAATCAGATGAACCCCTATGTGCAAGCACAATCAGATCCAATTACAAAGCGAGGACTTCGCTCACTCTGTACCCGTTCACTCTTATTTACCCATGTCACACTACTGCTTTCCATGGGGATATTTTCCCCATCAGCCCTCTTGTTCCCAGCAGTACGAGTGACCTCCATAGATTCATCGGCTGCTCTACCCTTTTTCCACTTCTCTCTCCATCTCTGATATCCCAGATGTTCTTGTCACTAGATCCCCTGAGAACAAATGACATCTGCTGTATCTGAAGTTCCTTTGTTCTGTCCTCGGTCCCTGCACTGGTCTGCTTCAAATGCAGCAAACATCGACCCAATGTTTTCCTTATGCTGTCTTCTTACCGGCGTTCTCGCTTTCCATCGAACCCAAAGAAAATCAAGCAGCTGTAGCAGCTGTCAAACCTTTTCTGCTATCCACAGAAAAAAAAGAAAAAAATCACCACCTTTCATCATCCTCTTCTCTCTCTGTATGTGTCGAAAGGGTTAGAACATTTGTTCAAGCAGCTATTTTGACACGTAATGTTTTGTTTTTGAATATTTATCGCCATGAAGATTTTACTAAAATATAACCCTGTGCCTTTGCAACGCAAAGCGCCGCTAAATATTGATGCATTTCAGCCAAAGACACAAAGAAGATCTGACTTATTTCAGTCATACTGTCTCCCTTTGCAGATGTGCATCTGATATTCAAGCAGGCTAAAAAAAATTAACACATATGAATATTGATAACACAGACCAGAAGAAGAGAGAGCTCGGGAAACAAAGGCGATCTGGACAGATGCATCTGTGCAAGTGTTGTCCTGATGTTACGCCTGATGGCATTCCTGGGTTATATTTCTATTATTGCTGACATCCGTGTAGCTCTCACAGGACAGTTAAGTCAAAATAGAAGCCCAACGGAAAACACTGGAAGGAGGTTTGTTCAATTTTGTGGTTTTTAGACTAACCAGCATAGTTAAAAACCAAGAGTCTGTTTTTGTAGGAGGTTTCTTCCTGTTAAAAGGGAGTTTTTCCTTCCCACTGTCGCCAAGTGCTTGCTCATAGAGGGTCATCTGATTGTTGGGGTCCTCTCTGTATCTTTATCTTGCAATATAAAGTGGGAATCACTGTGTTGGTGCAAAAAAATTCCATTTGTATCGTCTTTGGCATTTCATGTAGATTAAACTGAAGAAATTGGAACAAAATGATGTGTTTTTGCAACAGGCTGCGTATTTATGCTTGAATGAGTCATAGGTCAGTTTGGAAGCAAAATATAAACAAGTGACGGATGCCTCAAGACTTCTGCACGCGACTGTATAGAGATTCTCGGATGACTCTGCCATTGTGGGCTGTATCAGGGATGGACAGGAGGAGTACAGGAGTGTGGTGGACAGCTTTGTCGAGTGGTATGAGCTAAATCACCTACAACTTAACATCACAAAGACAAAAGAACTGATTATGGACTTTAGGAAGCAGGCTCCTCCTCCTAACCCTGTCACCATAAGAGGGGCTGATGTGGAGATCGTTGAGGACTACCGGTACCTGGGGGTACGCTTGGACTGTAAACTATCACTCGGTGTTGGAGAGCGTCGTGTTCTTTGCAGCTGTGTGCTGGGGAAGTGGGGTGAAGACAGCTGATGCCAACAGGCTGAACAAACTGATTAAAAAGGCTGGTTCTGTCCTGGGTGTCAGACTTGAGAACCTGGAGGTGGTGTCTGAAAGGAGAATGCTAAAAAAGCTTCTTTCTATCATGGACAACCCCTCCCACCCCATGCATGCCCCCATGGTGGACCATCGGAGCAAACGCAGCCAAAGCCTCATTGCCCCGAAATGCAGAACTGACCGCCACAGTAAATCCTTTGTACCAGTGGCAATAAGACTGTATAACTCTTCCTCACTCTGTAGGTGATTTTCCTGAGACTATTACCAATGTTATTCTGTTCCCTTTCAGACTGTGCACCACTAGCACTTTATATAGCCTCTGTAGGAATTATATCTCACTTATCTTAACTGCACTACTGTATAGCTCTGTGTAAATAATCATTCTGTACATACGATAATTTTTAACCCTACAACTGTTTACAACTTGCACAGTTCCCATTTCTGTATAGCTGTATATCTCAGATTTCTGTAAAGTTATTTATTTCATATTCTGTATAGTTTTTCATATTTATATCCTGTTCATATCCTGTACATAGCTTGTACTCACTACAGCCTGTACATACTTATAGTTATAGAATATTCACAACATACTTCATACCGTGTACATTATAACATACCATAATAGACCCATTTCTGTAATATACTCACATATCTATATTATTGCTAATATATATTGTAATATATCTATATCACTAAAGCACTTCTGGATGGATGCAAACTGCATTTCGTTGCCCTGTACCTGTGCATGTGCAATGACAATAAAGTTGAATTCTAATTCTAATTCTAATTCAATATTACCCAACAGTACCTTACTGAATATTTGTTTCATCCCCCATCATATGCTGCTACTCCCTTTATTCTATTGCACAATACTTTGTCACTTTGTAGAATCGCCTGCACTGACAGTTAAGTTATTTATTCACCAGGATATAGTTATATATATTACTTCGTTAGAGTTATTTGATACTATGTCTTGCACTATCCTACTGTATATTACTGTATACTACTATTCTTACTGTATATATTGTATATCTTATTCATCTGTTCCTCTGTCTCTCCTGCTGCTTTGAGCATGTACATGACAAAAGAATTTCCCTCGGGATAAATAAAGTTATTCTTATTCTTATAGCATGTGAAACTTTAAATCTACATTTTTCGACCAAGCTGATGTTCTAACCTACTTTTCCTTCTGTGTCAAAATCATTTTCAGGTGCTGGGGGGAGTGAGCATTGAGTGATCCTAACAGGAGAGATTCATTAATCAAATTGATTAGATACTCACACTACTAACTAGATTGCCAGGATACCGTTGACACAAATTAAATTAACCATCGAGAACAAAATGAGCACAAAATGTAAACGTATCTGTTATATTGAAACACACACTGTGCAGGTAGTCAGCAAACGCTCTATTTAAGTAAAAATACACGTAGCATTTATTTTTTACATGGGTCTATTATGTCCGTATAGTGAAGACTGTATAGACCATTAGCTGCAGGAGCGTCTAAGCCACTCTCGAACGATTCCTGTCTTGTTAGCGGCTCTGCTATTTTAAGGTGGCTGTGGCTTTCTTTGTTAACACTGAAGTTATTGCCTTCTTTGGTCGCTCTCCCTGCCGGGGCTGCTGGCTTCCATAACGCACGAGCTACGCCGGAATGACAGGTTTGTATTCATCATGGATTTACAAAAAAATACATAAAGAAAAAGAAAAAAGAAGAAGGGTGGGTGGGACATGCGACAAGCCAACCAAAGAATGGAAGCTGAGAGTGAACGGCTGTAAAGGTAGCTCAGCAGAGAAGCAGCGAACATAGGCAGAGGAAGCAGCAAAAAGCCTCTTTATGTCCCCGTCTCTCACACCGATGCAAGCACACACAAGCTGCAAGACGTCTGTGTGGATGCTGCATGTGGATACACACACATGCACACGGACACACCTGGTTTGGACAATAAGGGGATTGTCCAAAGGATTAAGGGGACATTTTTTTGGTTTTTTCTGGAGGTGAAGGGAGATTTTAACTCTCACACACACTTCATTTCTAGTTATTTTTAAAGTTTAGCTTTTTAAATGTGACAGAACTGCATAATAATATATACTCTAATTAGAGATGGCACGATACCACTTTTTTATGTCCGATACCGATACCGATATCATAAATTTGGATATCTGCCGATACCGATATGAATCCGATATAGTGTGTTTTAATCAACAAAACTGTTTTTTTTTTAAATATCTTGCTGCATTTTGTATAAGTTCATACTCAAGTTTAAAACAACAACTACACTAAAGCTATTCTGTTATACCTGTATGCAAAAAAAAATATTTCATAGTTCAGCAATACTGATCAATCTAATAAACTTAAACCTACACCATCCTCCCTATTCTGGTATTTTAAAGAGTACTTAGCATAAATATTAAGCAACCTAACTAATAGGGTTCCAACTCCCAGCAACAACAAAAATAAATAAATAAAAAATAGGGAACCACCCCTCACGCTCCACCTCATGATGCTTAATCGACGTAATCAACCTTAATTTGATGCAGTGTGGAAAAAAATGCACAGAAATCAATTATTTTTCAAGAAATATTAAATAGATTCAACATCTTTCTTCAACAGAATTGCAGACTGCACAGATGGTACCTTCCCAAAGGAAAAAGTACTATAGCTTACTAGGGTATATATATTAGACTTAATAGTTACTATATACAGTAATTGACTTCTATTCATTTTACATCAAATTAAAACTTTGGGTGTCAGATAATTATTTATTAAAAGCTAGACATTTTAAATGAGAATAAGAAAGAAAAGTATGTCTTTGTGCCCCCTTTTCCCTGTTCATGCCCTATCGGCCCCCCTGGCTAAACTTTGCTAGATCCGCCCCTGCACAGTTACCAGCGTCAGCTACGTAGAAAAAGATCCTCGAGTAGAAAGTAATATTAAATAAATTCTAACAACAGCTGATCAAGCTTAAACGTGCTGCTGTTGTTCAGCCGCTGGTTTCCTCTTTCTGGTGCAAAGTGGGCCAAAAGCAAACTAGAGACACGGACTCGCGACAGAAAAGCCGATCAGCTGATCGTTAAGCAGTTTCATGATTGAAGTAGCAGCCGGAGAGCGAGAGGCAGTCGCTTGTTAAGCTTAACGCAGGAATGCTTTACATTCAGAGATGGACTTACACACTTGCTTTACTTCTCTCGGGAAAACTTTGTCGGAGATGAAATGCCAGGTTGCTAGCGAAGCTCCAAATGCTATCCAGACCACCACAGGTCCCGCATGCCACAGCTGCTCTATCAGTGATGCATACTGCTCCGACGTGCTAACGTTCTGAGGTGAGTTACGGCGTGTTGCAAGTTTTGTGAGGTGCTTTCGTGATATTTAATGGATCGGATTACATTTTTTTATTTTTCTCCGATATCCGATCCAGTAATTTAGGTCAGTATCGGACCGATACCGATACGTAATATCGGATCGGTCCATCTCTAACTCTAATATTCACAGCTTTTCGGATTTTACTAAAAAGCCTAACGCATTCATCAAGAAAATGAGATTAATGAAGCCGCTGCTGTCAGCACTGGAGCTTGTTGATATTCTTGCCTGCTATATTTAGCTTCACAATTATTTGCTCATGATAACTACCTCCTGCTGTAGCTATGATTTTCCCGCAGCTGCATAAATGTCCAAAAACATCGCAGATAAACAGCTGGACTATCACCAAAAAGTCAGTTTTTTTCAATTGTATTATTTTGCACAAAATGAAGCCATTTCCCTTACTTTTATGTTGGAAATATGCACACTGTGGCTTTTTGCTGTGACAATTTGGCTCAGAGACAAGGGCAAAGTTTAAATAAGAAAATAAAACCCCCAAAATAAAGAAAAAAAATCGTGAGGTAATTGAGTGTAGAAGGGGGGCTTTTCAGGAAGGGAAGTGTGTGTGAGTGATAAAGAAAAGAAAGGACAGTTCAGTGGGGGGTGTCAGGGCTGAAGGTTGTGGTGGTTTGTGAAAAAGGAGAGGGTAGGGGGTCGGATGGCAGGTTACCTTCTCCACCTGAGTTAGATCCTCTCTGTTTCTCAGTGACTCGGGCTCCATCCCCTCATGGTCTAAAAACTGCACATTCATATTCAATAGCCAGGCTGCTGTGCGGTCCAACGCACTGGGGTTCACTGGGGAGGGGGCCTAGTAAAACCAACACAAAACACACACACACACATACACACACATACATGAGAGCAAGTGACGAGCAGGAGGGGAGAGGGGGAGGAGGGAGTTTGCAATATCACCACAGAAACAACAGAAAAAAAACAAAACAAAAAAAACAAAAGAAGCTTGAAATGCATCGACTCATCTGGACTGAAAGCAGCAGGTGGAATGGATACAGGCTCACGCAAACCTGTAGCACACGCTCTCTGAAGCAGGTTTTTAAACACGTGGGAGTGAGAGCAGCTATAGTGTCACACTGGCAGCAAGGGAAAGTAAACACTGTAAGATTCAATACCTGCGCCGAAATCTACCTTGAGGCAAAGGCTAGCAGTCATGTAACATTACTATCTGCTGAGGTTTTTTGTTTGTTGTTGCTTTTTTAAAAAAAAAAAAATAATAATTTTAGTCAGACACTCATTTGCATTTAAGCAGTTTGAGAGAAAACGTATCTGAATTAAACACGTCAAACTGCACATATTTATACATGTGATGTGAGTGAAACTTTACTAAGCTGTTGGCTTTCGTGTTCTCATTAATGATTCTTCACTATACTGTCCCACAGTAGCAGTAGCAACAAAACATCTACCGTAATTGTCGGGCTATAAGCCGCTACTTTTTGCACAAGCTTTGAACCCTGCGGCTTTTAGTCAGGTGCGGCTTTTCTATGGATTGTCCATGATTTTTGTCATATCGTAAGACGATTTGTTTTGTTTGTTCCGCTGTTGTACGGCACTACGTTGCCTGGCGGAAGGATCGGGGTTCAAGAGTGGTATGTTAGTCACATGTCCGTCCGCCAGGCAACGTAGTGCCGTACGAAGTAGCGCGAAAAACAAACTTCAAAGTAGCGCTACGCGTTCAGCGGGAGTCGTGGATGATGAGCGGCGATAAACTTGCAAAAAGCAAGTTATGCCCAACTCCACCGGTGGATTCTGACAGCGTGGAAAAGTGTGAAAACATCCACGATCACCAACGGATTTTGAAGGGCTGGACTGCTGCATGATGGAGAGGAGGACACCGCCACGGCCCTTCTTAGGGTGTTCGACTCTGACACTGACAACGAGGATTTCTTTGGTTTTGAAAGTGACAACGAAGGAGAGAAGCGGAGAGTGGATGACGAAGCCATCCTGAGCCTGTTAGTATCCGACACTGGAGAAGAGGACTTTGGTGGTTTTAGTGCGCAGGAAGAAGAGAAAGATGGTGAATGACTGACTTTTCTTCTTGTTAAAGCCGTGTCACTGCACCTGAGCCTAAAAGGTAGGCCGAATCTATTTTCCTGGTGTGCTATAGGTTACTGTTATGTACTACATGTGCAAATATGTACCCATAACTTGTTTTTCAAAAATATTAATAAAAGGGGTGTGTCTCCAAACAGCCATCTCTTTCCTGACAATTCCCTTTGTGCATATTCTCTTACATATGATAAGTCAACATTGAAACACCTGCGGCTTTTAGTCAGGTGCGGCTAATGTATGTACAAAACAGGATTTTCCCCTGATTTTAGCTTGTGCGGCTAATATTCAGGTGCGCTTTGTAGTCCGGGAAATACGGTAATGTTATTATAAACTGTGCAGTCCATTTTCAGATATTTAGCATGGCTAAGGAAAGAAAAACATAAGGATTCATCTTTTGGTGCCATGTGTGTAAAAGTCAGATAATTGAGGAACACAGATCAGGCATAACGTTGTGACCACTGACGGGTGACATGAATAACACTGATTATGTCTTCATCATTTTGTTGATGTGTTAGCAGCAGAAAAAAATGGGCAAGCATGGGGACTGGGTGTTCCCAGTGTGCGGTGGTCAGTATCTATCAAAAGAGCTCCAGTGAAGGAACAGTGGTGATCCAGTGACACGGTCATGGGCGACCAAGGCTCACTGATGCGAGCATCAGAACTGGACCACGGAGCAATAAAAGAACATGGCCTGGTCTGATGAGTCAACATTTTCTTTTACATCCCCAGGTGAGTGTGCATCGCTTACCTGGGGAGACACCTGGCACCAGGATGCACTATGGGAAGAAGGCTAGCTGGAAGAGGCAGTGTGGGACACCTTGGGTCCTGCCATCCATGTGGATGTTACCACCTACCTAAGCACTGTTGCAGACCATGTGCACTCTTTCAGATGAATAATGCGCCCTCTACAAAGCAAAAATAGTTCAGGAACAACTTTGAGGCGTTGTCTTGGCCTCCAAAACCTCGCCCCAGAACTGGACAAAGAAGTATCCACAGAGGTCCCACCTCACAGTGTACGGGACTCAAAAGATCTGTTGCTAACATCTTGGTGCCAGATCCCACAGCACACCTTCAGGAGTCTAGAGGGGTGCAAGCTTTGAAGGGTCAGGGCTGTTTTGGGAGCAAAAAGTGGACATAATGCAGATGGTCATAATGTTATGCCTGATCGGTGTATTTATAGCTGGACCACAGTCGCAAAGTGACTGATAAATATTAGCATTCCTAGAGCTACACTCCCAGCCTGGAACTTAATGCATCAATCCATCAATCTACACACACTGGTATTAAAGTCGTCTTGCTTAATGATAGCTGTGAGTGAGCCCTCTACAAATTCAATTTGTTAGTTTTTGTTTTGCTGCTCTCATTAATTCAGTCAGTCTTGGGGCGATACTGTAGACTTTTAGCACACTGGGGAGAGCAAAGCATTACAGCTATTATGCAGATGTTCTCCCCTTCAGCCAGTTTGCCTGGGGCAAAAATTGATTAGTGTTTCTGATTACACCCCAAAGTCCTGACTTTCCAATAATGACTTTGCAATTTACTGTAACTGTTTGTATCCACGAGCTCTGTTTCCCGTTGTCTGGAGAGAGCACGTTTGAGCACATACTGCTCGTTAATAAGATACTAATTGTGCCTCCGCCACCCTCGTTCTCAACCCATTAAACGTAACCAGTAAAACAGTGGTGAGGTGA
Organism: Diplotaxodon limnothrissa; assembly: GCF_057381915.1. Lineage (NCBI taxonomy): Eukaryota > Metazoa > Chordata > Actinopteri > Cichliformes > Cichlidae > Diplotaxodon > Diplotaxodon limnothrissa. The sequence goes on along the minus strand of NC_140602.1, from coordinate 54,022,822 downwards.
TGAGCTGCCTGTATGCAAATTACTATTATTACATGCACAGTGACTATAGTTCATTAGGGCACAATGTGCAGCGTCTGCGAGCACCCACGCAGCCCGTTTTGACGTGCATGACATAAATGGGTGTTCTGTAACAGCAAATTTGTATATTACTGTAATTTAAAGTGATTAAATACAGTGAGGCAGCTATAGCTGGCTGTGCTGAAGATTGCTCACATGACCGAGTAGTTGTGCATTTTACGTTTGCAGCTCGCGCTGCATGCAGCGGTACCTGTTTGTGCTGAGCCCTCTGCTTGGTCTCAGGACTGTCGCCTTTGGAGGAGGAGGACTGCTGCCGTAATCGAGCCCCGCTGCCGGGCCAGTCGGGCGATGACGTCATCATGCTGCCGGAGGAGGGCCGGGGGTAGGGTCCGCTGTTGAGCGGATTCGGTGGGGTGCGGCCACGAGTAATGTTCTGAGGTGGCGGTTGGTCTATTCGCCTCTGTGGGCCGGCGCTGTTCTGCCTGGGGACGCCGGGCTGGTGCGGTGTTTCCGTGAGGGACAGCTGCCGGCGGTTGAACTCCCCAGAGCGCCTGGTGTACTCGTCCCCGCTGCTCCCCCCGCCCCCTCCGCCGTGGTTCAAGAAGGAGTGCTTGCCTCCTGCTGGCCCGTCCTCATTGTTGCTATGGGAACTCACCGAGCTGTGGCACTCTGAACCCGAGTCGTTCAGTCCCCTCGGGGACACGGGCAAGCAGGCCGCCATCTGGTAGACAGGGTTCTGGAAGGACAGCGGGGCTAGCAGCTGGGCGGGTCGGCCAGGAGTGCTTTCCGTGCCTGGGGTGGTGGGGGTCTGGCCTGGCCGCCTTATGGTGGGACCTCCGGGGATGTTGCCTTGTGAGGTTATGGCTGACCAGCCTGCCCCGGAAGCTGGGCCTTCACCCAGAGCATCTGAGGAGCCGGGAACTGTGCCACCATCCAGAATGCGGGGGTCCTGGAGGTCTACCATGGACAAGCTCTTGCTGCCATTGGCCATGCCCAGGTCTGGCTCATTCGTCTCAGAGTAGCTTGAACTGCGTGCAGGGGAAGGCTGGATAGCTGAGTTCCTTGTCACGAAGAACAGATCCTTATTTTCTGGTGTGGGTGATGGTAATCTAGTGAAGTCGACCAATCTGAAACAGAGGCACATCAGAAGCCATAACGATAACCATCCATCTACGTCAACATGAGGTCAAAAAGAGCAAAAATAAAATGTGTCTTAAAGTATCCACAAAAGTGGATCCAAGTGTTAAAATGGGCTAAAACCACCTAATCACAACAGACAAATGTAATGTAATCTAATCAAAGAGAATCCAATAAATCAATCTTTTAGGAAAACACGATTTGTTTCAGCCGTCCCCTCACATTTCTTCTGATAGCAGATGGAGGCTTCACTGCCAGAAGACCATTACCTTGACAGATGTGACTTATCTTCCAATAATCTCTATCATTCACATCACACTCCTCTCCTGCTCTCGGTGTCCTTCTCCCAGCGTTCCATTATCTTTCCCTCCCTTAACTCCTTTCTCCTCTTCATTCTGCTCATTCGCTCTCCTTTTCTAAACCTTGACACATTCATCCTATTTTTTGGTGGATGAGAAGCAATTAAGACAGAATGGCAGCGAGCTCGTTTGAATTTCAGTCTCACAGTTCGCTCGTGAGGTTACACCACACACACACACACGAGCAAATAGTTATTGTGATAAAGTAACAAGAGCAGGGCTCTAACATCAGGTCATACAGGGACATCGCTTAATTAGTTCTATTGATCCAGATGCCTGATAGGCGTAATGATACCGTCTCTCTGACACTTCATGCTCCTCATCTTCGCCTGAGACGCTGGATTTTTTATTTTTTTCATTTGTCTGAGCCATTTTCTGGTGATGGTCCCTCTGCTTTTATGTTAATCTTTTCAAGTGTCACCTTGCCATTGTTCTGGCAGCGAGTGAGAGGACAAGGGGATAAGCGAGACAAGGTGCCGTCTGAGTGAGTATTCATCCACTGGAAAGTAAACAGGATTTCATCGGGCTGATGTAAACAAGCCGAGGTGACACTTTTCACTGTGTCGCTGCCTCACCTGGCAAACATTAGCACTCGGCAAAACTGCCAAGCGCGAGAAGACACTGACACTCAACTCTCATCACCACCTCAAGATTACGTGGCTCCGGAAATCAGTGAAGTTTGGAATTGTGTCCTATCCATAGACATTTGTGTACGATTTTGGCCAACACTTAGAGAGTTATGGCCCAAAAAACAACTAGTTTTTTGTAGGTTTGACAACTTCAATTCAACAGAGAGCCTCTCTGCAATATTGTATCGAGAAAGGCTCACAAATATCGATATTTTATTAAATAAATGAAAATACTCTTCAAATACTATGAAAAAGATGGCTCATCTCATGTACCAGGGTCCTGTGATAACATTAGCCAAGCAAACTTGCAATAAATCGGCTCAAAGTAAAACTAGTGCACACACTCACATTGATAAAACTACATCCTGATTCAGAGCAAGCTAATATCTTACTCACACAAGTAAAAACACACATGTCAACCTTCTGGCTGGTGAATATATTTCATTGTTATATTCTGTGACCACATGACAGTTGCACAGGTCACCTGGTACGAGGCTTTCTGCAGACAGTCCCACTCTGACGTGAACCGACTGCAAATAACTGCTGTTTCATTTATAAATGCACGCAGATCGCCAACATGTTGCCATCAGTCTGAATGAGTCTTTGTCAATAAGCACAACATGAGGGGACTCGACTCAAGTGGCTGCTAGCTGCTTGTATTGTGGTTATATTCCTGTGGAACAGAAAGGTTACTGAGTGCAAATGTGAATTTCTATTAAATGCAACTTGCCTCTGTAGAAGGCAACAGATATAAGATTTACAAAAATGTTTTACAGTTAATTGTTGCATTACGAGAAATTGCAGACTGATATCAGACTGATATCAGTCTGCAAGTGACAGAGATTAGTTTCCTTCCAGCACATCTACTACCTGCAAGTAGCCCATCTCTCAAATCAATTCCAGACCCGACCTGTAATCAAATATGCCCAGAGCTGGCTGCTAGTGTTGGAGCTGGAGAAGATGTACATTATTAAAAACTGTAAACAAACTCAGACATGTCTGCGCTATATGTTACACTTAAGGGTATTCAGCTCTCTAAAAATTGAACAAATGTTCCAAAACGCTTCAAGTCTATATCATTAGGAGAAGGCTGAGTCACTGGCAGATCCCTTTTATTTATTTATTTTTAATTGTTCAGTGATGAAAGGACTCTTTCAGGACCACTTCGTTTTTTTCTGCGGCATAGATGTTGAGTGATTTTTCTATTTATAGCAATTTAAACATGTACTAGCTGACTCTTTGGATACCACAACGGTGTGGTGAAATATACCTCAGCTGCACAAACATGGTATTTTTTCAGCACTTTTTTCGCATTTCTCTTTTTAGAAATTTGAGTGTATTTATATTTTAAAATGTCTTACCCGGAAAGGTCATTGTCTATGACCATCTTCTGCAGGCCGGTGGAAATGCTGCAGACTGCCTCAGCAGGAGGCGAGCCCATTTGCTCGGAGGACTGGCCGGGTGTCATCTGGACACTGGACGGGTTAGACAGAGCTGTGTTCACCTCTCGCAGGATCCTGGGCAGAGGACCCAGCTTAGAGGCTGCACTCTGCAAATAATAATAAGAAGTCAGAATTAAATGTAATCCATGTTAAATATTGCTCCGGACCACTTCAGTGGCAGCGTTAATTCAATTTTATTTAAAGTGCAGTTTGTTTGAGTTTGTAATTTGCATATTTCTGAGACATTATTTCCCCCACGCCACATCGAATAATTAAACTGCAGTCTGATGGACAGGGGGTGGGGTTCAACCAGACTTTGATTTCTGAATTATTGAAAGGGTTAGGTAGAATGATCTACAGTAAGAAAAAAAACATCTGCTACCACCAGCTTCCCATCTGCTACCACAGCTAATGGAAATGTCCTTATAAGCCCAGAACATGCCTCGCCCCGGCCTCAGTGTGTTCTCCCCCGGCGCACTGTTTATGTAATGCCATCATAAATTACTGATGATGTAGGATAAACATACTGATCTACACTAGAGAGATGAAATCCTGAGCAGCAGGATCTCACCTTTAATCAATCAATAAAAAAAAAATAATTAAAAAAAAAAATCAATAAACCAATAAATACGGCTTTGTTGTGGGTTTTTACTTCCACCCTTGTGTTTTAGCGCAAGCTAAACTCGTCTGCTTTATATCTGCTTCCCTCTCTCTGTGCTCACATATGCTGGTCTTTCAATACAGCCAAATTTCCAATAAATCTGCTTTTATGTACACATTTTTCCATGTCAGTCAACAGAAGGACTATGAAATATTGACTCTAATGTGGCCCATTAACTGCGCGTTAACCTGTCGTCACGAGCCATTTTTCAGGCCGCCTGCTCAGCTGTGGTAAAGTCCTGATTTTAAGTTTAAATCAATGGCCGTGCTGTGATTTATGTTTACATCGGAGAGTCATCACTCAGGAAGAAATTTCAAAGTGACAGAATGTTTCATTCATGTCTGATCAGCTGCCATCCCCAACTCAACTCAATATGCTGCGCTGCTCCCATTAGCGCTTCTCCCTGTCACTCACGGATCTCTTCCTGAAAGGGGCAGCGGCACATCAGCTGCGTTTGCTCCCCTTTAGGCAGATCACCTCACCCTATCCTCTTCTGTTACACCGACCATCTGCATGTCCTCCTTCACTTCTTCCGTCTGTGTCCTTCCCGTTTTCCTCCTCCCTGGCAGCTCCATGTTCAACGTCCTTTGTCCAGTTTCTAATCATGTCCATCCTGGCCACTACTAATGAAAGTCTTAACACCTCCAGCTCCACCGCCTGTGTTTTTGTCAACGCCAAACTGTCTTGAAAACCTTCCCTTTCACGGCTATGCTTCTGTCACAAATCACCCCTGACACCCATCTTTGCTCACGCCACCCTGCCTGCACTCTCTTCTTTGTCTCTCTTGCGCAGACGGCTGACCACACACAGATCTTGATGGACAGCTAATGACCAACATATTTTTAAGTACCTGGTCCATCTGGGAGACCACCTCTGAAAGAAGGGAGTGCAATGTAGAGAGCTCCCTGCCGAGGTCAATGTAGCCCTCAAAGCCCGCTGTGTTGGAGATTGTCTCTGGGTTTGAGATTTCTAGCAGAAAGCGCTGCATGTTGGTCCACTCGTGCTCCAGGAACTGGTTCATGAAGGACATGTATTCTTCCTTGTTACCAAATCTGTTAGGAACAGGGGCAGGAAAGAGAAACGGGGGAAAAACAACGTAGCAGAGTTTTAAGTCCACAATTCTACTCTAACAATAGAAGGTGTTTTCAAAACACACAACAAAAGCAGAAACTTACTTGGTGAAGTTTGCCAGGTTTTGCGTGACTTTAGCAATGAGCGTGAGCGTGCGTGCCGTGCGATCGTCGGGATACTCTTGCATCAAATTGAAAAGCGAGGGGGACATAATGGCCGGACAGAGAAACCGCAGGAACAAGGAAGCGCTGATCAAACGCTCGCTGATGTCCGGTCGACCTCGGTTGCTGCATTCCTGCCGCCACGATGCAAAAACCTCTTTGAGTTCTCGTGGAAAGACACTGTTGGCGATTAGAGAGAGGAGAGAAGTTACTCTCTGAGATCCAAATGTAGACTTTCAGACAAGGTAGATGGCTGCCTCTCCCTGAGCCTGGTCCTCCTGGAGGTTTCTTCCTGTTAAAGGAGAGTTCTTCCTTCCTGCTGTCACCAAGTGCTGCTCAAAGCTAATCGTCTGATTGTCGGGGTTTTTTACTCTGACACTGTAGGGTCTTTACTTTAAACTGGTGTTATATAAAGAAGACTTCATTCCCGGCACTTGTGTACTTGATATAATAATGCATATTTTTGTATGGTATTAGTATTTCATATTACTGTCTATGCTGCTGGATGTAGCAAGGTTGTAGGCTGAGTGAACATTAATCATGAGGTTCCTTCATCATGTGATGCGTCTCCTCCTCTCAGCAGGTTCTTTAAATCATTGTTGAGCTGTTGCTATAATCACACTTAGAACAACAGTTGTTTGTATTTACATATCTGGCAGCTGCTGCTACATTGTATAAAACTTAATTAAAAGCCCCCTCAGTAGCAGTGTTTATAATACAAAACGATGAAGCCTGGATAAAAGTTACAATGCGTGCACACTGGAGACACTTAAACACACTTTTAAACAAGAAAAGCTCCAGCATTCACCAGTATGAGTTGATGATTTTGCAGAAGGCTAGCTCACAGCACATCCTCAGGTTGCTCTGGTGTTCTGGCAGGTCACCTGACGAACACTTGGATGGATCGACCTCACAGTTCTCATCCGACTCGTACAGAGCTTTGATGAACTCGCCTACAAATTAAAAAACAAAAAGAGTTAAGGAATATATTTACTTATATGTTTCCTTGTTGATATGTCATATAATCAGTTGAGCTCTCAAAGACAACAAGAGCCGTCAGACTCGCACAACCCAAACAAGGTCGTGCAGAAGAATTGCGTAAAGGAAAAAAAAAGGCAACAACACATAAAAGTAGCGAATTTGAAGTTTGGCCGTGGTCTGAGATTTTTATTCCTCTCTAATCAGTGTGACTGAAAATGGAACAGCAGCGTCTTGAGTCTCTGGTGGTCTAAAAAGGAAAGCTTGGCCGTCCTTGTGCTACCCTGGGTCCAGTGACATCAAACGGTTAGCCAGACGTCAAACAATAAAAGCAACGCAGTGATGCATCATTTTCCAGACCTCAAATTCTGTCTGAAGTCAGCCAAGTGAAAGGCACGCAAGGAAACAAGCAGCAATTTGAAGACAGCCAGAAAGAGACACTCATGTGGACAAGAAGAACACAAACACTAGCAGAATACCATAAATAAATAAATAAATTAAAATCTAAAGTTTTAAAAATAGGTGCCAGGAAGGCTGGGAGCCATTTACAGATTAGCTTCTGCTGCTTTGTCTCTTCTCAGAAGAACATTTTTAGAATATTTTCTCCTCGACCGTCTCTGATTTGAATACAAATTTTAATGTCCAAAGCTTGAATTTATATAATGATCGCTGTGAAAAATATCTTTCAAAGCCATTTCTTTTTTGAAAAACGGTCCATTGAGCCCATTCAAGCCATATTTTTGCACAGTGACATTCATCAAAGGCAAAGTTTAAACATTAACATCTCAAAAACAATTAAAGATGAAACCCTGACATTTTCACTGGACTCTCTTGAAATATTCAGTCAATAAATTAAAAAAAATGCAATTTTCATTCATCTTTGATGGTAAAATCTGACCAAGAAAAAATTAATTATGATTTATTTTGATTTCAAAATATGCACATATTTAACTAAATTATTATCTGATAATTACATTTAGTTCTATTTAGTTCTATTTGGACATTCTATTTTTTTTCCTGGTACAACTTGTCATATTTCTGAAACGTTGCCTCTGATTTCAATGTGTGGAAAAAAAATACTGCAAGTGTCTCGAGGGGCAAAAAGCTAAGATTTCACAGCAATCATTACATAAGTCCAAACTTTGGACCATAAAATATTAACGAAAATTGGAGACGGTCGAACAGAGGGCCCATGTTGGGATGGAATGACCCAGTAATCGATAGAGCCTGTATTGCAATTTCACCCTTTAACAGAAAAACACCGTCTTTCTCTCTTATCGTCCACTCTGAGGGAAAAAAAGAGACTTACAGTCAGCATGAGTTTCACTGTTATGGCAGAGAAACTGAAAGGCATGATTCCCAATAAGGATATTAGAAAGCGTGGTTTGGCGGACGTATACTTAAATGTTAGATAGAGGAGGAAAACACACCTGTAGTGCATCATCGCCCCTCTCACTGGTCCACCTGCTTGATACTGTGCTAATTATGTTATGTCCTCAGCCTGTTGCTTGTCTCTTACTTGTCTTTTCCTTATACCAACTCTATTTTCCCGTACCTTATCACCTGCCTGGCCACCTCTGCTCCCTCCCCTCTTCCCACCTGAGGCTCTGTTCTCCACGTGCCACTTTTATAAAGCCACACAAACAGCCATCAGGCCACTGCAGGGCAGCTTACAAGCTCACCTGGTGATATTCGCCCTTTACTAATATTTACTATAACACTGCTCTTAATCCTTCCCAACCTGTGTCGTGTACGCTCCGCTTCGACGTTAGAAAAAAGGTCGGGGGATAAACAGACATCAGAGGAAGTGTCTACGTGCAGGAGAAGAAAGCTCCCTTTCCAATCACTAACCGAGGGCATCGTGCAGGTACTTCTGTCCCACCAGTTTGAGGTATTCCTCTATGGCCTTTGTAGCCAGTGTGTTTTCTCTGAAGATGAGGTGCTCGTTCTCCCCGCAGCGGTCCACCTCTGACATCATTAAATCTGTGAGGAAGTCCTACAGAAAAAAAACAAAACAGGACGAGCACAAGGTTAATAACTGTTATTCTCAAAACGCATGCACATAATGAATGAGTTGATGAAGATGTCTGTCCAATTATACAAAGAGCTGAATCGTGCAAGAAGGTGAGAGCTTGGAAGTAAAAAAGCTAAACAGGAAAAACGAATGACAGTGCATAATGGAAATTCAGTGTAATGGCCATGAAAACAAAATGTGTCCTCAGGGGAGAGTTGGTGGTGGCGAGAAAAATAAGAAGGCCTGGACTTGAATACAGTTTCATCTGATTCATTTTCACCCACTTCCTAAAGAAGCTGCAAAACAAAGCAAAACAGGATATTGAGTTCCTCTCTCCCTCCACCAAGTCCAGCCTTAAAGTTATATTTGTTCTTTGGGCAGAGCACTAAATGCCATCACAGCTTTTGAGATGCTCCAACTCACTGTTAGAATTAGGATCTGTTGAAAAAAAAAACTAATTCAAATTAAAATGATTGGTGCTTACATGGTTACATTCTGTTTTTAAATGTTTTCTGCTATAAGTCTCATTCACACAGTGCTTAACTTGTACGTCTAACATTCACAGACACACACTGGACAGGAGGAGCCGTGGATCCATCGACCTCCTGATTGGTAGACGACCTGCTTTACCACCTGAGCCACAGCCAACCAAGGAGATTAGATCGTTCCAGGTCCTAACAAACCCCAGAGTTGTTTGCTTAATCCAACTCAATTACCAAGTGTGCTTTGCATTCCAGGATGTGGCAGAGTACCACAGATATGCACTGTGGACAAAATGTCACAACTAGCTTCTACAATGAATTAAAATTGCACAGATTTATTCCAAATGCTTGAAGTAAATTCTCTGTGTCCAGACTAGTCCAGAACACGGCAGCTTCTTCCTGTATTTCCTTTCGTTACTCCTGCCTCAGACGTATCTGGCCGATAAGCGGACCAAACGCTCTTGAGGTTTTTTTTGTGATCAACATTTTATTGATTTAAAACGGGGTTGGGGGGGCGGGCGGGGGGGGGGGGGGGGGGGGTACAGACATATACAGCACAACTGTAAACTGCAGTAGCAAAGCAAACATTAGCAAACAAGGCATAGGGACAGCAAAGAAAAGACACAAAAACACAAAGTTAAAACCAATTATTGCCTCTTCCAGGAGAAAACTCTGGATGAGAAGATTTTCCAAGCGTCAACAGTCGTGGGTCGAGCTTTATTTAATTTTGCTGTGGTATGTTCAAAACCAATAACACGGATAAGACATCGTCTCCAGAATGATTCCATACAAATGTCAGGACAGAACCATTGCTTTGTAATAGTCTTCTTTGCGGATGTGAATCCAGCGAACAACATTTTGCATTGCATTTGACGCTCTTGAGTTTTCTGTACTGAAGCTATCGGACTTCACTCTGTGTGAAATGAAACCAAACGCCATTGTAAAACTAACTATGGGTGTGTAAATGCCCTCTCAAGAAATGGGAAAAAAAACAGTCCCAAAAAGATTGATTTGTGACATTTCAGAGACAGAAATGGACGGGAAAGCAGCAGAGGGGGAACGACACACACACAATGGACTCAAACCGAGGCCCCTGCTGTGGCTTTCAGCATCCGGGTCACAAGCTCAAACAGGTGAGCCATAGCAACGCCTTTTAAGTTATACTAGCAAACTTCATAACAGACAGATCTTTTGTGCTCTAACACACTGAGGGAAGATGCTACATCCTGTTTACCAGCTAGTCAGGACAGTGACTTCTTTTAAGTGAAGCTGGTGTGATTAACTGTTTACAAAAACACTGTTGACCCAGCTTTAATGACTAATAGTTGGCTCATAACCTCACACGTATACAAGTACATTCAAGAAATCATATGAAAGACGTCGCCGTGATAAGTAATTTACCATTTCACCTTTTTCTCAGTGTGAAACGAGAAACGAGAACACGAATGTTGTCGTACTAAAATGAAGGCAATCAAAATAATTTCTTGTATCGACACGTACTTGGAATGCAACTGTGTATGTGCAAAAAAATATTTTCCACAGCTCTAATAAGGGGAGGCGTTTCCTTTACTTTCATTCATATGCACAGAGTGATCTCTGCACCTCGCATTCATGCAAAAGGAAGAGCAGCAAAAACAAAACATGGCTTGACTAGTTGTCAACAGAAGCTGTGACTTTAAAGCATCACATCAACTTTTTTTTAAAAGAAGCTTTTCTTCTTCATTTAAGGATTGATGGATGCAATATATGGACGGATGCTCTTTTTTTTAATCAATCTAAAAGAAAAAGCCCTTTCAATTCAAATCGATCAGGTACTCTGTAGAGCTGCAGAAACAGGTGGAGACGGGCATTAAGGTATTAAAGAAAAGGAGAGATGGAAATAGAGCCATCTGGGGATGAATCATCACTTGTTTGGATCCCTTCAACAAATTTCTGGGTGCACTCTCATGTAAGTCCCCCAGCAGCTTGTTAAGCTAGGGAACCAGCGTAGCAGCGAGGGAGACGAGACGCAAGTGACAGATGCGTGGAGGGAGAGGAAGAGGAGACAGAGCGGTGGTGTTTAAAGAACGGAGGGGGAGGTGGTGCTGCGTGGGGGGGGGGGGGGGGGGGACACACTATCAGACGGTTTCTATAACTGCTGGAGCATCCCGTTCTCTGGCTAATCAAAGATGCACCACAGGGAGCCAATCATCCACTGATGTGCAAAGTAGGTGCGATGGCTATTTGTGTATGAATGTCATTTTTAGATGGCTGAATATAAAAATAATTTGCCAGCTGTAAAAGTAGCTGCTATGTCTTGTTTTCTAACAAGATGGAATCAAATGAAACTTTTTGACACTGATTGAAAAAAACCAAACTTTAATGTTATTTATATAAAGATCATCTGGTGTGAACGGCTTTACAAGTAAAAAAACAAAAACAAAACACCCTCGATGACTAAGGGACAGAAAAAAAGAAACACTAGAAATGATCTCATAATGGGATCACACCAGGCACGACAGTCGCCACCACATTGATTTTTAGTCCCATGACTACTTTATAGTCATTACTACAGTACATTATCACCAGCTGTAACTGCATGGCTGGTATTGTTTTCAGCTTGTAGGTTTGTCTGTGTGTGTGTGTGTCATCTTGGGAAAATGTGCCTCTGGTGACAGCAACAGAAGCTGCCACAATGGCAGGTGTTTATACGTCTGTCTGTCTCTGGGCAGATTTTGTAAGGAAGGGCAAAACAGAATCACTTAATTTTACAGGTCGAGATTTAGAGGGGTGTGGTCCGATCTTTGACTAAATGGTGCATGAAGAGGGCACCTATTAAACAGTTTTTTGAATTTTTAATGCAAGTCCCAATATTGGACATCTCTATTGGGTGTTTTAACAGTGAATATGCTCTGTGAGAACTCCTTGGTGCTGGGGCTAGTGTGATCCCACTGATGGTGCTTTTCTATTTCCAATGCTACTTAGTATATATATATATATATATATATATATATATATATATATATATATATATACACACACACACACACACATATATTAGGGGTGCAACGATATTCGTATCGATATTGAACCATTCGATACAGTGCTTTCGGTTCGGTACGCATATGTATCGAACAATACAACATTTGTAATTTATTTTATCAACTTTCCTTCTGACTATGCTGTCTGTGTTGAGCGCTCAGTGAATCTGCGTTCGACTACTCCGCCTAGGCTGCACTGTCGAGCGCAGATCCACTGAGCGCTCAACACAGACAGCATAGTCAGAAGGAAGAGCGCAGGGCAAGCTAGCGAGACAGAAGTTAAGCTCTCCTTGCAACATGGACCCCCCCCATTCAGATCTGGCGTTTGGAATTATTTTGGTTTTCATGTGACGTATGACCCTGAAGGTAAGCGAGTCATGGACTAAAGTAAAACAGTATGTTGGATGTGCCATGCAATGCTCAATTACATGGGTGGGAACTAGTGTGTTAGCGCAGTTAGCTCGTTAACGTGTTGGCCGTCTAGCCCCATGCACAGGGCGATCGGTGGTAGCTCGTTAACGGAGATTTGCCGTGTTGTGGCGTTAAGGTCATTTCAACGAGATTAACCTGAAAGCACTAGTGGGAACACAACGAATATGACTGCACATTTACGCCGACATCATCCTAGTGCAAAGACAAGTGGAAGCAGACAAAAAACAACAAGCATGCTACTAACTTTAGCCGAGTCATTTAGACAGCTGTTAGCACATGATTCTCCTTATGCTGCTGAGAATATAGCCCAGAAGAAGCGGATAGTATAGCTTTTATTTTGGAAAGAGCCATTTCTCTGTAATAAACTCTCTTTTCCAAAGATGAGTGATTCCTCAATCAGATACAGGGCTCGCAAAATCGCTAGCCCGACGTCCTGGGGCTAGCGATTTTTTTCAGATGGGCTACCCTGCCCGTCGGGCTATTGTAGGAAGGAAAAATCTATGTCAATGCTTTTGCATTCTTTCGGAAATGTAGCTGGGTAATTATGTCATTGGCATCGGTGAGCCACTGCCAATATGTGACATATTGAAATCGCGTTTGAATTTGCGCTTGTTTTTTTGCTTTCACTTTGCAATCACGCGAACTGTGTATAGAGAGCGACAGCACTGATTGGTGAGTGATGATAATTTGCGCACCAATTCCTCTGACGTTGTCTTATCAATCGTTAGCTTACTATGCAAACATGACAAGTAAAATCTCCCGCAGCAAGCTTAAACATGTGAGAGGTTGATCGTGCAGAGAATCGCTGAGCATTATGTGAGTGCGTGTGTAAAAGCAGCAGGATATATATTGTAGCGGGTCAGGGCTGTTCGGGGTTCTGTTTGTACAGTTATGTTTTGTTTATGTTGCCATAGTGACGGGTGACGCCCTCTCGCTGCGACGGTGTGTCCTTCCGGGGTCAGAGGGCGCCCTGTGTGGTGTTGTTGTTGTTGCTGTGCTGTTGCCGCGCTGAGCAGTTAGCTAGCGGCAGTGTTCTTCTGCAGATGTCAATAAACGGCTGTGCTCCCTGGCTAGCTCACGGGAAGCAAGACCAAACGATACCTCAGTCTCCTCCTTGTCTGAGCTCGCCACATTGGTGTCAGAAGCGGGATGATGGTGGCACCCCATGTTCTGACCCGAGTGACTTTTACCCCGCCGGTCGTGACCGGCCGGTGCGCCAAAAGAAGGCACCTGGACATTTGCAGGACTTTGTGTGGGGTAATGGGGTCGTCGGGGACGACTGACCCCTTAGGTGGGGGCTATGTAGTGGGTCAGGGCTGTTCAGGGTTCTGTTTGTACAGTTATGTTTTGTTTATGTTGCCATAGTGACGGGTGACGCCCTCTCGCTGCGACGGTGTGTCCTTCCGGGGTCAGAGGGCGCCCTGTGTGGTGGTGGTGTTGTTGTTGTTGTTGTTGTTGTTGTTGTTGCTGTGCTGTTGCCGCGCTGAGCAGTTAGCTAGCGGCAGTGTTCTTCTGCAGATGTCAATAAACGGCTGTGCTCCCTGGCTAGCTCACGGGAAGCAAGACCAAACGATACCTCCGTCTCCTCCTTGTCTGAGCTCGCCACAATATTTTAGTTCTGCTGAGCCAAATAAGACAGGTCAGGGTGAAGAAGTGACAGCCAAAGAAAAACTTACCACAAAACGGAAAAGTTATGACAAATCAGACTATAAGGCAAAAAGAAAGTGCAGCTTTATGGTTTCATGGACAAAAGAATTTCTGTGGCTGCAATATGACAAGCGAAATAACCAGGGCTGCACATAAGTGGTCCGCAGGTGCGCATTCGCTGTCAAAATAAAAAACGGGCACAAGATAAGTTGCAACGCGTGTTTGCATACATAAGATTTTCAGGAGGAGGACAGACATTTGTTTAGAACTCTTAAAGATGTCGAAGAAGCTCCTTTAAGCAATTACTGTGATGTTCCTCCACCTCCAAAGAAATGTCAGAAGGAGTCCGAACCACAAAAGAAGCACGTATTCTCGGAAAAGTAGTTGCAGGAGGTGAGCTGGCTTCAAACAAATGATGAACGCACAGAGATGTGGTGCGGAATGTGCCGTGAAAATTTAATAAATGACAAATTAAAAAGGCATGAACATTTTTTTTGTATCGAAAAAATATCGAACCGTGACACCAAAGTACCGAACCGAACCGTGAATTTTGTGTATTGTTGCACCCCTAATATATATATATATATATATATATATATATATATATATATATATATATATAATGTTTTTTCTCTACACCCCCCCCCCCCCCCCCAATTTTTTTGCACATGTCGAGGAGCGTGTCAGGCTACATTTCACTGTGTGTTATACTTGTATAACTATGCATGTGACAAATAAAGAACCTTGACCTTGACCTGTTAGCTCATTGATGAGAAAGTGAAAGCAATACCAGCTACTCTAATGTGACTCGTAACAATGCACTCCAGTGGGTAAAATAGAGTCCAGATCTCAGTGCCAGCGAGAATATGTGACTGCACTTAAAAAAGGTTGTTGGCTCCCCTGTGAAACCTCACAGAACTTTTGTAACTTTAAGTTTTGGGAAGTCCTTGAAAGTTTTCAGACGTGCAAAGCTCAAACCTATCCGAGTGGAGTTTACTTCTTCTCATGATTAAAAAGACGCATTAAATCTATTTGGAAAACCACCATAGCAACTTCCAAAGAGGATTGGGGCTCTATGGGGACTGTAAATCACCCTTATTTGGATGACGTTCTTTGATAGAGGCCTCTCATCTATGCCAATTACAAGTTAAGTGTATCTGTTGTTTATTACAAAGCTATTTTGTCAAGAATGTACTGGATTGTGAAGCTTCTTTTTTTCTTTTAAATCTGTTACTAAATAAGGCAGAACAGCACACACCACATAAATAACTAAAGAAAGCTGATGGCTGTTGTGAATGGACACCCAGCACGTAATTAGACCTGAGGTGTGTCTCTCCCTTAACTCAGCTGCTTCATTTTCTCTGCTTTTTGTGCCTAGTATGGCTACTGAAGTGAGGCCAATCCCAGTGTTATTAGAGAGGACGGTCAGATGAAGGGGAGGAGAGAGATGGGGAAAAGCAAACAGAAAGACATCAAGACGGGCAAAATGAACAACAGTCATTTCTGCTGGTAGTTTGAAACACAAATTAGATGCAATCCCCTCTAATACAAAGAAGACAGAGCCCATGACTTCCAGTTTGAGGTGAGCAAGTCTATAATTTGTTAACATGGGCATGAGGTACACACTGCATACATTATTTTGACCAAGCTCCTTGGTGTGGTTTATAATCTTTCATGTGGTGACTGGTAACCTGGTTCTCATTTGACTGTGCTATTAAAAATATCAGTGCTCTGCCCACTCCTTTGGTTATTTTTATTTCAAAGTTGTCTAGTTTATTTTAGAGTCACAGGCTTTTTGCTGGAAACACAAAACAGGAAGGTGGCAATTTGTCTCTTCTTTTATATGCTAATACGAGCAAGATCACAACGCCAATGAAAGAAATATTTGAAGCTGGTGGCACGGTGGTCTAATGGTTGGCACTGTGGCCTCACAGCAAGAAGGTTCTGGGTTTGAACCTTGCTGTATGGAGTTTGCATGTTCTCCCTGAGCCTCAGAGGGCTTATGTGTGTGGATGAGGGACTGATCAAGTGCACTGTGTGAATGTGGCCACTGAGTGCTTTGAGTGATCATTATAAGTGCCAATTCAGGCCTTGTGTAGCTTAATGTTAACACTTTCAAACACCAGAGGGTGAATATAGAGGCACATCGGGCCACATGCTTTATTTATTCTCTTTTTTTCACTTTGGTATGTAGACCTTCTGAAGTTCAAACTGAGTACCAGAACATAGAAGAAAGATAATTTAAGTGACTTTGAAGGCAGCATGGTTGTTGGTGGCAGATGGGCTGGTCCAAGTATTGCAGAAAATGCAGATTTACAGGGATTATGCTTAATCCTACTATCTGCAATCATCTCTAGGATTTACAGAGTATGGTCTGAAAAAGTTCTCTGGGAGAAAAGCATTGCTGATGGCGGAGGTCAGAGGAGAATGGCCAGACTGCTTTGCACGCAACAAGTTATACAATTACAACCAAAGTTTGCAGAAGAGCATCTCTGAATGCACAACACTCACAAGCAAGTGGGCTACAGCAGCAGAAGACCATACCAAGTGCCACTGAAAAAAGAAAGAAAAAACCAAAACATGAACTCATCTGATGAGTCTCAGTTTCTGCTGTGACGTTTGGATGGTAGGTTCAAAATCGGTGTAAGCAACATGAAAACAAGCAAGTATTGTTTCCAGCCATGTCTATCGATTTGATCCCAGTGTACTTCTGATGGTTGCTTCAAGCAAGAAACGTACCATGTCACAAAGCTCAGATCATCTCAAGCTTGTTTTCTGAACATTATTTTGAGTTCACTGACCTTCACAGCCACCAGATCTCAATCCAATAAGGCACCTTTGGGATGGGGTAGAAGAGTAGATTTCCATAATGACTGTGTAGCTGACCAATCTGCAGAGTGTAATCATGCCATTTTATCCATAAGGACCAAAGTCTCTGAGGAATATCAGCCTTTTTGAATCTACATTATGAAAAATTAAGGGAGCTCTGAAGGCTAAAGGTACTAGCAAGGTGTATCTAATAAAGTGGCCATCGGGTGTACGTAGTCACATATTTGTATTTTATTATTAACCAAAAACAAATCAACTCAACCGAAGAAACTAATAAAAGACAGTCGAAGAACGGGGGTATGAAAACTAGTGCAGAAGAGGATGATGGGAAATGAAATAATTTTGCAAGTATTTTCTGAAAAATGGACAACAAAAACTAACCACTGGGTGGCACAAGAGGATAAACAAGGGTATTGTGAAAGTCACCGAGATTTATCCTCTGTGGACTATGAAGGTCAGTGCGAAAAGGTGTTCAGTGGATTGACTTTTTAAGTCTTGTCTAGTGGTATTTCTACAATACCTGCATATTGTAAAAACAAATGACTGCGCGGACTTTAAATTCAAACAGAACAGCGCTGAGTTATTATACGCAGACCATAATTTAGTGTAATACATAACCACTAGCATCTAAATGGTCTGAGCAATCGTGTCCTAAAAAGTGTCTGGAGTGCCTTCCTTTTCCCTCCAGCCTTTTCTCTGACGCCCTCAATCCTGCTGCCTATGCCCCCGCCCCTTCCCTCCGCTTCAGTGCTAATAAGGAGAACTAGAACGCTCCCTATATCACTGCCACATCTCATCAAGAAGGCCATGCTTCAAAAAAGCCCAACACACAGAGCGCAGAGAAAGGAGGGTGATATTACTATAGGGTCAGAGGGAGGCTAGGCAGTGCAGCAAGGCTCATTAGATCTAATAAATAGTAGGGAACAAACTCCTGTTGAGAAAGTTGAAGTTCCCTACGTATTGGTTTACTTTGCCATTAAAGCGGTGTCACATCTATATTCAGTGATGTTCCTCTGCAAGTGTCTGCACGTGCTTTGGAGCTGAAATCCAAACACACGGCCTTTGAGGCCCGAAGAGACGTGATAATCTGCACGATAACAATCAGGGCTCTCACTGCAAGAGCCTCTGACAATGACAAAGACAACAAGAAGCACTGATATTTTAAATGGCACACTTTCCAACTGCTGTGCTTTGCAAGGCAAACACTGAGACTTGAAAAGAGGGAGAGAGGAGAAGCACACAAAAAAGGGGTCATGTTTATGTTTTGCACTGGCTCAGAGATTTTTTTGTGTTTCTATGGCAATATAAAGAAGACATCCAACAGTGAGAGCAATAAAATACCTTAAAAGGAAGTAATGGGACAGGAGAAGAGAAAAAGAGGAAAAAAAGATGTCCGGTAACGACATGCTCTTCTGAACTCTTTCCCTTTAAAACTGTCTATATGTGTCTCTCATACTGACAGATCAATTTACCTCACATTCAGTGGCTAGAATAAATGCACACTGCGCTGTGTTGGGTGTAGAAAATGTACGTGACAGAATTCAAACTACTGAAATTAATTCATAGCAGTGCTTATTCTTTTCTTTCACGGTGCTTCGAATTTGATTCCACCGATGTCCAACAGAGCATGGATGAAGGTTTCAATTCGGCATAAATGCTTTTTGTTTATTCATTTGTCTCCCTCTCCCGTGACTAAAAACAATATTTAGCAGAGCTAGATTCACAGACTGAGGAGCTACTCGGACTTATTGGAAATCACATAACATAGAAGTTACTTGTTGGTGGTTCAATTCATTTCACTCTTATTCATGTAGCCCTAAATCAAAACAACTGCCTCCCCTCCACCACCTATGAACAGCCGCTTGGCAACAAAGAGAAGGAAAAACTCCCTTTTGACAGGAAGAAACCAGGCTCAGGGAGGGGCATCTACCATGAACGGTTGAAGGTGAGAGCAGGGAGAAGAAAAACTTTAACTATTGCTATACCAATACTGTACCAGTATGTAAACTACAAGACAGCAGCATTGGTTGTAACACGTTACAAAGTAACATAATTGATGTAATCACATTCTATTTTTCAGTAACAGTAATGTAACTCAGCAAGGCATCAAGGCAGTGACGAGAACTATGGCGATAACTTTGAAGCCTCTTTTGGTTGTTTTCATCTGTGCTTTGTGTTCACACCTAAAGACCACAAGAAAGATGCAGTTGGTCCTCATTAGGATAGGGATTTGTATTGGAGTGTGGTCTAAGGTTTATATTGTTAAATGGTAATTATGAGACCTAAAGGTCATTTGATGGCGTAACAAGAAAGTAATGGAACGAGTGGTGTAATCAATTACTTTGTTTGGTGAGTAATTAAGTTGCGTACTGCATTACTATTCAGAAAAGTAAGGAGTAATGTCCCCCACACTACAAGGTGGTAGCTAAACATTAGGTTAAAAACAGTAAGTTAAAAAAAAAAACAATAAAACAATACATTTGGGTGCAAAAATCATCAACATTAACATTTTGACCAATGAGCCATCTCATCTTTCCATCACTTGCTGCCCTCTCTGGTCTTTCCCCCCTGTGGGCTCTGGTGGATAGTATTACAGCACTGTAGCCCTGCAGCTTTTCCTGTGAGGGTCACATTGGGTTGACAGAGAGGACCAGAGGCTGGACGGAAATGGAAGCGGTTCCTCCCGTAGGCACAGACGTTTGTCATTGCACACAAAACTCGGAAAGCCTGCAACCCTCCTGATTTAGCTGCTGGTGCAGATAATCATTACGATGATAGATTTGACCAGGTTTTTACAGCTAATGTCATCAGCTGCAGAAACATGTTAACAGAACAGCTCTGGATCTAACCCCTGTTTTTATTTCTGCAGGGATGCATCGTGTGGTCCTAAAGCGTTATACCCACAAAGGAGGTAGACCTTGATCACAAGGCTCATATTAAGTCATTAGATGTTGATGAGTCATTCCTGCCTGTTTCTACTGCGGGTGTTTTTTTTATATTTTTTGGTGTAAACAACACAGAACACATACCCCACTAAGATTAATATTAACTCACTGAAGGTTTGTTTAAAGGCAAAATTAAAAGTCAACATCTTGTTAGAGTGTCTGTGAAAATGCACCCGGTGCAGCAGCGCTTTGAGCCAACTCTCGGTATGCTAATATTCACACTGATGTACAAGAATGCTGATGTTTGCCAAGTATCACAGTGACCATGATTATTGCATTAGCATAAAAACATTTGGTAATTAGCATTAGATTCTAATTTAATTCAATTAAATCGTGACCTTTGTACAATCTATATCTTATTAATCCCAAAATGAAAATTTCTTCAGAAGATTAATACATGTTGGAGGATGAACACCCATGTTAGAAATCCCTCCATTACATGTTGAAGTATTTAAGTCTGGAGCAACCACCAAAACTAGAGTCACATCTTTCTATGTCAAAAGAGACTGAACCACATTCTTATTTATTTTTTAGCTTCATGACCATCGACTTTCTTCCCTGCAAGTGCAGCAAATGGAGGCACTTTCGCTGAGGGGACAGGGAACTCGAAGATCAAAGGTGACCCGGCACAAAATTGAGATGGCCTAGCTAGTCGAACTGAAGCTCACTTTGAGTGAGGCTCAGCATGTTGCTAAAGCTGGGCAACATCAAACAGAACTTGCATATATATTACATTTCAAAATTTCATATTTTTTCCTGTTTCAGCACCGTGTTCGTGCTGTTTATTGGTATGCCTTTCGCTGCACATGCATGCATGCATGCATGCTATGCAAGTAAAAGCAAGGAAATTAACAATTTAAAAAAAAAAAAAAAAAAAAAACAGCCAGCGAGAGCAGAGACAGAGCAGAAGAGAGTGAGACTGCAGATATTTTTAGTGCGAGCAGATATGTCAAAAGACTTCCAAGATCAATGTGTGCCGAGCATCGCTGTAGAGCTGAATGTTTTCCCTCCCTGCTGCTGTCTGGCTCCACAGTCAAAAACAGTGTTGCTACAAGGTGAAACAAAACCACTCTGTATGCTCCGGCTTCATCTCCCTTATTTAGTTTTCTCCTCCTGTTGGAGAAAATGCTGCTCAAATGCTTTCACCGCTCGTGTCACCCCACGCTGTCAGGGGAAGGTCAATAAAAATCATGGCGGAATGATTATAAAGTCAAACGGTATGATGTGCCGCATCTATATCGCAAATACACAAGAGACGCTGAGAGGAGCAAGGACACTGACGTGCTTTACAGTTATTTCCAGTGTGCTGAAGGGGCCAGCACACTATAGCATTAGGAGATTGTCCTCAGTGTGCCCTCTTGTGTGTATTATACACTAATCACATTATTCCTGTTAATGGGGAGGGTATCCACTGACAAGCCGCCATCATGTTCTGAATGCTCACCGGCCCCATCAAGGGACAACCGATTCATTCCGAGCCACAATGAAAAAGCCCAAAGGAATACAAAAACTACCCGAGCCCTTTATGTTATGTTGGTAAATCATTTGTCACACTATATTGTGTTTGCGCAAGCCGACTGAGCCTGTGTGCCACAGCTGCGCAATGAGCATCGCTACCTGCTGATGACAGTGCAAAATACATTAATAAAACGCTTAACACAAGTGAGGCTGTGCTGTGGGCTGACTTACCAATTTACTAACAGAATGCACAGAGGAGAGCCCACATATTTCTCCCTCTTAAGCAGGACCGTTAGTTTACCTCGAGGAGCTGTGACATAAAACGCTACGGCATAATAACTGGAACGCCCCCGCCCTCTGGCCAGTTATCATAAAAATGAATAATCCTTATCGCCGCTTCGCACAGCCAGCTAAGATGAGCGGCAACAAAATTAGAACATAATCTTCCCGAGGGCCGAAGTATCAAGAGGACGTGATCAATAATGCCAGCAGTGGATATTTCCACATTTTCTTTTTTTTAAAAAAGGGAAGGTGAACTTCTCCGGGCAATTCCAATACAGCAGATGGCTTGTTATTGTCATTGGGGAACTTCAAATGGTGTTGCTTGGGTGTACAGACAAAACACCATTTCCCACAGGGTAAGAATGGACCCAATGTCGAGCCCTAACAGCACCAAAAACCTGCAGACTGAGAACTGGATTTCTCACACAATTATTATACTAATCCCTGAATTGCAGTGAAAAGAATATGACTTTTAAATGCTAAATTTCAAGCAGTTTTTCTACATTTGGCATTTTGGAGGGATAGCCCTAACATGGTCATCTTAGGCACACAGCTCTAGCTGTGAACGCTGTCCCCCTACCCATCTGTGACTCAAGCTTTCTATTTGTGAAGGGTCAGCCAATCAGAACAAAGCTGGAAAGTGAGGATGGTCTTAAGGGGAAGGGAACTTTTTAGCTCCCTTCCCCTTAAGACAGCTTCTTTAGGACAATCGGTTACAACGAGGCTCAATATAAGATAAGTAAGCATTATTTTGAAGTGCGAATAAATGTATGTAGTCTGACCTGGGCATAATGGTCATGAACACAGTGAATAAACTGCCTGCTAAATTCTTGTGATCACACAACGGTGTGTGCATAATCTCTTATATGCAAGTGAAGCAGGGTGTGCCTATGCTCACCGATGCATCGAGACATCAATACAGCATCAGTAATGACATCTCTCCAGAGACCTTTGGCCTCGAGATGCTACGAAGCATGAAAGAGAGATGAAGGGAGACAAAGATGGAAGTGGGAGGGGGGGCAAGAGAAAAGGAGTGCAACAGAGCAGAATATGCAGGGCTTAATTAGTTGGTGATGGGCGATAAAATGTCACAAGAAGAAACAGAAGTCGAGGAGTGTTGCATACTGATGACTGCGGCAGCCTGAAATCTGCATCTAACAACTCCAGGTCCACTTAGAAGCTGGTTTTGACCTGTGCATGGGAGATTAAAGACAACACACATCAGCAGGACCACAAAGAGACTTTCACCTCCACTTCAACTCCACTGGGTGCTGTGTTTTTTTGTCAGCGTCCAATGCTACGGCAATGCATCGTCTCCATTTTTCCACGCTGCCAAAATCCAGTCTGGTGCAGACTGAATTAGAGAAAAATGACTCATGGATTTGACTTGAGCTTGGCTAGTTAGAAGACTACACAATAATACCGAGGGAAGTAAATAACCAAAGGCTTTATTAAACAATTGCAGAAAGCCGAGCCTACATGATTTCCCAGAGTCTATCTCAGCACAAATAAATTGCTCGATTCCTAAATATATCTCACCAATTCTCAGGAAGACTGTAAGTAAGTTGGCAAGACATGAAAAACACTTAATTGCCAAATTGAACAAACTCTACAACGCACGCAGAAACGTCTCCATTTAAAGCATGTGTTCAGCAGCACAGAACATCATCATTAGGCTTAAAAGTATTTTAGAATAAGTGATTTGTTGGAAATACAGGGTGCTGTTTGGCGAGATGTGACTGCTCCATCTCTGATTTATCAAGGCTAAAGGGAAAAAAAAACCCAACAGACTTTTGTGAGTAAGCCGCCTAAAAATGTCAGACCACTTTACAATGTCTTGAAGCCTTGACAGAAAGAAAGAAGCTGCAGTAGTTAACACAACAAACACTCCGCATTTTAAGAGCAGCTATCATTAACTCTGTGCTCGCATCAAACCGCAGACTGTTCTTTGCCTCTTCTTCTAAAGGCGTCAGTATGTAGCATGCAAGGCTACATTTAAAAGGACTTTTCTTGAAACACAGATGTATTCGGGAAATTATCTGTGTCTCTCTTTTAAGATGAGCATTTGGGAGTAGCACTTCTTGCTGCCAGCTCCAGCATATGTGCATCTAGCAGCAGGGAAGTAAGACCGGGGAGGAGGTGAGAAAGAACTAAGAGTACCAGTGTTTTCCTCAGAAGTCTGGGATTAATTGAAAGTAATTAAGGAAGTAGGCATCTCTGCGGGGACTAGGGGCGGCCTCACCCCCACCCATCAATCAGCAGCTATCAGTGCTGAGCCTAAAACCAGCACAGTGGCAGTACATTGTGTACTGACATCACTTCTTAAGCGCTAATCGTTCATCGCCCCACTGAGCCGGGATAAAGTCAAAGAAAGTCCAAAGCTTTGCTGATGAGAAACTGACAAGCAAACTAAACAGAAACAGAAACTGTGGCTGGAAACTGACGAGGAAGAAAAGACGAAGTGATGCTGATGTGATAGACATTGATACATAGCGCACCTACGGGAGCCTTTGAAAGACACAACTTCAATTCAATTCAGTTCATTTCATATAGTGTGAAATCAAAACAACAATATCGTGGCTCAAGAGTTGGCAGTACGTCTTGTAATCGGAAGGTCGCCGGTTCGAACGCCGGCTCGGACAGTCTCGGTCGTTGTGTCCTTGGGCAAGACACTTCACCCGTTGCCTACTGGTGGTGGTCAGAGGGCCCGGTGGCACCAGTGTCCGGCAGCCTCGCCTCCGTCATTGCGCCCCAGGGTGGCTACAATGTAGCTTGCTATCACCAGTTACTTAGTTAGGGACTAAGTAAAGCGCTATACAAATACAGGCCATTTACCATTCACCTCATGGTACTTTATATATAAACAATAACAGAGAGAAATCCCCAACTATCAGATGACCCCCTACGATCATGCACTTGGCAACAGTGGCAAAGAAAAACACCCCTTTTAACAGGAAGAAACCTCCAGTAAAACCAGGCTCAGGGGAGAGGCGGCCATCTGCTCCACCTGAGGGGTTAGAGGAGGGAGAAGGGCCGAAAGCTCCCAGCACACAGTTTTTGTGCTAATGTTAATGAGCTTTGAAAGCATCAGGGCCTTATCTAGTATGCACCTCAGCACTTGACAACCAGGCTCTGTCATTTTACGTGATCTGTCACTTCGCTGTGGTTCCCAAACAATTCCATATAGCATAAATCCCACTACTAGTTAATCATGGAATATTTAGCTGTGCTGTTACCAGACGGTAGCGTTTTACTACAGCACCACGCACAACGAAGGACCCATTATTTCACAAATGTTTGAGCAAAACCTACAACCTACTGCTTTTCTCCACATACTGTATCAGAACAATATGTGCTCATAAAACTTGATTTTGACACAAATTTCCACTTTTTTCATAGCTACAGTATGTAAGGTCAAAATAGCATCATGTTTTACCCACGGAAAACACAAATATTGTGCCGTCAAAGAAAAGTCAAAGGCAGCTATTTTAGACGGATGGAAGATTATTTGAGTCCCAACGACCTGCTGTCATGGGAGGCTTAGCTACCACTGTGGTGAGCTAATCTATCCCTGTGCTTGGAGTGCTACAGACAAGCAGTGCTCGGTCCTGCATCGGTATGCTGCGGAGCGCTGCGGGGGGATATGTGCGAGGGATTAGCTTGAGTTAAAACTGTAATACAGGCTGGTGCAGCGAGAGGAAATCACTTGTCTGTCTGGTCTTTGTCTGCTCTGCATTACAGCAGAGGAGAGGGTCAACAGTTCACAAGATGAGCAGGCAGCGGAGGAACAGTTAACCCCTGTGAGCTTTCATAATGTCTTGTCATTACCTCATGGCAAGGTACGTGGAAACATCTGAAATAAAGGATCTTTGCTACCAACCTTGGCCTTGCCAGTGCTCTGCAGAATGTGAACCAGCGCGCACGCCATCTCCTCCTTGTTCTTGACGCTAATCCCAGGCTCGAGCACAGAGCACAGTAGCATGTAGTTATTGGTAGTGTACTCTGCAAATTCTTTGTACATCTCCATGGGAAGGATGTTCATGCTCTGATAGCGTGCCTTAATTCTAATCATGGGACCAGACGTCTTGCCCTTGGGCGGGTTCGGGGTGCTGACGGGATACCATTTCTCCACAAACTGTCGCCCGGTGACAGCTGCGACGGGGATGTTGATGAGTCCGATGTAGTTGTTTTTGTCTTTCTTTTTCTTCTTGTCTGTGTCTTTGTAGAGGTGGGCTGTGATGGTCTTGACGGCGGGAAGGTTGCTGAACTCAAAGTGCTCTCCCCAGAAGACGTTGTCGGTCTTGAGCTTGCAGGTGGTGCGGGCGTAGAGCGAGTCGTCGAGGCAGAGCTCACAGTAGTATTTCTTTTTGGCCGGCAGATCCTTGGCTTCGATGATCCACAGCCTCAGCATGTTCTCGACCCGTCGGCTGTTGTCCTGGAGACGGAAGATGACAGGAAGTAGTTTGATCAAATTTTTAAAAGCAACATGATAAACATAATTTACTGAATAAAAAAAGGCAGTGAACAAATCCACTAAACAAACCACATAGTTGGAAAAGCAAACTGATAAAATTCGAGATCAGACCCCGACAGGGAAGTCTCACCGCTTCAAGAGTCAAAAACAACCTCGGCAGTATTTCAAACATTTCACTGAAGCAATTTAAAAACTTCCCTTTCTCCCTTCCATTCCCGATCATTAAAGAGCTAAGAAATATCCTACATTATTTCACAGAGTGCTAACCCATTCTTATGTCATCAATTGATTTTGCCAAGAGCGGGCATATTTTTTGGCCCATTATTCACACTGCCTTTGAAAACTACCTCCCAAAAAGAAGAGAGGAGATAAGAATTACATTATTTTTAAAAAAAAGAGGAAAAAAAAAGAAAAAGAAGTGGCAGAGCGTCTTACAATCACGAGAACTACTTTAGATCTCTGGAGTGCTCAGAACTCACCGGTATCTGAATACGTTTCACATTTTTTTTAATGGTGCAGTTAAATTTCGTTTACGCTTCGCGTTTCTGTTGCTCTTCATCTTATTTTTGATGTCTCCGCCATTCATTTAAGTGCAGCTACATGAAACGGGGAGCTGAAATTTGAGGCACTAAGCTGAGTTACAGACACCTACAAAGAAAAGATGGGCCTTTTTTTTTTTTCCTCCCCAAGGCTTTTTAACTTGCTTCTATTTGTAACTGAAAAACATACATATGTCTCTATCAAAATATCATCGTGCTCTTCTACATATTGCCTGGTTATGTCACAGTCTTACATAAACCTTCAAGGAATGTCAAGGGATCGCACTTGTGTTCCTTTCCAGGTCCGTCCCCCACAAATCTAGAGAATAAACCCTCCAAATGATGAGCACTTAACTTCCTTATTAATCTCTCCAACAGACGGCAAATATCTTGACTTGCGTGATTCATGTGCTGAGTCACTGCGCACATGATAATTAAAGCACAGTTCTACCATTTGACGTAACCAAGCAGGAAATTAAAAGGGTAATTAAATATGCTGCTGTTTGCTCTTTAAAAGCGTTTTCATTCTTCAACTGCAGTTCGGTTAGCCTTGATAAAAATACTTAGGTTTAGAAAGAAAACAATCACACAATTGGTGTTTGCCCAGTGAGTGCACTGAATGTTTTTGCTTTCTACAACTGATTGCAAGTGGTTGACCTTAGGCTGAGTGTGCAACGCCCTCAACCTCTGGACAACCAACTTTCACTCGCAATTTTACTCTTCAAATCTATGAGGCTTTGGCAGTATTCTGAATGTAAGTAGCTAATGGGAATTTCTCTGTTTGTAGACGACAAAGGATTTCCAGTTTTCACCTTGTTTATCTCAGTTAATCACCTCATTATCATAAAGAGCGCGCACCGAATTACAGACTAATTGCAAACTTGACCCAATTTAATTGCAAACTGATTGCAGACTGTCTTTTTTATTGCGTTTTCGTCACCATCTTGGTGCCTCAAAGTTGCTTTGAAGATGGCAACTGGCTGCAAGCGGTCACAAACCTGGTCTCAACCTTTCAAGCAATTATTTCAAAGGCAGCTCAATCTCAAGTTCCTTGTTCACAGTCACTATAATTGTGCTCCTGCTGCAGTCTCCAGCCACTGCCTTCCTTAGTGACTGTGATCATTAGGAAGCCATTCTGGCAGAAAGATCCGAGTGCAAACTGTGTGCAGTAGCCTTTATGTAACCAAAACTGAAACTGCTTTTTCACCGAGATGTATGATCTTAAAAACGCCATAGTTTTCTTGACTGTCTAACCTGGTATAGGTAATATCATAGTAGTGGTGGATTAGTGGTAGTAGATATATTTAAAGTGCTTTAGAGAAAAATTACGAAATAAAGTTTAATTTTTAAAAACATTTGCTAAAAAAATGCATTTCATCCACTCAAAACACACATATCAAAAGGGCTAAGACAAGGAACATTCCAGAGCTATTTAAGAACCCCTCCACACCCCCAACGCCGCCACTTCTCCACATCTAATTAATGAGTAATTTGCTAAATAATGACGGATGAAAGAGTGAAGAGGCTGAGTGAGCAGGACTATTTCCCTGGCTTAAAATGTTTGCCACCTTCCCCTTGTCACAGCTGTTTGTCAGGATCCCAGATGGTACTGAAACATAAAAAGCTCTTTACATGTTGCCTGTATGCCTTCTTCATCAAACCTGACGTGCACACATCGGATTCTTGCTGCGTGAGTTGCAACACAGTGTAAACTCTGTATGGCTCTGTCCTCATCACTGTTTCAAAGTGTTTGGAATTGAGACACTTGTGTATGAACATATTACCACTGAATACTTCACACCCACTGTGTGTTTTTGCATACTCACCTTGTTTGGTTGTACAGCCCTCCTCAGATTCTCCATCCATTTGTCTCTTTCGGCTGCTGAACGGCATGAGAAACATTTGCTTCCTGTGGAGGTAGTGACCTACCACAGAGAGAAGGGAAAATTTAAAATGCTTTGGTGATACTGTCAGAAAAAAAATAGAACAGTGAAGGTTTCACTAAAACTTTGCTCATAAATACCACAGACAGCAAAAGAATGGTAGGAGCATCTTCAGTCTCCTTATGTGAGAGCTGTTTTTGAAACTGGATGGTTTAAAATAAGCACAGCAGGATGAATGGTGAACAGAGCACAGGGCAGAAAGTTTAGGATAGTATTGGGTCGCTTCCCTCCAAGAAGCTCCCTTCTTGACAATTCAGCCCTTAATGCAGTGATTAAAGACAAAGTCTGTCATAATTTGTTTTGAATTTCTCTGCTCCAACAACAATAATTACAAGACATCAAATTTCATGTAGTAATTAAAGAAACTGCCCACTGTACTTCCATTGATTTTCTGTAACTAGAGAAAAGTCATCAAGAGTTAATCACAACATTGTGTGTTCCACAATAAAGAGAAGTTGGCTCTATCATGACTTTTGATTGCGACTGGTCATCAGCAGCTCATAAAGAAGGAGATTTACAGCAAAGACAGGGGATTAGAGGACTCGCTGGTTCCAAAAATATTCCTGCTAGAGGCTGAATGATATAGGCTTTTTAAGACAGATACCAACACCAATATTTGGGGACTTAGAACTCCAATATATCGGCTGATATTATGAATCATGAACAGATTTCCATTACATTTGTTATCTTTAGTTACTTATGAGTCTTTCTCAAGATAATATGGGAATGCAGTTTAAAAATAATGTCATTTTATTTTGTCTTACTTGTTCACGCTCTGCTCGATTCTGCTGGAATCAACTGCTTGTTGCGTTTGTGGCGTTTCAAAGACGGGTTGCCAAATGATGACACCAATATATTTGCAAATAGCTAATATTGTCCTACGGACTCTATTTCCCAAACTAATGATTAAAATTTGTGAATTAGTAAACTATGGCACAGGGGGGCTCCTGGATAAATAGCAATACTAAAGATTTGTTGTGACCATTAGTTTTAATTAGCTTTTTCTCAGCTTTTGAGTATTATTATTGTGTAGATATGACAGATGGCACTGAATGCCCAGGAGCTTCAGCTAGTGTTGTTGCTAGAATAATATTAAAAAAATTTACCAAGCAGTTCCAGATTCTTCTTTCTAGCTTTAGTTTTTCTTATGTGATCTGAAACTAAAATCTTGGGGGCGAGGGGCAGATTAAGGAAATACTCAGCAAAAAAAAGTCCTACTTTGAGTTGAGAAAAAGCCAGTTAAGGGTTATAGCAAACCCAAAATAGCGTGTTGTGGTAACTGGGAAAACAACACAGAGTCG
This sequence comes from Diplotaxodon limnothrissa, assembly GCF_057381915.1. Taxonomy (NCBI): domain Eukaryota; kingdom Metazoa; phylum Chordata; class Actinopteri; order Cichliformes; family Cichlidae; genus Diplotaxodon; species Diplotaxodon limnothrissa. Next base: position 53,993,000 of record NC_140602.1, on the reverse strand, counting down.
TTACTTCACTCGAACTACAAATAAAGGCAGGCTCATTAAAATTAATGAATATTTCAGCTGTTAGCTTATTCTGGGATTCTGCTGCGCATGCAGAAAAGCTGCAGAACAAACTGTAAATCCAAAAACTGACTTTTCCTGTAAGCTCAGCTTTGATGGCTGCCAGCATCTGGATGTCAAATTCAGATACAGTTGATGACTGTCAGCTATGTGTGTAGTTGTAGTAAGTACATTAACTATTGAATTATTTTATTTCACAAGCAAAGCAGCATATAGGCTGTGTGTGGATGCATATAGCCCCCCCGTCCCCCCGACATCCTCTCACCTCAAAGCAGTAGTCTTGCCCGAGGATGCTGCTGTGAACGGGCTTGATGATAACCTCGTCCTCCATACTTAGGTCCAGGGCTTCCACAGCGCTGCTGGGGCTGAGCAGTGATTCATGGGAGCGGGACTCCTTCAGCCTTGGCATCAGATGAGATCTAAAAGTGGAGAAAGAAGAAGAGAAAACTGAATCACCCTGCCGAGTTTGACGGGCAGGAGCGAGAGAGGAAGCATATGGGCCGCCCATAACAGCAAGCGCGAAGGAAGCGAGCGCGAGGAGGACGAGGAGAGGATGCTCCACTTGCCTTCGAGTCAGCCGACGAGTTCGCACGCTGCGCTTATATCGACACATTCACGCAGCCACTTCTAAGCACGGCGATAGCAGATGCTTTGTGGCTCCTCATTTACAAGTTGGAGCATCAATGAATTAATGAAACGAGCTCGGAGGATTGACTCAAGCTGTTCTGCCAACTAATGCAGCAGAACCACCATAAATAGGAAGTTAAGCATTTTACAGATTATCATTAATGTTCAGACATCCGTGATGCAATCATCTTCCACCGCTATAAACCCGCTTCATAGATGCTTTTTTGGACTTCCATTTAGGACCCAAAACACAACAGCATTCTCTGGCTCAGAGTGCCCTTAGAGAAACGTTCAATAGTTTGTCAAAGACGGCCCCTAAGCCCACAATTCACAGGCATTTTTTTTTTTTTTAGCCAAAGAAGATTAAGAGACAAAGTAAAGAGCTTTCCACTGTTTGCTGTGTTTGATGTTGCCCTACTTTGTCTTTACAGAAGAGTTGGATTGAGTGTCACTTATGACGAGCAAATGTGTCTCTACGCCGTGTATATATGCTGGTGAGCAACATTAATTTGAGATTTCCACATCATGAAGTCAACCAACATCATCCAGAGTCAAAAACAAGCACTTAGCGCTCGCGTGTTTCCTTTAACCACTAACCCTACGATCCCCACCGCATCGCAGCTGGAAGAGGATGAAAAGTTAAATACTGTAACATCAGTGAGGGCTGCACGCAGCAACAGGCACGCTACATAACATCAGCCCCTGATGCTCCAATACTCGAGAGGAAGATGAAGACAAGGGTTCAATTGCTCATGTAATGAGTGAGAACAGTCTTTTAACAGTGCCCTCTATGGACGGCTTACACACTAATCCCATGCATGTGTGCGCGCGTGTGTGTGTGTGTGTGTGTGTGTGTGTGTGTGTGTGTGTGTATACTGTACATATTTTCAGCGGAGTAGAGGAAGAGCTTTTCAGGAAAAATGCAGCAGCCGTAATGACAGATTAGTGACTGCGTGCGGCCCTTTGTAGAGTCAGTCAGCTTTGTTGCCAAATCCTCTGTGCAATGTGAAGTGGATAATGACCTGGACACTGTGCTTTTTCCCCCCTTTTTTTTTTACTTAATAACAAACGCACACACACGCACACATACACAAGCGTACAGAGGAAAATGCCATCCTGTGAAATAGAAGAAAAGAATACAACAAGGTGCAAAATACAGAAAAAAGGAGAGGAAAAAAAGCCTTAAGGATAGCTCTGAATATGAAAATCCAGTTTTAGAAGCTCTTACTCCCCCAGCACAGCTGGAGAGGAAGTGACTTTGCACCTTCCTCTGCTTTGTGATTGGCTGACAGGGTACTGGGCAGAACAGAGAGCAAGTAAAATAATCAGAAAGGAGGGGAAATGGGGATTTTTTTTCTCTTGCTTTTTTTTTTTTGGTGGGATGTTCTGTCAGAAACAGGAAGGGAATGTCCACGGACCACAGTTCAAACTCCTAAAGCTGCACGGATGATTCTAAGGGAACTAACTGCAGGAAAACAATCCGTCAGAGCGCTGCTTTAATGAACTCGTAGCACGTGCATTTCTCATACTGAGGCAGAGGTGAACAGGGAGCTTGAGCATTTAATCTGTAAAAGAATGATCCAGAATTTGACTAAAGTACAGAAGAACTGCCTCAGAAAGAATGCACTGCGTCCCCTAAAAGGCATCCATTTCATTCTTACATAATGACTCTCTTTTTTTTTCCTCTCAGCATATTGTATTAGAAGAACATTACTGTCAGCGAGAATTGTGCCAGACTGTGAAAGTATGAATTGATAAATAAATATGCTGCCTGTCATCTGTGTGGCACTGTATTAAACTGTGCCGCGACGTGTAATTTACAGCCTATTGTGGGCCGCTTCACCATAACGACAGTAAAAGAGTGTCTGACGTCTGAATCCTGTTCATAACGTCTACATCTGACAAAGCCTTTATGCCAACCTCCTGCAAATGACAACCTGCAATACAAGCAGGACATGGTGCTTTCTCCTTTTCATTCCTACCACCCTCAGCTTCAGCCATTATAAGAAAACGTCCTTCTTTGTCCTTGGCAATCCTTCAGTAACTTGTATCTACGCTTCCCTTCATCTGTTTAGGTGGGGGTCCACGTTTCACATCGACTACCTGACACATATCTTTCCAGCGCTTTCTCTAAGTTGTGCTTCAGATTTGTTTCACTCACTGTGTTCTTCTGGCTTTCTTTTTAAATATTACAGATATTTCAAACCAGTGGCTCATAACGCAAGAAAATAAATATGCAGAAATACGTGCTCGTGTAACGCTTGATTTAGACTTCCGTGGGGAAATGCATGTTGTAAGCTATGACATAACTGGAAACCCCTTTTAACCCCTAAGCCATAACCTTGCACGTAACCTGATGCGCAACCCCCAAGAAATGTAACTGTAGTCCCGGACAAGTAGCCAGGATAATAAATACATTCACATCGACAAAAGAGGATTGCATTTTTAATCAACCAAGTACCTCTTATGTGATGGAAGGCATGACGGCCCCCTGTTGGGTTTTTATTAGATGCTAAAGTTTCGAGATGTTGCCAACATGAACCAGAGTCTCCCGTCTGGATTCAAACTGCAGACTTTACATGTTCATTTAAACCCATTTTGATCCTTTATGTTTTTGTCTTGGATGAGAGACAGTTTTTTTCCTACCGTTACTGTTAAACCAGCTTCTACCTGCACCTTTTTCTTTTCTCAGCTTTTCCACTTCAGCCAAATTGCAGAATCCTTTTTCTGACTGCAGAGCAAAATGTATCAACAACAACAACAATCCGGGTGGTTGTTCCGCACATTTAAAATAGCCCCCCCAAAAAACAAAAAAAAACCAAGGAGGGATAGAGACTGGTGAAAATATTCTTCGATCGGCGAGCGCTGTGTGGGAAAGCAAAGCTGCTGCTCTTCCAGTACGTAATTGTCTCTGAAGGACTGTTTAAATTTCTTTTTTTATAATCCCAGAAACCTGGTAGTGTAGCTGTACATTCACTATTTAGGAATTTATGCTGCTGCATCAGGCCAAATCCCATCAGCCCACTGTGAGAACTAGACAGACTGTGTTCTGCTCTGCCAGCCCTAATACTGACTCCTAACTGAGTTTCCATTGAACCTCGGCAGAGTAATGGATCCTGAGTGTGTCTGGGCTTCACCCAGTGCGCTTTGTGTCTGCATCCTGTAAAGAGAGTTCATCAGATAGGCTGTCTGGGCTCCGATACAGTCTGAAACATCAGGCGCTTATAGGCGTCAGTGTACTTAGACGCATAACACTGCACTGGCTACACCGCAAGGGAGTATGTTTGTACTGGGAGCTCGAGATAGGCTGAATTAATGGAGTGCGACGCAAAGAAACAGCACTCTCAAAATCCACATCCCACTGAGCTACTACAAGAGTTTGCTTTGTTTCACTACAATCATATGAACTACAACAAAAACACATTAACGTGCACGTGAATTAGTGCTAATCTCCACATGGGAAATAAATGCCCTCTTTGTGTTGTCGTTCCAATAACCAACAACCAGAACGAGCCAAAAGAGCAAAGTTAACCCTTCCAACATGACGAAAAACAATAAACCCAGGCAGGGTGTTAAGTCTTCTTGATTTTGGCGGTTACTGTGGATACCACCCCCACGTCCAGTGTTTACACAGCATTTAGTTAGTCCAACATTCACAACAATCGATACTCTTCCAACTTGCATGCTGGCACGACAGTTAGTTGTTAATCGTCCTCTCTACTAAGCACACAAGAGACAATGTTTAGGTAAACATATTAGCAACCACAGCCAATCAAAGACAAAGGATGACAAATTAGTACTTGCTAAATTTTTGATGCCATCTAACTCATTCTTTCAGAAGCGAGATGAACTTATTTTATTCCAAAGTAATTGTGAGACATTATCTAGCCAAACTTAAAAAAGAGGCAAAGACACATAAAGTTAAAAAGAATTCAGGAGAGAAATGCATACAAGTTTAAAATATCTGTGTATGGTTTCTGATGGAAAGTTGGAAAGCGATTCAACTTTTACAGCAGGAGCACAGAGGGTACAGACGGTTGAAAAGTTGCCTATTATCACTTTAACTACGATGTGTGCCTTTGTGCAACTATAAATACTGTCAGCAAAAAAAGAGAAACTCTCTGTATTAAGAACAAACATCAATACTGTTGGACTGCCTGCTCTATAACCGATCGATTGGCTACAGGATCGAGAAAAAAAAAAGTCCATAAGGGGGTCTAAGATTATCCATAAGGGGTTAGGGTTAGGGTCATTATGGTCATTCATTATCCATAAATGAATTACAAACAAATATAAAAAGGTAGTTTTGCAGCGTCAATCCCGAGCAGTAGATTCCATTGTGTCCGTTCTCGTGATATGATTTTTCTATTCTGATGAGCGAAGGCTTTGCATCCAGCATGAGTGTAGCTGTCAGAGCTATTCGAGATGCTGCTCGATGTGCCTGCAGTTAGAAAGCAGGTATAAGCCACACTTATTGAATTATATGGTAAATGGCCTGTATTTGTATAGCGCTTTACTAGTCCCTAAGGACCCCAAAGCGCTTTACATATCCAGTCATCCACCCATTCACACACACATTCACACACTGGTGATGGCAAGCTACATTGTAGCCACAGCCACCCTGGGGCGCACTGACAGAGGCGAGGCTGCCGGACACTGGCGCCACCGGGCCCTCTGACCACCACCAGTAGGCAACGGGTGAAGTGTCTTGCCCAAGGACACAATGACCGAGACTGTCCAAGCCGGGCTCGAACCGGCAACCTTCCGATTACAAGGCGAACTCTCAACTCTTGAGCCACGATCGCCCCATAGGTTGAAGTTGTAAAATGTTGCTTTTTTTGTTTCTTTTTGTTTTGTTTTTGTAAATGTACCATTTACCTTCTGGGTTAAAAGTCGGTTGCCTATTCCTCCTAACAAAAAAACAAACTGGTTCGTGCCCCAAGGCCACTGATGTAGTGCTCTTTTGCTGTGAAACCAGTCAAAGACATTTGGGGTTAGAAACTGCAACACAATGCTTAAACCAGTTCTTTGTAACACTATACCTAAAGCAATGTCCAACACAGTGACTTTTCATCACATTTGCGCCTGAAGCATTCTCCAGCTTCTGCAGCAGGCCTGGCTCATAGATGGTCCTCAAAGCAAAAAAAAAAGAAAAAAAGATCCAGGCAGCCGGCAGCAACTACTCTGCAAGCACCTGGGCCCCTAACTCAAAGCATCAAAGAGGAGAGCATCACGCTTAACAAACACATGCTGCACAAACACACGCACACACATAAACACACACAGAGTAATTGTTCTAGCTTGATTATGAAACACGTGCACTACATGAACAGGAAAGCAGACAAACAGACCATTATTCATGCATCAAGCCTCATACAATGAAGTGTCCATTATTCCCACTGCTTTGGCGCTGACTCAGTGGAAAGGACCAGTGGAACAAAAAAGTGTCTGTCACACTGGCTGCAGAAAACTCTGTCATGAGTCCGATCGCTCGTTTGATCCAGGCAGACGTGGGGAGTCTCTCTCAGAGCTCAGCCTGAATAATGAGGCAATACGGACTCAGGGAGTAATGTTGAGGAAAAAAAATAAATCTCACAACACTCACTGTCAGAATTCTTTTTTCTTTTCTTTTTTTGCATTCGTGTCCTCGTTTCACATTTTATTCAGCGACAGAACAGCATTTTGGGTAAAGACCATGAACATGTACGTTTTCCTGCATCAACCAGCCATCTGTCGACTGTCATCGGAACAGTTGGGTGATGGGTAGCAAGAGAATATACACAAAACAAAAAAAGAAAAAAAAATCTGGCCCATAGTAAGAGCAGGAAAGAATAGCAGTCAAAGAAAAGGAGACAAAAGGGATCTTGTCAGATGCTGCTGGTGCAGAACAGTGGATGTGTGAGCTGCACCGCTGACATGTGGCTACAGGCCTCGGAGACCAAACAGCAATCAGGCCAGCCGGCGGATCCAGTCAACAGAGCAACAGAGCAAACCTCATCCAGAGCTGAAGCCTGACACACGGTGAAAAACCGATCTCTTGAGATGAAGACGAGGTTGCCGATGAAATGAATTTGTGATGTGGCGCTGAAAGAGACGGTCCACTTACAATTGGCTTTGCGGGAGGACATTTGCACATAATATCTGAGCTTCAACTCTTAATTAAAAGCTCATCCATCTGTGACGTGGTTGAGTTCCCCGAGTGGCTAAATGGCGTGGCTGCGAGAGTCGCGACGTTGACAGCGAAAGCCGTAAAAAACATTCATGCACATGTAAACGGGGGTAACACAGACGTCAGTCCAAAACTAGCATGTTAGCACTTCGTGGTACCTATTCTTGATGGCGGTTTTGACACTTTAGGCTTCTGCGCTGCCAGTGGTCTTAATAGCACACAAGACAAATGAGAAATCACACTGGGAAGTGGGAATACTGACCCAGGGAATAAAAGAACGAGCGCTGGCATCAACGTTTTTTGCGAGGAATAATAAGAACCAGTTAGAGCTGTACGTGGACCACACATTGGCTTAGAGTATAGTAGAGAAGAAATAGCGCCACACAAGAGGGACTTTCATATACATAGAGGAAGGAAGCTTTTAAAGGAGCGAATGAGACACAGAAAGACATGCACACCCCTTTCCACACAAAAGGGACAAATACACACAGGAAAGGAGGGACCTAGCTCTAGTATTCAGTATCTCCTAAATGATCAGCTCCTTGAGCCCACCCCCACCCCCCCTCCCCCCTTTTAGGCATCTGTAGGGATGTCTGACTCAGAGTGCTGGCAGACACATTACAATGTGGAAAGCATTGGCTGGTAGCTGAGATCAGGTGGTTGAGGAGCAACTGTTGGAGAGAGCTAAGGCAGCCGCTGAGCCTGTCTTGTAACACTCGTGCGCGCGCGCACACACACACACACACACACACACACACACACACACACACACACACAGCTTGATTACAGTGAGTGGGACTGGACTGGGAGGTAATTCAGTGTAACATCTGCCAGGACACTCGCAGCAGGAGGCCAATGAGGACTGCTGAAGCGCTGAATTGGTGTGGGGGCCGAGCTTTTGGCTTGGAGCTGGTGCGCTGAGTGAAAGAGAACAGGACAGCTGGCTGCAAAGACAATGGCTGCATACAGAATGACTGAATGATGATCTGCGAGGACTGTTTGGTTGTCATTGGCGGTGATGTCATAGCATGTGGTAAATCCCTCTTACACGTTTCATTTTTCTAACCCAGGTCAGTAAAGGGTCAGAAAAAGGGTCTATCAAAACATATTGTACAGTTTCTTCAGGACGGGGAAACCGACTGTGGATCCATAGCTGTACTCATAATTACATCAGGCGTGAGGCAATCAAGCCAAGAGATTTTATAGTAAGGTCAAAGGTTATACTTATTGGTGACTCTTTAAATCAAAGCTAAAGGGCAAGGGTCACAGTATTGACCACCAATGAATTATGAGCACCGCATCAATGCACTTCATGTGATGAAAAGAAGGGGAAAAAATATCCTAATGATTTATTATGATCAATAAGGTGTTATCAGTGTCTTATTTTTCCCCATACAATATGAATCATAGAAAGAAAATCCTGAACAACAGGACGAGCCCCTGTGAGCAAGAACTTGGCGACAGTGGAAAGGAAAAACCCCTTTTTAACAGGAAGAAACCTTCAGCAAAACCAGGCTCAGGGAGGGGCAGCCATGTGGTGTGAGCGGTTGGAAGTGATGGAAAGGAGACAAGACCAAGGTCACGCTGAGAGATCCGGTCTCTGGATCCAAACTGGGAGGCGGTTCCACAGAAGAGGCGCCTCAAAGCTGAAACCCTGCCTCCCATTCTACTTTTAAATAGCCTAGGAACCACAAGTAAGCCTGCAGTCTGAGAAAGAAGTGCCCTGTTGGCACTATAAGGTATTTAAGTTGGGGCTTGATTATTAAAGAGCGTGTATGTGAGAAGAAGGTTTTAAATTGGATTGTGAATCCAGCAGGGGTTAAATTCAGTCCACAACTGAATGTCAGTTAAATCAATAAAAAGCACCTTGAGGCAACTGTTACACGCGCTATACAAATACAACTGGATTGTTTTAAAGTTTATCATCAGACAGACAAACACACTTTCCATTAAACATCACCCATTTTTTTTTGTTCATTAGCCATTATTGATTTTTTTTATTTAATCTTATCACCTGGGGAAGTTCAACATATAGGCTCTAACAACAAACCTCCACAGTGACATTAATAGACTATTAGGATCAGGACTGTCACATACTAGCGGGTATGACTCAGGCTGAGAATACCTAAGGTATGCCAAGGTCACGGAAACAGTGTGAGCATCTGTGCTCATGTGCTGGATTCACGTGTGAGCATTTTACGCTGAGAAAGAAACACAAATTAGTAAGAAGCAACAAAGCTTCTCTCTTGAACTCTTGCATAACTGCTAAGTGCTCAGGGAACATGGATTAAAAAAACAAAACAAAAAACAAAACAAAACATGCAAATGAGCAGAGGAGATGAGGAAGTGTGTTTTTCACTTCTTGACCTGAATATGCAAACACCCCAGTGGCTTTTGGACAACGAAGCAGGCGAACACCGGAGTTTACGAGGAGAAAAGGGCAGAGACTTTTCTTCCCACACAATACGGCAAAACTGAGATGGGAAAACAACAAGTAGCTTACGATCGCTGCATATAGCATCCCCCCCCCTTCATAGCTGCATTTTTATTCATATCAGAGTTAGATAGTTATTTTCACACATAATTGGCTCTAAACTTCAGAGCGTGCTTTCAATACAGAGATCTTATTTGCAATCTAAAGCCAAGATTTGCCTCTGGCATTGAATAGTTTTCATCTCCAAGTCTAAACCTGTCTTTCTTTTTTTCCCTCTAGCCACCTTCCTGTCCGACTGTTCAGATGTATTGCACTTTTACTCCTTCTTTTTCCTTTTACAAATCATTTCATAAGGAAAACACTTTGTCATTTATGTACTAAAAACTAGTTGAACGGAAGCCACACTGTACAGTGAACCCTTGAGACGGATGCAACAACAGAGGTCTCCAGAAACCACAGAGTGCAGCTGTGCTGTAGCTATCCACAGCAGCAGTTGTTCCCCTGAACACAGCATTAAAACAAAAGTGACACTTACGATTTACTAAATAGGTGAAACATTCTCCAGCAGGACCTCTCGGAGCCGGATTCCCCCAAACGCACAACTCTACGTTGGATTGCATTCCTCGCTAGTGAATCGTCCCTGCGTTTTCCTTGACTATTTTTGAGTCTCTGGGAACGTGGCTGGAGACTCTGCCCTCTGAGTTACACCACACCGCTCCCTAAGGATGTCTGCTGCTACTAACACACACCCATCTCCACATCCCATTTAAAAAGACAGCGCTGTTATTTAGGACAGGCCTGCCCACACTGCACTTTGAAATTACACTGGCATAAAATAAAGCACAAGTAACAGCATGAAAAGTTCAAGGGGCTTTGATATAATGCTTTGAGGTCACTTTAACTTATCCAGGATTGTGTATTCATATATGGGTGCTGCCTTTAACCACCAAGTTAAACCAACAAGTCATTTAGTTCCAACTTTTAAAAAAAGAAGTTAATCTAGCTGTACTCGTTCTCTGGGACACACACACTTTCAAAGTCATCAGATCAGTCTCCTCTGCTTTTTCTCACACTGACATAGGCCTTGTACTGGCAGCCAGGAAGTCAACCCCCACCCCAGCTCCACCACCACCCACCCCCCTCTCTCGTTCCCTGTAGCAGGAAACAATGGCTCAGCCTTCAGTACCATGTTCTGTGGGAAAATCCTGGTTCCTTGGCTAGCGAGTAGGACTCAAGGAAAAAGGAGAAGAAAAAAAAAAGAATGAGAGAAGAAGGTCCACACAAAAAAAAGAACAGAGCGAGACAAGAAGAAGAAAATGAGGCCAACCAAGTTTAGGAAATGGACACGCTGCCAGATGTGTCGCTTGTTTTTTGCTTCCACTCCCCCTCCCATTTTCCACATAGTTGGTGACCTGGTGACGGAAGACATGGCTGCTGAGACAGGCTGTCAAAAACACCTCAATTCAAACTGATGCCCGAGTTACAAAACAGAACAAGAAAACCCAGAAATGTCTGTCATTTCTACCAAAACAATAATTTGAAAACTTTGGCATACACTAGTTTAAATGAGTTAGAATGATTCTGAATGACTGGGGAATATTATACCTCAATCATTCCAAGAGTCAAGCGAGGACGACATAGGAGCTGGTAGCAATTACCTACTGTATGGCTCAATTCGCTGTGAACTGAACAGCAGAAAGCCCATTCTAGCTGCACCGATTGCTCAGCTTTCAAACAGTTTAAACAACATTTGAAAGGTGAAACTGGCCTAGGTTGAACGTACTTGTCCCCCCCTTCATTTAATAATTTGGAGTTGTTTGCTCTTATCTAGAGTAAACACACTTGCATGCCTTGGTGTTTTGGAGAGCGGCCGGGTAAAGGTTAACTTACAAAGCCGGGGCAAAGCTGGGAGACTAAACACTCAGGGGATTTCCTCATTCCTCTGGTCTAGGCCGCGATAATATCATACCTTATTGGTTTGTTTGGAGATATAAATAAATAATAAAATGTGGGACAAGGAAAAGGAAGTTGTACCCATTGAAGCTCATTTGTAATCACAGTAGCACGAGAAGGACGGATCCGGAAAATTCTAATGAATCTTCATTATTCATTGGAGGGGAAAACATTCTGAACAATGATCCTCTGTATTCGGTGAGTCATCTGACTGCACAGGTTTTTGGGTTTTTTTAGCATTCTGAATATTTATAATTGAATTACGATGTACAGAGAAGGCGTATTTGCATCTGTCTGTCCGATGCCGTTTTGCAACGAAAAATCCACGTAGACTCGTGCCAGCGAGCATGTTGGCGGATATGTGCAAGGTCAGGAGCTGACTGCAGCGACCAACAATGCAAAGGGATGAGATCACAAGTGAAGGCAGGGCTGTGTTGGCTAGCTGCCTGCTTTGCAGGTATTCCCTGAGAAGCCTCGCCTCTTTGGTGCTTTTCTTCCCCCACTAACCACTGACCTGCTTAGAGGAGGAACACCTGCATGCACAGAGGTAAATACAGAGGGGGAGAGAGAAGAAGGAGAAGAAGAAGAGTAAAAATAGTCTGTGGATACAGTACATTCCAGGCAAGCTTCCACAAGTCTGCATGGTGGAGAGACAGAGGTGGATGGAGAAATCTGGAGACATCTTGAAAGATAGGGAGCAGGAAAGATGAGTGCAGATGAAAAGAAAAAGATGGATGGACTAACAAGATAGGAGGCCAAGGAGAGGTGCAGAACACAGTGTAATTCAATGTTATAGAGATAAAGTAGCTCATACTTTCTGGTGGAAGCTTAGTTGAAAGAGTCATTGATGTTTTACTTCAATATTTTAATATGTGGGACTGAAATGGGACTAGAAAGACAGCATATTTCTCCCATATTGGCTTCTCTATACTGGCTCCCAGTCAAATCCAGAATCAAATTTAAAACCCGTCTCCTCACATGCAAGCTCTTAAAGACTTCATAATGCTACATCACTCCAATAGAGCACATCACTCTGAGACTGCAGGCTTACTTGTGGTTTCTAGAGTATTTAAAAGTAGAATGGGAGGCAGAGCTTCAGCTTTCAGATCCCTCGTCTGTGGAATCAGCTCCCAGTTTGGATTAGAGAGGCAGACACCCTGTCTATTTGTAAGAAATAAATTAAAAGCTTTCCTTTCACACATTCATTACTTCTACAATAGTCCTAGGTTGCTCTGGGCTTCCCATGATGCACTGAGTCTTTCTTCTCCACCTCTTTTCACTTTCTGTGTTCAGACACACTCTGCAATTAATCATTAGTTATTATTAATCTCTGGCTCTCTTTGACAGTGTGTCTTTTTTCCTCTCTCCTTCCTCTTACCCCCATTTCCTCACAGCAGACAGCTGCCCCTCCCTTAGCCTTGTTCTGTTCCCCCCCTGTTAAAAATGTTTTTTTTCCTTCCCAATATCGCCAAGTGCTTGCTCATACAGCAGGGGGGCCCTCTAACAGTTGGGGTTTTCTCTGTACTGTTGTAGGGTCTTTACCTTACAACAAAAATAAAATTACATTGCAAACTGGATTATTTGCCTTCAGATTTGCATGTCTTGTTTTGATATGTCTGTGTATTTTTAAAAGTGGGAGGAAAAAAGATTAGCTGTGCTGCAGGCCTAATGGAGATCACGACAACTAAATACCAATATTAGATTTAGATAAATTGGATTTAGAAGATTTTTGCATCATGTCATAAAGAACCTTGACAAATCAATTAGTCAAATAAAAGACTGCATTGTCTTGCCCCCCCCCCCCCCGAGTCTTAAATTCAAGTAATTTCCTGAAAGAATAAAACTGCAGGTCCCTCCCACCATCACCACCACACACCCCAACCAAATATCAGACAGTATTTTCAGACACACAGTACTAAAACTGTTAGTATGTACAGACACAGGGCATAATAACACTAATAACTGCTGACTAATAACACCAATGGCTGCGTGAAGTCATGCACATACTGTATTTCCCTTTGGCTTCACAACATACACTAGCAAGATAAATGACTTGCACTGGATCTTTTCGCTGAATTTGTTGATAGTAAATGATACACAGAATATTAGTCTTATCTAAACACTAAACCCTATCTGGAGGTTTTATCTGCATCATCCACTCCCTATTCTAGAGTCAACAACAGTTAATAAGCGCACCACATACCCTGTGTGTGTTTCGGGAGTGCGTGTAAATCCCTCGTCACTGTGATGTCAATGTCCAAATGTAGTCAGAGGGGAACAAAAATCAATGTGTTTTCGTCAGTTTTGGCTAAAGCGCTGTTAAGACATGAAGGTAATTCAAAGACAGTGTCTCCCTCTCCTGCAGACATAGGCACAGGAAGAGAAAGGAAAAGGTACAAGGTGGTATTACAATTCCCAGCCTTGGCTTCTTTATTCATTTCCCCGTGTACAGCTTGCCTTCCATTTCATTTCTGCAAAGCAGCTTACTGCTGAGAAACAGACGCACAAACAGAACCGAGACGCAGCATTAACATCAGCGGCAGTGTGTTTGTTTGGGTAGAAGAAATACATAAAGACATAGATTTAAAAAAAAAAAAAGCATGAGAGCAGACGCACAGAAAGAGACCTGTAGGTCTGATGCTTGAGAGCTCTCCTCTCCCGTTGTTCCTATTGACTTTGCACTGTGGCCTTCGGGGCACGAGAGCGCATGAGTGATTGAATTATTGACAATGCGCAACATTGCCTCATCACGAGCATATGTTCCTCTTTCATCTCCTCCCAGGCAAAGTCGAGGAGATGCAGAATAATGTTGCCGAACGCCTTTCATTCACCCCAGTCTGCCATCTTTCATTCACAGCGGTGAGCACTGACGGGAGCAATACACCAGCCTCCCATTTGCTGATGTGCACCAGGAGTGACAACGCACTTAACTCACTGAACGAACAAGCCGTCTGAAATGGGACAGTTTTGTTGGGGTTTTTTGCAAGGCCACATCGTCTCTCTTATTTTTAAGCCCCAGATCCTTTTCAGATTAATCACTTTGACTAAAACAAGGCTAAATGCTATGTACTTTATATTTTAAAAAAATGGATGCACTTTAAGCATGTTACGCTGTTTAGATGCCAGTTCTAGACACTTTAGGAAAGCTGTACTCATAACAGTTGTTATGACCACCTGTCTAATACTGTGTTGGTTCCCCTTTTGCTGCCAAAACAGCGCTGACCCATCGATACATGGACTCCACTAGACCCCTGAAGGTGTGCTGTGGTATCTGGCACCAAGATGTTAGCAACAGATCCAACTCCTGTAAGTCGAGGATGGGCCACCATGGATCTTTGGCCAAGTCAACACCTCAAACTCATTCCTGGTCTGCAGCAGTGCTTCGGTAAATGGTACGTGTCAAACTAGCATCAATATAGATGGCAAGTTTTCCCAGCAGAACATTGCCCAAAGCATCACAGCTCCTCCTTGGGTTTTCCTTCTTCCCATATTGGATCCGGATACTAGGCGTTTCCCCAGGTAAGTGATGCACTTGCACCTGGTCATCCCCATGTGATGTAAAAGAAATCATGAAAATGTCATCAGACCAGGCCACCTTCTTCAATTGCTTTGTGGTTCAGTGCTGTAAGGATTATTCTAATTTTATTGTGTTTTGGACATTTTCTGTGCGTTATTCTAGTTTCACTATTGCCAAAATCACACTGGGTCATGATGTCATCAGTGAGCGCGAGTGAGTAGTAGAAACTCACGTGTGAGAAGAGAGAATGTATGTTAACTATGGCGTGCTACGCTTCAGTGTAAGCTCCACAACTGAACTGAAGCTATTAAAATGGACAAAAGGACGATGGAGTCGTGTCTCAACGTGGACAGAGGTCGGCATGGGCACCCTGACTGGTGTGCGACGAAGCAGCCTCATACACAACAAACTGTACTCTGTATTCTGACACCTTTCTATAAGAACCAGAATGAACCTTTTCAGCAATCTGAGCTACAGTAGCTCGTCTCTTGTATCGGGCTGCACAGACAAGCCTTCGCTACCCACGTGCATCAGTGAGCCTAAGCCACCCATGACCCTGTTAGTGGTTCACCACTGTTCCTTCCCCACACGAGCTTCAGTGGAGATGTTCTGACCCCGTCATCTACAGTAGCCATCACAATTTGGACCTCGTCAGACTTGCTCAAATCCTTATGCTCGCCCCTTTTTTTCCTGCTTCTAACACATCAACTCTGAGCGCAAAATGTTTACAGGTTCCCTAAAATATCCCACCCAGTAACAGTTTCCATGATGAAAAGATGATCAGTGTTATTCACTTCACCTGTCAAGAGTCACTATGTTATGTCTGATCGGTGTATACTAAAATCCCAAACAGCTTTGTTGATATACATTTTTGAAATGCTCTTTAATAACCAAACTCATTTTTCAAATTTCAGAAAAAGATAAAAAGAACTCAAATCTGGAGATTTGAGGCTTTGTGGAAAGTAATGTTACACACTGAAACACTAAGATTACTATTTACATTTATGGACAGTGTGAACAAACACCTGCCCCTACCATGTCGGTGACCAAATGCGTTTCCCTCCCCCATTTCTAAACCAGCGGTGGTCCAAACCTCTTGACCCCGCTCCCATTCGAGCAGTAGCCCCAGGTTGTAGCGCTATATTCCTGCCCGCCCCCCCACCATACATGTGTCTGATCGAATGCTCTGCTCCACTTCATCAGCTCTTAGTGAATCAATGGACATCACAAAGACAATCTGCACTATGATAGAGTGCTTACACAGCGACAGAGCGCTTTGAAAACTATATAAAGAGACAGGAAGCAAAAATGGAAAGATACTGAAACTGGAAAGACGTTTCAATCACAGACATTTTATACATGTATCATAATTGAGGGGGTAGTAACTGCTGCATCTGGATGTTAGCAGTTACTCCCCCTTGAATTATTTTGATCCTATTTTTATTCAGTCCAGGAGAAAATTTTAAGAGCAACAGTCTGGCAGGTGAATGAACATTGCATAAGAGGTTTAGTCACCCAGAATTAACTAGTGTGCAAAATACCGGGGCATAAACAATTGCTCAGTGTCTCTCCTTCTATGTTTTGTCATTTCAGTCATTCTATTTTCTTCCTCCATTTTCCCTCTGTTGTATTTCCCCCCTAATTATCAGCATGTCATATTTGTCAATCGCTTCCTTTTTGCTCTAATTAAACATTTAAAGCTGTAAAAATAAAATCTGATTTTCTCACACTTCCATCCCTCATATGACTCCGAACTTGCGTCTGAAGGCAGTAAGCGAACGGGCAATCATATGCGCAGAAACATTTGCACATGAATGGAAGCAGATACAGCACCTCAGGCTAGGAGGGAAAAAAACATTTAAAAGGAGGATCCTACTGTTACTGCATACAAACATTGACTGTCCCGCACAATATGTAGAAGTCAAGCTCGGCTTTGTTCCGGAGCGCTCGAGAGCAGGCGACAATCAACAAGAGCCACCAGCTGAGCTCTCACGCTGAAGCGTATCTGCACACCACAGTAAACAAGCAAACTAATCATCGGCCATCAATTTGCGTGTTTTCTAAACCGGGTGGGTGGCTTTCTCCTAAGGAGCAATCTCCTCGGAGGAGAATAAATGATGAGCTGCTTCCTGCTCCCCACCAGAAGCTCTTTAACGTAGCTCTTCTTGTATAATGTGGCAGGGAAGTTTGGGTGTGTGGAACAATTACAGACGGCTTGAGGATTTTATCTGTTGTCATGATACACTTATAGAATGACACGCTCGGCAAACTGGATTAAACCATATTTTGATTCAAAGCTATGTTTGGTGCATCAACTGGATTACGCATTTATGGAAGAATCAAACATATCATCCTAACTGTAAACAAATCTGAGATAGCAAGCACAATAACTTGTAGTGCCTGAATCACATTTTATGACATGTTATCAAGCCTTAGATGAAGTGATTGCCAACCACTTGCACGGCCATTGCAATGTTGCAACAACACAGGGAAAAAAAAGAAGCTTTTGCTCTGTGGAATTCGCAGACTCTCCTGTCACACACCTCTCCGACTGCTAATTGCCTCCAGCATGGGACTTGGACTGAGAGCTGCCGGCCAAAACTGGCAGGCTGACCTCACATCGTGGCCCAGTCATCTGATTCGCGTTAGCTGGCTGCCCTCTGTCACACAGGCCGGCTTTGTGTGATGGTACCACAATTAGGATGTGGAAAGCACTCCCAAACAACTGCCACAAAAAAACAAAGCAAAAAAAGAACATCTTCTCATGATCATGTCTGGGGTTCGACATGATCTCACGCATAACAAATGCACTACTTTGAATTGGGAGTTAAAATCCAATTACATAATAATGACTGAGTCCTGAAAGTGCGCAGGGTGCATGTGTGTGTGGCTGTCTGTCTGTGTGTGTGATCATAAGCACCCTCTCTTGCATTATCACCGCTACAGGAAAGGAAAGAAGTAAGAGAACAGCACAGCTGGAGCACCGAGAGGCAGAAGAGCATAAACAGTCTTTAATGAAGCATCTCCATCTAAAAGACCAGAGTCCACCACTTTTCCTTATTCGCCGCCGCACATTCACACCAAGCAAAATAATCTCACAGTTCGTAAACCGACGTGCAAAAAGGGTGGCGAGTGACATGTTTCAAATAAAAGGAGAGAGAGAAAGAGAAAGAAAGAAAAGCAGGATAACACTCACCCGGCATTGTTAGAATCTCACAGAGCAATCGAAGGCAGGCATTGAGAGAGAGAAACCGAGGTTGAGTCAGAACAAGAGAGGAGAAAAAAAAAAAGGAGAGAGAGAGAGGCAGAGATAGATGAGGGTAAAGGCGATTTCAGAGCTCCATTTTTTTCTCCCCCCCCCCCGATGCGGACCGTCGCCTGCCTCTCCTCTTCCTTACTTGTGGGTTTTCTTCTTCCCTCCTTCTCTCCCCTGACTACATCTCGCTTTCCTCTCGCTGCTGCTTTAAGGCGAGGGGTGGGGAATGAGCGCTACAATGGTCTCTCTCTCTCCTCCTGCCTTTCTCCCACCCTCTCTCCCTCCTCACCCTGCACAGAGCATGTCCTACTTCCTGTGTTGTCTCTGAAATGGGACGCACTCCCTCTTCCTTTTCTGTTTATTTCTTTCACTCCGCATGAACGAATTTAAAGGCGCCCTGACACTTGACTCGGATTTCGGAGTGATGAAGATTTCTCCCCCCTCTCCTCTTCTGCCTGTCCCTCCCCCCTCTCAGCAACTCCCGCTTAACCCCCTCTCTCCTCTGTCAGTGATTGACTGCGCCTCCCGTCTCTGTCTCCTTGCACAGGGAGGAGCCTGCGTGCGATGTGTGAGTGCCTGTATGCGTGGGTGTGGATCACATGTGTGTGTAGTTCAGCCTAGCTTTGCCCTACCCCCTGTGTGGCTCCAGGGGGAGTTTGTATGTGTGCTCTTTGTCCTGTCAACTCTTGTGCGAGGTGTGCCCCTTTCTCTTTAAGCCACTGCTGTTGACCCCCCCACCCGGTGTTGCTGGGACTGAGAGGAGTGAGAAATGTGTGTGGTGCCAACCAGCTCCAGAGTGCCTACAGTGAACTCAGATCAGCTGGAAGACCTAGACTCAGTACTGGAACTCAGACAGATAAACACTGTACATATGTGGCTGAAGCTCAGCTTTGGCAAAGTGACTTGACTGATGGGGGCCAGCCAAAGGGTTGGTAGTAGTGAGGTTGGAAAGTGGGCAGGATGGTTTTGCCATGCTCAATTTAAGCCTGGAATGGTAAGACTGCAAGATGAGAGGAGGTGTGTGTGGGGGGGTTTGCTATTTCTAGAGCTTACACTTTGGCAGAGCTGGCACGAGGGAATAAAGGGCTGGACGGGCGTACTGATAAGGAAGGGCAGCTGTGGAGAGCTGGTTCAGAAAGAGCAACGGCCACTAATCTGCACTCCCCGCACGTCTGCAATGATGTCATCAAATATGACATCACCCTTACCCCTTATACTCCCAGACACATGAGACATACACTTACACACACACACACACACACACACACACACACACACACACGTGCATTTATAAAGCATATTACTGCACAATAGGGTGTGAAGTAAGATACAGTTCCAGCTCCACACCCTTTCTAAACAAAAGCACTGGAGGCACACTGTTGGCTTTAAAATCACTCAGTATCTCAGCACCCCATGACCGCTTTCAAGACACGAGCTAACAAGATCTTTCAACTTACAAGATAAAAACAATTCAAATGAAACTCCAAGTTAGTTTAAATCTGCAAATGTTGGGACTTTCCTATGGCAGAGATTCTGTCTACTTTTCTGAATAAGTGCATACATGGTAAATACACTTGGTAAAAAAAAATTAAAAAATACCGTAGATAAACAAAAACAACGACAACGGGTTCTTCGCCACACTTAAATTTAAACAGTTGTAATTAAAATTAAATTATAATTTAGCGTAGCCAGCTGTTGTTTGTGGATTAATTGCTCTTTCTTACAGTGAGAGCAATCTAATCCAGCGATGCTGCAGGAGGGGGGTCATGATGAAACTGCATGCATAGCAGTTAACTGGTGCTGTGCTGCAAATTTTGGTATCCTTTGGATACCAACGAAATACATGGCCATTACTGCCGATACTAAAACCGATACTGATGGTTTTAAGCTGTAAAGACAGCGCATGTAAGGGAGAGCGATCACGATTCATGAGATGAATCATCATTAAGTTCCACATTTTACTGACCACTAAATCACTGTGATTTTTACACCTTTTTGCGTATTCTGAAACTTTGTTGGTGAACTGGAACGTAAACCTGCCTCTGTCTCTAAAGCACTTAAGGTCAACTTCTGTTGTTTTAATGTGCTGTAGGCTATAAATAAAACAAACATGGCGGTCAACCCAAAAAGGTTCAGACATTTTTCATAGTGCATATTTGTGGTATACGTTTTCATTTCCAAAGGAGAATTGAACACAATTCAGTGGGCTACATACTGAACCTAGAGGACTGAAACAATATTGATCGCTCATCACATTAATATCGATTCAATAACAATACTACCTTTGGTATTGATGCTATTAAAATCTTTGGATCAATTCATACAGCTCTACAGAAAACATGTTTTCATGCATTGTCTTATGCAGAAACATTTTTATGCATTCCCACTTCCTCCAAAAAGAAGCTGATCGGTGATAATTATTCATCAAATTCCTGCTGATTTAAACTATGTAAAAATGTTTTATATAACTGTGGCAGAGTAATTGTAATTCCATGACAGTACGGGCGCTTTTGAAGATCAATCTTTTTTCTTAACTGATCTTAATGAGGCCTTTATTAGGAAGGCTTCTGCATTTATAACTTCCTCTTAGCGGTGCCTCTGGGCTCCTGTCCATTCGTATATTTTACCGCCTCGCTCTATTATCCTATCAGCTGAAAATCTACACGGCAACTCCTTTCTGGTTCGCTTAATCCAATTAGGTAAGCCTAAAGCTACCACTCCTCTCTCTTCCCACACACAAACCAATCACTATGCTTTTTTATCAGACCAATTAGCTGCACCTCTAACATGCTGATTTAAGCTCCTGCCGCCAACGCCAACATTTAACCGCCACCACCCTCTTCCTCAAGACTCCATTTAGAATCTGAATGATCAAATGAGCTATTTTTCCCCCAGATTGAAACAGATGCACTTTGAACAAATCTTTTTCAAAGGTAGCAGCTGAGTGAGGATGAGAACCAGATTGATAGCTCAAATTGCAAACAGTTCAATCAAAATTAAGTGCTGGGTGGCTAATATATCATCTGCTTTCCCCAAACCAGATATAAACACTTAGCCTTAGAAAATAACGCAGAGTATGAGGATAAAAAAAAAAATCTTTGCAATGCAGCACAGTGCAACGGAATTGCAAACAAAGGCAAAGCAATCGAAAACTATACAGCTTTTCTTTTTTGTTTTCCAATACAAAAAACACGATTTCAGTCCGAGTGTGGGGAGCGGACAACGGAAAGCCGACAGCTTGAATCAGACGCAATCCAGCTTTACAGTAAGAGCACTCCGAAAACAGTTTCTGATGGAGTCTCAGCGTCTCCCTTGCACTTCAATATTTACAGTTCATTACGTTAATATGGTGCATTTCATTGCATCAGCGTGCACCGCACTGCTCATGTCAGTCTAGCAGTTTGCAAGTAATTGTAAGCAACTAAAGTAAAAGAGAAAAAAAAAGCTGCTTCACTGTGGTTATCTAATACGGCGGTGACAGGTGAGCATTCTGTGAACCTGAAATGCCCATCTGCACTCAAGAGATGGAGCTGTGAGCAGGCAGAGGTGCAAACAGGCTGCTAGGACACTTGGTAGTTAAATTTTTTTTTGTTTCTAACTAGGTCAGACTGCACCATCAGAGCTGAGCTGTTTTTACACCACATATGCCAATCTCCTCTCTTGCTGTCTCTCTTTTGCAGAGTTTAATTCTGTTTGAGCTACGAGACAAATATTGTATTTACCAACTGAGTGTAAAGCATGTCTATTAACAGCAGAAGAATAAAAATGTGCATATTGGTTAAGAGTGTGTGTGTGTATATTTTATATACATATATATATACACATATATATATATACACATATATATATACACACATATACATATATACACACATATATACACATATACACACATATATACACATATATACATATATACTAGGGGTGCAACGATATTCGTATCGATATTGAACCGTTCGATACAGTGCTTTCGGTTCGGTACGCATATGTATCGAACAATACAACATTTGTAATTTATTTTATCAATTTTCCTTCTGACGATGCTGTCTGTGTTGAGCGCTCAGTGAATCTGTGTTCGACTACTCCGCCTAGGCTGCACTGTCGAGCGCAGATCCACTGAGCGCTCAACACAGACAGCATAGTCAGAAGGAAGAGCGCAGGGCAAGCTAGCGAGACAGAAGTTAAGCTCTACTTGCAACAGGCAAATTGAACCTCATTCAGATCTGGCGTTTGGAATTATTTTGGTTTTCATGTGACGTATGACCCTGAAGGTAAGCGAGTCATGGACTAAAGTAAAACAGTATGTTGGATGTGCCATGCAATGCTCAATTACATTGGTGTGAACTAGTGTGTTAGCGCAGTTAGCTCGTTAACGTGTTGGCCGTCTAGCCCCATGCACGGAGCGATCGGCGGTAGCTCGTTAACGGAGATTTGCCGTGTTGTGGCGTTAAGGTCATTTCAACGAGATTAACCTGAAAGCACTAGTGGGAACACAACGAATATGACTGCACATTTACGCCGACATCATCCTAGTGCAAAGACAAGTGGAAGCAGACAAAAAAAAGCAAGCATGCTACTAACTTTAGCCGAGTCATTTAGACAGCTGTTAGCACATGATTCTCCTTATGCTGCTGAGAATATAGCCCAGAAGAAGCGGATAGTATAGCTTTTATTTTGGAAAGAGCCATTTCTCTGTAATAAACTCTCTTTTCCAAAGATGAGTGATTCCTCAATCAGATACAGGGCTTGCAATATCGCTAGCCCGACGTCCTGGAGCTAGCGATTTTTTTCAGTCGGGCTACCAAAATCTTTCTCTTCCCTGCCCGTCGGGCTATTGTAGGAAAAATATATGTCAATGCTTTTGCATTCTTTCAGAAATGTAGCTGGGTAATTATGTCATTGGCATCGGTGAGCCACTGTCAATATGTGACATATTGAAGTCGCGTTTGAATTTGCGCTTGTTTTTTTGCTTTCACTTTGCAATCGTGCGAACTGTGTATAGAGAGCGACAGCACTGATCTGTGAGTGATGATAATTTGTGCACCAATTCCTCTGACATCGTCTTATTAATCGTTAGCTTACTATGCAAACATGACAAGTGAAATCTCCCGCAGCTTACACATGTGAGAGGTTGATCGCGCAGAGAATCGCTGAGCTTATGTGAGTGAGCGTGTAAAAGCATTTCAGTTCTGCTGAGCCAAATAAGACAGGTCAGGGTGAAGAAGTGACAGCCAAAGAAAAGCTTACCACAAAACGGAGAAGTTATGACAAATCAGACTATAAGGCAAAAAGAAAGTGCAGCTTTATGGTTTCATGGACAAAAGAATTTCTGTGGCTGCAATATGACGAGCTAAATAACCAGGGCTGCACATAAGTGGTCCGCAGGTGCGCATTCGCTGTCAAAATAAAAAACGCGCACAAGGGTTAGGGTTAAATTTAAAAACTGTACTTTTGAGTTAAAATATATATTTATAATTTTAATAAATGACAAATTAAAAAGGCATGAACATTTTTTTTGTATCGAAAAAATATCGAACCGTGACACCAAAGTATCGAACCGAACCGAACCGTGAATTTTGTGTATCGTTGCACCCCTAATATATACACATATATATATATATATATACATATATATATATATATACATATATACATATACATATATATATATATATACATATATATATATATATATATATATACATACATATATATATATATATATATATATATATATATATATATATATATATATATATATATACACATATATGATCCGAAGGGCCAGCTCTGTTCTAGGATGCCCTCTGGACCCAGTGGAGGTGGTGAGTGACAGGAGAACGACGGCTAAGCTGTCATCCCTGATGGACAACATCTCCCACCCCATGCAGCAGACTGTGACAGCACTGAGCAGCTCCTTCAGTGGGAGACTGCGGCACCCACGGTGTGGGACGGAGAGATTTCGCAGGTCTTTCCTCCCCACTGCTGTCAGACTCCATAATAAAGACTTTAACTGATCAAGCACACACATCCATACATATGCAATAATACTAAGTGCAATAATCCTTTCTGTCATCGTTGTATTTTTACTCAGTTGTATATAGTATTTGTATTTGTATTCTATTTTTATCTTATTGTATACTTATTTTATTTTATTCTATTCTGTACAGTTGTGTACTGTATTTATTCTTATTGTATTCTAATTTTTGCCTCATAACTTTTGCACTGTCCACTTCCTGCTGTGACAAAACAAATTTCCCACGTGTGGGACTAATAAAGGTTATCTTATCTTATATATATATATACATATACATATACACACATATATATATATATATATATAATAATAAAAAAAAAAAAAAAAAAGGATAACACAACGTCAGGCACTGTAACCCTGGCTTCATTTCCTTTCTGTCAAGGGGTTTAATGTAGACACACCCATACATAACGACAGTCTGACCTTGATGAAGCTGCGTCTGAAGGAGGCTCAGTGATTGGTGAATAACAAAGCACGCTGGGAGCCCATCAAGCTTCATCAATGGAGAATCAAAGTTTGAAGTGCTTTGGGCACACCAAGGTTTCTGAACGCATTTTATAACACTAAATTTATAAAAAAAAAAATTCAAACAGCACTTAGATACGAAAATTACAAAAGATAAAACACATAAAAATGTTGACCCTGTCAAAGAGGCTGATGTTTGAATGGATAAAACGCTGCACAAAGCATGGTTTGAATGACTCAACGATCATCCTAATGTAACACCGTCTGACAAGTAGTGATTCTTTTATCTTTCAGCCCATTTGTTTTGTTTTTTGAACAACTATTATGTCTATTCAGAGCTTTTCAAAAAGGCTGGACTTTTTCTTTTTTACACTGATAGAGCCCTGTGCGTCACACCAAGTTTAAATCAAGGTAGCCATTAAAAACACTGACAGGTAAAGTGAATAGCATGAATAAGCTTGTTGAAAACCCCTGTGCTCTGCTGGGAATCCTTGGGCTGACATCTGTAATGCACCTAAATATTTCTGCAGACTGAGCACTGCATCCCGCCATGACAACAGCACTTCACCTCAGCAGGATAACACGTCCTGCCAAATCATGCAAATTGCTCTGGAACGGCTAATATGACCAAGAGAGCAAGAGGAATGATGAGGAATCAAAGTTGTTTTGGTAGGCGACCCACACAAAAGCAGGCAGATGGTTTCTGATGAGGACATAAGGCAGATTTAAGATGGACTGGTTGATCCAAGATTCACAGTAACCAATGGGAAGCTGAGTTTTTTGCGCAATTTACACCTAGGAGAGAAACGGAGCACAAGTTTATCTGACGTCTCTTCCTACAGTTCACTCAGAATTTTGTGTTACTCATGAGATTCTGTAAAATCATGTGTTCATTGCATATATGTGCAGAAAGTGATGCTCTCATAGTGGTACGGATTTATATCAGTTCTTAATAAATAACTGGCCAGCTTAACCTAAAGAGAGGAAGGAATTAATCAGTAAATGAATGCTTGCATGTGCACTGAGCAGTCTTTTAAGCGGGATGTGCAGAGCGCTGCTTTGATGGGGCCCTCGGTATTCTTGTCACGCCCAAGGCACTATCCATTACAGCTCATTACCCGGGGAGAGAATAAAAGAGAGTAGAGACCCTTGGTCATGCTTGCCTGAGCTCACAGAAGACCCAGCAGGGTTAAACATCAACCAAGCCACGAAAACCCACCAGCTGGGCAGGTGTCAACAACACAGAATTGTAAACACCACAAGAATTGCTCTTGGGATGACTCGATGAACAATAATAAAGCAACCAACACTTCACAGAAACGTAGCTGAATCTAAATTTGACACATGCCTATCATCATAATGGCACCTTTGTTTTGAAGATCATGGTTTTTCAAACTTGAGCTGCATTGACGTTACACATGAAATCACTCATGCTGCAGGATAGAGAATGTAAAACATCTGCAATAGTGACCTCTCTAAAATCTACTAGGATTCAGATGTTTCAGTTAAAAAAAATGTGATAGGAAGTGTGGGTTGAAGACGTGGCTTTTTCTATAAATAAAAGATATATAAAGTCTGCTTACTGACAAAGTCTGCTTTTCAAAAGAAAGCTCTGCTGGTGTGGACCATTCACCTATAACAGCTTCCACAGAACCTTAGGAGAACCGTGAGATGACAGATGTGCAGAGCTGGAAATGTTCATGAACCTGCATTTAAATAAACTGTCTGCAAGTGGTGAAAATTCACGACTGTT
Source organism: Diplotaxodon limnothrissa (assembly GCF_057381915.1). Classification (NCBI taxonomy): domain Eukaryota; kingdom Metazoa; phylum Chordata; class Actinopteri; order Cichliformes; family Cichlidae; genus Diplotaxodon; species Diplotaxodon limnothrissa. The sequence goes on along the minus strand of NC_140602.1, from coordinate 53,966,732 downwards.
ACTTCACAATGTTACCAAAAAAGTCAAAACACTCGGTGAATACCCACAAATCCGTGTTCTTCTTTCTGCTATAAGTAAAACAAAAAAAAAACAAACAAAAAACAAAAAAAAAACAAAAAAAAAAAAGAATAAGACTGGTGTCTACAGGAAAACCGCTGTCCTCTGAAAAATAAAAATAAAAATAAATAAATCATTGCTCTAAACCTGCAGGCAAGATGTTTCACATCACTTATTTCTGTGCACACATGAAACAAAAGTTGACTTTTTGGAAGATGTTATGCTTGGAGAAAAAAACAACAACTATCAAATATGGTGGAATGAGCGCCATGCTCTGTAGCTGCTTTGCTGTCTCACTGCCCGGACACCTCGTTATTACCGACGGAATAATGAATTTAAATGAAACCAAGACATTTTCAAGGAAGAAGACCCTGGCCTAAACCTTGGGAAAGAATGAATAAAATCAACAACTGAATAGTCAAATAATAATAATGAGAAAATTTATGTTTTTGAATGGCCAATTCAAATGCCAAGGCATGACCTGCTAATGGGGGCCCAAAAAGTCTAAAATGCAGGTATGAAAAAGGTGTGCATGATTATTCAGTGTGTTCAGTGTGTTGGACCAGCATTTTTAAAGGCTTTTACATTGATTTGATCTGTGAGAGCGCATGGTCTACTGGAAGAGCAGTCCAGTAACCAGCAGCAGCCTCATTCAGAAGATTAAGTTTATCTGAGTTTAAGTAATGAAGGTACTTCGAGAACTCTGTGTACCAGTGTTCTAGCCTTGAATATCAATTGAAAACTTGTTTTGCTAGTCTCTCATTGAAACAGAAAAAAGTAAACCACTTGTGTGTTATACTTTCAAAACTGAATAGCCGTGTCTGTCCTTGAAGCAAATGAAGACGAAGCACCAAAATATCATCGCATGACTCTAAAATTATTAAAATCTCCATTCTATCTTCCGAAAGAAAGAAGTACAATGAAGTCCTGTAATCATCATCAAATGAGAGGCATGACATTTTGAGATACTATTGATGACTTCATTCACTCTGTTTGGGACACAGCTTAATACGGCACAGTGGCGGGTGAAGCCTGCTCTGTAAAGCACATTATTATTCTGCTCCGTTTCATCTGCACCAAATCACGCTGATGCGTTGTAAATTCAGATGGCGAAAAGGGAAGGAAGCCAAAGACAGAAGGAAAAAGACGCAAACTTTCCCGTCTACTTATACCACTGCAACGAACATAATTAAAGCACTGCTGTCGATTCTTCAGATTTGGCAAAAAAATCTGTAACTGAGCATTTGATTGTTGTTGCTACTAAATACATAATTCTCGGTGGTCAGGAACAAATGTAATCGCATGGCAGGATGCTGTAAAAGGACCAAACTTCAGCCAGGAGATAATCCATCCACAATACGAGGTTAGTCATTCATATACTGCTGCATGGGCTGGGCTGTAGTTACATCCTAAGGTTTTAAAAACTGAGCTTAAATAAATGATTAGTTGTAATAAAAGCCGAGGGAGGTCAACAGGGATCACTGACTGTTTTAGGAGCTTTTTGAGATTAAATAGAAGAAAATACAAAACATTAAACATGTTAACAACACAAAAGCCATATTAAACGCAGACTACTTTAGGCCCGGAAGTAGAATTTGTCACGTCATCACTTAACGACCGGATTGGTGCCGGGCTGGATTTAGTGGCTGAAAAACACTATTAAACCAGCCAGGAAGTAAGAGAGGGCCAGAAGGACAAATGAGAGCAATGGGCAATGGGGACAGAAAAAGAAAGAAAAGTGAAAGTCAAAGACAAAGATGGCATATACAAATATGTCAGGGGTTGATAGATGTTCAATGCTGGAAGAGCAAGAGCTGAATGTCAGTGAGTGAGTGAGATGTGAAGAGGGGATAGGAAAAGGAAAAAGGAAGAAAGGGAAGGAGCTCGAGAGAAGGTTGGATATTACAGTCAGACCACTTGGGGAATGTTTACAGAATTTAATAACTCTAAATGTCATCACTTTATTGGATTTATGGATGGATATCTCTCTCCCATTATGCCGCACTCTTTCCATCATCCTCTCTCTCTCTCACACTCTCACAGCCCCACCTGCAGTAGCTGCCATTGTTCACACTACTACCGTTTTCTGGAAAAATGACAGGGCACTTGAATCAAGAGATCAAAGGTAAAGCTTCATATCACATTCACAAAACCATCAAATCACCAAGTGCCTTGTTTAAAAGGCAACAAAATATGAGATCATTACATGAATGTCTAAAAGGATTCAAGTGTCCCTGCTATTATATCTTACAGAGCAATAGCATTATAGACCCGATAAATTCCTAAAAATGTAGAAATGCCTGTAATGCAGGGCTGTCAAACATGAGGCCCAGGGGCTAAAATCGGCCTGGCAAAGATCTGGCCTGCTGGAAGGCTTTGGAAAATATGAAGGAGTGCACAGATTTTGAATTTTCAACTAAAATGTTCATAGGATTTGCAGATTTTTCTGTTGGTAAATACTCTACCTGCACTGCCATTCATACTACACCTTTATGTGGCCTACAATATAAAATTAGTTTGACATCCCTGCTCCCATGAGTTGAATAAAAGTGTGTGGTAAACACAAATTAAATATGTCATTTTATTTATTTATTCATTTCTTCCGAGATATTCAAAGCTTTCTAGAGTCAAATGTGTGGTTGTCTGTCAAACAGCTAAAGCTTGGCTTGAATTGGGCCACGCAACAGGACAATAATCCCAAACACACACACAAATGTATAACAGAATCGCTGACAAAAGAAAAGAATCAAGGTCTTGTAAAGTCCAGACCTCAACCTGACTGAAATGGTGTGGTAGAAGGGATGTTGTAAAGAAGAGTAGTCCAAAATCCCTCCACGATGACTGATAAAGTAACACAGAAAACAATTACTTCAAGTTATTGCTGCTAAAGACAGTTCTACAAGCTATCGATTGATTAAGCATGCAATCCGATTGTTCAGTGATGACGTGATGAATCCTACTTCCGGGTCTAAAGTAGTCTGCGTTTAATATGGCTTTTGTGTTGTTAACATGTTTAATTTTATGTATTTTCTTCTATTTAATCTCAAAAAGCTCCTAAAACAGTCAGTGATCACTGTTGACCTCCCTCGGCTTTTATTACCACTAATCATTTATTTAAGCTCAGTTTTTCAAACCTTAGGCAAGGCAAGGCAAGTTTATTTGTATAGCACAATTCAACAACAAGGTGATTCAAAGTGCTTTACAGAGACATTAGAAACAAGAACAAATAAAAAGCATGATTTAAAATTGATTAAAACAAGCAAATAAACTAACTAATTAACAAACAAACAAACAAACAAACAAACAAAACAGTATATAAAATCAAAACAGATAAAATCAGAACAGTAGATAAAATCAGTAGTTAAATGTAAGTTTTGAAATTTAAGCTTAAAGTGTGGATTTGGTGCTTTATTCAAATGCAGCTGAGAACAGGTGAGTCTTCAACCTGGATTTAAATAAACTGAGTGTTTCAGCTGATCTGAGGCTTTCTGGGAGTTTGTTCCAGATATAAGGAGCATAAAAGCTGAATGCAGCTTCTCCGTGTCTGGTTCTGACTCTGGGAACTGATAAAAGACCGGATCCAGATGACCTGAGGGATCTGGAAGGTTCATACTGGGTCAGGAGGTCATTGATGTATTTTGGTCCTAAACCATTCAGAGCTTTATAGGCCAGCATCAGAACTTTAAAGTCTATCCTCTGACGGACAGGCAGCCAGTGTAAAGACCTCAGAGCTGGACTGATGTGGTCCACTTTTTTGGTCTTAGTGAGGACTCGAGCAGCAGAGTTCTGAATGAGCTGTAGTTGTCTGACTGATTTTTTAGGTAGACCTGTAAAGATGCTGTTACAGTAATCAAGCCTACTAAAGATGAATGCATGGACTAGTTTTTCCAGGTCCTGTTGAGACATCAGATCTTTTATCCTTGAAATATTCTTGAGGTGATAGTAAGCTGACTTTGTTATTGTCTTAATGTGTTTTTCTAAGTTTAGGTCTGCATCCATCACTACACCCAAATTTCTCGCCTGGTTTGTGGTTTTTAGATGTATAGATTGAAGTTCTCTGGTGACCTGTAATCGTTTTTCTTTGGCGCCAAAGACTATTACCTCAGTTTTGTTTTTGTTTAGCTGGAGAAAATTGTGGCACAACCAGTCATTGATTTCCTCAATGCATTTACCAAGAGCCTGTACAGGGCCTCGGTCTCCTGGTGACATTGTGATATATATTTGTGTGTCATCTGCATAGCTGTGATAGTTTATTTTGTTGTTGTTTATAATCTGTGCCAGTGGGAGCATGTAGATGTTAAACAGAAGGGGTCCCAAGATGGAACCTTGGGGAACTCCACATGTGATACTTGTCTGCTCAGATGTGAAGTTACCTATTGATACAAAGTATTTCCTGTTTTCTAAGTATGTTTTGAACCAGTTTAGTACAGTTCCTGAAAGACCTGCCCAGTTCTCCAGTTGTTTGAGTAATATGTTGTGGTCAACTGTATCAAATGCTGCACTGAGATCCAGTAAAACTAGGACTGACATTTTTCCACTGTCTGTATTCAGACATATGTCATTAAACACTTTGGTCAGAGCGGTTTCAGTGCTGTGGTTCTGTCTAAAACCTGACTGGAAGGCATCGTAGCAATTATTCTGTTTTAAGAAGTAACTGAGCTGTTGAGAAACTGCTTTTTCAATGATCTTACTTAAAAATGGGAGATTTGAGATCGGCCTGTAGTTGTTCATTTGTGTCTTGTCGAGATTGTCCTTTTTCAGTATAGGTTTTATTACAGCAGTTTTTAGTGGTTCTGGAAACACACCTGATAATAAAGAAAAGTTGACGATCTGTAACAGGTCTGACTCCAAAGTCTTTGAGACCTTTTTGAAAAAACTTGTTGGCAGGACATCTAAACAGCAAGAGGAGGAGTTCAGTTTACCTAAGATGTCCTCCAGGTCTTTGCTGTTAATAGGTTGAAACTGTTTCATGGTGTTTAAACAGTTTTTTGGTGGACACAGTACATATCCTGGATCTGCTGTTGATGTACCAATTGCTTGTCTAATTTTTTGGATTTTTTCTGTGAAGAATTTGGCAAAGTCATTGCAGGCCATGGTCGAATGAAGTTCAGCTGCCACTGACACAGGAGGGTTTGTTAGCCTGTCAACTGTAGAAAATAAGACCCGAGCATTATGGCTGTTTTTAGTGATGATGTCAGAGAAGTAGGACCTCCCTGCACTCCTCAGTTGTAAATTATAATTGTGAAGTTTCTCTTTATAAATGTCATAATGAACCTGGAGGTTTGTTTTTCTCCATCTGCGCTCAGCTTTCCTACACTCTCTTTTTTCATTTTTCACTAGTGTGGAGTTTCTCCATGGAGACTTTTTCCTTCCAGAGATAACCTTCACCTTAATGGGAGCAATAGTGTCCATTACATTTAACATGTTAGCATTGAAGCTATTGACGAGCTCATTGACTGACCCTCTGGACAGGTCAGGTGTTAATGGGAAGACCTGGTTAAAAATTGCACTACTGTGTTCAGTTATACACCGTTTTGTGATCACTGTTGTTGATATATTTGTGTGGGCTGAGATTTTACTTTCAAAGAAAACACAGTAATGATCAGACAGGCCCACATCAGACACAGTAACCTTTGAAATGCTCAGGCCTTTGGAGATCAGTAGGTCAAGAGTGTGTCCTCTATTATGTGTGGCCTCTGTTACATGCCGAGTCAGCCCAAAGTTGCCCAGAGTGTTACTCAGGTCTTTAGTCCCTTTGTCCTGAGGGTTGTCCACATGAATGTTAAAATCCCCAACAATAATTACACAGTCAAAATCAACACAGATCACAGACAGCAGTTCATTGAGGTCATTAAAAAAGTCTGTGCAGTATTTGGGAGGCCTGTAAACATTAAGAAACACAACTTTGGATGGGGCCTTCAGCTGTAAAGCCACATATTCAAAAGACTGAAAACTTCCAGGAGATAGCTGCTTACATTGAAATGATTCATTAAATAAGACAGCAACCCCTCCTCCTCTCCTGCTCACCCTGGCCTCACTGATAAAACTGTAGTTAGTAGGGGTCGTCTCGATGAGAACAGCTCCACTGTTACTTTGGTCCAACCAAGTTTCAGTTAAAAACATAAAATCAAGGCTGTGCTCAGTGATTAAATCATTAATTAAAAATGTTTTCCCAGCTAAAGATCTAACGTTTAATAAAGCCAACTTAAGTGTTTTAGAGGTATTACTTGTCCCCTCGTGTTTGGGAGCAGTCTGTGGCACACAAGGTATGTTTACTATGTTTAAAGATCTTTTAGAGTGCAGCTCTCTGTGTTTTGACCAGGCCACATGTCTCCTGTCACCTAAAAGTACAGAAATTTTAAAACCTTCTAGTAAACAGGGTCCCAGCTTCTCCTGGGAAAAGTCACCACTGCCATAATCCTCACAGCCCGGACCCTTCACACATCACACATCAGACTGCGGAGACAGGGCATGAAGAGGAACTAAGGGGGGCGAGGCTGGGCAATGTGACTTCGATTGCTCTGTTGAGGGTGGGGCTCGATGGCGAACCTTTGGCCGCTCTGGTGGGGGGTTTATGGGGGACAAAAAGGGATTGGGACGGGGGGTAGTATGGGCATAAATCTGTGCCATCAGAAACTGAATTTGAATAAGTTAAATTTGAATTTGAATTGCTCAGATTGAATCTGAATTGTAACTTGAATAAATGCTTTTGAAAACTGAATTTGAATTAGTCTAATTTGAAATTGAATTTATGGTTTGAAAATGATCATCACTAAATTGAAATTGAATTTTATATTTTGAAAATGAATTGATTTGCTTTGAAACTGCATTTTATCCTTTAAAAATTCAGCTCTCGAATAATTTCAGTTTCACTTCTCACCATTCAGTTTCAGTTCTACAATTCAATTTCAGTTCCAAAATTCAGTTTTTTGGAACTTACATCCGGTTCCGGTTCAAGCGCAGATTAATAGAACTACGTTTTACTAGCGGACCGAAAGTGTTACTGACGGGAATCTACAGCATGTTGAGCTGAATTAAGACTTCAGAAGTCATTCGTCATGTCGAGTGACCAGCGGATAAACTCTCAGGTTGGTAATAAATGTATTACATGTATAAGAACAAGCGTCATGTTAACAAAAGATAGCCGTACAGTAACTGTTATGCTTATTGTAGCTGTTAGCTAAAAACGCTAATTTAGCGTAGTTTGCCCTGAATTCAGCTTTGACAAACAAATATGATCGACTGTTTCTAGTAGAATTCCAAAGTTGTCATCTTGTACCCTCTCAGAGTACCCCTCTGTATGCTTGCAGAGACCCCTACAGTAGGGAAACATGCAAAACGGTGCCCAAACCTTTGTATTTTAGCTTTATTTATGTCTTATGCTGGGCAGACACTGTGCGATTTTTTTCAGTCGCACGATTCAGCTCCTGCTATTGACTCGCAGGGGTTAGAAGTTCATAGGTCACGATGCAGGGTCTCACACTATACGGCCCGATGCTCTGATGCGACCCGAGTGCTCACACTGTGCGTCCATAAAATCAAGGTTATAAGAGAAATTCTGTTGCTCGCTCTCCCTCTCTGTCTTTCACTCACACAGACACACCACCACCATCAACTTTGCTAAATTGCTAATGAAAAACATTGATCAGGCAGCTGTGATTGAGCAGCAGTGTAGATCCAACTATTTTCACGGTTGTTGTGGTCGTGATAATTTTGTTAGGCCACATCGAAAAGGTTCGGGTGAGCTTGCCATAGTTCTACAAGTTGTGCCTCCATCGCTTGTGTGTCCAGATCACACGCTGCACTGCCGTGCTGCGCCGTCTTTTTTGCTGACATTTGTGTTTGCGCGTGCGCAGTGTGAGAAGCTGCGGTGACACCCTCACGACCAAGCGATTGATGATCGGGAGCTGGTCGTGAGGTGTTTATCGCTTCCCGTTACCCCACGTATATTACACGATGCACGACGCACGATGAAGGCCAAAATCGGGCCGATCGCCAAAACGGTCGCACGACTCAAAAATCGGCTCAAAATGGGCCAAAAATCGCACAGTGTAAGCCCAGCATAACACAGCATCCCAACTCTTTAGCTAACTTAATAACTTTAGCTAAAGTGAATAGTTAGTCTAATTCATTAGTGCAGCATTACTGGATCACCTCTGTTTGAAGTGATATAATATGATATACAACTATCACTGAAACAGCAAACTTTGTAAATAAGCAAACAACACTTCTCATTCTCTAAACGTTTGGCCACAGCTGTAGATTACACTATCAGTGCTTGTTCACTCTTGACAATAATAACATTTCTAAATTTACTTTGTGCATTTACAGGTAAACAATATCTAATATTTTATCTAAATGACTGCTTTGTCTTTGAAAAGGGTGAAGAGCCTGAGGCCGGTGACAGTCCAGTTCTACTCTAAGTACATCCTTACAGTGGCTCACAGGACAAGGCCACATTCTTGTCCTGCCAGAAGAGAAGAGAAACTTCAGAGTCTTCATGCAGTTCAACCACACCTGTCATATTCCGTATGACAGGGGTCTCAAACTCCAGTCCTCAAGGGCCAGTGTCATGCAACTTTTCCATGCCCTCGAGGACTGGAGTTTGAGACCCCTGCCGTATGGTGTTCATGCTGTTTTCTACCCCACAGTTACAGCATGTCTGACTGCCTGTTCAGCATATGCAAAAATATGAGTTTAAGCATGTGATGACTAAAGCCTTCCATTATGGTGTTTGTCATCACATGTCACAGACATCTGGATGATCATTTGGAATAAACTAAAAATTTGTTACTTCATCTTTTATTTTTACTATTATTATTGTTCTTATTTTACACTTTTCATTGTTAGGCATTAGGTTTATTTGTAGTAGTCCTTTCCAACGTCTTTCCCTCTTCCATGTTACTGTGTCAGCTTGCCAGCATCTATTTGGGGTTGGAAGTGGAACAGAAAGTAAAGAAATCCAAAGTGCCATTAAAACCAGGAGAGGTTCTTATATTTCAGAAGAAGGGATTAATTCAAAAGAAATGACCTCAACGCCATATTTTATTTAGGAACCCTAGAGAGCACTTTGCAAAATAACACATTCTTATAATTTCACCCTCAGATGAGCCAAGCTACAACTGTCAGGGAAGGTGATGTAGGTACAGAGCATGTGAGAGTGGTTAAGTTAATGTCTCTTGTCTAGATGAAGGCACAAGAGGGATCAATGGCAAGGCGTAGAGATTCAGTATCTTCAGTCTTCAGTGGACACTCCATTTCTGGCACAAAACACCTGTAAAAGATGGTCGATTTAGGAGGTGACCCGACAACTTCAGCCTGTCAAACATATTAATAGAGCAGTGTGTTTAAAAAAAAAAAAAAAAAAAATCTAATTAAGCATGCACTCAGCACCCTAAGAATTATTATGGTAGTTAAACACAGTGATAGTTGTATATCACATTATATCACTTCAAACAGAGGTGATCCAGTAATGCTGCACTAATGAATTAGACTAACTATTCACTTTAGCTAAAGTTATTAAGTTAGCTAAAGAGTTGGGATGCTGTGTAAGACATAAATAAAGCTAAAATACAAAGGTTTGGGCACCGTTTTGCATGTTTCCCTACTGTAGGGGTCTCTGCAAGCATACAGAGGGGGTACTCTGAGAGGGTACAAGATGACAACTTTGGAATTCTACTAGAAACAGTCGATCATATTTGTTTGTCAAAGCTGAATTCAGGGCAAACTACGCTAAATTAGCGTTTTTAGCTAACAGCTACAATAAGCATAACAGTTACTGTACGGCTATCTTTTGTTAACATGACGCTTGTTCTTATACATGTAATACATTTATTACCAACCTGAGAGTTTATCCGCTGGTCACTCGACATGACGAATGACTTCTGAAGTCTTAATTCAGCTCAACATGCTGTAGATTCCCGTCAGTAACACTTTCAGTCCGCTAGTAAAACGTAGTTCTATTAATCTGCGCTTGAACCGGAACCGGATGTAAGTTCCAAAAAACTGAATTTTGGAACTGAAATTGAATTGTAGAACTGAAACTGAATGGTGAGAAGTGAAACTGAAATTATTCGAGAGCTGAATTTTTAAAGGATAAAATGCAGTTTCAAAGCAAATCAATTCATTTTCAAAATATAAAATTCAATTTCAATTTAGTGATGATCATTTTCAAACCATAAATTCAATTTCAAATTAGACTAATTCAAATTCAGTTTTCAAAAGCATTTATTCAAGTTACAATTCAGATTCAATCTGAGCAATTCAAATTCAAATTTAACTTATTCAAATTCAGTTTCTGATGGCACAGATTTCTGCCCATAGGGTAGATCTGAGCCCAGCATTGACCCGCTCCATCATCTCCTCAGTGAATTTCAGGTGTGGGGAGGAGGGAGAAAGGGAGGGGGAGGAGGGTGATGGCCTGTCAGGGGTTTGGGGGACTGGGGAATGTAACTACAGCCCAGCCCATGCAGCAGTATATGAATGACTAACCTCGTATTGTGGATGGATTATCTCAGTTGTTCTCCTGGCTGAAGTTTGGTCCTTTTACAGCATCCTGACATGCGATTACATTTGTTCCTGACCACCGAGAACACTCACGGTAACTTTTATCGAGTGGAAAAAAAATTTGCTTGTTTATATTATGCTAACATAGCTGTGTCGCTAGCGGTCACGTAGCACATCATTATATACCAGCTAGCCCAACTTCAGTAACCCTACAAACGTCACTGCTGTTTAGTTTTCTGTCTTCATTTATGCTGGAAGTGATAACAGAGCTGTACGTTTAATTTGTTTCCAAAACCCCGCAGTCAGGACATGCTATATTGTATTTAGATAGAAGCTAGCAAGCTAAGTCCCTGCTAACTTTTAACTCCGTTAAATGTCATAAATTCCGTTTTCATGGATGCCTGGATGTTAAACTCAATTGTTACACCTGGTAGAGCAGAACGCTGATTATTTTATTAAAGATGAAAGACTTTAGACAGTTTTTCAACTCTCAGTAATGCCATAGTGATCGTTTGATATATGGACCTGTAGCGGAGTTTAGGTCCAGACACGGCTAGTGACGTCAGACTGAACAATCGGATTAGTTTTCCACAAGGTTACATAGTCCTCTGGTATGGAACTGTATATTAAGTATTAGTGAGTCAGAGTCACTATTTTGGTGCTACTGTACAAGCCTGAATTAACACATTTTTATTATGTAAACCCATTTTTATATTTGGTTCAGTATTTTTCCCTTTCTGCTACAGCATCGTGTGTGCTGTAAACATAACTACAGCATATGCAGAGATGAGAGACATGGCACGAAACAGGAAGACAAATGTGGATGTTAGAAATCAGTTCAGCTATTCTATTTGTGTGCTAATATTCAGAGCTGAAGTCTGCGACTGATGGGAAAGAGGCTGCTGTGTTATAAAAAACCATGACTCACTCACTGGTGCCACTGTACTAAGGACTGCAGTTACCCAAACACAAAGACACACATGCAGATATGCATAAAATTACAGGCACAGATTACAAGCACATAATCAAAATCACTGCATTTCAATCAACCCTTTCTGTGGGCAGAAATCCACAACGACAACTATTCTTGTACTCGATAAGAGGCGAGATAGACAGGAAGAAGGGGGTTAGTACTCTCGACAGCAATAATGCCATTAATGATCTGGGTGCACTCAAGGAAGCTGGAAGAATCATTGCAGTACCTGAAAGAGTGAGTGAGTGCGCGTGTGTGTGTGTGTGTGTGTGTGTGTGTGTGTGTGTGTGTGTGTGTGTGTGTGTGTGTGTGTGTGTAATAATACATTTATGTAAAGGGCGTGACTGGATTTCATGAGATCTAAGATACACACTCTTGCACAGACACGCACACCTGTTTGAGTAATTAATGAGTCATACAATATATAAATGACCCTGAAATACACCGGCCAGTGACATCTAACATGATGCAATGAGGAGAAAAGCAGCAGATAGGGCAGAGAGAGTCAGAAAAGAGGGACATGACATTGCATTCTGTTCAACCTTGAGGTCTAACAATGGTGCATTTGATGAAATTGATGTAAGTGCATTTGTATTTATTTAGTTTTTAATTTGGTGGCTTTTATTGGCACATATTTTGTACATTTCTGCCACCAACTGTTTACCAGGGAAACAGAAAAAAACAAAACAAAACACCAAGACCGATAAAACCAAGCATAGCCTGTTGACTTATTAAATAATGACTTAATCTCAAAGAAGCATTCTTTGTATAATGTAGAAGATCTTAACGGATAAAAAAAAAACCCCAAACATATCTGATAATATCAACCGCGTGATCCAAGCAAGGCACTCTGCCGTTACTAGAAACTTTAAAAGCCCACACATCGCAGTTGGTTTGATATTCATCAGCGTGTCCAGGGAAGGTCAGTGTGAATCAGATGGTGGAGCAGCCACTACAGCAGTAAGGGTCAGATAATCTGTGATACAAGAAGAGCATTCGGGGCCATTCAGAGCAGCGGAGAGCAACAAGAGGCATACAAGGGCGTGGTAAGGTCAGTGCAATAAATTGTATCATTTGCAGCTGTACAGATAACAGCCTGAAATAGAGAGCCGCTGGACAAAAATTGGTGCAGATTGAGAAATGAGTACATAATATTGATTCAGCAGATATATCTGATAATAAGTGTGCACTCAAGTCCAAAGCTAGTGATGCACTTTCCACAGCTAGGGTCAGACTGACATAAATTTTGTTAGAGAGTGTGCACAATACCCTAATGCAGACACCCATGAGCTTTGCAGCCACAGAAACACCAAACTAGCAGGAGAGGAGATGCTACATAGGCATAATTTGGCTTTATCAAAAAGGCAAAGACGACTGAATGTTTATTAAATTAGAAGGGGAAATTGCCCAGACTGTGGAAAAACAAGCGTAGGACTTCCTTAAAATGCTCTTTTCAATACTAACCAAATGTACAGGTTGAACTGTCGCTATGGAAGAAAATCCATATTTATCTATTGTCACTCACACATACAAAGCTAGTACTCCAAAGCTGTTTGTACATCTCTTGTCCACAACAGTAACAGAATCCCAAAAGCAATTATTTTCCACAAACAGCTGGATCAGGTGACCCTGAATACTCCCTTAGTAATGGTGAAATACGTCTAGATGGCTGGGGGCTTCCTATTATGCACTGAGCCTTCAGTTCACTCACTTCTTTTCACTCACTATATGTTTATACATCACTCTGCATTTCATTATTAATACACTAATACTTTATTCCACAGTGTGTCTTTTGTTCCGTCTTCCTCCCCTCACCCTCAGCTGGTCGTGGCAGAAGGCTGCCCTTCCCTGTGCCTGGTTATGCTAGAGGTTTCTTCCTGTCAAAATGGAAGCTTTTCCTTCCCACTTTTGCCAAGTGCTTGCCCACAGGGGACTGTCTGATTGTTGGGGGGTTATTGTAGGGTCTTTAACTTATAATATAAAGTGCCTTTAGCTGACTGATGCTGTGAACTTGCGCTAAATTTAATAAAACTGAACTGAAATTGCTTTCTCGTTTCATTTTATTGGTACACTGTTTAGCATTTTCATCAAAACAAGTGTTTGAAATGCATGTTTTTCCCTATTCCTGCGTGAGTTTCCTGCACAGTCCAAAGAAATACATGACGGGGGTCAATTGGTGATTCTGAATTGACCGTAGGTGTGAATGTGAATGAACTGGTTCCAGACCCCCTGCAGCCCTGGATTGGAAACTGCGTTGATTTTCAAAACTATGTTTATCTGAACACCAGGTTTTCCATCCCTTTCCCACAACTGATAGCAATTTGTGCACAGCATATTGCAATCTGCAGACGACACATTGCGCCTGACAACCCTTGAAAAATAACCCAATTATATGTTAGTGATAATCTGGTATAAGAATTTGTAAGCATAATGAAATACAGATGAACAAATATTCTTTAGGCAAAACAGATAACCTAGAAAAAAAAAAAACTGGTGCAAGCAGTGTCAGTGTGTGTGTGCACACATCGCTGTGCTTCTGTTTCGCTGAAGATAATGTTGTTCAGCGAGTGTCCACCTTCTGATTAACGCAGAAGAATATTATAGAATATAAAGTCCAGCTGCTCCTCATCTGCAGGTCTCTCTCCAGAGTCTGCCTCAGGCTACAATCCCTAACAATGTCATCACAGCTAACAACCCACACAGTGAAAATGTATGCGTGTGTTCGCATGATTCCGTGTCCGCTCCTCGCTGCAAATAGTAATAATTCATGGCTTGAGAAATATCATAGAAGATTATAAAATAATTACTTATACAGTGGCCAGAGAGCTTGCTTGATTCTGATTGGCTGTAGAGAGACCATGGCAACAGGGACAAAGCCAAAGCCTCCATTTACATTTTATTGCAACACTAAGAAACTGATGTTTAATAACTCTAATAAGCCAAATCAAATCACAGAAAGACGACCTTGCACAGAAATGAATGGACTCCTGAATTTGAAAGCTACCTTGCCAATGACCTGAATGACACACTGTGGGACTTTAATGCCACTTTCTGTTTAGCCAAAGCTCAGGAAGACTAAAACCTCTGAGACCTATTAATTGTTATTTAGCTGAATTCATGGTCAAAATTCAACATCCGAAATGTGATGTTCAAAGCTTAAACAAGACAGAAAAAAGTACACACCAGCCTCCACTAGCCCCGCATCTTTAACCCAGACTGTAAACTCATTAGAAATTCTCCTGGCCTCTCAATACACTTCTTGGCCTGGTCAGAAACGTTGAGTTTGACATTGAAATATATCTGGCTCAGCATGGTAGGGAGGGCAAGCTTGAACTAACCATGGCATCTTATATCATCCACAGAGATGATGATGGGGTTGAATATGTAAGACTGATGCACAATCCACAAACTGAGCACCACAAAGACCTGGATACCCCACACAAAGTAAACTGAGTGGTTTCATATTTTTGATGGTTTTCATATCATATGTCTATTTAAATAAAGGTTTATCAGATAACTACAGTAATAGGTGCACTGTGGCCTACAATGTGTGGTCCAGCAAGGAGCCAATCACAGCTCACTTACCAGGGAACGTGCTTTAAGCAATCAGCAAAGACATTAATAAACTTAATGTCTTAATGTGTCCTGCGCAAATCTCTGAAGAACCACTGTAGGTCGGCAACAGTGGTCAGATGATGTGGGTGACAAGCCACCGATGCAAAGGCAGCCTGCAGGCTTACTGAGCTGTGACCGTGCAGGAGAGCAGACGAGGAGAGAGCCACGTTTTGTCATCTTCCAACGTCCCGACGACGTGGATAACGAACAATGCTTCGACAAGAGTTGCCCATTATGGCCAGTCTGCAGCTGTCAAACACCCTCCTTCAAAAAAAAGCTTCTTTGCTGGAGTCGCTAATATATCTCTGTTGAACTTCACAATAAACGGACGCGTTAAGACGAAGATTAAAAAGTCAAATACAGGAATGCACCAATATAACGGATCCTGGACTTCCTTACACAGAGACACTAGACTCTCAAAGTAGACAGCATCCAAAACCATAAAGGTGAGTACAGAATCAGTCCATTATTGTTCACAACGCTGACACAACAACTACATTAGAAAGTTTCCCGATAATATTACCGTTGTATGCCACATAAGCAGTCAAGATGAGTCAGCACACAGGAGAGCGGTGAAGGAATTGACATGTCAAACACACATCCTCACCCTTAACACAAAGCAAACCAAGGCTCTAGACTTCTGGCGAGTCAGTTCCGGCCATCACCCTTGCAAATTTCTTTCAATAATTTTGCATGTTATTCATTTGACACCATCACATTTTACCCTCGATCCATGATTTAAACCATGATTTTTATTACAGACTTACACCTGCTTATTGTTACCATGCTTTTCTGCACTGTGCATGCCTTTTTTAGTGGCGCTGCATGCAAAATGCTATTTCCTTTTCATGTAATTGCATCTAATGTAATAATGGTCACACATTAGCGTTAGCCGATACCGGCCTATCTGCAAATAAGTTCAGGGCGGAAAGGCGGTGGTTAATATGTTGTGTGACATCACTTTCACGCTGTATAAATGGTGCAAGTATTAAACAGTAATATCGCTTTATTTTCCTGGAGCAACACAAGTAATACAAACAAAACAGCACACAAACTGGTATCAGCCCAGAATATATCAATGCATGCATCCAGTGTCAAACTGTAAGAAACTTGTGAACGGACTAAAGAAAAAGAAAAACCTCCAAACTAGGGGTTCATCTTCTTTACTTGAGTAAATAATCATCATCCAAGAGTATTAGTCAAACCCTTAGCCGTAACCATGAAAAACTACATTAAGGCTTGTTTAAATGTTTCCCCTCGATTGTCAAGTGACTACAGAATAAGTAGGAAAATGCCCGACTTATATTTTATCAGGAATTAAGAGATGAAGTAAAGGGCGAAACAAAGTAAAGGCCATTAATTCCTGATACCGGACGTGTCTAAGAGTGTTATCCCTTACTTAAGAAGTGAGCCCCTTTGATACCATGTTTCTTTAGCTCTCCTACCATATAGGGGCACAGCAGTGGTCAGTGTTGGAGATGTTCAATGAATACTAAAAATGCTTGCAGCCTCTCCAAACATTCAAGTCTAAACATATGCACGCCAAGGAGCTTTCAGGCTATAGATTCCCCCCCTCCTCCTCCTCCTCCTCCTCGCTCTCTCTTCAGTCCATCTCTCCCACATCTCATCATCTCTTTTCTCTCTCCTGCCAGTTCCCAAGCCTGTCTTCTTACGCAGTCTCCCCCGTGGGGAGGGAGCTCTCAGACTGACAGGGAGTGTCACCGACTCCTCTCACAGCACATTACTCTCTCATTCCGCGTCCCTTCTCATCCTTTTTCCCCTATTTTTCACACAAGCACAAAGGCGCACGCGCACACATATGCTATGATATCCATCGCCTGCCCAAATAACATCTTAGAAGAGTGTAAGTACCAGAGAAGCATTTCCCCCTTTTCCCACTACATGCTGGTATGTGTGTGCTTGGCTCGGAGGTGCACCATTACACAGCAGTCAATGTGTGCACTTGCAGTTGAGGTCTGCGTATTTCTGTGTTAAGTCAGGTAAGATAAGACACCTCCTGGACATTCCAATTTCCTGTCCCATATTTACCTCCTTTGCTGAGCGCTTTATCAGTGAAACACATAAACGCTGATAGGTTAGGCAACCTTGCTGCTGTTTGAAGAATGGAGGGAAAAAGCTGGGGAGATGGGGGGGTGAACTGAACAGTGATGAGGCTGAAATGGATAGAAGAGATGGAGAATAGAAACACAGAAGTTATAAAAAAAAAAAAAAAAGAAGAAAAAAGAATGTATAAGTGGTAAGAGAATGAGAAAAGACAGCGGGACAAAGGAGGTTAGCTCATTTTGTCTGACTGCAGCAAAGAGAACAGTTTGCCGTGTTCCGCACTGAACAATCACTAGTGTCCCCTTGTGATAGTTTGACAGTAATGTTAATGCCTCATTAAAAGCACGAAGAGAGGAAGCCACTCCGCTCCCAGTTTTGAAATGGAAAGCAATAGAACATCTCTTCAAACGCAGCACATCCATTAATTAAACCCCACAGATGGACATCCTGGCTTATTCCCAGGCACACAAAAGATATGTACTGGGAGTGATAACTGTTAGTCATGCATGCATTAAAAAAAGTCCAGAGTGAGACGAGGGTGTGATTACAGGTCAGCTCAGCTTGGTGTGGAATACTAATTGACACCGTGAGGCAGGGGGGCAAATATTTGCCAAGTGGCTGAACTTCTGAGGAAACTGTGACGAACTGGCCATTATCACAGCTAGAAGCAAAACAATATTACATGTGTAGCGCTGTGGGGTAGAAATCCAAATATAGATATGTGCTGTATAGGCAAGGACTGATGGAAATGCATGCAGGAAATTGTGGTGGGCAGGGTAGGGCTGTCAAAAAATGATCACATTCATGTTCCTCTTATGAGTTTATTAATACACGACATTGAAACTGTTTTTAAGGAACTACTTTAATCAGTTCTATAAATAAAGCTATCAAATGCAGACTTGTACTGACTGTAACTATCTATGTCTATTTTTTAGAAGAAAAAAGAAAGCAACAGCAAATGCGATGTGTGTTATAAGGCAGAAAGTACATAGCCTGAGCTTGTCATCAAGGTGTTTACTTGCGAGCCTTGTGACTTGTTTCAGGGAATAGGTGTAATTTTGCTCCTACAGACAGTGTTAATCATCACTTGCATAGTTTATTGAAAGCTGATCTTTAAGGGTGATATTTTCCCATCATTCTGCCAGCATCCAGAAAGACTAGCGTTTGACCCTGTATTTCAGCAGTGCGGCTCCCATTTGGGACCCCTGGATTAGCTAAAGTACGAGCGCGCGCTCACGTCTTGTTACTTTGTTTATTTTATTTTATTTTATTTTATTTTTTTTGGCCTGTCCCGTTTGGCTCTTTTGCCATCAGAATTGTTGTCTAAAGGCAAAGAAAGATGCCCAACGGATTTACTTTACCAAACTGACCATCCCAGCCTTGCCGTAATGGTCCATTTGATTCACCTTTTATTGTTTATTTTATTTTCACTTACTGAATACGGGACAGACTTGACTGGGGGAAAGAAGGGGAGAAAGAAAGAGGGAAAGAGAAACAGCTGAGAAGAGGGACGGGGGAGAAGGGCAAAAGACAAAAACCAACAGAACGGGCAGAGAAAAAAAATGCATATATCAATCACCTGGGTCACCTGCTGAGAAAGAAAAAAGAAAGCAAGCAGAAGAGAACAAGAGTAATAGAATAAACAACATCACAATGATATATGGGAATATGACAGTAAATACTAAATGTTAAACATTATTGTGCAGCACATAAGATCAACAGAACACAGTGTGCTTTGAGGTAGGAGCCAAAAAGGGTGTAGTTTGTGGGTGTGATCACCCGTGTGTACACCTGTGAGCATGGACGCGCTTGTTTTTTGTTTTTTAAAAGGTTCCTTCATGTAATAATCTGCTAGAGGGTGTGGGGGGGCCACAGCCCCGTCCTCCAGGGCGTGAAGCAGGTGTGGAGGAGATCAAAACTCCAGACATCCAGAGGCCCCCAGAACACAAGAGACCAAGGAAGACCAACAGAGGGGCAGCTGCGCCACTGTCCCGGAAAGAGCTGAGGAGAGTCCCAGATGAGGGCTCACTCAGCAGCCGCGGAGCAGAAGCCAGGGGGAGTTGCAGTGACGCGCCCGTGAGCTCCGCCGGCAGCCAGCTGCGCCTGAGTGACCGAGCCCCAGGCCGAGAGGCCGGGGGCACCCCACCTCCGAAGTGGCCCGAGCGAGCCCCAGGCTCCAGGCCCCGATAAGCGGCCGCCAAGGAGTGAGCCGGTGTGTACCTGGACGCCCATCCCCGGACACAAAGAACCACCAACGCACCGATGTCTGAGGGGGTCCGCCACTGGCAGGGGAAGTGGTGGTAGGGGGAGATAGGCCTCCAAACCTTGGAGGGCCTGAGATGTCCCCAGAGAGGTGGCGCCTGACACCCAACCTGACATATAGACACAGACATACAGGCACACACAGACATACAAACATCCATTCCCACCCTCATGCTCTCATATGCACTTACTCCACACTCAACCAACGTGGAGACAGACATAAAGAGACGTTGTACACACGATCACACTCCCCAAGCGTACTCTACAAACCGGGTCTAGGTGCCCCCGCCCCTGGAGGGGGGAACTGCACCCAGACCCAGGTGGTGTTTCCCTTTTCCCTGCGGTGGGGGGAGGCAGACCGCCCCGACTCCGCAGCAGCAGGAAGGCTCCACACTCCAGACCGCAGTCGGACGGCCAACTCCTCCTCCTAGTCCTAGCCCCCCTGCTCCAGCAGGTCGCAGAGAATGGGGGTGAGAGAAGACTCCAAACCTCCCTCCACCCGCTCATTGTAATGTTGATGCATGTGTGTTCTAAGGTGCATTTAAAACCCAGGAGGGCTTGGAGCTACCTGCCAGAGAGCAGCAGGTAAGCGCATGGTCCCTCCTGCTAGCCCTCAATGTCTACGTGTATTTAAAATTGAGAGGTGGGCAACGATGCCAGGGGTGGGGTGTACACCCTGATGGTACTTTGGACTCCGTGTATCGTGCCCACCCCCAAGATCCTATATGTATGTGTAATGAGAGTGTGAGTAATGTGAATGTCTAAGTTGTGGGATAAAATTGAGGCAGAGGCAGCCAGAAGGGGACAGAGGGGGGGGTAGCCTCCTCTGCACCCTGGTGACATACCCCTACTCCAAGGCCCTGCATGTGTGGGTGGTTGTGGTGGAGCGGGAAGAGGGAGGCAGCTGGAGATGGGGAGGGAAGGAAGGGAGGGGCAAGTGACCCCTCCCTGGGGCCAGCTCCCCCGCTGACCCCAGTAGGCACCCCCATACTCCGCGACCCGCCAGGGAAAGGGGGCCCAGGCCCATCCAGACCGGGCCCAGTGCAGCAGCGCCGCCCGGCCCCACAGAGCCCGGGACAGTCCACCCAACCCCACCACAGAGAAAACTGCACCCACCCCACCATCCACTCATCTTCCAGACTACATAAGACAATAAACACCCAGGCTGAGATCTTCCTCCACCTCTCCTGTATCTCCCCCTCCTGCAGAGGGAGCTCCTGAGGAGAGGAAAGCTCCTGCAAATGTGACAATCTCCCCCACCAGTTGAAGAGCCCCCCAGGTGGCTCGACGCACCGGCGGCACCCTGCTCCAGGGCTGGGCCCCCATGCACCCACCCGCCCACAACCCCGGCAACACACCAACCAGGACCCAAGCCCCCGAGGCCCGGTCCGGGTCCCAGCCCAGAGACGGAGCGCCCCCAGAACCTCACGCCCATCCCGGACCCACCCAGGGGCAGCCAGGCTACCAGGTCAGTAACCCACGTCCGTCAGAACAGACCCTCCCCTAGCCCCGCTGCACGCAGCCGCGAGGAAACAGTCACCTGAGAGCCAACAGAGCCCCTAACCGGACATGACCGCTACCCCGGGTTGAGCCCCCCAAGGAAGATGCCTCCGGGGAACCCCCCGACGCCCTAAGCCTGTCCCTACCCCCACACCAATCACAACAGTGAAGGCGGGACCAAACTATGACCCCCCACCCCCACTAGGTGATGGAGCTGATCAAAGGAGCCCAGAGCAATTGATCTGATGTGGTGGCAGAGGCTGTATCAAGACTAATGTAATCTAATAGATAATTTCTATATTGGTTAGAATTAAGATTATTTTTATTTTTCCAGTTCATGAGGACTGTTTTCTTGGCTATGCATAGGGCAGTGAAAACCATATGGGCGATATTCTTTTCTGAAGTGACATTATCTAAGCTGCCCAACAAACACACTAAGGGGGAAGTTGGAATGTTACATTTCAGACACTTCGATAAGTCTTCACATATCTCGCGCCAAAACTTCTGAACTGGTGGACAGAACCAAAGAGCGTGGATATAATTGTCCGGTGAATTGGTTTGGCAGTGTGAGCAGTTGTTGGTAGACGTAAAGCCCATCTTGAACATCCGATGACCTGTATAGTGCACTCTATGTAATATTTTGTATTGAATTAATTGAAGACTGGGATTTCTAATTAGATGAAAGGTTTTTAAGCAAATCTGAGACCAGAAGTTTAGGTCTAAGTTAACTGATAAATCCGCTTCCCATTTTGCAATAGGAAGTGATATTGATTCATCTGTTTTAGAAAGCATTCTGTATATTTTGGATAGTAATTTGGGGGGTTTAAGAGTAAGAAATTGAACCACACTTGGTGGTGTTTGTAGTTCAACTTGACCCGGTTTAAATTTCTTTTTTACTATGGATTTAATTTGTTGATATTCTAAAAATCTTTTCTTGTTGATCCCATATTGTGTAACTAGTCCGTCAAATGAAATAAATTCTGTTCCTTCTAGTATATGTTCTAAATATTTGATTCCTTTATCACTCCAATCTGAAAAGTTTATCATATTATTGTTTTGTAATATGTCAGGGTTGTTCCAGATAGGTGTACGTTTGCATGGGATTAATGAAGACGCCGTCAATTTTAGAAACTCCCACCATGCTGTCAGAGAAGAGCTGATGTTGATGCTTTTAAAGCATTCATGTCGTTGGATGTTTGAGCTGATAAATGGTAGGTCTGAGATCTCTAGATTATTGCAGAGTGCTTGTTCTACATCTAGCCAAGGTTCATCTAAGAGGGTGTGTTTTAGCCATCCTGAGATAAACTGAAGCCTGTTGGCTAAGAAGTAGTGCTGAAAGTTAGGCAGTTCTAGTCCTCCTTTATCCTTGGTCTTTTGTAGTGTTTTTAAGCTTATACGTGGGGGTTTATTTTTCCAAAGGAATTTGGACATACATGAATCTAGAGATCTGAACCAATCTTGTGGCGGTTTAGTTGGGATCATTGAGAATAAATAATTTATTTTTGGTAAGACCATCATTTTTATAGCGGCAACCCTTCCCATGAGTGATATGGGTAGACATTTCCATCTAGCCAGATCATCTTCTACCTTCTTTAAAAGTGGGATATGGTTTAATTTAGTTAGATCTGCAAGCTTGGGAGAAACATTAATACCTAAATATTTTATATTTCCCGATTGCAGTGGTGTAGAAGAGGAATTATGGAAGGAGCAATTAATCGGTAGGACTGTAGATTTTGACCAGTTAATTGAGTAATCTGATATTCTTGCAAAAGAGTTTATCAATTCAATCACCCCAGAGATATTGGTTTGTGAATTTTGGAGAAAGAGTAACACATCATCCGCATAAAGGCTGATTTTATGTTCCACGTTCTTGCATTTTATGCCCTTAATTACTGAATTCTGTCTAATTGCTGCTGCTAGTGGTTCAATAAAAATTGCAAATAGTGAAGGGGAGAGTGGGCATCCCTGCCTGGTGCCCCTCAAGAGACAGAAGCTGGAGGATGTCTGGTCATTTGTTCTAACACAAGCTGTTGGGGAATTATATAATATTTTTAACCAGTTTATGAAAGAGGATCCAAAACCAAATTTGTGTAAAGTTGCAAATAGAAATTTCCAGTTAACTCTGTCAAATGCTTTTTCTGCGTCTAAAGAGAATATTGTAGTTTCTAGGTTTTTACTGTATGAGTAGTCTATCAAATTAAGTAATCTACGTGTATTTGTTGATGAGTGCCTACCTTTTATGAAACCAGTTTGGTCAGGATGAATTAAGAGGGGGGTTATTTTCTCCAGTCTCTTTGAGAGAGCTTTGCAGATTATTTTAAGGTCTACATTTATAAGGGATATTGGACGATAGCTTGAGGGATATACAGGGTCTTTGCCTGGTTTTAGCAGGAGATTAATGTTTGCAGAATTCATATTTGATGGAAGTCTGCCCTTTTCTTTAATTTCCAACAACGTTCTGTAGAAAACTGGTGCTAGAATCGACCAGAATTCTTTGTAGAATTCTGCAGGAAAGCCATCTGGACCTGGAGCCTTATTATTGTGCATACTTATCAGGGCTTCCTGGAGTTCACCTGGTGTCAGTGGTGAATCCAGTGCCATTGCTTGAGTGTCCAATAATTTTGGAAGAGTTATGTTGTCCAAAAACTGATCAATTTCTTTTTTAGATGGGTTTATTTGTGGTGAATACAACGTTTTATAGAAATCCCTGAAAATGTTGTTTATTTGTATCGGTTCATATAATGGTGTTCCCAGATGAATCTTGAACAGCACATATAGTTGTTTTTTCTTTATTTATTTTTAGCTGGTTTGCTAGAAATTGACCGGATTTATTACCATGTTCATAATTTTGTAGGCGTAGTCTTTGTACTAAGAATTTTGTTTTTTTATCAATTATCTCATTTAATTCTAGTTTTGTTTTGCGTATTTTGTTCAATGTTTCCTGATCTTGGTGGGACGCGTAGGCTTCTTCTAGTGATTTGATGTTTTTTTCTAATTCCTGAATATTTTTGTTTTCTTTTTTCTTTTTATGTGATGAGAAAGAAATTATTTTACCTCTCATCACAGCTTTCCCTGCTTCCCATAGAACAGAAGCTGATGTTTCGGGAGTTACTTTGTTTATTTATTACAGCTTTTAACATTTAAGGTTGTTGTGACTGTGTGACTCGTGGTGTTCTCTGTGGTAACATGAAAGGGTTTCCTCAGAGACAGTCGATGTCTCTTTAATCTGACTTTCATACCAAAGTAATAGCGCAAGATTGGTCCTCGGGCCTCGGGGGTTGCCGAGTGTTGGAAGTGTCAAAAAACCGACACTTCCTCGAGTGGCCACATGAGGCTGGTTTTAAAAGCAAGTCAGCCCCCCTTAAGCGTAGTTTATGGTCTTGCAGATGTGTCTGCGTGCATGTTTCCCTGTGGACCACCCCGGCTGTGTGTCGCTAGAAGTGGATGAAGTATGGGTGTTCAGAATGCTGACTCGAGTACGGAAGCGAGCAACAACACAGTTCTCTGAGAACGGTAGAACCGCAAACAAAAGCTTCAAAGACCTAAAACCACGACATAAAAAGCACAGACAGTACTTACAGTGGACACCCTGTTTCACTTCAACTCTTTGTATGTTATAACTTCACTCTTCTCTGCGGCTGGCTGACGGACAAGCAAGAGTACTCGACTCAGGGTTGTACAGTAACACATAGAGCAGGGCGATATGGCCAAAAAAATTTAGCACGATATATATTTGAAAATTTGCGATAACGATATAACCGACGATATAATTGATGCGAGACAAAATACAACTCCACAACATTACTAGCGCAAAAAGACAACCTTCCATTTATTTTCACTTAAACAAGAAGCTGGTTTTTATGTACATTAAAGCTTTATAAAAATTTAACAGTGCAAATGCAAATTCCTTGCTGAAAGTTTAACCAAAAGGCATTTCCAGTAGAAATGGGCTGACATATCCTGAACATAACCATGTATAATATCCATCCATCCATCCATCCATCCATCCATCTTCATCCGCTTTATCCGAGGCCGGGTCGCGGGGGCAGCAGCCTAAGCAAAGAGGCCCAGACCTCCCTCTCCCCAGCCACCTCCTCCAGCTTATCCGGGGGTATAATATCCACTGAAGTTAAAAAGAGGTGCTTTGCAACATTAAACTGCAGTGTGCAGTGCGTATTTTTCGGACCATAAGGTGCACGGGATTATAAGGCACATTAAGTGAAACAAAGCAGTCAGATAAATCAAACTTTATTAAACTCATTCTTCTTGCTTCCTCCACTTCTGTACCATTGATTCATTAATGTTGAATTCTCTGGCAGCTGCTCTATTCCCATGTTGTTGCAGTATATTAATGACTAACCTCGTATTGTGGATGGATTATCTCAGTTGTTCTCCTGACTGAAGTTTGGTCCGTTTACAGCATCCTGCCATGTGATTGCATTTGTCTCTAACCATGAGGAACCTTCACGTTAACTTTTATAAGTGGAAAAGTGTTAGTGTTCGTCCTCCAGCTTCACTGTTTATGTTATGCTAACATAGCTGTGTCGCTAGCGATCACGTAGCACATCATTATATACCAGCAGCTAGCCCAACTTCAGTAACCCTACAAACGTCACTGCTGTTTAGTTTCCTGTCTTCATTTATGTTGGAAGTGATAGCAGAGCTGTACGTTTGAATTTTTTCAGAAATCTCTCAGTCAGAACATGCTATATCATGCTTAGGTAACTAGCGAAACTAGCGAGCTAACTTCCGCTAGCTTCCTGCTAACTTCTAACTCCGTTAAATGTAATAACTTTTGTTTTCATGGATGCCTGGAAGTTAAACTTTATAGTTACACCTGGTAAAGCAGCAATGCTGATCGTTTTATTAAAGATGAAAGAATTTAGACAGTTTTTAACTCTCAGTGATGATGCAGTGTTGTTTGACCTGAAGCATACAGCGTTTAGGACCCAGATTACTCCCAGATTTAAGAGCATCTTAGTCCGACAAATATGACAATAACGACGGCTGCTTGCATGTTCTGCAAAAAAATGTGCTTTGTCGTGTATCTGACGGACAAACACCAAACCAGTTCCACATCACGGAAGTTGCACCATTTTTACAAATCAATTCTGGTTCATCTGTTTCACTCAACAATCGGCCATGTGCGCATGAAAACAAAGGCACTGCGCATGCGCGTTTTACTCCCATTCTATCGCGATATTTCATTTTCCTATCGTTGCCTAACATTATACCGGTATTACCGTGAACGGTATAATATGGCCCAGCCCTAGTAACACATACTGTCTCCATCTGATCACAGTGTACATATGCAAACATGCAAACAGGCCATCTTAATTTGTATTAATTTCATTGACAAATTTTCCTGATAGTTTTTGTCAAGAACCTTTTTTTCTTTACTTTTTGACAAAAAGACAACGCATTTGCTATACAATCATGAAATGTACTGACACTTTCGTCAAAAAATAAAAACAAGATAAAATGTTCTAATGAGATGAGATCCAGTAGAGGAACTTCCAATTGACAGAGTCAAAGGCTTTTTCAGCGTCTACACTCATCACAATTGCTTTGATTTTGTGTTTTTGTATATGGTCCATAATGTGTAGTGTCTTTCGTATATTGTCCTGTGTTTGGCGTTGATGTATGAAACCTGTTTGATCATTACATATCAGTGTTGGTAGGAACTCTTCTAGCCGTTTGGCCATGATAGATGTGAAAAGTTTATAGTCCACGTTAAGAACAGAGATTGGCCTGAAAGATCCACATTCCATTTTATCTTTGCCTTCTTTTGGTATAACTGAAATAATTGCCTCCTTCCAACTGGGGGGCATTTGTGCCTTTTTCAAAACCCAATTCAATGTAGGCAGTAAGACAGGTATCAGTTCCTTTTTAAATTCTTTATACCACTCTGCCGTGTAACCATCTGGTCCTGGTGATTTACTTAATTTAAGCCTATTAATTGCAGCTTTTAATTCTTCCTCAGTTATATTCATTGTCATTGCTTGATTTTGTTCTTCATCTAGAGTGGGTAAGTCTAGAGAGTTCAGAAAGCTATCCATCTGAGCTTCAGTCCCGCCCGGGGCTTCAGAGTATAGGGTTTTATAAAATCTTTCAAAGGCTTCCTGTATTTCATTTAATTTATTTTTTATCACTTTTGTACTTGGGTCCCTAATTTTATAAATTGTATTTTCCGCTATCTTTTTTTTCAATTTCCACGCCAATATTTTGGTAGATTTAATGCCACTTTCATATTGTCTCTGTTTCAAAAACATTAAATCTTTCTTGATTTCTTGTGTGGCTATATTGTTAATTTCGTTCCTAATGTTTTTGATGTCCCTTAATATATCCTGTGTTAAGTCCCTTTTATGTCTTCTTTCTAATTCCTTTAGTTTCTTACTCAACTCTTCTAATTTTCTATTCTTATCTTTTTTCCTAAATGAAGCTATTGCTATAATTTTCCCTCTTAGTACTGCCTTCAGAGTATCCCATAGTATGGGAGGTGGTACTTCTCCGGTATCATTGAACTCTAAAAAGAGACTAATTTCTGATTTAATTTGTGCCTTGAAAGGTGAATCATTCAATAGACTTGAGTTCAATTTCCATGTATTATTTTTTAACCGTAAGTTAAAATCAATGGATAAATATATTGGTGCATGGTCACTTATATCTATCGTTCCAATTCCACAAGTATATATTTTATCCTTATCTTTACCAAATGTTATAAAATAATCTATCCTTGTATAAAGAGAGTGTGGGGCAGAGTAGTAAGTATAGTCCTTTCTATTAGGAAAAAGGTCTCGCCATATGTCCATTAATCCTACCTCCTCAAAAAGTGCATTCACTTTGATATATGGAGATTTCATATCGTATGTTTTCTTGCTAGACGAGTCTAATTTTGGCTGCAGGTGTATATTTAAATCCCCTCCACAGATCAAAAGGCCTTCTGTTTCTGTTACCATAATATTAATAATCCTTTGGAAGAAGCTAATATCACTCTTTGGTGGGGCATAAACATTTAAGAGGGTGATCAAATTCCCATCTATTTTCCCTTTTACTAGAATAAATCTGCCCTCTTTATCACCCATTTCAGATACTTTTTCAAAGTTTAATTTGCTTGAAATAAGGATTGCAACTCCTCTCCTATGTCCTGATTTGTATGAAGAAAAAAACAGATTAGTAAAACCCATTCTCTTTAATTTTACGTGCTCCTTATCTGTCATGTGGGTCTCCTGTAAGTAGACTATATGGGCTTGTTCTGCTTTCACTTTAGTTAGGATTTTAGTACGTTTAATTGGAGATGAGATCCAATCAGAAATTTTGTATTTGAATTTTTTTTTTTAAAAAGTCAAGATGAGCTTGGAAGTAATGTTCTTGCATTAGAGACGCACACATTTAATCTGCTCTCTGGAAATGGTAAAACTTTTTCTTTGAAAAAAATGGTACAAGTATATCCCATATTCCACTGTTTCTCTTGAAAACTGGCAAAATGTCAACACTTTGGAGGAAGAGAAAAGTAGATACATTTTGCATTTGATGTCAAGGAAAAAAAGTTTTATAAACCGTGAGTAGCAATTCTCATGGGTTACAACACAACAGACTTGGTCAACTAAAATAAGTAGGGTAAGTCAATGTTTTATTTAGTCTACTGTAATCTTATGATGTTTAGCTGACGAAAACTAGACTAAACTGACAGTATTACGTTTAAATTTATACAAAAATGATATTTTAGTCAAAAGAATACGTCTGAAAACTAAATCAAAGTACACAGCCTGGTGACAAAAAATGATTTTGGTCACTGCAGCCAATTTTCTCATTTAGAACAACTGTACACATGGTGAATTATTTAGTAAGCCACTTGTTCAAACTGTTAAGTGTACTCACAGCCACACTCATTTGGTTTTTTGTCAACAACAATGTTGCACATGCCTAGGCCTTACTGCAAAACCAAACAAACATATATATTATTTCAGCACAAGCTCTGACATGAATTACAGACATAACTTTAAATCCACAGCTCTACTCTGAGCCAAACATATTACTGCACACTATGACATGACATGAGAATGGAAGGGGGAACAAACAGAAAAAGAGCACGACATATAGGGAGCGACAGACTGATTGTGGAATTCCCTTTTTTTTTTAAATTATTATTATTTGTCAGTACACCGACATTGCAATTCAATATGTCAACAGTGACCTAAATAACCTGCCGTCGGCCAAAGGATGGCACGAGAGCTGATATGCAAAGAAGCAGAGGGTGCAGGAATGATAACCAAACAATTACCTGTCATTGTCAACGCTCCTGAAGCCAGGAAGGATGTGTCTGAAGCTGGAATTGCGGTCAAGTTTGGGTTGACTCTTGGTGCGCTTAATGGAGCCCTTCAGCCGTCGACTTAGAAAGCCCTGATGCAGAGAAAGACAGTCATAAGACAGCGTCACTGCTTAACTTGGCAGTAAGACACAACATATTAATACCAGGATTTAAGCACCGCATCCTAAATTCAAGAAGAGAGCAAGTGCTCTGGATAGTTAAAGGGTAATAAATGGGTACAGATATCATATCAAAGCTAGAAAAAAAGGCTCATGCTAGAAAAGAAAAGTCCGTACAAGGTTAGACGCACAAAGCATTTCCCCAGCACACAGAGACATAAAACTACCAGCATATTGTCACAAAAAGAAGCTCGACTAAAAGAACATTGGCACACACACACAAAAATAAGGCTGATCATATGCATGAAGAAATTATAGTTTTTCCCCACATCACTAATTATGTATTTGTGACAAATCTTGCGACGTGCCCCCCCCCCCTGCAGTGTTTCTATTGATGCACCCTTTTATTGGTTTTCTCATTCTTCTTTGTCTGAGTTGTTTGCTTCTTCTAACATCTGCAATCGCACTCCCCCAAGCGCCTCACCATCTCCATGGCAACTGTTGGCTGGCATTAAAAGCGAGGGAATAATGAGACGTGGTGCATAAACAGTATGATGTTGCAAGTTTGGAGAGACAAAAAAAACAAACAAAAAACCTGATTGTTTTATCACCTTTTTGTTTTTAAAGACTTAACTGCTAAGAAACATTATTATAGACCAAGAAAACAAAAAAGGACTCGTAATTAAGAGGGTGTATGGCATCTTTGGGTGAAAGCACAAAGATGAGGGAATTTTAAAGTACGCCTGTGTGTAGGAAAAAGTAGTAAACTGGTTAGTGGTTAAACTGATCAGGTGTTCAGGCAGCTGTTTAATAGGCTCAATATCCACTGAGCAGCTTTAAGAAACAAAGTAGTTCAAAAAACCAAATACCTACAGTGATTTATCTTCATATTCTTATACAAGCTAGAGGCTAAAGGACCTCCCTGCTTCCCATTCACGCCATTAACACACCTGTATAATTACCACCTACAGTGTGAACAGGTCGCCCCAGGCAACAGCGGAATAGGGATAATTAGAGTGACTTCCAGACAGTCTGCCAGCTGATCACAGAGGAGCCCCGGCATCCTGATGAAGAACACCTGTCATCCAGGAGGCACTCTGGCCTACGAACAAAGACTTGCTAATGACAACATATTTAAGCTCACGCCAGTCATAAGAATGTTTGTGTATCATTAGCCGGCGTGTGGTATCCAGCGTTGCGTGGGATAGCCGTGTTTTTTTCAAGGCTGAAGTTAGACAGGGAAGTACGGTGACAGCACTACTGCTACTGTACTGTCAGCAGAATGCTGAGGGGAAAGTTTGTACTTTAAACAGCCATGTATTGAGTATTGAGTAATCACACAGAAGAACAGTTCTTTTTGAGTGTGCTGTTGGTGCACACTTACCATCCCACAACACAATGCTCAAAGGAAATGGAGGAGCTACTCTCAGCTGCATCTGAATTTCTAGATGGTAGCGAAACAACTGGAGGAAGACGTTTGGAAAAAGGTAAATATGAAAGTGCACAGAATCGATTTTAACACCTCAAAGAACCTGATAGCAAACGAAAACAATAGCAAAATTCCCTATGTGGCTCTGGAGGTCCAGTGTTGTGCAAAAGACTCGATGTACCCCTCATTTCTTTGGATTTTGCTTCCAAGTAACCAGACTTTTTTGCAATTTTTTTTAAAGTGGTCTTGAGCAATAATTCTTCAGCTTCTCTCAAGGTCTTACAAAGTTTTTCTTTGGGAATTGGCTGCTGAAAATGAGTAAAAAAAACTCATTTTTACTCCACTCTTGATCCTAACTACTTTCAGAAGAATGTCAAACTACTTAACAAGCCTTAAAAAAGTCAAAGTATCTTCTTTGTTACTTTGCTACTAACAGTGACAGCAGCTAAAAACTGTCTTAGTATATGTGTGCAACATGTCCTTAAAAAATTTGAGGAAACAAATGAAAGACAAAGAAGAAGCGATGCCAATTTATACAAGAACTGGACTAAAAATCTGTGGCAG
Source organism: Diplotaxodon limnothrissa (assembly GCF_057381915.1). Lineage (NCBI taxonomy): Eukaryota > Metazoa > Chordata > Actinopteri > Cichliformes > Cichlidae > Diplotaxodon > Diplotaxodon limnothrissa. The sequence goes on along the minus strand of NC_140602.1, from coordinate 53,935,332 downwards.
CACATGAAAATTTCCAGCTCTTTGCGATTATTCAAGTGGTTATAAAGTCTTATGTGGTTTAAAGCAAGACACAGGTAATGTGCACAGATATGGTACTGCTATATAAAGAATTATAAAGGCTGTGAGATCCACAATAAACAGATTACTGTGGGTTGGTTATGAAGTTCTGTTTTGTTTTTTCAAATTAACACCAGGATGAGGGCTCAAACAATTCAGAACAACTGTTTAATATTTATTCTGACTGTGCTATAATGACATTTTAATCAGTTTTGAATACTAAATAGCAACAATCAGATTGATTTTATTTTTTGTATGCAAGCCTTATATTAGCAATACCTGGCAACATATGTGCATAAGCCAACAAAGAGGTGGGCAGCAAATGGCTGACGATTGCTACCTGCCACCAATGAACTCTGCTCAGGGGCTATTAGCTAAATGAACGGTGCTTAGTCACTGCTGTTAGAGAGCGAGACACCTGATGCTTTTGACAGGGCTCCTTTTTCTCAATCTAATTCGCTCTCAGTCCCGCTCTTGTATATTATTAGTTGTATAAATACATAATTCATTCATCCTGTCTGTGTATGTGAGTGCATGAGGTTTTATGTGGGCATGTGGTTAAATTAGCATAGGCGCCCATAGAAAACAATGACAAGTCAGACACTGTGCAGCTGGAATGCATTTAGCATCACGGTTACCGACATGACGAGAAGTCTCAAAGAAAAGCTAAACGATTTTGACCTTCTGACAACAAAGACGCACCTTTCTGCATTCCAACACACCGCCATTCACAAAACCATGCTTCTTCCTCGTAAGCCCTAGAGTGTACGTGTGTGAGGCGCTTGCTACTGTTGATATATTCACAGCTAACAAATTAAAATGCCCCCCTCCCTTCGATTTGCAGAAATAAGTCAGTGAATAGAAACACGTCCCTGAAGGCGAGGTGGATTGATTAGTGGCTGCTCATTTTGTTTTTACTTCTCCCCTTGCCCTGATAGATGGCCTCGGAAGAATGGAGCAGAAAGAAAAATAGAATCCAGAAGAGAAAAAAAAAAGACAGACACGTACAAAGCTATAATTTCTCTATTTCACCCTCCCCGGTGTACGCAGACACTGACGTGACATTAAAAGAGAAGACGGAAAAAGAAAAAGAAAAAAATCATAGAAAAGAAATACAAGACACTGCTCCATATATCAGTTAACCTGTCAAAGCCCTCGCAGAGCAATTAGAAAGGATACAGGTCATTAGAAGAGAATAACCTATTCTCCCCTCACACTATTTCCTCTCAAGAATGACTGATACCTATATTAACATTAGCTTATGAAGGGGTCAACGAAAAAATTTCAGCACGGAATTTGCCTTCAGCAACTCCAGAGAGCAAAGAAATAGGAGAAGATGAAGAAGCAGAAATAGAGGTTGGACCAGTCAAAAAATTGAGAAAGTGACAGCAAGTGTCTGCAGAAAAGGGATGAGCTACAGGAGCAGGATAAATGGGGAAAAAGTGGAGCACGATGTGGAGGTGGCAGAGCACGAGTTGATAGAAGAAGCAATAGAATGAAATTAAATGAGGGAGAAAGCAAAAGAATACCAAACGAGTGACAAGGTTGCTGGCGGATGGGGGCTAAAGCAGAGGAACAGCCGATGGGAGAGAGTCCAGCCGGCACTTGAAACGACAGATGCTCAAATAAGCTCGGTCCTCCCCGTGGTTAATAATCCTGGTGTTTGTCTGAACAAATGTTGGCAAACTATAGGACGCCAATTATCATACAGTAAGCAGAGATGGCTGACATCGCCGTTGGACGCTTGACCCATTCCCATTATATCTCGCTGTAGGTACTCAAAGGGAAAATGGCGAGCGACGCCAACAAAACAAAAACAAAACCTCACACCTTAATGAGAGGGCATACATCACGCCGTCACTCTGCCACGCGCCAAAGCAACTCGCTAATGAGAAAACAATCTCCCGGCAGGCTCAGCTTAACGGTGTTTGAGATCTTTACATTGATTCGCTTCTCGTTCAACAATGCTGCGGTTGGTCTTCATCAGCGTTACATGTTTTTCCCCTCTAAGGTCAGGCCCTTTGCAAATTCCTATTTACACAGAAACCTAAACGGAGGCTTTATAGTGTCGCACGTTAATGTGAATTTCATTGAGCTCTTTAATCAATTCATACTGCCACGGTTCACAGCTAATGGGAAGGAGGGTAATAGAATATTCTGCTCATCGTGCTTGGTTTTTAACAACCTGTCTGTCCTTTATTGCACTAGGCCTCTGAAACTTAATGTCTGTCAAAAGAGTCCATCTATAATTAATACGATACTTGTTTACAGTGCAGCTCTGTACATGCCCGCTTGTGTGCGAGTATATAACAGGCCTGCATTCTTGATCGTAATCTCAGCCTGTCCAATTTCATTAAATCAGCACTAAGAGTTGTGTAATTGGGCTTTTTTCTTCTTGAAATTAAAGTAAATGCTTGCAACGAGTTAATGCTATTCCCTTGGCTTGGCAATTCCAGGCTCCCTTAATGGGGGCTGATAGAATCAGTGCCTGGACAATCAGCAGGGTGTTCCCTGCTTTCACGTCAACCTCTCTTGTCCTCCTCTAGAACAACCTGATGAAAACAAGAGACCTACCTGTCCAATTAGACCCCCTGCTATTATCTAAGAGGGGCTAGAAGGTAGGGAGAATGGAGTTAGGGAGAGATAGGATAAAGAGCTAAGTCAAATCAATCCACTCAGCTAGCGCAATCAGCGGGACGTGGACGTGAGAGACTTAGATAAGATTTATTTGTCTGCTCTTTAAAGCACTGCACATTAGAAAGTATCAAGTTGTAACTTTTACAGTCACATTTTGAACTACTATTCTTGGCTTGGCTTTGAAACATTTTTTTCTCGCCTGCTGGCGAGCAATTGTTTTAGAGAAGTTGTGCTTTTGCGTGTGCATGGATTCCACCATGCACGTGCAGATCGTGAATCCAGTCGCTGCAGAGTACATGACAAAAAAACATTTTGACAGATTTAGCTCAAGGCCTAGGAGGACTACTTTAGATGTCACCACAACTCTTTTCACTGTAGAAGAAAAGTGTGGGGTGGTTTGTTATTGCTAAAAAAAAAGTAGAAGATGCAGGAGAATCACTGCCCGTCTTCTCGTTTGCGCTCCAACATTTGTGCGCGCACCATGTCTGTATCTTATCAGTCCATCCATTCAATATTCAGTTTCAATTCAAAGGGCTCTATTAGCATGAAACTATCAATAACAATAATGTTAATATGCTGTTATGATTGATTTACTGATATTTTAATAGAGTCAGTCGAATATGAAGTTCCCACTTCGCCCTCTCAGAATCTGATGACTTTTTAAAAATAATATAAATATTAAATATTTAATAAAGCTAAGAAAAAAAATTACTTTCACAACTTCCTTTACTTGTTTTTCAGTCCTAGATACCTCCTTTCCCCCCACATTAGAAAGTATGAGTGCTCAAAAATGAAAAAAATAAATAAATAAAATAAAACACATCAAAAAGTCAAATTCTATTCATTACTAGCAAAAACCTGCAATACAGATGATTTTTGCTGTGACAGTTTTGCTCATGTATGAAAACACAGACGTTAATTTAACATGCTATTTTTTTTATCTTCATTATATCACAATATATAATGAGATGGCAAAAATGGGTTTTCATAAAAATCTAACCAGTGAATGATAAAAAGCTAAATTTTCATTGTATAATACAAAATAATCAATTGCAGACACTGCTAGCGTTGTACAACGTTGCACATGTCACGTGCACGTAATGTCAGCAATGTACACATAATGTAGACGTACCGTTGCTGTTCATTTTCAGATGATCAACTTTTGAGTGTATATAGATTATAACTAGGTAGTTTATATCGTAGGTTTAATCCAGATTTTTTAACGTGCCTAAGATGAGTTGGGGAACACACATATGCTAGGACAATTACAGAAGATATATGCACTAAGATTTAAAATGTGTGGTGCTGTGTACGCCATGGTTATTTACTGCCTCTTAGGTTGTGGTATATTTATGTATGCTTGGCATTAAGATACATCCTGTCTCTGTCTTTAAGGCATACCTGTACTTGTTACTAAGCTCTTTGAAACTGAGTTGAAGTTGACGGTGCTTTTCCAGTAAGTCCTGTTTTTGCAGGCATTAATCAGTAGGAAACAGACATCATCAGCATAAAACATGATCTTCCCTTTTCTATCTTGGAGGAAGAGGCCAAGAGCAGCATACTGTCTACAGTGTGAACACAGCAAGGTTATCTTTATAATAATATGGTTGCACATTAATCTCAATTGCATCTATCTTCAGTGTAGAAGTATCTGTATGATCTGCTAGTCTGTGTGTTGGTAAAATCATCTTGTTTCCCTTCAGTAATTTAAGCTGAAAATATTGGTCACCAAAAATAATGGTCAAATGTTACTTATAAGATGTGCAGGTAAGAATGTTGCTGTGAGGGGAACTGTTGCTGTAATCCCGACAGACGCCAGAGGGGGGCAGTATAGGGAAAAGTGCAGGAGAGGGTTAAATGTTCCCTGAGGAAGCTTGTTTTCTTTACACAAAAAGTTACTGCTGCTCATCAATAAAACATCAGAAGCAAGTTAAGTGGTCATGTGACCAGCAGTGCTGCACTCCTCTACCCTTTTCCTTTGGAAAGTACAAAGGAGCTGCTGAGGAGATGCTTACCCAGTGTCTAGCCCATCCTACCTGAGCCTCTCTGTCTCCTCCAAGCTTTTACTTCTTCATTTGGTTCTTATATTGCTCACCGCAAGCTTTCAGTTCTCCTTTTCTTTTTTACATTTCGGGAAGTCCGGTTACAGTGGTAGCATATACAATCGTAATTAAAAGGTCAGAGAACGAGCACACACACACACACGCACACGCACGTCCCAATACCATTTCCATCTTTTTATAAGGGCAGATTAGAGTTTTGCCATCTCTAGGTTGGCAAACTGTGATCGTCTTATATGAGTAACAGACTTTATTGTCACTCTGCAGGTGGTCCAGCACTAGTGGGTCTACTGTTTATTGTTATTACATTGACTGTGGGCTTTTATTAGAGCACTAGAGTCATTTGAGTGCAGAATATTGCTGATGGTGGGGGAAAAGAAGGAAATGAAAGAAAGCAAATATATAATTTCTGGTTTCAGGAATGATGCAAGAGTGTGAAGCTCTTAACTAAGTCCACTGGTGTACCTGCAAAGGCTGATGGTTTATACAAAGCTAGAATATTCTTTATGAGAGACTAATTACTGAGCGTGTGTGGCTCTGCTGGCCTAACTTCGACTGTTTACAGTTCACCTCTGGGGCGACATCTCCCCGCTCATTATTTATTAATGGAAATGTGCGCCGCTAATTGCTAATTATCTTTAAATTGATGACTCCTAGAGGATGCTTTTGCTTAATCAACTGGTTGTTTATCTGCTGAATTAAACATGGCAGAAAGCACAGCAGAATTATGCAACATGACAGGCAAAGCACTGCTCTGCATTTGTGTGCGCGCTTGACCGAGGAGAGGACAAGCGTGCTAGATGGCGGATGGATGCCGAGCACGAACAGGTGTGGGAGTATGTGCGTGCCTTAGCTCACTTGAACTATTCGAATGAGAATAAGAAATTTAATGAAGGTAAATCAAAATCAATGAGGGTTTGAGTGCTGAGTAGAAACCCAAATTGTGCAAATGCATTTGTGTTGCATAGACGCCAAACATCAAAGGCCCTGTTCCAAACACTTAAAGCAAATGAGTTTCAGATTGGCATCCTTCCATCTGGATGCCAGACGAGCCTTGAGAAAAAGGGGGAAAAGCAAACCTGTTCTATAAGAAACAGCCTGCTAAGGCACATCAAGGGGGAGAAAATGACAGTCAGAGAAGAAAACAAAGAAGAGGCAGAAAAAAGGAAAACAAAGACAAACTCACAGTACTCACGGTGACTCTGAAAGGCGTCGCAGCGGTGGATGTAGGCTCCATGGACGGTGTGCTCTTGTCCGAGGACCCCGGCATACTGCGGCGGCGTCCTGTCCTTTCTGGAGGAGACTCTGAACAGAGAGAAGATTTAACGTTTGGCCTTAGAATCGTAAAAACATCAATCCAATAAACTCACTAATCAGCACCTCCAAAGCCAACTAATTAACATGCTGTCCTGCACTTGCTTAAATCATTTATCAAATCCTTTTATAGGAGCTGAACAGAGCTTTGGACAGAGACTAGACGGTTTCCCTTCAGTCTGCTAAGCTACATACATGGGGGTGGCATTGTTCTTCTTTCCTCTTAAGAAAACTATTTTTCCCCATATTTCACAATAGTCGTGATGCATTTTAAAGTGCACATCATGTCAAACATCACGATTGCTTTTAAAACTCGCTCAACCTTTCATTTTCAACAAACTGAAGAATCAAGAGACGAAGAAGAAACTCAAAGAGGAAGGAGAAAGACTCCAAACACAACTCGATCAAAGTGTCAGACTGACCAGGCTGACCTTTGACACAGGCAGCGTGATAGAGATAAAGGTCTGGAGCTCGTGGTGAGAAATGGGCTCAAACTGGAGTGCACTCAAAACACTCTACAAAAAGAAAAGCTTCTGATGGGTATGAAACACAACATCACAAGCTCAAACCTTAACCTAATGCTTTCATCAATTTTAGCAAAGCTTTAAGCAGACTATGAATACTTTCAGTGCTGATACACAATAGTTTAAACTTTCATAAGAACAAAAATAAGCCCTTTCATTTTTTATTTTATATTTGACATGATATAAAGACATGCACATTACATTTCCACTTCTTATTTTCCCACCCGTCACCCACTTACTAAACTCATCCGTGATATGTTATCTTACGTCTCTTGTGTAGTTTTCAGTTTTCCCTCTGAACTCAGACACACAGACCTTCATGATTTAAGAACACGCTCATCTGAATACGTTTTGAAAGAGCTGTGGAGTCAAAAACTGTGAATGTGCAAAGAACAAGCATATCTGGACACGTCCAAGAGGAATGTGAGTGATGTTGAGCATGCAAGTCCTCACAGATTTCAGACAGCCGTCACTGCAAAGTGCTAGCTCACAGGTAGAGAGCAGAATGATCAGATGTTAGGCGGTGGGTGAACTAACATCTCAGTGTTAAACAACTGATGGACTGAAAATTGATTATATACAGTAATGCACAAAAGGCTTCATAAAATTCCCATAAATTCTTTATATTCTGTTTCCAAGCAGCGAGATGTGGTTTTAACTTTTAAAGAGGTCTTGAGCAATAGTTCTCCAGGCTTTCTGGAATCTTTTCAAAGATTTTTGAGGCATCAGCTGCTTTTCCGCTCCACTCTTTGTACCTGACCATTTTTTGACGAAAGCACTTTTTCTTTCTTTCTTTCTTTGTCACACCACTTAACACTGACCTTCTGTCATTCAAGCATAAAAATAGCATTCGAGCTAACTCAAGGAATGAATTGATGTTGCATTGACAGATGCCAAACAACTTGCCAAAGAAACAACTTTAAATTGTATTTTAAATTTGTTCACCAAAGTCTCATCAGAAATTATCTTAGTGGAAGGCTGGAGGCTCTGTCATGGTTTGGGGCTGCATTTCACCCAGCGGTGTTGAGAATCTTGGCAGAACGATCTACCATGCAGCATCCTGACTTGGGCTTAATGTTTTAATATGGCAAGTTGATCTGGAAATGCAATGAAAGCATACACTGGTAGCTTTCCGCTGTGTATTTTTTAAAAATCAGCCTTGGGTTGGCTTCCCCAGAGCCCTGACATTGACATTATTGAAGCAGTGTGAGATCATCTGGACAGAGGCCATTGATATATCAACTTGACTGTTGACTGTCAAGACCGTAAAAATTGTACAAACTGTTTTTCCATAAATGCTTGCATATGTCTCAATAGTTTTCTGGACTTAGTTTGTGTTTTCCGAGCAGAATATAAAGAAAGAAGACTCGAGATTTTTATACCAGCGGTCCCCAACCCCCGGGCCTCGGACCGGTACCGGTCCATGAGTCGTTTGGTACCGGGCCGCGATAGTTGAGGCTCAGGTGTGAAATGTATGGTTTTCAGGGTTTTTATCGGTTTTCAGCGTTATTTTGTTATCGTTTTTATCGTTAACTCTGTTTTCCTTGGTCTTTTCACGTGTGTTATGAATAAATCTTCTTTTTTTCGGTACCGGTACTAGTTTTATTTTGTTGTATTTATCCGCGACACCTTAAAGGCCGGTCCGTGAAAATATTGTCGGGCATAAACCGGTCCGTGGCCCAAAAAAGGTTGGAGACCGCTGTTTTATACAACAAGAGACACATTAAGAGGTCTCGGTGAGGACATGGCCTCAATTAGGACATGCTAGAACAGTTAAATGAGCTCTAATGGAGTAAATTAGATTAGTGATAAATGTGGGTAGTTGTACATGACTTTAAACATCCTCACACACACATACGCACCCATAAATCTATAGTCGGGCATCATATTTAATAGGTGCAATGACCATTTTGTTGAGATGAGGATATTACCAAAATCTTGAAAATGTTAACGTGTGATTCTTTTACAATTTTCTTAAAGTTTGACATAAAATGTCCATTATGCACCTTTTAAATATCAACTTTTGGGGAAGTTTTGATGTTGCATCAACATTGACTTTAGGGTGGAAATATTTATGCATTAGAATATTAGGTTTCAGCTAATTAAGGACTGAAGTGGCTCAGGATTGCTATGACATGACCAAAAACTGCACCAAATGTGACATGTGTCTAATATGGTATTTGCATTCGGAGCATATCCTAACAGGCCACACACAGACACACACACGGAAGATGTGTTTGTCAGTGCTGTCTTTTCTGTTCGCTCATCAAGCTGAGTTGTGCTAAATTAGCTGTCTGCTGCTTAACAGGCTGGTTGACTGTATTAAGCGCTGTTACACAGTAATTGAAGAACAAGCATAGGAATAGCACTTCCTGCTGTGCGAAGCATCCCGAGCCCACACAAAGAGAACAGAAGAGAAACGCACGTGGTCCAGAGCATCAAAAAGCAGACAGCCATAACATGCTCTGACATGGAGCGAATTCAAGTCTCTGTAATTGAAAAAGCCCGATCCTCTGAGAAGAGATCCATTGCTCTGTGAAGGCAAAGCAAACTAGCTAAGCATTAATGCCATGTTGAGCTTAGAAATGTGCAGTCAGAGATAAGATAATCAGAATTAGACTCATCTAAAACCCTTATATCTGTACAAAACAGAAAACTCAAGAGCCCTGTCTGTCAAGTGTGTCAAGATGAGTCCATGCCTACATAGAAGAGAGTCCATGTCTAGATAGGAGGGCTGCAAGGGCTGCGTACAAATCCGAGGAACACAGTGGACTTCTGTGGTGATACCTGCACCTCTCGATCTGTTATGATGCTCCACATACTATATTGTTTTTAGTATATTATACCAGACAACAAATGCATTCTGTCTAAAAGAAATAAAATCAGAAAATCATTCATGAGAAAATGGGCTTGATTAGGGTTATCATCAGCACTGGCGCATTTCTCCGCTCAACTTTAATAAATGTACCCCTCCAGTTAACTTCGTCACGGAAATCTCCCCCCACTTACGTACAGCTGGCTGCTACAAGCGCTCAAGAGGGGAGCTCGCGCATAAAAGACACACACGAACACACATCGTTTAGTTCTACACTAATTGCTGTGTGTGAAACTTGCAGCCAGCGCTTCCACATGTTTTCAACATCTGCGTGCGATGGATCTTCACAAGCGCGTGGTATTTGCCCCCACACCACCCTCTCGCTATAACTCGCTCCCGTATCCGACTCTAACCCGCAAGCAGACGGCGAGCTGTAAACAGTCGTACTCAATGAAATTTAAATTAATAAACACCAGTTCCAATCAGAATCCGGAAGAAAACGATGAAAGAGCTGCGCTGCGCTGCATGTGGTGGCTGGTCTCAGACTGTTGAAACATCCTGCTTGGGGGCTCTGGGGAACTGCTATTAACTGTAGCTATTTTAAGATTTAAAGGTGTGTGTGTTGGTGCACGTGTGTGTTTGGGAGCTGCATTTGTAAGGTCAGAGGATCAGAGATCACAGGGAGCTCACAGACAGCAGCTGGGTCAAAAGGGTGTTACCGGAAAACCAAGTGTCAAAGACCTAAGGCCATACAGTGCACTGTTCTCACCTCCTTTCTGTTTCTCATTGATGACTTCTTCATTTCTTTATCCAGCTAATTGTCTTACCTTATCACGAGCTCGTTTATTTTCTTCAATCTGTCCAAAAACTGCATCGTCACACCTTCATCTCCTAAAAACTAACCTCTATCCCCCATCAGCACCTACTACAAAAAAGAGCCATGCTTCTGTTTTGACTCCACCCACAGCTGGAAGTGCTAGTTTGAGCCCTTGGGGGCTTAAAACAGTATAAACCAACTGATAGCTGGGAGTTTGGAATATGTGCGCCCAGGCTGCACTCTGTCTGGCCAGCAGAGCCAGACAGAGTGCAGCCTATGAGTGAATGCACTTGACCTTTAAAGGAGAAATATTAGACTTTTTGGCAACAGCCTCTCTCCCCTAACCCTCAACTGGTCATGGAAGATGACTGCCTCTCCCTAAGCTGGAAGTTTGTTTCTGCTGGAGGTTTCTGCCTGTTAAAAGGGAGTTTTTAAAGGACGCAGGATTTTGAGACTATCCCACTTCTTGGCCCTATACTCCGAAGTGAAGTGCAATCAGGATAAACAACATAAAGTTGGGTATCAATTTGCCAAGTTAACACAGGGCTTCCCCTGTGCGTTCCCATTAAAGGTGTGGTGTTGGGAACATTTAACCAATCTTAAACGTGTGTTTCACAGAAAATGATCCCTATGAGTGTAAATGGCCTGCATTTGTATAGCGCTTTTCTAGTCCCTAAGGACCCCAAAGCGCTTTACACTACATTCAGTCATTCACACACACATTCACACACTGGCGATGGCGAGCTACATTGTAGCCACAGCTGCCCTGGGGCGCACTGACAGAGGCGAGGCTGTCGAACACTGGCGCCACCGGGCTCTCTGACCACCACCAGTAGGCAAACATGGGGTTAGTATCTTGCCCAAGGATATTTGGCATGCAGCCAGGAGGCAGCCTGGGATCAAACCACCGACCTTTTGATTAGTGGCTGACCTGCTCTGCCACAGATGATGATAAAATGGTGATTAAAAATCTCTAAAGAACATTCTAGTAAAATTAGAGCATATGGAAACTTCAAACTGGATACATGTATTCAATTATAAATATTATAGATGTCGTATGACGATTAAACCTATCCGGTTGTTCAGTCTGACGTCACTAGCCGTGTCTGGGCCTAAACTCCGCTGCAGGTCCATATATCAAACGATCACTGTGGCATTACTGAGAGTTGAAAAACTGTCTAAAGTCTTTCATCTTTAATAAAATGATCAGCGTTCTGCTCTACCAAGTGTAAGATAAGATAAGATAAGATAACCTTTATTAGTCCCACACGTGGGAAATTTGTTTTGTAACAATTGAGTTTAACATCCAGCCATCCATGAAAACGGAATTTATGACATTTAACGGAGTTAGAAGTTAGCAGGGAGTTAGCTCGCTAGCTTCTATCTAAATACAATATAGCATGTCCTGACTGCGGGGTTTTGGAAACAAATTAAAACGTACAGCTCTGTTATCACTTCCAGCATAAATGAAGACAGAAAACTAAACAGCAGTGACGTTTGTAGGGTTACTGAAGTTTGGCTAGCTGGTATATAATGATGTGCTATGTGACCACTAGCGACACAGCTATGTTAGCATAATATAAACAAGCTAACTTTTTTTCCACTCGATAAAAGTTAACGTGAGTGTTCTCGGTGGTCAGGAACAAATGTAATCGCATGGCAGGATGCTGTAAAAGGACCAAACTTCAGCCAGGAGAACAACTGAGATAATCCATCCACAATACGAGGTTAGTCATTCATATACTGCTGCATGGGCTGGGCTGTAGTTACATCCTAAGGTTTTAAAAACTGAGCTTAAATAAATGATTAGCGGTAATAAAAGCCGAGGGAGGTCAACAGTGATCGCTGACTGTTTTAGGAGCTTTTTGAGATCAAATAGAAGAAAATACATAACATTAAACATGTTAACAACACAAAAGCCATATTAAACGCAGACTACTTTAGACCCGGAAGTAGGATTCGTCGCGTCATCACTGAACAACCGGATTAAATATAAAAATGGAATTCAATAGGCTTAATCGTCATAGAAATTTAATATGAGGTCAGTAAGTACAATAGTGACTTGTTATAGGTTCCTCAGTTCCTCTAATCTGGAGCAGGTTAAGATTACAGAGTAAGTTGCCATGGAGATTTAATCTGATAAGAAATGAACCACTATCATAGTACAGAAAGCCCAGAGTTAACCCTTGAATTACATGGAAAAGACAAAATCCGGCTTTGTGGTATAGATCTCTGGAAGCAAACTGTGATATTTAATACTCCCAGTTAAGCATTACCTACCCAGTACACCTATCCAGTTGTGTTGATAAAGAAAAGAACTATCCAAATCAGGTAGTCAGATGTCAGACAGAGAACACTGATAACATCTAGTTAATTATCAATGTGAAAACAGGTCCAGTGTGGAATATTTTGCATACCAGCACGCTTTTTGCATGGCTGTACCAATGTGCTTCTGTTTTAAAGCAGGGTGAAATAAAAACAATGCCTGACTTCCTACGTAGACATTGTTCTTTTACATGAACGGATTATGTTTATAACCACAAGGAGCAGGTTGTGCCAAGTGCCTTTGTGATAACTGATGAAATTGTAAGGAAGATATTGTTGTACAGGGTTTTTTAATCTACCTTCAAATGATTTGAAAAAGAACATTCAGTATCAGCCTTCCTTTTTTTCCTCCCCCGAAACAAATGACTGACAATTAAAAGTTCCTCTGTGTCCCTGAAAACATGATTCATCTGTTACATATACATTGATACTGCTGTTCTTATGAGTTAATACAACATAGCATGCTTTTATGCCAGATAACTAAGACAGGACAAAAAACAGAATAGGCCTGTTAAATGACAAGATTTCTTATAAATAAAGTTTGTGTTTTCATTTATTGTCACCAAATTACACTGTGTGCATATCCCGCTATATAAAAAGACAAACTGAGTGCTTTAAAAACATTTACATGGCTTATTTAATATGCTTAAACTTGCTACGTTGTTGTTTGCTCTTCCTTACCCTTACCTAAAGTATGTATATAATATCACAGATAACAAACAGACAAAATAGGGACCTGCAGAAACCCTCTGATAACCCTATTATTAGGGATCAGTATTATTACTTTGTATTTATAAATCTACATCATTCTACACTCTTTCTGAATGGCAGCTAAGAAAATTCTATGACTGTTTTATATTTAATTTATGAATGATCAGTCATTATAACAATGACTGCAATAATCAGGTTACATAAATAAATAAATTTGGACAATCAAGAATTCCATTTGATAGGAAAAACAATTATTGGCCAACATACACAACGTATTCTAAATGTCAGCACTAGATTTCACCAAAACAAACGCCAAAGACGCCTATCTAATTTTTATATGTAGCACCAGATTTTATTTTTTAAATAAATCTGTTATATAGTCAACAAAATAGTGTTAATCCCTCATCACAATTGCTACACAGGTTTACACCCATTATCTTTTGCTTTTATGAAATTTTTGTTTTTCTCCTCCTTTCAAATTTCAAACAACCTCTAAATATAATTTAGAAGGAGATTATGTTGTGCTTTGTACAATATCAGTGTGGTGCATAGCTCAACTAAATCAGAATGTTTTAAGGCATGCAGTTTAATGAATCTTGCACTCGCTTGTTCATAATAATCAGATTAGAGCAGAGCGATATGGCCAAAAATATTTATCACGATATATATTTGAAAATTTGCGATAACGATATAACCGACGATATAATTGATGCAAGACAAAATACAACTCCACAACATTACTAGCGCAAAAAGACAACCTTCCATTTATTTTCACTTAAACAAGAAGCTGGTTTTTATGTACATTAAAGCTTTATAAAAATGTAACAGTGCAAATGCAACTTCCTTGCTGAAAGTTTAACCAAAAGGCATTTCCAGTAGAAATGGGCTGACATATCCTGAGCATAACCATGTATAATATCCACTGAAGTTAAAAAGAGGTGCTTTGCAACATTAAACTGCAGTGTGCAGTGCGTATTTTTCGGACCATAAGTTGCACGGGATTATAAGGCACATTAAGCGAAACAAAGCAGTCAGATAAATCAAACTTTATTAAACTCATTCTTCTTGCTTCCTCCACTTCTGTACCATTGATTTATTAATGAATGAATTCTGCTCTATTCCCATGTTGCTGCAGTATATTAATGACTAACCTCGTATTGTGGATGGATTATCTCAGTTGTTCTCCTGACTGAAGTTTGGTCCGTTTACAGCATCCTGCCATGTGATTGCATTTGTCTCTAACCATGAGGAACCTTCACGTTAACTTTTATAAGTGGAAAAGTGTTAGTGTTCGTCCTCCAGCTTCACTGTTTATGTTATGCTAACATAGCTGTGTCGCTAGCGATCACGTAGCACATCATTATATACCAGCAGCTAGCCCAACTTCAGTAACCCTACAAACGTCACTGCTGTTTAGTTTCCTGTCTTCATTTATGTTGGAAGTGATAGCAGAGCTGTACGTTTGAATTTTTTCAGAAATCTCTCAGTCAGAACATGCTATATCATGCTTAGGTAACTAGCGAAACTAGCGAGCTAACTTCCGCTAGCTTCCTGCTAACTTCTAACTCCGTTAAATGTAATAACTTTTGTTTTCATGGATGGCTGGAAGTTAAACTTCATAGTTTCACCTGGTTAAGCAGCAATGCTGATCGTTTTATTAAAGATGAAAGGATTGAGACAGTTTTTAACTCTCAGTGATGCTGCAGTGTTCGTTTGACCTGAAGCATACAGCGTTTAGGACCCAGATTACGCCCAGATTTAAGAGCATCTTAGTCCGACAAATACGACAATAACGACGGCCGCTTGCATGTTCTGCAAAAAAAATGTGCTTTGTCGTGTATCTGACGGACAAACACCAAACCAGTTCCACATCACTGAAGTTGCACCATTTTTACAAATCAATTCTGGTTCATCTGTTTCACTCAACAATCGGCCATGTGGGTATGAAAACAAAGGCACTGCGCATGCGCGTTTTACTCATATTCTATTGCGATATTTCATTTTCCTATCGTTGCCTAACATTATACCGGTATTACCCTAAATCAGATCCATTTATAATTCTTATACCGTTCCTTTGTAGTATATAAAACATTAATCCATGTTGCTACAGTTTAACTCCATGTGTGTTCTTGGGGGAACTACGAGCTATACTGGTTAGATGTTTTGTGAAGCTCTATTCTATACAAGTCATCTAATAGTATTCTCCTGGCAAATCAGTAGTTCAACAATGAAGGTTTACTATTCAGTTACTCAGACCAGATACAAATTTACCAATAAACCCAAAAGGGTTCTGCATTGTGTTTGTAGCCATTCTGTCTGTTTGTTCATGATGTTTAGAAATGTTAGGATTTTTCCCTTTTTTTCCCCTTTACATTTACATTAATTCATAGAAAAACTTTGTATACAAATATAAGAGTGATACATATACACTGTGCGCTTTTTGTGAGATTTTCCCAGAGACTAGCTCCTATTTATTTATTTCCATTTACTTTTAGACAGCCTTTACTCTTTATTTGGTTGTTCTGACTTTAGTGAGAGCAGCTCAAAAGCATTTCACCTCATCAGTTTGATTTGACTCTTTCCCAAATTCCACATTCATAAATGCAAATTCTCAAAGACAACGCTATACCACCTCATTTCTTGGAGGAAATTGAACTCTGCGTACCCACAATTTATTCTTAAACAATAAGGTTTTAAAAGCCATTATTATTTGTAACTTTTTCATTATGTTTATTTGACATCATTGTAACACACACACACTTCTTTGTCTATTGTATTACATTTGTATTTTAATCATTAATAAATCAATCAAAAAGAAGCTTCAACATTAGTATTCTGGACACTGCCAGGTTTTGTTTTTTTTAAATCAGAAGTTGGATGAAATTGTTGAGTACTAAAATTAGCCGCAACCGCTAGTTAGCATGTTGCATTTATAAACTCATATATTGACTAATTAGTGCCAAGTAACTAATAAACCACTTAAAACTGAAACAGAAACTTCTGGGATGATTTAAACTACACAGCAAGATATAATACTAACCTATTAACGATGATCCAAAAGGGACAAACAGCACAGACACGTTACAGAGGTCCAGTTTAATAACTTGTAGTGGATGATACCTAACGGACACATCAAGGCAGCCACACCCCTTACTCAATTGAATTAGTTAAGGTAGTTTAAAACGTTGTTTTTTTGGGGGTTTTTTTTTTTTTTAATCACTGCACTCAGAGTTGTGTGGAAGAGAAACTATGTATAGAGACCAAAACTGCATTTAGAACCATCTTTTAAATATATCCTTTATTTACAGGTATTTAAAGGTTATTATAATGTAGATGGACTCCTTTTTAGCGCCAACCTTGCTTGGCATCTAGAACAGTTTCCCCTTAAATACTAGTGGTAAAACAAAAACATGATTTTATTTAAACAGCTTCACTGTGTGACCAAATATGGTGTTATAAAAGCAACAACAGTAAAACCAGCTGAAAGTTTTCCTGAAGTTTGACAGATCTATGGAACGACTTGAAACCAATCACTAATCGAGCCCCGGCTCGGACAGTCTCAGTCGTTGTGTCCTTGAGCAAGAACTTCACCCGTTACTTACTGGTGGTGGTCAGAGGGCCCGGTGGCGCCAGTGTCCGGCAGCCTCGCCTCTGTCAGTGCACCCCAGGGCAGCTGTGGCTACAATGTAGCTTGCCATCACCAGTGTGTGAATGAGTGGATGACTGAATGTAGTGTAAAGCGCTTTGGGGTCCTTAGGGACTAAGTCAAGCGCTATACAAATGCAGGCCATTTACCAAGGTTTAAATACAACAACAGCAGCAAAACTGTGCTCACTGTGCTAATGCACTGAAGGTTTAACTACAGGATCCTGTTATCAGTGTTTCAAGAAGTCTATACCCTCAGGGTTGGAAAATAGCCCCCGCAGAGATTGCAGAGTTCTTGTGTTATGACAGGAGGGGGAAAAAAGCAGAAGAGAGATAACACACACACACACACATACACGCACACAAACACACTCTGTCTCTTTCACTTCAGACCAATGAAAACTTGCAGAAAAAAAAGAAATAAATAAAATCACAGGCTGTCAGACTGTGTTTGCTCTGTTCTCTCTACCTGGATGACTATCTTGTCTCAGTCCACCCCGGCTCTCATCACGGCTGCTTCACAAATACATCGTTTTTCTGTTTTCCCCTCAACTAAAAGAAACTAAATTTTTAGACTTTAAACTAACTTTTAATTTTTTCTCAGATCTCAGGTCTTTTTAGTGGAATATCTCACTTCATGCTCAGTCTATGTAACAGAAGTCACGGGAGAGGCCCACCCAGGCACACGCTGTACCGCGACCACAGCTTTGAGCCATCAAACTTAATGGCTATTCTAAAGCATGTTTTGGTGAGCGAGATCTGTTTGCATCTGTTTCCTCACATGTACACAGAAACCATGATGTGTTGACGCTGAGCTGTGGGGACAGCGCTGGACTTTTGACCTATGGGATTTGTATTTACTCAGTGCGGGGATGATGGGGCGATAAAGAGGTGCTGCTCAGTCTCCTTGGAGAGGCTCTCAACACCAGGGAATAAAAGAGAATTATTTCAGCCTGCAAAAGTCACTGGTGCAGACACAAACGACGGTCACTTAGCTGTGATTGGGCACCAAGGTCCATCCCTAAGTCAACACGCAAACGCACATCAAAGAAACATGAAATCATCCTTGAATTTAATACTAACACCTCAATGAGGAATGTAGAGCCTCAGCTTTCTGTCAGCTTTGTGCAACCAGCTGATGGATAAATTACAAGTACTGATGCACAAAGCATCCAGCGGCGGAACAGCTGACTACTTCTTATCTACAAGGAAAATAGATCCACATCCAACAACATGCAAGTGATATGAAGAAAGAGAGCAGCTTTGGTTTGTGTTTAGCTTGGCGCATTCGTGCCTTTGTGTGCAGCTTGTTATGGAAAAGCACAGGAGAGGGATGGAGGAGGAGGAGAAGTGGGGCAAAGAAGGAGGAAGTTTGTGTTTGTGCAGAGGGCGACTCAGCTGCAGCATTCCTGTAAGTGCTGGCTGATATCCTACTAACTTCAATAACATCCACTAGTGCACTAGCACTCACACAGATATGGAGCGAGTGTCCCATGCTGACCCGACAAATTACAGGGAAAACCCAAACCTTTGAGTCCCTGTAGTGAGGGGAATCTGTGGAGCTCTTTTCCTGACATGATTGGGTCAGCTTGAAGGAAAGGGTCACTGCAAATCAATACAGAGTTGCTCTGAGTGTGAGAAAACACTTGTATCCTGACGGGAATTGCATCTTCCACTATCACCGAATGGTTTGAACGCTTTGAAGACTATATCAATTATATTCGCTAACTTTAACAGTCACCAGACTTCAGGCGAACTGAACTTCTATGGGAGTTATCAGACTTGTGGAAGACAAGTTTCCCCCCTTAAGATTCTTGGAGACTTGAGGGGTCAAAGTCAAGATGCCCTGGAGCTCTTTCAGAGTCAAGCGATGGTGCGCCATATTAACTAAGGTGCTCACGCAGTCCTCTGTGCAAGCCTTTAAAATGTTTTCCTCTGAGGAATACAAACTGCACACGGTGAACTCAAACTCCAGCCTCCTGGCTTCACAATATTTGTTCTCAATCTTTGTGTTTTGTCGATCGCATTATTACAGACAAGTCCCAACAATACAAACCACAATATGCGCTACAGTGCTTTCAGTGTCTTTGTATTTTGATTATTCTTTTTGTCTGTTTTTTAACTTTGTGTTTAAACATCACTCTGCATTTAATCATTACTTAGCTATCTTCCACACTGAGCCTTTTGTCTCACCTCTGTGCCCTAAACCCCCACTCGGTAGTGCTGTGGGATACTGCAGATTTTATCTATCAAATACCCATTAAATACAGGGCCAGTGTTGCCGATACCAAAACCGATACTGGTGTTTTTAACCTATAATGGTGGCTGTAAGGAGAGAGCAGTATGTCATGATTTATGAGAAGAATCATCATTAATTTGCACATTTTTGACCACTAAATATCAGTGATTTTTACTTTCCCCAATAATTAGTTAATACAACAAAACACACATTTCAGCTTTTCATGTATTTTGAATGTTTTTTTGAGACCTGGAATATAAACACGCCTGTCTCTAAAGCCCTTTGGGTCAGCTTCTGTTGTTTAAATGTGCTAATGCCTCCACCTCTACCAGCCGATCACTGCAGATGGCTCCCCCCCCCGAACCTGGTTCTGCTTTTTTGTTCCCACTGTCATCAAGCGCTTCTCACAGGAGGTTGTTTAATTTACAGTTTCTATGTTGTATGATTGTAAAGCACCTTGAGGCAGCTGCTGGTGTAATTTGGCGCTATATACTGTAAATAAAACTGAATTCTGTTAATTTAAGGATGACGATGGCTAAAATGCACCAACTGATATCATTAACGTCCCATTTTCACAATTTCCACTGTCAACTGTGTTTCTGTGTTCTTGCACATACCATAAGAAAATAACCATTTTCAGTGACACATACAGTCCGCTGCATGTTGACAGGCAATAATCTTCTATATTTCTGCAGCTATTTCGCAAAAACTACTCCTGCCTTGTAATCTGAGTTGATATCTATGGATTTGGGGGGGGAATTTGCTTGCACCTGTCAGGCTGTTAGTGGAGTCTTTTTTTGGGTGCTCAGAAACACTGCATCGTCTGGCCCATCTCCATGACTCACCGGGCTGGTGGGTGGGTTGAGGGGGAAACAAGGACACAGACTTCAGTAAAGATCTGAGAGTAATCCTGGGTTAAACACTGCGTTGATGCAGAGAGGTTCTGATGGCTCCACTTTACTGCCACACTGCTATATTAGCTGTCTCTCCGTTTCACGTCTCTGCTTTCTATTATATGATCGTTGAGGCAAAGCGATAACATTATCACTCATCCTTTTAATACAGAACTGGCAAAGTCAGTGGGAAATACTTTTTTCTCCACGCAAACTTGATCCCACATATTCTCCAGCCTCTCGACCTGATTGTACGCATCTGCGGAGAATGAAGTCAAAAATACCGAAAGAATCATGTTGCCTGTGTTGATTAGTGAAGTCTTTACTAAAACATGACTTTAATCACAGAGAGGAGGCTCGGGAGCAAGCTGCAGAGACAGATCAAAGGGCTAATCTGTTTTAGAGAAAACAGCAAAGTGATTCCTTTGGCATTGAAGTTGAGGCTGAACCTGGCACCACTTAGCTCTAATACCCTCTTTTTTACCCCCCTCTCTCTCTGACATGTTAAAATTTAAAGCAGCTGAACACTCAGGGACAGAAAGCCAGAATGCGGACTTATTTGACTTCCTGAGTTTCAGTGGGAATGTGACGTGGGAGTGAGAAACTGAGTCACCACGGCTGTCTGAATTGTTGTCAACGCATTTCCCCATCTATAAGCCCGAACTCGGTCCTCACTTCCCATCAGTAGATATCAGCGCGAACAAACACAAGCACTCGCACACAGCATAAACAACCTGACAAAAATTAAACGTGACGCAGTAGCACGGATCAAAAGTGTTTCTCGGTAATGACCCATTGAGAATATGATTACGAGCAATAGCTGTCAGTGGTAATGCATTATTGAGTTGTTATTGAGCAATTCAAACACTTTCTTGCAGACTGTCGGCAGCAGCGCTTTCTGTGCTGTTGTGCTATTTGATGCAGTTGTTACTTGTGTGACTGCACTGAATATTAGTGGTGCAACGGATAAAAAAATCTGATGGTTCGGATCGGATCACGGTTTTAAGTCATGGATCGGATCAATTTTCGGATCAGCAAAAAAAGACAAAAATGTAACATTTACTTATTCACTTATTGAAGTATTTTTTGCCTGTTAAAAACATTCAACTCAAGACTCATTCCACGCAATTATTAAAAAAAAATTATGGTTCAATATAGGGCAGTGTAGGGCTTTGTATCTACCACTCAATTCAATTTTATTTATAAAGCGCCAAATCACAAAAACAGTCGCCTCAAGGCGCTTTATATTGTAAGGTAGACCCTACAATAATACATACCGCTCATTATATCGCACTCCACTGTGATATAATGAGCTGTCACGTAGCTTTCCGTTTCCCTGGAGGTCCACTCATTTGTAGTAGTTAGGGCAACAGAAGATGCCTAGGACAGTTCAGCCTCAACTTCAATTTTTTCCTGCTCATACATGCTTGGAACGATCTTGCCACTAAAGTAGACACAACGGGATATCATAGCATGGCTCAAGCACATTCATCATAGTTTAAACCCCTTGTTTTGCACAACGGAATACGGCCTCCCGTCTGCAGCTAAACACCCCAGTAGCTTTTGTAATAGCTTTAGCCCGGTCGGACTGGGCAGCAAAGGGCTGCTTAAATACCGAAAACTCCTCTGCTCCTCCACTTGGACAGACCTTCGCTTGACAGACTGACCACGCGCACCATACACATACTTTTTTCCCTTCTTTTTCGAATCTTCGGATCACGTGCGTGCCGAACCGTGGCGTGGGATCGGTTCGGATTACGGATCAACCGTGATCCGTTGCACCACTGCTGAATATGGTTAGGACTCTCAATGGACCAGTCACTAACCTGTCTGTGTACCTGCAGTCTTTTAGCTCATGCTATGCGCATGTTTTACAGAGTTTACAGTACTCTCTCTTCTTACATTCAGATTATACATAATAAAACCCTCTGCGTGGACCATCTAGCTAAGTCAATTTTCCCCTTCACAAGTCCTACTAAACTTTTTCAGTAGCATTTCTTTTTTAATTTTCCTCTCCTTTGTTCTCTCCTGCAGTTCTGCCTTACTTTAAGGAACTGCAAAACTTGCTGTTGTGCATCCATACAGTCCACTGAGTGGTCACAGGTCACATTAAACTGTTTAATTTTATTATAAAGCCATTATCTGATTAGTGCAGTGAAGCATAAGATTAAATGCAGGAGGGAATGGCTAACACTCACTTATTAGCTCATGTTTGTATCTCCACAAAGTCTTGCCATTATTGTAATGCTGCCTGAAAGGCAGTGGAGACACCCTTAACCTTCAACTTTACTTCCCAACTTAAAGACTGGCTTTTAGATCACCTCATCTAATGTTTTACAAGAAGCTGAAACAGAATAAATTTGCTATTTCCAGTAGGGTCTGGGGAAGGAAATAGACCATATATAAAATACTGCCTTAGTATCCAGGTCTGAATAGTGAATGATCCTTACTAATGGCCAACAGGGGGCGACTCCTCATGGTTTCAAAACATATGAAAGATTATAAAAAGGTCTGTCAGAAAATGACAACACTCCCTATTTGATTTATGGCCTTATTAGTGTTGCAGTGTAGAAAATGTTCACCACTAGATATCAGTAGATTACGGATTTCTTTCTGTAGAGTTCTATTTTCTTATCTCTGATAAATTGAGTCCATAAATATAGATATGGTGGCAAAAACATTACATTTAGACCGTAGCTCATAACGGCTGTGGCCGGCATCTTTCTGCTAGTGTTTACAGTGGATCCAGATCTGCCCCACAATTTTTCCCCCCCATCTACAGAAGGCTGTCAGTCCACAGTTTACCTCAGCTGTCAATGCCGGGCGAGAATTCAGTATTCAAATATGGTGGGTTAACATGGCGGCTCCCACAAACCGCAAACTCACTCCAAATCTATTAATGCACGCACATCTATTAATAGACGCACAGGACGTGCGTCTATTAATAGATGTGTGTAACTGTGTCTATTTATGAGTACAATATCCTTTTTCCATTAAATGCCCTCAAAAAATTACTGACTGTACCTTCAAGCATTTTCCTGAGTATATAAGCTCCTGAGTTAAATGTCTATGTAATATAACATGATTTTGTTTCATTTGATAGAGCAGATTTACAATACTGTTACCTTGGTTACACTGTAGCTGACCTTTGAGCATACAGTGTCATCGTTTTCTCATTCAGATCCACCTCTTACTTGTCACATCCATCACAAAATAAACCCAAAAAAACCAAGATGATAACTGCACTTCAATCCACAAACCAATTTGGCTGACATACAAGGCAAAAATACAAATCTCTTTTACACTCTGTGGAGCAGGATGAAGGTTAGGGAAGTTAAAACTACTCAAACTAATTTAAAACACTAAGATTTCTCAGATGAAAGGAAAATCAAGGTAATCTAGAAGGACTGGGAGAAAAGAATCACTTCCTGTGGTGTTCAGGTGATGTTTTGCCAACTTTAAAAGTCAGGGAGAAAAAAAATATGCAAGAGCAGACTGAGATCAATGGACAAAAAAAAAAAAAAGTCAAGTCATTTCTATCTCAGAGTAACTGGCAGATTTGGGGGGAGAGAAAGATCCAAACTTTCCAAAAACACTCTTTAGGTAAGTCTGATATCTGTTGTCAGATTTGTACCTGAAAGATCTACTAATGACAGCTCAACTTTGCTGTTAGAAATGTGTCAATATGGGAGGATATCGCTTTCAAAGGCCCAATTTTGTTCCACCGAACAAAAACATCTCTCTGAGGAGGCTGAAAAAGTTCAGTAGAGTTACCTTTAACTTTTTTTAAAGCTGTTGTGTAATGCAAAGACTCTTTGTCTGACACAGAGGCGATAAATGAAGGATTCTGTTGTGAAAAACAGTCAGTACTCCAATCAGGGGACAATTCAGATGCAAGTTACATGATTGCAGGGGGGGGGGGGGGGGGGGGGGGGGGCCTCCAAAACACGCAAGTCAGAACAGGCTGCGCCGCTCTCCCTTTTACAGACGAGCGATAATTTTGTATGTAAATGTCGCCAGCCCTGGCAGAGCAGAGGAAACAGATCCAGAGTGATTCTGAGGGTGAACCTTCCTGAAATTTTCCATTCACAGATAACAATGCACAGACAAGCACACGCTCAGAAAACAATAACACATGAGCTCATGCGGCTGCCATCTGATCGGTGCCACTGACTGTGCAATAGACAGGAGAGGCTACAGCACCTTCCTCAAGATATGGTGTGAGCAAAACTTTATTGTTCCATGCTTTGCTGCTGCGCTTCACATGTGAGACACATCTCAACAATAGCGTCTCATCTTGCTTCAGGCACACTAAAGTGTTTACCAGAGAGACCTCTTATTTATTTCTTCTCTCCCCACAGATCTCATTACAGCAAATTAAAGAAAATCTACTATGTGGTTGTAGTACTATTTGTTCTATGGTAATGCAGTCATTCTGGATGAGACGAGAGAATGTACGGCTAATCTAGACGTGACTGACAAAGCTAAAGTACTTACTAGTTGCAAAGACAGTGCAAAAAGAACCAAAAATAAGTGCAGCCACCCAAGTAAGAAGGCAACCGTCCACTTTCTGCAGTAAACCTTCCATAACTGTAAGGAATAAAAAAAATTGAATCTGATTTCACCAAGATAGATTTGATTTCTCTGCCGTAACATACATGTGCATAACAAAGAGTTACTTTGTTTTTAACCACACTAATGCTGTGAAATAGCTGCAAGACTGCCAAAGCCAAAACTTGCTCATTTAAACTTTTGAACCATCTGGAGCAACAATAGCACTGATTCAGGCTCCCGTTTTTGGCTGCATGAAAATAAAAGTGTCACATTTGTGCTAAAAAGGAAAAACGATGTTATTCTATTAGTAAAGGCTCGAGCCTCTCTGGAGAATTAGGTGAGATATAGCTTGGCTTTAATTCTGTTTGCACCACTGCAAATACACAAGATCCTCACTCACAAGCAGTGAAGGCTCAGATGTCTAGTTGCACTATTTGCATACCTGCACAACCTGACATCACAAAGACTTGGTACTAGAAGGGTGGCGGTTTAAAGGCCGGTTAATATGAGTCAGGTGACGTATAGAAAAGTTCAGGGCTACAGTGCTCTGCAGTGTGTGAAAGCAGCTTCATACTCTGCTTCCAAAGAGTCGAAGTGAACTAAACAATGGGCTGAATTCATTGCAGAAGTACGCTGTGTATTATATTCTAGCTCAATAGAATATAATACACCACCTTTCATTTGAGGAATGAAAGTATTTCCTTTTTGGTTTAACACAAGGTGGACAACAAGTAGCTTCTGAAGCAGTCTGCTAACACGGTGCAGCAAAAATACTGAAATATGTGCACCTGGTTACACTGCATGTAAACATGTAGCTGATTTTACATGTCATCAAATTTAATTAGCTATTTTATTTTTACTTCATCTCACAAGCTACATACGTACATGCAGCGACCACTTCATTAGGTACACTTCCTAGTACTGGCTTTGAACTACTTTTTGCCTTCAGAACATCCTGAATTCTTTGTGGCATAAATCCAACAAAGAGCTGGAAACATTCACATGATAGCATCACACAGTTGATGCAAATTTGTCAGCTGCACATTCGTGATGCACATCCTGTTGGACCGCATCCTAAAGGTTCACTGCTGGATTGAGGTCTGGTGACTATGGAGGCCATTTGAGTGCAGTGAACTCACTGTAAATCTCAAGAAACCAGTTTGAGATGATTTAAGCTTTGTGACATGGTGTTTTCTCCTGCTGGAAGCAGCCATCAGAAGATTCAATTCAATTCCTACAGCACCAAATCACAACAACAGTCACCCTGCAATAATTCAGAGAAAACCCCAACAATCAGACGACTAAGCACTTGGCGACAGTGGGACGGAAAAAGAAAATTGCGCCTAACCTCTATTGTCCAACTGTGGTGACCCCGTGCAAACTGTAACATAATTTGAAAATGCCGAAAACTGCTTGGTTTAAACTTCAGCAATCCCCCTTGATCACGTCTGCACACGTAAATGCACTTGTTGTTTCCCTACGATTGGTTTATCAGCTATTTGCACTTGCAAGCAACTGAACAGGTGCAGCCAACGAAGTGGCCGGTGAGCATATGTTGTTCTTCTTACTGCATATGCATCTTATTTAACCCTACAAGCTAATGAAAGCTCTTTTTTTCCCAAATGAAACAGAAGTGGGAATGTAACTTCAGTACTGCTGACTTTACCCGTCTGTGTGTCACCGTAACAATCTGCAGCCTGTGTGTAAAAGTTTTTTGTGCAAGGAGCTTGCACTTAGCCACAGAGATCAAGGCAAAGCGTGTTTTCGTGTGCCTTTGTACTTAAACTCGATGCACGTGTGCATGCATGCGTGTGCGCGATCTCTTTGGAGGAGTGAATGACACAGAGTGGAGACTTCAAAGCATCTCTTTCATCAGCTGGAGCGAAGACATACAAAGCAGGCACCTACACACTGCATTTGTCTCGCTCTCACGCTCAGGTCCAGCTTTGTCCGTCTCTTACTATAGAAGAGATGGAGCACAAACAGCATTAAGTCTCAGTGAGCGAGAGCCACATGTTTTCCTGAACTATCCTCACTTTAGAAACTTCTGCATCACATCCACTGCAGAGTAAATCACTTAGTAATCATAGTTTTCTTCTTCATATCCTGGTTGGCACCTTACTTCAGCTCACTTAGAAGGAAAAAAATCAATAGGTTGAAGATTTCAGAGATAATTCTTTCCTATTCATTCAAGTAATGTTAGCAAAGCCTTGGGGGCAGACTTCTCACTAGAACCTTGCAGTTCGAACACTGCAAGCACTATGTACAGTGATCCAGAGAAGCAGCAAAGTGAACAAACACACTGCTGGAGGGCACAGAGTGGCAAAAAAAAAATAAAGACAAAGTAGTTATGCAGTGCAGAAAAACTAACAGACTTCAAGCTTTTTCTTGGTTGCTAATAAGAAAAAACACACATGTGGGCAGAGTGCCCAAACAGGGTGGAATTCATCAGGTTCGCGATGAACTGCAAGCTTCCCAGCTTTGATGGTGAAATGTGAGAGCAGCATCACTTTGCGAATAGTTCCGCCAAACTGTCAACTGACAAACTCAAACTTCTTCTTAGGAACACACAAACATGAGCGGCAGCACACAGCTTGTTGTTGCCAGGACTAAAAATAATGCTACCAGAAGAGAAGTTCTCCTATGAGCGATGCAGAAGAGATGTCAAAAATTAGAAAAGAGGAAATGCCACGGATTATATGAGTATTAATGCCCTGCCAGCGAGTTTTTATCTAAACTAACATTGTGTACATGAGGTTGAAACTGCTGCATGGTGAGCTTTTTTTCTTTTTTAGCAGTTGTAGTATTTATTACCCCTGCTGGCAGACGGCCTGCTGCGGCTGCGTGACCGGCTCCGCTGACGCTGCAGTCGGGATTTGCCCAGGAATCTGTAGTAGTATGAGGGTCTCCCAGATCCCTTCCTTGTAACTCCAGCCATGGTGTGATTTCCCACTCCGAATCCGACACAAAAAATATGAACAGCACTAAAATCCAAGTCCTCCTGAGGTGCTACCGGCGCAGAAAAATGTGAGGAGAGGTTTTCATGGATCACAACTCAAATTTATGGCAAAATTTCACTCAGGAGTCCTCTTGGAGAGATTCACATCTACTCAAGTCCTCATTGGTAGTGTCAGAACAAAATCCCCACCACTGTGAAACCATTTCCCTCTGAAGAAAGAGAACATTAATCCATCGAACATTTACTTCAGCTCCAATACTTGTGTCTTGTCCCACAAGCTCAGGTTACTGCTCTGAACCTCTGAGCACTCCCCCTCCTCAAAGTTTCCCACACAGAGATCCCAAAGGCATGATGTCCGGAATAGTGTGAGCGTGTATCCTGAATGACAGGAAAGCTGTTCCTGCTCCCAGTGCAAGAGTGCACTAAAGGAATTTTAGAGACAGTCACAAAGCCAGTTCTTCACATTCAAACAGGAGCGAAGGAGAATTTGTCACACAGCTTTACACAGTCAAAACAACTGTCCTCACCCCCTGAAACTCAAATCCTGTGAGTGTAGAGAAGACAACATGCTATGTGGCTGAGAACAACAGGGGGAAAAAGTTTGGGATGCCTAGAAAACAGGCAAAGCCTTCAGTGGAATGGAGTTAACAAGCCAGCTATCAGATCACAGCAGGTTTCAGTTCCCTCCCACAATCAAACTAAAGCTGCTGTAGACACACACACAAGACAAACTCTGGAGCAGGAAGCAACACTTGCTAATAAAACGTCACAACCTTTGACATTCAGTGGCTCCGGATCCAGTTTTTTCAGTCATGTTCCAGGTTTTACACTTCAGCCACTAATTTGCCTCCTCAGGCAAAAAAAGCATGCCTGGGAGTGACAGCCTATCAGAAGCAAATGTAAATAAGCTATAAAGAGTGATAAACCAGCCAATCACTGCATGCTATGAAGAAGACGGCCCATAGTCCACATCTAAATACAATGGAACAAATGCAGACATGTGTGCACATTAGGGCTTAGTTATGGAAGTGCTTTTAGCTTCTTCCTGACTTCACATAATGCTAATTCATACAAAAAAAAAAACTTGCTCCAGAGCTGGATTTTCTGGAGAAGCCAGTCCTGAAAGCTGATTTACTTCAAATAACTGTTAGTTGCTGAGACACCCCTTGAAAATAAGTATTTTTGTTGAATACCTTACAGAGCTCTTGAGATCTTGGCGTGACTCCAAAAACGTAGATGATGTAATGTGTTTAAATAAAACAGGTTTCACCTGTCACTTCACAGGAAATTTCTAATACTCATTTTCTGATGTTGGGTACGGTTTCTAAGCAGATCTAACTGCGTGCTTGTTAAAATATGTTTAAAAGAGACTACAGTGAGTCCCAACAAAGTCCACTGATTTCTCCTCTAGCCCCTTTAAGGCTGTCACGTTGTGAAGCACAGCACAGTTTCCAGCACTCCTATTCCAGTCATGTTTTGCCCAGTTGGACTTCCATCTCATCCTCTTTGTCAAAACAGCCACCCAGCAACCTGAATTTTATTTGGGTGAGTCAATGGGAGCAAACAGGTTGGGTGATGAGCAAAGACTGCACTGGTGTGGGCAAAAAAAAAAAAACTCCCTGGGACATGGCCACGGTGTAGATAGTCTGTGGTAAACGTCCTGCCTGCAAGCCCATACTCGGGTTTATATGCCATGATTTCTTCCACTAAAGACTGCTGCTTGGAGTCTGTCTCTAAGCTGGGAATCAGACTTTTGTCCCCAGTTATGATCCTGTGAATGACAGCTGGGTTACTTTGACAAATCTATGGTTAAACTGCATTGATTTTCAAGTCGTCAGAGCAAGCTGAAGTAGCGGGAACGTGGATAAAGCTCAGCTGATATAGGATTTTTAAGAACAATACAGATACTGATATGTGTGAATTTTAAAATCCAATATTCTAATATATTAGCTAATATTTTTTTTCAGACGCACAAAACATAAACAGATTTCATTGTTTATTTGCTTGTTTATACACTTGCGCTGTCATTTTAACTGTCGATATCTATTTGATCAGCTGACTTTCAAGAGGAATAGTGGCCGAATTCCCAAACTTTTTCACTGTAGCCATGTAATTACAAATTGAAGGCAGAACCCCCCCAAAAATAAATAAATAAATAATAAAATTCAGCTCCACTCATGTAAAACAGCTATTAGATCCAGCTGGAAACTGACTAAAAAGTCACAAGTTAAGTTAAACTTATTACCAAAAAAGACACTTATAAAAATCAAGATATCTAATCAGAAACACACAATCATAAACAGCTCAAAAAAGGTCAATTTTATACATTCTTGTAATCAAAGTCTGCCATGGTTTCCAAGATGAACAGATTTCTGTGTTGATTGTACCTAATCAAAGTCTTCCTCTCTTTTTCTCTCATACTCGCGCTCTGCAATACATTTCCTTCCTTCAGTGGCTGCTCAATTGTTCACTGTGATGCTGCTTGTTGCTAGTGAGAGCAGTGGGGACCATAACGCTGCATGCTGTGAAGAGTTTTTGTCATTACCCCAGTCCATAAACTCCCATCGACACAATATAGCAGTGTGTGTTTGTGCCTGTATGTCTTATAACATAGAGTAGGCATTCCCGAGGTCCCACAGAGCGTATTTAGCAAGCATACATCACTCAGTATCAAGCCAGAGCCTCCTGCTGCAAAGCAGGAGAAATGCATTGCCTCCAGGTTTTGCATTGCTGCCACTGAGCTCATGAAAAACAAAAACCCCTGAAGAGTGTACATATTTTCTGTACTTTTAAAGGTGAAAGCAGCAATAAACACACAACACGCAAAGTCTTAAAAACCTAGTCTGTAAGGTTACTGAACTCATATGGCAGTTGAGTGTTATTCATACACACAAAAGCGGCGCGTGTAAGGCCGGACCGCTTTCTTTTTTATTTGAAAGCAGATTGATCTTGCCAGCATGATAGTCGCTGTGGGAATAGCTACCTACAATGAGTTCTTGTTTGACCAGCCAGGAGTTTATAGACAGCCAGTCCAGGGTCAGGAAGAGTTCGTGTACAGCTGGTGGCTCCCCTCTGCCTCGATGACAAACACACCAGTGGGCAGTCAAAGGGCCAAAAGGAAGAAAGGCCAAGAAAAAAGTAAAGTAAACCACAGGCTTTCATTTTAATGTGTATGCTGGCTAAAAACATTTGCATTATAAAAGGACCAAATAAGCTTTCGCAGGTACTAATGAATATGGCAAACATTGCAAGAATTCAAATTGCTTTTCAAAATAAGACCTCCAGAACAAAATGCTAATAAATCTGAGAATAACAGCTTAAAAAAAACAATCAAAGGAGAGTTCAGGATATGTGCAAGGTTTACTTTTTTTTGTTAATGATCACATAGCTCCTCTTAAGTTCCTGACATGACGTTCAGGTATTCTATCAGACTGAGAGCTGGACTTTGACTGATGCACTGCAACACCTTGGTTCTTTCCTTTTCAAGTCATTCTGATATGCTTGAGATTGCATGTGCTTTAGCATGACCCAATTTTAGCCAGCTGTTAGCTGCCAGATAGATGGCCTCATATTTGACTCTCGAATTATATACAGAGGCAATACAGAGGTCAGGTCAATGACCATGAGGTGCCCAACTCATCACTTCTCCTCCACCGTGCTTAACCACTGTTATGAGGTGAAATGTGGTGCCGTACATTTTGTCCAAACATCTCCACCTTGGTTTTATCTGTCCAAATAATATCGTTCCTGACGTCTTGTGGTACATTCAGATGTAACTTTGCCATGCTATTTTTAGACAGGGGAGGCTTTCCAAACAATCCACACTGGTTCAGTCTTTTTCTAATTTTACTGTCATGAAATTTAACTGTAGCTCTTGGGTCACTCCTTGTGGCGTTGTATGGACGCATTCCTGCACCAGATCAGTGCTCTTATAGAGGTGGTGAAGTAAATTTGATCAGTAGCACCTGGCTGTTGCTTACCCGTTTAAATCTTTTAAAAGCTGAAAAGGTGTACTTAGTTTTTGATAAGACTGGTCTTCATAGGTCTAGAGGACATCTGAGGTCTTATAAAAAAACAAAACAATAATCAACATATTTTCAAGTTGTGATGAATTTTCTTCCAATTACCCTACGAAAACTAAAATCTGCAGTGCAGTTTATTGGAAGTTTTCGATTACTTGGGGCTAGGTGTTAGTTGGTTTTGGTCATTCTAGCTCACAGTAACATGAAATCTAAAAACTGCCTGCTCTATTTACCTTACTTGAACATTCAAATATGCACTATAGAGATAATACAGATGTGCAAGTTTCTTTACAATCTTTTTGACAGCCTTTCCTCAAACCCAAGAATCACTAGGAGTTATTTAAGTGACTATTTTCCAGTCAGTCAGCCATGTGAATTGATTATTCTCAAGAGCAGCAGAGTGGAAAAGGCTTTTTAAATAAAAAAAAGTCCTGCAGTGTACAGACAGAGTAATGACTCAATCTATCATGATAAATGTATTGCACTGACTGTACTGACTGTACAAGCCATTTAGGGCAGTGAGAACGAATTAAGCAAGAGTCAAAATGATGTCTGCAGGTGGAGTCCTGCAAAACCTTTTAGCCTTTTAGTGCCTGCTCCACTCGACTTGACTTGTTTTCAGTCATTTTCCTTTACAAACTCGTAAAATGTAATGTGCTTATGGTTGTTACAGCATGCGACTGAAAGTCTTGCGACATCATTTCTATGAGACACGAACGCCACAGCAACGGGTATCGAGGCGCTGGTATACGTGCTGGTCAGTCTAAGGCTTTTTGTCAGACTCAGGGACCACCATGTTGTTTTTTGTGTAGCTATTTCCTGAATTTTCAGGTTTCAAAATTAGCGGCCTGGATTTTTGTGAAGGAGAAGCTCTCATGACTCAACAAGTGATACTACTGACTAGCCAATCAGTGACATGCAGTCTGCTGACGTCACATTTTCGAATCGCCTCAGATCACTTGGAACCCCAGTCGAGTAGGCACTAAAAAAGTACCTGGTACCAAGTACTACCACCTAATGGAAAACCCTAAAAGCTGTGCCAAGCTGACCCAAGTAGGTACTCCTGGGAAAAGGCTATTAGTGTTCTTGTGTTCGACTAACGAATAATGGGCTCAACAAGATTTGATGTAAGAGGGTGTATTACAGTAAATAAGGGTAAATTATTCGATTTACTCAAACACAACAGCAAAATCCTTTAGAAAATGAAGTAGAAGATGCCTGAATGGTACCTGAGAGAAACAGAAGTGAAAACACCACATGGGGAATGTGAAGTCAGTGTGACCTGTTGAACTGACCACATTGTATCCAAGATAGAAGAACAGTAGAAGTTTGTCCAACTAGCACTAAAGACTAATGTTTCACTCTGTTTCTTTACAAGTTTCTGCTTTTGTCTAACTCTGACTTCACAAGAGTATTTTACTTGAGAGGGTG
This sequence comes from Diplotaxodon limnothrissa, assembly GCF_057381915.1. Taxonomy (NCBI): domain Eukaryota; kingdom Metazoa; phylum Chordata; class Actinopteri; order Cichliformes; family Cichlidae; genus Diplotaxodon; species Diplotaxodon limnothrissa. The sequence continues at coordinate 53,902,329 of NC_140602.1, read as the reverse complement.
TAATTAGCAAGGTGTACTCAACCTAAACCATCAGTGTTAAGATGGTAAGAGCAATGATATTTCAGAGTTCTGAAAGTGAAACCTAAAACCCAGAGAGGCACTAAGTGAGCCTGTTGTTCTCTAAAATACTGCTGCTCTGAAGATGGAACTAATTCCACTTTCCGCACAAAAAAAAAAGACAAAGGGAGACGTATTGATTCTCAACATAGCTCACTCTATTGTCTCCACACGGATACAGGGTCGAACACAGAAAAGGGGAGCACAGTGGCCATTAATGCTCAAATACAGCCAGCCATTAAAAGCGAAACATCTCAGACAGAGTCACAGGGATTAGACAGCTCTAAGAAAGCGTAAAGATTCAAGGACTGAGTGTCTCGTTCATCTGGAAATTGAGAAATGCATTAGTATGGATTACAAGCAGTGGATAGGCCGAAACTGATGGCTACTGCTACTGCTGCTGGAGTCTCCTTGGGCAGATCATAGCTTCCCCTCTAAAAGACAGCTTGACTTTATTATATGTAATAAAGTCACGATGGATTTGGTGTAAACAGCAACAAACTCGTCCTACAAGTAAGGGAGTACGTTTATTTATACAGCACTTATCAAGAGCAACAAGAACAAAAGTCACAAGCTGCTCTACAATATCAAGTAAGATACAGCAATGAAAACAGTATAAATGGACAAAACTAAATAATAGCAGGCAGGTCTTCAGCTTCTTTTTAAAGCTATCAGCAACGTCCACATTCTCACAAGCCACGGTCTCATTTTGTGTTCAGCCTGAACCCAGCTACTGCCAACAAGCACTGATCAGATAGCAAGGAGCACATTGCGTATCATTTGTCTTCCTCTATATCTCTCTTCCAAATAAAGGCTAACAATGTACAGTTATATACAGGCCTGTGGCATTACTGACTCACTACGTTTTCTCTTAAAATGGACATTAAAATTTTTTCAATGTTGCCAAAATATTTTCATAATTCTGTTTTCCTATAAAAATAGTTAGTTATGTTATCCAAATATTATTAAAAGTACATGTTTTTATTTATAATGGAGTCAGTATGTATACAATACTTAATTACGATTCAGTTAAACAGTAGATCATAATTGTATCAACACTGACCCCTACTGGAAAACATGGTAATGTACAACTCGGTGACACTGACAACAGTCTATTTGTGCCACGGTGTAGGAAAAACTCAAATGCTGCATACTTTTATGACAGACTTTTAAACACAGTATCAGCCTTTGGTTAAACATATAAGTAAATAAACTATTGTTTACCATGATATGCAGGATTCATGTCCAGGACTGTAATCATGAAGCAGCAGAGAGACGGGGAACCGTGAAACCATCTCAACCTACTCATACTTTTTATTGTTCCATGCAGAGAGTAATTAAGTTAGCCGATCCAAATTTTCTCTTTGAACACATTCAACCTACCCCTGTATGCTGCTATAGTGACAGACTACTTACATCTATCTAAGCGTTCTTTTCTTCCTCCTCTTATTCAAGCCTCCCACTCCCTCTTGGCCAGAGAGTAAAAGGCCAAACTGGAGAATGTCCTGTCCCAAGCAGAGCTCATTATACAAGCCTAGAGACAGAAAGAGAACAGGCGAGCCTGTGTGACACCGTTGGCCAGAGACAAACAGATATGCGAGATGGAGGGGGAGGAGAGGAGAGGAGATGAACTCCTCTTAAGCTTTGATTAGAGGAAGAGCGCAAATCAGCAGTGACGAAGGGAGAGAGATGAGAGGGAGCCTTCGCTTATGAAACAGCCACTTGAGAAAAGCACAGAGGGACCTTTGACAGTGTTGTCTTCAAATGTAATATTAAAATGCCACAAAGGGCACATGCACAGTCATATCCATTATGTAAAGTAACAAGCAGCTGCTTTGAAAGTCCTTCCAGAGGCAAGTCTCGCTGCTCGGCAGCTTTCGTGGTAACACCTTTGAGCAGTTATTTTGAAGCCTTTATTAAATGAATGAGGAGAGAGGCATTTGAAAAAACAAAGAACACTACACAACACAACACTATGGCTTAATTCAGCCGTGGAGAACTGCCTGCCATGGCTTTACAAAATCCTCTCACAGATTTATGTCTCTGTCTGAGGTTTCTTCCTGTTGAAAGGGAGTTTTTCCTTCCCACTGTCATCAAGGTCTTGTTCAAAGTAGGCCTCTGATTGTTGGGGTTTTCTCTCTAATATTGTTGGATCTTTACTATATGATATAAAGTGCCGTGGGGTGAGTGTTGTTGTGGTTTGGTGCTATATAAATAAAACTGAATTGGGTTTTAAAGTGAGATCAGCAGTGAAATCCATGCTTTTATTACAACTCAACTGGAACTCCCATTTTATCCTCACTGCTCACAGCTGCCTGTTCATTTTAGAGTTCATTTTAAAATTATTTTATTTGTTTTTGCAGATCACAAATTGTGGAACAATTGTGACCATTAGAAATTAGAAAGGTCTCCTCAATGTCGATATTTTTAGTCTGAACACCCACCTCTTTGGTTTGGCTTTAAACCCATTATAGAATTGTTAATTTTATTATATTGTTTATTGTTATTGTATTTTTATTTTTAGTATTTATACTTTTTCTTGTTTAAGATTCAGCAGTTTGGTCAGTGCTAGCTGTTTTTAAAGTGCTTTATAAATAAAGTTGGCTTGGCTGAATGGGACTGGATATTTCAAAGTTGCTTTGCTCCTGAAATACTAGTTGGTCAAAGTATTTAATTAAATTTTTATTAGGTATAAAAAAAACAATTGGCTGCATAGCTCAGCTATGTTAGGATACCACCCGCCACAAACCAGGGCTGCAATCCCAGTACACAGCAGCGGCTCTGTCTGCTAATAAACTATTTAAAAAACTGAGCAGATGACTACTGTGCAAAATAGGTTCTAGGTTCAAAAGAGAAAAAACAATACAAGAATCAACTTAACTTCTTAAACTTGCTAAACTGCATCATGTAGAGGGCACTCAGCGGTAAAGCAATTAACTCAAACTAAAAGGTTGATTTTACTGCTCTGTGTGACTAATCGCCAGATTAACTTGCATTATTTGCAACAGTGTTTCGTTTTACTGTTTATGTCCTTTACAGGGTTTTATCACCATGTTATCATCTTCATTTGATAATGTCTCTGACTGTAGTAGGCGGCACTCAGGGGGATCATTTTGTGTGGAAAAAGAGTCATATGACCTGTGAAATGCCCATTTTTATGTGAAGGTACACAGACCCTACAGCAGAAAGCCCGACTTAACAGAGAAAGTCCATTGTGATACTCTTTATCTTTGACCAGTGTTTTAGTTTTTGAGGATTTGTGCATCTGTTTATTAATACTTGCGACAGTGTACTCGACTGTGTCTCCAAAAAGTGCTTTTTTTTTTTTTAAAATACCTACTGTGAATATTAAAAAAGCCCCTGAAAATTTATAATTACATGACAGATTCACTTCGAAACTAATAAATCTAATAAATCTGAAAGTAAACTTTCAAAGAATAAAAACAAAACTGAAGAGAGCAAACTCACTCTGGAAACTAACTGAAACGAAACTAAACTGAAAAAAGGAAAGAAAATTCTAATAACTGGAAAGCACAAAACTAAAATAACTCTGGTTCTGCAGTACTTTGAGTAAGAAAGTGGTATTATAGCCTGATCACAATGTTACATTCTGCACAGCTGCTTAGATGACAGCCTTTATGGAACATGTTGTGTTCCATTTGAGCAGGATCAGGCGCCTGCTGATCAACTTATTAGCATACTGTCATTATACTGGAGGCTTCCCTCCTGACCACCTCACTCTTTTACTATTCTGTCCTTCCTATACCAACATGCAGGTTGACAGTAAATGAACACAGTCGTGCATGGCTGTGTGCAATGCATATCAAAGAGACAATGTAAGGATTAGAGTATGAAAAGACCATACTCTGCTGTTGACGTTTAAGCGAACGCTTACATAGCAAAATCTGTTCCAATCGAGCCATAGACTGCTGGTCAGATTCTAGCAACCCGCTAACTCACAAGTACAAACATCTCCATCAACTACACTGAGATTTTACTCAAGCAAATGGGATCAATCCTTTGTGGAAAAATGCATGTTCTAAGCATGACGCACAGACACATAATACATGTTAAGCTCGCCACAGGTTTTCACTTTCCATCTCCTTTTAGCAATTTCTTATATAATCCAGATGGAAAAGTCCCCTTTAAATGTCAAATACCACGCTGTTCCTGCAGGAAGGGAATGGAAGAATAAAAGTCCTCAAATAAATAAATAAATAATCATGTCATTATAAAGGCTTAAAAAAATCTCCATTCACGTAAAAACACAAATGAACACAAAGCAAACCAATCCGAACCTCCTTCTCTGTGCTGTACTCTCTTCAGATCTCACAGACTCAAGTCTACCTCATCTACACATCAACTCTGGAGTTCTTTCTTTGACCTAAAACTCTGTATGTGTGGACAAAAGGCTAAAACAATTGGAAAGGATAATATATATGTATAAGTGTTTTCAGAGCCAGTTTTAGAGCGCTTCAAGCAAACACTATTGAGGTTTTGCAATCACATGACAACAAACCACACAACTAAATTGTCTGTGAGAGAATGTATGTGTGAGAATGTAGGGTTGGGTGAATAAGGCCCCAATAACACGGGTCTAGAGACCAGCAAGTGACTTCCTGGCAACCACCAGTGATTGAAAAATGTGCATTCAGTGATTGGTGGCCTTGAAAGTACAATTTTTCTGAAAGTTTTTTAGCTGCAGCGTTGGCAAACAACCTTAAACTTGAAGGTAAAAGTTCTCTGTTTCCACTTTGAGTTGCAATATTTCAAGTTTTAATACTGCTTTGTTATTAGTTGGCAAGCATTTGCAGACAAGTTGCCATCTTCCATCTAAGCTACACGTCACCAAAGCAATCTGCTAGCGACCAGGGTAATTGTAGTTCACTAAAACTAAACTACAAACTAAAAGACACAATATGACAAAAATAAAACACTAAACTTCTGGAAAAAAAACAACTAATACAGTTTTGTGAACCACAAGATGTTCACAAGACTGAGACTCAACTGCTTTCATAAAATTATGTTGTTGTTTTTTTATTGGTATTATATACACCAGTGCTGATTTTACTAAAATGTACTAAATTTTACTAAATCTTGCCTCTGAAACTAACACTTTAATAAAGTGTTAGTAATAAAAACTAAACTAAAACAAAAAAGAGACTCAATAAAACTAAACTGAATTAAAAATAAAAAGTCAAAATGAAATTAAAATAAAAACGAATTAGAAAATACAAATCTATTACTCTGCAACCGATTTCACCTGGCAACAACCACCAGCAACCACTTGTCAACCTTGCGACATTTAGTTTATACAACTCTTGATGAATGTGTGCTTGGTGCCGCATGAGAAACTTCTATACTAAATAAACCGAACAATATGCCATTAAAAGCTTGTGGTTGGAACGTAACTTCAAAGCAAACGTTTGAACTTTCATTTGAACATGATGTACTGAAAGCTTGTTCATTCTGATGTCAAACAGTATACAAAAAAGTGTTGTCAGTCTTCTTGCTTCACAGCTATCAACCAAGGTAGCTAAATTATGCATACACACTTCTAAAATAGCGTACACGACATTTTCTTTCTTGTCAGGAATCTATAATTCTCTTTTCTCTGACAAGACCAGCTCTAGAGACAGAAAACATTAGAGGACAGGCAGAGCCAGGAAGTTGGATTTTTTGGGTAGAGAAACATGTCATTACAGAAGCAGAACCGTATTGCTTCAAATTATCCTCCTCAAAAACGCTATTCCTCAGCTTTTTATTGCTCTTTCCCTAACTTTGCCCTTGCAATAAAAAAAGCATTTTCTCACTTCTCCTTTAATTACTCACTTTCTCTTTGCTCTCATTCACATTTAGCCTCTGCACAGAACTCTACTTAAATAAAGCTTAAAGAAGACCAATAAAATCTTTATGTGTCTCGTACTTTATTTAATTCCACTTCACATTCTTCATATTGGAATGCGTGGAATTCAGTCACAGCCCATGTAAGGGTCACTGCTATCCATTCAGTCACAGAGGCTCCATTGTCATATGAACAATAGGCATAATTTGTTAAACGGCCATGTGGAATTTAAGTGGTCCACAGAGGGAGGTTACGGAGGTCACTAGAGATTTGGCAGCGATACCCAGGGGTAGTGCTTCTCTATCCATAAACCACTGACCTTTGATGTGTGCAAATGTGCCAACCGTTAATGGGTCTCTCACCTGCATCTGGCATGCAATCACCCACTTTCTTCTCCAACTGTGGTGGCTACAATGAGTCGGTGCACTGCAAGAATTTGTCTGCATGAACACTGAGCCTAGACTTTGTTGAGGCGGTCCTCTTAAAGCACAAGCAAAGGCCCACAAGCTGTGCCGCCCAATCAAGCTGACTTACATCAATGGGTCAATAACACTTGGACAGGGGATACGCTACCAGTTATGTTGCCCCTGAATTCAAACAAACATGGTGGGGGCCCTGTAGTACCATACCCCCCGCCCATACATAGGAGGATTGGCTCTAAAGTGTTAGCACCCCCGCATTTAGGCCCACATGTGTACTTTATACAGCCCTGGGCTGTATTAAGCTCCAGAAAACAGACGACAATCAACTGGGAACAGTCAAAGATTTTCTCCCAGAGGGGTTTTGGATATTATAACTGCAAAGTCACCTGACAAAGTCATATGCGCAAGTTAAACAAAACTCACAGAACATTTGAAGGAACACAGTGTCTCTCAGTGTCTCGCAAAGCGCACAGACTCCCGTGGTGTTGCTGCTGGGTGCTGAACAGTACAGATGGAGGTGTTCCTCACTCCGAGCTCGAGCAAGAGTTCACACATTTTTTTTTTTTTGCTTGATGCTTATCAAAAAGGGGGGAAAAAAGAAAAAAAGGGAAGCTGCTGAAGAAGCCTGAAGAGTGATTGAACATAGGAATGGAAGAGCAACAGGAACATGAGCTTCACAGTGTTCGGAGCATTTTTGCTGGGCGCATTTTTGAAGAAGGGTTACTAAAAAGTGTTATTTCTAGATTACACACTTGGAGCAAAAAAAAAAAAAAAAAAAAAAGGTGAACTGCAGAGCGACGATCAGGTCTGACAGTGAGAGATGCCACGGGGCCTAGAAGATATTTAGATAGGTAGATGTCTGTTTGGGGTTTTTTTTTTTTTGGTTTTTTTAAATGAAACCCCAGTATACAATATTTTTTTTAAAATCCAAAGAAGCACAGCTTAGAATTTCAAACCTGATAGCCACTGCTCCCTTTTACTTCTTTCTAACTAATGACAAGGTAGAAGAGGAGTTTAGCATTAAAAGTTAGAAAATAAAGAATGACACTAAATTTTTTCTAAAGGTGCTGACTTTGCTTCATTAGTTCCCTTTCTTTTTAAAATCTAAACTATTTAGGATTCCCAAAGAAAACAATCCTGAAAGATTATATCATAGTCTCACACAAATTAAAACAAAAGACTAAAGAAGTGCATCTTATCCACTAGAAAAAAAAAAAAAAAAAAAAAAAAAAAAAAAGGATAAGGGCAAATATTTATCCAAGAGTTAACAGCAGGCAAACATCACATTAAAGCCTGCGAACATATAATACATAGCTTAACAATGTAGAAAGGTATGCGGTGGGGCATTCCACTGTGCAGCCCTGATGTGCAAACATCGAAAAATTACCCTCACCTGTAACCTCTTCACAAAATCACTATCTATAGCTGTGAGGTAGCATAACATAAACAGCAAGGAAGGTGATAAGTGGACATCATCAGCATACTAGTAAAGTTTCTTTTAAGTATACTTTATTTCTGACATCTCCATTCTACTATGAAACAACCAACCTGGTAGGCAAAAATCCCAATTGCTTTATACAGGACTTTACACACACCTGAACCTCATTAGTCTCTACCATCGAAAAAAATAGGTCAGACCAAACAATACGATTCTAAACAAAGGACAGGAATAAGATTATGCATGAAACTGACAAACTCATTTACTCAGCTAAATGGTTTGGAAAGTAAAACACGGCATACAATACAACTCAAAAGACTCTATAAAGAAAATAAACAATACTATACAAAATGAAAAACCCTTCATTTGGTTACACCCAGTGATGCAATATATGACCTCATGACCCTATATAAACAGGAAGTACTGGGGCAGCCTTTCTCACACACCTGGTTTAGATATAGGACCTGATTAATAGTGATGTGCGATACCACTGATTTTCTTTCCGATCCGATACCAAGTAATATTCAGGGTGGTATCGGCGATACTGATCCGATACCGATACTTTGTACAAAAACTTATTTTATTTATTGTATCTCAAATTATAGCATCATAATGATTACAGGACATCAGATTATTTGTTCTTATCACTTAATAATGTAGGGTTCATCATATAGAAATAAAAAAAATGAAGTTGTGCTATTTGAACACTTTGCCTGCCTGCAGCACTAAAGGACTCCATGAGAGACGTCTGTCTTGCCCTAGCAGCACCTGACTCTCTCCTCCTCTTCAGTTCACCTCAACATACGCTCGTCATATTCTGTGATATGATTTACTCTGAGGTGTTTGACAAGGTTAGTGATATTGCCACAACCATACATGCCAACCCTCCCGATTTTTCCGAGAGAATACCGAATTTCAGTGCCCCTCCCGAAAATCTCCCGGAGCCACCATTCTCCCGAATTTCGCCCGATTTTCTAGGACAACAAAATTGAAAAATCATATTGCAGAATTCATAGCGTGGCCCAGCCAATTCCAGTTTCCAACAATGGCAGCAGCAAGTTAGTTTTAATATTGCTCTTGTTTCTCTTTTTGGGTCGCAAAAAACCTTTTAACATATTTTCAGGTGAGAATGTAGCTGTGTAAACTTCAAATATCTGAGCCGACTGACACATCGTCTTCAACCCCCCCCCCCCCCGTCTTTCCCTATTCGGGTTAAACATGATATACAAGTCACTTTGATAACTTAAAAATGTTATTGTTTGGCTTTTTCGGTGTTTTATTTGTTCGTGAGTAAATTGGTTTGGCTGAGATTAAAGTTATTAGATTTGATTAAATTAAATTTGACTTTATTAATCCTTCGGAAGGGTTCCTCCGGGGTTTTCACACAGCTGAATAAACGTGGTTAAACAGAAGTGTGAGACGGTCGAGAGTTTACGTCAGTGCCCGGTTATATTTTAGATAGCAAGGAGCAGACGGCAGAGTTTCACTCCACCGAGGGAGCTCGTGACGTACTACCCGGCTTTCTTTAGACCGCGAAGGCCGGGTCCTCAGGTGGAAGCAGCCTCTGAATTTGGACACCCCCGCTGTTTCCGGGCCAGCCAATAATAACGGTGACATTTAACGTATTTTATCCGATAAATAAACCCTGTAAAATTATTTACCCCCCTCCCCCCCCTCCAACAGCCCTTTTGAATGTCTCCCTAGTATGGCCACAACACCTCACTCTTGGAGCACTTTTTTGCCACATGTATCGCAAACCACGTCTCAGCTGTGTGTGGAGGTAAAATACGTCCGCACATGACTTCAATTACGCTCAGCCATTGTTGAGAGTGCGCACGCCAAGGGGCTGCGAGACATTTATACAGCCGTATTTCGCACATAACTATGAAAGGCGGAGGAGGAAGTAGTTCCTTTGAATGTAGACAATCCGAATGTTATAGTTTCTTTCCACTGTGTTCCTGTTAATGATAAACTACAAATTTACTCTAAATTACTAAAATATCGATATTTTAATGTGAGAATCGATTCTAGAACATAAATGATTGGTATCGGAGGAATCGATATTTCAGGATCGAACCGCACATCACTACCGATTAAAGGAAAAACATGGTAAGTATAACCAAAGCAACATAAAGAAACATAGTTTACCAGGCATTTGCCTGTGAACAGAAGAAAATTCAAATGACCTAATGGTTAATAGTATTTGCTTAAAAAAACATATGCATGGATGTAATGGATGCAACTACCACAAAAAAAAAAATCTGGGTAGTATGTTAAGCAAAGTTAAACCAGCAATGTATAAATTAAAGCATTAGGGTTGACTGTAAAATAACAAGGAATAAACTATCAATATGGTTAAGGGACAAGTGGTAAACGAGTTCATGCCTAACCACTTTGTCACAATAGCATGTAAAGGAACACACCTGGATGTGCTGTTTTGCTAAACAACAGATAATGATAGATGAAGACAAAAATGGACTTTAGCAACAATTTTCAAAGTACTTGAAGAGAGAAAAAGAAGCAGTATTCGATTAAAGAACACGGCCTTGCCAGCTGTTTATATTCTGCTTTGGGGTTATGGGGCAGATGGTGGAAAAACACATTATACAGGATGGCTTATTCCAGAATTCATTATATAAGCTATATGCTATTAGAATGACTCTTACAATACCCCTGCACCAAAAATGTCTGTAATTTCCCAAGGGGTGTCCAAGCTTTTGCATAAAATCAGAAGTCTGCTCTTCAGCTGACTCAAATTCAGACTTTGTGGACAATAAAACCCATTTGGTGTCAATGAAAATCCCATATATTCTCCTCTGGCTTCACAAGGAACAGCATAAATATTACATTGAATACACTGGAGGTCAGAATAAATGCTCCCTGTCCCTGATCTTCTAAAGATCACATTTACCAGTATATTTTCTTATATGTGGCATATTATTTTGCATGGACCCACGGCTCCATTATATCACTCTTATGGTTTACCTTACATAGCTCCAAACCTGTACCTCCTCCTGTGGGTCCTTGTGTATCTGAGAAATCAATATAAAATTTCGCTGTACCATATCACTCCTCTCTCCATATATCTTTATGTTTATAACAACCCATATGCCTGCAGCACACGCAGCAAACTTGGCAACTGTGAGATTTACTCTGAGTTGTGTGAAGGTATTGTACTCCAGAGCCTTACATAATTTATCATTTTGATCTGTATTCAGTACAAATTCACAGCAGGGTATTTCTGGGCTCCCCTGCAGGGCTAAACGAAATGTACTGAGATCCGATGGAAAAGTAAGAGAATGTATAAAACAGAAAATATGCTCAGTTCCTCTTCAATTAACCCTGATTAACATCAAGATGAATCCACCTTCCCATCGGTTGGAGCACTACTTTGTAATAATGAGAAAAAACATAAACATAAGGTCTGTTTAATATCAGCACGGTGGCACCAACAAATGCAACCAATGAGGAAGTGCAGTTCCTTTTATTGCAGCTTGAGAAATTGATCAGTTCCACACTTTATAAAAGACAGCTCCATGTTTTAAAGCTTTAATGGTAGCATGTTTGAATTACCAAATTATTGATAAAAAAGAAAGAAATCAATACATGTACTAAGTCCCCTAGCTGTATATTTTTTGGTGGCTATCACCGACCATACTATAATGATGGTATTTCATAGTTTGTCTTTAAAATAGTGATGTATACTTTTTTTTTAAAAATGACGTTAACGCCATAACTGCATTAACGCGGGAACTCTCCATTAGCAAGTTAACACGGATCGCCCTATGCGCGGTTAGCTCGTTAATGCGTTAGCACATTAGCGCAGTTAGCTTGTTAACGCATCAGCGCCGTGCAGCCCCACGCACGGGGCGCTTCGCGTTAACTCGCTAATGGAGATTTGCTGCGTTAATGCGGTTATGCCGTTAATGTCATTTTAACGAGATTAACACTGACAGCACTACTTTAAAACTCAACAGGTTTCTATGTAGCTTGACTGTGTAGCTTGCAAAGAAGATGACTAGCAAAACTAGCAAAAACCCACCATACAGGATGGGTTTTTGTTAGATTTGGTAGCTCTCATTTGTGATACCGCCATATAGAGCAGGGCGATATGACCAAAAATATTTATCACGATCTACATTTGAAAATTTGCGATAACAATATAACTGACGATATAATTGACACTAGACAAAATACTTTTAGAACTCCACAACTTTATTAGTGCAAAAAAAAACAAAAACCCATCAATGTATTTTCACTTTAATGCACATAAAAAATAGCTGCTTGTTTAAGTTATATAAAAATTTAACAGTGCAAATGCAAATTCCTTGCTGACAGTTTAACCAAAAGGCATTTCCAGTGGAAATTGGCCGACATATCCTCAGCATAACCATGTATAATATCCACAAAACTTAAAAAGAGGTTATACACACACAATACGGTAATATTATGTTGAAGCACAGTGCGTATCACTCCGCAAGGTTCCTGCCTACGATAGCCGTAATGCCCATCAAGCGGTGCAGGTTCGTAGCTTAGCAAAGTCGTACTAAAACATTTTTCAGCGCTGTGTACCACATAAAATCGTTTCGAGGTCAGTAAACACAACCAGAATTCATACATAGGGCACACAGGATTATAAGGGGCACTGTCGATTTTCAGAAAAATCAAAGGATTGATTTTAAGTGTGCCGTATTTTCCAAAAAAACATCCAGCTAGCATGCGCTACCAAAAATAGTGCTTTGTTGTGTATCTGACGGACGAAAGCTAAACCAGTTCCACACCACTGAAGTTGCAGCATCTTTAAAAACCAATTCCGGTTCATCCGTTTCTTTTAACGATCCGGTTTCGCCCTTCTTATTCTCTGTCGCCAGCACGCTTTTTACGCCGTTTGCGTATGAAAACAAAGGCACTGCGCATGCGCGTTTTACCCATATTTTATCACGATATTTCATTTTCTTATCATTGCCCGACATTATACCGGTATTATCGTGAACGGTATGATATGGCCCAGCCCTACCGCCATACCAATCTTTGTCTTTTTCAACTCCAGAGATGGTCTCATAGACTCTGATGTTGAAATGCCTAAACTTAAGATGTTTATAAGCCTAGAACAGAGAAACAGCTGTGGACTCCATGGCAAGTTTCCCATTCATAACAACTGGGAGGTTTTTGTTTTCATTACACAATCACTACACAAGAAGACTTCCAAGAGCACTTGGAAGAATACTGGTTTGATTTACTTGTAATTTATGATATTGTGGTTAATCCTGGTTCATATGACTTGATCAGCAGTATATATTTTTATAAAAAGTCCCTGGAATGAAAGAAAATTTACTGAGAAGTAAGTGTTCACAGTTGCTGGCACTATAAAAGTTGATCTTGTGCTATATATTTAGTTTAGAAACCAGCATGAAACTGTTCTGTTTGTAAAATCAAGTGTAACAGCAAGCTTGTAAAAGAAATCTACAAACCAGATAGACCAAAAGAAAGTGTTTGTTTTTGTTGGGCAAAACCTTAAAGCTTTAACAGCTGATCAACGTGAGCATCACCTTTTCAATTTCCTGTTGTGTGGAAAGAGAGCTGTCCAAAAAGAAAATGTGCCTTCTGATCTCAGTCACTTTCAGTGAGGCGCACTGTAGGCAACACAGCTAGTGGAATCTGTCAACAAGTCTAAACACACACAGATGCATGGAAGAAAACACATTAAGCAAAAAGCAAAATCAAAAAAACCCATTGAAACAGACATTTAAATTATGTTTCCCATAATTTGCCCATAAAAGCGTAGGCATCCGACTGATCAGCACCATTTCTGTGTGGGAATCCACATCCCAGCTTATAAACAATGATCTCTCGAGTCTCGCTCTCTAGCACACACACATGTGGGTGTATTTGCGCATCCTTCCGCTGATGAAATGGTACTTGTTAGAAAGGGAGGAAACAGATGGATTTGGAGTTCTGTATTTGAACAGCTTCAATCGCCTAACTGAGCAGGCGCGCTTTCATCTGTGTGGTGTTGCTGTGTGTGGAGCTATTCAGAGAGATCGAGGTCGGGACACAGGAGGAGTGTAACTATCTAGGACAGTGCAGTCTCACACCGCTGGGTCTATATAAAAAACAAAAACACTAACAAGCCATTCAACTGTAGCTCATTGTTAAAGCAGGTTTTATATCAGTATCACTAATATTTGGCTTATTTGTCATTAAAATAGCTGTGGGAATGTGTAAGTACGTGTGTGTGTGTGTGTGTGTGTGTGTCTGTGTGTAAAGAGTCAAAATGAGTGGTGGGAAGTTATGTGACAGGAAGTGAGGTGCACTGCAGGGAATGGGGAACCTCTGTGGCGGGAGTTCATTTTCCCCTATTTCCTGTTTTCTGATTCGCCTCAGCATATTTGACCGCATTCTTACGTCACCCATGTGCTTTCTCTGGTCTGTGTACGTCCTCGTACGTAAACGATAAACTGAGAGAACAACTGTAAGATAAACCTTGGAAGGGAACTGATAAACAAAGTGCGCAAAATATTTCTCAAAGTCTGCGTTTTTAGAAAGTCTCTTAAACATTACTCCATTTTTCTAATTGCTTAACCAACTGTGGGGCTGGAGCCGATCCCGGCAGCTGTAGGTCAAAAGGCTGGCTGCACACTAGACTGGCTGCCAGTCCATCAACGGGGCTGAAACGGACCGACACACTCTCGCTTCCACACCGCACATCGGAGATCTCATTTAAAAACACCCCCCAAAAATCATGCAAACTCCGTACAGAAAAGGTCTCGCCTGATTTGATGTGATTGTTCCAACCAATGCACCATTATCCCATAACTAACACTACAGCTGGTAACACCCACAGATGTATAATCTTTTTTAAAAATCTATTAATCTGTCTCCCAAGGAGCATGTGTAATTTAGGTGGACCCCAAATTGCTGTGGCTCAATATAGCAGATTTTCCCCACAAAGAACTGCAGTAGCAATACTTGTATTTCAAACTGTACAGGGTCTAGCAGCTTTATTTTAGTGGCAACATTCAACATTTGAATGAAATCTGAATGAGACTCATTTTAGGTTTCCAGCTGGGAGACAGACGGTAATGACGACAGCTTCCAGGAAGACGAGGAAATGAATTATGGATAAAGTTCTAGATTAAAAAGAGAAAAAAAAAATCACAGCCCACAGTCTAATAAGGCCAGTTTTATCTGAACATATCAGAGTTTACAGTACCAACATCTGCACGCAGCATGGTGGTACACTGCACATATGATGACACAGCAAGTTTAAACCCACCATGAATGAAACCTGACGAATAAAGAGCACATGCGTCTATTCCACGGGCAGTTTAATAGGTAATAATAAAGGTGTGGTTCAAGGGCAGCGTCATCTGAGTTTATTTATTCAAAAAATTACTAATTAAGGAAAATATGCTTGATATAAACTGACTGTGTAGCAATCAAGTAAATTTAATTTGACAGATTCCATTAAATCGCATATTTTACATTGCACTTGTGCAACAAAATTACACAGAAAATTTACATGTAACTTTTTTTTCCTTTAGTGTAGGAGTCAGTAATGTGTAGGTGACCCAGTACTTTTGTACACATAGTGTTCAGACCTCAGATTACAGACTACAGATTAAAAGGTGGTGCAGCATTGTGTGTTTACAATTCGCAAGTTAGAGAGCCACACTTTTGGGCGGTTCGAAGTCTGATGTAAAATTGTTTTTGTCCAAGACAAACAAATGTAAGTAAAGAGCGACTGAGGTACTTAAATGACCTCCACTCCTTAGTGGTACAAATGTTGAGGGTGATGGATTAGTATTGGTATGTTTATTAAAACTACTCTCCACATATTGACAAAAAAAAGAAGGCTTAGAGCACACCACAAAGATCACAAATGAGTATTTTGCACTGCTTTACCTTTAAAGAACGCTATATTCATCTTTAATGATACTCTAGCTGGTACTCTGGAGTCCAAAGACTGAGCTGAGTTAACTTGTGCAATAGGCTGGCAAGCTATACAGGGTATAACATGCATCTTCCCATGACGATTGAGACAAACTCCTGAATTAGTTGTGAAAATGACTGAATTAGCAAACAGTGTATGTTTATTCTACACGTCCATTTCCTCCCACTCGCTCTGTACTGGAGTGTTAAATAATGGCAGAAAATGCCAAAAGCAATATAAAGAATTTAGGCTTACAGACTCATTGCTTTTTTGTTTTTTGTGTGTTTTTAGGGGGTAGCCCTAAATTCAGAAATTACATAGTAGTGATTAGTCATCCAGCGGGCAAACATTGAAATGGCTAATTGAGTTTGATAACAATGAGCATTGAGTGCAGTGAGAGTACAGCTGTACTCACGTGTCCAAACATGTAATCTGAAATACACAGAAACACACCGAGAAGATTATTACACACAATCTGACACACGCAGCGCATGCACAGAGTGTGCCCTGCAAAACATGTGTTCAGTAATTGGATGTCATAATTGTACCCTCTTCTGCCCCAAACCTAAAAGCCACATACACAGTGAAACCACCTCTTTATCCTGCTGTCAAACATGTACTAAAAACCCCTTTTGTTGTCTGTGATTTATGACTCTTCCTAATTACACAAGTTTTTTTTTTTCAAGGACTGGGTAGGAAAGGTAAAGGAAAGCTGGAAAGAGAACAACAAATGGGTGCAGGTGGTTTGATTTCACAATGATCGGAGCTTCGAAACAGGTATGATCAAGACAAAAGATGTTTATCTTGAATCTTCTCTGAATCATGATGTTTGGGATTTAGGAAGTCAACTGATGTATGAATTTGTAAATCCACGTATCTTATTTTTATTTACATTTATTACAGGGTCTCAACTATTTCAGATTTGTATCATTCAGAAGTAAAGACGGGCACAGGCTCAGTCATCATATCATCAAAAGACTCTGAAAATCTGGAGAAATCTCTGTGCGCAAGGGACAATTGTATTACGGCACATTTTGACCAAACAGTTCATTCTTCAGTAAATACGTCACAGCCCGCAAACGTACAGAAAACTCAGCATGTGTCATACATATAAAAATAAAGTTCAAAATGAAATCTGCAAAGAGTTATGTGCTACAAGAAAACAAGCACTGGAGCAAAGTTTATCAAACACCACTGCTGAGTGGCACACTTCACTGGAATACACACCAAAGATTTAGAAGGTCAGAGAGGGAGAGATAGCAGAGACACTGAGCAATACTGGAATTCTATTATGCCTTTAGCCAGAGCGGTGGCAGTTTATCACAGCAGTCAGTCCCTATCTGCAAACATCCTTCACTTTCACTTCTTAAGAACACTTAATCAGCTCCCAGCCTGGGCCACTAAATGCAAAGATTCTACAGATTTTACGTTTTAAGTGTTCTTTGCCGAAAATGTCTGCTTTGTGTCTGTTTTGGATTGTTCGAGTGTTTGTAAAAAATAAAATAAAATACAGAAAGAAATTATAGAAAATTTGACGCCCTGAAAAACTCAGGTCAACAAATCTGCAATCAAGCGGTCCAACAAAAACAGGATCTACAAATACAGCCAAGTGCACTGGTCCACATCACTGCTGACCTCCACCCTCTTACGTTTTTCCAGTCCCTCTTATTATCTGCACCGGTCCTTGTCTGGTGCTCTGCTTCACGCATCTCCCTCTCCAACGACTCTGCCAACTTAGGAATGCCATTCTAGCAGTCACTCCATAACTCTTAACTCAGTGTTCCAAGTAATCCCTCTCCTCCGGCTGTTCTGAACCTACTTCCTTCCCCACAGCTGCTGGCTGGCCCAGCTTGCTCTAATAATAGGACAACAATGAACGCCGCACACCCGGACACACAGCATTGCACTACTACTTCAGAGCGGGGGGGTGGGGGGCACTCAACAAAATTTAGTCTAAATTAAGCTCTGAAAAAAAAAAGGCAAAATTATTTATGCAAACAAAATAAAAGTAAATGGTTAATATCTATCCTCAAAAGTGTAACTATCTAAAGTGTTGACATTCTGCCCTTATGTAAGTGGATAAAAGACTGAAGCATGTAAACACATGTTGGTGGAAGAATGATGATGAGGCTGCACATTCAAGTAAAGCTACTATCTTACTAGGACACTGTAATCACACAGGAGCTGATAAATGAAGACTACACATGGCTAAAGTAGTTAAACACCACCCTGTGCCTTGCCACAAGGTGGTAGTGGAATGAGAATATTCCTCCAGTACAAACACACAGAGACGCATACAGACACATACAGAGGTGGTGTATAAATGTATAATTTATATTACACGGCTCTATCAGGTAAAGCAGCCCCCAAGAGGCGTGCACAAACGCCTAAAGAAAGGGAGCCGTTAATCAGAACAAAGAAAATCTGGAGAAGCTGAGATTTGAACTGATTTTTCCTGTTTTCATCTACTGTCGCCCCACTGCTGGAACCCCAGCTCGCAATCACATGCTACAGGTCCTTTGCAGCAGTACCGCAAAAAAAAAGAAAGCGTAATCTTTCCTTTCCCACCTATATTTTGCTTCTCTCTCTGACAGATCAGTCTGATAATGATCCTTGCCTGACATGTGAAAAGCTTCCCTCCACACACCTCCTTTCCTTCAGCTCCCCCCACTCCAACCCTCCAACCATGCGCCATTCCACCAAGAGAGCAATCCCACACTCACAAAAGTGGTAACTCTACCCCCCTGTTCTTTTTTTATTTCTCCTTTCTAGCACAATTATGAGGCAGTGAAAGGAGAAGAAAAAAGCGTGGCGCTGGTGCTCACCTCAGACAAGGTCCCACAGCCGCTGGGAAAGCAGAAGGAAAATCATCTTCAGTCCACTCGCAAAACCAAGAGCAACAAGTAGTAACTCCAGAGATCCCTCCTCCCCTCTCTCACTCTATACTTCACGCTTCCTTGCTGGGTTTTGTCCGTCTGCTCTGAACTTATTAAGGCTGCAGTACCTGCAGCGGACTGAATAAGTATGTGGCCATGTGTGTGTATGGATGTGTGTATATGCGTGTGTGTGTGTCTGTGTGTGTGTGCATGTATGTGTGTGTCAGGGTGCGAGTGAGAGTGTGTATGGTCTGGTGGACTCCTACAGGGGTATTGACTCTTTCTTAGCAGGGTTCAGGTCCTCCCCCTTCTCTCCCAGACTCATAGAGGGAGGAAAAGAAGCACACACACACACACACACACACACACACACACACACACACACACACACACACACACACACACACACACACACACACACACACATAATCACAGGGCAGGAGAGTACTCTTTCTTTTGTCACCTATTCTCACTTTCCTTGAAATATCTGTAACTCCCTGCTCTGAAGCTCCCTTTCATAGGGGAAAGCAAGTGACATGGAAATGTTTAACTGTGTGCGCACACTGGTGCACAGGGAATGCCGCTGTGCCTCAACACCCGGGGCTGGGAAGGAGGAGGAGGAGGAGGTGGAGTTTAGAGCTCGGAGAGCCAAATTCCTACCCCACCTCCAACCAATCAGAGGCCTTGTTGTGGCTGACCAAAAAACCACGGGGCCAGGCCGGGCCTCACTACCACACTCCAGCTTTAAAGCATTAGCTGAAGTTTGGCTGGGCACTCAGCAAACCTCAGCAAAGGTGTTGCTGATGATGGTGACGATAATGACAACAACACTTTTTACCCTGTCGGATGCACAGGAAAAGTCATATTTTTCCATATTGAAGCATAGTTCAGGCAAGAAATCTGTACATTGCATAAAAGCCACTCCCAACACATATGGCATACATTTACATCTACAAATAAGTCAAATCTGTTTCCTCTCTGCAGGAGATAAACTTTTCAGAAACTAGTCGGCACAGCCAAACTAAACGCAGCACAACTCACTATAAATACGAGAACCCCACTTTGAAAAATTTTCCCTCTCTCTACCCACAACTCCCTCCCTCCTTCCCCACTAAATAACAGCACTCTCATGTTTCTGCTCTTGTGCTTGGACAGGCATTTGTCCATAGAAACAACAGAAGATTCCCCCCACTCCCACTCCCAGCCCCCTCCTTATATTCACACTTCTTCTTCTGGCCACTTTACCTTCTTTCCTCACTCTTCTCTCACCACATCTAGTCACACTAACTAAAGCCTTAGGGGTGTGTAATAAGAAAAAAGAAATCATGTGAGGCTTTCAAAAGCGCCTCTGTGCTGCTGAATGCTGTACAAAATTTGTGGTTGTGCTCCTTTTTTCTCTTTTTTACAGTATCCCAGCAAAATAAACCTATATTTTTGTTTATTTTGTAATGGGAGGTAAAACGATTTGTGCTGAGGATTTCACATATTTGCGGTGACAAGATGTTTCCTCAACTGAATTGCTGTTAAATTAATAGCTAAGCCACCCGGGATTACAGAAACACTTTAAAGTCAACAGGTTAGGATGCAGTGATGACAGACTGCTGCATATTTGCTCCACTAAATGCAGAAAGATGCTGACTGGTCTGGTACACTGGTGCCCGGGCAGTCTGTGACAAATATGACTATTACTTTCACATGTTTCATCTTTCTTAGCCCTCCACAGTGCAACGATAAAACTCTCTAAGACCTCATGTCATTGAGCTCATCTTTGCTGGTACTGAACAAAAGCACGCTGATGAGTTATTTGACACATTTGGCATGTAGCAACTTTTTTTGTTGTTGTTTTTTGCTGCTTAATGAATTCCAAATTTCCAAAGCAGTTTTTGACAATTAGTGGTGCTTTTTATCCATATTGCCCCCACTTTTGCAAGCTACATGCAATGTCTCACAGGCATTTGCAGGTTTTAAGCTTTCAGTATCCAAGAAATTCTAGCTAAAGCTTGCATGTTTAAGTAGAGCATGTTTTGATGAGGTCTAATCTCCCACTCGTCAGGCAACAAACGGGAAAAACCAGGGGGTGAAATGAGAGGGGTGGGGGTGAGAGTACAAACGGGAAAGACAGAAACCCAAAGGGTGAAATGACACAGTGAGTACTTTGGTATGTAGGCTATAGAGTTACCCAGGGACAAAAAGTGAAGCACTGAAGTCCACTCCTATTGACAACTTGGACACACCTCTCCTTTTATCTTCCTGTTTGTCTCCCTTTCTGTCTCCTTAATCCCTCAGCCCCTGTCACTCTGTTTATGTTCCCATGTGTGTGTGTGTGTGTCTGTCTAGGAACTTGTAAAAAGCTATGGGCATAAACAGTGAAGACCGTGTTTAAACCTGCGTCTTTGTTTAGTCTATGAATAGATTTTTGACATTTTTTTTTAGCACCACGTGTAAGTTGGGTTCACAGCAGTACAGTGAAAAGCAACAGGGATTATTCTGCTGAAACAGACTGAAGAAAATAGCTGCAACAATGGAGAAAAACAAAATAAAGAGGAGAGATGAGCCTTAAGTATTACTTCTGTCATTGCATATTCCATTCGACGCTCTGGTACTTTAAAAAAAAAAAATGCTGAGGCACAACTTAATGCATAAACAAAACCGACATTACTCTCTTCGGGAAGCTGAGTAAGAGAAAAATTATCACATAAAGCAGTCGGCTTACATCAATTCAAATCAGTTTGCCTGGATTAAGATTGCCTCTCGCCGACAGCGGCACAAAAGAGACAACGTGTGTGTTTTTTTAGCTGGAGGAAGAGCTGGACGTGGGACGGCCAGGAATGCCAATATCTGCCATTTTAGGGACAAAGGCAATTGTGTGGAACACGTGGGGTCAGGCTGCTACCGTGTCCACTGGGCCAGCAAGTGCTTTTTGCAGGAAAATACCAAAGGGAATTCAACTCCTACAAAGGCTTCAACTGGAGCAACTTGTGCACCAGCAGTTAAACATACATACCATATAACATCCAGACCTCACTTTGATTAGTAGCAAAGTCAATCATCTCCCCCCAACTGTTTCTGACACTATTGTTAGCTAGAGCCCAACCGATTTATCGGGAGGCCGATAATAGGTATTTTCTGATTTATCACTATTGACATTTATGACAGAAGATAAATACAAATGAAAAAAGGAGAAAACAGATGGGAAAAGATCCTTCAACAATATTATGAGGGTGTAGATTTTCCACCAGAGGGACAGAAAGTGAAACAACTTCACTGTTGGGCACACAAACACAACAACCAGCTGATCTCAGCAGAATAGGGGAAAATAATAAATAAGAACATACAACAAAGCTTGGAGAGATCATTTTAGGTTTCATATATATCAGCTTTTCAATATCAGCTTTTTAAATAATCTAATATCGGATCGGCACAGGGTTAATAAAGGGTTTTGTGAGTTCCAATAGATTTTCCTGTACAGGCTGTGGTCCGCTGGCCTGGGCTGCTACACTGATATTCACTGTTTTTTGTGGATTTTGAAAACTGCATTCAACAAGGTTTGAGCAGAGAGCTGTATGTTTGATTTCAATTGATGTCTTTTACTCTTGATGTTTACTAACACCACAGCTGGCCTTGCATCTGTCAGAAATCACTGCAAAGCCTAAAACAATAGTTCAAACTGACCAGGTTAGCCTGCAGTACGCTGCCTGGTACATTCAAACAAAATTAGCATACCTAGCATCATTCATTTAGTTATAATTCACTTAGTTTTAGGTTTACAGTTTATAAAATTTTACTCGCTGGGCAGTCCTTACCTTTGAACATAATCTCTCATCTTCCATTCACATCCTCTCTTTCTTATATCTTTCTACATCTCTCGCTGTTTGCATGTTTTTGTTTTCTATCTGAATTTATCTCCCGTTAGCATGTGCTGCTCCTCTTCTGTAGCGCTAGCTAGATGCCAAAGCTTTTGAGACTTCTCTACTATTCAGCTGTGTGCTGTAACTGTAAACAGGCAATGTGATTTTGCAGTACTTTACAGCCAGCACAATAACACTTGAGTTGCTGTTGTGCGTTTCCACCCTTTGTTTTCCTGAAAAAGAAAAATGAATGAAATTCTAAAATCCTCTTTACCGTGTTGTTTCTTCAAACTATCAAAGAAGAGGAGCTGTAAAAACCGAATCAGAACAAATTGAACCTATTGGGTTAGCACTATGAGAAAACCAAAGGCAATTATAGTCTATTACATATTACAAATCATTATTATTATTTGTATACTTTGTTTACATGGTATTAGGGTTGCCAACTCCCTGAAAAATAAATAAGGGACACCTCGTGGCCAGGGCCGGGCAACCCAGTTGTCTTCACCCTTCCCAGTGTGGTAGCTCTTTTTTTGTGTGTGTGAAATTATTTTTTAACCATTTGACTTGAATTTGATTTAAGCAGATGCATATTCTTTGTGATATGACCATATGGGAAACAAATGATCATTTAGCCATTTATTTTTAGCTCAAAATGACAACATTAACACAGTAAAACAGGTCTCTTTCTTAAACAGAAGCCTGTCATGCTTAACTTTTGAGAATATAAGTAAATCTTTCTTTAAAAGAACTCTGTCCTGCTTAACTTAAAATTATATAAATTAATAGAAAGCAATAGAACGAAAAATATTCTTGTAACAGTGCACATATAGTGCATTTAGTACAATTGGCTTCAGTTGAGGTATTATTTCAGCTTTTCTAATGCTAATCAGCTGCTCCTGTTTGTAAACCCGCTTGTTCCCATGATTACGCACCTTAACTCATCATCATTATTCATCTATGTATTACTTTTATGTATTATTCATCTATTTGTTGTAATCATCCATCCTTGCAGTTGTTTATTACACAAAATAAATGATATTATCACACTTCTGGCCACATAGCGCTGATATTCACCGCACATGCCCATATTAACCTTAACCAGAGGGTTTAAACAACAAACCAGTGTTTACATACCATATCTGTTTCTGCCGTGGCCTGGTGGACAAAAAATTGGTAAAGGGTTCCCCGAGCTTTCACGCCCCTCATGTTCTTCTTGTGCCCACCACTAGAAGCATGCCTATGGAAAAAGTGCGCCGGCACACAGTGCAGTGCGCTTTATAGGTGTTATCGTGCACTTTCCCAGCCAGGTGTTTTCCTTTTCCCAGTCCTCCCTGTACTTTTGCAGCCTTTTTTCTTTTCTTTCTCTGAGGGGAACAAACATTGCTGCTCTAATGCTGGGCTCACACTGTGCGATTTTTGGCCCATTTTGAGCCGATTTTTGAGTCGTGCGACCGATTTGGTGATCGGCCCGATTTTGGCCTTCATCGTGCATCGTGTAGTATACGTGGGGTAACGAGAAGCGATTAACACCTCACGACCAGCTCCCGATCATCAATCGCTCGTGAGGGTGTCACCACAGCCGCTCACACTGCTCATGCGCAAACACGTAAACATCGGTGAAAAAGACGGCGCAGCACGGCTGTGCAGCGTGTGATCTGGACACAAGTGATGGAGGCACTTGTAGAACTTTGGAAAGCTCATCCGAGCCTTTTCGATGTGGCATCACAAAATTATCACGACCACAACAACCGTGAAAATAGTTGGATTTACACTGCTGCTCAATCACAGCTGCCTGATCATGTTTTTCATTAGCAATTTAGCAAAGTTGATGGTGGTGGTGTGTCTGTGTGAGTGAAAGACAGAGAGGGAGAGCGACAGATTTTCTGTTATAACCTTCATGTTATGTTGGCACAGTGTGAGCACTCAGGTCGCATCAGAGCATCGGGCCGTATAGTGTGAGACCCTGCATCGTGACCTGCAAACTTCTAATCCCTGCGAGTCAATCGTGCAGTTTGAGCAAGAGCTGAATAACGTGACTGAAAAAAATCGCAGTGTCTGCCCAGCTTTAGGTGTACTGTCATCCGAGACGTGCACCGCAGTGTCAGCGTTTGTTTCCCTGTTGGCCATGCTTGTTGTTGTGGTCATCTGTTGTCTTCCGGTATTTTCTCCGCAAGCGACCTTTCCTCGACCAATGAGATAATCTGAATTGTCATACTCGAATTGTCATAAGTGTGCTGTCAGCTCATTGGTCACAAAGCAGGAGAGGGGCTGGGAATTATGTTTTCAAACAAAGCGTTAATTCCATTAACATTTATAGACTACTTTTGATTCTCACTGTATTACGGGACAAAGTGCGTCCCTTATTAGCTCAATACGGGACGTGTACTTTTTTTTCTAAATACGGGACGATTCCGTATTTTAAGGGACGGTTGGCAACCCTACATGGTATATTACTATCAAGAAGGCAAATGAGAGCTGTAAGAATCTGAATTTAACTGAACTATAAAAGAAGCTTTACAGATTCATAAAGTTTTTATAACAGAATCTTCAACATCATTATAAAGAGAACCTCATTAACCCTTTGGAATACTTGAGACATTACTAACTGAATTTCCCAAGAACTTATCATATACACTGATTATCTCAGACATTGTTACTGTTGTTACAACGTATCTTTTTTTTAATGTCCCCGTGACTGCTCTTAGATCTTTTACATACAGTTTACAGCCTGTGACACTTCACTTGATTTGAATGTAAAGATAAAAACAAAGGATTTATAGTGAATACCTTAAGTTGTATGTTGCTGCTACTCCAGAGGTCTAATTTTAGGCTCAAATAATCGGATTTTCCCACCAGCACTGGCACTGAAACACGTGCTCCAGTGGATCATGACAAATCTGTAACTGAGTAAACCAAATAAACAATAAGGAAGGATAAACACAAATTAAGATCAATTTACCTGAAAAAATTTGAGAATCCTACTTTGATTATAGGGGGGGTGGGAGGGGAGTTGCCCAAGTGTGCCATTCCTTGTTACTTTAGCAGTTACTGTTCCCGTCACTCAGTCAGTATTTTCCATTTCTCTTTCCTCGGCTCATTCCCTCGCCACTCTCGGCTTCTCTTTTGCTCAGTGTGCTCCATTTACAGAAGATTTACAGAGACATGAAAAGCATACAACCAACATAAATTTGTTGTGAGCATGTAACGCGCTCACGGCTGCACTTGGCTCCGTTCCTGGCCCTTGCAGTCACTTCATCTTAGACACACATCACACACTTCAAAAGCAAAACACGCCACAGATTCGCACACACGTGTACGCACGAACCACACCAACACACTTGTCATCTACACAACACGCTGCAAAGGCATCATCTAGATTTCTACATTAGCGTTCCAATTTTCCCTTCTTCTTTTTTTTAACCCTCTGTTGTCTCAGACAAGCTTTGCTTTCCCTCTGGTTGCAGTGCTCTGTTGACTGACAGTATCCCATCAGGGAGGCTTTCTGACAAATGGGGCCAGATGGAGTCGTGCCACTGTTGCTGCTGGCCACAAGACAGCTCTCTGAGGTTATTGCTTAGCTCAGCTTTTACAGTGTTATTTATATACACCATATACACCACCAGACTAGTTTAAGTGTTTGATTAACTTTTCATGTGTGATCTCCTGTGTATAACTCTGAAACGTTTGGTTAACACTTAACCTCTAGTTATATATATATATTCATATATATATATATATATGTATATATATTATGCAGCTATTCCTTTACCGCTGTTTACATTCCAAATAAAAGCTTCTTTTCCCTGATGGTCTTTTTAGGAACTTTAGAGGCTCACGGCCCTGACCTTTCCATGTCCATGTAAGACTAGAGCAGGCAAACGTCATTAGGGTGCCCTCGCTCACATTAACCAAATGGAGTGCTTCTAGCGTCCATCTACCACCTGTTGTGTGTAACGTCTTAGAGAAAGCGATCTCAAATTTTAGTTTCTGCTTCAGACAAATGTGGAACTTTTTAACTGGGCCTGTAGCCACCAACAAACACGCCATTTAAGGCCGGGAGATTGCAGAGCATATCTGACGCAGTAATGATTTTGAATCAGCGTACAGATTTTTACTTTGGTGTTACTAATGACATGTAAAATGACTTAAAGAGTCTAAAAACAAGCATGATAGAGAGAAAGCAAATGGGAGGATACAAGTGTTAAAGATCTGCCAAATGGTCCTCTGTGGTTCTATTCTATGAAGAGGCAAACTGTGCACTGCAGCAGAAGAAGAAACAAATGTTTGTGGCATGTCTTCTGCTGAACGTCTTGCTCACGGCATCGCAAATCACACTTTTAAAAAAAGTGTGCATATAAAAGTCATACGGCGGCTATAACGTGTGATTAGTTTGGATTTCACTGTAGTGAAAAAAAATGGAATTGTCTTTTAGGAAAATTATTAGCAGCATCATCTCAAAAAGCACAGAGGACACCTGACTGCTCTGCTCTGTTTGTACAACAGTATTCACATTTACAGCTAGGAAGGCACCGGCCAGTCCAGTACCAGCTCAAACAGCTAGATCTGTTATTGGTGAGTAATGAATAGATTATCCTCAATCTATGGTGCCAATCTATTTATTTACGCTTTGTTTACTAAGTTTACTGAACAAGCAGCCGGTCACCAGAAGTGCATGAGAAAGCCAACAGTAGTGGGTCACTAGTCTGAAGGTATTTCACGTTCTACATTTATGCATATATATATTTTTCAAGTTTCCACTAATTTCAGATATAACCACAAACAGTCAGCAAGTGATTTTGATAACCAAACAGCTCCATTCATAGTGTTGCTCCAAGTCTTTCCCTCACTTCCTGTATCTAAGTCTCAGCACTTCACTAACATAATGAGCTGTCCTCAACTTGATTACTGTTATTTTTGCTCCACTCCCTGTGCACATGCAGTGAAACTGAGAGCAGAGGAAAGAAAGGAAGGAGTGCATAAAGACTCCCACTGAGCAGAATTAACACAAATGCAAATAAAACAATTCATTTCTCTATCTTGGTGCTGTGGTTATGCATTATTTTAAAAACAGATTAGCTAAGTTAATGTGTATACTACAATGTATTTGTATTTCACTATCATTGAAGAGGTGGCTAGATCCAAATATCGATAGCACTGAATCCAAAGCTGGTATTGGTATCAGATTGATACTTTGTTTCTATCCTCGATGTTCAATTTGTAGCCCACTGAATTGTTTTAAATAAAAACATAGTTTAAAAACGCTCTATGAAAATTAGGCTAAAAGTATCTGTATCAGTATTGGTATCAGATCAATACTGGCCATGTGTTTATTTGGTACCAGATCAATGCCAAATTTTGGAGTATTGCACAGTACTAGTATTTCTGTATTTGGAAAGCAAGATTTAGGCTCTTCCTCTCTTCTCTCTTCCTTACAGTGAGGATTACAGCTTATTCATTTACGATGACAAAGGACAGGTATTGGTATTGGATCTTTTTATTGGTATTTAAACCTAAAATGTTGGAACAGTGTGTCCCCTTTTGCAAGAAATACAGCAAACATGACACTGACTTCTTTCAAAGCACCACCTAGTTAAGTTTTATACAGACAGCTTGAAAAACTTTCAAGCTCAGAAGACTCAGCCTTTTCTTTGGTTTCAAGGTCTTTTGTTGCTCGGTTTTTTCCCTTCTTTTTTTTATGTTGTACTATCCATTATGCAATTATGCAAATACCCACAGCAATCTCCTTGTGTGGCTGCACAGCTACAAATGTGTGTGATGGTTTCTTTTTTCACTTCAGAAGCATTCACACTATTCCCCACAGAAAAAGTCAAATATACTATTAAGTGTGGAAGCAGAATCCCATCATAAGCAGTCAATTGAAATGCATTCGTGGAGAATTTTAAATCCAAGTGTGAAATGCAATCAGCTCGAATAGATACAATCTGGATCTGGATGACGCAAGGTCTTAAGTTACAAAGCTATATTCTTTTTTTTTCTTCTTTTTAAAAAAAAAAAATACATATGTAGTCCAGTACCAATGAGAGGTGGACAACTGTGGCTATATTTGAAGGTAATGCCTGGTTTTCATTTCAAAATAACATCAGAGGCTCTTTAGTTAAGAAACGCCTTTGCCACAACACGCAGCCTGTCATTTGAAAACTGCTCCTGATATTCTTTTCCTTGCCAGCTAATCCAGTGGCAGGTTGAAGAGGTGCTACTTTGTTTATACTTTGGCTCTTAATGACAGGCTGTCCGATAGATTTGGCTGCCCTAAATTATAGTATGAGGTCATCATGTTAAATTCTCAATATCCAGAAATCAAAGCTGACATTTGTACACAATGTGACATAGTCTTTGTTCTTACCTGAATAGAAGGGTAATGGTATTAAACATTAAAGCCTCTCTTTGTAACTTCACTGGATAATTTGTAACATTTATCATTTGCCATGACAATAAAGGGTAAACCATTTATTATTATACTTGTAAACATAAGGATATAAATATTCTTCTTCTTCTTAATGTTATTATTGTTTAATTATTAATTATTTATTTGCTATTATGATGTAATTTGTATTTTTGTACCATATAGAAATGCGATTTTTTTAATCTTCTAATAATCATTAAGTAATAAAAATTAATCATTTATGTCACAATATTATCATTCCCTACTGGTGGGATGGAATCAGCGAGGCAGAAGTTGGTGGTAAAGAATGCTATTACCTAATATAGGCAGCATAAAAGGGCATACCTAATGGTTGCAAAAAGACTTCTGGTTGTGAAGTGAGCTTCACTGACTCATTGACTCGTATTGTACTCCTTTCACAATGGACACATGTTGACAACTAACTCTCCCTTGAATTGGGAGCGTTAAGGGAGGGGTAAGAAAATGGCTTGAGGCTTCACAACCGAATTTCACAAAAACAGCGGGTGAGATTATGATCTCTACCAGGCCTCACAGATGAAGCGTGTGAGATACAATGATATTATTTGGCATTACTGCATAAGCATGAGAAACATATAAAGCACAAGGACAACCACAGCAGTCAAAGTTGAGGTTTAGAAAAAACATAGCTTGTCTCAAGTCTGCTACAACTATGTGAAGCACATGGTTGCAGCAGACGGCTGCCCCTCCCTAAGCCTGGTTCTGCTGGAGGTTTCTTCCCGTTAAAAGTGAGTTTTTCCTTCCCACTGTCTCCAAGTGTTAGCTCATAGGGGGTCGTCTGATTGTTGGGGTTTTTTTTGTATTATTGTCGGGTCTTTACCTTACAATATAAAGCACCTTGAGGTGACTTTGGTTTTGATGTGGTGCTATATGAATACAATTCAGTTGAACTGAATTTAATATGAAGTCACATAAGGTCTGTATAGTGTGGGTAGTGGCATTTCCAGTGATAAAATTCCCCAGAGGATCCCACTTGAAGTGTATCATTTAGTTATATACAATCATCAAGAGCTGAAAAAGAAAATGACAAATTGCAGATGTTTTTCCATAACTGTTGGATTTTTCAATTAGCAACTGTGCTCAAATGAGTTTGCTATATCAGACTCAATTAGTTCACAACAGTAACTGAATTTAAAAGTAGAAGCTGCCATTGGTTTAGTTCAGTGAAACCAAAGAGAAAGTCGATTAAAGTGCAATACCATGATGACTCTAAAGGTGCGAACCCACCACCACCAAAAACACCCGCCAAACCCCAAACTCTCGTCAAGAAAAAATTTACTTCACCGCAGTCATCAACATTTTTCAATTAAATTACCTCCTTTTGATCATTTTCTCCAGTCAGGTTTCAGTCACTAGCTCCACTTTCTCATCATTCACATGAGAAAAATTATGTGACAGCTCTGCAGGTTTACTGCAAGTCCGGTGTTCTGGGACAGCGTTACCCACAACCTTAAATCTGAGTCCTTGAAACTTTGACACAGCCCTTTTGGGAAGTGGGACAGAATGACTGCATATTGTCTTTCCACCAGTTTTTGGCCTTTTTTCAAGATAGTGTCTCATTTATTAAAACCAGATTACAAGTGTTAAGCTGACAGCCCAGTTCCTAAATTTGCTCCTGCTGTATCACCCAGCTCCAGTCTACTAGCGAGGTTTAAGCACATGACAATAGGAGTAAGAATAAATCTTTTATTAAAAGCCAAGCATTTTTAATGACAAAGCCCACAGCACTTTAAACCATAAAACCACAGCTCTGGATGGTATATTTAGAATGTTAGTCAGACTATGGGGTCAAAATGGAAAACAAAGAGAAAGCCCACTGTTTTTCAGGAATATCAAAAAGCTCAGCTGGTCCAGTCTCCCCGTCTAATGTGAGACAGGTTAAAGCTGTATTTTGTCCTCCAGTACATGAGCAGGCGTTCAACCTTTCTCATCTAGGACAAAACATGCAGACCTATTTACATGTCAATGAAGGCCATGGATAAGGACTCTCTCTCTCTTTACTTCCCTTCCTGAGACCTCCACTCCTCACCGCATGCCCCTGCTATAAACTAGCACAGTGCATGTATTTATTTGGATGCCTAAAACGGCAAGGCTGCTTTATACTCATTTGCTTTACATTGTGTTATAATTAAAAGATGTGCCGACCT
Source organism: Diplotaxodon limnothrissa (assembly GCF_057381915.1). Lineage (NCBI taxonomy): Eukaryota > Metazoa > Chordata > Actinopteri > Cichliformes > Cichlidae > Diplotaxodon > Diplotaxodon limnothrissa. Next base: position 53,871,318 of record NC_140602.1, on the reverse strand, counting down.
GATCGGGAGCAGTATTATGACTTATTCCATCATATCATGACAGATAAATGTGTTTTTTGTCTATATTTAAAAAGCTACTCTCCTTTATGACAGCTGCCCTTGGTAGAAGATAAATACACAGGGACACAGGAAAGTGACAGCCCTTTGGCTATGTGCACTTCTGCAGTGCTGGCATGTCACAGGATGGATACATAGACTTACTTTCAACATGACCGATATATAAGGCACCTGAAAAGAAATAAGTATATACTGACTTCAGTATAAGCTGGTGGCAGAGACAAAGCAACGACATGGAAACTCTGGGGAGCATCTGCTGAGAGTGAGAGTGGTTTCTTTAGTGCTGAAAAGGTCAAAAACTTTACTGGGGTAAATTTAAGCACGGGATGAAACTACAAATATGAAATCCATGGAAAAAAAAGAGTTGCATTTTTTCATATATATGTATATAACAGTAATAGGTCTGACTATTGATCTCTTTTTATTAGCTTGTCTGGTAGCAGTCCCACTTCCACCCAGTGCTATTTCATAAAGTAATACATAGCTGTTAGATTTGTGTTCTCATGAGTAAATATATTAATTTATTTTATGTTGTGAAAGAAGTTTTCTGATTGTCATTTTATTTTGAAAAGGATTTTATTTTGGTGATTATAGATTACTTCACTTCCTGTTCCTATTGTTCCGAAGCGCGAACTGCTGAAGTAATGTATGGTTTTCCCCTCCTGTGTTGTTAACAATAAAAGAAACGGGAAAAGTAATCAACCACCAAGTGTGTGCATTATTAAGAGAACATGGCCGAAGAAGAAGAAAACTCTTCGAGCTCAACAGGTTATGGGCCCAGGCGTGACACAACAGGAGGAAGATGGCAGAGGTTAGTGTTCAACGGAGACGAAAACAGTTACGAACTTTGGGAGGCAAAGTTTCTCGGCCACATGCGGATCATTGGTCTAAAGGACACTATATTATCAGCCACTAACCCAGATGCAGAGAAGAACGCTGAATGCTACGCTGAACTGATACAGTTTCTTGATGATAAAAGCCTTTCACTGGTAATGAGAGATGCGACTGACGACGGAAGAAAAGCTTTAAAAATACTACGTGACCACTACGATAGTAAAGGCAAGCCCAGAATCATCGCACTGTACACAGAGCTGACGTCTTTACAGAAGAAACCAGATGAGACAGTGACAGATTATATTATCCGGGCTGAAAAAGCAGTGACCTCCCTAAGAAATGCAAAAGAAGTCATCAGTGATGGACTTATTATCGCTATGATTCTAAAGGGGCTTCCTGAAGCTTACAAGCCATTTGCTATTCACACAACTCAAAGCAGTGAAGATTTAACATTCACACAGTTCAAAAGCAACCTACGAAGTTATGAGGAAACCGAGAAATTCGACAACAAAGTAAAAGCGGATAATGTGATGAAGGTTGATTTAACATCAATCACCTGCCATGGATGCGGAAACCGAGGACATTTTGTAAAAGATTGTCGCCAAAAGGGAACACCTAAGTGGTGTAGCTACCATAGAAGCTCGACACACAGTGATGAGACATGTAGAAGAAAAACCAAATACAGAGATGATGCGAAACTAACTGTTGTAAAACAAGAGGACAAGAAAGAAGAGCAGACTTTTGTATTTAAAGTTAGTCAAAGACTTCTGCCTACTGACATAATAAGAGAAGGACTAATGGTGGACTGTGGTGCTACTTCACACATCATTACAGAGAAGAACAAGTTCATAAAGTTTGATGAGACTTTTGATCCTGAGAAACACTACATGGAGCTCGCTGATGGATCCAGGACAAACAACGTCGCACTCAAGAGGGGAGATGCCAACGTCTCTCTACGGGACATACAAGGACACTGTACCACCATCACACTGAGAGACGCCCTGTTCATCCCATCCTACCCTCAGAGCATATTTTCAGTGAAGGCAGCTACAAACTATGGAGCACAGGTGATCTTCAAGAAGGGACAGAATGAACTGGTGAACAAAGATGGGACAGTCTTCTCCATCGAAGAATACAACAGACTCTACTATTTGAAAACGGTAAACAATGAAACATCATACAATGACATGATGTCCTGTGACACTGTTAATCTGGCTTGTGATGTGAAAACATGGCACGAAATTTTAGGACATTGTAATGTTAGTGATGTGTTAAAGCTACCCGATGTTGTAGATGGCATGAAAATCACAGGCAGTGGCATGTTAGATTGTAATGTGTGTACAGAAGGGAAATTCACTAACAACAGAAACAGACAAAGCGACCCAAAAGCGAGTGACCCATTACAGTTGGTGCACACTGATCTAGCGGGCCCCATTGAACCTAGTGGCCAAAGTGGTCATAAATACGCTATATTATTTACAGATGATTTTTCAGGGGCAGTGTCAGTTTACTTTCTAAAACAGAAAAGTGACACCACAGAGGCCACAGCAAAGTTTCTAGCTGACTGTGCACCATACGGCAGTGTTAAGTGCATTAGATCGGATAATGGCACCGAGTTCACAAGCAGTTCCTTCCAGTCTCTTTTAAGGGAAAAGGGTATAAAGCATGAGACATCTGCGCCATATTCTCCCCATCAGAATGGCACAGCTGAGAGGCAATGGAGAACTCTCTTTGAAATGGGGAGGTGTCTTTTACTAGAAAAAGAGCTGCCAAAAGAATTATGGCCTTACGCCATCCAAAATGCAGCACACACCCGCAACAGATGCTACAGTAACAGGACTAAAAGTACACCGTATCAGATGTTAACAGGGAAAAGACCAGATCTCTCAAAACTGTGGATATTTGGGTCAGACTGTTATGCATACATACATGATCACAAGAAACTTGATCCCAGATGTGAAAAAGGGATATTTGTGGGTTATAGTAAAAATAGCCCAGCATACCTGGTCTATAACCCTCACACAGGAAAAGTGTCAAAACACAGACTCGTGAGATTTATCAAGAAGAACACTGTTGAACAACAAACACAGACTGATGAATATGACACAGAAATTCAGACTTATGAACATGTAGTGCCTTTAAAAGAAAGTACAGAACAACAAAATGAAAATGCAGCAGAGAACATACCTCCTAGAGAAGAGGAAACCAACACAAATGAACCAAACCCTGACATAGAAAGAAATGAGGGTGATGAGCAAAACCAAACTGAGCGCTATCCTAACAGAGAAAGGAAACCTCCTAAATATTTAGAGGATTACACATCTAACTGCAAAGATTTAGCAAATGAAACCCCTGTAAGTGTTGATTATTGTTACAGAGCAACCTGTGGAATCCCCCAAACCTATAAAGAGGCGCTGATGTCACCAGAGGCACCAAGGTGGAAACAGGCAATGACAGAAGAAATCAACTCTCTGAAGGAGAATGACACATTCGAACTGACTACTTTACCTACTGGTAGAAATACCATTGGAGGAAAATGGGTCTACGCCCTCAAAGAAAATGAACAAGGACAAATATTCAAAGCCAGGTTTGTAGCAAAAGGTTACAACCAGACACAAGGAATAGATTACCAAGAGACATTTGCACCAACAGCAAACATGACATCTGTGCGAACCCTAATGCAAATAGCAGTCCAGAATGATCTTATTATCCACCAAATGGATGTTAAAACTGCATATTTGCATGCTCCCATTGAGGAAGAAATATACATGGAACAACCAGAAGGTTTTGAGCAAACAGAGTCAGGAGAAAACTTGGTGTACAAATTAAAGAAATCCCTTTACGGGTTAAAACAATCAGGTAGAAACTGGTACAAACTCTTGAATGACTACCTTGAACAAAATGACTTTGAAAGAAACCTTTCTGATCACTGTGTATACAGAAAGGACATTGGACATGAAACTCTACTCGTTATCATCTGGGTAGATGACTTGATCATTGCGGCTAGCAATACTAACTTGTTAAACACATTCAAAGAAACAATGAGGTCAAAGTTTAACATGAAAGACCTGGGGAAAATATCCAGTTTTCTTGGGATACAGTTTATACAAAAAGAGAATGAAATCAGGATGAATCAGAAGAGGTACATTCAAAGAATGTTGGAACGCTTTGGGATGTCTGAATGCAAACCCAGATCCACACCGTGTGAACTAAAAACGGACACTACTACATGTGGAGGAAGTGATGCAAATGAGACTGTTAACTCAAGAGAGTACAGAGAAATAGTGGGCAGTTTGATATATGCCATGACGTGTACGAGACCAGATATAAGCTGGGTTGTTAGCAGACTATCTCAAACACTAGCTCAACCCACGAGAGAGAACTTAGTAATGGCAAAACAAGTCCTCAGATACCTAAAAGGCACAAATGACTTTGAACTGATCTTTAAGAAAAGCAGTGAGAATCTAGATTTAATTGCTTACAGTGACTCTGACTGGGCATCCTCTGTAAAAGACAGACGCAGTACAACAGGCTACTGTTTTGCACTTACTAAAGAGGGACCAGTAATATCTTGGAAAACAAAGAAACAGCCTACAGTGGCACTCTCAACATGTGAAGCTGAATACATTGGTCTTGCAACCACTACTCAGGAAAGCATGTACTTAACCCAACTGTTAAACGGCATGGACAGAAAAAGGTACACATGTACTAAACTGTTTGGGGACAACCAAGGGGCCATTGCGTTGAGTAAAAACCCAGTGAACAGACAGAGGTCAAAGCATATTGATGTGAAATATCACTTCATTCGTGAAGCGGTAAATGAAAGGAAAATCTGCATTGAACACTGTCCATCAGAAGAAATGGCTGCAGACATACTAACAAAACCAGTTACAAGAGTGAGACTCAGAAAGTTTCAAAAATGGTTCTTTGGAAATGCATAAGATGCTATGGGCTAGCAGCATGAGAACAAGGGGGGGTGTTAGATTTGTGTTCTCATGAGTAAATATATTAATTTATTTTATGTTGTGAAAGAAGTTTTCTGATTGTCATTTTATTTTGAAAAGGATTTTATTTTGGTGATTATAGATTACTTCACTTCCTGTTCCTATTGTTCTGAAGCGCGAACTGCTGAAGTAATGTATGGTTTTCCCCTCCTGTGTTGTTAACAATAAAAGAAACGGGAAAAGTAATCAACCACCAAGTGTGTGCATTATTAAGAGAACATGGCCGAAGAAGAAGAAAACTCTTCGAGCTCAACAATAGCATCAGCATTTCTCTGCTTTCTGCCAACAGAAATGGGAAACAGGTAGATTCAGTCACAGATCAGTCCCATAACAATCAGCCAGTTGCAGACAAGGACTCTACATCTACTTTAAATGTAAAATACGTAATGCAGTGGGTACAACATGTAAATAATAAGCTTATACTGTATAAATACACTACTCTTAGACTTGTTGTGTGCGTGAAAGTGTGTGTGCATGACAGATGAACTGAAGCCTGCAAACCTCGGGAAGTGTGAATTCTTCCTGTAGCTTGCAAGCCTGAAGTGAGAATGTAATTGGACGATATCAGATTATTGCCTTTCCTACACCAACTTTTCCTTGTATATTAAACCTTTTGAAAGGAATGTGAGGAGAGTGCGGTTGAGAGGAGACAGTTGATGTTAGAGCAATGAAGCTGGCGTTTTATCTCAAGATAGAGCTCAGTGTTCGCGCTTATTTCGGTTCAACTTTTACCAGAAGTTTTGCGTCTCAAGGGATGGATGAAAATGCCAAAGTTTCATCTAACGGTTTTCTTTCCCCCTTTTCTTTGTCTTTTCCTTCTCTGTCGTGGCAGACAGCCCAGTGCATAAAGCAATGTGGCTTAGATGCTGGCAAAGGGAAACTATGGTCTCTTGGAAATATGCTCTCTGTTGACTCATTCTGTTAACCGCATTCTTCATCAGCAGCACAGCAGAGTCCTTCCCCGTTGGTCATGAAGACAAAACATCGTCTTTTCTGGCCCAGTTAATAACACACCAATTTTTTTCCTTCTCCCTTTTCTTTTTAACTATCTAGTTTAGGCTCTAACATTTTGGAGTGGTGGAAGAAAAGGCAGTGGAAAATGAGGGGGAAGAGAGAGAAAGAGTGGCCTACAGTGCCGTTTCGATCCCCCTGGATTTATTTGTGTACATAACTCTTTCTCTTTCTGCCCCCCCTTCTCTTTCCCTCTGTCTCCTGCTTTCATTTGTTCCTGCTGCTCTGTGTTTTTAACACAAACACCCACATGGTACAACCACTATACAGCCTTCAAATATTCAGATTGAAATATCTCGGTGCATTTGAGATAAAAAAAAAAAAACACCAAAAAAAATTAACTGGTCCACCCACGGACCTCACATATTCCACGTTTAATTATTCTATTCAAAGACCGAGAAGAGAGCTTCCAGCTGCATGAAGCTCATACCAAAATGCAGTCAACAACTGAAGGCAAATCCCAGAGAGAATCAGCACAGCACAGAGGTTTGAACTTGCTCACATACAACAAAGCCAAAAGCAAATCCTGCTGAGACAAGTAGCGTCTTTAGCAGGCAGCCCATTTCATCACATTGCTATGTAACGCCCTTCACCCCTTAACCCCCTCACTCAGAAGAATAGACTGGAGTCCCATTCATCACTGACCACTGAAGCCCTAGTCAACAGCTCAAGAGCCAAGCGAAAAGCCTAGTCATAACAGAAAGCTGACAGGAAAAGCAAGTGACCGAACTCTCTTTTACATATGTGCCTCAACTTTCTTTCTTTTTTCCACTTAAAGTATCACTTCCATCATTTCTCATCTTTTTTCCTCCCACTTACCATCCTGTGCCTCTGGATGATTGCTGGTGTCAGTGTCCATGTTAAATTCACAGAGCGATGAGCGCTCGGATCAACACACCCATATCCTGAGGCAAAGTTTACTCGATAACTCCGCTGCAACCGCTGGAACTACAACTGCAAGTCCTGTTTTATCTCCTCTGCCAGTGCCGTCTCTGCTCTGCCGTTCCCCCCCCCCCCCCAATTCGGAGGTGCTGCCGCTGGTATGGCCCCTGCAGCCTGCCAGCTCAGCTCAGGCTTCCACCGCTGTGTTACATCTGTCTGACTGAACAACCTCTCTGGAGAGCAGGCAGAGAGAGAAAGAGAGAGAGAGCACAGAATGGGAGGGAGGAGAGAAAGAAGCAGTTTCCACACAGAGAGAGAGAGAGAGAGATACGGGTGGAGGGAGTGTTGGTAGTGTTTCCACTTTGATCAATATTACACTTTATATGTATTTTCTCTCATCATTAAAAAAGTAACAAGAAGTTTGTAATATCAGTTTTGGAAAAAAGTACTTGCTTATAACTCTGGAGTTATGAGTGGGCGCAAAACAGCACATTTAAGTTCAGAGTTCCTGCACCATTTAAAAAAGTCATACTGAATGTTTTTAAACGTTGCTTTAAGACCTACAAACATTCAAATTCCAATAAAATCAAGAAGTGTCAGAACTATGTGTAATATTATTGCCTCTACATAACTACCAATCTCCTTCTTTCCACACATGACAGTAAAATTATAAAAATGTTTGTATGATCAGTGGTTTTAAAGATGTTTGCTCATTAGGGGTTTTTCAACCTAAAGTTGAATTTTGCATTTGTAAAACTCCTTATATATTTAATATTACAACCTCAACTTGGCAAGTGTATTTTATTTGAATAGGAACCAAATTCAGTTTTCACCGTTTTACATATTTAATCCTATTGCTGTTCTGTTTAGTTTGATTAAATCTACTTTACATCATCATAATGAATTTTCTTAATGATCTACACATATCGCACTTGAGCCACCTCTCTCATGTTCGGTGTCACGTCTTTGATGGATTTGTCCTAGTTCTTAAGGACTTTCAGATGCTGTTCATCTCCTGTAGATAGATTTTTAAGTCTGCCACTTCCTCTCTTGCCCTCTAGTTGTCCAGCTTCTTCAATTTTTTAAGAACTCACTGCACACCATGCTGAGATATGCCATATTTTTGCACAAACAACAGCTGTTTGAGAATCATCCATCTATCTGTCCATCCATCCTCTTCTGTTAATCCAATTCAGGGTCACGGGGGTGTGTGGAGCATAACCCAGCTACCATAGAGTGAGAGGCGGGGTACACTTTGGACAGGCTGATTGGTCAAGACCACTTTAAAAAGAAATTACAAGAAAGTCTTGATCCAAAAAAAAAAAAAAAAAACCATAAAGAAATTTGAGGTGGGTGAGGGTTGTGGTTGTAATGAGTAGTTATTTGGGTTACTGTTGTCTTCCTTTCAGGTTGAACCAGTTTGGCAACTGTCAGCTGACCTCTGGAATCAACAAGGCAAATTCTGTGCTCACTGGATATTTTCTCTTTTCCGGACCATTCTCTGCACACACTAGCTATGCTTTCAGTACATCATCAGTTTCTGAAATACTCAGACCAGCCCGTCAGGCACCAACAAGCGTGGCAGATTCAAAGTCACTTAAATCACCTTATTTTTCATTATGATGCTCGAGTTGCAATTCAGCAGTTTGTGTTGACCATGTCTACATGCCTAAATGCACTGAGTTGCTGGCATGCAATTGGCTGGTTTTATATTTGCATTTCAAAGCAGATGAACAGATGTACAAAGTGGCCGTTGAGTGTACATGAACCTATTTCTATTGCAGAAATAGGTTAGTGTACAGCAACAGGATGAGTCAGCACCTACACTGCAATCGTTTCTGTTCAATCCTTTCAGCATAGCAATTCAACCAAATGGAGCCATTAATCTCTATACATACAGCACTTGAGTTTATCTAGTTTATATAGCTATGGGTTAAGAAAATATATAGAAAGATATAGCTGATCTAAAATAAGATGAGCTATATCTCCACAATATTTCAGATGGTTTTTATTTTAAGGCAAAATAATCAAATACCAATCAGCCCAATGTCAAGTGGCACAATGTGAAGAACACTGTCACTTTTAGTTAATAGTAGCTAATTGTAATTAGACACTCTGTGAAGAAAAATGACTTGAGGGACTTAGAACACATGTGATTCAGTATTTGGGCTGTAAGGCTTGTATAAATCATTCAGCAGCCTTTGGTCAGTTATGTGGTTCTACTTAATCCTATCTAAATGTTACAGCTTACAGCAAGAAAAAAGGAGGAAAATAGGGCAGCATGTGCCCAAGAACCAAAAGTTGAGAACTCTTCTGAGGCTAAAACTTTCACCTCTATGAAATTAAGCTCAGTTGTTCTGGTGGGAGCATAAGAAGGCTCTCGCTCTTATGGGCGTTTGTGCAGAAAACTCGACGAGTTCAAAAGAATAGAGGCGGCAGCCACTCGCTATTCAGTCTGAGGATGAGATGAGACCGCTCTCTGATTTGTGTTAGATTCCTATTCATCAAAGTGAAGTTTTTATTCATCACACTGCTTGTTTAGAGCTCGTGTCACACAAGGACAAGAGAGGTAGGGACCTATGCCAATGAATAATTTAGCAAAAAATAGACGGTGAGAGTGTTTGTAGTGTTGTGATGTGGATCAAGATTAGAAAATGCTACAGGTGCAAAACACGCACACGCACACACACACACACACACACACACACACACACACACACACACACACACACACACACACACACACACACACACAAAATCCAGCTTTAAAGGTTACACACTGATTAAAGCACATACAGGGAGTGCAGAATTATTAGGCAAATGAGTATTTTGTCCACATCATCCTCTTCATGCATGTTGTCTTACTCCAAGCTGTATAGGCTCGAAAGCCTACTACCAATTAAGCATATTAGGTGATGTGCATCTCTGTAATGAGAAGGGGTGTGGTCTAATGACATCAACACCCTATATCAGGTGTGCATAATTATTAGGCAACGTCCTTTCCTTTGGCAAAATGGGTCAAAAGAAGGACTTGAGAGGCTCAGAAAAGTCAAAAATAGTGAGATATCTTGCAGAGGGATGCAGCAGTGTCAAAATTGCAAAGCTTCTGAAGCGTGATCATCGAACAATCAAGCGTTTCATTCAAAATAGTCAACAGGGTCGCAAGAAGCGTGTGGAAAAACCAAGGCGCCAAATAACTGCCCATGAACTGAGAAAAGTCAAGCGTGCAGCTGCCAAGATGCCACTTGCCACCAGTTTGGCCATATTTCAGAGCTGCAACATCACTGGAGTGCCCAAAAGCACAAGGTGTGCAATACTCAGAGACATGGCCAAGGTAAGAAAGGCTGAAAGACGACCACCACTGAACAAGACACACAAGCTGAAACGTCAAGACTGGGCCAAGAAATATCTCAAGACTGATTTTTCTAAGGTTTTATGGACTGATGAAATGAGAGTGAGTCTTGATGGGCCAGATGGATGGGCCCGTGGCTGGATTGGTAAAGGGCAGAGAGCTCCAGTCCGACTCAGACGCCAGCAAGGTGGAGGTGGAGTACTGGTTTGGGCTGGTATCATCAAAGATGAGCTTGTGGGGCCTTTTCGGGTTGAGGATGGAGTCAAGCTCAACTCCCAGTCCTACTGCCAGTTTCTGGAAGACACCTTCTTCAAGCAGTGGTACAGGAAGAAGTCTGCATCCTTCAAGAAAAACATGATTTTCATGCAGGACAATGCTCCATCACACGCGTCCAAGTACTCCACAGCGTGGCTGGCAAAAAAGGGTATAAAAGAAGAAAAACTAATGACATGGCCACCTTGTTCACCTGATCTGAACCCCATTGAGAACCTGTGGTCCATCATCAAATGTGAGATTTACAAGGAGGGAAAACAGTACACCTCTCTGAACAGTGTCTGGGAGGCTGTGGTTGCTGCTGCACGCAATGTTGATGGTGAACAGATCAAAACACTGACAGAATCCATGGATGGCAGGCTTTTGAGTGTCCTTGCAAAGAAAGGTGGCTATATTGGTCGCTGATTTGTTTTTGTTTTGTTTTTGAATGTCAGAAATGTATATTTGTGAATGTGGAGATGTTATATTGGTTTCACTGGTAAAAATAAATAATTGAAATGGGTATATATTTGTTTTTTGTTAAGTTGCCTAATAATTATGCACAGTAATAGTCACCTGCACACACAGATATCCCCCTAAAATAGCTAAAACTAAAAACAAACTAGAAACTACTTCCAAAAACATTCAGCTTTGATATTAATGAGTTTTTTGGGTTCATTGAGAACATGGTTGTTGTTCAATAATAACATTATTCCTCAAAAATACAACTTGCCTAATAATTCTGCACTCCCTGTATTACTACTTGCTTTAGGAATACATTTAGAAACCCTTGTGTCAGTTTAGGTTTTTGAAGTGATCAGTTTATTTTTTCTTTTTGCTCCTGTACCAGTGAACAAGAGTCATTTACTATTAGTTTTCACTTAGTTTTGAAGACCATCATGTTTCTGCTGCAAATCTGCACTCGATAAGGTAACATAAGTTTTTTTTTATCATGACTCGTTGGACTTAGATTGAAAGACTTAGATCGGTTTTGCAGTAGTAGCCATTTAATGGGTTATGAAAATTATGCTGTCGATCTAAAATGTAAATTGCAGTTGATTGCCAGTACAATTACTCTCTGCATTTAACCAATTCACTCAGAGAAGCAGTGGGCAGGCACCAATTCAGCGCCCGGGGAGCAGTGTGTAGGGACGGTACTTTTCTCAGGAGTACCTCATGGTAGCCTTTCGATGGATTTATTTTTAATACTATGCTCTGTTTCATTAGTATTAATAATCTAATAATGGCATTTTTTTAATAAGAGCAGACATAATGACACATTGTGTATATCTGTTCCCTTTCACTCAATTAAGACATACAACATACCATATAGGATATCATGGACACGGATACTATATGCTCTATATGCTCTCATGCCTCTACTTCAGGGAAGAGAGGTTATAACTGTTCATTTCAACTTTTATAGTAACAAAATGATTGGCATGGTTGCAAACATGCTACCTCTTGCTAGTTGCAAGAGGGCTTGTTGACAAAGTAGACACACAAATGCTACATAGCCCTGCAGATGACAGGGCACATGTCCGACTTGGAAAAGATGCTGGCCAAAAGACAAGTGGCCCTGGTAGCTAATGGATTTTCAAGAGCAATAGATTAGTTGAGCGTGGCCGAATATAGTAATCACATCTATGCTCTAAATCTAGTCAAACAAGATTATGACAAGAAAAGGAGGACAATGCTAGTCATTTATTTTGGTGTAAATGTTTTGGCTAACGTATTAATGCCACGCCATTACCAATCTATATTTAAATTATACACTTACACCAGGGGTGTCCAACTCCAGGCCTCAAGGACCGGTGTCCTGCAGGTTTTAGATAGCATCCTGGGTCAACACACCTGAATCAAATGATTAGTTCATTACCAGGCCTCTGGACAACCTCAAGACATGTTGAGGAGGTCATTTAGCCTTTTAAGGACACATCTTGATACCCTTGAAGCCTGGAGTTGGATACCCCTAGTTTACACTCTTAATATTAACTCGCAAGCTACAAAAAGTCAGGCGCTCACATGTACGCAGATCAACAACATGCAATAATAACTTTATTGTATATTAAGTCAGTACTGGTAATGACATGTACATAACTATTTCTACTGCTAGAAAGAGCATCTGGAGTCTTATTAAAGACTTTATAATAAGTCTAATAAGTGATATCCACTAATCATCAGAGGAATCACTTAAACTTAAATCAAATATGTAAAAACTACAAAACACTTGACAGCATATAAACAAAAAAAATATTGGCTATGACATTGTTTCAGCTAGCATGGTGTTGTGGTTTGTGCTCACAGTTGGAAACTGCTCACTTTCTGTGTGGAGTTTGCAAGTCATGCCTGCTTAAGCTCTCTGCTGTACAATCCAAACACATGCATGTTAGGTTAACTGATGACTCTAAATTGACTATAGGTGTGAATAATTGTGTAAGGTGTAACTGGCCTCTGTGACAGCGAGGATAGGCTCCAGTCTGCATTCAAAATGGATAGATCCAACTGTATCAAGTTATCTTTACAGTCAAATTGTGTGTATTATGGCAATTCTATTAAAGAATAACAAGATGAATTTGCCTACATACTCAAGGTAAAAGAAGACTATAAAGAATGAGGCTACATTTTAACTTCTGATATAATAACTGCTGCATTAATATAGTATTAATGTATTGTAATGTATTCTACCTAACACTCAGAATAGATTATGGTGACTATGGAAATGCGAATCAGCAGTTCTGAAACTGTGTTACATAATCATCATGGAAAATGTTTGTGATTGTCACTGGCAAAGTTGCAAAGGTACCCTGTAACTATGGGAGAAGTCGACAGACTATTTATTCGTTTAGCCTCCATCTCTTCCCAAACAAAATCAACCTAATCACAGAGATGCCGTGTAATCAAGTGTCTTCTGCTGATTTCCCATTTTCATGTCATCGCTCGAATCAATCGGAATGGATGGCAAAAAAATGGGAAACACATGTTGCAGAAGAAAATATTATATGTGTATGGCATTCTGGGCTGTCAGCTCATTTAGAATGAATGTGGCCGTAACATTGAGACAGACAGAAAGACCTTTCTGCTTGTCACATTATCTAGCTCTCATTATTCTAACAATAATGCGGCCTTACTTCGGCGGTAAAGTAAACGATATGAGTCAATAACAGAATGCAAGAAGGAAGAAAAATGTCAAATATTTAAGACATTTTAGCTGAGAATACAAAATAAATGAAAACATTTGTAATTCATGCTTTTTTTTGTACTTTTTAAAAGTTGTTTCCACTAGTGATGGTTTAACAGTGCAGTCGTTTCTATGACCCCTAACAAAAATAAGCATAAGCTTATATTTAGCACACTAATTGGGTTCAATCTATATGTACCAGCTATATGTATCAGCTCACAAGCTGACAGACAGCAGCCACATTTATTCCAAATAAGCAGAAATACACACTCACTCACAAACATAGAAATAGACTCTCTCAAAAACCTCACGGCAAGAAAAACTACCCAGATTTTTGTTTGTGACTCAGTGCTTAGAAGAAATGCTGCTACAAATAAAAGCAAGTGCATGCTGAAAGAAACAGTGCTCTCATAGTAGCTGCGGTAAAAAAAGAAGATGGAAATAAACAAGGTAATATTCACCAAAACAAAATGTAATGTAAATAGAATAATCTCTTCAGAGGAAAAACAAAGGTCCGCAATAGATACGGAGACAAGCTTCAGGTGTTTAGGGTGTACATTTGATGCAGTCCCACTATAAAAAGTAAAGAATGTGAGCAATACTACTCGAACAACACAACACACATGTGAGAGCACAGTTACTACATGCAAACAGTTGCAGGTTTCCTATCAGCCAAGTGGAGATATTGGCAAATTTCCAAACAAATCCATAAAAGCTGATAAAACAAGTAAACCAGAGCCACTCACTACTAAAATGACAACATGTTGACTCATCTGCACTCATCTGCAGCCCACCCTTGCCCATGTAAAACTGACTTAGTCTGGGAAAGTAGAGTTAGATGTTAAAATGAGCTAAATGGCGCCCTCTGATGGTGATGGTTGGTTAAAGCTGCAAATTCCACTCCAAATCAACCAAGCCTTAAACACCAGCCAGATTTACTAAACAGGGTGCACCAGCGTGTGAGTGAGCACTTGGAAAGAATTTTTCCCTATCTCTCTTAGCCGTTAACATGAGACGGCACAAGTGCAGAGAAGTGCTACAAAGCAGCAAGCTCTCCATCTAGTGGATATACAGTGGAAGAAAAGAATTTTCTAAGTCTCACCCAGGCATGTAAGCAGCACAAGACCCAGTTGCCTCATGTAGTTATGCGACTGTTTATATCACAAAGAAAGCACTTCTCAAGATAAGTTGAGCACCAAAATTCTGCAGCTTTGGAGACAGAGGACTGAATCTAAATAAAAAAAACCTCATCAAAAGTCTCTATTCTTAACATATTAACAGAATTATCAATCACTCTACTTTAAGTGAATGCCTTTTAGAAAGCAACAGGAGTATTACTAATAAGTGCATGTTTATGAAAGCATATGTGTGTATCCTCGGGCAACTCACCGCTCTCGGTGGACAGCTGGCTGTGGAATTCTGGAAACTGTGTTTCCACCGGGACGCTGATGGTGCGACGCAGGAGATGTCCCCTGGATGACGCAGAGCGCCTCTGCTGCAAAAACAAGAAATGCATCTAGCTGAGAATAAGAGTGATTCAAGGGGACACAGAGGCAGAGCAAATAATTCAAGACAGATACAATCCTCAATAAATTCAAGTGAAAAAAAATCAATAAAATAAAAAGCGCAAAGTAGATAACACAGAAGAATGGTTAAATAAATGGTGGTGTTAAAAAACAAAACCAAAAAACTAATGAATTACACAGACAGGCGTCACTGAGTCTCCTTATCTGTTGTTGTGGATATTCTGGTCACCATCTTTAATGTCGTGCTAAGTCATCAGCACACAATAGCTGTAGCAGTCCTGATAAATTAGAAGTCATTGACTAAAACAGAGCAGGCATTAGTGGCACATCAGTCAGTGTCTGATCATATCATCCGACTGCTTGCATACCAAATGTTTGGCTCCAAACAATTAGTCAGACAAAGGAAGAAAAGAATGGTTGCGGTGAGAAAAGTGGTGAGCTGTGGGAAGAAAAAGAAAACAAGAGAGACAGAAAGGACCTGTTGTCCTCGAAGTGGAGTGATAATAGCTTATCGAACATCCTCACACCTCTCAACTCAATGCAGCACCCTGTCTGTCTGCTTTTCTGTTCCCGTGTTTCATGTCCATCTGTTTATCTCTCTTTCTCTCTCCGAGTTCCTCTCTGAGTCTCTCCCTCTCTTTGCCTCGTGGGACTCAAGTTTTAAGGACAGCTCGAACTGACAGCATCAGTGATAGTGTCTGGTGGCAATAATGACTTTGCAATATTGGCTGTAACTTGAAGCACGTTTCTCTGACACAGTCTGCAGTCTTACTTGTGCTACAGTACTGCAGATTCTAGAACACCGGTTTTAAGCAGCGACTGGAGTAAAATCTGCGGCTTTGTTGTGATAATCAATTATTTAAATCATCTTAATCACCCTCTCATCAAGCTATTAATTTTTCAAGCTCAGTGACAGTGTAATAATTTATCTGAAGAGTGAGCGTACTCTGCATTCGGATGCCTAAAATATTGAAAGACTAGAGATGCGATTTTACATAACCTGTGCTTCCTTTGCTCTACTAAGGTCTTAACCTGAAACGCACTCTCCCAATTGAGGTATTTTTTCCCCCAGTCAATTGAGTAAATTCAATTACAGATCTAGCTTAAAAGGCTTAAAAGTATAAAAGGTCACCTGATTAAACAGGGAAATCAGTGTAAGAAATGCTAATAAAGCACTGCGAGCACTAATTTGGTTACAGCCGTAACCCCCCCCCCCCCCCCCCCCCCTCCCCCCCTGACAAAACCATGCTAACTTGTTGAATTTGTGTCTTGGGCTTTTTTTTTAAAACTATTTTTTATACCAGTATAAAAGTTCTCATTGTTATTAATTGAGAACCCCTTTTATGGGCAGTACTGTGCAGCTTAGAATTATACACTCACAGCCACTTCTATAGGTACACCTGTTTGATCGCTTGGTAATGCAAATGTCTAATTGACCAGTTACATGCATTTAGGCAGCAACTCTGTGGATTTAGGTATGTAGACACGGTCAAGGCAACCTGCTGAAGTTTAAACTGATGATCAGAATGGGGAAGAAAAGTGACCGAATGTGGCGTGAATGTTGGTGCCAGATAGGATGGTCTGAGTATTTGACAAACTGCTTATCTGCTGGTATTTTCCCACACAACCATCTCTAGAGTTCATAGGGAATAGTCCAGAAAAGACTATGTCCAGTAAGCAGCAGTTCTCTGGCTGGAAATGTCGTGTTGGTGCCAGAGGAGAATGGCAAGATTCCTTTAAGCTGATAGAATGGCAACAGTTAATTCAAATAACCACTCTCTACAACAAAGGTATGCAGAAGAGCATCTCTGAATACGCTTCTGCTGCAGAAGACCACACTGGGTGCAATTCCTGTGAAATGGAGAGAAATGGAAAGCATCACAGCTGTACTATTACTGACCGTGCCCATGTCTTTATGAGCACGGTGCAATCATTGTGCAGATTTAGTGTAATGACTGAGTGGATCACAGTGTGCTCTATAGACCCAAGGAAGGCTTCACAACAAGCTTGGATAGTATAGACTGTAGAAAACCTTCAGATATCACATCTTCATTTCAGTTTTATCACCTACAGTTCGCAGTGCAGCCCTCAAAAATTTTAAACGCCTGACAAATTTAAGACTGGTATCCACTCAGCTTTGCCTCTTTTTGCCTGCTGTTTGTTTCTAATTTGTCATGTGTTAAGGAAGAAACAAATTGGCTTTACAAATCACAAAGGACTTGCATGGATTACGCGAGCATCGGCTGTCGTCACGCTATGTTTTTCACATCTTTCTCTTAACGGTTTGCAACGCACAAATAAGGAAGAGGAACAGGCGTAAAAAGACAGGACTGATGAAAGCAGAGATTAAGTGAACCGAACAAGACAGAAAAACAGAATACGACAAAAGATGAAACGAAAAGTCAGAAACAAAAACAATAAAGAAAAGCGAGTATTTACCAAAAGCCCTACAGCAAACATCATCACAGCAAAGAAAGCAATCAAAACTTTTGTTCAAAGACTGAGTCTCGCTGTACTTCTACGCATTGATTACTTTTTTTCTTTTCACTTCCACATTTTTTTTTCACTTTGGTAGCAAAGCTAAAGGATGAACACAGAAAAATTATACAGCACAATTACAGCTTAAGACTTAATTTACTTTAAAAAAAAGACAAGCCCACAATAAATGGAGCTGTAAACCTTTTACTGAGGTTGAAGTCTTCTAATCTTCTTATGTCACTTTTTATTTTTGAACACGGAGAATGAAGAAACTGGATAGTTTTTTTTCATTCCTTCAATTTGAATTGCTTTGTTTTTCCACTTGCTCACCTCTGACTGAGCTTCAGTATCAGGGCACACATCACGATTGTAGGCCTGACCAGCTAAATACCATGCTGGACCATGCTGGTCTGAGCTGAACGTATATGTAACCCTGTATGCCCAAAGAACATCATGCAGTGCTTCTTTTGTTCATATAAAATATAAAAATGTTAAGTATTTCAACTGATAATATATTGAATACATTATCAAGTTAGATTTAGCTTTTAGCCAAATTTACATTGCTGATGTTGATTTGCTAACAATAGTTTTTAGTAGCATAATGCTTGGCTAAAGCTAACTGAATGCAACAAAGAATAAAAAGCACACACACACACACACACACACACACACACACACACACACAAAACAGAGCAAAGGCTCATAAAAAATACCAAAAACTTACAAAATACAGGTGAAGTGTTTGTGGGGTGACAACAACGTGACAGTAGAGCTGCTAAAGTGACAAGCTAATATTAAACGGCTAATAGCAAACATGTACCTTTCTCTCTCTGTGCAATCATTTGCACATTTTTATTTCTGTCACCTCCATAGTTATCATTCCACATTATCTTTTCGCCAAATACACTTGCGTGGTGTTTTATGAGATTTTGTTTTATTCAACGTCTTTTGTATTTATTTATTTTTTGCTTTTGTAGCATTTACATTTTTTTCTATTTGCTGTTGTTTTCTTAAGTTGCAGCATGTTTGACCTTTCAGGGCCGCCATAGTGGCCAAAAGACAAATAGGACATCCACAGTCTGAACAAACCACCATATCAATGTTGAAAAACAGAGGCCTGAAACAATGTTGATGAATGCTATGAAAAGTAATTAATATGTGGACAGAACCTGCTTGTTGTATATCTATCACATTTAGCAGACACATTATATGGGCTACGCCTTCTAATTTTTGAATTCAAGTGCTCAGTCCCATTGACGCAGGTGACTAAAAATCAAGCATCGAGCTATGCAGTCTGCTTTTACAAACATTTGTAAAAGAACAGGTCATTCTGTTTAGGTGTGGCACTATAATAGGATACTCCGCGATCAGCTGTAAGCAGTATTATTGCAATGTATAAATGTTTAACAACCACAGAAACTCCATAAAGTTACAGAGTGTGGGTTAGCAAATGCTCAGGAGCATAGTGCTTTTAAGTCCCAGATGCTCTGCTGACTTAGCAGCTGCAGTTCCAGTTTTCTCTGGCATTAACATCAGCATGAATAGTAGTGTGCCAAGAGCTTCGTAGCCTGGGTTTCCATGACAGAGCATCTCCTCTAAGTGCAACATGTAGTCCAGTACATTTGTGTGTAGAGTGTCAATAATAACAGACTGAACTGCTTTTTTTTTTCTTGCTTTCCAGTTCTTTCCAGATCTATCAACATCATTACATGCATCTGCACATAAACATCATAAAATACTCATACAAAGAGCAATCTCTACAGGAATGCATGCTAAATGAGCATTAATTAAGCTATTGTCTTCTTGTTATTTAGTCAAACCACTCACTTTGTGACTAAGTATAATCCTCACCTCAGAAGAAAATGTTACTAAAATAGTTGCCATTACATAAATGTCCATTAAGTGTATATAATGGTTTGACCCTGAATTTATGATTGCTTGTTCACTAGAGGTGAGCTTGTTTAGCTGTCAGAGCCAGGTCATCACACCGTTACGGGTTGCTGACATGACAGAAATCCAGCCGTGCTAAGAGATAACCTTTTCAAGGCTGGGTCTCTAGATGGATGCATTTAAAAGCTGTTGTCCTTTTGTTGTTGAGAAACAAAAAGCACTGTGGAGGAAAGACTGCCAGTGGGTCGATTGAAATTACTCCTCCCTGCAATTATTGCTCTGTTTCAGTGTGGCATAGCCGGGTAATTGCATACAAAGAAACACTGAAGCCATGCTGTTCTTCCCAGTTTCGGTAGCCACACTGTTATATTAAAAGGTTTGGTAAATCCAATAGCCATGCCTTGTTTTTGTGCGTTTGGCCATCACTATTTTAAAAGTTAATGCAAAGGTTCCTGTAGTCCCTTCGATAGGGGATGTTGCAGGCTGCTGCTGCTGGCTCTTAGATCAAAACATCTGTTGAAACTGAAACATGAGCTGCCTGGCAACATTATCCCTAAGACACCACTGCAGTAAAAGACAGCTCTATGAGGACAAAGGAGATGTTCTGAGCATCCTGTATATTCAATTACTTTTTCAGAAGTCCCAGTTTGAGTAATTTATTCCAGTATTTATTCATTTAAAAGGGGTCTTATATAATGTGATTTTTTTGTGCCATTCATTGCAGGCTTGAATCAGCCTCAGCCTCAACTGTAATCATCATATCATTTTATCTATAGCTGCTTTATACAGAAAGTGAGCCGAGCCGCACTGTGGCTCAATCTGGTACTGCAAAACACACACACACACACATGCACACACACGCAAATCCATGCATTGTAAGGTCAGTCTGATCATAATAAATTATTGAAAACATGTTACTCTGTGTAAATAATCATTTACTTTGAGCAAACAATTAGACAGTAGTGTTTTTTTACCATTAATATTAAACTGGCTGCGTAGGTCGGTAGTATCACAGGCCTTGAATATTACAATATTATCTCTGCCAAGGAGGTTATGTTTTACGTAGCATTTGTGTGCGTGTCATTCTCTCTGTCTGTAAACATGATAGCTTAAAAGATTTTGAGTGAATTCTGATAAAACTTTGTGGGAGCGGAAAGTGGGGAAACTATGATTCTTACAAGTGTGGTGTGTATTGTCAACATATAGAAAGTACTCTATAAAATTTTAAAACATCATGTATAATTTGACGTCTGACCTCTCCTTCATGGTCAACAAGGACAACATTAGTGTCTGTCCTCACATGTGCGCTTATGGAAGAATGGTTAAAAATTCCCATAAACACTCCTAAACCTTGTGGAAAGCCTTCCCAGAAAAGTTGAAGCTATATTAGCTACAAAGGGTGAGCTGACATCATATTAAACCCTGTGGATTAACGATGGGCTGTCACTCAAGTTCCTATTTGTGTGAAGGCAGACGAGTGAATACTTTTGGCAGTATATTGTCCAATCCCTGCTACATCTAGGGATGTATGCATTGAATGTGATGAAGACACCAAAGCAGCTTAAAAACCATTAAATGTGCTTTGTTGTGGGTATGTGGACACTTTGATTACAGGCTTACAAAAAGTTGCTTCACAAGGACAGGTTATTGCTGAGTGGACAGTGCAATTTAGATTAGCGTGTTGACTCCTGATTTCTGCTGAACCGGACCTCTAATCTTACCGAGACTTGCATAATCCGGCGTGACACTAATAAAAACAATGGAGGCAAAGAGCCAGCTCACCCAGCTACTTACAGACCCTGCACGAAGATGAATTTAAATGTGTTACTTCAGGTTTCACTTAGAATGTTTGGTTTGCCCGAACATTCTAAAAAAACTTGCAAATTTGGAGATGCAATAAATCTATGTGGAGACAAATTAATGTAAGAAAATAAATTTGTAAAGAGGGGGAAAAAAGGAAGAAGAAGAAAAACAATAGCGACACAGAAAGATGACAGACAAGAGACTGGACTGTAAAGTCTGCTCTCACCACCTCCTCTTCATTCAGAAGCAGCATCTGACAGTCAGCAACCACACAGTACTTTGGGTTCCACACACTTCGCTCTTCATAGGAATGACCACGTGCCATCCGGTGTCTCAGCGGACACCGCGTGTCTGAAGAGGGAAAGAAGAGACAAAGCACAGCAACAAAGAAAGATATCAATTATAAAGGCGCAGAAGAGGCATTGTGTATTTAGTATTTGTGCTCTTGATAATAGAGTAGAATAAGACATCATAATTATATTCTTTAAAAAGTGATGAATTAAGCTGAAAAGAGGAGGATTCAGATTTAATGGGCCCCACATCTCTGGGAGAAGAACTTGTCCAAATAACTGTTTTGCTGAGCAAACGTCCAAACTCTCCTTAATCACAAATGCCACCGGAGAGGTAATGACTACCGCACGCTCTCCACTTTTTTTTCACTTCAATCATTCTGTGGATGTCAGGTGAAGAAAGAACCCATTAAAAAAGAAACTGAGACATGCGTAAATTGGATTCTCTAGCATCTGACATAAATCTCAGAAAGGCACTGCATATGTAATTCATCAAGCCCCACACTCTGTATTACCGTTACACTACGTCAATCAACACTGAGCACATTGAAAGACCTTTATTCGACTTCACTTGAGTGATTAAAATGTAAAAAAAAAAAAACACTTAAGCTTCTCAGCTGTACTCCCTGCACACTGCATGGCTAGCATCCACCACAACATTTCACTGATAGTAACAATCACCTGCTGTGTTGTGTGAATGTCAGCCAGAGGCAAGTGAATGCAGCATATGGGTCAGGGTGTGCTACTCCAATGTTACTGTATATTCCCACGCTTTCACCAAACCAGGTAGCTACATGCAGGGATGCTGTGTAATAAATGTTGTTGCATCACTCAACACACTGTGTCCTCTTCCTTTAGAGCAGGGTTGGGCAATTCCAGGCCTTGAGGGCCGGTGTCCTGCAGGTTTTAGATATCGCTCTGGGTCAGCACACCTGAATCAAATGATTAGTTCATTACCAGGCCTCTGGAGAACTGCAAGGCATGTTGAGGAGGTCATTTAGCCATTTGAATCAGCTGTGTTGGATCAAGGACACATCTAAAACCTGCAGGACACCGGCCCTTGAGGCCTGGAGTTGCCCACCCCTGCTTTAGAGGATTCACGCAAAACAATCTCTCTCGTGTTGGTTTTGCAGTATGCTCTGGGTCATTATCCGTTTGCACTGTGAAGCACCTTTCGATCAGTTTCACTGCATTTGGTTGAATCTCAGCAGAGAGTGTAGCTCTGTACATTTTAGAATTCATCCTGCTTCTTCTAGCAGCAGTCAAGTCATCAGTAAACACTGGTGACCCAGTTCCACTGGCAGCCATACATGTCCATAACAAAACATTCCCTTCTTCATGTTTAATGCTCTTAGTTCTCAACACTTTTCTCATCCCATCATTCTGGTGTCACTTAATCTTGAATGGGTTTTATTAATCATTTCAATCATATCAGTTCATTTGTACAACAGTTTAATTTTTTTTCTCACAGACCTGGACAGGCTCTTTTAGTGGTTTCCCAGCAATGTCATGATCCTGGGCCATGTTGGCCCAGTATTCTTAGTTTCATGTATTTTTGTATTTTGTTCCTTATTTAGGCCATGCTTCCTGGGTTGCCCTGTTACGTTGTTCCCTAAGTGTTTTCCCCTTGTGACTCTTACACCCTGTGTGCCCCTCTGTGTATTTGTGAGCCCTCGTCTCTCCTTGTGTTTTATTCCACGTTTTCCCCAGCCTGTTATGTCTGTGTTCTCCCCGTGCTCTCTCCTCCTGTCTGAACCTCTGTACTTCCTGTTTTACTTTGCCCGTCTCCCGTCAGTGTTGCGTTCACTCCTGCCGTGTCTTGTTATGATTATCAGTGTCACCTGTGTTCCCCGTGTGCTCCCACTTCCCTCGCTAACCCTCTGTGTATTTATGTCTGCGTCTCCCTCAGTCCTGTGTCGCGTTCTCCCTCATGCTGTGTGTGATTCTCCCCGTGTCTCCTGGTATGCATTATAATTAGCTTTTTCCAGTTTAGTTTTGTATTGCTTGTGTTCTGTTTTCCCAGCAATAAAGCTGTGTTTTTGAGTTCAAGTTCTGTCCCCGTGAGTTTGCGTTTGGGTCCTCTCCTGCCTGCCACACAGCCGAAACATGACAAGCAAAGCCTAATCTTGCCTTCCTGTTCTAGTTGTAAACTCTGCATTTTCATTCATGAACTTTCCTTGTCCTAGCGGTGCGCTAGGACAAGGAAGCGGGGCAAGCGCGGAGGTGTCCGAGTCAGGCTTGAGGCTAAGCCAACTCGCCCAGCCATACCATCGATCCTCTTAGCCAACGTACGATCTCTGGACAATAAAATGGACAACATACGACTTCTGAGATCAGCGAATCGCAAAGTAAGTGACTGTTGTGTGCTAGTTTTCACCGAGACATGGCTTAATGACAACATTCCGGACTCGGCCATACAACTGGAGCAGCTAGCATGCTACAGAGCCGACAGGGCTCTCGTAGACGGAGGTAAGACCCGAGGTGGCGGGGTCTGTGTTTACATCCGTGACGAGTGGTGTCGGGATGCCACTGTAGTACGCAAACACTGCTCATCACTGGCGGAGTTCATGATCGTGAAGTGTCGCCCTTTCTATTTGCCCAGGGAGGTAAGTTCGATCTTGTTGGTCGCTACCTATATACCTCCATCTAGCAACAACAGCGATAGAAATGCGGCGCTGAACGAACTGTATCAGGCCATCAGTGAGCAACAAACAGCACACCCAGACGGTTTCATCATCCTCGCAGGAGACTTTAATCATGCTGATCTTAAAACTGTTCTCCCAAAGTTTCATCAGCATGTACATTTTCCAACAAGGGGAGACAACATATTGGACTTGGTCTACACACAGGAAAAAGGAGCATACAAAGCCATCCCCCTCCCCCACATCGGCACCTCTGATCACCTCACTGTTATGCTAATGCCAGCATACAGACAGAGAGTGAAGGTCATCAAACCTGTTATGAAAGAGGTAAGAGTGTGGCCACAGGAGGCCACCTCTGCTCTTCAAGACTGCTTTGGGTCAACTGATTGGGACATATTCAAGGAAGCAGCCACCTACAATAACATCATAGACATCGAGGAGTACACAGACACGGTGAGCTCATACATCACCAAATGCATTGATGATGTAACACAGGTGAAAAGTATCACAACTCGAGCCAACTGGAAGCCATGGCTAACAGGAGATGTCCACAGGCTGCTGAAGGCCAGAGACAAGGCCTTCAGAGCTGGGGATGAAATAGGCCTGAGAACAGCGAGAGCCAACCTGTCCCGTGGCATCAGGAAAGCGAAACAGGACTACACACACAAGATAACCTCCCACTTCAATGATAGCAAGGATGCAAGAAGCCTATGGCAAGGCATCCAGGCTATTACAGACTACAAGCCTGTAGCGCGTAGCTGTGAGAGCGACACCACTCTGCTCAACAACCTGAACAGCTTCTTTGCACGATTTGAAGCACAGAACAACACACGCCCACAGAAAACACCACCACCTCCACACGACCAGCCTCTGTGCCTGTCTGCTGCCAGCGTGAAGAGAACACTCATCACCATCAACGCCCGGAAAGCAGCGGGTCCAGATAACATCCCTGGTAGTGTGCTGAAAGACTGCGCAGAGGAGCTGAAGAATGTCTTCACAGACATCTTTAACACCTCCCTGAGGCAAGCCACTGTCCCATCATGCTTCAAGACTGCCACCATCATACCTGTGCCAAAGAAACCATCCCCAGCCTGTTTCAATGACTACCGCCCCGTGGCACTGACACCCATTATTATGAAGTGCTTTGAACGACTAGTCATGTCACACATCAAATCCACCCTACCTCCCACCCTGGACCCACACCAGTTCGCATACAGAGCGAAACGATCCACAGAGGATGCAATCTGCTCTGCCCTCCACCCAGCCCTAACTCATCTGGACAAGAAAGACTCATATGTGAGAATGCTGTTCATAGACTTTAGCTCAGCATTCAACACCATAATACCACAACAACTCATCTGTAAACTGGACAGACTGGGCCTCAGCACCTCCCTCTGCAACTGGCTGCTGGATTTCCTCAGCCAGAGGCCTCAAGCGGTGCGTGTGGGCAACAAGGTCTCAAACAGCATCACCCTGAGCACGGGGGCTCCACAAGGCTGTGTGCTCAGTCCTCTGCTCTTCACCCTGTTGACACATGACTGCACACCAACCTACAGCTCCAACCACCTTGTGAAGTTTGCGGACGACACAACGCTGGTGGGGCTCATCACCAAGGGCGATGAGACCCACTACAGGAAAGAGGTTGAGCTCCTGACCACGTGGTGCAGAGACAACAACCTCCTGCTAAATGTCAGTAAGACCAAGGAGATTATTGTCAACTTCCAGAGAGGCCACACCTGTCACCCCCCATTGACCATCGACGGCGCTGCGGTGGAGAGGGTGAGCAGCACCAAGTTCCTGGGAGTGCACATCAGTGAGGACCTCTCTTGGACCACCAACACAGCATCACTGGCCAAGAAAGCACAACAGCGCCTCTACTTCCTGCGCAAACTCAAGCGGGCAAGTGCTCCACCACCCATCCTGACTACATTCTACAGAGGCACTATTGAAAGTATCCTCTCCAGCTGCATCACTGTGTGGGGCGGTAGCTGCACTGACTATAACAGAAAAGCTCTACAACGCATTGTGAGAACAGCTGAGAGGATAGTTGGTGCACCACTCCCCTCCCTGCAAGACATTTACACCACTCGCCTCACCCGCAAAGCCATCACAATTGTCAACGATGCAACCCACCCCGCGCACTGTCTGTTCAGCCTCCTGCCCTCTGGAAAGAGATACAGAAGTCTCCGCTCCCGCACTACCAGGCTCACCAACAGCTTCATCCACCAGGCTGTGAGACTGCTGAACTCTCTTCCCTCCCGGCTCCCAGCCAGCAGAATCACCAGATTGGCAGAAGTATAGTAGACAGATTGGACTCTACCCCCCCACACTCTCCAACAAGGAAACACTCTCTGAACCAAGAACTGAAACATTCCTGACTTGCATTGCAATTGCACACACCTGCTGCTATATATATATTTTTAGTATTCTTTTAGCACTATTTATATTATTATATTACTATTTATTATCTTATTGTTAGGGCTGTTTTTGTTTTTGTTGTGCATCTGCACCTTATTGTTGTCAATGCCTACGCATTTTTTTGGGACAGTGTGAAACGTAATTTCAATTCCTTTGTATGGCAAGTACATTTGAAGAAATTGACAAATAAAAGTATTCTATTCTATTCTATTCTATTCTATTCTATTCTAACTAACGGATCTCCTCTCACGTTAGTTAGACGGGTTTTTCTTGACCAAGAAAAGAATCTTGATCATGTAGTTGTCTTGCCAGTGTATTCCTTTCTTTTTAAGAACATACTAGGTTGTTGATATAGCCACATCTGATGTTTTTGCTATTTTTCAGGTTTATTTGCAACCTTTCAGCCTAATGAAAGCCTACGTTACTCGCATCAACAGATCTTTAAACTTTTATTGATAGTTTGAGTGAAAAGCTACAGAAAATAAGTTCAAAAACTTGTTTTATCTGCTTAATCTCCTCACAAGGCTATAAAACTGCTTGTTAGTCAATCGTCTAAGGACTTTTTAGCCTCCAAAAATGGGGAACTATGTATAAAAATGTCTAATTCCCAAACAGTGAATGCAATATTTTTATTAAACCTACTGGTCTTCTTACCCTTCCTAATAAAAGTGCATAATCATAGCTACAGTGGTGGCAGTAGTACTGATATATTTTCGTTAGTTTTAGTTCGTTTTCTCTAGAAAAAAACAGCTCACTTGTGAGCTGTTGACTATAGACTGAACTTTTCTGACAGTAAAACTGCTGTTTTTGCTGTTGCTTTTTGCTGTTTTTGCTGTTGCTTTTTGGTGTTGCTAGTCTCTGTTAGCTTTTGTTAGCCTCTGACAGCTGTTGTTAGCCTCTGTTAGCTGTTGTTAGTCTCTGTTAGTTGCTTTTTGCTGTGAAACTGTCCTGGAAGTGGACGTAACTTTGTTGAACTTAGTGAATAATCGCCGGACAGGAGGGTCACATGTCTAATCTACTGACAATAAGTATTTCTAACAATAAGTAATAAATAAACATGTATGCATGTTTTTGTGTGTTAGAGCCCTGATTTCAGTTCAGGAGATGAGGCTTGAGGTAAAGAGGAATTTATTAAGATGCCGGTGGCTCGTCTCTTTTCTTCTTGTTTTTGCTTCTTTGGTGAAAGGGACCCCATCTCTGAAGATACAACGTAGGTATCATGATTCATATAATTATAGAAATGTCTGCAGAAACGAATTAAAATATCCCTCCATGGCAGTCAAATTCAAGTTCTCGTCTCCTCCGCCTTCATGTTTCAGTGGCCCTACAGCACCTTTAAAATTTACTGTGGTGTTGTACAGAGGCAATAATAAAGTCATACAAATACTTATGGACCTAACTATATAACATGCAGTATCTATAAAGGCAAAATTGATTTAAAAAGTAATTACAAAAACACCTAAGTCTCAGTTTACTTAAAAGAAAAAGCCAGAGGTCTGTCTTGTTTCTTTTACACAAAAAAATGTGTTTATGCTTCCAGGTAGCATCCTTGAAACTGGAGGTTATCATTGTTGCTCTTTGAAATGTAAAACTGAGAGAGTGCTGTCAAATACTCTACAGTCATGCTGAGTCACGAGAATATTCAATGCACTGTGATGCAATGACAAGTTTTTAGCATTTCATTTTTTAATAATCTCAGTTGCAATATTGTGTAATTAGAGCTTGTGTACACTGCCTACTGGTTTATGGTTGTGTCTCTCATATCCCAGATAGCCTCATAAGTATGCAATTAGAGAGTAAGTCCCGAGTGCACAAACAAATTAATGTGCAAACATACACAGAGATACACTTCCAGCATATGGCAACTGCGTGATCAGCTTACAGTCAGTGGACAGGCCAGGTCAAAGATAGTTTTCCATTAGCCAGAGCTTCTTAAGAGACAGGTTTCTAATCCCGGTGCTGATTAAATTATGATACAGAGACAGAATGGCAGAGAAGATCAAAGTGAAGGAAGTCTTCTGAGTGATAGGACATTGCTAAGTGTGTCTACCTTCATTTCCTTCAACTGAGCAACGAGGGTAAGGCAGAGCTCGTGTGAAGCGGAAGTGCTCCAAGTGTTTAAGACTAACAGTTTAAATCTCCTAAACACTGCTTTTCAGTATGTAACCCAACAGAAAATAAGGACAGAAATAAAAGGCCCACACATCCTTTTCAAAGCTATAAAAGTGCACCACATTTCTAAAAAAGATCATCAAGACAACCTACTGACTTTGTGTATACAGACAGATCCAAGGCCAACTCACTGATATAAATATAGATTTAATTTTTTTTTTATGGCTCGCCTGATTTTTTCCAGGCTTATGACGGGTACATATTCTGCTGTCAGTCAGTACAGCACTGCTTCCTCAGGTGAAAGCCTCAGCTGACATGCACATACTGCATTTTCCTCAGAGGAGTATACTGTAGTACATAAGCACAAGTGCAACACGAGGTGCATCCACAATCAATATATATTTTGTAAAAAATAAAAGAACAGTAATTAACTGTCTCTTCAGTGTGTCTGTCATCCAACAGATTGACTCCTTTCCTTCCTGAAGAGCAGCGGGTGACCGGAGTCCTTGCTCTACTCTGTGGCCTCAGGGAACTCTGTGTAGTGGCACATTAGCCTGTTCTTCACCTGCTGGGGTTAGAGTGACCCTCTCACTTGCAGAAAAAGGCTTCTGTCACCAGCAGCAGTTCGTAACAGTGAAAGTAAAAATCTGTCCAACATTGGGACAAGAGACAGTGGTGTCTGTGGATGGGAAACACCAACTGGGTAGTATTTTTAAAAATTCATGCTTCGGAAACACAAAACACAGCCCAAATTAAAATAATTGATACACACACAAAAAACTCTATAGTCATAGGATGTCTACTGCATGAGGACATAATTATATAAGAACCATACAATATGAACCAAATAAAGTGTCTTTTTGATAGACTGGCAAGGCATTCCCCCAAATGAGTCAATAAAAATGGTAGCACATGTTTGGTCCAGTGAGTGTGAATCTAACATGTGTCAAAGCCAAAACTGTCAGTGGCTCCTCTAGTGTAGAGGTTTACCCAGTCACCTGTTAAACTCAACGCTCCCCGGTTCAGTCCCAGCAGGGCACAAAAATTCCTGTGGGGTTGTTTCAGGAAGGGCATCTGGTGTAAAAATCTGCCAACTCAAACATGTGGCTGTAACTGCTGTGGTGATCCCTTTTGGAAAAAGGCAGCAACCGAAAGCAGCTCAGTCACAAACTGAACAGATGGCCGCACCTCAGAAGTACCAGCTCGTTAACACAGACTGACACAATACAGGAAAACAGACGATTTTAAGATAAAAAGTAAACCTGGACTTTTTTTCCCTCTTTTTCCTGAGTGTAAAGTGAATCCCGTGAATCCATTTTCCACAAGATGATCTCAGATTCTCTGTGTTGTCATTTCGAATCCTAACACCAGCAGAGATATGGAGCCTTGTGCAGCGTGCGGAGGCTTTATGTGAGCTGCTCAACTAAAAAGAGGCCAAAAATTGTCTCTGCACCAAACCTCAAAGTGATGGAGCTGTAATGACAAGTTTCATTATAGTAGAGGAAAAGGATGAGTCTGGCAGGTCGTTCAGAGATGGGGAAATGCAGATTCGGTGTTTGTGGGTTTTTATGTCCAGCCAGGTTCTAGAGAGGGCCAGGCTGCATGGTAGAGGTGGGTGGATTGATCCAAATTATCCATAATATCGAGACCAATGCTGGTATTTGTATCAGAGTAATACAAGCAGGATAGGACCTTTATTGTTGACTATAACATCTATTTTTATAGTCTCTAGTACCTTTAAACAACAGAAGTTGAGCCAAAGTACTTTAGAGACAGGCATTTACATTCCAGTGGTTCAAAAAGCCCAGTTTCAAGATACATAAGAAAGCTGATAAATGTGTAAACCATCCCCTACATAAGCTGACTTTATAGGTTAAAAGTATTAGCAATATCGGCCCTGTATGTACTTGGTATTGGATCTAATCAAAAATTTGCAGTACTGCATGGTGCTGGTTACTAAATGCCTCACACTACCTACCTGTATCTGACATATCGGGCTTTTGTGAGCTGGCTTTCACATGTGCCACAGCAGCTTGTTTACTTTTGGTGACTTGTCGAGGGCCACGTGAACCAAACTGTATATGAGAAGATTATTTGCAACACGCAGTAACATAACTGTGAACATTTGACTTTTTCTATCAAATTAACCCCCCTGTGACCCTCAGTGTGATCATCCTTTCTCAGTGTTACTTTAATGAAATTGAGTTCAACACAGTTGCGGCTCTGAAAGAAAACAATTTGTTTGTCACCTGGTGAATGCCACAAGAATGAATGTCTGCAGGCAACAGTGAAGCACTTCCTGGCAGATTTGGACCCGTATTTCTCCAAAAGGAGTTGGAGACGTGGTTTGGTTCTGAGAATGATTACTTTAGATTGTTACCCATCACAACAAAACCAGGAAGGATTCCAATTTATTCAAAAAATCATTCTGCTGCATGCTAACAATCCCAAACTAATAAGCACAAGCATCCCTGTAACAGATGGTATGGTCCACACAAAACACTGATAACAACATCACTGAATCATTCTGGGAATACATGAAGAGACTGAAGGAACTGTGACAATGCACAACACAGATACAACCTGGCAGAAGGCTCTTATCTTTTTGTGGGAAAACAGATAATTGTTTTTTTTCTTCAAAAGCCATATTAACCAGAAGTTATAGTACAAGCTCCCACACATACACTGTTACATGTAAAAGAAAACTAGCAAAGTCTAAGTATCAGCAACCAATACATTACTTGCTGATAATTAACCATTAACCACATACTTATCAAACTTTACTAGTATCAGGAAAAAAGAAAAATCATCATTCAACACATAAACAAGCCTTATGGCATACCCTAGGGAAAGTTAGCAAGTTAGGCTAATTTTGCTAGGTTCTTTTGAGTATAAATAACATACTTTGATAATTTGCATGCATAAATAACTTTGTGCACACTATGTCATAATAGACAAAGTTAGAAGAGTGAGTACTGCTATCTCCTGGTAAAAAATCTGGGTAGTGGAGAATATATGGATTTACATATGGAGTTTTAGTCAAGCAGCACTCAAAGAAACAGCCACCCAACACGAAAACAATATTTCATCACAGAAGGAAAAACAAATACAGCAGACTAGATCCTGTGCCACAGGGCAACTTCAAGCTGGTGTCTCAGCATTATTATGACCAGAGCCCTAGTACCGTCTCCAAATTGAAGGCCAAGTCAGAGACAGGCCTTGAAGTGGGCGTCCTACAGCACCACAGGAAGACTATTTCCTCACCCTGTCAGCACTTGTAGGCAGTCTTTTACAGATTTCTACAGACACATCTGCTGTTGTTGGTGGCTGGTCCACTGTGTTATATCAAATGTGACATCAACACAGGAGATTTCAGAGCACTTCGTTGCTCACAAGTTTTATGGAGATGCTGACTTCCTTTTTCAACAGGACGTAGCATCTCCCCACAGTGCCAAAAGCTTTGCCAAATGATTTACAGATCATTCTATTACCCTGCTCGACAGGCCAGCCAACTCGCCCGACTGGAACCCAGTGAGATATTGTCACGAGGAAGATGGGAAACACCTGACCCAAAAGCAGACAAGCTGGAGGCCACTGTCAAAGCAGCCTGGGCTTTAATAACACCTCAGCAGTGACACGATCCAATCACTTCGATTTATATTAAATGACCTAAGAACAAGTACAGAATTTGTAAATGAACATATGTTTCAAAAGTTGGACATTTCTGTATTGTATTAGTGTTTTAATTGATTGTTAGAACTATTAATAACTTGAGATACTGGATTTCATATTCTCATCAGCTATACATCATAACTATTGAAAATAAAACATGAAAGTTTGAAATGTTTCACTTTACATGCAGTGAATCCAGATTATGCGAACTTTGTTTTTTAATCAAA
This sequence comes from Diplotaxodon limnothrissa, assembly GCF_057381915.1. Taxonomy (NCBI): domain Eukaryota; kingdom Metazoa; phylum Chordata; class Actinopteri; order Cichliformes; family Cichlidae; genus Diplotaxodon; species Diplotaxodon limnothrissa. The sequence goes on along the minus strand of NC_140602.1, from coordinate 53,838,687 downwards.
TTTTTGAAGATAAACAAACTTTTCTCACCATTTTACTTTTTTTGAGACGCGTTTGTAGATATAAAAATGTAACCATCCATTTTATGTTATTTACACTTTGCACCTCACATCATTTACATAACATTTCCATCAATATAAAATACCTACGACATTACAGTGAACCATTAGGTCTAAATAGGTCACTTGATTACACACACAGCATTGGTTCCCCATGTGCTGTGTCCATCCTGAAGCCACAAAGTGCTTTTTTGAATGAGAAGTGGCACATTCACACTGGTTCTTTGTGAAGTGTTACCTTCCATTGTGCCACAGTTATGTAATAAAGCATGTTTTTCAAATGAACAGGAGCATCGAGAGACAGTAGATCACATATTCATTGGGCTTGTGTGCATTGATATTTGTATGTCCATGAAAGTTCAGTGTCACAGATGAGTGTGTTTCACTCTGGGTGTTAAAGATAAGGAGTGCTCCAGTCGGATAGCAGATATATGCTTAAATCTAACCCAGATGACACATGCTTGGCCACATTGGATTTGCATATATTTATGGCCATGCTGTGTTGCTCCCTCATGTATTTTACATATTACTGGCTGACTGAGTAGATCAATAATGGCAGAAGATTAGCATTTATTACTCCTGCATCAATAGCGGCGCTTAGCAATCCGATAAAAACGACTCGTTGCTACAGAGGCCTTCCACCATGGTGTATTGGCAAAAAGAATATGAAATGGTTTTAAATCAATAATTTCAGTTTGAAATGTTCTTCTGTGAACAGTGTAGTGAGTGATGGCCGAAACTGAGAGATTGGAAGCAAAAACAGGTGTTTAGGCTGAGTGGTGGAAATGTCATGCCAACTCTGGCTGGAATCTAATCTGACGAAACTTTACAGCGAGGTCTTAAATTTAACTTCCTCTTTTGTAGATGTTCTCCGTTTTGTTTGTGGTTACTATTGAATTGCCATGAGAGAACAGTCACTGCACCTACAACTCCTACATGTTATGGATTTTTAACCTGCCAGCTCATCCGAATAAAACTCTTACAAGAGTCTTACAAAGTTTGGATAATATCCAGTTCCAGACGTATAAATAAGACCCATCTTTTAGCTTGCTTCATTTGTTTATGTTTCCCAGTGTTGCTATAGTGTATCAAGACCCACATATCTTCTTCATATGATCGCGTCTTTAGACTGCTCAAAATTTTATCCTAATCCGTAATGGCAGTCAGGGCGCTGTTGCCTATGTTGTAGAGGTCTGTGCGTGCCTCCATGGATTTGCTTCCCCAGACTATCAAACTCACCACCACCTGGTCATGCTGAATGATGTCACAGGCAGCATAGTGTTCTCCATGGCTTCTCCAGAAACATCTGTCACATGTGCTCAGGGGGAACCTGTGAAGAGCAAAGGGTGCCAGTGGTGGAGCCTGCCAATTCTGGAATTCAATGACAAATACCAATCGCACTTTACAATGCTGAGGAGTGGCACTAGTGGATGCCAGGCCCTCGGGCCACCTGTTTGTTTGGTAAGATATTCACACCAGTTTCCTGCTTGTTACACCCCACTTAAAAACGAAGTTTTATTAGAAACCGTAATAAAACTCCTTAATTTAACCATTTTGCCTCTGTCTCCTTTTTCTGACCCGGACACTTTTTGTTACTTCCCCTCATCGCCTGGACCCCTTTTAGGGAAACGTAACACTGCTGGAGGTCATTTTGGTCCTCCAGAATCAGATATTGGCCTTCCTGATCGGTAAAGGACCTTCTATAGCTGTGTCCTGCTCTCCTAGAGTATCTTCTTCTCTTGGAATTTCCTCATCCTCCTACTTTTGAGACTGTGCTAGGACACACAGCAAACATTCTGGTAATGGCACACATTAATGTTCCAATCTTAGCAGGAAAAAAGTCAGTGGTCTCTACATGTAAAACCATTACTGTTTAGGGGTTGTCTTATTGTTGCTCCTCTACTGTACCTTTTATTAGTTTAATTAACGCCAAAGCAGCTGAAACTGATTTATAACCCCATCTGCTACTTAACTGACCAGATCAATATCCCAGAAGTTTAACTGACTTGATGCTATACTCTGATTAAACAGTGTTCCTTTAATTTTTTTTTTTTTTTGAGCAGTACAACATAGAGGGAATAAGGACATTCTGGTAAGATTGTATCTTTGCTCAAACTGATAAAACAAACTCAGGTGAAACTAGTGACATTAGTTGGGCTGTGTTGCATTCAGACCTTGCTTTTGCATGTCCTGACTAATTAGAATGTGGTATAGTTTCAGATACCAAAAACTGGGAGTGCAGCCTTGATTTATGTAACAAATTCTGCATATCCCACTACACACAAAGCTTGCAGAATGTTTAAAGTTTCAAAGATGGAAACCGACTTGGGAATGGGATATTACAAGGTAATACGCATTCATCATAAACTACTGAAGAAGCACTTAAGAAGAGATGCATCCTTTTGAGTAGAGCGCAATAAATCCCGCCTGTCTACATGCTGCTGGCTACACAAGTACCTTTGCCCTAATGCAGCAGTAAGAGAGATTTAGAGCTGCTGGATTGGCTCCACTTGTGATCGAAAGCTTCATCTTCTTTTCTGCTCATACAAAGCTACATAGCAAAGGCCACAAGTTAAGGCCACATGCAGAGACGGTGATTGAACCTCCTCTCAGAGCTTTTCAGAAATGCCATGCAAGCATATAAATGTCACGGGCCTGCCTGTGACTTAAAGCTGTGCACTGCCACCAATCACAACTTAAAAAGAAGTGACAGACATGAAGAAAGCACACAAATAAATAACGTTTTAGTCTTATTCCCACATGGTTTGGAGAACTTTACAGGCGTCATTTGTAGCTCTGTCACGATACTCTTGACAACTCCTCATTTTTGCTGTCAACAGACTCAAAGATGAAGCCATACTAAAGGCACTTAAGCAATATGAAGCTACTACTGGCATAAGGCTAGAATTGCTGTGTAAACCACACGGTGTTGGTGCAAAGCTCGCGAAAAGAAGTGAAGTATGTGCAGCTCTTTTTTTCCACATGGTATACATTAGGCTTGAGCAATTTTGTGACTATGGGGCATCAGTTAAAATGTAATGTACAGTTCTGACAAGTGAGAAAACGATCACAAATCTTCTACGTGTGACAGTGTTCAAGCATCTTTGAAGAACGGTCACTACGCTTGGCAAAAACAGACAGATACAACCCTGGTAACTGAAAGCAGCCTTTAGAAAATCTGTACAATATGATCATTAAAAAGAATGGACATGGTCAGCAACAATAGTTATGTAAGCTATGATGTTTAAACAATGCTCAGTTAGTAGTTAAGTGTGCCAAGAAGTCTCCCTCACACCATTGCACCACCTTAACCAGCTTGAACCTCTAATACAAGGCATTCAAATGTAAATGGCAACACAGTTACTGTTGCATTCCTATAACCCTGAAGCAGTCTGGCCATTTTGCTTTGACCTCTAGCATAAAAAAGATATTTTAACCTGGAGAACTGCCACTAATTAGATATTTTCTTTTCTTCTTCTTCTGTAAATCGTGGTAAAGAGCAGTTGAAGAGGTGTGACAACATGACTGGTGAGTGCACAAAACAATATAGCAGCCAGCACTGTTGCTTCTAGATGCTTTGTAGATTCAAACTCTTCATCACAAATCTTCATATAGGGGTGCAGAAGAAGGGTTGTTCTTTTTTAAACTGCCTAGTTCACCATGATAACGTGTTTTCCACACATAACCCGAAGCTTCTGTTTGAAAGATAAAGCATCGCAATCACACAAAAACCTTTCCATGACAGTGTCGTTGAAGCATGAATGTCAATGAAAGAGTTGATGCAGTTAAAAAAGTAGTGGAAGTCTGGAGGTCTGTATTTTTTTTTAATACTTTCAGAATTTCAAAAAAAAAGAAGAGCAGATGGATTAATATTAAGAGATATTTGTATTTATTGATGAATTTAACCTTGATTTGTTAAAAAAAAAAACTTCATTATGGGTTTACATCAGAACTAAATTCTCTTCTTGAGTGTCATGCTTTTCACTGGTACAATTTAATGTTTTGGAGCTCTGGTGTGCAACCATGACATTATTATGGTTGCATAATTATGTGCTTCAAATTAATGACATCAACTCATAAATTTACCAGAATAGCAATATTCCGTGGTTGCACTCTGTAGCTGTTTTTGCTGTAATATATTTTTACAGATACATCTCAACTCTCCAATTCTCCTCCAGGTGGCACTGGATCAGTCCATTTTGTGCAGAAGGGAGGTGTTGCAAGCCTCCTTCTCTGTAAGCACACAGAAAGCTTTGTTCAATTCAATTCAGTCAATTCAGTATGATTTATATAGCACAAAATCACAGCAACAGTTGCCTCAAGGCACTATGTATTCTAAGGTAAAGACCCTACAATAAATCAGAGATAACAGAGAAAACCCCAACAATTACATGAGCCCCTTTGAGCGAGCACTCTGGTTACAGTGGGATGGAAAAACTCTCTTTTAACAGGAAGAAACCTTCAGCAGAACCAGGCTCAAGGAGGGGCGGCCATCTGCCGCAACCATTGTACTAGCCATCGTCTCTGGCTGGTGTTTTAGCTTTTGTTGAGCTAGCTCACACAAAGAAAGTCTAGTTATTTTAAATTTGGGTCATAGGAAACCCCTCTGGTCTAGCAGTTGCTCATTTTCCTACAGCAAGGTGCTTTTATTGTTTGTTTGTCTTAGACTTTCAGAGGTTAAATGAAGAAAAAATTGAAAAACAAATGATAAATAGAGACAAGTATATTCATATTTTTGAGCACATGGCACTTAAGTGAAGTGGTTGTGCATGTGTTTTCTAAAATTATTTAAAGTATGTAACCACTGGTAATCAGTCTCTTATCAAGAGACGGATAAAACTGTGGACCTTTTCTCTATGATCTGATTTATGTGCATGGAGAGAAGAAAAGACCTGAAAGTCTCACAAGTTGTTATTGCTGATGGTTTGGATGGTTGTTTGTTTATCGGAAGGAGGAAGGTGAGCTGGTACCTCCTGCTGTGTCTGCTGGCACATCTGTTTCAATTCAGGATGACCGTCCTGTTAGTACGCTCACAATTTGTCTTTCATTGCTCCTTGGGAAAAATGAGCAGTCATTTTTGCCATTCTAGCTGGCTTTTATTGAAAAAGCAATGTTTGAAAAAGCAATGTGGCCCAACTTGTCAACAGTTCTCTTGTTCTCTGAGGAACAACTGGACTGTGAAAACTATATGTGGAAAAAAACCCTGTGTGTGCACAAGTAACATCGTGTCCCTGTGAGCTTGTATGTGATGACAAAGAAGAAATAAACAAACAAAAAAAAGCCTATAAACCAATTATGGATCATACTTGAATGCAACCCCCCTCCAATAAACAATAGAGTAGATTTTGAGCCATCTCTCTTGGCTGGTGAGTAGGAGTTGTGTAGGCAGTGCTACACTTGACATTAATGGAGGATGTTTGTTTGTTTTTTTCACCGATCCAGACTTTGTACTTCCTCGGTAGCTACTGTTTAAGCATCATTTGTCTGCCCCTCAGTCAAAAAGGAAATGTTGTTAATGTTTATTTCTGGACACTGAACCTCTTAACTGACCTGCTTCATCTGAGCATCTGAATTAATCATGTCTAAATGCACAGGAAGCTCTTTATTCTTATTTCCTAAAGTCAATCCTTTTATTCCACTAATGTAAATACTTAAAGTTGTGGAGCAACTATACCTGCTGGAGATAATTCAGAAACCTGGAGGCCCTTTTAAAAAAGTTTGTGAAACTAAGCTGCAAGATCATTCCCCATGCACAGAAAAAAAGAGCATGTTGGATTTACTTAAATCAATAGTGGACATTAGTTGCAAACAATTGTTTTGCTTTGGCAGAAACTTAAACAACTGAGTTAAATCAACACAACTCATTCATATTTAATAAACCTGTGCATGTTGTGTTGATAAAACGTGATTGAAACGTGTTTAGATGAAGTAAGTTGAGCTCTTGGAATATTTTAATCCTTCACAATTTTGTCATTTTATTCCAAGACTATTCATTAACTTTTACCCCAATACTACTTGGTCACTTAAATAATAAATGTTGTCTTCTATTACATAACGTTCAACAAAGTCTAGAGTCTGGTTAACATAAAAGCTGAATGGATTTACAACAACTACCATCCTCTTATCATCATCTGGGTTGCAGTGGGGCTGGGGCATAACCCATATATGAAAAAGAAATAGTAAAAACTTATAAAAGACTTGCATAAGATGTGGCCTACTTCTACTTACTAGGCTTATGTGATTTACTCATGAAAGTGGCCGCTTTCTCATTACTTTCATATATTGTTTTAGTATCTGTTACGGTCGCTGACCTCTAGTGGCTCTCCCTCTGTCGAAGAGTTGTTTTTCTCCTTTTCTTGTGTTGCAGGTCTGCCTCATGAGCCGCAGCTGAGGTGTGTTTCAGCTCGTCAGCCACGGCATATAGTCTGCCGTCCTAAACTGCCACACCCCCTGCCATTTTCCCCATGTTTGCCAGAGCTGTGAGCTGTAGAGTTTTGGGCAGCGGGCCTTTGTGTGTATGTGTGTGAGAACTTACCCTCTGTGAACTTTGGTTTTTCTTTCTTTTATTGTGAGCGAAGGTGTGCCCTTATTGTGATAATTAGTTTGTCATTGTGGAAGCAGGTAGGGGTTCTCTGCCATTTTTGTTTCAACTGTTTTCTCCTGGTTTGGTTAGACAGGGAGCTCAGCCATTGTATTTTGTTTTTGGTTAGTGAGTACTTGGTTTTGATTTCTAGCTAAAGGGGGGTGTTTTGTTTATTGTTCTGGCCTTGGAGACCCTGAAGAAAAGAGCTTCCCTGTGTTTTCGTACTGTAGTAGTTTTAGGCAATAAATCTTGTATACTGACATCTATTTCTCCAGTAGTTCATGTGTTCCCTTTCACTTTGTGTTACCCCTCACTCCAGTCGACACTTCGTTCTTAAGTGGGGCGTAACAGTATCCAAGTATCCAAAACATGCAAGTTTCATATAATTTTTCAAGGGATCTTATATCTGTTTTCACTCTTGCTTTTCATACAAGTTCCACACAAGACAGATATTAACTTTATAAGATTTATGTATATCTTTTCCATGTGGGTACACCTTAAGTGATAGGTTAAGAGGTGGGGTACACCCTGAACAGCTCTTACTAGATTGTATAATGTTATCTGAATAAGAACAAATTAAGTAGCTGAATTTCATACAGATCTTACATGATTTCATTATGTTCACCATAGAAACATGAAATACTTTTGTTCAAATTACAAGTTAGACTTTTGTAAATGTAACAACCACCCAATGTCCTGTTTTTGGTATACCGAAAAAAGTAGAGGCGACTGCTCGACTGTCCGTGCTTCGGATTGTGAGCAGTCGAGGATCAAACCACGATCCGAAGTGCGCGAGATGAAATCACATGCTCTGTCGCGAGATTTAACATATTATTGACTTTCTTCACTCGAACGTGATATGAACAATTGAATATACCCTCTCTGCATATCATGTAGTTTCTACACTATTTAGTTACACTTAACTTTAAAGCATGAGGCAATTGTGTTGACTACACGCAAGATGCATGCATAAAACAGTGTAGTGTGCTTACAGTAGGTGGCGCTACCGTGATTATCTGCAGACTGTGACTTCGATGAGGCTGTTCCCTCTTGTCATACAAACATCGGACAAACCCAAAGGTACGAAAAGACGAAAAGACTGAAATTTATTGTGGGGCTTGTGATTTCCTCTTATATAAAGCCAGTGCAGATGACAGTCAAGAACAATTATGGACGAGGCGAGAAAAGCAAACTTTTTGAAACAAGGCAGCTCAAGGAAGAGAGACGAGGCTGAAGCCAGGCAGCATGTGTTATTTGGAATAGTGGGGTGACAAAGAAAGCCAATCATGTAACTTGGAAGTGTGTTTGCTCTGCTTCACCACAGACCTGGACACAAATATTTCTGGACCCATTCCCTAATTAATTCACTACAACAACTTGTAATCCTGGCTAAGGTGTCAGTAGGTTGGCTCTCTCTCCCTTCAGGCAGTCAGGCGTAATTGCTGGCACTTGCTTGGCTCCAATATAAGGTCGGTTCATGTAGCATTGCCATTTATAACCAGCCTGAGATGCAGACGCTGAGTTAGCTAAGGCCATTTAGAGAGTGGGGATGTTTTAGTGGAAAGAAAGAAGCTGTGTTCAGGGTCAGTTGCTTTCTTGATTATGTACTGTTCTTATGTAGGACAGGACAGCTGATGCAATTTTACCCTACCACATCTTTTCCTTTTGCTTCTCCCTATTGCGCTTCTTCAAACTAACTTTTCTGCTTCTTCTCTGTGGAAGACAGCGTTGCACTTCTTTCAGGCTTTTCTTCTATTTGTTGCAGCGACTCTTGTTTATGCATGAATAACAACAGCTCCCCAGCCTCAAAACTCAAGCAGCTGTTTAGAACTGGCGTGTGTTTGCACTGACGTTGAATTAAGATTTGCCACTGGATTGAAATGTTACACCTCAAATCCGCAAAACCAAAAAGAAGAAAAACTGCCATATGTTTCAGACTGAGTTTACCATATAATTGAAAGGAAATGGTGCGAAACTTTTTGCCTAGGTTGGCGATTTGTATCAATAATTTGCTCCACGAGTTTTGTAACCCTACATATCATTCTGTGGATTTTTTGCTGATGGACATTCCTTTGATAATTGTGGCCTAGCATGCATGAGGAAAGTTAAGCACAAATTACAGCTCCGTTTAACCCTTTATGAAGCCCGATCCTGATTAAGAATGGTATCTTATTACCAAAAAAAGGGTTTTATGACTACGTGCAAATTTAGGCGGCCACGCAGGCGGACAGACACATTAGTGAACGTGTCGTATCAGAAGGTGGAGATTTATGTTGGAAATATTTTCACTGTATTTGAAGTGGCTGTTACATTTTTTTTAGCTCTTAGGAAAATTTTTAGTCCGCATTGATAGTTACAACGAATGGGCTGAGGGTTAAGAGACGTTCAGCTTTGGTCTCATTTTGTATAACATGAACTTTTGATGAATAAAATGTAAAATAGTGCACACTGTCCTTGGTCACATTAAATGGTCTGCTATTGGCTTGTACTTTGAGGACCCTGTTTTTTTTTTTAACCATGTTACATATTTGATGGTTTCTCTGGTTTGTTGCTGCTGTGTTTGAGAATACACGTACTTGCGTACGAAAATCAAGGGGAAAATGTTTTCCCTCTTCAAGGGGAAGAGGAGAGAATTGTTCTTTATGTGCTTTGTTATTATTGCTGATTTTATTGAGTACACTGTTTTCATTTCCTGTGACATACAAAGATGGTCAGAGTCTTTTGTGAAAATGGAGTTTGTTTCAGTGAAGTGCTTGCTGCCAGCTGCTTTCAGTACAGTTTGGTTCTTTGATTAAGAGTTTTTTTTCACATTCAAACTGTTGTAGAATCTGTGCCAAGGCAATCAGAAAAAAAGTACTGCTGTCAAAAAAGGGAAACCACAGCGGCATGCAGCTGAAATGCAAAGAGGCTGACAGGGACGATTCTTTACTTTATTTCTATATTGAATAAATGGTTTTGCTGATGTTTACCTTTTTTCTCCACTTGCATTTAGCTTCCTGTGAACCTTCACACTTCTCTCTTGCACTCACACAGATTATGTAACCCTTCTGACCAGCTATTATTGTCAGTGCTGAGGTTCCAATACAACACACAGAGTAGATTCTGCTTTTCTTGTTCATATAAGGATGGCTCTACTAATAACAGCCTTTCGTCTACGGGAAGTACACAGCTGTGTTTTCTGCTGTTGTCTTGCTCACAGACGAAGAGCAGCAAAGGAGATGAGAGGGATTTCACTTGGAGCCTGAATTAAATTTGCGATGGGTGACAGGTGTCATGTCAGAACAGGAGCAATGTGTCAGTAAGTAATGAAGAACACCGCGGGAGCCACTTTTATTTTGTCTTCCAACTGCCATAATGCACAATACAGCAATGTTAGCTATTTAAACAAACGCCAACTGCAAAGTCACTGTTTTAAGAGTGCAATGGAGATATTCACTACTTAACTGTAACTCAAAGTGCTGTGAAAAAATATTTCCCCCTTCTTGATTTCTTGTTTTTTTGCCATGCATCCTCTTAATCATAAAAGTCCCCCTTGCCCACATTAACCAAAATAATGGACTAAATGTTAAGATCAAACAAGTTAAACATAGCTAGATGGGAAAAGGCATCAAAACCCTTATTTAACACTTAGAGACAACTTATCAATATTTTATTGATAGGTTTTTTATGTACTTGGTGATTAAAAAAAACAAACTATAAATACATCAGTCAAGAACTATGTTATGCAGCTCGACTGATATGGGATTTTTAAGACTAATACCAATATTTGGTTATTGAAAAAGCCAATATTCCAATATTTTGGTGGATATTTTTTTAAATAAAAATATCAAATAAAAGGAAATAAACAGATTTTCCTTTCATTTGTTACGTGTATTATATATTCACTCGTTTATACTCTGCTCGACTGCTTAGCAAGTTGCATTTGTGGTGTTCAAACACGTGTGTTGCCATCAGGGACGAGGATAAACTATGGAACACCAATATTCAATTGTTGAATATGGGTGTTTCTCCCAGCTCTACGTTGCTTTTTTATTGTCATTAATCAGCTGTTATAAATGCCAATACCAATATATTAGCAGATAGGTAATATCGGCCGATAATAACATGTGACAAACAGGTCAGGCTCTATTAACTTGCACATAATCATTTTCAGTGTATGAAGAAGTCTTCACATCCTACTTAAGACTACTTAAGACCTGTGGGGGATCAAAACTGCCAACTAAGAAAGAAAGAAAGTTACATTTTATCAATGTGTTAAAAATAAATAAATAAATAAATAGACGAGGATTTGTTTTTAAAATGTAACATGGACTGATGTTTCTATGTCAATTTTCCATTACTTGTATTCCTCTTTTCTAATAATTCCCAGATTTAGCTTTTCTTTATTTTCTTCAGTAGGCAAATGATGGGACTGTCATAGGTTCAGCTTTGTACCTATTAGTTGGTCAAGAAAAGCTCAAGACAGAAATGAGTCAGGAGACTGATAGAGTAAGGTGCTGAGCTAATGTAGCTCAAAGAACAGAGAAAACAACACTCAGTACTGTAAAAAATACTAATGCTAATTAAACTAAATCATCTTGTTACGTTTCTTAATTTAATCAGTGCCAAATTATATTTGTTTTTGGTGCACTTTTGGTTTATCCATATATATATATTTTAACTTGGTCCTCTTTACATTTACAGTTTCAATTTGTTCTCTACACCTCGCCAAGTTTTTTTCAAACTTCTTGTTCTCACTAAGTAGCCTTAATTAGGTTGATGCTGAGATTCCCACGACACATTAACAGAATTATCAAACCTTTCATTGTACAATAAATCAAAGTAGGCTTCACTGAGGACAAATCTATCCCTCTGGCTCTAATCAAATGGATTACACAACAAACAGCCAATGAGTGCGAACAGTCTAGTTCCCAACTCAATACCCAGCAGGAGCATCCTCATCACAGAGGACAGCTATCAACCTCCACAGACCGAGCACAGCAAATGTAAATGCACTCTTCCTCAGCCCGAGCTACTTGCTTTGATCTTTCGTGGTTTAAAATTCACATACGACCTGCATGCAAATTATGTTGTCACTCTATAGGAGCAAGCCCAAACAACACTTTCTGGCAATCAGCCGCAACCTATTAAACACAGTAAGTTGAAGGAAAAAGCAGCACAAGCCTTGTCAGTATATCTAGGTCAGAAGAATGCAATGTTTTCTAGTCCGTATCCACTTTCTAAGCTGTGAAGTGAGGTAGTCATAGTAGCACGAGCAACTCCACCTTAATGTACTCTTTTAGCACTGCCATATGGAAAAAATACAACACATACACACACACAATGTAATTTACAATTACAATCACCATGGTTATCACCTCTTTTAACGCAACACTTGCACTCATGGGCTTGCATACGAAGCAAAGAATTACACAAACAGAAACCAGAATTCTAACACTGAAGTAAGGAGAGGAAACAGGATGAATAGTGATGACAAGAAGTGGGAAGGAAGGCAGAGAAACACAGATCTTATTCTTGCCTTTACCTGACAGGGAATCAGAAGACATCTTTCCCTGCTGCTGCATCTTGAACGCTTGATCCAGATTGTGTGGCTGTAGAGAGAGCGAGCCAACACGCCTCACTGTGTGTGTTTTGATGACGGAGTCTGTGTAGCAGCTCGGGGAGTGAGCGAGCGAGGAGTGAGCGAGCAAACAGAGCCAGGAGAAAGGTGCGGGAGAAGAAATGAGCTGCTTTTATTGCCTCGTCAAGTGTCTCCAATCTCATTCTGACTTTCTCTCATTCCTGCTCTCACTTGCTGCGAAAGTGGATGTGTTGGACTTACACGGAGCACGTGTACTGCAGATGAAGATTTATGAGGTACACAGGGGCAGGGAAATGGGAGGAGCACGAGGAGAGAGAAGAGGAGGTGCTGAGGAGAGGAAGAAAGCAATCACCTGCTAGTGTGGGCTTACTCAGTCAGGCACTGAGACATTATTCTTTCCTCTCCTCTGTGTAACCTTGCAACGCAGAGCGCTAAGCCAGTTCACAGCTTACATGTACTGCATCACTTTGGCTGTGTGTGACAGATCCAATCTTTAGTGAAACTGCAGTCTAAATGGTATAATACCAGCATGTCTACATGAGGGCACGTAGGAAATCCACATGCACATTCTTAAGGCTTGGGGAGCTTAGTATAGTGCACAAAGAAGAGCCGCAAGTGCAGAAAGCTTTGTTCTGTTGTCTTAAGCTGATGTTTGTATGGAGACAGGTCGGTTAATGTTCTGTTGTTCAAACTCTGTCTCCAGTATGAAGCGAGATTAGAACTGAAATTCTTAACAACCTTGGCGGCTTGTAGGATGAATGACTTTTCGCTTTCACTTGATTAAAAAAAGGCGTGACCATTAGATGACATCAGATGTGCACTGACTCTACAATTCAAGGAATGCGCCATGTTTCTGAAACCAGAGGTGTGGACTCGAGTCACATGACTTGGACTCGAGTCAGACTCGAGTCATTAATTTTATGACTTTAGACTTGACTTGAAAAAATGTTCTAAGACTTGTGACTTGACTTGGACTTTTACACCAATGACTTGGGACTTGAATTGGACTTGAACCGGTTTACTTGAAAAGACTTGATATTTTACCCCAAATATAAAATTTAACATGCATATTATATAGAGATTGAAAATGTGACGTCATTCACGGGTAGAACCGCAAAGGATTCTGGGAACTCGTGGCAAGCGGTACTAGCGCACGCAGGCTTTCAATTAAAATCAGTTACACAGCGATAAAAAGAAACACAAAAATGTCAAGAAGCTGTTGTATTATTAACTGCAATAGCCGGTCGCATGACAGCCACGGGAAGCCGACGGGTAAAGAGATCGGTTGTTATCGGATTACGTCGTTGAAGAGAAATTGTTCGAGCCATGTTTCCGAAGTAACAAAGACGCGACGGATGGCCTGGATTGCAGCCATTCAAAGATCAAATATAACGTCCCAGAACACTCCAGCTCACAGGTTAGTCTGCTCCAAGCATTTACACGAAGGTCAGTGTTTTTTAGTAGTTAATACGTCATTTTTCATAACATAATTGGTGATATAGGTTACAAGCAAGTCTGGCGCTGAACAGAAATTGTCGCGCTATGCTCCTTTATTTATTGTGCATAAATAGTAAATTATCCTGACACAATATTGCGTTTCGCTTCTGTTATTATGGTACACTGATAAAAACATATACTTTTATTCACAGGATAAAACAGGTTTTTTGTATCACCAATTGTCCAGTACGATTACAGCATACAGTATTATTGTCACTGCTACATTTCTGTGATGGGTACCAGAAATTATTTCCACTACTAATTAATTACCGTTGAGCTCAAAGGTCCTATTAATAAACGGTTAAGGAATGTGTATTTATGACGACGATTTGTGAGACTGGTAAACTTATGATACGTACGATGGTCTTTCGTTCTACACGGTGCATTTCAAGGTCCTGTACCCATCCGTCGGTAAACTGTACCTGGGCTTGTTGCAGTGACCTGAAGTTACTAAACTTCATGAGTGTATGCACTCACTCCAAGAACCGTATAATTATAAATATGCATATAAATATGCTACGATGAGATAGCTGACTTCATCTAACTAGCAAATGTTGTCCAGGCTACGTTGGTGATACAGTTTTTTTTAATGTGTATGATATTTTTGTCATGCGATTTTAAAGCCGGTCCTACAACCGCATCCAAGAATAACATGCAGCTTATCTCAGAACTGTCGGTGAAAATTATTCTTGGAGCTAGGTTTAATTGAGCTGCATTTTAAAGAGGTGCAATTTCACAATTTGTGTATATTTTCTAAGTTCACTATTTTGTCATGTGTTGAGAAAAACACAGATTTTAAAATTACATGGTCTAATATTTACATTTAGCATAACTGCAACATTATTTTTTCATTTTTTTTTTTTAAAGACTCGAAAGGACTTGAAATTCAAAGTTTCAGACTTGTGACTTGACTCGGACTTTTACACCAGTGACTTGAGACTCGACTCTGACTTGCCTGACATTACTTGAGACTTGACTTGAGACTTGAGGATAAAGACTTGAGACTTACTTGAGACTTGCAAAACAATGACTTGGTCCCACCTCTGTCTGAAACACTGCGGGATTTATTTGCACCTGCGAACATACCTGTTATTATGCATTAAGGCTGTCAAAACTGACCAAAAAATGTGATTTAATTGTTCTTTAAAAAACACAAACATACATAGTTTAGACTATTTGCCTCCAAATGTCTAACAACAGGAGACACGTGTGCTTATATATGTGTGTCTATGCTCACCGGTGACTTTGTTAGGTACATCTGTTCAACTGCTCATTAATGCAAATATCTAATATCTAAGCAAAAAACATGACAGTAACTCAGTCCAGGCATGTAGGCATGAGCTGCTAAATTATAAACTGAGAATCAGAATGGATCATTTAAGTGACTTTTAACGAGGCGTGCTTGTTGGTGCCAGGCGGGTCTAAATATTTTAAAAACTGCTGATCTCCTGGGATTTTCCCACACAACCATCTGTAGAGTTTACAGAAAATCAGTTTGTTCTTGGCAGTTCTTTGGGTAAAAATGCCTTGTTGGTGTCGGAGGTCAGATGAAAAATGGCCAGACTGCAGCAAGCTGAAGTCAACAGAAACTCAAATAACCACTTGTTACTTCCAAGATATGCAGAAGAGCATCCCTGAATCCATAACATATTGAAACTTGATGCAGATGGGCTACAGGAGCAGAAGACCACAGTGGTGGCTCCCCTGTCAACTAAGGACATTAAATCAGGGGTACAGTTCTGACACAACTGGAAAAATGTTGCCTGGTCTATTGAGTCTTGATTTCTGCTGTGACATTTGGATAATAGGCTCAGAATTTGGTATAAACAACATGAAAGCGCCATCGCGCCCTGTAGCAATGGTTCAGGCTGCTACTGGTGGTGGAATGGTGTGGCTCTCTTGGTACTCAAATCACCTCAAATTGTTTTTTTTAAACGAAAAATGAGTTTCATCACTAACACGGTCAGTTTATAGATGATGTGGTGAGATTAATACACAAGGCTGATGAGTTTGCTTACAGGAATGAACCGTCAGTATGGTGCTCCATCAATTACCTGGCACTCAGTACCTCTAAAAGAAAAAAGCTGATCCTGAGCTTAAGGAGACAGAAGGAGAAACTTGTCACATTACACATGGGTGGAGACACTGTGGAGAGAGTGTCCAACTTTAAATTCTTTGGCACACACACATCCCTTCAGGATGTCACATAGAATATAAATACAGCCTCTCTGGTAAAGAAGGCTCAGAGGTGGCTCAGCTTCTTAAGGATGTTTATGAAAGCCAAAGTGTCCAAACAGCTGCTGGTGTCCTTCTTCCGTAGCTCAGTGTAAAGTGCACTCAGCTATGGAGTTTTGGTGTGGCATTCCCGCTGCAATGAGGCTGACAACAAGGCTCTTAAGAAAACCATCCAATCGGCACAGACAACCAACAACACTCACTCACACTGCACTTGAGGAGATCTACAGAAGCCCGGTGCTCATGTCAGACCCCGAACATCATCAAGGACTCTTCTTATCCTGGGTGCCGCCTTTTCACTCACTTGCCCTCTGAAGGATGCTACAGATCAATAAAAGACTGCGGCTCCAGACTACAGAAAAGCCTCTGTCCAAATGCCATCAAAGTGCTCAACTCTGTCTCATAACACTCAACTCAAAACATCCTGTGCAGTATCACTAGGGGCTTCTCAGCGGATGTGTGTGTATTTCTTGTAATTCCTATGTGCGTGTGTGTGTGACCTTTCTTTCGTCATTGTTGATGATGATGCTCCCTTACTGTATTTCCTCGTTTCAGTTGGACTAACATTGCATTTCACTCAGTGTAAGAGAGATGTTTTTGACTCCTTCATGCTTTCAGGCTTTATACCACTGTACTGAAAGGCCAGCAGCCTGACCTCTAGTCAAGCCTCAGGTAAGTTTGTAGGTAAAGATATTTTGTTGAAATAAGCTGATACATTTCAGTTAACTACCATATGTTGTTGACCTTCCGATAACTGTTAAATAAAAGTTTATGTAAAAGTTTTAATGAAAGAATAATGAGAAAGTATAACCAGCTTTGCGTCATTTGCAGCTCAAGAGCAGGGAGTTGGAAATGAATATATATTTTTCTTTTCACAAATCTATGTAAGGTTTGCTTTTTTCCCACCCCCACATCACTATTTATCATACTTCTGTTTTTTATTTGCCGCAGAACTGGAAGGTTTTTTTTCCTCTTTGCCAACACAGATTTATTTAGCTTTGGGAAATACGTGCAAAGTTCCTCTTCCTCGGTAAAAAGTAAAAAGCCCAAAAAAATTGGGTTGAATTTGGCAACTGGATTCATGTTACTTTATGTGCTACGGTTATGAAATATAAAAGCTCAGCCTTTCTAAAAGTTCCATCTTGGTCCACTGTGATAGGATATAATTTAATACAACATTAATAAAACATTTAGATTTTCTTAAAGCAAAGCTTTACAGAAAGAATTTTAATGTGAATGCATTATTCTAAATTAAGAGCAGACTTTCTGCTCTGGGAAGCAGATCTGGAGTTCTCCCTCCCATCCCATTACTAAAGTGCGTGTGACTAATATATTCCTCCTACCTACGATGCATTCACCCGACTCCTTCACCCTGATTAGAATGTGCCATGATAGTATACATATAACAGGGTCAAAAGAAATGACTTCATTTAAACATGTTCTGGGAAACATATACAGACTCAGAGAGTCCAAATGGATTTTATTGCAGGTTAATGCAGATACAGTACAGTGCTCCTCCAGGGAATTTAAAATCAGGCAAAGAACAACATAAATAGCCCATTTTCCCCACAACTGATGAGAAACTTTTATCTCAGAATATATTAAAATTAAAATTCTCATTTTTATCAATAAATATGCACCAAACAATGTGGTGCTTACCATGCCGAGGATCCAGGCATCTAAAAAAATTGAAGATCATGTGCTATTAGTGGTAAATGTTAAATTCTGTGAATGTCACTGCATGCCATTTTGCTCACTGTCATCTCTCCATAGGTTATATATAGCCTCAGGGCTGAGCCTGTTTCTTTAATCTACCCCCGTGAATGGCAGACCGATGAACTGAGCAGACTACTGGCACAAATACAGCCAGTGTCAGTGTTTGAAAACCATATAAAAAAATATATCAGGCGAGTGTATAATGTGTTTGAGTTTTCTAACTTGTATGGGTTTGGAAACACCAGTGGACCACTTGTGCAAAAGCAACACCATATTGACATATTGACACTATGTGGTGTGCTGTGCTGAATGGTTGCACGGCCAGCAGTTTGTCGAATTCTTACTGTTCAGAGGTCATTAATAAATCGGTCCTGCATTTGCCAATTTCATAAGAAAGCAGCTTTGTTGTCTGCAGTTGAAAATGTTTAATAACTAATTTATAAGTGGGGTTTTTCCCACAGATTCCCCACAGACCTAGAGTGGTTACTGTAAGTAGTGACTTCCAGGGCTGCAGTTCCTACTATTGCCATTTAAGGCTGGCTACAGAAGCAAGTTTAAAGGTTTAAAGCAGGTGAGTTATACATTTTTTTTTGTTATTTTACGATAATGGTATAGGTTACATAAGTGGCTGGTGGTTCCTTTTGTTATTTTCATATGTACTAAAATATACTTTGAGTAGTTTGCAGTTCAAAGAGAGGTTGCAAAGATGGAAATACTTAGAGGACAGGACGAATGAAGAAAAATGTGAGAGTGCTGAGGACAGATAGAAGAAAAGATAAATAAGGGCGTGTAGAGGATTAGTAAGGCGGAAGTCAGGGCGGCTATGAAGAGGATGTGGACTTGAAAGGCAGTTGGTCCACATGACATAGCTGCGGCGGTATGTTGATGTCTAGTAGAGAAGGCAGTGGACTTTTTAACCAACGGTCTTGGCAAGTGAGTAGAGATAAAGTGCACTGGTACCAATCTTTAAGAGCAGGGCTGGAGTGACCACAGAAGGATAAAGTTGATCAGCCATACAATGAAGCGATGAGAAAGGGTTCTTGAAGCCTCAGCATGGTTTCAACCTTATAAACAGTACATTTGCATGATGACTGAAACTAACACCACTGAGGGAACAATGGGCTGGGAGGTCAGTTCCTTGATCAGCGGACAGCTGGAGCTTAAGTGAAAACCCGAAGTGATCCCCGACACAAACAAAATAATATAGTGTACTCTGTAAAGTGCCAGGATAATTGCCATGATTTATACATCGGGGAAACCAAACAACCTCTGGCTAAGTGGATGGCACAACACAGAAGAGCCACCTCGTCAGGCCAGAACTCTGCAGTCTATTCACACCTACAGGCCAGTGGACACTCTTTCAATGATGAGGATGTACACATCCTGGACAGGGAGGAACACTGGTTTGAGCGGGGAGTCATCGAGGAGGGGGCCCGAGGGTACATCTTTCACCATCTTACAATGGTGTGATTGCAGCTATTCCCCAACTCTCTGTGAATGGTACTCATGACCATTGATCAGTGGTGTTTGATCAATGAGCCTTGATCAGTGGTTGTTGTCATGAGAATTTGCATATTAATGATCAAGGAACCAGTCCATTGTTCCCTCAGTGGTACTAGTTTCAGTCATCATGCAAATGTGCTGTTTAAATGTACTGTTAAGGTTGGGGAAACCTGCAGTCAGCTGAGACTGAAGAAGTCACTTGGGTGAGTGACGAAACGTTTCTCCCACAAAACGCTACATCAAGATGAACAGAATCAACTTTTGGGGATTTACTTACCTGAATGATGATGCATCAAAACTCATAAGATAGAAAGGAGGGTGGAGGAATTGTCCGTTTCACTCACTGTTTGGTCTTATTTTACTTTTCGTTTACTTTTACTTTCACTAACTGTTTGATTAGGTTTATTGCTGTATTAGCAATTATATATATTATTATATATAATTATATATTAGGTATTGCTGTTTGGTTAGAGTCAGGAAAAGATTATAGTGTGGGTTACATACAAAAAAAGATTACACTCAGACCAAAAATCTCAAATAAATAATATAGTATATAAAATGTTATGCGCAGTATTGTCATCTAAATACAGTTGATCTTGTCGCTTATCAGCTGTGAAACAATACATAAGAGAAACCTACCTTTATACTAAAATTTGAAACCACTGTGATATACTATATAATAATACAAACAATTACAATAACTAGTAAAAACACTCAATTTAATAACATATCAGCTATAAGGTACTAATCAACATAGCAAAAAAAATAAATAAATCAAAATTTGGGAAAATGCTGACTACTTGGACATCTTGTTGTCTCTGCATGTGTGCTATCCTCAGTTTATTGAATTTCTCAGCGGGAGCGTCATGTTAGAAGCGTCTGTTTCTTACAGATTACTTTTAATTATCATGTTCTGAGCTCTGCATCCAATGGAGAACTTAATCAAGCACAGGAAGGAAAAACAGCCAGCCATATGTCTCTGTGTTGACACAATTTATGACAATATTCGTGCAAGGATATAAATGGTGCTTCTTCAGTTGTCAATTAGTTAAAGGATAACTCTTAATAGTCACATGTATTAAATATTAATAGCAGAGATTTTATAGTGTCTCAGTACATTATAATAATAATGATATCATTACGTGGGACAGCTATATTAAACACTTTGTTGAATGTGTCTTATAATGAGCACACTGTGCAAGAGGGCTCATTATTGAACTTTATGTCAAAATACTTAAAGTAGCACTGACTAATACTGGGGCCAGACTCTTTAACTAATAAGAATTACACTGACTGGAAATGAATAGATTATATTTGAGCTCTATCACTGCAAAAACTACAGGCATTCATTCAGTATGACTCACATGTGATTGTTTAAGAATGATGTCGAGTCTGTTTGTGTATTAAAACACTGCCATCTAGTGAACATTTAATCAAACTGCATGATAATTATTATTTTTTGTCACAACGTGAACTGCAGTTTATATTTTATATAGCATCTTTTGTCATTGCACAACCATATTTACCAGCCAAGGCAAACACTGTATACACATGCATAAGTATGAATGTGGCTTACTAAAAAACATGGGATGTATACCTATGCATTGGTGTGGGTGTAATTACAGTTGAACAAGAGGAAATTCATTGAATTAACAGCCACACTTGCACACTACCACCAAATGGCCTAAACTCTGGACCTGACAGGCAGGATTATTTTGGCTCCACAGACACAACACCAAACTAAACCATGTCTGCAGTTCCTTTGTTGAGGCCTCATGCTGGAAACACTTTATGCACACTCAGGCTTAGTGCATACTTTGGTTTAATGAGTAAGCTTGCATGGCTGACAAATTTTTGCAAAAGTGCAAATGTGGGGTGGTACACCTATCAGATTAGCTAAAATTACCTGGTTTTGAAATTGAATGAAGTTAAATTTTAATAGTATCTGAAAGGTTACAGGCAGCATATTTGCTCATGTACACTTTGTAAAATTCATAAGGGCAACAAGACTCTTACCTGGTCTGTTCACATAATGTGCAAGTGCCGTTTATTAGAAAATTAAATAAAAAACCTTTTGGACTCATCTATGAAGATCAAGGACAGATCAGCAGCAGTTCTTTCAGCTTTTAGAATTAGGAAGGAGTGCTAAAAGTGGAAAACTGATATAACAATCAAATAGATGAACTTACCCATAGTAAGTTAGATAAAAAAGACATATTTTTATCTTTAGGTGAGGTTGTGCTAATTGGTAGTAGATGTTTTATTAACACAGGCAGAGCTAATCTGGGACACTTATGCAACATGTAGGCGTGCTGTTCTTTGTTGTGTTTCAGTTCACACTAATAAAGGATGTGCGCATGTGGACAAGTGTTACTCTAGAGCCTGACAGATAATCTATAAACTGTGGGTACACACAGATTGCTCTGATACCCTGTCTTGCTGCATGCACAGATTTCTCAGTGTGCCTATGCTTTTGGGAAGGGCTTTAAAAATACATAACTCATAACAATAAATATATTATAGGGTAATATTTCACCGTGGGCCATGGTATGTTATCTAGGTGACAGTGATTTACTAATTACTTTGGTACTGAGCTGTTTAAACATTTCTTAATGCACATAAATTACATTAAGTTAAGAAATAGGTTATTAAACCTGTATTTTACCATTATTTCATTATACACAGCATATGTATGGATGACAGGTATGGAAATATCGGAGAGAAAAGGTTTGTCCTCGAGCGGAAAAAATAATTCAAGAGATACAGCGGAATAGTATAAAATATAGATGCATTTATTACAGACGAGAGATGAGCCAATAGGTTTACAGCGAGTGTGAAGTTTAACCTTGCATAGAGGGTTTTCTTTATGCATTCACCCAAAATAGGGTGAAACTCAGTGGCCTTCTACATTATTGACATTCAGCTGGTCTCTCCTTGAAGCCTTTTGCAGATGCAAAATAGAAAAAATTGGGTCTAACAAAATACAGGGGTCAACTCAAAAACTCTCTAAAAGTTGAGACAAATTATGTAAATGCACACAGGCTACATTCCAGTGTGTTTAATTCCTGGCCCTACTGGACTGGTGGGCATAAAGAGAAGTGCTGCAGACTGTGGTTCCATAAAATTCACTTTTTTTTTCACTTCCTATATGACAATAGCAGTAAAGCATATACGCAAGGCCTTTACCATGTAGGTGAGTTAAGGCAAAGTGGAAATAAGGGGCAATTTGACTGTACTTTTTATGACTTTTATCACATTATAGGTCTTGATTATTGATTATTATTGTTATTTCATATTATTATTATTACATCTTGGTTATGTGACTTGCCACATACTATACTTTTTTTGTTTTTTTAAACTGGAGAGAATGATCTGGTAACATACCATAAAAAAGAACTGATATGCTTAAAAGCACCATAAGAGTTCTTGTCCATTTCCTTACAACAGATTACCTGAGTGGAACTTTGACTCTTTCATGTAATTTTTTTTCTTTTTACAAGCAGCGTTTGAAATCCAATCTCTGCAGTACACTTCCAGTTAAGAAGGTCAGGCCTACCAAACTTCCTTGTATTAAACGTTAATGCTACAGAGCACTTCCTGAACTTTTAAAACTCTCCAAATCCTGGAAAAAAAAAGTTAAGAGCAACAAACACACATGGCTCAGTTTCCTTGTTTGACGGCAGTCCTCGCTGAGATTAGCTTTGGCCTTAACGAAATATCAGTCATCTGGAATGGCTTCGTCCATCCATTTCATGTATGCCAAGCTGCCGTCATCTACTGCAAGACTGAGGACTTCTGGGTTCCCGTAGGGATGTATAGACCTAAAGGCACGCAAAGAACGTGTTCGTATAAACTCAAATCTGTATAAAGTGGTTCTTGATTCAATTTCCCATCACCTAGGACTAAAAGCACTGCAGTGCTTTAAAAGCCTCACAATGCTGACAGTACACTGAAGATGTGTGCATATATTGCAATTATGCAGTGTTTTTAACGCTCTAATACTGAATAGCCCGAAAACGTGAATTGTCATGTAGAATGAGCCAATCTCTAATTATAAATAGTGTGAAATATTGATGCAGAATTGCAGAAGCTGACAAGAAAAACCTCATTATCTATTACTTCTAGTTTTTTGTCCAAACATGAAAGTATCAGTGTTTGAATGTGAACGTTTGAACTGAAAATAATGTTCAGACTGAAGCCACGAACCTGGCTTTTTTCTCCCTTTAATAACTCTTCTTCACAGAGCACAAGGCACAGTGTCCAGTGTGAATTTGACAACGTGACAAGCTTACCTCACGTAGTCCACCACCTTCTGGATCCTGGAAGTCTTTGTTTTCACCAGCTGCAACAACAAACACATCTCATCTCACCAGTCTTGTATTTCGACATGCCCGAGTGCATGCTGATCACAGAAGGAATTGTCTCCGAGAGCTTACCATCAGGATTTCATTTGCATCCTGGATTTCTCCTTTCCAATAGAACCTAAAATGACAGAAAGTATTGGAACTGAAGCACTGCAGGGCTACTGACCGGAAAGTACAAGCAGACAAATGGAGCCTTCAAATTTAACAAAATAAGAGCTTTCATGCAAAGAACTAATAATAGTTTATTACACCCTACAGTGGCTGTCGGACTGTTCTTGATATGCTCCTGTGGTGTCAGGTGCAAAACCCCCTCTTTGTTTAAAAAGTGGTTTTAAAGCACAGGAATGTCAACAAGTTTTATGCTGACATTTAAGATACGAAGATAACCGAAAGCTCACGGCATACCTGCAATAACACACCACGCCAAGTCCAAGCCAAACCTGTATTTTCACCTCTATTTTGTAAACAGGTGTTAACACTGACATTTCTATTCAGTTACTCTTATTTGTCCAAAGTTCAGCTTCCTCCCCCTGCCCCCAACCTAATCGCCCCCCACCCCCCGCCTTTGTGCTGTTATGCATTGACAGGAAAGCTAATCCATGCATGCAAAAACACGCCTACTTTGAAGGCTAACTGCCATTCAAGTTTCCAGTAGCCTTCCAATAAGGCTAAACAAATAAATTCAGGTGAAGCCCATTTGCTTTGTGGTTTGTGAAGAAAACAGCTTCCCCTTTGTGAACAAAGAAGCATGTGCATTCATTGTATTTATGAGCGCATACATGTGATGGACACGGTAACTAAGGGGAGCTTTTGTGATTGTGTGCCGCCTGGGTAGAGAGGCGTTTCAAAAATGGAGGTCAGGTGTAATTTACATTGTGGAGGTCTTGGAGAGAATGTTAACGCTGGCCGCCAACCGCCTTTCCATGATTGCCCTGGAAGAAAAAAACGAAAGAGAGAATGGCGAGAACAGTTGGATGTATTGGTGGAAATGAAATGAAGGGGGCTAAGAGGGAAAAGAGAAAAAAAAATCAAACACAAGCCAACAGCTGTTTGTCTATTAAAACTGGGCCCTTCATTGTCAAGACTCACGAAGCAAGCTGAAGGGGAAGGACATCTGATGGGAATTCAAGAAAAGAAAAAAAGACGGTAAACTAAATTTTATTACCACCTTTGCATTGCCCCCCTTCCCTGAGCGAGGAGCTGTGAAGGAGGTGATTTACATATATGGAAAGCGCACTGTGGCTATTTTCCTTGACACGTGGTTAATAGATGGAATCTCATCTGCATGCAGCTAAAATGCCAACAAAGGGAGATGAGAGTGCAAACACAGTGCTCTGCTCCACTTGTTGGTTTGACAGAATTGTATCTCTTCTCCGAGCAGAAAAGTCAAACTTATGTCAGGGGAAATCACTTCAGTCACTTCAAATCTTTCACAAACCACAAGTCACACGCCAAAAAGGAGATGAGCATCAATACTCAGTTATTTTATTCTTTTTACAATTAGAAAAGTATTTTTCTTAAATCAGATGGGAAGATTGGAAAGGCTCTGTTTAATAAATGTGAAGCTATTTGGAACTTCTTGTTGCCTGGCAGCAAATGAAACTTCTGTTGTTGCACAGTTTTATAAAAACTAAACAAAACTAATAATTAAACAAGAAAATGTGAGCAAAAGTGCTAATTAATAAGTGTTAGAGGTGTTTCCAATTTCTTAGCTAACTGGCTGCTGGCACTTTTATAATTACTGCGCACGCCAAACAAGGGTGATAATAATGTTTTCAGCTGAACAAGAAAATGCATAAATATTCTTTCACTTTGTGGAAACACTGAAAAAAAAAACGGTGTATGACACCTTAGGAGACTGCAAAATGCAATGCAAGTGTTTAAAAAGACAAAAAAACAAAACAAAAAAAAAGCACCATACCTGCCAACGTCCTTTGCTGTTTGCTCATTGGGAGTGTTGATGACAAGGACAGAGTAGTGCCCTGGTACATAGCTCCCTGTGCATACAGAATGAAGCTGGACCCCAATGGACCACAGCCCGGGGAACAGGCACGCCAGCAGGATCAAGAACTAGAAGGGGATTTGTGAGTGCAATAGGACAGGGCTGTCAAATGCTGACATCTCAAGACACTGCAAGAGCTGGGTAATGTTTATAAAGCCTGTCTATAATTATTATCACATTTAGATGTCAAACGTCTTTTTTCCCTCTTTTTTTATGCTGGGATGAAGGAAACTTATAACTCAATTTAATTATCCACTGGCCTCTGTAGGGATTGCCATGTTTGGATTGGATTCAGTATTTATCCTCTTATTATTTGGCACTGTCTGTCACAGATAAATTAGTATTGGACTTGGCTTGGATACGGTGACCAATTTATAAGCTGCCCTACTTCTCCGTATAGCGCTGCTTCACAGCCCGGCACAGATGCACGTAAAATCCTCCACCTCCCCCCAAACAAGTCATTGTAAAGCAGGCAGTTTTTTTTTTTTTTTTTATAATTTTAAATTAGCGGCCAACATTAAAGCACCAGCTGTCACCAGGGCAAGTCACAACTTTTACGAGACTTTTCGAAAACAGAAACGTTCATGTAATTCCACAAAAACAGTATCTCACCAAACACGACACGAGCAGTACGGAGCGAAAGCTCAAGACGACCTCTTTATAGCATCGCTGGAAGAGCCACTCCATCCTGCGGGCTCTGACTAATATCCTCCTCCGGAGACCGGCCAGTTTAGACAGTGCAGGGGGGACTAACTGTGCTGAACTTCGCCCATTTAAACCGCTAACACTTTCACTCGTTGTAACTAGTGTTACGACATTATTTTTTAGAACTTTGTCAGTCCTGTTTAATACGAGTTTAGTGAGTGAAAACACGCTAAATACTTGCTAACGTTAAATAAGAAGGGTATACAGTAAAGTTGACAGGTAGGTTGAATGGAGAAATACAGTGACGAATCTCTGCCCCTTTCCATTGGTTGCCTATGACTTCCTGCCACGCCGGCGACCAATAAAATTGCTAGTTCACGTCCAGCGCGCTGCCTCCGGGCCTGGAGCATAATCGGCTTTATCTTGCTAGATAAACACGTCTCCCATGGATTTTACTTAAAACACTATGATAAATCCATAAATCTTTACTTTAATTTATTTCAAGCTGAAATAGAAAAATAAAGTCCTTTTGTCAGAAGACCTTTTTTCTTATTTAATCTCCTATAATGCCCTCTTATCCACAACCCCCGAAAATATATGACGTTTTATATACATCAAGCTTATAGGCTTGTTTTTATATTACCCTATCCATTTAGGGACATATTGACTTAGTTTACTATTTATTTGTCAGGCACCATGCACAAAATCACTGATCTCGCAGGACAAAAGATGACTTGTTAAAATAAAAGTACATATTCAAGATGTGTAACAAAGTCA
This sequence comes from Diplotaxodon limnothrissa, assembly GCF_057381915.1. Lineage (NCBI taxonomy): Eukaryota > Metazoa > Chordata > Actinopteri > Cichliformes > Cichlidae > Diplotaxodon > Diplotaxodon limnothrissa. Next base: position 53,811,727 of record NC_140602.1, on the reverse strand, counting down.
ACTATGCACAAGTATTCAAAAACAAAACAAAACAAAAACAAAAAAAACTCCAAAAAACAATCACCCACAAAGTCTGCAGAGCTGTGAAAAACCTGTTCTATTACTTCCTGATTTCATAGTTGTTGTTCTTTAGTCCCACTTGTACCTTTCAGCTCATCAAACAAATCTGAATGTTAAGATATAATGAGTTTATAAGTGCAGTTTTTAAAATTATTATTTCATGTATTAGGGGAAAACCTACCTTACCTTTGCGTGGAAAAAATACCCCCCTTTATTGTCTAAAGGCCAAGAAAAATGCCCCGCACATTTACTTTCCCAAGTGGAGCTTTACGCCTTTTGCTATACCCCTCCACTTGATAGTCATAGTTTATTAGATTTTTATTAGGGGTTTTATTTTATTTTTAGTTATTATAATCATAACAGACAGAACTGGGGACTGGAAAGAGTAAGAAAAGGGAAAGAAGCATTTAGAAAGAAAGTTAACAGAAGGAGAGGGAGAGAAAAATAGAGAAGAGGGATAGAGAGAGGAAAGACTGAAAATCTGAATCACCAACTGCTGAAAAGAAAACAGCAAACAAAAACAAAACAAAAACAACACAGCAGGGAAACCACAGCAACAAACAACATATGCAAAAGGAACAGTGAGTAATAAATATATTGAATGTTACTGAGCAGCACACAGTACCAGGATTACATGATATGTTTAGAGGCAGCAGCCTCTAAAGAGCGCCTGTGCATACCTGTTTGTACATCTGTTTGCACACCTGTGTGTGCTTGTATTCATAGGATTTTTTCATGTAAATGTATAATAGTGAGTGTAGGGAGCTAGATCTGGCTCCCAGACATCCAGAGGCACGAGAGCCCAAGGAGGATCATTGCAGGGACAATTGTGCCACCCACCAAGAGCTGAGGGGTACCTTCTGCACCCAGCAGCCATGGTGTAGAAGACACAGGGGCTGCAGCCCCGAACCCGCAGCCTGCCACAATCTCAAGAAACTCAAATCATTGACCTCTATTGGTCTGGACAGGGTTATAAAGCTATTTCTATGGCGTTGGGACTCCAGTGAACCGTGGTGAAAGTCATTATTCACAAATCTTAGAACAGTGGTGAAACTTCCCAGGAGTGGCTGGCATATTAAAATTACTCCAGAGTTCCAAGATGAAAACCTCTGCTGACAAAGGCTCATCTCACGTTTGCCAAAAAAATCTTGATAATCCCCAGGACTTTTGGGAAAATATCCTGTGGACTAAAGATTTCTGCTTTGTTAGCTAGGCTACCTGCTGTAATTAATGAAAAAATAATGGCTAAAATGATGGTTTTGGAGTGACCTTGTCAGACTGAAATCCAATTGAGATTCTTTAGCAGGACCTTAAACAGATCGTTCATGCTCAAAAAGCCTCCATTGTAGCTGGATAAAAACCATTCTGCAAGTAGGAATTGGCCAGAGTTCCTCCACAGCGAAAGCCTCATTGCCAGATATCGCAAATACTTGATTGCAGTTCTTGCTGCTAAGGGTGGCACAACCAGTCATTAGGTTTAGGAGACAATTACTTTTTCGACACAGAGCCGAGTAAGGTTTGCATAGCTTTTTCTTCTTAATAAATGAAATGATCATTTAAAAACTGCATTTTGTATTGACTCACTTTATCTCTGTGTAATATTAAAGTAGTTTGTTAATTAGTGTGACAAATATGCAAAAAACAAACAAGCAGATTTTCGTAGCATTGTATAAACATCCTTACTGAGCATCAACTATCCTGGCATAGTGTTGAGAAAAGATAAAAAAAAGTAAGGATCTTTACATGACAACTCTGTCATTCAGTTTGTTTTCTGATTAAGCCCTTGCCTTGTATTATCTTGTAAAATATGATACATTTTGCAACATATTTTGCATCATAAACTGTGCAATAATATGTCATGTAAAGTTGTTGACTATAGAGTACCTTGATTTGTGGCAACACTGAAATGCTGCTCGAACAAATATCACTGTGAGTGCTTTTCATAAACAAAACTGTTAAAGACATATCATGAAAGTGCTGCGTGATTGTCTGAAGAAGGCTCTTTAAGTTCTCGGCTACAGTAGAAAAGTGATCTATAAGTACCAGCATATTTACTGTTTACCTTAAACTGCTCTGTTTAGGTTCTCTACATTATCACCTGCCAATGGTGCAAACTGAACATTTGGTTGCCATAGTGCTTTTCTACATGCATGTGGTTAAAAAAGGTCAGACGAGGTTAAATCTTCAGCAACACTTGCAGCATAAAGAACAACTTTCCTCCTCGACTGACGCATTTCGGCTTATCATCGCAGACCATATGATGACTCTGAATCCTGTCAAGCATTAAAGTTTTTCTCTATACTGCAAGTGCTGCTACAGCTTAACCTCTTCAGAGTTTTTTTTTCATGCACCTTGAAAGGAGATGAAGTTCTGCCAAAAAACCTCTACTAACAAAAAACAAAACAAAAAACACAACCAAGAAACATCTTGGTTCCCATTCCTAATACCTAGAGGTTTTACGGCTGATTTAAAAATAAAATCAATATGACAACAAACTGTCCACATATAATATTAATAAGGCAGTAAAAAACAATAAAACCATCAGCATCACACCTCTAAACAACCCCCTGCACTCAACTTTAAAGAATCGAAACTAGTGCTCAGATGTTAAAATGCCAAAGACACCTTTAAGGCAAATACTTTTTCTTTTTTTGGATAGAAGGTATAGAAGGATAGGAAATGCAGTAGTGAGCCACAGGTTGGGTTTGGACCCAGGCCACTGTGTTCCAGCCACGGGATTGTGTTTGTGGAGCTAAACGAGCACCAACAAATGCTTTTTAATGTATAAAGTATACCAGCAGCCTGACAGTCCGTTGCGTTCAGTGGCATGTGGTGATAAACAAGCACATTTATTTCACATTGCACATTTTCATCTTCTTAGAAAATAATCAGTACTTACAAAACACAGACACAAACAAAAATGCTGTGCCAAAGAAATCCTAATCTTACATTTTTGTGACTCACTCACACGCAGACATGCAGACGGGGATACGGGTACCGCGCGGCTTCACAGAATATGCGAGTGAGCAACGCCTCACATAACATATGCAGAAAACAAGGGGGGAAAAAAAACTTCAGTTGGCATGTGAAACTGCCAAGTCTGGTGGAAACAGTTTATAAATAGAAAAAACAGAAAGGAAATTACGTCTGCATGACACTAAATTTGTCTGCGGGGCATAAATTTAATATTAGGCCCTGACAAGATGCCGCTGATACAAATCAGTAAAAAGATTTATATACTTTTTTTCCCAAAAAAAGAAAAAGAGAAAAAGAAGCAGTTTTGTACAGGATGCCCACATGGGGGAGTTGTGGATTCATGCATCTACAGGGTCCTTGTCGCCTCCTCTACTTCCACTGTGAATAAATCAAATGCAGAGCGCTCATTTAGCTTGTATAAAACTCTCGACTAAAATGAAATGTAAATGTTCCAACACATGACTCATCTCATTCCCACCCCAGCTTTTTTTTTCTTTGACCTCTCCCACTGCTGGCTTGTGTATTTTGTTTTGCTCATCCCCGCCACTCCACCCAACCCTTTCAATTCCTCCATCGGACAAGCACAGATCAGAGCTTGAACAGCAGGGGGCGCCACAAGAGACAACGCCTCAGAACAAACCAATTTATTTCCCCGAAGCTCACGCAGGCTTCATTTGAGAGCCCATGAGAGAGCTCCAATAGAGCCACTTAAGCCACTGTTCCCCAACATGAATGAAAGAAAGCAACCAAAATAGAGCGAGATAGAGGAAGAAAGCTGAGGAGCTGGCCGAAGAGGCGTTTGATCTGCTTGTTCTAGGGCGTCACTCAAAGCCCTCCCCCCGGAGAAGCGTAGAGGCCTATTTGTCCCTTAGAAGTCTAATGTGAAAAATAAGATAAATTTTTATTTCTGTCCGTGCTTCTTGACTGTTTGTATGTAATGAGGCCACAAGGTCCACGGTACAAGAGCGAAGAGAGGGGGGGGAAAAAGAAGGAGGAAAAAAAAGCACAGAAGGACGTGGCAACGGGTGCCATTTCTAATTTGCCATTAAACTGAATCGCTGAAAGAAAACAAATTATAGCCACAAGAACTGGAGAGTTTAGGAGAGAGAGAGAACAGATAACTCTGTGTGAACAAGGAAACAGGGGTTACGGAAAATGAAAACTACAGAGCTACAGTTCCAAGAATTCTGCAGCCTGTGTCTGCTGTTGTCTTCTTCCCTGTGTGGCAGTGCCATTACAGCATTGATTGAGGGTGGGAGGGGGTAGAGGTAGGGAACAGGCAGACAAAGAAACTGGACACACTACTGGACACTCAAAGGTCAGATAGGTCCTAATTGTTGGACTTTCTAGGCTGTGATTACCTAGGCTGGTCCTCCCAAAGAGGTTAATTAAAGAAGTCACAGGGGCTGGAGCAGGGAAGTGTCTCTATCACTGCTGCAAACCCCGGAGACCCCTCCATCCTCTCAGAGAGACATGTAAATGACCTCATTAATATTTGGTAAAGTGTTTTGTAAACTTATGAGTGGCTATTATATTGTTGGAGTGAATGCTTTTATTTTGAAAGTCACAGAGTGACAAGGTGCCGTAAATCAAGTGGCGTAAACCATATGGCAGAAGCGCGAGTTTTAATGCACAGAGAGAAGGTGTGCTCTATGGTTAATGGACGGGAATGGGAAAAAGAACGGCTATTAAGGTGCAACACTGAGTCGAAAGCAGTTTCTTAGCACCTGGTTGATGAGGGAACAAGGTTTGTAACAAAGTTTGTCCTGTAGATATGTATTTTGTTGTTTTACGGAGCATATAGCTGCTGACCGCTACTAAGCATAAAGGCTAAGTTTTCACCCACTAGAGGGCGCTAACGTACCTCGTCATGTTTAGGCAGCGATGCAACGATTTCCCTGTTATATGCAATAATTTACAAGTTTTAGTGTTATTTGTTATGTAAGGTAAGGAGAATTAATTTGTGATTAATGAATAAGTCAAAAGGTTAAAGGTAACACACTGTTTGATTTACTAATAGTCTTTTATTCTGTATGTTGTAGCTCTTACGGTGTGTTCACATACACGGCTGTTTAATAAAAGGATTGTGAACCATCAGTTTGAGAGACCATCTTTTCAACCGGGGATGCTACAGTAAGAGCTTGACCCCAGCTGAGAAGAGCTCCATCCCACGCTCAGCATCGAGGTCCCAGTTCCACAGCTCCACACAAAGTCTTCTGGGATCTGATGGTCAACTAAATTGCCCCGTCCTCAGCATGGAAGCATCTGAAGAAGAGACAGAGTTTGCGGAGGATCCCAAGGCCAATGAGGAAGAGGAGCCTCCACACTCTGTTCGTCGAAGGAGGCCTACTGAAAAAATGCAAGCGTATCAGGAGGAGGAGGCCCACAAGAAAGAAAAACGGCTTCTCAAAGTTTATGATGAATGGAAAAAACAAGTACGTAAAACACGAGAGCAATTAAAAGGAGACTTAACAAACAATCAAATTGCTTCACTCATGGGCATGTTAGAGAATGAAAAGGAGAATGTCATAAAGTTGTATATGGAAATTAGAGAAAACATTACTCCCTCGAGTGGCACAAGGCGACTCATAGACGCATGTGAAGCAGTCACCAGAGACATTATCAAGATTGCTCATGAAAGACTCTCAGGCATAGATGACTATGATAGGGACAAGGTAAAGATACGTCTCCGTGAGCTTCTTGAGCCAGACTATGCTCAGTCCATTTACAGTTCCTCAGTCACGCACTCAAGTAAAAACTCTTCTGCCAGTAAGTCATACTCTGCAATGTCAGTAGTAGCTGTTAAAAGAGCAGAGGCTGCAGCAGAGTTAGCAGCCAAAGAAGCAGAGTATGAGGTGTTATTAGAGGAGGAAAAACAAAAGGAAAAGATTCAGCTTTTAGAAGAAAGGCAAAGAAAGGAGCTCGAATCTCAAAGGCGTGAGCTAGAGAAACTGAAGGCTGAAAAGGAGTTAAAGGCTGCACGAGCTAGACTAAGGACCTATGACACTGAGATAAAGAGTGAAATCAGTGCCTCTGATGTTGACTATAGAAACACTGCTCAGAAAGCCCCCACAGTTTCTAATCTCAGTAAAGTCCCTGACAACAATGTAGTGTCTGCCTCACTTCCACAAACAGATGTCCTCTACTTAGCACAAGCAGTACTGGATAGTGTTGCATTGAACAGACTGCCAGTGCCAGAGCCCTCCACGTTCACAGGTGACCCAATACAATTCATAGAGTGGAAAGCTTCCTTTACTGCTCTCATTGATAAAAGGAACATCTCACCTGCTGACAAACTGCACTACTTAAAGAAATACATAGGAGGTCCAGTTCGACAAACGCTTGATGGCATCTTCTATAGAAACGACAGTGAAGCATACAGAGATGCATGGGAGCGTCTCAACCACAGGTATGGACATCCATTTGTGGTACAGAGGGCTTTCAGAGAAAGACTGGCAAAATGGCCAAAGATCCAAACAAATGACTCCACAGGATTCAGGGCATTTGCTGATTTCATTCAAACATGTCACGAGGCCATGCCCCACATTGAAGGCTTAAGCATTCTCAACGATTGTGAGGAGAACCAAAAACTCGTTCAAAAGTTGCCAAACTGGGCGGCTGCAAGTTGGAATCGTCAGGCCACTCAGTTTATGAAAGAAAGTGGGAAGTTTCCAGGTTTAAAGGACTTTGCCAAGTTCATGTCTTCTGAAGCAGAGATCATGTGCAACCCGATTACATCATTTCAGGCTCTCCACTCTGTAAACTTCACCACAGACACTGGTAAGGGCTGCCAAAAGGACAAAAGGCCCACCTCTAGTGTTCTCCATACCCAGGCGATAACTGAGACTGAAAATAAAGGTCCAAATGTTAAGGCCCCATGCATGTTCTGTCAAAACAACGGACATAAACTTCATAGTTGTCCACAGTTCAATGGAATATTGCTTGAGGAACGAAGGAAATATATAAAGGAGAAAAAACTCTGTTATGGTTGTCTTAAACCCGGACACAGCGCAAAGAACTGTAATTACAGACTTGTATGTGAAGTGTGTAAGAAAAAACATCCTACCTGTCTGCACGACTTCAACTATAACAATGATAAATCAGCCTCAAACCAGCCACAAACTCAGATCAGCACAGAACAGGCTGCAACCACCCTGTCTCTGAATGCAGAAGCCAGTGAACAGTGCGTGAGCACCTCCATGATTCTACCAGTATGGGTTTCTTCAGAGCAACATCCAGGTACAGAAAGGCTTGTTTATGCCCTCCTAGACACGCAAAGTGACACCGTGTTCATTGACCAAGATGTGTCTAATAACCTCCAAGCTAAGGCTACCCCAATAAGGTTGAAGCTCACTACACTGCTTGGTAAGGATGTTGTTGTGCCAAGCGAACGCATCTCAGGTCTCAAGGTAAGAGGCTATAACTCCTCAGAAATGATTGAACTCCCTCCCGCTTACACTAAAGAATGTATACCAGTTAACCGCTCTCACATTCCTACCTGTGAAACGGCAAGGCGGTGGAATCATCTCAAGGAAATAAGGAACGAGATTCCTCCACAGCTAGAATGTGAAGTCGGCCTTTTAATTGGCTACAGTTGCTCTAAGGCACTAGCTCCAAAGCAGGTAATCTTAGGAGGCGAGAACGAACCCTATGCAGTTCGCACAGCATTGGGCTGGAGTATTGTAGGCCCGACATCATCTTATGGTGACTCTTCTAGCATGTCTACTGTGTGTCACAGAGTTGCAGTTAAAGAGCTTCCCCTAGTGACTCCAGCTGATGTAATCAAGGTCCTTGAGTCTGACTTTAAGGATAACGACAAGGATAACAAGTCAGTGTCTCAAGATGACATTCTCTTTCTCAACATGTTAAAGGAAGGCATTTACAAAAACACTGAAGGACATTATGAAATGCCACTTCCATTTAAGGAGAGACCCCTCCTACCAGACAATAAGCAAATGGCCACTGTGCGGCTTCAAAGCCTTAAAACCAAACTGTCAAAAGACCAAAGGTACAAGGAACAGTATATAAAGTTCATGAGTGAAATATTGGAAAGGGGTGATGCAGAGGAAGTACAGAATGAAGCTAAAGAAGGAGAAAGATGGTATATTCCTCACCACGGGATATATCACCCCCAAAAACCAGACAAACTCAGAGTAGTGTTTGACGCCTCCGCAAAATACAGAGGTACCAGTCTTAATGATCATTTGCTGTCAGGCCCAGATTTGCTGAATAGCCTTAATGGTGTTCTCATCAGGTTTAGAAGGCATCAAGTTGCATTATTATGTGACATTGAAAAAATGTTCCACCAATTTCACGTGTATGAAGCAGACAGAGACTATTTAAGATTTTTATGGTGGAAAAATGGCGCAATGAACACTGAGCCCCAAGAGTTTCGGATGAAGGTGCACCTTTTCGGTGCTACGTCCTCACCAGGGTGTGCAAATTATGGATTAAAGTATCTTGCTAAAGAAAACGAGACACAGTTTCCTCTTGCATCTCAATTTATAATGAAGGATTTCTATGTTTGTGAACCATCAGTTTGAGAGACCATCTTTTCAACCGGGGATGCTACAAGACATGGCTATCCGTCACAGCTGATTTCTGGGCTGCCTTGGCTCCTGCTGGTTCTACAGAAATCCCAGAGTGGCTGAAAACACAGGAGTGCATAGCGGCGCCACAACACTGACAAGCAGCAAAAAAGAAAAAAAAAAGAAAAAAGAAGACATCCCCTGCTGAAGTCCCTCAGGTAATGAAATCCATCCTCTCTCAAGGATCAGAAAAACACCATATCTTGTCATCTTTTGCCTATTCTCTCCCTTCTCTTTTGCCCCCTATGTCACAACCGGTGCAACACACAAAGCCCATTCCTCAGAAAACTGAACTGTCACATTATATATTTCTTCTGCACTTGTCAAAAATCTTGCAAAAAGAAAACCCAGAGCTTTTTTAGTTTTTTTTTTTTTTTATATCTGTAGAGCAACATAGCCACATTTTTCCAGATCCAGAGCCTGAATTTAAGCTCGGTGCTTTTCAGTGAGCAGAATGAAGGGAAGATTAAAAAAATAGAAGAGACAAGAGAGAGATGTGCAGCAGTTTTGCTTCTTTTGGTTTGAGAGAGGACAAAGTGCCCTGGAGCAGTTTTACAGGGAAAAAAAAGAAAAGTTAAACAATATAATTCTGTTCTTGCAGAGTTCACCTGCAGTGACGGCGACGGGCTTAAATCACATCACTCTCGTTTGGTCGACAGGGTGAAACCTTTCTTGAGAGCAGGCGGCCACCTCCGCCACAGAAAGACCCGGGCTTCCTTATTACACTTTCTTCACCGAGCCGTCTGCAGCATAACCGTTCCTTGTGCTGACGCAGGTAGAATGAGCTCATTCCCCCTCTCCATTCACAGGCTGAGTGCACCAAAATTCAGAGAAGGGAGAAGGCATAATAAGTTCAGGCTCCAAGTTAGTGTAGCTGCAGGCAATAACATGTGGACTTAAAGGGCTGTGTGCATGTGTGAAAGGAGGCTACAACTGCAACAGAAAAAAGAGGAAAAACCTAGTTCACTAATCCTTAAGTGTACTTTAAATATTTTTCCACGGCGGTCGCAGTGATTGATGATATCTGAATTTGAAATCATGAATTGAAATCTATAATGATTTTGGTGGGGATTTTGAAACAGGGGTTTATACTTCTCGTGTCTCCATCACTGCACATAATAAGTATTTCCTGCAAAAAATGTTTAAAGGTTCCTGTCTGCAAAATATCTGCCTGCAAAGGCAAGGTCACTTGGAAAAAAACATGCTGCTTAAAAAAAAAAGAAAAAATCAATACACTCATTGACGCACCATCCAGTGCAGATCTAACTTTGAGCTTTGTGTGTAGTCAAGCTGGAAGTGCATGTGTGTGAGAGAGACGTTATGTTATGGAAATGCTGGAATCACCATAAAAAGGGCAGCCAGAGGCATGCTTAGGGCAACCTTTTAGAGACCGTAATCAGCCTGCCAACTGCCTTTGCTCCTATTTACCCTATTTATGAGTCACCTCTAAACCTGCAACCACTTCATCTAATCTCCCCGCCTCCGTCTTCATCCTCTCTGCAAAGAAAGCAGCAGTTACACTCCTGGATAAAGTTTTTTCCACAACAGCTTTGTTTAGCTCAGCCTATTATTCAGACCTTCACTGCTGGTCAGCTGATAACCTCCAAGTGCTGTGAGCAATTAAGAAGACTTTGCCTCTACTGTATAGAGTCAGGAAGGAAAAGAGCCCTTTTGAGCCAGAGGAGAAATAGAGCAGTTAAGGCCAGGAGAGAACCAGGAGGAAAATGGGAACAGAGAATAAAGAGATAAGTGGGTGAAGGGATGGACAGAGGACCATTTTGTGGTCATTCAAAAGGAAATCGATGCTAATGAATGGGTTGGTTCAAGCTTTGTGGCGATAAGGAAATGACCAGCTAAAGAGGATGCTGCAGAGTGTGTGTGTGAGTATCTGTGTGTGACCAGAAACCAATAAGGATGTTTGGCATCAAGGAAGGACAACAGCAGTGTTGCAAAGTACAGCAAACACAGGTGTCCAGACCCATTAGGAAGCAGTCTAAACTAAAGGCCTGGTCAATATCTAGAGTGTTGCATTGATTAAGTGACTTTGACTGGTTTGCTGTGGTTGAAATGTTTCAGCTGATGCAGATTATTATTAGTTTCTGATAAAAACATAACACTGGTGCTGTATTGATTGAGCTTCAAAAGTCCTTTTCATATTGTAGACCATTCTATACATTCTATGTTAGAAACAAACCTGGAAGATATTGACTTAGATGATATATGTTTAATGTGGTTTAAGTCTCATCTGGAAGAAGGAAAGCAGTATATGGAATTAAACAATAATTCTACAGTGTTACTTTTGGTGTACCACAAGGATCTATTTTAGGTCCTTTACTTTTTCTATGTATATTAATATATCTCAGGCTTTTTCTTGTTTCTTTTCTTTATGCAGATGATTCTACTCTAATAGTTACTGGAACAAAACTCTTAAGGATGTTGAATTTAAATCGTCTCCAGAATGTGTTAGGAATTGGCTCAAAAAAAGCTAAAAAAAAAGCTAAACAAAAAAGAAGCTTTCGTTACATAACTTTTGATAATAACAATAGAGCAATAATAAATATGTCATATGTTATTTCAAGGGCAAAACCACAAAACTTAGATGCAGTGCTACAAAATTTAAAATATAATATAATAAATATTCCATCCAAGTATATGTTTACAGTTAAGATGTAAAGAATTACTTAGCAAATTGAGGAATGTGGCTAATTTACCTTGCTGTTGCTTGGCATGTTTTCTTATCAAAAAATGTTTCAGAAAAAGGTCCAAAAATGGATCTTTATGATTACTTTTAAGTGCTCCTTATCCTGGGAGTATCATGGTCTAAATAGTTCTAAACGTGTCTGTGATATTTTGTTGGTTTGTGATGTGTATTGGAATGAAACAAAATGAATAAATCAACCATTCAACCAATAAAATAAAATAAATATGAACTCATACCAGAGTTAGAATTGAAAGAGCCAAACAAAACATGTTTGGAAAAGCCTTAGTTTTATGTCAACTTTCACACTTCTTAGTCTCATCCAACATGGACAGATTGTACTTAAAAAAAAAAAGAAAGAATAAAAAAGAAAAAGCTTCGGTTTGCTCTGCCTCTCAAAATCTGTTATGTTTTGTCATGTGGAACAATACAGTGGATCTTTATCCAGCTGCAGCTTGTTCACAAACACCATCCAAGCTGCATCGTGAACATGAGAAACACCACACATTTATTTACCTTATAATAGGTTTGTTTGGCTTAACGAGATTCCCGTGGGGAGGATGACGTGGCTACGATTTGCCAAGCTAGACTGAATCAGGTGCAGCTGCCGTGCTGGGGTGAGGTTGTTCTCCAGAAAGTGCTAATTAAAGTGGGAAGGTGTTTAAAAATGCTACAAATTAGCTGTGTCCCAGTGGTATCAAGAATTTTGCAGGTTGCACGAGAGGGGAAAAAAAAGAAAACGTTTCTTAATTCTGCCTATTTATCTGCGCGTATCTGTTGGCCTCACCACATTCACAGTGCTACGATGATTAGAGTTGGGCGGGTGGAGGTTTTGCAGGAGATAACAATGGAAGCAGGAGCGGCGGAGATCAAACGATTTTTATTTCTGTTGTAACTGGGAGAAGGGGGCTCCTTCGGTGTCTCTTGTGGGACTGCTGCTCCAGATTCTGATACCCATTTTCCTTTTGTTTTCTCTCTTGGCCCTTTGAAATATTTAGCGTGAATCTGTGACTAACACATACAGACATTAAGTGTGCGCTTGTGTATGTGCTTACACATCGTCTACGGTTGCTACTCTCCCTCCAGGCATCAGACATCAACTGTGCCTCACAACATCTGGATGTGGACAGCCTTTCCCTCAGGACATACAAGAGCACTTCTCCATTTTAGCATAGCATCCTGGGAGACTGCTTCTCTCAGCCCACCCCTTGGCCTCTCATTCTATTTTACCACTGGAGGCTCCACTGAGGAATATTCCCTCAACAACATTTCATCTCCCATTCTTTATTTTCCATCTATCTTGCTCTTTTTTGAAGCATTGCTACCACATCCTCCCCTCATGGCTTGGCCTGCCTCTCTAGAGTCTTCACCAAACAGCCACTAACAGTGTGACCTCATAGTTGACCTGTTTAAAAGGTGGCCATATTTACTGTTTGCAAAAACAGGTCAAACATGAGCTATTTGCAGGTCTTCAGTCTGGAGCATATAAAATATGACCTCCCACAAGAGCGGCACATCACAAGTCCACCATGCTGCTGTAGCTCAGCAGTCCCAGGCATGGCCTTTAACCTCAGCAGAGCGTAACCTCGACGGACCTCCCTGCAATCTGTACCACCTTGTTAGTGCACAGTCACCATCTGAGGCCTGTAGTATTAGGTATTCTAATGCATGTCTCGTTATCCATATAGATGAGAGAAGGAACAGAGCAACAGATGGCTGGGGAAAGTGGGAGTCACAAAAACAGAAATCATCCTCCAGAAATGGGAAGATCACATGCATCCTCTGCACACACCTAGAGACTCACACACGGACACACACGACACACTCCAGCACCAAATGTTTCACCACTTTCCAATTCTGCTCGATTCTTTGCAGCATCTTGGCGGTGATCCAGTCAGCCGATTGTGTGTAAAAGTTGCACAGGGGGCTGCCAGCTGAGATTTAATCTCTGCTCCCTCTCTCCACGAGCTTCCTGCTGGATCTATTATCGCCACGTCTGAGAGATATTAAAGAGTATCAATAATATGGTTATTTCGCAGATAGGAATCTTCAGAAATTATGAGCGCTCCAACGCTATGCCCTGTAGGCTTTTAAACCACCAGAACATTTTATTAACTATTTGCAAACATGGCTAGCTTCCATCGCTGGAGGAATCCCACATCCAATTTCAAAGAATTTATCTTCTCATAAAAGACATTTGCAAAGGTAATTGGGGATTTATTTATAAATGCAATGCCACTTGATTTGTTTAAGATTAGCAAGATGTGCATATATGTATACAGAAAAAAAAATCTTGTCAGTTTATGGACCACGGCATTGCAAGCATTACCTGACATGTGTTTTTATAATTTAATAAATAAAACCAAACACATGCAAACACAAACGCGCAACAACTCTGCACTTACATTCTGTAGGAAAACCTGCCTATCATTTTTTTTAAAGACTGATAGTCATAAATTGTTTATTAATCCCGTATAAGACATTAGGTAAGATATGCTCTTAGCTGGAAAATAGATCCATTAGTGTGTAACTGCATGAAAGGAAGGAAAAAGAGAAAGGGAAAAAAAACAACCTTAAAAGGTTTTTCTATTGCATCAGTTAGCTTATATTTGTCAGAGCTGCCTGGCAAGAGGGGAATGTCAACAGCATGAGCAAACAAGACAGAATGAGCTGCACTGTAGGTAAAGTCGAGGCTATGTACAGTATAAGGTGTTCTTTAGAATTTTCTTGGCTTGTCTACACGACATCAGCTTCATTTTTAATGCGACTCTATTCAATTCAATTCAATTCAATTCAATTCAATTCAGTCCACTTATCCAATTCAGGGTTGTGGGGAATCTGGAGCCTATCCCAGTTACCACAGGGAGAGAGGCAGGGTACACCTAGAACAGGCTGCCAGTCTGTCACAGGGCTAACACAAAGAGACAGAGAACCATTCACACTCACATTCACACCTATGAGCAATTTAGAATGACCAATTAACCTGACCCTATCTGCATGGCTTTGAACTGTGGGAGGAAGCCAAATTACCCAGTGAGAACGCATTCAGATATGAGGACAACGTGCAAACTACAGAAAGTAGATTCAAACCCAGAAGTTTCTTGCTGTGAGGCTAACCACTGCACCACTACTGCCATACCACCCTGGGCATGCATGATCTCGCCAGTTCAGTTCAGATTAATTTTATTTATATAGTGCCAAATTACAACAACAGTTGCCTCAAGGCACTTTATATTGTAAGGTCAAAGTCCTCCAATAATAGAGAGGAAAACCCAACAATCAGACAATCCTATGAACAAGCACTAGGCAACAGTTGGAAGAAAATCTCACTTTTAACAGGAAGAAACCCCAAGCAGAACCAGGCTCAGCAAGGGGCAGCCATCTGTCGGTTTGGTGTGAGAGGAGGAAAACAGAACAAGAGACATGCTGTGGAAGAGAGCAAGAGTTTAATATTAACTAATGATTAAATGCAGAATGGACTATAAACACACAGAGAGTGAAAAGAGGTGAGTGAAGAAGAAACACTCCAGCCCTAGCAGACTCGGCCTATTACAGCATAACTAAGGTAGAACACAGGCCCTAACTACAAGCTTTATCAAAAAAGAAAGTTTTAAGTCTATTTTTGAAAGAAGAGGGTGTCTGTCTCTTGAATCTAAACTGGGAGATTATTCCACAGAAGAGGGGCCTGAAAGCCTCCCATTCTACTTTTAAATACCTTGAAACAACAAGTAAGCCTGCAGTCTGAGATCGAAGTGCTCTAATGTGTTGACACGATACTATGAAGATAAGATGGGGCCTGATAATTCAGGACTTTGTATGTGAAGGGATGGATTTTAAATTCAGTTCTGGATTTAACAGGAAGTTATTGAAGAGAAGCCAATATGGGATAAATGCGGTCTCTCTTTCTAGTCCTTGTCAACTGGAAGCTTTTCAAGGAGTTTGTAGGACATCCTGATAATAATGAATTACAATAGTCCAGCTTAGAAGTAATAAATGCATGAACTAGTTTTTCAGCATCAGGCTGAGACAGGATGTTTCTAATTTAAGAGATATTACACAAATAAAAAAGCAGTGGTACATATTTGTTTAATATGTGCACTGAAAGACATATGACTCCATGATTCCTCACAGTGGAGGCAAAGGTAATGCCACCCAGATTAAGTACTGGGTTATAGAGACCATGTTTTTAGAATTTTTTGGCCTGAGTGCAGTGACCTCAGTTTTATCTGAATTTGAAAGCTAAAAATTAGAGTTCATCCAGGTCTTCATGTCTTTAAGACACACGGTTTAACTAAAAACTCTATAGCCTGCTTTTCCAATGTGACACAATGAAGACGGCCGAGCTGCCCCGAGATTTGCTCTGTGCTCTGTTTTGTTCAATCTTTCCCTCGGAGGGTTTCTGCTGCCACACGCCTGCTTGGGCTACATTTAAAATGTGTTCCTTTCTGGACTCTATACAACCATGGAACGCTTGTGAACACTTACATGAGAAATAAACACACAGAGACACACACACAGCCCTCTGCATAAGTGTGCCATGCTTACCTACACACATAATCGGTAATGATTGACTTTCACATCATGTCTTCCTGCATGTGTGTCTTTAAAAATTAATAGTGAAAATGGGATTTTAATACATGTATATAAAGAGCAAATTATGTGGAAAAACGGCTTTCACTTGCTTGATCAATCATATTTACCTTGGATCGAGCTCCATGTGTTATTAATGTCTCAGATAATCAACCTGTAATGTAGGCTACATTATGAATGAGTGCAACTCATTGGCTTTGAGTAATGAAGTGAGGATGTACTTCACACTCCGAGGAAGTAGCTACGCTCCAAGTATAGCTTTTGATTCATGTGTTTGGCCTACTCCTAGCCTATTGGGACTGATACAGAGGACCATTAGTTTTGTTGTCATTGCTAAGTGCATCACACAGGAGACTTTGCTACATAGCCAGAATATTGCTTTTGCAATTTCACTTTCTTTTAGATGTATGGACTCCTGATATACAATGAGTTCATTGATTTCCACTCAAACCTTAAAATAATCTGGAAAAACCTTGCACGTAAGGACAAACTGCAAAAAAACAGCTATCAACAGTGTTTCATTTTCTCTCTCAGCTCTTTCACGTCAGTCCATCAGTGGCTCATTCCACCCACTCAATCTCATCACTTGTCAAAATATTTTGCTGACTGCGGCGATCCGGGCAATAAGTTTTGCCGGGTGATGCAGTCAATAACATCAAGTGGACTCGAGGATTGCCGCCACCGTCTCCTCATCGGCAGCGCGCGTATTGAAAATCGATGTCTATAATAATGAAAACCTTTCGCCACTCCCAGCGTTTTCTGTTTAGAGCAAAATACATCAACTGACCCACCATCGAACATATCAGTGATTCGTTGACACCTGAAGGGATTTGGCACCACTTGTTCACAGTTTACTGAAGTTTAGACAAATAAGGGCCGTAACACAAATTCAGTCAGATGTGATAGCCTCTGACTCTGTTTACTGTGCAAATACTCTAACAGGAAAAGTTTCCCAGCCTGAGCATTCCACAAAATAAATAAATATATAAATAAAGCAAAACTTTCACAGGCTCTTTGAGAAAAAAAAGAAGAAAATCTTTGTAGAACATATTGTGGCATAAGACTGGAATAAAATCACAATCCAAGTGAAAATTAGAGATGGCAGTACTCCCCGGCTGCCCTGTAATAGGGATTTTATGTGCGGCGGTATAAAAAAGAAACGTAGTGATCTGTGGAGAAAAAAAAGAGAGCGAAAAAGAGAAGAGAAATTACAAAGCGCCTCTGAGGGCCTGTCTCGTTATTATTAGTTTTAGATGAAAAACACAAGCGCTACCCGAGAGGCAGTGGCATGCAGCAGGCACGCGTTCTCTGACATTTGAAGAGGTGGCAGATTAGGAGTGGGAGATGTTGGAAAAACTGCTAAACCGCCCCACGAATGAAAGAAACGGGGACATTACGGCTGAGATAATGTTTTCTCGACACATTGCTGAGTCATGCATGAGACTGCCCCGATGACCAGATTTCCTGAAGTCAGAGCTTCAGCTACAAGCTACAAAACATACAGAAACAGCCATCAGCTCCAGTTCACCATCTTTTCCTGTAAGTGCACCATATATACTATAATGCTCATGGGATTTCCATACGTTTCCCAAAGTTAACGGGAAATTTTCAATCGTGCAGCTGAAAAAAAAGTAGTCCTGAAAGGTGTAAAGGCATGATGGGAGCTTGTGATATCTTGCCCGAAGACATGCTTTGCCAGCGTCTGTGCATAATAATGGATTGGATTTATACAGCGCTTTTCAAGGCACCCAAAGCGCTTTACAATGCCACTATTCATTCACTCTCGCATTCACACACTGGTGGAGGCAAGCTACGGTTGTAGCCACAGCTGCCCTGGGGCAGACTGACAGAAGCGAGGCTGCCATATCGCGCCATCGGCCCCTCTGGCCAACACCAGTAGGCGGTAGGGTAAAGTGTCTTGCCCAAGGACACATCGACCAGGACAGAGAGGCCAGGGATCGAACCTTCTGGTTACAGATACGCTTCCCAACCCCCTGAGCCATGGTCGCCGTTGCAGTTGAATCAGTAGTTAAAAATGTAAATTTTTAAACTTAAAGGGGAGTGAATGTGAAAAAAACAAACCATTGTCAGGCTCAGCTGTCATTGCCAGGGTTTCGTAAACAAATCTTATCAGATATTATAAAGAAAAACAACTAAAAACTCTGTCAGTCATTTTAATAAGCAGACTCAATAACACAAAATAACTTATATAATGTATTATCTAACAAATATCCAGTGCATTTACTATAACAATACACAGTCCACGGTCTTAGTTACGCAAATCCCACGTAGGTTGCTATGAAAACCCCTATGCAGCAGTTCAACCCCACCAGCATGCTAAGCAGTCAGCAGATGGTTTGCAAATATATATTTTCGTGTGAATATCAATCAAGCATTACTGGCACCAGCTTATTCCTATTTTACTTCATGTCTGCTAGACAAAAGCAAGGTACTCAGCAAGCTTCTGCTAGTCTACACATGTCAGTCATCTTGTTATGTGTTAAAAACACAATCGTGTGGGTAGTACTAAGTGTTGACTGTCAGTCATTTTAACGGAGCCATAATACAGCGAAGGCAAATGGAAATATATTTTGGTTAGTAGCATAAACAGCGTGCAAAATAAGTATGGAACACTTCACAAATTTTCTAAGGAAATATGTTTCTTAAGTTGCTATTGACAAGAAATTCTCACAACCAATCCATACATGCAAAGAAATCAAACCATAGATGTCCATAAATTAGGTCATGTGTAAGAATGAGAAATGATACAGGGAAAAAGTATTGAACACATGAAGAAACGGGCAAAAAGGCATGGAAAGTCATGGCACCTGCTGCAACCTCTCAGTAATTAGGAAGCCATTATGCCAATTTGTGCAAATATCAGCTGGTTCAGTCTCACACCATCCCATGTGTTGGTTTCCCATGATGCACTGAGTATTTTTTTCTTCAGTCACCTTCTTACTCACAGTGTGTTAATAGACCTCTGTGCACTGAATCATACCTGTTATTAATCTCTGTCTCTCTTCCGCAGCATGTCTTTTATCCTGTTTTCCTTCTCTCACTCCAACCGGTCGCGACAGATGGCCGCCCCTCCCTGACCCTGGTTCTGCCGGAGGTTTCTTCCTGTTAAAAGGGAGTTTTTCCTTCCCACTGTCGCCAAAATGCTTGCTCATAGGGAGTGATATATGATTGTTGTGTTTTTCTCTGTATGTATTATTGTAGGGTCTACCTTGCAATGAAAAGCGCCTGACGTTGTGATTTGGTGCTGTATAAATAAAATTTAAATGAACTGAATCCCACCCTTTACGCCATGTTTGCCGGTCAAAGTAACTGCATATTACCCAAAACATCATAGCAACAGTGAAGTTGGGAACATTAGGTGGGAACATCATGGTGTGGGGCTGTTTTTCAGCATATGGCACTGGCACACTTCATATAATTGAAGGACGGATGAATGGAAAAATGGACAGAGACATTCTTGATAAAAATCTGCTCCCATCTACCAGGATGATGAGGATGAAATGAGGGTGGACAGTTCAGCAAGACAATGATCCCAAACACACAGCCAAGGAAACTCTCAGTTGGTTTTAGAGAAAGAAAATAAAGCTGCTAGAATGGCCCAGCCAAGCACCTGACCTGAATCCAATTGCGAATCTCTGAAAAAAACAAAACAAAAACTAAAGCTCAGCGTTCATAGAATTCAGGACCCATGAAGCCTTCAGGATTTGAAGGCTGTTTGTGTGGAGGAATGGGCCAAAATTACACCTGAACAATGCATGTGACTAGTTTCTCCATACTCCTCCATACAGGAGGCGTCTTGAAGTATCATCATAAACAAAGGCCTTAAGCGTGTTCGATACTTTTCCTCCTGTGTCATTTCTCATTATTACACAGCATTTATGGACATCTGTGGTTTGATTTCTTTGCATGTGTGGACTAGATGGGTTGTTACTGACATGCAGTGAAAACTGCTGGTTTCAACTTTAGAAAATCTAGAACAACTTCAATACATATTTTAAATCAAATTTAATCATGACAGAAAACGTGACAGGAAGTAAGAGGATGAGCTGTTAATGGTGCCTTGCACTTTAACATCTATACGCCCAGTAATGAGACAAATGAATGCTAATATTCTGCACTTGTTAGATTTGTGAACATTGGTGTTTTTACCTGGAAAACGTTTGTGGCGAACACCTACTTCTGCACAGATGTGACGGAACTGAGGAATTAACTGTTTTCACATTTTGACGTGACCTGCTGTGTTGATGGGATGAACCCACACAAGCACCATTCTCTCTTTCTCACTGGCTCAGCCTTGTCAGAGTAGTGCTTGCTTTGGTAAGTCTTATTTTGCTGTTATCTGGAGGTGCCATCCTCCTAGATAACACATTGGAGGCAGATGTTGACAAGCTTAGCATTTAGCCATGTTAAATTGGATCTTTTTTCTTTTTAACAAGAATTTTGGTTAATAATAATACCCAACAGCAGGTGGATCCTGATGCATCAGGTCTGAGATTTTCTTCCAAAGGCCTGCTTTGAAAAGTGATATAATAGACATGGGGCCATCGTCATGTAGCAATCTATCCAGCTCATGTGAAACTCCAAGGCATTATAAAGCAGAGTACAAGTAAACTGTGTCCTAATAAACAATTAGTCTCTGACATATATTCCCTCTCAACGTAAAAGATTACGATATGCCAGCTTTAGAGTTCACATCTCATTCCCAGGCTCTCTATGTGACATAGCAGCCAAGGTTAAAACGATGACTCTGCGGTGGTTGGATGCATCAGCAGGGATGATGAGACAGAGTACCGGGCTGTGGTCGACTCCTTTGTCACGTGGTGTGAGCAGAATCATCTGCAGCTCAACGTGGCAAAGACCAAGGAACTGATCGTGGACTTCAGGAAGACCAGGAAACACTTGACCCCTGTTTCAATCCAGGGGGTCAGTGTTGACATTGTGGAGGACTATAAATACCTTGGAGTACACATTGACAATAAACTGGACTGGGCTAAAAACACCACAGCACTTTACAGGAAGGGCCAGAGTCGTCTCTATTTTTTGAGGCGACTGAGGTCCTTCAACATCTGCCAGAAAATGCTGAGGATTTTCTATGAGTCTGTGGTGGCCAGTGCGATCCTCTATGCTGTTGCATGCTGGGGGAGCAGGCTGAGGGTCGCAGATGCCAACAGACTTAATAAACTGATCCGTAAGGCCAGCAATGTTGTGGGGATGGAGCTGGACTCCCTCAAGGTGGTGTCGGAGAGGCGGATGCTGTCCAAGATAAAGACAATGTTGGATAACACCTCCCACCCACTCCATGACATGTTGGTCAGTCACAGGAGCTCGTTCAGTGAGAGACTGAGATTACCGAAAAGCACCACTGAACGACACAGGAAATCATTCCTGCCTGTGGCCATCTCCCTGTACAACGCATCCACTTAACACACTGTTTGCTGCTACAACTACACATGTTTCTTTTCCAAATATTTATTTATAAGTGACTTATGTATGTATGTATGTATATATATGTATATATTGTACTATTCTTAGTTAGCGTATTGTCTGTCTTGTCTTAATGTTGGTTTAAAATGGAGCACTGTAACAAAAAATAATTTCCCCCAGGGATCAATAAAGTATTCTGATTCTGATTCTGATTCAAGTGAGCAAGGCCCTCAAGGCAAAGAGCGACCCATTCCCTTTTTGACAGGTTTTGTCTAGTCAGTACATAAATACTAAATTCCATGCATTATTTATAGGAAATGCAGACATAACAGCAGCCTTCACATTAGAGAATGTAACCCTGTTATCCTACCCACCTTGTCCTTAAATGAAACAGACGTAAAGATTTTAACTAGTCATATTCCTCTAGTGAAACAGAGATGTCCTTAATAGGGCAATGTGAGCAATCAAGAAAGACAAAACATAATGTAATAATCCCCCAAAGTGGGGCGTTATAATCATTACAAACACAGCAGTCCAGTGTGTGCACGTTCACAGTCACATCAAGTAAATATCATCTATTTAGATAGTGAGAAAGAACATGCTACATTAATCTTAAGTCTACATTAAACTATAGAGTAACTACTAGTATATATAAAATGTGTAGCCCTCATGCTCTCAGAGTTTCAAAGAAATGCCTTGAATTCTCCTTTAGAAGTAATGACTGTATAACGAAGGGGATCATTAAGCCTCAGCTGTGCAGTGGCTTTTACAATCTCTTAACTTGCTGTTTTGGTTTAACGGCCAGCAGTTTTACAATTCTGGACTCGATCCTGATCACTTTAATTGACTTCTTTTTAAACCATAGTACCTACTCTAGTTGTTGTTAGCAAAAGAGGTCTCTGAAAATATATCTTGATGCATTCTCAATCACCCAGGAAAGTAAATCTCCAGTACATTTGCATCATTATGCAGATGTACTGTTTATAAGATTGGGGAAACCTGCAGTCAGCTGGACTTCAGCTCTGCCTTCAACACCATCCTTCCAGACCATCTCCGAGGCAAGCTTTCCCAGATGAATGTGCCTGATCCCATCTGCCGGTGGATCACTGACTTCCTGACGGACAGGAAGCAGCACGTGAGGCTGGGGAAGAATGTCTCGGACTCCCGGACCATCAGCACCGGCTCCCCTCAGGGCTGTGTTCTTTCTCCTCTGCTCTTCTCCCTGTACACCAACTGCTGCACCTCCACCCACCAGTCTGTCAAGCTAATCAAGTTCGCAGATGACACCACCGTCATTGGGCTCATCTCTGACGGGGATGAGTCTGCCTACAGGAGGGAGGTTGAACGTCTGGTGTCTTGGTGCAGCCACAACAACCTGGTGCTGAATGCCCAGAAGACAGTGGAGATTATTGTGGACTTCAGGAAGCACACAGCCCCACTCCCCCCTATCATCCTGACTGACACCCCCATCACCTCTGTGGACTCATTCCGCTTCCTGGGTACCACCATCACCCAGGACCTGAAGTGGGAGCCCACCATCACCTCCGTCATCAAGAAAGCCCAGCAGAGGATGTACTTCCTGAGGCAGCTGAAGAAATTCAACCTGCCAACACGGACGATGATGCAATTCTACACTGCAATCATCGAGTCCATCCTCACCTCCTCCATCACCGTGTGGTACGCTGGAGCCACTATCAGGGACAAACAGAGACTGCAGCGTGTTGTGCGCTCTGCTGAGAAGGTGATTGGCTGCAGACTCCCATCTCTGCAGGACCTGTACACCTCCAGGACACTGCGGCGTGCAGCCCGGATCTCAGCTGACCCTTCTCACCCTGGACACAGTCTGTTTGACCTGCTCCCCTCAGGCAGGAGGCTCCGGTCCATTCGCACCAGAACCTCTCGCCACAAGAACAGTTTCTTCCCCTCTGCTGTTGGACACATGAACAATAACCACATGACTGTCCCCGCCACTAACACATGACCCTACGCTGTGTCACTGCATCATTTCATGTCTGGCACTGATCACCACCTGCACTCATGTATATATCTTTCTACGTAGCACTCATAATTCTTATTCTCATGTATATATGTTTGGCACTGATCACCACCTGCACTCATGTATATATCTTTCTACGTAGCACTCATAATTCTTATTCTCATGTATATATCTCATGTATATCTCATGCACATATCTTTCTTTCTACATAGCACTTTAATTCTTATTGTCTGCACTGAAGCACCGCAGCAATTTCCTAATGTTGTAAACCTCAACATCTGGCAATAAACCCATTCTGATTCTGATTCTGATTCTGAGATAGCAGAAATGAGTCAGAATGAGTCATATAAGCACAAAGTTCTGGGCCACCTTCATATTGCACCTCAGGGAGCTATTTGGCCACTGAAACCCATGCACCAAAACCTGGTGCACAGGTTTTGTGCTAATGCTAATTTGGAAATCTTGAGTCCGCAGAGTGTTTTTTGACTTTTCCAGTCTGTGTTCCTAAGCACTCAGCAACCCTGCTCTGTATTTTAATGCAGTCATGTTGCCATGGTCCCTAAACACTTCCACTTCACAGTAATACCACTTAACATATTTTATTTCTTCTTGGTTAGATTATTGTAATAGTCTTTTACCAGGTATCAATCAGAAATCATTACATATAATTTAGATCCCAACTTCTCCCAAGAACCAAGAAAACTGGCCACATTATACAAGCCTTCCACTTAAGTTGCTGTTCCCGTGTTGTTGTTAACCGGTTGCGGCAGATAGCCACCCCCTCCCTCCCTCCCTCAGCCTGGTTCTGACGGAGTCAAGTCAAGTCAAGTCAAGTTTATTTATAGAGCACATTTAAAAACAACCAAGGCTGACCAAAGTGCTGTACAGTAAATACAGATAAAAATACAATAGAACACAATTTCATAAAACACCTCGCTGAGCAAATAAAAAATAAATAAACAAATAAATTAAACCTTTCTAAAAGCCAATGAAAAGAGGTGAGTTTTAAGAGCAGTTTTAAAAGTTTCTAGGCTTTTGGAGAATCTGACGTGAGGAGGTAAACTGTTCCACAGTCTGGGTGCAGCCACAGCAAACGCCCTCTCTCCCTTTGTCTTTAATTTATACCTGGGAACATCTAAAAGCATCAGATCGGCTGACCTCAAAGATCTCCTGGGGCGATAAGTACTAAGGAGTTCTGACAGGTAAGAAGGTGCAGTGCCATTTAAAACCTTAAAAGCCAGCAGTAAGATTTTAAAATCAATCCTAAAAGCAACTGGGAGCCAGTGGAGAGAGCAGAGAACCGGAGTGATGTGGTCTCTTTTTTTTGAACCGGTCAACAGGCGAGCGGCAGCGTTCTGCACCAGTTGAAGGCGATGTAGACAGGAACGATCTAGGCCAGCATAGAGGGAATTACAGTAGTCCAGCCGTGAAGTAATAAAAGCATGGACCACTCTTTCTAGATCGTTCCTGCAAAGGTAAGACTTGACTTTGGCTAAAATCCGTAAATGATAAAAAGATCCCTTAACTACAGAGCTGATTTGTTTATCAAGTTTAAAAGCATTGTCAAAAATAACTCCAAGACTCTTAATGGAAGAAGTGCAATCGGAGGTTAGGGGTCCCAAAAAGTCAAGAGAGAAGTTGGGATCTTTAGGAAGCCCAAACACAATGACTTCAGTTTTGCTTTCATTAAGGTGTAAGAAGTTAAGAGTCATCCAAGTCTTAATGTCAGACAAGCAGGAGAGTAGCGGCTGCAAAGAAACATTGCAGTTTAACCTCAGAGGGAGGTAGATCTGAATATCATCGGCAAAGATGTGGAAGGACACATTATGTTTACGGAGCACATCGCCCAGAGGGAGCAAGTACAGAATAAACAACAGGGGGCCTAGTATGGACCCCTGAGGTACGCCACAGGTTAAAGGAGCTCTGGGAGATGACAGTTCACCAAGGTGAACAGAAAAACTCCTATTATTCAAATAGGACTGGAAAAACTTTAAGACAGTGCCCTTTAAACCGACACAGTGTTGAAGGCGGGCTAGCAGTATGTTGTGATCTACAGTGTCGAAGGCTGCTGTCCTTTTAACAGGAGGCTTCTTCCTGTTAAAAGGGAGTTTTTTCTTCCCACTGTCGCCAAAGTCTTGCTCATAGTGGGTCATATGGTTGTTGGATTTTTCTCTGTATGTGTTATTGTAGGTTCTACCGTATGGTATAAAGTGCCTTAAGGCGACTGTTGTTGTGATTTGGTGCTGTTTAAATAAAATTTATCTGAACTGAAAATTGAATAGAAATTTCACAAAGTGACTTGCTGCACTAGCAGCATCCTATTGCAGTACCATAGTCTATAATAGGTGTTTTCCAGTGAACGACTCATTCTTTCAAAAATTTTGTAAAAGCATGCGTGGCTAGGAGTTTGAGTTTATACACCTGTGCCAGTGGGGCCATATAATGTAGTTCTCCCAGGAGTTGATGAAAGAACTGAAAGAGAGGTAAAAGAAAGTAGGCTCAATGTTTACCAGGTGTATCTACCAGGTGTATACCATTCAAGTATAAAAAAGGGCTCTTTTGACACCGCTCTTTCTTTCCCTTCAATCATAGCCCAAGTCTATCTCCATAAAAACAAGCCAGGTCATCAACATTACAATAAACTGTGAACCCTGAAACATTAAGTCCATCTTTACAAACTTTCTTTTTTTCTCCCCACCGACTGTACTTTTCAAGGTCATAGATGGCATACTTTTTTGAAAATGACACCATAACTATTCATTTCTTGTGGTTTTACATTTAAGCCGAGCCTCTAGTACACTAGGCTCTGCTATCTTTTTGCATACAGAAGCATGGAAAATGGGTAGGTCACCACGGCATAACTCCTGCCTCACTGCAAATTTACCTTTTTAACAGAATTCAGTCTGGGTTGGGAATGTAAATCTCTTTTAATCTTATTCTTTTTTTTCCAGTATATATTATCAATGCTACTAATAGCAGGTCTTGGAACTCTTCAAATCCCACACACTAGACATTTAGGTAAAACTTGGGAACTAGGGAATGGAATGCCAGGACTGCCATAATGAATTAATTAAATACACCATTAAATAATTAATTAAATGTGGCAATAATTAATTAAAATTGGAATTAATTAAATAAATAGTTATGACACATGTAATTAATTAATTATTGACACATTTAATTAATTATGTATTTCACATTTTAATTAATTATTGACACATGTAATTAATTAATTATTGACACATTTAATTAATTATTTATGTATTTCACATTTTAATTAATTATTGACACATTTAATTAATTATTGACACATTTAATTAATTATTTAATGATATATTTATTTATTTCATTTTGGCAGTCCTGACGCCTGGCTCTCGTCATGAAATAATTTTATCTGTCAGCCTCACCCATCAAACTCAGGGGGCGGGGTTAACGCTGCCCATGCAGCTTCTCTAACATTTGATTGGTTGCCGTGCAAAGTAAGTCAAAACAGGTCGATCCTAGAAAATCGATTGCTTGTGTAGACTTGGGGCAGCCAGTTATCCCAGAATGCAGATCAAATCACAAGCAGCAATGGTGGTGGTGTAGTTTTAAAATACCCCGTTTTTCTGTCACCAGCTACACTTTTAACAGTGTTTTAGCCGCGAATGTCGCGACGTATGTCTGGTCAGGTTGTCAACATAGAACATGTTTGCAAAAGTGCTCAGATGTTTTCAGAGATTTCACTAGCTCTGCTAACAGTTAGCATGCAGAGTGCACCGAGGGGGTTACGTTAACCGGTTTGTTTACATATTCCACTCTCCGTGTTCCACATGTTGCATTCGCAGATTCTCATTTTCACCGAACGATCGTCTCTTTCCGCCTGGTCTTGTGTCTCTGTGCTTCTGTAACATAAAGAACGAGCTGACATTTTTCTCACGAAACCAGCGATCAGCTCAACAGACCCTCAGTTTACCTGCATGCATCCTCCTCCTCATCTGTCAGCTGTTTAACACCTGCTGCTAATTCAAGAAACACGCCTAGTTACCTGGTGATAGTCACAGTTTAACTGGGCAGCCGGTGCTCGATATAACGCAATGTCAGCGCATTTTTCTGCACAAGATAAGTAAATATAGTGTTTTCCCCGAGCGCAGAGCTGCTGGAGCTCGTTTCCTTACAGAGCACTTTATAGGCGAACAGCTTTATCAGCGGCTGATGTCCAATCACCGGCACACAGCTTTCAAACCTCAGCTGAGTTTTAGCTCTCAGTGGTTAAACGCTGGACTTCATTCACTCAGGTTCTGTCTGTCGGGTCACGTTTACTTCGCTGTTTTATTTACAACTGAGCAAATCGGTTTGGCTGAGGTTAAAGTTACGTTTCATAACTGCATAGTTTCACAGACGTTTAATGGTTCACTGGCACATGTGTTAGACTGAACTATCATCTAAATATCATCTGTTTTTTAATAGTTATTCAACTGTATTCTAAGCACCAGCTGTCTGTTAGAATGTGATTTTTTTTCTCTCTCTGTTGGCAGAGGTATAAAAATGCGCAGGAAAATCTGACATGCATGGCGAACTTCACCGACGATATTTAGGGAGGAATAAACACACATCAAACATAAATGAACCATTTGTCTGTCTCCATAATTGAGAGAATTTTCTCTTCTTATGTCAACACTCTCTCTCTTTTTTTTTTCTTTTTTTTTGCTTTTTCGGTCATGTTATGTTTACCTGTCAAAGGCTTGTTACAAACTATGAAACACATTGTGCAGACTTCTGGATGTTAGAAGAAAACTAATACTGCTCATGAATGAGACTAAAGGCAGGAAGGTGTCCTTTAAAACTAAACATGTTAATAGGACCTCCCTGTTTATATCATAGTTTATGATATAGCACGTGTATTTCAGTAATAGCCTGCTGAGGCCACTATACGTGCTGGCCTCATATCAAATGTGAAGGCAGACTGAGTCTATGTTTGACGTTTTTTATATCTAATCTTCCTTTTCAAACATTTAAACAGCAGCGAGTCTGCAGCTGAGGGAATACAAATTCAAATTGTCGGAACAGGTTTGCTCGTTTGTATAACTGTTATTCTAATCTGCTGCTGAGTCTCTTACACTTTTCTTTATGCTGTATATTTTCACGTCTCTGGAATAGTTGGCAGTTAGATAGTCAGCTGGGAAACTTTGTGTTAACTCATGGAGCTGAGGATATCGTGGACATGCTGACCTCGCTGCGTGGTGTACAGAGCGAGGTCAGCATGATTAATATTCACAATAAAAATATTAGCCGAACATCATGAAGTCTGTATGTGTTTCATAGTGTCGAACAACCTTTGTACAGTTAAAGCCAGCAGTTACTACATGACGGAAACACCAACGTTATCTCTTTTATGTGTTTATACACAGGTCACGCTGATTACTGAACAAAAACCCAAAGATCAGATGTTAAACAGATTTATTTGCTCTCTCTCCTCCTTAAACATGTTTTTAATGTTAGTTATAATTCAGAATTGGCGACTGAAACACGTAGGACACATAAGAACATCAGGAAATAAAACACCGATAAATATAACCTCAGTAAAAGAAGTCAGCGGGGGTTACTACAGCTGTGTACCGGGGCCTGCGCTTTGTCGGTGGGATTGCTTGCGAGGCGAGCGGGTCTATCCCACGCTTTGCCGTGAGACTGGGCAGACATCTCCGAAATCATCGAAACACTTTTGCAAAGAGGCTGTATCTTGACAAACCGACCAGACACATGAAGATTAAACCACTACATTCTCGGCTAAAAAAATATTAAAACGGTATTTGGTAACACACAAACAGGGTTTTTCAAAGCTCAGTTCTGTTAGCTTCCACATGCCGGTTGTTGTGTGCTAGAAACAATGGCCACCAGGCCAAAGCAATGGTTTTGACTCGATCAGCGTTAACCCCGCCCCCTGAGTTTGATGGGTGAGGCTGACAGATAAAATTATTTCATGATGAGAGCCAGGCGTCAGGACTGCCAAAATGAAATAAATAAATATATCATTAAATAATTAATTAAATGTGTCAATAATTAATGAAATGTGTCAATAATTAATTAAAATGTGAAATACATAAATAATTAATGAAATGTGTCAATAATTAATTAAAATGTGAAATACATAAATAATTAATTAAATGTGTCAATAATTAATTAAAATGTGAAATACATAAATAATTAATTAAATGTGTCAATAATTAATTAATTACATGTGTCATAACTATTTATTTAATTAATTAATTCCAATTTTAATTAATTATTGCCACATTTAATTAATTATTTAATGGTGTATTTAATTAATTCATTATGGCAGTCCTGGCGTTCCATAGACTTGCGCCAAAATGAGAACTGTTAAAAATGAACACCATCTCTAATTGAACTGAGTGGCATCATGCAAAAAAGCATTACATCTTCTCATTGTACCACGGCAGTCCGAATGACTCTGTCTCGACAAAAAAATGCAAGCAGAAGCAGAAGGGAAGAATACTTCCAGGACTAATTTGACCTTACAGATTGGGACTTGTGGTTCTGTGATGCACCACTAAACGATCAATAGCAATACAATGCAGAGATGTCCCCAAGTTACCCGGTGAGTCAGTTCAGTATTGTACCAATTGAGCTGATGTAAAAGACATTGATGTTTCTGGTGTCAAGCACTGAAAGCTGTGGAGGTTTTCGAAGCAGAGAGTACGGTACCACTTTATGGCACGGCTTGTAGGAAAATCCTGTACTTATCCTAATTGACTTCATACACATGCATAATTAGACTGAATGCTGGTGAAATATGAAGCATGTCAATACACATCTGGGTTCTCATGCTAAGATTTTCGGCATGTGAAAAAATACACGCATGGCAGGTTGTTTGACGGGATGACATTTCTTTATGAGAATGAATCACCAGCATCAAAGCATCATCCCAGGCTCATGCCTTTTCATTTACATGGCTGTCTATCACCGACATGGCACGCATTAGCAGTGAAAGAGAGAGCGAGATCGAAGTAGGTGGAGAAAGAGACCAGTAAAGCGTTACCTTTGAGCACATCTGTGTGAGCAGACATGTAATGCAGCAAGAAAAGATGAATGTCACACAGCAGCTATGGACATACATGAGAGAACACGAGAGAGAAAAAAATAAAGTGATCGCACCGACTGTCTTAAAATCAATATAAAGATAGTGGAGATTATGAGTCGTTGAAACAAATCCAAACTTTTTCATCTCCGTGCTTCAAACCATGATATATTTGTACAATAGATTCGTACCAGTTATTTATAAGTTGAATTTCTAAAATAACAAACATATAAAAGCCACTAATATGCAAAAAGACACCATGACATTCTTTCTTTTAGTTCAGCAGCTGCCAGAGACTCTTCTAATAAAAGTGTAGCCACTTAAAATGTAGAAAAATGTAACAATACGAAAGCTGTCACTAGCAATTATTAAAACTAGAGAGATAATTATCACCCGACTCTGCTGTTCCAATCTGCTTGGCAGTGATTAACTGAATTTTAAGTCATTTTCAGCTGTACGGCTCACGACTTTGATGTGATAGTTCACTCTTAGTGCTCTCTGTTGATTTCGGCCATAGCAGGCAGCTGTTTTCAGTGAAAACGCACTAAAAACCAACTGCTCGTTACCTGCTTAATGCTAAATGGCAGAGATGACATTAGCAGCTAGCTGGTTAGCATGTTTAGCAGATGCAGTTTTCAGTATGAACTTGTTTCACTTTTAAGCCCCATGTGGCAAAAGAGGGGAGAAAAATATCAGTTCTTGTTCAGTGGGTTTGACGAGGAATCTCTTATGCTTTTTTCCTTATTTTCTGACAGAAAATAAGGAACAAGTACAAGTGATTCCTCTGAGCCACAATCTCAGGCTTCAGACTTCTGTAAGCTCTTGGTTTCACACACTTTTTTCAACTCTTAGCTCTGTATGTCAGTGAGGAGTGAAAACCTTAATACGGTCTTCCCAGGCACACAAATCCAACTAATCAAGGCTTCACCAAGGCCCAGTATAAAATAAATGAGACTTATTTTGAACTACAAAATACAAAAAAGAAAAAAAAAAAAGCTTATTTTGCAGAACACAGGAATTAAAATAATAAGCATCATGGGTCTTGTTTCATAATGTGAATTGCCCTCTAAAACCACTGGAGCCTACATAATGGTACTTGATAGTTTAGTAAATTTGAAGCCCCTCTTTAACTTAGAACTGAATCCAGGCTTTGTCTTCTAAATATGTCTCTAAGCCCTGAGCCAAAATAACTCCAATAAAATAAACAGGGTTATTCTCACATGTGTCACAGCTTTAGCTAGTACTCTAAGGACGAAGCAATGTGGTAAATCCATTTGTCAGCTTAGATGTTTTGGTTTGTTTCCAGTTTAGACTTAGTTTCCACTCTCTAATTTTCATTTGCATTCATTTTTAACTGTTGCTTTTGCTTATTGCGAGTTTAGAGTTACACACCAAAAATAGCTGCTCTGGTTTAGCAAATTTAGATGCGGTTAAATAAGCCTACAGCTCTTGTCAGATTAAGTAAAATGGCACTTGGCATGCCAAAGGTACCCAGTGCGTTAATATGACACTGATAAATCCTGAACACATGTGATAAGTTATGAAGGTATGATAGCCATCTTACTGTGGCCATAAGCAGGAGATGGAAGAGGAGATTTTTTGTGAATGAGATGTCAGCGGTTTTGGCATTTCAAAGAAAAGGCCGTCCGAGTCTATTTCTTGGGGAAAAAAAGTGACAAATATTATTAGGCTATACATTATCCCATGAACCCTATCAATCTTGTCTGCCATCAGCCCTGATGTCTGGATTAATAACATGGAACAATTTAGTTATGTGAGCTGGACAGATGTGACCGTGTTCACAATCTTTTTCAAAGTGGGTGAGCAAAACACTATTGATTTCTCCTCTGCAGATGGATTAAGGAACGCGTTTGGCCTACTCAGGAGAGCGGTCTTGGGATGACTTCGGTGTAAATATGAAATACTTGTGTGTGTGTGTGTGTGTGTGTGTGTGTGTGTGTGTGTGTGTGTGTGTGTGTGTGTGTGTGTGTGTGAGTATTAGTGGACAGACAGAAAGATAGATTGCTAGCTGAAAGTCTACCAGTGACATTTGGCTGTTTTCTGTCTGACATTTCTGCAGTCAAACAAACAAGGTCCAATCTGTCAAGAGCAACAGAGCAGTATATTGAGATACCTGACTAGATAAAGCTAACAGAGAGGGAGAAAAAGAGGCAGATTGTTTTAGACAGATTTTTTTTTAAGTTTAATTAAGATTATGATCGACTGCAAATGACCAATTATTTTAAAAGATGGCTAACTGCAAGAGAATCATTCAGTGTCGGTAGATATTTGATGGAAGGTTTTATGCGCATTCACAAGGACACACCAAATAACCTTAGCGTTTTTTTACCCCCCCCCCCCCCCCCTTATTGATTTCTCTTTAACTTTTCATGTTCCAATCATTTTTTTCCCTTGTTGTCCTTCATCGCGTGATCTTGTATTTTTCATATTTCACTGCCTTCGCTTTCCTTTTCATTCAAACTGCCTGTGCACATGTGGGGAATATAATTATATTTGTGACTTGGAAATACAAGCCAAGGTTGACATATTATATAAGCGCAGTAAAATAATAAAAAAAAAAAATTTAATGAAAATAAAAAATGTGTAAGATTTATATATGATGGAAATATGACCTGAATATGTACTAGAAGGATGCATAGGTTGGTTGTAATATATACCACATATTGGTTACATTTCTTTGGCAACAGATTTAGTTTTGTTATATACAATCTCTCTTTTTTTATGTCATAAAGTGTGCACGCTGAGGTAGTGACAGTGCAGATAAGTTCTAGTTGTCGGCCTGTATTTTCCTGCCTCTCTAATGCTGTCTTATTACCAGCACCCATCCCACAGAAAAAGACCTCCTTCTACCTGTGATCTTCCAGTGCTGACACGATCTTCTCAGTGTCTTTGCTTATGCTATGCAAAATGACAGCCCCAAGTCCTCTGTTCCACTGCCAGATAGCAGTGCGAGGGGGGCCGCGGCTATAAAGCAGAAAATACCGAATCACATTCAGCTAATACCCTCAGCGATGACAGCCTCCGTCTTAGTTCAGTTAAAATTTGCTGCTGCAGAGACACCAAGGGCTGTCCTACTCTAGTGGCTCTGCAAGTTTGCTACAAAAAATAACACTTTTATTGAGTTTGCATTAGGGCGAGCAAAGAAACTGTCGAAGAAAGCATCAAGGATGCAAGAGGGCTGTTTAAGTGGTGACAGTCATGAAGAAGAGGCATGTTTTGAATGATTGTTTTGTTTTGTTTTGGGGGTTTTTTTTGGGCTGTGGGGAGAATATGTTGGACAGGCTGAAGGAGCCTGGAGCACAAATGTTGCTCCGTCATGCAGGAAAGAACTAATTGGGAAAGTTTTGACGTCTGATAAAGATGATCTATTGAATTGGGGAGTGGGGATTTTCTAGGGACATAGATCAGAGTGAAGCCTCAGAATGGATGCCATTGTGGTATAGGAAGAAAAAAAACAATGCAATTTAGAGGATACATGGGTCTAAGCAGTATTATTTGGATAACAGTTATGATTTCCTGGGTACACTTTGAGCCATCTGGAAAATCTTGCTGTAGGTACGGTCATCAAGATTGACCTTCAGTGTCAACTTAGTCACTGACAGCAAGATCCCAGCAGTGGTGGGATGATTTCCAGAAATCTTATATGGCATGCTAGAAAGATACTGAGGCTGGGTGGTAGCAGCAACACCAAGAGAACTGCCCTTATAAAAGTACACCCAGCCCCGTTGCTTGATCTAGAGCATAAAAAATATGCCTTTAATCAACAACCGTAAGTACAAAGCTTCTTTTCAAATCAGGAATACTTTGAGTCCCATAACAGCCACAGAGTGTATTGGCTGAACTGAAATAAATACTGTAGGTGATTCGAGGGTGATCTTGTGCATACACATTCTAAAGCCTTAGGTCTAAAAATAGGCTTCCCTGCTGTCCCTATGATAGGCATAGCAAGCTTACATGTTGGCAGACAAAGGCAGTCTGTGTTGGCATCAGCAGGCTAAATCAGTGGAACGTGAGGAGGACATATGTGCAAAATTGACTAGACCTGCCTTGGTTGGCTCACTATTCCTCCCACATTCTGCTTTGCAGGAAGAAGAAAAGGTAGAGAGTGGAAATATATTCTTGACCGTCTGGTGCTGTGTTCAGGTCTCCCTTAAGGTTCAGGTTTGGATCTGAGATGAGTCCAGTGGGCATGTGAGATTTGTTGTGTAGGAGGCATACAGAGCTGATGCTTTACGATCTGCATGAGTTGGCTGTTGCTGTCTCTCACCTCCTGCTTAGTAGGTGGATTGGATGATATGCCAGATTTGTCCCAGACGACTTTGTGTATGGTGCCCGCAGTCAGTGTAACAAAGCCTTGGCTGTTTAAAATGGTTGGATAAGTAGAGAGGAGCATGTCACCTTAAAGAACAGGTACAGTTTTTTCCAGGTTTATCTCATTACAACATTCATGTTCCAGATCTACATGTAAGTGTCGGAATTTTTAATGAACTGTGGACTGAAGATCTGGTTCACAGTCTGTGTAAAAATAGATTGTGATGATAGGAAGATAAAGTGCCATCAGTGTAAATGGCATATATTAACACACATCTATATATCATCTTCATGCATGCCAGTGTCACAGTGTTGAATGCAGCTCCAGTAAACTGTGACTGCAGGGAGAAACTACATTAGGAGTGTGGTGAAGACGGTATCAGTTTTATGACAACAGTGTCTAATATCTTAACAAGGTTCAGATCTGTTACCATGAACATTTGTTCAGACATCTTTCTAAAAGATGTATCCCACTGACTTCGGTGACTCGTGGCTTTTCTTCGAGTCAACAATGAGTGTTTTAACATCTACTGAATTTCATTAAACCTTTAAAGGATACTTGGTACAAGAACGTGCACAACAACATTTATTGCTGCATTTTTATTTAATACCTTCAGCGTAAGTCAAATTTTTTATGTATTCAATATTTGTTTTGTGACTAAACATCTGCAGATGAGTGGCAATCCCATCAGTGTTTCTTTGTGTTTAATGCAAATTGGAAAATGTTAGCATGCTGCTTAATACTGGGATTTACATTATCATAGCGTTTTAGCATGCCAACATGTCTGTGCGGCTCAGTAGCTTCGCTGAGACTAGCGTGCCACTCCCAAATATGTCTCTGATGGTCCCTATTCCATTTAATTATGCCCTGTCTTTATCCTTAACGGAACTTAGGCTCACAAAGCCCTCGGCTATACAATTTAGGAAAGTTTAGAAAGGCTGAATTTGATGCAAATTTTTTTCATGCATGACACACTACAGCCGTACAAAAGGGACACATTAAATTGATCCAAAGATCAGGATAACCTCCAGCCCATAAACAGGACCAAAATCCCTAACTTGGATATGTGCTGTCCTTTTGGTGTTAACAGTTACAAATACAAATACAAGTCAGCAATGCTATTAAGTAAATTGTGCCTCATGGAATACACAGTGATCAGACACAAAATGAAAACTACCTTTCTAATATTGTGTAGGTCCCCCTCGTGCCAAAACAAAACAGATCAGGACATAATCTCTTAGTGTCCCAGGGTTTCTGGCAGAAGGGTTACAGCAGTAGTTCCTTTGCATCCTGTAGGATGCACATGGACTACCAGATTGACAACTGCTCAGTACCTTTGGCTCGCTGTTCCAAAGTAGTTTTTGCAGTGTAGCGGGGAACATTGTCCTGCTGGGAGAGTACATGTCATGTTCATGAATGCCAGATTTATCAGCGGAAGGCTGCATTGTTACAGTTAGACCACACACTTTTAGACGAAAGACCCTTCAGGACAAATAAAGGCAGCTACAAGTTTGAATGCACTGTTGATCTTAATCTCAAATTCTACTATGCCAATAAGAACTTGTGTTCTTCAGTTCTTTACAAGCTATGTGTAATTAAAGGGTATAATTTCCCTGTAATTAAATTCAATTTCACTGTATTATATTTAAAATTTGAATGTATTTATATTTACATGCAAATACTTAAAGGTAGGTACACTAAAATAAGGGGTTAACAAGTCAGATTTTACAGGAAACAAAGAAATAATTATACTGCAAGTAAATTTAAGTCCTGCCTAATTTCCTGGCAATTTAAAAACAAGCAATATTTATTTACATCATAAGTATGCTGTACTTTTTGGGGATATTGTGCAGTAGTTTAACCTTCAGGAAGTTAAACTTCAGGAAATTATGTGATACTATTATAATTATTTACAGTATAATCAGTTCTATGTTTAATGTAAAAACTGGTCTTGTTTACTTTACCTTTAAGTATTTGTATGTAAATATAATTACATTGCAATTTCAAATAACATACACAAACACTCCAGGGTAATTATGTCATCTTTCTAACCATATCATGGAGCAATGTAGTAGCTCATCCAGGTCCATGATCCACAACATTTCACAGGTTATTATGTGTGAAGTTCAGAAAGACAGTGAACAGCTTTCTTGCCACTGGTTGACCGTTTGGCAGAAACTAACGGGAATTAAAATTAACAGAGAAGTCGAGGAGGCTTGAAAACAGTCATATACAGACAAATTAATCAATTTAAATTCTTAGTATGAAAATATGTAAAGCACGTCATAGCACTGACATATTACTGATGTAAGTGTGATAGGCAGGCCCACCTAACCCTTTTATGCATGGCAACAATCTGGATTTTTATTCATCTTTAGGTATGAAAAAAAGATTTTTGAAATTCCTTTTTTTTAAGCAGGTACTTTTTAAAGAGCTTTTTACATGTCCACTTAGGTGGACGGCATCACCTTTGGAGTGGGTGGCAGGGTATGGAGTGGTTTATGTGCAAGTATACAATCAACACTGACACAAATACAAGAAAACAGCCTTTGAATAGCTGTCCACTGTAGTGACCACTATGCGTGAAAGGGGTAATGTAGGAGTCAACTCCCTCCATGGTCACGGCCAATAAGATCATTGTCATTACCATCTAACAGGATGAAACTTACCTGTAACGTGTGACATTTTTCAGCCTGTCATTTCGTATTTCATGAAAGTCTTTATTTGTCAATCTAGTAAGATCGACAATCGTATGTTAAGGACTTTGCTAAATGGCTTGAACTAAAAAATAAAAAGAAAGTACATCAAGAGTGAACATTTTGAAGTGTTCATGAAGGTTATGTTACGAAAACGAAACAACAAACGTCGTCTTGACCTTTTGCACAATTTGGGTGAAGACCCATTACTTCATCACTGTGTGAAAGTTTGATAAAATTCTGACCTGTACTGTAGTACAAATAGCCAATTTGGGGATTATTGACGAATGGCCTAGCGACTCTTTGCCATGGCAGGAGCTCATTGGTCCTCAGCATAGATGAGCTAAAACTGATTGCACTGTAATCCGAATACGGTCAACAACAGAAAACAGAACTTGCCAGCTGCTTTACTGTTGAGTTAACTCGTACTTTTTGTGATAAGCCTGAGCATTACATACTTTCCAGAGCTACTTTTGTTGGCTGGGTGGATTTTGCATCCCATGACATTAGCTGGATTTTCATGGACTTTTCTTTTAATCATTATTTCACTGGTGACAAGCTATTGAATATGCATGAAAAGCTGCACTAAAAAAAACACGTCTCAGTGACAATAGACTGTAGATTACAGTCAATCCCTCAAACTGAGAGTGCAATGTGGATGTCAAAACACACAAAGGGATAAAAAAAAGAAAAAGCACATGGCAAAAACAACCAAACAAACAAACACGCAAACAGGCACAAACAACACTGCAAATCCTGTCATCATCCTGTCATCTTCATACAAAGATGCATTCAGCAGGCTGTTTGGTATTTCTGGTGCAAACCTCTCAAGACATTAATGAGTAAAATGTTAGCTCATGTTGGGTGGATGGATTTTCACACTAGGCAAATTCTGCCAGAGAGGTTTCACACAGAGACATTGTTTTGTGATTCACACATACCAAAGGAACGCAGACACACACACACACACACACATACACATGTGCGTGTGCATACGCACACAGAAATAAACACAGATTTAGGGAACACTTTGTTCGCTGGAAGTTGCATACTCGTGGGCATGGGGCTGCTGCTCTATATTCAGTGGCTGCCTATGGTTTGGATATAACTCATTTCTGAAAGCAAAAGCCTGACAACCCACTGTGTCTCCTATTGGCTTAGTTTTGTTTTTGTTTTGCCGCTGTTCTAATATTGAATTCCCAAGCTTGCTCGCTTGAGAGCAATCTGCCTGAATTTACTGCAGCTGTAATGCCAGTTTCCCCAGGAAAGGTGACCTCCACTCCAGGTGTGGTGAATCTGTCAGAGCTTCCCTCCCACCACCATCCCTGCAATCTAATGACAACAATTTCTTTGCAGTGCATCTTCAAGGAAGTTGATTCCCTTTTGTGGCTAAAGGGATATTTCACGATCAAGTGTGATAAAGCCTGACATAATTAGCTGCTTATTCAAACATGCACATATGGTCGTGGTATAAAAATAATCCTACACATTCATATATCAAGAGACACAGAGGATGATAGAGATGAAAAGCCTTCTTTACACATTATGCTTCTCTGATTAATGGGAAAAAAGGGGGCTGAAGGCACTGATAAAAGAATCTGTATTATTATCTCCTCATTTGATCATACTACCAACAAACAAGTGTGCAAAAGGCAGCTTGAGTGAAATTCATGTTTTGTTTTCAGTAGAAAGCAGAAGGTAATGAACCTATAACAAGACTAGATAGAAACTTGTATTTATGTTGCATTATAGATCAAAGAGTCCTGACAAAGTAGACAGATAAAAGCTTCTGAAAATGTGCCAAATTCGGAAAAAAACATCACTGTGACAATTTTACATCAACTAATAGTAAAGCTATGATTCCCCCACATGTTCCCCTCACCCCCCACCTAGTTTTTGTTGTCTCAAAGTAACCTATTTTACTGTGTGGCTACATCACTGTATACATTTTTAAGTTTGGGAAGTCACATCACCAATAGCCCAAGGTCTTGAATAATCAGGGCTCGCCTTATCTTGAAGACCTCATAGCACCATACCGCCACAGCAAAGCTTCACTCTTGTGCTTCCTAGGATATTTAAAAGTAGAATGGGAGGCAGAGCCTTCAGTTTTCAGGCCCCTCTTCTATGGAACCTGCTCCCAGTTTGGATTTGGGAGAGAGACATCCTCTCTACTTTTATAGTTAGGCTTAAAACTTTTCTTTTTGACAAAGGTGACCCTGAATTCTCCCTTAGTTAGGCTGCAAGAAGTCTAGGCTGCTAGGAATGTCACATGATGCACTGAATGTTTTTTTATTCCCTCACCTCTTTTCCCATTTTTCAATTAACGGTAATCGTCTTTTATTATTCATCTCTGCCTCTCTTCCACAGTGTGTTTTTTGTCCTGTCTCCATCCCACCACTCCCATCCAGTCATGGCAGACGGCTGTTCCTCCCTGAGCCTGCTTCTGTTGGAGGCTTCTTCCTGTTAATAGGGAGTTTTTCTTTCCTGCTGATTGTTGGGGTTTCCTCACTATTAGTGTAGGGTCTTTACCTTACAATATAAAGCGCCTTATGGCAACTGTTGTTGTGATTTGGCATCATATAAATAAAATTGAACTGCAATTAAAAGGATAGAAAATGCAGTTCTGAAAAAGATGAATTCTTAATTTGTGCAACTTAAACGACTTCTTTAAACGATTTCTGTGTTTTACTATGAATGAAGCATTAAACAATCATTTGATCATGTCATATTGATCATGGAAAACGTATGTACCAGCTGTGCCAAATGAGGGGAAAGAAGGCGACACCATCTGCGGTAAGACGATACGCTGGTTGAAGGCATTCTGAGAGAACTTCAACTCTCAGAGAGGATAAGTACAGGGAGTTTCAAGAAATATAATTATTTGTAAGTTCTGGGTATAGATGCATTTTCTTTTTTGGCACAGTACTATTAGACATAATTTACATTGGCAGGAACTAGGTCAGCATTCTCATAACATGGCTAATGATTAACACCCTTGTGGACAACCAGTAATGTGCTGACTAAGGTAAAGAACAGCAATGGACATGCTCATAACTTGAAGCCCAGAGGTGTATAATGACCACTGGTTACCATGTATCTGATGTGGAACAGGCTTCAGGGCCATGCAATGTAAAACAGGCCACTCCATTTATATCACAGGAGCTGTAAAGCTGTCACTGCCACTCCATGCTCTTCTCACATAAAGCTGATTTGTGATGGCTCCAGTCCGCCAGCCCTCAGTCTCCCTAATGATGCCGAGATCCATCACACTCATTTAATCAGGGCTGTAAGGAAAGCAAAGAAGATGTATGAGCCCATTGTGTGCCTCAAAAGGTGCTTTATAAAGTCACTCTTGTACCCTGTCCCACACCAGTGGAAATTTAGATGCTAACATAATCAGTAATTCAGTGCAGTTGAAGATGTTTTGTTCTCCTTTTGTTATCACCCGCTTGACACTAATGAGAGTGGAGCACAAACACCTCATACTCCTGAATGAATGTTAACATTTGATACAGTACAATGCCCATTCTTTAAATTCCACAAAAGAGAGGATGCGACTGAAGTCCTACAAAAAGATTACCTTCCCAATATGATCATCCCATAAAGAATTTCGACGTTTTTGATCAGGCTAATAGTAGATTTAAGCACTATAACCAAATTCAGGCACTTCTACTTCTTGGCTTCTTTATGCGTGTACACTAGTCTGGTGTTTCTATAATCAACATCTGAGTCTTTCTTTTCCTCACATCAGTTATGATAGGTGCATGCAGCGAGCATGCATGACAGCTTAATGCCTGAGGGTGGAGGCTGAGGTGGTGGACTTGGTGCACGTGGAGGACCTGGGAGTTCACCGTGCAGTCAGCTGTGCACGATGGGGAAGCTAGTGGAGAGTGCTTTAAAGAAATATGGAAATAAGTCCATAATTCTCTGTCTGTACAGCAGGAAAAGTCTTTCTCGTGACCTCAAATGAATAATCCGCCATGTGACCCGCCCTTCAACTCACACACTCACAGTGTGGTAAGACAGATAATGAAGAAAGCATGGAAAAAAGAAGAAAGCCAGCATCTTAACAAACTGCTCTGACAGAGAAGTGCGTAAAAATCAATGCAAACTTAAAAAGAACTAGGCAGAGTGATGTCTCCCCCCCTTTCTTAGTGCTTTTGATTCTGAGAATAATAAATTTAAGTTATTGCTGTTAGCTTCTTTTGTTTTCACTCAAGACCATTTCAGAGGTCACTGCAGTGACTGGCTTTTACCCGTGCTTGACTGCAGACAATTCCACATCATCAGGTGCGAACATTACATCAGCAATTTAGCAGAAAGCTGCCAGTTTTATTCTGTTCTGAACCACATCATCTATGGTAGTGATTTTCAAAGCGCCCCTTGTTGATTCAGTGGTCTGAACCAGAACTGGTTCATTCAAAAGACGTGTTGCCCATCGCTAAATACCACACTGGCGCTCCGACGACAAAGTCCCACTCAGTGAACTGAAACACTGCTACTGAGCTATATTCCTCATAATCAACCATATTCTCGCTGTGTATGCATGGGCTCTCTCTGGGTATTCCGGTTTCCTCCTACTGTCCAAAGAAATGATGTTAGTGGGACTGGGTTAACTGGGGATTCTACATTCCCCATAATGTGAGTGTGAGTGTAAATGATCATCTGCCTCTCTGCGTTAGCCTTGCAACACGCTGGCATTGTGTCCAAGGTGTATCCAACTTCTCACCCCATGGCAGCTGTGATAGTCCCTTACAGCACCTGCGACCCTGAACATCCTGAATTAGATAAGCAGAAGAAAATGTATGAATGGATGGTTTTAAAAAAAGCATCTAAATCTCAATATTTTAGACGGCATCTCTCAGAGTATCAGAAACGCTGTTTTTTCACATTGATCTACAGTTCTGACTGTTACTTAAGCTAATGTTTTCATATTGGCATAATGACTCTCCGCTATTTCAAGTACAGTGGTACTTTAAAGTTTTGATCATGTGGCTTTCTAAGAGTAACCAC
Organism: Diplotaxodon limnothrissa; assembly: GCF_057381915.1. Lineage (NCBI taxonomy): Eukaryota > Metazoa > Chordata > Actinopteri > Cichliformes > Cichlidae > Diplotaxodon > Diplotaxodon limnothrissa. Next base: position 53,769,257 of record NC_140602.1, on the reverse strand, counting down.
CTGAAGACTTGGGCCATCATCTCTTCGGGCTACACCTATGTCCACAGAATCTGGGATTACAGTACATAGCCAACATTTGCTCCAAGGGATATACTTAATCAGTCACAGGATGCAAATAAATCAATGACCTGCATCGCTTGCTCAGTGAACGAGTGCATCCCAGTACATTAGCCTGCAACTGATGGAGAACGTGTCATTTCGGGAAGTGATTTTGCTCAGCTCGTTTCCTAAAACTGTTTGCTCTTTAAGGTGCGCAACTGTAACAACACCATCCTGTGCAGATCGTCTGTGAATGCATGGTGGATGCTGGTTGATATACTGGGGTGAGAAACTAGAGGATAGTGTGAGGAAAGAAGAGGGTTGTTAGCACCCAAACAAATAGCTGACTCTGTATTCCTCCAGGCAGAATTAGGTTACTTCTCCAGTGAAGCTGCCCAATATACTGTGCAATGAGGTTAGGGTCATTGACAGGCCTCAGATCATCACTTTACCTGTGTGTCACTGTGTGTGTGTGTGTGTGTGTGTGTGTGTGTGTGTGTGTGTGTGTGTGTGTGTGTGTGTGTGTGTGCAAGCATGCATTAATGAGTGTATAGCCATGATGTAAGGAAAATCAAGAAGAAAGAGAGACAGGAAGAAAAGACCGAAACAGAAATTGAAAGGGAGGTGGGTGAAAAAAGAGGAGGAACACTCAGAGTGAGACACCCACCGTCGCTGCTTGCGAGAGCTTAGCCCAGTGGGAGAGCCCATGCCACCATATTAGATTTTCTGCCTTATTGCCTCAGCCAGACTCTCTCGCCTCAGGTCACTTTCTTGTATAAAGGGACATGCATTACTCCAATCTCCTGGAAACCTCCCAGATATGTTGATCCAAGGCCAAGGCTTTAATATCAGCCAGGTAACCTCACACTGTGCACCCCAGCTTAATTCAATTCAAACAACTTTAACAACGAACGTGTCAATATTGGAAAACATTAGATTCGATAATACATGTGTGTATATGCCATTTGAACAGTCGCAGGTCCCCAGAGATCAGCGAGATTTATCTTAGCAGGGAGCTGCATCAGCAGCCACATCACCTCTCATTCAGTTCATAAAAGAGGAACACTGTTTAGCTAAAGAAGCCTCCTTCACTGTTTTTTTCCAATCAGGGCAAACTTGTTTGAATGTTTTCCAGATTGAGATCTCACTGGTTTTAAAGAAAGGAGCAAAGAACATATATAAAATAGTGATTATTTATTGCCTTTGCTATTTTGCTATCTGGTGAAACCTGACTGATTAATGAAAGGCAGCTCATATCACACATGTGCAGACTTGCAAATGATTTAACATGACGTAGCCAAACACTGCAACACTCCCGGTGCCTTCGCTATAGATTAGCTTTGCATGTAGATAAGATTGACACGTGGAGTCGCGGACGTGAAAAATATCCCAAATACTTGAAATAAAGCATGCTCATCATTTACTTTAACGTTATCCCATATATAACCTTGAACACCACGCTCATTCAGGAAATATGGTTTACAGGAAAGGATACGGCAGAACTCCTGGCCCTGTACAGTGTGTTACAGATGGGGATGCAGCACTGCAGGTTATTACTGATGTCTGGAAACAAATGAGGAAATTACGAACAAATGCTATGACTCATCTATCATATGCATCCGTGACATGCCACGGCGTGTTCTAATGCGCACGAGTCTTTCTAATCCCCTTTGTGCAAATTCATATACTGAGCTGAAACCGTGAATCAATATCTGAAGAAGCCTTAGCTACATTCAATTTGTTCGTTTAGCTGCACTGTGCCATTATCAAAGAAAAATCGTCTGCATTATGCATGTTGCATTTGAAGTCCGTGTGCTGGATGTGTACCTGGGTGAACTCAGAAAAGATGATTGAGAAGGATATACATTAAAAAAAATCCATTATCGCTCTTATCATTTGCATTTTCTTTAAACAGAGAGCCACAGCAAGGTTTTCTAACAGCAGCACCGCCAAGAAAGGAGTGACTGAACTCTCCGTGGCATGATATGCAGAGACTGGGGGAACAAAGGATGAGCAAGAAAGATGTTTGTGTGGCAAATTAAACAGAGATAAGGGTTCTCTCAAAACAGAGGAGAGAAAAGAGGCATTTGCCAAAAACCGAAGTCATTCCTAGGTCATGCAGATAGACGAAAAACAAGCTGAGACTGCAGCGGAAGCTGTATCAGCAGATAACAATAATCTGCACGGGGACTGGTAACAACCTTTTCTTTCATATATGGACAAATGGAGATGTCGCTGAAGTCTGAATTCATGAATGGCATTTCCAGAGGAACGGCAGCTTTAATGACTCAAAATTCCTGTTTTAATAGAAAAAGACTAAATTATGTAACTTAATTCGCTCTGCTACATTTAAAATCCACTGGGTTTAATCTTGGTGTAGTACAGAGACTAGTCGCAGCTATGAGACACGAGTTCCACCAGTCTCATCAGCTCTACGGTGCTGCAGTATCAGTTTGTTTAGCTGAATGTATGGAAAAGAGACGAGGGTCTGGAAGCCCAGGCTCACACTTCTATAGCACAGATCACTCTCCAGATAACATTTTAATTCAGTGCAATGATTTATGCATTTTCTACATAATAACCAATGCCAGGCCTGTAATGCATTACATTCCACTGTACAATTGCATTTCAGGTTATTAAACTTGTAATGTTTACTTTTCAAAAGGGATAGATGTATTATTTTTTAATTTTGTTTAATTATTTAGAAATGCTAAAATGCTAACTTTATTAACTGCAGCACTGTGGTGAAGCAGTATACATCAGTTTGCTTCACTAGTGGCTGCATGACTACATTAGCACTTTTTTGTCTCCTGACTAACATTAAGACAGCAAACATGTTCATGATGACTCCCGCTGATTGAATTTTAAGTCATTTATGGACAGAAGATCTAGAAAATATGACGTATGCAAATGTAGTGTCCACATCCTTCATGTGCAAATGGTTAGCCTTCCTTATAAAGTTCAATAAAGTCTTTTCAGATGGAACTCAAGCATATCTTCATAAAAAGCGGCTAGAGAGAAAAGTAAACACAACTTCCTAAACATCAGACGTCCATCAGCCAGTTTCCCCTAACCTCTAAATCAGTTTACAAGTAAAAAATGCTTGAAAGAAAAAACAAACAAACTTGAATTTAAACTGATTTTCTCCCATTTACCAACTTACTGCTTATGTTCAGTTTCGGTTTTATTTGTTACATGTACGTGTCATGGTCCTGGATCTGTTGCCCAGAGTTTTCAAGGTCTGTTGAAATATCTTTATGTTGTTAAGTTTAGATTTCTTGTATTCTTTTAGAACTTCTCCTATATCTCTTGTAGGTTATCTTTAGTATTTTCAGTGTTTCATAGTTTAGTTATTCACATTTCTAGTTCTTAGTTTCTTGTCTTAGTTAGTTCCCTCTTGTGTCCTGTTCATGTTAGTCTTTTCTCTGTATGGTCTGGTAGTGTCCCCTGTCTGTCATTCTCCCAACCACCCCTTATGTTGTCTCAAGTCTCCATTTGTCCATTGTTAGAATGTCAGTCACTTTCCTCTCATGTAGCCTCAGTGTCCCTGATTCTTGACTCCTTTTCCAGTGTAGTTTCTGTTAGCATGAGTTTTTCTATTCTGTATTTTATCTCCCTGCTTTGTTTTGTACTCAGACCACCAGCCTAAATAAACGGCTTGCTTTTGTTTACTACAGTTTACTTTTGAGTGTCTGTGTTTGGGTCCTCACATGCCGCAATATTTGAGCTGCGCACTCCGCAGCTCATGACAGCAAGTTATGACAGGGTCAGCATTACAATGAAATGTGTTTGACAAGACAAAAACCAGGTCACGCAGCATCTGAAAATTCTGCAGGATAAAAAAAACTAAAGCAATATGAGTTTAAAAACTAATATGAAAAAAAGTAGATAAAATAAAAAAAGATAAAAGAATCCATAAATAAATAAACAAACATTCTTGAATTTACACGTCCCACTTCCCATGTCTGCCTGACAGTAAAAAGTAGAGTAGCTGTTATACTGGATGGACGTGATACCTGATGATACTGTGGGCCTCACTCAGGCACTGTTGGATGTAGATGTCCTTAATGTAAGGAAGGATCTTGCCCGGCTCTCTGCCGCCTCTACCGCTCTCTGCAGTGCTTTTCGGGTTGTTGGTAGAGAAACAAACTAGCTAATGAATGCAGCTCAGTGGTTCCTACAGTAGAAAAAAGTAAGAAAGAACTTTGAGCTCTTGTCGATGAGTCCATGCTATAACCTAACTAACATTGACCTCATCTGGGCTGTAACTGGTAGTCCCAAAAGTTTTGAAAGACATTGACATCACCGAAAAGCAAAGACAAAATAAAGAAATAAAAATAATAGTGGTCTAAGGAGCTTGGAAAGAAAAGCGTCTGGACTTCTTTAAGTTGCTTGAAGACGTTTCACCTCTCATCCGAGAAGCTTCTTCAGTTCTAAGGGTCAATGGTGGAGAGTCCCAGATTTAAACCCAGTGGGAGTTTCCCCCCAAAGAGGGACAAAGGACCCCCTGATGATCCTCTACCTAATCACATCCGCCACGGTGTGAAAGTGGGTGTGTGTCCCAATCAGCCAGGGTTTCGGGTGAGCTCATTGTGAAACCTGGCCCCACCCTATCATGTGATTTCCTGAGGTCAGATGGCCCAGGATGTGAGTGGGCGTTAAGGATTCTGGGAAGGAATCTCAAAACTGGATTATGGATGGCAGACAGTTGGTGTCATTTTCTTTCCAAGCTCCTTAGACTATGATGACCTGGATGACTGAGAACCTTCACAGACAAAAATAATAGTGCAATAATCTGTCACAAATAACGTTATATTTGGTTGTGCAATGGCAGACAGTCACAAAACAGGATAAAAATAATAATAATGGACTTTTTGGTTAATCTAAACTTACTGGTTCTATGTATTATATGAAAAGGTGGTGTGGCGGTGGAGAAATTAGAACTGCTGCCTCACAACAAGAAGCTTACAGACTTGAATCTTCGTGTCAGCTGAGCAGTTTGCAGAGGTGTTGAGGAGGAAACAATGTGTTTTCGCTTTCACCCAAATTTGGACATCTTTTCATCGACGTGAGAAAACAGCTTTTCACCTTTCAAGCACATCAGATTGTTGTTCTGACGTCTGTTAGAATCATTTTCAGCATCTTTCCAAAAGGTTCTTTTCTTTTTTTTTCTCTGGGTGGCGGTACATAACTGCCATCTAAAAACTCACGTTGCGTCAACAAAACAAGCTTCCCGTAATGGTGCCACTTCCTAGAGCTGGGCGATATATCGAGTTTTTAAAACATATCGATATATTTTTATACGAGATATAAGATGTGACAATATCCTTTATATCGATATAGACTATGTTACGTTATAATTATAGTTGTGGAGCCGCAAGTTTGCCTCTCTTTCGTCCACTTTTGTCTCTACGCAACGTTACTCCGCCTCGCCTTCACTGAAGACAACTCCCCCTCCTACCCCATCGCTTCACGTGCAGGCAGCGACAAGACGGACACGGCAAATCTCCGTTAACGAGTTACTGCGCATCGCCCCATGCGTGGGGCTGGACGGCGTCAACGTGCTAACGAGCTAAACATGCTAACGAGCTAACAGCGCTAACCCTAAAATCCTTTCATTCTCTCAAAAGTTGATAGCGCGCCTTATGTATGAATTCTGGTTGTGCTTGATGGCCGCGAACCGATTTTATGTGGTACACGGCGCTCAGCAATCTGTCACAAATGTTTGAGTACGACTTTGGTAAACTACGGAGCTGCACCGCTTGATAGATTGTCGGCGCATTACGGCTACCGAAGAGCTTCGCAGAGTGATACGTACTGTGCTTCAACGTAATATTACCGTACTGTGTGTGTATAAGGACCATAAATGGCACCTGTAAGAGACGTGGTTATGAAGTGGATTTCAAACTCCAGGCTGTCAGGCACGCAGTAAAACTTGGAAATAGAGCTGCTGCGAAATCTGTCTGTCTTTGTTATTACACTCAGCGTCTTTTAGTTTACATTTTGACTGCACAATTGTGAGCTCTTTGTTTAGCACAAAAACAACCTTGTTTTCTTTTATTTATGGAGCATGATTATTTAATGAATGCTCATAATTTAATTTTGAGTAATTTTTCATGTACATCTGTGCTGTATGTTAATAAAAGTGCCTGTGTGACATCTGGGACACAGCTTTGACTAAGAACTCTCTTTTTGTTCTTACTTTATGGCTTAAAAAAAATATATCGAGATATATATCTTATATCTCCATCCAGCTAAAAAATATCGAGATATGAATTTTGGGTCATATCGCCCAGCCCTACCACTTCCTCTGAACTCTGATTTTTCACTGACACTAAATGCTGTCAGACACAAAAAGTATTTTCCACAGGGAAATGCTCAAAGAATGGTTAAACACAATAATAAAGATTTATTGTGCCTTAACAAAAATGTCTCAGCTGTAAATCTGTCTTGAAGTTTAATTTCTAAAAACTTTTTTCTCTCTGTGAGATTAAAAGTGTATGTAATGCTGCATAAAAGAGATATATGAGTGTCACCAGCCTCTTGTTTAGGTTCTGCTGACTCTAGATTTATGCAACACACACAGGATTTAGAGTCAACTGAAAAATGTGTCCTCTGTGAATAAAAATGAGAAGGCCATTAAATACCTCCAGGCTTAAAGCCAGTAAAAAGTGACAGTTTCAATGTCTTTCCGGCATTAATTAATAAGTAGCCTACTGAAACTTTAATTATTGGTCAATCAGAGCTCTGGCTTAGAGGGCAGCATAAAAGTCACTGTAATAATAATAAACTGTACATACCATACGAGTAAAAACAATTTCAGACCTAATAGTTGGCTTCTGAAGACAACCAAAGGTTTATGCATCCTTTACAGAGGAGACATTATGAATTTTTCTATTAAAGGCCAGCATTTTCGGGCGGTGTCACATTGACATTGGATGTTTTTTTAGTTTCTTTACTGAATGCAACTTGTAGAGCCTGTAAGCTAAATTGTATACACTTCCCCTTCAAATCCTCTCAGGCCCTCACTCAGCACTACATATGTAATTTCATATGAGAACCTGAAAGTGATGGGTGTACGGTAAGCGGCTGAAATGCATGTGTAGGCAGAAACCTGCCACTAATGACCAGTGTTGGTCAAGTTACTTGAAAAAAGTAATCAGTAACTAATTACTGATTACTTCCCCCCAAAAGTAATCCTGTTACTTTACTGATTACTTATTTTCAAAAGTAATTAGTTACTTAGTTACTTTTTAAAAACATGATTTACAACCTGAATAGGTGATAAAGCGATAGATCTTTCAACCCAATTCTACTTTTTCTGCATAATCCATCATACAAAATGTAATCAAATGGAAAAGTCTCTTTTTTTTAAACTTGTTTTATCCATTTTAATCTTTTAACTTTATGCATCAAGCAAAAATTAAATTATATGCAACATTCTCTGACTTGAAGAAATTAGTTTAACATTTAAACCTATTTTCTGCACATTCCAGCACATAAAAAAAATATTTTTTGTGTTTACACTCAGTCTTTCAAATAGATGCAAGTAAAACACAGCAGAAAATAAATAAAGTCAAAGACTCAGCGGTCCTGTTGCTCTATTTTCACCTGTAAAGCAGGAGTGGGGTAGGCGGAGGTGTGCTCTGGTGCAGGTGTGGCGCAGCGGTCAGTGGAAGATTCCGCGAGTTTCTCTGTGAATTTCCCATTACGTCGCAGCGCACTCGGTGCTTGTTTAGGGTTTTTTTCACTGTAAAAAGAAGTTTTCTTCCCACGCACAACGGACGCTAATGTTTTTGTCACTTTTTATGGAATCAAACTCAAAGTAAGATCAGTACTTCCACGCTTTAAACGCTGCACGCTCATACTCTCTCCCACAATCTGTCATGGTTCTCAAGATCTGGAGAGGTCGTGGTGTGTGTATTTTTTGTCTTAACCTCTCCCACCAGGGCGGAACTGGACCTTGGTTCCCCGCCTCTGAACCCACCCTGAACACACACCTGTGGCTCATTCACACTGATCCTGGCAGACTACTTAAGATGGCAAGAGAGGCTGCTTCCTCGCTGGATCGTCACATTACCAAGTGCCTTCTAGACTCCCTGCCCGTCTTCCCTGCCGTCTGGATTTCTGTGGATGTGTGTGAGTGAGCGTGAGCTTCTTAGTGTGGACATTTTTGAGTTACGGATCAAGTGGAAGAAGAGTGTGTGTGTACCCCCGTCTTGGACCTTCCCTTCCGACCCCGCCCTACTCCCTGGAGCCCCGTGTTATCTGTTCCACTGTATATATGTATATATTCTCACTTGGTGTCACATTGCAAATAAACCCTCACCTTCTCTCTAAACTTCAGAGTCCTGCGAGTGAGTCCTCTGCCTACTAATCTGTGACACAATCGATATATGATCCATTGTTGATCTGCACACAGCTGTTGTCACGAATGTCGCACTCGCTTACGTCACTGTCATGAGGCATTCTCGCAAAAAAATCACGGTTTTAGTAACGCAGTAACGCAGCGTTCCTACGGGAAAATAACGGTAATCTAATTACCGTTTTTGCAATAGTAATCCCTTACTTTACTCGTTACTTAAAAAAAGTAATCAGATTACAGTAACGTGCCCATCTCTGCTAACGACAGCCTCAGTTCTTTCAGTAAATCCCAATACTGACTATGGGAAATCACGATGTGTCGATACACACAAAAGCGCTTCTTTTTCTGAGGCTTCCCCCCCTTCTTCACACACGCTCAGACTTTGTGATGTTGAGCCATGTGCAGGACTTTCGTCATGCGTTCTGTCATCTTGAGTTTCATCGATGAACTGTGTTGGGCAAAAAAGGCATCTTGAACATTTGAAAAATGTCTTAACAATTGTTTTTTAGTTATTTAGACATGTCCACTGCAACAATAGTGCTTAACAGTTAATCATGTAATATCTAGAATGTGAGAAATTTCACAACTTGACTAGTTGCAACAGTGGCACAGTACCACATTCAAATTCAGTAAGAACGACTTTTTCTTTCACAAAAGCAGACTGCATGGCTAGGTGCTTGAATACACCTGTAGCAATGGGATGGAAAACACTTGAATTCAAAGATTAAGAGGTATGGCCCAATACTTTTGTCCATATTGTGTATTTCATCCAGATAAAGCATCCTATTTTAGCAATAAATTCAAGCTAAACATGTTGCAATGCCCTGCAAAGCATCCCTGACATCAAAATCTGAGTTGCAAAAGTCACAGTCACGAGGAAGGTGGAATTTGAAGTCAATCGATGCATGCTGTTGTATTCAGAGAGGAAGCTTACTATGGATGGCTACTGATAGGATATGACAAGATGTGATGAATGGTCGAAAGATGTTCTTCGGATCTCTGCCTTGAAATACAAGGGGGATTTATTTATTTTTGCCTGCTCAGAGTATCCTCATCGTTTTTTGTCTTTCATAAATATGTCTGAAAACAATCCTAAGTGCTGTTTCCAATCAGAAATCAGAACGTCAGTGACGCAGTAGCTCATCTGACTCACGATCCATCACAATTCACAGATTATTACCCGGACAACAACAAATGTGATCTTGACCTTGAGCTCAGTTTGGGTAAAGACACCATCCGTAATCTCTGTGTGTATGTTTGATAAAATTCTGACCAATACTTGAGGACGAGTAGTGATTCTTGTGAATTACAAACAGAGAAAATCTACGACCGAGTCCTCTCCATTGCATAAGCTCAATATACTTTCACTCAAATGAAGTAAAAATTGTCACTAGAATTTAACTTAATAAATGTTACATTAAGTAACCATTCTTTTTTCATAATTCAGAGAGAATTAAAGCAACACTAAGGGAAGGTCACGGACAATTATGCTGCATGCTGGAAGCTTTCTATTCAAACAAGCAACAGCCAATTTCATCCTTATGCAACTGTCAATTTTTTCACGCACAAATGAACACAGACATACAATACATACACAGTGCTGACAATACAAAAGGTAGTCAAAGCTCTGAGTGAAGTAAATGCTCTGCAATTACTTTCAGCACACAATTTTTTTGACCCCATTTGCCTCTTAGCAGGATCTTTTGAAAAACTATTTAATATACTGGAATATAAATCTTGACAGAAAGGGAAAAATAACTACAGTTAAAAATGCAGAGTTGTTCAAGATAGAGACCTTTTAATGCAATTATGTATTACAAATGCACGATGAGTTTAAGGACTTCTCTAAACAATAACATTTAGAAAAATGCCGTAGTCGGGTGTGCCCTCAAGGAGTTGCCCCTCACTGCTGTTTGCCATATGACAACCACAATTTGACAAAAGACAAAATCCTTGAAGCGTTTTCAGATTTCCAACGACATCTGCCTTTACATGTGTCTATCAACATATCAGGGTTCTGGCTCCATTGACAGCAAACTAACAAGAGGAGCTCAGGCATCATTTTGCCCATCCGTGTGCTCCAAGCCTTGTGTAGGGGAACCTGAGGCATCCCTAGACCAGTTGGAATACATAATCTCTCCTGGGGCTCCTGGGCTTCCTCCCAGTCAGACATGCCCAGAATACCTCAACAGGGAGGCTTCAGGGAGACATCCTAATCAGATGCCCCCACAACCTCAGCAGGCTCCATTCAACATAAAATAGCAACTGTTGCAAGAAGAGGTTAGGAGCTTAGATAGGGTATCACAGAATCTGAGCTCCCAAGCCTATGCCTGCACAGAAAAACTAATTTCAAAAGCTAATATCTGGAGTTTCATCCTTTCGGTCATGACCCACAGCTCGAGACTAAAGGTGAGAGCTGGAGCATAGATGGGCTGGTAAATCCCAAGCTTCAGCTTCAAACTCCAAGCACGCCCACACATGGAAGCAGTATAAGTTATTGGAGAGAGAGCAGCTGAGGCTGATAAATAGATAAATTACACGAGGGACTCAATGATAATGGAAACACTGTTCCATTTGTTATGAACGGACTTTCTGCCTTGTTGTCACAAAACGGCCGGAGGCCGAGCACCAAAATTCAAACCCACGTGCAGAAAACCCAAGGCGGAGGCAAAGTAAAGGGTTTAACAAAGGTTTATTAACTAACACCAAAAAATGATGTTGATTGGATTTAAGGCTTGACACATGGGGCATGAGGGTCTTGGCCAGGTGAGTGGGATAAGCAGGGGACAGGTCCAAGAAAGCAATGGCTGTTATGAGCGGCTGTGTGCAGACAGGAATAGGACCCAAGGTGCAGACTCCGGAGACAGATGTGAACTCAAAACAGCTTTAATGTTAAACTCAAATATAACATAACTGGAAAAAATCAAAATAAACTTACACCAGAGGACTGACTAAAACACACAGCTAGGTAAACAGTAGATCGCGACACAGACACAAAGAAACACAGGGCTCAAATACACAGAGGGAGCAATCAGGGAATGGGTAACAGGAGGGAAACACAGCTGGGGCAAATCAGAACTGACGAGACAAGGAAGCGTAAACTGAACACACTGAGATAAGACAGAGACCTTCAAAGTAAAACAGGAAATACAAAACACAGACTGAACAAAAGACACAGACTCACATGCAGGCACTACCAGTGTTGGGACTAACGCGTTATTAAGTAACGCGTTACAGTAACTACGTTATTATTGTGGTAACGAGCACGGTAACTAGTTATTATGCCAAAATCAGGAAGACGTTACTCGTTACTGGGATTTAGATAGGGTCGTTATTCGTTACTTCTTGCGGTGGCTATCGCGGAGCTTCCACAGATTCAGTAACATTAGCAAGTAGTGGAAGCCAGCAGGTGGATGAGAGAAAGGGAGGCAAGAGGAGAGACCCGAAGCGGCCGCTGGTCCGATTGTCAGGTGAACTGAACTCAGGTAAGAAGTTATGACCTGCAGTCTCTCTGGGTCAGATATAAACCAAGTTTAGTTGGAGTTTATTTTCGTTGTGCTGACTTTTTCGTACTGCGTGCTAGCTAGTATGACGGGGTTTCTATACAGCTGGGTGGTGCTATGTTACTGATGTTGAACTTAATTTTGTTCATACGGTTAGTAGAGTTGCCAACCATTCCCTAAAAAACGGAATCGTCTGGTATTCAGAGAAATTATTACGCGTTTCGTATTGGGGTGAAAAGGAACAGTTTGTCCCGAACTTCAGCTACAATGAAAAAGACACAAAGCTGGAGTTATTCTGTCTTTGCTGCACAGCTGCCTCTTCTTCTCTCATTCTCTTCCCCTCCCTCTCCTGATTCTACTTCAATCATGAAACTGATCAATGATCAGCTGATCGGCTTTTCCCTCTTGTTTATTTATCGCCCACTTTGCGCCAACAGCAGCACGTTTGATCAGCTGTTGTTAGAATTTATTTAATATTACTCTCTAGTATCAGCTGATGTTTGCTGGGGCCACAGCTGTAAACCTGCTGGTCATGATATGGGTTTGTATATCTGGTGAGTGGGAAACATGAAGATGAAACCAGGAGCTGTCCTTACTGAATCATCAGAGCTGTGATGGAGAAACAGGTTTACCTTTTAGGTGACATGAATGAGTTGAAGGGAAGTTATGAACTGTTTCTGAGAGACAAATAACACCAGGATCCTTTTTTATGTAGCTGACAGCTGGTAACTGTGCAGGGGCGGGTCTAGCAAAGTTATGCCAGGGGGGCATGTAGGGCATTAACAGGGAAAGGGGGGCACAAAGAAATACTTTCTTATTCTCATTTCAAATGTCTCGCTTTTAATAAATAATTATCTGAGTCTTACAACAAACGATTGATAGATTGATGCATATATACCATCAAGACAGTGAACATCACTGTCACAACAGTGTTTGTTTTCATTCAAAGGCTTTATGATTTTTGCTATAATGGTGGTCCGGTCTCTAGTCAAAATGCCCGGGACGATTTTTTTGTCCCAGTCCAGCTCTGTATGCAGCTCATCTGCAGTCTGGTGTTGCCTACATCTTCCTATTCGGAAGGCAGAATTTCTGAGTTCTGAGTACAATCGAAAGCACCACGACTGCAGTTTTTGTGTTGGATGTAAAAAGCGCACATGACGCTGTAACGTAGGCTAGAATCATGGCAGCAGTCAATGACGGTCCAGGTGTGGGATTTCTCTCGTGGAAATATGCACATTATTTTTTCCTTTGGTAGGTGGCACAGTGCACTTGTGGCAAGTAAGCAAGCTAGAAGACTGGCACTCAAAGTTACTTTCCCTAGTAACTAGTTACTTTGAAAGTAACGAGTAACTTGAATTAACTGAGTTACTTTTGATGGAAGTAACTAGTAATGTAACTAAGTTACTAATTTAAAGTAACTTACCCAACACTGGGCACTACAGAGGGAACAGAGACGTGGGACCAGGGCAGACACAGACACTGACTGGACACGGGGATATAGCCGACAGGGGAGACAGCAAATAAGGATAACACAGAGACATAAACCAAAAGACAGAACTCTAACAAAGAAACCAAAGACTAGAAATTATAAATAATAATAAACTCAAAAACCCTGGGTCAACGACCCAGGCATCCTAACAATGGCAGCTGGCTGGTGACTAAGTATGTAGGTGGGAGATGGAAGCGTTGAGGGAGAGGTGGTGCGGTCCAGGTGGGTTTGGTGGTGTGTGGCAGCCGTCCTGAGCGGTGAAGGTCCCAAGGTGGTGTAAGGGCAGGAGGGCAGGCAGGTGAGGCAAGGAGATAATTCCGAAAGCAGGCGGGTTAACCAGATTTTCAAGTTGAGTGTTTCAGTGTGATGGAGTTTTCCTGGAGTAAATAGGGTAGTTGACAAACTGGCGAGGACGCAGTGTCAGTAAGCAGCTTAAATCTCCAACCTGATTGCCTCAATCAGCTTCAGGTGAGAGAGGCTGTAGGCCCTGCCCATGGGTGGATACCAGCAGGGGCGGATCTAGAAGGGTGGCATGGGGTGGTAAGTGCCACCCTAAAATGATCCCTTGCCACCCCAAGTGCCACCCCAGTTTTCCATATGACAGTGTTGTTTATTAAAATAAGATAGCATTAACAGTTTGAGCGTAGTTACAGTCAACGGTGAATATAAATGCTAAAACTGAATATATTGGATAATGTCGTTCCCCCCCCCCCACTCCACATTAACAAATGGTTCAGCCCATAGCAGGACCGGCTTTTTTCTTGTTTTCAGTAGCAAGCGATGCTTATGATTGTGCCAGAGCACATTTTGAACAACACCATGGGAATTTCGGATTTTACACAGGTGGTTGGATGTTACACTCTGGAAATGGAAGGAAGGTGAGTGTTATTAACCCTCTGTGGTCCACGGACACACTGCACCTCCAAATCACATGACTGATGTAAGCTGACATAGCAAAAAGCTGCAGCCACGCTGACTCTCTATTTCAGCCCACATTGAAAGTTTGGACTTCAAAGTTTTTACATTTTAATTACAGGCCAGAGTTATGATAATATATATAAGCCACGCTTTTTTTAAATACTGTCGTCACGTTTTTGTGTGTGTGTGTTTTAAGCGTTTTCTAAGGACAGCACGAAAACAGTAAAGAAAGGAAGAAAAAGCCACCTCTTTCCATTGGTGGAAAAATGTACCATGTCGACCAATTAAAAAAAAATCAACATGTGGGATTTGGTTTTTTAGGAAGAGGGAAAAGCTTTGGGAGTGTTTGGGAATTTTAAGTTCTTTGTGTGATTTCAGATCAGTAATAGTAATAGTAGTACCAATGCAGTATGTCAGTGAAAAAAACAACTAAATTCAGTTGAGCTGAAAAGATACCAAACAAGGCAAGTGGAAAAAAATAAAATGAAACAATCTGAGGGTGAAATACAAACGTAAACTCAAAAGGAGTCAAAAATGGCCAGTTGTATTTCAGACCTCAGTGGTTTAATCCAACAAATCAGGAAAAATTAGGTTTACATTTTTGTTCATGACAGTGCAGATTTCTGACATTTTGTGTAATTTAAGCTGTAACAATGTGATTGTTGTCTAACAAAAAACAGCGTGAAACTTAAGTTAGACTTGTGTTTGTAAATGAACCGCCCAATGTTGTGTAGCTTTCTGGATTTTATAATTATTGGGCTACATATTTATTTATTACACAGGCTATACAGTACATAACATCAAAACTTACATGTTTTATGTAACTAAAGTGTGTAATTATGTGGGCTACAGATAATAATTAAGTTATAGACTATATTTATATGAAAAACGTGTATACTTACTGCATTTGAATCATTTTAACCATATGTAACCACCTGCATATGTGTTTGGGGGGAAAAAAAGGCTTTGATTTTGCCACCCCATTTGATTTCTTTGCCACCCTCATGCCACCCTAAGAAAATTTCTCTAGATCCGCCCCTGGATACCAGGGAGGTCCAGACCTTCAATGGAATTTCACAGCCACACACCCAGACCATGACACTTGTTGTGTTGCATCTTGATCACTATGCTTAACTCACCTTTGTGCAACAGTTGCAGAACCTCTAGGGTGAACAACCACGAGGCCTGTGGGAGCAGCGCAGTTCAACAATCATCAAGCCATCTAGAAATTCACGATGTTGTTGAGTTTTCCTTTATGTGTGATAGGGCACTGTTGATGGCTACATTCACACTCACAGCATTATGTAACCGGAGAATGTAAAGGAGACCGGGGATGGTTGTAACAAAGAATGCAACACTATCACTTTCACTAACAAGGGATAACCTAAGAATTATGAATTATGAACTCAGTGTTTTCCCTGCCCTTGCATGAGAAACTGGGAAGCTGTATGAAGAAGCATTCGTAAATCAACCAAGAAAGTACTTTCTTTGATCAACTGTATATTTTCATGAGTATTGATGGTGTTCAAATTATAGTTAGGAAACTTGTCATTTTTTAAAAGACGGGTGTCTAATAAGTAAAATATGAAGCATTTCATCTCTGCTATTTACAAACCACCATACTACTACAGCTAGCTAAAGAGCAGCTGCCAGGGGTGGGAAGGATTTTAACACCTTTAAAAAAAAAAAAAAAACCTAAATAATTTCCCTATCTTACTCCTTTTTTAAAACATGCCCTTCCTCTATTTTTTTGTATTTTATAGCATTTTGTACGTACTGAAATAAGAAGTGTTACTATTATCTCCAGCTCACAGACACAAAAACACCAATGAGTGCATAATGGTTCTGAAACTGATGCTGGATTTATTCATCTATTTATCATCTGTGGTCTTGTGTTGAAGACCGAGTATAGGAAGTTTTTAAGAAGAGGGATAAAAAATGATTTGAAGTGCATGAGGTCAGAATAAGGATATATAGGTGAACACTGTACAGAGGGCTGTTTATCACTGTACCTAATTCCAGTTGGTAAGATAGCCAAGTTTTGTGGTGAAATGCTGTGAAATGAATGTTTAAGCATTTATGTGCTTATGTACGTCTGAAAACTTTCTATGACAGCAAAAAGGGAACTTTGTATATATTGAAAAAACAGGTATATGTTTTCATGGTAATTAGCCATGTGCTAGCCAAATGTGCTGTGGGTGGTAATACCTGGTTACAGCAAACATGTAATACTCTTGTTTAACAGTGTATTGTAGTGAGATTTAGGTAAATGCAGAAGTAGTATAGTATAGTATATTAGTATACAGTAAATTCAGTCAGCAAGGAGCTCTTTATTTTTTGGCTACATTCAAATAGATGCACACCCTCCCCCAGACTTTAGTCATAAGCAAAAAGACACTCAGTCTGCTGTCAGTCTGCCTTTAAATTGGTCAACTTGGCAGTTATGTGCAATGTGTGATTGTGATATTATGGTGATTAATGGAGATGTTGCCAGCTTTTGGAAAGCTGTTGCTGTCTTCATACACAAATATCAATATGAACTTCTTAAATTCATTGTCCAGCCAGAACCTCACACATTTGAAACAGAAACACCTCCACAAATAACAATGTAGGTGCTGCAGTATGCTGCTGTTTTAACTGGAAAATGAGAGACTCTCCACAACCTTGCTTCTATGTAGGAACAAGAATGCAATCACTTGGCGATGAGTTGAATCCCCTATTGTTAAAAGGCGCACTGCAGTGCTCATCAGTCCAGGCTGACTCTGACTGATTGCAGTGTTTTGGCAATCGTTTATAAGTTACACAGTAACAGTTTGCAAACCTTCATCAGTCTGAGAATAATTGCCTCAGAATGACTCCAATCAGTCTGAGTTGGATTGCAACCGTTTGGAGACCATGTGGCACGCTCGACTAGTTGGTGTCTGCAACTCTTTGCAATTGGTTCCTGAATGTAAAAATATTTACATTAGACAACTGCTGATATTTTTTCTTGGTATTAAGGAGGTTGTCATTGTAGTGTACAGATCCATAGAGCACTTTCGTAAGGATCATCTTTATCTCCTTTTGCTCTGTAGATTCTAATCAGCAAAGCCAATGTAAAAAGATAAGCCTACATTCTTGCACGCATGTGTAAAAAGTGGACACATGCGTGCAACGTGCAGCACTTCAGCGGTGTATCAGGATTGGTAGGTTGTGTTTCAGACCCAGGAACAGAGATCAATGTTACCGTAGTCAGAGTAAAGTACAGGGCTAAGATCTGCAGATTTTTAAAAAAGAGATGAAAGACATTCTACTTACCAACATGTGAACTGAAACATTTGGAAAGTTTCATAAACTAAAACCAAACTCACAAATAAGTACCATGATGCGAATAAAACTGAATTATGTGGAGGGTTGCCACAATCTCACAATCCAGAGGCTTATCATAAAACACAGAGAAATAAAGCCTGAAGAGGAAGAACAATGCAGTACTACATCTGCAAATGGCTGTGGTAAGTGACAGCTAAAGTGGTGTTTTCAGAAAAAAAATACATATTTGAGTGTATTATTGATTTGAGTATAATTATGATGCTTAGAATCTGACTTCTCTGCAAAGATGCAACAAAGAGATCATCCACAATTGTGTGACCAGAAATAAAGAGACACGCCTGAAGTGTATCTGAATTAAGCTGTAAAACCTGCTGAAATGCTCACTTCTTATTGTCATAAAAAGCGAGGTAACACCAGTGTGAAACACATGAAAGCAACACCCCAAAATAAAAACCCGCTGCAGTGTGACTACTTGCTGTATTAAATATCCCACATCAGACTCAAAGGCATGCAAAGTGTTGCTGAGTTTGTGTCAGAGTATGTGTGAGTGAGAAAGAGACTTTGAATAAAAGGTGAGGAAAAGTAGGATCTGAGAAAGGAAAACAGTATCTAACAGCCTGCAAATCTACTAAAAAGGACAGCAAAAGTGGGGACATAGAACTCAGAGAAAACCAAACAGAAATCTATGGGAAATTTCTGTAATGCCAGACGTGGTTGTCCCACTCCTTCCCTCAAAGACCCAATCATCTGCTTTCCAACAGTCGAACCGGGGGACAGCTAATCACGTTGTTGCACTGCGGCATGCTCACAGTTGAGGTTTGCAACAGTTTCAATAGTGTGGTTGCAGGAATGTTGTAAAAATGTAGGTAAGCGTGTATTTGTTTAAGTGCTCTGGTGGGATCAGCGAGAGACACTGATCGCACCCTTAGCGCTCCCACATTAGCTGCAGACAAAGACACACAGCTGTGTAACTTTGTATGTGCGTACAAAAAGCTTTAAACCTTATATCAGGGACAAAGTCACAAAACGTTTGAAGCATATCTGGCTGGTGGTTTTATCTGTGCAGTTTATGTGACTGAAAATGCAGGTATGTTGTACAGCCTCAGATAACATAACAAAATCTAAGATCAAATGTGTCCCATAACCAAGCTTCATACAGGGGATTTGTAAACTTTCTTTCTGTAAAGGGCCCCATAAAGTCATTGATGCTGTGCTGCATACTTAAATCTGGATTAAAAGATAATGTAAGATAAGATGTGTGCTGACATTTGAATACAGTGCCAAATAATTCTGGGAAAGCTTCTCATCTGGGATATACAGGAGGACCAGTAAGGACTTTCACTTTCAGAAGAAGATGCTGGCAGCCACCTCTGAATACATCACCACTTTATTTTTCAGCAGTCCCCAAATGCATATCTTTCCTCCCCTTACCCCTCAGAGACAAGTCTTAGGGATGGGTCATTGACCTTCACAAGGGCAGTAAAATCTTAAATGTGTTGGTTAAATTTTATGATCAGTGATGTGAGCACATTCACATACAACATTCCGGTTTTTCTACTAAAATTTAGCTTTTAGGGAAATTGAACACAAATTAGTTGAGAGTTGGAAAGTCTGCAGCATACTCGTCACTGACTTTCTGGTGAATTAATTTGGTACACATCAAAAATAATTTCATGTGCGCATAATGTTTGACACAAGCTGCGTGCCCATCTTTTTTAGCATTTTTTTTTTTTTGCATACAGCCAGTCGGATCAACAAAGTGTCACTTTGATTCTGAAGTTATGCTTTGGAGTTTGAATACATTTTGGCTGCAGGTCTTATTTAGCCACACTTTGTTGAAATTGATTTTGATGATTGATGCACAGGAGTGGAGGTCAATTTGCTTCAGAGGAAAAAATATGATTCCTCACATGAATTCTAATATATAATATCAGCTTTTTTCCATGAAAGAGGAAACTTACATGTACCTGTATGGTTACTGACATGCACATTATGGCTGTATAAATACAGAGTCAATTGGCACATTAGCTTACCTGAGTTATTGCTTTATTATTTGTTGCAGTGTCCCATATGTAGCTGGAAGCAAAGGGGAAATTAAGGTTCCATGTGTACATGTTCATCCCCTAATGATGTCAGTTATTAAACACACACACACACACACACACACGGGTCTATGTGGTATGGCGGGACTACACTACGTCAATCCGCCCGGTGGTGGTTTAAGTGGACTACCCTTTTGAAAGGACTTAGAGCCAAGGGAGCGAGGTTAAAGTGTTCGAAAAAATCTGAAAAAAATTTGGGTCACTTCAGACCTCATACACTCCCTATAGAAGTCTAGATACACTGATACACACCAACCAGACTCTATTGTGTTTTCTGGAGACATTGTCCACTTGACAACAATGTGTTTTATGAGGTCCAAAAAAAACAATATTGGGTCTTTAAAGGGACAATGATGTAATATGTAAATAGCTCATCATTACCATGAATACACATCTGACAGGACACAGGATTACTGGAACATCATTTTATTAGTGTTCTTGGATCTGAACATTAATTTTAACCATAAATAAAAAAAGAAATCTATGGACAAAAATGCCCACGCTTCCCACAGAAATATAAAAATATAGAACAGAAAAATTAAAAACATTTAAAATGAATTTTAATAGTTTAAAGGTAAATATTAAGGGGAGAAAATATGCATTTATAATTTTTTATTTTAAATATAACCCATCAAAAAAAACCCTAAATAAATTAAATGTAAAAATTATGAAATACAAACTACTTCTGTATTTAACAAGAACTTTTTTTTCTTTAAACAGAACATCAGTGTTAACAATTGGCAATCTGACCAAGATGTAAAACCACAGCTCTCTAAACAGTTATTTTAGTTCATTTTTTTCTGCCTTTTTGCAGTTAATCCTCTGTTTCTTACAAAATCTCTTATGTTTTGAACTGTTCTTCCTGCCAACACCGGATCTTCTACCAATTTGCAATGACTGCATTCATTTTTGGTGGCTAGTTTCCCTTCGTTTATGTGGTCTTTCAAATGCCTCATCACTGCAGCAACCTCAGCCTTGGACCACATGTTTTTGGGAGCTCTTCGGGAATTGTGGGATTGAGCAGCATTTTTCTCTGGAAGATATATAAAGTAGTAGTAGTTAAAACAAACAAAAAACCAAACAAAAAAAACAAAAAACATTTGCTTGTTAAAAGAATGGATGCTACCCTGTACTAACTTCTGAAATGTGTTGCTACCATCAATATCAAAACGAGCTAAAATTCTGTTTGAAAATTTATCAAATTTCTAAAATGAGACAACATTTAGTGTTCCGCTGTGAATAAAAGACTGAATAAAAAGTTGAATAAAAGTCTCTTGATGCATGCTCAATCATCCAGGTAAGTAAATCCCAAAACGTTGATTCTGTTAATCTGGACGTAGCGTTTTCAGTGGGAGAAACATTTTGTCACTCATCCAAGTGACGTTTTGCCACCACTCTGCAGTTTGCCATATGTTGCAAAGTGATGAAACAATAATAAGCTTCGAGAACCAACTGCACCCCTTACCTTCAGAGGGAGCAGCAGTCTCACTTGCTGCAGGCATTGTGAGTAGTCCTTCATCTGCTGATTACACAATTTGATTAAGTTTTAATATTTGTAACAAACATTTTATCCACAGAAACCAAGCTAGTGGTAACTTACCACAATCTACAGTGTCTTGGGGCTGCGCTGTGTTTGTGGAATCAGCTACTGCATGTACAGGCTCACTGGTGCCACACGCCGACATTGTGAGTGATGTGTCATCATCATCTGATTCACTCTCACTGTCCTTTGTTTCAGCATCACTTAATGCAATTTCATCTGAGAAATTGTGGGGGAAAAAAACCCAAAAAAACCAAACACATACAACCCCCCCAAAAACCTCACATTAACAACGAGATATGACAAAAAACAGAAAATACTGGAAATTATAGTACATAGTTTTACTATTTAAGGCCTGCTGCTGGGTTGTTGCCCTCCTATGGCCTACTCCACATCCAGGTAGCACCTCCATGCTCTGGACACTACACTAACAGACACAGCAAACCTTCTTGCCACAGCTCACATTGATGTGCTACGCTAGATGAGCTGCACTACCTGAGCCACTTGTGTGGGTTGTAGACTGTCTCATGCTACCACTAAAATGAAATCACCACCAGCATTCAAAAGTGACCATAACATCAGCCAGAAAGAATAAGTGCTGAGAAGTGGTCTGTGGTCACCACCTGCAGAACCAGTCCTTTATTATGGTGAATTGACTATAATTTCCACTTGTTGTCTACTCTATTTGCAAAACAGCATGTGAAACTGGTTGTCAGTGTTACTTCCTAAGTGAACAGTTTGATATAACAGAAGTGTGACTGACTTGGAGTAACATCGCATCATTTAAGTGTTCCCTTTATTATTTTGAGCAGTTTATGTTATGGAATGGGGAATTGAGGACAATCCCAAGTATACCATTTTTACAAGGTCCTGCACCAATGAGGTAATACTACATTTCTTTAATTAGACGTGACCACCCATTAATTAAAAAGGGAGCAGTGTTCATTTCAGCTAGTCTTAACTTGTTGAACTCCATTAATGCTTTTTACTATATAATGTACCTATTCACTAAATGTCTCACCTTTGCACTTATAGCCAAGCCACTTGAGGGAGGAAACCAGTCCCACACACTGAATGCACTTGTCCAAAGATGATATTGTTGTGCACACCAGACGATGATTGTGACACTGTTAGCAAAATATTGCAACATTTATTTGTTTTGGACAGTTGGAAAGGTGAGGTGTTTTCAATTCAGTTGCAGATATCAACTAATAAACTTCGTCCATGTAAATCACATCACACCCAGGTGACTGCCAAACACACACACACACACACACACAGCATCCATAAGGAATGATGATAGATTAAATTATTAGTTCATTAAGTGGTACACTGGATTATATTTACCCTTTCAGGCTCTGGATGTTTCAGGTCCAGATCATTGTTTGGAAAGCTGTTTGGTTGCAGCTTTAGGCAGCTCACAGTCTTCTGAATCTGGCTGGTCTCAGTCTTCGTGTGTAACAGATAGAGAATGAAGACAAAAGAACAGTAATCTGACAGTTACTAAAAATGCATCACTCAAGAGGATGAATAGACCATTTCACTATCGGCAAATAGCGTAAGGTACACATCGTGCATGAGAAACATTCATTAAAATCTGTCCTAGGTCAATGTTACCTCTTCAAAATCTTGCACTGAAGAAGAATGCATGGCTTCTGAGCCTTGCTGAGGCATTTCTTCATCAAGATCCTGCAACAAAGAAAAGATGGCACAAAGATTAGACCAAGTGCTCTTCTTGCAACTGTACTGGGCAGGCCTGTGCTTCTGTCTTTAATTTGCATGTGTGTGTGTGTGTGTGTGTGTGTGTGTGTGTGGGGGGGGGGGGGGGGGGGCTTTCCACTCAAGAAATGTTTTCTTCTGAAAAAAATACTGGCTACAATAGTTAACAACTGATTCCTTTGCAATCATCCATCCTCTTCCACTTATCCTTATCAGGATTGTGGGGTAGCAGTTTTGGGGCCTATACCAGCTACCATAGGGCAGTACAACCTGGACAGATCACCAGTCTAACATGGAAGGACAAGCATTTGCATTCACACCAAAGGGCAGTTTTGAATCACCAGTTAACCTAACCCCATAAGCTACATCTTTGGACTGTGGGAAGAAGCCAGAGTACACAGCCAGAGAGAGCCCATGCACTAAAGCAGTAAAAAGTGCCTAAAACAAGTTAAGAAGTTGTATAGTACTATCTATCTTAATGTTCAAGCCTGAGTTTCAAAAAATTTCAACATAGAAACAAAGCACATGCAGTCAGCTCTGCATGCTGTAGGTCAAACTGTCAAGACATACGAGAAGACCCCTCCTAAAACCAGAGTGATGTCACCATGAAGCAAACTTTGACGGAGTCCCCCAATAACAGTGTGGTCCTCCTAAGTCACATTTGGGTGGTTAACACACACACACACACTCAGATGTTATCCAGACTTGCACTTTGAAACAATGAAAAGGACCTACAAGCCACGGTCCATGTAAATCACATCACACCCAGGTGACTGCCAAACACACACACACACAGCATCCATAAAGAATGATGATAGATTAAATTATTAGTTCATTAAGTGGTACACTGGATTATATTTACCCTTTCAGGCTCTGGATGTTTCAGGTCCAGATCATTGTTTGGAAAGCTGTTTGGTTGCAGCTTTAGGCAGCTCACAGTCTTCTGAATCTGGCTGGTCTCAGTCTTCGTGTGTAACAGATAGAGAATGAAGACAAAAGAACAGTAATCTGACAGTTACTAAAAATGCATCACTCAAGAGGATGAATAGACCATTTCACTATCGGCAAATAGCGTAAGGTACACATCGTGCATGAGAAACATTCATTAAAATCTGTCCTAGGTCAATGTTACCTTTTCAAAATCTTGCACTGAAGAAGAATGCATGGCTTCTGAGCCTTGCTGAGGCATTTCTTCATCAAGATCCTGCAACAAAGAAAAGATGGCACAAAGATTAGACCAAGTGCTCTTCTTGCAACTGTACTGGGCAGGCCTGTGCTTCTGTTTTTAATTTGCATGTGTGTGTGTGTGTGTGTGTGGGGGGGGGGCTTTCCACTCAAGAAATGTTTTCTTCTGAAAAAAATACTGGCTACAATAGTTAACAACTGATTCCTTTGCAATCATCCATCCTCTTCCACTTATCCTTATCAGGATTGTGGGGTAGCAGTTTTGGGGCCTATACCAGCTACCATAGGGCAGTACAACCTGGACAGATCACCAGTCTAACATGGAAGGACAAGCATTTGCATTCACACCAAAGGGCAGTTTTGAATCACCAGTTAACCTAACCCCATAAGCTACATCTTTGGACTGTGGGAAGAAGCCAGAGTACACAGCCAGAGAGAGCCCATGCACTAAAGCAGTAAAAAGTGCCTAAAACAAGTTAAGAAGTTGTATAGTACTATCTATCTTAATGTTCAAGCCTGAGTTTCAAAAAATTTCAACATAGAAACAAAGCACATGCAGTCAGCTCTGCATGCTGTAGGTCAAACTGTCAAGACATACGAGAAGACCCCTCCTAAAACCAGAGTGATGTCACCATGAAGCAAACTTTGACGGAGTCCCCCAATAACAGTGTGGTCCTCCTAAGTCACATTTGGGTGGTTAACACACACACACACACACACACACACTCAGATGTTATCCAGACTTGCACTTTGAAACAATGAAAAGGACCTACAAGCCACGGTCCATGTAAATCACATCACACCCAGGTGACTGCCAAACACACACACACACAGCATCCATAAAGAATGATGATAGATTAAATTATTAGTTCATTAAGTGGTACACTGGATTATATTTACCCTTTCAGGCTCTGGATGTTTCAGGTCCAGATCATTGTTTGGAAAGCTGTTTGGTTGCGGCTTTAGGCAGCTCACAGTCTTCTGAATCTGGCTGGTCTCAGTCTTCGTGTGTAACAGATAGAGAATGAAGACAAAAGAACAGTAATCTGACAGTTACTAAAAATGCATCACTCAAGAGGATGAATAGACCATTTCACTATCGGCAAATAGCGTAAGGTACACATCGTGCATGAGAAACATTCATTAAAATCTGTCCTAGGTCAATGTTACCTCTTCAAAATCTTGCACTGAAGAAGAATGCATGGCTTCTGAGCCTTGCTGAGGCATTTCTTCATCAAGATCCTGCAACAAAGAAAAGATGGCACAAAGATTAGACCAAGTGCTCTTCTTGCAACTGTACTGGGCAGGCCTGTGCTTCTGTCTTTAATTTGCATGTGTGTGTGGGGGGGGGGCCTTTCCACTCAAGAAATGTTTTCTTCTGAAAAAAATACTGGCTACAATAGTTAACAACTGATTCCTTTGCAATCATCCATCCTCTTCCACTTATCCTTATCAGGATTGTGGGGTAGCAGTTTTGGGGCCTATACCAGCTACCATAGGGCAGTACAACCTGGACAGATCACCAGTCTAACATGGAAGGACAAGCATTTGCATTCACACCAAAGGGCAGTTTTGAATCACCAGTTAACCTAACCCCATAAGCTACATCTTTGGACTGTGGGAAGAAGCCAGAGTACACAGCCAGAGAGAGCCCATGCACTAAAGCAGTAAAAAGTGCCTAAAACAAGTTAAGAAGTTGTATAGTACTATCTATCTTAATGTTCAAGCCTGAGTTTCAAAAAATTTCAACATAGAAACAAAGCACATGCAGTCAGCTCTGCATGCTGTAGGTCAAACTGTCAAGAAATATGAGAAGACCCCTCCTAAAACCAGAGTGATGTCACCATGAAGCAAACTTTGACGGAGTCTCCCAATAACAGTGTGGTCCTCCTAAGTCACATTTGGGTGGTTAACACACACACACACACACACACACACACACACACACACACACACACACACACACACACTCAGATGTTATCCAGACTTGCACTTTGAAACAATGAAAAGGACCTACAAGCCACGGTCCATGTAAATCACATCACACCCAGGTGACTGCCAAACACACACACACACAGCATCCATAAAGAATGATGATAGATTAAATTATTAGTTCATTAAGTGGTACACTGGATTATATTTACCCTTTCAGGCTCTGGATGTTTCAGGTCCAGATCATTGTTTGGAAAGCTGTTTGGTTGCGGCTTTAGGCAGCTCACAGTCTTCTGAATCTGGCTGGTCTCCGTCTTCGTGTGTAACAGATAGAAAATGAATATACAGTGCATTTTTGAAGAGGCTTTTGAAACATTAAATAAACTGTATGAGAAAGATAAGTTTCAAGCTATTGTCTTTAAAATATTCACTGTCATGTATAGAGAATTTAAGGCCCTATGATTAAGAGACAAATAGTCAGTGTGATTTCTTTATTTTTTAAGCCATTGCTAAAGGAGTAAAACAATCACCTGTAGCAGCAACGAACTGTCACTAGGGCCCATTTATCTTCAAGGGACAAAATTTAAAATGAATCTAACTAAAGAGGCTACACAGCAAAATCTCCAGTGTTAAATTAACACTAGAGAGTGTCTATATGGGTCCACACAACACTGTTGAGTGTTGAATTAACACTTTTGACAGTGTTATATGTTTAAAAGTAACCTAGTCAGTTTTGAAGATTAACAAAGACTAACACTGAGCAGTGCTGATTTTCTAACACTGGAATATTTCTAACATTTTGAGTTATTTTCCAGTGTTAGAAAATCAGCACTGCTCAGTGTTAGCCATTGTTAATCTTCAAAACTGACTAGGTTACTTTTAAACATATAACACTGTCAAAAGTGTTAATTTAACACTCAACAGTGTTGTATTTAACACTCAGAGGTGTGGACCCTTATAGACACTCTCCAGTGTTAATTTAACACTGGAGATTTTGCTGTGTAGAATCACATTAAACATCAATCACTGTTAAAATTTAGAAACCGAAAGCCATTTTTTATTTCTGCATACCTGCTGATATTTTTTTAGTGCTTTTAGAGGGCTTTGATGTGGCAGCCATCACAATTGCCTGTTTTCCATTAGTACCTACCCCTGTTTTTCCAGTAGGTTATAGTACCATGTAGTTTTTCAGTAACTACTGCACCAAGGTTCCAAGTGATCCAAAGTGATCAGAAAATTTGACATAGACTGAATGCCACCAGGTGGCTGGTCAATGGTGTCACTCGATAAGTTATGAGTGCGCCTCCTTCGTGAAAATCCAAGCCATCATTTTTGAAACTCTGAAATGTTTGAAATAGCGACCAAAATTAACAGCGTGATCCCTGAATTGAACACTAAAGTATAGACTGAGCAGCAGGCATTTTGTCACCTTGACGTCCATGCTTGCTGTGGCATTTATATCACTGGATGCTCGGCTGCATTGCTATAGTTACCCCAGGCACAGTAGGTGATACTCAATTTCAGTGAAAAACTAGATGCCCTAAGTCACGTTAAGCCAATTTGAGTAGGTACAAATGTAAAAATGGCTTAGGGTATGCAATTTATCAGTTCCAAAAAGTACAATTGTAGAAATACCTTGCATCTCCAGAGCCAATCCGAGTCACCATAATTATAGTCTATTTCTTCGCCTGGACTTATGTCTCTGCTTGCAAATAAGCATAGATGGGGCTTTCCATTGATATTTAATATTTTCATCTTAGCACTTGGACTGATGTGGTTGTCGTTGACAAGTCTGCCTAATGACCCATCTTCTTGAGATGCATCCACACTGTGGGGTTAGGCAAAAAAGTATTAGCTTAACTAGTTAGTTAGGAAGCTTTTTTTTTCATAAATCAAAAGCAATGTGTCATTTAATCTTAATCAAACTACACTGATATAATACGCACCACCAGAGTTTTCCATCAAACTTGAATTCAAACATGAACACCTTCAGGCTGTCATGATAAACTCTGTGTCTCCGCTCACATTCTTCTTTTGTTATGAGTTTACCTCTGTATTCCAAAAGAAAGTCTCCTTTTTGGAATGGAACAGTCGTGAAAATGCCCCGACCTGAATTGCAGAGGCATACCAAGTGAGTGACAAAAGACAAAGTGAAAAACTCCAAATCTAATCCAAACTAAAGACCAACTTACCTTTGAAGGCATTTATGTAGTGGATATCAAGTCCCAGTTTGTCCCTTCCAGCAGAAACATGACAGACTGCATCCTCCCGTGGAGGAATGCGTCTCCTTCGCATGTTCTCCTGTACGATTGGCTGTATTACCAAAGCATATAAAGTATTACGATTATCGTCATCATTGTCATCATCATCAGTAGTAGCAGAACTAGCAGTAGTGTAGTTTACAGCATAAACACAGCTGACTTATTCATAGTGCTAATTTATGCCTTCTTTTAAAATGTTAAAGGCCTAGTACTCAAAATGGCGACATGTGACATTTCTGTAATGGCGACTGCAGAGAGTGATACAAGTACTGAGAAAGCTTAGGCATCAAAACTGTAAGAAGTTTTTTCTTCAGGCATATAAATAAATACACGACTAAATACACTTATACCCTTGCTTTTATTTTAGGGCTGTCAGCAGAATGGACAGACATTGGACAAACTGCCCGAAATTAGCTAACAGCGACATCAGGGATTTTGACTCAGACTGCGCTGGTTTAATTGTTAATCGCGTTAGTCGCGATGTCGGCATTAACACGTTTAAGCCACAATAATGCTTTAACACCGAGTAAATCCTAACACGGGTTAGCCCGCTTTATCGCGTTGACGCGGTTAGTCGTCAGCCCTATTTTATTTACTCAATGACAAACGCTGGGGCCGTTTTACTTCTTCAAAGACTCACTAACAGTCCATAAAGCATAAATTAAACCAGTTTAATATAGGCCTGTGCACCTATAATTTCATATAGTATTAAAGTCATGGTGCATTTTACATTAAAAAAGGCTTACCTTTGTGTTTTTAATCCGTCTTCGTATTGCCGTCGACATACACTTGTTAAAGGGCACGCGCGCGAAAGTTGTGGCGCCGTTTCCTGTAGGTACCGCCTATATATATAGCCTACCAATCACAATGACTTCCGGCCGTGTGTATTGAAAATGTGTATTAAATTGCAGTACCTACACACATCCACTCTAACTCGAAACGTCGCTGTGCAATACACTGGAATACACAAAAATCAGGTGAGGGGTATAGGTGGACTTTTAAGAAAATCAGAAAATCTTTTAATTATAGTTTAATAAATGAATTTACACTACAGTTTAAGCAAATACAGGTCAAAAGATAAATAATGACCTCATAAGAAGTAGAAAAAATTATTATTTAGACACTTAAAAATGCATTTACAAGTCATGTTTTAGGGGGACACATGAATACACAGCAAAAAGTCGAAATGTCCCCGGAGCCCAGGTACAGCGCAGGTCAAATGTCAATCCATACCACATAGACGCACTCACACACACACACACACACACACACACACACACACACACACACACACACACACACACACACACACACACACAAACATAGTGGTACTTACAGTTTTTTCTGATTGCTTAAGCACATTTTTTGTAACTATTGGCTAATTTTGCAAAACTCTTCACACAAATAAGAAAACCTGTCACCCAATAATCAAAACATTGTAGTTCTCTTGCAAAAGCAAACACAGCTAGATTAACTCTTCACACCTTCGTAAAAATGGTGTTTCCGTATCAAACAGTACACACAAGCCATCATCTACTAAGCACACAATGCGCCAACTGCACACTGATGGTATGAATACAAAACACATCTGGCTTTTGCTTTCTCTGTGCACAAGGTAGGCCATGTCAGTTTGAGCTCATACTTCTGTCATAGATCCATAAGCATAGAGGGATCCAAACTTCAAGTACTGGTGTTTATTCAAACACATCAAAACAAACACAAGTGTTTATTTCCAAGTATAGGATTATTTGCAATCGCCATAATGACTATATGGGTTACTTGGTCTGCAGTGAACATGCTTCCTCTGCCCCCAGCATCTGGTCATCTAGCAATTCTGTAAAGTAACAATTTCAGTATTTTTACATCAATGGTATTGGTGTGTTTCTCATTGGCATATGGCAGTGCTACAAATCTTTGTGCAAAGTGACTGTACTAACCGATTCTCATTTCAAGATGTCCTTATGGTGCTTGCTACAGTGTAGCGGCTCGAGTTAGGCTGGACCCGTTGGCCAGCTACCCTCAGGGTCATTCCACGGTTGATTACATGGTCCACTATTGTAGCTCTGATGTCATCAGCAATTCTATTTCCTACTCTTCCTACCCTTCCTCTCCCCCCTCCTCATCCTCCTCTCCCCCCTCCTCATCTTCCTCTCCCCCCTCCTCGTCTTCCTCTTGCTCCTCCTTGTCCTTGTCGTCCTCTTCATCCTACTTCTTCACCTCCACGTCCTCTTCCTCGGCCTCCTCTACTTCTCACTCTTTCTGCTCCCTCCATTGTACTCCGCACACACAGCTTACCTGTATTATAGTGCTTAGGCTGATTGCAAAGTGAACTAATTATCTAAGAAAGTTTACACATGTGAAAGTGTGCCAGACAGTTGGCAAATTAGTGTTAATGATAGCCATACATGTGTATACTTTTGCTAGGAGTGTGTTGGAAATTTGGTAATTGAGTGTTGTGCAGTGAATTGTGCCTACAGTTTTGCAAAGTGTGTGTTACAAAATTGCAAACTGAGTGCAAAGCAGTTTTTGTGCTTTTAGTTTTGCAAACTCAGTGAGTGGTTTTGCTATAAGTCTGAATAGTTTTAGAGATTGTGCTACAGGAATCACAGTTAGGGTTTAAGCATTCAGAAAAAACTGTAATCAGGCTAGTAAAAATATCTGCTTCTCACTAACAGTGGTGTAAGTGCCACCGAGTTAGGATCTACAAGATGTCTCACATTTAATGACGCATGGCTTTTTTTGTGTGACTCTGTTGCTTACTATAACAATACAGGAACTCTCATACTGCGGTAAATTCAATCAGTATCCATGTATTCATTATCAAACTACAATTGCACTTTCTCATTGAAATTCACTCCATCCCATGCTCAGATATATCCTTCTAACTGGTTTCAAGCTAATTTTATGAATATTAATAGTCCTTGTTCTCTGTGGGAAGAACCTTTGTGAGAAAAATGTGATGCCTATGTTAGTCTTTTCCCCCCACAGTGACTTAACTTCAGCTTCAGAGACTGTTAATAAGATGCGCAGAATAAAGCAAGTTGAATATTGAATGTTTGATTTTCATCTTATCTGTGCATTTTCTTTTCTTGACATTAGTCCTGAGTTCTTGAAAAGAACTTGACTCCCTTTTTGGGTTTGTGAAGATGTTTCACTTTTTCAAGAGGCTTCTTCAGTTTTAAAACCACTCACCAAAAAACTTGTTCATTTTAAACCCAAATCCCACCTTGATTCAGGTGACCTCGACAGAGTCAGCACACTTGCTTAAAATTCTAATTCTGGATATTAAAAAAATAATGACAAAATAATGAAACATTACACAGTATTTTATTTTAGAAAAAAACTAAATACAACCGTACTAATTCCACAGAAACTAAGAAGGTAAGCAGCAGACAACTGTTGCTAATCAAATGCGGTTGATAAATTGATCATCAGCAAGTATGAGCACTTCTAAAAAGCAGAGGTTTTGGCAGATTGCTGCTCTGGAGCATCAATCTGTGAAGCGTTAAAAGGCCATTGCCAAACCATCATTTTATAATTAGAAAGATTATTCACCAGTGGAAATTATTCAAAACAGTTTCCCATTTTCCCAGGAGTGGACATCCCAGGGAATTCACCCCAAGGTCAGGCAATGCTGTGCAGTATTTAGAAAAACAACATCTGCTATACTCTGCAGGTCAGAGGTTACAAGTACAAACCGCAAGAAGGTTCTTTGAAAAGACAAGACCAAAATGGAAATATCTGTGGACATGTTTGACTTTCACCAATCCCAATGCTTGCCAAACACAGTATAGTAGCACAAACATGTTAGTAAGGTGATGGAAAAGTGCTGACTTGTGCTTGTTTTGCAGCCACAGGATCTGGGCATGTGGTAGTCGTGGAGTAAACCAGTGGCATTTCTACAGTACAAGCAAGGCAGGCAGTGCTCGTCTAGGGAAAAATAAAAATGGACATTAGTTAAAACCAAAGTGAAAGCGAACCCTCTACTTTAATCTCACACTGTGCTGTCTTAAAGCTTCTTGCCTGTGTGCATTCATTCTTTACATTACTCCTATCTCTAGCATGTCTCGTTTCATTGGCATGTCCTTCTCCTGCTAACAAAAGGTTTGAGCTTGTCAAGCTGAGAGGCCAGCATATTACAGCATATTAGCTTTTTCTGGTTGTTTGCACGTGTGCATTGTGAATAAAACTCTGGTCTTTGTCAGGAGGCTGATGAGAGATTAGTGTACTAGACAAGCTGCTGATCGCTTTGCTGTCCCTGCTCTGAGATCAGTTAGGAGCTGCACTTTGTGTGGAAAAGAGCTGCAGCTAGATGAGCTTCTTTGAGTTATCTACACTAGTAAATAAAGCCTTTATGATGGAGAGGGAAGGTCACCCCTGAAAATGTTTGGTTTAATAAAACAGACAAGTTTAACTCAGACAGCACTTTCTGATTAGCATGTCTGAGAAATCACTCGGCTGAATAAATATACAAATTTTAACCAGCTGATTTGCTAAAACACTGCCAACACTTTTCATTAATATTGTGAATCCCCCTGTAGGTACATACAGTTAACTAACCCACACACTGCTTATGCCTTCTATTTCTTCTGGATGGATGCAAACTGCATTTCATTGCCTTGTACTTGAGACATGTGCAATGACAATAAAGCTGAATTCTATTCTATTCTATTCAGCTGTGATTTATTATAAATATATATAATATGCTTTGTTAAATCAAGGTTTTGGTCTGTTTTTCTGAGCTCCTTAACAGCAGTTTTTTTTCAGATAGTAGTCACAGTTCAGCCATATTTTAAACATATAATTTTATATCACAGTAACAATTTGCCAATAATATAGTTTTATGTGTAATGAGATGCTTTCACAGGGTTTTATTTGCTAATCTTCCAGTAATGCTTCTTAGAATTCCTCCAGCACTCATCATGTCAGCTAATACTAAATATTTGGATACATAGTAAATATTTATTAAACTACAGAAGTTTTAATGTTTTACAATGTTTTAGCCAGGAATGAGTGCTGAAAGGTGACGGAATTCAGGAAACGTGCAGCAAGCTGAAGGAGGCTGTCAGTACATATAGAAGAATAAAAGACAGGCAGCACAAAATCGTATTTTTTATTCTGATCGAATTTGTCATGTTAAACAGTGGAGGAAGTGGGGAGTGAGGTGGGGGTTGAGGGATACCATTACCTCTGCTTGCCTTTCTGTAATAGTCTCCACATGTCACTGGAGTGGACTCCTGTGTATACCAAAGTATCCTAGAGTCAGCTAAAGCTAATGCTTGGCCAGCACTGGGTCGTCAAATAGGACAAAGATCAAAAAACGAAAACAGAGCAGCAAATATACCAGGACATTCCATTTAATTGCAAATGAAAAGAATCAAGGTGTCACAAGGATCCAGTCAAAATCCAGATCTTAACCTGACTGAAATGCTATGGTGGGACCTTTAGAGAGTTTTGTGTAAATTAAATCCTGTGAACTAAAGAGGACTGAAGCAATGCTGTAAAGAAGTATGGGCCAAAATTCCTACAGAACAATGTGACAGACTCATGAAGTCATACAGAAAAGAATTATTTACAAGTTGTTGCTGCTAAAGATGGTTCTACAAGTTACTGAGTCATAGAGTTTACTTACTTTTTCACACACTGCTTCTGCATTTTGTATTAGTCGTCAATAAATAATAACACAGTTTATTCATTCTTTATTAAATTTTGGTTGTTTGTGTTTTATTTTTTTACTCTTTCCCTATTTTTAAACAGCGTAATATGCCTGAAGTTTTATTTACCTAATTTTAATATTTGGTAAAGACGTAATATGTAAAACCTTAGAATTGAGAAAGGGGCTCATTTGTTTTTATTAGAACTGCGTATTCCACATTGTATGATGCACTGGAAAAATAATGCTATGGTGACACCTGATCAGTAATGAGCTACAAGGTGCTTGTGTGCAGACCGAACAGCCTTATTTAAAAAACTGCACAATACTGAGTTCTCTCTGGTAGGCTCCTAGCTCAGATCCCAGCTCAGTTTCTCCTTATATGATTCTGTCTACAGTAAAGCTCAAACTCTTATAACACTATAATATAGTTCAAGATGGAAAGTCAACCATCAAACCCTCATTACATTTAATCATTACATTCAATCATGATGTTTTTCTTAAGTATTTTTATTCATCTTTAGGCATGAAAAGATGAATAAAAATCCTGATTGAGGTTGTCATAATTCATGCATGACAGGGTTAAATAACAATAATTACAATGAAACGCGTCATATGTCTATAGTAACATTAAAAAGTGGGTGGCAGGGTATGAACTGACACATCAGTGTCCAATGTAGTGGTTTATGTGCAAGTATACCATCAACACTGACACAAATACAAGAAAACAGCCTTTGAATAGCTGTCCGCTGTAGTGACCACTATGCGTGAAAGGGCTAATTTCAAATAAAATACCAGGACTTTCCATTTAATTGCCTTGACATTAAGCTGTATTATAAGCTGTTCCCAACGTTTTTTATTCAACTAACATGACGTTTGCATGGAAGTCATCACTGGCGATGAGAGCTGGAGCTCTGACTTAAACCCAGCTGTTTTCAGTTGAACAGTCCACAGTTTCCATAACTGAAAGCAGACTTTATGAACAAGTGTAACCAGAAACATTTTGGGGTTTTTTTGGGTTTTTTTTTGACATTCACACAATTGTGTAACAGTAATACAACCCTGAGGGTGAGACTGTCAACACAAAGCTTTACTGTCCTGAAATGTCTGTGGGAGGATTTTTAATAGAAATGACCTGAAATGTGGTGTGTGCTATTTTCTTTTCATTGGAACATGACACATTGAAAATGCAGGACTTCAACGCTTTCCCAAAATGAAAATCATGTTGGAGATGCCATTTCGACTTACTCGGGGAGATACTGTCGTGGAGGGGACAGAATAGGACTCCCAGGAACTGATCTAAAAATAGAAAACCTGCTAAAAATAGTTTGGAGGTGAACAAGAAGATGATTTTGAAGGGGAGATGATTACCCAACTTGAAACTAAAAATAGTTTTACACTTTTGGGTTGCTGTAGCTCAGGAGGTGGAGCAGGTCAACTATTAATCATTTGGGGTTTTTGGGAATATACCTCATGTATCTTTATCTTTGATGATCTCATTTATGTTTTATCTTCTATTACACATTTACATTTTGCAGTTTAGCATAGAGTGTTGAAAGAAAATAACACATCCATATAACACAAGCCTGTAGTGGAAAATTACTGGATGCAATGGACAAAGAGGGGAACCAGACCATTTACCATTTTTAATTTTTATGGGTCCCAAAATATTTTGATCACACCTCATGTGAGAATAAGGGAAAACATTTTGACCAACTACCATGGAGAGAAATTTCTGTCCATAAACTACTGACAATCTATTCCAGTAAATAGTTAGTAAGATTTTTCAGTCTGCATGAATTCTTACCTCAAGTATGTTCCTTTAAACTTCTTTAGAGGACCAGTCCAGAACCATTTAGGCTAAACAGTAGAAGTTGAGTTCACCCTTTTATACCCGCCAAAAAGTGAGAGCCTTTTTTGAAATTTGAATAAAAGCCTTGTAGCTGAAATCTCCTGCCAACATCCTTCCATCAAAGGCTCTCATGGGGTCTACTTAGTTATTAGCCAGTGCTCCATATTTGTGAGGTGTCACCAGTAATAAGCAGGTTCCAGGTTACCTTTGCCTGTGTCTGTCAGGCAGGATATCAGTTCCACAGCTCCCACAAGGCCCCACTGGGACCTTCTACCTGGCAGCACCATCAATTAGCCTAACGTACAATAATGTCACACTCCATGGAGATATGGGGACACGGAGACAAGGCTGCCTGGCCTGAGATATTTTCACATATGCTGTACATACCTAGCAGGAGAAGGGGAACCGCATAATATATGTCTTGCACATAGTGGCACATGTGGATGGATGCATGCAGGGACAATTATTTGACACAGAATGCGCTGAAAGATTGTGAGACTCTTGTCTGACAAAAATAACGCTCTACCTTGGTACAAGAGCTTTATCCATCACTAAAAAGCGACACCAAAACAGCTTCATGCGTCTAATTCTAACTTTTCTCTGCGGCAGTACAAAGATGTAACATTGCAAGTATAAAGACCAATAAATGCCCTGAAAACACATTTTCATTATGAGTAGTGGGGTCTTACATAAATCAAAAAAATCTCAGCTAAGGTTAGAAGCGAGATTTCTGTGGGTGTTTTTGTTTTTCACTTGGAATGAAGAGGAGAGGATGTATTTAGAAGAAAGAGATTTATGTTCTTTTGTGCGCAAGTGAGGATTTAGAAATATCTGATGGAAATAAAATGGAAAGCTTTTTGTCACTTTACAGAATACAGTAAAATTAGAAATGCTATTTTTCCAAGGTGGTTGGTTATTTTTAGCAGTTACTAAATTGTGCTCAAATTTGCAATCAGCCACAGGTCCAACTGATGATACCTAAATATATTTTACTTTGATTGTTGCATTTTCTTCAAGTATTTTATGTGTACAGCTATACAGCAGCACACTTAAAATACATCTGAACCAAATACACTGCTCAAAAAAATTAACGGAATGCTTTTTAGTCAGAGTATAGCATCAGGTCAGTTAAACTTCCTGGATATTGACCTGTTCAGTTAAGTAGCAGAGGGGGTTGTTAATTAGTTTCAGCTGCTTTGGTTTTCATCATCAGGGGTACCAGAGGGGCAACAATGACAAAACCCCCAAAATAGGAATGGTTTTTACATCTGGAGATGAATCAAATTCTGTTGGAGTCAGTTTCACTCCTGGTAGCATGAAGAGATACCTGGACCCTAACAAGGTTGCACAGGTAGTCTAAATCCTTGAGAATGGCACATCCATACATGCCACAACCAGAAGGCTTACTCTAACCCAAAATCCATTTCCTTACTCTTGAACAGAGTCATCCGTAAAGTGGTGCGAACAAACAGAAGTTTAAGAAGTTATATAGAAGCCCATCCGTGAGCTTAACTTGACTGTGACAGCACCAAATTGCTCCTCGCTGCATCAAATTGAACTGTGCTCAACTTTCTGCCAAAAATGCCGAGATCTCTAACCCAGCACCGCTCTGCTCTCTGGTGCTCTTCATGTCTGAGTGCTCATTTGAGATGAATGACTACTGTTCGGTTTCTCTCTCAATGTCACTCATGGTGTGAGCATTCATTTATAGAGATTGTCACAGCTGCTGCCAAAGCTGGACCCTGAGAAAAAAAGGTTTCTAGTTGTGTTTGTGTAGAGAGGATGTCACAGTTTCTGTTGTTTGGAAGGTTCAGCTTGATGTTCAGCAACTGGGTCAGGCTGCCTTGCCCTTTCATCTGAAGGGAGCCTGAATGGGCACAGGTGGAATGCATTCTTTGCAGTAAAAGTTCTCTGAGAGAGAAACTCTCCCTTTCTCCAGGAGAATTGAAGGGGTGTTTAATAATATGTGTTTTCACAGCAGCTGATTCAGAACTAACTTAAAGCTTTTGAAAATAATACAAGAATAGCTTGGTAAGTGTCCATCCATCTAAAATCAACCCCATGGGTGGCTTCGCTCAAGCACATTATTACGCTGTGTGGTTATGTGGTCTCTGTGATAGTGTCCTCCGTTAGTGTAATGGGAGGCAATAGAGGAAGTGATGTAATAGAGTCGTTCCAATCTGCTCCTTACACCCTCCAACTCAGTGACAGACTGGAGCTCAGCTGCTTTGTGTGACTTCAATCACTAACTTTAACAACCTGCTTTTTTAAAATGTATTTTTTAAATCTCTGCACGTGAGAAGTTGTTGTTATTATCAATTCTTTCCATGTACAACTTGTTTCTTGGTGGTTATGTCTTAGCAACTGACTAATCAAAGGTGTGTTTCCTTCAGATTATAAATCTCTCAATAGTGTTAACACTGTTGATGCCTTTTCGAGGATTTTTAATGGAATTACACCAATGTGCAAAAGTCTTGAGGCACCCCACATTTCTAATATTCAGAAATATTTCTTCTCGAAGGATATTCCAAATCTGTTCTTTGGATGTTGGCTGCTTTTCCATCCATTCTGTCAAGATGATTTGGCACTGTTTCAGTAATGTTGAGGTCTGGGCTCCAGGCTCTGGGTGGGGGTGTGAGGGTCCATGACTGATAGTGTTCAATGTGTGGTTTTCTATCCAGGTAAGTTTTTACTGCACTGGCAGTGTATTTGGGAACTTTGGTTCTGAAAAATAAAGCCGCTGCCAATCAGACGTCTTCCAGAAGGTAGCACATGTTGGATCTTTTCTGTGTGCTATAATTCCATCAGTTTTGAGAAGATCCCTAATATCACTGATTGAAACGTAGCCCCAATGCATGAGAGAGCTTCCACTGTGTTTTACAGATGTGGATGGTCACTGTTGTACCTCTTTCATGACCTTCTCTTTAGATATTGATGGCAGATTGAACCAAGCATTTCAAATTTGGGTCCATCACTACATAGAATTGTTGTCACTGATTTTCAGTCCTGTGTAATCGGCAAACCTTAGCGTGTTCTCCCTCAAGACACCATTGTTAAGAATTCTTAACAGTGGCGCAAAAGCCACACTTCAACTGAGAGCATTTCTGATGTGGCTTCAAGCAAATAGTATCCTCAGATTTTTTTTTACGACCCACTGCACACCATGACAAGATTTGACAGATTTTCTTTGAGAATCACCTTGTTGGAGTTTATATATAAGATTTCTAGCTACAACTTTCTAAAGCTTCTAAATATCAAAACGTGTAAAAATTGTTCCAAACCAACATGTGACTATATCCATCTTTTATATACAGTCTATGGTTAGCTATTTATTAGCAATACAGGTTTAATGAGAGGATGGTTCTACACTGTAAAAAAAAATTGTGATATAAAAGTATTTTAATGTGTATTTTACAGTTTTGTACTGTTCTTCTAGAATATCATTAAATTCACATAAATATGGTAAATGGCCTGTATTTGTATAGCACTTTTACTAGTCCCCCAAGATGCTTTACACACCCAGTCATCCACCCATTCACACACTGGTGGAGGCAAGCTACAGTTGTAGCCACAGCTGCCCTGGGGCAGACTGACAGAAGCGAGGCTGCCATATCGCGCCATCGGCCCCTCTGGCCATCACCAGTAGGCGGTAGGTGAAGTGTCTTGCCCAAGGACACATCGACTGAAATTGTTCCTAATTTAATGTTTAAAAGCACTTAAAAAATGCAAAATCCCATGTAAAATTAGGGCAACAAACTGTATTGTCATTACTGAAAATAACCGTATTTTCATGGGAAAGTTATTTTCTGTTAATTTATGGTATTATTTTGGCGCCCCAGCTGCCGGAATATTACTGTTTTTTTAGGATTTTTTTTTTTTACGGTGTAGATATGAGACCTGATATGTGTGTCTTAAAGAATATCCAGATCGAAATTATCATCAATAGAAATATTAAAAAAGTACTTTTGGAAAAATATTAGTAATTCAATTTAATTCAGTGACTGCTCCAGTCCAGGCCCAGTTAACTGATAATAATAAGCAAGTATAATGGGGATCAATTTCTACTGTTTCGCTGAATAATATGGGTCTCAAATGTATTACAGTATAATATTTCTAAGCTGGATTTTTTTCTAAATGAGCTCCCACCGAAAAACTCTGCTGCGTGCTGCTTTAAAGCTGTCAAAAAATGAGAAATAGTCAGTCAGATCACAAATTCAAGGATCATGCTTTCATGATTCT
The DNA here is from genome assembly GCF_057381915.1 of Diplotaxodon limnothrissa. Lineage (NCBI taxonomy): Eukaryota > Metazoa > Chordata > Actinopteri > Cichliformes > Cichlidae > Diplotaxodon > Diplotaxodon limnothrissa. The sequence goes on along the minus strand of NC_140602.1, from coordinate 53,729,151 downwards.
GATTTATGTAGAAAGATGTCTGTCAGGTAAAGCAAAGTAAAACAACCAGCCTCAGTATTGCCTCAGTATTTCATCAACCCATTCTTATTCTCTCTTTGTATTATCATTCCAATTAAGGTGCTGACATGCCCAGAGCATTGCTAAAAGCAAGGTGAATTCTGCAAAGGAGAAAAAAAGATCTGTATTTAAAAATTTAAAATAAAATTAAACCATGGCTCTGAGAAAAGGCCAGAGAGGCAGTTTCTGCTCCTGCTCTAAGGAAAATCACTACAGTAAGTCCCTGTCACTGTTCTGTCGTACACATCATTGAAACTCTTCATGTAGGATTCAAAGGACGATGGCATGATGAAACGCCTCTGGTGAGCTGCAGTACAGAAAGATTATCATAAAAGGAATTTTGAGAAAAGGGGTTGATGGATATAACAGCTAATTTTTAACATCCGCATTTATGAATAAGTGAATGACATTGCTAACTTAAATTGCCCAGCTTGCACATGATAAGAATGTAAAAAGTAAAACTACAGCAAGCAGGTAAAATAAGCAAAATTATAAAAAGCAAAACTGCTAAATTCCAGCTGTTATATGTGATTCTGTGTTGTTGTTTTTTCCACACCTTTTTCAGTTTATTTCACACCTGTTTGATAATTTCGTATTTTGCTTGTTTGATGTAAAACTGCTAAAATAAAATAGTTTCTTTCTTTAAAAAAATCTTAGTTGACTCAGTATTTATACGATTCACATATTGGAACATTTGAAAAAAAAAAAAAGATGGAGTAAGCCTTTCTAATATAACAGACTTCTTCTTAAATTAAATTGAACCCGTTAAAAGTTCTTTCTGTTCCGTGCGCATATTATATCTAACCCCGGCTCTCTTAACGGATTAAATCAGTGGCTCATATTGATTCACACAATAATTTTCTAGCTAACCAGCAAACGGGACGGGTGTCTGTGACTCCCTTCATATTTTCCTTGAGGATGTATTCATAACACTCCTTGACATCTGGCTAAGAAGCAGCCACAAAATTCTCCGTCTTGTTTAGTTGAGAAGCCAGTTTTGAACAATCTGCTCTGCTTTTCTGGCTGCACACACAAACTGCTTGTGCATTGAGTGCTATTGTGTTACTCCTTTGCTCTGGATCTGGCTCCACCAGGGGAAAGGTTGAGGTCTGCAGAGGGCTAGTTTTTCGGCCTGGGATAATTAACCCCGTCTGTGGGATTGATTCCCTGTCCATTGTTCCCTCTATGTCATGGTATTTATCCATACTTCACAAAAAATCTCTGCTGGCTTAGTGCAGTTATGTGGGTACATTTTATCATTTTGTTAGCCATTTTTAGAAAGCTGTGCAAAAACAACATCACACTAACATCTAACTCTTCCTAGTTTTTACATGCAAGCATACAATCAGGTTATTCGGTCAGCTAGTCTAGCTGTTATTGTCACTGCATAGGCAATGCTTTTTAATTAATTTCAAAGTGAGTTTTCAGAAAAAGTACTAAAGCACAGTGTGTGTTTGATTGGCTGACAACATTTCTCAGGTTTACTGAACCTTTATTAAAGTATTTGTCTGCAGCAGTCAACAGGCTAATTTTCACTTTGATTTGAATTCATGAATATGTTTCAGGCGGGGCCACTGTAGTCCAAAGTAGACTGCTATTTTCATTTGTATTTTTAAAATGTTATTTATATTTTCATACATGGAGCCAAACATGATTGCACCGCTACTAAAGTGCTCTTGAATACTACTTCAAGAGTACTTGAATAAGGCATTTTTGTGCCTTGTGAAAGAAAAATCCAGCAAAGACCTAACACAGAAGTGAGAGATAAATATAATTAGTAAAAATGTGCTGAATCCAAATTTGAAACTTTTGGTTCAAATCATCATCAGTACAGAGAAGGTCAGAGAGGTACAAACAGTGAGTGCCTACAGCCATCTGTAAAACATGATAGAGGGTTTGTCATGGTTTGGGGCTGAATTATCTCCAGTGGTGTTGGGAATCTTGTCAAAATTGATGGAATTTTGAAAGCAGTAACGTACCGTCAAATTTGAATCCACCATGCAATACCATCTGGAAAGCATCTGATTGCTAATAGCTTCATTTTTCAACATGACAACGATCCCAAACACACTGCCAGTGCCTTAAAACAGCGGTCCCCAACCCCCGGGCCTCGGACCGGTACCAGTCCGTGAGTCGTTTGGTACCGGGCCGCGAGAGTTGAGGCTCAGGTGTGAAATGTATGGTTTTCAGGGTTTTTATCGGTTTTCAGCGTTATTTTGTTATCGTTTTGATTGTCAACTCGGTTTTCCTGGGTCTTTTCACGTGTGTTATGAATAAATCTTCTTTTTTTCGGTACCGGTACTAGTTTTATTTTGTTGTATTTATCCGCGACACCTTAAAGGCCGGTCCGTGAAAATATTGTCGGGCATAAACCGGTCCGTGGCGCAAAAAAGGTTGGAGACCGCTGCCTTAAAACATACGTGGACGGAAAAAGAAAAGAATGGAAAGCTATCAGTCATGGATTGGCCTCCCCAGATCCTGGACTTTAAGATTTTTGAATCAGTGTAGGATCATCAGGATGGAGCAAAAGGCAGCCAACATCCAAAAAACAACATGTCCTTCAAGGAGTCTGGAAAACTATTCTTGAAGAATACTTTAGGCTGTTTAAAGAAGGCTTGCCCAAGAGAGTTGAGACTATGTTTAAAAATAGTGGTGGTCACACCACCTGGGTCTGGTTCTGCTGGTTCTTTCTTTCTGTTAAACTGGAGTTTTTCCTTCCCACTATCAACAAGTGTTTGTACATAAGGAGGGTCGTCCAATTGTTTTGTGTGTTTTCTCTGTGTTATTGTAGGGTCTTTACCTTGAAATATACAGCGCCATGAGACATCTGTTGTGATTTAGTGCTGTAGTGAATTGAGTATATTGTAGTTATTAAGTACAGAATATGTCATGTATGCTTCTGAAATCGTACAGTCTTGAAAAGGGTGTATGTAACAATGAGCTTTTTTTTTTTTTTTTAAGTATTCTTCATTTTTACAATTAATCACAGTGGCGAGGATTTACAAAATAAAAGTGTAAAATGTCAAAAGGAAGTTCCTCTTTGTTATGTGTACATAACTGTTTCCAAATTAAAACATTTTTCCATCTGCAGCTCAGATGTCAAACTGTATATGGTGACGGTTGCTGGCTTACCAACATTTGTTGACAACAAAGGAGCATTTGTGATATAAATAGGAAAAAAAATAATCGAACCACAGTAGCTAGTTCTGTAAGCATCTGATCAATGCACAACAAAAAACAGCCTTCATGTCTTCCTCAGTATGCATTGTTATCTGACGACTATTTATTGCTTTTAGACTGAAGGTGACAGTAATGTAACTGTTTTTTAACTTCATATAATTAGATCATCAAATTCAAATAGTTACCTCAAAGTTCTGAAAAAAACATCAACACATTCTCATTACAAGGTCTTCGAAAAGCACTAACGCAGCCACTCAGTGTTACTCATTGCATTGGTTCAATCAATATAATGAGAAGAGGAGGCATAATTACCTGTCTGCATTGAAACTGCTTTGCAGTACATTGATAATTGTGCCATGTTGTAAAAAACAAAACAAAATACAAGACCGTTAGACAGCATAATATCAGTCACATTTCTAATTCCAGCTATGACTCAACTAGTGAGACTTTGGAAACCACTTTAAAAGCACCACATCATGTGGACCAACTTGGCCGTGTCTGGTTTGTTTTTGTTAAATGATCCTTTATACAAATGACTCCAAATCAGCTTGGAAATAATGTAGGTGATGTAAGGAAACACGGCATGATTGTAAAAAAAAAAAAAAAACTATAGTAAGACCAGACCAGGCTTTTTCAAGACATTAAACATGGCATGCACTCTGCTCTTTTCCATCTTACTGTTAAGTTTTTATGATCTAAAGGCTGAATAATTTTTCACTGTCAGACTGTGCAGATTCCCTGTGCAAAGCCACTGAAATAGCTCAAATCTGTGCATCTGTTTTATGCATATTTTTTATTTTTTTGCTTTAATATGTATTGCATTTGTTGTGGCGTTTCTTGGCTGCATAATAATGACTGCTGATGCACAATGGTAGAATTTCTAAAACGAAAACACGAGACAAAAGATGCGTCTAATTCAGTCAGAAAGACAGCAGCCAAAAGATGAAGCCTTTTTATAGCAAGAAAATGGCAACAGATTTCTATTTGACTTTCATAGCTCTCCTGTAAGCTGCTCCCCTGCCTTTCTGGAGACACACTGAAGATATAGGCAGGCTGTAATGTAAATCCCCCATGGGTGTTCACAGAGTGAAGCCAGGGCAACAACAATACTGTGTTGTCAGTGTCAGAGCCACTGGATAGACTATATCAAATTTAGCATTAGGGATGTGTAGGTAAAGCTTTACTGTGCAGGAGGATGAGTGCAGCAGCAGCAACGATCAGTGTACTCGCCATTTGAACAGTTTTCTTTTTGCTTTTTTGTTATTAATAGCAAAGCCCTGAGATTAGCGATTAGCTGATAGATTAGCAAAGCATGACATGGGTGCTCTGCCTGAACTAATACAATGCTCTCATTCAGGCAGGTGGCCATGCGTTTAGTTGGGTTTAATGGCTCTGCTTTCATCTGTGCGCTTACACTGCTACCATATTAAAAAGATATGCAGGGAAGGAATGCTTTTATTCTCAAATAAATGGGAGATGTAAAGCATGTTGGTAAGTCTTACTGAGATTCTCATGCCACAGTAAAATAAAATAACTACAGAATGACTACTGTGTTTTGTTTTACGCCTCTTACCTCTGCGTTGCCACCCTGTGCTTTTATTGATTTGGATTTTGCTAAGAGAATGGCACTAAATGCACTCCGTGGACAGTTCTCTAACAGGTCTTTTCAGTTGTGATCCACAATGAAAGCGGATGTGGAAAAAATAACATGGGCTTTGTCCATTCCTAAGATTAAAAATGAGACAGGACAATGCTGTAGTTGTTTAAGGTAAGGCCAATCAGTGGGCATTTGCAAAAGAAAATGAAAGTATGCAGCAGGCTTCAAGTGAAGGAAGTTCTCAAATTGCACAGGATAGCAGCTGAATTGCACAAAACAGTAGTAATGTTGCATCACCGCTCATTGACTGATCTCTGTGGGAAGAGCAAAAACGGTATTTAAAACCACCTGACACAGCCTCACAAATAAGCAAGCCACATTTTTCCCTGCCAATTCGGCACTTTTGAAGCAGCTTGAATAGACGACGCCACCAGTGAGCATGCTGTGTCAAGGCCAGACGAGAATGTATTCGCGCATCTAGTGGCTCTCCAGAGATAAGAACTCGGTCCCTGACATCGTGTGCGGTCTTTTAAGCTATGAATTGAAGAGATCGATCACAAGGCTGGCATCCTTCCCCACTGCTAGTCTTTCAAGCAGACACCCTCCCTATCGCAGCTCACACTCCTTCAGGGTAATTAGTAGATGTGCTATACACACAGACAACTGAAATGCAATCGAGGTGCACAGTTTCAAAACACCCCCGGGATCCATAGAAGATTGTTCAACGTCAGGGGTTTCTCTGGCTTTCTTATTACAGCACTGGTTCCATGTGCATGGTATGAGAACTCACTTCACATGTGGGGTTTTCAACAGGAAACAGAACTTTACTTGAAATTAAATGCAAGACAATTGCTTTTCCATGATGTTTGCTAGAGCTGCAACGAGTAATATGTTTCAGTGGAGCACGAAAGGATACAGACTCTAATGACACAGCCAAAATGTGAAAAGCAATAGATGTAGGAAACAGAAAACAATAAGGGCAATAAAATCATTCAAGCAAGAAGTGATGCCTGAACAACCGAAGAGTCTTCCATTCTTACATGCTAGCCATCACGCTAGTGCGGTGTATGGGAGAGAAATGGAAAATAAACATTTTCTCTTATGACAACAAACTAATGCATAAATGTTATTTGTGGGCCAACATTATAAAAGTTTAAAGTAATGTCAGTGTTGATAAGTCCTGAAATAATTGGTTGGTGACAACAGTAACAATATGTTAATTGAACAACACTGGAGATATATTTATGCTACACTGTAGTGTGTGATCTTACTGAGAGAATTAAATGTAATTATTCACCCACTGGCTTCACTAATAATTGCTCTAAATGCTCTAAGAAGTGCAAATTAACATGTAGCAGTTAATTTCATTGACTTGTTCTGCATCCTTTATTTATGTTTAGCTGGTTAGGAATTCTGTTTGGTGCCAAAGTGAGCAGGGACAGGATATGAAATGTTTATTACCGCTGTCATCTAACTCTCGAGGGAGGAGTATCTGTCTGTATGGATATGTGTGTTTCTCCGATCAGCTTCATCCTTCATGAGTGCATTGCTAAGGGCCTAAGGAGGTAGAGCAGTTGAAATGAGGTCTTTGGATAAAGCCGTCCTAATATTGTGACCAACTCTTGTTTTCAGCTGACACTGGCAATGACGGCTCATTCACAACAGCTTTTAGTGACATCGTCAGTCATCGTCACACTTTCAGCCATTTGTTTGATACTGCAGTTGTCTTCTTCACTCCCTCTGGGGAGGAGACAGAACAAATGCCTTAGCAGTGGCTGCAAACACTGTATATAAAAGACTGAAGCACCAACAATGACTGTGATCAACTCATTGGTTGGTGAGATCCCATTTTGAAGGCTGCACTGGCTTCACTTTTCAAATCTTTCTTCTTTTTGGTCTCAATCACACATGTATAGAGCTTGGCTGACCTCTGGGAACCCCTGGTGTGTTTCCTGACTGGTTGTTTGAGGTTAATTAGGTGTAATAATCACAAAGAGACTGCTTCACCAAAAGATCCCTTTGTGATTGTGTTGTCTGTTAGCAGACTTCTACGGAGCCTCTCCCCCCCCCCCAAAAAAAAAAAAAATTGTGGGTTTGAAGATCCCGCAGAAAGTTTTTAATTCAAGTCCATGCACTTCCAGGTCATGGTTTTTATATAAGTGAGAGACATCTGAAGAGACTTCTTAGTACCAGTTGAAACACTTGAGGCAAAGTGTACTCTGACCTGGTGGACTTGGTTGGTAGAATACATAAACAGCTAGCTGGAGTACCCTGGATAACTTTACGGGTACCTATTGAAGTACGATAAATGCAGGATCTTTCTCAGGATCGCGCAAAAGTCCCTTGCAGGGCTCTGTAGATTGTGGCAATTGCTTGTAGTGCTTGTAAGATACCAGATGCTGCTTTTTGTCAAACCCTAGCTGGAAAAAGTTGTCCTTTTCCATCAGCCTTGTACAGCTAAAGGGGTTCAAAAGTTCAACGCAATGCAGAAATGGAGAACATTTGGTTTCAAAGCAAAATGTCTGCATTACTGTTGAAACCAACACACCTTCAGAAAGCACAACTTTTAATTTGAAGGCAAACAGTCTTTGTTTACGGTGACAGATTGGTGAGATGCTGCTTCATCCACACAAACTATGGGTGATCTGCTAGTCATCAAAGCACTCACAAGTAGGTTTTCAATAGTTTTCAGCAACCAACAGCAATGATTCACAACTGCTTAGGGAATAAACAAGCAGTAGTTACCAGGCCTTCAAAGTAAAAGTTACCAGTAATTACCAAGCTTTCTCTATACCTGTGTGACTGTGGCCTTATATACAGTGCAGCATCCTGTAAAATCATACTCATTACAGTCTGTAGTAACTACTAAATATTACTCTGCTCATGTAAAAATGGGGATAAAATGCTGAAGTTATATTTGGCTGTTTTATGAGATTATATAGCTCTGCTCTTAAAGCTAATTCCTGTTCCTTCTTTGTGCTGAGTGTAAAGAGTAGAGAGCTCTGTTCAGCAGGCTTTTATGTTTGTTTGTTAATTATACACCTAAACCACATAATCTTAACAGGGACATTTTGAATGGGTACTCTGCTAATGGCAGTGAAATTACGAAATAAACTCCTTCTGTCGAAAATGTCACGCTGTCAACAGGCTGTCTCACTGCAGTTTCTGAAGATGTATAAGCTGAAAATGTAGCATCTTTCAGTTCATTGTGTTCTTTTATGCCCTTTCACTTTTGTAGCAACCTTTATATCCCTAAAAAGGAAGTTGCTATATATATTTTTGTAATAGAAAAGAGACTAAACCCCCACTTTATACTACCTACTCAGCACCAAATGGAACACAGGTACTGTTAGCAATGCAGATAAAAGGGCAGATATTTTCCCCCAAAGAGATGGTGCTCACTACACGATGGACAATTGGATGCTGTGACTGTGAGAGTCTGAGATTGTTTCTCCATTGGGAAAAAAAAGAAAGAAATAAACACAAATAATTAAACTCGTTAAAATTCAGATGATAAATTTGTGATAAGCATTTGTGTGATGAACTAAAGAGGAAAATTTGTGAACAAACTGATAAAACACTAGAATTTCACTCAATTAAAACTGTAGGACAAACTTCCCAGGATGGTCTGCATGAAAATGAAAAATGCTCCACAAGGCAACAGCAGCACACACTTACTGGTCCAATTTAAAGATTCCAAGTTGTTAACGAGGCCAAGCAGACGCTCCAGCTGCCTGTGTTGGGACACCTGTCAATTGACATGTCTTTGCCCCTTATTCATTTATCCACTTGCTATGAAGGTGGAGACTATGGAGACCACAACTGTCATTTCACCAGGCTGTAAATCTGCTTTTAATACTATAAAAATATAAAAATTTAGACATTTTAACTCTCTGGGGAGTCTGTGGGGACTGACTTCTTTTGGAGCCAGCCTCAAGCGGCACCACCTGCAATTTTTGCCACTTCCACGTTGGCTTTATTTTCCAGCTCTAGAGGTTTCCTCTTATCAAGAGCTCTATTGATGATGCGTTTTTACAGGGGGGGATCTGAATTTGGATATTAGTCATATGTAGTGTTTAGAGTAAACTTTGATCTTGAGCTGCCGTAGAACAGGATGAGACATTGTTATTGTGGCCTTCAAACCAAGTTAAAAATGAGCCGAAGGACAAAGACCTGAAAGCCCAGTGAAGGATAAAGCTGACTAATATTATTTTGTTACTGTTTTGTTGTTTAGTTGTTATTTTCACAATTTCACTCGGCTCTTCAGAGCAGTAATAAAATTACACACAATACAACCTTTGAAAATATCACTTGCTCGTTTGCTGTTATCAAATTGTATTATGTTTGTCCTTCCAGCGATCTAAGTTTTGAATGTTTCTCTCTAAATTTGTTCTGAATATGTTTGGGCTACTCTACCCATGCAGTCATGTGAAAAATTATGCACAAACTTACTGCTTCCATGGGAATTAAGAAGTAAATAGCAGCCAAGTGCTAATAACCAAATGCCCTTGATTAACTGACCACTGGCAAATGTGATCACCTCTGTTAAAGCAGACATTTTGACAGTTGGCAGGTGTGAAGCATTTGGGTGTGTTAAAAAACTGGCACTATCCTCTCAACAGTAGTAGTTTTTGTAGATTTTTATAGAAATATAGAATACAGGTTTTATAGAAAAAAAGATCAGACCTGCTAACATTAAGGCAGCTAATATTAGGCTCAACTTTCCTGAAAATCAAAATCACGTTTTTCCTCCGATATGCACTTTGATTACATTCTCAGATTCTATGAGACTTTATTTGCTAAGAGCCTGAGTTCAACAATGTTAGATCCATTTCAAAGAAAGTTTCACAAATGCTACCTAACAGCAGCTAATCGAAGCAACAAAGGAAATGTTCACTGATAGAAAAGTTCAGGAAATCCTCACCAACTTACCTCAGTACCTTTAATAAACTGATGCTATCCTGTAAAGAAGAGTGGGCCAAAACTGTTAGCAATTTACTTTTTATCTTTAATACAAATATACCTCATTATTTTAGATAACACAAACACCTCATATCACATATTTACATTTTATCAGTTATCACATTTATGTCACATCTTTTATTACACAAATAAGTGATATAGAATAGAGTGTTGAAAGAGAACGCCATACCCATGCGATACCAGGTTCTGTGTCTAGAGAGGGGTTGTTTTTCTGCTCTTCTCTTACAGGGAGATGTCCAGTAAAGAAAGTATAAGATGAACCAAGCACTGGGTCCAGCTCCATATAAGGGAAGAAGCCAAGGCTAAACCAACTTTTAAACAATGACATTAATATTCTGTTTCTGTGTCTCATAATAAAAGTGTTTACTGTTTGGGTGTGGTGCACTTTGTCTGTTTGGCATGCTGAACAGAGGAGGAGACAGTCACTGTTATTATGCTTAATAAATTAGAAAACTTGTACTTTGAGTTTTTTTTTTCTTTCTTCCACAATGATGTCAGAGTTTGATAAAATCATACAGAAATCTATGTGTTATTTCAAGTTATTAATGCTAAAGGTGTTTGCACAAGGTATTGGATCATTCCGTGCACTTAGGTATACACTTATGTGAAATTAATGCTAAAACTAACTTGGAACTTATACTAGAAATGGGGCCAATGTCCAGTCATGCAGTTATATGTCCTGATGGAGCATGGTGATGGTCTTCTTTAGTTTTCCCAAGGAACAACTCTGTGGAACAACTCTAAAATAGCTGCAGCATCATTTCTGACAAACAAAAATTCAATTTACCTCTGCATTTAGTTTGCAGCAGAAAAGTTGTTGAAAGTTGATATTATCTAAACCCTCGCCGAGCAAAGCTATAACTACGTGGCTCGACCCCAGAGACCCAAAGCTTTTTTTTTTTCTTTTCTTTGTCTGCTTAGTCTACCTTTCAAAACCAAGGACATGCTTTGTGGTACTTTATCGTGGTTGATGTTCCAAAACGTTAACAAGTTTTTCTTTTGACAAGCAGAAGGCTACTAAATGCTTCTTACAAACACAGAACCACACGCCTATAGATGTGTATGGATGCGCTGCTAGAGACAGAGACAGCGAGAGAGACACAAATGCTTCGGCGTGTGCTCCATTTATAAAATGTGAATGTTTATTAAATGTTGACAAGAACATTAAAACACAGTATCAAGATTCAGCAAAACAATCTATAGTACTTCACCAAAAATAAAAGGAAAAAAGAAAAACATAGTTAGTTCTGCGCTGGGAATGAAGGAATGGGTGGGCTGGGAGAGCGGAGATGGGAGTAGGGGAAGAAAAACAGAGCAATAAAGGGGATAGGAGTTAGGAGCGGAAAGAGCAGAGAGAGGAATTTAGGAGCCGGGGTTGGCAGCACAGGCTAAGGCAATTAAGGAGGTACAAAGTAAGAAAGGGGTTTGGGGACGTGGCGGATCGATGGAGAGGGTGCGGATACTCTGTAATGAGTGGGTTAACTGGGAATTATCAGAGCCTCTGATTTCACTTCTTTTATCATCTCTTCCATCGGAGACTTAGCAAGCTGCAGCAGCAAAGAGTGACAATGAAGGCCTTTAACACAGAGGGAAGGAGGGGTGGGGTGGTGGATCATCATGGCAAATAATACATGTCTTTACACTTAAATAACAAGGGAAACATAGCGCTAACGTATACAGTGAGCACAAAGTCATGTTGAGGCGAACAGAGAATTCGGGAGCGGGTTGTCAGGATTCGAGGGCACAAGCGCAGTTCAACACAGTACCAAGAAGGTGGTGTCCATTTTAATGGGATCACAATCACAATAAGTAATAGTTCATTATTAGAATTATGTAAATCTCTCTGTTATCAACACAAATAGCGAGGGAGGCATGTAGTACATAGGCATCACATTACTTCAGAATTCCACAGAGAGACACACCCAGCCTCCTGTTCTCTTGTCTGGCTCATGCACGTTGGGCGTGTACAAACCGACGCATGTGCATATACGTGTACACACAGAAACACTGCAGATGCACGCTTGCGCTCACGCATACCGACGCTCCGTCCGGCAAAGAGACACGCACATACTCAACGAGCGGTCCAATTCCCTCTCCTCGAGCGACTCCGCACAGTTCCAGCTTGTCTCGGAATTGACAATAGCGCACCGCACACTCTGTGCCACAATAACATCTGCAGGCATGTGTAACGTGTCTTCGGCGCTTCTTCGATGAAAAGACGTGGCAGGAGTCCACCACCACGACGTGACATATACCGCGTGTGCACAGCCGAGGCGCTAGCAGAAACACACACAGAAACGGGATCCTTCATCAAAGCACCGGGGATGACAGAAAAACTCACAGCTGTTCCAGTGTCAGAGGTATTAAGTGCAACATTGCTCGGTGCTACACGTTAACTCACTGTCAGCTGGAGCGACACCCTTTAGCACGGATTCAAAACTGCTTCCAAGTGACTCTCCAAAGCCAAGTAATCACAAAGGTCGCAAATGTCCAGCAAAGGCAGCTATTGTGCCTGAGGAGGTTCAAAAAACTCTTATCATTGTGCCTTTGACATAAAGACTGAAATTTGTGCTGCAGATTAGAGCGGGCATGTGCTTAAGGGATAATCATGTTACTCTTCTTCACTTGGATCTGGCCTAAGGAGCGCCACTCCCCACCTTTTGCTCATTTTATAAGAAGGGGGGGAAAGTTATTTTGCTCCACATGTTGCATTTTCTTCTTCTTTTTTTGAACCAGTGGATTTTGTAAAGTCTATGTGCTTGAGTTCTCTTTGTGTTGTAGCATAGTAAGAAACAGATTCTCATGCTCTAAAAGTCATACACACTGTACAATAAAATCTACAGATATTTTAAAGCTTTTATTACATCCAAAAAAAAGTTGATTCACCGACTTTAAAAAAGAGACGGGAAAAAAAATCGGGATTGCACTGTTTTCCGCCCATGTGCTGTGAATTTTTTCTTTCCTTTTTTTTTAAAACTGACTTCATCTTTTTTTCTTTTTTTGCTTTGTTTTCTGTAGGCAGTTTGGATGTTGCCATGACTCTGAAGAAAAAAGACGGCGGTTGAGAGCGTCAAATCTTATTTTATAGCATCTTTCGCTCCGTTTGCATGACAAGATAAAACCGTATCGCACAAACCGATTCCACAATAATCATCTGGAAACAACAGAGAGAGGAAAAAAAACCTACAAAAGAGAGGACAAACAAGAAAGGGGGGCGTGAAGTTTCCTCGGGTCTCTTTCAGTGGCTCCATCAGTTTCTTCTAAGTTGTTGTCTTTTCCTGCTTTAATTCGTTACATCCCTTGCAGGCGTATTTCAGCTACTTAGTTGGACAGAGTGCAGGTAAGCCAGCCGTGCATCATGCTTAGTCTTTCTGTGCTAAACATTGTAGTCAATCGAGATGCTCTACTGAACCCGTGACAGGAAATTGATAGTGTTAGAGAACTCTGTCTGTCTGTCTCTCTCTGTCTCAGGCACACACACATTCTCTCTCTCTCTCTTACACGCACACACACACACACACACACACACACACACACACACACACACACAAAGTGCTGGGTTACCATCTGTGAGTGCTGCATCAGTTGGCCAGTACTCAGCTGGCAGGCAGATCAGACAAAGTGCCCAATATGCTCCCTAATGGTCCAAGTCAGATGAATGACATCCTCCACTGTCTCTTCTTTCCCCCCCCATCCTTTTCTTGCACCTCTTCTTCTTCACCTACTTCATCTCCCCAGTTTGATTCACTCTGCCCCCCCCCATTCCTTCCACCAATTTAGCTCCTGTCAAATTGTTTCCTCATTTTCTCCGTCTCGCTCTCATTATCGGAGCGCCCATACTTCTCGCCACTTTCCCTGCCGGGGCTCATTCGGACAGATCAAAGATGTAAATGTGACGTAGTGCACCACTGCCCTGTCCCCTTCTCCCTGGTAAAACTTGAGAGTTTCTTTGCAGAGGGTGGGGGTGGGGTTTGCGGGGTTGAATAATTTCCATATTCTGTCTTCATGTTTTGTGAACGGGGGTTGTCTTCACATATTTTACAGGAGTGGGCAGTGGAACTGAGTGCCATGTCAGCACAGGTTAGGTCAGGTTGATGTCAGGGGACCCATTTTACTTCAGAGGGGGGCTGGACCACATTGACAGACCCGGAGCAGTGGACTGTTGTTGGTTCAGGGCTCTGGTAAGCTGTTTTTGTGAACTAAACGTTCAAAAATAAGAGCGTCCGGGTTATTTAATTTCTCAAAGAATGGGACCACGGGAAGGATTAAGGTAGCCAGGGTGACTAGTAGCTGAGTGAGCGAGGAAGAGGAGCAAAAAAATGGAAGAGAGACATCACGAGAAAACAGCAGAGTCAACTAAAGTCAAAGATGCACGTTTTAGTGAATAAACAATATCGAGACAAGTAACTCCATCAAGCTGTCAGAAACTGTGGTTTATAATGTTTGAAAATTTTCTTCTTCTTTTTTTTTTCCTTCTCGTGTCAGTTTCATTTATTCTCTGGGTCGCGGGTCGGGCGTATCTTAATCTCGGAGAATTTGAGGGAGTACTGCCAGCCAGTCCAGGAGGACCACTCAATGCCATCGGCATAGGAGGTGTGCTGACCGCGCAGGTACTGGCCGTTAAGGTTGGAGGTGTGGCAGTTTCGGTACCACCACGCGCCATGGTAGAAGGAGGCGCAGTTATTCTCCGAGTGGTCGTTATCTTTGTCTTTGGTGGTGAACTTCATTCCATTGTGCTTCAACAGAGAATCACCTAAAAAAAAGAAAAGAACGGCAATTAAATTTGAATGTGTCAGTACACACAAAATAGTCGTATAACTGGAGTTAATGAATAAAACAACATAGATGAATCTGTAACTTCATAAAAATATGTTCTGCATCTAAGAGTGTAATTCAACTGTAATTAAATGAAATTTAAACTGCCTTTTAAACTAAATTACAGTTTAATTATACTTGCCTACAAATACTTAAAAGTAGAAATACTAGAATAATGCGGTGACAAATCAGGTTTTTAGAAGGAACAGAGGAACAATTAGACTGTAAGTAAATTTAAGTTCTGGGTATTTTACAAGAAACGCGATCCAAATCGCACAGTTAGAACATTTTCCGTACTGCATCATTTCTTGGTAATTTTGTGGGAAAAACAAAGAACATTTTGGGTAAATGGACTGGTTCTCATCTAACGCTTTTCTACTCTTCTGAGCACTTAAAGCGCTTCACACAACTAGTGCATTCACCCATAAGCACAAGCACAATTTTCTTAGTGCTTTCTAACTAACATTCACACTCCGATGGATGCATCAGAGAGCAACTTGGGGTTAGTATCTTGTCCAAGGATATTTGGCATGCAGACGAGGGGAAGCCGGGAATCAAACCACCAACCTTCCAATCAGTAGATGACTGATCCTGCTCTACCGCCTGAGCTACAGCCACCCCCACAGCCACTTTTTCCATCGTACATTGTAAGCACACTGTACCTTTTGGAACACGGACTGTATTATGTGGTGGCAAAACTTTGCCTAACTATCAGATATTTTACAGGACACGAGGATGTTTGAACAGTCATTGTTAAAAAAGGGTTTCTCCCCATCATTATGTCACGAGACCCCATATTTTAATGGGACCTGTTTTTTCTTAATTAATTCTTAATAAAAAAAACCCTCCATATTATGGCCCGTGGCCCAAAAAGTATACCATATTTATGATGTGACATAATTAATCTGATTTCATTGCTAAATGACCATAGAAGTGAAATCAACTCAAAATTACCCACATAGTACTTAAATTTACTTACATTACAATTATGTCTTTGTTTCCTGCAAAAACCGAACTTGTTTGTGTTTGTAGGTAAATATAATTGCATTTTTGTTCAAATAAATGAAAGTGAAATTCCATTGAATTCCATCGGGATTTACTCTCTTAGTAAAGTATATATTATTAAGTGTTACTGAAATAATAGCTATCTCCTTTACATCTTTCATCAGAACATTCTTGGTTTAGAAACCTGTAATTAGACATATACACAAGCGATTAACTTCAAAAGACCTCATAACTTTCCAATTATTCTTTTTTTTGTTTTGTAGAGAGAAAGAGATAAAGGAATAAAAATACAGCTCCAGTGTCCTCCTGAGTATTTCTTGTCATTAGCTGAAGCAGTAGGTCAGACGGCTTTGTAGGCAGTTACTCAAAGGTTCTGTGGCGACCTTTTAATAACACTCCCCAAATGATTTCATTATTTCATTAGGTTGTTAATGGATACAAATCTTTCAGATGATACATGAGACATACTAAATGGTCTGTCTCACATATGTTGATGTCATGGTTTTAGGTACGGCCATATTGTTCTTCCCTCCCTCGAGGTCTGAGTGTTTTCACATCCCCTTGCCCTCTGTGCCCTCATTCCGGTTATGTCTTTGTGTTTGTTTATGTGGTGTGTGTTTACCCCTACATCTTGCCCCTCAGTCTTTTGCTAAGTCAGGGTATTTTGTCCACTTTAAGAAATTTAGTATAATAATGTAACTTTTGTAACAGCTTCAAAGAGCTTTAAAAGCGTACTTATTCTATAAGAGGGCATTCTTTCCCATAACCTCTCATTGTGATTATGGCAGTGATGAAAGACCACTGCAGGGATGTGGCGCAGCCAAGTTGCATCACCTAAGTGGACCTAATAGTGGTCTGAAAGGTCAATCTGATCCACACAGCTGAAAATATCGCTCTGACTATTTAAAGATTTATTACTGGCAAATCCTGTCACACTGACAACTGTTTTGCGAGCCGCTGCTGTAAATTCACCAGGAAAATGAAAGTAACGCCCTTGCAGATGCTGCGGTAGACCAAAAGTTTCCTGCAAATGGATGTTGAAAGAGCTCATAATGTCCAATAAACTCCCCATACATTTCCTCCACTCTTTGCCCCTTCAAATTTTTTTTTTTTTGGAAAAAAAGCAGGCTTCACACTGTGACTAGAAATGGATAGAGGGATAAAGTGGTGAGCAGAATGAAAGAGTGCTCACCAGTCATCAGGTGAAGCCTAACAGCTCGTCAGGGCATCAAACAGCCCTTAATTGCCCAGGATGTGGCCGCACAGCTTCTTACCCTCTCACTTTGCCCTGCTCCACTTGCTATTTGGCATTACTATGGTAACCGCTCGGTAGGAAAAATAATTTGACAGGCATGTCTGATATTCACGTTGTGTGCCGCTTGATGTTAGGAGAAATTAGATAGTGGGGGAGTAGAACAAGGGAAAAAAAATGCTTACTGGTGTCAACAGTACAATGATGTCCAGAGCTAGGAAGAAAAGGGGAAGGGTGGGGGAGGGGCGCAAAAACAGGCTCATTTACAAGGCAGAGGATGCCACTTGGGTGGCTTGGGGGCCGGCAGCCTCCTCTGATGCCCATTAAGATCCAGCTGCTCCCAGTAGAAACGAGCACCTGTCTGCTGATCAAAAGCAGCCAGAGTTATGGAAAATACTACTAATAATAACAGTAGAGCTGCTGTGGGGGAAGCTGACGTGAGAGTGTGACTATCCCGAGAGAGTTGGAGTAGCCATAATTTGACTGGATTCAAATGTCCAGCAGGCAAACGAGTTCAAGGTCAGGCTTTGAAGAGGACAGGCCTGGAGTTTTACAGGAATTTTAGCAGAGCCATAGCTGGAGGAACACCCCCCCATCCCCATCATACATACAACCCATTTTTCTCTTCCTCCTTCGCTTCATTGCCTTCTCTGTCCCTTAAATATCTCTATCCTCATTTTTATTTACCTCTTTTTCTCCCACACCTGTCCCCCTAGTTCTCCCATCCCAGTTTCCTCCAGTCGCCCTCCTTCTTATCGACTACTCTCCTCCCCGCTCTCATATCTGTCCCCATTCTCTCTCTGTCTGTTCTCAAAGCACTGCTCCCCAAAGCTTCTTTAAATTGCTTCTTCATTTCAATGGCAGCTTTTTTGTTTACGCTGCAGGTCAAGCATGGCAGTAATTTAATTAAGGTGACAGGTAGCTGGCTTGAATCTCATGATGAGTGAGCAGAGAAACAGACACTAGCAGTCCCTCACTCTGAGCACTCTCTGCAAAGCTTAACAAGTGGACACGTCTACTGCACTGCAAAAATAATGCACAGTTATATTTGCTGGAATGCAGAATACGAGGGGCGTTGGCTGGACTTTCGCACACTGCTGTGTTTGCCATTAGGTTGAACGAAGGGGAAAAAAATAATATGTGCAAAACAAATATGGTGTATACTAATCAGAGTGCACAGTATGTCTTCCAAGAAAAGCCTTAATGAGTTCACTGAGTACACAGCACATACCTGCATTGCCTGAATAGTCTCCCACAGTCAAAGGGTATCCGTCATCATCGGCGTCCACCGAGAAGAGGCCCACTCCGAAGGTGCCATACTGGGCGTACGCTGTGTTATTTTCAAAGTCCTCCAGGTCGATACGTAGCTCATAGTTCCCCTGGATGGACAGGGCATGGATCTGCTTTAGCCCTGCAGGGAGAAAAAAAGAGCGAGACACAGACCAAAATAATCCATTACCAAGTACTGCCGTTATTCTCAGCAAGCAATATAAAGCTATTTCAGCAGCCTCTCAATGCCATACATTTTCTGGAAATAAGCTGTAACATGGTTTTTGTCCCATTTAGAGTCTCTCCCTGCATGTGTAGGGTTTCTTTCCAAAACAAGATTAGAGTTTCTTTTCAAAGTGTGTGTGGGTGTGGACTGCTCACACTGCTGAATGCTTGGAGGTTAGAGAACCCAGCTGAATCTATTGAATCCATCAGCGTTTCTCCTCTTGAATGAATGGCACCAGACACTGACCCCGCTTCAAGTGTAGTTCAAAATTGTATTAATCATGTTCGTGTATCACAAGATAATATTGGTTTATTTATAAGAACCGTGTTTATGTTTAGCATGTTGACTTTTCAGTATGGGTTTTAAGCCATTTGAATCACCAAAGTCTATTGATTACCAGTTGACATTATTTTGAAGGCTCCCAGATAAGGTGGCGATGTCCTGGATTTCTCAAAGCAGACAGGCTGCGTTTTGTATTTTATCATGTGCTTGCAAGGCTGGGCAGCCTTATCCGGGACAGTGTCTTACTTTAAGAGGAGAAGATCGTCTTTCTTCAAAAGAAGAGGGTACCAATGTCCCGTAAGTCAATTTCTAGATTATTTCCCCTTGCTGTCTTGGACAACAAGCATACTCAGCCATAAACCTATCATTTCATCATCAAAGGATGCATTATTAAATGCAAATTTCACAACATCGCTGCTCCCTGGATGATAGAAAAATACAGATTTGTAAATCCTGGGCTCACCCACAGTTGTTTTTAGAAGTACTTTTTCACAAGATGCTGTGAGAAAAACTAAGCACACCTTTACTGCTATCATAGGAATTAATCAAGATCAGTTAATCAAGTGCTGATACTCAAGTGCACTTGATTAATTGATCTGTAGCATTCACGTATGTGTTGATGCTGCCAATCTTCCAAGGACTGACTGTCCCAGAGAAACTGGAAAAAATCATTAAGCTACATTGCAGACTCTACAGGCCTCAGTTGACATTTTAAATGTTAAAGTTCATGTCAGGACAATTATATGAAGACTGAACAACCAAGGCTCAGCAAGACTTTTCCTTTGGACGGGCCAAAGTGGAGAGGTCTGTGGTCTGGTCATGATACACAGCTCCCAGTTTGGCAAAAACCAAACACAACACATCAGCACAAACACCTCATAATAAGGCTACGTTCACACTGCAGGTCTTAATGCTCAATTCCGATATTTTGATCAAATCCGATCTTTTTGTCTGCTCGTTCACGCTACAAATAAAATGCGACAGCAAACGCGCTCCAGTGTGAACGCTCAAAGCGGCCCGCATGCGCAAAAGAAGATGTCACACACAACGCGCTCTGTTTAGATCCAGAGCAAACAATATCGTTTGACTGATGGCCCTTAATATAAAGACTTCGGACTTCACGTTTCCCAATTTTTGCTTTAAGTTATTACATAATGATGTAAATAACCTACTAATGATCCTTATTGCTGTTTTAGAGCGGAGCGGTGCTTCAAAGGATAGTTGCAGATTTCTGTCAGAATCTGCAGATTATGCAGTACAAATAAAACGTTAACATTTCTCCAACGTTGTCTTCCCAGCAGGTTCACCGGATGGCCAGGAAGCGTTCGCAATGTCCTATCTGGCGCTTCTCCAGCGCTGATAATTAGCGTCTGTCTTGTGTCAGTGACGTAAAAGATGGATTTAATGCAACATGACCGTTCAAACAGCAGTCGCTTTCTGAAACATCGGATATGTATCGGATTCAGTACCAAATACGAAAGTGACCCAGATCGGATTTGAAAATATCGGATTTGTGCCGTTCACACTGTCATACCATGATCGGATATGGGTCGCATAGGGTCAAAAAATTTGATGCGCTTTCGCCTGCAGTGTGAACGTAGCCTAACTGTCAAGCATGGTGATGGAAGGGTGCTGATTTGGGTTTTTTTCGCTGCCACTTGACCTGGACAGTCTGCAGTCAGTGAGGTATTCGAGACTCACATGTGAGTCAAGACTCACACTGTGGCAAATTAGGTCATGCAACAGGACAATTATCCCAAGCACAACAGCAAATCTACAAAAGAAAGGAATCAAGGTGTCACAATGACCCAGTCAAAGTCCAGACCTCAAACCAAACCAGCAGCAAACCTCAGTGGACTGAAATGATGTGAAGCAGAGTGATACAAAATTCCTCCACAACGAGAGACTGATAGAGTCATACAGTAAATGAATGTCAAGGTGTCGTTACCAAATGCAGTTCTAGAAGCTGTTAAATCATGGGGTGTAATTACATTTTCACAGGCCAGCATAGAGTCCTTTTCACATGACTGTAATTTGCTTTACATTTGTTCCAAATGCACTAATAAAACACTATTTAAACTCTCAGATGTCAGGGACGCAATCATTTCAATTCTTATCAGATCTGTGATATTCAAAAAAGAAAGTGAGGGAGGTATTAACAAAAAATAAGCTGCTATTATGAACACAATTTTATCTAAAGCAAGAATCAGATCAATACGTGTAACTGGGCATGAGGCGCAGATTAAGTCTGATTTTACTGACGTGTGAAGTCCCAGCTCATTAAGGCTCAGAACCAAAAGGAAGAAATGTACTAGATTGGAAATTCTTTGCAAATTAAAAATAGCATCCAAAAAGCATTTTCAGTTTCAAGAAAATCTTAAGTTGTCAATATGTTCTAAGTTTGTGTATTGCTTTCATATCCAAGACATATTCCAAAGACCTCTTTATAAACTCACAGTCCATGTTCAACCCTTTCAGCTGTTTTAGATTCATGCCTGTCATCGTTCTCTCGATCCCCCGGATGGATCTTTTAATTATCGCTAAACCCTTAAACGAACGTATGCAAGACAGAAAGTGCCAGAGGGAAAACAGGGTTGCCCTCCCTTCTTCCTTGCCCCCTCCTGCTCTACGTGTCCTCCCTGCTGCGTTGTAGTGATGGCGCTTCCCAGTGCAGGTTTTCCTCTCCTGAGCTGATCAAAGCTACAAGTTACACAGTGTCAGGCACAGAGAAGCAGGAAGAACTCTGTCTAGGTCCTCTTAATACCAAATACAAGGCAGGAAGACAAACAAAAGTGAACTTTGCCTCAAGAGTTTGTAAAACATCCTCCGCTATGCTTATAAGTGCACTCTGTACTGTTAGTGTTTATGTGAGAGAATAAAAAGAGAGAGGAAAAAAAATTGAAATGAGTGCATGCACCGATGGAAGAGCTTCAAAGGCTTTATGGTTTGGAATAAGAGTTGGATTTAGCGCATGTGGAGCATGCTGCAGGCTACAATTTCTGGTTTAGGGTTTGTTTTACTGTCTGTCCCGTAACATGACTCAAAATCACCATTAAAGGTACTTCACCAGAGGAAGGAAGATGTTTTTTTGTTTTGTTTTTATGAACCTAAACACTGTCATTTTACCTCCTACGGCAATCATCACCTCCACAAATGAAACTCATTCTCCTTTTTAAAGCTTACAAACCTCAGACTGACTCGGCCTAATTTGAATTCCATCGCTGTCGAGAATTGCTCTCTGAGAGTGCCTCGACTGAAGTAGAGGGCTAATTTGATGACAAACACAGCTGAAAGAACCCATTATTATTCAGAGACAGAAGCTCGCAGTCTGGGCCCAGGCACTTAGTTTGGATTTAATCTAGCCCATTGGGAGGTTGATCCCGTTCTTTTCATTTTCACAGTAGATCAGCAAATTGGAGCTGGAGAATCAGTTATTAATACAGTCATAGGCAGGTAACATCATGCGTGCGGGTTTCCAGTGAATAGTTAAAAGTTTTATACGAGTATACAAATGCTCGGGATTACACAGCAGTAAAAACACAGCGAGAACGCGACACACATTAATTGTTTTCTACATGCCTTCAGACAGAAAAACCCGGCACATTCACAGAAATATTTTTTGTGTCATAACCCTTTGAGAAAAAGTATCAATCCACACAAACACCTAAGGGAAAAGTACCCCAGAGTGATTTGACAAACTTCAAAAGAAAGACTTAGGATGTTTTCTCTTTCAGGTGGGGGGAATGCCAGATGCAACACAACTCTATTTAAAGACTCTACGGCTTCCAACTGTATTTACATAACTTTCATTCAGTCCCTAATTAAAGCCCCAGAGAATCTCAGCAAGACTCCAATTCAGAATAATTAAAGAGGAAGACAAGTGAAATAACAACAGAGACTTCTTTGGTTAAAATCTAAATGCTCAGGTGTAACTCTCTCTGTTAATTAAATGTTATTGTTAGGTTATTTAAAAATGGATTCTGGTACATGGGAGGATTTTGAGGTGTTTTGCTTCAGTATTAACATGCTGATTGCTCTGCTGGGGCAGTGATTCTCTCTCTTCTCGCTGATTTGCCATTTAAGAGAAGCAAAGGAGGCAGTCAGAAAACTTGTCCGCCTGTCCTCCTGCGCGCTTCACACGAGCAATTAGGGCATGCTTTCTTTGTTCCCTTTGTTCTAGCTATAGTGGCATATCATTATCTATTTTGATGTACTGTATCCTTTCTGCAGCCCGTTAATATTAAAATGTTACAACTGACCAGAGACTAAACCCATGTATATATACATGGGAAATGCAATAATTAGATCTTCAGTACAAATAGCTGAAAATAAATGTGGTTTTCTATAACAATGCCAAAAAAAGAGAAAAGATACAATATGATTTTATTTCAGAGCCAGTAAAATATTTAGATTTGAATTGCTTTTCTTGTATAGAAGCGGAATGAGATCGGTGAGGTCAAGGTTGGTAGTGCTACATTGTGGAAGCCTGTGAGGCTGAAAAATGAAGCTAATGCCAATAAACTGCAGTTGCTCGACTGACCATAGGCGACCTGCTCTTCCGTAGACTCACATGTTAACATAGTACAAACATTTTCTGCTAAAGTCACCTCCACAAAGGATGATGCTTCCGAGCTCATCTGTTTGCAGCTATAGCGGTTGCTGCACAGCAAGAGTGTCCTAGTTTTAAATGCACATGCAGGCTAAGCTCCTTTCTCTGTGGATTTTGCATGTTTTCGCTGTGTGGGTTTTCTCCAGGGATTCTGGCTTTCTCCCACATATCTGTTAGATTAAATGGTAAATCTAGGTGTGGATATGAGAATGAATGAGAGCGTGAATGGTTTTCTCTCACCCATCCAGAATGTATCCCTCTTTTTGCCCTATGACAGTTGGGATAGGCTACACCCCTCCAAAACCCCAAATTTTAAGTCTTAAAGTTTTGCATTATTAGAGATGCGGTCACTTTGAGTGACAGGCTGCCTGCTGGGCACCTAACCCAAGTCACTCAGGTATCACTAATCAGCAGTTATATGTTTCTATGTCACGCAGCCATACTGTCTGTGGATGTACAGCTGTCACCCGAGGGTGTGAGGGAAGTTGTATCTTTGTCCTAATTGGTCACAAAACAGAGTACTGGACAGATATGATAGCAGT
Organism: Diplotaxodon limnothrissa; assembly: GCF_057381915.1. Classification (NCBI taxonomy): domain Eukaryota; kingdom Metazoa; phylum Chordata; class Actinopteri; order Cichliformes; family Cichlidae; genus Diplotaxodon; species Diplotaxodon limnothrissa. The sequence continues at coordinate 53,705,334 of NC_140602.1, read as the reverse complement.
TCTAGAAGAATGTAGGAGATCAAGATTCAGTAGGGTTCAGCCTCTGGGCATTATTGAAATGTGTACCAATTTCATGGCTACCCATCTGATAGTTGCTGAGAGATTTCAGTTTGGACTAAAGTGGTGGACTGACAGACTGACAACTATTCTATTTAAATATAAAACATTTCAAATTACCAACAGAACACAAGCTGTCTGTTAGTACACTCTTGGTTTTGCGCTACTGAACAGAGTTGGCTGGGAAAAGAAATTCAAAAATGTTCTGGTACGTCAGAAAACATTAGACAAACTGGATGATGTAGTCATGAAAAAGAAATTACACTAGTTATACTATAAGTCCAATGTGGAACTTTCTCCTACTTCAAACACCAATAACAAGGTAGGGTAGACTGGTTAGTCCTGTTAGTGAGGTTTCATAGAAAGCTCCTGTACTACGTTGTCCCTGAGAGGTGAGATGCACTGCAACTTAAGAAAAAAGCAGCAAACAGAAAGATGCTGGAAAAGCAAACAGGAAGTTTAATGAAAGACAACAGAAACAGTAAAAGACACAACCCCCCCCCCCCCCCCCCCCCCCAAAAAAAAAAAAAAAACAACAACAACAAAACTTTAAGAGACATCAGAAGTAGAAAAAAAACCAATGGACACAATGGAAGTGTTTTTGGGGAGACATTAATGTGACGGAACAGCTGTAGAAATGAGAGAAACAACGCATGAAAAGGATTTAAGCACCAAGACACGTTTAAAAGAAGCAGAGGATTCTTTGCTGTTGTGAGACAGAAAAAGAAGCAAGGTAATGTGTGTTTTAATCACGATTTATTTATTACTGTAGACACATATTTGCTATTAGGCGTTTACTATTAGCTTGTCACGGTTGTGAGACACGTTATTGTCTCCCCCCCCCAAAAAACCACAAATACAGTGTTTTGTGATTTGTTTTTTTTTTTGTGAACTTTTGCAGCATTTTTCCTATTTGCTGGTGTTTTCAAAAGTTACAGCCCTTTCAAGGCCACCTTGGATAACATCAAGTTTTGATTCCTTTTACTATAAATGTTTAAATCAAACATTCCTGCATATCAGAAATGAATGTGAGCTTACTGAAAGTATCGCCATCACCAACAAAGCAAGGACATCGATACCAGCTTCTATGATGCTAGAAAAATGTCCTGGTGAGGTAATCTACCCCCTCCTACTAATGCTATCCAGCGCTTCAAACACAATATAAATGAGTAGCAATGTTCCTTAACCTTTCTTCATAAGATGGATCTCTACATTATACAAAACTACCCGTATAGGGATAATTACTCTGTGTAATGAAAAGAGGACAAATAATACTGGTAAAATCCTCTTATTTTGAACAATCAATGTGTTTACTGACAGGGAATCTCATTTAGAGTGTGCCTGATTGCACAATGATGGAAGAACAATCTATAAGCGTTCTTTGCTTTTCAATTATCGATGTCCTTATTTCTTTTTCACAATGTCTTTACCAACAAAGTTGCAAAGCTAAAAAGTTCTGCGCCTTAAACATCTTCATCCAGCTGACTGCACATCAGGTAAACAGAAGACAAAGAGTCTTCTCTGCTAAATATATGAAAAGCAGACCAACGTTAAACTTAAAACACACAAATATGGAAGCCAGCTATCGATCCTCTTTGGCGATAAATGTATGAAAATGACAATAGAAATGATATATATAACCCGCAATACCTCATTAAACTAGGTCATGGTAATCTATAACTCATTTTCACAACAGGTTTCTGGGATATAGGACAAATTTAGCTTGTTTAGAACATGAAGACAATAATTTGTCTTTTTTTTAAATCTTTTATTCATTCTGAGAGGGCATGTTCCGCTTCTCCCAAACTAAAAGGAAGCAAAGCTCAAGCCTTCCTGACATTGATTAAACCATTACCATCAGAGGCTCTCGCTCCCTAAATGTGATTTTAGAGCTAATGAGACTGACATCAATGGTTTGATTAAAAATGCAGAAGACCTCTGTGAGATGCCTTTGTGATACTTGCTAAAAGGGCTAAATATTAATGATTTATTTCCTTTTATTTGAAAAATGTGTAGGGGAATGTATTTGATGCTTTTAGGGTTAAAGTCCTGCTCTCAGAGTCTCAGTGCCGTGCACGCAGCTCTACGGGGCATAAAAGAAAAAGAATTTAAAAACCCCCCCAGATCTCTAAACCCAACAGAGGAATGATTACACTTCTCTCTGCCGTTTGTGACATTTCTCGAAGTTAATTATTCATCATGCTTTTCTCCCTCTGTTGCTGGGGGGCAGCTCCTGAGACTGTTTCAGTAGAAAAAGGAGAAAAGGAGCAGCACTCTTCCATCTCCTCCTCCTCCTCTAACCCTCCCACGATAACTCAACCCCTCCCTCATGTTGTCTTTCTTTTACTCCATCGCTGTCTTTTCCTTATTCTTCCTGTCAAGCAGTTTTATTCTACAGAGATTGTGGATGTTGGGGGTGGGAGCGGACGCTCGAAGAGGAGCGGTTATTTCCATAGCCACAAGGACAGTTCTTCTGCCCTTTGCCATCAGAGGCTAGGCTGGTTGAAGGGTTTGCGAACACGCGTCTAGTGAAAAAGCTTGCTCTCGTCTCCTCTTAGGGAATACAAAGGGCTTGCTATCGTTGGTTCTCCCCTTGTCATCAAAAGATAGGAGTGGAGGGAGAAAAACAGAGACAGGTGTGCGCTGAACTCTCTGACTTGCTGCTCCCTCCGAGCCAACTGTGACATTTGGTGGGACACAAAAGCAAAAGAATTTTATGATTAACTGTCACACGTCTGACATTGCTTTGCCTGTTTGAAAACTTTCCTCTTGCAAATTCGAATCAGTCAGTTGTTCTAGAAACTTGATATTATTTATCATAAACAGGAAGATGGCATGTGGATGCTTTAAAAATGTATGCTAATTAATACATGTTCTCTGGTTATACTGGAACTGGAAAGTGGAAAATCTTTTCCCCTTACACACTCATATTTTTGGATGTTCCGACTGCCTCTAGATCAAATGAGATATGGTCTGAAACGTGGGGGCTAACATGGTCCTAGATCTTTCAGGCTTGGTAAGAAGCCTTACACACACACCCTGCTTTTAACCGATCGAACAAGTGCACATGAGCCTGATTTAACAATATTCAAAAGCATTTCGAGAGTGAATACAGAATATTCTTTAGCTGAACGAACACTTCAGTAGTACTATTTATTCAGCAACAAACACACGGTAGCGTTCCCCAGGCTGAGTCTAACTTGGGAATAATGATCTTGGGAATGTTTGTTCACTTTGCCCACAGCGCCCTCATTACTGCTGCTAGGAGTCACTTGCTTCATCTTTGAAGATAGATACATTTTGCAATATATTATTAATACATATTGTTTCCTTTGAGTCTTATGGGTTTCTGAATAGACAAAAGCTCACTGAGCCGCATATTCAAGACCTCCAGCATTTTCACTGAATTAAATTCTGCGGCTTTAATGGAAGTTGTCTCGCGGTGCCCGCAGATGGAGGTGGTTCAGCATGGCTGCAGGTGTGAAGATGTGGCTCTGCAGAATCGATAAATGGTTTGTAGGATGACAGCATAAAAAAAAAAGAATTACACTGCTAATCCATGACACTCGACACTGAAGCGTGACATCACTAAATGAAGTTGTAAACTGGGAGGATATTTCTTACTATTTCAAGGTCAAGGGTCATATTTAATTAGGCAGAGTTGACACACAAAGCTATAGAATGAAGGATCACGACGGGTGGCAATGCTGTTAGTCTGGCAGCCCAACAGAGCTGTTGAGTGGCAGAGATGAGCAAAAGAGTCTTATTGCAGTGTTCCAATACAACGTATAATTAAATGCTAATCCGCTGCAAAATATGTGTACTTTAAAATTCTCTTTCTCAATCAGGGGCATCTCATACTGCAGTAAAACAGTTTTAAGTGGGAATTGGTCTTTTTTTATCTGCTTCAAAAAGCAATATTAAAAGTGACCTTGTTGCATAATGTGAAAATATTATAATATAAATCAGCTGGTCTTTCTAAATTGCACAGATAAAAGCCAGTTGTGATATTACCATCTTTTTATTTTTTGTTTAAATCTCTGGTGTGTGTTAGTGGTTGCTGACTAACTTGATCGCAAGTACTACTGCCATGCACATGATGGAAAATTAATGGGATACCACTGAAGTGGTATTCAATGATGTACAAGTAAAACAAAATGCAAATACAGAATTTAACTATTTAAGAATGGTTTGCTATCAGTTTCAGTATAACGTGTGATAAAACAGGAACTGTATATATAACGAATATAACAAACACACAGGCAAGAAAGCAGAGGAAGTTTAAAGGTTTAAACAAATGATCATGCAGGATTAATATTATATGTTCAACAGACAGGAAAAACAAACAAACACACACAAAAAAACCTACCATGTCGTCAAATAACGAAACACTAGTTTTCTGATCCAACACAACAAATACTGCATAGATTGTTATTTAATCTAATTTTATGCTAATAAACTGGAATCTGTCTACCAATTATTTTTTACTTTTACCTCATGTTTAAATAATGTATCTGTAACATTAATTAATATTTTTCCCCAAATTTGTTCATAATTATTTTTTATTATTTTAGTATTATTTGACAAAAGTCAAGCATGTTTAACTGTGTATTAAAAACTACTTCTCTAACATTTACTGACAGTCAACAGATGATTAATTAGTTATCTAACCTGTTCCCCATTTTTCATGTTATTTAATCATTTATTAACTTTTTAGTAAATAGTTTGAACTGCAACTTGTAGCTCTCAGTTATAATTACCATATCAAAATGTTGGGATGTTATTGGTAATTTTCAGTAAAATGACAAAGGTGGTGTTACATGATTACCATACCATGCCGCACAAGTGCTACACACAAAATTGAATAAAATTGAACATCATAAAAAACTACAAAAACAACTATAACACAATTTCAATTTTTAAAATTGGCCAACGTAGGTGACCGTCTAATGTGCAGAGTATGTAGGAGCAAATAGTGAGATGATCTGAGAGATCAGACAGGAGTGCAGGGGTAAAGCAGCTGAGGTAAGGCGGGGCTATACCATTTAAGGATTTACAAACAAATACAAGAACTTGAAATGGACTCTAAAGTTCACAGACAGTGGAGCAAAGTCAGAACATGTGTAATGTGCTCTTCTTTTTATGTGTTCCCAATCAAAAAGCATCATTTTGAACCAACCGGAAGAAGGGCTAACTCCAACACAAAGTGCGACCCAGCAATCAAACCAAGACGTAATAATGGCATGTATTACTGTCTCCAAAGATTTTATCTCTTTGTTTATTTCCTTCATATCATGTTAATGTCTACTTATGTTGTCTTTCCTACTGCGTACATGAAGCCACCATAACTGCAAATATCTCCACTTCTGTATTTGAGCTCTGCTGAAATCTCTGAAAAACAATGAGTACCTGCCGCTGCTGCTAGTGACAGCTCACAGTAAGACACTAACTTTGCTACGAGTCTGCTCATGTTGCTTATAATGTAGCTTGAACAGTTTAATTGCATGTTTGCATTGTATGGTTCAGCTACTGCTAGCGAGCTTGATTTGGAGCTCTTCCAATGCAAACTGCTGTCTGTTTCGCAAAGCTCTTCCTCCACCCAATGCATTTTCTCATCATGACTATTATTAATGACTGGGTATGTTTTTTTTAAATAGATGAGGACAGGCAAAGGTTGATGTAACAGGTGAGATGCAAAGCTAATTGGCAGGTCACAATGATGTACTGTGATGTAGTCATGGCAGTGAGTCTTGAAAACATTAAAACTAATGGCGTTTTCCTATCCAAATAACCTCTCCGCTATAGTTCAACCAAGCAACCGTAGCAATCAGCAGTGCATTAAGAATACATAGCTCATATACTGTTACTGTCTGATACACAAACAGAAGGATTTATAATCTTAAGATAGGTAATAATTATTTCACTTCATTACTGGCTGGCTCTGTGCTTATTTCCTTTACTTCATGACAGTGTTTTACCATTAAGATCCATGTGATCCTGATATGATATGTGATGCATAAAACATTGCACTTGCTCAAAGAATAATTCATGCAGACCAAACAGAGGACAGAACAAGGATGTCAAAATGTCTGCTATAATAATACATGTGCCTGTGATTACTGATAGTAATCTTATTGCACATGTTAGCATTCACATGGATAAAGAAGTAACTTTCAATATCAGAGGTGCTATTGTTAACACATTTTTGACCAACTAAGCCTATATGAACTAATCCTATCCTAATTAAATGTAAATAGAATATCAGATATCAAATATCACTTTGCAATTTCATTTTCATTGCAGTATCAGCAAAAAAAAAAAAGACTATTCGTGCATTTTCTTCTCCTTATCTAACTGCTGAAATTAAAAGTGGCCTTTTTTTGACAAGAAATACAACACTCAGTTGTCTGACAGTGACCTTAAAATTAATAGGCCATTTCCCAACTAATTCATTCTGACTAAAATCCAGCTGAAGATCAAGCACACCTATAAGTCAGCAGAGCTAGCAGTGAAAGCAAGGTGCCATAGGTTTGACTGCCATTCAGTAGGGAATTAGTGCCTTTGATGGCACAAGTGTAGATAACGGGTTATTCAGGGATATGATTAATTAGGATTACTGTTCTCTGGTTTGAGGCACACAAACTGATCTGAACTGTAACAGAAGAACTAACATCATTAGAATGCACACAGCGTTAGGCCGGCCATGGGTGATGCTCATTATATTTTAGCTCTGTGTTTTTAGAAAAAAATGCATTGTGTAAAATCCCAAATGTTCTGTACCATCAACTTTTTATACTAAACATGCACCACTTTAAGTGTACTGTATGTGGAGGACATGGTTTGTCATAACATATTAAACACTTAACAAGGAAAGGAGGTAAAAAAAAATGCTACTACAGTGGCAGAACCTCTGCTGATTTCTGAATGTATTGTTTTATTAACACTTAAGGCAAAGGATGACTACCTGTGATTCTGCTCATTATTGCTTTCATTTATTTCATTTAAGGTGTTTTGTTTTTCTATTCATTTCCACCTTTTTGTCTGTGAATTTCAATTCCATTACAATTTTGGTTTATTTGCCTAATGATTTGTTTTCATTTGGTTGTTTGCTCTTTCAGGATGTTTAATTTTTTAAATTTACTTTGATTTACTCACAGCACTTCACTTCACAGAGTATTTCAAGGACAGCGTTAGTGTGCAAGGAGGCTGAATGTTATCCTTTTGGACCATTTCAGATGTATTTTTCCCAAACCATGAGAGTGCCAAACATAAATCTTCAAAATTGCTGCTGAGGTCCCTGCCACAGCCAAGACAGCTCGCTTGTTTATCCGACTTAAACGGGATTCATTTTTTTTACTGATAAGAAGGTCAGGTAAAACGCTGCGATACAACAAATTTAAATCTCTGAAGTCATGCTGATTTTAATGTTGGCTCGCGTCACATAAGATTAATTTATCCACCTCACATAGATGTCAGTATTAGATTTCGGGTTTGCTTTCAACCTCACGCTTTTGTGAAACTAAACACTTCCAAATGCCATCCACCGGGCAAAATAAAGGAAAGGATTTTGCTCAAGTGGCAAGATTAGAGTCATAAAATCATGAGAGAGAAGAATGAGAGCCAACAACCCATCACATCTGATATCATCAGAAATTAACCTTGGGGTGGAAAAGACTGAGCCAAGAGTGGTGAAGGGAGACACAGAGGGAAGGTGGAGGAGAGGAAAAGAGGCAGGTAGACAAATGCTGAGAGATTTGGCAGGCCTTCAAGGATGTAATTCTAGGAGAAGACCACATTAATATTTAGAGGTGCTCTCAGGTAAAACAAAATGAGCAGAGCAGCCCCAGCTTGACAGGAAGGACTGGCAACAGACGGCATGAAGATCCACTGGGTGCGGAGTATTCACACAAGAATAATGCTTTAAGGTTTTCCAGCGGAAGATGCAATTTTCTAACAAGCTAAATAGGATGTTTAAAAGGTCACATACAGGTTAACAAGCAGTCCAAAATTGTGAAACTCATTGAAATTAGGCGCTGAAATTAACATACCTAATGTTTCATTTTTCCACATAGTGTAGAAAAACTTCCTTTGATGAATTAATTTAAATAATATATAATTTCTGATAGCATATTCTAAAAATTGCGCAGTTATGGTTATAGTTTATTTTAGAGATGGCACGATACCACTTTTTTATGTCCGATACCGATACCGATATCATAAATTTGGATATCTGCCGATACCGATATGAATCCGATATAGTGTTTTTTAATCAACAAAACTGTTTTTTAAAATATCTTGCTGCATTTTGCAAGTCTGCAAGTTCATACTCAAGTTTAAAACAACAACTACACTAAAGCTATTCTGTTATACCTGTGTACAAAAAAAATATTTAATAGTTCAGCAATACTGATCAATCTAATAAACTTAGACCTACACCATCCTCCCTATTCTGGTATTTTAAAGAGTACTTAGCGTAAATATTAAGCAACCTAACTAATAGGGTTCCAACTCCCAGCAACAACAAAAATAAATAAATAAAAAATAGGGAACCACCCCTCACGCGCCACCTCATGATGCTTAATCGACGTAATCAACCTTAATTTGATGCAGTGTGAAAAAAAATGCACAGAAATCAATTATTTTTCAAGAAATATTAAATAGATTCAACATCTTTCTTCAACAAAATTGCAGACTGCACAGATGGTACCTTCCCAAAGGAAAAAGTACTATAGCTTACTAGGGTATATATATTAGACTTAATAGTCACTATATACAGTAATTGACTTCTATTCATTTTACATCAAATTAAAACTTTGTGTGTCAGATAATTATTTATTAAAAGCTAGACATTTTAAATGAGAATAAGAAAGAAAAGTATGTCTTTGTGCCCCCTTTTCCCTGTTAATGCCCTATCGGCCCCCCTGGCTAAACTTTGCTAGATCCGCCCCTGCACAGTTACCAGCGTCAGCTACGTAGAAAAAGATCCTGGTGTAGAAAGTAATATTAAATAAATTCTAACAACAGCTTATCAAGCTTAAACGTGCTGCTGTTGTTCAGCCGCTGGTTTCCTCTTTCTGGTGCAAAGTGGGCCAAAAACAAAGACGGACTCGCGACAGAAAAGCCGATCAGCTGATCATTTAAGCAGTTTCACGATTGAAGTAGCAGCCGGAGAGCAAGAGGCAGTCGCTCGTTAAGCTTAACGCAGGAATGCTTTACAAACATTCAGAGATGGACTTACACACTTGCTTTACTTCTCTCGGGGATAACTTTGTCGGAGATGAAATGCCAGGTTGCTAGCGAAGCTCCAAATGCTATCCAGACCACAGGTCCCGCATGCCACAGCCGCTCTATCACGTGATGCATACTGCTCTGACATGCTAACGTTCTGAGGTGAGTTACGGCGTGTTGCAAGTTTTGTGAGGTGCTTTCGTGATATTTAATGGATCGGATTACATTTTTTATTTTTCTCCGATATCCGATCCAGTCATTTAGGTCAGTATCGGACCGATACCGATACGTAATATCGGATCGGTCCATCTCTAGTTTATTTATATATGTTTGCATATACCCTCTTGCAAAAGTTTCACAACTACAACATATAATTTTCTCAATTGTGTTATTTATCGAACATTTTCCCCCGAAATTTGTGTTGTAATGGAGATGACATCGTGTGGCAGCATGACAGCATGTGATGGAAATGATATGTGACACCCAATATTGTTGGACAATGTTCAGTTTAATTATCCCTGACACAAAGTAACATCAATTTTGAAATGGATAACTTGTGATTTTAACTTACGCTATCAGGTTTGATTTGGTATTTCAAAAGTAAATTAAGCAAAACAGTTTAACAATCAAAAGCTGTAAATTTATACAGCTTGAAATGACATTTAATGCTCTGAGCACAACATTTATGAAGTTTGGAATTAGTGAGTTGAGCTTCAAAATCAAATCAGATTGAAACTATGCTTTACAAAGTTTGAAACTGTTAACTTCAAAATTAAGCAAGACCAAAAAATCCCTTCCTCTGAGCTTTAAAAGTGAGCTTAAATGTAATTTACTATAATATACTACTGTTGTAGTTTAATTTTTAACTTCACTACCATACAATATGGGTATATGAATGTAAAGGACTTTGTTAATTGTTTATTTTAATATACAATATTTCCAGTTATATCAGCAGCTATTGTCCTTCTTACTTGTACATTCAAAGGAAATGTGAGCTCTTTGAAAATTTATTGAAAATTGACCTTGATTTGTTCTTATTTAGGATCCTTCTAGGGAAGCTTACCCCGTTTTCCACCCATGTGCCCCCCCCGACACATACCATACCATATATCTGTAAACTGTCAGTTTTGGATTATGCTGCCAAAATGATCTTTATTATTTATTATATAATTATACAGATATCCGGTCTTTAAGTGATGACGTGACGAATCCTACTTCCGGGCCTAAAGTAGTCTGCGTTTAATATGGCTTTTGTGTTGTTAACACGTTTAATGTTTTGTATTTTCTTCTATTTAATCTCAAAAAGCTCCTAAAACAGTCAGTGATCACTGTTGACCTTCCTCGGCTTTTATTACCACTAATCATTTATTTAAGCTCAGTTTTTAAAACCTTAGGATGTAACTACAGCCCAGCCCATGCAGCAGTATATGAATGACTAACCTCGTATTGTGGATGGATTATCTCAGTTGTTCTCCTGGTTGAAGTTTGGTCCTTTTACAGCATCCTGCCATGCGATTACATTTGTTCCTGACCACCGAGAACACTCACGTTAACTTTATATTATTATTATTATTAACATATTATTATTATATTATATTATGTTTATATTATGCTAACATAGCTGTGTCGCTAGCGGTCACGTAGCACATCATTATATACCAGCTAGCCAAACTTCAGTAACCCTACAAACGTCACTGCTGTTTAGTTTTCTGTCTTCATTTATGTTGGAAGTGATAACAGAGCTGTACGCTTTAATTTGTTTCCAAAACCCCGCAGTCAGGACATGCTATATTGTATTTAGATAGAAGCTAGCGAGCTAACTCCCTGCTAACTTCTAACTCCGTTAAATGTCATAAATTCCGTTTTCATGGATGCCTGGATGTTAAACTCAATTGTTACACCTGGTAGAGCAGAACGCTGATCATTTTATTAAAGATGAAAGACTTTAGACAGTTTTTCAACTCTCAGTAATGCCATAGTGATCGTTTGATATATGGACCTGGAGCGGAGTTTAGGCCCAGACACGGCTAGTGACATCAGACTTAAAGACCAGATATGTCCCTTTAAAGCCCAGAGAATGAATAGGAGGAAATCCAACTAGGGAGAAAGATTGTATTAGATAAGAAGAAGAAAAAGCGTCTGAAAGCGTAACGGGGAGGGAAAGAGGGTTCTTATTCAGCAAAGCATGAACTGCATGGAGTAGATTACTGAAACGCCACTGAAATGAAAGCTTTGATCAGATGCACATGACACAATTCTGGGCTAAGCATGGGCACTGTGCAAAGCATCTCTCTGATTCCAAGGTCAAAGTAATGAGAGGCTTGAGAGGGAAAGTGTCCAACAGGGCAACACATCTTCAGACCCTCCAGCACTGTTTGGTTGTAATGAGGTTGCTGAAAGGTCACCGCTAATTAAGCACCAGGCGCCATTAGAAATCTTTGACTTTTCAAGAAGTCAGTGCACTCAGTTGTCATATGGACAGAAAGATTTTTTTTCTGACCGTTAAGCAAATAAAAAAAGAAAAAATCCCTGCCTAATTGAAAATGAAGGCTAAAACAGAAGCCAAATTGAGGTATTTTAAAGGAAGTTTGCATAATGACCGATACTGACCTACAAAAGTGCTATAGATGCAGAATATTCCCAAGAATGTTCTCGGTTAATGATGAGATAATGACAATCGAGAGATTCTCAACGAGACAGGAACCCTTACTGTCTAAAGTAGCACTAGACTGTCTGACATATGTTTAATTCAGTGAGAGAAACCTACTCTTCACAGTTACCATAGCCTCCTCCCTTATTTAGACTCTTGTTCACAATGCACAAGCGCAAAGCGAGGATGAGACCCTGCAGAAGTGTGTGCTTATCTTGGCTCAGAGGAGTTGAAGCAGTGCTTGAATTCATAAATTGTTAATCTATATGTTGTTCTGTTGTCTAATGTCTGACCAGGCATGAACAATGACGCACGGCTATGTGTACTCGAAAGCTGTTATGTGCTTTTTAATTGAAAGCCCTCAAGAAAAGCAAGACAAATGATGAAATGAATTATTGCATGAAACAAAATTGGAAATGGAATTATATGGTGAGAAGCTGGGTCCTCAAAGACCTTTCCGTCACTGTCATTAAGGGGATCTATTCAGTAATTCCTCAATAAAATTTTCAATCGTCCCATCTGTGCTCGTTCGACATTCTTTTATGAGCAGATTCTGCTCATAAAGATTGTACATCAACTGGAAGGTAAAAAATCCCTTCCCCCTTTTAAAGATCCTTCTGTGCTGCATGGACCACACCAGACTCTGGTACCAGCACAAGTAGAGAGGTGGAGCAATATACCTGTAGGCTGGTAAAGAGAGGCTTCAAATAAAGTACCTGGGTCTTGTGGAGAGGAGCTCGAATAGCTATCGTCCTCATACATATCGAAATTACTGGGAGAATTGCTCCAAATTGCAGCTATCTCCACTTCAGCACTGCAATCTTGTGCAGATGGAGTGTCTGCCAGGGTACAGCTGCACCAATCAGAGACAGTGTACCCTCCTGAAGGAAGCACAGGCAGAGCTGGAGGCCAAAGCATCATTGTGTCAGCGTCAGGAGTGATTGGCAAGGCCTCGGTTGCTTGGCTGACTGGTTCCCCGGACAGCCAACATCACTATGTCAGACTCACTGAAGAGGAATCATACTCTTGAATAATTGATTGAATATGAACGCAGTATTGGAGGAGCTTTAACTGAAAACACTTACAAGTGTTTTAAATAATAGATTGCAGGGGATTGTAGTCTTTATTTCCCTTTGTCATATGGGATATGGTATCATATGATATTTCACTGTATTTTCAGGCAGCTGGGTTCCAGAGTAATCTTAATCAGATCCCCTGGGTTGAACTGCACTCTCTAGCTTGTGCTGCCACATTAATCAACATGCATTGAAATGCATTTAGCGCACAAATGCAAATGTACTCATACCTGTATAACTGTAGTAGATTTCCTACACAGCAAATTCAGCATGTCCAAATTAACACTGTCGGATTTGATTTCAACACTATTAAAGTGTCTATATGGGTCCACACCAAAGAGTGTTAATTTAACTCTTTTTGGAGAGTTGGTACGTTAACTCTGATTTAGTGTTAAACACCAAATCTGTCTGGAGTTGATAATTTAACACTTGGTGTTAAGAGTTTATATATTAACTCTCAAAGAGTATTTTAGTTTAACTACGTAAGAGTTATCTTCTAATTCATTCTAAAAAGCGGGAATTTTACTGTTCTGAACTTCTAGAAATTTCTTTTGGAAATAAACATTTACTAAAAAGACGCAATGGTTTTTGAAAAACATTTATTCTGAACTGTGACCACAATTTCAAAACATTTTCTGAAAGATGTAACAGTATACATGTTCTCACTTTCATTAGAATTTTGTTTATCAAAAGGTCTGACATGGTAAATGCAAATAACAGCATTCTCATCACTTATTTCTTCAATACAATATGCATGTCCTTCATTCATCCCTTTGTGGAACTTCAACGCACTTCTGCTCTCCCTCATATTCCATCTTCACAAGCATATCCTGTGCGGAGATCGAATAAAAATTAGTTGATACTAATTAATGGCACAAATAATCCAGTAAACAATTGCAGCACAGAAAAAAAAAAAGGAATCCTCTTTGAGCCATTATTTGTGTAAAGTATTTTCCCAAAAGACAAGGACACAGGCAACAGGTAATACTGAACTAAATGTAAAACCTCAACCTTTTTCATTTTTACCTAAACCGTGTGCACAAAACTCTGGAGGGATCTAAATGCTAACGTAGAATCCAGTCAGGACGCCTGCTACTGCTGTTTACTCGGTTTTTTTCTCGTTTTTATGGGCGATGTTTTCAGGCTTCAAGTAGCACCATTATACCAACATTTCACATTCTAGACATTGTTTTAGGTGTATTTGACCAAAAGTTTGACTGAAAATTCACATGCAAGCTTTTTTTCAAGGCTGTGGTATTTGCCCGCAAACAATAGCTTTCAGCTAGCTAAAACAGAATGTTATGCTATCACCGAGCAACATGGCTAATGCCTTTCACACAGCTTTGTCTCAACTCCAAAGAGCCACAGAAGTAAAAGCTCATAATAATAATTGAAACAATCTTTGAAAGAATGACTTACCAAGCATGGCAAACAACTCAAATATGTAGAGCAAAATGTTCTGAAACGGCTTCACTTCAGCTTCGATTGGAGCCGTGCTGGGGGCGGAGTCTGTGAATTTACTCTATTGGTGTCATAGCCCCTCTAGGAGTTCAGAGTTAAGAGGTCAAGAGTTAATGTTTCCATTGTAACACCTCCAGATTTGACAGAGAAACACTCATTTTTAACACTTGATTTTAACTACTATCATTTTACACCTCAGAGTTACATTAAAAGAATGTGACTCTGCTTAGAGTAAAATTAACTCTACTTTTGCAAGAAGACTATTAACACCAAAACATTTAACACTTTTGAATTTGCTGTGTAGTAGACTGCAAGATGTAGTCTAAGTGGTGTGTTCCAAGAAATGCAGAGTAGCTAGAATTGAGGTTTCAAGAAACACATGCTCATCACATACATATAAAAGTGAGTAGTATCAAATATCTGAGTATGAATTAAATGATTTGTAATTCCAAAGGACAAGGATCTACAGAGAGATGTACAGCTTAAATACTGAGAGAGAAACATTGATCTGAAACGCAACATCTTGGTTGAAAGAGATTAATGTAAGTCAGTTCAATGAGCACACTGAAGGCTACGAAGGAGGCAAAACAGAGCTTCCACACACCCACACTAAAAGACACAAGTCAATGACCTGAGACAGACATCATTTATCTAGCGCAGTATATGCATTTTAAGTGTATTGTACCTTTCCAAGGCTTTATGCTCTTCTTTCCGAGTGTTAAGTGAATAGTTAGGGACCAAAGTAATACATGTACTTTATAAAGCCCCTTTCATATGGAGCCAATTATTATGGCAGCAACTGTATGAAACACTGTTGCAGAAACACTCTTAAAATTGTACAATGTGTCACAGTGAGGAATTAAATATAGTGTTAGCAAACTGCCGTGGTTGTACTAACTCATGAAATGGTTTTCTGGAATATAATTACTAGCGGGTACGGCTGGAGGGAGGAAATCTGCAGGGTAGAAAGCCAATGGCAGTAAAAAACACAGACCCACTGCTGGTGGGCAGATACTGGAGGTAAAGAGCTGCACAATGCACTGAAAAAAACACTCGGCTTCATCCATACGTGATCAAAGTAAGAATTCTAATGCGTATGTTGTTGCGAAAGACTTAGTGGATATAGAATTAGCATTACTCTGCATAATTCCAAATGCCTGACTCTTTAATGATAAAGTGTGAATCTGGGCTGATCGGGAAAAGACAAAGATGACATTAGGATCTGGGGAAATTAAGAGTAAAGGTTCCTCAGACTGTTCAGTAAATTACTGTTGTGGGAACAAATCTGGGAGTAACAACTGTATGATGGGCCAGGTTAGATGTTTTTTTTGTTTTGCTTTTAAAGACTTGGCAGTATGCAAGGCACACCCTAAGTCAAAGAACACCTCAGCTAAATAATGAGTGATCCCCGCATGTGAAAATAATTTGTTTGTGTTTTCAGCGTTGTTAAATGAATCGATCGGTGTCGGTATATTTAATGATGACGCTACAAGCTACAGGCTTTTAACAATAATTACAGAAGAACAACATACCGTGTTTATAAGGTGGGAGTATTTACCCAAAGGTGGGAGTGATAAATGGATTCACTGTGCTTATTATCGTTTAATGGCATGCAAACAAAATTTTATTTCTTTATATAAAAAATACACTAAAAAAACAAAACACAATAGTGTTTGATTAATGAACCACAGAAAGGTTAACAGCTAACTACCTCATAGTTGTCTTCAAAAAAATCCCACTAATATATTCTTATATATAAACTGGCAACTTGTTTCTTAGTGGAGACTGGTGGATTAAATGTCACCTGCTGTAAATAACGCAGGCTTCTGAATTTAAGATTTGCCTCCTCAGGCAGAACAAATCATCTAGCGACGAGTTCTGCATTATAGAAAAGACAAATGGCAAATTATATATAACATTTTTAATGTCCAATCATTCATACAGTATGGTTATGGGGGCTATTGTGCGAAGCAGAGAGAATGAAGAGTTTTCACAGCTATGCAAAAGGAGTTTTTTTAGAAACAATGGAAGCGACACATGGGGGATGGATGGTGAGCGCCTGGTGGAATAATGAGGCTATTTATTCCCTCTAACGGGAACAGTGAGAGTTCAGGGGTAGACTGTGTAGAGCCTTCTAGAGAGTTTCTCTAAGCGGCGACCTTCCTGTAAGGTACAGTAGTTTCAAATCGTCTTCTTATGCACATTATGTTTATGCATGTATGCGTATTTTACGTGTGCAATGCAACACCCCTGGCAAGAATATGCATTCGTATAGGGGTGAAATTCTGGGAGCAGTCAAATATTAACTTTGTTCATTATAAAGAAAAAAAATCTGATCTAACTTTTCTTAGTTTTCAGCTTTAGTCTCTCTTTTAATTCCCTTTATACGTCTCTTTCATCTTCACAACCCACTGGATTTTCCTCCTTAACCACTGCTTTCTTCTCTTCCTCCACTGTGAGCTGTTCTGATCGACGCTTGTTTTCTTTTCTGGTTATTTCAACACCTATATGTACATTTTTTCAACCTTACTATCTTTCTAACTCCTTTAATGTCTAAATATATAATCTGCTTCATGAGCATGGGCACAGTAGGGTGTCCAGCCAAAATCCCTTCACTTCAAATGAGGTTAAGGCGTCGCGTATCCGTTAAAGACTGGAGCAATAAATCTTCCAGAGCACAATCAATCAGCAATCCATCCTCCTTTGTCCACTAACTGGTGGGCAGCAGGAGATACTGACCCCTGACCTTGCTGCTGTCAGTAGCCCTACCACTGCTGAGAGAAGATGCAGGACCACATGACTGGAGTGTTTGACAGATTGTCAGAGTTGAAGAAACGATCTACTGCAATTGTTTTTATCTGGGTTCATAGCTTCTCTCAGAACAGGTCTACTTGTAGTGTAATTGGAGTTGCTGTCTGCCTGACCTTTCCAGTTCCGTCTTGGACTGCAGCGTTGTGCAAAGTAAAGAAAAGGGCCAGCTTTATAACTTGTCCCTATTAGTTGATCAAATGTTTGTTCAAACCCATGAAAACTTCCCTGGCTTATTGCAACAGCAAGAAACTGTCCACAGTCAAAATGATGGGTGGGGGAAAAAGTACGCACGCACACACACACACACACACACACACACACACACACACACACACACACACACACACACACACAGAGCAAAATGAGCTGTCATCCTCATGGGAATAGTGGTGTTCTTTGAGCTGTGCTCTCTTTGTTGATACAGTCCTCCTTTAGATTTTCTACTGGGTGATGAGAATATAAATACAAGCTTCAGGATGCAGCATTGTGATACATGCGCGCTGTGGAGGATAACTGTGTGTAAGGACGTGCTTATGCACGAATGTGTGGGAAAGAAAAAAGATGAGGAGGAATGAAAAAAAAAAACAGGGACATACTGTAGGTAGAAAAAGTGAAGATGTGCACTGAATATAATGGGTGTATTGTGACATACAATACTTTAACCGTGTGAATCATGCTCCCCAATTCTTGCATTCATGCTTGAATGTGTGTGAACAGTGTGTCTATAAATTCCTTGTTTTGTGTCTTGGGCATATGTGCTTAAGAGTCTGTGGTAAAAGTATTCGCTGCCATGTACAATGCTTCGCCACTATTCCTACAGACACCTTGATTTCCAAATGGAAAACAGTCAAGTTTTCTTTTCTTGTCCTTATCCCTAAGAATGTCTGTTTCTGGAGTGGGCTGATAATAGCTATATAACAGTTTTAGCCAGCTCCTGAACTCTGTGTGGGGTAGCTTTTGATGCTCTGACACCACCCTCAATGCAGTCATTGTAAAGCTCTCCCAAGTTCTCAAAGATAAAAATGTCCTGACCATCCACTTCCCTTTCATCAGCTTCCAGTTATCTTTACATTACATTGAATATGAACTTTCTGTGGCTTACTTGTCTATGACTGTGATCTGGACAACTGTCAAGTCAGCAGTCTTCCCCGTGATTGTGGCTGTGTGCACTGAACTAGACCGAGAGATAAATAGTATTAGTACTGTTTGAATAGTAATTTTCTCACCCTCATGAAATATTTTGAGATACTGGATTTCCGATTTTAAAGAGCACTAAGCCACAATCATCATCAAAATTCAAACAAAAAAAAGGTTTGAATTTTTTTTTTTACTCTACATGCGATGAATATGAGATATGTTGAAGTTTACTTTTTTAATTAAACTAGGCAAAAGAATTTTCTGTTTTTTGAGAGGCACTAGAATGCAGCTTTATATATATGTAACAAACATCTATTGCTTGATCATAAGAGTTCAATTACAGCACTTGCATGTGCCCCACTCGTTAAAGGTGAGCAATATGTAAAGTGGTTCACACAATTTTCGAATTGCGTGCAATTTTAGTGACAGACAGAAGAAAGGACTGTAGAGGAGGAAAAAAATACTTTATTTTTTTTTTAAAATTTCTTCCCAGTGGCTGCTGTAAGTGTATCTTGAGGTAGGCAACCAAGGAATGTTAGATCACAACAAGGCACTCTTCGAATAAAGGACGACTTCCAGGCAGAGCAGTCGAGATGCATGGGTCTTATTAAATTCTACGCTCGCGCTGCTGGGGACCATCGCAAAAATGATGTGACATTCTCTGGGCGTGCTTAGGAAATAAAGGCTCATAGAATACTTGGAATAAACAAATTTAGTGGTGCTTAAAGATAATAATAAAAATCTCAGCTGAGGCTACAAAGTGCAATCCTCGAATTTCTGAAAACATTTCTTTTCAGACATCTTTTTAAAAGTGCAAATAGCATTGATTTGTATCTTAATATTATTATAATTCATTCTTTTTTATTAAATTGTTGACATTTTGCCTCATTTCTTCCTAGATTTTCATAAATTTGCTGCAAATGAAACCCCCCTATATTTTGCCTTTAGTCTTCAAAGTCTTCTGATCTCCTACGTGAAAGAATGGGTCATTGTAAAGCGCTCACTGAATTTTAGCGTGGACGATAGTTCATTAAATTTCCTCCCTACATAACAATAAAACTACAATCGACTCCAAGTAGTGTGTTTAGGAACCCCAGTGCTGCATCACATCACTGCTGTACATCACTTTTCTTTCTACATCTGCTCTGACATTAACATCAGCACAAAAACTGTGCTGGGAGCTTCATGGCATGGCTTTATAAGGCCGACCAGCTCCTGTAGGTGTATTGTGTAGGAGGTTCAGTACTTTGGTCCGTATTGTGTATAATAGTTGCACAGTCAGACCCCTACATTCTATTTCAACATGAGTAACCATTTTAATCCCTAAGCCAAAATTTATGTGAAACAATATCACACAGTAATAATTCCTGCTCTAAATTCTAGCTTTGCAGACTCTGATTTGCATCTCTTGTTATAAGATATGACATAAATTGTCAGAGAAACAAGGACACGATCCATAACATTACCATCCACTTTTAGTTCGAACAGCCTGAGGCTGAAGCTGTTTTTTTCTTTTTTTATAAAGAAGGAATTTAATAAAGCTTATTTTCAGCTCACAGCTTCTACAGCTGGCTTATTAAACAGCTGAGTAACTGCATTAACATTTTTGTCTTGGATTAAAACAATCTATAAGGGCATCCGTGCAGGATGGGGCAGACAGATTTTCGCCAGAAAGCGGGTATTGTGACAGCGGTGACAGCGATCAGCATCTCCGCAGGAAAAAAAAGGAAGGAGCAGCACGGTGCATCTGTGTGGGTGGGCTGCAATGCTTGGAAATCCAATGGGACAAGGCCAATGTAGGAGTGTGTAAACAGTCCCCTCTAGAACAGCTTGGTCTAAACCAAGAAATTTTCATGGCAGCCACAGTGTGAAGTATGAAGGCTGTGGTGAAAGCTGAGTCTCAGATAAGACCAGTGTGCCCACAGTTGTAGTCACTGAAAAGAGCAGTGAGGAGAACACACATCCCTGGAGAATGCCAGAACTGGATGCAAGTTTCCCTACTTTCTCTTCACTCCATCCTGTTTTTGTTTTGGGGGGGGAGGGGGGGGGGGGTTATGGAAGTTTGTGATCCAAAGGTTGAAGTGGAACATTGTGTGCAAGCTGCGGGAGTGAATTTTAAGCAGTGGGAGTGCCAGGACAAGAACTGGGACTGATGCATAAAAATTATGAACAGTGCTCTAAGCATTGCCTAAGTAGTCAACTTTTTTTAAAACCTAGAAGATAAGTGAACCCGGCACAGGGCTTGTGATGTGCTTTACACCGACTTGTACTACAGATGTGAGGCAGGACCCTGTGATGCAGGATTACATGTGTGTGGCAGGCCCATAGAACAATTTGGAGAAAGAATTTGAGTATTTGATTATTTTTGCTGCAGAGCTGTGACTGGAGCTAGTTGGTCACCACAAGGACACGTGAAGTAAAATTAGCTGGAGCTGTAAGTTGTGCAGTTGAATGGCTTGGTGCCAGGAAGAGGTACGAGCTTTGATTTTTTAGTTAATCAGCGGTGCATCTTTTGCATGCTCACTAAGCTTCATCAGACCCATTTCCCCACTGTATTTACTATAGGCTTTGCAGACTTTATCTTTTGCCTGTGAGCCGAAAGAAGATGAGTGATGAGAGGGTCTAAAAGCTGCTGAAGAACAGGGCAGTATACATCCTTTAATACTCCGTGACAGTAGGTTGCCCAGTGGGATTCTTCATATACTGTGTGGATTTGTGCAGTTCTTTGCTGAAATTTGCTCTGTTAAAATCCCCTGAAATAATGAGAAGAGAGTTTTGGTTTCTTCTTCATACTGGCTATCTGGGCAGCCACACACTGCAGTGCAGCACTCACATCAGCTTGTGGCAGGATGTAAACACTCGCCAAAATAACAGGGAAAAACTCCTGCGGTGGATAAAATGGCTTAACGTTAATGGAAAGAGCTTAACAGTGAGGGCAACAGATTTGATTTTACATTGTTATATCAATAAAACTGACTTTTTCTCATATAAAAGCTGATTCTATCTTCTCTTAATACACACTCCTTGAAGTATAAAGCCAAGGCAAGCAGGTATCATACAGGTCCAAGTCTCAAACAGAGGACTGCATCTCCTGATGTATTTCTGCCCCTCAGAAATGTTGAAAATCACAGAGCAGTACAAGTTTCTGCATCATACAGTTTGTGATTTTATAATTGCCAGTTTCTTTACATGACAAAGCAGCTGGATTCTCAGAGCTGTATTCACGAGGAAAGCCACAGTTGGGTTGGACCAATCAGCATCTTCTTAAATCTGATAAAAGGCAGATTGTTTATCTAATCAACTGTTAAAGGTAAATGGACTTTTATATATATTCTTTTTCTTTTAATCCTATTAGTAAATGAGGGGAAATTTGGGATTGCCTATGAAGACTTAAGCATGAAAACTGGAGGAGCTGGTATCAAACCACTAACCATCCAAAGTTACATTTTCTGAAATAAGAATGAAAAATAAATAAATAAAATCCTGCTAGTGTCAGTTGTATGCAATCTAACATGCTAAAAAGTAATCTAATGAAATCCTAACTGTGGTTTTATTTTTGTTTTCTCTTTGTCACGCTGTGCCTTGTGGTACATTGACGTGGTTGGTTTTTTATCAGCTTGCGGTAGACAGTGATACTGTAAATGGACTTTTGGCCAAATGGCCCGCTGTGTGCCTGCTCTTATTCAAGCAGCTCTGCACAACTTTTCAGATGGTTCTGTGTACCAGCTGCCACATCAGATTAGTGTCTTCTTAGAGATGCCTCTTGCTTTACAGATTATTCTTGCAGGGACATTTAAATGTGCACTGATTAGTGAAATATAAGCTGCAAAGGGGTTGCAGTATAAAAGGAATGAACATCTATTTTAAATTGGGGTGCACCGATTTTATATTTGAATTGGCTAATGGACTGATCATGAACTCTAAACGCTGTGGTATAGGATATTGGTGAAAATGAGCTTTCCACTTAACTCAGTTTTATAGTATGTTGTTTTCTATACTGCATTTAGCACATTTATATTCTTGGATATATTTATTTGCCATATTTTTATTTGCCAAGTCAGGAAATAAATATCCAAGTTAAGCCTGCTGAATTACATGGATTACAGCTTATTATTACAGCTTACTGGTATCAGATCAACACTGATATCAGATCATTATCCATTATCTGCAGATACCTTGAGCTGATACATTAAGCCAGCACTGAATGGTATCGGGATTGTTATTGTATTAGGAACAGTACATCTCTGAAGAAGCTTCTCGGATGAGAGGTGAAATGCCTTCAAGCAAGTTAAAGAAGTCCAGACGCTTTTCTTTGCAAGCTCCTTTGACTACGATGACCTGGATGACTGAGAACCTTCACAGACATACATCTCTGATTGTAAATTAATAAATGGATAACTGGAATTCAGTCCAGCAGTTGCATGAAAAGAAATGAAAAGCTGTTGTTTTTACAGGCAGTTACCAAAAACTAGAATTCCATTTTGTCATTGATTAAGCAGTTTAAGCTCCACTGGATAATGAAATGAGTACTGCTCAAGAATGTTGTGTTTCTGTTTTCTTTAATAGAGATGAGGAAACCAAAACAAATTCATGCTCATTTCAACAATAAAATATGCAGATGCATGTATATGTAAGAAAACACTTGGAAAGTTGTTAATGCTTTCATTTACGTACTTTAAATCATTCACTTGGAGTGTTTAGATTGTATGTAATGTAATTCTGAGCAAGCTTATTCTGGGATTTATTCCAATTAGACCTTCACATCCTTAACAATGTGAGCAAAAGTGTCTTCCTGAGCTACTACTACACAGCTTTTAAGTTATATAATATTTTCTTTGTTCAAAAGAAAAAGTAAAACATTAAAATTATTCTAGGTGTACTTTAAGGAAGTGGAGGCAGGAGAGAAGACATGACTGTGACAACAGATCGTTTGTCTATACTTTTAATGCTGGGTTTGACACTGCAGATCAAGTTCTGTTATTGTAATAGGCCATCTGGAAAACTAGGTTGGTTCCTTTGGGACCACGTTAAACTGTTTCAGGACCTATATTACAGGTAGACAAGCCTACATCAGCATCGGCGACCAGGTGTCTAATAGATTTGATTGTGACAATGGAATTGCTTGACCCAGTTTTATGCTCTTTATACTTACTCCTCCGGGAGTTTATTCAGCAATATGTTGGTTTTACCTTTATACACACAACATGTGGGAAGCATTTTTCTGTCAGGCATAAATTTTATTAGTTATCTTTTACTTTGACATTAACTGTACCTTTATAACTACAGATGTTTGACGTCAGTGTAAAGAAGGTTTAAAGAATACAACAGAATCAAGAGACAAATGCTAATGTAACATAAATAATATAATATAAAACTCGACAGTCATTATGAAACTCAGTCAGCAGATTGTTTCAAATCACCAGTGTGAATGACAGTTTGTCATAAATAGAAAAAGAGCTAATCCCAAGTGGAAAAGGCTGTTGCACTCTTTCTTTGGATTGACACAAATTAAAATGTTAGACTAATTGACACATATGCTGGTGCACAGATGATAATATACAGTGTATGTCTATCTAGGTGACCATAGTACTGGGTTGAAGGACCTTTTGCATTCAGAACTACTTCATGGCACAGACTCACCTTCAACAAGGTGCTGCTGGAAACCTTCCTTAGAGATTTTGGTCCTACGGAAACGACAGCATCACACAGTTGCTGCACATTCATGTATGAATCTCCCATTCCGGCACATCCCAAAGGTGCTCTATGTCTGCACTTGTCAGCCAAAGTACTCAGGTTGGCTACGGTGCTTAAAAATGCTCAGCTGGCACTAAGAGGCCCATTGTGTGCCAAGAAAAAAATCCCCCAGACCACCAGCCTCAACTGCTGACACAAGGCGGGATGGATGTTTTTACACCAAAGTGTGACCCTAGCATCCGAATGTCGCAGCAGAAAGCGAGGTCAATTCAATCTTCTATTTCTCTTCCATTGTTTTTTGCAGTGTTGATTCATATTTTCTGTTCTTAGCTGACAGGAGCGGCAGTCGGTGTGGTCTTCTGCTGCTGTTGTTCATCGGCTCCAAGGTTTCAACCTGTTCTGAATACTTTGTTGTGACGAGTGGTTATTTTTAGTCACTGTTGCCTTCCTTTCAGACTAAAGCAGCCTGGCCATTCTCTTCAGACCTCTGGCATCAACAAGCCATTTTTACTCAGAGAGCTGCCACTCACTGGATATTTTCTATTTTTCGGACCATTCTCTGTAAACCCCAGAGACGGTCCTGTGGGAAAATCCCTGGAAATCAGCAGCTACTGAAATAATAAGGCTGAGATTTCAGGTGTATCTTATTAAGTGGCCGGTGAATATTTATATTTATATCAATTTATCCAAAATTTTTCCAAAATTTATCACTATTATCATACTATCAGTAGTTCAGTAAATACAATGAAACTCATGCTAATGAGAAATGTACAAAACCTCCGAGGTGGTGGGTGGTAGCTGTGAGCAGTGCTGGTTTCGGAGGAAGGAGTTGCAATGATTTCTTTTAGGCTCCAGGCGAGCATGAATCCATTTTTCATTTTTGCCATCGATGATCGGGGGGGGGGGGGGGGGGGGGGGTGTGACTAGAAAACAGCCCAGCCTGAATGACCAAGGCTGCGCTGAAAGGTTCAAAGTAATTTGTAGCCTCATTCAAATTCAGTCTGCTAAAACCTGAGCTTTCCATATTCCCACTATACTTCCACTGTGTGCCATCTCACCAGATCCCTACCCACGTTTATTTTTTTATTTTTTTATGGGCTGCGCTTTGTAATGGCCTCAGGTCAGCAAAGAGACCTAGATCTCCATTAATTCACATAAATTCTGCAAAAGCTGTGAACCACACACAAGCATTCCTATGTCCAGCAAGGACATAGCGTGGAGGTGGTGAAGTGCCTAAAACCACGTACGCCCATATCATGTTGTTGGTCTGCAGTGCTGCCTATTTACACACTATGAGTTATTAATTCTTATTGACACTCATCATGTATCATAATCGATAGAAGTCTACGCTTTCCTTATGAGTTTATGGTTTCAGTTGCTAATTTAAAGATGAATTTGATACTAAATGGTGTTCATTTTGTAAATTACGCTTCTATTTAGAGCACAAATGGGCAGAAACTCTGGGTACCCTCTGGGCCTTGTGATTCACGAGCCACATTTGCGGCACAAAGGGAAAAAAATCATTTACAGTACGTTACAATTAATCTACAGTACAAAAGCTGAGCTGCCCACAGATGCTTATGTTGTGTTACTCTTTCGTGCATATGTGTGTGCGTTTGAGTGAAGAGAGCTCTAATCTAGAGAGCCGATGGCAGAATATCTCAGCTGTGGTAAGCACGTCCATGACCTTGACTGTGAATGTGTGCTTTTACACAAATAGATTTCTTCGAGCGCCACTTACTCTGCCAGTCTGAACTTGAGCAAACTGTTGTGAGGTGGTTACCCGCACTTACTACGATGATAGCTCATTAACACCTGGCTGCTCAACCTTTCTAAAATGAGCTGCCCTTTTTTTTTTTTTCAGAATTAGTGATGCACTCAGAAAATATACGAAGCAGGTCACTGTTCTCCATGGATGACATATTGTTTTTTTTAATAAAAACACAGATTTATAGGAAAAAGACTTTATAGGTTTCACAATGACTTTGGCTGATGTTAAGAGCTGACGCCATGTAGCAATTACTGATATCCTATAAAGACGCTGACTATGACTGCGAAAAAAGTGATTAGATGTCGCCACAGAATTTAATTCTACAGCCGGAAATGTTTCTAATTTAGTCAGCTATCACGAATTTGCCCTCATCCTTGTGAGAAACTTGCTTTTAGACCATGATGTGCATGGATCCTCCTTCGCAACTCCCCCTCCCCACAAAGAAATATTTTGGCACATTTAATGAGAAGTGGTGTGAAGGCAAAGAATTTGGCTTCGGAAAAGTCGATAATTTCACAGTCGAATGAATTCTTTTGTTGGCATTCTTTCGCCTGTCAAGTTTTAAGGGGAGGCATAGACTAATATGCCTGGCTGCCAGTGAGAAATATAAGGATTTGGAAAAGGCGCTGGTTGAAAAAATACTTGTTTTAAGCAGACGGTGACCACTGAAAAAGCTGCAATAATAATTACACTGTTGTGTGTTTTGGCATATGAAAAACCAAAAATATTGTTATTGCATTGCAGGTCTTTTGGCCTGTGTTGTTCTGAGTGGCTATCACAATAAAACATCCTTGTAGTTCTTTTTCTCTGTTACCGCAGCATTTTTCATTGTCAGTAATACAGCTATTGCTGCTCTGTTGATGCTATGAAGGGTTAAACTCATCTCTATCTGTCGGCCTCTTCTTGGGTGTCTCTTTCATCTTGCTCCATCACCTGACATGACTAAGTGTTTTTCTCTCTTTTACTTTTTTGTCAACTCACAAGATGACCAACATTTATATACTGTGTGAAATCTCCTTCCCCCGAGCTTGGCTCACCATCCTCGGCAGTCTTGCGCATGAGTCATACATTGCGGAACACACACACGCACACACCTGAGCCACTTACCCAGCCAGTGTTCTCCGGTGATCTTGCCAAATCCCTCACGATAAGATTCCCATCCTCTGAAGAAGTTGACTGAGCCGTCCTCCCTGCGCTGAATCACCTACACAGTCAAGACAGCAAGACAAGAGTTCAGGGGTCAGATGAGATTCATCACACGCGGTGTGCTTCATCATCCATTGTGATGACTCATTCTGAGCCCCTCTGTTGGTCGCTGAGCTCATCCGGAACTAAACTAAATGAACTCATAAATGCTTGCTCTTTCACAAATGAATAATGCAAACACTCTTCCCACTAAAAAGGCAATTTGTCGGAAGATAATAAAAGGAATCCATTAAATCTTGACTGACTTTGAATCAAATTGCAGGGGAATCTGCATATGTAATTAAAAAGAAAAAAAAATCCCAGAAAAGAGATGATATTCATAAAATGATAATTCTAAATACACACAGAAAGATGAAATTGCTTTTCACCACGTATCATAAAAGTCTCTAAAAACAGTGGTGCACAGTGAAATTATATGATGAGCTTTTTATAGCATCCCTTCCAGTATGAGAAACAAGGAAAACCTTAGCAGATACTTAGCGATTTAGCTTAGCCATATGCATGTGTGAGGGTGCAGCATCTGTAGCGCCAAATGAAACACTATCTATTACAAGTGCTGACATCCCAAGCATCAGGCCCAAGATGAAAGGAAATTGGAAATGTGCTTCAGAAGAGAAATGCATGCAGATGGAAAACGGTCTAGGACCTACTGTTGGAGACCATGTAAATGGCAAAATGACAAAAGAAATTCCCTGAGACAGTATATATTCAGCATGACTAATTCCCAAGCATACCACAAGGTACCAGATGGCACCAACAGCCATGTTTGCTTTTAACATCCGCACAGACAAAGAAACCCTGCTGAGCGACGGTTACGTCCTAATCATCTTCATCCTGATAATTGTCTACAAAATTGTCTTAATCTTCATTACTGAATCATCATCATCACTTATCACTGCAGGAATTTTTCTCCCCATTCTAGATCGATATGTTCTCTAATACTGGTAGCTGCCCCAGTTCATCTGAAGTCAGTAATGGAAATGTGGGTTTTTATTTATTTATTGCTATAACTTACATAAAGCTGTAAACAAAAATCTTTAAAAATGTCTGTCAGTTAATCGCTTATTATTATTATTATTATTTGTTTTTAACAAGACTAGATCATTTCCTAATACTATGTGACACTAAAGTGTTTGAGACATTGTACTGAAGCAGGATAAAACAGGAGCTCTAACACTATAGCTCAGAAATATCAAACACATGGTCCACCAAAGACTCTAATCTGTCCCACTGGATGACTTTGGAAAATGCATTTACATACGTTTTACAGCTTTACCTACTCATAAAGACCTTCCTTACAGCCATTCAAAACATTTTATGATTTTTTCTATGGGCTTACAGTAAAAAAAGAAAAAACATTCTGTCAATCATTAAATAAAATCAACAATTATTACAGGACAGTGAGTGATTTAATGTTGAGCTAACAGAACTTTTACAGAGTCACTGCTTACGACTTAAGCCAAGAATATACATATTTCACAATAAA
Organism: Diplotaxodon limnothrissa; assembly: GCF_057381915.1. Lineage (NCBI taxonomy): Eukaryota > Metazoa > Chordata > Actinopteri > Cichliformes > Cichlidae > Diplotaxodon > Diplotaxodon limnothrissa. Next base: position 53,676,757 of record NC_140602.1, on the reverse strand, counting down.
ACAGCATCGTTTTTCTTTTCATGGGATTCATTTAAAGTAGAAAAATAAAGACTCATGCAACATAGCCACTGTTTATCCTCTTTTCAGTAGAAACTAAACAGCTGTTTTTTTCTTTTGCCTCTAAACATGCATTATAAACAGTGTAGCTCATTGTTTTGCAAGGACTGCATAGATCTGAAACTACCATTTACTCAAAGTGAAACAAAGGGATTTGTATCAGCACTTCCATAAGACTGTCTTTCCTCTGGTTGTGGCACATTAGACCATCGAGCAAGTGTCTCAGCTGCCAGTAATGATGGCAGTGATTGCACTTCTTAATTTCCACAAGATGACATGAAGAAATGTTGCTGCTTATAATAACTCTGAATCTACTAATTAAGATAAGATAAGATAGAACTTTATTAATCCCTCGGGTGGGTTCCTCTGGGAAATTCGACTTCCAAAAAGCACAGCAACGACCGAAGTTACAGTTACAGTTAATTAGTATGAAAGCAGTGTGACTGACTGCCACTAGTAGGAGTGATGTGTTCTTTATTTATTTATTCATTTATTTAGTGCAGCCAGCCTTTTATTTGTCTTAGATGTCATAGACAGCAAAAAACATTTAATTTATGGCTTTGAGGTTGTTCCAAGAGTTCTTTCCAAAGAGCCCGTCCAGCCCTCTGTTTTTGCTTGGGTTGTGACGGCAGCATTTAGCCTTTGGGAGAAGCCAAAGCCAGCTGGTCAAAGGTCATCTGAACTCCTGCCTTCAGCATTCTGACACATGCACCATTGGTAATCCTCAATGTGCAGAGTGCAGCAGATCTTGGCGATGTCCCGAATCCCGGCCATCATCACTGACTGTTCCCACAATGGCAGTGATTTTTGCAGGTGGATGATAGCAATGCGAGATCTCTTGGTCCTGCTCATGAGAAACCTTCTCGGAATTAACTTTTTGAAGTGGCCGTTCAACGGGTGAGCCAGGAACTTGCACAACTTGACCAAGATTCTCAGATAAGTATCTTAACTCTCTTTACTGTGCACTGTACAGTCTCTGTTGTGCCTAAACACGACTCCTATCTTAAATTACATCACAAATTATTTTAAATTTTTAAATCATATCCCACAGATATTGCATCTTTGTATGGTGATGCTCTCCCTGACCTTTACTGTAGCCACCATTAGCTCTTCCTCAGCATTTAGTTTCTCTCGGCCTTCATTCAGCCACTTTTGTTACTTGACCTTATGTTTAACCTTATGTTCCTTTTCTGCTAAATATTAAAAATCTGTCATCCACCATATTTGACAGAGAAGGTGAGATTTCTTACTAGAATGTAGGCATGGAATTTCTGACAAATATGTTTTTTTGGTGTTTGATGTGATTGAAGAACACATGTTTCTTAACCAAGGAAAGAATTCTGCGATCATCCATTTTATCTGTCTTCTTGCCATCTTTTAGACATCATGGTGTTAATGCACTGGGTAGTTCACTCCTTTGAGTTTAGCCAGTGGTTGCTTGTGGTTTGAACAAAAAGGCATGGAGTTCAGATAAAAGTCATTCACCAACTTGTGGTCTTTAACCCTCTACAGCGAAACCTGTGTCGGGTGTCAGATGGTTGTTTTGCAATATGTTATCAACTTCTTTAACTCCTGAACCACTTGCTCAATTGAAAGAGTTCCAACAGTTCCTCAAAGCAGTGACTCTGTGCTTTTCAGTGGTAATAGGGTGATTACGGGAAACCCAGGAACAGTGTCACAGCAGCACCGCAAAGACGGAGGTTGGTTGCGAGACAGTAGTGTGAGTGTTTGTGATGGAGCTCTACAGAACACAGACATTTTATGAGACATTTGTCTTCTTTTCACCATGTTTCTGTGGTGCCGTGTCTGGGATAACCGCAATGACGCTAATATCACTGAAAAAGAGTTAATGCTTTCAAGAGCCGTTAACATTTTTCGACTGTGCTAGTGGATCAAGAGTTACAGTAGTTTGACCCAAACCTTGACCAGAAACCTTTTAATAGCTGAATACAAGAGTGAGAGTGTTCACAAACACAACACATACCAGCCACTATGAAAAGCAGCAGTACTCTATCTACCTCAGGTCAAGTCTTGGGGTAGTAAAGCCTAGTAAAAAAAGTACATTCCTATAAATAGTTCAACAACATATATGCTTTAATCAGTTATATTTATCAGAAACATCTTAACCTAACCTCCCCTAGCCTTGCACATTGGTTTATGCCAGATGCTTCAACTGTCACAGTCTGGCTGGGGCAGACTGTATGTGTTGCAGAAGAGGACTCAAACGCAGACCAAAACGTGACGTGGATTAACAAAACAAGCCGTTTATTGAGGCTAGAAACAAGGGTACCAAACAATAGGGCATAGGTGAACACGAAACACTAACCTAAACTGGGTGAACTAAAACTAAACATGAAAAAACCTTAAGCATAGTGAACTGCCAGAGATACCTGGAGATGAGACATGGATGAGCAGACGACCTGACAAATGACATGCAAAAACAGAGGACTTAAATACACACATGAGGTGATCAGGGGAAGTGGAGACACATGAGGAAACAGCTGACTAACATGAACCTAATGACAGGAGCAGTGAAGCTAAATACAAAGAACCAAGAACACATGACTCCTTCCAAAATAAAACAGGAAACATAATGAAACGCAGACATGACAACCAGAACTTGACAACGTAAGACACAGACATGAAACACATGAAGAGCAGGGGAGACTTAACATGGGTTGGAAACACGAGGGGGAATTAATAAGAACTAAAATCACCTAGGCATGGTAACAAATGAACTTAGAAAACCTGAAGGGCTTAACATAAACTATAAACATCAAAATGAACTAAAACTCAAAACACTGGGTCATAAGACCCAGGACCGTGACATCATAAGCAAGTGATTGAGCTCCTTCTACTCTTACAGGTAAGTTCTACTGACATTAACACACCGCCACCCCCCGTTTCTTCACCTTCCACTAACTATCACTTAAATAATACTACCAAAAATAAAATATATAATTTTGTATCAGTCCCTCATTAAATTAATAATAATAATAATACTGGGAAATGTAACAGAATCCCTGATCTCCATCACACGCCTTTTTAAAGTGACTCCTAAACTTTTTTCCCTCTAACAGATTAATTTGGGTTTTCACTTGCATCGACATCTCCTTGGACCTCATATTGAGAGTTGTGGTGAACAGTAACTAAATGCAAGTTCAGCACTTGGAATAAACTCCAGGTCTTTTGTCTTCTTAATTTGGAATTCACCTGGGCATAAAACTCTATCTAAATCTATCTGTCAACTGTCTAATTATTCTTGAGCCCCAGATGCCTAAACAGTTAATGCAGCTCATTAATTCAACCCCACGAATTAAATGTGAAAGACTTGCGACCTGGCCAGGGTGTACCCTGCCTCTCGCTATGACAGTCTTCACATATATCAGAGAGCAAGGCAGAGCTTTTTTCACAGACAGCTCCCCCTCAGTCTGAATGGCAACTCTAAATAAACTCTCCATGAGCCATGTGTGCAGTTTTTGGTTTGTGAACTACGGTTGAAATGACAGATAGCTCTCCAAGAAAGATTTAATAACCAAGTGTCCAATTTTATTTTGAACCCTTGCAGTTTGGGTTCCATGTGTTTTAAAGGGCCACGACTACCACCCACTTTGTTAAATATTGATGCAAAACAGAAATTAAAATTAAAGCTGAAACCTGGCACTCCACTGCTGCGCATATAACTGTCCAAATTCTGTCTCGACTGTAAATAATATTATTAATCATTCATACACAGGGTTAGAGTGTAGCTCATTTCCACATCCCAGCAGCTGAAAGCACAGATGGATGGATGGCAAATGCACTATAATTCAGTTCTATTATTATTAACACATATTGTACATTTTGTGTCAGAAAGGAGTTAATGACAGTCATGTTGTGTTAACATGTTCTGCTTACTACAATTACCACATGGTGTCAAGCGTATGCAGGGAAGCTGTCTGAAAATAGCAGACATGTAATCTCTGGGATTTAAGCTGCGTTTTCCGCATTTCCAAGACTCTGAAAGTTTGAACTTTTACTTGAAATAATAGCTTGGAAAATTCACACACCAGTGGTGACACAGCTGCCATGCATGGCAGATGACCTGCTATCAGGAACAACTTTAGTGGTCAAAGGAAACCTCTGAAAGTGGAGCGGCTGAAGATCAAACTGTCATCCACGAAAACCTGATCTGCAACCTGAGCTACTATACATAACCCGAGCTCATATTCATAAATGTTCATCTTACATTTGATACAAAAGCAGCTAATATTTAACCCTGTAACACCAAATCTATCATGTTTAATACATGTGTTTTGTGAGATTTCCAGACCTCTACATCATCAGTGTGATTTTGTTTTCTGGAAAAACGGGAATAAATTACACAAAAATGTCAGATGTCGCAAAAATTACACAAATGAAAAAATAAATCTGCAAGTTTCTCCTTTTTAAAAAAAACAAAACTTTTCACTCATTAAAAAAAGGCTTTACAGGATAAAGACTTTTGAAAAAAATGATATTAATTGCTGTAACATTGGCTTATAATGTAAATTATGTACAAAAAATAAATAAATAAAAATAGAAATTGTGGTATTTTGTGTTACAGCAGTGAAGCAAATGTGTCGTTGAAAAAAATGACTTTTATTTTCCCGTTACCTCTCAAATGAAATCTGTCTAGCTGCTTACATGCTTACATATAACACACATGTCGGATAAAAGATAGACATGAGAGATTTACACCATGCTTTCAAACATCTGTCCCGCTGACACTGAAACATAAAGGGAAAAACTGCTCGGGTGAAATGAAGGCACTGCTTTAGAATTCATTTTGTTAGCTCCTATACAAAAGGTCAGCAGCCATCCTTGGAGCTGATGTTCGAGTCTTCATTAACCTTTCCCACTAGCTCTGTAATTCAGGGGTTGCTGTCTGACACAAAATCAGAGATACTGGTGTACCAGCTACCCCGATACTGTGAATCACTTCTGCAGCATTGGTGAGTGGTCACGTGGAGCAGTACTCTACAAAAGCAGGATAACCAACAAGCAGTTCAGTTCATATCAGGGTTAACATACTTGTCTTGCTAGCCATGTCTCCCTCCACAGCCAGTATTCTTGTAAGACTCGAGAGCCCATCTGAGGTTTAATTGCATGTTGACCCTGAAGGCCAGAATCTCTCTCTGTGTGTGTATCTTCCCTGGAGACATGAACCTCTGCAGAGACACCAATCATTTTCTTTCACATGTTTGAGGAGGGAAAGGCACTGATCAACACTGGGAGGTGGAATGAAGCGAGGCTTTTTGGAGTGGGGAAAAAAAAATGTGTAGAGATGTTAAAGTGGGTGCTTGATCGTGTAGTCAATCTGAACCTTTGTCTGTATGAGTACAGATACATTTGAAACACTGCTAATTTGCTTCTAAACACAACCAATGAGTTTAAATATTCATGTACTTATTTATTTTACATATATATTCCAGCCATTGTAACGCATTTGTGTTCTATTATGACATAATGAGTGTTAAATAGGTTACAGTCAACATTTGTTCCCATTACTCTGATTCCTCGGCTTCACTGTCTTTTCCAGCTACGGAGCTCTTTTCTCTTTTACCAGGTAAAGTTTAAACAATTCAACAGGTTGTTACAAATTCCACCATTTCCACTACCTGGAGAGAATATAAACAAAGTGCGCTGTCTGTTTTGGATGCAAAATCGACCCTTCATTTTCCCAGGAGATTGAGTACCTGGTGTCAGATATAATTGCGCAGTGAAAGAGCGACTCGAAGGGAACCAATCTAAATGCCATTGGTGTTTTTTTATTTTTTATTTTTTTAACTCTATAGCCATTAAATTTAGCAATCAACATTTACTTCATGGTGATAAAAGCAAAAATGTGTCTATTCCCACTCTAATTTTGAAGTCAATGAGTAATACAAACTTTCTGTCTCTGGCCTCTTTCATCGCTGACATGTCTGAGTAAAGAATGTGCAGAAATTTGAGGCCAGTGACGGTCAGCTGCCTCTTTATCCTGAATATGTTTTCTCCTGTTGATGTGTTCCTGGACCTCGCACTATGAATCATCCATCCTAGTGGAGCTCTTCACTCCCCTGATTTGATTTATAGCATCCAGCACTAAATTCAGCACCTCACACTTCACTCATCCACATGCACACAGAGTCTGAGTGAGGCTGTGACTGACTGCTGTCTGCTCTGATCCCTACATTATGATCATTAATGCAGAACTTTCTCCGAACACTGGTCAGCACTGTGTCAGAACGCATTGTAAAAGAATTTTTGTGTCACAAAAATTCCCCCCAAACCCCCACAGCTTTTCATCCGCACCTTCAAAAAACAGGAAATGGAATCAGTCACCCAGTTCAGAGTGTATGCCTCTTCACACGCTCACACACACACACACACACACACACACACACACACACACACACACACACACGCACACAGTTTCCACTAGGATGCAGCTTAACATCCCAAATGACAAATCCTCACACACAATGTCTGGCTAGAGGGCTGTACCTGACATCAAAGTTGTTTCTGCTAAGGTCAGAAGCTGACTTGTTCTATGTGGGTGAGGGGCAGGCAGTGCTCCCGCCGTACACAGACTGAGAACTGCAGTTATGATACAGCAGCAGTTTTATTAAAGGGTTCAGCAACGGATGCTGGGGTTTACTAACACAACATAAAGTATATAACCACCCTAAAGCGAAGTTACAAAGCCCACTGTGAATACAGGCTGGGATCACAACAATAAGTCAATATTAAAGGAAACTTGAGACAAAAAAACCAAAAGTATCATAGCATAGTACAATCAATTCTTTAAGTAAGTAACTGTTATAAATCAAGTTCCCTGAATGGATTATTAAGGTTCATCCCTCATGCATTATTGATTTATTTATTTATTTCAATAAAGGCTCACTTCTCTTCCCTTCATCTGAAGACTCCCCGAGCAAGCTATAGGAATTGCCAGTCCATGCCGTCAAACTATATGTTTTGCTAAAAGGCAGTGAAACCCAGCGTTGATTTGTAAATGCACAGAGGGGGCTATTCTGATAAATCAGAGGACAGGCAGTAAAATAAAAAATAAAAAAAAATCCACAGTCCCTCCACCACATCGGACGAGACCTAGGTGCCAGCTGTTAAGTCTAAACAAAACTGTCATTCTCAAACAAAGCCTTAAGACAGATAAACCCATGTTTGGAAGCTTTTATTAATGCACTTACAGCAAGGTAGCACACAGCTCTGCCGTGACACAAACACACCACAGACGGAGAAAATAGTGCATCTGTGAATGACAGTCAAATGCACTGAGCTGAAATGAAACAGTGCACATGGATAATATGAGCCTTGAGCTGCCTGTGTTAAATAAACCTGTTCCCGATTGCCAACTCTGACAAGTTGGCCCTACCTACACAAGTTTGATGGGATTCTTCCCTTAGGAATATTAGAATAAAATTTTGAGACTGCCACTAGTACACTGTAGTTCCAAAGAGAAAATAATCAGCTATGGCACTGAGCTGTTTATTATTGTCTCCAGGTGCACACACACACACACACACACACACACACACACACACACACACACACACACACACACACACACACACACACACACACACACACACACACATATATATAGCTGGATTATACCTATGTGGATATACTAACAGGGTATTATTTTGTTTATGACAGTATGTCACAGGGTACAAGTCAGAATTGCAGTGGCAACAGCTGTATTTTTGTTAACTCAGTGGAGTGGATCTTTGTTCCCTTGTTTTTTTTCCTTATTTTTTGAGGAGCAGTTATTTACAAGGCTGTACAGATGAAGAAAAATAGCTTTGAGGGTGCCAGCAGCTCCTGTAACATGTATTGTCAGAGTGTCTGTGTCACCAAATCAACATCATTTAAGTATTAGACATGTAAAAGTCAAGTTCACTTGACACCTCTTTGAAAAAAAAGTAACCCCTGCATTTAGGGACTCTGGGTTTAGGGCCTGCAGCCACTGGCTAGACACAGACACACACACATGCAAAAAAAATAAAATAAAAATAAATCAAGACTAGCATCAGGCCAACATCTAAATGCTCTATGCAAATACAGTCAGTAGTTTTAGGAGGACCGTTTAAACAGGCAAACAAGAAATGCAGTGAAAAAAACCAAACAAAAAAACAATGGCCGAAACAACGTTAACAAGCAAATCTCCACTCCTTAATGACCATCTCACCCAACACACGGGCTATTGCACAGGCATGATTACATTAAGCTCCCTGTAATCTCTGCAGTAGATGGAGGCTACTTAACAAGCTGCCTTAAGCTCTTCAGCAGGCTTTCTGTCAACTACTGGGAGCCTGCAGCGTGCACAGACGGACACCCTGACTGACAGACCAGAACACAGGGAAGAATCAACACAAGCACTCAAAAGCTGATTCTGGGAGATTTACAGTCTGGCATGTGACTGGGTGGAAAAAAGGCATTATGCCAATAGCTTGTTAGCTCTTGGCATATAGGCTACATGCTGTGAGCACACTATGTTTATATGTTTGGTGCTTTGGCAACAGATGTCACTTGCTCTGCTCACTACCTGAAGGTAAATGGTAACATCTTCCTGAGCGCTTAATATATCTGCGATAAAGGCAAACTGAATCACACAGGAATGATCTTTTTTTTTTTTTTTTTTAAAGCAGCATTTATGGAAAACAGACACAATGTGGAAATAGCCAAGATAGACATGTAGACAGGAGGAAAATAAGATAAATAAAATAAATACACAAAACATGACTTGATGCTAATAAAATCAGCTCCAAAAGCAGCTCCGTGCTCCTTTTCATAAGATGGATCAAAACAGACTGGTAGAGGAGCTTCTAACAGTTTGATTACATTGTTAAGAATATTGATGATATAGTGACAAATTCAACACTGTCTGATGAAAGCACTCATAAATCCACAACAGTCTGCACAATTGCTATCTTCAAAGAGGAGTGCAAACATCTGCTGGTGAATGTTTTATAATCCTATCAGAAAGACAGATGTGCTCCAAACACAGCAGCAGCAAATGAGAACAGAAGGACAAACACAATCCACAAGCATTTTTTTTTTTATTTTTATTTTTTCACTCCTGCTTACACACATATTTCTGCATTTACATGTGCTTAAGTAAAAAAGATTATTCTTGGCTTGCAGGGGTAACCTGATTTCAGAAACATCATATAAATAAGAAATCTGTTTTTCCCTTTTTTGGGTGGGGTGAAAGGATTAAGAGAAACCGGGTTAACACAGGTAGATCTCTGCTAGGGCTTGTAAACATTCTTCTAAAGTCTGCATGTAGACAAAGATCAAGGGCAGTACAAGACTTTGGGATTTAGCATCACACTGGTGTGGCGCGTGCCAAGATACAAGAAGCTAAAACTGATTTATTTATTACAGTTTTTCTCAAATGCTAAAACACATGTCACAAACGTTACCACCAGGTCCCCCAATGTCCAAACACAACACCCTTCTCTAAAGCTACATAAACACAACCACACCTTCCCACTGCAAAACTCAAACTCCCACACCAAGAGAGCAGCTCGAAGCTGTCAAAACTGTAAACACTATACACAGCATTACACACTACAGCAAAACAATTGAAAACACAATGCTCAATTTGTGAGAAGGTTCTTTGTTTCATAACTGCCAATGCATATTTTAGAAGCTATACAGTAACGGATCGTCGTAGATCCCTGCAGAGGATTAGGCATTTAGATTTGTGAGTTTCATATGAGTAGTATAAATCTATAGAAAATCCTGCATGTACGTACACTACTGTAACACAACTCAATGCAAAAACAGAATCTATTGCACACAACAGTAATCTTGAAAACATGAACAGGGTGTGAAGTTTTTTTATTTACGTTATTCACACCACACACACACCACAATCACTGTGCGGCATCATGTCGCTGAGCTGTTGCTCGCATCTCGTCCGTAATGATGGTGCGAGGTTGTCTTGCTCTCCCTCCTGGACCTTCTCCTCTCCCATGTTGGCCTTCTCCTCTTCCTCGTTGGTCGCTCCTCTTCCTCCTCTCATTTGAACTCCTCTTCCTCATTGGCCTGCTCCTCTTCTTCCAGGGCCAGCTCTTCTCCCTCCTCTGCATCAAATTCCTCTTCCCCTGACTCTGCCTTCATCCATTGTGTTTGTTTGGAACCTTCAGCATACTGTGCACTCTGAACTTGCTTTTACATGTGGGTACAGCATTAGCAACAAGTGTCTTCAATTTTGAGTCATTGTGTGTAGTGAATGACGCCAGGTGTGTTCCCTGTGTTCAAAGATTGGTGACTGTGGCAAGCATTTTGCATCACATGGGCTTTCATTTGAGGATATGAGCAGAGTTGTTTTGCAACATGTGTTTTAGCAAGGAAAAATGTGTTTAGATTTATGAGTACAGAGGGTTGTGTTTTGTGAATTGTGTCTTCATGTGACATGTGTTTATGGTACTGGAATATGGTGGCTACATTTGGTAAATGTGTTTAGACTACTGGTCATTTGGGTTACAGGATTGGCTTTTGTGTTTTAACATTTGAGAAAAACTGTAAAGCCAGTATAAGCTTTACTTATATAAAGTGCTGTGCAAAAGTCTAAAGCCAGCCCTTGTTGTTTTATATTTTGCATTCAAAGAGCTAAAAACAAATTTATTAAAAAAAAAAAGAAAAGAAAAAAAAAACCAACAAAAAAACAAAGCAGTTGTTTTTCTATTTTGTCATTTGAAATTTGTTATTTAGCCACTTAACACTGAATTCTGAATCATTCCAGCATAAAAATGGACCTAACTCAAGGAGGGACTATTGTTGTGTCTGCACGACAGAAACCTGCGCCAAAAAGACAAAGAACGAAACTGTTTTAGTCTGTTGTAATAACACATAATTTGTTCCCACCGCTTTAGTTATATCTATGAAGAATGCCAAGGCTTGCACAGTTTGCACCAACAAGGTAATTGCCAAAGAGCTGTTAGCTAAACACTTGCCATAACTCAAGATGACATCCAGTGTGTCCTTAGAGGACAAAACAAGAGGTGGCAGACAAAAAAACAAACAAACAAAAAAAAAAAAAAACACAGCAAATGAACACTATCTGAAAGTCATGCTCTTAAGAAAGTCCAGCAAAGACCTGACACAGGACCTGAGAAATACATCTGGCCCTTCATTTGGTTCATCTACTATTCACTCAGTGCAAGGATGGCTGTCAAGAAGCCATTCATAAGGAAGGGGAAACAGGCAGAAAAGGTGCACACATGCCAATTTACACAAGAACTAGACTGAAAATCAGTGGCAACGGGTCATACGGAGTGATGGATCCAAATTTGAAAATTCTGTAAGTACTGAGGAGGTCAGGAGAGAAGTGAAACAGCATCTACAGCCATCTGTAAAACACAGTGACGGCTGTCATGGATTGAGGCTACATTACATTCAGTGGTGTTGGATACGTTGTTAAAATTGGTTGAATTATGAACCCATGAAAGTACCATTAGATTTTGATCCAGCATTTGGAAAACATCTGATTGTCAGTGACCTCATTTTTCGTGCTTTCAACACACTGCCAATGCTGTAAAATACCTGAAGAGAAAAATACACGATGGGACACTAGCAGTCTTGGCTTCCCCAGAGCCCGGACCTTAACATTACTGAAGCAGTGTGGGATCATCACGACAATGACTGGAACAAAATGGAGCCAACATTCAAAGAAGAGCTTTGAATGTCCTTGAAAATTCTGAAGACTACTTAAAGAAGCTGTACGACCTCTGTTTCTGCCTTACTTCATGTATTGCTATGTGTTTCCAAGCAAAACAGAAAGAAATGAAAAGTGGCTCGAGATGAGGCTTGAGGCTTTTCCATTAAACGGTAGCAGCAGCTATATCAAGAGTCCTGTTCGCGTGCTTGCTCAGATAGGAAATGTAGAATTAGCAAATGTTTGTGCAGCATCTCTCCCACAGCCGTCTAACCTTCCCCATTCCCAAAAAACACTCATCCCAGCCTAATGGCAGTAATATCCTAAAGGACATGTCTGACTCTGCCTGCTGTAATGCGTCCAGTGGACAGCTCATGCTCTGTCTCAGCACCACAATATTATTTCTTTATGTCAGATATTTAGGGTGAAAACAGAGGTTTGCTTCATTGTCGAGAAAAGTAAATTGAATTTGGATAGAGTGACTGTTGAGTGTGCAAACTAAACATTAAAAAGAAAAATGCATGCTTTAAACAGAAGTGAGATTGTACTCGTAGGTTTTCAATTCTGTGCCTTACAGATCATTTAGAGATATGAAACAACTGGAGAAACTTCCATCCTGGATTTGCTTTATTTTTCAAACCAATAAACTAACAGGCATGAAATATTGAAGAACCTGCGAGTCAGATAGAGATGCTGAAAAGCCTATAGCGTCGCCTCCGACATGCTCAAAAAGGCACTCTAAGCCTCCTGAGGAGTGATACAACATGCACACAATCGTACATTCAATCTCAAAAACTTTTACATTTCAGTTCTTAGCTGAATTGAATATTTGAGAGTGATTGCAGTGCTTTCGATAAAAGCACCATTTGATAATGCAGACCCGCAGAGCACTTTGATATATCTACTCTCATTAATTATTTATGCTGTGGTCATTTTTAGGCCCTTCCTTTTAACAAATAAAATAGTAATAATAGAAGACATTACCCTAAGCCGTGAGAATGTGTTTAAATGGCATTTGAAATCACCCTTTTGCAGATGGCAATGCTTGCCCAAAGGATTACTCTGGCTATATATATATATATATATATATGTACAGGCATCTCTGTTTCTTTGATTATTTGTATAGATAGTTGAACACTTCATGACTTATTTTTATGAGTGCTGAGTGTGTGTTTTGGGAGCAGGTAATGACAGCTTTCTTCTTTTATGTCCTATCTGCCATCATCCCTCCTACCTCTGTTGTCCAACAGTCTCTGGGGCATGAGTTATGGCAGTGAGGAAATACTGACCAATTTCCTCTGACAACCATTCACATCAACCTGCATGAAATGTCTCTTCTCTTCTCTTCTCTTCTCTTCTCTTCTCTTCTCTTCTCTTCTCTTCTCTTCTCTTCTCTTCTCTTCTCTTCTCTTCTCTTCTCTTCAAGCACTAAAATACACTAATGGTGGTTACTGTGTACTATACTAGCCCTATCCAAGATGCGCACCTCTGTCAAAACTAGTATGTTAACTCTGACTAACAATATCATTATGATTTATCAACATAGATTTGATCTGATACATCTTTTTTTGCTGCTGCTCATTGATTTTTATCCTGTTTAGCGTCTTCTCTTTAAAAAAAAAAAATGGAAAAAACACATTTATATCTATTTGACATATGAGTCATCGTGCTATAGAGGATACTCCCTGCAGTGCGGGAAACTCATATTCTGCATAGTATCTTACAGTCGAGAAAACTCAGCATGTTATTCTAGTTATTGATTTGTCTTTCGTATAAAGGTACCACCACTCTACTCACTTGACAGTTACTAAAACCCTACATTTAGTCTTTATCTACAATTTTCTATCTCAGTCTCTGAATCAACCTGGTACACGGCCATTTTTTTCCCATGCAGCCTCTAAACTCTTTATTTATTGATTGTGTAAAAGGCTGTTGGTTTTTTTCCAGTTATTACATGTTTTAATTATAGTAAAAAAACAAACAAACAAAAACCTTTCTCTAAGTATTCACCACGTTACAACCTACTTTACAGCATCTGCAGTTTGCAAGCAGCCAATTTAGTTCAATTCAATTCAGTTTTACTTATAAATGGCCAAATCACAGCTGCAGTCACCCCAGGGGGACTATTGTAAGGTAAAGGCTTCTACATTAAGCCATTAAGACCCAACAGAGAAAAAACTGGCTGTTTCTTTTGCACACTTGTGTGTTTTTGTTTTATTATTTTTTTATTTTAAGTGAGATTTTCCTGTATGTAACGAGACCGCAGCTTTAATGCATCCGGTTCCTGAAACTGCAATGGCTCCCAAATTTGTTAGCTATGTAATGCATTGTTTTCCTTTGGTTTTTATTGCGCAAAATAAAAAAATAAAAAAACTGGCGTTACTTGATTAAAACTTGGCTGTCAGTGAATTTTCTAACCCTCAGTGAAAACCAAACCAAAATCCTATATGTTTTTTATTATTATTTATTATTTATTATTGCCAGGCAGCTCAGTTCACAAATTTGACTCCATCCCTCAGATCTCTAACTTCATGCTGTAAACTTCATGTAAAGAACCTTGTTATAATCTTGACTTCTGCTCCCAAATTAGATTTGCCGATTAAATCTGTCGTCAATGCTGGCTTCTCTCAGTCAAGACTCTTAGCTAAAGCCAAACCCTTCTGTTCTTTTAAAACCTTGAAAAGGTGGTCAACACCTTTATCACACCCAGGCTGGATTAATGCAATTCCTTATATCCTAGAGTGATCAACACTGCTTCACTAAGAGTTTTCAAATCTCAATTAAAAATTCATCTTTTCTCTTTAACCTTTTAATTTTAGTTCAATTTTTAACTGTCTCATTCTTATTTTCAAATATGCTTTTAATTTTGCTTGTAATTATCCTCTGTGATTTTAATTATCTCCCATTTCTGTTTTGCAGTAAACTCCACCCTAATTGTTTTATTAATTATAATTATAATTAATTATATGTGTATCCTAATATTATCACAGCATATTTGTAGTTTGACACAGTACCAATATTTTATTCTCATAACCAGATTATTGCAAAAATCACCCTTCATAGTGTGGACAGCTTGATGGAAAAAGTAGACACTAGAATTTAACTATGTGTTATTATTAATGTATAGTTTCAGAAGAAGTTAACCCCTTAAAAAAAGAAGCAAATCTGAGATTCGTGATGTTAGAAATAGTGGAATTTGTGGGTGGCTGTGTTGGTTTGGTCTGATTATGAGTCATGCATGGCATTATGGAACACATTTTCTTTGAACATGCTGCCATTTAAAACAGCTGGTGGTCTCTAATTTTTGCCCTTTTTTCTAAAGGCAAATCTTATAGGGTGCTATTAGAACAATGAAACAGAAATCGTCCAGGCGAACCCACACATTAACGCCCTCCAAATGCTAAAACTATGGGAACTGCTATTGGTGATATCCGGTGAACATATTTGTCTGCTGTATTAAGGTACAGACAAGTGAACAGACCCTGAAAACACATTCTTCTAAAGGTCATCACTGACTGATGCTACAGCTCTGCTGACTGACATCTAAATCTATGTAAGACAGCTGTACAATTAACAAGGCTCCCTAAAGGTCACCTTTTCACTGCAAATACTGCAGAACAGAAACATTTGATTGCATTTGAATTATCCATTTCAAAGTACGGGGAGCGATCTAATTCCTTTTCACTTATGGTATTATTTTTTTTAAATCCCTGCATCCTTGTTATCACTCTTCCTCCCTTTTGGATTCTGATGTTTTCATCAAGCCCACTCCCTTCTTTGTCTCCTCCGAGTCCCACTCGCTCTCCTCTGTTCCCTCCCTTCTGCGAGTAACCTGCTCATCTTTCAGTGTGTCTGCAGCAGCCTCTGCAACAGTGCTACAGTATGTCAGTATGCTAATGAGGTGGCAGCATATGGCTCATTCCTTATTTAAGCTCAGCCGTCAGACAGGCACTAAGCCACTCAACTCACCATGCATCTCCTCTCCCTACCTGCCCCAGTTGGATCACACCACACTGATCTCTTAATGAGGCTCAAGCGTTATCACAATCAGCTCAACACACCAGGCCGGATCAGTAACTGCTATATTATCACCTCAATCGGAGCTGTTAATCCTTTTATAGGACCATACGCAAAGTCTGCTCACTTTGACACTGCTGCATCTTTCGGAAAACGGACCGGAACTCTGACAGGAAAGCACGTTCACGTTCAGAAACTGTTTTTGTGGAAGTATGCTCGCTTTAATGCACAAACAGTAATTCATGCACAGACACACGAACACATACACCCTCCCACTCACACACACACATACAAGCTGCTATCCACTGACAGGCTGGTATGTAGCTCTATTCCATCATGCTGGGCTAAGCACTCTGTCACTCTGACAGTCTGGCTTTATTTGATGATAGGAGGGTACGACCTTGCCTATCTCACGCAGTTAGTCACTGGTTTACAAGTGCACGCACATGCACGCACAATTCACTGACATGCCGATTAAACAGCGACTTGAGCTGATATTTTATATGTGCTTATGTCACTGTCGCGGATGTGGAAAGCAAACTCAGACGCAGTATAATAGGATACCTATTTCAGACTACATTTGCCTTTGCTGTGCTTCTTTTCCTTATTACAGTTTTTCTCAAATGTTAAAACACAAAAGCCAATCCTGTAACCCAAATGACCAGTAGTCTAAACACATTTACTAAATGTAGCCACCATATTCCAGTACCATAAACACATGTCACATGAAGACACAAGTCACAAAACACAACCCTCTGTACTCATAAATCTAAACACATTTTTCCTTGCTAAAACACATGTTGCAAAACAACTCTGCTCATATTCTCAAATGAAAGCCCATGTGATGCAAAATGCTTGCCACAGTCACCAATCTTTGAACACAGGGAACACACCTGGCGTCATTCACTACACACAATGACTCAAAATTGAAGACACTTGTTGCTAATGCTGTACCCACATGTAAAAGCAAGTTCAGAGTGCACAGTATGCTGAAGAGTCCAAACAAACACAATGGATGAAGGCAGAGTCAGGGGAAGAGGAATTTGATGCAGAGGAGGGAGAAGAGCTGGCCCTGGAAGAAGAGGAGCAGGCCAATGAGGAAGAGGAGTTCAAATGAGAGGAGGAAGAGGAGCGACCAACGAGGAAGAGGAGAAGGCCAACATGGGAGAGGAGAAGGTCCAGGAGGGAGAGCAAGACAACCTCGCACCATCATTACGGACGAGATGCGAGCAACAGCTCAGCGACATGATGCCGCACAGTGATTGTGGTGTGTGTGGTGTGAATAACGTAAATAAAAAAACTTCACACCCTGTTCATGTTTTCAAGATTACTGTTGTGTGCAATAGATTCTGTTTTTGCATTGAGTTGTGTTACAGTAGTGTACGTACATGCAGGATTTTCTATAGATTTATACTACTCATATGAAACTCACAAATCTAAATGCCTAATCCTCTGCAGGGATCTACGACGATCCGTTACTGTATAGTTTCTAAAATATGCATTGGCAGTTATGAAACAAAGAACCTTCTCACAAATTGAGCATTGTGTTTTCAATTGTTTTGCTGTAGTGTGTAATGCTGTGTATAGTGTTTACAGTTTTGACAGCTTCGAGCTGCTCTCTTGGTGTGGGAGTTTGAGTTTTGCAGTGGGAAGGTGTGGTTGTGTTTATGTAGCTTTAGAGAAGGGTGTTGTGTTTGGACATTGGGGGACCTGGTGGTAACGTTTGTGACATGTGTTTTAGCATTTGAGAAAAACTGTAAGCTTGACAATGTGCATAATGACTGTAGCGGCATAATACGTCCGCCAGTATAAACAGTCAATTAGTGCGTAAAATGCAGACAATATAGCTGTGATTGCAGCCACAGACTGCGAGCAAAGTAGTTTGGAGGTTTGAAACTGTGCGCTCTCCTTTAAACCTTTGAAAGTTCTGCACACATTCAGGAGGAAAGCCTTCAAAGAGTTTTAACTATCCATTTAAAAAAAAGAATAAACAAGGCAGCATTGCACCCTAACCTTTATAAATGGGAGAGATTTAATTATTCCCTTAAAGGATGTAGAAGGCTTTTAATGCTGCTTATGTTACTTTGCGAGAAGCAGAAATCTTTTTCTTTAACAGCTCATTGAATAGATTTTTTTTAACTATCCATTCAAATACATGGGACAGAGCTGAAAAACTGGGCTCTTGGTTTTACTTACAAGTATCACAACCTATTATATATCAAAATATTGGATTGTGCAGCTTCAGTTTCAGAGTCTTAGTCCTCCATTAAAAACTGCTCTGCTTTCCTGACAGCTGCTACATTATGCTTTAGAACAAATAGACATAAATGGCTCTAACCAGTAAGAGTGTGTGCGTGTGCCTCCGTGTGTGTTTTGTGTGAGATACATCTAAACCACGCTTCCAAATATAACCTCAAACATCCCTGTGTAAATGTTTGTTCACCTCGCTTGTCTTTCATTCCCCAAAGATGCAGTGCATCCAGTATACAGTCTCACTTAAACCGTGATGTTTGCTTTAACAAGGCCAGACAGCTGACATGTATTTGATCAAAGAAAAACCACATTCTTAGGAAACAAAAATATCTCTTTTTTTTTCTTAATTAAATACAAAATATTACTGTACAAAGACAAGATTGCAAGAATTACAAAGCGAAAAACACACAATCAGTGCAGGAATTTGTCAGCTATAATGAAAACATTTTCTCCGGTGAGTTTGATGCACAGCGAATGGAATTACGCATAAAGTCAGATGCTGTAATATGCTTTCTTTGTATTTTTTCTACAAGAAATCTCAGCACGGGCAAAGCAAAAGAGTATCTGAATCTCTACTCATGATGACAGCACTTACTTAACCTTTATTGAGCATTTACAAAACAAAAGGTGTCATCATCTTCTGCTGTGACTGCCCCTGTAATACTGGCTTTCCTTTTCTGCTTTATTCATTTGATATTGTCACCTAAATTATGAGTCACGAATATTATGTTTTTGAAATTAAAAGCAAATCATGAGCAGGAAACCTCTGTTTTAGTAATTAGACAATACTTTTGGATCTAAAATGTCACAACTTCATAATTTTACCAGAGTTTAGACATGTATCTATGTGAAAATTCTTGAGCTACAGTACTGTGCAAATATACGCTGATATACAGCATATATATATATATATATATATCAGGCCAACAGAGTGCGAAGTCTCTTAGGCAGCTTTCTTTAAGTAGTCTTCAGGAACAGTTCTCCAGGCTTCTTGAAGACCTTCAAAGCCTTTTAAAGGGATGTTTGCTGCCTTTTTGTTCCAATTTTAATAATAATGTTGAGGGGTGGGCTCTGACGAGGCCAATCCATGACTCATATTGTTCCATTGTGGGTTCTTCTGACTTCCTTGTCATGCTGAAAAATGAAGCCATTGCCAATCAGACTTTTCTGTGTTCATAATTCCACCCATTGCCCATCACTCCATAAAACATGGTACCAATGATCTTGAGTCCAGTTCTTGTGTAATTTGGCATATGTCAGCCTTTCCCCCCCGTTTTACTTCCTTAAAAATGGCTTCTTGACACCCTTCCACTGACACCATTTCTAATGAGGCTTCAGTGAAAAGTAGATGGATCAGCCAAAGAGCCCGATGCTTCTATCAAGTCATGTCTCAGGTCTTTGCTGGATTTTCTCCTGTTTCTTATGGACATGATCGTGAGATCCTGTTCATCTGCTGTACTTAGTTTCTTTTAGAACTGCCACATCATATTTTGTCTCCAACTCTTTTCAGATTTTTTAAGGACACATTGTAAATCATGCGAAGACATTTCTCAGCCAATAGGTCTTTGGGAATCAGCTTGTTAGTGCAAAAATGTTATCTTATACCTGTCAAACTACGTTACCTTTGTCATATTTAGGAGATTCAGCTAATAAACTGGGAAGAGATTATGTGTTTTTGCAGTAGTAAAAAGTACCTAAAGATACAATACAATTTAAATAGTTTCTTTGCTGTTGTATGTTATGTGTATGCACAAGAGCGGTTCATCCCTTGAGTTAGGTGATGTTTTTATGCTTAAATGCTTCTTAGATCAGTGTTAAGTAGCTAACACCAACAACAAAAAGATCAAGTACAATTACTGGAGTAATTTAAAAAGCAGGTAATGTCCAAAGAAAGACTTTGAAAGGCCTTCAGAAAGTGTGGAGAACTATTGCACAAGACCACTTTAACAAAATTGGAAGGAATTTCGACTCCTTAGGAAATCATAAAGAATTAAGGGGGGCAGCTGGGAAAGGCATCAGCCCTCTGCGACCCTGAATTGGATAAGCAGAGGAAAATACATGGATGGATGGATGGGGTGACTCAAGACGTTTGCATGGTACTGTATGGCACAAAATATATTTTATTTATATTTCATATTTCATTCATATATGCTTCAACCACCAAATTATAATCAGTTTTTTTAAAAGTAAAGACTTTCCCAAATTTGAAAAAATCTCAAGGTGTTCATGACATATTGCACACATTGCTTCGTCCAGTAACTGTTAACTTTATATTTAACCAGCAACATTTAATAAGTCCATCGTTGTCCAAAAAAATATTGCAAAACTTCCCTCAAGACAAGGGTTAGGTAATCGGTTCATACATGCAGATTTTAAAAAGCAGACCTAATAAAATGACCTTCTAGTACCTTGCATTCCCTGAATACATCTTGATTACTACCCTAGCGCACCAAAAGAGTGAATGTTGCTCCCTCGGGGAGAGACACACAGGGGTTAAAAGCTGTGTGTGGGTGTGTGCTCACTGTGATACAAAAGTGTGTTTTTCTCTGACTCACCGTCCAGCCTCCACCGTCTGTCGTCATGTCACAGTAGACCTGGAAGCCTGAAGGGTGGTGAATAGGAAACACAGAATAGATGCCATCTTCTCTCTGTCCACTGGCATACAGATCACCACAGTCACGGGGACGTGAGCCTGGGGACATGCAAAAACAGCGAGTCATTAAATAAATTGGCTCTAATATGGATTTCAAAGGCAAAGCATGCACTTGTACACGAGTCTTGCTTTGCCTTCCATTTAAATCCAGGCACTGCCACTGACACACGGACACAGGAATTGTAAAGGAACAGTTTGAGTGTTGTGAAAAAAAGATTGATGATGAGATCGACGAGCAGGTGATGGATGACAAAAGTGGAACAAAACACACTGTAAGTCTGTCAAAGACGAAATTATGGGAGGAAAAATATGAAAAGCAAGTAGGTTAAATGAAGCTGGGAAGACACGAGGGTGGAGCGCAGATATACAGCACCGTGATGCGAGATAATACAAGTAGCTGGGAAAGGAATAATCAAAAGGAAGTTAGAGAAAAAGAAGGATATCTTAGTGAGGAGGTATATACATTTGAGGGATATAAAACAGACAAGGAGGCAGAAAGATTGGAGAGAAGTATATAACAGGCAGAATTCGAGATGAGTTAGTGAAGAGGAGACGTGACAGTGACAGAGAGAGCTTGTAAGCCACAGCAGAGCAGAATAGTAGCACCCTTGTCTGTGACTGAGAAACCCTTCTTACACAAGGGATACAAAATCTATTCACCAGGAAGCAGGAGAGAAACTCTGTGATGAGGACAGTGTTATAGATTATGCCTTCACCGGGTCAAACCCCTGAATTTAAAACAGCCAGGAGACTTCTTAAAAAGACCATACAAGATTTTTTTTTACAGAACCCTACATGATAGGAAATGTTTGCTCTCCCCGAAGCTTTTCAGTTTCTCCGTGTAAGCCTCGGCTAATAAGATCCGAACTTTCATCACCGTCACACATAAATGGTAACATTTCCTACTTCTTTTCATTACTGGAAACTGGGGGTGTCTAGGTTCGATAGAAGAGTCGCTATTTAGGAATTCTCTAACACAGTCATTTCTTTTTCAGCTTAATCATCCCTTAGAGCCGAGAAAATTTCCTTCCAAGTAACACCTTCATTGATTGCACTTACACTCTAGGTCTGCTTTTACTTGACCTGCTTTATGGCTGCAAGATATTTAATACAAAAGCATACAATGGAAGCAATAAATGAATGGGAATCACTCGTTTTCAAATCTTTCTCCAAGACTTAGTGACACAGGCTTTACATTCACAACTTTAGATGTCTTATAGTTGTATGCATATGTCTGCGCATCTATCATCAAATTACATGTTCTGTTAATTATTTTTTTAAATACAACCCCACTGCATTAGATATATATGTGGCCCTTTCATTGAATGCAATTACTTTTTTTTTTTAATTTAGTAAACGCAGAAAATTAAACAGTAATTGTGGCATGCACAGAAAGTTATCAGTCTAATGAGTCATGGGAATGCCCCATTAGATATTCCAAAATGCAAGCATATTTTGGAATAAATAAGAACATTACTTGCAGATCACTTACACATACTCACACACAAGTTTTATCAGATCTACCCAGAACCACCTTACATGGGAAGAAGTACTGGGACGTCTACACATTACATCTACAGATCGGCCATAGGCATCACAAAGCTCCCGGCACAGGTTTTGTGCTGATGTTAATGCCAGAAGAGTTTGGGACTCAGCAGTTTCTGTAGTTTTTATAAGATTTCAGTTTGCGCAGGGTGCCGCCGGTGCATCGAGCCACCTGGGGGGCTCTTCGACTGGTGGGGGAGGTTGTTACATCTTGCAGGAGCTCTCCTCTCTTCAGGGCCTCACTCTGCAGGAGGGG
The DNA here is from genome assembly GCF_057381915.1 of Diplotaxodon limnothrissa. NCBI lineage: Eukaryota > Metazoa > Chordata > Actinopteri > Cichliformes > Cichlidae > Diplotaxodon > Diplotaxodon limnothrissa. Next base: position 53,654,287 of record NC_140602.1, on the reverse strand, counting down.
GAGATACAGGAGAGGTGGAGGAAGATCTCAGCCTGGGCGTCTATTGTCTCATGTAGTCTGGAACATGAGTGGATGACGGGGTGGGTGCAGTTTTCTCTGTGGTGGGGTCGGGTGGGCTGTCCCGGGCTCTGTGAGGCCAGGCGGCGCTGCTGTACTGGGCCCCGGTCCGGATGGGCCTGGGCCCCCTTTCCCTGGCGGGTTGCGGAGTGTGGGGGTGCGGGGGAGCTGGCTCGGCCTGGGGCTCGTTCACTCTGGCACAGCTGGCTGCCGGCGGAGCTCACGGGCACGTCACTGCAACCCCTCCTGGCTTCTGCTCCACGGCTGCTGAGTGAGCCCTCATCTGGGACTCTCCTCAGCTCTTTCTGGGACAGTGGCGCGGCTGCCCCTCTGTTGGTCTTCCTTGGTCTCTTGTGTTCTGGGGGCCTCTGGATGTCTGGAGTTTTGATCTCCTCCATACCTGCTTCATGCCCTGGAGGACGGGGCTGTGGCTCCCCACACCCTCTAGCAGATCATTACATGAAGGAACCTTTTAAAAACAAGTGTGTTCATGCTCACAGGTGTACACACGGGTGCTCACACACACAAACTACACCCTTTTTGGCTCCTACCTTAAAGCACACTGTGCGCTGTCGCTCTTACGTGCTGCACAATAATGTTTAACACTTAGTATTTACTGTTATATTCCCATAGATCATCATGATGTTGTTTATCTCTTGTTAAATGCTTGTTTTCTTTTTTCTTTCTCAACAGGTGATCCAGGTGATTGATTTATGTATTTTTTGTCTGCTTATTTTGTTGGTTTTTGTTTTTTGCCCTTTATCCCCGTCCCTCTTCTCTGCTGTTTTTTCCCCCTCTTTCTTTCTCCCTTTTCTTTTCCTCATTCAAGTCTGTCCCATCTCTAGCAAGTGAAAATAAAAACTAAAATAAACAATAAAAGGTGAATCAAATAGACCATTACGGCAAGGCTGGGACGGTCCATTTGGTAAAGTAAATCCGTTGGGCATCTTTCTTTGCCTTTAGACAACAATTCTGATGGCAAAAGAGCCAAACGGGACAGGCAAAAAAAAAAAGATTTCAGTTTGCAATAACATCACTTAAAATTTTAGTTGATCAAGAAATGTCTAGTATAGAACAAATTTCACCAAATGACTTGTTGCAACTGTGCCATCAAATTTCAGTATCGCTTTCAAATCAATAAGCTCTTTTGTGAAGGCAGACTTGCATGCGCGTGCTTGACTTTATACACCTCTGGCAATGAGACTGAAACCTGTGTTTCAGTCTCACTAACGCTAAACATTTAATGATGTTTAGCGTTACTGTGAAAGCTTCAGCTCAGGAAGTTGTTTCAGCATATTGAGGTGAGTTTTGGATCATCTACCTGTTTTGAATTAGCCAGCCTCCTTTCAATCTCTGTTTCTTAATTTAAAATTTGCACTGTTATACTTAGATTTATCAGAATACATTTTTCAATTAGTCCTGAAGGTCTGCTACAAAACACCAAAGAAGAACATTTCTCTAAATATATTTGATGATTGTGGGCAAAGAACCTTTTTATCAACAGCATGTACGGCTTATTGAGATGACGATTTTCATACTTCAGACATCTGCGATGAGACTGTAGGTTTTTTTCTTTTATCTAGTGACTCATCCATGTAAACCTTGTCAATGCACTGAAATTGCACAATGAAATGGTGTAGCACTTCTCCTGTGTCAGCTAAACCTTCCTGCAGGTTTTTTGCAGTCATTAAGGAGTCTTTGCTTTGCATTTCCTGCCCACTATTTCTTTGTTTTGTTTCAATCAAAGAATTTGTTTCAATCATTTCTTAAAAACTTTTTGGAATGTCTTTTATAGCATTTCTGTACTTTGTAGGCACAAATTTGCTTCATTTGCAGGGTTCTGAGTTGCTTAGGTGATCATGTGGTTGTTGATTATTACTATAAGGATTTTAAAAAAATCTACTTCATCAACTTTAAAACATAATGTCGCCCAGATCTCTACAGATCTTTTAGAAACATTACCTATAATGTTAAAATGTACCATTGCCTATAACATGTACAATATATCGACTTTCTGGTTTCTGAATCTATTTTAGCGGCAAAGTAACCACTATAGTTTTTCCATAAATGTAAGCTTCCAGTTGGTTCAGTTGTTGGGGGAATATTCCCAGCCATGGATTTGAAACAACATTGGCGTCTAATGCAGTAGAGACGTGTAACAATACAGCAAGTCGAGCTCGCTGAGAGCTGCAGAGCAGGACTAATAGAGCGGTTTGATCAGAAACCCTGCTGCATGCAGGGGCGGACTTCAGTGCTGTCAGTTTTGCATTCATATATCTTTGAAAATCTAATATGTTCTTTTGGGAATATAGAGCAAACAGTACTGACATGAATTATTAAAACATTCACACCCATATGGAAAAGATGTACAAAAAGATGTACTCAGTTTGAATTTCAGCAGTTTGTCTTCACCATATCTACATGCCTAAATGCACTGAGTTGCTGTTATATGATTGGTTATATGAATATTTGCGTTAAAATGTGGTTCAACAGGTCTGTCTAGTACATGTACTACATATGCTTTTCTGTTGCTTTTCAACATGAGAACTTACATATGGGCACACAGCCAGTCAAAGATCACTTTTTGCCTAAAGACTGCATGTAAATCTATTAAATCTAACATAAAATATGTGCACACACAACTTTTATAGTATCTGGTTTTAACATTTAGTATGTAAATCCAAATTTTTGGAGTTGGACTTAACCACCACAAGAGTTACTAATGCTAGTAATAATAAAAATAATCAATGTAGTTAACGAGTATGGGTGGTTAGGTGGAAAAAAAATCATTTTTTGATGCTCTGTGGTGCTGTTTTGCTGTCTATCCTAGTTTAGATGTTTTTGCTCCACACACAGGAAAAAAAAACCCAAACAAACCCCAAAACAATCCAAAAAAGAAGAAACACTGATTTACCACCGGCAGCTTTGATGTACTTTATCTTGACAGTAACTCTAGGGGTTAAAAGCAGTAAAACCCAGCATCAAACTGCATTTCAGGATTTCACAAGCTTAATGTAGAGCATATTTATAGTCTATAAGCACATGTAAACATACCATTTAGCTATTTTGAAGCCTACTGGTTCACAGCATTGTGCCAGACTCTACTTTTGAAATTTCTGGGAGCACAGGTGCAGGAGCAAAGCAGGTGGAGCTGGATGCAGCTTGGAAGAGAGGCTGAATACATTATTACTAGGAGGAATGTGGAATAAGCAGATGGAGTCAGGGTGAGCTTCAGTAATGACCGGTCACATGTGCGTCCCTCTTCCTCTTCAAGAAATAGATCAAATAATAAGAGAGAAACAGGAGCCTACCATGAACATATCTGCAACATGTTAAAAAGCGAAGAGCAATCATGTCTTTTTTTTTTTTTTAATTACCTCCTTGCTCAAAAAGATCCTGTATCCTCTGCATTTCTCTTTGCTTTTTAACATGTTGCAGTGAGCTTGCATAAAAGGATGGATTCAGTTGGAAATGAGTTTTTTTTTGTTGTGCTGGTACCTCTTGTAAAAATTTTTAATGAAGTTATGGGATAAGATCAGAAAAGCTATACTGCATTTATCCCAAATTTGGAAAAAAACAACAACAAATTTTTAATGACACCAGTTTAAAAATTAATAATTAATTGACAATAAGTAATCTAATTTGTTCTGCAGCTTCTATACAAAAAAACTAATTCCAAACATTTCAGACCTGAATTTCTGGCTCCTTCTTTTGTGTATGACTTAGCAATACGCACGTAGCGTGGCTAGCATTACTTTTATGATAACCATTATTATTAGATGGTAAATTTACAGTTAATGCAACTTTAATGAATAATTATTGTATTCCTAACAATAAAATTGTAATAAATGCCAAAGTTAAATGGTTTTAACGTCATAATTTATGTGTATTCTCAATTTTTCCAAATGTAAACATTGTGATCTTGTGAAACTTCAGCAGAGACCTGTGCTATGAAGCAGGATTTGTATCAGGCAACATTTATGTTGCAGACCTAAACTGCATATAAGAGCTCAGTCTTGGGAAATCAGTAAGAAATACAGATTCTGACCACCAACTTTACCCTGCTTTTTCTCTGGTTGCTGTTAGTAATTTTCAAACATTTTTGTTGTTCTTTGAGCCTTATCATATGATCCCATTTCAATACCTATTTCAACTTATGCCAAACTGGAAGGCAGTCTAAGCTTATGTTTAAATTATGTTTTATTTTATTAATTTTTTTTCACTTGCTCTCAGACCTTTAAACACCACTGGGGCTGTAGCTGAAAGAATAATGTTACAACTGTCTTACATACATCTAAACATTAATTTAATGGAATACGTAATTGTAATCTGTCAGATTCCCCTGTGTCTTAATAATGGAGCTGCAGTACTGATAAGTCTATTAACTTACACAGCCTGCAATTTGGCTGGCTTTCCTTGCTACTAACATGTAAGACTTTATTAATATAGCAGTGCTTTTTCCATTCTTAAGGACTAAAGTGCTAAATGCACATGAACGTTCACACAGCACTGTTAATACACTGCTTTGTTTTATTGTCATATTGTAGTATTGTAGTTTGGGACTGTTATATGCTGCCAAGACTACCTCTTTCATTTGAATGAGCTCCATTTTTGGACTGACAAACAAGGGCTTGATAACTGCCTGTGTGTAACTGCTTAGCCTGATAAAATATATTAGGGTTAGTGAAGCCAGGATAAAGAAAAGATATCCTTGGTAATGTCGAACTTTCTTCACAGCACACCCCTCTGGAGATTATGATGCTAAACCAAACAGTAAGTGGAGGTGAAAGTAAACAGCAAGTGAAAACAAAACTAAACACTGAGTGAAGCAGAAGCAGGAGTGAAGCAAATAATCTTGGTAAATACACTACACAATGTTTTGTCTCTACAAAGACTTGCACACATCAGTTACCACTCTACAATAACCACCTGGACCATCTTCTACCAACCAAAATTTAATAAGTTAGTAACTTTTAAAGATGCGGTTTTATTGTTTGTTAACAGAAAAGAACTAGGAACTAAAGTTTCACTAAGTTTCAACTTCCCACTATTAAAATCCTGCACTTTTTTTTTTCTTTTGAAAATTTGTCCTGTTTGTAAAAATATCAGAAGTCGTCTTGCACACTGCTCTAGATGATTAGTCTGCAGAGCATGGAGTCTGCCTCTGTAGAGTGACATTTAGAAAAATGCTTAACACCAGTCTTAATTAATAAAGTTCCTAATATGTCATGCTTTCAAATTATGCACAGCAAGTCTGAAATTAGCAACTGTAGATCATTTCTGCTGCAGTGCGATGACTACTGGTATTAAGTTGGTGAAAGATGCCGCGCTCATCAACTGCAGTATCAGTATGTACATTAATTTGAGACTACGGTTCACCATATTACATATTTAGATGACAGCGTAGGCTGAAAAACTTCCTCGGTGTGAATAAAATACTATACTGCATCAAATACCAAGATGTGCCACCATCTGAAAGAGGTCACATACAAAGAGGTTTTTCTTTTCTTTCATTTTCTTCCTTGTCACCAAATAGGCACAGATTTAAAAGGAAAAAAAAGACTAATGCCTGTTTAAAGTGACATAAAAAGCACGGAAAAATGGAGCCTCAAGCTTAAACATCCTTTCAAAGAATCTAGTCGGTTCAGTATGTGAAGCTCTGTCCAGGGTGCTGAACCCTGAAGCTGGTCGATCAGTTAGCATGAATGCCTTTTCTACTCTTGACATTTGTATAGCTACAAGTTAAGCACCATTAAAACAGGTTTCTGTGAAGCACTATGTGTGAGTGTGTGTTTTTAACTTGAAAAATACACAAAAATTTCACATCGCAATAAATTAAAAAGCAAATAACAGACAGACGTTCTTTTAGGTCTTTCCACTCCTGTAAAATTCTTAATATAGGGCAGGCGGTTTTATTTTTAATTATTTTTGATTTTGCCATTATTAGACAGTGCAGTTACAGACAGGAAAGCAGGTAGAGAGAGATGATGGGTGAGTGGGTGGGGAAAGAAACGCAACACAAGGCTCCATGTCAGCATTAATCCAATCCAATCCAATCCAATCCAATTTTATTTATAAAGCACTTTAAAATACCCAGCACAGGAACAAAGTGCTGTACAGAAAATAATTTAAAACAATAGAATAACAGAAAACAGCAAATAAATAAATAAAACACATAAAACATAAAATTAAAACAGCCCTATATTAAAACAAAAACAAGATAAAACAGCATCGAATCACCTAAAAACAACTGAAATAAAAATAAAAACCAACATCTCACGTGGTGTCAAAGGTGGGTTTTCAAGAGTGACTTAAAAACAGATAAAGAACTGACCTGTCTAATCTCTAAAGGAAGCTCGTTCCACAGTTTTGGAGCTGCTACAGCAAAAGCACGATCTCCTCTAAGTTTACGCCCAGTCCTGGGTACATTCAGGAGCAGCTGATCAGCTGACCTGAGAGAGCGGGTGGGTGTATAAGGCTGTAGCAGCTCAGAGAGATACGATGGGGCTAGGCCATGGAGGGCTTTAAAAGTAAATAAAAGAATTTTAAAATGAATCCTAAAAGAAATGGGCAGCCAGTGAAATGAAGCTAAAACAGGGGAAATGTGCTCAAACTTTCGAGTGCCAGTTAAAAGACGAGCTGCGGCATTTTGCACCCTCTGTAGATGACTAATATGTGAAGCGCTGACCCCAATATAAAATGCATTACAGTAATCCAGCCGAGTGCTAACAAAGGCGTGGATCACTGTCTCAAAGTGCTGCCGTGGCTTTATTTTTCCCAGCTTCCTGAGGTGAAAGAAGCTAGATTTTACCATCAAACTTCAGATCACAGTCCACTTTGACCCCCAGGTTTGTGACAGTTGGCTTAACATACTGGGCCAGGGAATCTACATACACATTGGGGGTCTCAGTGGGGCTACCAAAAACCATCACCTCTGTCTTTTTATCACTGAATTTAAAAAAGTTAACAGACATCCAAGTCTTAATGTCATTGAGACACTGAAGTAATGGCTGTGTAAGGTATCTGCCTTTTTTCTTTAGTTAAAAAGAAAAAAGTTAAACCCGAGATTCTACAGTTTAGCTTCCCAGCATATGGCTGCCTGCTCAACCTGTGAACTAAACCAGTGCTATGGGATTTCTAAGCATGTATTTTAATTATCTTTACTCTGCATTTATACTCTATACCTTGGCGCTATTAAAAAGAGGTAGACTATAACAGACGTTTTGTGCTTTAAGATGCTTTGATGTCAAACTGTCATTGCCTACACCCTTACAGGCAATGACAGTTATGCGTTATGGTACGCTATTATTCCAATTTTAAGACAAGAGTTGGTCATTTTTCTGCTTTTTTTAACAGGATCTAACATATATTATGTTATGGGAAAGATTGTAAGAATGGATTTGTTGGAAATACACACACCAGAATTTTTCTGGAACGCTCATCCTAAATGATAGATGAAGTAAACAGGAGTAATAAATAAATTAAATAATTCTCCTGTATTCCCTTATATCAGTGGGACAAAGAATAGTACATTCAGGCATGAAGCATATCTGCAGACTGTATTCTTCTTTCTTCCAAAAAGCATGTGAGTCCCAAAACACAAAATGTTTTTTTCCAACATAAAAATGTATGCACATTTTAAATTGGCTTTAAACTTTTCTTTTAGCAAAAAAAAAAAATAAAAAAATCTTGCATTGGTAAATTTTATGCAAAGTGGTGAAATTACTCATGTGGAAAACTATTAATAATGAGCGATAACGCGTGACAAATATTTGACTGAACTCAACACCTGTTTTTAGGCTCCACCGTAAGAAAACTGGAGAGAGGCAGCAGCCTGCGAGCTACTCCAGCAGGCACAACAGGGCTGATGTAATCATCACTACAACCCCGTACTGGATGTAAACCAGAAACGGAATTAGGAAAAACATATACCTTGTACATGATGACTCCTTAATTTGAACAGGCATAATCACAGTAACGCAAATACATGTACAATTTAATATGATGGAAGTTATCGAATAAATAGCACCTTGTGGGTCTTATTTTGACTCTCTCTCTCTTTGACTCTTTAGAGTTTGAAAGTATTTTTCCTTCAAACTGAGTGGGGGGAAATCTATGCGTGTCACGGCCGAGGCCGCCTCAAAAGGGAAAGGACTCAAATGCTCGTAAGTAGTTTCAGTGACAACTTTTGTTTTCTCAGTAAGTGTTCACAATCAGGAAAACTGGGATGTGACTTTAACAAGTGCTAAATGCCACAATTAAACCAAAAGGGTTTTAAGCAGCCTGGGCTAAGAAAGCAATCTGGTTGTTGGTCTGTGGAAACAGCTGTTCCGGGGATTGGGCTGGAGGGAGAGTCAAACTGGGTCCAGGGCAAGGGTCAGAGTCACTGTAAATAGAGTACAGACGTTCAGGTATGGTTCGGGAGAGATACGGGCAAGCTATTCGTTCTGAATCTTCCTTAGTACTGCGTACTTGCCGTGGGTGGTCTGTAGTGGCATGAAGGGGTGAGTGGGCCAGGTGAGTGGTCCGAAATTACTGGCGTTGAGGCAGGGAGGCAGGCAGGTGAGTCGGGTGAACAGCCCGTGGGACTGTCAGGAGGTCCAGCGTCCGGATTGGAGCTCTTTGGCGGAGATTTGTGTCTGGCAACTTGGTGCGTGGTAGGGTTAGCTGAGAATCTGGCGAAGAGAGGTTGAGTGTGCTGGCCTTATGAGTCCCCGGCTTCATTACCCACAGGTGCGAGCAATCAGCAGAACACTGAGGCCCCTCCCAGGGGTGGAGATGCCGGCTCGGTGGGAGACACAGGACTATGACAATGCGGCACATAAATTGACTAATGATCTCCTGACTGAATAGGGGAATTTAATGTTTTTGTCTCGGATGTTGTTGCCATTAATATATAGCCAGGAGACAGTAGATTAAAGCCAAACTGAAGTGTATTACATATTGTTGGATGACAACTCTTGCCATCATCATGAAACAATATACTGGCACACTGGTTAAAACCTTCGGCGCCATGGACAGAGCCTTAGCGCGGCGTCCTCTGAACTGAACCTTGAGTTGACTGTGAGTTTCTGAGTTTTGACTATGAATTTTGTCACAGATTAAATTTTAAAGAATATATAATGTTTCCAATAGTGTTATTCAACCTAAAGACCTGCTTTCCAATTAACAGTGACGCTTAAATGGATTCCAGATCAAATTGATTATAACTGTTAAGTATTAGTATTTATATTAAATGTATTATAGATACATTTGTAAAATGCGATACATTAAATATAAAAATTCTGAACATCGTTGACCCACTTACCTAAAATATAACAGTATATATGTTATATTTGTAAAAATAAATAAATATGGTACTTGGATTTAATTTAGAAACCCATCATCAGCATCAAGGAGAACTTACTCAGCTGCAACAGTTAGGTTGATGATGTTACAAGCCTGCAATATATTAATATTAAAGTATATAATAAATATACTAAATATTAGTCATGACTTTTTTATAAAGCATTCTAGAGCATAAGCAAAACTTGAACTTCAAAATATCCCTTTGTTATGCAATTCCTAGACGATGCCTACTTCTTTATGTCTACAGATTTATGTAAACACCTGCACCTTCTCAAATTGTACCTCTAAGACACAAATGGTTGCTCTTTTATTCTGGCATCGTACCCGCTATACACGGGCAGCTTTCAATCTGTGACCTTGGCTACCTAAGACAGCGCAAATCCAACAGGGGGATGCCACTGGGTGTACTATGCCTGGTTGAAAGCCTTCCAATGGGATGATGCCTCAGGCCCTTCTCTGCCTTTCAGCAACACAGCCCGGTGGCCATGCAAGTCATCTCTCATGCTGAGAGCGAGAAAAAAAAATCCACATCTCTACCAAGGCCAGTGGATAATGTGGATGAGGTGGATGAGATGTAGCTCAGAGAAACATATTGATATCACGAGGAGATGCTGGATTGAATAAATATGTGGGAAGACCGATGGTAGACGCACGTCTGTGGAATAAAATTTTGATGAATGGTGGAGATGGAAGAAGAGAAGGACTGATCGTGACGGGGAGCAGAATAGAGTTTGAAAAGGTCAAATGTGTCGATGTATACATTACATATACAGAGACAAAGGTAAAAACAGAATATAAGAAAAAGAAAACCTTACATACACTCAACAAAAATATAAACGCAACACCTTTGTTACTGCTCCCATTCCCCATGGGATGGACATAGAGACCTAAAATTCATTCCAGATACACAATATAACCATCCCTCCCAAACAGTGGTCACAAATCAGTCCAAATGTGTGGTAGTGGGCACATCTGCCATATTGAGATAATCCATCCCACCTCACAGGTGTGCCACATCAGGATGCTGATCTGACATCATGAGTAGTGCACAGGTGTACCTCAGACTGCCCACAACAAAAGGCCACCCTGGAATGTGCAGTTTTGTCTCACAGCAAAATGCCACAGATGCCACAAGCAATGAGGGAGCGTGCAATTGGCATGCTGACAGCAGGAATGTCAACCAGATCTGTCGCCCGTGCATTGAATGTTCATTTCTCAACCATAAGCCTTCTCCACAGGCGTTTCAGAGAATATGGCAGCACATCCAACCGGCCTCACAACCGCAGACCTCGTGTAACCACACCAGCCCAGGACCTCCACATCCAGCAGGTTCACCTCCAAGATCGTCTGAGACCAGCCACCCAGACAGCTGCTGGAACAATTGGTTTGCACAACCAAACAATTTCTGCACAAACTGTCAGAAATCGTCTCAGGGACGCTCAACTGCATGCCCGTCGTCCTCATCGGGGTCTTGACCTGACTCCAGCTCGTCGCCGTAACAGACTTGTGTGGGCAAATGCTTACATTCGATGGCGTCTGGCACGTTGGAGAGGTGTGCGCTTCACGGATGAATCATGGTTCACATTGTTCAGGGCAGATGGCAGCTGAGAATGTCCCAGTTCTTGCATGGCCAGCATACTCACCGGACATGTCACCCATTGAGCATGTTCGGGATGTGCTTGACCGGCGTATACGACAGCGTGTACCAGTTCCCACGAATATCCAACAACCTTGCACAGCCATTGAAGTGGAGTGGACCAACATTCCACAGGCCACAATTGACAATCTGATAGACTCCATGCGACGATGTGTTGCACTGCATGAGGCAAATGGTGGTCACACCAGATACTGACCGGTTCTGGGTCCCCAGACCCCCAATAGCGCAAAAAACTGCACATTCCAGGGTGGCCTTTTGTTGTGGGCAGTCTGAGGTACACCTGTGCACTACTCATGATGTCAGATCAGCATCCTGATGTGGCACACCTGTGAGGTGGGATGGATTATTTCAATATGGCAGATGTGCCCACTACCACACATTTGGACTGATTTGTGACCACTGTTTGGGAGGGATGGTTATATTGTGTATCTGGAATGAATTTTAGGTCTCTACGTCCATCCCATGGGGAATGGGAGCAGTAACAAAGGTGTTGCGTTTATATTTTTGTTGAGTGTATAAGAATCCAAGCCCACAGGACAGATACATAAAGTCCAACCATGCTTCATTTCTCTTACCGTTGGAGCAGCCCTTGAAGCGGGCACCTCTGACTGGTGCCCTTTGTAAGTCAGCCTTGACACGTGCCTTCAGACCCACATTCTCCTTCTGCATGGCATTAAGAGCATCACTAACCGAGTTCACTACCTTCACCATGTTGATCTGGCTGTCTGACAGCAGCTGCAACACACAAACAGAGAAAAACACTTAAATATATGTTGCGTTACACTCGTAATTACAATGCAAATGCACACAAGCCAGTCGTCTCTATTTACTTTGAACATTTTTAAACTGTCTACTCTGCACATTGCTTCAGACCATTTCCCAAAGCTTTCCGAGGGTTTTTTACTACCTCCTAGACAGCCAGGCTTCTTCTACCTTTTTGAACATGTCATACACATTACTGTTTAGATATGCATAGTAAAACTGAATGTGAGTCTTAAAGTAAAATGTGGTTCTTGAAGTTTTCATAAAAGAAATCTGTTTTGGACCCTCTTAAGGGCTGGAATTTATTCGGTTATAAACAATCAATTGAGCATAACATTAGTTCTGGCAAGCTGCAGAGTTGAGCTCAGCCAGCAATCCCCGCAGATCAGCTGATGTCAGTGCCAGCCAACATTAGCTGATATGGTAAATATAAAATGATTAATGCTATTTAAGCCTCATCAACCTGCATACAGGCAAGCCCCTTTGCAATCCCACTTCCACCTTCATGCTCAGTGTCTTTAATCTATCTTTGCCTCCTGCTTTCCATGTCCATAAATGGAAGGGGAGGAGGTGTGTGCTCTCCCATACTTAATCTTTCTACAAATGCAAATAGAACAGCTGGGGAGTCCCAGAACAGAGCCATACCTCCAAATATGAATTAATGCATATGGAATAGCAATGCTACTTAGACTGTTTCCTGACAGAAATGTATTTACACTCTGGCAGCATAACAAACCCCTCTTCAGAAAAGTGTGCACTGTCAGTGGTTTCTGCACTGGATTCAAATACCATGTGAAAACAATACACGTACTACACATTATCTGGAAGGCAGGAGCTAACCAGGTGCAGAGTCCAAGTGCAGTAACATAATTTATCCTCAAATGAAATAATGCCATTCCCTTTAATCTCCTCATATTTGTCAGTACAACTATAGATACAGCTACATAAGGAAGATTTATGAATTTCATCACTACCAAAGTGGACTGAAGAGTCTACACTGTTCCAAAAAATAGTAATGTCAAATGATTTTACTGTGTATTTTACAGTTGTGTACTGTTTTTCTAGAATATCATTACATTTACATAAGTAGACTGTGATCTGACACGTCAAATGTAAAATAACATAACATCACTGTAAATGTAATAAAACACAATTTACTTGTTTGTTAAATATATTTTGTTGTACATATGCATATTTAGATCGTAAAAATACATCCAGAAATGTCTCCCATCATGCCTTGGGACATGTGCTGCTGTTTAGATGTTCTTGTTCTACTGTTTATGGTTACGTTACTTTTAACTGTTATCTTGAATGTTGTGTTTACGCCGTGGTGCAGAGTCACTGACAGTTGTTGTTTTGTAGAGAGAGTGCTGTACCATGAGTGACTTCTGTTGTGCTGTTGTTGAACCTTGAGGCACATTGTAGCACCGGCAAGTGTTTTAATAAGGAGCTCCCCCTACCAGCTTGGGGTTAAATAACAAGCTCAATCTCTCTCTGTGAGCTACTTTGTTAAGATTTCTCTGCATGCCACAATGTAAAACATTGCACGGACACGCTGTGCTAATTATATATTTTGAAAAAAGAAATGTAGAGGTAGGAATTGCAATTAATATAAATAACATGACGCTAAGCATTGGCCAATGAATGTGAACTAACAACAAGGTTGTAGGTAACGCTGCGACCGTAGGAAAAAACTCTAATATGAAGGCATTTTACTGTGCATTTTACAGTAATGCTCTGTTCTTCTAGAATATCATTAAAGTTACGTAAATAGACTTTAACTTCACATTTTGAATGTAAATTAACGTTAAATCACTGTAATGTAATACAACATAATTGTCATGATTATTAAATGTATCTGTCTGTACATATGCATATTTAGATTGTTAAAATACATTCACAAATGTATCATGATTTCACAAATATCTGTCCGTTATTTGAAAGATTGAACTGTTGAATTCAAATGTAATGCTATGGAAAAGTATATAACATGATCCCTATAAGCTTGTGTTACATCACATAAGTTTTATTATCGTTGCTAGTTAGGCCGTTCATGGCTCAAGAGTTGGCAGTTCGCCATGTGATCAGAAGATTGGCGGTTCGCGCCCCGGCTCGGACACTCGCCGTCGTTGTGTCCGTGGTCAAGACTCTTCACCTACCGCCTACTAGTGATAGCCAAAGGGGCCGATGGAGCGATATGGCAACCTCGCCTCTGTCAGTCTGTCCCAGGGCATGCAATCAATTATTATTTAAACCAACTGCTAACTGTATATTTCTGTACATTTACGTATTATGATTCATATTTCCACATTCAGTGACCTTGTTTATAGGTAATTTCATTGTTTGATCGCGTAAAAATGTTCCTAATTTAATGTCTAAAAGCACTTGGAAAAGGCAGAATCCCATGTCAAATTAGCGCAACAAACTCTATTTTCATTATTGAAAATAACCGTATTTTTATGGAACAGTTATTTTCTGTTATTTTACGGTCGTATTTTGGCGCCCCAGCTGCCGGAATATTACCGTTGTTTTAGGATGTTTTTTTAACAGTGTAGCTTTGAAAGATGCATTTATAATTACCCGCTTCATAAACCCAAACTAAAATGTTATATTCTCTGAACTTTTCCAATGTAAAATCAATGTTACATATGCAGACTTTGAAATTCCTCCTGTGTCTTCTCAAGGATGATCTAGATGTTATGGTTGAATATTTCTAGCAGTCCAATTTCTATAATTGGGATTCGTATGTTAAATGCAAGACTCGATGTATTTTACCACGTTCATGTTGGCTCTTTTCCAGGTTGGACTCAGAATATGTGTTGGTAATGCTTCCCAGCAATCAACTATGCTGTGAAACACAAAGAGCCCTGTGGGAAGGATGCTGATGAATATGTATGCTAGGACTTGCAAAGATCAGTGTAACCTCTCTGATCTGCCACGGCCACATACCTGCAGCCCTTAATGTGCTTTTCATTGCAGAAAGGTTGTTTTCACACATTGCCCTAGTTGGCCAAAGTGTATGCACAGCCAGGACTTAAGCTCCATTTGAGAACACTGCACACTATATTGTGCAGACAGGAGAAATAGTCTGGCTGTTATTTGTACACGGACACAATCCTCATCTCATTCCCTCTCTTTCATCTTACCTGTACCCAAATGCACACATGCACACCCACAAACACACACCGAGACCTGCAGTGTTCAAAGACATGTATAGGGGATTCAGAATCTTCTATCAAACGTATGTCTGTGCAGCTATATTTGGGTCCTAAAACTGCATTAGCTAGAAACCCCAGTGGCCATTCCCTGCCCTCAATAACCATGCAACACACCTCTGAGGCACAGCAACCTAAAATGAAATAATATCACGGTGACACTGGGGGTTTAACTCACGCACAAACACAACACAAAGTTGCAAACAAAAAGACACATTTACATGCATGCCTCCATGTCAGTGCAAAGAGGACGCATGCCTTTTGTTCAATGAAACTTTTTAGACTTTCCGCTGAAGCCACTAAGTCATACTTACTTTGATATAATTCGGAAAGCAGATTTTAAACATCTGATATCTCAGTTTGTCAAGTGCTTTACAATCCCAGTTGACTCTGATTGAATTAGGAGTACATGGGCTGAAGACCTCGGCGTTCCTCTGTCTGAGGACCAATGGTCAAACTTTTTTACCAATATTCAGAAAGGCTCAATAAACGCCAGATATAAATTAATCCAGTTTAAAGTCATTCACAGATCACATTTTTCTAAACTTAAACTTAACCGGATCTATAATTCTGTGTCCCACTTATGTGATACAAGTAATATCGGTGAAGGTTCCCTTGCACATCTATTTTGGCATTGACCTGTCTTGAAAGCTTTTTGGAGCCAAATTCTTACGTGGTTTTCAAACCAATTTAGGAAAAAAGTACCACTTGATGGTACACTGGCTATACTTGGATCATTTGCATCAATCGAATCTTTTTCCTTTTCACAAAAACAGATAATTACAATGGGCATGCTGGTGGCAAAGAAACGTATGCTTTTACAGTGGCGGTCTTCTTCGGCCCCGTGTTTTAAAAGGTGGCTTAATGAGACGGTGTCTGTGGCCAGGGTGTAACAGATAAGTGATAGAAAGGGGAAACTGGCGAGTTTTTGTATGATTTGGCAGCCATTTCTAGAATTCTTAAAAATGAACTGCTCATAATTCATGCCTCACACCCCGCGTGAATTTTCTTATTTTATTTTATTTTATTTTACTCTTTATTTAGTTAATATTGCTATATTTTTTCCTCCTCTTTTTTCTTCCTTTTTCCATGCTTATAAGTTCACAAATGCTAAATGTAGTAATTGTCCTAAGTTGAATCTGTATAAGCATGCTGTGTTTAATTTAAAAGCAAAAAAAAGAGAAGAAGACGCATGCCTTCCATACAGGTATCACTTACTCTACACCAAGACTAGATACAAGAAAAACCTTCAGAGGTCTAAGATGAACCTGTGTGGCAAGTTTGGTTGGTCAGCTATTGATTGTCTAGAAGGAGTGTGTGGACAGACAAAGACTTTATATATTAAGAGCTAGAATTAATTTAAAGATTTGAACTTGATTTGGTGACTGGTGACAGGTACTATCAATACGAGGTCCAAGGAGACCACAGGGAGGGAAGTTAGGCCATTATTAGGGTGAAAAATTCAGAGAGACAGCTAAATAGCCAAATTCTTAATAAGGCTTGAGAGATTGTTATTTCAGGGTCACAGAATTGTTTCTTTGGTTAAGAATAACCCTTTTATGATATTGAGTCAAGTCAAAAAGGTCGGCTTGGACATGGCCAGAATATGTTTAAAAGAGTGTGTGTAGTCTTTGGATGAATAAAACTTGTATCAGAATGATGGGAAGCAGAACCTATAGGGATGGAAAGAGATCTAATGATGTGAAGCATACCATATCATCTGTCAAACATGGTGTGAAGGCAATCTTATAGCATGCAAATGTATGGTTGCCAATTGAACCTGTGACTAGAATATATTTATGATGAAACTGCTTCTAGAAATAGCAGGATAAAGTCAAAGGTGTACTGGGCAATGCTCAGTCAAATGCTGCAAAACTGATCAGGCAGTGCTTCACAATACAAATGGTTAATGACCCAAAGCATATTGCAAAAGCAACCCCAAGAGTTTCTCAAGGCAAAGAAATGAGATATTCTTCAGTAAGCAAGCCAGTCACCTGATCTTAAACCAATGGCTCGAGCTTTTCAGTTCAGTTCAAAGAGACCTACAAACACACAGCAATGGAAAGTGGCTGCAGTTCTTCTCAACAGAGGAAACAGCATTTGGTGATGTTAGTTGGTTCATGCAAAGCAATTCTTTACTTTTGTGAAGGAGGGCTAGTTACTTTAGAGCCTTTAAAAATGAGGGATTACATATAAAAATGTCAGTAACATGTAAAAGTTTAATGGAATACTTTTGTTAAACCCGTTGAATTAAAGCTGTAAGTCTGCACTTCAAGCACATCTTGATTGTTTGACGACAAACCCATTGTGTGGTCAGAAAAATTCATTTTTAAAAATGAGAAAGGTAGGGAAATTATCAAAGATTTGAGTTACCCTGTAAATGTTGTTTTTGTGCACATTTAACATTATTACTGGTGTTGTCTTTAAAAGTTAATTGTGTTTGTTTGTACGTACCAAAAACAGAGGATTGTCTGTGGTCTTAATGCTAAGCCTTGACTGACACATCAATTAGGATCATGAAGTAATTACCTCTCATTAGGCAGCCTTTGCACAGTCTTACAAAATCAGTTACACCACAGCACTCAACACATGGAGCCTTGTTTCATGAGTCAAGGTTAAAGTCAAATTGTTAGTAAGTGTTCCTATTTAGAGCTTAACACAATTCAGACGATAATGTGCAGTGCACTCGCACTCAAAATCAGCTTCTTTGCTTCTCACCATCGATAAAATCCACTCTCATCTGATGCTTTGTTTCTTAAAACTGCAAACTTAAATGCTGACCTGCTGAAACTTTGTGGCAAAACACAATAAAGAGTCCGTTCTCATCCCTGGGGTGCCGAGTCACAGAACAGAGAGGCACAGCAAGGCTAGAAAGGGCAATTACAAAATGTCATTTAGTCACCATCTGCATAATATGACATCTTCACTTCACAAAGTCACCCTCTTCTCCTTTTGCAAATTAGAAATAATTTAAACTCTCAGCCATATCTGTCTATTCCGAACCTCAGATATAATTTCAAACAGGTCTAAAATGCAAAAGGAAAACATTAAGATTTTGTTTTGCGCTCAAGCGGCGTAATCAGTGACAGTTCATTTGCAGACAATCGGGGTAGTATACAAATGGTTCCACAAAGTATTTCCAATGAAAAAGGAAACACCTGTAACTTACTGTAACACATCTAAGGCGCATAATCATTGTCAGCTGTAATTTATGTTGATACCTTGTCTGTGAATTGTCTGTCATTCACAATCTACCATTTACTATACTATAGTATGGGAAATAAGTGTGTTAGCATATGATGTGTGCAAATGTTCAATTAAAAGTTTATGCGTAAGTAAATTAATGTAATCTTGCGTATCATATTGTACATGTGTACTTACTACATATCTTTAGTTAACAGGCCTGTGAGTTTACGGTGTGAGAAAGTACTTGTCCCCTTTCCTGTTTTTTTTTTTGCATCTTTGTCACACTTACATATTTCAGATCATTAAACAACTTTCAATATTAGACAAAGATAACCCATGTAAACACAAAAATGCAGTTTTAAAATAATCATTTTATCTTTTAAGGGGGAAAAAGTTACATATACTTTTCACAGATATGCCAACATCTTATGTGAAAGCAATTCAGCAGTGCTTAAATTGACCATCAACAAGGGCTTGACTTAATTCGCTGTATTAAAGTGTTTCATAAATGTTAGGCCGACCTCTTCCTATCCTGTATCCATTTAATTAAACAGTCAGCGATTCTAGATATATGAGGCCTCTGAAGCAAAGAAACGATGAATAAAAGATTACCCTGATGATTGAGAGAGCCTTCATACATAAACAGGATGTTTTCATATCAAATATGAGTAATATCTGATAAGGATTTTGATTTTTTCTATATGTAGCTTGCTGTTGGGGTGGAGTGCAAAGAGCCCAGCTATGCCATTAAATCACTGTTAATGAAATAAAGACGTGCAATGGCTCTTCAACATTTCTCTGCTATACTTGTCCTAAGTCTCACTTGCGAAATAGGCCCACACATGCATAAATAAGTACTGCATTTCATTTCTGTCTCAGAGTTGTTTTCCACAGTCCTAGAAATTCATGATGTCTTGTGTTTTGTTACAAAATATTAGATTTAACAAAAACAGTCATCAGTTCTAATTTTAATCCACTGAATTAAATGATCCCATTCATGTTAGAGGCAAATGACCTATTGTTACTGACTGTATTTTGGATATTTTTAAAAGCTTAATATGGTATATTAACAAATTTCCCACGTGTGGGACTAATAAAGGTTATCTTAGCATTTGTATTGTTTCAATTATTTCTTAAAACATACATTTTCCTTATTCCTTTTAAACTGTTAATTGCAATTGATTTTTTTATGAAGTCATCAATACCTACTGTTAATAGAGCATAGTCACACAGACCAAGAAACTGGTTGGTAACTGTAATCTATTAAATTAATATAACCCCAGTCACACAGGCTTAGAGACCAGTCAGCGACCCCCTGGAAACCAACTTTTCCTAGGAAAATGTGCATTCCCCAACCGGTTAACAAGTGGTGGGAACCAGTTGCTTGCTGTAGTGCTGCAGCTCAGTGAAACTGGACACAAAGATGCATATGCACACCTACTTGCTAAGCAGTTGTGAAACTATAAAGAGTGTTATGCAGGAAATGAAGGCCATTTTGCCTTCAAAGTAAAAGTTGCTCCTTTATGAAACATGTTGGCTTCAGGAGGAAAAGAAAAATGTTTATTATAAAAGAAAACAGTTTGTATTTCCAGTTTAAGTTATGTTTTTTTTTTTTCAAATTTCACTACAGCTCAGTTGTTAGTTAACGCATATTCATGAGAAGTTAAGTGTCATCTATGCAATTTGTGAGAGACCGAATCACAAGGAGGATTTTAGTGTGGCGCCTTCTTTGTAGCTGATTTGATCCAACGACAGCTGGCAGCCTTCCACAATCAATAAACAACCAATTACTAGTCTTAGTTTTACTGATTGTGACTGAGGCTTTAGCTTTTCAAGCTCTTTAAATCTTATTTCTGGCAGAAAATATTAAACTCCTCAGCTATTTACAGTACTTGCATCAACTTTAATGAACATCTTGAGCAATACGGTTTTCTATTGCTGAGTTTTGCTTGTCAACAACATTAAAATTCCACAGGCACATAATTCAGTTTAAACTGTGACCTGTGGTTCAAGAATATCAGCAAGTCATACTCTTCCTTGTTGCTTTTTCCTCATTGAGTTTTTGCAGTCATATATTGTGCCAAACATTATATTTAGGCTCATTTTGTGGGCGCTGGAGTTCTGTTAATGGGCCATAGCCTTCAGTTTTTACGGTTACTTTGTACATCATAGCTTATGCACAGGGCTGCCACTGCTGGTCAGATCTAAAAATAAAATACATTAAAAATGTTTAATGTAATTCATACCGCTGCTGACAGGTTCTAACTTAATACAAAAAAAAGATTAATGGAGACAACCCCTAACGGTAAGAACACTTCACAGGAAATAAAGATCTACACTGCAGTAGTGTGAGGGTGTTGCACTGGAGTGCTTTGGGACTTGGGTAATTTACAATAAGAACTAAAAAGTTAGCTTGACTTTTGGTCCCTGCGGTAACCAGAAGTGTAATCTTCAGTTACAGCGTACAACTATGTTATATAAATGACAGAAGGCAAAATCAGTGAGTTGGCGCTTGAGAAAAGGGTGCAAGAATATTAAGCACTATAGTTATATTTTTTAGTACGTAAAGCTTAAACCTACAGATAAGTAATTTGGTGTGACACCTTTATGTGTATGTGTAATAAAGACCTAAATAGAAATGTAACCTTTCTGACAGTATTCATTCTGGCTTGTTATAACATCATAGCATTGAGGCTGGTGAGGCCACACCAATGAAAGTAATAAATCACATGTGTCTGAATGAAGCTGTAGCTAGAAGTTATAGGCATCACCTCACTGCATATGTGAATTTCAGCAATGAAGCAAACTGGAGTCCACCAGGGTTCTGTTCATGGCCCTTAAATATTTTCCAAATGAATACTCACTGCCGTACTCTGAACAAGTAAGCAACTGGGTTGTCAAAGAAAAATCACCTCTCAGATACTAATGGACGACCAGTTTAGATACTAATTTATGATAGTCTTCTCTTCCTCCAGCTAACGGACAACTTCACATAGCACCACCGTGGGCAGTGAGGCGCACAGCCCCTCCCCTCACTGGCAGCTGAAGTAGCTGAGGCTCATAACACTGAGTTACTCTTCATGAGGAATTCTGAGAGGTCAGTAAAGCTCCCATTTCAACAACACTGAAGTATTAAATAGTTATCATTAACGTTAACCTGGCTGACGGACACGTTAATTTTACTCATTTCACCATTCGCAACTGCCTGACAGTAACATTAGCTGTCTTTTATCATTAAGGTAGCTGCCAAAGGCTACAGCTCAGTAATAAAACAATAATGTTAACATTGGAGCCTTGGCAGCTAACATTATCATTCCTGCCTGTCTGTAACATTAATAGAGAGTGTTAATTTAACAGGGTACCATGATTATTTGTGCCTAAAAACAACAGAAACAGTGGCACTCTATCCTAACAACTGTATTTGATCAGCAGCAAAAATATGATGCTAAATGGGAATGGGTACTGAAATCTGATATTAAACAGGCTCCAGGGCAAAACGATTTAAGTATCAGTAAGCTCCAATGTTATCTGTATTATTTTCAATACTGGAAAAAATTAAGAAAATAGATTTACTATTGGTACATAAAAGTTATCTTTCACATTTTATCTGACCTCCTCTGTTACTGATTAAGCCATTAATCCAAGGCATTTCCCCTGTTCCCTATCCTGAGGACAGTTGTCTCTTTATCTCTCTCAGAGCCTGCATGTGAGGGGCGAGGGGAGCTCTGTCTCGCACATACCACACAGATCCTGGTCTTTGTGCAGATGGAGGAGAGAATGAAATGCTCAAAAGTGCGGTTGCACTTTGCTAGAGTCGATGCCGACAGTGTTGTCACAAATGCAACAGATCTTTTGCTTGTAAAGGTGGGAACATGAGAAATCTGTCAAAACATTCAGCAAAAGTGTTCAGAGGCAGAACTGCAGAGTTTTCGACTGCCTAGCTTGTAGTTCATCTGCTCTTGCTCCAGATGTGTTATGCTAGCAGCCTGTTATGCACGCACATCTAAATAATCAGTTATCTAAAATGTGAACATGGGCTAATGAACAAAGTGTTATGGATATGTGCATTCATTATCAGGTGGTCAAAACGTCATTGCTCACAATTCTAAATCTTAAATTCCCAATTAAAGTTTTTAGATTAGAGTAACACTACAGCACAGTAAACGCTGTCAAATTTAGCTACGTTTTTCAAATTAAGGAAAGAAAATTGAACTAACGAGAAGTACCGCCTGTGTTCTGCTGGTGCTGAAACCTGACCATGAGCTGGATGTATTGCCTCATTGCTATATCCCTATATTTCACGAGCCTTTCCCATCACAGTGATTTATTTGGATGCAAATACGGGGGCTTTGGCGTACCTTTCTATTTGAGGCTGCAAGCACTTACTGTGAAAAATGAATGTCAGTTTTTCAATGATCGAAAAAGATTGGTCCTAAACCCGCTGCAATCACATTTCCCTGTACATCAGGTGATGTGGAAGGGCCTCTCCCTATGTAGCTGGGTGAAACTGTTCTTCAGGGGGCTTGCAGTGCACACAGAGCCATTACTAACACTGGCACAGTCAGCTCTGTGTCATCGTATAAATCAGACGTCTTGGCCACAGGTGGCCCATAGATCACATAGTCACACCACAGTGTCAGGCAGAAACAGCGGATGTGCGCACCACATGCCTTGCTTCCAAAGAGGAAATCAATCACTTGGACTGTCTAAGCTGCTAGTACCACCTCCACTTAGCCTCAGTACCCACTGCACGATGCCACCCACACCAGAAATTAACAGGAGCAAAGGCAATGGACCGTTTTACGTTCTCTTTGTGTGCTCAATCAGCACCCATGTTTTCTTAGCCAACAGGTCCAGAGCAGACTCATCTAGGGAGTTTCTGGGTGATTTTTATACAATGTTGATCTGTGAGCTTTAAAGGTCTGGCTTAACAAAAAAAGAAAAGAAAAAGAAAAGAAAGAAAAAAAAGAAAAAGAAAGGGGGACTGGCAGAAGCAGAATGAATTCAGTAGTTTGAGCTATATGGCTGGCAGCTATGAAATCTATTTACTGCAGAGTAGAGAGACTGAGCCTGATGGGCCAAAATTAAAAGACCATGTAGTGTGAAGATTCTCCACGCACATTTGGGAAATGTATCATCAATAAATCAATGTGGACAGTCGAAACTAAAAGGTGTCTAATTATGTTTACATCCAATGCTCAGTCTGACTTACACACTGGGAAACATTATGTTGTTTTACTGCATTAATGTGCAAATGTGTTTGCTGTTTCTTGAAACATGATGGGCATTTTCTTCCCCCCGTGACCTCGTCTTCAAACACTACAGTGAGCGAGTTGTACCCAGTGGAACATGAGCCCTATTTGCACTTCAAATTAGCTGTTATTTGGCTTTAACAGTCTAAAAAGAAGTTGACACAGTCTACTTGGCATTTGATTAGTCAGTGATGGTGTTTGGATTCTCTAGTCGGGAAAAGGAAGTAACTAAATAACACCAGAAAGTCCAATGCTGTCTCACGCTCCTGAAGGTGGTGTCACAATCGATACATATTGATAGATGTGTCACAATCCAGTCCTTGAACACCTCAGTACAGTACTTAAAGTCAGGACTTGGGTGTTGCCCAAGGGTTTAGGAGCATTGCTTTAAATACAGTTCACAAATTGGTTCATTGATTAAGAAAACAACAACAACAACTAAACAAACAATCAAATCAAAACTGATAGTTTTCCCACAAACTGCATGAATTTCCCTTTCTTCTTAAGAAATAAAACCCTTTCTAATCTTCTATGTGCCAAAATAAGTACAAAAAAATTGAAGATGCTTACTACTCTGGATGGTTTCATATATTTATACTTCAACTAAAAGCTGTGATGAAAGAGGTATTGATCTTTACATCACACTGAGGTATAAGGAATGTTTCTCTGCTTATGCGTCTCACCTGTATGAGGCGTCCCTGTTCCGTTTGCAGTGTGTTAAGGTCTTGCCCGAGGCTGCTCTGCCCCCTGCGTAGAGATTCATAGTCCATTTTCAGTTGGCCTGCGTGGGCTGACAGCTTGGCCACCTCCTCAGCCAGACTGACAAGCAGAGCCCGATCCTGTCCTTTCACAGACTTCAAGTCGGAGTCGTGGTCGGTCAGTGAGTGGAGCAATGAGGTCTGCACACCCTCCAGTCGCATAAAGTTACTGTTGTAATCCGGACAGTTGGGGTCAATGAAGATGTTAATGCGAGAGCCATCGCCTCTCTCAACAGTGACCAGGGCATTGGCTTCATCCTGGTTGGTAGAAATGTGGGGTAGGCCATCAGACATGGGTGGAGCCTGATAGTGATTCATGAAAAGGATGGTGCCAGTTACAGTGACAGCCAGCAATACAGCCACGAAGAGAAGGATAGTGCAGAGCAGGTAGCTGCAGCTCATCCTCTGTAAGTCAGAAAGAAGAGAGGGAGAAAGGTAGGCAGAGAAAAGGTATGTTTTAGAAAAGTAAATGCAATTACACCAAAAATGACATTTAAAAAAAAGCTGAGTTATTCAAAAAGAAATGACTTTCTTCAATCACCGGGGCCATAGTTTTAAGTAATGTAACCATATTTCCGTGATAAAGTATAGTTTTGAATTATTTATGCAGCAAAAAAAAAAAAAAAAGATCCCATCAACTGTCGGCCTTATTAAAACTCAAAGAGACAATTTCTGTCCAAAGACCCTGCTTATCATTGGAGTGGTGATGCAGTGTGGGGGAGGATACTAGCCTCATACATGTCTGGAAACCACTCAGGGACCTGAGAGCTCCTTCTTTTCAGTTCTAACATGGAGAAGAAAACAAGAAAACATGAAGAAATTGGAGCTACTGAGAAAGAGTAAAGCAAAGACGATGTGGACGGCCAGCCGGATGCAAATAAATGAGCAGAAACCACTTAGAGAAAAAATGGAGGAACTGTACCGGTAACATAGTCTTCAATAATTGGGCTATAAAATGTTTTTTTATGATGGCCCACTTAGGTTAAGCAATGGATAGGAGAAAGCACTATGGCCCGCCTATATGAATGATTAATAGTTCCTAGCTCCCCAATATCTTTCTAACAAATGAATCACCAGTTGATGTCTAAGTGATTTTTGTTTTTTATTTTCTACAGTCTGTATTTTTTTTTGTTCTCAATGACTGTATGTGGGCTTTGGTTTATGTTAGCATGTGAAAGTGAGAGTGAGCACATTAATATGTAAATTGGCTGTACAAAGCACCGCGAAGCACACTAATAGACAGCTAATGGCCTGCTTTACGAGAGAGGTTTACAGTTCTTTTAATGTGAGGAAAATCAATTGTGTTGTGCAGGAAGTACTCCTATCAACTTTGTTTACCCACAGTCTTTGGATAGAAGACATAAAACGTTGTTACTGCCTGGATATGTGCAGGTGTACATGGGATGCCAATTTTGTAAACCTGAAGCACACAAGACACACAACCAATATGACTACTTCAACCGCACTTGGCTTATTTTATTATTTTCTTTTTAATTCCTGTCTCCAGTAGAATCTGTTGATTACATTTAGTGAAATTTCATGAATCATTGCTTACTAAAGCACCTTAATGTGGCTTTTGTTTTTGAGATACCATTCACATGTGTGTGATCACTGTCGCTGCAAAAACTCTCTTGCGTTAATTTTTTTAAAATGAGTTGCTGTACAGATGTAATGATAAACAATGTTGTTAAAACTACTGACAGCTAAAGTGTCAGAGGGTACCAGGCCTCCATACTTTCTAATACCCAATTTGATTTAGCATCAGAGGGATGGGATGCTTCAGAACATGCTATAAGGCATCATCCTACAGGGCATGGGCAACCATGCCCTGACAGGTAAAAATGATGAGGATCTCAACATTAGTAGGTTAAGGGTGTTAACTGGTGTACAGGTATGGTAAAAAGAAAGTACACCCTCTTTCAATAGTAAGGTTTTACACATTGGGACAAAATAAAAAAGTCCATAGCAGATTTTGAAATGGGAAAAAAGATGCTCTCAGATGAACAACATGTGACATATTTCACTATGACATTATTTATTTAACCAAAAATTAGCCAAAATGCAGGAACTGAAAAAAAAACAAAAACCTTTACTGCTTTAAGAGGGTAAGAAGCAATCAGGTGCTGCTAATCAAATACACTTGATTAACTAATCATCAAAAAGTGTGAGCACTTGAGTAAAAGCAGCAGTTTTGTGGGTCTGAGGCATTCAGGTGTTTTAACACAAAGCCAAGGAAGAAAGACATTAGCAATGATCTTTAAGAAACAGTTGCTATCACAGCAAATTCAAAAGTGTTAAATTTTTTGGTGTTAATAGTCTCCTTGCAAAAGTAGAGTTGATTTTACTCTAAGCAGAGTCACATTCTTTTAATGTAACTCTGAGGTGTAAAATGATAGTAGTTAAAATCGAGTGTTAAAAATGAGTGTTTCTCTGTCAAATCTGGAGGTGTTAAAATGGAAACATTAACTCTTGACCTCTTAACTCTGAACTCCTAGAGGGGCTATGACACCAACAGAGTGAATTCACAGACTCCGCCCCCAGCACGGCTCCAATCGAAGCTGAAGTGAAGCCGTTTCAGAACATTTTGCTCTACATATTTGAGTTGTTTGCCATGCTTGGTAAGTCATTTTTTCAAAGATTGTTTCAATTATTATTATGAGCTTTTACTTCTGTGGCTCTTTGGAGTTGAGACAAAGCTGTGTGAAAGGCATTAGCCATGTTGCTCGGTGATAGCATAATATTCTGTTTTAGCTAGCTGAAAGGTATTGTCTGCGGGCAAATGCCACAGCCTTGAAAAAAGCTTGCATGTGAATTTTCAGTCAAACTTTTGGTCAAATATACCTAAAACAATGTCTAGAATGTGAAATGTTGGTATAATGGTGCTACTTGAAGCCTGAAAACGATCGCCCATAAAAAACAAACAAAAAACACGAGCAAACAGCAGTAGCAGACGTCCTGACTGGATTCTACGTTAGCATAGATCCCTCCAGAGTTTTGTGCACACGGTTTAGGTAAAAATGAAAAAGGTTGAGGTTTTACATTTAGTTCAGTATTACCTGTTGCCTGTGTCCTTGTCTTTTGGGAAAATACTTTACACAAGTAATGGCTCAAAGAGGATTCCTTTTTTTTTTTTACTGTGCTGCAATTGTTTACTGGATTATTTGTGCCATTAATTAGTGTCAACTAATTTTTATTCGATCTCCGCACAGGATATGCTTGTGAAGATGGAATATGGGGGAGAGCAGAAGTGCGTTGAAGTTCCACAAAGTGATGAATGAAGGACATGCATATTGTATTGAAGAAATAAGTGATGAGAATGCTGTTATTTGCATTTACCATGTCAGACCTTTTGATAAACAAAATTCTAATGAAAGTGAGAACATGTACACTGTTACATCTTTCAGAAAATGTTTTGAAATTGTGGTACACAGTTCAGAATAAATGTTTTTCAAAAACCATTGCATCTTTTTAGTAAATGTTTATTTCCAAAAGAAATTTCTAGAAGTTCAGAACAGTAAAATTCCCGCTTTTAAGAATGAATTAGAAGATAACTCTTACGTAGTTAAACTAAAATACTCTTTGAGAGTTAATATATAAACTCTTAACACCAAGTGTTAAATTATCAACTCCAGACAGATTTGGTGTTTAACACTAAATCAGAGTTAACGTACCAACTCTCCAAAAAGAGTTAAATTAACACTCTCTGGTGTGGACCCATATAGACACTTTAATAGTGTTGAAATCAAATCCGACAGTGTTAATTTGGACATGCTGGATTTGCTGTGTACTTCATTACGGTCTTATATCCTCCCCATTTGTTTGGGAAGGTAATGAGCCTATTTCCAAAGGACCACAAAAAACCAAAGCGCTACATCTCAGACTTTTTAAGCCTCAGTTAGCTCAATAAATTATAATGCTCATAGAAAAAAAAGGTTACATTTGCAAAGCTGTTTCCTTTGGACACACAAGATGAAAGTGGAAATTTTTGGCTTTAATGCACACCAATATGTTTGGCAAAAACCAAACACAGCATGTCAGCATAAACACATCAAGCCAGCTGTCAAGCATGGTGGTGGAGGCATGTTGATTCGGACTAGTTTTTTTTTAGCCACAGGACCTGAGCACTTTGCAGTCCCTTAGTTAAATGGTAAATGGACTGGTTCTTATATAGCGCTTTTCTACTCTATCCGAGAACTCAAAGCGCTTTATGCAGCTAATTCATTCACCCAATCACACCCATTCACACAAGCAATTCTAAGCTTAAGTGCCTAACATTCATACACATTCACACTCCGATGGATGCATTGGAGAGCAACATGGGGTTGACATGCAGACTGGAGCAGCCTGGGATCGAACCACTGACCTTCTGGTTAGTGGCTGATCCGCTCTGCGGAGCTACTTGTTGACCTTGAACTCACACATATTCTAGAGTCAAATGTGGGAGCTTCTGTGTGACAAATAAACTTGGGCAAAAGTGGGTTGGCAAACAGGACAATAATAATAATATTTCCAAGACACCAGCAAATCTACAGCGAAATGGCTGAAAAAGAACAGAACCAAGATGTCAAAGTCCAGACCTAAACTTGACAGAACTCCTATCCGGTCGTTAAGTCTGACGTCACTAGCCGTGTCTGGGCCTAAACTCTGCTGCAGGTCCATATATCAAACGATCACTATGGCATTACTGAGAGTTGAAAAACTGTCTAAAGTCTTTCATCTTTAATAAAATGATCAGACTTCTGTTCTACCAGGTGTAACAATTGAGTTTAACATCCAGGCATCAATGAAAACAGAATTTATGACATTTAACGGAGTTAGAAGTTAGCAGGAAGTTAGCTCGCTAGCTTCTATCTAAATGCAATATAGCATGTCCTGACTGCGGGGTTTTGGAAACAAATTAAAGCGTACAGCTCTGTTATCACTTCCAACATAAATGAAGACAGAAAACTAAACAGCAGTGACGTTTGTAGGGTTACTGAAGTTTGGCTAGCTGGTATATAATGATGTGCTATGTGACCGCTAGCGACTCAGCTATGTTAGCGTAATATAAACAAGCTAACTTTTTTCCCACTCGATAAAAGTTAACGTTAGTGTTCTCGGTGGTCAGGAACAAATGTAATCGCATGGCAGGATGCTGTAAAAGGACCAAACTTCAGCCAGGAGAACAACTGAGATAATCCATCCACAATAGGAGGTTAGTCATTCATATACTGCTGCATGGACTGGGCTGTAGTTACATCCTAAGGTTTTAAAAACTGAGCTTAAATAAATGATTAGTGGTAATAAAAGCCGAGGGAGGTCAACAGTGATCACTGACTGTTTTAGGAGCTTTTTGAGATTAAATAGAAGAAAATACAAAACATTAAACATGTTAACAACACAAAAGCCATATTAAACGCAGACTACTTTAGGCCCGGAAGTAGGATTCGTCACGTCATCACTTAACGACTGGATAGCAGGGCCCTAAGAGAGCTGTGCATAAATGAATCCCAACAAACCTCAATAAAGTCAGACAACATTGTAATGAATGGGCTCAAATTCCTCCACAATGATGTGACAGACTAAAGCCATCTAGTTACTGTTGCTAAAAGTTCTGAATCTTCTGGTGTACTAATTTTTCAAATGTACTTTTTTTTTAGTTAAATAAGTAATGAGACCGTATAATGTGTCTTCTGTTGTTATCTAATTTAAGAGCTGGTGATGACCAGATAATTTTTTATTATGTCCTAATATGTAATATTTTGCAACATACTGCATACTGTACAACTAGACACTAGATACACTACACACATTTATGCCACTTAATGTTCACTGCATATTTGCACATGGACACATAGTTGCATGGAGACCTACATAATTTGACCATAATGCTTTTTTGGGAAAAAGAACATAAAAAAAACTGGCGCATTGCTTTATTTTTTCACCCATATACATCATCGTAGAAATGAGCTCCAGGGGAATAATACTGCACACAGCATTTTTTTTTCGTTTGCTTGCTCTAATTCAACATGTAGGCCTTATGACTATACTTAGAATTTACCTTAAAATCTTTCATTACATATCAAAACTGTGTTTCTCTTTTTTCCAGTTTGTATGAGGTGCGGCTCAGTGATTTTAACTCACTGGGCTTGGCTGTGTCTATGGATGTGTGTGCAGAGGGGTGTCTGTGTCGTACATAATGTGTATAATGGCCTTGCTCTGCAGAATGACAGCAACGTAACATTAGAACGGTTTGCCTGAGTACTATCGCTAGCGGGCCAAGACATCAGTGAAAGCTATCACTGGCACTACACTAAATATTCATTGCTAGCACACTGATTATTAACGTAGAATGGAAAAGATATATGATAGTCATAGTTATGCTGACAGGCAGACCTCTATACATTAAAACATATTCAGAACACAGAGGAGTAGATGTGTTTCATGCATGTTGAACCGTAACTAGACAATGATTGAATCTGTAATAATAATTTAGTCTTGAAAAATTAAGGCTAATATAATATAATTATATTATATTATATATAATATAATATAATTATATTATATGCCAATTATAATTGGCATATAATATATAAATGTGGAGAGACTCCCAACTCGACCTAACTAGTTGCCAACTGGTTTCTATAAAAGAACGTGCCTATGTTACGTTGCCATGAAATTGCTGTTGTACAATAATCCTATTTTTTTAGGAATCTCTACTTTTGTGTTTACCAGTTCATTTATGGTAAATGAGCTGGTTTTTACATAGTGCTTTTCTACTCTGAGCACTCAGAGCACTTCATATAACATGTCTCATTCACACACATTTATATAAGAACTTTTTTCTACATCTAAGTGCTTGCTATCTAACATTCAACTCTGTGTCTTATTAAGTGTTATTAATCTAATTCAGTCTTATTGAGTCTGTCTTATTGCTGCTCTATTGCTGGTTTGATGAACCAAAGTTGCTTTGATCACTCATACACATACCTGCCGTTCGTCTTCAAAGAAACATTTTCAAAGGGCAACAAAACCACAAATTCATTGCACATGGTTGCAGTAACTTTGGTGTTGCTGCAATCTCAAACCACCATTTTCCCTAACGTGACTGCAGAATCTGTTTTTCATGTTTATGAATACAACAATGAATCAACAAAAGTGCAGTTCAGTGTTAAAGTTCTGTGTTTTGCTAATCTGTCAATCCAGATTTCACCCTCCTGCCCACAGACACTGCATTGTTGGGAAGCATTTGCTGAAATACTGCTGAAAACCTCTCAGTTCACTGATAGAGACACAGTCCTTGTAGAAGTGTGTTACTCAGCACCATCTCGAAATGCCCATAGACACTTATTTGAAAAGTTTTTTGAACCATTACCAAAAATCATCAAAATTGCATGTTGTGAAGACAGGACACAACTCACTCAGTGTGTCACAGTCAACAGTGCTTTATTATAGTTCTTTTTGGATACCCTGGCAGTTACCCACTGCTCCACCCCACCCCTGCACAAACCACACTTCACCACACACGTATTCCATCAAATCAAATAAAAAAAAAAAGATTAAAAGGTTTGCTGACTTTTTTTTGTTAAGGCCTTTTTTCTCCTGGGAAGTTCTACTGCTTTGGATGTCAATTTTTCCTACAACTTACAATGTCAATAAAAGACGAGGTCACTTAACAATAACATAATTATGTGTCATTATAGGATGTTTGCTCAAACAAGTAGAGGATGAGGATTTATTTATTTTTCAACAGAAGAATAATCACAGGAAATGCACTCATTCTTCTGTTTACAGGTAATATTTTGGTCTGTAGAAACGCACTGGCTCAACAACAAGGTGGTTATTCAGTTAAGTTGATCTTATAATTTTATGATTTTATTTTTTTATTGTGCTGTGGCAAACAATGTTCCCAGTAATAAACATGGCATAGGGATAAGACAACAGAAAAGAAATAGAAAACAGAGCAAGTGTAAAAAGAAATTAACTAACCAGGCATCTTTTCCACTTTAGAAACAAAGGTGGCTAATTTAACCTTTTTTTATGCATTATTAACCAACCAAAATGTTTCTGGAGCCAGAGATTTTCTTTTGCATTGTGTTTTGATGGTCAGTAAAAATGAAATGAAACAGCAACCTGCTTCATGCCCCATTGGAGTACGCGGTCTCCCACCTCAGGTTGAGATTTGTAGTGGCATAATGACAGTGAGAACAGGATGCAAGCAGCCTCTTAACAGTTAGGTTTTTTTTGTAAATGAGACTCTCGATCTCACAGCAGGAGACCACTCTGTAATTAGTGGCTGACTTTCACGTCCTCTCCTTTCTGTACTCAAGCCACACCATGGGATTTGAGAGGAGAACTGGGGAATTCTGATAGATAGATCGGAAAGAAGAGGCAGAGAATTAGAGAGAATTCCTCTCTGTGGAAATGATGTCCTCCCACGCAGGAGAACTGGCAGACAGTTCTTGGACAAAAGGTTTTGCCTGCTCATTAGATAAGCAGGAAACTAGCAAAACTCTTCCAAGCATCCTCACTCTCTCGTCCTCTCTCCCTCTTCTCAAAACACAAACACGCACATGCTGACACAAATCGATGTATACACAGAAGACATTCACGTTGGAGCTGCCAAACTAATACACGTAGAAAGGTACAAAAATATTTTGAAGCTAAACTGGCATGCACGGACTGGTTTTAAAAGAAGTCATGTTCACCATTTCCACCCTCCTTTCATTCACTGGCGGTTTGAATCTGACTCATAACAGCATTCAGTGCAGTTTCTTCATTATAATCTGCTATACAATCAGGCTCCATTTCCCAGTGTAGCCATGACCTCCCCTCTCAGTTCAGAGTATCTGCAGGGTCTTATCCATCTTCCTCTTGTGCGTCTGGGTATTTGAGCTGAGGTTGTGCAATTGCTGCTTCTCAGTGGCAAAATATAATGTGTTACACACAACGATTCATTTCTAAAGGAGTGAGATAGTGGCTGGTGATTAAAAAAATAATTGTCGGTGAAACATAATCTCCTCCACAGGTGAGCAAGTAACTATTCAATGTCTGCCCCTGATTTGACTAAAAAGGAGGATGGTGGATGGTAGTGTATACAGCAGTGCACGTAGTATAGAGGAAGAAATAAGGGGATTTAATTTGTGTCATTATAATATTATACATTATATCAGTTTGGATTATTTTTATTTAGCCATTTCTATCCACTTCAGTGTTTGCTAGTCCCCATATCAACTTACATATTATTCTGCAGAAATCTAATTCAAACTCTAGCCAAAATAATTTGTTTGATTTGTGTAAATTCAACCAGTTAAAAAGACAAATTGCTCAAGTATACATGTGCGTACATGTTGTGATAACGGGGCCTTACCTTAGCTGGGGTCTCCCTGGCTGTTTCTGAATCTGACCAGCGATGTTTGAGTTGAGAGGAGCTGGGCACACATTCACAGAACGTCTGCATGGGACAAACAGATAGGGCCACTAGTGTTGGCGTTTGTTCAAGTCACATGTGCAATCAAGCATGCGTGCACATGCAAACAAACACACACATACATGCATAGACGCACAGGCTTTGGATATATACTCCTGAAAACAAGTAAAGGAATACTTTTTAATCAGGGTTTAGCATCAAGTCAATTAAACTTGTAGGATATTGATCTGGCAGCAGAGGTTTGGTGTTAATGAAATTAAAAACAGGTGCACTAGAGGGGTAACAATGAGCACCCACAATAGGAATGGTTTTACAGGTGGAGACCACTGACTTTTTCCCTCCTCATCCCTTCTGACTGTTTGGCTAGGGCCAGTGTCACTACTGGTACTGTGAGCTGAAATCTGGACCGTACAGAGGGTGCAAAGGTCCTAGCACATTGGACCTTGAGGGGATTGAGGGGATTTCAAGAGACAGGCAGTTATTCTAAGGGAGCCGGACAGAGCCATAGAAGGTCCTTAACCCATCAGCATGACCAGCATCTACTCCTTTTTGCAAGGAGGAACAGGATGATCACTGTCAGAACTACAAAATGACCTCCAACAGACCACTGGTGTTAATGTGTCTGAGAAAACAATCAGAAAAAGACTTTATGAGGAACCTACATCCTCTAAAGGGCTTCATGGTCACTGCAGAGCACAATGAAACCAGATTGGCATTTGCCATAGAATACCACAATTGGTGCCAAAACTTGCACCCTGTGCTTCTCATAGATCACAGCAGGTTCACCCTCAGCACACCTGAAAGAGTCTGGATAACCATGGTGAATGTTATACTGCCTGTAACGTCATTCAGCATGACTGGGTTGGTAGTAGGTCACTGATCATCAGGGGAGGAATAACCATGGAAGGACGCACAGACCTCTACAGCCAATGGGCAACGGCACCCTGACTGGCATTAGGTATCGAGATGAAATCTTTGGACCCACTGTCAGACCTCATCCTGGTGCAGTGGGTCCTGGATTCCACCTGGTGTCCAACAATGCTCAGCCTCACGTGGTAGGAGTGTGCAGGCTGTTCCTGGAGATTGAAGGAATTGATACCAATGACTGTACCCCCACACTCGCCAGACCTAAATCTAATCGAACACCTCTGGAACTTTATGTTTTAGGCCGTCCAACGCTGCCAGGTTGCACCTCAGACTGTTCAGGTCTGTCAAAATGGAGTCTGCTGCATCATTTTTCCACTTTGATTTTCGGGATGTCCGAATTCAGCCTTCTGTACAGTAGATTCATCATTTTCATTTCCATCAAGTGATGTGGCATCCTGTCATTCCACATTACCCAATCCAATGTCAGTATAAATATTCAGCATGACTTTTCAAACGTTTCCTTTACATCTCAAACGTATCATTAAATTCAGTTTTTATGACAGGTTCAATTTCCAGAAATCATGGACAGAGTTTCTTCTAAAATAGAAAATATCAAAAAGTAACTTTTAATTAACTGCATGCGGGGAAAACACTGTGTGCAAGCAGCACTTATTCATACAGGTAAATGTGTGCAGTGTGAAATTTGAACATGCTTCAGGATACAGTATGTGCCTAGTGCTGCTTATATGTGTGTTTGTCTAGCGGTTCTAGCTGCTACACAGATAAAAGCAGAGTAATTACGGAAGTGTGAGCTTTCTAACTGCTTCCAGAGACCACGTTATTCCATGACCTTAAACACTACTCCTCCCCCACTGGAATTGCTCAATTAGCTAGGGACAATAACCCCAACACAAAAGCACACATCCCCTAGTCCGTTTAAACCACCACTCCCGATCATATTCCTCTCCAACGCCCGTTCAATCCGTTACAAACTGGATGAAATACGACTGCAGATCGCCACTCGACGGACTTTTAATAACTGTTCGTGCATGATTTTCACTGAAACCTGGCTGGACAGCGCCATTCCCGATGCGGCTATCGATCTAGCAGGCCGCACCGCCTATCGAGCCGACAGGTCTGCGGACTCGGGTAAGAAGACTGGCGGGGGGCTGTGCATCTATATTAACAACCTTTGGTGCACGAATGTCACGGTAACGGAAAAACTGTGCAGTACAGAGGTAGAACTGTTGGTGTTAAAGTGCCGTCCATTCTATCTCCCTCGGGAATTTTCTGCCGTTTACATCTGCGCTGTTTACATTCCACCAGATGCTAATGCTAAGCTAGCGTTAGCACAATTGAGCAGCAGCATCAATAACAGCCTGGTAGCACACCCGGACAGTGTCTTTATTGCGGCTGGGGATTTTAACCACGCGGACCTGAAATCTGTACTTCACAATTTCCACCGTAATGTGAAGTGTGCTACCAGAGGAGATAGAACGTTGGACCAGGTGTACACCAACATGGCGAATGCGTACAGAGCCCAGGCTTATCCCCACCTGGGTCTGTCAGACCATCTCTCCCTTCTGCTACACCCAATATACACACAAAAGATCAAGAGCACTGGGATTACAACCAAAACCGTGAGAACATGGCCGCAGGACGCTATTCCGATGCTTCAGGACTGTTTCCACTGCACAGACTGGGATGTATTCAAGGTGCAGGACACTGACAATCGTGTCGCATTGGACAGTTACACCTCCACTGTCTTGGACTACATCTGTTTCTGTGTGGACAATGTAACAACTTGGAAACGATTCCGTGTGTTCCCTAATAATCCACCCTGGATGACACACGGAGTTCAACAACTTATTCGAACGAGGAACAACGCTTTCAAATCCGGGGACCAGGAGGCATACAGTGCTGCCAGGGCCAACCTGAGAAGAGGCATCAAGACTGCCAAGCAGCAGCACAGGAGGCGTATCGAGGCCAGGTTTGAGAACAACACAAACCCAAGGCAGGTCTGGGAGGGCATCAGGGCTATCACGGACTACAAAAGAAGAACACCATCACCCTCAGCCGACAGTTCTACTCTGGCTGAGGATCTAAATCTCTTTTATGCCCGTTTTGACAGGGAGAACACCGACCCTGTCCTGTCCCCTCTCCCCTCAACCGACCCTGCTCCGGTCCTGAGCACTCATGAGCTGAGGCGTGTGTTCCGGAGCATTAACACCAGGAAGGCGGCCGGGCCGGATGGAGTGCTGGGCCGGGTGCTAAAAGACTGTGCTGCGGACCTGGCGGACGTCTTCACCTCTATATATAACACCTCGTTGTCCTGTTCACTGGTACCATCCTGTTTCAAAGCAGCAACCATCGTTCCCATCCCAAAACAGTCAAATGTCACATGTCTGAACAATTTCAGACCTGTGGCACTCACCCCCATTCCCGCCAAATGCCTGGAGAGACTGGTCATTAAACACATCAGAGCTGCTTTTCCACCATCCCTGGACTCGCACCAGTTTGCATACAGGGAGAACCGGTCAACCGAGGATGCGATCGCCACAGTGCTGCACACATTACTGAAGCACTTGGAACACAGGAACACCTATGCACGGCTCCTCTTTGTAGACTACAGCTCGGCTTTTAATACCATCCGGCCATACAAACTCCGTCCCAAACTCCACCAACTGGGACTTAACTCCTCTCTGTGCAACTGGATTGTGGACTTCCTCACTAACCGTAGACAGAGTGTCAGAGTGGGTAAGAACACCTCTTCCACCCTTGTGGTCAACACCGGTGCCCCTCAGGGGTGTGTTCTGAGCCCTCTGCTATACACTCTCTTCACCCATGACTGTATTTCCTCCTGCGCGTCCAATCTCATTGTTAAGTTTGCAGATGACACTACAGTGCTCGGACTTATATCCAACAATGATGAGACAAACTATAGGACAGAGGTGCAACAACTAGAGTCATGGTGCCACGACAATAACTTGGTCTTAAACACCAAAAAGACCAAGGAGATCATTGTAGATTTCCGGAAGAGGGGCCATAACAACCATCTGCCTCTCTTCATTGGCAGTGAGGCGGTGGAGAGGGTGAGCAGTTTTAAATTCTTGGGGGTAACTGTGACCGAGGACCTGTCCTGGGGCAACCATATCACCTCAGTTGTACGGAAGGCCCAACAGCGCCTCTACTACCTGAGGAGACTGCGGAGCGCACACATTCCCAGATCTCTGATGTTGAACTTCTACAACTGTGCCATCAGCAGCGTTCTGACGTATGGATTTCTAGTGTGGTTCCCCAGCTGCACCAAGGCCGATCAGCAAGCACTCCAGCGGGTGGTGAAAGAAGCTGGCAGAATTATTGGAACAAGTCTGCCAGAGATCAGTAATATCTTCCCCACTCGCTGTCTGAGGAGGGTGCACAGTATCCTGCGGGACCAACATCACCCTGCGCGCCACCTTTTCCATCTGCTGCCCTCAGGGAGAAGGTACAGGTCTATACAGGCCAGAACATCCAGACTGGCCAACAGCCTGTATCCACAGGCTGTGAGGCTCCTGAACTCTCTGCCCCCCTCTCACGGACAATAACCATATCCAACTTCTTAATAGCAATGAACTGGTCTGCATTGGTGCATCATATCTTTATTCTCTTCCCCCTCCTGCCCCCCCCCCCTCTTTCTTAAATAGATAACTATCATATCTGATATCATATCTCACAGTACAATAATATTGAATGGGTTGCATTGTTGTATTTTGTCATGTTTCTCAGGTCTTTGTCTGAATTTCTACGAACATTATTGCTAAGGATTGTCTTATTGCATTGGAGTCACACTGGGTTAAATATGTACACTTGGGTTTTAAGGGGTATTTATTATTTTCTTCTTTTTTTTGGGTTGTATGGAAGCCCCAAACGCAATTTCATTGTTCTTGACAATGACAATAAATAAATAAATACTAAATACTAAATACAATCCCAGCTGAGTACTTAAGAATGGATGCAGCAAACATTAGCAATTAATATATCAAAATGAGTTTTCTATCCAAGCCTGGTGTCATAAGATTTTCATTAGTGAATTTATATGACTAAGACTATATGTCTTTACACCTGTTATGAGCAGTATTATAAGATCACTTTAGAGCTGTACTAATTTTCAGTAACCAGGGGGTGAAGTAAGTTGGGTTTGGTTAAGTTTTGCTTTGGTTTGGCAAAGAACCACTGACTCTTATATTCAGCAGACATGGCATGTCCACCCTCCCACACTCATTTTTTTACCTCTGGTTTGGCCTTAGAACTATTTGTGTGCTAATTGTTAAGCTAACTTGATTTGTCTGACTGTTGTGATGCTCATAACTCATATGGTGGTTTTGCAGACACATGACTTCTAACGACATACCATTAACTTGCTCTGTTTTTGAACATGTGGCCAAGTGATTAAGGCCCCAGTCACACAAACCTAGAGACCCATCTACAACCAACTAAAAACCACTGGTCATCAGGGAAAAATATGTATTCCCCTACCAGCTGGTGAGTGGTTGCTGGAGGTTGATGGCAGTTGCTGGGAAATCGACTGCTAAAAGCCCCAGTCACCTACATCTGCTGACAAGTCAATGACTCCCTGACACTAAAGAAAGATGTGGCAAAAGCCTCTTTGGAATTGCTTTGGTTGGTCGGAGATTGGCACAGTCATCCAAAGTCCACAAAAAAACCCCAAAACAAACGTGGAAAAACACTGAGCAGCTACTTTTAAGGTTGTAGTGAAACTGTGAAAAGTGCGACACAAAATAGACACAGAGAACTTTTCCCATCAAAATAAAAGTCCACTTTTTCAAGTAGCTTAGCTAGCAGTTTGCAAGTGATTGCAGATAAGTTTGCAACCAATTTCACCTAGTGTCAGTCAACAACCATATGGAAAAGAAATAGTAAAAACTTATAAAAGACTTGCATAAGATGTGGCCTACTCCATATAGTGAATCATATAAGGTTTTACTCGTGAAAGTGGCCACTTTCTCATTACTTTCATATATTGTTTTAGTAAGTATCCAAAAAATACAAGTTCAATTTATATAATTTTTCAAGGGATCTTATATCTGTTTTCACTCTTGTATGTTTTTCATACAAGTTTCACACAAGACAGATACAAACTTTATAAGATTTATATATATCTTTTCCATATGGGCAACCTCGGGCAACTACTTGTCAACCAATGACAGAATACACATTTTACACTTGCAGCTGGTGGCAGCAAGACGCTCAATATGGCTAACTCTGGAGCAATGGGCTTATGAGCTCAAATGAGAAATCTCTAAACATTAAGCTTTCTAAATGTGGAAATGGCTGCTTATGGGGGGCAAGTGTGGCAGCTATACAAAGCCACACAGTTACTGTGTGGGCCTTCTGAAAAAGCCACACTTAAAAGAGTCTTGAAATCCACTTAAAGTTGGGAGACTGCTGATAATTCTCTCAGATTAATGCAGGTATGATGGATGCCTTGAGCTTTTTAATGTTAATATTTCAAATATAGTAGCTGTGAAAGTGCATGTTGTAAACATGCAAACAGCAGTTACATGTATGCAGTTGTGCAGCGTTGCTTGCCTTTGTGTATGTTTTGTCAGCTGCGACTTGCCGCGTATGCTACTCACACAGTCATTGTTATCTCGGCTAACCAATAGCTCACCTTTTTGCTCTAAGCATTCATTTCCAGTGTGTAAGACAGCAAGAAAGAAATAAAGGAAGGTAGTGAGAGAGAGAAAAAAGTTAAGGGTGGGTGGATGGGGGAAGCGGGAGATTTGAGAGAGGTGTGCAGAATTCTAATGAGCAGCCTTAGGGTCAGTGATAGAAATCTATGTCTGTTCTGCCTAAAACATTGCAGCTGTCTGTGCAGTACACAGAGAGCTACAGAGCTGCGTTACTAAATAAACACAGACTCCACAGTGATATGACCAACGCACTAACAAATCAGCTACATAGTAGAGTGAAAGCTACTGAATTTGTGTGTCTTACAAATTCATTTTAGTAATAAAAAGCAGGCAAATGTGTTGTGAGTATACAAAATGCGTAAATGCTTGTGTGCACCAACACACATGGGCACAACGTGTACTCCAGTTTTGTTGCAAAAGGGAAAAAAATTTATAAAAACATCACATGTGAACACATACACACAGAACAAAAGCTTATGTGTTGCAGCTGCAACCCACTTAGATTCCTGAGACTCTGCCTTTCCATTATACTGAGCAGCATGGATCAGAGCTTTAGTTTGTTCATTCCCCTGCCTGCTAATGCTCACATTGGGGTTTCATGCTGCCCGTGCACACAAACATATACGCACGTGCCCCACAGTGACACACCAATATCTGTGGAGCTTCTTGTTGGCAGTGGTCCCAGCTTGGGCATGACTGCTTGGCAGTGTTTGTCTAGTCCAAAACTGACTCCACAAGCTCCACCAGCGGAGAGGATTTACACTTAATGGAATATTTGGGCTTTTTATTGGTTGGACCTTACAAGCAGAATCCTATCTGATGAGGCACGTCTCGATAAGACAGAGAGGGCTCAGACTTATCCCGGGCGTGCCTGAATGTGTACGTGTGTGCTTTTTCAATAAGCGTACCTATGTATTTGCATGAGTGCATGGATAGTGTGTGAATATAAATATTTTAGGCCAGTATCCCCAGTCTATCTAAGAATATTTGGATTGTGTGAACGTGTTGTTCTTGGGATAATTAGTTCGCTTTGCAGAATACCTTTGCGTGAGACTGTGTGACAGGGACTTTAGCAAGGTGTGTTTTAGCCTAGTGCTCACTAAGCTGATGGAGTAAAAGAGGCTTTGCATATATTCACTTGTGGGCTTACAAATCATTTAATGGGACTTGCAGATTGGTAAATGAGGGGACAGAATGATGAAAAAAGCAGAAAAAGGGGGTATATAAAGCAGGATGAAAAGCAGAAGGATATTGTGTAGGGGTGAAAGCCCTTACATAGTTCAGCAGTGTTTCATATAAGAGATTATCTACTTAAGTGTGCATTCTCTGTAGACACTGCTATACCAAACAACACTCAAAACCAAACGGAAACTTTATTAGTGATAAAATAATGACTAAGTGTATAAATTTGTGCCATTCCTCCAAAATAAATTGTGATGTTCTCTAGCTTGTAATCAGATCTTAAGATAAACTATAATACACCTTGAAATCTATAATGAGACAGATTAGTATTAAAAATATACATTTAATCTAACATTTTAATACCTTAATAACAATTCATGCAGTTATTTCAACAAGTTATTTTCCAAACCCACAAGGAAATATTAATACCCAAAATAATGACTTAAAGTAATTTGATTACATGTAGATATATTATACAATGTAAAACATTACATTTAACAGAATCTCATCAAAAC
Organism: Diplotaxodon limnothrissa; assembly: GCF_057381915.1. Classification (NCBI taxonomy): domain Eukaryota; kingdom Metazoa; phylum Chordata; class Actinopteri; order Cichliformes; family Cichlidae; genus Diplotaxodon; species Diplotaxodon limnothrissa. The sequence continues at coordinate 53,612,383 of NC_140602.1, read as the reverse complement.
AAATCTACTTGATTGGTATACATTCAGTCTATATGAAGCTTTTTTTCCTTAATGATTATTTATCTGATTTTATATACATTTGTATCAGCTGTGTTTTACTCACACAATTGCGTCCTGTTTATGAGGGCATTGAATCATTTTTGAGTGTATTTTACATTAAAATATGGCAATGTAAAATCACAAAGAACTCATTAAGTTCTTGGATTTTAAAGATAATTTGGGGCTGTTTTAAATGGGAGTTAATCCGAATCTTTTCTTTTTTTAAATTTACGGTCATTTATTTCTTGAGGGCTTGTTTTGTTTTTTTTCTCGCTGAGGATTCAAATGTCACAACCCAACAAAATAAACATTGTCTAATCATTAATTCAGGGACTTACATTTAAAATTCAACAAGTTCTGAGGCCGGCCTTGCCAGAATAATGATGATTAATGGTCTTACAGATGCTTACCTGAGATGAAAGGAAGCTTCCAACTTTAACTAAAAGAAAAGACACCCCAAAGCTGCACTGTATCATGTCTGCAGATGATCTGCTATCATCATCTACTTACAGAAGTCAGCCAGAGTGTCAGTATGGGGGTAGAACTTACTGTACCCAGTCACTGGTCCAAATGTTAAGCTATCTGTTGAGTCCCAGTAAACCACCACCCAATATCCATCTTTCATGGATCTTGTCCTTCCCATTGTTATTTATGCAGGACTGAAGATGTATGGAAGTAATCATATTAACAAATATCTAGCAGGGTGAAATTGATTAGGTGCTGGTGTCCTTAAAATAATGGTTTTGTGTGTTTTATGATGGCACAACTATAGTTTTGTTACGGAGAGCTGAGTTAACCCCCTGACCTTAGAAGACCAATATCCACTGCAGCACAGCATCCCCTCAGAGAGAGAGTGAACATGACCACTTGCCACCCGATAGCACTCAACCATCACATCTTTTACTCGTGCACTGCCATACATGTACACACACACACACACACACACACACACACACACGCACACATGCATGCACATATCCTCTAACACGAGTAAAGGAGCAAACGCTACATTTGTCTTGTGCCATCAGCATCAAAATCTGATCTCCTTGCCAAGGTCAAATTTTTAAGATGTAGGATACCCCCTTTGTGCGAACGCAGTCGCAAACATAGACATACACAGAGAGATAGATGGGCAGACACACACATGCATGGACACACACACACAAGTAAGGGGACCCAGTAGTGCTATTTGAGCTACAGTCATTAGTCATTCTGCAGGGTAGCTGTACCATGAAGCAGGACACCAGTATCCCTAACATGCATGTATTATTTATGAGTGCCTGTACGGTTTACACGTAGTGATATATGCAAATGTATACATTAAGGAGACGCAGCTCTTCATTTTTGCCTATTTGAGGAAGTGTCTGCCTTCTTATCACGCTGCTATTAAAATAGCAACACTGTGGGGTGGAGATTCATCTTGCTTTTTAATGATGCGTCTTATTTGTGTGCGTGCGCATGTGTGTGTCTGCATGAAGTTCATAAGGGTATCAGTGAATGTGCTTGTGCATCCAGGTAGGAGTGTACTTGCGTGCCCAGGTAAGTGTGTTTCTTGTCCTTGCATGATTGTGCTTGTGCACTTAACTGTTCTTGCAACAGCAATCACAACTCTAAGTGGCCTGCAATTTCAAAGAGAAAAATTGAAGTGGGAGTGGAAAGGACGAAGAAAGACAAGCAAGCTGGTGAAGTTCAGCTGTGAGGAGTCCTTGATGAGAATTATTTTGATTATTCCTGACGAGAGTAACAGGAAAAGCACTATAAATCTATCCTTTTCACTCCACAATAATTTATTGAATGGTGAAGGTGTGCCTTTACCAAAGATATTCTTGTGTTTGTGTGTGCAATTAGGATGCTGTTGCTGTCAACAAAGCATGACTGGTGCATGTATAACCTCCAATAGAATACACCCCTCTTGATGTGCATATGTGCATGAGCATTATGTTTTTGACATTTTATGCAATCATGCTCAAATCCTCCTTACTTGACCTGCGTCTTGCACATTAAAGTTTAATTTCAAGTCAAGACAAGTCAGGTTTATTTGTGAAGCCCAATCTCACATTCACTGTCTTCTTTGTCATCATATCACCAAAACAAGGCCTGGTTGCTTTTGTTCTGAAAAAGGAATGAAAAACTTAAAGAACGAGGGGATGTCAGTGACATGGAACAAAAAAAATCAAAGAGAAAAGTGAAAATTATGAGTTGAAATGTCTTAGAAGTCGAAGAAAACTCACAGAAATCACGGAAAATTAACATAATATTGCAAAAATTGTAGGCTGAGCTTTTGAAATATGATGTTTTCTGTCTGCAAAAAAGACCCATATGGTAGAGACATGATTTTTAAAGAAATTTCAAATCATTTTCTTTTATTAAAAACTCTTTAAGATGTTTGAAACTTACTGCTTTGACACATTTCTCATTCAATATGTAATATTTCCCTACCTCATACTGATAGGCTTTATGTGTTTAACAATTGCAAGCAACACTTTTTTTTTTTTATCACTAAACGACAGCATAGGACATATAGGTCTTACAAGACATAAAGTAGATGTAAAATATTTACTTAAAGTTCATATTTTGTCTCCATTTGGTTAGTCTCACATAACCTGTGAGAGAAGAGGTAACAATATATGCCTTTTGAAACTGAAAGCCCTTTTTCAATCTTGCTGTTTCACTTCATGCTTACAAAGAAGCCGTTCTGACCTTACGGTGATTGCGTGCTTTATAATCGTGGCTGCAGTGATATGTTTTTGCATTCCAGTGTGTGCATCTCAGGGACAGTTGGTGACAGAGTCAGTCTCTGTGTGGCCAATTGCAGTGTGAGCTCCAAGGACAGGCAGTGGAGGGTAGAGCGGGTGATTTGTCTCTTAGGATTGAACTCATCCCCCTGCTCTCCTGCTGGCCTCTCCTTCCTCTTCTTTCTCTGCATGCTGTCTTATTTTGAAGGTGAAGAACATTTCTTGCAGTGTTTGCATGCATTCATTTTAGCTGATGCAGCATATTGTCTTTTCCGAATTTAGAGTTTGTGTAGCGTGCACAGTTACACAAGGTCACAGATCCTCAAATAAGCCATTAACATTCACATACGCATATTGTATGTTAAACAAAGCGCTACAGCACAATTTACATATTTGCTTTAGCCCAACGGAGATATAAATACTTATACTGTATATTTTATATATACTATTCTGACCATATAAAACATTTTAAACATTATCATAAAAACTATTCCTTAGGCCTTGGTACTATATTATGCATTTTATTATGACTTTTTAAGTTTATTTTTACCTGGGGATTTTTTTTCTAATCAGTCTGGAGTGGCTGTCTGGGACCAACCAAAGTTCTACGTTGCTCTAATATTGTGATTTCTAGCCAGGATTTGTCTTAGAGGCATTCAGTCATAATCCCACAGATGGTAGCTTCACACCATTGGCTCTTCAGCCAAACACATATGCCAAATGTGTCTGACCCTGTGTTCTGTCTCCGACTAAGTAGGAATACAGCATCAACAACCAGCAGAATTAAGAAAATATATGCGTATATACATATAAACTGCTCATAAAGGGTAATATAATATTTTTGCGAGTCATTAGCTAGGGAATCCAAAGAAAGTGCACCATTTTCATCAATCATGAGCTTTACACAGAGCTGCTCCTTTCAAATCATTGTGGCCTACCATGAAGACACAGCAAATAAACTAATCTCTTATTATATTTAGCACTCTGTAGCATAATCATTTTTGTTGTTTTTAGTTGGAGAAGATTATATTATTTTCTCAAAACTTTATAATCTGTGCTCTACGTATTAGGAATTTCTATTCTGATTTTGAATCATTGGAAAATCACAGAAAAATCAGACAGGCATAAAAAAGCTAGACTGTACACATTGGAGTAAATGCTCACCACTCTATAGCTAATCACGTCTGCTATTGCTTTTTTGCAACTTAGCTTGATATATGAAAACTGTGCTAAGAGGTAAAATAGAAACTCTTTTCATTAAAGTGCAGAAGAACTGTAAAAAAATGGCTAATGCTAGTGTATGGAAACCAAATTGCTCTTTAATAACTCTATCAAGGTTTTATAATGATATATTACTTAAGAATGGGATGTTATGTTAACCAATCAAGTGCAATGACTTGCATTTCTATGCTTTTTGCACTGAGAAAGACTAAGCACAGCAAGGGCATTATTAAGATCTGTGAGTCCTTGACCTCACTTTCAATCCTTAACAGTGGATAACAGTGTATTTCTTAAACATCTTGTAATATTGATGTTAGGTTTTAGTATGAAATGCTTACTGAGTTACTTCCAGCACAAGTGTAGACAGTAACTCGTATTATTTATCATAACATAAATAACTGTAAGACTACAGAAGGTACCTTCTGATATGTTGCTATAATATCTTTTTATTAAAGATCTAAAGAACAGATTTGTTGTTAAAGATATACCCATTAAGTTTAATTGTCTCCCTGACATTTGTACCTTTTCACATTTTCTTTGAAAGTGACATCCTCTACAACAAATAACCAAACTTCTTCAATATTCTGCATTAGAAAAGAGTATGTGTTTGTGTTCGACTATGATCATGTATGTGTGAACACACCTGTTCATTAAGGTCAATTTCCTGGAGTCCTAAATCTGATTTTCCCTCCTCAAAAGTGAATGTGAAAAGATTATTACTGGCTTTGGTCTTGTTAGCCTTTACAAAGCTTCCCAGAAAGCAAACACAGTAGTACTGCTGCTGGCACTACTCATAAATACCAAAGCAATTTTGTCAATAGGGCCTTTACTGTAATGGAAACATTCTAAATTTCGGTGCACAATAACCCTTCAGAAGCTATGGGCAATAAGTGGAGCACGTACTGCAGAATGGGGATATGCATACATCGTTAAGGGGCTCTTCATGTAGAGTGCGGGGGTTTGATCGCTGCCTTTATAAGGTGTAGTATCGGTCACAGGAAAATGTTTGTGTTATTGTATAACTTATTGAGAATGACACAGTTTCAGCATCAGTAAGGGCATATTTTTAGATTTAAAGCTATCAAAGGGCAAACAAATGGAAAAGGAATAGTCTTACGAGCAAATACATATTGCATGGTAAAGCAATACCCTAGCAATGAGTCAAAACAAAGCAAAGCAATGGCATTATGCATAAAACAGTGCTGCAGCAAAAATAAAAGCGCTGCAAGCACTGTTTTCCACTCCACGAGGAAAGCAGTAGTACCCACCTTAGTGAAAAATGGGAAATAAAGTAAAACCCTAATGGCTTGCCCAGGGTTGGTATGGAGTATATACTGCTCAAAAATTGTGATGAGTTAAATAATCAAACTAAAAAATCTTTACTGACATATAATTTGTTGAAAACCAAAAGTCATAACAAGAGCCAGTGGAAACCAAAATCAGCAAATCTTTAAATATTGCATTTAAAATAAGTTAATGTTGTTCACATGTTCCCTTAACATTTTTAGTGGTATGTTTTAATATATTTCTTAACCATATAACATATTTATGTTCATGTATAATAACAATCTTACTAAATTAGTGTTCTGATTTGTGGTAAAACATTTTCCCTCGTGGTGAATTTGATTTGTTTTTGTTGCAAAACTCCTGTTAGATATATCCAAGCATCCCATTTGTTCAATATGGTTTGAAATAACTATTTGCACTTGAATCCGGGAACAACACTGCATACAACAATTTTTTGTATGTACTGTTAAGCTGTTCCATTAACAGTTACTGAAGCCAGTTAATGCAATCCGAATTGCAACCTAGCATATTTTACTTTACTTGGGCTAGTGCTCAAATAAGAAAAAAAAAGTGATGAGGTGGAAAAAATGAAATGCAGGCCACACCATTTGAAATAGAGCACTTTTTTTCCTTTTACATTACTCTGAAAACTTGGATCAAAAGTCACCAGCCTGAATCTTTGGGACTGAGAAGCAGACAAATATGAGAGCAGAAGCACACTTGCTCTCTGGCTGTTTGTAATAGGAACTGTCACACAACTGTCACTTTTCCTGTGAATGAACTAGGGCTGTGTCAAAAAAAGTACTCCAAATGAACAGTCAGAATACGGCAAGGACTAAATAAATGTAGAGTGACTGCATAAACAGACCAATTGAGTGTGGTTAGCTAGTGCTAGACATCAGTCATGCTCAGGAAGTAGCAGACAAGCTTTTCACTGTATTTACTGAACTAGAACTATATAATAACTCAAACTCACCTCATGTCTGGCAGGTTTTTCATACCAACTTCTTGCAAGGGCTAGTGTAGGTTCAGAAGTGACAGGAAAATAACCATATGGTATCCTAATGCTACTAGCTTACTGTTAGCTAGCAAAAACAAATCTTAATATGAGTTTCTAGATTACACATCGACTTGAGTTAAGACTGGCAACTGGAAATCAAATGGATCAAATTAAAAAACTTAACTTAGTTTAATTTTGACTAATTAAACAAGACGATGCAGTCCTTACAGCATGCCAATTCTCCAATTTCAAAACAACAGTAAGGTGGCAAACCTATAGATTTGACCCATTCTCAAAATAAGGAAACTTTAAAAGGAAGACACACAAGAACTTAATTAATGGAGTTCTCTGCTGACAATTTCTCTGGAGTTACGAGATTAAACTGCTTCATTAGTGTCTGGGGAGAAAACAGACAGACGAGAAAGGCAGACCTTGGGGGGAGAGAAATGGGGAGACGGAGAAAGAGTAAGAGCCTGCTTTGTTAGTGTTTGAAAGAGCCACTTTCAAGGCAGTAATTATGACGCAGAAAGAATGTAATTATTTTCCCAGAATGCCAGAGGGCTTTCAAGTACCTCTTAATAGTGATGGGTGACAATCTAATAGACTACAGATATAAGTGGTGCACGAGGCTTAATTGGTGTTTAAATGTAAGTGACTTGTCTGAACACATCTAGGCTCTTTCCTAAATGTGTCGACTGCGCCTGCACCTTATGATCCAGCCTGACATGATGTGACAAATTTGATCAGAGAAAAGCAGTATCATTGTGCAACTCATGCAATCTGACAGCTTGCAGTAACAAGCCTGAGGTGTTGCGAGCGTTTTAAGACTGATTAAGCCGCTGTCACATTTTGCACTTCCCTGGAGATTCCTGTTTAGTGCCAAATTCACAATCAGATGTAGAAACTCGATGTGAATAGAGATCGTCACGGGTCACTTGAGAAAGTTAAGTTTCAGATGGCACATGTTGGCTAGGAAAATGAGCCAAACGTAAGACGCTCTAAGTTACCAAGAAGGAACTCAGCTGCATTACTTCATGGTATTTGGATGACCAGCTTTTCTATTTTAATTAATTGTGATTTGGGGATTTATGCTTTACAGGGAAGCACAGTATCTCACTCTAAATGACTTTTCACACATGGGCTGAAGTGTCAAAATAAATGATTCACTATAATGGATAAACCACTTTGCACCTTGTTGCTGCTTTTCCCACTGCACTAGTGTGAACATGGCTTATGGGAACAGAGGCATTCTCTGTATAAGCCCGGTGGGAAAACTGCAGTGATGAGTTAAAATGTCTGGACTCCTAATGGAGGGAGAACACACCACACAATTTTGTTTTTTTTTACTTGAGCCTCTGTCAGCTTACATTTGAGCACTGTCTTCACACAGTCATTTCCTTTCCTCGCTACTCTGCTAAAACGTTGATTCGAGAAGCTTAGTAGTCTGACTGAAATCATAAATCCATTTTTATTCATTTCCAGATTTTCATTTTGGAAGATCTATTATAAAAGGGGGGAAAAAACTATTGAAAGCTCAATACATACAGCACGCAGTGACATTTCGAGTAAGCCACAGCACCAAAGTGTTGTAGCTTGTAGCTCTAAGAAAATCTGCTCTGAAGCAGAGAGTGGGTTGTGAGGCTTGTGACAGATGTGAACAGCAAGCTGAACTTTATTTTAATAAACACTGTAGAGGGATGTGTTTGCCACCACCCCCAATACCCTGATCACCATTTGACCCATGGCCCGGCTCACAGCCAACTTCTAATTGTGACAAGGCGCATATGGCACACAATTATTCAGAATAATCTGTTACCATGGTGACAGCTGACCCTGATGGCGACTGATGCATGCTCTTTATGTTAGGCTCCGTGGTCAGAGGCAGTTTTTGCCTCTTTGCCCTCCTAATGTGCTGCGGATTAGAGATGTACATTATCACTTTAATCTTCTCTTTAACCCCTTCCATCGGCCTCGCAGCCCCAGCAGAGAGACGCCTACAGCCACTCAGCGGAGCTGCATATGGCCACAAATGACGTGTGTTTTCCTGCTTATGTGTTTCATGAAAGCCTAATATAAACATACGATTTCATTCTCCCCATAGTGCCATCCTATCTCAGTAATCCACTTCACTCGTCATCTCCATCAACTCCCTTTGGTGTCTCTAAGTGTATGCTCATGATATAAATATACCAAGCTGCTGTTAAGCTCTTACTTACTCTGTCTCTCCCTAAGACAGTCATCTTTCACAAAACAGATAAACAAGCCTTCCACTCGGGAGGTGTATATAACTTACTGGTGAGGTATTCCCTCCCCTTCACCTGCATGAGTCATAATTTTTTTAGTAATGGCAAAATAATTTGTTTTGAGCTTAAAAATGTCAAAACTGAATTTTCCTCAGATCAGTGACAACAGTCAAAAAGCCATTGCAAAGTATATTAGGTAAAGATTATGATTTTATTACAGTAATAATTTTGTTTCAAAGATAGGAGTCATTTTTTATCACATTTTCCCAGTGATGCTCATGCATCAATGACACACACTCGATGCCAAGACTTGAATCAAGTTAAATTGTTAAGTGGATTAGAAACAAATGCTATTAGGGCAGAATTCTTCCATTAGACAGGGAAGTCAGGAACATTGTTCTATAAGTTTCTCAGGTTCATTTATTGATAATATATGGAAGATATCTAAGCCACTGCAGCTTTGTGACCCCTGACACGTCTCACTACAAGCTGACAAGCAACTGTTATACCCCACGTAACAGAAATCCCCACAGCAATAACACCACAGCCACCTAAAATAGAAAATACACAATCATCACTTTCTCTTCAGCTGATGAAGGCAGTACCTTAACCCTGGAGTTAAAAGTCAGTCTGTCAGAACAAAGGTTAGTGACCCCAAATCCCCCCACCATCTCTTCTCCTAAACTTGTCATTCCTTCATCCTCCTCTCCTACATCCATTCCTCTTGACCACCCTGCCCCATAGTGCTAAAGAGTTTCTCTCTGCATCTTCAACACATGCAATAAATCAATGTGAGCTGAGTGGCTGTAGAAATAGTGTGAGTCTGATTGATTTCTTATGTTAGCACATTATAGGAGCCTGTGAGGGGGCTGCCAGATTTCATTCCCCAAGTGAGAGAGGCTGTGCGAGAGAGAAAATAAGTTCAAAGTATGGTGGGAATTAAAGAAAGACACTGTTAGCTAAAGAACAATTTTCAAGACTTGTCTGTGATTATATGACAATTATGCTACAGTCTAGTCGCAAATTAAGGGTTGTCAAAAAAAGAAATAGACTCTCAGTTTTATTCTTTACTTTTCGCTGCTTTTTCTCCAAACCCTACATCTTTTATAAAAACACCAGACTTCAAACTTTTCTGTTAGATATGTGACAGAAAAGTTTAGCCGGCTTCCCTGGAGCATTTAAGAGCTGGGTGTCTCAGCTCCTGCTCCTTCTCTCCATTCACCCATCTCCATGGTATTTGTTTGCTTTGGCTTTCATTTCATTTTATCAACTGATAAAACACATCAGCACACCTCATGGAGTACTATAGTTTTCTATTAAATGTGGTTAATACATTGTTAAATTCTGGTGCAAGTAGTGTCTTTTCCATTATTTGTCATGGCCCTTTAGTTGTACTGTGACAAATTTGGGGGCTCATCTGGGATTTGAACCTGGAGCCTCTCCAAAAATGTTGGCGGATGAATGTTAGGTATGTGTTGTTTAGTGTAAAACCTAAAGCAACCAGGCCAAAAGCCGCCCAACCAATAACATGATGCCACCAGTTCAGAGGTCCCAGGTTCAAATCCTGGACGAGCCCCCAAATTTGTCACAGTTAGTCAAGTGCCATGACAAATAATAGGAGAGAAATGACTTAAACCAAAATTTACCTTTTTATTAACCAAATAAAGTAGACAAACATCGTGTTTCATGAGGTGTGCTAATCAGCGTTTTCATCGTAACACTAGTTGGATGGGTGATTGAATGTTAAATATATATGGCTTTGGATGTTGTGATAACCTTAAACAACCAGGCCAAAGCCCACAAAACAAATAATATGGTGTTGGGTGAATGGAGAGATGGAGCAAAAGCTGAGACACCAAGCTCTTAAATGCTCTGGGAAGACTGGCCAGGTGTTTCCTGTTGTACTGATTAACTCTGCCTACCAGACAACACAAATGAACAAACAGCCGTAACACATCATGCCCTGACCAAGACAGAGGGCTGTCACAGATCCAGTCCAGTTCCGTCGCGTGTAAACTTAATTCATTAGTGATTCTGTAAGGAAACTTTAAATAAAGGTGGCAGACAAATGGCTGAGACACTGCTGTGCTGACAGACTTTCTAAAGGCTTTTACAATATCACACAAACCTAGACTGGAAGCACTTGTACCTGATAATCTGACAGCTTGTCTGGAAAATGTCAATTTAAGATTACTAAAGCAAGGTCAAGATGAAAGTAAAAAGAAACTTTTACAAGTGTATAGATTTTAAATTGTGCTTTTACATGCCATCCATGAGACACAAAAATAGATGAATGAAATTAAATAATACTAAAAACACAAGGATAGGGGGATATAGAGGGCAGATAATGCTCAGAGAGAATGCAAAGATAGTCTTAAGATTCTGTTTTGAACTGTTTGATAGTCAGGGACTGAATGCTGCAGTGTTTGGGCCATACATCTTCTAAGTCCTTGGATAAAATAACAAGCACTCCAGCAGAATAACAAAACTAAGACATCAGTTTCAGCAGAGAATAATAAAATCCCCTCGGGCACAATTTAAACAAAACACTAACATTAAAAGCCTGAAAACTATTTATACTATTTCCTGTATGGATGTTGTATTAGATTGCAATTATTCTACAGGTGGCTATCAAGTCTACGCCAATACACACTGTGAGAGCCAAGTCAGACAAAATGCCAGTAAAGGACACTGCTTGCCTTTCACACAACAAGAAAATACAAAACCTCTGCCCAGCTGGTTGTTTTTATGCATCATAGAGTTGAATTAATTTTTATGAAGTCATGGTTTCTCAAAGACAAACTGTAACATTTATGGTGAGATCTCAACAGTTCATCCCATATGACCAAGGTTATGAGCAAATATGTGCAGAGTCAGTCTGCAGATATTTGCTCATGAAAGCTCATAAAAGTGGTACTTTCCTTTACTACTGTGTTACCAAGGTAAAGGTAAAGGTAACATGGTAAACTTTACACACAGAGAAGATTATCAGCAAACTATCAGCTTAACTCGTGTTTACCTTTGCCACACAGATGTCTCACTTTAACCAGGTTGGATCACCAAGGTCATCCCAGCGCTATTCTCGACCGGGTTAACTTCAGAGGATCAGACCAGCAGCTCACTACTGATTAAATTACAGTCATCATTCCCACAGGACTGACAGGAAGACCATCGGAAATATTTGCAGATCAGATTTTAAATGTCAAATCATAATTTGTGTGTAACTATAACACCATTTTCCCGGTGCTTTGTTCATAATTATCATAATGGAGTTTGCAATTATGTACTTCTACCTCTTTCACATGAAAATGGTTTTTGCTGAATAGGTAAATCTAAATCTAACACAGCCTGCTCTGTGATGTTAGTTATTCAGAGCACCTAATGCTAGGCTCAGTGAAGCCAGATCAACCAAAGTGAGTCAGTCCAAGATGAACTTGCTGGTCCATGCTAAGCATTAACATTACAAGCTTATTACGGACTACAGACTCCATGTCAAAATGTATTGCATGTGATATTGAGTATTAGGAATATTGTAGAATGCTATGCCTATTATCTGCTGTTTCCTGGATATTTGTGTCCATTCACGAGCTGCTTTAGCTACCGAGCTTTAGATGTGTACATTTTACTGTAGCTGGTTTTCCTGTAATGTTTTGCATTACTAAAGAGTCTGTGTGTCCGGTTTCATGCACAGTAGGTGTCTGCATGAGTGAGTGTTTGTTTCTCTGAGGAATATGTCGTTCTGTTGATGCCAAATTCCACAGCATCAGCAGAACGAGTGGTCTGCAGTACTCAACATTTCCATATCCAATCACATTCAGGATATAGTATTGCAGAGACGTGCAGAATTTCACCAAAGGAGACAAGACAAACCACATATAATAATTATGCTCTTGTCTAGTGAAGCCATACGAGGGGCTCAAAAACTGCTCTGAAATGAGATGTAAGTTGACATAAAGCATAATGGTTTTCTTTTTGGTGATTAAAAAAATGCAAGGTAGATGATGTATGACAAAGCCCATTTCAGCAGCTCTGTGTCTGTGTGATTTTTTTTTAAATGGGCTGAGAACAATAATATGTTTCTTCCCAAAGATATAGTAAATCCAGCTATGTGGGCTAGGGAGGGATTTTTAAAAAAAACAAAACGCAACAACAATCATTCTCCTACATTTTTTTTGACAGATTTAATGTTTGAATCACTTAAAAGGAGGGTTTTGGAATAACAACAAGCCATGGGAGTGAGGCCTACAATCCTCATTTATTCAAATGTGCCACTTTCCCCCAGCACATCTGAATAATGGCACACAGTCTGCCAGATTGAATTTTTGATGATGAATAAATAATGGATGTTAGTGGATAAGTCTGTTAATACATTAGCCATGAGTTTGTCATAACTGTTTAATTGGATAGCTGCAATAAATACATTTCTGCATACCCCCCTGCCTCCCTCTGTGTCTGATTAGTCCTGGATAGATTTCATGGATCAAATCTATTTTATTTATTTATTTTTTATTCCTCTCCTAAAACTGTTCTCACTTCCAATACCTTTTGGGATACTCATATCACTCACCTAACCTCTCTCTTGGTGTTTTCTTCATATCCTACTAATCACAAACGTAAAACATAACTGACTTAAAATATAGTTAGCGGGAACTCTTCTACTATTAATGACTGATACCAAAGATGCTTTACTGCTTGCGGTCAGTGCCATCCTTGCAGAAAATGTGATGTACATTTTAAAGGAAGGGATTGGGCTTGGTTTGGTGCAGGATCTAATTAATTCTCATTTCTTATTATCTTGTAAAAGCCGGTCCTTGAAACTAAAAAAAAAAAAAAAAGTCGGTGGCTATTAACCATCCACTGAGTGTGTTTTTTCTGACACATTTAACTGAATGGATAAGGAATTACATTTCCAAGCCAATTCATAAGTCAAGAATACTACCTAATTAGAACAAGGTTTTCTTAGCCTCCATCCTTGTTGTCAATTAATGCTGCTATTAACCTTGAGACATCTGATGGCGCATGGCCCATAATGACGCTATTATGTTTCCTCCGTTAGCTTAAGCAAGTCATCAGCAGGTAAATATATGAAGCTGGTTTGCTGTGGAATTGCCTTTACTTGGCTCAGAGAAGAACCAATAATGTGATTTTGGAGAGATGGCTGCACGAGAGAGAGCAAAGTATCTCGATCACGTGTGCTCTGGCAGTAAAAAGAGGCCCCCAGTACACAAGCACAGGAACAGATGACACTCTTTAGCATTACTATTTTAAAAATCAGCTGTGGCTTGCTCCGAGGCATTCTCCATATTCAGCTTAGTTTATGTTAAGACTGCATTATCATCCTCTTACCCCCTGCTCTCCTATGCTTTTTCTGCTCCAGGTCCAGTGGCCAGCAGATGGATTTCTTGATTAAACTTCCCTGTATATCATAAATTATTTACTAGATTTTCAAATGAATTCGCTCAATTAATTCACTGTTCAGGCTTCATTTTTAGTTTGATGCATCAGAAAGGAAAAATGCGTAGGTGACTTGTTTTGTGTGCTTCCATGTGTGATGATATTTAATAGTTGATTAATGATGAGGGAGCATCAAGACAAAAAAAAGCCCATTATAAGATAAGATAAGATAGAACTTTATTAATCCCTCGGGTGGGTTCCTCTGGGAAATTCGACTTCCAAAAAAAGCACAGCAACGACCGAAGTTACAGTTACAGAACTGTTATATATATATATATACACACACACACACACACACACACACACACACACACACACACACACACACACACACACACACACACACACACACATATATAAATACAGAGACAAATATAAATAAAATATACAAAGGGGATAAATAGAATAAATAGGAATAAAAAATAAAAATACAAGTGAATTGCACATTTCAAGTATTGAGTCTATTGCACTGTTGACTATTTACAAAAAGTATTGCACAAGGTATTGTACAGTGAGGTGCAGAGGCACTGCAGCTTAGTTGTTCCCCCCTCCTTTGTCCTCCTGTTTCCTCTCCCTCTCCCCTCCAGAGAGGAGTTAAACAGTCTGATGGCGTGTGGGTTGTGGAGCGATGTATGTTCGCTTAAAAGAAGGATCCTAATCTCACATCTCTATTTTATCAAGACGCTAGCGTGACATGAACAGAGCTCTTTAACTCTTACATTGAAATCGCCAGGAGGAAATTGGACATTTCTCACTGCAGATATAAAGATAGGGTCCAATCTGTCAGGGAAACGAGCCCGGCTAGTTGTCCTCTGCGATGACTGAACTCTGTAATACATGCACACGCTGCATCGCTCTCATCCCTCACCCCACCGCTCGTTTCACATCTAGCCCACTCTTTTCCTCCCATCTCCACACACCTCTCATCTGCCTCGCTCTGCTGCCTCTCACAGGTGATTTCCAATGCATTTTTAATGCTGAATTAGCAGGGAGGTGAATGATCAGCTGCATATTAGTGATATTATAGTCTCTTGGAATAAAATAAAACATTTTCTTTCCTTTAAAGTGTTCCTTTTTTAATCTTCATGACTTTTTTTGCAACATATGCTGCAGGACCAGCAAAGGTCCAACAGATGTACTTTTCATGTCCTTCCCTGCCTGCTTTCCTCTCCCCCCAAGTCTTTTCCTGGACTCTTAGCTCTTCTACTGTAAAACCCTACCCATCAGGTCAGCTTGTTGACAGGTCTGTCAATACGTGCTCTGGCTGGTAGAGAGTAACCTTGGCCTCTTTCTTAATGCTCGCATTTACTTTTTCTCACAACTGTTCAAAAACATACAACAGGCCACCACCATCATCATCATCATGTACACACGTTGTGTTTGCCCACACACATTTAAGGACATGCAAGTACACTGAGTCACGTGCACCTTCGGGCATACACACTTGACCCAAAGCGTATGTAGTGCACAAAATCAACATAATCACCAGAACCATGAATCAATTAGGTACAGTTATTCCCTATTACAGCTGTTTTCCTGAATGCGAGTGAGCCCTTGGTGATGCTTTGGGGCATCTGCAATGAGCCTTGTAACTGATCCAAGAGTTGACTGTGTGGAAAAAGACTGCGTTCCCTCCCCAAAAGCAATGTGTGGTATATCTGATAACAACCCTTTGTTGATGGTACGTGGGATTTTGAGCAGCTGGAATATATCTGCGTCATCTTGCAAAGGTACATGTGCCCCCAGCTAGCCCGCTGTCTGCGCAACACTGATCTGGGACTGTCTATGATTCATTCGCTCCAACCCTCCTGTGTCATTTTTACTCCACTTTGGGTTACTCTTTTGTTTCTTTACTCTAGGTCTTGTTTTCATTCTTCTTCATCAAATTCTGTTTTCATTTGTGTTCCTGTCCTTCCTGGATAATGGCTCTTTTTTCTCCGAAGGCCTCGTTGGCCAGCTTGCAGCACTAGAGATCTGAAAGTCTGCACATTCATGTGAATAAGAAATATATACACTGAGAAAGTGAGAAAAAATATAGAAATAAGGGGTGAAAAGCACACAGGAAAGCAGTTCCCATGTTTAACCTTCAGATGAGCAAAGGCCTATCTTCATAGAGCTACGCATCCCAGCATGCATTTCTATTCTGAATATCCACTAGCTCACCAATATTGTGGATCTGTAGTCTTGTTTGAAAAATGGTGCAGGCATTCCAGATGTGACCTGTTTTATGTCCTTTTTGAATATCGCCTAGATGCCCCTCCTGGACTTTTTACCAACAAGCAGTTTGTTTACAAAAACGTCGTATTAGAACAAAAGATGACAGAAATACTTATAAAAAGAGTAGGAAACATGAGAACATTAAACACAATCATGAGACAGACTCATAATCTTAATCCTACCATGAACTAGCCAAATTACAATTTAACCATAGGGTTGTATTTGTGTATTATCTATTTGTCAGTATATTGGTACTGGCATTTACAACAGTGGAAAATTGAAAATTAATTACACAGTTATCCATCAGAAGGCGCTCTGCAACTTCTCTGTTTTCAACACCACAAAAATAACAACAAGCTAATGCTAGCAGACTATAAGACATGAGTGATATACGACTTGTCATGACAACAAAAAAAGATGATCTTTATGTCATTATTGTAAGAACTTAATACACATAACTAGGGATGGGTACCGGTGTCCGGTGCCATGATGGCACCGGTTCTGACATAAACGGTAGTAACCAGACCGAAAAGCAGCGCACATTTTGGTGCTTTATTTAGGTGCTTTTTTTTTCCTGAGCTGTGATACACTTTAGATTCTAGCCAATCATTTTACGTTTCTGAGTATAGTAGGCGGGTCCAGGTACGTACGTTCTTTTAGAGCAGAGCTACAGATTAAAAACGCCCAAGGCCAAGCGGTCAAAAGTCTGGCTGTACTTGACAGCAAAATATGCAAACTCAGCAGCCTGCAACAAGTGCTTTAAGCTGATACTGTGATACTGTGCAAAGAGGTAACACCTCGAATCTGATGAAACACCTGGCGACGCATAGCGTTTTTTTAAAAGCTGAAAAATGCGCGTATTTGATAGCTTGCTGCGAGACCTCACACCGAGCACATCTACTGCGGGTGTGGTGCCTGTTATCGGACCCGGAGTTAGCAACATCCCCCAAAAACCCGAAGAGAGTCCTGGCCCCTAGCCCTGCCAGTGTAGCAGAAATGATGACGGATGATGATGGCAGCAGCAGCCGTTCTTCTCTGCGTGAGTAGCTTAATGTTGTTTGTGTGTAATTTACGTTGAGTAGGCTAACCACGTTATTACATTAATGCATGTAAGGTGAACTAGCAAACATCATCATAGTTACATGCGGCTGTCTTCTTGTTTGATGGCAGATACTCCCTTCACCCTGGCCAAAAAGGCTAAAATGACCAAAGAAAAAGTGGAAAACAGCTAAACATGAGAGGTTTTTGGACAAAGTTTGTGTTTTTTCCATTGTTTAAGCACTGCTTCCAGCCCAGAGTGATGCCATAAATCCCCTATAGCTGCAGAAAAGGCTAACATTGTTATCTTTTTACAAAAAAACAGCTGAACATGAGAGGTTTTTGGACCAATTTTGTGTTCTCCATTCTTTAAGCACCGGTTTGAGCACTGGTTTGAGCACCGTTTAAGCACCGGCACCGTTTGAAAAGTACCGGTTTGGCACCGGTATCGGATAAAACCTAAACGATACCCATCCCTACACATAAACCAATATTTTGAAAAAATACAGCCTATGTATTGGATTTTGAAAACTCCAAATATGGGAGTGGTTCTTATATAGTGCCATTTGAGTACTTAAGCGCTTAAGTGGCTTTATACAATATGTCTCATCTGCATAAGTACTTCCTATCCAGTATTCGGACACACATTCAGAGTCCGATGAACGCATCAGGATCAGCTCGGGGTTCAGATTGGATTGGATTCTGGTTCTTCAGGGACTGAACCACCAACATTCTACATTGAAATACATACATAAATATTTTTTTTTATTCAATTAAAAAAAACAACTCAACATATTAAGACTATCTGTTTACAACCATTTTGTAACTAAAAAAGTTGGAAATATTAAAAAAATATAAAAAAACAACATGCATCTGCTTTTTATTTCCATAGCAATTTGGTAACCAATATTTTGGCCACCTCTGGCCTCATTGCTCATTATGACCCTTCAGTATTTTGCAGCTGAACAGTGACCATTTCTATTGCTGTAACCATGGAGTGTGCTGGGATGCTACACAAAATGGCTCTGTCTGTGTCGGAAACCTAAACAAAACTGCATGCCGCTCCATTACGACACTCAATCACTTTCTATGAGAAAGCACTCTTCACTTATATAACAACTTGACAGTAATGGCTCATTACCTCTTTGATCCACCAACACACAGGGTCCTCTCACACATTCATACCTTCATTCTAACAATAGTCCTACACTCCTGTGAACCACTTAGGCTTTGAACCCACAATTCAACAATACTAAAACAATGGAAAGCATCTATAGCGCATGGATGTGTTTATAGCTGGAAGGAAGCTGATATTGCACCGATACAAAGAATAAAAACAGAGAGAGGCAATTAGAAAAGCATTTGTGTGAGAAGAGACGTACCCACAGGAAGATGAGAAACAGCAAAAAATTAAGGCTTTGAAATTCATTATAGTACACGCGCCAGTTTATAGGGGATGTTGCTATGAAGAGCAAAGTGAAATCAGTGACACCGAGGGACTGTTTTTGTTTTCTTCTTGATAAATAGAGTTACTATATCTATTCTGTCCCCCTCCCCCAACTAAGTTTGAAAGGATTGATAAAAGTAAGTCATCACACAAGAGAAACATGCATAGACCCTCGCATGAAAATGTCAAACTATAAGTACTTTCATGTACTGTACAGTTCTTAACACAGCCTAATTTGAGATGTTTACAGTACAGACAAAAGCGCCCACATGTAAAGACAGAGAAAGCAACTTCCACATTATCATTGTAATTGATGCGCTGAAGTTGACTGAAAGCAGAATGTGTAGCTATTATTGTATCCGTATCGGTGATGTGACAAATACACGAAGCCCTTTGGTGTCAGGTGCTTCCTCGATGCCAAGCCAGAGCAAGGCAGGGGAGACCAAGGCCGAGGTTGTTAGAGCTGTAGTCCTGCCACAGCAAGACCCCCCACAGGGAAATCACAGGCCCAGTGATCCAGGGAAGTCTCTCTGCTCTGTTTTGCTCCAGTCCACATGGCCTCCTATACCTCTGGCCAGCTCAGCAGGTTCATTATTTCGACAAGGGTACCCACAGAAGCAGCAAGCCCACATCTGTCACGGAGACGGCACGCATTTACAATCTTCAGCCCTCAACATACTGTTATGCTGATGATTAAAGTATCATGGCATGGCTGTATAGAACATATACTTCACATGTGTCTGCTTCCAGTGTAGCGTTGTTATTAGGGCCGAACAATTAATCAAAGTCACGATATGAAAGGCCGCAATTTTCCAATCGCAAATGCTGCCCTATTAAACACAAATAAGCCGTAGCGAGTAAAAGTTTAAACTATGATGACAACTGCAAATTCTTTCTGTTACAGTTAATAAATGTTAAATCTTTGCATATCCTAGCTATCATCCTAGCTAGTATGCTAACTGTGGGCATGCCAGCAGTTTTAATTTGATCATTAATTAGCAGCGGGGAATGTAAGTACAGCCACGACTCTCTTTTAGTCATGTTTTTGGTCTTTACCAAATCCTTTGGGAAGTAGCTGACTTTTTACAGGCTGCACTCATCTATATTTTCACTCTTTTTCACTAATTATGGCTTTTGGTTTAAAAGGCTGTACAGAGAAGAGGAGATTAATAATTCTCTGTATTGATCGCTATGTGGGAAAGGTTTTGCTGCCATTTCACGCATTCTTTATATGGAAAAAAAGAATAATTACCATTTTTGTACAGTGATCATGGCAATTTCATGTGTTTGTTTGTCGAGTGTAAATGGCTTCTCAGTTGTACGCACATTACTGTTTTGAACTCGTCACATGAACGCTATAAATCGGGACCTGAACGATTCAGAGCTGCAAAGAAGCGTGCTTTGTGATTGCAGATATCAAGATTACCATCAGTTGCCTCTTAACAGCTGCTTGTCGTTATTATCATGGAGTAGCCACTCTGCAATCGTGTTGTGCTGTTATCCAGAAATCTAAAGGCACTTTGGAACTTCTTCATTATGTTTGAATGCTACTGAGCAATATCAAGGATGAGACTACTGTTGATTGGCACACCCCCTCCCATTGACCAGAAGATATTGCACGTTTCCCTTCCATTAAAAACTGAGGTTAAGGTGCTTAAAAAATACATATGATACATATTCCATTAGTACATGAGCAAGATTACTTAGTGATTGCACTCACTTCAGGGCACTTCAGTTTAATGTACAGGACGGAAATAAAATAATCACACAGTTACTTAGAAATAAAAAAATTTCCACTATTGCTGTAGGCGTAAATCAGTGTGTGCATGAAGTGCTACAGAGCCTGACTCTTGTGCCACAGTTGCGTGTGGGTACAACATCTAATTAAGTGAGTTAGTGCAGTTTGATAAATACCAGCAGAGGTGTCGACATAATTTGTGATATGGGTTGCTGCTGAGTCTGTTTTTGATACTTGTGTGTGATAAACATAGTGTGTGTGTGCACATATCTTTGCATGTATGTGTTGCACATCATCCTCCTTCATATAGCTTTCCTTCATGATGTTTTGGAGATAGATAGACTTCCTAACTATTGTTACACGCTTTGCTGACTCATTGATTCCATTTCTTGACTTTGATCAGTTTGTGTTGGTTGTGGTTCTAAAGTGAAGCTTAGGGTGTAAGAGCTGACAAACTGTCAGATATATTCCATGGTTTTCTAGTCATAAACAAAAAGGTTTTTTTCCTCAATGCTTTGGAAAGTTTAGAGAATGTTATTGATTATCTCCAGCCCAAGTGGGCAACCCCACTGGGCTTATCTCCCTTTAAAGCTGTACTGTGTGCGTGTTTCTGCATCATGTGTGGTAAAGATGAGAAATATACAGACATATCCTATGTGCAGTACATTTATATATACCATAGGTGTTAGCACATGTGTATGCACTTATATCACACTATGAAATTTAAAAAGAAAATGCCCCTTAACCTGCTATAAGAATCACATCACAGTAACTAATATACAAATCTATAAATCTGATATAGAAAGGGAGTTTTTCCTTCCCACTGTTGCCAACGTGCTTGCTCATGGGGGTGCATATGATTGTTGGGTCTTTCTTTGTGTGTATTATTTTAGGGTCTACTTTACAATATAAAGCACCTTGAGGTGACTGTTGCCTTGACTTTTCTCAGCTCTGACTTTTTTCATCAAAAAAGCCTAATATGAATGCTCCGCTATTGTGCTCGCTCGAAATTCTCCCAAGTTAATAGCACATCCAACCATGTGGCCACAGTCACACAGTTGCTTTGTATCTGGCGAAGATTTCAAAGCCGGTTTTTAAGTCGCACTTGAATCTCCGCTTTACTCTAAATGGCACCCATCTGTTACAAAAGGGCACAGATGACAGCCCACCTACAGCAACGACTCAAATATGCAGAGTTACCAGACAAATACCAGGCGATGTTTTGTAATATCAAGACAAACAGAGACCGCAAGAGATCTCTATTACCTGATCCCTCCCCACTGGGTCTGAAATGACTGTGTCAATAGCACGAGACTGGAGATAAAAGATTGGTATTACTGCTAAAGATTGCAGGGAGAGACTGGCTGACAGAAAAAGAGGGATGGGGTGGGGGTGGCAGAGAGAATGGCTATGTCTGCCTGTGTGTGATAGTAACATAACAAGTGCCGAAGAAAGAGACAGATTGATGTAGAGAGGAGTGGGACAGATTGGAGCATTAGGCATTCTTATTTCCCACAACATCTCCTCTCACCCAGTGTTGAAGTTATGGATAACATTCGGCTTTTTCACAATATTAGAGTCATTCAGATTTTTCTTTTTTAAATCTAAACATGACTCTTCACTTTTCATTCATTCATCAACAACACCCCCCCCCCCCCCCAACCTCAGTTTAGTTTACTGATCAGACACAGAGAGGCTAGCATTGCAGAACACACACACACACACACTCAACACATTAAAACCCAGGGCAGGCTATCTGGTGTTCACGTGACCTTTAAGTGCTTATAAAATAGACAGGGGAGCTTGTAGGCAATAAAACGCTGGCCTCGACTTCACTTATAAGCAGGTTACATGAAGATCTGCCAGCTGTAACATACAACACATTAAACTCATCTCGGTATCAGTCCATACTCATGCAGCAAGACTCAAACACAGGCCCACAGTGCCACCATGCAAGTGACTCTGACTGAGCCCTGAAATCTACAGGAGAGCAGCAAGCCACACATCCAACACCTAAGCAGTATTAGAAATGTGCCAAAGTCGAGCGTCTTTCTAACAATTGGAATGGCACCATTCGCAATTCACAGTACAAAAAACAAAACAAAAACATTCTAAAAACACATATTATTGATTAGTCTCACTGGGATAATAATGTTGTCGTATATTTTAAAAAAAATCTATTGTGCGATTTATGTGAGCTGATTTCCTTTGAAACAAATCAAAGGTGCGTCAGCAATGGAAAGGTCGCCAAACTGCAGGCTCACGTCAGATTTGCTCTTACTGTCTCAGATTTCTCTGAGGAACTTTTCAGCACTTTCACATTTCTTATTAAAAGCCATCTACATTTTTAGAAACAAGGAAAGGAAAACGTGTGTTTTCTCCTTTCTGTGTGTTTTGCAAAGGCCACAAGCTGCATCAGTGCCCCGAAATCCGATCCCTTGTTCCCGAGGAGACCTTTCTCTCTCTCGCCTCCTCTCTCTGTCTCTTTCTCTCTCTCATTGGCTGTCAATAACCCTCTACTGACCTTGTGAAAACACATTGACTATTCCCCAAAGTAAGCCTTTCGTGCATGCAACACCATACACGTCCGACCCTGTCCCAGTTCACCCGAGCGGGAGACAGGCTGAACTCAAGACTGTCGGGAGGATGTCTGTGCGCCAAGTTTCGGCATTTTCAACAAGACAAACGGGATTTTCAGACAAGCGAGCAGCTTGCAGCCCGAAGTAATCTGACAATATGTGGTGAGGATGCAGCCGAGATGCGCAATTATCTCCTGCAGTGATTTTCACCTATTCCCCTTAATTAATGTATTTCTAAGTAGGGCTAACTAACACGTTCGCGCGCTGTGACACATTAAAATAAAAAAATAAATAAAAAGTAGCCGTGGGGACCGTGTGATCCGCGGGTGGGTTGAAACATTATGACAGGAACAGAAGTGCTAAAGCTCGGGGAGTCGGGAATAACAGCTCATCTGCAGCTTCTGTCTCTACAGTGCAGTGATTCGCCCGAGAGGCACATCACCAAATTCAGCGTGGTAACACTGCAGCAAGCAGATGCACCACTCCTCATAATAATAATAATAATAATAATAATAATAATAATAATAATAATAATAATAATTTAAAAAAGCCCACAGATCGAGTGGAGAATGTGCGGAACATACCTGGTTTTTATGCCGAGTTCCATCTTCGAGTTCAGAAGAGCTGTTCATGATTCCCCATCGGTCATTTACCATCACACGAAGAATCGGCGCATCGAATCCGCCTGTGTTTCGGGGCGGCAGGGAATAAGCCCACTCTTTTTAAGTCTTTACCTGCGATTCAGCCTACTCCATGAGAAAGAAAAATGGGGGTACTGGACGTAGAAAAACGGACAAGGCAAAAGTACTTATGTGGCACTTGCACACATTACGCACCAAGGGAACTTAGACTAAATTCCTCCAGACTTTCCTGCTTCTGTATCCAATATTCCAATTAGAAAGAGTTTTCTTCTATTACAATCGCCTGGAAATTAAAAACAGATTCACAAACGCGATTATTTTGCATTTAACATTTTTTTTTTAAAAAAGAGCAACCTCTCCCCCCAAAAATGTATCTTGATCAAGCACCAAGCGCAGTCCTTTTAGTCCACAAAAAGAAATCGACAAAAATCTTTGTTCGCTCAGATTGCTTGGTGCATTCTGACCTTTGCGTCCACCCACTCCCGTTATCCGGACACTTTGAGGCGCCAGGTTGGCCAAGACTGTTTCAACTTATCACTGAACAGGTAGAGAGAAGATGGGGAGAGAGTTGCAGAGCCGCCGCGTCCTTTCCACTTCTCCAGAAACCCTCCAATAACGGAGCCGCTGGACGGATACTCTTGCTCTTTTTCTTTTCTGCGCCAGGCTGATCTATCTGGGAATTTCACACAATGCCGTTGACAAGACGTGTTGCGGTGAGATTAGCGTGCTCCGCTTGCGAGCTCCGCACGGGGCGCTCCGTGCCTCCGACTGTCAATCAGCGCGTCCCTTCGGTACGTGCGGCGCGCTCCAGGGCAACGTTCCACCCCAGTACCGCCCTGCCCTCGATAGATGTGCCACCGCCTCACCGCCTACTGCTTCACTTCCACCTCAGCGCAAACCCTCCTATCCCGCTGCAACCCAAACAGAAGCAGATCATAGATTATATATATATATATTTCTAATGTGGAGACAACAGACTGTAGGCGGTTAAACACAATCCTGAGAACAGATTGCTGATGGAATCCTCCTTGTGGAAATCTAATAAAGGTTGCTTCATATTTCAGAGATTGTCACAGCACCCTTTGAACATTATTGCACCCAGTGTCTGACTGGATTTTAATGACTAGACGTAAGATTACCTAGGATTTCTAATTGGTGTGACAGCCGTTAGAAGTGTGTGTGTGTGTGTGTGTGGGGGGGGGGGGGGGCTCTTTGGGAGTTAAAGGCAGAAGAACCTCAGTGAGGTATATAAAAAAAGAGGGAGATGAATCAGAATATTAAACTGAAGCTACTACCTCATTTATTTCACAGAAGTCAGACGACTAGAGCCCTTTCCTGGATTAACACAAGTTTGTGTTGTGTTTCAAGCTTAGTGGACATCAAATCCCAAACATAAAAATCCAGGCCAGTTTTTAAAAAAGGGGTGGCAAATTAAAAGAAAAACATACATACAGCGTCTCAGTTTGGTGTTGACATCACTACAGTTTGCATGCACGTCTGTACTGACTCTGCACTCGACCTGAGAGATTGAACTCAATTCATCCAAAGAGATTTGGACAGTTTCAATGATGGTTATGAGAAGCGCTGTTGGTTCAAAAGCTTCCACAGCTCCGGCCAGTGACTCAAACCATTCAGTGAACACTTTTGCCATAGGGAAGGGGGTACTGTCATCCTCAAATAGGCTACTCCCATGAGGGAAGAAATGTTTTGTCACAGAATAAAGGTGGCCACTCGGTACAGCTTTGCAGTGGTTTGCAGTGACACTTCCTGATGCCAGCAAAATTCCTCCCATACCATCACAGAGCCATTGGATCCTCTTGCTGCTGGGGTCAAGCCTTTATGTCCATGGGCATTCTCTTGGTGCATGACATGCATTCGCCCACACACTGAGAAGTTGGTGATGGATGACTCATCTCACCATATCACCTTCTCTTTGCATCTCTGCAGAACAATGCTGACTTCTAAAGTGTGCATTCATCTTAAAATTGAGTTTTTCCACTTAAAGCTCGGTATAAAAAAATTTCTCTGTATTTGAAGAATTTATTGACTAGTCTTGCTTGCAGTTTAATCACGCCACTGACATTTTCTAAGGTAGAGTTGATCCTCTGTTTTTCCATGCATATGGCACTAATGCACAAGTATCAAGGTCTGTAAACGCGCACTTTCCCATCTCTGTTTCTGACTCTGGTGTCTGCCATAGTTCTAAATGCACTGTATCTACTGACACACCAGTCAGCTGAACACAGAGCGTGATTAGCTGTTAATTGCCCAATTGTGTCATGCGATGAATCTGTGTGGAATCATTTGCATATTTTGTGTTGTGCCATTCTTTCATTCAGCCTTTTCCTTTCATTCCCACCTGTAGTAAAGTGACTATGTAGCGGCAACCAAATAAAAGGAAAATCATATGAATTGCCACTATGAAGGGGGGAAATGATAATAAGGGAAAAATGTGCACTTGACTCGTTTGGTTCTTTTGGAAGCAGTTTTTACAAAAAAAAAAAAAAAAAAAAAACACCATTAAAAGAAAGCTCAGCTGGTTAACATAATAGCTCTACTATTTGAACTCCAGTTATGAATTGATGAACGTTCCTAAAAATCAATTTTCTCTTCAACATTTTTCCCACCTCAGACCACCACCACCCTTCTCTTTTCCACGCAGTCGATACGGTCAATAAGATGGGCCTCAATACTGGCCTTGTTTCTGCTCATTTAAGAAAGTGTGATAAACTGATGATTAGAGATCTGATAATTAGTGCAGGGGGCAAAGCAGGAGTGACATTACTCAACCCTGTGATAAAGATGCAGTTGCTGGCAGAGGAGTGAGGATGGGTTGAGGGGAATAATGAGTCGTTGCTAAACAATGTACATTGTTAGCAGATCTGACACCCACCAGTTAATTGAGGGTATTGTTAACCTTTACATATTGTTTGGGTCAAATTGGACCTGTCCTGACATTTAGCAGGATTAAAAATACCTTGAATGTCATCCTTTTAGCCTTAATTTTGGTGACTTTTCCTAAAGTGACCCAAAATACACAAAAACTATTTGAAAGTTTGACACTGTTGTGCAGGGGCTAGCTGACCTGGGTCGAAACTGACCTATATACTGTAAACTGAGATGGATTTCAAGAAAATGGTGGTTTTAAAGAATCTTGAGACTTTGACGTGGCACACGTCTGTGTTTTTTTTATGGGAAAGTGATGACAAAATTTGAGGTGTCACACGATTTTTCAGTCTTCCCACCACATTTGCCCAAGTTCCTGCAGTCATAGGGACCTGCTGGTCTTTGAGCATTCATGGGGGAACCTCCAAAGAGTTAAACAGTAAACATAGAAGTGATCATAGATAGTGCACAAAGGCAACAGATGTGCTACAGTAGTCAGAAGGTCCCCTGAAACAGATATGAGACCTGAAATAGGGCAGTCATGTTGGTGCACGAGCTATCACTGTCAACTCATACTAAGAAAGTTCCTGGTTCAAATCTAGGCAGAGCCTGTTTAAACTTTGCATGTTCTCCCCCAAGTAAAGAAATGCATGTTAGGCTAATTGGTGATTCTAAATCGGCCATGGGTATGAGGTAAATAAAGTCCTTGAATTGCACAGAATGTAGTGCTGTATTAATGTATAGTTAAAGTCTGAATTGTAGTTAAAAGTGGTTTAAGTGGTCAGTGAGATTAGATATAAATGCAAACATATTTGCTCTTGCTAAATAAAGCATCTGAAATATAATAAAATAATCTAAAACTAAACCAATCAGAGTTCTTTTTTTCTGAGCTGAGATCAAACTGAGAGCTTCGTGAGATTAAAGACAGAGATGAGAGATCCCAAGAGGGGCTGGAAAGTCCTAAGATTATAATGCACCTGAGCTGCCATTTCAGTGAGTGTGTGGGAAACACGTGAGAAATCCCATAAATGTAAGGTTTCCTCCCACTGCTTTAAATATGTTAATTTGAAATAAGCATGTTTTGTGTTTTCAGTGATTCTTAATGTTGAATTAATAATAATGATTACAGTACAGATGGTTGTTCTGAGGATTTTTGTGATATAGCAGTGAGGATATAGCAGTGAGTGCACACCAGCTGTAACGGTTATACAATAATGTAGTTATGTAACAAGCTCCAACAGTTTCAGAATTGTTTTGCCATTTTTACATACAATAAAATATATTTAAGTTGTTACAGCTATCATGTTCTCATTTCTTAGGTAAATCAAGACATGATACATGATAGCATACTATAAAGGTATGAAATAGGAAAAGTATGTAAAGGTTAAGGTTGCATGGTTCGTCATGAATGTCTTGAAAATAATGCTATGATACGCAGCAGACTTGCTCTTTTTTGTAGCTCTTTCAATTCAGATAAGGTTTCATTAAATTAGTGGTGAAGATTAAGTCCGTCACCCAGATTCTTATAAATCTTTCAAGGACAGTATGCAACTTCACCCTTTCCAGTTCATTTTAAACCAACGAGACGACTACAAATCAACATGGAAAAGGAATTTTGAACTCTCGTGTGAAATAACTTTTTCCGTTTTGGCAGAACACATTGTGCTCATGCAGGAACCTATCTGACATATTAGAAAACCACAATAGCACTGGAGAATTGTGGTTTAAAGTTTTTAAAGTTTGGTCCTGCATTTTTCTGAAAAGACATATTTGCCACTTTTTTGTTAATAATTATTGGAGGATTGGTGGTGTGAATTCCTTCAATCTAAGGCTTCGTAGGGCGATTAATAAAGAAAGAATGGGGGAAAAGCTTGTAGTTTTTAATGTTACACATTAATTCTAGTTTTCCTTTCATCTGTTTAGCTATTTAAAAATACATGTGTATGTATGTTTTTAATAATATGCAATATGCATATGTGAATTCAAATCCACAAACTGTCATGCATGGAAAACTGGTTGTAAAACACACATATCTCTGTGTAATTGTATTTGAATACATGCATGCTCAATGACATTGGCTATGTGGATGAACATAATAACATGTAAGTGCAACATGCACAATAGAAAGAGCATATGTACAGTCACTGGACACTTGTTGCGTAAAGGCTGTGGCACTTAAATGATGCTCAGTTGGCACTAAGGGCCCCAAAATGTGCCAAGAGATATCCACCACACCATTACACCACCAGCACCAACAGCCTGAAGAGTTGATACAAGGCTGGATGGATGCTTTCATTATGCCAAATTCACACTGTACCATCCAAATGCCACAAGAGACTCATTACCAAGCAACGTCTTTCCAATCTTCTGTGGTCCAATGTGTGAACTGTAGCTTCAGCTACAGGTGCGGTCTTCTGCTGCCCTTCTGTTTTATGGTCGTGTTGTGTATTCAGAGATGCTCTGCTGCACACCTTGGCTGTAATGGGTGACTGTTTATCAAACATTTAAACATACTGAATTGCTGCCGTGCAATTGGTTGATTGGGTACTACATATTTAATGAGCAGGTTAACAGTAAATATGCTTTTCATTGTTACAGCCAAATCTTCTATTTTTCTCCTATTTTTTTATTTTGTCATTCCCAATGTGTTTTTTTCCCCCTCACAATCTGTGCAGCCTTTGAGTACTCCTAAAAAAACATCAAGCTCACCATTCAAGATAACATGTGATGACATGTTGGCACGGGCATCACATGTTTTTCAAATGTACAAATTTCGGTGAAGTATTTTTATGCAAACAGACATGAATTATGTCTGTTTTGACACAAAGTCAGGTGACATGATATCCTTTAGGCATTCGCAAACAGCTTCAAGAGAGTGTGTCATATATCATAACATGTAAAAACAGACATACAGTATCGACTCGTGCTTACTGGAACAAAAGGCAGTTAACACCAACTGTCTTTTTACACCCTGGGGTCGTGGTAACCACTTGATGAAAAACAAGGAATGTGCAAACATTGCACATTTGCTTACAAACTGCAGGGGTGTTCAATTTAGCCCATATCCTTCCGGGCTTTTGACAAAATATTGCAATAATATAGCAATTTATTTCACAAGGAATGAGCCATGAATTTAATATCGAGGGAAGAGACTTAACAGAGGGCTGCCAGAAATGCAGCAGAGCGGCTAAAGTTAGAATCTTGGTCATCCCATCAGTTGTGTCTTTGACTGGAAACGTGCATGCTTTCATTTATGTGCATTCATCTGTGTGCTTAGTTCTGGTTTCATCTCTGAATGTCACTGAAATCTGATCAGCTACATCTACAAAGACATCCAGAAATCTCCTGGAAAAGCTGTTTATCTCTAAAATTAACCCAAACTATACAGCCATTTATTGGCATTGGTTTCCTAACATCCATTGTGCTTTTTGTTATGTTTCATACTTCATTCATTGTTGCTGTCTGAGATTTTCTCCTCTTGGATGTTCTTTCTTTCTTTCTTCCTTTCTTTTTTTTATTTTCACGCATGGAGTGGCAGTGGGACAAATGCACAGAACTGTGAAGATCCAACAGCGTGAACTGCCCTTCCCAAAATACCAAGTCTATAATTTGTAAAGTGACAGAGATGCAAAAAAAAGGAAAAGAAAAAAGAAAAGATGTGTGTGAAGGCTTGCATGGTTATAAAAAAAATATGAGGGACGTTATGACACTGTGGTTTAATGTAGATAATTGAACAGCACTCATTACTAAACAAGAAAAGAACACCTAGTAAAACGCATATATGCACATACAGATGTGCACAGTTTAATAATACATTCAATTAGCAATGGCTCGCACGGTTATATACTAAAAAGGTTCACGCTTACACAAAAGGGCACACAACGATTAACGGTAGGTGGTATCAAAGGTGTCAGTTCCTATACTCTCATCAAAGGAATTCCATGAAAAATCAGTAAGGAGCACAAACAAATGCTGTGCAGACGGGGTGAAAAATCTCTGGTGTTATTAATGTATAATGCCGGTCTTTCTCAAAGTCTCCAGAGGAGGGGCAAAAACCACTCACACCTCTGAAGTGCAAAGTCAAAGGCAGTCTTGCATCTCTCCCCGGCTCCCTCTGTTAATTCCCTAACTTAGCCCGAGGTTAGCCAAAGGTGTGGGACAAGATGGAGGTTACTGATACATCAGACTCTTTGCAGTCTTCGCTCTGCCCTATTCCTTTTTTCAGCTGCAATATCAACCCCGTGGGGCAGAACTATTTCATCAAACGCAGCGCACACGCAGCCAACTGCAAACACACATTCTTGAGCACTGGAGGTCCAGTGAGTACAAATTCAGATTGAGGTGACATTTACTAATGAGGCTAATTAGGCACAAATCTGGGAGTTGGAACTACATAAGTGGTGGTGGTGCTGATGATGATCACAAAAGAGACTGTAATGATTATGATCTTGGAAATATGGTGGGAGACTTCTGTATCTAAGCTATTAACTATGATTATGCTCTCTGTGTGTGATGTTTTACAGTATCCGTAGCCTGATTATGCTCCACGCGTAGCTGTGGTCCATTTATGAGTCAGGTGTCCCTTCGATCCACGCTTTCAATCTGAGAGCTAATGTTGTATAACTTATATACTCCGTGTTTTGCCATCTATGTCTTGTTTGCACGGTGTTTACCTTTTGGCTCCCTGTCAGAATGTCTCGGTGAGCTGCTGGGTTGTGTTTGCTGAATGGTTTGTAATTATCCGCAGGCCTCCCATGGGCAATGCTTCGGGGCACCTTTACAAGTTTGCAGTACTCTGATTAACCCCTTTTTACTTGAAGCTACTGCTCTTTGTAGGATGTTTGAAAACACAGTTTTCACATTTAGTTTGAGAGATGCAGATAGTAGAAAGTAGGAGTATTCATAAAAACCAACCCACCCTTCTGCTTTAATACACACTCACCTCTCAGCCTCTGACTTCCCAGTTTACTTTCCTAAGCAACTCATTGATGTGTATATGCAAAAACAAGCACACCTACCAAAACACACACAAGTATTTGACTCTGATGAATCCTGTAATATGTAAAGTCTCTTAATGTATGTGGGACTCAGCTCTCAGAGTGGTTTAAATCCAATCTGTACCTCTTTAAGGGATTGGGCATTAAGTAGGAAGGAAGTAATCCAAAAATACTTGTTCATCTCGTAGGGCCATATAACTCCATTGAGTATCTTTACCCCCTACAAGGACGACCCTGTATATCTGAAGTAGTTCAAGACTTAATGTGACTCATATAATGCCCTTAAATCTCTTTGATGCCCCAAATTGCACATGTTTAGCTGTTTTCCTCTGTGGAACACGACTAAGTCTACCTAAGGCTTTTTCTTTTCTTTTTTTTTAAAAAAGGGAAAAAAAGAAAATAGAAACCAGTGGCCTCCTTTCCCAATATAGTGTCAGCTTTTCTTCTGCCTTGTGTTTACAGGTGTTAGAACTAAACACACAGGCTTCAGCATCACATGCTCACAGTTACCTGATGAAGGCTATTTATTTCCCCAAAAGACAGACGGATACCTCATTTTACCATTTAACCTTACAACGTCCTTAAGCTGTAGGTAGCTCCTGGGTAGGAAAGGATGCCCCACTATTTTTTTTAGCCCCTGAAATCTCCTGTGAGTGTAATCTGCACAAAGTGAAAGAGACATTAAATAACACAAGGATTTCCTTAATACTCCTGGGTCATTACATTTGGAAAGAAAATGCTTCTCTTTTAATGTGGACCGCCCACCCAAATCTCATTTTAAAACATGGTGTGGCTGAAGTGAAAATTAACTTTGCATGTGAGGTGAATTGGTAAAGTCTACAATAATGCTAGATCAGGATGTATCTCCCCAAAACAACAGATGGCTGAGGGTGGTTGCTCTTATTACATTCATGGTATATGCAAATGGTAGACACTCAGATTTTCTTTCATTTCAGGATCATAGATTACAGTTCTGATTGCCATCACAGGACACAGAAACTATGTGTTTCTGCATGTTTCTTTGTAGTAGCTGGGTGTGGCGTATGGTGCCAGAGCATATGAATTGGATGGGCAACCAACTTTGTCAGCAGGCCATTTGTATGAAACCACTTTGCTATGAATTAAAAACAAAAGAAAACTGAAATACTCATATTGTCACATAGGTGCATAAGTGCAACTGTACTTGCACCCTATGTCAACAAAACAGAGGTTATAAATTAAAATACACAGCAAAAATGTAAATGTATATTTAAAATAGTACTACAAGAGTCAATATTACATGATTAATAAACCTATATAAATTTACAGGCCACACAACAAATCTATAGATAAATAAACTACGTCACAAATCTTATTACAACCATACACGGACAGTGCCCTCACAGAGAAATGTAGCCACGGTTCTAGAAGTGCAAAAATATCAGTGTTAGATTGCAAAGGCAAAGGTAGGACACAAGCAGGAGGGAGAGAAGTTTTCTTTAAGTGCAGAAATGGATCAATGAACTCACCGCACACTAGGACGATGGGCTGTGAGTACAGAATATCTTCAACACATTTCCATTTGTTTTGCAATTTTTGAGTGAGGTCATGCTTTTAAACTACCCTAGGAGCTGCTCGGCCTTGGAAACCCACACTGTTAAGCTCCCAGGTGCACAGTTTTTTTTGTGCTGATGTTAAGGCTAGAGGAGGCTTGGAAGTCTGAGGTTATTAAGTCACTTTGTGGGTGAGTTGGTTGCTCAGTTTGCACCACGTTTTAGGGCACACTGCACGCCCTGCTGAAGTATGCCAAGTTTTCAGTTAATATTTATTTTGGAATCACATTTTTTGTGCAGAATTACTATTTTAAGCCTGGTAAACTTTGCTACTGTTGATATAAAGATACATTTTAAAAATCAGTTCACTTCTAACTTTTCTGTTCTGTGACACAACACTTGTTCCCTTAACTTCAGTGCCATTTATGTGCTTGAATGAGTCATAGGTCAGTGTAAAGTAGCCTAACAGGACAAAAGCATTCCTCCAAAAATGGTCAAGTACAAGAGCTGAACTGAAAGTGAATGAAAAAGCAGCCAGTGCCCCAAGAAAAACTTTTAAAGTCTTACAGAAGGCCTGGAGAACTATTGCTCACGACCACTTTAAAAAAAAATTACAAGAAAGTCTGACTCCTTGGAAACAAAATGTGTCTCAAGACTTCTGCACAGTACTGTAAGGGAGTGTAGCCACACACATCAGGAAATGTGAATTATTCATGCAACATAATACACAACCAAGATGTTT
The DNA here is from genome assembly GCF_057381915.1 of Diplotaxodon limnothrissa. NCBI lineage: Eukaryota > Metazoa > Chordata > Actinopteri > Cichliformes > Cichlidae > Diplotaxodon > Diplotaxodon limnothrissa. The sequence continues at coordinate 53,578,587 of NC_140602.1, read as the reverse complement.
GTCATAAATTTGTCATTTCTTTGACCAAAGGCTTTTGGTTTTCTTGATTCTCTAGGAGTTGTAGTTTTCTGTTTTGTCTCTCAGTAGTAGTAGTGTCTCATAGTGCCGTATTATTCAAAACATGTCAGGCTTTGGTTCTTGATTTAGTAAAAATGTTTTTGACACCCTGTTATGCTTATTAACTTTAGCAAATTAATGTAACTTATATAACGGTTGATTCATTACTACACTGAGTGTGTGCTTTCTGGGTTTAGTTGCCTGTACAACATGATTTTTCCCCGCTGAATATCTTTATTTTTTATATTCATGAACACACCGAGGTCCTGCTAAATAAATGTCTATACTTATATAACAATGAGTGTCAGTCGTGTTTACTGCGAGGCTAAAATGGAAACATTATGTATATAACACAATGCACTTGTATCCTGCATCCACTTTCAACTTAACCTGAAGCTTTGCAACAGTCAGATGTGCACTGCATAGACTGCTGATGAAACAATTCAGTTCATAGCACTAAATCACAACAACCGTTGCCTTGAGATGCTTTATATTTTAAGGTAAAGACTCAACAATAATACAGACAAAATCCCAGACGACCCCCTATGGTGACAGCGGGAAGGAAAACCTCCCTGGCAGAACCAGACTCGGGGAGGGGCAGCCATCTACAGCGACTGTTTTGGGGTGAGAGGAGCGAGAAAGAAACAAGTTTGTATGTTAGTATTTATTACAGTGAGTTTCTCTTGAGCTATTTCCTTTTGTCATCATTGGTAATTGCCCACTGCTAAGAGTTTTCGGTCACTGTATTAGCATATATTTACTGGCTTCCTGTTTTAATTTGAAGTCTCTGACTTCAGTTAGTTGCATTTCTGTTTCCAGTCGTTTTATGTCAAACCTGTCAGTAATGAGTCTACGTATATGTTTATGTTTATTTATCTGTGGTGATTTTAACATTGATTTGCTAAATCCAACAAGGTTAAAAGCCATTGATGACTTTACTGACACAATGTACAGCTTATCACTATATCCAACAATAACAAAGCCAAGCAGAATAACTTCACATAGCGCCACTATTATTGACAACATTTTTACTAATGTCATGGATTTCCAAATTAATAGTGGTCTGCTTGTCTGTGATATAACTGACCACTTACCAGTTTTTACTTTGTGTGACTGTGATTTAAAAAAAATAGATACCAAGATCATGATAGCAAAGCGAACAATAAATGAAGAAGCAATTCATGCCTTCAATTTCGATTTAGCACAACAAGATTGGAGTTCGGTGTATGAAGAGTCAGATGTGGACAAGGCTTATGACAATTTCCTAGATATTTTTACTATGTGGTACAATAAACATTGTCCTGTAAACGAACACATGACAAAGAAAAAAAAGATAAAAAGTCCTTGGCTCACAAAAGGAATTATTAATGCTTGCAAAAAGAAAAACAATCTGTATAAACAGTTTATCAAAGTAAAAACAAAAGAAGTGGAACAAAGATATAAAGCATATAGAAATAAATTGACTGATATTATAAGAACGAGCAAACAACTTTATTATAGAAGAAGATTATATGAAAATAAAAACAATATAAAAGGAACTTGGGATGTGTTAAACAACTTAATTAAACAAGGATCTTCTGGAACATCATATCCTGAATATTTTACTGATGCAAATGGTGAAAATCACAACATGAGTAATATTGTCGATGGGTTCAATAAATTCTTCATAAATGTTGGCCCTGAACTAGCAGCGGACATCCCGTGTCATAAAAATGAAAATATCAGTAATATAAAATCAAATCCCTTTTCACTGTTCCTCTCAGCTACAAATGAGCAAGAAGTAATAAATATCACATTAAAATGTAAAAGTAAGTCTTCAATGGATTATCATGACATCTGTAGTTAAACAGGTTATTCTGAATATTGCTAGTCCCTTAACATATATCTGTAATTTATCATTTCAGTCCGGTTGTTTTCCAAAAAAAATGAAAATTGCGAAAGTAATACCACTATATAAAAGTAATGACAAACACAGTTTTACCAATTATAGGCCTATTTCTCTACTGCCTCAATTCTCAAAAATTCTAGAAAAACTTTTTAATTCAAGATTAGAAAAATTCCTTGAAAAACATCAAATAATAAATGTTGGTCAGTATGGCTTCAGAACGCAAAGAACCACTTCAATGGCGATAATTGAGGCAGTAGAAGAAATTACTGATACACTGGATAAAAATAAATATGCAGTTGGTATTTTTGTTGACCTCAAAAAGGCCTTCGACACAATCAATCACTCAATTTTACTGGATAAATTGGAAAGATATGGTATTCGAGGGAAAGCTGGTAACTGGATAAAAAGTTACCTAACAGGTCGGGAACAATATGTTAGCATAGGGCATTACCATTCAGAGAAACTTGGTATTACATGTGGTGTTCCCCAAGGGTCAGTGTTGGGACCAAAACTTTTCAATGTATACATAAATGATATTTTTGATGTTTCTCAAGTACTTAAACTCATACTGTTCGCAGATGACACCAACATATTTTTCAGTAGCGATGATTATACTGATCTTGTAATGACTGTAAACAGGGAGCTAAAATTAATAAAAAAATGGATGGACATAAATAAATTATCATTAAATATAAATAAAACTAAAGCAATGTTTTTTGGTAATTTAAAATATAATATAGAATTACCAATTATCATTGAAGGTGTACCAATTGATAATGTGAGTGAAAACAAATTTTTGGGAGTTATAATTGATAACAAAATTTCATGGAAACCCCACGTCAGACACATAAAAACCAAAATTTCCAGAAGCCTCGCAGTTTTGAACAAAGTGAAACAATTCCTTGATAAAGATGCACTTCGTACTCTGTACTGTACCCTGGTTCTTCCATATCTTACATATTGTGTGGAAGTGTGGGGAAATACATATAAAAATACAACTAATCCATTAGTCATAGTATAGAAACGAGCACTGCGTATTATTCACAAGGCTGGTTATCTAGACATACTCACAAATTCTTTCTTCAAGCAAAGTTACTTAAATTCCAGGATCTGGTTAATTACAATACATCCATAATTTTGTATAAAGCTTTTACTAAACTTTTACCGGCAAATTTACAAACTAGATTTGAAATTCGAGAAAAGGTTTATAATGTGAGAGGCTTTGGAGAATTCAAATTACCCAGAACTCGAACAACCCGTAAAGGCTTTTGTGTGTCTGTATGTGGTGTGAAAATCTGGAACAGTCTGAGTTTACAATTGAAACAATGCAAAAATATTCATAGATTTAAATTTCTCTACAAACAGTTGGTCTGGTCACAGTATACTCAATGATGGGTTTTAGTGTGCTCTGTAATGTCTGTCCTCTTACCATTGCTGGTATGGATTCCAAAATAAAAAATAAAAAATAAAGTGTGCGTATGTATGTACATATATGTACTTGTGTGTGTAGATATATATGTATGTATATGTATGTGTGTCTGTTACTTGTAGTTATTACTGCCTGTTACCTGTGGTAATGCAATTTATAATTTATATATTCTGTATTCAGTTATGAAGGCTCTAATTGTTGGTTGCGAGCTGCCGCTTAGATGCTTGTATCTGCCCGGGGCTGTTGATGGGTCTGTATGCAATGATGGGCGTAGCTGCGGGAAGTTTATTGGTTTTTTTTGTTGATGAGTGAGTATAGGGGTGGGATTTAATAAGTTTTCTTCGTCCCACTCCTTTTTCAGGCAAGTTTTGTTTTTTGTTTTGTGTATTTTATGTTCAATATAGGTATTTGTTGTGCCTGAAAATGAATTAAAAAAAAAAAAAAAAAAAAAAAATGCCTGCAGCTTTGATTTGCTCGATCGTATTGTTTCTTTGCTTAAGGTGTTCAGGCATCATTTCTTGTTTCCCATGTTTCAAGTCTTTTTCTTGTTTCTTTGTTTACTTTGCCTTCTGGTCTGTTTATTGGATTTTGACTTTTGCTCACTGAACTGTTTGCCTGCCTCACTGTCTGTGACCATCTCCTGTTTTTGGATTAAAGATTTGGAATTTGGACTTTAACTCTGTTCTCAGGGTGGCCTGTGTTTGGATCCTCCTCCTGTGGAATTGTTGGACTATGCCTGCACCAGTGAATGAAGAAAATATTAATGTTCACACAGTCATGTGTCATGTTTATGAATTTGAATGCAATCATCGCATTTTATTGTATTATTACTGTAAATGTGAAATTGATTTTAGCTGCATGGCTTTTTAATATTTTCACAGCAGAGTCCTGCATAATTATGAATACACATAAACATCCTCCTGAACACATGAATTTAATTTTCTGTTCTATCTTTTTTTCTCATTTGACTGTGAAGAATCAAATAGGTTATATAATGTGTGTGGGATTTTTAATGATGACAGTTCTCACATGGAGCTGTGTGTCATTTGGCCTAATGGGAACAACTGGCCAACTCTCTTTGCAGGACCATCAAAGTCGTGCCTCGTGTCTGATTACACAGCACAGAGGACAGATGTTTATCTGTCAGCTGTGATGTTCGACATGTTGTAGCTCATCACAGAAACGGTTTGCTCGCTAACATAAGCCGAATGCCATGAAATGTAGTTAAATAGCATTGCAGTCATTCACCTTGGGATTCATTAGCATAATTCCACCTTTAATTGATTTATTGGGGGGCTGTTTTGTTGTCCTTTTGGATGAGATGAACCTGATTAAGGTGATCCATTTGTCAGGTCTGACCGTTGGGCTCTATGTATCAATGTGTATTGTACATGTTCTAGCCATTTGAGCAAATTGTTATGCAGGTAATATTATCTAGGTCCCACAACAAGCACAATAGCAGCAACAAAATAAATTCGGATCTGTTTATAGTTAAATAATAGCCATGTTTTTGTGCCCTTCTCTCTCATACGTTATTAAGGACCAATGTAATGTGTATGTTGTGTCTACGGCATGTATTCCAGAATTGAACGTTTGTGGTCATCACCAGAATTTTGCGGTGTTGCACCATGTGACCGCAGAGCTCTGGAAATGAATAAGCTGTAGTTTGTGCGAGAGAGTCTCTCCTGTGCCGATATGCAGTAATGTGTGTGAATTATCAAGGTAGAGAGATGAAATTCTTCACTCCGCCTGTGTCAGTGCACTTTCAGGTGAAACCAAAGAGCCTGAACCAAAGAGAAGAATGAAAATGATATATAATAATCATAATATCACAGTCTTGCTGCTTGAAGTATCAGAGCTATTGGAGATGATTGCAGATAGGTCAGGACAGAATGTCAACCTATTGAATTCATTCCTGACTTGAAGGAAAGGTAAAACAGCACCTTGATTAAAGAGGGGTGTGTGGGTTGAGTTGCCATGGATGAAAGAGGATCCAACTCTTTAATCTTTTGGTGTAGAAAAACATATCTATCCATACACAAAAACTGTAAATTACTTATGTTGGGAGCAAGCCAAAGGTGAAAGGCTCTGTTCTCCTAAAAGCTTTGGCTGACCCTAATATATTTGGGGTTGTGTCTATTTTGAATCTCGACAGTATTATATTTAATACCAAGAAATAATATCAAGTTTTTGAATAATTTATGCTTGCCTAAAAAGGCTGAATGCTCTTATTGCTTGCTTGTGGTTATACTCTGCCACCAGTCAGTGATTAATATCTAAATTTGGACGTAGCTCACTCCCTCAAGAATTGTGTTCAAATACTTAACTCGGTACTTTGGGAGTGAGAACAGAAATCCTCTGTTTGATGCGCCCGTACTAAACATAGTGCAAATGTTCATATTAAATAAATCTGCACAGTATTCACTTTATTTCCACAGACTATCCAAAGGCAACAAATAATGCATAATTCGAGATGAGCCAAAGCCGAAAAACACCATAAAAATATTACGAGTCCACCCAATTAATGTGCTTCAAACAAGTATTGATGAAATTCATGACAAATAATCAAATTTGATTAAATATTGTAACGTTCACAAGAACCAGACGGTTGGGGTCTCAGTTTGTCCGTTTATTCGGCACATAAGCCAGCGGGTTGTTAACTCAGGGGGAAGCGCTCTCGAACTACACCTCTCTTCAGCCTGGCACACACACAGAACAACCAGGTCCCCCCACCCCTTCCTGTACACCACCCTCACTACTTCCTGCAGCCCAACCAAACATGAATCTTAAAGGAACAACAACAGTGTGCAGAGAAAACCAACATGTCACTGTCCAGTAACACTTAACCATCGTTACACTGCCCCCCCAGCAATAAGTTCCTCGTCCCCGAGGGAACGACACAGTCTCTGAGGCGGGGCGGTAGCCTACGTTCCCTCCTTGACCTCCTGAGCCCCTGAGGAGGACGCGGAGCTTCGGGGCTTTGGGGTGAAGAGTCCGAGGGGGGGGAACGCAGCCCCGGTCGGGGGCCCCTCTGAGCAGGGTCATGGACGCTCTGTACACGTCCCTCTGGAAAGGAGGGGAGGGACTGTCCTCTGTAGGGGGCCATCCGGTCTCTGTGCAGCGCTACTATCCTCCCCCTAGGAGGCAACTGCACCCTGTAAACAACCTCCCCCACTCGCTCTAGGACGCTGCAAGGCCCCACCCAGCTGCTATCCAGTTTAGGACACCGTCCCTTCTTCCTCTTTGGGCTGTAGACCCACACCAGCTCCCCAGCACGGAAGTGCCTCCCTTTAGTGGTGATGTCGTAATTCCTCTTTTGGCGCAGGCCTGCCTTCGCCAGCTGCTCTCGGGCGTAGGAATGTGCAGAATCCAGCCGGTCCTGCAGCTTCCTTGCGTAGTCCCGGCCCGGTGGTGCCTCTGGCGCGTCCGGGGGTTTCCCAAAAGCCAACTCTGCAGGAGTTCTCAGCTCTCTCCCTAACATGAGCAGGGCAGGCGTACATTGGGTGGAGTCCTGCACTGCCGACCTGTAGGCCATGAGGGTAAGGGGAAGATGGTAATCCCAGTCCCGTTGGTGTTCTGAGGTAAGGATGGCTAGCTGCTGGGCCAGCGTCCTGTTAAACCTTTCCACCAGCCCATCGCTTTGGGGGTGAAGTGGGGTGGTGCGGGTTTTCTTAGTCCCAAGGCGTTCACACATGGCAGCAAATACCTTGGACTCAAAGTTACGCCCCTGGTCACTGTGGAGGGTCTCTGCTGTTCCAAAGCGGCTGAACATCCCCTCCACTAATACATCAGCGACCGTCTCAGCCTCCTGATCTGGGATGGCGTATGCTTCCGGCCACTTGGTAAAATAGTCCATGGCCACAAGAACATAGCGGTTTCCTCTGTCTGTGCGAGGAAATGGGCCCATGACGTCCACAGCTACTCGCTCCATTGGGGCTCCTGCTGGTTGCTGCTGAAGCTGAGCCCGGGACTGGTCTTGTGGCCCTTTGTGTGAGGAACATGCATCACAGCTGCGGCAAAAGTCCTCCACATCCCTCCGCTGTTGACCCCAGTAATAGCCCTGGCGGAGGCGGCGAAGAGTCTTGGAGACCCCAAAGTGGCCAGAGCCAGTGCTCCCATGGCAGGCTCCCAGCACAGCTGACCTCAGCGACCTTGGCACCACAACCTGCCACCTCTCCTCCCCCGTGGCAGGATCCTTCCAGGCACGCTCCAACACCCCCTCCTTCAGCCTGAGAGCTGCAAACTTGGCCCACAGCCCCCTGGTACAGATGGAAAACCCAGTGACCTCATCCCAAAGGGGTTGCTCCCCCTTCTCCAGCCACTGCAGGACCGGCAGCAGGTCTGTGTCTTGTTCCTGCCGTGCCCTCCACTCCGCTGCATCCACCACCAGAAGAACCCTGCAGGCGAGCTGTGCTGCTCCGTCTATTGTCGTGAGTTCCCGCTCTATTTCCTCTCGCTTCTCACAGTAACGGCAGCCAGCTGCAGCACATGGGCGGCGAGAGAGGGCGTCTGCGTTAGAATGGTGCGTCCCTGCTCTGTGCTCCACGGTGAAATTGAAGGCTTGGAGCTCCTCCAGCCAGCGAGCCACCTGTCCCTCTGGCTCCCTGAAAGACATCAGCCACTGAAGGGCAGCATGATCAGTTCTGACAACAAATGCTGTGCCGCACAGGTAGTATTTAAAGTGTCTCACCCCCGCCACCACAGCCAACAGCTCTCGTCGTGTGACACAGTAGCGCCGCTCGCTCCTGTTCAGGACCCGGCTGAAGTACGCCACCACCTTCTCCCCTTCCGGTCCAACCTGCGACAACACCGCTCCCAGCCCCACATTACTTGCGTCAGTGTCCAGGACAAAAGGCAGGGCGGGGTCAGGGGGGGCAAGGACTGGGGACTCTGTCAGCGATCTGCGGAGGGTGTCGAACGCCTGCTGACAGTCCTGGGTCCAGATGAAGTCACGGTCCTTCTGCAGCAGGTGGAAGAGTGGTGCGGCTATGGAGGAAAAGCCCTTCACAAACCTCCTGTAATAAGACGCCAGTCCTAGGAAGCTTTTGAGCTGTTTCTGGTCTGCTGGTGTGGGCCACTCGGTAATGGTGTGAATTTTTTCCTCCAAAGTGCTGATGCCCTCACGACCCAGCTTGTGGCCCAGAAACTCCACCTCCCTCCTCATGAAGTGGCACTTGTCGGGATGCAGCTTCAGGCCTGCAGCCGCCACCCTCTCCAACACTTGTCTCAGGGCATCCAGGGCAGCATCAAAGGAGCTCCCGTGCACTAGAAGATCATCCAGGTAAACCAGACACCGTTGCCGTGGGACGCCAGCCAGCACACTGTCCATGAGCCTCTCGAAGGTCGCAGGAGCGTTGCAAAGGCCAAAACTCAGGACTTTGAACTGCCATAGTCCCCTGTTAGTGCAGAAGGCTGTCTTCGGTCTGGATTCCGGGGACAGTGGCACCTGCCAGTAGCCACTCCGCAGGTCCAGGGTGGAAAACCAGGAGGACCCGGCTACTAAGTCGAGGGACTCATCAATCCTGGGAAGGGGGTAAGAGTCTTTCTTCGTCACTTTGTTGAGTGGTCTGTAGTCCACACAGAAACGCATCCTAGGACTTTTTTTCTTAGGCACCATCACCACCGCGGAGGCCCACGGGCTATCAGATGGCTCTATGATGCCCGCCTTCATCATTTCACACAGCTCCCTGTCTGCAGCCTCCTGATGAGCCAGGGGCAGGCGGCGGGGGCGCACTTTAATAGGCTGGGCATCCCCGGTCTCAATGACGTGCTCTACCAAGTGTGTCAAGCCAACATCACTTTCTTTCAGGGCAAAAATGTCACTAAACTCTTTTAGTACCTGCCATAGACTCTCTTGCTGCTGTGGAGTCAGCCCCTCACAGTTCTTTGACCAGATACTCCTCACTGCTGAGAGCCTCTCCTCCTCCTCCTCCTCCGCTCGCTGTTTTGCTGGCGGGTCTGCAGGGGTCTCTGCGGTGGAGGTGGACGCCGCGGCAGATGCTGTGCAGACCAGGGGAGGAATAAGCGGCACCTTCTTCCCATCAGGGAGTACGAGGAGGCCTTTGCCTAAGTCCAGTACACCACCAATGGCTCGTAAAAAATCCAGCCCAAGGATGCAGGCGTCCTGCACGTCAGCCACCCAGGCAGCATAAGACACACCGAGGTCCCCCACCTTGAACTGGAACACTCCCTTCCCTCTCATTGGGGCCAGATCACCGGTCACAGTCTTAAGTTGCACGTTAGTCGGTTGTACAGCAGCTCCGGTTGGGACAATATCGGGTCGGACCAGCGTTGCATTGGATCCCGTGTCCAGCAGGGCCGTACAGGACACCCCCGCAATCGTCACTGGAACATGGCAAAAGCCGCCAACCTGGGTCCAGCCCACAGTGATGGCCGCACCGGGTGGAGGTGGCGGTGGTGTGGGGATGTCGTTCTCCCAGGCCCGTGTACTCCCGCCTACACGGGCCCGTGGGCGTTTCCCTGAACCGCTGCAAGCTTGGGGCACTGCCTGATGAGGTGTCCGACTTGTCCACATCCCCAGCAGCTCTGAGGTCGGCGGTGTGGGCCAGCCCGAGGGGAAGGCGACTGCAGCGAAGCTGTCTGCACCAAACTGCACAGGCCCGCTGGCGTCTCCATCTGTTCCACAGGTGCTGACACAGCCCTCACCACGTGTGCGTCGTCAGCGCCCCCAGAGGATCCTGCAAGCATCTCCCTCTCCAACGCTAGCTCCAGGGCTGCACTGAGTGTGGCCGGCCGAGCAAGCTGAGTTTGCATGCGGAGCTCTTTAGGGCTCAGGGCCTGCAGGAACTGGTCCCGAGCTAACTCCGCCTGCACTGATGGTGGCATGCTGTCATACGCCCTCCGGCAAAGGCACTCGACTTCATGGGCCAAAATGCGGAGGGGCTCACCTGGCAATCTGCGTCTGTTGTGGAACTCCGACCTCAGCAGCACTGGTTGGTTATACTGCCCGAAGCGCCTCTGAAGTGCTCCGACCAGAGCATTATAATCTCCCCTCTGCTCCTCGGTCAGCAGCAGCAGGCATGCAGCTGCATCCTCACACAGGCACAAAGCCAATTGGAGAGCTTTATGTTCCTCAGACCAGCCAGCTGCAACAGCTAACAGCTCGAACTGTGCGATAAACACTCCCCATGGCGTCTTGCCGCTGAACTTAGGCGTTTTTATATTCGCTGCAGCTTGCTGGGCGCCGCCATGTTTGTTTACATCACGTGACGGCGCGCCAAGCGAGGTCGACTCCTTCCCGCCGGAATCGCGGCCGCTGTGCGAACAGTTCCCGAGCCTAGTCAAACCTGGAGAAAATCCAGCCTCGGCAGACAGCCGCAGCGCCGTTTCCCTCACTCCATGGGCGGGCGAGCGCGGACGAACCTCCCTCTCCTCCGTCTCCTTCTTAATCCTGCCCGGCAACATCCTCGTCTTGTAACGGCAAGCGTCGCCGGCAACAGGGTCTCGGGCGTTCTGGGGTTCTTTTTTCTTTCTTCACTTCTGACACCAATGTAACGTTCACAAGAACCAGACGGTTGGGGTCTCAGTTTGTCCGTTTATTCGGCACATAAGCCAGCGGGTTGTTAACTCAGGGGGAAGCGCTCTCGAACTACACCTCTCTTCAGCCTGGCACACACACAGAACAACCAGGTCCCCCCACCCCTTCCTGTACACCACCCTCACTACTTCCTGCAGCCCAACCAAACATGAATCTTAAAGGAACAACAACAGTGTGCAGAGAAAACCAACATGTCACTGTCCAGTAACACTTAACCATCGTTACAATATTTTAATAGCCCACACAGAGAACATCAAAGAAACAAACAAAAGAAAGATCTCCACCGTAAAAAAACGCAGAGTATTTTATAAATTAAAGGTGAACTTAATAAATTTTAAACATCATGGTTTCTTTAGGTTTTGGGATACTCTCATGTAAGAGAAACTGTGTATAAATAAAATATAAAAAACTGTTTGTAGTCCTACAGGAGGCTGTGCAAAGTCTAATAAATTTTCTCAAGTCATGTCACTTGGCAATGTCAGCAGGGGTGAAACAAGTGCTGTAAATTTTTAATTGAAAGCAAAAACGGAGGTTAGAAAGAATGAGCTTACCAGACATCTGTAGCCTACAGCTCATATGTGCTTGACATGATTTGATTATACCATTGTGGGCATGTGTTACTAGTAGGGTTGCCAACCGTCCCTTAAAAAACGGAATCGTCCCGTATTTAGAAACAAAAGTTCACGTCCCGTATTGAGCTAATAAGGGACGCACTTTATCCCGTAATACAGTGAGAATCAAAAGTAGTCTATAACTTTTAATGGAATTAACACTTTGTTTGAAAACATAATTCCCAGCCCCTCTCCTGCTTTGTGACCAATGCGCTGACAGCACACTTATGACAATTCGAGTATGACAAGTCAGATTATCGCTTATCTCATTGGTCGAGGAAAGGTCGCTTACGAAGAAAATACCGGCCAACAGGGAAACAAACGCCGACACTGCGGTGCAAGTCTCGGACGGCACACTGTGCCTCCATAAAATGAAGGTTATAACAGAAAATCTGTCGCTCTCTCTCTCTGTCTGTCTTTCACTCACACAGACACGCACACCGCCACCATCAACTTTGCTAAATTGCTAATGAAAAACATTAATAAGGCAGCTGTGATTGAGCAACAGTGTAAATCCAACTATTTTCACGGTTGTTATGGTCGTGATAATTTTGTGATGCCACATCGAAAAGGCTCGGATGAGCTTTCCAAAGTTCTACAAGTTGTGCCTCCATCGCTTGTGTCCAGATCACACGCTGCACAGCCGTGCTGCTCCATCTTTTTCACCGACGTTTATGTGTTTGCGCGTGAGCAATGTGAGCGCCTGTGGTGACACCCTCACGAGCGATTGATGATCGGGAGCTGCTCGAGGTGTTAATCGCTTCTCGTTACCCCACGTATACTACACGATGCACGATGAAGGCCAAAATCGGGCCGATCACCAAATCGGTCGCACGACTCAAAAATCGGCTCAAAATGGGCCAAAAATCGCACAGTGTAAGCCCAGCATTAGAGCAGCAATGTTTGTTCGCTCAGAGAAAGAAAAAAAAGGCTGCAAAAGTACAGGGAGGAATGGGAAAAGGAAAACACCTGGCTGGAAAAGTGCACTATAAAGCGCACTGCACTGTGTGCTGGCGCACTTTTTCCATAGGCATGCTTCTAATGGGCACATGAAGAACACGAGGGGCGTGAAAGCTCGGGGAACCCTTAACCAATTTCTTGTCCACCAGGCATGGCAGAAGCAGATATGGTATGTAAACACTGGTTTGTTTTTTTAAACCCTCTGGTTAAGGTTAATATGGGCATGTGCAGTGAATATCAGCGCTATGTGGCCAGAAGTGTGATAATATAACTTATTTTGTGTAATAAACAACTGCAAGGATAAATGATTACAACAAATAGATGACTAATACATAAAAGTAATACATAGATGAATAATGATGATGAGTTATGATGCGTAATCATGGGAACAAGCGGGTTTACAAACAGGAGCAGCTAATTAGCATTAGAAAAGCTGAAATAATACCTCAGCTGAAGCCAATTGTACTAAATGCACTATATGTGCACTGTTACAAGAATATTTTTGTTCTATTGCTTTCTATTAATTTATATAATTTTAAGTTAAGCAGGACAGAGTTCTTTTAAAGAAAGATTTACTTATATTCTCAAAAGTTAAGCATGACAGGCTTCTGTTTAAGAAAGAGACCTGTTTTACTGTGTTAATGTTGTCATTTTGAGCTAAAAATAAATGGCTAAATGATCATTTGTTTCACATATAGTCATATCACAAAGAATATGCATCTGCTTAAATCAAGTTCAAGTCAAATGGTTAAAAAATAATTTCACACACAAAAAAAGAGCTACCACACTGGGAAGGGTGAAGACAACTGGGTTGCCCAGCCCTGGCCACGAGGTGTCCCTTATTTATTTTTCAGGGAGTTGGCAACCCTAGTTACTAGTAGCCCAGGATCATACCACAGACTGAAAAGAAATGAATAAAATACATTAACATTTGATAATGCACTACAGTCTTGATGACATCTCTAAACTTGCAATCACAGCACATGAAATGCAGAAGATTTGCAGTGAAATCAGTTTAATTAATCCAGTGGATTTTCTGTAAGTGGCCCTAGCTCTATCCATTGGGGCTAACAATTCCTACACTGTCTCATGGAATTTTGTTATAAATATTTAATTTATTGCAATTATTAATCCCTGGCTCTCTCTACTATAATTTTCCACTAGTCCTGTCTATCTGCTTTCATCTCTTTCCCCTCACTCCCAGTAATTCGCAGCAGATGGTCCATGAGCCTGGCTCTTTTGAAGGTTTCTTCCAGTTGAAAGGGAGTTTTTTTTATTGCCACTGTCACCAATTGCTCACTCACGGGAGCACATCTGATTGTTGGGGTTTTCTCTCTATTATTGTAGGTCTTTATCTTACAATAAGTAAAGTAATATGAGGTGATTGTTATTGTGAATTGGTGCTATATAAATAAAATTGAATTGAATTCTGTTAATGAATATAGATACCAAAAAGCTGAAAGTTGTCAATACGGGATTCTGAAAATGTCCGTGACCATTGTTTGTTACTTTTTCTTTGTGAATTTTCATTTTGTAGTAAACTGTGACTTTATCCACGTGTATGTGTTTTTGTCACAGTTTGCCGAGGCAAACTGCGTGGAGTGTGAAGAGTGGACCCAGGTGCAGACATTCTAAAAGTCAAACGTAACTGATGATGAGCCGTTTATTAAGGCAGACAGAACAGTACAAAATAAAAGGGCAAAAACAACGCAAACTAAGCAATAACCTAAACTGGGTAAACTAGAAAGGAAACCTGTGACAAACCCTGGCAAACAGAAAAACAAACAAAACTCTAAACATGTATCCTCACATGATGATGAGGATATATGAAAACCTGAACGCAGGTCATGGCATGGGAACAACGCAGACAATCTAACAAAGACTGAATGAGAAGGCACAGACTAAATACACACAGGAGGCTAATGAGAGAAGTGGGAACACATGGGGGAAACAGCTGACAACATGAACATAAGGACGTCACAGTGGAAGAGTAAAACTAAACACGATGAACACAGGAACGCAAGACCTCTTCAAAATAAAACAGGAAACATAAGACGCAGACATGAAACACATGAAGGGCAAGGGAGACTTAACAGGGGTGGAAGACACAAGGGGAATCTAATGACAAAGAACTATAACAACCTAGGCATGATAAAAATGAACTTAGAAAACTTGAAGGGCTTAAACATAAACCATAAACTAAAACTTAAAATGCTGGGTCAAAAGACCCAGGATCGTGACCGTTTTAACTTGCTGTGTAGTTAGGATTAGGCTAAAAAACATGTAAAATGAAGAAAAAACAACAACACTCTGCTTAGTTAAGTTTCCACACCAAACTAAAGCTAATTAAAAGAATGTGGATTGGGTAAAAATGCTATTTTTAACATTTTTCCAAGCTCCCTTTTGGGGTTGCCTGTGTGATTAAATTACCTCACATATGCTCACATAAATCACACTTCTAATTGTTTTTTTTTTTTTTCAAACACATGGTAACCTTTACAGAACAATTTGTGTCCATCTACATGGACTTTTGTGACATTACATTTTGGCCACATGAGTTTTAGATAAAGCCTCTGCCAGTAAAGTTGTGATTGTTTATCTGTTTCCTCTGTGTTTGGACTTGCACTAGATTGAGACATCCTCAGCAAGATTGGTTTCTGCTGATGCTACGTGTGCACCCACTACTGACCGGCCGGTTGCTCGTCGTTCTCCCTAAATCAACAATCTTCTTTGTCTTTGTCACAATAAGGTCCATATGGCTCACACCACATCACTCCATCAAGCTGTCAGTCTCCTCCCCGAACTCAAACCCCTGCTTAGCTATCCTGCAGAGTCATTTGAGGCATTCTGTCAAAGACACGATGAGCCCTGGTTTCATTTGAAGTCTACAGTGTGCAGTGTGAACATGAAAGGAGACAGGAATTTTTCCTGTGGGGCTGCAAAGCTATTTACCAGCTGTTCAGGCACACAGTGGTGTGACTGCAGAAACCCCTGTCTCCCATGTAGTCAAGTGTTATTATTGTGTTTGTGGATACTGTGGTTAAAACTAGTGTGGAGCAAAATGAATAATAGCAGTATCCTCATAGAGGAAGTAGGACGCAGTGTTGAACTGGTATTGCAATACAAAGCAAATATTTCCACTGATGCACAATATGTGCCAATGCCTATTGTGTATAGGCACATATCCATTAATAAATTGTATCAGTGTGCAACTTAAACAAAGATTACATTGTATACACCAGGTAGCACTAATGACGAAAACTCAGGATCATAAATACATGGACTATATGCTTTACTGCTTTATTGTGCAAAGTTTTATTGAAGCACTCTGACGTTTCGGGTGATGTGTGTATTCAAGTGCTGTACCAAGAAAAGGCAAATTGGAAACAAATTGCATGGGAAGACTAAAAGGAAGAAAGAAATCCATTCTAAATGTGGAAGTGATTACAATACTCATGGAAGATAAAAGATGCATTTCGGGTATCTGGAGCAGATGGAGCGGCTCTCATAAACCGTCTCTCGAAGCACTTAGTTTATCACGGGTGGATTACAAACGGCTCTGTCCCCTTGTTGAATGCTTT
The DNA here is from genome assembly GCF_057381915.1 of Diplotaxodon limnothrissa. Taxonomy (NCBI): domain Eukaryota; kingdom Metazoa; phylum Chordata; class Actinopteri; order Cichliformes; family Cichlidae; genus Diplotaxodon; species Diplotaxodon limnothrissa. The sequence goes on along the minus strand of NC_140602.1, from coordinate 53,562,503 downwards.
CTTAGTGGGAGACTGTGAGCATACATTGTGTTATCTCATCTCGATTTCGCTTTCTGGCTTGCAAATACTGCCATTTTCCCCCCCACGAGAGTAAACAAAAACAAAATGGGATCTCTCACAGACATAAACCCGAGTAGATCGGAAGTCAGTTGAGCTCGGAAAGCCACAATATCCATAGTAGCTGCTATTTCTTGATCAGTCCTTCCCTGCTGTGTCCCGGAGGAGTGTAAGAGTTGCACTGTCATTGCAATCCTTAGATAGCTTTCACATTACATGTAGTCATTTGATTTATTGCTATAATAAAGCTGCTTTAAAGCTGCTTTAATGTTTGGGATTGCATACCGCACACTGCATATGCAGCACTGCCTTCCTCCAAAGTTTGAAAACAGAAAACTTTAATCCTTATGTATGCAAATTGACTTGAGCTAAACACCACAAGGCAAGGCAAGGCAAGGCAAGTTTATTTGTATAGCACAATTCAACAACAAGGTGATTCAAAGTGCTTTACAGAGACATTAGAAACAAGAACAAATAAAAAGCATGATTTAAAATTGATTAAAACAAGCAAATAAACTAACTAACTAATTAACAAACAAACAAACAAACAAACAAAACAGTATATAAAATCAAAACAGATAAAATCAGAACAGTAGATAAAATCAGTAGTTAAATGTAAGTTTTGAAATTTAAGCTTAAAGTGTGGATTTGGTGCTTTATTCAAATGCAGCTGAGAACAGGTGAGTCTTCAACCTGGATTTAAATAAACTGAGTGTTTCAGCTGATCTGAGGCTTTCTGGGAGTTTGTTCCAGATATAAGGAGCATAAAAGCTGAATGCAGCTTCTCCGTGTCTGGTTCTGACTCTGGGAACTGATAAAAGACCGGATCCAGATGACCTGAGGGATCTGGAAGGTTCATACTGGGTCAGGAGGTCATTGATGTATTTTGGTCCTAAACCATTCAGAGCTTTATAGGCCAGCATCAGAACTTTAAAGTCTATCCTCTGACGGACAGGCAGCCAGTGTAAGGACCTCAGAGCTGGACTGATGTGGTCCACTTTTTTGGTCTTAGTGAGGACTCGAGCAGCAGAGTTCTGAATGAGCTGTAGTTGTCTGACTGATTTTTTAGGTAGACCTGTAAAGATGCTGTTACAGTAATCAAGCCTACTAAAGATGAATGCATGGACTAGTTTTTCCAGGTCCTGTTGAGACATCAGATCTTTTATCCTTGATATATTCTTGAGGTGATAGTAAGCTGACTTTGTTATTGTCTTAATGTGTTTTTCTAAGTTTAGGTCTGCATCCATCACTACACCCAAATTTCTCGCCTGGTTTGTGGTTTTTAGATGTATAGATTGAAGTTCTCTGGTGACCTGTAATCGTTTTTCTTTGGCGCCAAAGACTATTACCTCAGTTTTGTTTTTGTTTAGCTGGAGAAAATTGTGGCACAACCAGTCATTGATTTCCTCAATGCATTTACCAAGAGCCTGTACAGGGCCTCGGTCTCCTGGTGACATTGTGATATATATTTGTGTGTCATCTGCATAGCTGTGATAGTTTATTTTGTTGTTGTTTATAATCTGTGCCAGTGGGAGCATGTAGATGTTAAACAGAAGGGGTCCCAAGATGGAACCTTGGGGAACTCCACATGTGATACTTGTCTGCTCAGATGTGAAGTTACCTATTGATACAAAGTATTTCCTGTTTTCTAAGTATGTTTTGAACCAGTTTAGTACAGTTCCTGAAAGACCTGTCCAGTTCTCCAGTCGTTTGAGTAATATGTTGTGGTCAACTGTATCAAATGCTGCACTGAGATCCAGTAAAACTAGGACTGACATTTTTCCACTGTCTGTATTCAGACATATGTCATTAAACACTTTGGTCAGAGCAGTTTCAGTGCTGTGGTTCTGTCTAAAACCTGACTGGAAGGCATCGTAGCAATTATTCTGTTTTAAGAAGTAACTGAGCTGTTGAGAAACTGCTTTTTCAATGATCTTACTTAAAAACGGGAGATTTGAGATCGGCCTGTAGTTGTTCATTTGTGTCTTGTCAAGATTGTCCTTTTTCAGTATAGGTTTGATTACAGCAGTTTTTAGTGATTCTGGAAACACACCTGATAATAAAGAAAAGTTGACGATCTGTAACAGGTCTGACTCCAAAGTCTTTGAGACCTTTTTGAAAAAACTTGTTGGCAGGACATCTAAACAGCAGGAGGAGGAGTTCAGTTGACCTAAGATGTCCTCCAGGTCTTTGCTGTTAATAGGTTGAAACTGTTTCATGGTGTTTAAACAGTTTTTTGGTGGACACAGTACATATCCTGGATCTGCTGTTGATGTACCAATTGCTTGTCTAATTTTTTGGATTTTTTCAGTGAAGAATTTGGCAAAGTCATTGCAGGCCATGGTCGAATGAAGTTCAGCTGCCACTGACACAGGAGGGTTTGTTAGCCTGTCAACTGTAGAAAATAAGACCCGAGCATTATGGCTGTTTTTAGTGATGATGTCAGAGAAGTAGGACCTCCTTGCATTCCTCAGTTGTAAATTATAATTGTGAAGTTTCTCTTTATAAATGTCATAATGAACCTGGAGGTTTGTTTTTCTCCATCTGCGCTCAGCTTTCCTACACTCTCTTTTTTCATTTTTCACTAGTGTGGAGTTTTCTCCATGGAGACTTTTTCCTTCCAGAGATAACCTTCACCTTAATGGGAGCAATAGTGTCCATTACATTTAACATGTTAGCATTGAAGCTATTGACGAGCTCATTGACTGACCCTCTGGGCAGGTCAGGTGTTAATGGGAAGACCTGGTTAAAAATTGCACTACTGTGTTCAGTTATACACCGTTTTGTGATCACTGTTGTTGATATATTTGTGTGGGCTGAGATTTTACTTTCAAAGAAAACACAGTAATGATCAGACAGGCCCACATCAGACACAGTAACCTTTGAAATGCTCAGGCCTTTGGAGATCAGTAGGTCAAGAGTGTGTCCTCTATTATGTGTGGCCTCTGTTACATGCCGAGTCAGCCCAAAGTTGCCCAGAGTGTTACTCAGGTCTTTAGTCCCTTTGTCCTGAGGGTTGTCCACATGAATGTTAAAATCCCCAACAATAATTACACAGTCAAAATCAACACAGATCACAGACAGCAGTTCACTGAGGTCATTAAAAAAGTCTGTGCAGTATTTGGGAGGCCTGTAAACATTAAGAAACACAACTTTGGATGGGGCCTTCAGCTGTAAAGCCACATATTCAAAAGACTGAAAACTTCCAGGAGATAGCTGCTTACATTGAAATGATTCATTAAATAAGACAGCAACCCCTCCTCCTCTCCTGCTCACCCTGGCCTCACTGATAAAACTGTAGTTAGGAGGGGTCGTCTCGATGAGAACAGCTCCACTGTTACTTTGGTCCAACCAAGTTTCAGTTAAAAACATAAAATCAAGGCTGTGCTCAGTGATTAAATCATTAATTAAAAATGTTTTCCCAGCTAAGGATCTAACATTTAATAAAGCCAACTTAAGTGTTTTAGAGGTATTACTTGTCCCCTCGTGTTTGGGAGCAGTCTGTGGCACACAAGGTATGTTTACTATGTTTAAAGATCTTTTAGAGTGCAGCTCTCTGTGTTTTGACCAGGCCACATGTCTCCTGTCACCTAAAAGTACAGAAATTTTAAAACCTTCTAGTAAACAGGGTCCCAGCTTCTCCTGGGAAAAGTCACCACTGCCATAATCCTCACAGCCCGGACCCTTCACACATCACGCATCAGACTGCGGAGACAGGGCATGAAGAGGAACTAAGGGGGGCGAGGCTGGGCAATGTGACTTCGATTGCTCTGTTGAGGGTGGGGCTCGATGGCGAACCTTTGGCCGCTCTGGTGGGGGGTTTATGGGGGACAAAAAGGGATTGGGACGGGGGGTAGATCTGAGCCCAGCATTGACCCGCTCCATCATCACCTCAGTGAATTTCAGGTGTGGGGAGGAGGGAGAAAGGGAGGGGGAGGAGGGTGATGGCCTGTCAGGGGTTTGGGGGACTGGGGAAGGTCGTGGTCCCTGGTCCTGGTCGTTGGTGTTGTTGAGAGAGTTGGAGGCAAATAGGGACCCCTCTTCTTGCCTTAGATGTCTCTCCTTTCTGAGGCTCTTCCTCAGATGCCATGGATGTCTCTCCTTTCTGAGGCTCTTCCCGGGTGGGGGCAAATGGAGCTCCTCTTCAAGGTTTCTGCTGGGCTTTGTCTGTTCTTGGAGTTCTGTTTGTTCCTCTTTATGAGATAACTCCTCGTTTATCTCAGCCTTGGCACCAAGCACGGATGGATGACGTATGAAATAAAACAAGTTGGAGGTGAACAGTTTCACCCCTGACTTGTTAAAATTAAATCCATTTGCTTTGAACAGATGCCTGCGTTCCCAAAAAATATTAAAGTTGTCGATAAAGTGCACTGAGTGGTCAGCACATGCTGATATAAGCCATTTATTCAGTGTAAACAACCACAGCCAAACAATGCCAAATATATCTTGCTTAACTCTCACTTTGTATACGCTTCATTCGACAGTGGGGAACTCGGGTAAAGGAGAGGAGGAAATGATCGTCTACTGCTGACAAGGCTGTCATGCAGCCAAACTGCTATAATGTACAGTCTCAAAACTGGAGTGGTTAAATTAAAGAGTGTAATAAAACAAATTCAGGAAGCAAATCATTTTGGAACTGAACACAAAGAGAATACATGAAGCAACAATTATCCAAGTTAAACATTTTATAGAAATACATACACACACATATCTAAAGGCAATTAACTTAAGATGTCTTCTGATTTTTTACAGTCAGACTTTCTGTTTTGCAACTAGATAAGTCACCTCATTATGTTTATTAGAACGAAAGCAGATTAAAACACATTCCCACGTGCTTCACTATGCAGATGTGGAGCCCGGTCCATGTACTTTCCACGCTCCATGACCGAAAGAGTGTTTAGGGACAATAAACAGTGTAAAAGTAATAGTCTCAATTACTAGTACAGCAAACTTCAAATTAGTAATAATCTGTACCAGAAGATACAATCTCAAAAGAGCTAGAAATGACAGCTGGTTACATTCTACTTTAGGGTTGCTTTATAGTCCAATCATCCTATTGCATCCCATTACAACAATGGCATCTCTGCTGGGCAGCAGAGGAGCCTACAATTACTTTAGTGCTATCCACCCTTCGTAATGTAGCAAAACTGTGGTCTAAAGCTGCAGAACCCCTCCTCCCCCAAAACCCAAACAAAACACACACACACACAGGTGAAATAGAAGCATGCACACTGGGAGTTTATTTCTCATTTCGAGGATGAAGAAATATTTGCACGTCGACATAAAATGCTGATCGACAATACTTGGTAGCCAGTAATTACAGTAATGTGGCAGCTAAAAAGTTATAAGGTCATGAGATTTAAAGCCTCTTTATATTTTATTTAACTTGCATTTATAGTTCTACTGATTCATCTTTTTTTTCTGAATAAAATGTCTCTTCACTGACCCCCTCCCACCAACACGCTGACAAAAACGCCCGGCGGAACAAAGTTAAGGAGACGAGACAAACGAGCGTCTCCACAAATGCAGTCACATTAAGCTCTGATTTAAAAATCAATCCGGCAGTCAGAAATATCCTCCTCCTGTTTTCCTCTCATTTGATGATGATTATGATGGATCCATGCAACTGCTCCACACACACCAACTTCAACGCGTGCAGAAGTTAATATGCCAACTTGTGCGAGGACGCCTGTGCAGGCCCAGACACGTCTGTGCTGCAGCACTGCTTATGTGTGGAGGTGTGATATGAAACGATGGCTTTCCAGATACAATTTATTATCAAGCTCAGCACAATGACAATATTAATTTAATGCCTCAACGGTGAAATTAGATAAAAATCTCCTTGACTGATGAGCTATCACCATTACCTAACCTTATCACCATCGTCCGTCCCTGGCATCACTGTCCATCGGCTCACCTCTATTATACATAGATAAAAACGAGATTAAATATTGAAACACATCAAAACAAAAAATTTGCTCTGTATAGCGTCTGCATATCCTTGCGTGTGCTGGGGTTCGTGTAAATTTCCTCTTAAGTGAGTTTGAAGCTCAGTGAGAATGTGTATGTCGCTGCCAATTTTTTGTGAATGAACTATCTACACATGCACCCTTCAGATGGATTTCTAGTGGACTTCAAAGAACAGGAGTGACTACTCATCTGTGGTTTCTGCTGTTTATGTTCCCGTCTGCAACCAAGTTCAATCCCTGCTTTAAGGGTTAATAACTTTTGTGATACTGAGAGATCCATAGCCACTAGGCATTCTGCATGCTTTGGCTTCTTCTAAAGTAAGTTACTATTCAAGGACGAGCAGCAGGAGTCTTCAAATACAAGAACGGGTATGGTATAGCAAAAAAAAGAAAAAAAGCTACTGAAAAACATGTTGTAGATAAAAAAAAAATCCCTCTTCCAAGACAGTTTAGAGTTTAGCTTTGAATGAGGCAACAGTCTGTTTTGTAGCAGGATTAAATCTAGGCATCCAGACAGGCATAAATTCACCCGCCTTTCCTCTTTCTTTAAAAAAAAATAGGTCTGTGCAAGTGACAAATAAAAACATCTTATAACAATAGTTGGTCATAAAATGACTGAATGAGTGTATATTTTGGACTAACATTTACATAAGTTATCTGATTAAATTGTTCCATAAGATTTGTTATGTTTTTATGCAGAAAATGTCACTTCCTGTCTCCATCAGTGTTTGCGTGTCCTCTTGCCTCTTTTTTAACTGCCTAATTATTTTACAGTGATGAATGGTACCAAGAACACATCACCTGTCATCCTGTTAAGAGGTTTTTACAAGTACAGCAAAAGCACGAGGCGCAATCTGCTCAGGTTCATCCTCTAGAATCCTATTACAATATTACATGTTAAATTTATTATTTTAAAAGAAAAAAAAATACTTACAAAACACTCTTGTAATATTTTACCCAAAGGACAAGGATATGTCTAATAGGATTAATTATACCTCAAGGACCAAGTAAAAAATGAAAGTTGTAATTAAGAGGAGAAGTGGGAAAGTTCAAATCTGACAAGCTTTGTTTGAAAATATCTAATAGTCTAATGCTGAGGTGTTAAAAATAAGGCCCGGGGGCAAGAACCAGACAGCAGAGACTTCACTGCAGTGCTTTGGGATGTGAGTGCATAGATTTTAAACTGTTAATTGTATTTTCATACATTTTATAGCTCCCTCACAGCATTCATCCTAACTTAACTGAGTTCACTAATAGACAAACAACTAAATGATGGAAAAGTTCCTGTTTTTCTAATATTTGCTATAGAAGTATTTAATAATTTATTTATTTTTATTGTAGGTCCATGATAAAAACAAACAACCACAAAAAAACATTAAAAATAAAGGACAGTCTGGGTTCTGAGATACACAAATCTCTTTTGTAATTTTACAGGTCTGTCATGAAGAAAACTGAAATGCATTGTTAGACATATATTACAAACAAATTGCACGACTGCACTGCTATTTCTTATATTAAGACATGTCTTAATATATGTAATACATGTTCAATTAAAATGTCTTTACACTTTTAGAAAAGGGAATTTAACTGATCCAACCCATCAATGTGAGCTACACCAGTTGCATGTGATCCAGGATGTATGATTAGTTGGACATCCCTATTCTCCCTAGTCCGAGTGGTAGTCTAGTTGTTTAATCAGGTTAGGTTTAACATTTGACAAGACAAATATAAAATATGAAACTAACCCTTTCTACTCTGATTGCTGTTTTAACTATAAAAGTCATTATATACTGTATTAAGAGAAACCGACCTACAAAGACATTCACAGAGACAGGTCCCTTTACACATGTTATGTATGAATCTGTCCTACAAATGACTAATCTGACTAACAAGCCTTAGAATGTCCCCTAAAAAAGTCTTTATTAATATTTCATTGTACAACATTTTGATGTAACTTTGAAACCGATTTAATTTGACTAAAACAAGGACACTTACACACCAGCAACACAAAAACGCCCAATGACATCTGTGCTGCTTTTCCACAACCGAGATCAAGGGCAAAATCACATCATCAAATCAAAAAGGATGCAGAAAAAATATAGAGAAAACAATCCTGCACCCAAACAGGGAGACCAGTAAATAAAATAGTTTGATGCATGCAATGAGCTGCCTTGGGATGGTGAAAATCAATTACGTCGGGGGTCTGTTGGGTGTTTGGGGGGGATGTGTGCTGTTCCCTCCTGATAAGAACATTTCTTTGCTTGATTTGGTTATGCCAAGAGAAGATTATCGCCTGGCAGGAGCAGCAGTAGGCCTTACTCATTAAGTGGTGGGTTATTGCCAGTGCTCAACATCAGAGCCAAGGTTTTAGTACATTGTAATGGGGGCTGGGTAAACACTCAAACACACTGGGATTTTTGGCCTGCTGTAGTTTTGTAAAGCTAAATTGCCTGCTTATATCAAGGATTAGTTATTAACCTTGATCCCAGTGGCAGGGGTGAACTCGTCACTTATGTAGTGCGCGGACATATCGTGACATTGCAGTTAGCGTAGAGACTTGAAACAAGGCATCTTTTATTCTTTAAAAGAATGAGACACGGGTCATTATATTGGCTTGGCTGATACTGTTAGCCATTGTTTCCTTTTAAATGATTTGTGGGATTTGGGGATTTTTTTTCTTTTTTTCTCCACAGCAGGGTTTATTTGAACTAGCAGAGAATCCATGGATGAATCATGTTGCCAAACAAGCTGTCCATTTGTGGTGCAAGATGATAATTGGTCTCACATGAGCTAACGGTAGCTTGGTGATACTTTTCTGTCAATTAAATCATTTCATGTAAACACTTTCTGGCCTTTCTAGCCTGCTGTAAATCTATACTCGAAGGATTGCCGTGAGCAAACTTCTCCAAAATCTGGCAAACAGAGTGCAAAATTAGAAAATAATCAAGTTACTGTAAAAAAAAAAAAAAGTTTGTAAAATTAAGCTGGGTGATATTTGTAGGTATGGTCTTCAGACATGTTTGGTACAGCAGTTATAGTTGCATTAGACAGGATCCCAGGAATGAAAAAGCCTGTCATGTGTAATTGGTGTGTGTGGCACTGTGCTGAGCCACAGGGACCCAGAGTAAATATAACCTGACAGTGTGAAAAAAGGGAGAGAAAAGGCCCTTTTGATCCCTTATTCATCTCTACCCTGTCACTGATAAGGCTGGCGGGGTTGGACGATGGGAGGATGATTTTCCCTGAGGAGAGGGAGATGCAACGCAACAGTGTCACAATACAGACTTGAAGAGGCACACGGGGAGGGGCAAAGGGACAAGATTGAACAATAATGCTAAAGTATGAGCAATTATTAAAGCATTTTAATGTGGAAATACAGGGCAAAGCAGGAGATGATTAACTACCTTTACTCCTGAATGAAGTGTTTCACATAGTGGATATATACGCTGAGGGACTCTTTCCAACTGGAGCCAACTACAAACACACTCTAAATATGAAAAAGCAGTGCTTTTGTCTTTTTCCATGGGTTCCAGTATGTTGTATTCAGTACAAATGAGAAAGGGAAGGCTTGAGTGTGTGTTAAGAAAGACAAAAAAAGTAGAGAAAGGGAGAAAAGGGGAGAAGTGGAGAGACACAGTTGTTCATTCAAGCATATTTCCATTACAGTTGGTGGCTTCTGTGAAGAGAAACCATTAGAGGTGTAATCAGGATGGATGGATGAGAATAAGGACAAGAGACTATGAGCGAGAGGAGATATAAAGCTGATCCTATGTGATTGAGCCATAGCCTATGACCCATAACTCCCCCAGGTAGGGAAAAGGACTATCAGGGAATGAAATGACACCTGTCACTGCAGGTAATAGCAGCATCAACTCTTTTTTGCAAATGCTTTCTTCCCATCACTATCTCTCCATCTCCTTTTTCTCTTCTGTCACCCTCTTACCATTTTTTCTTCTCTCTTGTTATACACTGCATGCCATCAGTATCACAAAGAGATAGGTTAGCAGTTTTACGTAAAACTGCAGCAGTTTTAATGAGTTCACATAAACCACTACAATCTATGGAGACTGCACATTAAGTGATAACATTTTGATTCTGTGTCTGAATCGATTCTGTGCTGGTTTTGACTCTTGTATTTTTAACATGCTGTATCATTTTGCCCCTTATTTTTATTAGTGTCAGTGTGCCCTGCTATAAGCTTCATCTAAGCTATTTTTGCAGTGCTTTTTATGTGTAGCATGTCTCTAACCTAAGTCCATGGTCTCACAAGTTTTCAAACACTGATATTTTAACAATTTAGAAAATCACTGTCAACCTCAAATAGGATTTTGATATAGGGATCAAGCGAGTTACAAATGTACCTGTGCCATACTGACTGACCCTTAAGTGGTTCCATTCAACTCCATTCCTTCACTAGCACATGAGTATTTGTTTTTTACATCTTAGTTTTGTCCAGTTTTTGCGATGTTACTATGTATATTTATATGGTAAATGTGGTTTTTGATGGATACTCAGAGCTACACATGATTTCCATGCTTGGGGAAAAATTTGGACTGGTCATACCGCTCAGAGGTGCCTCTGTGGTCACTTGCTTTTGGGAACTGAACGTGTATGTGAACCCAAAAATGGCTTAAGAAGCCAATGGGCACTTTGACATAATGCTCAGTGATTGTGTCATAAAGTGACGTGGATGTGCTGAGTAGCCTGCAAAAAGGTCCTTCTTATTATGACCATGGAAAACGAGTAAATGACAGGCCTTCAGGTTTGGAATAAGGCTTTCGCTGCACAATTTTTATGGCCAAAAAGTTGCTGCCTTAACAAAATAATTCACATATCTATGGAAAATCTGAAAAGAAAAATACAAGAGAATGATGCAAATGGGAAAAAAAATGCCAGAAATACTTTTTTTATCCAAGCAAAATGACTTCTATTAAAAACAGTTTCAGGAAGATGATTATATAAGTTGTTATTTGAGAATTATTACATATTAGGCATTTTATAATCGCTGTTCTCTCTGGACATTGTGACAGTTATTACATCAGCCTTTACAAGGATTAAAAGGTGGGAGAGAGATTCATACTTTCTAATAATATTCTCACAATTAGACTGAAACTATATAAAAAATAAGTGGTTATCCCTTATAATAGTAGAATAAATATCCCACTATAAAAACCATTAAGCATACCTCAAGAATCAGGATTTAGTTTCTAGTGGGATAGAAAAGAACCAACAATAACAAAAATTACTGAATTACTGAAAAATGAAATATATTTTTGCAGGTTACTAAAGAAGGTAACCTAATGAAATGAGATATCATTCTCTATGTGTATCACAGAGAAAGCCATAGAGCTGGAAAAGTATACTTAACACAATCTCTCCAAGTAGTCTGTTTCAAAAGGTATTTTTTATGAATCTCTTTAAACCATTTGAAAAAAAAAAGTGTAAAACTTTCAAAACCCAAATTCTGTCTGTAAAAATTTCAACACTGTAGCCCATCTGTTGGAAATGTGGAAAGCCCTTGACTTTCTCTAACACTGAATAGGGGAGAAAGCAAGATGAGGTATGTTAAAAGAAATCAATCTACACACTATAGACCCCTTGGGTTCCACGTCTGTGCTCCATTTTCTCCATAAGACATGGTGCTGAATCTAAACTAAAATCCAGGGTTATGTGATGCATAGAGTTGAGTTTGTGGTTTGTGGTAGTCCAGTGCTTCTAGAAAGCTGGCTCCTCTATATAAAAAGATGGCCATGTAAGACCATAATTAGATAACACTAACAGATAGAGGCAAATTTAGGAACGTTTCTTAAATTTTCCTTATACCCAGTGTTGGTTAAGTTACTTGAAAAAAGTAATTAGCTACTAATAAACTGATTACTTCTATAAAAAAGTAATCCCATTACTTTCCTGATTACTCATTTTCAAAAGTAATTAGTTACTGTTTAAAAACATGATACACAACCTAAATATGTAATAAAGCAATAGACCTTACAGCCCAATTCTATTTTTTCTGCATAATCCATCATATAAAATTGAATCAAATGAAAAAGTCTCTTTTTAAAATTTGTTTTATTAGTTTTAATCTTTTAACTTTATGCACATTGCATCAAGCAAAAATTTAAATATATGTAACATTCTCTGACTTGGAGAAATTTGTTTAGCATTTAAACCTATTTTCTGCATATTCCAGCATATAAAATAAAATATTTTTTTTGTGTTTACACTCACTCTTTGAAATAAATGCAAGTAAAACATACCTGTTTAGCTGGAGTGGGGCCGTCTGAGGTTTTGGATGTGGTAATGTCACTGGAGGGATCCGGGGGTTTCTCTGTGAATTTCACATTCCTGATTTGAAGTTTAATTTTTTGCTGTAGAAAGAAGTTTTCTTCCCACACAGAGTGAACAGCGGAGGCTGATGTTCCTGTCAATTTTTACAGAATCAAACTCTAAGTAAGGTCAGTAGTTCCAAGCTTTAAACGCTGCATGGTCGTACTCTCTCCCACACTCCATATCATCCATTGTTGATCTACACACGTCTGTCTCTGCCACGCGCTTACGTCATTGTCATGAGACACTCACAAAATCTTGGTTTAGTAACGCAGCGTGCTTACGTGAAAGTAACAGTAATCTAATTACTTTTTTGCAATAGTAATCCCTTACTTTAGTTGTTACTTGAAAAAGGTAATTGGATTACAGTAACGCGTTACTGCCCATCTCTGCTTATACCTGAATGGGATAGCTAATTCACAGCAGAACAGTCTTGGAACAGCACAGGAAAAGTCCATAAAATCATGAGGAATAATCCACAGCCTAAATGCCCCACAAAAGATCTGGTCAAGAAAGGAAAGAGAAAACGACAATACGAGTGTGGAGTGTGGTGAAAGTAATCAGGTTATCTTGCATTCTAGCTTGTAGTGCATATCTCTGTCCGTCTGTTTGTCTTCCTTGTCTTTTGTCATCTCTGGGGCTGCGTTTGGTCACTTTGAGGCAGGCAACTGTGAGAGTTAATTATAACTATTTACTATATTTGATGAACATCAATGGGCACCTTTGCACAGGGGTCCAGACAATATACAGGTGGCACTCCTCACTGGCTCATTGGTAACTTTACAATAACACAATTAATATTGATCACAAAGGAGTGCAGTGGGACCACTATGTTGTCAGATCCATAAGCCATGCAAAATTTACATGGCTTATGGGTCATGTAGGAACCCTTTAGTATGCCAGAAGTTTTTGCTTAGTGCCCCCTGGAGGCCAACGCTGGCTCTCAGAGTAGACACTGGCTATAAATCGCAATGTGTGGGGTGCTCCAATATGGACATGACTTCCACTGTGTGGTTTACAGACAGACATTACAGAATAGAGGGTTTCAAATATACCTGCTCGAATTCTGACTGAGTCATTTGAGGATCTCTGTCCAGTGGCTGTACAAGAAAGATTTAGCTGGGGATAGAGAAGCATCAGTATCAGATGACTCATTCTCAGCTGGCAAAGGAGAAATGGGTAGTGGGTTGACTTACTTGGTGCTGTTTTCCACCACAGACTGATTCATTTGGCTGTAACCCACAGCTCTAGGGCAGCTGTCTTATCTTCATGGATTGATGAGTTCTACTTGCATCTAATCACATTTTCAAAGAACTACTGTCTGAGAGTGAATAAAGAGTTCAGGATAAATGCAAACACAAAAACACAATGTTAATGCAGAGCTTAGTGACAATTACACAATACAAATAAGATCAAGAGAAAACATACTGTATGAAACCTGAAATGCTGTGTTTTGAGCATCAAATTAATATAAAGCATGAGAAAACCTTTTGTCTTCTCATGTGAAAGGAACACCAGACATTGTTTTCTAATGATGTGACATCAGAGTCATGTATGATGCATATTGATTAAGCAGATAGATTGTATGACTCCTATCACGTCTAATCATAATTCCCACAAAATGACAATGGTTGGATCCTCCACTGGGAGATGAAAGATACTGGTTAATGAGTTGTTCTTCTTTTATTCCTTTTTGTTTTTGCCATAATTTTGAAATGCTCTCACAGATATGAAAAAATGAAAGCTTGACTGTGTAACCAGTGGAAAAAAGGGTTTCTCTTTCTTTCTTTCTTTTTCTTAGACATTGATAAATAGATCAGGTAGCTAAAATGGTTAACACAGGATTATACCCGGCAACAGAAAACAGAGGAAGCACAGGTGGGCATTTTCTCTCTGCAGTTAGTTTTTGAACTAAACAAAAGGTCACACTGAGTTGGCAAGAAACGTTTAAGATTAGCAAAATGTTCTGACAAAAAATAGAAAGTGGAAACATTGTTTGCTTATCACCTCGTGCTTATATTAGTGAGTATGTTAAAACAGAAGCAATCCAGCCTTCAAAACAGTGCCACGAGGGGAGGGGTAAGGTTAAGTTGTCAATTGCCACTTTAATAATGTTAACATTTGATTTTGAAATGTCTCATTTGTCTGTGCATTTGTCCCCAGATTTTTGGTAGTGTAAACACTTTATGTGTCAAATACAAGGAAAATATACCCCAAGTACAAAATGCAGTTTTTAAATGAGGATTTCATTTCTTAAAGACAAAAAAAAACTATCCAAATCTACCTGTCCCTGTGAAAAAGAGTCATTGCTTCCTGAGCCTAATAACTGGTTGTGCCACCCTTGGGACCTTGTTCTCCAATGAGTCAGAGTATGAACGTCTGTGAAAGTTAGACTGTTTAATTCATCCACATTGGAGGGTATTCAAGCATGAACAGAATGTTTAAGGTCATACAAAAGCATGTGAATGAGATTTAAGTCCGGCAACTCCGAAACCTTCATTTTCTTTTTCTTTTGCCATTCAGAGATGGTGTTGGTGGTGTGTTTAAGATCATAGTTGCATTCTGCATAATCTAAGTGTGCTTGACCCTCATGGCACAATCTGATGGCTGGACATTCTTCTTCAGGATTTTCTGGTAGAGAGCAGAATTCATGGTTCCAATACTTACAGCAAGTCGTCCTGAAGCCAAATGCTTTTTCCACACAGGACCAAGCAGATTTGTATGTTATTCTTTTCTCATAATACATGAAATCATCATTCAAAAACTGCATTTTGTATATGTTTGATGGTCTGAAATATGAAGTGTGAAAAATATGTAAAAAAGTAAGAAATCAGGAATGGGGCAAATACTTTTTACTGCACTGTATATGTATGTTAATTATGAAAATACTTTTCTTTGTAAGCCATTGCCAAATAAATGCAGTGTTGGATGAATCACAGAATAACAAGCCGTTTGACCTTTAGCAGAGGTGATACACTTTAATTAAATTGTAATAGTACAGTAATATATCGTAATAGTACAGAAACAGGTGTGTTTTAGCCGCCCACTTATGATCCACTGTCCAGTGTCCCGAGATATATTTTAAAAACCAACTGAAAAGATGGTATATGGCTAATGCAGGTTGTTGTCAGACTTTCACATAGTGTGAATCAGTTATAAAGCATATTTTAAGCATTAGCTACCTGGATGATTTGAAAGGCTCTAGCTTCTTATCTTATAATCGCTTTCAGTCTCTCCTGTCTCAGTGTACTTAATTCACAGTCATGTAGCTCCTAGTGCAGGCATTAATCTTTTAATAGTAGGTTATACACATAATTTCATTTTCTTTAAAATCTTCCCTGATATTTTATAACTGTGTATGACCCAGTTATATATACTTAAAAAAAGACTTTTATGTCAATACTTGTAGTTGTAATAGGTAATAATAATAATAATAATAATGGATTGCATTTATATAGCACTTTTTGGGGCCCTCAAAGCGCTTTACAATTCCACTAGTCATTCACTCTCACATTCACACACTGGTGGAGGCCCTGGGGCAGACTGACAGAAGCGAGGCTGCCATATCGCGCCATCGGCCCCTCTGGCCATCACCAGTAGGCGGTAGGTGAAGTGTCTTGGTGAAGGAAAACAACGACCGAGACTGTCCGAGCCAGGGCTCGAACCGGCAACCTTCCGGTTACAAGACGAACTGCCAACTGTTTGAGTCACGATCCAGCAACACGATCGAGTGACAGCAGTTTCTGAAGTGTGTTGCTAAAAAGTGAGTGAGTGAGGTAGCTGCTAACAAATAGACCATCATCTGTTCTGAATGCAGCATTCTGAAATTGCATGTAGAGGGCAAAGATGTTTCAGCTTGCTTTAATACTTTGAATGTGCTTTTATGCAATTTGTTATAGCCTGTATTTGTATTTCTCCTGACAACAAATGTTGTAATGTAATACAACATTTCAAAAGAAGGAATCTCCTCAAGTCCCCTTGATGGTACTGAAATGTGCTTGAACAAGCAATTGGACCTCTTATTCCATGATCAATATCACAGGCTGTGAAGGATTCTAAGGATGAATTAATAATACAGTTTCTTTGTAAAATAATACATGGACCTACACAAGGAAAAAAAAAAGTAATGGTCACATATGGATGAAAAACGTGACACACTGGAGAGCCACTAAATCACTTCACCTCATTACAATCATGCATAATGTATAAAAGATTGGGTTAGAAAACATTTCTTCCCTCTGTGTGGTCATGTGTTTGTGCTTGTTTTCTATGTTGTTTTTCTCTGACCTGAAACATGCTCTCAGGAGGTGCAGCAGCCATATATTCACCGATGCCTGGAGGCCTTGAACCTAATTGGTCTCAGAGCCCATGTCATTTCACAAGTTTTACCGTAATTTACACTGGTTAACTAATCCCTCGGAGGGCTTTTGGGTGTGGAGGAACATTCTCTCCACATTTTGTCATGTTTAGTATTTACCTTTGTTTTTCTTAGACACCTTTTGACCTCTAATTTCCCAGCAGCATATACTGATCAATATGTAAGAAAAATGATGATAACCTCAGTCTGACCTCGCTCTTTGAATCCAACCAGAAGGAAATGACTGTCTGTAGGGGAAAGTGTACATTTACTGTATTTTTACACCAATTTATTATAGCAGTAGTTTTCTTTTACAGTAACTACAGTGCTAACCTCTGCCTCCAGAAGACATTGAAGTCATATTTTGTATGTATATACAGGACAGTGAAATAACTTTTGACTTTGTAGTTCATGATGGTTTCATTGAAGGCCATTAACCAGATCATTACAAAGTTTGGCATTGTAGTGTTTTGTTTCTCATATTACACAACATTCATGGTTTGTGTTGGACTGCTGATTCTATTTAGTTGTAAATTTTATGAGAAAAGAGAATATTTACATAAAAAGTTTGCATACAAGTGCAGTTAAACCAAGAGACTGTGGTGGTGCATCTAGCAAAAGTATCACTATCCAAAAACATATGGACAGGTGCCAGCTAGATTTACCAGCATGAACACTGCTTTTCGTTGTGCATGCTATTTACGCTCTAACAACATTTTGTCAAAATATTACAGTACTTGGCCTAAAATTAACATTTTACCATAATAATGGATTGGATTTATATAGCGCTTTTCAAGGCACCCAAAGCGCTTTACAATGCCACTATTCATTTACTCTCGCATTCATACACTGGTGGAGGCAGCTACGGTTGTAGCCACAGCTGCCCTGGGGCAGACTGACAGAAGCGAGGCTGCCATTTCGCGCCATCGGCCCCTCTGGCCAACACCAGTAGGCGGTAGGGTAAAGTGTCTTGCCCAAGGACACAACGACCAGGACAGAGAGCCCAGGGATCGAACTGGCGACCTTCTGGTTACAGATATGCTTCCCAACCCCCTGAGCCACGGTCGCCCCACCATGTACTGTTTTTTTAGTATTTCCCTTATAATGTCAATGTAATTGTTTCTTAAAGTAAAATTATTACCGTACTGTAGGTCTGTCTCTATAAAATACAATTCTTTGAAACAAATGTGCTCACCAATGTACCATGAATTCAGCTGCTTGTCTTTCCTGGACTTTGACAAGATAAAAAAAACCCCCAAAAACCTCTGTTAGATTTCCTCTGCTCCTTGCACCACTTGGTTGTAGAAATCCAGCTTCTGTATGTTTAACATTTCAAGACCACAAAGGTGAAGAATGGTTGGTGGAAGTCATAAATTCTCGTGAGTCTGCCTGCGTAAAACTTTCCCTAATCCAGGTGGTCACTAAAACATTTTTATGCCCTTACAGTGTGTTGACTGTTTTCTAAATGAGACAATGGGACATCAAGCAAAATGATTTTCAGAAGAGTTAAGTTTTTAGGTCTGACTCAACAGAAGCCAATTTTACAGTAACCTGTGTTTAATGTTATGTTTTTCTTTTCCTGAAAGGTATCAGCGTATATGGTATTTACAAATACTGAAAGAAATTTCTTGTTACCTTGTAGTTTTATGGTATGTAAGATCGATGTTATGTGTAATTTAATCTCGATTGGAAGACATTTAAGGAATATTTCCCATACCACAATTGTTGGCATTAGTTTTAAGCTGTTTTAAGCATCTCTCTCTCTCGTTTTTTGCATGTGTTGAGAATACCTAGAATACTATTTATGCCTGAACATAATTCACAATTTCACCTATGTTCTTGAAGTCAGGGAAAGATAGCATCTTCACATAATGCAACGTTAAATGGCCTGTAAAACAGCAGCTCAGAAACCTGACAGCAACAATATGTAGCTGAAATTAGAAAAGCCTTGTCAAGACTTGTCAGGTTGGGCATCTATTCTAACAGAGATTGCAGAGGCAATGATCGTACGTTGATGATGCACAGCTGTGAGCCATTATCATTCCCCCCAATACATAGACACACACACACACACACACACACACACACATAAACACACTATCCAATGAGAGAGAAAGAGACTGAGCGACAGATAGAGAGGCATCCCAGGCTTCTGTAGAGTGAAGACATTTAGGATTCATTTCATCATAAGATCACAAGCCATCATATGAACACAGCTCTATAGAAAGGTACAAAGGGGGTAACATCTGAGCGAGCTGCAGACTGGCAGTGAGGAAAAACCTCAGAAAGCAGAGGGGGAAAAAAGAGGAAAAACTAAGAGGTGAGAAGAAGAGAGAGAGGTTAAAAGCACCCACGGCCAGACAGTGGGGAAGTGGTCAGTGTAATGTTACCGACCTTTTCATTAGAAGATTAAAGACTTTTGTGCACCTAAGTCTTTAGCGAGGTTTATAATAGACTCGACCCTAACAATGACACCCAGAGGTACAAATTGTTAAGATGGAGATATTTGACTCATATTAGGCAGAATTATATATGGTATTTAACTTTTATGTAATGCAGTTAAAGAATAAAGCAGTTTAAATTTAATACTATGCACCTCAGTCATATATGGCTTTTAAAAGTTGGAAGGCGATGAGGGGGTTATTCAATAAATCACAAATAGCAGTAGTCACTTATTCCTGCAAGTACTTTCCTAAAAGTGTTGAAATCTGATTCTTATGAGAAAAGTTGACAGAACATTGACATTTTGTGATTGTGAGAAGGTCTTTTTTTTTATTGTAATTTAAACCCTTAAGTCCTACTTGTCATAGGTGATGACACTAATTGTAGCATTTGGAGATCAAACCTGACTTAAAAATAATGAAAAACATGAGTAGTTTTTGATGCATGTCATTTGGAAGATTACTTTTCCTTCTCTCGTTCAGCCCCATTGTATTCATTTGAACTTCGCCAACTTAAAGCTATTGGATGCCGCCCGGAACGTCTGTTCAGGAAAACAGGACTTACTATTCATAAGGACATGTATCTCAGTCATATGCAGCACTATAAAGAAGCTATTTATCATGCTAAACAATTGCCTTCTACTTGTGATATGGTCAATTGTTCTAACTGCATTTTTTTCTCCTACACAACTGTCATCCAAATTTGGATTACCTACAATTATTCAGCTATCTTCCATAATTACTAAGTTAAAGTCATCATCGTGTAAACTTGATCCACTGCCAACTAATTTTGTTAAACTTCACTCCCCTCTCTTGGCTCATTGGTTGTTAATATCATACACTCCTGTCTTATATCTGGTTCTGTTCCATCTTCTCTTAAAACTGCAATAATAACTCCAATATTGAAAAAGAAGGTTCAGACTCTTCCAATCTAAATAACTTCAGGCCAATTTCAAATTTGCCTTTCCAAGCCAAAATTCTGGAAAAGATAGTGGCTGCACAGGTTCATAGACACCTCACTGGAAATAACATTTACGACCAGTTTCAGTCTGGCTTCCATTCATTTCATACTACAGAAACAGCTCTCGTAGAAATCACAAATGATCTTCTGCTTGCAGCTGACTCTGGACTCATCACCTATCTATCACTGATACTATCTCCCACCGCATGCTTCTTCATAGATTAGCATCTATTAACGTCAATGGTTTGGCACTCGCCTTACTTTGCATCTCTCTGGCCGTTTGTTTAGTTACTCACTCACAGATCACAATCCACTCCAGTTAATTCCGGTGTACCCCAAGGCTCTGTCCTGGGTCCTTTACTTTTTATCATCTATCTCCTACCCCTAGGTAACATTTTCAGAAAACATAACATCCAGTTTCACTGCTATACAGACACCCAGATCTACTTATCTTCCAAACTCACAGCTACTCTCCCACCCACACTCATTCTGACTGTTTAAGTGAAATCAAGGTCTGGTTTACTCACTTTCTTAATAATAAATCGCAATTAATGGCAATAAAACAAAAATTATTTTAATAGGCACCAAATCAAAACTGACTAAAGTTCCAACTAGACGTTTTTCACTATCCATTGATAACTCTGTTGTCATGCCCTCCCCTCAGGTTAAGAGTCTTGGTGTCATCCTCGATAGCACATATAAATAATATCACTCAGTCTTCCTATTTTCATCTTCATAATATTAACTGCCTTTGTCCTTCACTCGCTCCAAACAGTACCGCCATACTTGTCAATGCTCTTGTCACATCCTGTTTAGATTACTGTCATTCTCTTCTCTATGGTCTACCTCATAAATCCCTTCATAAATTGCAATTAGTTCAAAATATAGCTGCACGTATTATATCCAGAACTAGATCCACTGAACATATAACACCTGTTCTTAAAAAGCCCACTTGCTTCCAATTCACCTCCATGTCAATTTCAAAATCCTGCTTCTTACTTTTAAAGTGCTTCATAATCTTGCTCCTGCATATTTATCTGATCTTCTCCATACATACACACCTCCTCGTACACTTCGCTCTTCTTCAGCTTCCCTTCTGTCTGTTCCACCTGCTCGCCTGACTACCACAGGACTCATTATTATTATTATTAATAATATTATTATTATCATTATTATCATTATTACTATCATTATTATTATTACTTGTGTGAACATGCTTGTGAACATAAAAAACAGACGCCTTTGGGTTACAGTTAGGGTTTGACCTATTACGACTTACATCTCATTGTAAGTTAACACTTACAATCTGAACTATCACTCTGAACTACCCTACTTAGTCATCCTCAAATCAGGACCATCAACAGCTGTCAGTCATGCTGGCAAATCTCTCAGTCCTTTCTGGATGGATACAAAGGTTCTCTCACTCACACTAATATCTTGTACTCTTAATTAGACAACATCTCTGTTTCCTTTCCAGAAACTCCCCAGTGCATGGTTCTCAAACTTTTTTCTAACATGCCCTATTTCAGAAAAAAGTTTATAAACAGAAAAAAGAAGATCCAAGTTGAATTAAATAAAGGTCAGTACAACAGCACCAGAACACTCTTTTATTTTCCGTAAAAGGAGAAAAAAATATTCCGCTTATTTATTTAACCTGGTTATTGATGCACCCCTGTGGTGCTTATACTTACACTTACCCACTAGGATTTTCTGTTTTCAACTGGTGTATGAATCATCTTGTGTAAGGTGTTTTCTATTCTGTACTGCATAGTTCACTTTCAAGTAGCACTCAGATAGTGCAAACCTTCGCTAAGGCAGCTCCCTCTCTGTGCAGTATTTACTTTTAAGGGAATAGTATTGTAATTTGTATATATACATTTGTTCTTTCTTCTTTTCAAATTAATTTTAAGATGTTTGTAGTGCAGTAAAAATAACATGTTTTAGGGTAAACTTGAAAGAAATGCAGATGTGAAATGAAAACGTTAGATCAGAGATCAAATGTGTTTTGGATTCAAACTACAATTTGATATTTAGAATCCCCACATCCGTATCATTTCCAAACTGTTGCCAATACACACAAAGGCAGTAGAATTTTTAAGGATAGTTTTAAAGACTGAATACTTTTAATGGAAGTATGACCTTTTTTAACTTTGAAAGTAGGTTCAAAGTTCAGAGGTTCAAAGTACTGTGTAAAAATCTCAAAATATCATTCCCTATATGTCTATATGTTGTCAATACAAACAATGGCAGTAAGTAACATCGTTTTAAATAACTCTATACAGCATTATTATAAGTCTGGCCTTCATATCTGTTGACCTCGAAGGATATCAGAGGTCATACAAGCTTCATACAAAGCATATACAAAGTTTAAAATCTTTATATCTTACATTCTGTATGTTCACATTACACACCTCACTTATGAGAATCATTTCAAGTTCTGAGCCTTTTTTTTGTCAATTTTTGATAAATAAAGATGACCTTGAAGATCTTGGTGCATGTAAGCCAAATTTTAATGTTTTTGTTAACATGACTCCACTGTACACCTTTGCATCATTCATTTAAAACCTTTTGAGCTTTTATGTTTACAAACAGACACGATGAAATGCACCAGTTGTGTTACAGTCCAGCTCTGATGCACCACCAAATTTCATAAGTGACACAAAAAATGTGTTAAGAACAAAGCAGATGAAGAGGGCAGGAATGCATTCAGATTTTACACATATTATGTCAAACTCTACTTTTAATAATAATAATAATAATAATAATAATAATAATAATAAAGACCCAAATCCATAAAGGGAGGAGTCTACTGCAATTGATAGGACAGGAATTGCACAGCCTGCAAATGTAAGGTGACCTTGGGTTTCTGAAAAGCGCCCTCAAATAAAATGTGTTATTATTATTATTATTTCTTGTGTTGCCATGATCAAAGCCTTTGTGCCAGCCTTTTCTAGGCACTAGTGGACACACCTGCTGTAGTAGTGGCCACTTTACTGTCTTCGAAACACTAGATTATTGGTTCAAGCCCTTGTAAGGACACATGTCCAGTAAGGGTTCCCAGCCAATGCTACCCAAGTCTATGTCAGAACAGGTAACACATAGCAAACACCATACAGGCTCAGATGTCGCTGAGCTTAATAATTAGATCACATCAGATGTTGGTGAAGCAGGATTTATTAATGCATGTGTGTGTGCATACATATTTATATGTTAAAACATATTTATAATTCATATTACAACATATTATTATTTATTTAATAATTCTGTCAAGGATAGACACAAGGGAAGGGAAGCTTGTTATTGATTATTACATACAGGAAAAAAAAAAACAAAACAAAAGAAAAACCAGTTGACTCTGTTTTGCAACTGAAGCTTTTAGCACAATTCACAATGCTGCTCACAGACAAGGTCTTACACAGGGGTGGCTCCGCTCAGCTTTGAAAGGTCTTCATGCTTTTAGCTTTCACTTGAATTTGGCAGCCAGTTCCAGCCCTTTTGATACAAATTCACCCTGGCCAAGTTCACACATAAAAAGATCTTGAGCACATGCTTTCGGATTAACTTTTCATAAGGTTACCAACTGGAGAAAAGAATGCTACTCAAGCGTTGCCAAGAAATTTTTATTCTTTCATCTACCCTAATAAATTTTAAACATATTTAGTGGCTCAAATAACAGTTGCAAACACAAGCTCTACTACTTCAGGTCTTTTTTTTATTACATCCCATGTTTTGACTTCTAGCACTGTTAGTGGCATACCGGAGAACATGGTGGAGTATTTAGCAGCTAAACAGAAAAAGAAAGGAGGATAAATGCTGCTATTACGTTGGATATTGGATGAACTATGGGACTTCCTTTGACACATATCAAAAAGAAAGGCAAGTATTTAATAACAAATGTGGGGGTAATATGTCAACGCTGTTTACATCCCAGTTTTGCTGATCCCAAATGGCCAAGACAGCCATTAATTCAAGTTTCAAAATAAAACAACAGGGGGTAGGAATGCATTTTAACAAGAGTGAAGTTTGGCACCAAGCAGTGATCCTCATGAACCCGTGAATCTTGACAATCACAATAAATTTTTGCATCTGAAGACAAAAGAGGATCTAAAGACATGATAAAAATCCCTTATTTAGAGCCTTCCTTGGACTTGACAGGGAGACATAAATGCAACACTACAGATTTCAGCCGTATCTCTGCTGACCTGCTGAGACACGGAAAGACAATTATAGGGGAGGAAGATGACAAGCTTGTCAGCATGACGGCTCACTATGAATTCCATTTGTCCTCCAAGCCTATTCACCGTGAGTCACACCTGATTGAACCTCCACAGGGGAATGAAGAGCAGCCTTTATAGCAGACTTACTCTGCCTGTTTGCTTTAGATCTACATGTTGTGATACATATTTGTATGCAGCGGGGATACTATAAATATAGGGTTTCATTATGCATATACAAGCACTTACACTCTAATAAGTAAAACATTGGTTCAAATAAAAAAAACATGTTAACGTTTTCCACTAGAATTTTTGAGTTAAGCCAACTTCTGGCAGAATAACATTAATTCAAAGCAATATTTTTGAGTATGGTGAAGTAGCTTTTTTGGCCACAATTAAAAACATTCTTAAGTAAAATTAACTTAATAATTTTCGACTAGAACACAAAAATTTAAGTTGATCCAACGTGAATTTTATGTATAGTGAAGTTACTTTTTGGCCACAAAAAAAAAAACACATTCTGAGTAACATGAACTTAATAATTGTCAACAAATACACAGGAATTTAAGTTGATCCAAGATTATATTTATGTATGGTGAAGTAACTTTTTGATCAAAATAAAACACATTTATAATTAAAATGAACTTAACTGTCGGCATAAATAGTATTTATGTTGGTCAAATATGATATTTTGGTTACAGTGTAGTAATTTTTTGGTCCCACAGGAGATTCTATAAGGGTATTTACCTGTTTCCCAGCAGGCTAATTCGCTCCAAAATACAACCTTGATCATTTGGCTGTGTCTTATAACCATGACTACCGCGTAGGCAGGCTCATGCATGGTGGTGCCTGCCCACAAAGAAGTCAAGGTTCTAAGACCTTAGAAACTTGTCGATCACTTTTTTCCCCAAACGAACGTCAGCCTTAACATGGGCTGTGTGTGCGCTTGTGTCATGACCTTCAGAAAAAAGAAATGGATGTTGTGTGTATTTGTTTGAATGCGGCAGATGTGATGCCAAATACCTGGACATCAGCTAACGGACTCGTACCTGGTGCTCAGAAAGAATAGAAATTCAGACAGATGTATTCAAATGAGTTAGACCCATTTAATTACAATAACAAACATCACAATTCTTTAACGTGCATGCGAAGTGCAAGATTTGTGGGCTTCAGTTTCCTAGAACACAAATTGCCCGCTGAAACTTAAGGAACTGTGTATTAAAATTGTAATAAAACCTACTACTTGAATCCTCTTTTTTTTACTTTAACATGTGACAGTGAATCAAAACAAAAGATGACAGGCTGCTATACATTAAATGCACTAATTTAAACATAAAATGAGCAAAGCTTCTTTCATTCAACTTTGTCAGCACTCTTACAAAGTATTCTTGATTCTCTTCCATATTTGACTTTTCACCCTCAAGATTAAGGCCAGCTAAAGAGGGCATTACACAAACTTTAAAACACACCAATACCCTCAGAACACAGGTCATGGAAGAAATTAAACGCATTCCTTAAAAATGTGCAAATAACAGCATTTAAGACACAGCAAACCATTAACTCAGAAGACTTAAGAACAGCGCTTTAAAATTTAGTAAAACACAATGAAGTAGTGCCAGAAATGCAGGAATAAGGTTTTTGTGAAACTCACTCACGAATGGTCTATCAAGTCTGCTCTAGAAAATACCAAACTAAAGATTCATTACTTTAGAGCTGGCTTTTTGTCCATCAAGCTCAAGGCATAGCTTTTGAAATACCTCAAAGGTAAATTTCAGCTGCTTGGGATAGGTAAGGTTCAGAGCGTAGATTACTCCCATCATCAAAGCACAGGATCTGGCAACATCAATCCTCTCCAGGATCTTGGATCCCTCAACGATGATGGTTGGAGGCCCATCACCAATGATAGCAATCTTCATGATTTGCATTGCAAGGTCTGCGTTGAGCTCCTCCTCATCCTTGTAGGAGAAATTAAATGTTAGGATGTATAAAATACATAGCTCAAGCACTTCAGGATGACGTGCATAAGGGAATGAACTACTACAGGTAGGAAAATAAGCTAAAACAGGTTGTCTTTTGTGTTTTTCAGTGATTTTACTTTGTCATTCTGTAATTTTTAAAAGCTAAATTAAACCATAATCCAACGTTTAAAATAAAAAATGTCTTGTTTTTCACAGTTTTGTTTTTCCACTTTGAAAAGAAAATCTAATAAATCATTTTTAAGGGTTATTCCACTTCTAAGTGAAATTTTATCTATTGCCATATTGCCACAGTTAGAAAGTGAGAAACAAGCCTTTTGTAAACAGCACACTAATTCTCCTGATCCGGAAGCAATCCATTTGCTTTAGCAGAGCACAAACAATGGAAGTGAATAGCAGGTGCTAGCATGTTGTGTGCAAAAGTGATTAAAATGACTAACAAAAATGAAAACAGTAATGAAAACAAATATTTCTTGGGAGCTCAGTAATCATGTTCACGGCAAATGAAAAGTGCAAAAGTAACACGGAAGATTTGCAGAAGCTGATTTAGACTTGAGACTACATTGCAGTTACGACAAACACCGCTGTAAACATCCACTGCATGGTGCATGGATATAACGCAACAGTTGGAAAAGCCTCCAGCTTCCATAAACAAACACACACAGCCACTACTATACAAGCATGGTAAGCTGCAGTAACAATGGATGGGTCTTTGATTTGTTGAAGAAATATTGCACAAATAGCATGTTGGTTTATAGACACTGGTCGGCAGTGGCTTCAACTGCTGTGTTATAACCATGTGGAGGCTTACAGCAGTGCTTTGTCGTAATGTAGTCCCAAGTCTAAATCGGCTCCTGAAAATCCTTCATGTCAATTCATACTTTTCATTTGCAGTCAGCATGATTGTTGAGCTCCCCAGGAATACTTGGTATCATTATTGAGTGATTTTAATCACTTTTGCACACAAAATGCTAGTACCTGCCATTCACTTCCATTGTTTATGCTCTGCTAAAGCTGCTGCCAGATCAGGAAAATGACTGCGCTGGCTACAAAATTTTTTATCCTGTGTGTTTATGTTGCACCTTATCACGGAAACAGGTTTCTATTCAGCAAATTATGTTCAATGACAATGGCAATAAACATCTTCAGATTGTAATTCTGAAATGCTTTTTTCTCACTTATACATGGCAATAGACATATCTTCACTTAGGGTTGGAATGTCCCTTAACTCATTCAGTGCCAGCCACTCTCAGATTTCATACTCCCCTCAGTGCCAGAGATATTTAGCTTTTTCACTGATTTTGAAGGCTCACAGAATATTTTGTTCTATGACTATGTGAATTCTGAAACCACCATGACAAAAATGAGTCTCTCTTCTTTCAGCAGCAAAAAAAAATGTTTCTACCTCTGTTATTTAGAAATCTGCAGTAGAAAAGAGAAACTTTCATGACAAAACACCTGTTTCTGGATCAAAAGCGCTTTGTGTAAATAGGTTTTTCTAGCAGATCAGTGACTTTGATGTAAATATTTCGTGTTTCAATGATTCATGCAACATCTCAACTATGTTTTACTACTATGAAGTAAAAAAATCACCTGTAAAAATGTACTTTTGGCAGATTATTTTTTGTATAAAAATAGTTGTTTATAGACAATTTCAACATTTGAAAAATATATAAGAAAAAAGCGACTGATTTATGATTCAGAGAGTCTGTGTGTGTGTGTTACTCCCGCACAAGTGAGTGCGCGACTTAGTCTGTTCACCCCCCACCCGGCCATCGGTTCGTCTATCAACAATTTCTGTGCGTTTTATGCAGCAAATCGTTCATTATTCTGGTCCCTGCTGCCTTCAGAAGTTTCTAACAGGAGATACTGGTCAGATAAATCCGGTTCATGTTCACTGGAATCGCTAGAAAAACCATGACGTCAGGCTGCAGACACCTCAAGCTCGAAATGACGAGCTGGATCAAAAATCGCGCCACAATACTCGTTCTCAGTAGAGCCGACTGTCACGCTGGTGGGATTTTATCCATGTAATCAACTCCACCACCTTCTCAATTCAATAAAAAGCTCAAGAGGCGTCTATGGCACTGAGCGTTCGGATTCATTTTGACGTCTAAAGACGTCTATGGCACTGAATGACTTAAATACTCAACCCTGAACAGAAAATCCAATGAACAAAACACAAAGACCCAACAGAGACATGCATTCAAAACTAAACAAAAAATTAAAAACCAACTCAAGTACTTGCGCTGTATTGTTTGAAAAGATCCTCCTCCTTCTCTCCAAGATAGACTATGAGGCAGCGAACAGCAATTTCTCTGCGCTTTTCAACTGTGTTGTCCTGATTGATAGAAAAAAATAGAAGGTGTTCAAAATACTCTTTTTCAGTGAAAAATGTGCCCACATTACAGAACTGGCAACAGAAACTGAGTATTTCAGAGGTTCTCATTGTTGAGTGAGTTGAGTGTTTCCTTGATCTGTGTGATTTTTGGCTACCCCATGACTTAAATGAACAAAAACAATCTAGGTAAGGACATGGCAGAGGCTGTACACTGGGGATATGGCGTAACCTATAATGTTTCATCAGCTCTTCCTTAGTGGAGGTTGCAAATTTACAGATTTTGCAAGGCCAATCCATACTTCATGATTCTGAATTACTCAATTCAAGCTTACTTGTTAAAGCTTACTTCAGAAGGTCCCTTGGTATTTGATACCAGGAGAAGATGATGGTTTGAGCCTTTGTCCTGGCAAGAAACACAGCAAAGTAACTGAATATTTCGGTGAGATTCCCACTTTCTTTAGAAGGCTGACCACGTCTTAACTGGAACCCCTAGATCTGCAACGCCAGGACAGTGTATAACACCAGAAAGTTGTGCCTGCACAAAAATACAAAAGATGGTATTTTCAACTTCACCTGTGAGTCTTCAATACAGTGAATAAGTTTCACCTGTCAAAGCTGTGTGAGCTAGAACCAAACATTCAAAACTACATAGACCTGAATACACTGGGTGCTGGAAGGCCTAACGTGGCTTTCCATAGATCAAATATACATAGAGGTGACATGGACTGGGCCAGTCTGTTGGAGCGTGTATCCCCAACGACCGCGATCTTGGAGGGGTCTCCACTCGCCCCCAGTGCATGTATTTCTACTGAGGAATGTGTTAACTCAAAAAATAAATAAATAAATAAATAAAATGATATATATATATATATATATATAAATAAATAAATAAAATGATATATATATATATATATATATATATATATATATATATATATATATATATATATATTTTTTTTTTTTTATCAACAAAAGCAAACATAAGGTGTGGCATGACAGGACAGAATCATTTCTGACAGTAAATACGAAAAAAAACCCAAACTTTTTTATACACAAGCTACAATGTCAATAATCCCACTTGATCTGTTTTCATTTCATTCTCCAAAAACAAATTGGAATCAATGCTGAGTCAGCAGCTATGGTCATTTTTGTGCACCCTAGTGTTGCAAAAACTGGCATACTACTGAAACCATATGTGGGATTATTGACCTTTCTTGCCTTATCTGTTTGGAAAAATATTTAAACATTTTCCTTATTTACCATGGGTGAATACATTCCTCAGTAGAAAAAATGCACTGGTGGCGAATGGGGACCCAACCAAGATGGCGGCCCGCTATTGATTTTTTTTCTTACTTTCAACCTTTATTGAGGCATA
Organism: Diplotaxodon limnothrissa; assembly: GCF_057381915.1. Taxonomy (NCBI): domain Eukaryota; kingdom Metazoa; phylum Chordata; class Actinopteri; order Cichliformes; family Cichlidae; genus Diplotaxodon; species Diplotaxodon limnothrissa. The sequence goes on along the minus strand of NC_140602.1, from coordinate 53,532,485 downwards.
TCAATGTTACAGCCAGTGCCAATGCACGTCGCCTCTACGTCTCTACAAAACACGGAAAGTACCCAAAAATTAGGGACAGCTAACTAGCCTACCATATGCGGCACAGTGCACTTAAGTCTGGTCTTTTACCTGTGAAAATAGGCCGAGCAGCCGGTGAAGAACCGCTCTTAGCGGTCAACAGACACACCGGACTAATGGCGACCGCACTTCCTGCGCAGAAGCCAATGGGGTTGAACTTCACCCCGTAACGTTACGAAAATTTAGAAGCGTTTCTTAACAATTACTAACATAAAATGCTTCCCTTCAAAAAATAAATTTCACATTTCAAAAATAAAATCACAGTGAACACAACTTAGCTTGGCTAGCTACGTTAGCATAGTAGTTTGCGCCGGGGCGAACAACGTCCGCTATCTTTTAAAAATTATAAGACAATTACAGTGGTCTGCATTAGAGTAACGTCAGTGTTAAATTTTCCAAAAAGAGCCCAACAATTTATGCTATCGCGGAATTAGCTGCTGTGTGTATATTAAAACACACAAACGCGGGGGCAAGCTAAGATGTATGTTATGTATGTTACGTCGTTGTTTTAAAGTAAACTAACAAAATCCAGAGCGACTGCAGATATGTGTAATTTCGCATAAAATTACTCACCGTTCGCGACGAACACAGCTCTTGATAAACCTTGAACACGTGCTGTTGAATATGTCCGCTTGTGTAGAAGAAGGGAACTATGAGCTGTTTACACGTCATCAAGTTGTATTTTACATCGACAGAACTTAAAATTATATTGTTTTTTGATTAAAAGAAGATTTTAAATTCAGACAAATCACGATTATATATTGAGTAAAGAGGCATAATTTATGTGTCACCCGAACTCAATAAAATAAAAATTTTAATTAGGAAGTCTAACAGTATTTATGAACTTGATTTTTCATTTCACAACAACATATATATGTAAGTAATGACTAAAGATCCCATTAATTACTTTTTAGAGTGTACAGCCTTCGGAACTGACTTAAATAACTCACCGTGAAATGCAAACACTAAAATGAACAGAAATGCCACCGGAAACTGAAAAAGAAAGAAGAAAGAAAAGCAACACAAATAGCAATGGGGAAGTTTGTTAAGAATGCTTAAGGATTACAGCGCCTATGTGCAATTAGTACAGATGAGTCACAGAATTTGCAAAGATGCCAGTAGTTATATTACTACAAAGCACATAAAATAAAATAAGCAAACCAAAAAAACATGTAAGAAAAATAAAACAAAGAAAACAACAGTCGGGTTCCAGAGGCATTGATTAAAATTTAATTAAATGAATTAAATTATTCTAGCATAAAATGTAGATACATGACTATGAATAGAAGGTCGCTGTTTCTTGAAGGCGCAAATTAAATTATTTACAAGGAAATTAATATGCCTACAAGGTTTGAGGGGTGGTATGGTAAGCAGATGGTGAGCGATGCACCTTAGATGTACAGGATTAAAACATCAAGATCTGTTAACCTGCAAACCATAGGTCTGAGTTTAAGCTTAGGCAGGAGGACAACCTGATTAGCTTTCCAAATATGCACCGTGCTTGTGCCCTCCCTCAAAGCATGTGCTTTAAAGTGTCTAAAAGGTCATAATTTCAAATATATTTTTAGAGAAAAAAAATGATTTGACTGTTAGCAGTTTCCTTAAGATTGAATTGACCCTCTCCATAACTTAGTGTTCAATGACTCATATTTCACAGAGGGCATAAAATTGCGATAAAAGAGCTCCTTAGAGTTTTCAAATAACCAGCTTTAAGACAGTGACTGTGATTGAAATCACACATGAAGATGTGAGAACGAGGCCAAAGGAAGATCTGTGCATACGACTCTAGGATGTGTGCTGCTTAAAACCTTTAATATCTGCAAATGCATGTCTTTTATTGGCTGTATTCTGTGCTTTGAGACTCGCTAATGAATACATTGTAGATGTTTACAAGAGAACTGCACACAGTCCCACAAAGCCTGTATCCTTCAACGCTCCCCAAGGTTGCCACTGGACCAGCTGTTCATATAAACTTAACAGGTGTTTCTCTTTCCTGAGATCCTCACTAACTTCATACTATTTTTTCCTCATTTTCTTCTTCACCAAATATCAAGGTGCATTTCCCATATCACTTATTGCCCTCATTTAAGCAGTCCATTATGTCACCCAGTATAAGATGCTTACTCTGTCTGTCTAGCTATGTATATTATACCGATTTGTCTGCAGATACAGATTTTGTTCCAATATACCTCATATGTGTTTGACAAGAAAAACAGGAAACGAGCAGGCACGCACATTATGACAGTTCATTACGTGAACCCTCAGGCATTTTAGCAACATGCTGGAATGCACAATATGCTGCCCACAATCCAAAAACGTTTCATTTCACCACACGTCCTTTTATTTATGTCTTTTTAAATAAATGGACTTATAGCCAGTGTACTTTTAAAGCACAGTTTGATTTCATTCCTCACTCACCACTTAAAAAGTGAAGGTTTTCACATTGAATTCTAGGTTCAGTAATCTACAATGTCTACATGTTTGAAACCGCTGCCATTATCAGAACTGTCTTAAAAGTGTAACTTGAACCATGGCTGTAACCAGCTGTGCAGTCACACAGGTGTGGGCCATGGTCATTTTTGTGTAGGCTTTTACTTTGAAAAGACATGGGGATTCAATTATGTTATGATCGTTATGATTTGGTTGTATTGTCTGGTTTTGGCATGAGGAACGAATGAGAGTAGGACCAGAGTCACTGGGCGTGTAACTTTTTCCTTTGTGCTATTTTAACGTCAAGTGAAGGGAAAATCTTTTGATTTATTAATTTTTTGTTGTTCATACAACGCTTATCTTCCATACATACACAGTTTCTTCAACCAAAGACATAAAGCAATACAAAATAAAGTCAATTTTGTACACAACACAAAATTTGTTGTGTTGACTGTAACGGAGTTATAGGACTTTGTCTCTATAAAAGTGTAGACTTTGGTGCGGGTCGCCCGAGCACAGGTGCTACACCTTAAACATGACACAATAAGAGAAAAAAGTTCTGAACTTTACTCATTTGGTTATAACCCTGATTGGAACACAAATGATCACACAAAAGCCTCATGAAATATTGTGAAAAAATACAGGTGCAATATGCCAAAACAGAGTAAGAAGGACATGGTTGAAATAAACTGGCCACATTTGGTAAACAAAAAGAAAATCAGATGTGATTGCATGTTGTAAATCAACCTGGCTTAGCCAGAGCCGAAATATAATGACTTCCATCTAACCATGGCACCTTTACTTTTATATTGTTTCAGCGTTAGACTATTTTCTATTTCAATTAATTTAATCTTCATATACATAAATATTGTTGACATGGAAAAAAGGGCCTATCTATTCTATCTCAGCATCAAGCAATATTTTCATTTCCTTGTGTATGTTTGTATTTTGCCTCCCTCATTCCTTCTGTCTAAAATAATTACATTCAGCCATCTGTTACAAATTGCTTCCCAAAACAATGGTTAAGTTTTTTTGTTTTGTTTTGCTTTGCTTTGCTTTTTTTTTGGCACGAGCTCATGACATGTGCAGTATTTATTTAAGAACGCAATGTAAACATTATCTCTCATTTCCAAGTTTCATCATTTTGTATTGACATTTCTGGATGGATGGTTGGATTTCTGTGCTCTTTTGCGTTTTAACATGGCAAAAGTGGGGGTTATACGAGACAATTGCAAAATATCACAGCATCATCATATATTTGCACCCCACTGCCCACAAAACCACAAAGTTTTTCTACCATAAAAATGCAATCAATCGAAGCTCCAACCCTGTGCCTTCTATGTATTGTTATTGTACATCACCGATTGAGTCCGAGTTTTGCATACCCTTGAGAGAACAGAAGCTGTTAACTGCTGTTTTAGTGGCTCTATCAGTGGGCTGTAACGAGGACATAAACATTGTATAATAAGATATTCTGTTTTGGTGTGTTCTTTTTTTTAAAATGCTCAGCCATTTCCTGTGCCCTCAAATCTTTAAATTATGCATGGAAGTGCAATCGCTATTATGTGTTTCTGATTAGTATTTTTTTAAGTAAATGGCCGTTTTGTGAGCGCGTATCCTCCCTGAGGAAAAAAAAAGAAGTCTAGATGAGTTTTAAGAGAAGCCGAACAAACCGTTTTGCTGTGTAGAAACCTCAGTGTGACTCTTTGTCAGAGGGAGAAAAAAGAAGTTGAAAGGGATGGGGAGGGAGGACGAGCAGAGAATTACTGAGGATTCTCACAAATTGTTTGGCCGGACCGACTTGTCAGAGAGCTGGGTGAAGGGGGCTCCAGATGAAAGTATTAAGATCAGCCCTGAGTTTTGCAATTGTGTTTTCGCCACATTCAGCAGCTTCCACCACATGAGACTTTAAGCTTCAGTGGAAAAAAAGAGAAAGAAATAAGGAGTTTCATGACCACTTGATAGTCTGTATGTAAAACAATTTCCCCCCAATAAATGGCTTTACTATTGCATTAGCGCCACAGACGTTTCCACTATTTGCAGCTTTCGAGTGACTACTCCCTAGTAACATAAATACCGGCCAGAATGTGCACATATGCATATTTGCGTTCTGCTTGATTTGGGGGAGCTATTGGAAACAGTAGAAGCATCTGTTAGACCCTGTAATCCATCCAGATTTTAGCCCTGTGAGCATCTGCTGCAGCACACTCCAAGAGAGAATCTGTGCTAGAGAAGAAGAGAGAAGAGGAGCCGTATGAAAGCAAGAGAAATAAAGAAAGTTGGGAATGAGGAAATGTATCATTTGTACCTGTAATAGTACTTTAAGTATGATAATAGTTAACCATATAGTTGAGATTTATGCGCAACACAATGGCAAATGCGTTCCTAGCAAATCTGGTATAACTAAAAGTTTTGGTAATACTCATTGCTATGAGATGGCAGAGGCACACTTCTGTCTTCGACCACTGCGATGCGAGCCTGTGCCACGCCAGCTGTTGTGGTCATTACAAGGTGGCAGCAGTGCCAACCTCTTGGTCGGCCAGCAGCTGCCTTAGCAATGTGGACCTCTCAGATTAAGGCTGGACCCAATCTGCACTGATCTGTTCGAGGAAACAGATGACGATGAAGGGACAAACAGCTAGAAACAGAGACAGCGCAACTAATCCGGAGAGCAATCAGACCACGCGCACACACACAAACACAAAAAAAAACCTCATCACACAAAATTACTGCAAATGCTGCAGATGCCTTTAATGTGGAGATGAAGCAATGAGCAATGTGTTCTCGGTTAATTTAGAGTCTTTTAGGGTGATTCTGGGGCTTGATAGCAATTGTTACGCCTGTCGAAGATGCGTCTAAGGTACGGGAGGTATTCATTTACACACCAGAAATCGTTTTTGTACCATAGTTAAATTTATGCCTGATGAAGGGAATGTGTCTGTGTGAGATAGCACTTGCTTACTATCCCTTCTGGGGTGCTGATGAAAACATTTTTTTTCCAATGCTTCTAACCGAGAGAGAGAATATAAACAAACAGCTGTGCAACACCAGTAACACCTCTGTTTTTACTGAAAAAACACTCTTAAATATCAGCTTGCTCTCACCTCTTCCAAAAGTAGAACGTCTATTTATTTTTTGTTTTGGTAGAGAACAGTATTATATCAATTTTTCTAGTAGTCTTTTCAGAAAGAATCCTCTACAAAGATGACTTTGGGAACCACTACAGAAAAAAAACGTGTTTTGTGTGTGGAGATATTTTAGCATACTTTACGATTGTCTTGATTTTGTTTTTGTCATTGAGAATGAATCCTTTATCTTTTTTTCTCTCAACAGGTGTTGATTTTATAAAAAACATTGGATACCCATATTGCATCTGATCAGCTTGGTGGACACTACAATGCAAAAGTCTTGAGCCATCCCACATTTCTTTATGCTTTCCTATGAAAAATAGATACATTTTAACTAGGATTGCGTTTAACTGGCTGAACATCTAGCCACAAATCACGACAGAGCCTCCGCTGCAATGTACAGATGGCTGTAGAAATTCACTGCTGTGCCTCTCTCCTGACCTCCTTCATGATTTGAACCAAAAATCTCAAATTTGGACTCAGCCCTCCACAGTTCTTGTGTAATTTGCCATGCAGCCTCTTCTCCTTGTTTCCCTTTCCTAAAAATGAGTGATAAAGCAGGGAATGTCCAAAGAAAAGCTTTGTAATACTTTCAGAAAGCCTGGAGAACTATTGCTTAAGACAACTTTAAAAAAAGGAGGGGGAGGAGTGGCTCAAGACACGATTTTAACCATATCTTGAAATTTTGAAATGTTCTTTCTCTAAAGCACATAAATGACTTTTATTCATAGTAGTATTAATATGGTGTACCCTACTATGCAGCAGCTATAAAATTATAAGTGTGTGCATGTCTGTCAGCTAACTTGACATTTCAATGAGAATAATGAACCCAGCTTTATGCAAATAAAAATATTAGCCTTTATAATTGGCAGTCTGCAAATATGGTCTCAATCTAGACTGATATCCAATGACACGGCTAATAGTGGATTCATAGACAGGAGTGACCTTCACCAGCAATGATAAAATATGAATATTTCTCTTTAGGCTGTTGAGCTGCTTGCATGTTTTCTTGTGGAGAAGGCATTAAAAGGGGATGTTGAGGGGAATACTAACAAGAATCAGGGGCTTGCACTGCATATAGGAAATGAGTGAGTGGTGCAGAAATCAATAAAAAGTCAGCAAGCCCTATTCAGACAGTGGGCTCATCAATTTTAATTGTGGTGGATATACAGTCATCTGCTTTTACAGCATTAATCCAGTGAGTTCTAGGTCAAAAGATTTTGATTCTGCTCACACTGATACGAGCCATAATACACAAATGAGTCATGGATTAATGTGATTGGACACTGGAATCGGCTGTAACTGCTCGTACTGTCCGGCTAAAATCCAACCCAAAACAAAAAGTAGGTGAGAAACTTTTGTTCTAGTCACAGCAGAAGGTTTGCTACAGTCAAATCTATAGCAAACTTTTTTCTATTATTGTTGGCTATAAAATTTCAACTGTTTGTCGTTCCCCTTGCCCTATTTTTCACTGCAGTCATTTCTTGTCCTACAGAGTCATGCTCTTCTAATATGCACACAATTTGGTTTTGTATTGTTAGCGAGACCTTCCCTTTCCCTTTTTTCAGAAGTGATCCTGAGCAAGTGCAAGTGGATTTCTTCTACAAAATAACTCTGCTGCCTGATGGCCCAGTAGCCATAGTTTAATTTGGGTTTTTAACCTTGTCCATAACTTGTTATTAACCAATAAGTTATTGATCTCTTAGCCCAGAGAAGGGAAGCAAGAGGGTAAACTCTTCCTTATCTGTAGCATGATAAGCTTCTGCAATGTTCTTTCATTTGATGTTTTCCTAGCACACAACTTTTCTGGTCTTTTATCACCACAGATTCAACTTTTTAAAAAATTGGCTGGCATCAAATTCAGCATCACCTTTTTAAATTAATATATACAATTAAACAAAAGGTTCTCACTTTCGATGCGTGTTTTGTTGTCTACGTAGAAGATATAGGGTTTTAATGAGTTTCAAATTGATTGCTTTTTGTTTTTATATATATTTTATGTAGTGTCCTGACTTTTATCCAAAGAGGGTTGTGCAGCATCTAATAATTAAACAAGCTTTGCCCCCAATGAACAACATTTTTTAATTAGATTTATGAAACAATATTACAGCCAAATGTGGCAGAAACTCGTGACTGCTGAATTGAGTGAAACAGTGAGTTAGTTCTTTAGGTTTGTCTATAAAGCGCAATTAAAAAACATGTTTTTTGTGCTTTTTTTTAATAGCTTCCACATTATACACTATAAATCTATTAATATGTTTGATTACTGTAGATGATGTCTTTCTATGTGTCTGTATTTTCACTGTGTCTTAACAGTATTGATCTGTAAAAGACATGAACACAGGTGGCAAGCATGCCCTCTTGCTGCCTCTTGCTTGAAAGTGACTTAATTTGGTATCACAATTCCCTTTAAATATTTCAATACAGGCAAACAAGAAACTATTCTCAAAGTGAAATGGAAATTTTTACAATCACACAATTTTAACCAGTGGTTTGAATCCGAGTCTGGCATTTACTCCTTAGATAACCGTTTGCCTACACACCCAAATTAAGACTTCATAGAAGAAGATAAAATGACATGTTAAATGACATATGGATTCCTTAAAATGCATCCATATGTGAGTCCATTTGTTTAATGTTAATTTTATTTAATTCACTTTAATTTAATCTGTGTAATGAATGAATTACTATTATTAGTTTTAATAGAGGCAGTGTGTGTGGTTTACTATCTGCCCTGCTCAGATTTCATAGTCGACTCTGTGTGTTATTTACTTTGCCTTGTTTAGTATCATTGTTTTCAGCACAACCTCACGTGTCTGAATTTACAGTTATGTTTTCATTTTGACATACTGTATTAACACAGTTGATCTAAAAAAAAAAAATTTGGGATTGGATGGGGAAAACACACGTTTCAGTCAGCTGAGCCCACAATTCAGATAGGAGAAGACGGAGGAAAATTGTGATTTTTCTATTTTAAAAAATGTGGAGATTTTGCAGAAAAGGTCCTGCACAGGGACCCCAGAATGCTAGGAAAGGTAAAATAGCCACTGTGCTTACTAGCCACTTCATCAAGAGTACAGGTTAGACTTATTTCAGCTAGCATATAAGGGAGTGCAATGAAATAGTGCTTTCAAATGGTTACACTGCTCATGAAGTAAGGATAAATTAATAATACTGACTCATCTGCTCTATATCCTTTCAGGTGCACCTGGGGAATCCCCATCTGTTGGGTTTCCTGATCAAGGTGCCGCTACTCAAGTCAGGAGACAGGTGAACTGCTGGAAACCTGCTGAGAGACCTTCTGTCTGGGACTGACAAGATCACAACTGTGTAATTGTTGTGATGAGTGTCTTTGTCAAATCAGCCACAAGGACAAAAAAATGTAACACACATTTATTTACAAGTTGTTTTTCTGCCTAAACCTAAGCTGCATGTAACATACATCAGAATATTATAAAGGGACAGTCATGTTCAGCAGTGGCAGCTATCATGTGCTGCTTCCATCTCTTATGGGTCTTTATTAAAAGGTAGTGACAAACTTCCTGTATGGTTGTTTCGGTTGGAGGACTTACATAATTAAATTTTTTAAATATCAGGCTGAAAGTAATACAGGTAACCCCTCAAATGTGTAAACAAAACCATGTTACTTCAAAGAACTATTTATTATAGCTAAATGGCAGTGTCAGTGCTGAGGAATACTTATCCCATCCCTGGAGACATTGCTCCGTCTCATAGCTGTCCAAGTAGCAGCTCCACTCCACAGCTGCAGAAAATGTTGACTTTTCTGTTTTATCAGGCAGTAACCCTTAGGTGACCCAAATGTAGTGCACTTGAGTGTTTTTGTACACGCATTATTATGACGAATATGATTGAACATCTGGATGAATGGATGAGAGAAAGTCTCTTATGGTTGACAGAAAACACGATGTTGCCAGAAGTGTTTCTCGGGTAAAATCTTTCCCCAGACTAGTAAATCCTAGTTCAAACAAGGCTACAAGTCTGAAGCCCAGTTTACAGTAGATTAACCACCCAACCTAATTCTAGCACCAGTTTTACACATTAAGAGGATTGGAAGAAGAAATCTTCTTGTTCTGTATTAGCTCAGTGATAGAAGGGGATCACAGATGAAACATACTGCATGTACAAGGTTAAAAAGTGGTTGTGCATAAATGCTATTTGTATGGCACAAGTTTCGCCTCGTCTTAATAGGCTGCATCCAAATATGCGCTGGTGCTCCTCAGTCACATCCCCATCCATCAAACGGCAGGAGATTCTCCAGACAGGGTTCACTCTTTTACCCATCTGTCAATCAGTGCCCACAGGCACACAGCCCAGGCTCCTCCTGCCAGACCACACAACACCTGCCACCTAATTGCTTGGCCACAAAAGCCCAACCTTCACCTGGATTCTTGGGCCACATGCCCTAACACTATCGGGAACCCAGCATTGAGCGTCTTACACTGCTTGATTTTTGGGACTGTGGATATCACTGCTCACTTATAGGTCAAACACATACTGCAAACACAAAGCGAGTGCATTGTATTCATGAGCCACGTTGTAACCAGTGGAGGGTTGCATTAAAAGAAATCATTTTTCATCTTTCATTAGCTAAGTATGATGGATTGGTGTGTCCTATTTGTTATATTTTACCTCCTCTGGTGTTCAAACCATATGAAAAAGCTCAGTGGTAGGTGGGAACAAATAGCTAACACGTAAATCCTTAAGAAAGCTGAGAAAACTAAGAGCAGACTGCGGGATACTGAATCATACTGAATCTGAAAAAGTGTACCAGCTGTCTCAGCAGAGTTTCTACATGAACTGTGAACCTGCAGGTACTTTCTTAATAAATAGCTCCTGGATAACTCTGAATGCTAAATGGAGCACAGGAACTTTACATTAATTTCTCATTATGTCACTGGGAATTAGTTTTCCATGAAATAAAGAACCCAAATATATTAGCCCCTGACTTTTTTGGGCCGTTGTTTGTTTTGTAACTTACATTTTTGTCCTGACCCTAAACATTCGTGTGAGTACAGTTTAGCTTGCAGTAAACAGCCTGGTACATCATGCAATCTTTGAATAGTACATAATTATAATGAGATGTTTCACAAAAGACCTTATATAATATAGAAAAATGATGATTAGGATGTGATGAGTAAGATTTTAATTTCCAGTTTATAAAATGTCATTTGCTCAGCAATCCCTACCTTTGACAACAATGTCTCATCTTCCTCTCCTGCTGTGTCTTTCTTGTATGTTTGTCCATATCCCTGTGCCACAAATGTATGTTTTTTTTCTCTCTGCCAATTAAAAATCGTTACTCCATTTCACTCACCCCTCTGCTGTAGGGCTGCCTAGAAGCTGAAGTGCCATGCTGGCAATGTTATATCTGCACCTTGAGCATGAGGAGGAAAAATCCATACATTAAAAGTCATGTGATGTCATTATGTTCTTATTACTGAGCGAGTGTATGGGTGTTGTCTGCTGGAAGTACATGAAAAATTACAAGTAACGTCTTTGACATTGTGTATTAACCTGCCTATCATATTTAATTGCTCATTAATTGAATATGTCAGAACACCATGCTGGCCCACGTTAACCTCTTGGTAAATCCTACTGGAGTGAAGGCTGCATCCTCTCTCCTAGCATGTAGCAGGAGCCAGGGCAGCCAGAAGCAGAGATGCACTGCAGCACACGGAACAAAAAGAAGCAGAGAAGTAACTAAGAAAAATAATCTGAGTGAAAATAAGTCCTCTTTTTCTTGAAGTGTTCTGGAGTAACAGTATAAGTGACTGAGAGGTGGGGAAGCTGTCTGTCAGAGTGAATTTACCGCTACGTTATGGCGTTGGCATGTCTATCTAATATCTAAGTGGGTATATTTTTCTTGTGTTGTGCAAATTGAAGATGCTGAATCACTACTGTGCTGTATACATGTGTACAGCATGTACAGTATGGAGGATATATTTTTTGGGGTCTATAGGAGAATTTCATCTTGAAAGCTAGCTAAAGCTCTGTTTTGTTGTACATAAAAGGCTATTGTAGTACCAAATGTGTTCTGTAAAACGTATTTCTTAAAAATATGTTCAGTTTTTTGCGAGAGGTAAAAATGTGCACAGAAAGCCCACAAAATGTATTAAGTAAGATATCTGGGGAGAGAAAGGGAGTTTGTTATATTGAAATAAATTTCAGTAGATGATTTAACATACAAAAACAAGTGGATTTCATGGTCATTAAATGATAATTCATGGTTTGAAAAGTGCTAAAAAACAAAAAAAAGCTAATGTTGTAAACACTCCATGGGATAGTTCATAACTAATGTAAAATCACTAAAACAGTGCTTATTAGATGAAAAGGTTAATTGGCCTGATGTAATTAAAAATACATGAACCAATGCAATTACTAGTATTTTATTGTTGTGGGTTTTCTTTGATACCTTCTGAAGGACGTGGCGAACTGCCCAACGGTCTGATCATTCCATTCACCGGAGAAGGAACACACCCATTCCATCTTTCCCCCTGGTGAAACACTTGGATGTGGTAAGATTAACAGATCCCACATTCTATTGATGACTGTTATTACTGGGTACACCCACAGAGAGCAAACTCACTTAACACCTGACTAAATACTTTTCTATCTGGAGAAACAGGCAGTGATGCAGTAATAACTAATATTTGCTCAGTTGCCAGAGTATATAATTACTGACTTGTACAGAATTTAATGAAATTAAGAAAGAGAATTTTAGTGTTATTAAATTTTATTATTCTTATGAAATTGTGGCCATTTTGTTGCATTGTTCATTTTTCAGATTTAACACATATGCCAGTGTAAGAGCGCTACGGCAGAATGGCAATATTTTATTTTATTTTATTTCAGTGTTTGGTAAATGGAATCTTTTAAGCTGTTCATTTGTGTTTTCTTTAACTTTGTGTCACAACCTTCCAGCTATTCACTAATCTTGCGCATTTTAGCATCTGTCTCTTGAGCCTGTACTTTGGCCCAGTATACTGTAGCTTAATCAGACTGGTTGGTGAGGGCATTACAATAGTTACATAACCATGCCATTAAACTGACACTTTGGATGAGGTGAAATAGCTATCAAATATATAGACCGGTGTAGATTAATTGGATTTCTACCCACAAGTGAAATTGAATCATTTTTACTTGATGCTCTGTAGAGGTTCAAGTTTGTGAAGTTAAATAGATTTAACACACGAACATCTGAAGGCAGCTGCTTTTCAACACAGACTGTTTTTAACTTGTTGTGTGGACTGTAAAATGTGTTAAATGCACGAACTGCAGTTTTACGCCATTACAACACATTGACGTAAATCCTAATGGGATGTGAAATACAAAAATTTGTAATGACCTTATAATCTGTGCCACTGTTTACTAGACTGCTGCAGTTTATATTTTGATGATAATGTTCATATTTACTTTGTATTTATGATCTGCACATGAACTCAGAATTCCAACTTTTTGCCAACTTTTTTCCCTGAACATACGCTGACAGAGCAGGATCAATCCACTAACTGTGGAGCTTAAAGCAAAGCTTCAACAGATCCCGCACAGGTGTGTAGATATGTGTACTTACAGGACTAATCAAATGGCTTTAATCTATTTGCATGTGAGAGCCTTCATCATAGACTGGAATGTGATGGGAATTTTGTTTAGTCTTCACTTTTTTTCGGAGTGTTGGGAACTAGCCAGTTTCTTGAATGACACTTGTTTATGTCCTATCAGTCCTGTTTTAGCTGTTTAAAAAAAAAGCTTTAATTTTTCAGCTGACAGCTTCTGGATCCACCTTAAACTTGTCTCAAAGCAACAAGACAAACCAAAGCAAACAAATCTACCGAAAATTACATTCCTCCCAGTTCCCACACTTGAGCCAGACATTTTCTGTAAGCTGCTGATTGTCGGGGGACTTAGTGTATGCTGTCTGGCTGCAGCTGTTCTGCACCCCAGGGATTTCAGGTCTAATCTGTCAGGTGCATGCCGAAGCATTTCTTTATCAACTTTATCAATAACAGTGCAGCACTGCCAGGGCAACACGGAGAGGGGCGGCCAATAGCCAGTGCTTTGCTTTGGAGCATACAATAATTGCTCAGCCTCTCCTACAAAGAGCCTGGCACAGGAAGGCGTTTTAATACCGCCTACTGCAAACTAAAAACACATTTGGCTGTTTTTCTTCGCTAAAACATATAAATAATATTGTGCGTGTTAGTCCTGTTGGAAGATAGATGAAGATGATGATGAATATTTTGTGTGGATGTTTTTCTATTTTAGAAGGGAAAAAGATTTGAATCTAAGAACAGTGATATAACAGAGTAGGCCTTTAAAACAAGTCTGGACCGCCTTTTATAATTAAGAAATTAAACGGTTCATGATTTTAAGTGATACTGCGGCCAGGACGCTCTAGGCCGGAGGTCGATGATTGATTTTGTAATCGTATCACCAGACCTGTGACCATATGTTCTGGACACTCGGGTAAAGAGAGGGGCTGAGCTGTCAACTGATCACCACCTGGTGGTGAGTTGGATCAGGAGGACGCTGGACAGACCTGGTGCACCTAAACGCGTAGTGAGGGTGTGCTGGGAACGCCTAGCAGAGGCCCCAGTCCGCGAGATCTTCAACGCACACCTCCAGCACAGCTTCAACAGCATTCCGATGGAGACTGGGGACCGAATGGACCATGTTCAGCATCTCCATTGCTGAAGCTGCTGCATTGAGCTGTGGCCGCAAGGTGGTTGGTGCCTGTCGTGGTGGTAATCCCCGAACCAAATGGTGGACACCAGAGGTGAAGGGAGCCACCAGGCTTAAGAAGGAGTCTTATCGGGCTTGGTTAGCCTGTGGGACTCCGGAGGCAGCTGACAGGTACCGACAGGCCAAGCAGAATGCGGCTCGGGCAGTGGCTGAAGCAAAAACTCGGGTGTGGGAGAAGTTCGGAGAGGCCATTGAAAAAGACTTTCGGACTGCCTCGAAGAGATTCTGGCAAACCGTCAGGTGTCTCAGGAGGGGAAAGCGGTGCTCTACCTGCACTGTGTATAGTGCTGGCGGAGCGCTGCTGACGTCGACTGAGAAAATTGTCAGGCGGTGGAAGGAATACTTCGAGAACCTCCTTAATCCCACTGACACGTTCTGTTGGCTTCATCAGGTGATGGTCTCCAGCTCACACTGGAACGGTTTGCAGCCGAGGTTGAAGCAGCGGGAACGAGGATCAGCACCTCCAGTTCTGAGGCCATGGTTCTCAGCCGGAAAAGGGTGGAGTTCCGGGGATGAGTTCCTGCCCTAAGTGGAGGAGTTCAAGTATCTCGGGGTCTTGTTCGCGAGTCATGGGAGAAGGGAGCCGGAGATCGACAGACGGATTGGTGCTGCAGCCGCAGTGATGTGGACGCTGCACCGGTCCGTTGTGGTGAAGAGAGTGTAAAAGCCCTACCCTCACCTATGGCCATGAGCCGTGGGTAGTGACCGAAAGAACGAGATCGCGGATACAAGCGGCGGAAATGAGCTTCCTCTGAAGGGTGGCTGACCTCTCAGACCTCACAGACCCAGGACACGCTGGAGAGATTATGTCTCTCGGCTGGCCTGGGAACGCCTGGGTGTTCCCCCGGATGAGCTACAGGAGGTGGCTGGGGAGAGGGAGGTCTGGGCCTCTCTGCTTAGGCTGCTGCCCCCGCGACCCGGCCCCGGATAAAGCGGAAGAAGATAGATGGATGGATGATATTAAGTGGTTAATGCTATTTTTTAAGCAAAGGTATGTGTTTTATAAATTAAAGTGCTATTTATCAAATTAAAAAACAACTTGGATGCACTGCAGCTGGCCAAAATCAGCAGGCCTACATGTTCAGGTGAATTACGCATTAATCATAATATTTTTCTTCAGAAAACAAAGCAGAACATCAGCGCCTCATTTATTTCAATATCGACTCACTCAAAAACAACGCTGACAGTCAAAGAGGGGATTTAAGACTATCATCCAAGATTAATCACTCTTGCAAGGAATATTGAGATAAGAAAATTTTGTGAAAGTGTTTCAGTCAGAAGGCTTGTAAAAAAAAAAGATGGAAACACGATGACCAACTGTGAAAACTAAAATATGACAGGTGAGTCATAGTATAGTCAGGTGTGTCTTCCCTGAACAAAGATGCATTATAAAGAGCTATTGCATGTGGTATAAAAGATTTCCTGGGTCTGTCCTTGTGGCAGTGGAGCTGAATCAGTCTATTAGAGAAGGTGCTCCACTTCCTGAGCAGGATTACCCATGATGAATAGCACTTTGTTCAATGACCTCCTCTCCACCACAGCTTCAATTGTCCAGTTTGCCACAAAACCAGTGTTCCTGATCAGTTTATCTATTCTGTTGGTGTTACCAGCTCTAGTGCTGTTTCCCCAGCAGACCAAATACACTGCACTTGCCACAACACACGGATCTCCAACATTTTGCTGTTCATGTTGAAGGGTCTCAGCTTCTTTAGAGCATGCTCATCCCCTTCTTGCATATAACTGCTAACTGCTGTGTTGATCTTCCTGCATGTTGCTTATGAGGATACCCAGGTGAACCAGATGAACATCGCATCCCATGATAGACACAGGTCATGTAATTGTCATCTTCATTCTGAAATCGGTCACCATCTGCCTGGTTTTCTTCACATTCAGGAGGATTGCTCTCAGACTGCACTACTGCTCTGTACTCATCCTCTTGCCCATCACTTTATATCCAATGCAGAATCATCAGAGTACTTCTGAGCTGGGGTTGTGCTGAAAGACTAAAGCAAGCATTTTCTGCCTTGCTAAGCTTGTTAGTCATCAGCTTGTGACCAATCATCTAATGCTACTTAATTTGCAAGGACAAAATGTTAACATTTTATTAATACTTCCTAATACAACCAGACCTTTAGTTTACCTTCAATAGACAGTATGATTGCAGTCCAATTCAAACCTGCTTAGAACTAAAACATGAGAGATCTGTCGTCCTTTTACAAGAAAGATCCTAATTTTCAGTGCTTCACTATCACACAGTGCATGCAAGACGATTTTCAATGGACCTTTTTCCCCTTTGCATATGTGACCTTTCAGAGACATGTTATGTCAAAATAGTGAAGAAAGAGGAAACCCTTATTAAATGGAATGATACGCCAAGGAAAATCAAAGCTCGGGAACAGATGTCAGTTGACCAGTAAATTGTACAAGTCCTATCTAATTGTTCCATATGACAGCACTTGCTGCCCACATCGTGATATAATAGCAGCACAGATAAAATTGCCTAGGCACATAAATTTTCATTCCTGAGACGCTTTATTTAGTTATATGAACCCTGTGGCTCCTGTTTGACTGTGATACATTATTAAAGTAAAACAGAGGACTAAGGTCTGCAGTTGGAAGAAACAATTTCAGTGCTTCTCACCAGTTACATGTTAATGAGTTTCAAAGATCCAAAATATAATGAAAAAAAAAACTTTTCTATTATTCATGAGCACACAAAACACATTAAAAAAAGCTATTTTGAGATTAATAAGGATTTCAAAAAGAAATGTAATGCGAATGTATGTCCTCTTGTATGTTGTGTTATATGTATAGACAAGAATCCATATGAATAAATTAGCTCCATCTGTCCATCACACAAAAGACCTCCACATTATAAACTGATTTACTGGTTGTGTCACATGCATGATTCATCAAATACAAGGTCCTCTGTGAAATCTCAGGAATCGTGTCTTTAATTTATGGTCTAATAACAAGGGACTTCTATTCATATTGGCTTTTCTGATTTAATGCGAATGTGTGATTGGAGCGGCTACAGCTAGAGTACACTGAGCCAAATCAAGTATGAACACACTGCCATGGTGTCTTGAGGTAACCACAATGAGGCCAGTTTAAAACTAGTTATTGATCCTGGGCTAATTTGCACCTTTCAAGACAAACTACTGCTTGATGTCTCTCAGCTCTTAAGTAATAAATGGAGAGCTTTTTGGGGGAGGGGGTGAGTAACAAGATGATGTGATCAGGAATTGGAGCACCACAGACAAACCAAAGGGGAAGCACAAGAAAAGGACATTAGGTAGCGAGCTGGATGCTTTCTCATTCTCTATCTGGAAGCTCAGGAAAATCTTTAGAACACAATGGCAGAATAGTGAATTATAAACGGCCTGAGGTGTTACACCCAAATGCATCCCAGCTGCCATATGAATTATTCTGGCTCCACTGTTACCACAGGATTTGGAAAACAACAAAAGACTTTAAAGCAGGTCTGAAAGACGAGTCGATGCATACATGTATAAAGGATGGTGGGGGAAAACTGAACTACAATTCCAGTAGGTTATGAACAAAAATAGAGCGCTCAGTCAATGGAAGGAATAACACGGGAGGAAGAGGAACCTGGTGTCCCACTGTCCCAAGTTATTTATTTTTTCATTAGCGTATGACTGATGCAACAAAGAGAATGAAAAAACATCAAACTCTCAGATCAAAAGGCAGAGAATTGACCCAAAGTACATAGGCATTTTAGAAATTAGCCTCATCCACACTTTGCAGTCAAAATACATAATACTCAGTGACAAATGTTTTCTTGGATATAAAGAGTGCACTGGGACTCATTACTTAAATGTTTATTTGCATGCAGCACCCCATGGCGAATATTTTTCCCATACCTTGCACAGTTTTTTAGCTACGCAAATTTTTTTAAAAAAAAACTATTTAAATGAACATTAAAAAATATGGAAAGGATTTCCACATCATTAAATTGCTTTAGCACTGCTGCAATTTTGTTATTCCAACTTAATGTACTTGAATTGGATTAATTAATGATGAATCAACTTAATTTAACTGACCTGAGTCAAACATCGCTAATTGTTGATATTATTAAAGCATGCTAAAATATAGCGTTTACGGAACATGCTAGCCATCTGTGGCCATTATGGTGAAATGCAAAGCAGCCAGCAGTGGGCTTTTTGGGTTACAAAGGGTTACATTTGAGCTTGAGTTTAGATCTATATTGTTTGGTTGTCTGTGAAGGTTCTCAGTCATCCAGGTCATCGTAGTCAAAGGAGCTTGCAAAGAAAGGCGTCTGGACTTCTTTAAGTTACTTGAAGACGTTTCACCTCTCATCCGAGAAGCTTCTTCAGTTCTAAGGTCAAATGGTGGAGAGTCCCAGATATAAACCTAGTGGGAGTATCCCCCCACAGGGGGACAAAAGGACCCCCTGATGATCCTCTAATCGCCTGAGACAAGGTGTGAAACTGGGTGTAGGTCCCAATCAGCCCGAGTTTCCCTTACCAGCTGATAAGGGAAGATGCACGGTGGTCCTAAACACTACAGATTACCATACAAAGATCACTACTCTCCTCAGTGACAACAATACCTACGAAGCCTTAAAGCGAGACCCCACAGGCAGCTACAAAAAGAAAGTTATAGCTTGCCTTCAAGACTTTGAAAAGGACAAAATTATTGACCGCCTTACATATCACCGCCTTTACCCAGGGGATGCCATACCCTGCATTTACGGACTTCCTAAAATCCACAAGGAAGCTGTCCCACTCAGACCCATAGTCAGTAGCATAAACTCAGCCACTTATAACATTGCTAAACACCTTGCTACCATCCTTGCTCCTCCCTCTCGTGGGGAACACCCCACACCACATCAAGAACTCCATGACTTCACCGACAAGGTCCAGAAACTTACCCTGGATCCAGATGAAACCATGGTGTCCTTTGATGTAGTCTCTCTCTTCACTTGCATACCCACCATGGAGGCAGTGGAGACTGTCAGAAAACAACTACAAGAAGACAGCTCCTTGGAGGACAGGACCAACTTCACACCCGATCAGATTTGCACACTGTTAGACCTCTGCCTTACCACAACATATTTCAAATACAACGAAGGCTTTTACAGACAAAAACATGGCTGTGCCATGGGCTCCCCCGTGTCACCTATTGTAGCCAACCTTTACATGGAGGAAGTGGAAAGGAAGGCTCTTGGCTCTTTCAAAGGAAGAGTACCCAGCCACTGGTACAGATATGTGGACGACACCTGGGTCAAAATCAAGACACAAGAAGTGGAATCCTTCACTGCGCACATTAACGCTGTGGATAAAAACATCAAGTTCACCAGGGAAGACACAAAGGACAACTGTTTACCTTTCCTGGACTGCGCTGTGCACATTGAAGAGAACTGCAAACTCAACATCGAAGTTTACCGGAAGCCCACACACACGGACCAGTACCTCCTGTTCGACTCCCATCACCCTCTGGAACACAAACTTAGAGTAATTAGGACCCTACACCACCGGGCAGAACATGTTCCCTCTAAGCCTGAAGGAAAAAAGAAGGAACACATGCATGTAAAAGAAGCACTCAAAACGTGCGGCTATCCTAAATGGGCGTTCTTAAAGTCAGCAAAGAGGCACAGAAAAGAAGATCAGACACCAGTGAGGGAGGATAAGAAAGACAGACGCAACAACATTGTCATACCCTATGTAGCCGGTGTATCAGAAAAACTCAGGAGAGTTTTCTCCAAGCACGACATCCCAGTGTATTTCAGACCCAGCAACACGCTCAGACAAAAACTGGTTCACCCGAAAGACAAAACGCCAAAACACAGACTTAACAATGTGGTGTATGCTGTACAGTGCAGCGAGGAATGCTCAGACCTCTACATTGGAGAGACCAAACAGCCACTTCACAAGCGCATGGCACAACACAGAAGAGCCACCTCCACAGGACAAGACTCAGCAGTCCATCTGCCTCTAAAGGTCAAAGGACACTCTTTCGAGGATGCCAATGTTCACATTTTGGACAGAGAGGACAGATGGTTTGAAAGAGGAGTGAAAGAAGCCATCTATGTCCACTGTGAGCGACCATCTTTGAACAGAGGCGGGGGTTTACGACACCAACTCTCTGCCATCTATAATCCAGTTTTGAGATCCCTTCCCAGATGCCTTAACGCCCACTCACATCCTGGGCCATCTGATCTCAGGAATTCGCATGATAAGGTGGGGCCAGGTTTCACAATGAACTCACCCAAAACTCGGGCTGATTGGGACCCACACCCAGTTTCACAACTTGTCTCAGGCGATTAGAGGATCATCAGGGGGTCCTTTTGTCCCCCTGTGGGGGGTTACTCCCACTAGGTTTATATCTGGGACTCTCCACCATTTGACCTTAGAACTGAAGAAGCTTCTCGGATGAGAGGTGAAACGTCTTCAAGTAACTTAAAGAAGTCCAGACGCCTTTCTTTGCAAGCTCCTTTGACTATATTGTTTGGTTATTAGTTAAAAGGGTCACCTATACTTCAGTGTTGTTGAATGTTGATAGGCTACTGAAACAAAAGACATGTTTTTAACATCAACCCAGATAATTAAACTCACAAAGGCTTAATTTTGTTTTCATTTTCAGCTTTTATTCAAGTTGTTTGTTTGTTTGTTTGTCTTTTATTTCTTTTTTTATAACTTTTTTTATAACTGCACTCACTGAGACTGACTAGGTTACGGTTTGGAAGGAGGAGGCTCATGAAGATAGCTTGAAGATGAGATCTGTAACCGTCCTGTGATAGCAAACTCAGGCCAAAGGCTATAGGGGTGCTAGATTCAAACGCCAGGTTTTTGAATTTGATACAACCAGCTCGAGGCAACCTGTGGAGGAAATGAGAGAGGAAAACCTGAAATATTTTTTTAGGTTAAAGCTAAAATTTGAAAGGCTAAGCAAGGGGAAGCACAGATGGGAGATGACAAGAAGCTGAACAAAGTGCCAGAAGGTGTCCACTATCCTGCTATACTAAGTGTACAAATTTGGGGCGTTTAAGATTAAACAGTCCTGGATGTCTGGGTTTGAGTTACAGCAGAGATGTCACTGAGAATATAAATAGTCTACAAATGGAAGAAAAAAGCATGATCCCACTGGAGCATCTATATATTCATATTAAAGAACTCCCTAATTATAGTATGGCATAATGGGCATCTTCAAACACAAGGGACGGGATTCATTGAGGTTATTCAGCCGTGTAGATGGGGTAAATATAAAGAGATTAGAGATGTCACTGATTGGGGAGCCATGAGATGAGTTTTGAAAGTGAAGTTGAGGAGAGAGCTGCGGTTGCTGTTGTGCCGTCGTCCTGTGCAAAGGTCTGTGGAAATAGTCAAGTTCCAGCATAGGGGAGTTTTCTGAGTTTGTAGAGCTGCAGAGACATCAAGGGACTAGCAGACAGAAAAGCAATTAAGTTCTCATATGCACTTTGATTTTCTATTCAGAATCACAAAACCTTTTCCTATATAACACTGCACAGACTCAAACACACAGAAGACTGGTATGAATGGTTAAATAGGATGATCAATAGTTCTGTATTATTTAATCTTGTGTTTTTAAGTGCTAATCACACAGATTTATGATGATGGTAAGTTGCCATTTATCCTTTGACCACTTAAAATCTTGTCAAAGGCTTACTGGATGCCCGCTGGTTTACTGACAAGTGCGATGGTTTTGATGGTTTTGTCACTGACACTGCTCTCCCCATCAATATATAAACAAATACCACTTTTCACAAGATTGTGTCAACGTGCAAGCGATCTTTGGAATGCTGTCTGCTTATTAAATGAAAGTTCAGTTTAATCCCCTGGTTTTCCAAATGCTATCCCGGAGCTGGATAAGATGACATGGCTGTCTGGTTGGAAGACAGCTTGCAGACGCCTCTCATGTCAGTTTGTCACAGCAGGTTTGATGGCGCTTCAGGTGACAGGTAGGTAGTCTGGGAGGAGTGACAACTGCCTCTTTTAAAGTGGTTTTGCAGTCATGGTGACACTCAGAGCTTATAGTTTCAAATCTTTACACTACTTATGCTCTAACCTGTGCAAACTCTAGGTATTCATTAGTCTAGTGAACATTTAAATATACGGTACAGTAGATCTTATTCAAAAAATTAAGCATGGCGTTGATATAATTCTGAGGGTAACTCACATAAAACTTTCTACAGCATGTTGCAACTGCTCATGCAAGATGTGAAAAAATGGAAGAACTTAGGGAGACTAATTACATCTCATTTAGATTTCTATCTACCAATCAAGCTTGTTTTATTATGCTTACGTGCTACTTTCAGATCACTCACTGGAAATCCCAGTTTGTCCCCTTGCACGTCCCACTTCCACATCATGATCCACGTGGTTTTTTTTCTTTTCATAACCCAACCTCCTTGGTGTGCCAAACTCATTTACATTGCCAAGAGGAGCACTATAGACCCTCTTTAGACCCCTCTTGTTAGTCAGTATCTTTTTATTGTATTGGAGCTTTTTGTGATTGTATATTCTTTTTTTGAATGAATGAGAATACAGTGGCAGCATTGCTCAAAGCAGTCCAGAGATGCATTAGGAGATGATCTTGAAGTCGAGATTGGTTTCATTTAAATCAACAATAACTTCTGTCTTTTACATGATTATTTCTGTTGAAGCTCTCTCTTTTCCTCCTCTCCTGCACACACATACAATATTTGTCTAAAATGTCACTGGCATCCTCTTTATTTCTTTCCCTACTTGCTGTAGTGGTCAATGTAATGACACTTTTATTCAGGAAACCTGTGTGCTTTGACTTTAGTTCTTTCCTTATGGCTCAATTGCACTAGACTGGAATAAAAGGACAACCTTCTTGTGACTAGGTAAAAGTGGTTTAACTGTATTTTTTCACATTCAGTTACAGGTAGTGATAATAAATAGTTGCCGTGAGCAGCTGGTTGGTGTGTACCACCCTTGATCTCTGAGTGTCCATTTTTGATTGGCTCCCGATTACAAAGGTCACCTAGTGAGAGGAAAATGTCTAAATAATAGCTGTCAGACACATTACAATCAATCAGTCTGCGTCATCTATACCACGTCTCATTGCAATAGCAGACTTTACTAATCTGGTAACCAACCGATTGTATTCTGGTTATATAAGTTCTAAAGTGTGTATGTCATTTTGTATCTAAATTGCCATCCTGCAGCAAGTCCATCACCTATTGTGGAGATATTTGTTTTTCAAATGTAAGTTGTTAATGTGGATTTCTGTTTAATGTGAATGTTCTATGTATGTTGATGGAAACAGATTGCATGTAATTACCAACTTGACCCCAGTGAATTGCAGACTGATTGCAGACTGACTCTCTCTCATTGCTGTTTTATTGCTGTTTTATCACCACCTTGATGCACTGAAGTCACTCTGATGATGGCTGATGATGGCTGACTGTGAATGATTGAAGGCTTGATCCCCATCTTTGAAGCTAACATTTCAAAGGCAACAAGAGGACACACAGTCACAATAATTCTCTACCTGCAGGGAGGGACTATGTAATTGGTTCCATTTGTTTGTCTTTCTGTCTGTATGATTGTTTGGAGTCTAGTGTCCACAGTTTTCAAGTTATAATATTCAAATTTTGTCTGATGACAGATAACAATAACAGTTGGAGCTGGCTTTGGTAAAAACTGGGTCAAGGTTAAATTTAAATAAACAATAATTGCTTTTCTTTTTTACAGGATTAATTTTCTTGAGCTCTGACCTTAGATCTCATACAATCGGATGGACTGGATATTGGCTGGATATATTGTTAGAGTGTGAAGCATTTCCAAGGATAATTCTGTTTGGAAATGATGGCAAACAAGCAGATTTAATGCCAGGGCCCTGTGCTTCGTACGTCGCTTACTACATCCAAGATCAAATGAAACATCCAAGACCAAACCATCGCGCTAACCGTGAGCGCGCTAATCCGGTTCCCCGAACACACCTGCTGTTGACGATTAGTACAGCTGGACGCAGTAATGTGACATCACTGGGTGTCGTAAAAGGGGCTACGCATCGATAGTAGAAACATTGATCGGCAACCCTCTGATTGGTCGGCGAAAATGTCGACGGAGCGCGCTCGGCTCGGTATTTTTCGGCAGCAGAGCAAGAACTCTTGAGTGAGGGATTTCAGGAGTTTCAGAGTTTAATCAGAACGCAAGGGAACACTGCAAAGGCTGCAAAAGCAAGGAGCGAGGGCTGGCAGGAAGTTGCTGACAAATTAAACTCGTAAGTAATTTAATAATAACAATAATAATGGAGTGGATTGATATAGCGCTTTTCAAGGCACCCAAAGTGCTTTACAATGCCACTATTCAGTCACTCTCACATTCACACACTGGTGGAGGCAGCTACGGTTGTAGCCACAGCTGCCCTGGGGCAGACTGACAGAAGCCAGGCTGCCATATCGCGCCATCGGCCCCTCTGGCCAACACCAGTAGGCGGTAGGGTAGATTTATTATATTACACTATATTATCCAATATTATATTACATTATATTATAATATGTTATATTTTATCCTCTTTCACATTAGAGCCACGACAGGACCCACTAGAACATGGGAACAGGTAAAAGTGAAATATAAGAATATTCTACAGAATGGTAATATTTATCACTTATATTGCTTTTAGTCTCTTGGAAAGAGACCCTGGAATACTCTGTTTGTTTATAACAGCAACCAAGAAAAGGGCAGAGCAAAAAAAGACAGGTGGTGGTCCTGCACCCCCTCGTCAACAAGTTGGTTAAGTAAATAATACCCTCACGGGAAAATCGATATCTCTCTATGAGCACACTGTCGCGCTGAGCTAAAGGATCCTGTCTGTCCCGCAATATACGCTGAATTCTGAGGACTCTCCTTATCAATCTTGCACCTTCCGCAATGGGTGGCTCGCGTATACGGACAGGACATGGCTGCGACAGACTTCCCAAATCCACCTTCGCTTTTATAGCCGTGGTCTCTCATCTTGATTACACGAAGTAATTTACAATTGCTACTCTGAAATATGAATTAAATCTGTAATAATCACATACATGTAATAGAATGTTAATAGTACATTTCCCTTTTTTAGGAAATGACCTGTGTGAAATCAATAAATGGATCAGGTGCTGCATTGTCTTTAGTTACATTGATGTTATTTATTTATGGTGAAACAGTGGTGGAATATCGCTGTTGCTTTCGTATGAATGACGCGGGCATACCTGCGTGGCCGCGATCTAATCCTGTTTACATAAAGTAAACCTGCTCCCCAGCAGGTTTACGCTTACGGCTCTGTTGCTATGACAGCAAGTCCCGGATGGGCTTCGGGGAACCGAACGATCCAGGATCACGCGAAATCGTCAACAATCTCATCCAGCTAACTCACTTAGCGCGGTACGAAGAACAGGCCCCAGATGTTTACTAAAACTGTTATCTTACTCTTTGCTGTAGGATTAAGATTTCTTTGGGTATTTTTAAGATTTGTTTGTTTAGAAAGAAAAGCCTTAATTGGACAGAAAAAATGTCCTCCAGCATGGTTCACATGGTTCCCTGATCTTTTTTATTTTGATTCATTTAATTTTTAAACTAAAAGAAATGGAAAAGAAGGAGAAAAAAAACAGAGATTTTGAAGAAAATTTTGTGAGCTTATAGGATAAATAAAGCATGATTGAGTGAGCTAGACTGATTGACAGTGATTTTCAGAGGTGAGGGATCATTAAGGTTTATTCCAGGCCTTGTTTGCCTAAGCTGATTAGTTTCTGTCTGGAAGATGGTGGCATAAACAAAATTCCAGAGATAGCTCTGTTTATTGATGACAGCTTGTTCACTTGCTCAATCACAACACCCTCACCGGGATACTAAATATTTAACACATTTGATAAACTGGTCAGCTGGAGAATGACATTTTTTTTAGCTATGTTGGCGCAACCATTTCAAATAAATAAACTGGGCAACTTTCAGAATCATAACATGAAAGAACAATGTCGCACAAATACTGTATGTAATCGTAATGCTAACTAAACAGAAGTGGTTCAAGTGATGTCATTCAATTACAGGGTTAATTAACTCTGCTTTTTGGATCACATCACTGTTTATGTGGACCACAAAATTGTTGGGCTTTGTTGGTTTGTGTTCATGTGACTTGGGGCTTCAGGCAAGAAACATGAGACGGAGCTGCCATTTGTTTGTTTCTGTGTGTCACTAATCTTTTATTAATGTTCATATATATTCAAGTAAGGGTGGCAGCTCCAGTATTTACTGCACCTCCATGAGATTACTCTCATTAAAGACAAAATGCTGACCTTGGTAAGACACAAATGGATCTTTAAGAGACAGGCTCTTCCATCACAGTGAAATGGAGCGCACCCCATCTCACAATACTGCTATTAAGTTTCATCAAGGCTCATTACATGCTGACTCTGTGTCATCTCCTGTGCACTGTAAAAATCCCTCCCTGCAAACATAGAATACCACCATAAGAACTCTGCGTGATCACACTTGTTTGCTGTTGTTGTTACTGAGTGCCTATCACAATAGACTCTTAGGGTTTGGCCTCTATTATGCTTATTGCAACTGTGCATGAATTCTTTTTAAGGAGCCATTCATTAAGAATGAATTCAGACTAATCGAACTATTTGTTAACGTCACAATGCAAGAATCAGGAGCTTTAATTTATAATTGATCCTAATCCAATAACAACTAAAATTGTATCACACTTATTCTCTGATTCCTTGACTGGCATTTTTCATAGCACAGCAACATTACAGAGAAAGAAACAGTGAAACTGGAATCGAGGTAGAGGGCATGTGAGACAGACAGACAGGATGGTGGGCAGACACAGCAGCATGCTTATATGATCTTGACCCAGCAGTCGATAGGGAAGGGCGGTGAAACCTGATTACAGACAGCCCACATCCCAGCCTGCTGATTTCATTTCCCTCATTCTGTTCAGTCGGGTAAAAGACAGAGGTGTGATGTTCTGCACCAGTACACTGCACTGGCTTGATTAAACTTTAAGCTCTTTTTGCTCAGGTGTGATGTTACCCACATCTGTTTTTCTGTCAGGTATTATCCACATTTCCATTTCACAGCAATGAAACAAAAAAAGTGCACTTCTCTTCACTTCCTTATTTGGCCCTAAATTAGACTTACTTTCCTCTATGAAATAACCCAACGTGGTCCATTTTATGAAACAAGAAACACTGAAAAAATTCAGCAGCTTAGTGAAAATATTAAAAGGATTGTTCTTAAATACAGCCTGTCACAGCACTCTGTTCGCTTGAATTGAGTTGAAACAGAGTGATGAAATGAGTAGAAGTCAAATAGTGTCTGAAGGTGGTTGGATTGACATCCAGCAGCTTGATGAGGTTTGAATTAAGGCCGATCACACCTCATCAAGTGCACTTCACACACAAACTGCCTGTAGTGTCACCTCTGGCACTCTTTCTCCTCTCCTGCACACACATACAATATTTGTCTAACCTGTCACTGTCATCCTCTTTATTTCTGTCCCTACTTGCTGCAGTGGTCCAGGTAATGACACTTTTTTTTTCAGGAAACCTGTGTGCTTTGACTTTACTTCTTTCCTTATGGCTCCGTCACGCTAGATTGAAATAAAAGGACAACCTTCTTGCGACTAGAAAAAGTGGTTTAACTGTATTTTTTCACATTCAGTTGCAAATAGTCATGAGCTGGTTGCCAGGAGGCTGAGTGTGTACCTTAATCTCTAAGCTGCCATTTTCAATTCCATACTGATTACAAAGGCCACCTTGTGAGAGGGATCCTGTGTCCAAGCAATAGTAGTCCAACTTGGACTGACTGTCACGTGCAGATTGGCCAAGATTCACAAATAAAAACCATCTAATTTCTAAAGATAGAAATGTTACAGTCAGTCACTCTGCATCATCTATGACGTGTCTCTTTGCATTAGAGGATTTCACTCATCTGGTAGCTACCTGACTGTATTCTTGTTATATTCCAATATAACACCAAAGTTCTCAAGTGTACATGTCATTTTGTAGTAAAATTGCCATCCTGGGAACACGAATCTCTGGATCTTGACTTTCATTGTCAGCACACATGGTCGGTATTGACCATTAAAACATATTTTAAGAAAATTTTAAGAGACAGATATAGAGTAATATATCATATGAAACGCATGTAGAACATTCGTTTGTTTTTTCAATATGATGCCCCATGACATCACCCTATGCCATAAAGATTACACGCTGCATGAATATATCTTAAAATCTTACATTTTTACAGCTCACAGAAGCCAGATTGTAGCCAGTTCTGCCTCAACCATATTGGTAAAGATGATAAAATACACAATTTTTTTACATGCCATGCTTGCAACAAAATTATGAACATGTAATGCTTCAAGGTCATAGGTCATCGGTCAGCATCGTACAAATTAGGAAAAGGGTTTAGTTTCCACTGGATCATCTTTAAACTTTAAAGCAATGCATTGGTCATTGGGCGACATAAGCATTTATTTTATTACAACATAAATACATAATATGTTGTATTTTCAATAGAACATAATATGACTTCACAATGACAAAAAAGATGAATCTACTACAGTAGATTTCCATCTTACCAATGCTGACATCAACATAAAACATTAAAGTTTTAGTACAGCCCTTGCCCTTCGGTGGGAGTTGTGCGCTCTGAGTGCTCTTGTTTTGGTTATGCTGTTGTCTCCAATCACTGTTTTCTCTATTGTGACTGTAGCAATAACTGAATATGTTTGGTTTTCTTCCTTTAGAAAGAAAACCACATCACTGTCAGTAGCAGATGACAGACTTTGGATCCTCAAAAAAAGGTTTTATTATGTTGCAGGCTTTTAATTATTCTGATAAATACTGATCAACAGAACATCATTGAAATGGGTGCACGCAAGAGCTACTTTAATCATCGCTCATACAAACAAAAACATAAAAAGTCCATTAAGGAGGTTTTCAGCACAATAAAGAATAAGCCATCTGTGCAATACCTATTTTGAAAAAAAAAAACATAATCTCACCTGACGACACAATTTAATGTTATCAACATTTGTGCTTACTTGTTAAGAGCTATCAATCCAGTGAATTAGTAACAATGAAACGTTATATGTACAATTCCTCCCACTTTTTCACTCACTCAACACAACTTATTTAATCCTTTCTCTCCTTTTGACTAGATGAAACGCTTTCACTTATGACAGAATATCCTTCAACCATGAATCTAATATCTTTGTGTGTCTCCACAATGAACAGTTTTGTTCCATTCACTACAATTTACCAATTTACCACCACTGGCCTTGTTTGAGCAGTTTTACAACTCAAAAACTGCCTTCCTCCCACAGATGAACAGTTGAATTCATGAGTTTTAAAACACACCCTGGCTCATATAAGTGCACTCAAAATATTGTAACATTGCAGCCTTTCTTTGTAAGGTCAGTAGCAATGTGGCTGCTGTTAGCAAACTTTAGAGAGATGTGTACAAACTGACAATAATGAGCATGTTTGCTGACCACAGAAAAATGCCTTTAAAATAACTAACAGCTGACAGTTATACCTTGTAATAGCAGTGGGTGCTTTTCAACAAATCATATATGGTCTCACTTTAAATGGAGAACAGGAAAACTATTCACTTTATGTCCATCTCTGCAGACAGTGGGAATAAAAAACTCTCTTCTGACAGGAAGAAACCTCTGGCAGAACCAGGCTCGGGCATGAGCTGATGATCAGTCGCAATTTCATATTCAAACATAATACTAAGATCAATACTTCATGGTAATAGGTCTGTTAAATGTCCGATGTGAGGGCAGCATCCGAGGCAGAGAAGCCCAAACCTGACTCTTCCCGGTCACCTTCTCCAGCTTGTCCGGGGGAACACCAAAGCACCCAGGCCAGCTGAGAGATATAATCTCTCCAGTGTGTCCTGGGTCTGCCCCGGGACCTCCCCCCAGTTGGACATTCCTGGAACACCTCACCCAGGAGACACCCAGGAGGCATCTTTGCAGGATGCCCAAACCACCTCAGCTGGCTCCTTTTGATCTGGAGGAGTAGCAGCTCTAGTCTGAGCCCCTCCTGATGGCTGAACTCCTCACACTATCTCTAAAGGAAGGCCAGCCACCCTCACCCTCGTGGTGATTGTGGCTCAAGAGTTGGGAGTTCACCTTGTAATCGGAAGGTTGCCGGTTCGAGCCCCGGCTCAGACAGTCTCGGTCGTTGTGTCCTTGTGCAAGACACTTCACCTGCCGCCTACTGGTGTTGGCCAGAAGGGCCGATGGCACGATATGGCAGCCTCGCTTCTGTCAGTCTGTCCCAGGACAGCTGTGGCTACAACTGTAGCTTGCCTCCACCAGTGTGTGAATGGGTGGATGACTGGGTGTGTAAAGCGCTTTGGGGTCCCTAGGCGGGACTAATAAAAGCGCTATACAAAATACAGGCCATTTACCCTCAGAACTCGTTTCCATCTCTTTTATCCGATTAAATATTATGCTTAAAATGGTTCCTGCTGCACCATTCTTGTGGGAGGACGTGATTATAAAGAGGGCATTGGTAATAAGAGCGTTTTAGAAGGCAAGAGCAGTACTCACTCTTTTCTCATAACCTTGCTTACTTGCTTGATTTATCTGTCTCTTTTTGCACTGGAAACTTTCTGGGTCTTACTGCTTTTAGTGTGAATCATCAATAAATTCCTCATAACCCTCTAGTAGAAGCTCTGACCTTACGCCCCTAGTTAGTTTATTTTACAAATCTCAAAGAAACAACAAAGAATTCAGTGGAGTAGCAGAGTGCATCAATTTGTCTTTAGAGTGCTTAAACCAGTTAGCAGTATGTACTTACATACTGTACCACACACACACACACACACACACACACACACACACACCAATATCTAAAACATTTACAAAATTGCTAAAAATGCTTCAAAGGCAAATCAGCAATTTATTTAGAAAGATTACTGTTTTCCACAGTAGATGAAATGATCATCATTCTGACCTCTGCGCTGTATCCAAACATATTTGCCTTTCCTCCGACCGTATATAAATTGTTTTATTTTTGGTCATTCTCAGAGTCAGCCGTGATCCTCTTATATAAAGCTGGTTTCTGTTATTTTGTTACTTCCTGTTATTCTGGGGGAACTTATGTCATGTTTGACTTATCCTGCTAAAAAGATTAAGGCACTGGTGTCGCAACGACTTTTAGACTTAGGAGATACCTTACTTAAAAGGACACTTTTAAACATATGGAAAACTGTATATAAGTGTTTGGTTTTTTTTTTGTCAAATCTAGTTGGAAGTGCTGCTTACTGGCTGCAATTTTGTTGTCTTTAATTTTTGACACTACTTTGACTCCAGCTATATGTACTGTAACTGTTACATTTATCCAACAACTGAATCATAGAAGCACTCATATTCTTTAGCTCCACTGCCTATTTTCTCTTCACATTTCAGGTGGTCTGCAAAGATTATTCCACTGTAATGCCTCGGGGCTCTGAAAACAGCAAAGCACCTCTGTGCTACTTAGAAATCAGCTATGAAATCACAGAGCTCACATGCACATGGTCAGCAAGGGACCTATAAGATGTTGTACATACTTGTTGTTTGTTTAAACAAAAAGTATGTTCAATTTTGATACTGTATTGATTTCAGAACCTCAGAAGAAATGGGGTTTGTGGGCTTGTGAACTAGATTCTTAAGGTCTTTGTATTGTGAAGTGGTACTGAAGTAGTGGAAAGAAATCACTGAACGCTCAGTACTGCAATGGCATTTATGTAACGTCACATTTCTAATACAATAGGGTAATACTAAATTAGAGAATCAATCAATCACTTAATGAAAATGATGCTCCTTTTTATTGTCCTCCTTAGTATTAACTACTATTATAGACACCCTCACCACTAAAACGTACTTGAGGAATGCTAGTTAGCTAGCAGATGCAAATACTGTATTTTGTATATACTGAACAAGGTACTAAACAGCTACCTTTGTGACAGTGAAACAATAGTTGTCATCTTTTGCTGGGTAAGACATGCACACATACCCAATTACTTGTTCAACATTGGAATTTGAACCTTGCAGGACAGATGTGTGGTACTAGAGAGGAGAGTGTTTGTGTCAGCTATGGGATGGCGGTCCAGAATAAATATATTGCAGTAGCTAATGGTTAGATTACCCTGACATTTTGAAAAAATAATCACAATATAATCCAAGAATTTAGATTTTTTTATGATGCATGTCCGAAAACTGTTTCATTTTCATCATTTCAACTTCTATATCTGAATCATTACATGTCACCAAAAATGAAACATAACAGCCACAGACATTTGAAAGTTGTTTTCTGATCATAAGACAAAAATAAATGCCCTAACACGATAATTTTGCTCTGTGAAAAAGACATCAAGCATGTTTTCTGTGGCTGTATCAAAGTGCATTAGTCTTAAAAAAAATGTACTTTGTTTTTGTGTATTTTTTGCAGGCAGTCTGGTTGAAAATGGGTTACTTAAATGCACACTTTGGATTATTACGCAGGGTGAATGGCAGCCACCCCTACACATCTGTCAGACCAGGAGGCTATTAACGAGGAGAGAACCACACTTTTACCCAGAATATATTAGTATGCCATGTGGGAACACTGTCAGCCTTTGTTCTTAACCATTCACCACCACTGTCCGTTGAAAAATGTATTTATGTTTCCATGACAGCAAAGATATAGCTGTCTTACATACATCAGTCCTTTCTTCTCAGCAGATGCTAATATGGCCTCACAGATGAACTAGTTACAATTAACATGATAAACTCTAGTTTTCTCTTCTCATGCATTACTTCCTCAGATACTCATTGTTAGATGTGCAAATTTTTTCGGTTTCCAATTAAATCAGTTCCTTTGATTGGAAAAACATTAAATTGCTGATAGTCATTTTTCCAGAGCATTAAATACCCTACTGTTTTCTGGGGGGCATCTCCAGCGAAAAATAATGTCAACAGCCATAAATAATCATTCAAATATACAAACTAACATACCTTTTTCATGTGTATGTTCCAGCAAAGATACCCTTTAGCTTGCACCACATTGTTTGTTGTCTTCTCATAGATTATTGGTGCCATAGTTGCTGAGTTGCATCTCTTTTGTTTTGCATGCTAATTAGTGTGAGCAAGTCCCTGTCCACATGTTGTGTCACTGCTTGTTCCACATCTTGCACAGTCTTATTTTCCAATCACACAGCAGACAGACACTGCATCTACTTCAAAAGTCGACTGTTTTCAGCGCACCTCTGATAATAGTATGAGCCTGTAGCGAAAAGCAAAGTTAATTTAGGCTTAAAACGATGTTTTCTGTGTCACAAAAGGGGTTTAGTTCCTACACTGACGTGGTGTCGTGTCTGCTCTGGAATATGTATTGTCTGCAATAAGAGATGGAAATGTAAAAAAAAAAAAAAAAAAATTACATCCTAAAAACCAACCTGTTCTCTTAAAACAGTGTCAGAATTAATGGAAGATGGAAACAGATTTTAAGTGCATTCATAATTATTTAGTGCTTTTCTATTCTAGTCGCTAACCACTTAAAACACTAATCCGTATTTAACCTTATCCTTGTGCTTTGCTCTATACATTTTATCTACCTCATATGGTCCATTTAAAATCTCTAATTCATCAGTTTTTTTAATTAAGGGAGAATTTGGATTTTAAGGATTTTAAGCGAGTCTATATTTGTTCTTTACCTAACACTATTGCAATTCTAACTAAAAGAATAGAGCTAAAACACCAAAAGAACAGGGTACAAATAACTTGTGATTAAAGTCCTCTCTCCTGATGTGTTAACAATGTGCTATCAATATTGTTTCTATTAATTCAGTCAGCCTGATTATTATTTTTTATCAATTCACCTTCCTGGCTTCCTGGCTGAGTTTATTTACTATATTTTGTAATTGTCCAGTCATGGGGACCACACAAATCACATTCTTATCACAAACAAACATATTTCCATAGTCCTCCCTTTTTGATTTTTTGTTATAGAGCTACACTAATGACATACTGTTCTCTGCTTGTTGCTGGATATATCTTGAGCTATAAAGATTATCAGACTAATCACATGCTTCAGTACATGCTGCCTCTTTATATTTTAGTTTCATTTTATTTTTATGAGTTAAGTGTGTTCCACTCTGGTTTTGTACACAAATAACAAAGGGAATAGAATAATAAAGCTGCTGTGTAGAGCTGTAAGTGTTTAGGTATGGGTGAAGGCCTCAGAGTCATGGTCTCAGACGGTGACAAACAGGTAAGTAGGTGCAGTGAAATGACATGAATTGTGAAAATGATGACTATGACAAAAGCTTAGAGATTGACTGTCAGGTTTGCAGACAGGTGCAGGTTTGGATATGTGAAAGCAAATTAACAAAACAGCCACGAACATGAACATGTCCATAACAAGTACAAAAGTACAAAGACAACATGGCACACTCGATCAACGGGCAGGGAGCAGGTGGAAACAGCTGGTTAGTAATGATTACTGAGGGATCTATTAGGGAGTCAGGAAACACACCATGCTGCTGAAATGAGTAATGAAAACGAGCAGTGCAGGAGCACTGAGGCGCACTGCAAAGCTCTAGGACTGAAGGTGAGGTGAGCAGGAGACCTCGAGCAGGCAGCCTAGGGACTGGAGAGCCGCAGAGCAGGAGACTTCGTGCCTCAGGCAGAAGTAGTCTAAAGGGCAGCCAGGAGATCTCAGCTGCTTCAGAAGACAGCCAGAAGATTTTTCAGGAGGACCATACCAAAGGATGACCAGGAGATCGATACTGTGATATAATGAACTTTCTATCCAATAAACATACATTATTATTATTACTATCTATTCTTTATAATACTTCTTTCATGCAGAAATGTAAATGTTACTGACAAAGGATGCTTCTCTTCTCCATGAGACTAGAAATATAATCCACACATGATTTCTATAGAAAATACCCTAACCTTTCTGGCAAGCTAATTAATACTATATTGTTACCATAAATTGTCAGATATTATCTACTACAATAAACGCAGAGGAAGATGATCAAGAGTCTATATGATGAAGAACTCACAGGCAGCTGTGACAAGGATAAATTGCTGCAAGGGAATGAGCCAGGCTGCTGAGACTCTGAACAGTCACTAGAATTGATGTAGTGACACAGTATTATTTTTAAAAAATTCATCCTATGTAGGTTCAGACAAAGCCCAGGGTCACTGCTTTCACTCTTAACTACACTCTAAACCCCACAACGCCGTTTAAAGAATTTAAAGTCTTTGCTGAAGAATGAAATTCTCTCTGTTTTTGTGGATTCATAAATGCTAGCTAGCTAGCTATCTATCTATCTATCTATCTATCTATCTATCTATCTATCTATCTATCTATGAAAGCAACTGTGACTGTTGGTTAAAGTCACCTCATGCTTTCCATCTCACAGGGATAAGGAAAAGAAAGTCTTTCTCCCAAAGACGATAGGGGACGCAGTCTATAACTGCAATTACTGGACCAAGGAGAGCATATTTTCCATCTTGATGCTGAAAGAACACTTCTAGAAGCAACATTTCAGGATTATAGACACATTATGGGCTCAGACTCTCTGCGGGCTAAAACCTTTTTCAAATTCATACACATGGCAAACCAACCAAAGGTAGATGGAGCCATGTGAGCGTAACTGATGTGAGCACAAACAGCTATAAGGGGCGCACTCTAGCACAGAACCAAATTCCCTTTTTGTCACTATTATCCTACAGGAAAAACAATATTGCAGGCAAAAAAAAATTAAGTCCTGACACACCTGAGTTGTTTTTAGTAAGGAATGAAGTAGTTTGAAATGCTAACCCTCAAAAGGAGCATTCTCTGGCTCAGGGGCCTGTTCTTGTGAGTTAGCTGGATGAGATTGTTGACGATTTCGCGTGATCCTGGATCGTTCGGTTCCCCGAAGCCCATCCGGGACTTGCTGTCATAGCAACAGAGCCGTAAGCGTAAACCTGCTGGGGAGCAGGTTTACTTTATGTAAACAGGATTAGATCGCGGCCACGCAGGTATGCCCGCGTCATTCATACGAAAGCAACAGCGATATTCCACCACTGTTTCACCATAAATAAATAACATCAATGTAACTAAAGATAATGCAGCACCTGATCCATTTATTGATTTCACACAGGTCATTTCCTAAAAAAGGGAAATGTACTATTAACATTCTATTACATGTATGTGATTATTACAGATTTAATTCATATTTCAGAGTAGCAATTGTAAATTACTTCGTGTAATCAAGATGAGAGACCACGGCTATAAAAGCGAAGGTGGATTTGGGAAGTCTGTCGCAGCCATGTCCTGTCCGTATACGCGAGCCACCCATTGCGGAAGGTGCAAGATTGATAAGGAGAGTCCTCAGAATTCAGCGTATATTGCGGGACAGACAGGATCCTTTAGCTCAGCGCGACAGTGTGCTCATAGAGAGATATTGATTTTCCCGTGAGGGTATTATTTACTTAACCAACTTGTTGACGAGGGGGAGCAGGACCACCACCTGTCTTTTGTTGCTCTGCCCTTTTCTTGGTTGCTGTTATAAACAAACAGATTATTCCAGGGTCTCTTTCCAAGAGACTAAAAGCAATATAAGTGATAAATATTACCATTCTGTAGAATATTCTTATATTTCACTTTTACCTGTTCCCATGTTCTAGTGGGTCCTGTCGTGGCTCTAATGTGAAAGAGGATAAAATATAACATATTATAATATAATGTAATATAATATTGGATAATATAGTGTAATATAATAAATCTACCCTACCGCCTACTGGTGTTGGCCAGAGGGGCCGATGGCGCGATATGGCAGCCTGGCTTCTGTCAGTCTGCCCCAGGGCAGCTGTGGCTACAACTGTAGCTGCCTCCACCAGTGTGTGAATGTGAGAGTGACTGAATAGTGGCATTGTAAAGCACTTTGGGTGCCTTGAAAAGCGCTATATCAATCCACTCCATTATTATTGTTATTATTAAATTACTTACGAGTT
Source organism: Diplotaxodon limnothrissa (assembly GCF_057381915.1). Taxonomy (NCBI): domain Eukaryota; kingdom Metazoa; phylum Chordata; class Actinopteri; order Cichliformes; family Cichlidae; genus Diplotaxodon; species Diplotaxodon limnothrissa. The sequence goes on along the minus strand of NC_140602.1, from coordinate 53,495,073 downwards.
TAATTTGTCAGCAACTTCCTGCCAGCCCTCGCTCCTTGCTTTTGCAGCCTTTGCAGTGTTCCCTTGCGTTCTGATTAAACTCTGAAACTCCTGAAATCCCTCACTCAAGAGTTCTTGCTCTGCTGCCGAAAAATACCGAGCCGAGCGCGCTCCGTCGACATTTTCGCCGACCAATCAGAGGGTTGCCGATCAATGTTTCTACTATCGATGCGTAGCCCCTTTTACGACACCCAGTGATGTCACATTACTGCGTCCAGCTGTACTAATCGTCAACAGCAGGTGTGTTCGGGGAACCGGATTAGCGCGCTCACGGTTAGCGCGATGGTTTGGTCTTGGATGTTTCATTTGATCTTGGATGTAGTAAGCGACGTACGAAGCACAGGGCCCAGGGCTCTTCATTGCATGTGTATACTATAGGAGTCCAGGCTCAGATGTGCATAAGGCGGGAAAAAAAACATGAGACTGAGAACACAGAGTAAATATAAACAGCAGCTATCGGTACAGTGGGGACAGAGGCAAATACATTTTAGTGGCGGCACCTTCATACATTTATTTTCAAAATTTCGACTGCTTCTTTTATAGTCAGCTTTCTCACTGAGCGCCTTGCCGTACACTTACAAAAAACATGAAGATAACAGAAAAAACAACTCAAAGAGATCTGCAGTCTGCTGGGCATTGCTTCAGCTGAGAAGACAATATATTCACCTTTTTGTATGCCAAATGTTACACTATCACGTAAATACAATAATGGCAATCAGAATGATCTGAAGCAGCATCTTGTGTATCTTGTGCAAATTGATTTGGTGGTTAAAAGTGCTTACTGATTACACTGTAAGGCCTCATGTGATTGATTATACCAAATCTCACAGTACACAATAACCTTAAAGCTCCTTGTACTTGAGTCAATTAAGGTCCACATGCAGAGACAGTGTAGTTATAAAGTGTCAACCATATGTAAGAGGGCAAATGTCTCCCACCTGCTAAGCTGCAACAAGCTTGTAATATAATTTCTACCATGATGAAAAGTCCCACAGCAGTGACAACACCAGTAGGGAACAATTAGCTACACTGTTGTGGTATCTATCCCAAACAGAAACTACTGGGCTGCTTATTGTGCTCAGACAGGATGCTGAAGTATTATCGAGTGCTAATCAAGTGCAAATCTTTCAGGAGTTGGGGGTGAGACTGCCCTTCACAGTGACTAACTGAGCTGTGAAGGCTGACTACGTAAACAGCCCTTGGACTCACTGTCTGTATTTTTTCTGAACCAGCTCTTCATCTGCACATTTGTAAGACATGACTTCATCAGACCCAACCTGCTGCTTACTTCATCAACTAGTTAGTATCAGTATAATGTGTAATAGTGTAGTAATGTTAATGGTGTCTTATTTTTATTCTGCTTTTGCTTTATAATGAAATATAAATATTTCAGGACTGAAGTGAAGTGTTAATTGGAGTTAACACACAAATCCAAATTTAAAATGCAGGATAACAAATCAAAAGGACCTCACATTGGGAAGTTAAGGTCAGGATAAGAATGCAATACATGAAAGGACACCTTCCTGCAAAATAGGCAGCATTTGAAGATAATAACAAAACATTTTTCTTTTAAGGAGCAATCAAATATTTTGGCAACAAAAGGTGGCTTGCTGTTCATCAAAATTTGCTAAGATATAAAATGATGATTCTTTTTGTTCCAGCAGTCAAATCCAATAAATGTGGATATTCTATTCACCTAACAGATGATTTCAGCGTACCAAATGTTGCCCATTCCTGTAATTAGACTCTCCAGTCTAGACCTTGTGTTGAAGAAATTAATTATTTTCTTAACAATCAAAAGCACAGACCTGGTGCAGAGTGACACAGTCTTGAAAAGGAAGGTTGAGCAAGGTTGAGGCAGACTTCTGAGAAAACTGTTATTCTTTGAAAAGTTTCCATGCTCCAATTTACAAGTACGAATATGTAGCTGCAAAACACTAACATATAAGGGCAATTCTGATCTGCAGAATTATTTTTCATTTGTGGCTATGTAGTTTCAAGGTGGGGTTGGTATTAGATCAGGGGATGAGATCAGATGAGCAGGTTGACAGATGAGGTCAGGGAGGAATCTCCATGGACTGTAATGTTTGCAGATGAAATTATGATCTTTAGCGAATTCGGAGCAGGTGGACGAGATCCTGTAGAGGTGTAGGTACACCCTGGAAAGGAGAGGAATAAAAGTAAGTAGAAGCACGACAGAATATATGTGTAAATGAGAGGGAGACAGGTGTAACAGTGAAGCTGCAAGGAGCAGCGGATGGATGAGCTTAAATTCCTGGGGTCTGCCATCCAAAGCAACACAGAGTGCACAAGAGAGGAGAAGATGAGAGCAAAGGGAGAGTGAAGTGGGTGGAGACAAGTGCCAGGGGTTATTTGTGACCAAAGGACAGCAGCAAGAGTGAAAGCGAAGGTTTACAAGTTGGCAGGGAGACCGGCTACAATGTGTGGTTTGGAGACTGTGGCTTTGACTTTTCTGGAGAAATGTATGTGTTCAAATGCAAATGTAATGCAAATAAACAAAACTGATCACCTGATACAGTTGTAAGACCTTGTTGCACAGGTAGAACCAGGTGAAAAAGTAAAAGTAAAAATGTCATCACTAAAAAGCAACTGTTTAAAATGAGCAATATATGATAGTCATGGGCCAGTGATACCCAATATTGTTTGCGGTCAGTTGCTGAAGACCTAGAATAAACAAACTGCTGGCTTTGTGTAGGGTTTTTTGAGCTGGGAGAGGATGGATCAACAGGAGGAAAGGTGAGGACAAGAACAAAGCCATTAAATATTCATTGTTCTTCCTATACTTCCACAGTGCTGCATTTATAAATACACCAGGTTGCCACTGACACTCTGAAAAGATTTGTTAATTTTCTTGCCAAGAGAGAATAATAATGAATGAAATAAAGAAGCTTGTAAAAGAGAGAGAGATGGAAACCAGGAAAAGGAAAGGAAGGGCAAAACTTGTCAATAAGCAATTAATTCTATTTGTCAGCTTCAGGTTTGTTGAATGCAAAATGAATCACAGCTGCAGCGCCTTGATCAAGTTTCTGACAGATAACCTCTGAAATTATCTCTTTGTTACGCTTGTCGAAGTTTAGATGTCGTTCTTTTTGTCAAAAAATTGTAAAATAACGACCAGGCGATAAAGAATTCAGCCAAGTAATTTATAACAAAAGATCAAAATTGCATTTCTTTTAATCTCTGATACAATGTAAAAGCTATAGATTGAAATAAATTGCAATGAGAAGGATTCGATTTAAATAGGGCAGTGTTGGGAAGGTTACTTTTAAAATGTATTCCATTACAGAATACAGATTACATGCCCCAAAATGTATTCTGTAACGTATTCCGTTACGTTACTCAATGACAGTAACGTATTCTGAATACTTTGGATTACTTAATATATTATCATGCTTTTTACAACAACGTGAATGTACTATTGCCGTGTGATTTATTACTATTACTGAAGGTTCGCGACTCCGAACTGTAGTAAAGGGACCTCTGACTAATACGGCGGGGTCGCTGTCGGCTCGTAGCCGAAAACTAGCTTTACTTTGTTGTGTGGGTCAACTTTTCTTGCGAGAGACAGAGAGAGACGTTGAAAGACTGCTCCAACGGAACTTATTGTTTCGGAGGAAAACACGAACACGGTGTACAGTCGAGTCTTAATAGCGTACTTACAACTGGGCTCGTCAGGCACTCTTCTTGGCTGAAGTGGTTATTATTATATTTACATGCTTCCAGCTCCCGTTTTTCCTCGATGACAACTCGTACCTTTCCACTCGCCTTTTTCTCCCTCCTCGCTCACAGACCCATAACGTGTATGGCAGTCCATTCTCCCTGCAACACGGACTACACTGCCCATGATGCTACATTCTTTAGAGCTATGCTTGTAGCATTCTGCCTGTTAGCTTAGCACAACAACAACGAAAAGGCGCTCTCTCACCCAGGAAACACACAGTCGCAGAGAGAGAGAGAGCGTCGCCCTGTAACCATGGCAACCATAACGCTGCCGCCTGGAACAACAGAACGTAGCTGTCAAACAAAACCCAAACAGTCCTGACCCGCGACAAAATGAAACAGGAAAGTACCACCGTGTAATCCATTTATTTCAACAAAGTAACTGTATTCTGAATACCACCTTTTTAAACGGTAACTGTAACGGAATACAGTTACTCATATTTTGTATTTTAAATACGTAACGGCGGTACATGTATTCCGTTACTCCCCAACACTGAAATAGGGCACAGACAACTGCAGGGTCCTGCCATGGTAGCCTTGCTCTTTCTTTTTCTTTTTGGCAACTAATTTCAAGTAAGTAGAAAACAATCTTTAGCTACTAAAAATTCCAACAGCACTTCATAACAATTGTAGAATGAATGTTATTTAATGCTTTCACACTTTTTAATGCTTCTTTGGAGTTTATTTCCACCCAGTAAAGCTCAGGCATGCCTAATAGAGGTTACATTTCAGTCTGCCAGAAATCCAGAACATGTTTATAGTGAGCTGCATTTAAATTGTGATTAATGAGTTAACTTTAGCATTTAAATCAGATTGTCTTTACTCTGAAAAGCTGGCCTTACTTGCCCTCCTGTGACGAGAAATTTTTAATTTCTTCCTTTCTTTTCCTTTTTTGCTTCAACGGACACGGCAGCACAATAAGTTTATCATTTACTTCTTAATGTTTGTGTAAAGTGAATACAACAATAACGGGTGCCGGCTTACCTCAAGCTTATTTTACACTTGTAGTTTAAAGGGGAAGTTATGCATATAGTAATAAATTGAGGCAAGACTCTGTAAAGTAAATTGAATAAAAGTTTATTTTAGTTAATGCCAGTTCTTGGTATGAAATAATGAATAACGTGTCAGTCAAAGCACAGAAATTCTTCCCTAGCAGTGCTTGAAATAGTAACTTCTCAGACTTCTGCTGCTACTTGAGGAGAATTGAATTTTGTTTGTGCTTAAAGTATTGGAAAACCAAATTTGACCGACCTCATATTTTCTGTTGCATGTAGTGTCCATCAAAACTTTCCAGAGTTGGTCTCTGTGCACTGTCAAATTCGCAGAGAATGTATTATGTGAATTATATTATCTGATTCCAACTTAAATACTGACTTTAGTTTGGTCCCGTGTAGCAATTTGCTTCATTTTCAATAGTGCAAACTACAAAATGCTAAACATCGCAGTACCTGTTTTTGTGTGTGTGAGTGTGTGTGTGTGTGTGTCTCCGTGCGGTGGGGTGGCTGGGTGTACCTAGTGTAGCTATCTGCACCAAGAAACAAGGTGTCACATCTGATCAGGAAGCATATTACTCATGTTTCCCAGATTTAATTAGTAAAGCATGGGAAAGCTGCCCTTGGGAAGCCAGTTTTCCTTTTTCTTAATTGGTGCATTAATTAGACCAGAAAAGCACATTGTGTTTGCCCACTTCAAAGCTGACACTGTTGAAGCATCTTGTGATTGTAGGTATGTCTCTGCATATAAATATGAAGACGAAGACTGAGAAAAATGATATCTTCAAGGGGATTGAGAGGACGGCGATGCCGAGGTCTGATCCACATGTTCCCAACCAGCTACAGGTGACTCGCTCAAATTATGCGTGAGCCACTCTGAGCCCATTTCCTTGTATCTGTTCTGTACTTTAGTAAGCCATTACAAAGGCAAACCAACCGTATTTTATCATTCTATTCCATTTGAGCTGTTCGGCATTCGCAGATCAACACGTTTGCCATATCTAATCATGCTCCAAAAGCTCAAACAGAATACTGAAAAGGGGATTATGGTCCGTGAACCCACAGAGATAACAGTTCGTTCTTACTTGGAGCCAGATGATAAAAAAAAGAGAAAAAACCCCACAAAAGCGCCAGGTAAAACCAGCTGGTTGCACACCCACTATCATGCTGCACAGTGACAACAAAAATGTCTATTTACCTTTTAACAAGTGAGTTTAATTTCCCTTGTAAAAACTCCAGTGCAGGGTCTTGCGGTTTTGTGATTCAGCCAGAGTGCCTTCTCTAGTGATGTATAATAATGCTATAATAGCCCGCATGCATCAAAACAAACGACTGGCCCTCATTTTTCTTATTAGAAATTGTAACTTCACCGGCTGCTCAGTCCTAACACAGACTGGCTATATATAGTGTGCTTTTTTCAGGTGATATGAAAGCACAAGTGGATTTTCATAATGTAATCATGTTTGTTATCTCTTCTGCCTACTTGACTTTATTGTAATGCCTCTTTCCTCTGTCTTCACTTCCCCCGTATTAAATATGGGGAAAATGGAAGCTTAAGATATGCCTCGGTGCTCTCACAGCCTTATCACTCATCCTAGAGCAAATTAAGCTCATTATAATCCATTAGTGTGTGTTTTAGGGTTCCCTGTAGGCACAAGGAAAGCATCTCTCATCTCAAACCTCTGTGAGAGGCTGGTAGCCCTCAGAAATTTTAGAAAGGCTGATATTTTCTGAAATTGCTGCTGAAGCTATAGGAGCAGCGTGTGCTACATTGCAAAAAGCATCAACTACTGAAAAGCTTGTCTAAAAGGATGACGAGAGTTACAAGCATGGGGTTTATTGTATTGTATGTAAATGGTTTCTGGGGTTTAGGAAGTGGTAACTTTACAATTTTGCACCCACATAGTTCTTCTGTGGACATACACACATAAGAAAGTTGCCTCTCTGATGTGTTGTGAACTGACATGTAAAACATGAGCTTTTAGCTGTCCTTCACACATACCCTTATAATTGACTCAATTAGCAATCCACACTGTCCCAATTCTCAAACTCAGGGACTTGTGGGAAATATGTTCAAGTTATTCCATCTAAACCTTCGCCCGCCTACAAAGGCAGACTCCTTTAAAACTGCCAAGAAATTAGTCCCAGTGCTGCGATCAAGCTACAGCTCAGCTGGAGAGAATAAGTGTAGATGCAACAGTCTTGTCATGTTCTATCTTATACTCCTCTACCCTCTTCTTCTCACACTTCTCTCACTCATTTTAAAGTGCGCCGTGCCTTTAGCTGTCTAATGCAATGCCTCATTATCAAGTGTACCCCCTCTCTATTGCTACTGTCAATGAATTCATCTCACAGCAGGCTCTATCCTCCTGTTATCAGGGAGGAACATATTTTTATATGTTCATATGGCTCAAATCCTGTTTTCCAGTTAAACTATGGTGCACACATTACTAAGATATCAGTGCAAATGGACAGAATACAGATACATAATCATTTGAAATAAAAAAAAAAATAAACATTTCAGAATCTTCAATTATGGGACACATTTTTAAAAAAAAGGTATGTACAACATTAGAGACTAAATTAATTGTGCACCATTCCTCAGCTAATCTATTTTAAGGACACGGGTATATATAACTGTAAAACACAGCTCATGGTGAAAATATCCCTGGACTAATAAGGGTACTGTTTCAGAACCATGGATAGAGACACAAAGAGGAAACACAGGCAAAGATAACAGAATTAAGTAAACAGTTGCCTGATTACTGTATTGTAGTGTACACCGTCTTTCTGATTTCCTTTATTCTTTCTTTGATGCACTTTGTGCACGTTATAATCACTCCTTGTTGCTCACTATCAGACTTTCTCCTTTGCTCCCAGAGGACATGAGTCATGATTTGTACGGGCACTAGAAGTCTGAACGCCGCTTGAATATGTACAAGTGCTGTTTTGGGATTTTTGCTAAAAAGGTCACATTTTCCAGAAGGATTAGTCTTGTTTGTTTAAACATGACATATTGTGTACTTTTCCATACATTTAATTTTATCCTGGGGATCAACTGGCATATATACAGTCTCCTCAAGGCATTCCTCCCTACGAGTCCACTCTCTTTTTGAATGGCCAGCTTCTGGAAGCAAAAGAAAAGGCAGACAGCTTTATAGCTTTATTGAGGATTTTATTTTTTTCATTCTTTACTCAAAATGTCAACACTCTAAATACATTCATACGAATTCCCCAAACTTGTTTACCAGCGCTGTCAGGACTTACTGTGGCACACAAGTTGTTTGTTCACAGCTCTGTTATAAAGGCAAGCGGCAAGCACGACCAACTTCTTTAACTTGTCAACAAGCTGTTGATACAGTGACTGAGTGAGTCCATTGGTTTAGTAATCTCTTTCTTCAGGATGTTCTGGGAAGTGGATTAAAATGCTACTGTGACTTGTGAAAATATATATTTTTTTAAAGTTACAAAAAATTACCTGTCAGATCAGTGGTTGGTATTTATATGCAGGAAACTAGCTTTAATTGGGCCACAGACTTTCTGCCATGCTACAAAGAAATTAATTCAGTTTTTTTTGGTTAAGATTATATCACATTAACAATAACAGCATCACAGAAATGAGACAGAAATAAGGTAGCACACTGCTTACAAGAGAGTTTTAAAATCTAATTTAAAAACTAACAGCACTAGTCAAACTCATAGGATGTGATACCATCAGAGAACCACAGTCCTAGCATCAAGATGTTAAGAATAAAACTGATTTAGTTCATAAATGAATACAATTCTAGGCCCTTTAGACCCTTCATGTAACTAACCACCATATTACACTACCAAAAACAATTAGCATGTGTTTGTGTTCTTTCTTTTGCATAGAGAACCAATTGCTGTATGTCTCTGCAGCTCTTTTTTGCAGAGAAGATAACTGTTATTAAATTGGAAGTACAGTATTCATCCAGAGCTATGTTTGTACACAGTGTCTACAAACACTACATACATACAGTGACTCATAATTTAATTTGCCTAAAACCTTACTAAATGCATGCACATTGCACACACATGCACACACACAAGACAATAGGGCATTTAGATGATTTGGTTGCCTCACCAATCACATTTATCATGCATTTGCTTGAAATACATTTAAGACAATGGTAGCAGAAAATGATTAAAACATATTTGCTTCCTTCATCTCTTAATGGATTGCATAATAGGCCTTCTTTTAACATCGCTCCTTTCCAAAAAAAAAATCAATAGTCATTTCATGATTCATGTCTGGTCATATCAAAGCAAGCCAGCGTGTCTTGCATGGCTGGCTTTGTAGCAATGCTCCTGAATGAGAAAATGCTTAAATCAAAGCTTATAAACATGCATCAACACATTGCTCCTTATCTTTCAACAGGGAATGGCTTAAGCCTCAGATGAAACATTGCCCATGTGCACAGGGATCTGGGAGCAGCATGATGTAAGCGCATAGTCACAGTCCTTTACAACTTTATGTCACTCATCTTGGTTTTTATAGTTGAATTATGTAGTTTAAAGAACTTGGTTTATTTTCTATTCAGCGGCCTCAGTAACACGCCATGGGCAATGTTTTCAAAAAGTAATAAACTCTCTTATCATACTCATGTACCAGCTTGTGCATCACTCACATTTAGTTTCTACAAACAGCCTGTTTTCTGACCTGGTTTAACTTCAGTAATATTCTCATTAGGTTGTGCTTGTTTCATAGGGTCACAAGGCAACATATTACTGTGTCTCAAGTGGGATATTTAGGGTAACACGCTTTCATAGTGCTTGAATTTCAACAGATTTGAACAAATCAAACACAAATTTGTTGAAATTGTTTTGAGATTTGCAGCACTTGTGTGTGATTTTCAGGCTCCTTTGCTGTATTTGCTCGTTGAACCTCACATTACAGATCATTTTAAACTCCTTCACATTGAAGATGACATCTTACAACACATTAATGCCAGAATATGGTACAGCAGACATAATATGGCTGCTAAAAACCTGCCAGTGCAAGCTGGGATGGTGTTTTTACCATCACCATCTGCACTTGCACTTGGGGCCCGTATTAAAATGAAAGTAATGTCTAAGATATTAGTCATTATTTCTTTTGACCTGTAGAAGGTAATTTGCTACACACCTTCTTACATTACTTTTACATTGCCAGGATGCATTGTCACATAATGGATGACACATTAATTACAACACAAGCCTGAACTGTTGGTCACTGCTTTTGTTGAAAGCCAATTTTGGACTGTTTGGCTGGGACAGGCTAAGCTTTAACATTATTCTGGGTCTGCGGTTATTTGTTCATTGCTTTGTGTTTGCCTTCTGTTTTAGCAGTCACTTCCAAAGACAACAGATAGGGTTTCCTGCCCCAGAGGAAGTTTGCACTGAGCCACAACCTTCTTTTTATAAAACCTAAACTAATGTCCATATTTAAGATCACATTAAACTTTTTCAGTGATTCAGAGATTTTTCTAAAGAGAAAATATTCATATCCAGTCTGATTTGATTACCGTTGCTCTACTGTCACAATGAAAAATGAAGTTACCAAAGAACCTGCCACCTTTACAAATGCTGATTTACATGTTGAAGAAAGAAAAGTAAAAGTCAACCAAAATTAGGAACATCACTGGTTGATTCACATGATGTTCAAATTATTCTCATGGATTCTCATTTAACTCAGCATTGATTTTATAATACTCCATCAGTTTTTAGAGCATATGAGCCGCATCTCTATGGTAAAAATCAATGCATTAAAATGCATCAGAACATCTCTATCTCTGATTTTAACCCTCTGGGAACCCGTTTCCATATCATTTGTTATTCTTTTGCCTGACAAACCATGTTCTACGCTATGCTATGTGAGAGACAGTCCATACTTTGGGCTGCTAGTACTGTTCTTAACAATGTTGCATATGAATTACATAATAATCTGTCATAAAGATGGGCAGTCTGGAAAGTTTTCCATCATTGTTAAAATTCCATTAGTGACAAACTATTCTGTTAACGGGACCCATGGTCCATATTGCTGATCCTCAAATGCTATAGACCAATACTTTTCTCATCATCGTACACAAATAGAAGTCAGCAGCTTTGTTCATCCTGCAGATAATCGAAGAACTCATGTGACACGAGCTTAGTGCAGTCTGTTACATGTAATACATTACTTTGGAATATGTAACACATCCATTGTTTATACTAGCTTGAGGTAAAATAGGTATTAGTAAATCCACTCTGGATTATGTGAAAAGATGACCCTTTTTTCAAAACTTGCAAACGTATTGTTTTCCTTCTATAAATAATATTTTTTAATATTACAAATGTATTTACAGTGACACACTGGAGATGACACTGCTATTTTTCATAGAATGCAGAATAATTGGAGCTTAACCTCATTATCCTCCCTCTAATTTCTGCCCCTGGCCAAGGTATCAGCCATGGAGGGTGAAAAGTGTGCACAGTCCACACTCAGTGATCCGATGGCAACCACTACTAGCTAGGGCAAAATGTGTATTCGAGTGATTAAGGAAAGTTAAAAGTGGTTGCAAAGAGGTATATGATGCTGTACCAAAATCTCTTGCAACTGATTTGGTCACTTGTAGATTGGCACCCTCTAGTCTGTAGGCAGGTAAGTAGGTCGATTTGTTGATCCCAGGGATATTGTTGTATTACAGCAGCAAGATAAAGAATAAAAAATGGTACAGTCTACAATAAACAATAAATAAAAAGTTAGATGTATGAGTAAATTTACAAAGTAAACTCTATGAAATGTAACTCCTAAGTAAATAAAACCTTGGGAAACTTTTAAATGAGAGTCACCTATAAAGTAAAAGTCATGCCCTTTGAAATGTGTTGGCTAGTTTGTTTTTACAGACAACTCAACTTTATGTGTAAGACAGACTGCCCAAGTTCTCCCTTTAAATATAAATATTTCCAGTGAGAGCAGTGAGACGATGATTTTTCTTCCTTTTATGAATAATATGGAGATATCACTCTGAGGGCTTTTCAGAAAGTTGTCAGCTTTGTCGTCAGGGAATCAAAACAGCAGATCTTAGTTATTGTATACTGTAGTTCAAAGCTGTTGGCAGGTGCTCTGATTTCCATCATTTGACTATTGTGACATCTTGTTTTCTTTCCATCGGGCTATTACATTTTTCTTTTCTGTTCTTCCACCAGTGGTAGTAAAGGTCTTGCTAAATAACAGGTATGAACGACGTTTCAGGAGGAAAAAAACAATGGGGGAAGTTGACTGCAGGTTTTTAATGAGGTTCCATTAGCCAAATAATTGCATCAGGAATGCTCGTAATGAACTCTAATTACTTGTGGAGGTCTAAATGAGAAAATCAGTGGCGGGCAGTGGTGGGTAAGGGAGAGTTCAGGCATGCTGCAGGTGAGGCTCCTTGGGGAAATTTGCATGACAAACGACTCAAGTGTCACGTTCACTTATCCATGTTCAGGAAAATGCATAACCAGCCATGTACCATTGTTTTATGCTTTTTATTCATTTTCTTGTGTGTATTTATATCCACAGAGTTTTCTGCCCCCCCCCCCCTTTTTTTTTTTTTAAACGGCATGTGTTTGTCAAAGTAATTTATGCAATTCTTCAGTTTGCAGTACACACACACACACACATGTATATATAAATATATAGACAATTTTTTCCTTTGTCCGTCAGATAAATGCCCTGCAGTATTCCCCGTCTGACCAGCTTCTTCCACCTCCTCAGGCTCTGTGTCTTTGTGTACTTTTAGTCTTGTTATGCTGTCAGAACTGGAGATTAGTCATTCAATCAGGCTGAAGAGGAGTATTTTTGCAGATAAGGCCCATGCTGAAGGAGCTCCTTCTCCACACTGCTCCATATGTCGCTTGAGATTGTCTCCCTGCTTATCGACGCAAGACATTTGCATCTTTCCCGCTATTTCTTTCACTTTCTCTCCGTCTCTTTGCACTCCTAAACTTGCCTTATCTCGTAGTTCCTCCCTGAACTATCTGAATTACATTGTTAGTTTCTTCCCCTCTCCGACTGCTTCTCATTCTGCTCCCATCCAGCTATTTTCAACAAATGCCCCATCAAATTCTGCTTTTATCAAGCATTAGGGGGTTGGAGATTTGACTGAATATTCTCTTTGTTTATAGCCGATACAGTCAATTCTATCTGATTTCTATTCAGACACTGAAAAGACAAGAGTGAGAATTGTTGAGCCTGCAGCCATGCTGGCAGTGACTGCTCAGCATGCCTGAGTTATGCTTGAGAAATAGAATGACAGATTTAAGCGACGGAAAATAAAACAGAAAATCAGAGGAAATTAGGAAGGAAGTTAAATCCCGAAAACGTCTTTTTACTCGTCCTCTTCCCTATGAAATGTTTTCATATATAGAACGCGCAGACATGTCCTTGCATCTGTGTATCTGGGCACAGTCTGTTTTCAAACAAATTAGCTAACATGACAGATAAAGTTCACGAGCCAACATCTGCGATACTGTTAGCATCAAACAGCAGTGAATGAGGCTGAGCTTTCAAGCAATGCTCAAGATTGGTTTTTTTTTTTATAAGAAATGTCTTTTTCTACACGTGCCATGCCATATTTTACCAGCACAAGTAAAGAAACTAATTTATTTTGTTTGCTAATAAAAACATAATTGATAGATGCATTGAAAGGAACATAAATTAGAAGGTTTTACTGGCGATCATAAATTGCAGCAGATGTGCTTCTCTCATCCCACACCAAATGAAACCATCTTGCAAATTAAAGTCAATGGAAGCCACTGCCAACACACAACACATATTTAATACTCGATATCAGCAACAAGTAAGGCACAGACACAATAAGGTAAAGTTGATTTTTTTGTATTTTTTAATTTAGTATTTTAAATAAATGCAGCAACAACAACAGTGAAGGAAACTATCCATCCATTCGCTTCCGCTTATCCTTTTCAGGGTCGCGAGGGGAGCCTATCCCAGCTGTCATAGGGCGAGAGGCTGGGTACACCCTGGACAGGTCGCCAGTCTGTCGCAGGGCCAACACACAGGGACAGACAACCATTCGCACTCACATTCACACCTAGTGACAATTTGGATTATCCAATTAACCTATCCCCACAAATCTCTAATATAATAGAATAAGCCAACAAATAATTTTTTACAGGCCACGATTAATTTACCAATATTGATGTTTTTATATTTTTTTATTATATATAATCACATTTCCAAAAAACACAATCTTTTGCCCCCTGCTTTCAGTCCACGGTTGGTTTCTTCCATTTCCTGCCTGTCTGGTATCAAAGGTCCTGTCACTCAACTAAACATTTCTTTGGAGCTCAAGGGAAACACTAAAGGTAAGTTTTATTAGCAAATTAAAAAGAACTATAAGCAAAAACTGCTTACTAAATGTTTGTATCTGTCTTAAATAAGGGTAATATCCAAGCAACCTTAGACTAAATCAAGACTTCTTCTCATACAATAGATTCCTTGGAGGCTTACCTTTTACTGTTTGGCTGTTTCTCTTTTTCCTTGTACATTGTGCAGCATAAAATAAGATATGCTGCACAGAAAAAAAGCCCAAACAGGGCAATTTGTCAGAGTTAGATACATACAAGAGAGAGGCACAGAGAGTACAACCCAAACAGCCCCATGAATGGACCTAACTACTGTATGTAATCAGTAATAACAACGTGTGATTTTTGTTTATTATACTGCATCTCAAAATGACTCCTTATTATAGATATTTGTAGAGGTATGCACATAAAGACCTGCTGACACGTGTGTTTAAATGCAGGCGGTCTTTGTTTCTTTCTTCGTGTCTCTTGTCGCCTGCTTCTTTCCATCACACTTGTTTCTTCTTTCTCTCTTCAGTTTCCTGTGTTCCTTTGTTTACTTCCCTTGCCCTTACTCCAAAACCCTTTTCCGTTTTCCTTCTAAGTCCCAATCCTTCTAATCTTTATTTTTCTCTCATCCACAGCCTGTGCTGCCAGTTCACAGAACACAAAGACACTAGTATGCCCAAAGAAAACACAAGTAGCCTAAAGACTCTAAATCTCCAGTGTATACCGTATGTGAAATGTTTCCATGTTCTCCATCTCTTGAAAACATAAGCACATAGCAAGAAATGTAAACAAAGTGACCTGTTTTTATTAATTAATTAATTAATTAATTAATTTGTTTTTTTGTTTTTTGTTTTTTGTTTTTTTGTTGTTGTTTTTTTTTTGGGGGGGGGGGGGGGGGGGGGTATGAGACTTTTTACCTAAGTTCTCTAGGGTAGGTTAAAAGGCTAATCATTCTAGTGTTAATGACATTATATAGATTATTTGGCTGTTTTTGTTAAGTGTGCAAATAAGCTTGGAATATTTGAAGGGCTGGAAGACAAAGTGTCATAAGACTTGCTGAGTACAGATGAGGTCCTTTAATTCCTGACAAAAAGCTCTAATACAAACTAAGTCAAAGGGATTAAACTAAAATCTCAATGCCTGAGGAACAAGGAAGAAGCATAAGATGGAGCATAACACATGACACAAAGACAAGGAGGAAGAGGGGATTACCTCAGCAGGATTACTGCACTAATAAGGGGATGAAAAAAAAGGAAAGGAATAAGACACAGGTCAAGGTAATCAAGACCATGAGAGGAAGCCAAAACTAGAGATGGACCGATCCGATATTACCGATTACAGTATCGGTCCGATACTGACATAAATTACTGGATCGGATATCGGAGAGAAATAAAAAGTGTAATCCAATCCATTAAATATCAAAAAAGCACCTCACAAAACTTGCAACACGGCGTAACTCGGCTCATAACCGTAGCACGTCGGAGCAGTGTGTTCACGTGATAGAGCAGCTGTGTGTATTTGTAGCCTCGCTACCAAACCGGCATTTCATCTCCGAGGAAGTGATCCCAGAGAGAAGTAAAGCAAGTGTGTAAGTTCATCTCTGAATGTTTGTAAAGCATTCCCACGTTAAGCTTAACAACCGATATATGGAGCGACTGCCTCTTCTTGCTGCTACTTCAATCGTGAAACTGATTAATGATCAGCTGATTGGCTTTTCTGTCGCGGGTCCGTCTCTCTTGCTTGTGTATAGGAATTTCTTTTATTTATGTATTAATCACATTATTTTATTGTATGATGCCTTTGTGCTACTGGATTTTAACATGTCTTACACTCATACAGTAAGACAAATGGTGGGGGTCTAGTAAGGAAGTTGGGGAAAGCAAACAACTCCACAGGAAGAAAGCAACTTCCAGTCACCTTTCTCACTCACTATGTGTTAATAGACCTCTCTGCATTGAATCATATCTGTTATTAATCTCTGTCTCTCTTCCACAGCATGTCTTTTATCCTGTCTTCCTTCTCTCACCCCAACCGTTCGCAGCAGATGGCCGCCCCTCCCTGAGCCTGGTTCTGCCGGAGGTTTCTTCCTGTTAAAAGGGAGTTTTTCCTTCCCACTGTCGCCAAAGTGCTTGCTTACAGGGGATCATATGATTGTTGGGGTTTTCTCTGTATCTATGAAGCGCCTTGAGGTGACTTTTGTTGTGATTTGGCACTATATAAATAAAATTGAATTGAATTGAAGAGTCTTTTGTCTCTTTGAGGACTCTGGGAGGTAGCAAGGGAGTGTGAACCTTAAGGTGTGAAACAGCTGTGTACTACCTTTTGTTCCTGAAGAAGGTATTTAAATAAAGCCTGCAGATGAGCGGTGAGTGGTAGCTGACATTCTATAATCAAAACACACAAAGAACAGACAACCAAGCTTGTGGAGAGCCTGCATGACCGCGGGGCAGACGGTCAGCAGAGTCTCCCTGAGTCTAACATGGCTCTCAGTTAATGGAAAACTTCCACAACACTTGTTTATTGCCCACTTCACGCCAGAAAGAGGAAACCACCAGCTGAATAACAGCAGCACGTTTAAGCTTGATAATAATAAACTTATTTATTATTATCAATACTTTGATATGGTGGACCATAACATTTTATTACTAAGACTCGAGCACACTGTGGGTATTAGAGGCACTGTCCTCGACTGGTTTAAATCATACCTCGCTGATAGATCCTTATCCGTTAACTTAGGCACCTTCTCCTCTCCCTCCCTGCTCCAGTCTGTTGTGGTGTGCCTCAAGGATCAGTTTTAGGCCCTATTCTCTTTCCATTGTATTTGCTCCCTCTAGGCGCAATCTTTGAAAAATACAATATTGCCTTCCACTGTTATGCCGATGACATACAGATCTATTTTGAACTTACTGACGACCTTGCTGTGTCCCTGCACTACTTTCAAGAATGCATGTGGGAGGTCAAAGAATGGTTCCTGAGTAATTCCCTCGTTTTAAATGATAAGAAGACTGAGATTGTGGTGTTCAACAGTAAAATCCCTCGTGCCCAACTCTGTGCTGCCCTGGGTTCCTTTGCTAACTTTTCTTGTGACTATGTCAGTAACTTGGGTGTACTGCTGGATAGCTCGCTCAAACTCGATAAGCAAGTGTCTGCTGTAGTGAGATCTAGCTTCCACCAACTGCGCCTTATCTCTAAGGCTAGGCATTATGTTCCGCATGAGGATCTGGAGAAGCTTATTCACGCTTTTGTGACCTCCAGGTTGGATTATTATAACTCTTTGTACTACGGTCTTCCCTCTTCTCTTCTTCTTAGACTGCAAACAGTCCAAAATGCAGCAGCCCGCCTCTTGACTGGTACCAGGAAATTTTGCCCTATTACTCCTGTCCTAGTTAGCTTGCATTGGCTGTCCATAAAGTACCGTATTCAATTTAAAATATTACTCCTTACTTTCAAAACTATTAATAAATTAGCGCCAAGTTATCTTAGTGAACTTCTCAAATCACATACTCCTGCTAGAACACTCAGATCTGCCACTCAACTACTTCTGACCTAACCCAGATCTCGGCTGAAGTCCCGGGGTGACCATGCATTTGCTCTGGCTGCCCCGGTACTGTGGAATACCCTTCTTCTCGACCTCCGCGCATCTGATTCCATTGCACTGTTCAAATCACGATTAAAAACCCACTTATTCAATCTTGCCTTTCCCTCTAGTTAATATTTCTTTTATGATTTTATATCATGCACTTTTATGCTCATTTAAATTCTTGTTTGCTCTGTACCTGTTGCTTTCCTATGTATCAGTGACAGTTATCTGCTTGCATACTTAGTACTTGCTTTGGTCCTATTTCTATTATCCTCCTCCTATTCTCTATCTTACTTGTTAAACACCTTGGCATACCCTTGGTTTTTAAGTGTGCTTTATAAATAAAGTTTATTATTATTATTATTATTATACTTTTCTTTCTTAGTCTCATTTAAAATGTCTAGCTTTTAATAAATAATTATCTGAATCTTACACCCAAAGTTTTAATCTTATGTAAAATGTATAGAAGTCCATTGCTGTATATAGTAACTGTTAAGTCTAATATACCCTAGTAAGCTATACTACTTTTTCCTTTGGGAAGATACCATATGTGAATTCTGCAATTCTGTTGAAGAAAGATGTTGAATCTATTTAATTATTCTTGAAAAGTAATTTATTTCTGTGCATTTTTTTTCACACTGCATCAAACTAAAGTTGATTACATCGATTAAGCATCATGAGGTGGAGGGTGGGGGGTGGTTCCCTATTTTTTTATTTTGCTGGGAGTTTGCAACCCTATTAGTTAGGTTGCTTAATATTTCTGCTAAGTACTCTGTAAAATACCAGAATAGGAAGGATGGAGTAGGTTTAAGTTTATTAGTGTTAGGTTTTGTATTGTTGATTGTCATTTATGCTTAGAAATATCTACTTATATATGCTTAGTTTTATAATTAGTTTTAGATTGGTAGAGGTTTGATCCTTAATAGTCTGTAAACTTTGTGCATTCCAGAGCACTCTGGGAGCATGGGAGAGGTCGTACCTTCTCTTATTGTTTTATGGTAGGATAAACGTATATCCTAACCTATAACCTATATCTGTTTTAGGCTAAGTGCCTTTTGTTTAGATGAACTGCTAGTCTTCCAGACCAGCAGGTTTAGGGAAGTCTTTATGGGGTCACACTCTGACCCCACACACCACACACACACACACACACACACACACACACACACACACACACACACACACACACACACACACACACACAGACAGTATTCTTTGTTCACATGTATACCTATGTAAGATGTTATATGTTAATGACCCTATGCATATTCATGGTACCACAATAAAAGGAGTGCTATGGGGAACCTGGCTGAGAGTCTGAAGGAGGTCAAGTGGTGGAACGACACTTGGCTCCAGGCAGGTCTCTCTCATGCGTGAGTAACACGAAAAACTTTGCCTACTTGGTGTTCAATGCTTTTGCTGTGTTTTTAAATTGTCTCGTTCCAGCGGTGGGCCTGTGCTAGACAGACCCAACAATTAGATTGATCAGTATTGCTGAACTATGAAATATTTTGGGTGCAGTGTATTTTTTACATACAGGTATAACAGAATAGCTTTAGTGTTGTTGTTTATTTAAACCTGAGTATGAACTTATACAAAATGTAGCAAGATATTAAAAAAAACAGTTTTATTGATTAAAAACACTATATCGGATTCATATCGGTATCGGCAGATATCCAAATTTATGATATCGGTAAAAAAGTGGTATCGTGCCATCTCTAGTACATATACACTAAGTTTATTGTGTCTTTAAGTGATAAGAAAACTCCAGACGATTCCATTCTGAGCTTAAGAAGCTTCTGATAGGTTAGAAGTGTCAGGGCTCTGTATGCGGGCAGGTGGAGATCTGGATCCAAGTGCAGGACTCTGAGACGGAAATATAACTGAAAACCACAGCTTTATTGGTGGCACCAACAAAACAGAAACCAAACATGAACCCACTAACTGGAACACACAGGCAGGATCTGAGGGTACGACACGACACCGAGCACAGGAAAACACAGGGCTTAAATACACAGGGTAGTAATGAGGGAATGGGCAACAGAAGGGAGACACAGCTGGGAGAGATCAGGGCTAACGAGACGGGGGGAACCAAGCTGCACACACTAACATAAGACAAAGACTTTCACAATAAAACAGGAAACATGAATTACTAAACAAGAACGCAGACTCGACACTGAGAGACAAAATAACATGGAATACATACATGGAACTCAAACAATACATGAAACCACAAATCCTTAAGCACGGATAAACAGAAACAAGAAACTAATAATCATCATCATCATCACTACAAGAGAATAAGAAAACAATCCATGAAGCAGAATTAAACCAAAATATAATAAACTCAAAATACTGGGTCCAACGGACCCAGAACCGTGACAAGAAGAGTCCATTTGAGTGAATTGGTGGCACACCTGTGGATGCATATAAGGCACCCCCAAAACACAGAGCCTGTTTCTTTGACATGGGAAAATCAAGAGATATCAACCAAAACACCAGGAAAAGAATTGTGGAGCTCCATAAGTGTGGCTCAATTTTGAATACAATTTGGGTCTAAGAAATACAGACAATTTCTCTCTTTACTCCTAAATTTAACAAATATGTTTTTTATATTTATCAATCTTAAAAAAAATAAACATTTAGTCTGATTTGATGTTACAATTAAAAAAGTGTTTGTGTTTTTATCTGTATGTAAATATCTGGTTTCAACTGTATATTTGATGATGTTGGTGTTTGGCTTGATTGTCTGCACAAAGATGAGTGAGAGAGGAACAGAGAGGGAGATGGAGAATGAGGACATAACAGAGATGGAACAAGAGCAGGTGAGACAAACATGTTAATAATAATAATAATAATAATAATGGATTGGATTTATATAGCTCTTTTCAAGGCACCCAAAGCGCTTTACAATACCACTATTCATTCACTCTCACATTCATACACTGGTGGAGGCAAGCTACAGTTAGTCAAATATTTGTTTGCCAAAACTCATCAGAACATGTATTTTGTACCTAGTGTATCTTTTTAGGTTTGTTATTGTTCAAATTCTATATTTCTTAAGTTATGCAGGCTTGTTTGCACAACAAGACTAAATAGTTATATAAACTTTTCTGAATCTGAATAGTGTACTTTGGTAGAATTAAAAAACAAGTGTAGTGCAGGTCTATGATGATTTTCAGTGTTTTGATTCTGGTTCTGTCTTGGTTAAGTCCTCAGTAGTCCTGATTTTGAACTGTTGTAGTCCTGTTTTAATTCCGGATCAGTTCTGGGTCTGGTTGAATTGGGGTTTAGTCCCTGTGTCTTGATACCACCCTGATTTTGTTCTGCCTTGCTGCTTAATTAAACAACTAGTTTAAGGTGTCCTGCATATGTGATGTTATGAAGTCATTCGTTTTTGAACAAAACCCAAAAGAAAGCCTAATAAATATTTCCGTCATTTCTAAAAACCTTCCATTTTGGTAAAGCATATAGTTAGGGCTGGACCAGGTGATCCTGAATCCTCCCTTAGTTATGTTGCAATAGACGTAGGCTGCCGGGGATTCCTATGATGCATTGAGTTTTTCCTTTGCAGTCACCTTTCTCACTCACTATGTGTTAATAGACCTCTCTGCACTGAATTACACCTGTTATTATTAATCTCTGTCTCTCTTCCACAGCATGTCTTTATCCTGTCTTCCTTCTCTCCCAAACCGGGATGGCCCCACCCCTCCCTGAGCCTGGTTCTGCCGGAGGTTTCTTCCTGTTAAAAGGAGTTTTTCCTTCCCACTGTCGCCAAAGTGCTTGCTGATAGGGGGTCATTTGATTGTTGGGTTTTTCTCTGTATCTATTATTGTACGATCTACTGTACAATATAAAGTGCCTTGAGGCGACTGTTGTTGTGATTTGGCGCTATATAAATAAAACTGAATTGATATTGAATTGAAAATGCAGAATCTATTGTCAACATATTTGCTGTCAATAAAAAACACTAATATAAAGTTGATGCGACAGCTTGCATGCAATACATCAGTTTCCAGTGAACCTCAACTTCAAAACCACTGACATGACACCAGTAGTAAAATATAATATTTAACAATCTGATGTTCTGCTGGGATAATGAAAAGCATGAAAATGTTACTATAACATGTACAGTACTGTGTCTTGAGTCTTGAGCCATTAATAGCAACCTTGCAAATAGGCTTAGTTTATCAAAAGATGTGAAAACATGAATGGAAATACAGCATACAGTCTGTATAAGTTTTGAGCTTGAGTGTCGATATTTGCTATGACAACCTTAATTCTTCTGAATTCAGTCTGAACTCTCTTAGGCAGGTCTTTGGAAATAGATCTCCAGGCTTCTTGAAGGACATTCCAAAGTTCTTTGTATGCCTTTTGTTCAGCTCTCTAATGGTCAGTGTTAACATTTCTCTGATCTGATAAACTAAAAAAACAAAGCAAATCTTTGGCAGCAAAATCAAGAGTGTTGGACAGTGCTGCACCTCTCATGTACACAGTGTTGCAGATCAGTGCAACCATCCTTTGTCAATGGCACTCCCTACCAGAATAATATGTCCTGCTACACTGCAATAACTACTCAGGAATGGTTTGAGAAACATGACAAAATCCGTCAGGCTGCTGACCTGGCCACCGAACTCCCCAGTCTGAGTTCGATTGAGCATCTGCTGGATACACCAGAGCAAGGCGGATCCACTGAGATCTCATTTCACAATCCAGGGGAGGGTTTTTTTTTTTTTTTCATGTGGCGACAGACAGGTAACCATAATATAAATTCTGGCACATGCAGACAAAATCTAATTCCCTTTGAGTTTTACATATGAATCTCAGCTTGGCTACTCAAATTCTTACGTTGGTTGTCACATGAAGAGTGCAGCTGTCTATGATGATGCCATGAAACCTGGCTGCATCTCCTCTGTTGGTCTGATGAATATTTTAAAGGATGCTTCTGTTCTTTTACAGTAGCTGGCAGCCTGACTTTATTTCCTTTGGACACACCCTACATACATATGCCTTTGCTGTTACCAAGGCAACAAATGCTTTGTCACACAAACCAGCTTGATTAATTGCAAATTACAGTACAGACAGTCAGCACTAAAGGTCAAATTTGAGAAACAAATTGGATTTGCCAGAAGTAAATCGATATAGTAATTGGTATAATATTCATGACACTACATGTAAAGAAGCAGGATGACAGGCTGCCTGCTGTTAATAATTTAAATCAAGTAGAGAAATGTGATCTCAGGATTGTAACAGAGGTTGTTGGTTTGCTGTTCTGTTGATACTGACATGCAATAAATAACACAAAGCTTAGATTGCATTTATAAAGCTATACAGGAAGCTTTTAACAATTTTAAACCAATCAGATTACTACTTACTTACTACAAGGTTCTACAGCATATTGATCACACCTATGAATGAGTGTTTTAACTTCACCACATTTTGATACAGGTTAAGTGCCTGTTTTTTTGCTCGGAGAAGAGTTAAACTATTATGAATGTCAATCTTATCTAGTCCTCTGGTGAAGCTTCATTGCAGTGATCGCTGACAAGAATCTGTCATTTCACTTCAACAGGACGAGATATGCATGGGCATTTTGTGTGAACTCTATCCACGTATATTCATCCATTAAAGTAATTCTCTGGGGGAAGGCATACTCACCAAAAGGGCACTTCTCTATGGATTTTGTGCTGGTGTGCAAGGAAACTAGCTAATGAATTTCAGTGACTTGCAATTACAGCTTCTGTCGTTACACGCCTGAAATTGCTAAGCATGTCAAGAGAGGCGAGTTGCTGTTTCTGCAAAGGTGCTGTGTTGTGTGAAGAGGGTGTTACCAAAATCAGCTTGTGTGCGTACCATCTGGAATAAGGATCTTAGCGGTATCTGTACAAACTCTGTGAAAATTTAATCAGCAGCATGTGTGTGTCTAAAGTGACTGCACTTACCCTTTGAATACAACATGCATTATTTATTCATGTATGCTCTTCCACGGCCATCCAGCTGATCTTTGAATTACTAGCCTCTTGATCATTTCATTTAAGTATACCCAGCTGACAATGAAAATATGATTTGCCTTCACACAATTCTCTTGAACTTTTATTACTGAATATATATAGGATGTTTACCAAGGTCGTTTGCCGCCAAAAGAAATTAAACTGGCACGTAGCTTTAATTCATTCAACACCTACATGTGTTGCGGCCCATCTGCATTCTGATTGAACAATCTCCAAGCTTGAAAGGGTTTCATGTATACTACTATAGACATATAGTTAAGCAGTTACACTATACGTTACCTTGACTTACTAGCTTTCTGTGTTGTCACTGCTCGTGACACACGCTCAACTATCACACAATGTCTCATGTCAAAGAGCCTAACCCAGCCTATTTAAGTAATGGGCCCAGAAACAAATCATTTCATTAAGATTGTGAGTAGTTTAGCATATTGTTGCACAATCACAAAAACTTTATTTCATCGTTAAGATATACCCTAACTAGTACACAGTAAAACACACAATAGAAGGTTTTTTTTTTAGTTGCACATTAAACTTATTTAGTGGATGAATGTCAAACTACATCTTTTTTTCTACTAAAATGGCCCTGAGCTATGCCTTGGGCCTGGGATGAATATTTCAGCCATATCAAAGTACAAGCAATATGAAGCATTTTAATGTTTTTTTCTCTTTGAAATGAATTCTTAATGACTTACTTAAATGATTGGAGAAACTCAAAACTTGCATTTCATTTCAGATACAATTTGGTTCATCCATCCATCCATTCGCATCTGCTTATCCTTTTCAGGGTCGCAGGGGGCACTGAAGCCTATCCCAGCTGCCTTAGGGTGAGGGCAGGGTACACCCTTGACATGTCGTCAGTCTGTAGTAGGGCTAACACATAGACAGAGACAACCAGTCGCGCTCACATTGACTCTCGTATTCACACCTATGGGCAATTTAGTGTTTCCAGTAACCCTAACCCCACTAACTGCATGTCTTTGGACTGTGGGAGGAAGCCAGAGTACCCGGGGAGAACTCACGCAAACACAGGGAGAACATGCAAACTCCACACATAAAGACCCTGGCCTGATGGTGGAAATGAACTTATAAGGCAACAGTGCTAACCACCGTGTCACCGTGCCGCCCGCAATTTAGTTCACTTGTTGTTTTTTGTCTCCAAATAGTAATAACTTTGGTATTAGGAAATGTGTATATAAACCAATGTGTATGAACCCTATTTAAATACTAAAAATGAACAAATTGTTACAAATTGAGTGGACTTGCTGTGGACTATACTGCACTGGTCAGTTTCTTGGCTGTCCTATGTATTGCAAGTGATGGCTTTTTTTGTTAATCTTTGTGATCAAGGGGAATTATTCTATATGTCTATAGGTTATTCTGTTTAGCTTTTGATTATTAGGTTCCCCCTGGTGTCTTTGCCCTCTGTGTCTCCTTCTATGTTGATGTGATTATCTTTGTTGTGAGTTGTTGTGTCTTTTTTCCCTCATGTTTCATTCTGAGTTCCCCTGCCTCTCATGTTATCTGTTTCCCCATTTATGTCTCTGTGTCTGTGCATGTGTTCCCTTTACTTCCTGTTTTAATTTGATAGTCTCCTGTCTGTGTGCACCATGTTTTGCTTTGCTTCTCTTACTTTGAAGGTACCTTGTGTCATGTGTCATGGTTAGCTTTGCGTCCTCTGTCTCGTTGTGTTGTTTTGCCCCAGCTGTGTTCCCCATGAGTTTCCTGTTCCTTCGTCATTCCTTGTTTATTTAACCCCTTTGGCTTTCTTCTGTCCAGCATCATGATCTCCCTCATACCTGGCTGTGTGTTTCTCTTGTGTGCCTTTTCATTTACTAGGTTATTCATGTTCCAGTATAGTTTTGTATTCTTTCCCTTGTGTCAGCAATAAAGCTGTTTTGGAGTCTGCATTTGGGTCCTTCATCCTGCCTGCTGCACAGCACATTGTGACAATATCAAGACGTAATGGTAATTAAAATGTTTTAAAATTTGTGGGAATGGCATCTGTGATAAGCTCCAGCCCCCTTATAATATTGAATTAGATAAGCAGTTAAGAAAACAGTTAAGAAAATGTGCGGTAGTGTGCAAAACTCTTAAGCCACCCCTCGTTTTTTTATATTTTTCTTTCAAAAATAATTGTTTAATGAGGCATTAAGCAATACTTCTCTGGGCTTTCTGAAGGTCTTCAAAGTCTTTCTTTGGACACTGGTCTTTTTTACTCATTCATTTTCAGTCCAGTTCTTGTACCTGACCATTTTCATGTGGCACATAGTATCTTTGGGTACTTTATTGCTAGCACCCTGTCAAAAACATATAATTTGTTCCCATTTCTTCAGGATAAGTGAAATGGATAACACAGTTTGACAGGCATAAAATAGTATTTCTTTTTTTTTTTCACTTTCTAAAAGAGCTAAAACTTGACATATCTTGGCATTGTATGCAGTCTGTCTTTAAAAGATTTTCAGGAAACTGGCAGACATAAAAAAATGCAACAACAGCAGATGAATAGTATGTGAAAGTCATGTGCTTAAGAAATAGGTTAAAAAATGGTCTCAGTGGAAGGATGGCTGTCAAGAAGCCATTCTTAAGGAAGACATGAGGGACAGCTCAAGACATTTGTATTGAATGCATGTGTGTCTGGATAATAATAGTATGCATATTTTCTCCAGAGAATAACATCTTCCTCTTAAGGCTACCAATGATTCAGTACTGTTAAGAAGGATAGCGAAAAATATGCTGATCACAGCCGTGATGCACATTTACTTTACGTGATCAATCATATATCACACATAAACTAACATACAAACATTTGGCGACTTAACAAATCATTTGCTTCCTTGGTTGGAGTTGGGGGACCAATTTTACATTTCGTTATTTAGTTATTCATCATATATTCCTTGTTGACACTCTACCTGCCAGCAGAACTAGATTCCTTCTGCCAATGAAATTTTGTCATCTGCATGATATATTGTCAAGGCAGTGACAGAAATGAATTAGTTCTGATGAAACATACTAGGTACAGTGCGCGGCATTGTCCTCTAACCAATTCCCTCTTTCATAACCCTCGTCTTTTGTAACAATAAAATACAATTTAATAGATCCATCTTTCAGCTATCACATAATGGTAACTTTGAGAAGGAATTTATCAGTACTGTTGCCAAAGTGAAACACATACGAAAATGTTAGCTGAAGTTTATTGTGCCTGTTGCAGAATCATAATATTGATGCCTCTGAAATATGCATTCCTCTATATTGTGGGCTTTGCAGGCCTCATTCACACATGGAATCTATAGAGAGAATAAAAAACTATAAAAGAAGCTAAAACTTTGCCTTGCAACAACCTTTTCTGTAAATTCGTAAAAAAAAATCCACATTTTCAAAATTCTACCTGCAAAACTAAAAAGTTAAAAAAAAAAAACAATTCAACGGTTCAGTTCATTCATGCACTTACAGGTGTGCTTTCTTACAAGAAAAAAAATCTGGAAAGATCAAAGTCAGTACGCAGAAAGGGTTAAGTTAAAAGAAACAGAGAAAATGTTGGTGAAATGCCTGAAAAAAAGGTCAGAGGCAAAGGGAATGTGGAGAAGAAAGGATGAGAGAGAAAAAACAAGAAAGAAAAAAGATTCACCAGGATGTGCATTGGCTCAGCAGCAGCTGTCACTAGACTTATGCCACTCCCCACAGCGCCACAACCGAGCCCAATGAGGAATAATGAGCTTTAGAAATCCACAAAGGTCACTCACTGTAAAGATCTCCCTCCATACTCCAGCGCAATCAGAAATGCCACCACTAGAGCTCAAAAAGAAAAGTCTATAGTAAGGAGATGGGATGAAAAAATGAGAAAAAAATCCCCCAAAAGGAAAAAAGCAGAGGCAAGCACTCTAAAGGAGATCTTCACCTTTATCTGACAAGCTGGAAGCAAGGGAGCAGTAGGGGACTACGGTGGGAGATGAGAGGAGAGAAATTAAGAGGGGAGGAAGAAAGGAAGTAAAGAAAAGGGAGGAAAGGCAAGGAAAACATTAAGGATGATAAAGGGAGATTGTGTACTGAAAGGAAGGCAGAGACTGTTGAGCTGAGACAGTATAAGGCCTTGGTGGAGCGGAGAGAGAAAGATGATAGGATTGGAATCATTAGAGTGAGAGTGGGGCAAGAGTGAAAATATGCTATAAAGCCTTAGTGTGTGAAAGAGAGCAATATCAGTAAAGACACACAGAGCTTCTTTAATCCTGGGTAAGTGGTCTGTCCTTCCACTACTTTGGCCCCTCACACTCAGCAGGAAAAAAAAAAAGGGGGGGGGGGGGGGTGAATATATTATCTCTATCCAGCAATATATCATCCAGGAAAATATGGCGCTTAATTGCCTCACTTGAACTTTACAACAGTTGAAATATTCAGCGCTATAATAGTGCACTACATTTTAAAGCCGTAATGTTCAAATAATTTACATTGCACTGTTTCTGCACTACTGTTATAGCCGTGTGCTCTGAATTCTAATCGCGATGATGTCGATACAGTGCATGGTCTGCATTTAAACACAGAACACCTGGGCAGCAATTGGAATGCAGACCATGTGAAAAACGATGCACATTCTCGTGGTTTGCATGTTAAGGGAAATTTAAGGCTTTTAAGAGCTGCGGGACTACAAGGAATCCATCCCATCCTTGAGGTGAGAGGTGGGACACACGCTGGACAGGTCACTAGTCTGTGACAAGGCTAACACAGGAAAACAGAGCTCCAGCTCACTAACCTAACAGGCACATGGACTGTGGGAGGAAGCCAGAGTACCCAGAGAAATCCCACACAGGCACAGGGAGGGCATGCACAAAGAAAGGCCACAGTCAGCTAGAACTGGACTTTCTCACTGTGAGGTGACAGTGCTAACCACTGCACCACTCTGCCACTAGGAATTTTCATTTTTGAGTAAAATATGTGAATTTTCTGCAGACTTATATGGATGCAGTCATACAGGTGCCCACCTTTGACCTTAAAAATAATATGCATATTTGTAGCTTTGCGCGAATGAATACATAACAGACAATAACCCACTTTTCTTTTTCATATGCATGATTTTGTCAGAGTAAATCTCTTAGATTTAATATAGGCTCACCTCTCTTTTTATAATGTAGATCAGGGGTGTCAAACATAAGGCCTGGGCAACCAGAAACAGTCTTGGCCTACTGGACTGCTTTAGAAAATGTGAAGGAACATTGTTGTGTTTTTTACTTATTTTAGCTGCACTTTAGTTTGTAAAGCACTTTGTGCAGCTGTTGGAAATGTGCTATATAAATAAACCTGACCTTGGCTTCACCTTGAATGCATTTATTTTGGATTTTTATCCTTCTCTCTCGAACACTCTCCTAGTATTGATCATAATGCTGCATTCACATCTTCTAGTAGACCTTCAGATGGTTCTTAATGTAGCAAATGTTTTACACATTTTCGGACAATTTTCAGCCCAAAGAGTCGTGCTGCCAGGTTTCTTCATTTACTTTAGCAACATTTTTTTTTTATTTTGTATAAAAATTGAGAAATACTGTTGAAATTACACTTGCCACTGCCGGTTGCTCTGCATGTCGAGTTGGCAAAGTTTTACCCCAGATGAATTCCCTGATGCAATTCCAAAGGGGATTCAGATCACTGTATATTACTACGTAAAGTAAAAATAGGTATTGTAAGGTAGGAGGATGACTACTGCTTATGTTCATCATCAAGCATGACATCAGTATTAGATAAGTTTAAAATTCTCATCCTGTTTGCGATGACTATTTAACCTTCATTGTCAAACATGCTGTATCTGCTTTGATTCACCTTACATGAAGTGTCTATGTTCCTTTTCCTCCTCCAGAGAATGTTGTACCTAGTTACCGGCTGATTCACCATGGCCATATTAAGAGTGAGAATGACTATTTCAATGATGACGGTTGTTTTTATGATACTCCCATGATACTCTGGAGCTTTTTGGTAGAGATGTGTGACATATTAGCACTACTCCTGCTTATGAGGAGGGCAGGATTGTGATTTGGTGACTCATGTTGTAATTCTGCCTTTTTTTCTCATCTATTCTGTACACACTACATCTATAGCATTTTCATCCATTCTGAAAGGTTTCTTGCATTTATTACCTTTTAAATGGCTTTTATCTTCTCATCCAAATGGAATGTCTAAGAAGAGGCATTGTCATACAGCATACTGCACAGCTCGTGAAGCCTCTAGAGGCAAATTTGTGATCTGAGCTATATAAAACTTACTTGATTTCATTTGATGACAGAAAACTGGAGGAATCACTGTCCAAAAGAGATGTGGAGTCACAGATGAAGGAAATGTCAGTGCTGTAATAGTGGCGGCGACATGTGGGGACATTGTTGCTGAAGGGAGCGGTGAATTACATGTCACTTTACTGTAATGACCAAATGGCTTAAATCCACCATTCATAGATCTTTAATCTTCTTTTTGTTTTTTACCATTATTATTACAAAGAAAGCCATGAAAAATACCTAGATAAATATTCCAATTACAGTGACTGGCATTTACTTAAATCACTTGAAAAACCTATTGAGTCAATACCAGCTTGCAACTAAAATGCTGGGATGTATTTTCAGGTCAGAGCACTTGGTATGCAATATCTGAATCTGTATAATGTACAAAAGTCTGTACATAATTTGCATAAGAGGTTAAATCCTGAATGAAACACAAGGTGAGGGAATACAACCTGATTAGTTAGATAGAGACTGATGGGGTGAAGGAATGAAGCATTGAGGGGTGAAATAATAATGAGCTGGATGGCCAAGAATAAGGGTGCACACTGATATATGCTGAGGCATGTACTGTCCTCCAGTTTAGTCCAGGATGACTTTTTCTTATGGTACACTGCAGCATCCCTAATGATTCAAACAACAGAAGTGCTTAGATCATCACAAGTGTGCTTTTACACAACGCACTCATCCAAAGTTTTACACCAGCTAGCAACACCTACAACACCCACAGACTTACATGAGTCGACACAAAACTGACATACAGGTTTGAAAAGATCCATTTTAGCCTAAGCCATGAAATGTGAGGATAGAAAATGGAGAATCTTACAACAAAATAGTCAAATTATTTTCCTGTAGATCTCGCTAAAGGACAAAACAAAACGAAATGCATTTAGCTTGTGTCATTTTATCTGTGATTCTTCTCTTGCAGCAGCTTGGTTAAGGATCCTTACTTTAAAGAATAAATAAATCCAGGCATAAAAACATGCATTCAATAAGCATCGAATGTCGTTTAATCTTCACGGAAGTCACTTTCATAGATAAAACACAAGTTAAACAAAATTATGACACAAAACCAGATGTGCTTTACATCTCTGTGATGAACAAACTCACTAATTAAACACTCTGCATGCTAGGAAAGTACCTGACTTCTTTAGACTCTGCTCCTCTCAAGAAAAATTGGTATGTGTGACTCAAAGAGAAAGGCGACTAAAGCATTTTTAAAGAAGCGCCTTCATCAGTACATAAAAAGACAAATCGTCAACAGGACCATAGCTTCTCTCCCTAGGGGTGAACTTCCTGCAAAGATGACACAGAGAGTGAAAAATAAAACGGAGATAACAGCAAAACACCTGCAGGTATCTTCACAGCTTGCTAAAATGTGTTGTCTCATACTTACTATAAGAAAAAAAACAGGATGACTGTGGTATGAATGGAAAGAAGTAATGAATGAGTCCTAACCCTTTATTATGCTTGTTTGAAAAAACACACATTAAGAACACATTAACACATTGCACATTAACTAAAAAACCTCACCAACAGTCAAGCACAGTGGAGAGAACATCATAATGTGGTATGCTTTGCTACATCATGCAGCAGCTGAAGTTCTTAAGATATCAATTTATATTTACATTTATATGAAAAAGCTATTCAGAGATTTTTTTAGGTAATTTTTAAATTTAACAAGCACTTGCTTGCTCAATACTGTTTATTCTTTCACCATGACATTTGGCCTTTTACTCCGATAGTGTACAAGTAGAGTCAATCGTTGTTTTGTTATCAATGAAAATAAGTAAGTCAGGCGCATTTGCATTGATCCTAATGTCCTAATCTTCTTCACAAGGTGGAATAGTGAGGAAAGGGTCAATGCTGCATAGAGAGCATATAGTCCACTGATTATCCACCATAGAGGAGTTAAGTAGACATGCGGTAAAGCATAAATCAGTACACCTTCTTTACCATTCCTGTGACATATAAAGTAGATACTAGATACTAAAAGCTCTCTTCAAGTGGAACATGGGCATTGAGGCAGATTTTTCTCAAATGATTTACTATTTAATGAATGCAACGCAGTCATTTTATTTAACACTACACATTTTTAGTGTTTTTTCACCATCAACCCACCCATGGGCTGCAGGGTAAATCTGTGTTTATTAAAGGGATAACATGTAACTTCCTGCAATGCCAAATGAATAATAGAACTGGAATGATATTTGTGCTTAGGGGTTCCCAGGTAGAATGAAAACAAATTGCAAATAAGCACAAGAAAGAGCAACAAAACCACATCAGTGTAGCTTTAACTGTGACATCAAACCCTCTTAGGAAATGATGTCATGATTTGTATACATGTAGTGGCTTTGCGGTTGCCATTTCCTATTTCTGTCAAAAAGCACTGGAGTAGTGTGCAGCACATTAAATGTGAAAGGTGGGATCGTGTTCAAACAAATGTTTAGAGCTGCGTGGGGTGGTTTGGTCACAGAAATGAATATAGTTATCGCAGACACATGCAAATAACGAATATACACCGAGTGCTCACCTGCCCATTCCTATAAATGCACATTAGTTCAACTGCAGAAAGAAAGAGCAGACACATGTAGTGTAATTACACCAGCAAGCAGGAACATCTGCATGCATTATCACCTTGCAGCTATTCATCACACTCACACACACAAACACACACACAGAGCACCTTGGAAATGCACTGTATTTGTGCACCACAACCCATGCACACACACACATACACAGACACGCTCCATCCATGGCTAAACATACATATTTTTTGACTAAGCATCAAGAGAGGGAAGGAGAAATTAGAGATTGGTGCAGACTAAATCCTGTCAGGTTAACCATGCAGAACAAAATTTCAGGAAGAAGGGATAAGAAAAATGGGCCAGCTATCTGAGCAAAAGAAGAAAATTAGCAAGTGGACGTCACAGTCCTTAGCCTCGGGAGTGATCACAGCCACCACACTGAGATAAGGCTTAGAGAGGTCAATAAGGAAACCCATTAGCTGACAAATGACCACTGCTGTAATGCTATTATAAGCTATGCCTGTAGGAATCAGAGGATGCATGTCAGCACATGAAAAAGAATAACAACAGCCTGGACATTAAAACTAATGCTACCCGACGATAATCCCTTGCTTCTTTGCTTTGAAATGATAATTATGTTGCAATACTCTGATATAAATAAGCAATTAAGTCATTTTTAGTGCTTTAATTTATGCCTCTGAGCTCCAGTCCACTACACTATTTAGGCTGAAAGCTCATACAGTCTAACTGGAAGGTCGGCCATTTGAATAAAGCCAGTATCGAAATATAGTTTCTCCCCTCATTTTCTGCATTTTGTGTCATAATAACAGCAGCGGTGCTAAAAATAAAATACTGAAAAACAACTTTGGCCTGGATAGACCCAGGAAAGTCTTCACATTATTCAGTGCACCTCACTGGCCTTGTTTACACATGCATTCTCCCCCTTAAAGTGATTCCATGGATTAATGCTTTCGAATGCACCTGCAAGCCATGTAAGCTTTCCTGAAATAACATAAGAATTTACCATGAAAGAAAAACCTTTAAGATGCAGGTAGAGTGTGATGACACAAACACTTTACTATGGCGAGGTACATGGTGAGGGTTATGCAAAGATTATAGTTTGGCTTAAAATACAATTTTTACAACAGCAAGCACATGTAAAAGTTTGTTGTTGTTTTTTACTACTGGGCTGCTGAATTTTTACCCATCTAAAGGCAACGACAATATGTGACAGTTTTTTTTTTCTTAACACAGCCTCTAGAGGCCGCTTTACTTTAAAAAAAAAACAAAAAACCGTGGTGTCATTTCTTGAGATAGGACTGTCTCTTCCTATCCCCTTGTGTTGCAGTTTTTGCTCTATAGTCTCTGGCCTTTCAGTAACCCCATCTCCTCCCAAACTCTTCCGTCTCCTCCCTTGACTTTTAAATGAGCAGAGCAGCCAATGGATGTATCACTAACTCCATTATGCAGTAACTGTTGGCCTTAAGGTGCAGTCTGTTGTATAACTTTGTGTGTGTGTGTGTGTGTGTGTGTGTGTGTGTGTGTGTGTGTGTGTGTGTGTGTGTGTGTGTGTGTGTGTGTGTGTGTGTGTGTGTACGCATTCATGCTTGGTTACATGGATTTGTGGTATGGAGATATATTGTAATAAGAGAAGGAGAAAGGAGAAAATGGGCAAAAACATGGAAGGTAAGACGTGTGCAGTGGTGTGTGTGTGTGTGCGTAGATGCATGTGTGGGCGGGCTACAGTCACATAGCACAGAGGTCAGATTTGCAAAGACTGAACATAAGCACACACATTCCCCTTTTCCATTCATCTAAGGTGGAATAGCCATTAAATTAATGGCCTGCTCTCTCTGCCTGCATGTGTGTTTCTAAGTGTGTGTATAAATACAGCATGTGGGTAGTTAGAAGCTGAAACAAGAACCTTGCATAATGTAAAAATGAATGATGAGCATGATTATAAGAAAGAGAGACAAAAGTAATGGCACTTTTAAAAATATCCAAGTGAAACACTTCAAAACAGCCCTGGATCTGTTTAAGCATGAATGAATCTTGTTTATCCGTCACCACATACACACCCCATTAGTTAAGGTACGGGACTGGATGATAATAGGTTTCACGTTTTTGTTCCGTCTCTTGGGAAATCGTTGTGCATATGCTGTCAGTTTCATCAAGAAGTCAAAATATATTGGATTTATTATAACAAGGTGGTCTCACTATTTACACCTCTATCATTCTATGCATGCAGGCATGCACACATCAATAAAAGTGACACAAGCAAACTTGTTATTTCAATGATGGAGTAACCTCCGAGTAAGAAGGTATATTGAGGAAGCGTTATATTAGTTGGAATCAAGTCTATTATTTCCAACACAAGACAAAATACTTCTAGCTCTAGCCTTTCATTCATCCAAACAAAGGAGATAACGTGAGAAATAGTTGGCCCTTCTGCAGACGCAATATAATACTCAAGGCATTAATTTACACTTGAAGCTTTCTGCTTGTATTTGCAGTCATGCTGATCAATCATATTTGAGCAGGCTTTAGCTGCATGCAGATAAACAACGTGAAGAGGAAAGGTGAAATGCAATCTTGAAATGATATTGAATCAATTGATAATAAGATATAAATCCATAAAATAACTTTTTAAAAAAATGTTAAAAATAAATAACAACAGGCTTCAGCACCCAAGTGACTGATGGGATGGGTGGCTGGATTTCCATTTATAAACAATGAGAAATGTAAGAAAACAGAAGTCGCAGGAAGTCCCCACTGAGTCATTAGACATTCCTAGAGAAATTCCTAGGAATTTCCCTGCAACTGGCCGTAACATCACACTTGCCCTAAACTGCACCTTGTGCCCCACTTTGCATTTTTGAAATCGAGTGGCTGCGGGCAAAAACCAAAAGACCGTGTAACTTTTAGCTTTTGTCCCTTTTAGCCTCACAGGTCAGTGAGCCAGTGATCTTTTGTTTCATCGGAAATGCTACAAACAAACTCTTGAATGGATGTTGGAATTTGCTCTCTGTGGTAAAAAATAGGTGTTTGACCTATGCACGACACACTCTCACCAAAAAAAAAAAAGATTGCCTGGTATCTGAAAGCTTACTGCATGAAGATAACTCTTCCTTTCCTCTTTACACACAGCATGCTGTTTTATTTTTGTTGATACAGTAGCAAGGGTGCTAAAAATCACTATTATCACAATCATTTTGGTCGATTATTTGTCACATTTATTCATTGATTTTAGTGACAAGAAATTTCATTGCACTGTTACTGAAACTCTAAACTGCTTTCACATTTGCACATCTGTAAATTCAGTAGAGTAATATATACAGAATTTTTTTTTTTTTAAAAGATACCCAAACTCAGCACAAAGTGAAATAATTGAGAACACTTGCATGACATTATTCTTTATTCCTGTTGATTTGAACTTCCTTGCAGACAAAAAAAAAAAAAGGTTTTTATTCACCTCGCCTAAGTGCATTTCCTTGAAGTGAAATATAAAGACTTTCACTCCATTCTGTACTCAAGGTTTTGCACACGGCACATGTTTTCCAACTTGAAATAACTGCTCAAGGAGATAAGATATCTTTTGTCCTGTATGTCGGCCTTTGTTCCTCACACATATCTTTTTTGATTGCTTCTGTGATTTGAGCGCAGCTTTGTGAGCTGGATATATACAAAGGCACGCTGTACAGTCTTGTTTTTTATAGACAAGCTGATTTGTGGATGATTCATGTTAGCAACCACTGCATTGTTTTGTTTTTTTATTGGCCTTTATTCACATGTTCATTATGTTGAAGATTGTGGTGTTTTTTCAGCCAGTTGTATTGCTTTGCAGCCCAGACGAAACTCTTTGCTGTATGCAGTACTCTTTGCACACAATTTATTCTTGGTTACCGTCACTGGTGTTAAAGCTGAGTCATTTCCAAGAAACGGATGATCATCTCCTTTGAGGGACAAAC
The DNA here is from genome assembly GCF_057381915.1 of Diplotaxodon limnothrissa. Taxonomy (NCBI): domain Eukaryota; kingdom Metazoa; phylum Chordata; class Actinopteri; order Cichliformes; family Cichlidae; genus Diplotaxodon; species Diplotaxodon limnothrissa. The sequence goes on along the minus strand of NC_140602.1, from coordinate 53,458,627 downwards.
GCTACACCTTCTGGTGTGCCAGACATTTGATTTGTGTTTTCATCTGTCTTTTAACATAGTGATATTCGTTCGGACTAGTCCAGGAAACTTCAAGCTGTGCAGTCCAGGGAACAGAGCAGACACGTGTTTGGGCGGTGATTTAGGGAGCGCTTCATTTGCGTTTTGCTTTGCTGTCTTTTGGCAGAGCACATTTTATTATCGCTCAGTAAATGTTCATTTATCATGCTCAAAAACATGATCCCGATCAGAATTTGATTGATTGTGCATCTATGCTATATATTCTACATACAATGCCTAATATAAGTACAGCTAATATCTATTTTAAAGTTCCCCTCCTCCATATAAACTGCATTCTATTGTTCCCTTGTGCAGGGGTACAAAATTTGCCATTATCCTCACTGCAGAACTAAGTTTCCGCATATTTCGAATCACAAAAAGTCATATCAAGCACAAATTATTTCAAGTACATGTAGCGTAATACGTGCAGCAAGTATGTGAAGCAAATGCGCCGCATCACCTTGTCTCCCTTAATCATTTCACGAGGGGCTACTGTTTACACCTGTAGTGCAGTGGAAGTGAGGGAGTGAATAAAGCTAAAAACGTGAAAAAAACAGAACTTATTGGCCTCTTCTTCTTTTCCAAACCTTTAGGGCCCCATAGTCAGTGAGGAAAATGGGAGGGCAGAACATTGGTTCCACTTACAAAGCAACTCAAGCACAAAACAGCTCTGTCCAATTATGGGAGGAGCAAATTAAAAGTGCAAATTGGAGTGTAAAAATTTAAGAGTCAAATTTAAATGTAAAACTTGAAGCCAGGGTGCGTGGAGCATTCTAATGAAGCCATTGAAGGGGATTAATATGCTGGGTAATTGCCCGATCTCTTCTTTCTCTCCAAAACCCCTTTTAATCAACAGTCAACTAATTACTAAAGCCAGGGTTGTTCTGAATAAAAAGCTGTTGGTTTCAAGAAGACGGGTGGACAGCCAGATAAGAAAATGTGGCCTTCCTTGCTTTCGATATTACAATAACAGAGGGAATCTCAGAGGAATGCAGTAACAGGTACAGAGGTGTAAATTCGTGGCCTCTGACAACAGCTTAACAACAGCTCATACACAATAAAGATCTACAATCCTTGGTTTGTTACACGGCCTCTATTTAGCTCTGGGCCCCTTAAATCACAGAAAAATGTCCTCCCGTCAGCAGCAACACTGTTCCAAAGTGTCATATTATAAGGCTTACAGAGCTTATTAAAGTTTATAGCAATCTTGGAGCACAATTTCAAAATCCTTTCTCCTTGTTCTGCCCTGTGTCCCCATGCTGTAAAGCCAAATAAACGTTATATAAGACTTTGAAGTCGACAAATTGCCCCTAAAGTACACAACAAAGTTGATCAACACTACTTAGAGAGACGATGTTAACCAGATAAATTGTGTTTAAATATTATTTTTGTATTTATGGTATATTTATGTTGAGTCTTTGTTTTTTGAACCACATGAGAGAGTAATGACAATATAGAGTCAATAAAACCAGTGGACTTAAAGACAGAGATAATTATTAATATTATTTTAACAGTACTTTTACTAACATGTATTATTAATATCCCATTATTAATGACCTTCCTGTTTGTCACCTTCTCACCAACAGCCAGCTTTGCCAGCATTAAGCACCATTAGCAATATCACAACCTGGAAACAACATCAGCCACGAAACATTCACCGTTCATTTTATTATTTACACCCATGTTTTACCTTCTTTCACATGTCAAAATCCCATTTGTATTGGTGTATTAATGTGAAAATTTATGCTCCATCACAACTGCTTGTCAGATGGTTGAACAGCTTTAGAAACCCCTCAACCCTCCACTGTCAGGATCTGACAGTTCGGCTTCACATTGTGAATGGCCACCTGTGCAGACGTGAAAAGGAGCCAGGGTTTGAACTTCTCCCTGCAGGTCTCTTTCTGTCACTTTTCATGTGAACAACTGAGTGCAGCACTACAAATGCTTCTCATTAAAGACTGTCTGAAAATTATTGCAGTGTTTAACAACTCATCCCACCCCTCCATGAATCAACTAGAAGACATTTTCCAAATCATGACTTATTTCCTGATTTTGTGTTATCGGTTTGTGGAAATTCTGACATTTAAATCTCAACAGATTTCTAAGAACCACAAGTGTGAACAGGCAGCATGCTGCACAAGTGAAACATAACGCCAAGACTTAAGTGCCACAAACGGCAAGTCCTTGAATAGTTACTATAAGTTGACTCTGGCAAGTTAGTCCCCACCAGTGTTGGTCAAGTTACTTGAAAAAAGTAATCAGTAACTAATTACTGATTTCTTCCCCCAAAAAAGTAATCCCGCTACTTTACTGATTACTTATTTTCAAAAGTAATTAATTACTTAGTTACTTAGTTACTTTTTAAAAACACAATTTACAACCTGAATAGGTGATAAGGCAATAGATTTTTCAGCCCAATTCCACTTTTTCTACATAATCGATCATAAAATATGTAATCAAATGAAAAAGTCCCTTTTTAAAACTTGTTTTATTAGTTTTAATCTTTTAAAAAATTTAATTATATTGTAGCGGGTCGGGGCTGTTCGGGGTTCTGTTTGTACAGTGATGTTTTGTTTATGTTGCCATAGTGACAGGTGACGCCCTCTCGCTGTGACGGTGTGTCCTTCCGGGGTCAGAGGGCGCCCTGTGTTGTTGTTGTTTTTTTTCGCTGTGCTGTGGCCGCGCTGAGCATTAGCTAGTGGCAGTGTTTTCTGGAATTGTTAATAAACGGCTGTGCTCCCTGGCTAGCTCACGGAAGCAAGACCAAACGACACCTCCGTCTCCTTCTTTTCTGAGCTCGCCACATTGGTGTCAGAAGTGGGATAGCTCACCCTCGCCGTAATGGAGAGAGACATTCAGAGGCTGGAGCAAGCTGTCGAGGAGAACATTCCCCACCTGGGAAACTGGCGATTGAAGAGAGAGGATGTGAGCGGCCATGTAAGTCCCCCGACGTGTCCCGATGGCGCGAGCGCACCGCGGCGGCGGCCCGTCGCGACAGATGCTAGGGCAATGCTTCATGGGCTACCTCTGTCGACCCACACGCCGAGCCCCCAACCGCGAGCAGTTATGCCTACCACGCCAGTTAAGGTACCGAAATACAACAGGCTAACTTCGCTAGAGCCCTACCTCTCACAAGTGCGGCTGGCCGCCAGACATAGTGGCTGGGGCGAAGAGGAGACTGCTAAACACCTAGCGCTAGCATTAGAGGGAGATGCACTGCAGATACTCCTCGACCTAGCCCCGGCAGAGCAGCATGAGCTCCAGGCCCTCACCGCGGCACTCGAGAGGCGATTCGGGCAGTGGCACTCCACTGATCAGAGCAGAGAGCAGCTGACCAACCGGAGCCGTCGACCAGGGGAGAACCTGGGCACCTTCGCAGCAGACGTGTTGCTGTATGCTCGTCGTGGCTACCCGGAGTTCCCAGCAGCAGCCCGTGAGGAGCTTAGCCTGCATGCTTTTCTGCAAGGACTTTTCCCAGAGCGACTACGCCAACACGTCCACCTGGCCATGCCTCAGACCCTCCGTGAGGCGCTCCTTGAGGCTGAAAGGGCCGAGCCGGTGCTCACCTTGCGACCTAACCAGCAGGCGCCCCCCCCCCAAACTACCCCCAAATCAGAGCCGCAGACTGCGACGGGGAGGTCGCTGAGATTTCCCAGCTGCAACCCTCGGTGCCCCGGAGGCGTCCTCGTCGACCGACCGACCGCTGCTACCGGTGCGATGAGCCTGGCCACATGGCGCGTGACTGCCCAGCACCAGCCCCGAAGACCAGAACTACGCAGCCTCAGGGAAACGAGGAGGGAGCGGTGTAGCGAGGGGACCACCGCTCCAGCTTCCTGCCCCCCTCCAAGGACGATGCACGGTGGTGGGCCGAGTTGGGCACCTCAAAGGACTCTACCTGAGCTGCTGTGTTGAGGACCAGCCGTGCCAGGCCCTGGTGGACACGGGGTCTACCATTTCCCTGCTACGACCTGGCGTGCTCCCTGAAACATCTGGGCCACTGGTGAAGGGTTGGTTGCCCACGGACACCCAGCTGATGACAGTGACGGGGGAGAAAACTGTTATGTGGGGGAAGAAACCGTTGCGGATCCGAGTGAAGGATCTAGAGCTGGTGCACGACTTCTGGCTCGCCGACATTCAAGACCAGTGCATCATTGGCCTGGATCTGCTGAGCCGCTGGGGGGTCTGCGTCGGCACCGCAAAGCTAGCTGTCACTCTTGGCGCAGAGACTTTTGCCCTCCATCGCGGCCAAAAGCAGGGAGCGGGGACCAGACGAGACAGGCGTCAGGCAGCTGCTGCTCAGCAGATTTCGGATGCCGGTGGCTCTGGGTCATCTCCACCCCCAGTCGCCAGATCTCCACTCGCCTCAGCCTCAGCCTTTCAGCCCGACAAACCTCCTTCGACCGACACCATCGAGGCTGTCGATGACCTTTGGCAGCGCAGTTGCGTAGGCCTCAACGTCGACCAGCGCCAGCGGTTGAGGTGCCTCCTGGACGAGAATGTGGACATCTTTGCCGCCAGTGACAAAGACTGTAGGCAGACGAGTCTGGTCCAGCACACCATCGACACCGGCTCTGCTCAGCCTATCCGTCTGCGCCCACACCGGCTGCCCCTCTCAAAACGGCAGGTAGCGGAGGAGAAGATCCGTGAGATGGTTGCGGCTGGGGTGATTGAGCCGTCCAATAGCCCATGGGTGGCACCCATGGTTCTGGTGGGGAAGAAGGATGGCAGCCCGAGGTTCTGCGTGGATTTTCGCCGCCTCAATGCAGTCACCAAGAAGGACTCGTACCCGCTGCCGCAGATCGACGAGGCCCTAGATTACGTTACCGGCTCCAGTTGATTCAGCTCCCTCGACCTACGCAGCGGTTACTGGCAGGTGGAGCTAGCCCCGACGCAAGGCCTAAGACTGCATTCACCATTGGACAGGGGCTGTGGCAGTTCAGGGTCATGCCATTTGGTCTTTGCAATGCGCCAGCGACGTTTGAGAGGTTGATGGAGAGGGTGCTCGTGGATATCCCTCGTAGCCGCTGCGTTGTGTACCTGGATGACCTGTTGGTGCATGGTGGCGACTTCGACAGTGCACTGTCTCACCTGAGCGAGGTCTTGAGTGCCATCCGACGAGCGGGGCTGTGGCTCAACCCTGCGAAATGCCGGCTGTTGGCGAGAGAGACCACGTTCTTGGGCCATGTGATCAGCGCTCGAGGTGTCGCCACTGACCCCGCGAAAGTGGCTGTGGTCCGGGACTGGCCGACTCCCTCGAACGTCCAAGAACTGCCGAGCTTCCTGGGCCTAGCCTCCTACTACCGTTGGTTCATCAAAGGGTTTGCGACAATGGCCAGCCCCCTCCACCGCCTGACTGACAAAGGACAGCTGTTTGGCTGGGGGGATGCCTGTGCTGCGGCTTTTGCACAGCTGAAGGAGGCCCTCACCAGAGCCCCAGTCCTGGCCTACCCCGACGCCCGGCAACCTTTCATTGTGGACACTGATGCTAGCAATGTAGGGGTCGGGGCGGTCCTTTCCCAGCAGGACGAGGCTGGAGAACGGGTGGTGGCGTACTTCAGTCGTGCCTTGGGGCGAGCCGAGAGGAACTACTGCGTGACCCGGCAGGAGCTGCTGGCCATAGTGCTAGCGGCGCGGCACTTCCAGCCATATCTGCACGGCTGCCGGTTCCTCCTGCGCACTGACCATGCATCTCTGACTTGGCTCCTGAACTTCAAACACGCAGAAGGGCAGGTGGCCCGCTGGCTGGAGGTCCTTCAGGGCTATGACTTCGAGATCCAGCATCGGCCAGGTCGACAGCATGACAACGCTGATGCCCTCTCCAGACGGCCCTGCGTAGCCGTCGAGTGCCGCTACTGCCTGCAACAGGAAGAGCGGGCCCAGGAGGTGCTGGGGGTGGCTAGTGCTCAGGCCACAGCCGGCGGAAGGGGGTGGCTCCCATTGACAACGCAGCAGCTGAAGCGGGAGCAGGAGGCCCCTGGTGGGGGCCCCAATGGAAAGAGTGGGAGTGGACGTCCTGGGGCCTTTCCCCGTCACAGAGTCAGGGAACCGGTATGTGTTGGTGGCTATGGACTATTTCACGAAGTGGCCAGAGGCCTACGCGGTGCCGGACCAGAGCGCAACGACGACGGCTGAGAAGCTGGTGGAGGAGATGTTCACCCGTTTTGGGGTCCCGGCTGAGCTCCACAGTGACCAGGGGCGTAACTTTGAATCGAAGGTCTTTGGGGAGATCTGCCGGCGACTGGGGGTGGAGAAAACGAGAACCACACCGCTCCACCCACAAAGCGATGGCTTGGTTGAGCGCTTCAACCACACGCTGGCCACCCAGCTCGCCATTCTCACCAGCCAACACCAGCGAGATTGGGACCGACATCTGCCCCTGGTCCTTTGGTCGTATCGGACTGCGGTGCAGGAGTCCAGCCAGTGCACACCTGCCGCTCTGATGTTTGGATGGGAGCTCCGGACGCCTGTGGATCTGGTGTTCGGGTCCCCCCCCGAGCCGGAGATTGATGGTGGGCCAGAGATGGACTACTACAGGAGGCTCAGGGAGCGGCTGCAGGTGGTTCATGACTACACCCGCCAGGCCCAGGCCAGCGCCGGAGTACGACAGAAAAGAGCCTACGACACCAAGTGCCGAGGGGGGGTTTTCATGCCTGGCGACAAGGTTTGGGTGTAGTGCCCGGTTCGCAAGAGAGGAGTGTCCCCCAAACTCTGCAGTCACTGGCAAGGGCCGGCAGAGGTTGTGGAGCGGCTAACAGACGTGGTGTACCGTATCCGCATGCCGGGCCCGGGGCGTGTGGTGGTGTTGCACCGGGACAGGCTCTCACTGTACCGACCGCTCGCTCCAGCAGACGCCGGAGCAGACGCCGGAGCAGGGGATGATGGTGGCACCCCATGTTCTGACCCGAGTGACTTTTCCCCCGCCGGTCGTGACCGGCCGGTGCGCCAAAAGAAGGCACCTGAACATTTGCAGGACTTTGTGTGGGGTAATGGGTCGGGGACGACTGACCCCTTAGGTGGGGGCTATGTAGCGGGTCGGGGCTGTTCGGGGTTCTGTTTGTACAGTGATGTTTTGTTTATGTTGCCATAGTGACAGGTGACGCCCTCTCGCTGCGACGGTGTGTCCTTCCAGGGTCAGAGGGCGCCCTGTGTTGTTGTTGTTTTTTTTCGCTGTGCTGTGGCCGCGCTGAGCATTAGCTAGCGGCAGTGTTTTCTGGAATTGTTAATAAACGGCTGTGCTCCCTGGCTAGCTCACGGAAGCAAGACCAAACGACACCTCCGTCTCCTCTTCTGAGCTCGCCACAATATGCAACATTCTCTGACTGGAAGACATTTGTTTAACATTTAAACCTTTTTTCTGCACATTCCAGCACATAAAATAAAATATTTTTTGTGTTTACACTCAGTCTTTCAAATAGATGCAAGTAAAACACAGCAGAAAATAAATAAAATCAAAGACTAGCGGTCCTGTTGCTCTATTTTCACCTGTAAAGCAGGAGTGGGGTAGGCGGAGGTTTACCCTGGTGCAGGTGTGCCGCAGCGGTCAGTGGAAGAATCCGCGAGTTTCTCTGTGAATTTCCCATTACGTGGTAGCGCACTCGGTGCTTGCTTGGAAGTTTAGGGGGTTTTTTTCGCTGTAAAAAGAAGTTTTCTTCCCACCACAATGGACGCTAATGTTTTTGTCCCTTTTTGTGGAATCAAACTCAAAGTAAGGTCAGTACTTCCACGCTTTAAACGCTGCATGCCGCATTCGATATATTATCCATTGTTGATCTGCACACAGCTGTTGTCACAGATGTTGCACTGGCTTACCTCACTGTCATGAGACATTCTTGCAAAAAAATCATGGTTTTAGTAACGCAGTAACGCAGCGTTCCTACGGGAAAGTAACAGTAATCTAATTACCGTTTTTGCAATAATAATCCCTTACTCTACTCGTTACTTGAAAAAGGTAATCGGATTACAGTAACGCGTTACTGTCCATCTCTGGTCCCCGCAGACTTCCAAATTTAAAACAGACATAAACATGTTTACAGGCCGTTAAATGAAACGGTCTATGATTATTCACTCTGTGGAATATTTTTTTCACAACTTATCAATTGAAATTATTTTGAAGACTGAATGAAATCCACTCCATCACCTTAAGTATAAATTAAAGTCTGCTACATTTGATGTGCCTTCACACAGGCCACGAACGCCATGTCTGCGCTGTACCAGTCTAACACGAAGAGCATTTCTGTAACTTCAAGACAACACTGCATGTACTATGTAGTATGAATTGCAAGTTACAGTTTTACTAGTAGTTACTTGAAGTGCCACTATCTTGGATTGTTAAGTAAGGTTTGATGGGGCTATTCCAATTTTCAGAGTTAGAATTCTGACTAAAGGGGACATTCCAGTTGAAATTTCAACTGGGAACTCATAAATTCTGACTTTCATGTGCAGGCTGTAGGATGTGTTTTATTAATAAGCAAATACTCCCATGCCATGACGGGAAGCAATGCCATGAGGCACCAACCAAGCAGTTAATATCTTTAAAATTAATATGTACTAACCAACCTATTAGATTCAGGGGTGTTGCCACATCGAGTTACATTATGCCAGCACAGTCTAGCTGGTAGCTGTCAGCTGAGTGTCACATCATTAGACCAACTCCATGACCTACACTTTTCATCTCCATGTTGTCGTAACAATATGGCTCACTGTGCCTAAACTTAATGGCAATGCCAATATTGAAATTTAATTTATTATTGGTGGTTAGCATTGTTGCCTTGCAGCAAGAAGGTCCTGAGTTCAACTCCACCACCTTACCGGGGCCTGTGTGTGTGGAGTTTGCATGTTCCCCCCGTGTTTGTGTGGATTCTCTCCCACATTTATCTGTTTGGGTCACAGTATTGTTAACCAAACTTCATGCCATATAAACAGCCCTGTTATGCATACCGCAAAGGTAATATATTTTTGTCAGGCTGGGAAAGGACTTTCTTAAACGCGTGTAATGTCAGGAAATTTTTTGTGATGATGTGCAGCGCTTATTAGTTTTTCAGATAACACATTCCCTGCGGGGATATGGCAGCCAGCTCCTGCATTGCTAAGTGAAGCGCTGACAGCTGTGACATCAAATCACTGTTTGAAAGCGTAACTCATCACTACAACATTGTGTCATCATAAAAAGGAGGCCATACCTGCTAGTGTCGGTGCAGCAAGCCTCACATCATGACAGCCAGCTGCACCAATCTGCAGCATGAAAGAGGTGGGTGGCAGGTGGGGGCTAAAGGATCTGTGGCACTGAGAGAGGGGGAGGTGAGAATGATGCACAGAGAATAGGAGGAGTAGATAATGTAGGAGGGCAAAGTGGAGTTTGAAGTACTGTATTACATGGGATGAGGGGAAGCACTGGCAAAAACAGAAGGAGTTAAAGCAGAGACGGCAAAAAAAGATGAGAAGAAAATCTGTCAGTTGTTTGAACGGATTGGCAATAATGTCATTTAATACATATTCTGTTTGAAATTCACAGTCTGTCCAAATTCACTCTCAGAAAGGGCGTCGCCTATCTGATGACATTGAAACGTTTTGTCCAATCAGCAGCTTAGCCATGGATTCAAAGGGACTCTGATATGACAGATGACAGCTAAAACTTATCCAAGCCATCCAGATGTGTCAGCTTACATCATATCTTTGTGATATCTGGCTTTTCGGGACCCGGAATGGAAGTGACAAGAGAGTGTTTTCTAAGGCAGTTCCTTGGTGATGCAGCTGTCACACTGACACAGAGAAAAAGAAAGTCATAAAGGCTGTGTACACAATGTACATGCCTGTATTTGCATCCTCCCGCTTGTAATTGACGTGGAACTTTCAAATTGAAATTGTTTGAATGAACTCAGCTGAGTGATTTTGACAAGTAGAATACCGTATGCTGCAAGCGCGGTCTGTCTTTTCTTTTTTTTTCCCCTCCGTGTCACAGGAAAGCTTGAGGTAGACTTGTCTGAATGGTTACAAAGCAGCAGGGGGTCCCAGGCAATAGTATTCCCTCAGGTGCTTTGCAGACTTTATGCCAAGTTTGCGCAGGCCACACGCTGAGTTTGTTCAGCCATCTGAAATTGTCGCCACAATTTTGAAGCGGTTGGCTGATTGTTTTAAAAGACTTTCATTCTCAAGCATGCCAAATGTGGTAAAGGAAAAAGATTGTTCTCTGCAAATGAATGTGGAGTATCATCCAGATTCAACAGAACTACACAGGCAAACTCATTTGTATCCCTGCGCTACCGTATGGGTTTCTGCTGTAGCACAACAGTTTCACACATCTGCCTTTCTTGTTTGGTTCAAACACTCCTCTCGGTGCATATTGTAAGTTAATTTAGATATACTTGTATCCCCTGAAAAAGTTGTCTTTTCTCATACTCATCAGTGACGGTGAACTACTGTGCCTCGATGAATTTATTGTCTGTGTGCAGAGGTGCTAGTTTCTTCATTACATGGCTGATCCACGTGAATTCGAGCAGATTTGAAGCCGGGCTTACTTTCTTGCCGAGGATTTCACTGCAAATTGATGCGGTCCCTTTTACAACGTCCTCGCCTGGGTACTGACAGAGCCTCGATAAATCAAGGCAATCACAACGACATGGGGGAAGACATTGCCATAAATTCCACAGGGACCGTAAATGTACAGAATCTAAGCACATCTGTAGACGCTACCTGTCTCGCTCTGTTTCATGCTAATGGCACTTTCCTTTTGTTGTCTTTTTATCCATCTTCTTCTTGATTTCAAAGACTCCCATGTCAACATTTATCCTTTCATGATTTTAACAGTCGTGTCACTTTAATCCTTCACCGGCTTCCAGATGATTGTTCCACACTTCAAATGGAATTCAGAATTAGTAAAGTCATTGACAGAAAGAGGATTAGAGCAGAGGATATGCCATTATGCATTATTTGGTTGCGTCTCTCCACAAACACTTGTTGCACTTGTCAGTCGTGGGTCTTGGCCATTCCCATTTGAGGCTCCGGTTAGCGAGATGACAGCCTGTAGAGCATCATTCTGAGCATTTAAATAAACCTGAGGATCCCGCAGAGTTTATTTTGAAATTTTCACGCACATTGACAGCTTCTCTTGAAAATAAAATCGAAAAATGTTGCCATAATGGAACCATCCATGACATTTTTGTATCTGTGATAGTTTTATGTACTGTGTACTATAGCATATACAGTTTGTATTGTATAAGATATATATTTAAACTGAAATTACAAATAATAATTTAATTGCATTCATAAAACTAACTCTATAACCCGCAGCAACCATTCCTCTTCTCCTCTTTCTCCATATATACACATTTCTGTACCTGCTCATTGACTGTTATAAATGGCTGTATATTTAGGGCAGCACAGCATGCCTGAAATGGTGATGTAGAGTTGTGTTTTGCTGCTAAATTTATTTTGAAGATCCTGTACAGTTTTTCATTTGCCAGACATAGCATATAGACACCTGAGTTCTATTCTTTCATGTTTATATCTCAGATGCATTTTTAGATTTTATGACTTTAGATTTAGATTTATCTATGTTGTTAGTTTGATGGTGAATCAATGCAATGAAATCTCCTGTTGATGTCCACTAACTGGTCTATGTCCGATGTATCTATTCTATTCTGTACATAAACTAAAACTGCATACATATAGAAATCTAGGTTAGACAAAACTGAGTAATGGAGCAGAACAGTTGGTTAGATAGTTTGAGTACAGCCACTGACTGGAATCACAGTTTACACATAGGTGTCTGTAGAGGTTTGAGAGCAATATCAGCCATACAGTGGAAACACACTAGTCACATGTTTATGTCTGACTCACCAACAACACCTGCTTGAAATCTGCACATTGCGATCTTGGAGATGAGTATGCCTCTCAAGTGTCTGTGTGGGTCATCTCTGGCCTTGGCTATTCTACAACCTTTTTTCAGGTTCTCACAGATCTTCCCACAGGTCAAGTATGTACAAACCTCAGCAAATGATCCAATTAGTAACAGCAAAGAAAGTGATGAAAATCTACCACGTCCTTCTCTGTAGGTTTCTAATAATAATAATAATAATAATAATAATAATAATAATAATAATAATAACTAAAACATACATTTCTTTGCTGGGTACTTATGTTGTACCTCAATTGCAATCCCTTCGGAAAATTGAACATTGATGATTCAAGTTAGTGTTAAGAGCAAAGATATCACGCATTATCTTCTTATAGCTATCTAGGCAACTTCATAGGATGTAGACTGTTAATACAAGGCTTTGCAGTATGCAAGAGTGGGTGACGTCACCCACTGGTGTGAGGACTAAAGTTTTGTATTTTAGCTCTTGTGGTTCATGTGATTGTCTTTGGACAAGACAACAGAGTTGTTGAGTTATCAGCTATCGGCCTCGAGGTTGCTGGTTAAGTGACATCAAACGCTGATGGATGTTTTATAGGAGCCTGAGCAGTCAGCGTGAATTACAAAGATACGCAAACCACTTTTCACTCTTCATAACAGCTGGGTCTCGAGAGGATCCTGCAGAAAAAGCAGTGTAGCTCTTTCACTTCTCCATTTTTTTAAATAAATTGCCCCTTTAGGTCGCAGAACTCCCCTGAGCAACATCCTTTTATGAAGATGACCCGTGCCGGCTGAAATTTTCCAGACAGTTTCAGCACCTTCAGTCTTCCACTGTGAATCACTACAGTCAGCATTTATCACAACGCCCCGCTGTGGGGCCAACTGCCAGTTACGTTTTTTACTCGGTGGTGGAAAAACCTCGGTGCTGCAATATTTAAATGGATGTTGAATGTGTCTTCCTTTCAGATGATATTTTTTCACTCATATCCACTCAAAATCTAAAGCTGGTCATGGTGTAATGTGTCTATCGACCAGCAGGTGGAGAAGTTATATGAACCGTTTGATCCTCAAGCCCCCACCCCTGTCCCTCCTCTGCCTCATGCTGCTCCCGATGTGAGAAGTTCCTGCATAAACTTCCACTCCACAGAGGGAGAACATATGTGGGAGATCTAACAGAGGCACACCACAAAGAACAGACAAAGAAACTTTTGAGCTGGACCTATTTCCTATTCTTGGATTGTTTTCTCAAATCAGGGTCTTCATGTGTATGGATCACTTTGTCAAAACATAGTGTGGATGTTTGATTGTGGAGTGTAAATGTAACTGCTGTAGACATGGATACATCATTTACTGTGAGACCTCTTGTCCTTGCCCTTCTGCTCTCCCTTCATCTGCACTTACACCTTTTTGTTTGGGCTGCTATGGACTCCTGCTATGATGAGGAGGGTGTGCCAAGCAGCTGTATGCCCAAGTTTGAGAATATTGCCTTCAGTCGCATGGTGGTGGCTTCCAATGTGTGTGGTTCTCCACCTGAGGACTACTGCATGCAGACAGGGTCAACTCGTTCATGCCACATCTGTGATGCCTCAGATCCATACCTAAGCCACAATACCAGCCTCCTGACAGACTTCCACCGGAATGAGGAGCCCACATGGTGGCAAAGTCAGTCCATGTACTTTCGTATCCAATATCCCAACTCCGTGAACCTCACCCTTCACCTCGGTAAGATCACACATCCTGAACACTTAATTTAAATATCTGTCTTTACGTTACTTTGGTCTAATAGCTATGTCTAGAGTTCACTTATAGTCTCTGTTATACTAATGTTGTGTATAAATATGTTTATAATACGGGACTGCATTTGTTGTTTTGATGATCTGAGCCTCTACAGACTGCAGATAGACTCCAGTCTGGTGTGAATCTCACAGAAATACAGTACATGTTAGGGTTTTTTTTTTTTTTGCACACTGAAATTTGATACCATCAGCTTTTTAGGTTTCTGGACACCCATATCTTCATGCATTATTCTGTGTATTGTGAGGCCTTTGATGGAGAAATCTTTAATCCAACACAGATGTGCTGCAGAACACATGATTTTTGTTAGGCCGCCTTGACTCTGAGGTTAACACTTTGGCCCAGACATAGCTTAGACTTCTGGTATTTCAGTGAGGACACTTTCACAAGAGCGTGTCTGAGAATTTGGTGGGATTTTACATGAAGATAACCAGTTGCATCTGACATGCATAAACAGGCACCAAGTAACGGTCTTCAGGCTCACAGTATCGTTAATTTAGCCCACATGCTGTCATGGAGTATGAACCCATTCAATTCTGGCTGCCACTCAACTTATTTTAAGAATATGATTTGGCCCAGAATCAAACTTTGATAGCACCACATCACAGAGCCTTCATAGATAGCATTAAAAACAAATCAGACTGTTATCTAACCTTTTTTTTTTTTAACTTGACATCCACACTTTCACATGGTGTCATTACAAATTAGCATTAATCTTCTGCTACAGGTTAAATTCACAGTTTTGCAGATATAGAACTGACTATGAATGAAACTGAAGCCATCATGTGTTTTTTAGAGAAACTGTAGGCAATAAGTAGCTTATAATAATAAGAATAACAAGAAGAGGGACACGGGAAGTTAGCGAGGCATTTACATGAATCATATTTGGAAGGCTATAGATATTTGTCAGGAAGGTAAATTAATTTGCATTACCTGGGACTTTTTCTGCAAATCAGACACACAAGTTAAATCATATTTTTTTTGTTTTGTTTTTGTTTTAAATTGCCTTCTTTGTGTCCTCTTTCCCCCTGAAAAAATGCCTCTGACGCACATTTTGTGCACTGTGAACACATTTGACATTTCTCACTCCAGCCATTAACATCATTATCCCATTACCATGCTGTGCAAAACTGCTGAAATAAGCAGCACAGCACATTTGGCACTATAACTGAATTAAAATGTGGCGATTACTGTTAAAACGCATTAATACAAATCTTTTTATGCAATTATTTTCCCCGTTCCATTTATTTTTTTGAGCTGGGCTTGTGTGCCTTTCTGCAATTAAAGGTCTCTTATCACCAAGATGGTTCATATATGTATTTGACATACCCGGGAAAAATATTTAGCTTATTTCTTATAACGTCGATTTTAACACTGATGTCATTTTAATTACTTTTTATGCAGAGCATTATATTAAGCACATTTGATTCAAAGTCTGAACAGAGAAATTTCCCGATCTCCCCTCTTTTGGCTTTATTCTGCCTGCAAAAAATACAGAAACAGTCCAAACACACAAAATTGTTTTTTCCCAAATGAAGAGAAGTCAGCAGTGTCTTCTTCCTATATTATGCCATAGGCAGGTTGTTAACAAGACAGCACACCCACAACAAATCAGCCTACACAGCTAACAATAGTTCTGAAAATGACAATGGTCCTGAATGCTAAAATGAGATCTGTCTGTATTCCAGTTAAGCTATACCTAGCAACTGAAACTCATACTTCACAAAGTCAACTTTAGGAAAAGTTGATACTTTTTAGATGCTAAAAGTAGGGAAAAAAACAATTGGTTTTTTTTCACGTCTTTGTTGATTTTTTTATTATGTGCTGATGTTGACAAAAGTGCTATTTTGGGGTTAAAAGCAGGTGTAAATGATTATTTTTGCAGTTCCACTCAGTTCACTCAAATTAAATGGGAACTATCTCACAAAAACACTCTAATTACATTGTTGCCAATTTCAGTAGAATGGCATTGCAAGAAATCTCCTCTGGGTTTTATTTTTATAAAACAAACTTCATTCAAAGAAGCAAATGGTGGAATTTATTCAAATGCCTCTTTTGTTCCAACAAAATGACAAGCAAGTGCTTTTTGCTTTTTTCTGTTATGTCCGACATTGGGTTTGTAGATTTTAATTTCTCTGTTTATTAATAACAATGCAAAAGATAAATAAGTCTCCAATAACACCAGAAAAAGTTGCCAGATTTGTCGCTAAGGGGGTCTGAAAACTCACTAAATATAGTGACAAAGTCGCTAAGTTGGCAACACTGCATGTACAGTGGCCCTGAGAGGCCAAACGGACTGCAACTTAAGAAAACACAAGCAATAAGAAAAACGCTGCTAAAGCACACAAAACATAACAGAAGTAAGAAAAACGACAACGGAAATAGGAAAAAACAAAAAGGAAATAGGAAAAACAGAAACTGATTTTCAAAAGCACAAGGGAAGTGTTTCTGGGGAGACAATAACCTGACGGACCAGTTGCAGGAACCAAAATATGCTAAGAATTGCACTGGGAGACACTTAAAAGAACTGGAGGTTCTATCGGTTTTGTGAGGAAAGAAAAGATGAAAGCGTATTAGCCTAACTTTTAGCCTAAAAATACGTCATCAGTATTATATGAATCATGATAAATCATGCCTACCATGTTTGGGGTTCCTGCAACTGGTCCGTCGGGTTATTGTCTCCCCAGAAACACTTCCCTTGTGTTTTTTCCTATTTCCGTTGTCGTTTTTCCCATTTCCGTTTTGTTTTGTGTGCTTTTGCAGCGTTTTTCTTATTGCTGGTGTTTTCTTAAGTTGCACTCCGTTTGGCCTCTCGTAGACATGCTCTGTTTTGTGTTAAACATGTAATTTGATTGTTGCAAATGTTAATAAATCAGTTTTCATGTTTGATTTAAATATTCTAAATATTCTTCTCAATAACCTTGAGAGACGTATTCCCAGAAATATGTTTACATAACAGAGTTAGTTCACTCTGACACAATACCTTATTAAAACATTCCCTATGCCCTCACCTTCTGGTTTGTGCCCTACTATTTTATAATGTATTGCTTTAATGTACAGCTACTGGAAGGCTATCTATATTATCAATAAACAAATAGAATAAATACAGAGGTCGAGCAGCAGATCAAATATTTTATAATGGAGATAGCTTGACTGCATTCTCAGTTTGGGGTTACAAGTTTATTGGAGAAGTGACTGCCAGTGTCCACTTGCCTGCCCTAGCCTGCCTGGGAGTGAGGGCTTTGATTCACTTGGTAAAAAGAGGAATGCATGGATTTTTTTCTGAACTTGAGTAAAATCTATCCAACTATATTCTCAGTGTGTATAGTCTGTAACATGTATCTATAGTATCTTTGTAGCAGGGGTTTATTTGGGCTGATAGCATTCAGGGAAGGCTTTTACTTGTTCACACATACATTTTCTTTATCCCCCAATCTTCCCCTACCTATGCAGTAGAGGGAAGATGAGTCCTCCCTGTCAGAAAGATGTGTTTCAAAGAAAAAAGAGACAAGGACAAAAATGATGAGAGAAGTTGAAAATGTCAGCGCACAGATGAGCGGTTACATCACGTGCTCCGAAAACAGGAAGTACCTCAATCAAATGGAGAGTATTGATTTCCAATAGCAAGCAGATGTCTGACTGTGCTTTGAGGCTTTGTTGTTTATATTTTCTGGCTAGTTCTTTTTCTGGAAAAAGGTGGCAGTGCTCCAGCTGCTGCAAAGGTATTTTCTTTGTTATTGGAGAGTTTGTTATTCTTCTAACTATTCCAGCACCTACAAGTCTGTCTCCCTGAGACTGAACTGACCTTTGCTCCCACTGCCCTATCTGCCAACTTTGTTTTCCTATACCCGGCGGCTTTGATGCTTCCATCCTGACACCGCATTCCTAAGTGAATGATGTCTAAGTTTTCACATCACACACTTTTATGTAACTGAATATCCCTAAATTTTGTATGCGTGGCATACTTTTGGTTCACATGAAAACTGTGTGATCCATCTGGGTAGTTGGCGGGGGGTTCTTTAGACATCACTGTTTCCCTTTGCCTCTCCAAACAAAACAAGCGCTCTCTGAAGGGAACGCAGGCAAATGCAGCGATGATAAACACAGCAGTGGGACGCAGGGACACACACTGCAGCCAGGTCAGAGCGGGTCTGTGGAAGAGTTAAGAGGAAAGGGGGAGTCGGGCTGCTTCAAGGGGAGTAAACAAAACATAATGAGGAAGAAGGGGTGGAAAAGAAAAAAAAATGCCAGGCAGTTTGCTGGTAAGGAATTGGGGTCAGGTTTTTTCCCACAAAGACTGGATGAGCCACACAAACAAACACACACACACACACACACACACACACACACACACACACACACACACACACACACACACACACACACACACACACACATTCTAACAGCACCCACTGATGTCTGCAGCTGGTTCTCATTCAGCGCAGTGAAAGAAAAGCAACATCCTGTTTCTGATGTAAAACAACGATAAAAGTCTGCCTCATTCGGCGGGACGCCTTCACAGCCTGAGCATCGGCTCACATAGGACACGTAATCCTGTCACAGAGTAAGAATTGGTCTCAAACTCTGAGATATAGCGTGATCAGAGGACAAATCCACTCCCATATTTGATTGTTGATTTCAAAAATCTCCGCTCGGAGATTAAACAGAATGTAAACAGTCTACAGTGCTTGTGTTGGGTTTAGTCTGGGCAGATGAGAGTAGCTGTGTCAAGTTGACATGGATGAGTCAGAACAAGTCAGACATTGAACTTCTCCAGCATACGACGCTTATTCTCAATAAACATTGCCAAAATATCAGCGGTGCGTTTGTGTATCTGGAGAAAACATTGAAAGCTTAGGCTGGATCTTTAATGCACATGATTCTAGATCTGCTCTGTAAAGTCAAAGAAAGCTGTTTTACCGGCCGTGCTCAGTGCTCAATAGCGTCCCTCTTGGTATTAAGTTACAAGTAGTACATATCTACAACACTACTTTCAGGGAGTATGATTTTTAATACACTTCTTTGACCACTTAATATTGTATAACTTTTAGAGTTTTTCGTGATAGTAAAATATAATTGTACATTATTCATAAAAAGGATTAGATGTTCATTTTACATTCCTGAAGTGTAAGAATGCTACTTATTTGGATGCATTTCACCATTGTACACAGTGTACAGGTATTCTTTTGTTATATGTTACTTTGCTAAATTAAGTTCAACAACTAAAAAATCCCTTTGCTGTGCCCACATAAACTAATGAATATTTTAATGCACTCCTGAGTGAATATGGATCATGAATCATTAAACATTAGGCATAAAAACATACATATATCATTTGCAATTAGTCTACATTTCATCACAGGGGATATCCAACAATTGCTTCATATTGTGCATCTTTTATGTCTCTTGCCTGAGTCCCAGCAGGGCTGAGCTCACCTCACGCAGTGAGTAAATGAAAGCTAAATGATCTTAGAGATCCCAAAGGAATGATACCATTAGAGATTTCTGCAGAGACAAGAGACAAAGATGCCTAGCTCTGACTTGGCAGAAAAATAGCAACAGATGTCATTACGGCTGTACCAGCGGATAGCACCCCTCCACGAATGTGCAGAGCGATTGAGACTTAGTATCTAATGATGTAGAAAAAATACCCCAGAGTGCACTGAAGAAGACTGTTAAGAGAGTTTCTACATGCTTCTTCTCATTCTGGTCTCAATATGACTTCATTTTGTGTCTACCCAGTTAATCCCCCACGATATGGCTCCAAGGTTATTGTTTGAACTGTCAACAATGAGTAAACAGTGGGGGTAATAACACCCCTCAATCAAAAAGAAGCATTGATTCAGGAAGAAGATGTCAGCTTTCTATATTAGGACAAGAGCTATAGCATTAATCACTGACCTCCCTACTGCAGTTGTCTAAACAGGAAGTGCTGTAAAGAAAAATATCCCCTCCTGACTCTGGCATGCAAACCGGTGGGCAACTGTTAGTGGCATCCTTTTATAACCTCTTCCTCTCATACCATCTCAAATGTATCTAGGTCAGCGGTACCCAGCCCCCGGGCCATGGACCGGTACCAGTCTGTGAGTTGTTTGGTACCGAGGTGCGAGAGTTGAGGCTCGGGTGTAAAATTTATGGCTTTCAGGGTTTTTATCGTTAACTCAGTTTCCCTTGGTCTTCTCCCGTGTTGTAGTTGTGTGTCTTATTTTGAAAGAAATATTTATATGTTACCATAGCAACCAGAGAGCATTAAAGGGCCTTTTCGGGAGTAAAGTTACACAATTAGACAGTGAATTCATGTTTATTATTATTTTTGTTTTTGTCTGGGTTGAATCATTTTATTTTGTTGTATTTTTCTGCGACACCTTAAAGGCCTGTCCGTGAAAATATTGTCTGACATTAAACCGGGCTGTGGTGCAAAAAAGGTTGGGGACCGCTGATCTAGTTGATGTATTTTGAACCAACACTTTGTATTTCTTCATTTACGATGCAACAAATACAGCACAAGACGAGCAGATTTGCTAAATCCTCAACAGCAAGTCAAATGAAAAATCTGGTTGCATCTCCTCAATTGTGTTCGAGCTATTAGTTGCAGTGATTGCTTTTTTCTTTTTCACAAATTAAATCTGAAATTGTCTGTACTCATTTAGACCTTTTAATTCATATTTTATTTGTTTTTCACAGGGAAATCCTTTGAGATAACCTACATACGACTGAAATTCTACACCAGTCGACCAGAGAGCTTTGCCATCTACAAGCGTACAGAAAACGATGGGCCCTGGTTACCTTACCAGTATTACAGCGCTTCTTGTCGAAAGACCTACGAGAGAGACGCTAAAGGTTACATTCGCCCAGGGGATGATGAAAGGACTGCTTTATGTACAGACGAGTTCAGCGATATCTCGCCCCTCACTGGAGGAAACGTGGCTTTCTCCACACTGGAAGGTCGGCCCAGTGCCTACAACTTTGACCAAAGCTTGGTGTTGCAGGTGAGGATGCATTTTGTTGGGTGACATGTATACATGTATTCATGACTGATAGTGTTTCATTGTGTGTTCTCCAGATATGCTGTTATTGCATTGGCAGTGTGTTTCGGATGATTGTTATGCTAAAATGTCACTTTTGCCAATCAGATAGCATTCCATGCTGGATCAATATCTATACTTCTCTGTGTAAATAAGTTAATCAATTTTGACGTGATATCCAACACCAGTTGCTCAACTGTAGACCCAAACCATGACAGAGCCTCAGTGCTTTTAAGGAGGCTGTAGACACTCACTTATGCCTCTCCTCTGTATGTATTTATGGCTATTTGAATCACAATTTAAAAACTGGAATCTATCGCTCCATCAGACCCATTGCCACTGATTTTCAAAGCTGTTTTCTTTACTTAATATAATCATAAACTGTAGAAAAGTGAAAGAAAAAAACTTAAAAAAAAATAAAAATCCAAAATGCGTTCAAAAATACATATTTATCATAAATAGCAAATATTCATGTAGCTATAACATGAAAAAAAATATTTGATACATTACATTGATGATAATCCACAATGGGTGCTAGCTTCGGCTCATATTAATTTTCTTAGAGGAAATGAATATATCTAAATGTGAGAATAAGCAGTAGCAGCAGGCTTCTCTGGATGTAACAGCTGCTCGCGTGATAACAGTGTTAACAGCACCGCATAACTTGACGTAAAGTTTATAAGTGCATGTAATGTTCTTGCCCCCCCTTCGAGCACTGATTTTATCAAAGCCTCTCGACTGCACACACTTTCACACAAACAAACATCCCGTAGCCATGCATGTATATGCATGCCTTCGAGCATGTTATGTTTAGCTCTGATTAACATTGATGAAGCCTTGAGAGGGTTGTGCTGAATTAATGGAAGTCTCTTGTGGGCGAGTCTGGGAGGGGTGGGCACGGTGAACCGTATCTAAAAATGAGAAAATAAAGTACTTTATGCAGCCACTCCTTTTTCTTTGATGGTGCTATGAGTATGCATTCATACATGCATCTGTTCACAAGTTTCCTATATTGCAACTTAAGTTGGAAAACATTGGGTGAATTCCTTTATTATTAAGTATCGACCACCAGAAAGCCTTGATAATTACTGTATGTTCTAAATAGACAAAAGTAATCATGTCAAAATAAATTAAGCTGTCTAATTAGGACATAGAGATCCTACAAGACTGAAGGAACCATATGCTTCATACATTACTAATACTATTTATGAACATATGAAAGAAACATATGTGTGTGTGTGGTTGAAAATAGTGGAAAGAAAGTATGCAGTGGGCAAGCAGTGGATCCTATAAATTAACCAAAGAAATTTCAAGCAAAACATTTCCGGGGACTCATATGCAGCTGTTTTTTGTTTTTTCTAAAGCCACTGCCAACTTACAAACACACACTGATACACACTGGATTTTGGCACTGGTGACGTGCATGTTACAAATATGAAAGACCCTGTGGCGTCAAATTTAACATACTGGGTTAGTGTCGTTATTTAATTTGCAGGGATAATGTTGTTAAATGGAGCATTTCACCACAAACCACAATCTTGTCCTAATTGTAACCAAGTAGGTCTCCTTTTTGTTTTTGTTTTGTGCTTAATAAGACCAGTGAGTGAAAACCAAAGCAAAAAGCAAGTGAAACGGAAAGGGGAAAGCACAATGCTCCCAAACTGGACACAAATCAATGGCTCTTGGCTGACTAACTGGTGACTTATTTCACCAACAGCCCTCCAGCTACCAAATGTGGACCTTGTTCCCTTTTTAGAAGAGGACCGTTACCTCTCCGAGTCTAATATTGCCATTGCCAGTGTTTTCTGACAGGCAGTAATTTACGTCCTGGCATCCTGGGATGACAAAACATTGAATTTGTAAGTTATTTCTGTAATTCTGAGAGAGTTATTATTACTGTTATTATTATTATTTTTATTTTTAGCTGGACCTTAAATACTCAAAGCCATAAAGTCACTTGAAATGACATAAATCATATATACATGCAAAGTAATGTGAGCTTTGAGCTGTAAGTTATACAACTTTTATATTTCAAATTTAATGCAAAAGCACACGTAAAGACAAATGTATATTTATATTCATAACTTTGTAGACAGAGCTGGGTGCTATACCAGTAAAAATGTCCTGCATATTGATTTATCAACGACCACTGGGAGCAATGATGAGTGCAGGGAGAATGGACCTCTATTAAATGCGATCCCTCTTACTTGCGGCTTTAATCAAAAGTGCAGGTAACATAACAGTTAACAGCTGGGAGATGCTCCATCGCAACATTCAAGAACAGTAAAGAGAAATGGAGGATGAAAAGACAGACCCGAGAATGCACTAAAATAACTACTAACCAAGAGAGGAATCGTGTCTGCTGTGTAGAAAGCTTCAGTTTTATAAGACGGAAGTCATTCTGCTGTAATTTCTTGTTCCACTGCTTCGATGCTCCTGACTTTCACTGTGGGTGGGGCTCGTTCACCTTCCTCCACAAATACACAGCGATGGAGAACGAGAGGCCTCGTGTGCAGATGGATCATGTACACTTGTTGTCGCGCACACACTGGTGTAAAACACAAAAGCAACCTGAGAATATGTGGATTGTCATTTCCAGTTCATAGTTTTTCACAACACTGGCACCTTCTCCGTCCCTTCCTTAACTTGGGTTATTATACACATTAAGAATTTCAGCTTCAAACTAACGCTCTTTACAGACTGGCTACCTGTCCGGCTGTCCCCCACCTCTTAAACTATTGCAGCAAGGGTAGGCTTCAGGCCTCTGCAACCTTTAAATCAATTCAGTTGTGAGTTACAGATACTCACATGACACACATAAGGCAAGAACCACATCCTTCTGCCATGGAAACAAACTGTGGTGCCACGTGGGCCAATAAATCCACAGTACCCAATACTAGAGTACATTGGCTAGTTGTACATTGGCTATTTGGCATTTACAACTGGTTCCAGTGGACAAATTCTACTGAGCAATGCTAAAATTAACCTTTTCCTTTAATTATATCAACTAGGATTTGCATTTAATATTCATTTGCATATAGTAGATGAAAATTACATTGTATGTTTTAATCAAGCTTATCAAAATTTTACTTAGCCCCACAATAATTCAGAGGCCATTATTTTCTATTTCTATTGGCCTTACAAGTAAGCAGGAAACATAAATCAGTAGTATTTAGAAGTATTTAGATAGTCTCATACAACCCTTTTAATCAGAAGGAACTGTACTTTCCCTTCTTTACTCAAAGATTCACAACATTAACAGAATAAAAGCAAGTCTTTATTTTACTGACTTAAGAAGGAACAGTTCTAAAAGATAAACAGTCACACTTTTCTTCACAGTAGTCTTAATGAATAGTTCTCCAGGCTTCTTGAAGGATGTTCAAAGTTCTTCTTTGAATGCAAGCATCGTGTTGAAGCACTTTACACCATTACATTAAATAACTGCAAACTGCAATGTGTGTTGGAAGGAAATTCACTACTGTGGCAACACCACCGACTTATATAAAGACATAAAGGACCACTAAAAAGAGAACAAGCACTGAAAGAATTGAAGAGAGGAGGAAGTAAATCCCTCAGACGGACCCAGAGCCTGCTGTCACAGTCTTTCAGAGAGGCAAAGAATAACCAGGTAGCCTATATATTGGTGAAAGTAAAGCTTCAATCATGACTGATGTTGGAGCTTCAGCATTAGTTAATGTTAAAGTGTTATTGGTCGTCATACTTGCTACATTAGCAGACCAATTATCTTTAGACTATATTCAGACATTCAGATAATATATTCTGCCCACTGAAATGTGGTACAATTCATACATTATTTTATTGGAAATTAAACATGAGCTATGAAAAATGTTTGAATATAATAACCTTTTTGTGTTGACTGTCAGGTCTGTTTCATTATTACATACACAGCCCATTTAAACAACTGAAGTTGGTCCAAAGTGCTTTAGCGACAGACACATTTACATTCCACATCTCCAAAAAAAACCCAGTTTCAAATACAGAAAAGGCTGAAAGGCTTGTTTTATGGTGTTAACTGATTCCTATGGAAAGTAAAAATCACAGTGATTCAGTGGTCAATAAACTGTGATTAGAATTCAGAAAATTGATAATGATTCATCTCAGAAATCATGACACTTCCCTCTGCTACATAAATTGACTTTATAAGTTAAAACTATTAGTATTTGTATTGGTAATACTGGCCTTCAATACTTGGTATTCAATCAATACAAAAATTTGCAGTATCGCATATCATTAACAGGTTCATCCTTTGAGTTAGGACCTTTTACTTAATACTTGAATGATTCACTGGTCAGTGTAAAAGGGCTTTAAAAAAGGACACAATATCCGAAGAAAAACTTTGTAAGACCTTGAAAAAGGGGAACGTCTACTCATTTAAAACATTACAACAAAAGTCCGGCTCCTTGAGATCAGTCCGCAGTCAGATTTCCTCCTGTCCTGTGCAACGTCTTCCAGAAAATAATAATAACACATTCTTATATGTGACCTTCCTCCTAAAATTTAGTGTGAAAATACACCTGACAGAGCCAAACTAGCACTTCTGTAAAGTAAGCCATCCTCCTCCGCATCATTAAATAAGAAGAGTTAGTGTGGATATCTGGGGGATATGCAATTTAACCTTGCCTAACCTACCCTAAACATGAGAACGGTGGGGGGCGATTTGTGTTGCTCGTCCTGCCAAAATGTTCTGTTATACAGTATACAACCATTACAAATGACATTTAAGGTGATTTATTCGTAACATGACTAAATCCAGGTCTTTTTTCTTTCTGTTGAAGTTCATGGTTTTCTGCAGGCTTTCATCCCCCCCACGCTTGCTCGTTTCAGGAACATTTGATTTGAATATTTGAATATATACAAATTGGATTTTAAAATAAAAAAACAAAACGGCCTCAGTGAAAAATACGCAGATCTTTGTGAAATCGTTCACATAGTCATTTGTTGGTGTTACAAACTTTTTGTTAAAACCTGCCTATTTGTAAAACTGTTTGACCACACCTCAGATCCAATTATGGTGCCCACCTCTTTCCACAACAGCACACACATGCTTCCTCTGCCACGCGCTGTCTCCATAAAAGAAAAAAAAATCCAGTCCTCAACTAAGACTCTTTAAATGGGTGATGTTTGTTCCACCTCCTGCAGAGCAGAAAGAGGCTGCTTTCTTCAAGAGTGATCACATTTTAAACTGGGAAAAGACGGAGGGTAGAAGGCAGCGACTGAAGCCACATCATCTCTCAAGCACGAGCTAAGCCGCGCTGAGAAGGATAAGGACATTCTCGCCACATCTCTGCTATGTAAGGTTCCCTTGCATCTAGCTGCAGTGAAAATAGAAATGAAATGCACTATTGGATTAGCTTTAGTGTTGTTAGAGGTTCGGCACATTGTGTGGCAGGCAACTGTCAGTAAGATGACAAACAGCTGCATGAAAGAGGAAAAGGACGACAGAACTGGATTGGACTCCAAAAGACTCCACTCCATCTGTCCCGCTAGGACAACAATGGAAGGAGAGTGAATGAAAAAATAAATATGTCTGTGGCTTAGCAATAGCCTCTTAACCCACTGTCAAAAAAAGACCACTCTGGATATTTCTACAAGCACAAGAATCTTCTCTCCACACTCCCATTATTCTCCCGCTTCATTGTTGCATCTCTCGCTCTCTCTTTCCACTCTGGTGTGTATTGCTTTGTTTCACCTCTTATGGCGGTGGAGCCACCATTTATTTATATATATATATTTATTTATTTGCATAAGAGAAGTTCAATGCTTGCTAGAAAACACAGCTGCACCCCACTTTTCTAGTTTAGAAATTATTAAACTGTCTTTTTCTGATTAATCCCTTCACACTAGCCATTCACCGCTGTGCTGCTATTTTGGCCTCTGTATCTGTCTCTTATAAAACTCTGACTACGGCAGCTGGGACAATAGCAGGCTAAACTCTAGGCTCGAAGGACAGGCTGCTTTCAAGAGGTATTGTGAAAAGAGCATTACTTTTTCAGTTCACTTTTTCAGCTTCATGAATTAACACAGAAAGAAATGCCTTTCTCGCCATGAAAGGATTATGTGGGATTAAGTAATTAAGGAACTAAGGATTATATAAGGGACGAATGGGAAGCAGGTAGTCCAAGAGTTATAACTAGTGTGAAAGAAAGACAGGCTATTGCGGACACTTTAATCTTTTATGACCACTAGAGTTCAGTTAGAAGTTGTGTGAGGGAAAGTTAAAAGCATAAAAAAAGGAAAAATAGAAATCATTAGCAAAGCTAATGAATCCTTCACCAACCTCATAATGTCTGCATGTTGTTGGGTCCATCGTATGTTTCATCTTGAAGAATTTCAACAATTAACCAAAAAGGTGTCTTTATACTTTATACCAGGGGTGGCCAACCGGCAGCTCTCGAGCCGCGTGCGGCTCTTTGCCTGGTTTCATGCGGCTCTTACGTTCATATCAAAGTTTGTGTTTGTGTTTTGTGTTTTTTTTTTTGTGTTGTTGTTTTAAAATGTGCACGTTTGCATCACTTGAGTTCAATACGGTATTTTCATCAAATGCGCATGTGTGTGAGATGAAAATACCGCAAAGTTTCCCAGTAGGAGCAAGTTGGCCCTTAAAATGGCAGGAAAAAATGCACAGCAAAAAGACAATATGAAGATGAACACAGGACGTTTTTAACAGAGAGTTTCTATTTTTTTGTTGAACGCAATGGCAAGCCATTCTGCCTTATATATCAGACGTCATTAGCGCATTTCAAAGCTTCAAATCTTCAGCGCCACTTCAGCTCACTCCATGCTAACATCGACCAGGAATTTCCAAAAGGGACTGAACTTCGCAAGCACGAGTTGGCCACTTTGAAAAGTCATGCAGAAAAGCAGATACAATTTTTCCAAAAATATACCAAGCGGTCAGAGACCATAACGCTCGCATCCTATCAGCTGGCTTGGAACTTTGCACGGGCTAAAAAGCCATACAGTGAAGGGGAGTTCGTTAAAAAATGCCTCAGTGACGTTGTTGAAATCTTGTCTCCTGAAAACGACAAATTAAAACGCATGGTATCAGATGTCCAACTGTCCCGCCACACTGTTGAACACAGAATATCGGACATTAACACGGCTATTGAATCACAGTTACACTCTGACCTTCAAGCATGTGAGTATTTTGGTGTGGCATTGGATGAGAGTTGTGTTATACAAGACAAGCCTCAGTTGGCAATATTTGCACGGTCTGTGTCAAACGATTGTGTGATCAAGGAAAAACTCCTGGATATTGAACCCGTGGCATAGATGTGAAAGAAACCGCGATGGCTGCATTTGAAAAAGCAAATCTGCCCATAACGAAATTAAATGCAATAGCCATGGATGGAGCACCAGCCATGATGGGATCTGTGAACGGGCTTGTGGGCTGTGCAAAGCTGACCAAACTATTCCTGACTTTTGGAATTTCCACTGCATCATCCACATGGAGCAACTCGTGTCTAAATCATTGAATTTAGGTAACGTCATGAAGCCTGTGATGGAAATCGTCAACTATATCCGCACACATGCGCTTAACCACAGGCAATTCAAGAATCTCATCGCTGAGCTGGACCAAGGGCTTCCAGGTGACCTGCCGCTGCACTGCACTGTGAGGTGGCTGTCAAAAGGCCAGGTACTCTCTCGCTTCTTTGAGCTTTTGGATGCCGTGAAACTGTTTATGGAAGAGAAGGACAAGGACTATCCCGAGCTCTCGGACCTCAAGTGGATTATGGATCTGGCCTTTTTGGTCGACATGCTGTGTCACTTGGACAGACTGAACCTGACCCTGCAGGGTAAGTTAAAAATGCTGCCTGACCTGGTGCAAAGTGTGTTTTTTGTGTTTGTCAACAAACTGAAGCTGTTCAAGACACATATTCAAAAGGGAGATTTAACGCATTTTTCCACTCTGCTAAAAGCCAGCGGGCAAGTCGCCAGCGCTGCCCTGAGTAAGCAAAGAGCCAGATATGCAACGCTGATTGAAAACTTGCACGAACGCTTTGTGACCCGGTTCCATGATCTACAATTGAAAAGGCCACAGATTACGTTCCTCGTCGACCCATTTAATGCAGAGACCAGCTGTTTGAAAGTTCCGCTAGTCACAGATGAAGCTGCGGCTGAGTTGGAGATGATTCTCCAAGCATGACATCCCGGTGCATTTCAGACCCAGCAACACGCTCAGACAAAAACTGGTTCACCCGAAAGACAAAACTCCAAAACACAGACTTAACAATGTGGTGTATGCTGTACAGTGCAGCGAGGAATGCCCAGAGCTCTACATCGGAGAGACCAAACAGCCACTTCACAAGCGCATGGCACAACATAGAAGAGCCACCTCCACAGGACAAGACTCAGCTGTCCATCTGCATCTTAAGGATAAAGGACACTCTTTCGAGGATGCCAATGTTCACATTTTGGACAGAGAGGACAGATGGTTTGAAAGAGGAGTGAAAGAAGCCATCTATGTCCACTGTGAGCGACCATCTTTGAACAGAGGCGGTGGTTTACGACACCAACTCTCTGCCATCTATAATCCAGATGCCTTAACGCCCACTCACATCCTTGGCCATCTGATCTCAGGAATTCGCATGATTACGTGGGGCCAGGTTTCACAATGAGCTCACCCGAAACCCTGGCTGATTGGGACCCACACCCAGTTTCACACCTTGGCTCAGGCGATTAGAGGATCATCAGGGGGTCCTTTTGTCCCTCTGCGGGGGGATACTCCCACTAGGTTTAAATCTGGGACTTCCCACCATTTGACCTTAGAACTGAAGAAGCTTCTCGGATGAGAGGTGAAACGTCTTCAAGCAACTTAAAGAAGTCCAGACGCTTTTCTTTGCAAGCTCCTTTGACTACGATGACATGGATGACTGAGAACCTTCACAGGCATATAGATGTGTAGACTTCAGGAAATTGGACATTTTATTAGGCACACCTTGTTAGTTTCAGGTTGTTGCTTTGTGACATGGTGCATTATCCTGTTGGAAACAGCCATCAGAAGATCGGTACACTGTGTTCATAAAAGGATGGACACAGTAACAATACTCATGCATGTGGCATTTAATGATGCTCAGTTTGCACTAAAGGGCAAACAACCCCGCCATGTTCAAAGTCACTCAAATCACATTTCTTCCATATTCTCATGCTCGTTTGAAGATCAGCAGGACATCTTGACATCATGTCCGTATGGCTAAATATGCTGAGCTGCCAGCATCTGATTGGCTGATCAGATTTGTGTTGTGCAGGGAAACAGGTAGCCTATGAGTATACAGTATATAATGTCTATTGATTGAACTGGTTTTCTTTTCATTCACACACAAACTCTTGTATCTGTCTGTCTTGCAAAGTTTGACTCACAGGTGTGTCCACAGTTACAGCTTGTCTCAGAGGAACAGCATCAGTAAAAAGCAACTTTTGATTCTGGTGTCTCTTCCTCAGTCAACATCTATGTGATAATTCCCAGAGTGCTGTATATGTGGAACCACTGTGACCAGCTGAATAGAAAAATCAATCAATTATTGCATTAGTGTGTAAAAAGGCTTAACAGGATTCCATCCGTAAAAAGAAAAACAAGTTAGGTTTGTAAGGGTATGTCAGTCAGCACCGGCTTATACTGTATACTAGTTTATTGTATTCAACAGTTTTCCGTTTTTCTCATGTAGCCTGTAATGTTGTCTACTGTATCTCAGAGCATTAAATCTTAACTAGGGAAGTATGCAAAATATGATCCACTTTATTTAATGATTAATTTTATGTGTACAAACTAATTTGGGCCAAATCTCCCAGTAAGATTCCACACAATCAATGCAGTCAGGCAGCTCCCATTTAAAATGATTGATTCATATCAGCAGCAGAAAACATTTAGAGTTCTGCATCTAGGCTCCAAGCTCACAAATATACTACACAGAAAACCTGGGGAGTGATA